>NC_090440.1:154920148-157320148 GCF_031143425.1 Pleurodeles waltl | reverse complement strand
TGACGGACACTTCTAACCGCAAATCCCTCACCTTTAGTATAGATACCAAGGCAGCACTTCCCAAAGTGAAGGGTCTGTGGAGTGAGCTCAGACAAAAATTTACTGCAGGACCACTCAAGCATGCCTTTCCTGTTGGACGTTGCTGTCAAGCCAGAACTACTTTGTGAACATGTGCACTCACACCTATGTTGTGGCCCCACAGATGCCAAGAACAGGTACTGTGTGTGCCAATGCAGTGGTAGTAGCTTTGCCCTGATGAAACAAGCACTGAGAATTTCAGAGGCTGATTCTTAAACAGTGTGTAGCAGATCCTAATACAGAGAACTATCCACCTTGACAAAGTGCTTGCCTGCACTGCCTTGCCTTTTTTTCGTCAATCTGATGGTCTTTGGTGTGATAAATGTAAAAGCTTAAGGCTCTTTTGGGGTCCAGCCGATGGACTCTGTCCTGCTGAGACCAGTAGAGTGATAAATAGTCCAGTGTGAAAAGGAGTCTCGATTCAGCAAGAAGGCTGCCTGGATCTTTAACACCAGGGAAAAAGGCAGTGCAGGGCAGCTGCATCGAGAGAGAGCAATGAGTAAGACAGTTCTGAGAGTCAGGGGAGATGAGTAGCTGTGCATTGGCATAAAGGGGAAGCACAACTGGAGTATCAAGACCAAATGAAGATCCAACTGGGCACCACAAATAGTTAGGAGGGAACATGTGTATCAAACCTTTAAAAAAGTGCATCACAAGAGTTGATTTAAACAAGGACAGTTAGTCCAGCAATACCAAAAGAGGCCGACAACCTTTAATACTGCCCACTGCATCACCAAGCTGGGCCAAAGACAAAACCAACAGTAAAACATCCAACAGTTTGGCAGGAGTCTGTGTTGTAGACTCCACATCAGACTAACATATTTGATGTGCTCCATGGCATAAGTGGGGCTTTATAAGCATGATGCCGGCACTAAGGTTAACATCGACAACCTCAGGTGGTATACTCAATGCTGTCAACTGCAGCCACTCAACTTCCATGCATGGAAGTGTAAAATGAGTGGGCTTAGGTGTAGAATCCGGCCAAGTCTTCAATACATTTGCAACATAGGAAATATTCATAGAAGATTCTATTAAGATGGTATTTCACATAAGCCAGACTAAGCAGCAATGTTTAGCAACTCAAAACAGTGTGGCAGAAACATTCAAACATACTGGAAGCTGATACTGAACACCATTAAAGATATATTGGGCATAGCCTTGTCACATGAACCTTTAGTCATTTTGCTAGGCTTCACTGGAAAAGATGGTTCTTACCCACCTACAACTCCTATGGGAAACTAGTGACGGCTGGTGCTCAGTATTGAAAATCAGTTGTGGAAAATGTATACCATGCAAGAACAAGTTACTTACCTTGGGTAACGCATTATCTGGTAGAGACTATCTAGCTCCAGATT
Organism: Pleurodeles waltl; assembly: GCF_031143425.1. Classification (NCBI taxonomy): domain Eukaryota; kingdom Metazoa; phylum Chordata; class Amphibia; order Caudata; family Salamandridae; genus Pleurodeles; species Pleurodeles waltl. The sequence continues at coordinate 157,318,715 of NC_090440.1, read as the reverse complement.
CCTTACCTTTGAATTCCCTGGTGTCAGCTTCGAATCTGGAATCTTTTTGCTCAGCAATACCCTGCACGCGCCATCGGGTGGCGTCATTCGGATCCACGTGCATCGTCCGGCTCCACGTGGCTTCGTCAGCATCGTTGGAGCCATCATTGACATCAAGGTCGCCTATAAAGGCACCACCTCGGCGCACGTATGTCAGTTCTTTTCCTCCCGCGCTGGCTAAGCACAGGTCTGGGATCGAGCTACCCTTTGCCTTTTATGGCAAGCCTTTTTTTGACATTTTGTCACAGATTTTTGTCGTCTGTGAGAGGAACATGTCATCTAAGAAGACAGGGTTCAAGTCTTGTGGCACCTGTCATTGTGCCATGTTGGTGACGGACCCCCATCAGGTATGTCTCTGGTGCTTCGACAGGGATCACGAATCAAAGTTGTGCTCCGACTGCCGGGCCAGGGCCCGAAAGCTTCAAGGGAGCATTCCCTAAAGCTCATGGTGGCCTGGCAATCTACTTCGGTCGGCGCGACTCCTCAGGAGGTCACAGTCCCACTTAAGGGGAAGGCCACGTGGAACCAGACGACGCACGCCGATATGAACAATGCCACCCGACAGCGTGCAGGATATTGCTCAGCAAAAGTACTCCGGATTCTAAGCGGACGCCAGAGAATTCAAAAGGTAAGGAATCTGCAGCGAAAAGTCTCTTTCAGATAACAGAGTGCAATGATATTTGATAACTAAGAAATTTGAGTGAGTATTGGCCCCATTTGTAATATATGTGGAAAAACGCCCAGGAGCCCAATTCTTAAAAAATGTAAGAAGATGCTCAACTCTTGCAAAAAATGTCCTCCACGCATGAAGTTTGAATTGACCGAGAACCCATTATGTTCAATTAATTATGTCAGATTTCCACTATGGTGTAATGAAGTTCGAAATGTAGTGTCTCAGCTCGATAATCATTCTCCTTCATTTGTCTTCAACTGTATATAATGTGCCACAATTGTGACTGCTTCTCTCTACCAAAAAACGTAATAAATACGGTTGGTAATAAAGAGAGCTGTTCAGCAAATAGTTATAATGCCCAAATTCCACCTCTAGCTTCCTATGACTGCCAACTAGAGCAGTTGCTTAGCACATTTGGTCTCCCCCAAACTACTTGATGCACTCGTCCTATATTAATCTAACTTTCTGACAGCTCAAGAGAGAACACCAGCTGGAGTCTAAACTTTGTCCCACTCTGTATAACCAACTAAAAATGTGTATACAGAGCTAGATAGATACTGCTCATTGTAAAATTGCCCGATGTCCATCTTTGCTCAATGCAACAAGAGCGTTCTGTTAAGCTCTCTGCTACCCGTCCTGGGTCTTGACTCCACAAATACAAAATTAAAAAATAATTATAGCATCGTGAGGGTGTAGCCTGTTTAGACTTCCTCTTCCTCACCCACATGAAGTAACAAGCAAAGGTTAAATCAATAAATCTAACTTTATAGTGCCAACACAGGGATTCACAAACGCTTTCTACAGGCACTGCCTGCTTGATTGTTTTTTATCACATTAAGCCTGCCCTATTGGCTCGGTCGATATTAAGAAAAGAGAAGCAAAAAAGGAATGCTTTCTGTATAGAATGCAGAAAGAAGATAAAAAGCTTCAAATGTGGCAGACGGTATGATAATTCCAGCTTAATGCAATCCAATCCTTCTGTTGGAAGCATTTCCTGGGAGGTGGAATAAACTGCACCGATAACATACATGTGCTCTGAGAAATAGCAGGCTGCACGCCGGAAGGAGCAACAGACGGCATCTGGAGTCAGAACAAATACAGACTGCTGTTCTGCCTCGTTCAGCAGCGAGAAGAGGATGCTGTGGCTGAGATGACATGAAATCAAATGGTGCATACTCCATACATAACTATAGTCCCGATTCAGACAGGAGACGCCCGTGTTTTTTAAAGAACAAAACCGCTTCATTTTAGCTGTCACCCGCCAAGAACTGTCTCTGATTCCAAGTCATTCAATGGGGAAAGTACATTCCCAGGTTGTTTTGTTCCCCCTTCAAAATCTCCCTCATTGCAAGTTGGAAATATATGCATGCATGCTATTCCCATAAACTAATTAACATCTCCTACCTCGATAAGTCACTTAAAAGAGCTAATGAAAACAGCCACCATGAAACTACTAGAGTAACCTACATGAAGAGAGCTTGCAACACTCGGTCGGCTCGGCTGCTGCCAATAACCTTTCAGTGCCTTTGTTTCAACTCTCAAAACGGCTCTATGTCTTGTTTATTCCAAATGTGACATGTACATTATTCAAAGCCTGTACATAACATTTCAATTAACAGAACTGCCAGGCTCATGAAAATACATACACGCCAAATTTTAAGTACTTTTTCAGACTAAATTTCTTATGATGACCCGGCGGTTATAAATTAGAAATGATTTTTCAAATAAAATATTAAAAGATATCTGAAATTAATGAAAGCCTGCATGGTGAATCTATTCAAGCAACAAGGCTTATAAAAATATTCTACAAATTCCAATTCTCTGGTTGTGTCCCCCCACGGCGTTTTATGATGCACTTCAAACTGTGCAATGTAATTCAATTTTATTTGTACCTTGAAAAATTCCACAGCTGAATTACATGTAGCTATAATTCGGAATGTGGGGACATATGTACAAAACCTTTTTGCTGTCACAAGCGGGATAACATAAAATCAGCCCATTTGCGAATGCAAAAAAGCATTTTGGTATGTATGAATCCCAAACTGCAATAACACGTTACCGAATTGCAATTTGGAAATCTAACTAAATGCCGAGTTGGTATTTGGAAGGGGTGTGCTTAGAGCGTCCTTTCCAACTACTGAATTGCAGTGGTATGTATGAATGTTTTGTGACTGAAACATTATTTATAAAAACGGATACTAAAAGGTAGCAGTAACCATTCACAAATGGGAAGGGGTCCCCAGGGGACCCCGCGTTCCCCTTTGAGAATGTAATAAAAAATATGTACTATTAAATAAAAGAAGCATAGAACTTTAATTTTCTATGTTTTAAACTTGTGGAACTGAAAGGAAAACGAGCTGCATTAAAAATAATAATAATAATAATTGCTTTTTAAAAAAGCAGTCACAGACATTATGGTCTGCTAAACCCCAGCAGGCCACCATCACTGTGATGGCCGTAATTTCTAATGGATCGCAAAATTCAACCTACCTCCTTAATATCCATGAGGGTCGCCGATTGTCAACCTACTAAAAATTGCTATTTAAAAGATGAAAGTTTTCTTACATTAGGAATTGCTATTTCTGAATTGCGATTTGGTAAAAATTGCAATTTGGAAATCACAATTTTATATTTTTGCCGTACTGGCCTGGTTTTCCTAAATACTAATCACAAACGTTTGGTTGCAATTTGCAGCCAGTATTCTTCCTACCGGTTTTGAATTTCACGAACCGATCTACGCACTAATAGTTTAGCTTGTAAATAGAGTGAACATTTTTTTTTTTATGCTGCCCATTTTCCTTACCTCAGTAGAATGAGCTCAAAAACCCTCAGGAGGCTCCTTCTTAACCAAGGCACAGTACATTTTGATGCAGAAAACTATAGTCCTGGACAAGTTGTGTTTTTACAACGGTCTTCCCTTCGTCACACCAGATGATCTCGCTAAGAGTTTGTCATAAACTCAGTTCTCCTTGGTTCGACCAGTGTAAAAGCTAAGGGCTCTCTTGGGGTCCAATCGGTGAAGCCTATACTCTTACTCCTCAAAGGAAGAAATGAAAAAGGGGAGGCATGATAAGACTGTCACGATAGAAGACCAACACTACATTTGAAAGGATCTCCAGGTTTGACACACCAATCTGTCTGGAAGAAAGGTTGTATATGGTGTTTGTAGTGGCAGCGCCAGCAGTTCACTGATATGGCAGTGGAAGTATGACAATGAGGAAGACAGTGTTTTAGGGGCAGATATCTCAATTAAAAGCTGTGCATTGGCTTGAATCGCGTGCACATTCAAGTTAGAACAAAGTTATGAATCATAACAAAAGGTGAAGAAGGAAACATTTATGCAAGCACTATAAAAAACACCTCACAACGGGTGACCCAAACACGGAGGGCTGATTAACAAAATAGAAAGGTCGAGAGGGCCAACACATAACCTTTAACTGTGTCAACGACAAGAACTTGCTGGGCTAAAAACAAGACAAACAAAAGTATATTAGGAATGTCAGCACACAATGAATTGAAATGACAGTGCACACACCAGACCCCAAATTTTGTGGAGAGGCAGGTCAAAACCACTCACCTGGTTTTGCTCAAACTCCCAACATTGAAGTGTAGGTTGTAGAGATTCGGAAGAAGAACCTTGCCCTGTTGCTAGGACAGAAAATCAACCCACACAGATAGATGGGGCATAGGCAAATGCTCAGCAGATCAGAATACTATGCTGTGTGAGCCCAGACCACAGCAATCAGGATGATTTGAGCCCAGTCTCTCCTGACCTTCAGAATTCAGGGAAGACACGGCAGAGATGAGAGCATGTAAAGGAGAGTGTAGTGACACAGAACATCGAACATGTCTCCCAGGGAGCCTTGAGATGGAAACTCTAGAAACGGTGAACGTTCTCAGTGGACATGAAAAGACCTACACCCCACTGGAAGATGTCATGAGCAACTTCCAGAAGACGACGCCACTTGTGGCAGGCTAGACAGGTTGGATGGTCCACCCTAGCATACAGGAATCATGCCAGATGGTTAACGGTCAGTGAGAACTCCTGAAGGTCCAGTCAGCTCCTCAGTTTCAGTGCTTCCTGGCACATCACATACGACAACACACTGCCCTATTTGTTGCAGTGCCGCATGGCGGTCATATTTTCCATCAGAACGTACACACGGCTGCACTTGATAGAAGTCAGAAAGGTCTTGGGAGCCAAGCCTGATGTCTGATGTCTGATGTGGTGCCTCTGCTCCAAAAGAGCCCACATGCCTCTGGTCACCATCTCGTCCATGCTACCTCACTAGCCCAGAGTTCATGTATTGGCCACCATACTGTGAGCTCTGAGTGGGATAGGAAAACATTGGACCACATATCAGGTTGACAACCTTCATTTGCCATTTCAAGTCCTGGGCCACCAGAGTTAATGCATGGATGTAGTCCATGACATCCCCCGTGCTAAACCCACTTATGTCAAAGGTTCAACTCGAAAGCCCATGAGTACTAATAGGCAAAAGTCATCAGAAGGAAATATAGGCCAAGAACTGAATACAGGGCTGACACTGAAACATTAGGATCACATCCTAATTGTCCCGGGCGCGCTATGAGGGCAGAAAGATCCTATACAATAAATTCTCTGCACTGACCACAGGTGACATTTTTGCTCATTGATGGAGCACCTTGGGGAAATGGTCGTTTCCAGATGGCCGTGACTGACTTGATGAGCCCACCTTCAATTCTGCCATCAAGGTATAAGAAGATGTATCTTCCCGACCTGCAAGAGATAGGCCTCGACCACTGCAATCACTTCTGTAACGACAGGTAGGTTGAGGTGAGGTGAAAGGGCACAACAGTGAAATGCATGTCTTCTTTCCACAATATGAATCCAAGAAAATACCTCTGGGACAACAGGACAGGTACCTGAGTGTCCTGCTGCTTGATGCCATTGTGCACTAGCTGAGAAAATAAGTAGAATATTCTGGCTCCCACTGGCCGCCAGTGACTCCCTAGTGGAGAATCAGAGTGGTTTGAGCAGTAGAAGAGGAAGATGAAAATTGACCTTATGGTCATTGGTCTCGTCCTCTGCCAACACCACACCCCCTGAAACTTTCTTCACGAGCTAGGATGGCTGCGCCTCTGGCAATAAACTAAAGCATGGGAGTAAACCCTCAATGTCATATATTGTTGGTGAAACTGACGGGTTGGCCTTAGGAAGACGAAGGAGTGAATTGTAGCAAGGTTATCACTGAATTGCCTTGTATTCAAAGAGCCTGAAGCCATCCAAGGAAATGTCCATGAGGGATACTTGTGTGTCTGTGAGGAAACCGATGGTATGCATCCAAGGATGACGACGAATAACCATGTTTGGGCCTCTAGCACAGCCTACACAATCTGTAGTGAACAGTCCTGCCTGTAAGATGCACCTTGCTGCATTCTGCCTATTGTGGACCATCTGGCCAAAAGAATTTTAAAACACCTTGGGGAAGACAGACAATATCTCACTCACAATGTCCCAGAGGACACAGGGTTATCTGCTTATTAGGCAGACGCCATTTGAAGATTGTAAACCCAATCTAGTGGGAGGAGAACACCCTCTTGCCAAGCAAATCAATGGATTTGGGCTCTCTTATCAGGTGCAGCAGTGGGAAAGGCATTAAAATTCCCTGTGCTGGCTGAAGCCTTCTCTACAAGGCTTTCTGGTACAGAGTGTAGAGGAAAATTGAAACCGGGTGCTTCCTGGGAGTGTGGCGGTGCTGAAGGGCAGGAGGTTGGCTATCAGGGCTGCTAGCCATGGCAGTCGCTTCCTATAGTCCCAATTCCCAAGAGACTTGTTGGGTTTTGAGAAACGTCAGGACAGCTCTGCACTGAGGTATGGCCTATGGGCGATAACATATAACTTACTGATTACAAAGAATTAGATCAGGTGACACAGCACCAGAACACGCTAAGAAATAATCATCAAGGTTGGAGGATGAAGACAGCAGCTTGCAATGTGGACAGGGTCAAAAAGGCAGCAGGTAACATCAGGAGTGTACCAAGGAAGGTTGTGACTGTAGCGTAAAAAGAGCAATGGAGGGTAGAAAGGTGACCAAGTAACAGTGAGGAGTATCCTACTTAGAGGATAGAGTCCATGGTTGTATCAAATGGAGAGAGACCTAGGTGATGAAGAAAATAACAGGGCACTAAACACGCATGAGGTAATGAGAAAGATGGTTCATGAGCAACAAATGTGGCAACAAACAGTTTCAGGCGGTCACGTAATATCGCTAAATACATCCAATAGCAGGTATTAATAAAAGTTAGCTTATATGCATATATTGTGAATGTACGCAATTAGAAATGATCATGCACCATATTCATAACATAAATGCACTAGTAGATCCTATACAGGTGCCACCCCTGCGTGCTAACATCAGTTCCAGAAGCATGGAGCCATGTCAGAAGGCTGAGAAACCAGTTTGCAGATTCAAAGGGCCAACAAGACCCTTTTTAGGTGGAAAAGCCCAGTTTGAAGAATAGGGAGAATGGGAGGGTCATTAAGGAATCTGCGACTAGATAGAGTCTCTACCAGGTAAAGCTAGACTTCTAGCCACAAATTCCTTACCTCAGAGTAGATATCAAAGCAATACCTCCCTAGATTTGGATCTGCAAACTGGCTCAGACCAAAAAGTCCAAGAGAACCAAACAATCAAAGTGCCCGTCATGACAGACTGTGCTATTAAGGAAGTAATGTCAGGTAAACGTGTGCAAGGATGCCCATGTAGCAGTCTGACAGATGTCCAGGAAAGGAACTCCGCAAGTTAATGCAGTAACCACAACTCTGGTGGAATAAGCCCTCAAGCCCTCAGGGGGTTGTTTCTTGGCTAATGCACAGCAGATCTTTATACAGAGTACAATCCACCTGTAGAGGGTCCATTTCTGCATAGCCTTCCCCTTCTTCAATCTAGTGAACCAAAGAAAGAGCTGATCACCCATCTTGTGTTCTTCTGTGCGACTGATACAGAATGACAACACTCTTTTTATGTCCAAATGGTGGAGCCCCTCTTCCTCCTTGGAGGAGTGAGGTGGAACAAAGAAGGTTGGGAGCATGATGATTTGGCTGACGTTGAAAGGTGTCACCACCTAGAACAGAAAAGAGGCACAGTTTCAGGGACCAAGTTTGTCTGGGAAGAAGCTGGCTTATGGAGAGTGAACAAAAAGAACCTGTAGCTCGCTGTCCCTCCCGGCAAATGTGATGGCCACCAAGAAGACTGTCTTGCTGGTCAGAAGCCTTAGAGGGCAGCTATGCATGGGTTCAAAGAGTAACAAATCAAGTATGTTAAAACTAAAATAAGATCTCATTGGGGCATAACAAAAGATTTGGAAGGAAACGTGGTGAAATCCTTTTCAAAACATGTTGCAACAGGTGACTTAAACAGGGAGGGCTGTTCTGGCAACCGCAAGATAGCAGAGATGGCTGAAAGATATCCCTTAACAATGACTAGAGCAAGTCATTGCAGGGCTATGGACAAAACAAACAATGCAAGGGTGCAGAAAGTGGGTCAACATGTTTTTCAGAGCACCAAGCCACAAACTTGTCCAAACAGCAGGCATATATAGTGTTTGGCAATGGACGCCTGGCTGCCAAGATGACCTCACATTCTTTGGGATGAGACAGAATACTCTCAACTGCCGCCACTCAAACGCCATGCATGAAGACGGAACATGCACAGGTTTGGGTGTAGAACCATGCCCTGTTACTACAACAAGCAATCCTCCTGAAGAGGCAGTCCGATTGGAGGACTAAAGCTCATGCTCAGGAGTTAGGTATACCATACTCTGTGCCAAATCCAGAGCCACTAGGATGTCTCGGGCCTGATATGTCCTGATCTTCAGAACTTGGGGTAGAAGTGGTATCAGCGGAAAGGTGCACATGAACAGAGTCCCACTCAAAAGAAAATGCATCTTTGAGTGAGTGCCGCCATAGAAACTCTAACATGCGTAAGTGCTGACATTGTGCATTCTTGGTGGTGGTGAATAGATTTAACCAATGTTCTCCCCAGTCACAGAAGAGACCTTTGCACCATCTCCGAATGGAGATGTCATTTGTGATCCTCAAGGCACTGATGAGCAAGTTTGTTTGCCCTGACATTCGGAGAGCTGCCTGGTGTTGCACAACCAAGAAAATTTCCTCACGTTCCAGCCATTTACAGAGGCACAGGACCTACTGAATCAGGGTCCACAACCCCACTCTTTCCGGTTTGTTGCAACACCACGTGGAGGTGGTGTTGTCCCTGAACACCTAACCAGCCATCCCTTGATGTTAGGGATGAAGGCTTTCAATGCCAAGCGAATCGCTCTCAAATCCAACAGTTGATGTGGAACTGAGACTGCGCAGGAGACCAAAGTCCACTGAACTCCACCTCTCACAAATGGCCACTATGAGTCTGGGGTAGAGAGGGGCCTGCTGCTGACCCAATTGCAGTTCAGCAGTGACCAATGCAGATCTTTTGCAGTGCCCTCTGATACCTGAACCAAGTCACTTAAAATCCCCTGGTGATGTGCCCACTGGGACTTCAGATCCCACTGCAGAGCCCGCATATTCCATGCAGCAGGATGCAGGAGGCCATCAGACCCAGCAGTCTCAGAGTCAGTCTCACCAAAATCCAGGATTGATGCTGAAATATCAGGACTATAGCTCGAATATCCTGGACTCATGGCTCCGGACGAAAGGCGCAGAACTGCACTGTGCCTAGAGTGGTGGGCTAGGCAGATCTCTGGTTTTAGATCCGACGAGGCTAGTGGGAGCTCTCTCCATGGTCATGAAAGGACTGGGGAGACTACTGGCCATAGTGGCTGAAAGAAAAAGGGCACGGCTGATAGGCTCTACCATAGGCACAGAGGGAGTGAATGAAGAGTGCAGTTGGTGTGGGGCCACAGTGGATCTCAACAACAGAGCAGTGGCCCTACTTTCCTTAAAGTGCAGAAGCACTGAATCAGCCTTGTTGCTGAACAGGCGAATGACACTGAAGGTCATGTCAATAAGGGATGTCTGGACATTACCTGAGAAGCAGGTTGAACTCAGCCAGGTGTGGCAAATTGAGTGACATGGATGAAGCAATGGCTCTGCCCAGCAAGTCTGTCATATCCACTCCAGACTGTATTGTGAGCTTTTCTGCATCCCAGGCAGTAGCCTTGGCGAGTATGGATTGGGCCTCCTCCGAGGCCATGGGCAGCACTTTTGAAACCTAGTACCACAATGTATGACTATAATTGTCCAAGAGGCATGTGGTGTTCACTGATTGCAGTGCCAGGCTGGTGAAAGAGAAATTTCTCACACCAAAAGTACACTGCCTCTTGGATTCCCTATCTGGTGTGAGGCAGGGAACGCACCAGGATGAACTTTGGCTGTTGAGTCCTGCACCACGAGGCTCTCAGGAGAGGGGTGCCAGGTGAGGAAAGCTGGATTCCCAGGAGTGGAGCGGTGGCAACTGGCGATCGCCTTGTGCACAAGAGTTCCAGTGCAGGGTTTGGCACAGGCACCAAGCAGGACATCAGTGAGGGCTTTATTAAAGAGGAGGAGGGATTCAGAGTGGGATACCCCGAACTGAAGCACCTCTATCAAGACATTGGTCTTGACCTCCATCGAGGACAGCATTAATTCTAGGACTTCAGATGCCCTCTGCAGCAGCATAGCAAATGAGGCTCCTTCCTATGTAGCCACACTACGAGGAAGGACCAGGCCAGTGTCTGGTGTAGTGGCTAGACCACTGGAATCAGCCAGGCTCTCATATCCGTTCTCTTTGGCCAATTCTATATGGGTCAGGGTAGTCAAAAGAATCCTCAGAACCACCACAGTCATACATCTGACAGAGTCTGTCAGGATAGGAAGACACCGCCTCTAACCCAGACGGTCTAGGTCCTGTTGGCACTGGATTTAGCATCAGAGTTGAGAATTAAGATGGTTTCGGACGCACTGGAAATGGCGTCACAGGACCAAACCCCAGCAAACATCATGGACTGGTGACCGGAGTTGATATGGATCTAGCGAACTTGACTGGCACTGAGAGTGAACCCGCCAGTGGAGACCGAGGTGGGCACCTCCAGTTGGGGTCGAAGGCGCTCTGGAGGGGTCTTGACACCAAAATATGAGGTGCATAGCCTCATAAAATTCTTTGAGTTGGATGGGGGTACCTCCGCCTCCAGCAAAGTCAGGTAGGTGTGGAGCAGGCCCAGGCACAGATTCCGCAGGGGAGGTGTTGGAGCTTTGGCAACAAGACTTGTGATGCCATTCTCATGCCTAGTTTGAAGACTTGGACCTGTCATGGAAACTTGAAGAATGCTTCGACTTCTTGGATTTGTTTTTGTGGGACTTACTGGATGATGATTTGGAACTCGATGACGACTGGCAGAATCGACTAAGAGCAGATCTTGGCTTCTGTTCCCTGGAGGGTATGCGTGCAGCCTTGCTTCTAACAGTGCCCAGACACTCTCTGGCAGCGTGCTCGCTCCTCTGGGACCAAAATACATAACAAAAGGGAAATATGGAAACTCTCTTTTTGTGGCAGGTGGTACACCAGGAAGTCTGGTAAATCAATTAAATGACAAAGAGGCTGCTTCATTTAAGGGCAGAGTTTTTCAAGAGGTCCGTATCAGGCACTGTGAAAAAAAATACTAGTGATGTGTTTCACACTGCAATGAGAGGGTGTGGATGTGGCATTACAGCTAGTGCTCCTTACATAGAAACTGGGGAAACCGGTTCCAGTCTTGATACTCAAGTAAAGCGCTCCAATACTTTCTGGTCATGGTTGCTCAAAAAACTGTAACAAAATGAAACATTCTCCTTAAAGAAGAAGCAAATACTGTTTAACTGATGCTCCTTTTTGTTCATCATCACAAATGAGGGCACCTTTAAATATGCAAATTCAGGTTTTGCACTACACAAAACAACTTGTGTTTGATTTTCTAGCCTATAAAGATGCTCCATTTATAATTATAACCTAGGCCACATATAGGGTACGCATGACCCCTGAATTGCCTTTTAGTTCACTAATAGCACTGTGCAAAGGGAGTGTGGAAGGGGCAGGGACGTTTCTCAGTTCATGTTTAATTTTTTTTAACTTTTAGTAACTACTTAACACAATCTGATGAACTAAGGTGAGGTGCTTCCACGTTTTCATTTTTTTTAATCCTGAAGACACCTTACCATACTCTAACATGATCTGTGATGCATGACTGACATGCCACTTAGTTTCAAGGCTTGGCTCATATACGGGCTCTTAAGAGCCATAGCCAACCCTTGGCTCAGCTGTTCCTGTTAATTTGTTGGTGCGCCCAACTATGCCTTACACCACTGTCAGGGCAACTGGAATCATGCGGCAGGAGAGGAACAAATTATGCAGCAGGGTTGAATTAAGCAGCAAGAAAAGGCAAGTTATGCGGCGTAATGCTGCACATTTGGTGACAGTATGACTTTATTATTTTGTCATTCTCACAGATGCTAACACTATCTGGGCAAATGTTTCACCTCATTAGTACTAATTTAACTCCCACATACAACAATAAGCAACAGAAGGGTGACCAGTCAACTTTTGCAAGGGTCTTCCACTTCGCAGCAATATTTGTACTCCCAGCTTTAGTAACTTTTCATCCATTCAAACTAGAAACAGATTTTGGGGTTAAGATCTGCAAATTACACAGCAGATGATGGATAATGTGGCACATGAGGCAAATCCATACGCATGTGGAAAGGGCCACGGCTGCAAAATCATATAAATCCAGTAGCACTGGCCTTAGTACAAGTATGTGAGTGTTCTGTCAAGCATAGATTTTGTACTGGAAGGGGATCTTTCCAGTACAAAAGATATCCTTTAAGTCGATTTCCACTGTATATGCACTGTACAGTGCATCACACTTGCAAAGTTTGAAAAATATGGAGACTTTCAAAAGGTGCTCTACTGTTACACCTGCCTTGAGGAGGTTTAGGAGGTCATTACGATCATGGCGGTGTGGTTTTCCTGCCACCGCCGGCATGGCGGGCCACACCGCCACATTATGAACACCATGAGGCCTGCCATCGGCGGCCCTCACTCACCGCCAGGCTGCCTCCTTCAGGCAGCCTGGCGGCGATCGGAATCATTATACCACAGGGCAGCGGTGCTGCCCCTCGGATAATGATTCCACAGCACCCAGGTAAAGACTACCGGAAGGTGTGTACTGCCCATGCACTGGGATTTTCGGCCAGCGATCTGCGCGTCGGGTGCAACAGCACCCGTCGCAAAGAGGCATTGGCTCCATGTGGAGCCGCCGTCAATGTCCAGGTCAGGCATTCCTGTGGGCCGGTGGGCGTAAACAATGATTCCGCCCGCTGGCCCACAGGAATGTACATTATACGGCCGGCGGGGATCTGGGGACGCTGCTGATCAGTGGTTTGACCGCCAGCATGAACACGGCGGTTTCGACCGCTGTGTTCATAATGAGGGCCATCATTTTGTGGCTCATATCCCTGTCTATAATTGTTTCTAGATAGGGATTTGCCACAAAACCCATTGGCGGTTGCAAGGGAACACCTGTGTACTACCTATGGCACACTCTTCCCATGATGCGAAGTAGCACAATTTAGGGCATGGTGCTACTTTCCATTACTGTGGGCAACTTTCTGACACACATCACAATTTGAGCTGGAAAGTAAATCCCACCACAACACTGTGTGTTGGGTTTGTGTCACTTTTGTGATGCCAACAGCACAAAGTGTTAATAAATGTGGATCAGAATCTCTAAACAGATACATATAAACATTATGAAGATGATTTGAGTTCTTACTGCAAGCTAATGTAAGGTTACCAGATGACCAATACAGAGCAAATGTTGCTGTACTGTAAAAAATCAGAAAGCAAAAAAGACGTCAAAGAGAATGGGCTCCGGAAGCATGCGAGTAAAATGGTTTGTGCCAGGCTATGAGCATGCCAAATTTCTGTAGAAATGTTTCGGATTGTAAAGCATGCCTAAACTTGCTCCAACACATATCATTCCGTTATTGTTCTTGAAGTGTCCTAAATCATAAAATTTACAAACACCTAAAATTTCAGGGGTGACTATGTAGCTGTGCCAATTCATCTAACGGCACATTAGTGTTTTTATCAAACTGGTAGGTCAATTTTCACTCTCTCTGCAGCACCTCATTTTTATCTGCAGTGATGTTCACAGTAGCGTGTTTGAATCATGTATTTAAACTTCATGCCCCTGACCTAACATCTACCATATAGACCACACTACATCCAACATCTTTATCAACCATGCAGCCCAAAGGAGTGCCTAAAATCCAAAGGCAAATCAGATTAACTCCACTTGTCCAGAGTATTAAGCACTATATAAATAGAAGGGGACCAGGGACCAAACAACCACATCTTTCTTTCTGTTCTACAGCCATCACAACCCATGTTGTGTGGATGTGGGCCTCTTATTGGTAGCAAGGGTGGGAACACCTGGCCTGGCCAAGGCTGTCTGTCCTATTACCTTTTGAGGATTCTAGAGGAAGTTAGACAAGAAGGACAGAGAAGACAGAGCACCACTTGTTATTTTAATATGTGATTTTAAGTCAGGGGTATGGCGATTTTTACTACAGCCAGTGCAAAGTCACCATGGCCCAGAGATGGGAAAGGCCCAGTCTTCTCTTCACTGGCTGAAGTTTATTTAAAATTAGAGACAAAAAAGGTGATGAGAGGAAAGTTTGCAATATGTCTAACCACTGGCAGCCACTCCGGGTAGCATTTAAACCCATTCATCTTTTACCCACCATGCCACCTCAATTTGGACCAAGGTATATGCAAATCAGCCTTAACATTGTTCCAATAGGAAGAGTCAAGCCCTAACTGCCAGGCCTTCCCTGAACTGAAACACAAGAAACCCAATACAAGTTTCACCCTGACTGGGGCTCTTCAGCCAGGTGTAGGTTGGTTCCAGTGGCACAGTGAGCAAGTGACCCACATCTGGGCATATCCTTGGCCACTTAGTGCATTACATCAAACACACAAAAGGGCAGCTATGGAGGCGAGACATTAAAGGAGGGAAAGAAAGGAGGGGTGAGACTGAGATATGAAGTAGAGAGAATAAAGGAAGTTAGGAAGACAGAGTAAAAAAATGAACAAGGTGATAGGAAGGAAAGACATTGGAAGGAAAGATTGGAGAGTAGAGAAAAGATCAAGGATTGGAAATTAAGAAAAGGTACTGGATAGAAAAGGAGAACAGTATGAAGGACAGAAATAATAGAAAGACAGAGAAAGGAAGATTTGGGAGTGTGAGGGAGCAGGGAGATTTGAGTGTAGAGAGAAAAGAAGGCATGTATGGAAAGTATAAGATATGGAAATGAGATAGAAAAAGAAATAAGTGAATAAGCAAGAAAGGGAAAGGAAAAGAAAGAAAATGGAGTGGGACATAGAACGGAGAAGAAAAATTAAGGGAAAGAAGAAGGAAAGGATGATAAAACAACCAAAGAGGGACAGGTAGATGAAGAGGTGACAAAGAAAGAGGTCAGGAACAAGATGAGAGAGAAGCATAGTCAAGATATATATTTAACAGAGTAAGGGTGGTGGATTAGAGAGACTTTGTGGGAGCAAGAAATGTTGGGTGTACACTGAAGAGAGGAGATAGAATGAGGGGAAAGAGGAGTAGAGCAAAAACAGAGAAAGAAAAGCGGGAGTGTAAGAAGGACCAAAGAGGGAAAAACTAAAATAAAAGAGAGGAAGGCAATAAGAACAAGCTAAGAGATCGAGTGGAAGTTGTAGGAAGCTGGCTCTGTATATACTATATCAAAATGAGATATAGTGTGCACAGAGTCCAGGGGTTCCCCAAGAGGCTTGACAGAGGCAATACTTGATAATACTAATGCTCTATATGTGGTAGTGTGGTCAAGGAGTTACGCTTAACAGAGGTAGTGTTAAGCATCTGTTGTACACACAGGCAATAAATGAGAACACACACTCAATAACTTAACTCCAGGCCAATGGGTTTTTATATAGAAAAATATTATTTTCTTAATTTATTTTAGAAACACAAGATTCAAATTGCAGGTAAGTACATTAATTGCAAGGTACTTTGCACAGGTATAGCTAGGACTTTGAATCAAAACAGTAATGTACACAGTTTGGCAGTAAGCTATTTTAAAAGTGGGCACTTGGTGCAAAATTCAACAGTTCTTGGGGGAGGTAAGTACAGGTTGGTTAATAAAGTAAGTAAAGCACTTACAAGTTCCGTCTTCAGGGCATAGGTGTTGAGAAAAATATATTCCTATGTATGTACCTACGGATATGATACTTCAATTCCAATTCTCTCCTCCGTTATCTGAATCCCAGTAAGCTATTTATACTTTCATCTTACCAAGACACTTGCTCCTCTCATTCACGGGTTGACTCTACTCATCCACATTACTATTCTAGCACTGCTCCAAGACTTCCCTGCTGACCTCTCTGAAACTTATGCCAGCTGTCCAAACAAACCTCTCCAAACCATGTTGTTACGTTCAGCTCGGTCTCACACTAAGTTCAGCCAGTCAGCAACCCATCCCCCTAATCTTTAAGGTCCACCTGTTGTCTGTTCACTTGTTCATGCTCACACTGCATTATGTATTTTTTTACTCAGTGGACTTGAAGTTTTGTATATGCAGCATTTCTTTTGTATATGCATGCCCAGGTTTGGACTATGTCCCCTTCTGGGGTTTTGCTGAGACAGCAGAAGATGCCAGCTTGTAAGACATAACACTGGGATGTGCGTCTGCCTTTTGCCTTCTGCTTTGGCCTGCCAATAAACCTTGGTACATTTCATCTGTTCCGGACCCTTGCTTGGTGTTTGTGTTTTCTTTTCGTCACTCTGAGGAGAGTTGAAAAAGCAGCTTCTCTAACAAATGGTGTCAGAAGTGGGATGCGTGAAATGCCACCACCGATAAGTTAATTAACTGCCTTGTTGTTGTGGCCTTTCAACGCTTACAATATAGCTGATAGTAAACCTGGGGACTGAGGTAAATAAAATATAGCTGGCAATTAAACAGGGGACTGCGGAGTAACTAAGTTATCCGTATCATTACGTTAAATGATAGGGGCAAATTTGCACAGTGAGTAGTAAGCCCAAGTAGGAGCGCTTGGGCCACGGAGAAGATAATTTTTGTTTTGTTTTATGGGAACCCCAGAGGGAAAATAAATAAATACATAAATTAAAACCCTCCCAGAGTGTAGCTTGGGATGCATTTGATCAGCTGGCACAGGAACACCGGGAAATGATTTTTGTGCACAAACAGTCTGTCATTGATCAATGGCTGTATTTGAATTATGTGTTAAGTGTAAATGTGCCACTATGTTTCATTGCAATGTTTTTGAATTATATGTAAAGTAGTGCAGCACTGCTTTAGAGAAGAAACACGGTTTTATGTTGTGCTTCTAAATTGTCAACAGCTCTTGTTTTCTCTATCTCTCTACCACTGCATAACAATTATTTTTCCTTGTTTAACAATTTTTTTGCAGGATACAACCATTTTGTTTATTTTTCAGATTGTAAAATTGTGAGGGAAGGGCACAATGGGCAGCGGCAAGCCTAAAGGAAATGTAATGGTGGTAAGCCCTAGAAAGCTGAAAAAGACCAAAATGTTTAAACAGCTGACAGGAAAGAATGGTTTTAAATTACCACCAGATAGCACAGCAGCTCAGGTTTTAGAAGATACAAATTTTCTGGAATATGTGGCACCTTTCTGCGCGCTAGTTTGGACTTGGAAGGGGAATAACGGCAGGTGGCCTAGATTTGGTTTTCTTGAGATAGACTATAGTCTCTTGACAGAAACTATAGAATTACGGGGTGACCCATCATGGGATTCACATTATATAAATGATTGCTTTCAGCAGTGGCTTTCAATTGCTGAAAAGAAGGCTCTCTTTTAGAAAAAGAAAGGCCAGGAAAATGTCTCCAGAGACTGTTCTACAGTGGTAGTGGTGAACAGGGAATGCAAAAAAACTAATACAAAGGAGCTAGAACTAGCAAAGGATTGGCACAAAACATATAGCCAATGTTTATTAGAATTAAGTAACTATGTGCAAACAGAGCAGCATTTTTGTCACTATGTAACTACTGTGGTTTGACAACAGGAGAAGCAGACAGAGTTAAAACAATACCAAATGCCACTACTTCGAGAAGGGCTGCTGCTCTGCTGTGTATTTGGACTCACCTCCAAGTGTATATTGACATAAATAAATTGAAGAAACTGTTTATCACCTCCAAGCCTCATGGCCTTTACGTAAAATTAGGAGAAGGAGAGAACAATGAGCAAATAACTAGTAATACATTAACTGAGGAAGAGCTACTGTTATTAACAGAAGAAGAAAGGAAAAGACAGAGATTGGATGTGAATAGTGAGTTCAATTCTTGAAGCACAGGTAGAAATAACAATGAGAGCAGTCCCCCAACATTGGACCAAAGCATCCATTCAGCAGGGCCAGTTCTACCTTCTCAAACAACTCCAATTTACCCATCACTTTCAGGCCACTATATACATTGTGAAAGAAATAACACACAAGCAGGCTCTGGGTCCAAAACAAGGCTTGCCACGTGTGCCTTATTTCCATATATCCCTGGAGGGTGATTTGACTAGGGTATCTGACATGCCAACTAGTGCCAGAGAAGGTGGTGCCACAACATCGGTCCTGAACAGACACCTGTCCTTTTTGGTGGGGGGGGGGAATGAGTGCACAAGGGAAAAACAATGAGGAGGAACACGGGCAGTTAGCTCCCCTAAGGCGGGAGGCAGATAGGTTCCAGGAAGAGGTGAACACAGAAAGGGAGAAAATACAACACTCCATAATCTTCAGGATAAGATACATAGCAGAGAACAGCAGAGTCATGCACACGGGCGCTAAAAGGAAAGGGTGAGAATTCATATACTGATGATGTACTATTAAACCCTAAAATAACTGCACCAAAAATAGTGTTAGGAGGGACAGCAATTTTAAAACCATGGACCCCCTTGAAAGCAGCTCAGATGCCTAAAGATGCCCCAGGCCCATTCACAGCCAGGGTGAAATATTATGAATGGCTCCATAAAATATGCATTGCTTATACCCCCCTTCCCAGAGACGCAGAAATGTTACTAAAACTAGGATATGATAGGAGATGGTCTTTAGTAAAGAGTACATTCCAAATTCCACAGGAAAGTGACTGGACAATACTGACTAATAATATGGATGACACAGAAAATAGATTGATGAATTGGTTAGAGTCTATCAGGGACACAATAAATGGCTTAGCAGTGAAGCATGGTGATTTTTCTCAAGTAACAGCCACGTTGCAGAAGTCAGGGGAATCAGTGGCTGGTTACATCCTAAGGTTCAATGAAGCATGGGATAATAGTGCAGGTGTACCACGCACGACAGAGGCATTTAAGGTATTGGCAACTCAGACCCTTATGAATGGATTATTAGCATCTGTGGCCCATAGTTGTAAACTATGCCACCCTGAATGGTCTGCTAAAGGATAGCACGCTTCTGGCAACTATGAAAGGGATGGTATTTTTAAATAAAGAAGGACTCAGCTAAAACTGACAAAGGGATGATGTTGCAGCAAGTACAACAAGAGGAGGAGCCAAAGGGAATGTACTATCAGGGGGCGCATCATAGACCGGATGAAGGACACGGATACCAGAAAAATGACAAGAGTAGTGATCAGTGCTATGTTTGACTGAGGTATGGGCCCTGGGGCCGAAATTGTAAAAGTTAAAAGAGATAGAAATGAAACAAATGACCGATATGAGAGAAAAGATAGAAACAACAGGTATGACCAGTTTGACAGGGATGAGGTCCAGCCACTAGCACCACACATGCCTAGAGACATCAAGCAAACACAGCACTCCCTGAGGAACCCTTTTCAGGAACGACATGGATCGGCATTGGACCACGTGGAGATAGAGATGACCCAAACAACAGAAAACCGGCAAGCCCAGTGCTTTATGATGAAGGTATCTGAGACGCTTGAGGAGATTCCCATGTTCCTAATTAAGGTAGGAGGTAAGGAAATTGATTTCCTAATAGACAGCGGTGCAACTATCTCTGCAGTAAGAAACAAGTTGGGTCCCAGTAGTGGTAAAACAGTAACTACTGTAGCTGTAAATGGAATGCTGATACATGAAGAGTTATCAGAACCCCTTCCAGTTTCTGTTGAGGATTTTGCAATGACCCATCGGTTTCTCCTGTCACCAGATGCACCCATCAATTTGCTGGAAAGAGACCTCCTCAGTAAATTGCATGCAACATTATATTTTTCACAAAATGGGATTTACTTACAAGTGCCTGAGGAAAGATTAGAATTGGCTAATAAAGCACTTACTGCTTGCAAATTAAGTGAGGATTCTATGTCATGTCCAACCCCTGTCTTGTCTCTCTCCAACACGCTACCAATGGACTCCGTTACAGGGAGATTTCTACAATGACATGTTTCAAGAACTGTTTAAATACAGCCCTGACATTGAGAGTGACTTGATGACTAAGTTAGTACAGTTGGCATTAGTACCTGGGCCTAGACACTGTCCTGCAGCATTTTTTACAAGACAAGTGCCTGAATGGTACACCTACATGGCAGACAAATATTTGTACTGGACAATGGAGTTGCATGAAGACACACTGTATGTAGGAAAAGAAGGGTGTGCTGTCAGCATTGAGCTAGGACCACAGGAAGAGAGGTTATTTCAAGTACCAGCTTCAGAACTACATGTGTCTATAGCTGTAGCACCAGGATTTTACTATAAAGATTTGGGCTGCATGGTCCAACATCTCCGGGTGTTACCAAAAAAAGGATTTTACATTTCCTTTGGGAGTTGTGTCTGTGTTGGGAGAAGGAGAAGGATGTTGTTGGACGTTGTGTATGCTCAGAAACAACAGGGCCGCAGTTGCTGACAACCTTGAAGGGAATATGGCTTTACAGCTGACAAAAAACAAGGTCCTAGATCAAGTGAACTCAGAGGTTTGGACAAAACACAAAAATGAGGCAGGATTGTTAAAAACATGCCCTCCCCATAAAGTGACGCTTAAGGAAAATGCAGAACTACCTTATGTGCGTCAGTATAGTCAGTCACCTCAGGCAGAGGAGGGAATAAAACCTGTGATTAAGTCTCTTTTATAACAGGGTATCATTAAAAAGATCAATAGCCCCTATAGTAGTTCAATAATTCCATTGCCCAAGGACAACACTGGGCAGTATAGATACATACAGAATTTACTCCAGACAAACATCATTGTGGTTCCCTTAGCGCCTGTTGTGCCTGACACCAATACTGTAGTATCTTCTATACCTGCAGAAGCAGAGCACTTTTCTGTTATAGATCTCTCAAGTGTGTTTTTTTAGTATTAGAATCCATCCAGAGAGTGAGTACTTCTTTGCCTTTACAATAAAAGATATACACAATAAAATATACCCAGTACACTTTCACAAGACTGGCCCAAGGCTTCACAGAGAGTCCCACGGTCTATGGACAGGCAGTAAAGAGAGACCTGGACAACGTATACCTGGATGGCAGCAGTGTAATCTTGCAGTACGCTGATGATCTCCTTGTGGCATCTCCATCACTTGAGGTTTTTGAAAAAGACACGGTAGCTCTGCTGAACTACCTCCAGGTGAGAGGACACAAAGCCTCAGTGTCAAAATGTCAGTGCTGCCAAAAAGAGGTGACTTACCTTGGTTATGTGGTATCCAAAGGTAC
The DNA here is from genome assembly GCF_031143425.1 of Pleurodeles waltl. Lineage (NCBI taxonomy): Eukaryota > Metazoa > Chordata > Amphibia > Caudata > Salamandridae > Pleurodeles > Pleurodeles waltl. The sequence goes on along the minus strand of NC_090440.1, from coordinate 157,297,314 downwards.
ACACTGCATATCTCCTGACAGAATAAAAATGATTCAAAGCATGCAGCTCCGTCCACCAAAAAAGGAATTATATCCTTCCCGGGGATGATGAACTACTGCCGCCAGTGAATCCCTGAGTACAGATCCTATGATGCATTCTTGAGGAAATGCACATTACAAAATGCACCCAACAACATTGTATGGACTAATGAACTTGCAGAATGTTTCAAGAAACTGAAAGGGACATTGGGGGTGATTCTAACTTCGGCGGGCGGCGGAGGCCGCCCGCCAAAGTTCCCCCACCAAAATACCGCTCTGCGGTCGAAAGACCGCTGAGGGTATTTTGGGATTTGCCCTGGGCTGGCGGGCGGCCGCCCGCCAGCCCATGGCAAATCAACCTTCCCACAAGGACGCCGGCTCAGAATTGAGCCGGCGTAGTGGGAAGGTGCGATGGGTGCAGTGGCACCCGTCGCGTATTTCAGTGTCTGCATAGCAGACACTGAAATACTTTGTGGGGCCCTCTTACGGGGGCCCCTGCAGTGCCCATGCCATTGGCATGGGCACTGCAGGGGCCCCCAGGGGCCCCACGGCACCCCCTACCGCCATCCTGTTCCTGGCGGCAGGATGGCGGTAGGGGGTGTCAGAATCCCCATGGCGGCGGAGCGCGCTCCGCCGCCATGGAGGATTCTGCAGGGCAGCGGGAAACTGGCGGGAGACCGCCGGTTTCCCGCATCTGACCGCGGCCGAACCGCCGTGGTCAGAATGCCCTGCGGGGCACCTCCGGTCTGTCGGCGGTGCTCCCGCCGACCTTGGCCCCGGCGGTCTCAGACTGCCGGGGTCAGAATGACCCCCATTGTGTACTGGGCCAGCATTGGGGCTGCCGGATTACAAACTGCCCTTCCATCTCTATGTGTCTGAGCAAAACAGGATTGCAAATGGTGTGCCGACACAGCAGCATGGATCTGGAAAAAGACCTGTGGCAGCTTACTCTGTGACCTTGCCTTCAGCAATGACTGGGCATCCAGCTTGTTTGAGAGCAGTGGCTGCAGCCGCTGTGATGGTAGAGAGGGTGGCTCCCATTGTGATGGACTGCCCTTGTATTGTTCATGTGCCACATTCGGTACAGTTGCTGTTGTTGTCTGCAGCAACACAGCATTTTTCAGCAGCCAGGCGCACGGGTTGTGAGGTCACGTTGTTGTCTAACACTAATATCACTATGAAAAAATGCCCACCTTTTCATTTGGCAACATTATTACTTGCAATAGGTGATTCTGATGAGACCCCGGACAATGCTTGTGTTGAGGTTGTACAAACATGCATCACACCCAGACCAGATTTACAACAGACCCCTTTAGAAAAGGCAGACTATGAGTGGTACACTGATGGTTCTTCCAGCAGACTAACCAATACTGATTACAGAGCAGGGTATGCTATAGCAACAGTAGATACCATAATTAAGAGTGCAGCTCTGCCCACAGGCACATCTGCCCAGCAAGCTGAGCTGTATGCTGTAACAAGAGCATGCATCCTAGCCGAGGAGAAATCTATTAACGTTTATACAGACTCACATTATGCCTTTGGAGTTGTCCACGATTTTGGCCGACTGTGGCAGTATCGTGGTTTCAGAACAGCAGCAGGGTGCCCCATCCAAAATGGCCTTTTAGTAAAGAACCTGTTAAAAGCAATACTACTACCCAATAGCACAGCAGTCATAAAATGCGAGGCCCATACAGGGGCTAACCCCAAGACAGCCAGAGCAAACGCCATGGCTGACACAGCAGCAAGAGAAAGTATGTTACAGCCAGTACAAATGGTGTCCCTAAAGGCAAAAAGCATTCCAAAAATTCAGCTTATTCAGAGACAATTGCTGCTAGCTGATGTAAAGGAAGCACAATGGTCTGCAACACTGGCTGAAGAAAGAGTGTGGATTGATGCTGGGTGTTTTCAAAATGATGAGGGATTATGGGTCCATCAGGATGGGAGACCTGTGGCTCCACGTAGTATGTTCCTTCCCCTTACAAGGTTTGCTCATGGACCCACTCACATGGCACAAGGTGGGATGAATGAGCTAATAAGATAGGAATGGTTTGCACCAAGGATAACAGCCTTCACTGCACAATTCTGCTCCCAATGTCTTGTGTGTGCCCAACATACTAAGGCCGGACCCCTTACCAGTACCACAGCAGCTGTTTACCAATGCCCAAATAGAATTTGCCTATATGCCCACAGTGAATGGATTAAATATTGGCTGGTGTGTGTGGATCAATTTTCAAAATGGATGGAGGCGGTTCCCACAATAAAGAATGATGCAGCAACTGTGGTGCGATGCTTGATGAAAGATATCATACCCCAATTTGGGGTCCCCCGGGGCATAAATAGCGACAGAGGAGGTGAATTTGTGGCTGCAGTTGTGCAAAGGATGTGTGAATGTTTAGGAATAGAGTGGGAACTGAATGCTCCTTACACCCCCACAGTTCAGGACAGGTGAAGAGGATGAACTCCACAATAAAAAATAGATTAGCAAAAACAACTGATGCAACAGGCCTGAAATGGGATGATGCGCTGCCTTTAGTGCTGCATGCCATAAGGGCAACACCATCTAGGACAACCCTTTTGTCCCCCCATGAGGTACTGATGGGGCGGCCTATGTCTGTGGGGTTGAAGTTGCCTCTCCATCGCAAGCAGCACTGCTGTGGACAGATGAAAACATTTCTGACTATGCTATAAAGTGGTCATCAGTCTTGAGGCATCACCATCTCCAGGTGAAGGAAGCTTTGCCCCATCTGTCCTCAGAGTCCACACAACGTGCTGCAAAGAATGAGCACCTGCAACCGGTGGAGCAGCAAAACATACCAGAAAAGGGGGAGACAGACTAGACCATTCCTAAGAGCCACGCTGAGTGCCCCTCATCAAGTATTAGGTAACACCAACTGATGCAGTTGAGTGAAGCACACAACGTAGTCTTGAAGAAAGGTAATAGTTACACCTGCAGAAAAATAGACTGAAGAGGACACCCCAGGGCAGGTCCGTGAAACCACCCCTGAACAAGACGACTGCAGACTAGTAGAAGAAGCAGAGGACAGCGCGCTGCGTGTCATTGCCTTACTGACAATTAGAGAAAGTGGCTTGTATGTGCTACCCGTATTTAGACAAACAGCTGACCATCCCCTCATTGCAGTACATGAGAAAGTAGCCCAAGTCTTAGGTCTTGAAAACTGCTGGATGTGTAGAGAATTATCCTGACACCCCAATGACCCCATATGCTTACATAGGACACCTGTGCCTATAGAGAACTATGCACAAGGAAAAGGATGTCTTATACCAAATGTAACTTGGGATTGTAGAGAAGGAAGGATTGGATGGTACCCACGTTGTACCATACTGCCAAATATTCAAACTGAAAACCCAGTGTCACCTATGAGGGGAAAACAATGCAGAGGACAGTGCTTTTCCTCTATGTATAAAGCATCAAGTTTCAGGATGTAACCCAGCTTCCCGATACTAAGGATATCTAGCAAGGAGCAAGTGTCCTAACATATTAAAATTTGATTATACCACGGGTAATTGGAATATAAGGGACAGACAGTTAATAAGTAGGATCTGGACAACTAAGACACAAGGAAAGAAAGTTACCTACACTTTACATTACTGGAACATCACTATTCATAGAGAGACACTGTTGATAACAACTGATGGTCTTCTCTACGATCCACCAATTGAGTAGGAAAATGATTATGCTAGTGCAACAAATGTGATTTCTAAAATATTAGAATATCCTTTACGGGCAGCTCGCTGTTCTTACATGGCGCTGTGGGCAAATGTTACTTTTATAAATTCTGCATGGATTGATTATAAATGGTGTGATCAATTTCAGAACTCTTTCTTTGATGGGGTAGGCCTTCCTCTCAGTAAATATCACACATTGGACACACAGTTACAGGACAGTATGTATTTCATTTGTGGAACTAAGGCTTATAAGGTGCTTCTGCGACACTGGGAAGGCATGTGTGCTATTTCTGATCTAACACCAAACATTTCAGTAGTGCCGCATATTGCAGCACATGAGCCATTACATTTGGGGAGTTTCGCTCATAGGAATAAAAGAGATATAGGTACACCTATTCTAGAGGCTAGACAAGGTCTATTTTTTGAGCTAATGCGTATATTAATCCCTGGATATGGCGTCTATGATTTGGAATTGGCCCTTGTTTACATGTCTGCTGAGCTAGCCATAGTATTCATTGCAACAAGAGATCCACTTCAAGAGTTGCAGGTGGAAATAAGTTCAGTGGCTGCCATGACTATTCAACATACAACTGCCCTTGACCTCCTAACACTACAACAAGGAAAACTGTGTTTTATTGAATTCCTCTTGCTGTTATTTTTTAAATGAAAGTGGAAACATAGCAAGGGATGCCACCCAAATTAAGAAAGCAGTTGGAATATTTCATTGTACAAGCAAACTGTCTGATTCTGCTGAATGGTCCTGGCTTTGGTCATGGCTACCAACAGCATGGCTGCAGAGCTTAGTTCTAGCACTATTTGGTATCTTTATAACAATAGTGGCACTTTTGTGTTGCCTCCAGTGTTGTTGCTCCATGCTCCAGCAATTCTGTAGTAAGAACATCTATTCATTTACTTTCTGCAGTTAAAGTTCTACCTCCTACAGAAAAGGAGCTAGCCCATAGATATCTTACAATACAAGATGTAGAGGAAGCACACAAAAAAAGAATGTTTGAGTTAATGGCTATAGACCCATAACACATGAATGCATTAGATACTAGCATATCGCTTTGTCTATGTTTGAATAATTAATATCTCATAGGTGTATAGCTAGATGATAATATCTGTATTTCATATAAAGAAATGTGTAATGCCATCCAAGGATATGTATTTTATTGATACGTTATTACTATGTTTCTGCCATGTATATATAATATATTTTTGCAATCATGTATGATATTACTATCAAAAAGGAGATATCGTAGAGAAAAATATATTCCCATGTACGTACCTATAGACATGATACTCCAGTTCCAATTCTCTCCTCCATTATCTGAATCCCAGTGAGCTATTTACTCTTTCCTCTTACCAAGGCACTTGCTCCTCTCACTCACGGGTTGACTCCACTCATCTACATTACTATTCTAGCACTGCTCCAAGACTTCCCTGCTGACCTCTCCGACACCTATGCCAGCTGTGCAAACAAACCTCTCAAAAACCACGTTAAGTTTAGCTCGGTCTCACACTAAGTTCAGCCAGTCAGCAACCCAGCCCCCTTTTCTTTAGGGTCCACCTGTTGTCTTTTCACTTGTTCATGCTCACACTGCATTATGTATATTTTTACTCTGTGGACTTGAAGTTTTGGATATGCAGCAGTTATTTTGTATAAGTGTGCCCATGTTTGGACTATGTCCCCTTTTGGAGTTTTGCTGTGACGGCACTTATTAACATATATAACTGCCGGACTTATATGCTTCAGGGCAGAAGAAGCCAGCTTGTAAGACATAACATTGGGATGTGCTTCTGCCTTCTGCCTTGGCCTGCCAATAAACTTGGTACATTTCATCTCTTTCGGAGCCTTGCCTGGTGTTTGTGTTTTCTTTTCATCACTCTGAGGAGGGCTGAAAAAAGTAGTTTCTCTAACAATAGGCAGCCCACCGGTGGGAGTTCAATTCAACCCCAAACACCCAGCACCAGCAACACAGGGCCGGTCACATGCAGAGGTCAAAGAGGGGCCCAAATAACATAGGCGCCTATGGAGACAGGGGGTGCTCCGGTTCCAGTCTGCTAGCACGTAAGTACCTGCATCCTCGGGGAGCAAACCAGGGGGGTTTTGTAGAGCACTGGGGGGTGGGGGACAGGGAGGGAGGTCCCAAGTAGGCACACAAAGTACACCCTCAGCGGCACAGGGGCGGCCAGGTGCAGTGGGCAAACAAGGCATCAGGTTTGTAATAGAAATCAATGGAGGGACCCAGGGTCACTCAGACGTTGCAGGCAGGGCACAGGGGGGCGTCTCGGGCCAGCCAACGACTGGGCAAGGGTGAGGGCTGACTGCTGGTCACTGCTACACCGGTGGTAGGTTCTTTACAGGCCTGGGGGCTGCGGGTGCAGTGCTTCTTCTAGGCGTCAGGTTTCTTCTTACCGGGCAGTTGCTGTCAGAGGGGTCCTCGGGATTCCCTCTGCAGGCGTCGTAGAGGGGGGTGCAGAGAGGTTAGCCCAGGGTGGACACATTGTCAGAGTCGCCTGGGGATCATCTCTGGGTCATTGGTTTCTCTGGACATGGGCCAGGGGTGTTGGGTGCAGAGTGGTGGGGACTCACACTTCGAGTGAGGTGGAAGTCCCTTTGAAGATGGTTTCTTCTTGCCGGTTTAGACAGGGCTGCTGTCCACATGAGTTTCTTGGTCCTTTGTAGTTGCAGGGCAGTCCTCTGACTCGGCAGAGGTTGCTGGGCCCGCAGGCTACATCGCTGTTGCAGGTTCTTTGAATCAGGAGACAGGCCGGTAGGGCTGGGGCCAAAGAAGTTGTCATCTTCATTCTTCTCTGCAGGGTTTTCAGGTCAGCTGTCGTCCTTTGTAGGTCGCCAGAAATCCAATTTCCTGGGTCCAGAGTCGCCCCTAAATACTAAATTTAGGGGGGTGTTAGGGCTGGAGGGCAGTAGCCAATGGCTACTGTCCCTGAGGGTGGCTAGGGAACATCCCTATTCCTATTGGGATAAATCCTCCAAAGCAAGATGGAGGATTTTCTAAAGAGTGGGGGTCACATCAGCTCTGGTAAACTTAGGGGTGGACCTGGCAGAGGGGGTGACTCCTCCTTGTTTTCTCATTATCTCTCCGGACTTGCCGCCAAAAGTGGGGGCTACGTCCGGGAGGCGGGCATCTCCACTAGCTGGAGTGGCATGGGGCATTGTAACACCAGGCTTGAGCCTTTGAGGCTCACTGCTAGGTGTTACAGTTCCTGCAGGGAGAGGTGTGAAGCACCTTCACCCAGAACAGACTTTGTTCCTGGTCACACAGTGCACAAAGGCACTCACCACATGTGGCCAGAAACTGGTCTGGAAGTGGCAGGCTGGCAGAGACCGGTCAGCCTAGCACTAGCAGTTGGGCTGGCATGCAGGGGGCATCTCCAAGATGCCCTCTGTGTGCATTTCTCAATAAATCCCACACTGGCATCAGTGTGGATTTATTGTGCTGAGAATGTTGATACCAAACTTCCCAGTATTCAGTGTAGCCATTATGGAACTGTGGAGTTTGTTTGACAAACTCCCAGACGCTATACTCTATATGGCTACCCTGCACTTAAAATGTCGAAGAATTGGCTTAGACACTGCAGGGGCATAGTGCTCATGCAGCTATGCCCTCACCTGTGGTATAGTGTACCCTGCCTTAGGGCTGTAAGGCCTGCTAGAGCGGTGATTTACCTATGCCACCGACAGTGGATTGTGGGTGTGGCATCCTGAGTGGGATGTCATGTCGACTTTGCCTTTATCTCCCCACCAACACACGCAATAGCAGTGTTAGGTGAGGGGGTCCCTTAGGTTGGCCCAACACATGCTGCAGCCCTTAGGGACCTTCCCTGGTTACAGGGCCCTTGGTACCACTGGTACCTTTTACAAGGGACTTTTATCTGTGTGCCAGGGGTGTGCCAATTGTGTAAACAATGGTACATTTTTAGTGAAAGAACACTGGTGCTGGGGCCTGGTTAGCAGGGTCCCAGCACACTTCTCAGTCAAGTCAGCATCAAAATCAGGCAAAAAGTGGGGGGTAACTGCAACAGGGAGCCATTTTCCTATACCTGAGGCCTATGATCTCCGCCTCTCCAATGTGGCCGCCCCAACCCAAGAGCGACTCATCAGTCGCTATAGATAGATCTGGCTGGGGAACGGAGAGGGATCGTCCGTGGACCCAATGAAGATTTCGAAAGCCACCACTGCAGGTCTTTCGCAGTCCCCTCCGAGATCTGAACCATGTCGGAGAGATTCCACTGATGCTGCGCCCACTGGAACTTCAAGTCCCACTGCAAAGCGCGCAACTGCCATCTGGCATGTGTCACTAGCAGGATGCAGGAGGCTATGAGGCCCAGCAGCCTCAGAGTCAGTCTCACCGTGTTGTGTAGCCATTTTAGTTATAGCTCCATGCAAGTTAGTTTAACACACAAGGCCGCTGTGCACTTTAACCTAGATATATTTTATTTGGCTTCGCATCGTTATTTTTACAATAGCCAGTTTTACGGTCTAGTTTTATTTTATCTATCTAACTGTTTTTGCTTAGCCCAGCACTGTGTTCTCAAACAAGACATTCTTGATCACTTTGTGCTTCATTCAAGGCTACAGTTTGGTACATTGCCGGTGAATGTGGTAGAAGTTTAGTCTCCAACATTTGTAGAAAATACACATCCTTACGTAGGGACATTTTCTCAGAACATCAGCTGTGTTATTATAAAAACACTTCCTAGTCCCATTACACGTTAAGAGGGAGATTCCAGCCAGGGAACCACAACTGTATGCTGATTGCTGAATGCTTTGCTGCAGATGCTAACGCAGACTACAGGCCTTTGCTCAGGTATGAGGGTTGATGTCCTCCCGGGGGAACCTGAAAGGCAGAATTAGAGCTTAATATGCTGTGCTCAGATTATGATTCAGATAGGAGATATTCCATCAATCCTAGTGACAATATGATAGCGTTATTCTTATGCTTCACTCTCCGTGTCACCATTTTAATACTCTCATGTTGTGTCGTCCTGGTTATTGCAGCTCACGCTTTGCTATCTAAGATGCAGTTGTTTTATTAAACCAGTCACTGAAACATATACTGCTTCTGTTTGTCATTTATATATGAGACTAAATTTTGAATGAGAGAACCGGATGCGACCTGAGTGACCACGACTTCCCTGAGAAGCCTAATATGTCATGCGCTCGGCTGCCCAATCATCCCTATCCTCTGGTAGAGATGAGGCACTGCTAGTTAGCCAGAGCAAAACCCGGATTTAGTGTGACAGGTGTCACACACAGTGGGTCAGACCCAGTCTCCCACACCGTGGATGATCTTGCTGCTCAAAATCCAGTAGTATCATTAGAATAATGAGAGCCTACGCAACAACCGAAACCAAAAACAGAGGCTGAAAGACCGGAATCATAGCCTGAATATCTTGGACTTGCTTTTCGGGAGGATAAGCCCGAAACTACACTGGTCTAGAACAGCTCCGATGAAAGGGAGCGTCTTAGAGGGAGTCAGGTGTGACTCTGGGGCATTTATAGTGAACCCCAGCGTGTGCAGGAGGCTCGCCATAGTCTGAAGGTGGGAGACTACTTTCTGGGTGAATCCACCTTCACCAGCCAGTCGTCGAGGTAGGAGCAAGACTGAGACCCCGTACCTGCGCCGATGAGCTGCAACCCTGCCATCACTTTTGTGAACACCCGAGGGGCGCTGGTAAGGCTGAAGGGCAGCGCAGTAAACTGATAGTGCTCGTGACCTACCACGAATCGTAGGTAACGTCTGTGGGCAGGCAGGATGGGGATGAGGAAATAAGCGCCTGCAAGTCCAACGCTACCATCCAGTTTCCTGGGTCCGAGGCAGACAGAAACTGAGCCAGGGTGAGCATTTTGAATTCCTCCTTCTTGAGGAAGTAGTTGAGGTCCTGAAGGTCTAGGATAGGACGTCAGCCCTTGTCCTTTTTCGGCACCAGAAAGTAGCGGGGATAACAACCACAACCTACTTCTGGCACAGGGACCTTCTCTATAGCTCCCTTGGCCAAGAGAGCCGCGCCTTCCTGGCGGAGAAGTGCCAAATGATCTTCCAGGAGTTGGCTTAGTGATGGAGGCATGGCCGGTGGGGTAGATTGGAAAGAGGGAATAGCCCTTTCGAACGATCTGCAAAACCCACCTGTCCGCAGTGATGGATTCCCAGGGGGGCAAGGGATGGAGAATCTTGCTGCCAACTGGATGGCAGTGAGGGGACGGACTGGGAGGGTTTGGAGGCTGCAGTGGGGGCAGAGGTGGACTGGGCAGACCTCTGGTTCCCTGTCCCACACGGGATTCCGCGTCCCTGGCCACGCAGCGGCTGAAAAGCATGGGTGCCACTGTGGCTGGATGGGGGACGCCACAGGGAGCCCCTTCCGTGGCCATGAAGGTGGCGAAAAGCAGACTGCTGGGGGTGAGGGGCAGAGGAAAGACCAAGGGACCGAGCAGTAGCCCAGGAATCCTTGAATCTCTCCAAGGCGGAGTCTGCTTTGTCTCCAAAGAGACGGGAGCCACCAAAGGGTATGTCCATGAGAGACTGTTGGACATCCCCCGAAAAATCAGAAGTACGCAATCGGGCATGGTGTCTCAAGACCACCGTCGTAGCAACTGATCTTCCCAGAGAGTCGGTCGTGTCCAACCCACATCGGATAGTGAACTTCGCCGCATCTCTCCGATCACTGCCAGCTTAGAAATGATAGCACAGGCCTCCACCGGTATTTGCAGCAGAACTTGCGCAACCGTATCCCACAAACAGTGGGTATAGCAAGCCCAAATGGCATGCGGTGTACACAGACCGCAGCGCGAGACTGGAGGAAGAAAGCATCTTCTTCCCAAATTGTTCCAGCCTTTTTGATTCCCTATCCCGTGGTGCGGAAGGGAATGTGCCTGGGGAAGAGGAAGCCTGGATGACAAGACTCACAGGCATGGCGCGTAGGGACAGTAATTTAGGGTTGTTTGGGGCGGGCCGATGGCTGCGTGCGATAGACCTATTCACAGGAGTCCCTGTGTTGGGTTTGTACCACGTACGCAAAAGGACATCAGTGAGGGCTTCATTGAATGGTAAAGGGGCTCAGATGTGGAAACCCCTGATTGAAGCACCTCTGTAAGGAAGTTTGACCTCACCTCTACAGTAGGTAGCTCAAGGCCAAGGACTTAAGCCGCCCTACTGACCACTACAGCATAAGTCGCTCATTCCGCCGTAGCCACTGTTGGAGGAGACAGCATGCCAGCATCTGGAGAAGTGTCCAGTCCACTGGCCTCGCCCAATTCCTGTGCCCAGTCCAAAGATGGGTCATACTGGTATTCATAAGGGTCCAGGGACACCTCCAATCCTTCCCTGAATAGGTACCCATATGTAAAAGGGTCCAAATCCGACCTGGGATGAGTAGGCCCCATCAAAGAAAGAGGTGGCCTCGGCCGACGCCGCTCCGACTCAGAGTCGTCGGGGATAAGGATCAGGTTGCTGATGACAGTGGGCACTTCCAACGTCGAGAGCGTCAACAATCGAACTAGTGCCAGAGGTCTCAGTGGTACGACCGGTGTCGGTGCGATCCGCGAGCGGATCCAGAGGGGACCTCGGTGGCCAGAGCCAAAGCTGCCGGCGTGGAACCCAAAGGCCCCTCAAACAAACCTCTAGGGTCCAAAGGCATCGTATTGGGGTTGGTCGCTCAAAAATGAGGCGCACGGCCTCATAGAACTCTTTAAGTTGGGCGGGCTTGCTCCGGCTCCAGGAAACTCAAGGAAGCATGGAGCAGACCCAGAAGCAGGCTCTGAGGACAGAGGCCTTGAGCATCGACGCTCCTCTCGCGTCGCATCAGCTGAGCGACGGGGTGAAGTCTAAGTGCGATGGGACTACTTCTTTTCTTACCTGTAACCGAAGATTTGGAGGAAGACGTGTAGTGGTGGCTCCGCGAACGGACTCAATACCTATCTCTCGAGCAAGACCGTGACCTATGTTGCGCCAAGCGCCAGGCCACCAGGAGCTTGAGAGAACATTCCCTCAAGACTTTCGGGTGCATGGCCCAGCACTCCGAGCATGACTTCGGGTCGTGGTCGCGCTCCAGGCACCACAAACAAATCCGATGCGGATCTGTCACCGACATCATGCGGTGACAGTCCTCGCAAGGCTTGAACCCGGTGTCTTCGGGGACATCCTCGCGCACCAAGAAACTCACAAAACTCAACAAAAGGGTTGTAATCGGTCAAAAAGAGAGCAGGGTAGCTCTCTCTAGGTCAGCGCGTGGCCAGAAAGAAAAGAACTGAAGTCACTGCGCTGATGCGGTGTCTATGTACTACTCCTTACGTCATCAAAGCGACTACAATCCGCGGAGTCGACCAACGGCACCTACCGACGCGCAAGGGTATTGCTCAAAGAAAAATCTCCAGATCTAGTCTGACGCCTGGGGGAAATTCTAAGGTAAGGAATCTGCAACTAGAAGTCTCTATCAGATAAGGCGTGACCAAGGGTAAGTAACTTGCTCATCTGATAGAGACTAACAGCCACAGATTTCCTATCATAGAATAGCCTAGCAAAACCTCCTCGGAGGTGGGGCTGCAAAACAGATTAGCCAAAAAAGTCTTGTAGGATCAAACTGGCAAGGTGACCATTAAGCTGGACTTAACTGCCCAGGCAGTAGTATTTCGTAAATGTGTGCAAGGAAGCTCACAATGCTGTCGGACAGATTTCCAGAACAGAAACTCCACGGGCTAATGCAGTGGTCACAGCCTTGTCTCTGGTAGAGTGAGTGTGCAATGCCTCAGGGGGTTGCTTATTGGCCCATACATAGCAGATTTCGAAACAGAGCTCTATGCATTGCTAGATGGTGCGCTTCTGCACTGTCTTACCTATCTTGGCCCTGACATTCCCCACAAAGAGTTGCTCCTCCACCTGGAATTCACATGCACAATCAAGGTAGACCAACAACATTCTGTTTGAGGTCCTGTTGGAGGAGTCTCTCCTCTTCTTTAGAGGGTTGAGGCGGAGTGTAAAAGGTAAGCAATGTGATGGACTGGCCTACATTTAAAGGGGTTACTACCTTCGGTAAGAAGGATGCTCGAGTTGGAAGGACCAGTTTGCCTGGGTAGAAGGTAAAATGTGGAGAATTTGCATACTGTGCCTGTAACTCACTAACCCTCTAGGCAGATGTTACTAGGAAGGCTGTTTTGATGGTAGAAAGCCTGACTGGACAGTTGTGGTGCAGCTCAAGGGGAATGCACAATAGGAAAGTGAGAAACAGGTTGAGATCCTACTGGGACATAATAAAAGGCACAGGTGGATATATATTTCTGGTGACCTTTCAAGGGGGTTTGAAATGGGACGGATGTCTGGCAAACACTGAAATAGTAGAAAGAATCTTTCAATGTGCCCAAAGCAGAGCCCTGCTGGGTTAAGGTAAGAAAAAACAAAAGAAAATGGGAAAAGACTGCAGCTAGATGCCACATATTTATCTTTACACCATGCCACAAACGTGCTCCAAGGGCAGGCATATACCATCTTGGTGGCGAGAAATCTGGCTACCAATTTAACATTGCAGACTTCGGGTAGAAGATCAAAAGCTGTCCACTGTTGCCGTTCAATCTCCACACATGAAGGTGAAGCATTTTCAGGTTTGGGTGATTACCCTGCCCTGCTGCTATGACAGAAGATCACCCTGAAGAGGCAGCCTGATCAGAGAACCAATGCTCATCTTCAACAGCTTGGGATACCAGACTATCTGTGCTCAGTCTGTAGCCAGAAGAATTATTTGGGCCCAGGCGTTCCTGATCTTCTTGAGAACTCTGGGCAGGAGTGGTATAGGTGAAAAGGTGTACAGGAAGCCAGAGCGCCACTCAAGAGGAAAAGCAGCACAGAGCTTGAGTTGCCTTACAAACTCCAGCACGCGTAACTGCTGACATTGTGTTTTCTTATCAGAGTTGAAGATATCTAACCAAGTGTAGGAAGTTGGGTCTGTATATACTATCTCAAAGTAAGAGATAGCGTGCACACAGTCCAAGGGTTCCCCTTAGAGGTAAGAAAGAGGCAAAAGTAGATAATTCTAATGCTCTATTTTGTGGTAGTGTGGTCGAGCAGTAGGCTTATCAGAGGGTATTGTTAAGCATTTGTTGTACACACATAGGCAATAAATGAAGAACACACACTCAAAGACTTACTCCAGGCCAATAGTTTCTATATAGAAAAATATATTTTCTTAATTTATTCTAGAACCACAAGATTCAAGATTTGAAGTAAATACATAAAATGCAAGGTACTCCATACAGGTAAGTAAGGAACTTTGAATTAGAGCAGTAACATACACAGTTTTAGTTAAAATGGCAATAAGCTATTTTAAAAGTGGACACTGCAAAAATCAACCGTTCCGGGGGGAGGTAAGTAAGGTTAAGTTTCTGAGGTAAGTAAGACACTTACAAGTTCAGTTTCGTGGGCATAGGCAGCCCACCGTTGGGGGTTCAGACAACTCCAAAGTTACCGCACCAGCAACACAGGGCCGGTCAGGTGAAGAGGTCAAAGGAGGGCCCAAAACACATAGGCGCCTATGGAGAACAGGGGTGCTCCAGTTCCAATCTGCCAACCTGGTAAGTACCTGTGTCGTCGGAGGGCAGACCAGGGGGGTTTTGTAGAGCACTGGAGGGGGGGACACAAGTAGGAGCTCAAGCCGGGGGCGTTGGGTGCAGAGGGTGAAGTCTCACGCTTCCGGCAGGAAGAGTGAAATCTTTGAAAGTTGCAAAGTTGTTGCTGTTTTTGAACAGTGCCGCTGTTCTCGGGAGGTTCTTGGTCCCTCGGGTTCAGGCTTCAGAGGTCGCTGGTCCCTGACGGATGCAACGCTGTGCAGGTTCTTTGAGTCTGGAGACAGGCCGGTAGTGCTGGGGCCAAGTCAGTTGTCGTCTCCATCATCTCTGCAGGGCTTTCAGGTCAGCAGTCCTCCTTCTTGTTTGTAGGTTTCAGGAGTCTGATTTCCTGGGTTCTGGGTCGCCCCTAAATACTAGATTTAGGGGTGTGTTTAGGTCAGGAGGGCAGTAGCCAATGGCACATCCCTAATCCTATTGGGGAAATCCTCCAATCTCAAGATGGAGGATTTCTAAAGGCAGGGGTCACCTCAGCTCGGGGCACCTTAGGGGCAGTCCTGACTGGTGGGTGACTCCTCCTTGTCTTGTTTTTTCTCATTATCTCCTCCAGCCTTGCTGCCAAAAGTAGGGGCAGTGGCCGGAGGGGCGGGCATCTCCACTAGCTGGGATGCCCTGGGGTGCTGTAACAAAAGGCATGAGCCTTTGAGGCTTACCGCCAGGTGTTAAGGTTCCTGCAGGGGGATTTGAGAAGCACCTCCACCCAGTACAGGCTTTGTTCCTGGTCATAGAGTGACAAAGGCATTGTCCCCATGTGGCCAGAAACTTGTCTGGTTGTGGCAGGCTGGCAAAAACTGGTCAGCCTAGCACTAGGAGTCAGACTAGTATTCATGGGGCATCTCTAAGATGCCCTCTGGGTGTATTTTACAATAAATTCCACACTGGCATCAGTGTGCATTTGTTGTGCAGAGAGGTTTGATATCAAACTTCCAAGATTTCAGTGTAGCCATTATGGAACTGTGGAGTTTGTATTTGACAAACTCTCAGACCATATACTCTTTATGGTTACCCTGCACTTACAATGTCTAAGGTTTTGCTTAGACACTGTAGGGGCATAGTGCTCATGCACATATGCCCTCACCTGTGGTGTAGTGCACCCTGCCTTAGGGCTGTAAGGCCTGCTAGAGGGGTGACTTACCTATGCCACAGGCAGTGTGAGGTTGGCATGGCACTCTGAGGGGAGGGCTATGTTGACTTAGTCATTTTCTCCCCACCAGCACATACAAGCTGGCAAGCAGTGTGTATGTGCTGAGTGAGGGGTCCCCATGGTGGCATAAGACATGCTGCAGCCCTTAGAGACCTTCCCTGGCATCAGGGCCATTGGTACTAAGGGTACCAGTTACAAGGGACTTACCCGGGTGCCAGGGTTGTGCCAATTGTGGAGACAAAGGTACAGTTTAGGGAAAGAACACTGGTGTTGGGGCCTGGTTAGCAGGGTCCCAGCACACTTTAAAATCATAACTTAGCATCAGCAAAGGCAAAAAGTCAGGGGGTAACCATGCCAAGGAGGCATTTCCTTACAGGTCAGGGATTCCAGTCTTCCCCTACCTAGACGATTGGTTGTTGAAGGCTTCTACGCCCCAGGCTCTCGTCACCCACCTCCAGACGATGGCGGACCTCCTGCATTCGCTGGGGTTCACTATAAATGTGCCGAAGTCACACCTGACTCCCTCTCAGAAGCTCACTTTCATCGGAGCTGTTCTGGACACAGTGCAGTATCAGGCTTATCCTCCCGAACAGCGGGTCCAGGATATTCAGGTTATGATACCGATGTTTCAGCCTCTATCCTGGATTTCGGTGAGGCAGACTCTGAGGCTGTTGGGACTCATGGCTTCCTGCATCCTATTGGTCAAGCATGCCAGATGGCGTATGAGGGCTCTGCAGTGGGACCTGAAGTTCCAATGGGCACATCGTCAGGAAAATCTTACCGACGTGGTTCAGATCTCGGAGGGGACAGCAAAAGATCTGCAGTGGTGGTTTGTGAACTGCGATTGAGTCAAAGGCAGACTCCTCTCCCTTCCCCAACCAGATCTAACAGTAGTGACAGATGCGTCACTTCTGGGATGGGGCTGCCATCTGGGGGAGGCGGAGATCAGAAGTCACTGGTCTCCGGCGGAATCTGGGCTCCACATCAACTTGCTGGAGCTTCGGGCGATCCGGCTAGCATTAAAAGCATTTCTTCCTGTTGTGAAAGAGAAGGTGGTGCAGGTGTTGATGGACAACACTACCGCAATGTGGTACTGCAACAAGCAGGGCGGTGTGGGGTCGTGGACCCTTTGTCAAGAGGCTTTACATCTCTGGACATGGCTGGAACAGCAGGACATGACCCTGGTGGTTCAACACCTGGCAGGTTCTCTGAACACCAGAGCAGACAAGCTCCGCTGAAAATGCTTAGAAGATCACGAATGGTGTCTCCATCCGGAGATGGCGCAAGGACTCTTTCAGCAGTGGGGAGAGCCTTGGTTAGATCTGTTCGCCTCCGTAGAGAACGCGCAATATCAGCAGTTTTGCGCGTTGGAGGTTCCAAGGGGGCTATCGCTAGGCAACGCTTTGTCACGAGTGGAGTTCAGGCCTCCTGTACGGCTTTCCGCCTATACCACTTCTGCCCAGAATTCTCAAGAAAATCAAGAACGACCGGGCCCAAGTAATCCTAGTGGCTCAGGATTGGGCACGGAGAGTTTGGTATCCAGAGCTTCTCAAAATGAGCATCGGTCCTCCAATCAGGCTGCCTCTTCGGGCGGATCTTCTGTCGCAGCAGCAGGGGAAGGTTCTCCACCCGAACCTGTCAACTCTACGCCTTCATGCGTGGAGATTGAGCGGCGACAGTTGATGGTTTATGATCTCCCTCCCGAGGTCTGTGATGTCATTCTGGCAGCCAGGCGTCCCTCTACTAAGTCGATCTACGCCTGCCGTTGTAAACGTTTTGTTTCATATTGTACAGAGAGGTCTATTGATCCTCCTCCTTCTTCTTCTCTGTCTAACATCCTTTTGTTTATATTGTCTCTCGCCCTTAGGGACTCTGAAGGGCTATCTTGCAGCCTTATCGGTTTTTCTTCAGTTGCCTGATCAACCATCTCTGTTTAAATCACCTATAGTACAGACGTTTTTGAAAGGACTTGTGCATCTGTTCCCGCCTGTGCCTTTCGTTATGCCCCAGTGGGATCTTAATCTGGTTCTTACTTTCCTTATGTGTACCCCCTTTGAGCCCTTACATAACTGTCCTCTCCGGCTGCTCACTATTAAAACAGCCTTTTTGGTGGCATTTAAATCTGCCAGGAGAGTGAGTGAGCTGCAGGCTTTATCTTCAAAACCACCGTATCTCACAATATATTCTGACAAGGTAGTATTAAGAACTTGTGCCTCTTTCCTCCCCAAGGTAGTGACCCCTTTCCATCTGGGTCAAAATATCACCCTGCCCACAGTCTTTGCACCACCGCATCCCTCTAAGGAAGAGGAACGTCTCCATCGGCTGGACCCAAAAAGAGCGTTATTGTTCTACCTTGATCCCACTAAAGAGTTCCGGGTGGACGACCAACTCTTTGTCGGGTACATTCGTGCAGAGAAGGGGACCCCTTGGACTCTGTGCACACTATTTCTTATAGTCAGCCTACACTGGAAGTCGGGTATGTTTTTAGGCGGCATCTCTAAGATGCCCTCTGGGTGTATTTTACAATAAATTGCACACTGGCATCAGTGTGGGTTTATTATTCTGAGAAGTTTGATACCAAATGTAGGAAGTTGGCTCTGTATGTACTATTTCAAATTAAGAAATAGCATACACAGAGTCCAAGGGTTCCCCTTAGAGGTAAGATAGTGGCAAAAAGAGATAATTCTAATGCTCTATTTTGTGGTAGTGTGGTCGAGCAGTAGGCTTATCAGAGGGTAGTGTTAAGCATTTGTTGTACACACACAGGCAATAAATGAGGAACACACACTCAAAGACAATTCCAGGCCAATAGGTTTTTGTATAGAAAAATATCTTTTATTAGTTTATTACGAACCACAGGTTCAAGATTTACAAGTAATACTTCAAATGAAAGGTATTTCACTTAGGTACTTTAGGAACTTTGAATGAGTAAAATAGCATGTACAGTTTTCACAAAAATGGCAATAAGCTATTTTAAAACTAGACACGCTGGCGTGGCCAAAATGGCGGGGTGAGCGGACGTGTTTGTCCGAGCTCCGCAGCCTGGGCCCCAGAAAGCAGCCTTGCGACCCTGACGAGCGGGGCTACGGGGTGCCCTGAGGCAGCGGCAGGCTCCGCGAGGCGAGAGGTGAGAGGTGACCCACGGAGATCGTGGGCGTCGGCATCGGTCCCGGGCAGAGGCGCAGAGCCGCACGGCCTAGATCCACGCCGGAGGCCCGGGAGAGCGGCGCCAGAGGTCGGGCCGCGTGGAGGGCCCAGGTTCGGTGGCCCGCGGCGAGAGCGGAAGCAGAGATCACAGGCAAGGCTGGGGCAGCACGGCGTAGTGTATCGCGCCGGGGACCCGGTGCGGAGAAGAGCGCTGACAGCCACCTAGACTTGGGCCTGGGCCTCCGGCTGGACGGAGATCCCAGACGAGGCCGCGGACAGGCAAGGTGCCCCTGGGGGACCCAGGCGCTGGAGAGAGGGGAGCAGCGAGGCGAGGCGGGGCTGGGCTGCGATTTGACAGTGCGATCGGCCCGTAGCAGCCCCAATAGATGTGCCACTGCCATTTGGGAGCCCGGAAGCGACAGGACGGCACTGGCTGGTGAAGCACGAGGTTTGGTGAGGCTGGGTCCCCAGGAGACGTTGTGAAGGGCCCGGGTTGGGTGATTGAGGAGGCTCAGCGGAGACACGGGAGTGATGGCGGCATCCAAATCAAAGCGAGAGAGATCAGTCAGGGACATGCTGGCTGGACTGCGACCAGTGCCAGGCGGTGCTGTTGAAGGCCAGTCAGTGACGAAGCCCCCGGAGAAACGTGGCGAGATGGTAGCGTAGGAGGAGGCCCCTGTTACGAAGGGCTTTCTCACCTCTATGTCCGATTCGCTCCGGGGTGACATACAGGAACTCCGCAGAGACATTTCTCAGGAGGTGAAGGAGCTACGAGGGGAGGTCACGTCCCTGGGAGAGCGGGTGTCACAGATGGAGGACGGTGAGATATCCCACGGCAAGGAAGTGGCGGGCCTGCAACAAGAGGTTGTCTGACTTAGGGAACAGCAGGACCTTCTACAACTAGCGGTGGAGGACTTGGAGAACTGCTCTAGAAGGCATACCATTCGCATTAGAGGAGTGCCGGCTGGGGCGGAGAAGGAGGATATTGGTGACTACGTGGTGGCGCTGTTCCGCTCGATACTTGGGCTGGAGGAGACTAGGGAGATCACGCTGGGCAGAGTCCATCGGGCAGCCCGGGCTGGAGGCGCTGGTGAACGACCGCCAGACATACTAGCCTGTGTACACAATTACGTACTTAAAGAGAGCATATTGTAAAGGGTGCGCAATCTCCCGCAGGTACACTTCAGGGGACACGTGCTCCAACTGTTCCAGGACCTCTCGGTGAGGACTCTGCAGCGAAGACGAGAATTTAAGCCCATCACGGAGCATCTGAGAGCACATGATGTGTCTTACTCGTGGGGCCATCCATTTCGCCTTGTCTTTCGATGGGAGGATCGGCTCAGACAGGTGAAATCTCTACCGGAGGCATATCAGATCCTGCACCTGGAGGGAGACGGTCAAGAGCTGGGAGGAGACCGGGACCTGGCTAACAACGACCACCAGCGTTGGAGGCGGAGGGATAGGCGGAGGAAGCAACACCGTCCTACGGCCGTGGAGCAGATGTCGGAGCGGCAATCGGCGTTGTGCTCGGTGGCTGCTGGGACCATTGCGTAACAGAGCTGTGACCGAGGAGAGCTGAACTGATATGGATCATGTGGCGCAAGGTTTTGTGGCAGTGGAAGAGGGGCATGGGCGGCGGAGGGGATGGACTTGGCTGGAAAAACTTGAGAGGTTCTCCGGCCCTGTTGAGACTTTGTCTCTACGGAAATGGACGTGAGAGGACTGGTTGGCTGTATGCACCCGTTGTGCGCTATAGTTTTTTGTTTGTGTGCTTCCCTGGGATTCTGGTCAATGAGTGGGGCAGTAAACTGGCCCTGCTGTTTGAAGGGGTTGTGGTGCTGTCTTGGTCTATGGTTCCCCTGCGCGACGACTCCACCACTGAGCGTTCTTCCCTCCCGATTGCATGTCTATTAGGTGCGTAAGCTTAAATGTCCGTGGGCTCAATGGTCCGGCTAAGAGGCTAGCTATCTTATCAGGCCTGGAGAGGTCTGGGAGCCACATCTGCTTGTTGCAGGAGACACATTTATTGCATAAGGATACATATCGCATGCGCTCAAAGTGGTTCCCTAGACAATTCTGTTCTTCAGCTCCCACGAAACATGCAGTGGTGGCGATTCTGCTTTCTAGATCATTTCATGGGGAAGTACTGGCCCAGATACATGAGGTACAGGGGAGGCTTCTAGCTCTCAAAATAAGGCTTGGGGCCTTTGTCTTCACGGTTGCTTCTTTGTATGCTCCCAATACCCAGCAGGAAGCCTTCTTGAGGCAGGCTATATTCCCAACTCTACACTCGCCGGATGGAGCCATCTTGGTGGGGGGAGATTTTAACATGGTGATGGATAATGAGCTGGACCGCTCCGGCCACCGTTTTGGGCAGACTGGGGCGTTGACAGCAGTGGGGTGCCAGTGGCTGACTGAGTGTGGATTAGAGGATGTGTGGAGACGGAGGCACCCTGCGCTTAGGGACTATTCCTTTTACTCAGCTGCGACTAGGACATATGCCCAGTTAGACCTTTTTCTGGCGTCACAGGAGATTATCTCGCGAGTTAGTGAGGCTACGATAGAGCCTTGGGCCCAGTCGGACCATGCTCCTATTACTGTAGAGCTCACAGTGAAGGTGGCCAGGGGAGGGACTCCGGGCTGGCGTTTTAGAGATTCGCTGCTTCAGAGTGAGGCAACGGAAGAGTCGATACGGTCTGCAATCAAGGACTACTTGAGCTTTAATGACGACGGGAACACCTGTTTGGCAACGCTTTGGGAGGCTCTGAAGGCGGTGGTGATGGGGCAGGTCATTGCGCTGTCGGCTAGAGACAATAGGGCAAGGAGGGAGAAGAGAGTCGAGCTGGAGCAGAGGGCAGCAGCACTGGAGAGCTCCAGCAAGTCTACTGGAACACCCAGAATTTGGAGGGAGCTAGAGAAGGTGCGGCAGCAATTGAGACGCCTAGATTGGGACAGGGCGGAGTACGCGATAGTGCGTCTTAAACATAAATATTATATTGGGAGTAACAGGTGTGGGAAGCTCTTGACGCATCGGTTGCTCGTGCGGCATCGGCAATAAAAGGTGGTCCGTTCCTCATCTGGAATGGAAGCAAGAACAAGTGATCGGATTGCAGAGACGTTCGCTGAGTTCTACCGGGGGCTTTACGTGGAGGACGACAGGGATGGTGTGGCTCCAGACTCATTTCTGGATGGTGTAGCAATTACCCCCTTGGGGGAGCGCGAGGCGTCCTTATTGGATCAGCCGTTTGGGGCCGAAGAGGTCATTTCGGCGATCTTGCGCCTAAAGGTGGGGAAATCCCCAGGCCCGGACGGTTTTACCGCACTTTTTTACAAGACCTTCTGTGCGGAACTGGTGCCACTTTTAGTGCGGCTTTTTAAATCCTTTCGGGAGTCGGGAACCCTAGCACCCAGCATGCTTGATGCTACCATTGCAGTTATACATAAGCCAGGAAAGGACCCAGAGGAGTGTGCTTCTTATAGGCCGATATCGCTTCTAAATGTAGATGCCAAACTGTTTACAGGTATACTCGCCCATCGCCTTAATCTCTACATGTCGGGTCTTGTGGACCCAGATCAGGCGGGTTTCATTCCACATCGCCAGTGCAGTGATACTACGAAGCGGCTGCTTCATTTGCTAGATAAAACGGAGCGTTATCGCCGGGAGGCACTCTTCCTGTCTATTGACGCAGAGAAGGCGTTCGATAGGGTTCATTAGCCATATCTCTTTAAAGTGTTGGAGCGGTTCGGAATGGGGCCCGGCTTTATGGCATGGATTCGTTGTATCTACCGGTCCCCTAGAGCTGCGATCCGAGTCAATGGTACCCTTTCCCTGCCGTTCCCAATAAAGCGAGGGACGAGACAGAGGTGCCTGCTTTCTCCTCTTCTGTTTGCGCTTTATATGGAACCCTTGGCACAGCGCCTGCGCGATAGCTCTTCAGTCTCTGGCATAAAGTTCGGTGGCGAACATCACCTCATCACCCTATATGCGGATGATGTGATCCTTACCCTGGCGGAGCCCGCGACGTCCCTACCGGCGCTTATGGGGATACTTGATGAGTTTGGTCGGGTCTCTGGGTTTCGGGTGAATATGCAGAAGTCCCAGGTCCTTGGACATTTCCTAGGCCCGGAGAGAGAGGAGGCGTTGAGGGCCCATTACCCCTTTCTCTGGTGACTTCTTATTGGTACTACACCCCAGCAAGGATGCATGCATGGGATCCCACTAGAGCTAACCTCTGTTGGAGGGGCTGTGGAGGAAGGGGTTCTCTGGTGCATTTGCTGTGGCACTGTCCCAAGCTCCATAGATTCTGGGAGAGTGTGGTAGACGAGCTTGATGCAGCGTTAAACACTACAATTCCTAGATTCCCTTTGTACATCCTGCTGGGTGTGCCAAACCCCCACACCTTCCCCCTGCGATCGCTGAAGGGGCGGCAGAAGGCCTTTGCACTTAATGCGGCACTGCAGCTGATCCTAGCCTTGTGGGGCACTGATAGAGTACCGACATATGTTTCTTGGCTGCAGAAACTGAGGTTCATTCTGGCGATGGAGAAGCTTACCCTAGCCTCCCAGCAGCGAATGGGCGAATTGCCTGCGCTGTGGAGGCCGTTTCTTCAGATCTTACACACTGACTTTACGGAGCTCACAAACCCCATGCATTTGCGAGTCTTGGGGCTGACGAACTATTGAGCGCGTGTATAACGGATGGATTCCGGTAGAGAATGAGAGTACTGAGGTGGGGAGAGGGCGGGGATTTGGAAAGATGAAGCGCCGGGATCACTTAAGGGAAGCACGGTTAATGTTCTATGTTTTATTTGTTCATGATGTGTTCTGTATTACAAGCATGAGATTTGGCTCGCAACACTAAGGACCTACTGAAGGGCCCAGTAATTTTTATGAGTAGCCTGGATGAGATTGTTAAAGGGGCCTTCTGATATGGCAATAAGAGGGGCGAGCTAATGGGGGCTGAGGGAGAGTTTGGCATGTTTATCATATTGTGATATGTTTGGTCTATATGTTGATTTGTTTAAAACAATAAACAGATTTGATCCATAAAACTAGACACTTAGTGCAATCTTCAACAGTTCCTGGGGGAGGTAAGTGTTTGTTAGTTTTGCAGGTAAGTAAACCACCTACAGGGTTCAAAGTTGGGTCCAAGGTAGCCCACAGTTGGGGGTTCACAGCAACCCCAAAGTTACCACACCAGCAGCTCAGGGCCGGTCAGGTGCAGAGGTGAAAGTGGTGCCCAAAAACGCATAGGCTTCAATGGAGAAGGGGGGTGCCCCGGTTCCAGTCTGCCAGCAGGTAGGTACCCGTGTCTTCGGAGGGCAGACCAGGGGGGTCTTGTAGGGCACCGGGGGGGGGGGGAGGGATACAAGTCAGCACAAAAAGTACAGCCTCAGCGGCACGGGGCGGCCTGGTGCAGAGTGCAAACAGGCGTCTGGTTTGCAATGGAGTTCAATGGGAGACCAAGGGGTCTCTTCAGCGAAGCAGGCAGGCAAGGGGGGGGTGCAGTGTCTTTACCAGGCGTCGGGTTCTTAGAAGCAGGCAGTCGCGATCAGGGGGAGCCTCTGGATTCCCTCTGCAGGCGTCGCTGGGGGGGGGGGGGGGCAGGGGGGGTCAACTCTGGCTACTCACAGGGTCGCAATCCCCGGGGAGTCCTCCCTGTAGTGTTGTTTCTCCGCAGGTCGGGTGCAGAGTGCAAAGTCTCACGCTTCTGGCGGGAAACGTGTGGTCTTTAAAAGTTGCTTCTTTGTTGCAAAGATGTTTCTTCTTTGGAGCAGAGCCGCTTTTCTCTGTAGTTCTTGGTCCTTTTAGATGCAGGGTAGTCCTCTGAGGCTTCAGGGGTCGCTGGACCCTGTGGAAGACATCGCGGTTGCAGTTTTTCTTGAAGTGGGGAGACAGGCCGGTAGAGCTGGGGCCAAAGCAGTTGGTGTCTCCGTCTTCTCTGCAGGGCTTTCAGGTCAGCAGTCCTTCTTCGTCTTCAGGTTGCAGGAATCTATCTTGCTAGGTTCTGGGAGCCCCTAAATACTAAATTTAGGTGTGTGTTTAGGTCTGGGGGGTTAGTAGCCAATGGCTACTAGCCAGGAGGGTGGCTACACCCTCTTTGTGCCTCCTCCCTGAGGGGAGGGGGGCACATCCCTAATCCTATTGGGGGAATCCTCCATCTGCAAGATGGAGGATTTCTAAAAGTCAGAGTCACCTCAGCTCAGGACACCTTAGGGGCTGTCCTGACTGGCCAGTGACTCCTCCTTGTTTTTCTCGTTATCTCCTCCGGCCTTGCCGCCAAAAGTGGGGACGTGGCCGGAGGGGGCGGGCATCTCCACTAGCTGGAGTGTCCTGGGGTGCTGTAACAAAGGGGGTGAGCCTTTGAGGCTCACCGCCAGGTGTTACAGTTCCTGCAGGGGGAGGTGAGAAGCACCTCCACCCAGTACAGGCTTTGTTACTAGCCACAGAGTGACAAAGGCACTCTCCCCATGTGGCCAGCAACATGTCTGGTGTGTGGCAGACTGGTAAAACTAGTCAGCCCACACTGGAAGTCGGGTATGTTTTCAGGGGGCATCTCTAAGATGCCCTCTGGGGTGTATTTCACAATAAAATGTACACTGGCATCAGTGTGCATTTATTGTGCTGAGAAGTTTGATACCAAACTTCCCAGTTTTCAGTGTAGCCATTATGGTGCTGTGGAGTTCGTGTATGACAGACTCCCAGAACATATACTCTTATGGCTACCCTGCACTTACAATGTCTAAGGTTTTGCTTAGACACTGTAGGGGCATAGTGCTCATGCACCTATGCCCTCACCTATGGTATAGTGCACCCTGCCTTAGGGCTGTAAGGCCTGTTAGAGGGGTGACTTATCTATGCCATAGGCAGTGTGAGGTTGGCATGGCACCCTGAGGGGAGTGCCATGTCGACTTAGTCATTTTCTCCCCACCAGCACACACAAGCTGGCAAGCAGTGTGTCTGTGCTGAGTGAGGGGTCTTCAGGGTGGAATAAGACATGCTGCAGCCCTTAGAGACCTTCCCTGGCATCAGGGCCCTTGGTACCAGAGGTACCAGTTACAAGGGACTTACCTGGATGCCAGGGTGTGCCAATTGTGGAAACAAAGGTACAGGTTAGGGAAAGAACACTGGTGCTGAGGCCTGGTTAGCAGGCCTCAGCACACCTTCAAATCATAACTTGACATCAGCAAAGGTAAAATGTCAGGGGCTAACCATGCCAAGGAGGCATTTTCTTACACCAAACTTCCCAGTTTTCAGTGTAGCCATTATGGTGCAGTGGAGTTCGTGTTTGACAAACTCCCAGACCATATACTCTAATGGCTACCCTGCACTTACAATGTCTAAGGTTTTGCTTGGACACTGTAAGGGCATAGTGCTCATGCACGTATGCCCTCACCTGTGGTATAGTGCACTCTGCCTTAGGGCTGGAAGGCCTGCTAGAGGGGTGACTTACGTATGCCACAGGCAGTGTGAGGTTGGCATGGCGCTCTGAGGGGAGTGCCATGTCAACTTAGTGATTTCCTCCCCATCAGCACACACAAGCTGTGAGGCAGTGTGTATGTGCTGAGTCAGGGGTCCCCAGGGTGGCATAAGACATGCTGCAGCCCTTAGAGACCTTCCCTGGTATCAGGGCCCTTGGTACCAGGGGTACCAGTTACAAGGGACTTATCTGAGTGCCAGTGTTGTGCCAATTGTGGAGACAAAGGTACAGTTTAGGGAAAGAACACTGGTGCTGGGGCCTGGTTAGCAGGGTCCCAGCACACTTTCAAGTCATAACTTAGTATCAGTAACGGCAAAAAGTCAGGGGGTAACCATGCCAAGGAGGCATTTCCTTACACACCGTATCCCATAAAGTATGGGAATAATGGCCCAATAGGCAAGAGGTGTTTACGGACCTCAATGCCAGGCTGGTGGAAGAAAACATCTTCTTCCCAAGCTGATCCAGCCTCTTGGATTCCCTACCCGGGGGAGCGGAAGGGAAGGCACCACGGGAAGTAGAGGCTTGGACAACCAAGCTCTCACGAGTGGGGTGTTGTGTCAGGAAACTAGGGTCGCTTGGGGCGGGTCTATGGCAGCGGCCGAACGTCCTATTCACAGGAGCCCCTGTGCTGGGTTTGGACCACGTACCCAGAAGGACATCTGTAAGAGCCTCATTGAAGGGCAACATCGGCTCCGATGTTGTCACCCCCAGCTGAAGCACTTCTGTCAGGATATTCGTCCTGACTGGCACCGTAGGCAAATCTAGGTCCAAGACCTCAGCTGCCCTACGCACCACCATAGCAAAAGAAGCACCCTCCTCCGTAGCCACATTTGGAGGAGAGAGCATACCAGTATCTGGAGACTGTAAACTTAAACTTCGTACTTGTATAGCGCACTACTCACCCGTTAGGGTCTCAAGGCTCTGTACGCATACCGCTGTGGAACCCCTCCTGGCTTTTCCCTGTGAGGTGCCCACTCCTGGGCAACCTCCAAGGTGAAGCCAGGCATCCCAGCGCTGGTGGGGCCGTTGTGGAGATTAAGCATGCTATTGCCCAGAGTTACAGAGTGGGACCCATGAATTAGATTAGGCACCGATGCGAGAATTATCAGGTCCGAGGAAATTGAGCCCAAGACCCGCCGAAGCGGGAATTGAACCCTGGTCCCGGGCCAGATTTCTGCATCAAGGTCTGCCGCTCTAACCATTGAGCCACACTTCTCCACCGTGCGCAGACATGTGCAGTCCACTTGCCTCCCCTAGATCCTCATACCAGTCCTGTTGTAAACCACATTCTAAAGGGTCCTCAGACCCCTCCCATTCCTCTCCTGCGTCTGGCTGATCTAAATAATGCTCAGACAATGATCTGGGCCGAATTGGCTCTGTCGAAGTCGACGTCATACGATGTCGCTCCGGCTCCGGATCATCCGTAATAAGGATGGGTCTGCCACTGGTGGGCGCCGGTGGCGGAATCTTCATCGTTGGACCTGGCCCCGATGGAGGTCGACTGTGAGGGACCGGCGCTGGTCCGGATCCAGTTTCGGATCCTGGGGTCCCCAACGGCGCGAGGCCGAAGCCGCCGGCGTCGAATTTGAAGGGGTCTCTGCTGACCCCACAGGCCCGAAGACCCACCGAGGGTGCAGCCCGCTCAAAAACGAGACGCATAGCATCGTAAATTTATTTTATTTGAGCGGGGGTCAATCCGGTCCCCGGAAAGGGGGGGAAGACGCAGAGTCGACCCTGGCGACGGCTCTGCAGAACCGTGCTCGGAACGTCAATGTTCCCGAGACGCCTCGTCGCCCGACGGGCGTGGCAAAGACTAAGTCCGCTTGGACTTCTTCTTCTTGTGCCTCTTACCTTCGGATGACCACGAATGCGAGGAAGAGGACTTGGGGCTCCGCGAGCGGTGCCGCAACCTCCTCCTACTGCGGGACTGTGACCTCCGCGGAGTCGTGCCCACCGAAGACGAATGTCGGGCCGCAAGAAGCTTGAGGGATCTCTCCCTCAAGGCATTTGGCACCATGGCCCGACAGTCGGAGCACGAGGTGGAATCGTGGTCCTTCTCCAGGCACCAAAGACAAACACAGTGCGGGTCCGTCACCGACATGGTGGGATGACACGCACCACACGGCTTGAACCCTGTCTTTCTCAAAGACATGACTTCAAACAGTCAAAAAAGCCTCGACAAACCGCCGAAGAAGGGTAGGTCTTTCCGGAACTGCACTTAACCGACGCGGATGGAAAATAACTGACGTACGCGAGACGCGCCTATATAGACAACCATGATGTCATAGACGGCTCCAACGACGCTGAAGACGCACGCGGATCCGAACGATGCCGCCCGATGGCACGCACGGGGTACTGCTCAGCAGGAAAATTCCGGATTCGAAGCTGGCGCCGGGGAATTCTAAGGTAAGGAAGCTGCAGCTAGAAGTCTCTATCAGATTGTAGAAATTAGTGTCTTGCACGTCCAACATTACCATCCAGGCTTCCCAGTCTAGGGCAGACAGAACTTGCATGAGCATGATGTATTTCTCCTTTTCAGGAAGAGGTTGAGAAGAAGCAGGCCTAGAATCAGACAACAGTCACCATCCTTCTTGGGCATTAGAAAGTAGCAGGAATAGCAACCTTGACCTACTTCTGATGCTGGCACCGTCTCTATAACTCCCTTGGCCAAGAAAGCCAACACTTTCCGAAGCAAGGAGCAGAGCAAGGAGAGGTGGTTCATCAGCCTATAGTAAGTGTGTTGCATGGGAGCTCACAAAGGGGAGGGAATAGCCCCTTTGAACAAGATTCAATATCCAATGATTGGATGTTATTGACATCCAGAGGTGCAAGGGATTGGCACAGGCATATCCTGCCCCCCCATGGGTGTCTGTGATGGTCAGAAGGTAAACTGAAGGAGGTTGGAACCTGCGGCTGTCGGGATGGTGTGTATGGAGGCAGGGTAAAATTGCTCAACTTATGGCTACCTGTCCCATGTGGTCTATGAGAACTGCATCCTTGGACACAAAAAGATTGTGAAACTTGGTGGCCAAAGTAGGACGCTGGTAAGGGCTTCATTAAATGGGAGTAATGGGTCGGTGGGGGCAACTCCTTGCTGAAGCACCTCTGTCAAGATGTCTGTCTTGCCTGCCATGAGGGACAGCTTAAGGCCCGCGGCCTCCTTCCGCCCTCAGCACCACCACTGGGAAAGAGACAACCTTGTGGATAGGCATGGCAGGGGAAGAGACCAGGCCAGTGTCTGGAAGCTGGTCAGTCCATTAGCACCCGCCCGATCCTCATACCAGGTGTCTGAGATTTTCTAATGGTTTATATCCATTAGGATCTGCAGAACACCACCAATCATCACCCAATCGAGGCCTGTCAGAGGAACAAGGCACTGGCTGATAAGGGAATTCTGCCCCTGGTTGGCACTGGAGTCCATGTTGGATGATGCCTTTCCAACTCCGTAGAAGAGTCGGGAATTATGGGGGAAGGTCTGGGTCAATTGGCCAAAGCCACTCTAGATTGGTCACTCGATCCCTTGGGCCCGACTGGTGCCAAGGGCGAATCCCCCTGGCAGAAGACCAGGAGGGACCCCTCCCAGACTCATGGGTCTCAAGGGCACTCCAGAGGGGTCAGCCAGTCAAAGATGATGTGAATGGCCTTGTACATTTCTTTGAGTTGGGAGTCACTCAGACTTCTGGCAATTCAGGGAGGCGCGAAGACGGCTCAGCCTCCATCACAAAGGGAAGACTTGTGTGGCGGAGTTGGTCGACATTGGGTGGAGAGGAGCTTCAGGGATTGCTCCCTCAGCGTTTCAGAGAGCATGGCATGGAAATCCTTGCATGCTATGGCATTGTGGTCCCACTCCACACAACAAAGACAAACCAAGTGCAGGCCCCGTCACCGACATCTGTCAGTGACAGGTGCCACATAGTGTCAAACTGGCCTTTCTGGTGGACATTCTTCTCACTAGGAGCAAAGTCTTGAAAAATCTTTGAGAAAAGTTTCAAAAAAGGTTAGTAAGAAGAGACTGGGGAGGGGCTCTATGCAGATCTGCGGTGACTGGCGTGGAAAGAAAGGAACAGACGTCGGCAAACTGGGATGGCCCTTATATAGGCACTGCACATCACCTAAAGCACAGACACCAGATAGAGTTGAATGATGCCTCCTACAGGCACGCAAGGGTACTGCTCCCCAAAAGTTTCTGGATCCAGTTTGACGCCTGGGGAATATTTTAAGGTAGGGACTCTGTGGTTAGAAGCCTCTATCAGATACATATTAACTGTAGCAAACTGAGGTAGCTGTTTTGAAGTACATGGACATATAAGTATCACTGGTCTGGACCTTTACAGCATTCCCTATCAAGGAAAACCCTGTCAAGCTCAGGATCCCTGGACATCTTAAATTCTGAAAGGTGATGCCAGAATATTTGCCTGCAGCCTGGAAGAAGCAGCACCTGTGAACCTGTTTGCTTTCATCACATACTGTTAGTCAACTGAAGAGATCAATGATAACCTGTTCTTTAGCAAAGTCAGGCTCAAGTGCAAAAAGCATTTCAAGACAACCAAGAAGATATCCCCACTGGGTTATGCACCACAGGAATGAGGTACTCACACTAGAGGTTTTAGGTGAGCTCTCTTTGTTGGGACTTCAATCAGGACAAACGCAGGAGTCCTACACACAAATGTGTCACCTATTGGCTAGGCTAGTGCCATGATACCCTGCTGCCAGGCTGCCTGCTCAGCACCAGGAAACACTCTT
The DNA here is from genome assembly GCF_031143425.1 of Pleurodeles waltl. Classification (NCBI taxonomy): domain Eukaryota; kingdom Metazoa; phylum Chordata; class Amphibia; order Caudata; family Salamandridae; genus Pleurodeles; species Pleurodeles waltl. The sequence continues at coordinate 157,266,459 of NC_090440.1, read as the reverse complement.
GGGTGGTAGTGCACTTTACATATCTGTATAGCAGTTGCATATCATAACAAATACAAACATCTGTGTGTGAGCTGCAAGCAGACTACCTCAGAGTCATCAAGGCTTCTGGCCAGTGACTTCCAAACAAGTAAAACTGGGGCTGCGCAGCCTTTATTGGGTAGGCAGGTACTCCTGGGGCTTGGGCCTCAAATAATTCAATTTTTCGGTATGTGGAGCACACATAGGTAATCAACTGATATATATGGATATCTGGGCATATGACTGAGTTCTTGGGAAATAACTTAAGAGATTTCTATCTGCTATACTTGCCACCCCGCCCACATCCACTAGGTGGGGTACAAAAACTGCAATATGAAGTCTGTACAAGTGTGCCCACAAGTCAGAGGCTAGATCCTTAAGAAAGTTCTCTAGGTAGATATATGGGTTTAAACTTTATGATACCTTCTCTCCCTGCACCTAGGTGACATATGCGACAGGTCAGGGTCAACTCACCTGTTCCACCCTGATGAATTTCAATTTGAGTGCTCTTAGTCATTGGATGATACTCCTTAGTAAATTAAACCATTTAAAATGCTTAAAGCAGTTCTTCTGGTCTACTGCATGGATTATGTTCTTGACTACCCCCCAGGCTAGATATCATGTGCCCCTCGGATCCTTAATGATAGCTTAACTGGAGATAACAGGGAGGGACCTCACCAACCTTTTGGCTCTGCATATGGATTACTACATACATTGTCTCATTACCTGGCAGGATTCTTGCTGGATTATTTGTACTCAGAGGCATTTTAATTAAATGCTAAGTAATAAAGCATTGCCACAATGGAAGTCATAATAAATGTATACCACAGAAGGAATAGCACAATTACAGTCATACATGTTTTTCATAAGTTAACTTAGGGAATAAAGAATGACACATAGTTATGACAATAATTACGCATTAGCCAAATGAGACAGCTAACAGAATACCAAACATTTTCAATGGGTCCTTAAGAGCTTATGTAAACACCTGTTGGCTACTAATCCAAATCCAACATACTCTACCACTCTTCTTCGATACTGAACACAGTGTCTTCTTGATTACCCAAGTACATTATTGAGGTGCACTCTAAACCAGCATCAAGTGACCATTCCTAAACAACTGAAACCTTGGTGTTCATACACTTGTTAAATGGATGAACAGAGCAAAGTATCTTTTGCACACTATGTATAAGATCTGAAACAATAAGTAAACAGAAGGCAAAAATATATTTTTCATGATAAAAATGATACTTTTCTCTTCCTAATTCGATTAGAAATTATTCCTGAGGAAACGTAAAATTACCATGTGAGCTTTGCACATTTTTCAAAGAAGCAGAGCATGTGGACAGGTTTACATTTACTTTATTTTTCTCATCTAAGCCGTGATAATCTTTCTTCTATTTGCACAGTATGCAAGATGGCATCTGGCAGCATCATGCATTGTGTGCTAACAGAAGAAAAGAGCTTATAAAGGCCTATTTTAGAAGAAAAGTGTTGGTATGAACCCAGTCAGGGTTTGGGTGCGTAACTTATAGAATCCAAGGGCAAGAAATTCCGACTGGGTCAGACACTTGAAAATACCATAGGAACAATGTTTTACAATAAAGGAACCTAGAACCCTTCAATCAATAAATCAAACAGGATTGGTAAAGCACGACTAATCACCCTTGAGAGTATCCAGGCACTTCCAGGTCTCAGCGGCTCATTTGAATAGCAAGGTCTTGAGAGCTCTACGGAATTACGGATGAGAGGTGATGGTCTAGAGATGCTTGGGGAGGCTGTTCCAGTTTTTTGCTGCTACGTGAGAGAAGGCACGTCCTCCACTTCTGCTTTGGTGGATGCATGGAGTGTGTGCAAGCGACAGGAAGGCAGATTGTAGTCTTCGTGAAGGTTGGTGGAAATTTAGGCAGTGGTTAACATAGGCGGGTCTTTGGTTGTGTAGTGCTGGGTGTGCTAGGGTCAACAGCTTGAATACTCACCTCTTCCACACAGGGAGCCGTTGGAGTTGCCGGAGGTTTGGCCTGATGTTGAATTGTGACGGTAAATTGAGGATGAGCCTGGCTGTGGCATTCTGTATGGCATGAATCGTATGTTGGAGGTGCAAGGCGATTCCTATGTAGAGGATGTGGCAGCAGTCTAGAAAACTGGTGATAAGGCATGTGTCATGGTGCGTCTTGTGTGCGGGGGCAGCCACTTGAAGAGCTTATGTAGCATGTGCAGAGTGAAGAAGAAGGCAGTGGAGACTGTGTTAATCTATAATTCCACAATGAGCCTGTTGCCAATGATGATTCGGAGGTTTCTGGTATGTTCTGAAGGAAAGGATGCGGGTACTAGTTGTGAAGGCCACCAGGAGTCATTCCATGTGTTGCTGCTCTTGACGAAGATCAGAACTTCAATGTTCTCTGTGTTTAGCTGCAAGCACTTTTCTTTCATCCAATTGACGATGCTTGTCATGCATCTGTGTATGTTTGTTTTGGTGGAATTGGGGTCGTTGGTGAGCAAGAGAATTAGTTGGGTGTCGTCTCCGTAGGAGATTTTGTTGAGACCATGGGATCTGACGATGTTGGCTAGCTGGGTCACATATATGTTAAAAAGCATGGTTTTTTTTGGTTCGGAGGTGAAAAGACATAGGTGAATCATCTGGGTTTTTCACGTGAGTAAGGAGGTGATCCATCTGAGTGTGTCCCCTTGGATGTAAATGTGGTGGAGTTATTTGTTTTGATCAGCGTGTGGTGGGATACAGTATCGAAGGCTGCCAAGAGGTTGAGGAGTATCAGTCAGTGAGAGTATGCATGTCGTCCGTGGCTGCGATTATGGGGGTCTTGGTGCTGTGACTGCTGAGGAAGCCGGATTGGGAGGCGTTGAGTAGCTGGTTCTGCTCCAGGGAGGCCATAAGTTGCTTGTTGATGATTTTTTCCTGTACCTTAGCTGGGAAAGACTGAAGATGTGGTGTGGGTAGGGGTCTACGAGGGGTCCTGAATGGATGGGTTTCATGGTGAAAGTGGTGTCCTCAGCGGAGAGAAGGTTCCAAGTGGTTAGTCTGTGGATGGCGTTGGTTGTGATGGTGATGAGTCTGTTGATGGAGCTCGTAGGTGGAGGTTGGGGTTCGAAATTCCTGAATATGGTTGCAATCTTGTTGAGAAAGAAATCAGCAAGGTTGTTCCAGAGCTCCCGTGAGGGTGTGATGTTATTTTCACTATCCATCGGGTTGGAGAATTCCTTAACAATGTTGAAGAGTTCCTTGGTGTTGTTGCTTCCTGGTTCGATATGCGTGACTAAAGCTGCCATATTTATTGTTCGCAGCAGGCAGTGTTAGAGGTTGAGGGACGTCTTGAGAGCTGCCCTGTCAGAGGTATTTCTGCTTGCACGCTACTTCCTCTTCAGCTGCTTTCTGTCTCATTCAACTGTTCTGAGTTCAGGGGTTTACCAGCAGGCTTTTTTGGAGGGTTTTCTCTGGATGCTGCTTTTGACGGGGACGATGTTGTCAGCACAAATGGTGATCCTGGCGCTGCAGTTCTTTACTTCTTGTTTGAGGTTGGTGGAGAGGCTGGAGGGGTTGAGGGCGTCAGTTCAGTTGGTCTCTGAAACTTTGCTTCACAGTCAGTGGGGGAGGAGGGGAGGGGGGGCACTGGATGTCATGGTGGCGTCATGCGGGGGCCTGGAGATGTTGAAGTGTATGACGGAGTGGTCAGTCCATGTGGCCTCCATAAAATAAGTCCTGGGAGGAGGGAGGGGCGCTGGGAGTCAGTGGGTGTGGAGGCAGAAAAGAACAGGCAGCAGGCTGGGCCATCAATGAGAGAAATTGCAAGGAGAAAACAGTGAAAACAAAGAAAAAGCAAGTAGAAGGCACACAAAAAACAGGAAAGGCAAGGAAAAACAGTGGAAAATGAGTGAAAATCAAGGAGAATGCACACAAAAACAGGGAAAAAAGCAAGGCGAAAGCAGTGAAAATGAGAGGAAAAGCAAGGAGAAGGCGCACAAAAACAGGGGAAAAAGCAAGGAGAAAGCAGTGAAAATGAGGGAAAAGCAAGGACAAACCAGTGACAATGAGGCAGCAAACAGTGCCTTTTTAGACACAAAATGCGCAAATCCAGAGAGAATAATTTTCTTTTTCTGGCTTGATACTGCAAAGGAGAGAGGTCAAGAGGGGGAAAGGAAGAGTGGTGGTTAGGAAGCTGTCACTTATGCCTTCATCTTGCTATGAATGTGGTAAGGATTTCTGGGAGAATAACGACTACATCTGCAGCACCCTTAAATATGGATGGATGAGAAACCTTAAGTAAAACGCCTGGTATGCCCGTTAGCGAAAACAGAGACTGGCTACCCTTCTATTTTACGGGGCATCTTGCCATTGTGACAGGCAGCCGTAACCTGGTGAGGACTTACCTGGAGTGGCTTTGTCAGGAAGCAGGAGGACTGAACATGATGAAGAGAGCAGTATTCGCCCCTAACTTCGACTCAGAACAGAAGGCAAAAGCTAAGTGCAGGAACTTGTGATACTTAAAAATGGTGAGCAGTTTAGCAACAGATATATCTAAAGCATACAATTCCTAAAGAAGGGTGAGTGGAGATCATTGGCTGTTACGATAGAACGTCTCAGACTAGATCAGTCCATGGTCTTTTCTGCCATCACTTTTCTAATACTTTTCAGGCTTTCCCAAACAAGAAACCAGAGTACGAGATGCAGGCCTTAAGCCCATAGGTTTGTGGATATCGCTCAAACGTGATGCTGCATTGATTGGGGCTCTCATTTCACAGCTTTCCAAGCTGTGTCAATAAAAGGCATGTTTGCGCAAAACATATTTCAAAGAAAGATTTCATGAATTTTCACTGTCACACAAATCTAGGTGGTGGTGGTCTGTCAGTCAATGATCATTTAAAAGTATTGAGGAGGCAGGAAACATCACTTCACTTAATTCTGATGCCAGTCTAATGTGGAGATGACAAACCAGCCTCAACTCAACCAGTGTTTTCACCGAAAAATGCTTACCGTTAGCTGATGTATCAGCAGATCCATTAGAAACGTGATCTTGCTACTGAAGAGGACGTAGCTGCAGGCCTCTTTGCAGTTGGAGCACGCCAAGTAGTAAACGTGGACTGTGTTACATAGTGACCTGCAAGCATTCAAAGAAAATTATTAAGTACATTAGGCAAAGTTAACCTTTGGACAAAACTAGTTACTTAATAGACATACATTTTTCACAGGTTACTATGACTTGCATCAACTGAACATCTTATAAAAGAGGAACTCATAGTATTCATATTCTATGGCACAGACATGGAAATAGTATATATTTTCAATTACTGACAAAACGTGAAGTAAGCATATGATAGAATGCTGCAGTGGTAGTCATTTGTAACGCATGCTCTCTTTATGGTTCACTACCATCTGTAATCAGTCCTTCAGGTGGAAAGCTATGTAAGCCATTGAATCAAGCATTGACAAAGGTAATAGGTCTGGCTTTTGTAGGACACTGACTAAGTATGAATGTGTGAAAAGGGTAGGGTGAAGCGCTTATGTTTGTGTTCATTTTGTTTTCTATGAATGTACCAATAACCAATCAAAGCGCAGGCCTCAAAAGTTAAAACTCTGAAATGTTGAAAATATATTCTATGAATATTTATCTTTTATGTTTGTATTCTGCCTTTAGTGAAATGGGGTGCAACAGAATCAAAGTAGTCTTTTAATCTTATCTCTCACTTATTTCTACAGGTAAAATTTATTATAAATTTAGAGACTGTTGGTGCTGCAATGCTCACTCCTCAGACAGTCCTCAGGCCCAGAGGTAACTCAGGCCCATGTATGTGGACGTTTCTCAGAGTGAACTGGCAAGGGTCATCTCCCCTTGCACATCTTTCAGTTTCACTTACTTTTGTCCTGACTGTATAATTATGTAAGAAGAAATGATCAAACATACTAGTTTTTGACGATTGAAGGACATACAATCAACAGGTAATGCTTCTCATTGATTACTGGAGGCAAACCAGCTCCCTCGGCTGTATTTGTGACGCTCAAACTGTGGCGGAGTCAAGAAACAAGAGAACCTTGATGCGCTTTAAGAAGTCTGGATCCAAATGTATCTCAAACTGTTCCATTTTCTAACCTTGGTTGCTGATACAGCAGTGGTCATAAGTTTTAAAGTTTGCAGTGTTTGTTCCTTACTCCTGTAATCTACAGGGATAATGGTTGAACTGAACAATGCCAGTCAGTCGGTCAGTCATCAACTTTATTCGGCCAATTCAAAGTAGCCATAAAAGCACATAGAAAATATAAATACATATTCAACAAACTCAAATCCTAATTCATAATACAAGTACTAGCTAATCATAATAAATAAAACATAGATATATTAAATATAATAACATTAATACTAGCACCCCAAAATTCACAATAATTATCACCATGAGACAGTAATAAAATTGATTTATTGCACTTATCTGGTTTCACCGGGGCTAAAAACCAGACTTTTCTTAACTTGTATGGCATTTAAAATATATGATGCCACCCTGTAAGATACATGTGCATTGTCAAGTCTTAACACAAATTCCAGCGCCACCAGACAGGTCATTATACTATTTTTTTTAAAAGGGGTTTGAGATAAAAAAAAACTCTAAGATGTTCATAAAACTTACAAAATAACATAAAATGCAGAGTGCTTTGCTTACTTAACCCATCACAGGAGCAACTAAATGTTTCATCGGAACAGGACCTCATACTGGGAAATGCTACTAAATGATGCACTATACCTAGTCTTAACCTTATCAGAATGAACTTGTGATGCATGTTAATTACACCAAGTTGGTATCCTTCTTTACTTGCCTCCAGAGAAAGGGACATGTAAATACCAACAATGGATTTCATGGATTCCTTAGTTTTCCTACCATCAACTCTATATTGTAAGAAGATATCCTTAATACGTTTCTTTGATAATATCAGCACTTCCTCTGGGTCTGAATTTATACTTGTATTGAATACAGATCTGAAAGAGCAGTCAAGGCGAGCCACGAATACGCATAGTATTATCCAGTTTTAAACTATCGAAAATAATTTTCTTAGTAAATACAGTTTCCTCCTTGGACCAAATACTACGCAATAGGAGCAAAGGGCTCACCTGCAACACGTCCTCCAAAAAATGGAGGCCCTCCTCTTAGTGTACAATCCAATTAGATGCTGAGGTCGGTAACCATAGCAAACATTTTAAAAAACAGTTTCCTCGAATTGTAAATGGGTGCTTTTTGTGTATGCCCAAATTCCGGGCTACATCGGCTACTGTGGATAATGCTCTGGACCTATAAATGTATATCATAGTGGGGGGGGGGGGGGGTGGAGGGGGGAAGACTCCCTAGTTTGCTAGCAAATCTAAAAATGGCACCTGTATTCCTTCTTAACTTATCCTTTCCTGGATGAATATGCGGTTTCCATTGCCCTTTGCTTGAGAACAATACACCCATGTAGCTGAATGACTTTACAGTAGTAATCTCCGTATTGTGAATATAAAAATTCCTGCATTTCTTTACCCTTTGGCAACAGGTCATAGTGAAGGTTTTAGATTTGTTAATAACCATACCCTTTGAGGTCACATACTGTTCTAGACCATCCATTAGTTTTTGGAGCCCCACTGAAGTCCTAGGAATCAAGACAACATCATCAGCATAGAGTAATACGGATACTGAACGCCATGCCACATAGGAGGGGTCCGCCTGGATTTCCTGCAGGGACTTATCCATTCCATTAATATATAAGGAAAACAATAATGGGGCTAGTACACACCCTTGGTGAATACCTATTCCAATATTAAAAGGGGTAGTGCACTTTCCCAATTTACCAAAGAGGACTTCGCATGTTAAATCTGCATAAAGGTTGGCAATAAAATTTATTATATACCTTGGGGCACCATTATAAATAAATGTGGTCCAAAGAAGGGCATGCTCGACCAGCTCAAAGGCATTACTAAGATCAGCAAAACAGAGGTAAAGAGCCCCTTTTTTGGCCTTTGTGTACATCCCTATAATCAGATCTAAGTTAAGGCATTGCTCTATAGTGCCCAGTCCTGACCTAAATCCAAACTGGGCAGGTGAAAGAATTTTATTATCAAGTGCCCAGTCGTTAAGTCTTGCCAGAATTACCCTACTAAATATTTTCATGGATGAGTCCAGCAATGATATTGGGGGATAGTTTTTAGGATCAGCTTTATCACCTTTCTTATATATAGTTATAATAATAAACGTAGTCCAAGATGTCGAGATTTCCCCAATCATGGCTATATTAAACAACCTAGTCAGAATAGGTACCCAAAAATCACTTTGAAATTTGAAAACATCTACCGGTACCCCATCCGGGCCTGGGGCCTTATCCCCGGCACTGAGATAGCTGATAAGACCTCGTCTATGGTGAAGTGTAAATGATTGGGATACCCCGACTACAGTTGCCTAGGTATGTCTGCTAGCCCGCCTTTTTCCTAAAGATCTCTCAAAAGTGGTCCACCCATGCTGCACAGGATACACTAGTACCCAGTTCAGAAGGTGCCCAATTAGTCAAGAAAGGGGCGTTTACTGTTTCCCAGAACAATTAAGTATTATTTGTATCCATCGCCAATGCTAGATTTCTCTCTCACCTCAACTCTTTCTTTCTTCGCACCAAGGCTTCCCTATATTTTACCAGCAGTAACTTGATTGCTACTGGGTCTCTAGGTAATATATTAAGGGCTAGTTTGCGCTCCCCCCTAGCTTTAATGCAAGCATGGTCAAACCACTCTTTATTCTTCGTGGTCTGCCTATATTGAGGGTTATTGGCAAATTCTGACAAAACCATATGATCAATTACTGATGAAGAGTTAGTGCCTCTAAAAGAAGGTATGACCTCCCCATTAATGCTTTGTTTACATTCCAATAACATCAGATCATATTTTGAAAAAATCATATTGAGGACCTCTCCATAATCATTATGATAAAAACGGTCATACCCTATCTCCTCTTGACTTGTTAGCCCACATGTTCTGGATATACGTAGGTAACATGATTGGATATTAAAATCAACCGCCCACAAAATAAAACAAGCATTTACAATGCAATGGGTCTCGCGTTTTCTCGTGTTAGAGCTGATCGCGTAGTAAACTCCTAACCCAACTTTTCACCTATCGGGCAAAAGTGCATTTATGTACACAACCCGAAAAAGTGAAATTAACTATGTAAAGCGCTCGACTTCTGCCAAGCGCGATCGCGCTCGTAAAATAGAGAAAAAGAAGTCCACTAGCTCGATGGAAAACAGCGAGCCTCGCATGTTTTCTGTACTTGGTCGCTGCGCTCGAGGAGGGCTAGCCACCGGAAAAGGCATGACGTATGCTAGCCTTCGAAAGCAAACAGATTTTATTAGGCAAGCCCAAGAACCATTAAAAAACACTGACGTGAAGTTGACAGGGCTCCGAGCCCTTTTCTAAATACAAAAGCGTCTCGCTGCGATACGCATGCTCGACCCTAAAAATTGGATTGGGTAGAGCGTTAGAATTTTTGTAGATACGCATAAACTACTCTGCAGCGGAATCGAAAACATTACAGTAATTGATTAATTCCACATCGATCATACTCGCATACTTCAGCCTCAACACTTGAAAGTCTAGAGTCTCCCAGGAGATCTTTTTAACAACTACAGGGAGTTTATTTGAAGTAAGCACTTGGAGACCACCCTTAGCCCTCCCAGAACGGGAAAGAGCAACTGGCAAGAAGTGTGAGGGAAATCCTAGCATATGCACCGGGGAAATACACCAAGTTTCTTGAATACATACCAGGTCAAGGTTGTTGATAATATTATCCAACTCTTCTGTCTCAAGCTTACTAAGTAGACCTTATATTGGGCCCCCTCTTTAAACTATCTGCATGTCCCCTGTATCTTTGTCAATCACTATCCGAGAGTGTACTCAGGGCCTGATATCTATTACTTGATGGCACTGGGTAGCTTTGGTAAAACATTTTAGTTGGTTCAGAGTAGTGTTGTACCGGGGGGGTACCCTGATTGTACTGGTTGTGTGTGTCAATAAAATGCACCTAACAGGAGCAATTATGGAGTATTAACATGGTGTGGGTGGAATTTGGCCCTGGATAGAATGTCCCTCACAAGGCTAGGGCTCCTAAAATTAATGATTATACAATCTCCCCCACACTCTTTCTCTAAGGGACCCACCCAGGTTACTCTTCGAGTTAAAATAATCTGGTGGGGATTTTCTAATGTAAAAAAGTTGTTTTGGACCAGCCAATACCATACTTTATTCTTCAGGGTCCCTTGGGGTCCACTCTGACCTAGGCGTAAAGGAGGAACATTGACCATGATAGTTACATAGGGGCAGCACTTAGGTGGTAAATTAACAGTTGGGGGATGCTCCCTCACTTGCAATGAGGGTGGCGTAGTACACGTTGGTTTCAGAATGTAACTTGACTGGGGCATTCTAGCTGCTTTTGGGTTTATAGTGGACCTTGGGCCGCCAGGAGTCTGGTCGTACGGCTTCTTACTAATAATTGTGTGCTGTCCACTAAATTGGCCATTACCAATGGCCACCCTTCGCTCATCTATAGTATTATGCCTCTTCCTAATATTTGGCTGAACCAATATCACCTATAGGCTCTATATCCTGCAGTATAACTATAGGATCAGGCTCAATTTGTGCAGCATTCTGTGCAACAATCGACTGGGGGACTAGGGGCCATCAATTATATAGAACGTTTCTGACACATAGCCATTATTTTCTCCACCCCCCTTCGAGTTTATCCACTTGTCTCTAAGTGGTTTTAATAGATTATTAAAAGCAGATATAGGATTATTCCAATAAGTGGGCTCAGAATTAGCCAACATTCTAGGGCTTAGTTCGCTTTCAGCCCCCTTTTTTACATCTTTTCCTCCTTTTAACAACGGGTGAGTGATTAACAGATATGGGGGTAGCAGTAACTATATCCTTGCTCCCTGGGTGATCATCCCTGTTCCATAAGTCCTCCAGTTCTACAGTGTAATTAGTATTAGTTACCAGGTCTATTGGGCTTGGGGGTCCCGCTGTGCCTTCACTTGACCCAACTGCCCCCCAGAGATAGACGCCTTTCTGCAAGATTAATTTTCTTTAATACAACTCCCACTGCCCGTACCAAAAAGGAGTCAATTGTAGAGCAGCGTGGTTCAATATCTGCCTTTTGGGCTCTGGTTTTCCGCTTACCTACACTTTGGAAGTATGTGTTAACACCACTTCAATAAATCAATTGCAACTACAAAGGGGCGAGCATCCAATAAAGGGAAACAATATTACATTTAAATGTCTTGCTTACTTGTTCTGCAGCCCTTATAATCATACACTGTTTTATAAACAGCCTAATCAAACCTTAATGGGTCCTAAAACCAAGAGGGTGGGCCCAGCCCAGCCACATCTGGCTGAGGACAGGCACAGATGGGTCCTGCTCTTGGCCCGGTCTTCGCCCGGGATTGCTCAGCGCAGCGGAAAGCGCATGTCAAGTTTATGCGCCCTCGGGGGCTGCAGAGCGTCGTAGGCAGCCTCCTCCCACCGGTGTGCCTGGGCGGCGTGGTCCGATTCAGCCCATCGACCCCCTGTGGCCAAGAGCAGAGTGTTGCGCACAGTGGAAAGCACGTGTCAAGTTTATGCGCCTTTGGGCGCTGCAGAGCATCGTAGGTGGCTGCATCCTGCCGGTGTGTCTGGGAGGTGCGGTCCGATTCAGCCCTTAACCCCCTGTGGCCAAGACCAGAGTGTTGCCACTGCATATATTTATGTTGTTTTCCTATTGCCTACATTTAAAAGTATGAACTGCTTCATGCGACAGTGAAAGTAGATGTTTCAATGTGCTTTGTTGGTTTTATAGGTTGCACTTTGTTGTAATTACCTCCCTAACTGAATTCAGTATTCTCATTTGCTTACATGCCTTGAATGGCACTAAAGGGGTTCTGTTCTTATTCTGGCCTGGATGAACACTGCAATATTCTAATTTGATTATAATACTAGTTTTTAATTAACATAAATATCACTGGTTAGGCATCTTTAGGTCTATCCACAAATGTATGTACGTGCTGATCTCTTAGTACTATTGTACATGAACCTGAAAACTGCGTCACAGCTACTCACCCACGTGAAACGCCGGGTGAGTTGTTCAGTTCAATGTTACTATTATATCTGAACCATGCATTAATATATCCACGTTTTGGTTTACAAAGTCTTTCACACAGAAAAATAGCTCAACCGGTTCACGTGCTGCTGTTACTCACACTGTAGTTCAGAGCAACTTTTAAACCCACAAAAATACAGTTGTTATCACAGAAAACGAGTGTGACGATGTGGGTAAGAATGCCGGTGCGTGGCTTGGAATCCACTGACTTAGCTGAGTGCTGTGGATTCCATGCTACGCCAACTGTGCTCGTCTTTGCTCTGTGCCCCATTTACATGTTACTTCGCTTTATGCGGGAAATACAATTAAACCTTGTTTTTGGAGTGAAGAATTGGTCTGCCAGCCCGTCTTTACAGTTGACGACGAGGATGAACAAAGGAGACCGTTAATTTCTTCGAGTCGCTTTTCTTTCCCGGTCATGATTTGTAACGGCTTTCTCGGCCTTTGACAGACGCGGCGCTTTGGGAGCACAGAAGCTGTATTCACAGCTGTGTTAATCTTTTACAGGAAGCAGCGCTTTGGGGGCACAGAGTAAGTTGATTTGTTTTTTTTTTATTTCGGCCTGCCAAGTGTTACGAGCGCTCTAAACGGCACATACGCGTGTCGTACTGGACTCTGCTCGCGCTTGTCCTCGCGCGCCAGCATTTTAAGACCGTGAGCGCACGGCACATACACGTGCCGTACTGGATTTTGCTTGCGCGTGTCCTCGCGCTAGCATTTTCAGATTGGAAACGTGTTCAGCGCTGTGGGAGGCACATGACTTTTACTGAACGTGATGGGAATTTTCTGCATTCTCTCCCCTCTGAATTCCCTGGTTGTCGAATCTATTTTTTTTCTTCTCATCCTGCTCTGGAACTTGCTGTTCACCAACCTAGAGATCTTCAGTTTTTCCAAGAGGACCTGAGAAACAAAGGAAGGACTAAAAAAAAATTGTCTCCTCTTAAAGTAAAAGAAGGACTGATTCTCTTTAGCATATTGGTTCGGCCATCTTTAGTTGGGACACTGGGCAAATTCAAATTTTTTATTTTTTATTATTACTCTCATTTTAAGGTTAAAGAAGAAAATAAAAAAAAAAAGAGAAAACGCAGAATGTAATGCCACCTGCTCCTTTTTTACAGGACCCTGGTGATCCCCCCTTAGAATAGAAATTGTGGCTTCGATCCTTTAAAGCCTTTTTGGGTGCCATTGATGGCCACAAATTCAGGCCGGAGAGGAAAAAGAGTTTAATGTATTATTACCTGGGGGTGGAAGGTCACAACATTTTTTATCATTTACTAGTTTATGAGTTATGTGAGGATGAAGAGTTGGATGAATTTGAAATGGCTGTAGCACAACGGGATAAGCATTTTACTAGAACAAAAAATATTGTGGTACATAGGTACAAATTTTTCACGAGATCGCAGAATCCCAATTAAAGTATAGATTCGTTTATCACAGCGTTAAAGGTTTTGGCTGCTAAATGTGAATTTGAACATTTTACTTCTCAACTCATACGTGACCAATTAGTTGCGAGGTGTCATTCTAAAAGGATCCAAGAAAAGTTGTTAACATGCAAAGACCCGTCCCTAGATAAGGCTATTGACATAGCAAAGAGCATTGAATGTTCGCTGGAGGACGCAAAGCAATTGGAAATGTTGTTGTCCAACATTTCTGTTTCAGGTGCAATTTTAAATTCACAGAACAATGACAACAAGAAATCTGTTCGGATGGAAAGGAGACAAGAGGCTATCTCATTCTCCAGAAACACTTCATCTCCTAAGGTTAACCACAAGACTATGTGTTTTAGATGTGGGTCTATAAATCATATTTCCTCCTTTAAGAACTGTCCTGCGGTCAATCAACAGCGTAGGAACTGTAACAAGCTTGGACATTTCTCACAGGTGTGTAGGAGCATCAAGAAGAGTAATGTTCGTTGTGTATTAGAGGAAGACAAGGAAGTTCTTCAACACGAGGACAACAAATTTGTCTTAGTAGTCAAACACACACCTACAGTCAATAAGTTAGCTGTAGATCCTGATATTGATTTGTCAATTGGAGGAATTACAGTTAAATTATTGGTTGATACAGGAGCTCGCATTACAATTGTTTCACTAGAGAAATTCAATGAGTTTTGGGGGGAAAAACTCGTTCTTCTCCTGATGTGGCTACGCTGGCTTTTGAAGGCAGCAAGATTGATTTGATCGGATAATTTTGGACCTCATTGTCTGTCTTTAGTGAAACCATTCAAGGCAAAGTTTATGTAGCTAGAAAAGGTACCAATGTCTTGGGGCTAATCCACCAGGCTGAGTTTAAATTAATTATCAAACCGGGAAGGGTGAAACCAGTCACCATTGAGAGGAGTGATACCAACTGCGTTCAAACTGTTTCTCACACCACTAATATCTGGCAAGAGAAATGTAACAAATTATTTCAGGACAAATTACAGATTTCACGCACACAATTAAGATAAAACAGGCAGGGTACCAGTAAAACATAAATTGAGCAATGTTCTATTTAATGTGTGATCAGGCTTATCCAAGTTGCTGAAAGATATGTGTGAACAGGGCATATTAGAGAAAGTGAAAGCTACGCTATGGTCTTCTCCTATAGTTCTGGCAAAGAAGAATTCTGGGGAATTGAGGATGTGTGTGGACTTGAGGAGTTTGAACGATGTGATCTGGGTTGACAGTTTTCCGTTACCTCGCATCGATGACCTCATTACGAAAGTAGGTTCTGCCAGTTGGTTCACGAAATTAGACCTAAGATTGGCCTATCATCAAGTAGAATTAGACGTTAATTCGAGACACCTTACTGCCGTTGTGACTCCTGATGGAACTTTTCAATTTTGCAGATTACCATTTGGCCTAGCATCGGCTGCTGCTGTATTTCAAAGATTGATGACTGATATGTTTTCCAAAAACTCCAATGTGGTGGTGTTCCAAGATGACATATTGGTTTTTGCTGACACGAATAGTGCACATGACAAAGTGTTAGAAGAAGTCCTGAAAACTTTGGAGGATAGGGGGGTAACCCTAAGGAAGGAGAAGTGCATTTTTAAGACTAGGGAAATTGAGTACTTTGGTCATGTTCTTTCTGAAAAGGGGGTCAAACCTAAGACAAGCTTGGTAACAAGTATTCTTGAAGCCCCTACACCAGAGACCAAAGAGCAATTACTATAATTTCTAGGGTTGCGTGAATTTTACGCGAACTTTTTGAAGGATTTTGCCAAAACCACAGATTGCCTCAGATTATTACTCAAGAAAAAACAGGCATTTGTTTGGTCTAAAGAGTGTAATGAAGCATTTGAACAGATTAAACAAGGCATCATTAAATCTCCAGCATTACAACCCTTTTCAGAAAATTGTAAGACCATAGTTACCGTAGATACGTGTGAGTATGGTTTGGGAGCAGTCATAAACACAAGTTTCCGGTGATGGCAGTGGCAAGGAGATTACTGTCTGCTTTGCATCAAGAACTTTGCGAGTGGTGGAACGGAAATATTACGTGATTGAAAAAGAGCTTTTAGCTTGTGTATGGAGTGTAGAAAAGTTTAGGCAATATCATTGGGATAGACATTTTATCCTAAAAACGGATCATTGTCCTCTAGTAGAAATTTTATCGGGGAAAAAGGTTAAACGCTCCACTGCTAGCATAGCCCGACTTTCAGACAAATTGTTGGAGTTCAACTTCTCGGTTGAGTATATTCCTGGTGGGAAAAACATTAGGGCAGACTGTCTATCTCGTTTGCCTATCAGGGAGGATGACGAACATCACTGACTTTGACAATATTTCGGAGGAAGGGGTTTGGATTGAGTCATTAAAAAAGGATAGTTTGCTATGCAATGTTATGCATATGGTTGAGGTTGGTTGGCCAAAGGAGAAGAGTTTGCCATCAGAGTTGCAACCTTTTTGGAAGGTGTCAGACGAATTATCCATTGTAGGAGACAAACTTATCAGAGGTGATAAACTTGTTCCTCCTGAATGTTTTAGGAGAGATTTAATAATTAAAGCACATTCTGGCCATTTGGGTTCCACCATCAACAAAAGAAAATTAAGATCAAACTTTTCGTGGCCTAAGATGGACAAAGAAATTGAGGAGTTTGTGAGAAACTGTACTAGGTGCTGCTCAAGTGACAAGGTACTTATCACTCAAGAGGCGAGGGATTCTTTTGTTCCATCACCAGCAAGAGCTTGGCAGAAAATCAGGGCCCTATCAGGTTTTACCACATGACATGACGTATTTCATTGTTATCGTGGATCACCTTTCAAGATGGGTGGAGGTCTTACCAGTTAGATTCCCAAATACACAAAGTGTTTTCAGAGACTTGAGAGATGTTTTCGGTCGTGAGGGTATTCCTGAACAGATGTTAACAGACAATGGGGTTCAATTTGTATCTGGGGAAATGTGTGAATTTTTAGGCAAATGTGGAATTAAACACATGAGGACCCCATTATATCATCCTCAAAGCAATGGCATTGTGGAACGTTTTAATCGTGTGCTTGTGGAGTGTATTCAGGCTGCTCTCAGGAGCAACATGTCAGTAGATCAGGCTATTAAGGAATTAGTTTGGTCTCATCGCACAACACCTCATGTTGCCACTGGTAGAACCCCTTTTGAATTAATGAGAGGCAGAGTTGCTACAACAGAATTATGTCCGTTTTGGATGATTGAGTTGTTCCATGAAGGTAGCAACTTGAAGGAAGTTTGGGATACGGCAAGACACAACTCCAATATTGTTGGCAGGAAAAGACAGAATGGGGTTCAAAGAAACAGTACTCTGCAGGTGGGTGATTGGGTGAGAGTGAGGGATCCCTTAATGGTCAAGAAAGGTATGTGGAAGTTCAGAGGATCTCAGCAAATTCTTGAAGTACGCAAGAATGCTGCAAGACTGACTGATGGTAGTTGGTGGGGTATCACAAGACTGGCTTTAGATCCCAGTTTTCAACGTAGTGTTGCAGAGCGTGAGGAGCATGGGCACAAATCTTTGGTTCAAACTAAACAAGTAGGGTATAAAGTTCATGCCGAACAATTAAATGTGGGAACTAGAAGGAGTATGAGGAAATGCCACAGGCCTGCAAAATTTCAGGACTATGTTTTGCCTTTAAAAAAAAAAAAAAAGGATAATAGGATTAGGACATTAACACTATTATTTTAGTAGATGGTTTAGTTAGTTTTTAGGCTAAAATGAATCCTTCCTTATTTTTACTTGTTCTTCTTAAGTATGTTTTTTTTTTTTTTAAATGATTTAAATTGTTGTATCTTTATTGTACATTTGTATAAGGGGGAGAAGTGTGACGATGTGGGTAAGAATGCCGGTGCGTGGCTTGGAATCCACTGACATAGCTGAGTACCGTGGATTCCATGCTACGCCAACGGATGACTGTGCTCGTCTTTGCTCTGTGCCCCGTTTACGTGTAACTTTGCTTTATGCGCGAAATACAATTAAACCTTGTTTTTGGAGTGAAGAATTGGTCTGCCAGCCCGTCTTTACAACGAGTGACAGCAGATTTCCCAGGAAAGATGTTAGTGTGAATTGTTTTTCAGGAGTAAACTCACAGCTGTGAGGCATTTGTACAGAACTAAAAAAAAAATTTCATTATATCCCTGTCTACTGATTGAGTAATCTCATCCTACTTAGTCGTCATACTGTGATTAGAAATCCCTAAGAGAGAATGTGGCCAGTCTTAAAGTGACTCATCAGCAGAAACAGATAGCGATGTGGGTCAATAGGAAGGACTAGTCAACTATCACCTCAAGCCCAAAAGCACCAAAACTGGAGGAGAAAAAGCCTACAAGCAACCTTGCTTTGAAAGTTTGAAGAGAAGAGGCACCGCTGTTACAGAACGAAATCTTCTAAGTCTAAGTTGCAAACTAGAAGAACAAAGTGACGAGAGGGCACAAGGATCGATCTGGAAAGTGGTAGAAGGGCTGCACTAGCTTGCAATATTGTAAGTGAAGAAATGAGCTTCTGCAACTAACAGAGAGAAATTATCTTCAAAATGTTGGCAAATCCAAAAGTTGCCGAATTATTAGAGTATAAATGCAGATTTGAATAATGTCAATTATATAGTGCCTTGTAATACTGCCATGTCATGTTTTGCACTAAATTTCAAACAACTGAAACAGCAGTCGTAAGTCATGTGGTTAACAACACAACTAAACGGGTTTAGGATGTTGGGAATAAAGAAACTAAAGGGATGTGGCACAACATAGAAATTGTACATACCTCCACTCTTTGTAAATGACACTCTGACTCTTACCTCACATTTTGTGCCTTTTAGCACACTCTAAAACATTTTTGTGACTATCTTCGTCTCCACCTTCTGCTGCAGACACAACTCATTGAACTTAGTGACAACTGGTAAGAACACCTGCACAGCCTTGTGGCAAGAGCACTTCATAATGAGTGCAAAGTAATCTGTACCAAATATTCATAGATGAGTTTTCTATCAGCAGAGAACCCTAGTATTGTGAGATGGAAGAGGACACAAACTTCAGCACAAGACTGGTTAAGTATGTGGCAGGATGTTTTTGATGACACATACATATTACACACTAATCAGGTCAAGTAGTATAGCAAACATGAAAATACTAACTCAGAGTGTATCTGCCACTGAACGGGGGTGACAGGAGAGGGATAAACAAGAAAAATAACATTAAAAAAAACAATAACATAAAGAAAATTAAAAAAACACACCTGTTTACTTTGTAGACAGGTTTGTCTCCTCCATCCTCCTCGTCCGGGAAGTGCACAGGCTCCCAGACTCCCCTCAGCCAATCACAAAGCTGCTGCCACCAGCATGACAACAGCATTGTGATTGGTGTGAGCGGCCTGCTTCGGCGCTCACAGAGGGACTGAAAGACTATGCACTTTCTCCTCCTGGCTGTGCAATGCAGCCAGGAGGAGAAATTAAAAGTGCGTATATGTGTTTGGCCGGCCCAACACTGCCGGCCAAACACACATGTGCACTTTTGGTCCACGAACCACTCCTCCCTCCATCCCCGCCCCACCCTAATGTGGCTCAGCTGAAAAATAAAATGATAATAGCGCTCTGTTATTATCATTTCATTTTTAATTTTGCTAAAAGCAGTGGGGCGCCGGACCTCCCCCTTAGCAGAGGAGCCATGTACATATCAGGATTAGGTTCTAGAAAACGAATACTTTGCAAGATTGAAGCAGGTTAACACTTGTCACACTAACAAAAACTAACAGAAACACAAACTAAAACTTCCATTCTGCTGTCAATAGCTACGTGTAGTGAACAACATTACAAGGTCATCTGGCCCAACACAGAGGAAATGAGAAAGGAAGGGTGTTTGATATTGTTACTTGCCTTTTGGGCATGTTCTGATGGACATTGTTCGTTCAGTGATGTAAGTAAGTAATTTTATTGTTTTCAGGTATTTAAAACCATAACAGTTTGCCAAACATATGAAAACAGTGTATTATTTCATCGTAAAGATCAAACAGTTGAATCACAAAAGAAGCAAATTTATGTTGTTTTGTGTTTTTATACAAACTAAAATATGACACGTAACATCGAAAAAGACGACATATCTAAGGCAAATTAATTGAGTCAACATTTTGATAATCCACTACAACCCAGTTTTGATCACACAAGCATACAGAGAAAGAGAATTGATTTCCACGAACATGAGGAAAAAGGAAAAAGACAGCATATTTTTAAGGCCAGCTTAATAAAGTGCAGTGTGCAATAAAAAAATGAAAATAATACTATTCTTAAAATACCAATAAAAACAAGATATTGCAGCATTATCCAAGGAAACCACTCCTTAATAATCTTGTAAACGTCCTTCAAAAACTTCAAAAACCTGGATGTTAATCGTACATGGTCTACACTCAAACACATTTGTATAGCTGTTTTACACTGTCTTATTCCTAAATGATAAAATACTGGTTTTAGCCAGTAATGCATTAGGGCCTGACAACCACTACTGAGGCACACTACGTGCAACAGTGATTCATGCTTATAGTCACACAGTCTGCAGAACCATTCACATGTCCATACCTGTATGCTTGCAGCATCTCAACCTCATTTAGTCTTTTTTCAGATCGATGTTCAGAGGGCTTGACAGCTTTAGAGCCTTCCCAATGGAGCGGTAAAAGGATGAGCACACAGATCTGAATGCACCTTCAGTTCCAACCCGTGCTGATCGTCCTCGAAATATTTTATTTTTTGCTTCTTTTAGAAATTTGGCACAAGGTTTTGGGGCAGATCTAGGTCCCAGAATTTCCTGGGAATCCAAGAAATTGATTGAGTCTTTTTAATACGACTCCCACTGGAATCTCTTGTCATGCATGCTTAACCATATCAGTTCTCTTAATGATCCAGTTGAGGCAACCCTGAGCCTAGCGTAATAGCCTAGGAACCTTGCTTTGCCATGATCGATTGCTTGCACATGCTAAATTCAATTCAGATTTGAGATGATGGAGGGGTGTTAGGCAACTGAAAATTGTTTGTAGTATCAGCACTGAGCTTTATCTTATCGGGGGAATCCTCCATTCTCAAGATGGAGGATTTCGAAAGGCAGGGGTCACCTCAGCTCGGGGCACCTTAGGAGTGGGTGACTCCTTGTTTTTCTCATTATCTTCTCCAGTCTTGCCGCCAAAAGTGAGGGCAGTGGCCAGAGGAGCGGATATCTCCACTAGCTGGGATGCCCTGGGGTGCTGTAACAAAAGGCTTGAGCCTTTGAGGCTCACCACCAGGTGTTACAGTTCCAGCAGGGGAAGGTGTGAAGCACCTCCACCCAGTATAGGCTTTGTTCCTGGCCACAAAGTGACAAAGGAACTCACCCCATATGGCCAGAAACTCGTCTGGTTGTGGCAGGCTGGCAGAAACTGGTCAGCCTAGCACTAGGAGTTGTACTGGTAATCAGGGGGCATCTCTAAGATCCCCTCTGGGTGTATTTTATAATAAATCCCACACTGGCATCAGTGTGCATTTATTGTGCTGAGAAGTTTGATACCAAACTTCCCAGATTTCAGTGTAGCCATTATGGAACTGTGGAGTTCGTATTAGACAAACTCCCAGACCATATACTCTTCATGGCTACCCTGCACTTACAATGTCTAAGGTTTTGCTTAGACACCATAGGGGCATAGTGCACATGCACTTATGCCCTCACTGATGAAATAGTGCACCCTGCCTTAGGGCTGGAAGACCTGCTAGAGGGGTGACTTGCCTATGCCACAGGCAGTGAGAGGTGGGCATGGCAGCCTTAAGGGAGTGCCATGTCAACGTAGTCATTTTCTCCCCACCAGCACATACAAGCTGTGAGGCAGTGTGCATGTGCTGAATGAGGGGTCCCCAGGGTGGCTTAAGACATGCTGCAGCCCTTATAGACTTTCCCTGGCCACAGGGCCGTTTGTACCAGGGGTGCCATTTACAATGGACTTATCTGTGTGTCAGGGCTGTGCCAATTGTGGGAACAAAGGTGCAGTTTAGGGAAAGAACACTGGTGTTGGGGCCTGGTTAGCAGGGTCCCAGCACACTTTCAATATTAACTGGCATCAACAAAAGGCAAAAAGTCAGGGGGTAACCATGCCAAGGAAGGCATTTCCTTACCATCACTTTCCTGCAACAAAGACCAAAAGACCAATGAAGTCAAGTTTACTGACTGGCTGCTGACCAAGGAACCAGATGCTGCAGCCAGACCAAATGTCACCAAACAGACCGTAAGGACAAAACATTCAAGTGTGACAAGTTTGGTGGCACTGCAACCTCCAGTAGCTGAACAATGCAATAACCTCAGGTACTGGTCACTCGACACCAGGAAGGAAAGTCCATTCCGCACTCCAAAAGGATCAGGAGGAAGCCCTAATCGAGGGACTTCAGAAACCACAAGAACCACTCACCAAAGTGGCCCTGTTGACCGGCAAGTGACCCTCAAAGTGACCGCCCTCCTGCTTCCAAGGGCACTTTGCGCACAGCTCTTGGCTCATCTATCTAACCTGCACCTGGGCCCCCCTTGGGCCCTGCACCAAAGTACCAGCTGTGCTCCTTGCGACCTCTACACTCCAAGGGGACCCACTGAGCTCACCCTGAAGTCCACCTTTGTATTGCTTTTCCAAGTAGTCCCCCGCAGTGGTCCTGCACCAGCTCCAATTACTTTTCAGCAGCTCTTCTGGACTAAACGGGAAACCATTCGCACTCCTCCGGCTGGTCCACATGACTTCTTGATGACCTCAACATATATGCAAACGGAGACACTGGTAAATGCATTGTCTGATTTTGTATGTATTTTTTTAATTTTCTCCCACTGATTCCTTTGGTGCATAATTACGCACAGACTATTTCTGCTAGCCTTTGAAAAATCTTAACTTAAAAAGTACTTACCAGATTTTTATGATCTTGGTCTTAGAAAATTTATAAAAATCTGATTTTTGTTTTGTAAATTGGTCTTAAGTTATTCTTGTTCTGTGTGAGCAGCTCACCTGAATTGCAGGCGTTACGATGGGGCAATGACAATTCCCTAATACCAGTACAGACTAACGTGACCACAATGAAAAGTACATTGCCCTCTTGCAACTCCCCAAGGGGAAGGGTGTGCTGGGAAGGGAAGGGAAAGGGAAAGGGAAAAAAATATCAGCTTCTGCTTCGTGGACAGCAGAATCGGACTGCTGGACCCCGGACTGCGTGTCGTGTTAGGCGTCAGGACTTCTGATTTTTCTAAACACTTGGCTCTTGTTTGTTTTTTTAGGATTCTGGGCTGCAAAAGAATTACTTCATTAATACATTTAACTTGCACAAACTATTGTACATTGCATAATGTCAGTTATTGATGACACATTGTGCATACGTTTCTATAAGGCTGAACAAGTCTCTTCCTCTTTTTACAATACTTTAGAGTCTCTGAAGCAATGTCCAAACTCAAAAACAATCAACTTGACTAAAGGGCTTCTTTGTGTTCTGGCGTTCTCTCTTGCCAATAACAGTTCTGATAAACTTGCTCTATTTCCAATCGGCTAATTCTCAGGGGAGAGCTTGTTACAGGGAATAAGTCTTTCCTTAATGTCTGTTTAGCAGTATCTTAGATTCCCACCTAAACGATAAATCACGCTAGTTATTATTGTCATAAATTAAAGCTCTGTTTTGATTTATTTAATGATTAATATTTCTTTACCTTGAAATTAAGTTACTTGCTTGAAAAGTTCAGGAGAATAAACTGTTTTTTTTCACCTTTCCTATTTCCTCCCTTTTACAAGAAATACAAAATCATCATCAGAAGACGGAAGAGGAGAGCTGGGACTCAGGAGGAAGCTCACCTGAGGGTGAGGATCACCGGAACTCGACTGGAGGCTGGTAGGAGAATGAGGAACACTGGAACTCAACTAGAGGCAGGCTGGAGAACAAGGAACTTGACTTGCACTGGAACTCGACTGGAGGTAGGCTGGAGGACAAGGAGCTCAACTCGACTGGAAAGAGGTGAGCAGAGCAATAGGTACGAAGCCAGACAAGGCCTCAGACTCACAAGCATCCTTAAATAATAAAATGTGCACATGTGCCTTTTGGCAGCTAATTGCTTGTTAAGGAAATGAGCAGTTATAGTCCAGATTGCGGCACAAGTTCAATAAAGATCACATTGCGAAGAGCACGTTTTTGCAGCTACAATTGGAGCAGGTGGAAAGGCAGCTGCTTGCTTGTTAAAGAAATGACCAACTATCCTCCCAATTGTGGCACATGTTCAATACAGATCACATTGTGAAGAGCACTTGTTTTTGTAGTTTAAGCAGGTGGAATATAATGTGCATAATCAACAAGCATTGGTTATAATAAATGAGACATTTAACAAGCATTGGCTATTGCAAACTTGATATTCAAGGATGTAATGAGTATACCCAAATAAGTCTGAATGTTGCATGCAACAGCATTTTACTGTAATCGAGCTCCTGGATGTACTAGTGTGCCCACAACAATTTCTTTGAGTGTGTATTGATTTACTGATACCTTGAATACAACACATCTTTTGCGCTTCTCCAAGATTTGCCTAACTGCTCTACCAAGCTTCCACAAAAATGAGAGCATTAAGTGGTCTAGTTTTTAACCTCTGTAAACCAACGTATGGTTGCCCAGACTCTCTGCACAGTCTGCCTGGTTCTGCACACCACATAGGAGAGCTAGCCTTCTACACCCTCTCTATGGCGCCTTTGGCCAAGAGAGCCGGGACGTTCTCACAGAGCAAAGATAAATGATCCTCCGTCAGCCGTTTGTGAGATGGAGGCATATGGGGTGGGGCTGAAGGGGAGGGAGTAGCCCCTCAGAATGATCTGTAAGACCCACCTGTCCAATGTTATGGACTGACAGTGGTGGAGAGGATGGCTGATTCTTCCATCGACTGGATGCAGATGATCTCGTAGGGCAAGTTTAAGAGGGCTTAGAGGGGTGTGGCTGCTGGGGGGTGGTGGCTGTAGTAGACTTCTGGATACCTGACCCACATGGCCTGTATGAACCACACCCTTGTCCATGCAGAGGCTTGCGAGGGCCAGTGGCTGGGATAGGGTTGGTGCGGTTGAAAGCCCCTTCCATAGCCATGAAAGGAGCGAAAGGCAGACTGGGGTTGATGCAAGACAGATGAGAGATCCAAGGACTTGATTGTAGCCCGCACGTTCTTAAAGCGCCCCAGCACAGAGTTTGCCTTATCTCCAAATAGACGATTGCCATCAAAGGGAAGCCTGGACATCCCCAGAAAAGCCAGAAAACCTCAGCCAAGCATGGTGTTGAAGCACCACAGCTATGGTAACCACTCTGCCCAGCAAGTTGTTTGTGTCCAAACCACACTTAACAGTGAACTTTGCTGTGTCTCTCCAGTCCTTGACCGCTTGGGAAAGAATAGCCTGAGCCTCCTCCGGGACCTGTGGTAGCACTTGCGCAACCGTGTCTCAAAGTGTGGGAATAGTGCCCCAATAAGCATGTGGTGTTTACCAACCGCAATTCCAGGCTGGTGGAAGAAAACATCATCTTCTCCAAAGCTATCTAGCCTTTTGGATTCCCTTGTCCAGGCGTACAGCAGGGAAAGTGCCATGGAAGTTAAAGGCTTGGACTACCAAGGTCTCGGGGATGAGGGGTGTGTTGGGTGATGAAGTTTGGGTTCCCATGGGAGGGGTGGTGGCGGCAGGCAATTGTCCTATTCACAGGAACCCCTATGCTGGGCATGGACCACGTTCCCAGTACAACATATATTAGTACTTCGTTGAAAGGGAGTAAGGGTTCAGAAAAGGAAGCTCCCAGCTGTAGCACTTCAGTCAAGATGCTAGTCTTGATGCCACGAAGGCAACGTCAGGTCTAGGACCTCAGCCGCCCTCTTCACCACAATAGCATATGTTGCTCTATCCTCCATTGCCACTGGTATGGGGAAAAAGCATGCCAACATCTGGAGAAGTTTCCAGTCCACTAGCATCACCCAGTTCCTCACACCAGTCCATGCTTTCCTGGCATTCTAAATGGTATTCTAAAGGATCCAGTGATCCCTCCCATTCTTCCCCAAGTCCTAGCCATTTAGAATAGGGCTCAGGCCCTGACCTCGGACATATGGGTCCTCTCAGTGCTGGAATCGGTGTTGGTCGACTCTGTTACACTTCCGTGCTCGATCGAGATCTCCTAAGAGCTGCGCAATGCAGAGCTGCTTGCCAGAACGCTAGCAGCTTTTAATGGCAGATTAGCGGCAAGTGGCACAGAAAGAACTGACATCAACACACTGAGGTGATGCGTACCTCACTTCCTGCACGGACAACACAAACGCAGCGCAGAGCTGATTGATGCCACCAACCAGCATTTAGGTGTACTGCCCAAGAACAATCTTCTGGACCCAGTCTGACACCTGGGAGATTCAAAGGTAAGGAATATGAGGCTGGAAGTGTCTATCAAATACTGCGCATTCTTTAGATGCATCATTTCAGTACAAACGCCTCTGTGCTTGAAACTAACGCATTCAAGGACTTATCTACTGGTCTTCGAGAATTTGCAGTCTGTGCTCAGAAGCTCCAGCCTGGTGCTTGAAATACTCCTTTCTTGAAATATATTCTGAAATGATTAAGGGGGCACAAGTCAACATCTAGGGCAGCATGAGCCCTAGATTGGCAGCCTTCATGTCCATATGCAGCTGCACTGCTGAATGTGTGGTTTAAAGAAGTTTGCCATTTCAGACTGGACACCCAGATATCTCTACCACAAGTGCTGCCAAGTTTGGCTTTCCAGACTTGTTATACATTGAGTCTTGCCTGCTCCTTCCCTCTATATTTCTGTTAACTTCTGTAAAGCTTTTACTCCTGGTAGACCAAAAGGCAAATTGTTAAATATTGTGTAACAAACATGAACTTATTGCAAGCGTTTACCATGTTCATTACAAAAACACAGTAGAATTGGAAGGGAAGGATAGGTCGGTTACTCTTAGGTCTGGTGAGCAGTCTTTTGTCTCAGGGTAAGGGACGTGCTTCTGGCCTCGGCCACCTTCTCTCCCAACAGGGTATTACAGGCAGGTACCCAAAAGGAGGTTCCTGATAGAAGCTCGTCTTTCATTTGAAGTGTTCAGGGCGCATGAGAAGACGGGCAAATGGACCAGTGGAAACGACCTCTCAAGCAAAATCCAAATGTTTATTAAGTGAAATCCACTAGCTGGGAGTGTTGAGCAGGAAAGAAGGAGAATCTTCAAGAGCCTACAGTGCTCACTTTCTTACTTCATGGGGACAGTCTGTGTGTTTTTCTGTTTTCTTTGTGTGTGCAGTGTCTGAAGTAGCCGTACAGCAGCATGTTGGCGCCACACAAAACCCATAAACAAACAAAAAACAGCTTGCGCTGCTTCCAAATGGTGGAGCACTGTCAGATGCCACTGGAGGACATTCAGGAAGTGGTGAGCTGAAGAAAGGAAGGTGATAACTGAGAGCACTTAAAATATTGACCGCTAAAGCAATTCTACATGATGGCGAATTATTGAGAAAGCCTCCGTTGGGTAAGGCCAACTGATGAACGAGATAGCGCTTCAGGCTCCGCAGCGACTCTTGACCGAGAGTTGAGCAACTTTGTAAACCAAGAAAGGCTGTCTAAAGTGACAAACAGTTTATGTTAAGCCCTGTTCATTTTGTATTATTTACTTGGAATAACCCTGCGTTTCAGAAGTTGAATACAAAGACAATATTCTCTGTCGCTCTTCCTCTCGTCTAACATTCCGACCGATTACATTGGCAAAACGTCTTCTGCAGCGTTTACTCAACGCTTAGCTGCTTCTGGCGCTCGTGCAGCTAGTGTTTACTCTTTTAGTCATCAGCAAACCACAGTTAATTTGTTGGCGGCACTTCACACACCGTATCGTGTTGGTACAGCGGAATTTGCTGGCTTGCATGAAGTAAAACCTCGCAAAAGCCCTTTGATACTACCGGCTATTATTACCAGGCGGGTTACAGACCACGACGAGCCAGCTAGTCAGTTCACATGTCAGAAACTCGTGGGGGACATTGTGTGGCACCTGGAAAGGTTAGGCAGAAACAACGGCTAAACAACCAGGATACATCCATGGGAAAAACTGCGCGAAGGTCGAATATCTGCCACAGTAGTGACATTACTGAGAGGACTTCGATAATCCCTCCCAGCTGCCACTGGAACACCGTGCATCAATCCAAGAGGTCCAGGGATACAAATGGACGGTAACATGGTTTAGGAAGACGTTATAAGGCGCTGTGTATTATAAATGGCTCACTGTATGCAATGCTACAGCACAGATGCCATTGGGAAGAATGTAATAATCTCTCCCAGCTGCCACCAGAACACCGTGCATCAATCGAAGAGTTCCAGGGGTACAAATGAACAGTAACATGGCTTGGGAGGAAGTTCTAAGGTGTTGTGCACTATAGATGGCTCAATGTGTGCAATGCGACAGTAGTGATGTTACGGGGAAGAATACAACAGTCCCTCCCAGGTGCCACCAGAACGCCGTGCCTCAATCCAAGAGGTCCAGGGATACAAATGGACGATAACATGGTTTGGGGGACAGTTCTATGGTGCTGTGCACTATATAGATTGCTCAATGTGTGCAATGCCACAGCAGGGATGTTATTGGGAAGAATGCAAGAGTCCCTCCCAGCTGCCACCAGGAAACTGTGCATCAATCCAAGAGGTCCAGGAGTGCAAGTGGACGGTAACATGGCTTGGGAGGCAGTTCTAAGGTGCTGTGTACTATAGATGACTCAATGTGTGCAATGCTACAGCACAGATGTCATTGGGAAGAATGCAATAATCCCTCCCAGATGCCACCAGAACACTATGCTTCAATCCAAGGGGTCCAGGGATACAAATGGATGGTAACATGGTTTGGGAGGCAGTTCTAAGGTACTGTGAACTATAGAAGGCTCACTGTGAGCAATGCCACAGCAGGGATGTTATTGGGAAGAATGCAACAGTCCCTTCCGAGCTGCACCAGGACACCGTGCATCAACCCAAGAGGCTCAGGAGTACATATGGACGGTAACATGGCTTGGGAGGCAGTTCTAAGGTGCTGTGCACTATTGATGGATCACTGTGTGGAATGCCACAGCAGAGATGTCATTGGGAAGAATGTATTAATCCCTCCCAGCTGCCACCAGAACACTGTGCGTCAACCCAAGAGGTATAGGAGTACAAATGGATGGTAACATGACTTGGGAGGCAGCTCTAAGGTGCTGTGCACTATACATGGATGACTGTGTGCAATGCCGCTAGCAGCACATTGCAATAACAATCTATTATGCATGCTGTGTAGTTTGGGTTAGTGGTCAGACTACTACAAGCATAAGTGGTAATAGGCTTAAGTAAGGGATATCTGCACTTCCAGAAAAGCTCCAAGGAAAGGAGTGTACATCTTGTCCTGTACACTAGATACGATAACATGGACGGTGGGCAGGGGGCTTTCATGCGCAGTAATGAAGAAAAAAGGAGTTTTGGTGGAATTAAGTATTTCCTTAAGATCATACAATTTAAGCAGGTAGGCCGCAATATACCGAGGTTTTCTGGTTTCACTTTGTACAAATAAACCAGGAAATGGATCTCTAATTTCCTTTTCTTATGTTAAAGATATGTTTTTTCTCTTTGTTCACTTTCTGCAGTTATAAAAACAACGCAAAGTCCACCCCAAGGCTGAGCGCTTTACATGAGCACCAGTTACAATACACGGGTTACATGTATTGTTTACAGGGGGAAATTGAGTGATGTGCCCAGAATCACAGGATGTTAAGTCGTGCCAAGACTCGAACTTGGTTCCCCAGTTGGCATCTCTGACAGTAATGTCACATCCTGGGTAGAGGGAGGGAGGCAGGCAGAAGCCACATGAAAGTTCGACTGGTTAGGGGCTCGCGGTTCCAACAGGACCTCGTGCAAAGCCAGAGCCAGGCTTCAGGCACGAGCTTTCAGTGGCTCGCGTACCTCTGGTAGCAAAGCGCAGAAGGAGGAGCGCAGGCAGGCAATGGGAGTACGTGAACAGGCAGAGGGACACACGCAGAGCAGGCAGCGATAGTCAGACCGAAGCAGAAAGAGGGCAACACCCGCCATGGCAGCGCATGAAACAAGGACATTGGCACACTGCATAAAGTGGAACAGAAGGCGCAATGGTGGCGAAACAATGGGGTAAACTGCTGCTAGCAGGTAAAACACGCCATGGAAAAACAAGGAGGGAAGCATGAAAAGTATAAATGTAAGCGAGAACCTCATACCTAACGGAAACGGAGACTCGAAAAAAGAAATCAATCTGCGTGTAATCAATGTGCATCAAGGAACTGGCAATATTATTATTTTGGTCATACTACTATGATGCTAAATTGTAAGCACTAATGAATTACCAAACGTCAGGCGTGACCAACTAAGAACACCTGTAAGACTGCTCCCAGCTTAAACAGGAACTCTCCCACTGTGCCAGCCGTGGTACTCATTCCATCAACCTGCAAGCGGTGGAAGGGCGTCCATTAGCAAACCAGCCCGGCGCTGATGCCGCGCTGCTGCTTTTTCCCCATGGAGTGAGAAGTTTTGCCAGGTTTGATCTAATGAAAGTGACCCGGAAAAAACCCAAGAGTCCATTAACCCTGGATTATGGCAATACCGCGTCCGAATCCCGAGCTGGACAGTACATACAATTCTGAATGTATCACAATTTAGTCCTCAAGTCGGAATAAGGGACTCAGATTTAGCATTGTGCTGGCTTTGCCTCGGCTTTTTCAACATTAATCACACACAGCTTTGTTTCCGTAGAGAAGATTTCACTCAGTTTGGTACCGCGGCTAAACAAAATAAACAAGCACTGGCGAAGTCAATAGGTGTCGCCTGCTGACCGGTATGAACATATTTGCTAATCTAATTTTATGTGTGTTTGTGTATGTATGTGCACCTGTTGTGACTGTATTGTGTGCGCACACAGGCGTGTTGGTACGCGTGCCTGTGCCGGTTCTTTATGCCTGCTTGTGTACTGGTATGCACCTTTTGTGGTTTTTCTGCACTTATGTGCTTGTGTGTATGTCTGGTAGCGTGAGCGCGAGTTTTTATTGTACTGTGGACGTGACTGATATATTTGTGCCTGTTTCTGTATGTGTGCTTGTATAACTTTTTTGTCTCAATGTGTGTTTTATGTATGTGTCCACATGTGCCAGTGAAAGGGCGTGTTAGCACTTGTGGGATGCTTCAATACTTGCCACATTCCTGAAACACCCACATGTAGCCATTTCCGCCACATGAGGTCAACCGTATTGTGCATGTTATTTAAAGCAAGGGATGAGCATTCTTTCCTCCGTATTCAGTGATACCCAGTGCTTTAAATGGGCAGGTACTGAGTACCGGCACTTTTTTATTTTGAGAGGGCGAGTACCAGCACATCAAGAAAAACGTAATCCTTTAATTGGAGGGTATCGGCACTTTTCGGAAACAAGCAGGTACTCTGGCACAGAGTACCTGCATTTTAATTTTTCCATTTCAAGAACTGGTGATGCCCATACATTCTTTATGTGCGTTATTCGTGTAAGTATCATTAAACTGTATCAATTGAGTCGGTCGGTCGATATGTTAAAGATTTCACTCAGTTGGTGTGAAAAAAATGCAACGAATCCGAAAACAATCGTTGATCGCAAATTGGCAGCAAGTGCGTCACTGGGAATTTGTACCTAAAGATCAGTGGTTGAAAATGAGCAGTAGGCTTTGGAAAATTTGGGTAGGGAACGTGATCTATTTTCTTTCTTAGCCATAATTTGAAAAAACACAAAGGCAACACAATTACTTTTGTTCCGTAGACATATACTAAACATGCTAACAGACACGATTCAGGTGAGAGCCTACCGATATCTTAAGTAAAAAACTGCCTCGGCTTCAATATAAGTCAAAGGTGGAAATGCATTCCCCCGATTTTGTTTCAGAATCTCTCACTTTCTTGTTCTGAAATGTTGGCATGTATGACACAAACATACAGACAGCCAAGTCCATGGAAAGTGCAATACCCATTAACATGTAGAATGTGAGACTATGTTATGAATCAGGGTTTAAAATTTGTAGCCATTTGAGCCGAACAGATGTCGGTATTTAAACCTTCTCCCGCAGGTCTCTAGAGCAGATATAGAAAGTTATAGTTGACCATTTTACTCCAAGCTGGGTTAATCCCTTTAATAATGGTCAACATTCAATGTTAGAGTGTGTGGTCTGAGGTGTGGTGATGTCACACACACGGTCTCTGTGCTTTTAGACACTATTTACAGGCAGTGACTCAAAGGGCCTCATGCTGAAGAGATTAGGGCTCACTGCTGTAATAAAAACACTCAGGATGGAATCCCAGCAATTTTAACAAACACACAAGATAAAACGGCGATTGATACTCTGTAATGCTATATCAGAAGAACAAGTTACTTACTTTTCGGTAATGCTTTTTTGGTAGAGACTATCTAACTGCAGATTCCTCACCTTTGAATATTCCCCAGGCATCAGACCAGTGTGCAGATTCTAATGGGATCTTTAGGATGAAGAGCCCAGTTCGCAGAGTGGGGTTATGATAGATTTGGGGAGGAATATGAGGTTAAATAGAGTCCCTACCAGAAAAAGCATTCCTGAAGGTAACATGTTCTTCTGATGCAGACTTCTAACTGCAGATTCCTCACCGTAGGATAGATACCAAGGGCAAAACCCCTCCTGAGGTTGGTCTGTTATACTTCTTAAAAGTTCATGCTCCCGCAGACCAGCCGAACAGAGGAATATCAAGTGAAACCAATAGGTGTTGTCCAAAAGGGAGCAAGGAAATGAGAGTGATGTTGAAGCCAAACAATGGTAAGTAATGGGCAGACTCCGAACCCCTTTTGAGTTTTTTTGTTCTGTTTACAACAGATCTCGCAGGAGAGCACATGCATATCTCAGGTGAGACCTACAAAGGAAATACAGTATAATTACCCTAGCAGCAAAACCACTGATGCTCATTCATTTTTTTAATTTTTTTTTAAATAGGGTACAATGACACAGCCCACAATCCCTCACTGGTAGATTATCTCCACATCCACCTCATCAGCAGCACAACCTCCTCAAAACAGAAGCAGACGATCTTTATGTAAAACCCATGTGAACAAGGTTAAGTTTCCATAGCAAATGCAGCGACCAGAGAAAACCTGACTAAAGAAAACCAACTGACATCTCACATCTTCATAACCAACAATTTAAAGCATCCCTGAGGTGCAAATACAAATCGATTTTTGTGTCACTTTTAACGAAACAGTTTTAAGTTGTCCAACTACGATTGCATCAGAGTTTGTTAGGACACATTACTACATGGTTTTCCAAACCATTTGGAACCGCTTAAATCAAGCCTACCAGAGCTCAAGTGCACAACATAATGACAAAATAACATACTTGTGTCTGATTAGCTAGAACCCCAGATGAAAAAGAATGTCCAGATGCAAAAGAACCAGTGTAGCGTAGGAATGGTCGAAATGTGATGGCTGTAGAGAGAAGCGCCAAGGGGCCCCTTCGTGGAACAGGAGGTTGACGCAAACTGAGTGGTGATGATGGGAGGTCGCCAATGCTGCTTGGATGTGCACCATAGAACTGAAGGGATGGGCTCAGACATTAAGGGGAGTCTTGCCCATCGAACGCTGAAAACAGCACTGATTTGTAATAAAGGGGTTCTTTACTGTTAGATCTGGATGGCAGATTCTGGAGGATTTCTTAATAATCACAATCCTAGATGCGCCCTGACATAAGCAAAGACAGAATAGGGAGGAGACGGTGGAACGGAGATTCATACGACAAACTAGAAGTAATTACAGCTCTGCAGAACAATGACCTGTAAATGCCTCAATGTAACACTTAGCGTGCTTTCTTGTAGCGTTTAACGTCTATCATGAAGCACTAGTGCAGAGGCTCTTTCAAAAAGCTGAATCCCAAGGGCTGTCTAACCTTTCCACAATAGAAAGTGCACGAAGGGCATTGAGTCCCCTCCCACAGCAATCATTATTAAACTGTAGTGACAAGGATGTTATCAAGCAGGACGACAGATGGGAGGATGCTCCTCAGTAGAACAATTTCCTGACTACATAAGGAGAGTTAAAGCACTTCGCAAATCGACTGAATTGGTAAAGCAGATGCTGAAAGGCACTTCAAGTATATACTAAGGTCACCTAAAGAGGCAAATCCCATTTCATTTCAGTCCCTATTAATGTTGGAACTGGATCCAAGTCATAGATGACACATTGTACACAAGGCCATCTGAGGGAACAAATCAGTGGAGTACGGGACAGCAGTCACCAGTGGCATAGCTTGGTCAGTAATTCCTAAACAATCACGCTGGCACTTAATGTTAAAATACATTATACGACAAGCAGTGCGCACAAGAGGGGCTTAAGGGGCAGTGGAAAGGGAGTGGAATTCACATTTGCAGGGGTACTAAGTGAAAGAACGCATAATATTTTGTGAAATAGGCAAAAAAAATTAAATGTGTGCGTTACTCTGTGAGTGTGAAAAATTCCTGCTGAAATCCGACAGACACTTCACTGTAACCGACTGAAACTACTTGCATCCAACTATTTATCATAAAATGCATTTATTAGGGGGTGTAACACCCCAAACGCCCCCTGAAGCTACGGCCCTGGCAGTCACATAGAATTGTGGTCCAGATGGAAAGGAACGTGGTGGGCGCGACTGACTTATACGCTGGGCAAAATACAGAGACTTTATACAATGGGAATAACAGACTGCCCCAAAATAGATTGGGAAAGCAAATTAGAATAAAAAAAAACACCCCCAAACCGGGATGCCAACAAGCGAGAACAGTGGGTAGATGTTACAAGTGACTATTTAAATATTATCATGGTCAATATTTCTATTGAGCAGATTAGAGGGAGGAAGCTGTGAAACGGTGTTCAGTACTTTTCCTATGAGTGGTTTGATACCTAGAAGAAATACAGGAATGACGCACCTTTAGGGGGGACTGCTTGATACTTACCATTTAATTGTTGGACCTGGCCCTTTTTGCAGGGTTATCCCCAAACATTTAACCTTCTTTCTCCAATTTTTCTGATTTAGCCTGAATAGCCTTGCAAACATGTCTCAGGCCTGCTATTGCAGTGCCTCTGTTCAGTTTTACACTAATATGTCGAACTGGCAGGTGCACCCACTTGCCAGACCCAAGCCTTCCCTTTTAATACGTGTAAGTCATCCCTAAGATAGGCCCAAGGAAGTCCCATGGGCAGGGTGCAGTAAATTAAAAATTTCGGACATGTACTGGTGTGTTTTACGCCTCCGGATAGTCAAATACTGCTAAATTCGTTTTTCACTTTTGCAAGTACTATCTCTCCAGTAGGCTAACATGGGATTTGCCTTGGAATATCTTTTAAGTGAAATTTCCCTTAGGAGCAGATAGAGATTTGGAGTTTGAGGTCTCTGAACTCACAATTCAAAAATACATATTTTGGTGAAGTTGTTTTTAAAAATGTAAGTTTAAAAATGCTACTTTAAGAAAGTGGGCATTTTCTTGCTTAACCACTCTGTGACTCTACCTGTCTGTGGAATACACATCTGGGTCAGGATGACAGTTGGGCTGTTTATGTATGCACTCTAGACAGTCACACAAAGGGAGCTGAGTTGTGCACTGTAAATCCTGATGGCCCATCACCAGGCTGATGGGCCTTCCTGAGCTAAAGTGGTGGGAGGAGATGGCACTTGCACCAATATTGGGCTGTGCTTGTCCTCCCACAAAGTAGTCTCCACCCCCCTGGAGTGTGTCTGGGGCCAAGGCAGGAAAAGGCAGGGTCTTGTGCACAACAAAGACTTCTCTATTAAGTTTGCCTACTTCAAAGACAGAAATGGGTATAAGTAATGGGGTATAAGTAATGGGGTATAAGTAATGGGTCTCTGACACCACAGAGTTAGAACACTTCCGGACTGAAGACTTTCTGCCAGGAAGAAGAGCTGGAGGCTGTAGGAGGGACTGCCAGTCTGCCTGTTGCTTTGTTGTGCTGGCCTGCTGCTTCTGTCCTGGGAGTGAAAGGACTTGACTTTGTTTTCTACATCCTGCTTTCCAAGGTTCTCCAAGGGCTTGACCTGAGCTTGCCTCCTGTTAAGAAGTCTCAGGGCCATCAAAGATTTCGGCTGCCAACACCTGGGCTCTCTTGCTGAGAGTTTTGACTTGCCAAGTGGTGCCAAATTCAGTTCCTGGCCTTTTGGAAGTGAGCTCTGGTGCAACCAAGAATAAACCAAGCACATCGATTGCAGAGCGACTTCAGAACTGGCGTCGTTGTCAGACTCCGTGCCGCTCCATGCACCGGAGCCGTGGTCCCAGCTAAGAGCAATAACCGCGACCTGCAACACAGGCCCGATGCCGCCGCAATGCTCCTCTGCCACAGCATGAGTCCCGAGTCCCATGTCACTTACGCCCATAATAACAGACTCCAACTCTACCGCAGCAACTGAGGCCCCGTGGTGTGACCACGACACTGCAAAGTCAACGCCTCACATCTTGATCTGCTGGACTCATTGACCCTGCCAGGTCATAGGGAACCGATGCCTCGCCACTGATGCTGTTTCACGTCCCCTGCAACCACAAGGAACTGACGCCTCACCTCCCCTGTCTAGCAGTAAGGAACCAATGCCGCACCAGCTCCAGTGACGCCTCACCTCCCCGACTCTATGCAATATCCTTGTTGCCTCATCGTTTTCCAAGGTACTGTGCCCACGGTCCGAGCGGCTCGGTGACCAGTCCGTGCTCCCTCACAAGTGGTGTCGGACTGTTTTAAGCGACTCCGTCAAGATGCCATGATAGCCTCAGTTGGAGCTATTGTGTTTTTAAGTGCTAAACCAGGATTTTATATTTCAAAATTTGTATCTTTACTCATGTATGTTGGAGTTTTGTCGTTTTGGTCTTGTTTAACTCAGATAAATATTGGCTATTTTTAAAAACTGGTGTGGTGTGGAGTAGAGTGTGGTGTGGAGTGGAGTGAAGTGGTGTGTGTGTTATACACATTGCCTCTGAGACCAGACTGACTGCCTGAATGAAGCTACCAAGGGGGAGAGAAGGGGTTATCTTAGCTGTGTGACTCCCTTATCTGAATTAGAGTGAGAAATGGGGGATTTAAATGGTGTGGTTGTGCGACCTCACCGTGTAAATATACTTACCAACCCTTTTAGGACCAGTGGGTTTTGCTTACAAAACCATTACCTCAACCTTGCGTAGCTGTAGATCGGAGCAGTCAGGCTTACACAAAGGAACAAGTGTTAAGCATTTAAACAGCACCAACACACCTGAATAAGGAATACATAACTCAGGCAATCCAACACCAATGTTTAAAATACAATTGTATTTTTGTATATTTTGGACACTGAAAATGAAAAAGATGCACCACGGGGTTCTGGAGATACACAATTTACAGGTACAGTAAATATACACCACAAACAAGCCTTAGCAAATTCAAGAAAGTCGACCACACTTCTCAAGAAAAACATAGCTAAGCATCAATCCACTTACTTCCAGCTACTTTAGGTGACCAACTCTGACAGGAAGTCAGTCAAGGGAGCCAGCACACTCCTCAGAAACAGTTACCTTGGAAGGAACTGCAGTTTTCATTTAGTTCCAAGCACTTTTATCCTCTTGCTGTAGGTTTTTATGGAAGTGATCCTGATGCAAGGGATACAGGATGGTGAAGATGCTCAAGAATGCTGTGGATGTGATGCATTCCACAAAGGGCTGTCTGTGCCTACTCCTCAGTCCACAAATTTGGTGAGGCGGTCCTGCCCACAGGGGGTCAACGGCTCTCAAAGTCCTCTAGGTCTTGGCAGCAGTCCAGTCACCAGTGGGGTATCAGTTGCCCAGTATTGCGGTTACAGCAGGATCCTTCCTTTGAGAGTAATTTGCCTTCAGGGCGACCAAGCTGCACTCCAATGACTCACTCGGATCCAGCAGACTCAGGTGCAACTTTGAGCGTTGGGTCCAGGTCTCTGAGACTGCACGGCGAAGAACTGGGCTACCAATATGTCCTAGTAGGCTTCTTAAACTGTTGTGGCCCTGTGCTGCAATCACTTTGCTGCCCTAATCACCCTATGCTCATACACGATTGCACACAGGGTCTGTCCTGGGACTGCTTTCTGCCCTCCCGGGGAGGCATGCAAATGACTACCAGGAAAGTACACAATAGGGGCCTGTATGGGTGAGAGGTGTTACCTCCCTCCTGCGGGAAGCCACATGGGTGTTAGCCAAAAAAGGCAAGCTTCAAATTAGAAGCTGCAGTTGAAGGGCAAACGGGTAACGCTTAGGAGAGAGGCACTCTACTGTTTCGGCAGGCAGGTGCAGGAGAGGAGAAGAAAAAACGTGTTTTTCTAGGGACATGTAGCCCTTTTGTAGCCACACCTCTGGGGCAGTGGCATAACAAATACTGAGGGGGGGCCCTCTGCAAAGTACATGGCGGACACCCCCTCCGGATTCAGTCAGAGGCTCTTAGGCAAGGGTACTGTGATAAGGGGGCCCCCAGAGCTTGGGGACCCGCCCACACTGCTGGGGCTGCAGGGGCCTATGTTTCTGCTCTGAGGGTGGGCTAAGGAGCTCAGAGTGTTGAGAGAGGGGTCTCAACATGTTTGGGGAGGGCAGAATGATGCATCCTGGGATAGCTAGATGCCACCCTTCCCAGGAAGTGTTCACCAGGTGGAAGGGAACCTGGTAGCCCATTGGCTACTAACTGCATCCTGCCCTGAGGGCTTTTTCAGAGCATAAAAGGGCCAACCCCAAGCACAACCACCTCAGATCTCATCCGACTTGGAAGAAGGATATAAGAAAGACTGCCCTGCTGCACCGAAGACTGCAGCTCCTGCACCTGGTGGCTATCAAAGACAGGGACTATGCCTGCTGTGGCCTGCTCAAGGGGGAAGATGTCTCCAGAGCTTAGTCAAACCAAGAGAACTCAAAGGATCTCAGACTGGCCCCCTGTTCACAGCACAAGGACACAACAGCTGAAGAAACCTGCTGGGCATGTTGGAAGCCCAAAGTGTTCAAGCTGCCAACCCTGGCACCGTGCAGCACAAAGGACCTAGACCCAACGCACTGAGTTGCACCTAAATTTGCCGAACCTGGGGGATGGTGTCAGAGAGTTGCTAGGGCTGTCTGATAGCAAGTTATTGACCCCAGGAAGGATTGGCCTGTGCACGCAACAACGGGCGACTGGTAGTCCAATGTAACTGGCTATCGGCTGACCGGAGAGGACCTCGCTGGAGGTTAACGCTGCAACCAGGACCCCCCACCATCTCTGAGAACTGAGGAATCCCCGCATGAAAATCCCATTAACAGTATTGCTTCCACTGCATGATTTGGAGCATCTTCAGCATCCTTCACTCCATGCATTAGAAACTCTCAATAGGAATCCATTGCAAAGTTGATAAAGTGCCTGACATTGCTGGAGGACTGCTTCTTCTGTGGAGGTAATTATTTCTAGGGACCTTGCTGGTCCCCATGACTAGGTTTTTTAAGTATCAAAGTTGTTGACTTTGCCAAGGCTTGTTCGTGTTTGAGTAAAATTGCTATGATTTTTATTGCAGGTAAAATCATTATCCCCAGAACCTTCCTTTCATAAAAGTACAGTCTATTTTTATGAAATGGTGTTGGATTTCTTGATTTTGGGTTGATTTCTTCTTTAATTGTTTTGATGCGGGTTAAATGGTTTGCACTTGTTCCTCTCTGTAAGCCTTGCTGCTCAGTGACACAGCTACCCAGGGTTTAGCTAAGGGTTTGACAAATGAAACCTAATGGTCCTAAAGGGGTTGGTAACTATTACATAGTGAGGTTCCACAACCATACCATATAATACACCCCATCTCCTCACGTCAAACCAACAATAATATCTCATTAATAGTCATCTCATTTATAGTGTTAATGGTAATGTGATCTCATCTTTAAGATAATTTATGACATGAGAGTTACAGTTTGCTGGGTTGTTGTGAGAGTTATGGATTGTGGAGTTGTAAAGAGTGTTTCACTGACATGAGACTTTGAAAACAATGGCAACATTCTAACTGAAGAATCAGGGGATTACTTCTTGTGCTGAGAAAAAAACTATCCATCACTTAACATAACCTTAGTAACAAAAATACAGATATCACATATACAGCCATATAAAGAATATCATACATTTTAAAGATGTCTCATGAAGTCCAGCAAAAGGGAAAGTAAAACAATCTGCTCCATACGAAATGACAGTTTGCTCAATACCAAGTATTTGCAAAGTCCTTTGAAAGAAATTTTAGAAAAAACAATCAATCATTCTTATTAAACAAAGTCCCAGTGAAATGAAACGGACGACATAGTACACACATGCACGCTCGTTGGAAGGAGGAGGACGACGACGAGGAAGGAGCAACGGTGAGGTGCTGCGACCAAAACAATACCTAGAGGGGCTAAAGGCATTTGAGGGGCGAGCATTATTCCACCACCGTAAAGCTTGTATGTGGAGGGGCCAAGGAGCCAGCTGGCCTGCAGCCACTACCGTCTTCACCACCGCCTGGCTTCACCTGCCTGCTTGTCTGCTGGCTATCGCCTCAACGAACAGAGCAGCGCTTAGCACTCGTGGTAGTTGCAGTTAGGCTTTTTAGGGTCGAGCCTGCGTCGCATGCGCATGCGTTTCGTTAAGCGAGACGCTTTAGTAATTAAAAAGGGCTCGGAGCCCTGTCCACGTCACGTCAGTGTCTGTCATTGGCTTTTGGGCTTGCCCGTTAGAATGTGCTTGATTTCATTAGTGGAGGGCATGCACAAGTCATGCCTTTTCCAGTGGATAGCCCTCCTCGAGCGCATCGACCAAGTACAGAAAACATGCGAGGCTCGCTGTTTTCTGTCCGGCTCGTGGACTACTTTTTCTCTATTTTCCAAGCGCGATCTCGCTTGGCAGAAGTCGAGCGCTTTACATAATATCGGCCCTGTTACACAGTTAATTGTACTTTTTCGGGTTACGTACATAAATGCACTTTTGCCGATAGGTTTCATTACCAGTGAAAAGTCGGGTTAGGAGTTTACAACGCTATAAGCTCTAACACGAGCAAACGCGAGACCAGTTGCATTGTAAATGCTTGTTTAAAATTATTATTACGCCAGCTCCTGTTTCGGCTATTCCGGCTCACCAACTGCTCCTGTGCCTGCTGTTTCCAGCCATAATGTGTCAGGACCCGGCAAGGAGGCGAGGTGGGACAAGGCGACTGCCTGTGTGAAATGCCCAGGGGGGCAAGTAAGGAGAGGAGAGGGCGAGGCTGCAGCGAGTTAGGAGCTGCACTGCAGGGTTGAGGGCTATGGCAGACGGAGGAATTGGTGCGGCTTGCTTGCTGCGGCTCTCCCCTGACTCTACCATCTGCTCCTCCGTTGTTTCCCCTTGCCCCGTTCATGAAGGCAGACCACAAACAACTGCCTGAGCCTGCGCCTGTACCAACATCAAAGACAATCACCAGCGTAATGGAGCAGCAGACGCGGGCAACTAGAGGATCTTAAGTGGGGCACAATGTGTGAAACAAGGGCAAGGTAAGGGCAAAAAGGGAATAGGCTGAGCAAATGTGTTTGACTATCTGTGTAGAAAGTCTGGAACCCTACAAACCACTGATTGGATGATCCACTGCGCCCTTGCAAAGTGCACCCATAAGAAACCAGGGATGCCATCATCCATACCCGGTATTCCTTCTACTACCTCAAGAGTGGAGGCACAAGAGCTGGACATGACCACACCAAATGGTAAAGCCATGCTCAAGGACGCTGAAGCCAATGCCACCTGCTCCATGGACTGCCTCTCCAAACAATGTCATCAAAACCAGTCCACTCTAAAAAACAAAACCAAAAAAAACAACAACAAAAAACTCAGGCACAAAGAAAGGCTCTAATATAGAGCCCCCAAAATCTCAATCAGTGTCCTAATTACTATTCATTACTAAGCGCCCTGATCAAATAAATACTAAAACTATTTTAGTAACAGCTATGCCATTTCACCCTCCATTTCAAATGAAGGGAATCAAGCTCATGCATCCGAACTGTTGTCTTGGCTATGTAATGCTTCAAAAGCACTACATGCTCAAGCAGCAACAGATGTCCCTGAAGAAATGTAGCTTATATCATCACCAGAAGCAGATATACCAATCAAATAAGTAGGAAGAGCAGAATCAGACCATGTATTCTTAGAATCACTCCCAATAACTTCAACTCATTTTAGATTTGGTTCTGAGGGGACCTTCCTAAGTGTTGGGCACCCTCAGGCTCCATCACAAAAATCACAGAAATTGCAGAGCCTTCTTATTATTCATTGCCTTCTGGCCAAGTCAACCTAGCAGACCAAACCTTCAATTTTAATGCTATGGATAGCTCATCAAAATATCCAAACCCGGAATCGGTGAAAGCAATCTCTCTGCAAACCCTATTGTCCCTCTCCTCTATAGCCGAAAACAAAGTATATCTCCCTGACATACAGTGTCTGGATCCGTCCATTTTACCCAATTCAGAGACTTGTGCACAATATAATTCAGGCAGAAACAGGGTTGATTCACATCTGGGATGTATAACCTTTGATGATTATAATCTGCTTAAAAAAAATCAACAACTATTACAAGCAAGCTATGAAACAAGTGCTAAACTTATAGGCATAGGAACGACTAAGTATTCATTGGGCCAGCCGATATAGAGCATCATGAAGGTCATGTGCAAAAATTTGGATATAATTGCCAAGGCGACCGTAACACAGTTCTCAAAACTAGATGACCAATTAGAGCTCACCATGCAATTTACATCTTCCAAAGTGACGATCAACTGTTGAATGGCAACAGTGGAAGATGTTGTAAAGCAGATTCTGCGGACACATGCCAACCAAGGCCCATCAGAAAACCAAAGCTGTGTTCCCTTGCAGTAAAAATTGCCGGAAGTCTCTAAGGTCATAAACAACATTATAGAGGATCATAAGCAAAATGTAACAAACATTCAACATGCCAGCCAACAGCAGCTTTTGCCAGCCCAACAACCACTTCCAAGTCAGTATCTCTTACGCAAAAGACTGTGATTAAGCCAAATATTTAAACTAGTACCGGGGATTTAATAGAAGAACCAAAAACGTCCCACATGCCTCTCTCTAAATACCTTCTGCGCCCAATAAAATAGGACAAAAGAAGAGGAACAAGCTAAACCTAAAGGTTAGACCCCATGGAAATAAACTTAGATATGGCACTGCAACAAAATCAAAGCCCCTCTCAATCCTTCCAACCTCATCACAATCACTTTGTACTATAATAACCAACAGCAGATCAAAAATTGAAAGAATTAGGCAGAGGTATAAAACACATAACGAGCAAAGTAACAATAGGTAACCAAACTGAAGAATTTGTGAACCAAAAGCCAGGACTGGTGTGCTGCAAAGATTGCACTATTCACTCACACATAATTCAAGTACCAGCAGGATTCTTATTAACTCCTACACTCAATTTAGCAACTGGAAATGGAGACCACCAACAACCGAGGATACAATGATACCACTCTGTAATACTGGATACCAGGCAAAAACCAACAAATGAACCCAGACTGAGCAATCGCCGGCAAAGCACCAAATGTAAAACTAAAGGTCGCTGATCATATTCACTCCAGAATACACATAGTGAAGCGAGGGAGCCAAGATATTCTTAAAAGAGGAAACACACTGCTACTCAAATTCTTAGCCAGTTCTGCAAGATATAAGATCAAATGATCTATTGGCGGTAAGCTTCATCCAATCAAATAAGCCAGGAGGTAGTGAATCTACACACACAGTATGGTCCAGCACAAAAATAAATTAAATTCTCAACCGTGCAAACTTGATGAAAGCATGGGGCATTTTAATACAGTTACAAAAAATAGAATGTATCCCATCTATTTTCTTACAGCAACCAAGTCTAAATATACCTGAAAAGCAGCTCAATCCTAGTCAGAGCTTCAATCCAATCCTACAAGCTGCAGCCAACTCTCACCAACCTCTTTTGCGGCACGCGAATCTGTCCGAAATGAAGTTCTGCACATCGAACACTGCATCACAGAATTAACAAGCATCAACACTTACAGGTATGCAACAACAACAGTCGCTTCAAATCAAAATTTCGATTACCTGCCTGTAACTAGACCATCATTGGCTGATCAAGTGGGTA
This sequence comes from Pleurodeles waltl, assembly GCF_031143425.1. NCBI lineage: Eukaryota > Metazoa > Chordata > Amphibia > Caudata > Salamandridae > Pleurodeles > Pleurodeles waltl. The sequence continues at coordinate 157,222,707 of NC_090440.1, read as the reverse complement.
ATCACCTATAGAATAAACTCAGAACCTTCAATTTAGAAATTGGGCTGAAAGTATATTTAACAACTCTGAATTGGAATATAGCAGGCTGAAAGTCAAAAAACAGAGGATAAGGATTGGCTGTCCTTTTTAAAACAGGACATTTGCTGCTTGCAAAACAGGACATGTCCTGCTTGCTAAAAACATGGTCAACTGACATCATAGAGCTCGACGGCTACTCAACATTTCATCTACCTGACAACAAACATAAGGGCAGACCTGCAGGTGGCTTAACTACTTGGATAAGATCATTGACAGCTAATGTATAATGTAGCAAATAAGAACTTTCTAATTATCAACTTAAAACACAAGGCATGATCACTTGAGATCCTGAATGTCTGTTTTCCCCAGGAGGATGGGCTTTGTTCAAGTCCGATATCCTACCCATCAAAGACCAGTTTCTGGCAAAAAAGATTGGAAGGGGGATGAAGACCCAACCCGTCAACAAACTCGCTGGGCACACTTGCACTAAACACAACTGCATGTTGGCATGTGGCGACTTTAATACAAAACTTCACCCTCTAACGCTGGATCAGGCAAAAATTTACAAGGATACTGCATGAAACATCCCCCTACCATCCAAAGAGTACAGAATTAGTACAAAGAAGGGTGAATTTATCTTTGAAGCTCTAGTTGAGGGAAGCATGCATGCACTGAATGGCTGAACACCATCAGACAACCCTCCTAAATTTACTTTTAGAGCGTATCATAGGCAAAGTACCAACAATTATATGGCACTAGATATTGAAGCATGGCACTGCGTAGTTGATCTAAAAGTTCATGACAGGATTGAAAGTTGTCATGATTCACTACTTTTGGTCATGAAGCATCCACACTTGAGCCTCCCTCTCCTTACCTTAGATAATCATGCAAGCTGTGTGTGGTAGATGTCTCTCATGGCATCTTAGCTGATGGCAGAATGTAAGGATTCTATTCCTGAGGCAGATGTCACTCATGACATCAAATTCGAATGTGGAGTGTTGTTGGTCATTTGCTGGAGACTTAGAAGAGATATGGATGTTCAGTTTGTAGGTGGATAGGATGCTCCAAATAAAGAACCTACATCTCATCTTTGGACTGTGAATCATCTTTACATTTGGCGACGAGGGTCCTTTGGAGCGTCGTAACACAGATTCTTCCTTCATATACTTTGGATTCAATATTGAAGAACACTTTGTCATCTAGGAACATTATACTATTGGAGAAATTGAGGATTTTGGAAGAAAACTTTCTCCATCAACAGTCTTCTACTGGTGCTGGTGAGCTGATTGCCTTTTATATTTCAAGGGTGTACTATTCAACCCTTTTATTGAACTTATCGCGGATTGCATGTTAAGGATCTGTTGTTGTTTAAAGTCTTACCTGCCAGTGCCGCGCGCCTACTCCAACAGAGGAGTCCTCGTCACGATCACTCACGCGCGTCCATCTCCAGCGCTCTGCTCGCGTCTTTCAGAAGAACTGGCACGTCTGTCTGCTTTGCTCGCGCGTCTACTGTGCTGTAAACAATACGTGTTAGCAAGCGTGTTGGTATTTAAAGAAAACACGAAAGCGGAAGTTCTTCTTGCTGATCAGAGTGTTTGGATTGAAAAACAAGAGGGATCTCCCTACAAAAATACCCCTTAGGTTTGAGGATCCACAAGGACAGCAACATATACAAAACGCTCAGGATATTTTCCTTCAACTAAGTGAAGCTGAAACAAAGTGTATCATTCGTTTATAGAAATACCTTGTTTCATGGACAGTCACACTTGTACAAAAGCATTGTCTTTGTTTCCAGTCCTTGTGTTTGTTTTAAACTGGAAGAAGTTTTAGAAGCACAATGCAAAATATTTCTCCTCCACCTTTTTTTTTTCAACCATGCCTGGGGAACCACCCATAAAGTGGTCAAAATGGAAAAAAAACTTTTCTTCATTACTCCAGGGTATGTGGTACAAATCTATCTAATGAAAGGAAAACAGCTTTACTTATGCACTGTTTGGGTTGTGAGGGACAAGAAATTTTTGAAAATCTGCCGGACCCAGGTGATGAAGGTACAGATCTGAATAAATTTGAAATGTGCTTGAAAAAACTAGATCTACATTTCTTACCTAAGATTAGTACCATTTTAGAACGTTACCATTTTGGCATGAGAGAGCAAAGATCTGGTTAAAGTATTGAAGAGTATATTACCGCTCTAAGGAAATTAGCATCTACTTGTAAGTTTAGGAGCACTATTGATGAGCGGATCAGAGACCAGTTTATGTTGAGGTGTTCAAGTGACAAAATAAGACAGGAGTTGTGGAGCAAGGATGATCCTCCTTTACATGAAGTTATCATGTTAGCTAAGAGCGTTGAACACACCTTAGCTTGTGTTGAAGAACTAGAAAAGGGGAAGAAAGTTGGAATAAATAAAATTACCATGAGAAAAGAACAAACCAAAGGGAAAGAAGCAAGTGGCGATAGAGAGGAAGATAAAGTTGACCAAGGGGAGTGGGTCAGATTCAAAGATGCAAAGTGTTTTCGTTGTGGGAATAGTGGCCACTATGCCTCATACAGGAAGTGTCCTGCGATCAATATGACTTGCAAAGTATGCAACAAAAAAGGACATTTTGCTAAATGCTGCAAATCTAACAAAAGTCTGACGTCAGTGAAAGTTGTTGAAGATTGCATATTATCGGTTTCTACATGCGCTGAAAGGAAAAAGCGCCCAAGGGATACTATTACCATATTAGGTGTGACAAGTGAAGTGCTGTTTGACTCAGGAGCATGGTTGACATTGATATCCAACGATGTGTTTGACAAACAACTGAGTCACAAGGTTGAATTGAAAGACCCTGATGTTGTTCCGGGAGTTTATGGGGGGCAAGTCATTGATTTAAGAGATTATTTTGAAGCTGAAATTTCTTTCAAGTCAAACACAATATTTGGGAAAGTCTATATGCTCCTGAAAAAGGGGATAGTGTTCTGAGCTGGCCACACCGGAAGGATTTGACAGTCATTCTAGACCCCAATTCTCCCACACCAGTCATGATCAAGGATGATTTTATTGATATGTTGCAAAACGTTTGTGAGCTTTCCGTGCAAAATGGAAAGGGAGAGTCCTTACCTGATTTTGTTAGTGAGTACAAAGAAGTATTCAGTGACAAATTAGGTTGTTTGAAGAAGTATTCCCATCGTATAAGGATAAAAGAGGGGTCCTTTCCTGTGGCTGCCAAAGTACGTCCCATTCCTATTTCTATGAAGGATGATGTGGAGAGAGAAATAGGAAGATTGTGCGAAGAAGGAATAATTGAGCCAGTAGAATCCTCGGAATGGATTTCACCCATTGTCGTTGTGCACAAACAGTCTGGAGAAATTAGACAATGCATCGATTTGAGAAATCTCAACAAGTGTGTGGTCAGTGACCAGTTCCCGTTGCCCAACATTACTGAAATGGTCACAATGCTGCATGGGTCAAAATATTCCAGCAAACTTGACTTGACTTCAGCGTACCATCAGGTTATGTTACATGCTGGCTTGAGAGACTACACCACGTTCATTACTCCTTTTGGAACTTTTAGATTTATAAGGATGCCTTTTGGTTTAGTGTCTGCTGCTGCAGTATTTCAACGTTTAATGTACAACTTGTTCGGCTCTGAACCTGGAGTGAAATGTTTCCAGGACGACATTTTAATACATGGGCGAACAGTAGAGGAGCATGAAATGAGAGTTAGGAGGGTTCTGGGTATACTAAGAGACCATGGTTTAACTCAAGTTAAAGAAGTGCTCTTTCTGCAAAACTGAGGTTGAATACTTAGGTCACAAAATCACAGCTAAGGGTTTATGTCCAAAGGAAGATTTAGTCACGAATATATTAAATCTGAGAAATCCAGAGAAGAAAGAGGAGTTATTATCTTTTCTTGGGACGGTAGAGTTCCAAGTTAAGTTTTTGCCCAATTTAGCCTCTAAAACAATACGCATGCATAAACTGTTAAAAAAGGGAGTTGAGTTTACATGGGATGATGAGTGTATGAGAGAATTCAAAGGGATAAAAAGGGAACTGTTGATGATTGGGAGTTTGAATTCATTTGACCCGGATAGGAAATGTGTGATAATGACAGATGCTAGTGTGAGAGGTTTAGGGGCAGTTTTGTTACAGGATATGGGTGATGGTGATCTTAAGCCCATAGTGTACAGTTCTAGAACTTCGCATGGATCTGAAATCAATTATTCCACAATTGAGAAGGAGGCTCTGAGTGTTTTCTGGGTGGTTAACAGATTTAAGAAGTTTGTGTGGGGTAGAGAATTTCAAATTTTCACAGACCACAAACCTCTGGTGGAAGTATTCATGAAGAAAGGACTGGATATGATTTCTAGTAGAATTAGCAGATGGGTTGTCAATCTACAGGATTTGTGTTTCAGTGTATTCTATGTTCCTGGGTCCAACAATAAGATTGCTGATTGTTTATCCAGACTGAGTACTGAGACAGAAGAAAAAGGTGAGGAAAATGATGTCAGTGTGTGCAGTGTAACTGGAGGTATTGTAGAGCAGGATGAATGGTTAAGAGCGGTAGTTGAAGATTCTGTACAACAGCGGGTGTGTGGAGGACTCAGGCACGGATGGAATAATAATGTGAAACGGGATAAGGAGTTGGGAGGATTTTGGAAAGTGAGAGATGAGTTGTCTGTGGAGAATGGTATTCTTTTGTGCGGTTTGAGATTAGTAGTTCCTGCTGTTTTGAGGGACAAGATTATCGAATTAGGACATGAAGGACACCAGGGAATGAGTAGGACGAAAGCCAGAATTGGCCTTAACTATCGGTGGCCAGGAATGGATTTAATGATTGAAGGGATGATCAGGGATTGTCCAGACTGTTGCAAAAGTGATAAAGTGTACAAGACTAGAGTGCCACCGATGTGTACAAGAGACATGCCAAACAACCTTGGAAGTAGTAGCAGTGGATATTGTTGGACCCATTCATGGGCAAGGTGGGTCCAACTACATTTTGGTTTTGGTAGATCAGTTTTCTAGGTGGGCTGAAATAGGAATCTGCAGTAGCATTGAAACTAAGAATTATAGAATTTTTCAATGACATTTTCAGCTGTGAAGATTTCCCAAATACAGTTGTGACAGACAATGGGCCGCAGTTTGTTTCTTCTGAAATGGAAGAATATTTTCAGAGCAGTGGCATTAAACATAGAAGGTGTTCTTTGTATCATCCTGAAGGGAATGGTACAGTAGAAAGATTTAACAAATGTGTGAAAGAATGCATACAATTGGAGAGTACAGCCAATAGGAACTGGAAAGATGGTCTCAAAAAAATCCTTCATGCCTACAGAGTCACACCTCACTCTACTACAGGTGAAGTTCCTTTTGAACTTTTTAGAGGTCGTAAAGCTAACACGATTTTGGCACCAGGATGGGTGTGTTGGGGGAAAAGTGAGTGTTGCATGGGGCAGCGTGAGTGGGGGAAATGAGTGTGAAAAAAGGTGAATACAAAGAAGGAAGGAATATTTTGATGAAAAGAAGAACACAAACATTGGTGTGAAAGTTGGAGATCAGATTTTAGTCAAGAAACCAACACTGTGTAAAAGTGGAAGTAAATTCATGGGACCATTTGAAGTAATCAAACTTTTCAGGAATGCTGTCAAAATTAAGGATGGAAGGGTGTGGAATCTCAATCGAGTAGTAATTTCTAAAAAAAGTTTCATGATGTTAATTTTATTTTTAGGTTTGTTTTTGTTTTGTGTGTTTTGTTGTATATTTAAGTTTATTAAGCACTGTAATCTTGTATCCTATCTTAAAGAGTGAAGGTGTTTGGTAGATGTCTCTCATGGCATCTTAGCTGATGGCAGAATGTAAGGATTCTATTCCTGAGGCAGATGTCACTCATGACATCACATTGGATTGTGGAGTGTTGATGGTCATTTGCTGGAGACTTAGAAGAGATATGGATGTTTAGTTTGTAGGTGGATAGGATGCTCCAAACAAAGAACCTACATCTCATCTTTGGAGTGTAAATCATCTTTACACTGTGCAAATACTGCATTCACACAAAATAGGAAGAAAATAATCCATAACAATTGTGTACTTCTAGCCATAAATGGATGACCCTGCAATCCTCAATCATAACCCCAGTCCTAAAAGTGGGGGAGCAGCAGCTGAAAGAATTTGAAGGGTTGCTGGTACAGACGGCTGTGATCGGAAAAAACAAAATCCACGCCTCATTTGAATACCCTTCTCTATCCTGACTGGACTGGTACAATGTGAAATACTTACAACTAAAAAGGTCACTTTCTTTAGCCCTGAAAACCGGCATCTGTTTGACGACAACAAACAACTTTTTCATGACAGCAGAATGCAATATAAACAGTTGATAAGTTTAAGAAGAAACACCATTCGCAAAAGCTCTGGAACTCTACTGGACGCAAAACCTCAAGAAAATATAAGACATTTTTGGAGATTGTAAGATGGAGATGTGAAGGTCTTCCAGAGAACTTGAAGCTGAACATAAGCCAACAAGTATGGATAAACCACTTTACAGTCCTTTATCAGAAGGAAGGAGTTCATGCACTGGGCAAAACAAACGTTTCTGCTCTGTAGATCCAGGCTGAGTTACTACGTAGTACCACCTTAATGGAGACATTACAACCAAAGCTTGAAAGGGAAAAAGCTGATCTGAAGGACAGAACATGGAACAAAACAACTTTTGAACCATTTGCCACCCACAATAGCCCCCCCCAAGCCTTGAAAGTTCCTAACTGCTTCCGTTAGTGCACGCCTCCATTATTTAACACTTGGCCAATAGACAAATTCAGCGAAAAAGAAGTGGCCCAAGCACTTCATGCTTAAAAGCCAGGTGAAGCTGCTGCACTGGACAAAATTCCTTCAGGTGTCTAATGCAACCAATTACGCTTATGATCACCTATATTAACTTGCTGTTTTAACAACAGCAGTTCTCGAGGAGATCCTATCCTTCTGGAGAAGAATAATAATTGTGCCATTACATCTTGTGGGGAATTATCAACTTATGTCACTGCTTGATGGAGAGGGAAACATTTTCTGGAAGCTGTTATTATTCCACTTGGAGCAGTGGCTGGAAGAAAAAGATTTAATATCTCTGTACTAAGCGGGCTTCAGGAAAGGTTTGAGTACAGTTGGGCAAGTTTTCAGACTAAATCTCATCTGTTTTAAATACACATTGCTCAAAAAGTCATCACTTTAACTAGTCTTCATAGATCTCCAAACTGCTTTTGATATCGTTATTAAACCTAATAATTGCACTTTTTCCTCAGTAACACCATCCAGGTGAAGTACAGTACCAGAGGAGAATATACAGCCGAGATCCCAATACAGCAAGGCTGTGTTCTAGTGCCAGCTCCCTTTAATTACTATATTAACGCTCTCGTGAAATTATTAATGAACCTTAATCTTGACCTGCCCAAATTGAGCAAGGAGCAGATTCCAGTATTACTCTTCGCAGATTCTTAATAAAAAATCCAACCTGAGCGTGTGTTTTAGGCTCTACAACAAGCCTCTGGATCATGTGTCCACCTATGACTACCTGGGAATCTGTCTGGACACTAATCTCTAATGAGCACTGCAACTATACAAGAGCAATACCACTCTGGCCCAGCAAGCTGGAGCGGTGCTGAGATTTGCTAAATCGCGTCGAAACTGCTCAGCAGGCTTGGCAGTGCTAGCGTACAAAATGAAAGTGAGGGAGGCAAGTACATATAATCTGGGGATGCAGAAAAGCTCCATCTATACAAATAACTGAAAACAACTTCCTATGATGCCTACTACATTTGGGAGACGGAACACTGATGGATACTTTAAAAGCAGATCTTGATATTAAAAAAAAAACGAGAATCACATTGCATTGGCACCATTAAAGTACTGGATCTGTATATGGTCCAAGGATGAGCTCGCCCTCTATAGATCCACACCATCGTACATTATGACGAATCAAAATTATTACAAAATACCATGGCTTGCCCATATATCAAATCCCTTTCATAAAATCGGCCTCGAAGATCTCTGGCTTCATCCAGGAACCACAACAAAGGCTAGTCATCATATGGTTATAAAGTCATATTGGTAACACATTAATCATGCGAAGATAAACCGAGGGGGTTCCCTCATAAAACACTATTTCTCTTTTACAGAAGACTGCTGCTTTGAAACCTTCTTAGATGAAATTTTCCAGCAGAAAAGAGAGCTCTCTAGCTGAAATTCAGGCTGGACAGGTTGCCAGTGGCATCAGTTACTAAAAGATAATCATAAAATCCTGACGATCAGCATTTCCTCCTGCTGTGCCACCACACATTAAGGATAAGTAAACACTACCTACATCCACTTTTTATTCAGTGTAACGTTAGGAAGTGCAATGAAGCAGCAGCTCTCTGCATGAGAACAGACGAGAAAATTATAGTCTCTGCTGTCTTGTCTTACATTCCACAATCTGGAAATCAAGAGCTTGAGCCCAGGAACAACTGTGCTCACTGAAAGTAATCTTATGAACACTAAGGATCAGACATGCTTGCCATCTTAACAACTTGCAAAAAATCTACTCACTTGGATTCAACATCTCCAAATCTAGAACATTTATTACAAATTTAATATACTGTTTTTGGACTAATGAACGAGTTACTTAGCTGCAGTAAAGAATGATCTGGTAAAGACTGCAGATTCCTTACCTTACCTTAAAATTTCCCCCAGGCGTCAGATCGGAGCCGGAGATTTTTCTTCAAGTAGTACACTTGCGCACTGTCAGGTGGCGTTGGTCGACTCTGCGTCCATTGTTAGTGTTGTGGTGGCCGTGATGACGTCGTGGTCATATACAGGTGCCACCCCAGTGCACTGACGTCATGTTTTTCTGCGCCAGCCTATGCCCAGATCCAGAGAAGAGCTACCCTCAGTCGCTTTTAGACTGACTTTTTGACAATTTCGTCAAAATTTTGACTCTCTTAGTGCATCAAGATGTCTTTCCATAAGACCGGCTTCAAGCCGTGTGACTCCTGTCACCACATGTCATCGGTGACGGATCCGCACCTCGTGTGTGGTGCCTAGAGCGCAACCACGACCTGAAGGTGTGCTCCGAGTGCCGGGCCATGAATCCGAAGACCTGGTGTCAGTGTCTTTGGACTGCAGTACACAGGGATCCTGCTAATCAGGATACCAGTGTCAGTGCTCTCTCCCCTAAATTGTAAGGTGCCATTTACACCCCACAACTGGCATATTGGTTCACACATATAAGTCCCTAGTATATGGTACTTAGGTACCCCAGGCATTGGTACAGCAGGGGTCCTCCATGGACTGCAGCATGTATTGTGTCAGTCATGAGGGCCCATGCAAACTGTTACTAGCAGGCCTGCCATTGCAGCCTGCGTGAAATGGTGCATGCACCTTTCAGGGTTGAGAAAAAGAGTGGTTGGAGGAAAACTGAACTTGTAAACACTCAGCTGATTTTTACAAAGCATATTTGCTCATGCTAAAATGCACTTCAGAAATATTTTCTAGCAGTACTAATTCCTGTACTACTTCTGCAAATTCATGAAAGCTGCAACTCTGCATTAATGCAAGACAAATAGCATGTGTGCACTTTTATGACTTTCTTTGAGAACTGAGACCCTAATTAGGCCTTTTGCTTTCATTAAAACTCTCTCTACATATATCTACTGTCTGGCTTCACTGTAAGTAACAGCATTCTGCAGGTTCACAAATTGTATATTGGTACATGAAGTAGTATTTTGTGCAGTGCCAAGGACTACTGTGGCAACGTGTGCTTTTGAGACCAAAAATATTTTTGCTTTTTGCCAATATTTGTTATAATGGCGAGGACCTGGCAGCTCCCACAACAAAAATGTTTTACAAACAACATGTCAAAACAACACACACATTGACAAATATAAAAGTCTGCCTACCAAAGCTTGCTTGTTTATTTTCATGTTCCCATAATCTTGCTGAAACTGGTTACACTGAATTCCCATCATGAATATTAGTATGTATCAATACATTTTACTAAACAATTCTTGAAAAAAATGCTACCTAAGATTTAACATAAATTTAGCAAAACGTTTTGTTGCATAATCTACAACTCTAGCACGGTTCTACAAGGTTGTTTTCCTACCCACGGGTAACACGTGTGAACTATGCTCAGTGTACCAGCGCTGAATGTGAAAGACAGGTTATTGTAACACCACAGAATCATACCCAATACGTTGTAAGTTGAAACATTGCTTTTGAGTTGCTAACAATCCCAAAACCGGGATCTGAGGAACCGTTGTACGGGAAACAAACCTGTTTTGATCTTTACAATACCACACACACACAAATGGCACTAATAACAGTACACATTCTTATCGAAAAGTATTTTTTTTTACAACAGGGTAACCTGTTTCTCAGCACATCTAAAATAACTGCACAGGATATTATAAAAAACAGCATAACGCATGTGACAAATAAAAGCATAAAATTAACAGTGCATGAAGGCAGTGTTCCCTGGATACGGAAAACATGCTGTGGCAGCATCCTTCCTCCTGGGCTCAGCTTGTTACCTGCATTAACTGACATGTAGCATCATCTTAGTGCTCTGGCACCAGTCAAGACAGTCTCTGGCAATATCTTGTGCGATAATCTGGGCGAAGCACCTCTCTCCCCAGGTGGTCAAGGGGGAGTTCTTATATATCAAATCTTATCAAAGACTGGAATTTCAGACTTAAATTTAGGAACGTCTGATATAGATTATGTGCATCAAGCTGTGCGCTCCTTTAGAACCCTTATGAACACATAAGGTAAATAGACGTCAATTCAGACTACACTATTTTGGGTGTATGTCTCTGTTTGCTCTTATCTGATCATGATGAAAAAGTTAACTTTGATAACGCCTTATCTGGTAGAGACTATCTAGCCACAGATTCTTTACCATAGAATTATCCCCAGGTGTCAGACTAGATCTGGAAATTGTTCTTGAGCAGTACCCCTGCGTGCCGGTAGGTGGCGTCATTCAGCTCAGTGTGGCATCACCACGGTTGTGCACATCAGAAATGACATGCGTGGTGCCTATATACGTACCACCCCAGCGTGCTGACGTCAGTTTCTATTCACAACTTTCCATGCCAGAGGCATGGAGCCATGAACAACACTGATCCCTGCAGTGGCAAACTAGCGATCTGAAACGAGAGAGCTCTGCCCGTAGAAATCCGTCCTCAGAGTGAGGCAGATGGGTGGGTCGGTAAGGAATCTGTGGCTAGTCAGAGTCTCTACCAGATAAGATGTTACTGAAGGTAAGCAACTTCTTCATCGGAAAGAGACTTATAATCTCGGATTCCTTACCTCAGAATAGATACCCAAGCAATACCTCCCAAGAGGTGGGCCTGCGAAACAATTTCATACCAAAACGTCCTCCAGGACCAAATTGGCAAAGTGCCACTCCCTATGGGCCTGGCAGTACTGCTTGTACTGGAAACCAACGATTGTCCAAGACCGGATCTCCGCTTGCGAACACAGTGGTTGCAGCCTTGGCTCTAGTGGAATGAGCATCCAAACCCTCAGGCATTTTTTTTTTGGGCCAATGTGTAGCAGATCGTAATGCAGAGCACAGTCCATCGGAAGAAGGTCTGCTTCTGGACATCCTTTCCCTTCTTTACTCCGACATACCCTACGAAGAATTGGTGGTCCACTCAGAACCCTTTCATGCGGTCAAGGTAGCATGACAATGCTCTTTTTGAGTCCAGTTGGTGAAGTCGCTCCTCTTCTTTAGAAGAATGTGGCGGTGTGTAAAAAATAGGCAAGGTGATGGATTGTCCGACATGAAACGGAGTGATGACTTTTGGCAGAAAGGAAGCTCTAGATCACAGAACCATCTTATCTGGATTGATATTTAAGTATGGAGGCTTGGATGACAAAGGCTTAAGCTCACTGACCCTCTCGGCAGATGTGACTGCCACCAGGAAGGCTGTTTTGATGGTCAGGGGCCTGAGAGGACAAATATGCAGGCGCACATCAGGAGTGTCAGGACAAGATTAAGGTCCAACTGAGGAATGAAAGAGGGAGAAAGGGGGAACATATACTGCTACCTTTCAAGAACTTATGTACAGGATTTGAGGAGGGATTTCCTGTCAGGCAACCGCAAAAAGGCAGATGTAGCAGAAATATAATGCATAAAGGTGCCCAGAACAAAGCTCTGCTTGGCAAGGGAATTAATGAAGAGAAGAACCTGAGAGAGGGGAGCAGAAAGGGAAGTCAACCTGTTTTTCTGCATACTATGCCACAAACCTGCCCCAAAAGCAGGTGTATAGAATTCTGGTGGAGGGACGCCTGGCTGCCAGGATCAGCGCCAGGAAAGGTTGAAGTGGTACGAATGGCACCAGTCCGGATCCATCTGAAAATCCACGGCAGCCAAGGGGCACTGAGGCCAAAGCTGCCGATGTTGAACCAGTAGATCCCTCATGAACCTGTGGGGCCCGAAGGCCAGCTGACGGGAATAGGCCACACTTCCTAGTGGACATCCGTGCCACACCAGAAGAACAATTCTCAAAAAATCCTTGACAAAACATTGAAAAAGTACAGTTAAAAAGTGACCTGAACGGGTAGCTCTCTCCAGATCTGCACTGATTGGTGCAGAAAGAAAAGAACTGATGTTAGCATGCACGGGCGCAGTCTATATAGACAACAAGAAGGTTAGTGAAAACTGGTTTAGAGTCAGGCCAAGCTATATGTTTAATATATTAGAAGTATAAACTATAGTCTTATGAGTGAACTTTATCTTTACTTATCTAGGCTGCTTTGTTCCCAATTACTTGTTTTTTATTTATCGCAACAGCAAGAAGGAAAAACTTTTCCTACCTACTTTGGAGATATACTGATATATCTATAGATATATATAAAGGTAACTATGTGCGTTTCTCTGTATCCAATCTATAAAAGGTGTAAGGTATCCTAAGTAGTACTCTTCTCCAATATTGTATCAATTACAGCCGCCTATATATTTAGATTGTGTATTCCCTCTGTTTTTGTACTTTTATATTGGGTGCACCAGCCAATAAGTTCACAAGTGAACTATCTGTAGATTATTCATTCTAAATTGCAACCCTTAGGAATGCATACATGTTACTGTTACTTGCGACTGGCCTTTTGGAAAGCACTATGAGACTTTGTTCTTACTTTTGAGAGGTCTTGTCTTTTTTCAAGTGGTGTTGATACAAGTAGCAGGTATATAAGTACATGCAATATACATCTTATTCTTCTTATAAACAGTTTTAAAACGATTATTTTAAAAAATGGTTTAATCTCTGTATGTACTATTATATCAGCCTTAAAAAAGTCCCGCGTTTGGATGAAACACGTCAGCTGAATCATCTACATAACATCATTATAACATCAATAGTGATCATTTAGTTGGCTGAATCAGATCCGAAACATCATTATTGCAACATTTATAGTGATTGTTTTGGTGTACTGAGAAGACGTAAAAAATACTACCTATTATGCTATATAGAATGTGGAAAGGTAAAATAATTTCTCATAGGACTTTGATTATATTAACATAAATAGGGGCTTAAATTCATAAAATGATCAAGATTTTTGCACTAAGAGTTGCAGGAGGCTGGCTCAGTATTGTGTACACCTATGGTGTAGACCCTAAACTGAGTGCAGGCAACCCTTAGTGATGGTGTTTAGGTGTCCAGACAGCAAAACTTCTCTAGGGGTAGCTATGGTGAGCAGCTAAAGCTTATCCAGGAGAAGTGTGAAGCACTTTCAATACCACAATAGTCAGTTAGTGACGGTCAGACAAGAAAGAACCAGGAGTTACAAAAATAAAGTATTCTTTATTACAACACAACTATATTAACGTCGGTATATCTCCACTTGCTGATATCTACACACAAAATATACACTTAGCAACAAGCAGGAAAGGCATAGAAATATATGGTGCAGGACGCTGGCCCGGTGTGTGTGAGCACCTATGGTGTTATCACCTTATACTAGGTCCGGGTATCCACCATCAGTGAAGTGCAGTTAGTGTGTAGGAAGCCAGGGCTCTCAGGAGGCAGCTGTGGATGAGCAGCCAAGACTTATCTAGGAGACATGCAAAACTTATACAATACCACTATAGTCATGCAGCACTATCACACATGAAAGAACCACACAGTGTTATGAAAATAAAGGTACTTTATTATGGTAACACAACCACTAGAGTACTATTAGGCAGTCCCCTCAACTGTAGGTAAGTAAACACACTAATTATATACACAATGGCAATCAGTAAGGAGCATGAATACAATAAGGATTGGCAAAAGTATTAGAAAATAGTGTAGGCCCTAGGGGAGGGCCAATCCATATACTAAATAAGTGGAATGCGAGACACAGTCCCATACCCAAGGGTGTGGAATTGTTAGAGGGGATCTGGAAGAACTAGGAACCCCAAGAGGTGAGTACTAGAGTGACCCCCAGCGATTAGATCAGAGGTAAGTACCTGGTTTTCCCCAAAAATTACTAGAGGACTTAGGAAAAGGATTGTGCAAGATCATGACCTGACTGGAAGAATCTGTAGGAAGTTGGCTCTCTATATACTATCTCAAAGTGAGAGATAGTGTGCACAGAGTCCAAGGGTTCCCCTTAGAGGTTGATAGTGGCAAAATTAGATAATGCTAATGCTCTATTTTGTGGTAGTGTGGTCCGGCAGTTAGGCATATCAGTGAGTACTTTTAAGCATTTGTTGTACACACACAGGCAATAAATGAGGAACACACACTCAAAGACTTAACTCCAGGTCAATAGGTTTTTATGTAGAAAAATATTAATTTCTAAATTTATTTTACAACCACGAGATTCAGAATTTAGGTTAGTACATAAATTGTAAGGTACTTCACACAGGTAAGTATGGAACTTTGAATTAAAACAGTAATGTACAAAGTTTTTGCAAAAATGGCAATAAGCTATTTTAAAAGTGGACACTGCAAAAATCAACAGTTCCTGGGGGAGGTAAGTAATAGTTAGTTTCTCAGGTAAGTAAAGCACTTACAAGTTCAGTCTCTGGGACATAGGCAGCCCAAAGTTGGGGGTTCAAGTCAACCCCAAACACCCAGCACCTGCAACAGAAGGCCGGTCAGGTGCAGAGGTCAAAGTAGGGCCCAAATAACAGGCGTCTATGGAGAACATGGGTGCTCTGATTCCAGTTTGCTAGCAGGTAAGTACCTGCGTCCTCGGGGAGCAGACCAGGGGTGTTTTGTAGAGCACTGAGAGGGGGGTCACAACCAGGCACACAAAATACACCTTCAGCGACACAGGGGCGGCCAGGTGCAGTGTGCAAAGTAGGTGTCGGTGTTGCGTTGAAAGCAATGGAGGGACCCGGGGGTCACTCTGGCGGTGCAGGCAGGGTACAGGGGGGCTTCTCGGGCCAGCCACTGACTGTGCTAGGATGAGGGCCGCCTGCTGGTCACTCCTGCACCGATGGTTGGTTCCTCTCGGTCCTGGGGGCTGCAGGTGCAGTGCTTTGTCCAGGCGTTGGGTTCCTTTGTTACCGGGCAGTCGCGGCCAGGGGGAGCCTCTGGATCCTCTCTGCAGGCGTCGCTGTGGGGGCGCAGGAGGTCGTCTCGAGGTGTCCACATTGTTGGAGTCGCCTGGGGGGTCCTCTCTGCGGTGTTGGTTTCTCTGGACACGGGCTAGGGGCGTTGGGTGCAGAGTGTGAAGACTCACGCTTCTGGAGTGAGACTGGAGTCTTCTTAAAGATGGTTTCTTGGTTGTAGTTTTGGACAGAGCCGCTGTCCTCTGGAGTTTCTTGGTCCTTTAGGTGCAGGTCAGTCCTCTGAGTTCTCAGAGGTCACTGGTCCCGCTGGATGCGTCCCTGTGCAGGTTCTTTGAGTCTAAAGACAGGCCAGCAGGGCTGGGGCCAAGTCAGTTGGGGTCTCCGTAATCTCTGTGGGGCTTTCAGGTCAGCAGTTGTCCTTCTTTCTTCAGGTTGCGAAATCTGATTTCCTGAGTTCATGGTCGCCCCTAAATACCCAATTTAGGGGTGTGTTTGGGTCTGGGGGGCAGTAGCCAATGGCTACTGTCCTGGAGGGTGGCTACACTCTCTTTGTTCCTCCTCCCTGAGGGAAGGGGGGCACATCCCTAATCCTATTGGGGGAATACACCAAAACAAGATGGAGGATTTCTTAAGGCAGGGGTCACCTCAGCTCAGGACACTTTAGGGGCTGTCCTGACTGGTGGGTGACTCCTTGTTTTTCTCAATTTCTCCTCCGGACTTGCCGCCAAAAGTGGGGGCTGTGTCCGGAGGGGCCTTTGAGGCTCACCGCCAGGTATTACAGTTCCTGCAGGGGGAGGTGAGAATCACCTCCACACAGTACAGGCTTTGTTCCTTGTCACAGAGTGGCAAAGGCACAAACCCGTCTGGATGTGGCAGGCTGGCAGAAACTGGTCAGCCTAACACTAGCATTTGGACTGGTATTCAGGGGGCATCTCTAAGATGCCCTCTGTGTGCATTTTTCAATACATCCCACACTGACATCAGTGTGCATTTATTGTGCTGAGAAGTTTCCCAGTATTCAGTGTAGCCATTATGGAACTGTGGAGTTCAGTTTGTGCATGACAAACCCCCAGAACATATACTCTTTACGGCTATCCTGCACTTACAATGTCTAAGATTTGGCTTAGACACTGTAGGGGCATAGGACTCATGCAACTATGCCCTCACCTGTGGTATAGTGCACCCTGCCTTAGCGCTGTAAGGCCTGCTAATGGGGGAGACTTATCTATGCCACAGGCAGTGGGTTGTGTGCATAGCACTCTGAGGGGAGTGCCATGTCGACTTAGTCTTTTTCTCCCCACCAGCACACACAAGCTGTGAGGCAGTGTGGATGTACTGGGTGAGGGTCCCCAGGGTGGCATAATACATGCTGCAGCCCCTAGAGACAGGGCCCTTGGTACCAGAGACTTATCTGGGTGCCAGGGCTGTGCTAATTGTGGAGACAAAGGTACAGTTTAGGGATAGAACACTGGTGCTGGGGCCTGGTTAGCAGGGTCCTAGCACACTTTCAATCATAATTAGCATCAGCAAAAGGCAAAATGTTAGGGGGTAACCATGCCATGAAAGGCATTTTCCTACAGAACCCAAAGGTGGATTCTGACAGAAGAGGACCTGCAAAGGAAAGGGACCAAGTCCAGTTCGTAATGGAGTGTCTGGTGGTGGCAGGAGCCATCACCTACCCTTCTGTGGATGCAGGACCAGGTCGATGGGGGAAGACGACGACCAGCTGTGCAGCGCAAGAGATGAAGAGGACTCCCTGAAGTGATGCAGATGGTGTCCCACATCGGATGTCAAGTTGCAGTGGGTCAGTGGTGCTGAATAACCACCAACAACCCTTGGCAAATGCAATAGAAGAAAAGGCCGAGTTACATGGCTGAAGACGACCAGCAAGGCCCAGGGGACTCGACCCTAGGATGTGAGTCCGGGGTGACTCTCAGCAGTTAAGGAGAGTCACCAGAAGCAGTCACAGCCCCCACAGGCAACCCACTGGCAGCAAGCACAGCAAGTCACAATGAGGCCCAGTCAGCACACCTGGAGAGGAGTCCCACATCGCTGGAACAGCAGAAAAGAGACTGTGCTTAGTAGGAAGAAGTGCTGGGGGCTGGGGCTACCCGGAGCCTGAACATCCCTTGGAGGAGGAGCAAACAAGCCTTTGTAGCTGCAAGAGTCTGGGTGCACAGGGGTACTGTCCTGCTTAACATCTCCCAAATTGGATAGCTGGCAGAGAGGACCAAGGGGACCACCACCTGTGCAGCAGGATGCACGCACCTCTGGAGGAGAGAAGATCCACGCTGCCAATCATTGTTGCAGTTGGTGGAAGGAGCAGGAGAAAATGTTGCAGAGCAGAGTTGTTGCTGTAGCTGCAGATTGTAGGTTCCTGTAAAGTCCAGTTGCAGTTCCAGTGCCCAGAAGAAATAAACGTTGCAGAGGAGTCCTGCTGGAGTCTTGCACGTCAATCCGGAGGACCCACCCAAGATGGAGACCCTAAACAGCCCTGAAAGGGGGACTGGTCACCTGGCAAAGTGACCACCTATCAGGAGGGGGCTGTGATGTCAGTTGCCTAACCTAGCCAATCAGATGCTCCCAGAGGCCTCTGCCCATCTTGGATTCAAGATGGCTGAATCAAGTGGCCACCTAAAAGAGCTCTGGGCACCACCCCTGGGGTGGTGATGGACAGGGGAGTGCCCTTTCAATTGTCCAGTTTCGCGCCAGAGCAGGGATTGGAGGTCCCTGAACCGGTACAGACTGGTTTATGCAAGGAAGGCACCAAATGCGCCCCTCAAAGCATACCAGTGGCTTGGGGAGGCTACCACTCCTAAGCCATGTTAACACCTATTTCCAAAGGGAGAGGATGTTGCCTCCCTCTCCCAAAGTGAATCCTTCCTTTGTTCTGCCTTACTGGGCTTGAGCTGTTCAAGCAGCAGGAGGGCAGATCCCTGAATGAGGAGTGGTAGCAGCGTGGGCTGCCCGGAAAACCACAGAAACCTGGTAGGAGCAATGCTGGGGTGTCCTCTAAGGAGCTCCCAGAGTGCATGGAATCATACAGCTAATACTGGCAACAGTATTGGGGTATGATTCCGACATGTTTGATATCAAACATACCCAGGTATGGAGTTACCATTAGGTAGCTGGACATAGGTAGTGACCTATGTCCAGTGCACAGGTAAAATGGCTTCCCTGCACTCACAAAGTCCAGGAAAATTGAGCTGGAGTTAGTGGGGGCACCTCTGCTCATGCAGGGGTGCCCTCACACACATGTACTTGCCATATTGGTGACTTACAGTGACCTGGTGTAGTGAAAGGGTGCATTCACCTTTTCACGCAGGCTGCAATGGTAGGCCTGCAGACACATTTTACATGGGCTCCCAAGTGGGCATAATACATGCTGCAGCCCATGAGGAACCCCTGGTGCCGCAATGCCCTGGGTACTATATACTAGGGACTTATAAGGGGGCACCAGTATGCCAAATGTGGGGGGGGGGGGGGACCAAGCAACCAAATTTAAAGGGAGAGAGCACAGTCACTGGGGTCCTGGTTAGCAGAATCCCAATGCACACAGTCAAAACATACTGACAACAGGCAAAAAGTGGGGGTAACCATGCCAAAAAAGGGTATTTTCCTACAGATGGTTGCTGAGATCCTCTGCCTCTAGAGGGTCACTTGGTATGGTAAGGCGCCTGTGCCTGTTATTGTTGGCGTTGAGTCCAGGGAAGGGTTTTAACCCTCTTTTGAAAATAACGTTTGTCGTAAGGAAGGAATTTTTTGCAATATTCTTTCCTTTTCTCCAGCACTACAGCTTTGAGTGTGTTCAACTCTGCTTTCATCCTAGAAATGTCCTCACCTGCATGGGTTCCAAAAAGTGAATTGCCTGTGAAAGGAAGGTTCAAGATTCTATATTGGGTCTCCGGCATTAATCCAGCAAGATGTAGCCAAGAAGAACATCTGGCACAAATACCATGGCAGTAGCCATGTGCTGCAAGGTCTGATGCATCCGCAGCAGCACATATTATTTGGTTAGAAACCAATACCCCTTCATTGATTATTTCTATACAATCTTGATGACCTCTGGGAGTTTCTCAGCTAATCTGCCTAAAGAATCCCACAAGGATCTATTGTATCTGCCTAGCAAGGCAGGGGCTTTCGCTACTTTCATATAGGGAGGCAGACGTTCCATAAATTTTCTTTCCTAATGAGTCCCAACTGCTTGCTGTCTTTATCAGGAGTGACTGACAAGGAAGCAGCAACTGAATGCGTCTTCCGAACAACTGTTATAATCACTAAGTCAGGTGGAGTATCAGCTCTCAGTAACAGAGGGTCTTGGTCTGGAGCTTTATATTTTTTTTACTCTGTGAGGGAGGGCCTCTCAAAGAAGCTGGAGCCAGTATTGTCTGCATGGCTAGCTCCAAGAGCCCTGAAACAAGGGTTAGCAAAGGCCTTGATACTGTCCAATGGTGGAGAGTTTCAAATATGACTGAAGAGGAGGTCATAGGCATAGAGATGTCTATATCCAGCTTTGACGCTCCTCTCATAAGAATCTCATTGAAAGGTGGTAATGTCATCCACTGGAGATACTCTTATTGGTGTAAGTGTAGGTGAGCTACCTCTGACTGAAGAGCATGAGGTAGTAGACCAAGAAGGCGATCTATGTCGCCTATGTGCTGGTCTGAATGGTGAGACCACCTAGATTGTGAAGTTGATCTTGTCTCTGCTGATTTGGATCTAGACCTTCGAGTTAGTGGGCTCCTAGACCAGCGTGAAGATCTTGGCACAGGAGTATGCCTCTCAGGAAATGCCAAAGGAGTCTGTGGAGAAAACATAGGAGACTGTGTTCTCTTTGGAGATGGTATATGGGGCATAACTCTAGATGGGGAGTACGTCCATGAGTATTCAGAGTCCGAGGAATGAGGTACAGGTCCCTGGTGCAGAGACTGCAGCCAACATGGTGAAATGGTCAGTGAAGTGGCAGCAGAAGGCCTAGGTGGAGCAGGAGACTTATTTTCCTCTGAGGTACCTGTAGCCTGCACTTCTGATGACGTTGAGAGGTCTATCGATGTCGTTGGTATCAGGGATACCACTTGAGGCGTTCTCAAAGTCGATTGGGGATCTTTCAAAGTTTTTAACTTCGATGGATGTGACTTTGACATCAACAGACGCCGCTTTGGTACATGTCTTGTTTACAGACAGACAGTATGCACGGCGATCCATTTTCTTGATGTCGATGGTTGGTGTTGCTTTGACAGAAAGTTCTGTCTCTATGTTGAATGTCAACTATGCAGCGAAGCCGATTGTGAGCACTGTTTGCTCTTGACGTCCGAGCATTCGACGTCGACTGGAAACGATGTCTGTGGTGTGTTTTCTTGGACAGTCCTCTGTATAAAGGCTTTTGGGAAAGGAGATCTCTTTGGAAACCAGGCTTTTTGAAGATCATGCAGTTCCTCTCTCATACAGTGCACGCAGTCTGATTTTTTCCTCTATCCTTCACGGTCCTTTTGAAAAACTTCTGGCAGTGAGGACAGAAATCTAGTCGATGGGACTCTGGCAAGCATACCATACAGACTAAGTGTGGGTCAGTCTGAGCCTTCTTTTCTCCAGAGAAGGGGCACTTCACAAAAAGTGAATGCATGTTTGACAGAAAAAAGACAATTTCCATTAGGATAAAAGCTGTTAGTGCACGAGATATTTAGATCTTTCAAAAACTAGTGCAATCTGAATGGGTGTAAAGAGTTTTCTGATAAAAATGTCAAAAAATAGAGAGCTCAGTGCACCAGGATCCTAACAGTAGGAACTGGAAAAAAGAACTGACCTGTCACCTGTGAGGCATGATGGAATGCATGGGTCCTGGAAGGCCTTAAAGGCACAGTGTCACTTTTTTCTATCATATTTTAAGTGGCAGTCTATTGGCTAAAAATGTCTCCTATTCCCTTTCATTTTCCTTTTAAATAAAGTTCGTAAAACAGGTCTGTGCTTTTTTCCTGTGCTTGGCAGTAATTAGTTATTGACTGCCTGATTTAAAATTAAAATTCAAAGCAAATTAGGAATTTTTAGAACTTTATTATAGGGTGCATATATATATATATATAATATAAATAAAATAGACCTGAATGTATTATGTGTTATATATATATATATATATATATGGAAAATGTCACTTACCCAGTGTACATCTGTTTGTGGCATTAGTCGCTGCAGATTCACATGCTGTGCACAGTCCGCCGTCTGGTGTTGGGCTCGGAGTGTTACAAGTTGTTTTTCTTCGAAGAAGTCTTTTCGAGTCACGAGACCGAGGGACTCCTCCTACTTCGGTTCCATTGCGCATGGGCGTCGACTCCATCTTAGATTGTTTTCCCCGCAGAGGGTGAGGTAGGAGTTGTGTATGCTAGTAATAGTGCCCATGCAATGGAATGAATATGTATGTACAAAATGAAGGTTAAAGTAATATATTTACAAATGTACACATGTTGAAGATCTACTTCTAAACGGCTACAGGCTCCCGGGGAGGCGGGTGGGCGCATGTGAATCTGCAGCGACTAATGCCACGAACAGATGTACACTGGGTAAGTGACATATTCCGTTAGGTGGCATGTGTAGCTGCAGATACACATGCTGTGCATAGACTAGTAAGCAGTTATCTCCCCAAAAGCGGTGGTTCAGCCTGTAGGAGTTGAAGTAGTTTGAAATAAAGTTCTTAGTACAGCTTGACCTACTGTGGCTTGTTGTGCAGATAACACATCTACACAGTAGTGCTTAGTAAATGTATGAGGCGTAGACCATGTTGCTGCCTTACATATTTCGTTCATTGGAATATTTCCTAGAAAGGCCATAGTAGCACCTTTCTTTCTGGTTGAGTGTGCCTTTGGTGTAATAGGCAGCTCTCTCTTTGCTTTAAGATAGCAGGTTTGAATGCACCTAACTATCCATCTAGCAATGCCTTGTTTTGAAATAGGATTTCCTGTATGAGGTTTTTGAAAGGCAATAAATAGTTGTTTTGTCTTTCTAATTAGTTTTGTTCTGTCAATGTAGTACATTAGTGCTCTTTTGATGTCTAATGTATGTAGTGCTCTTTCAGCTACGGAATCTGGCTGTGGGAAGAACACTGGTAATTCTACTGTTTGATTTAAGTGGAACGGTGAGACAACCTTTGGTAAGAATTTTGGATTTGTTCTTAGAACTATTTTATTTTTATGTATTTGAATAAATGGTTCTTGTATGGTAAATGCCTGAATCTCACTCACTCTTCTTAGAGATGTGATGGCAATGAGAAATGCAACTTTCCACGTTAAGTATTGCATTTCACAAGAATGCATGGGCTCGAAAGGTGGACCCATGAGTCTTGTTAAGACAATGTTGAGGTTCCATGAAGGAACAGGTGGTGTCCTTGGTGGTATAATTCTCTTTAGGCCTTCCATAAACGCTTTAATGACTGGTATTCTGAATAGTGAAGTTGAGTGAGTAATTTGCAGGTAAGCAGATATTGCGGTGAGATGTATCTTTATGGAAGAAAAAGCTAGATTTGATTTTTGCAAATGTAGTAAATATCCTACTACATCTTTTGGAGATGCGTGTAATGGTTGAATTTGATTGTTATGGCAGTAACAAACAAATCTTTTCCATTTATTTGCATAGCAGTGTCTAGTGGAAGGTCTTCTTGCTTGTTTTATGACCTCCATACATTCCTGTGTGAGGTCTAAGTGTCCGAATTCTAGGATTTCAGGAGCCAAATTGCTAGATTCAGCAATGCTGGGTTTGGATGCCTGATCTGTTGTTTGTGTTGTGTTAACAGATCTGGTCTGTTGGGTAGCTTGACATGAGGTACTACTGACAGGTCTAGTAGTGTTGTGTACCAAGGTTGTCTTGCCCACGTTGGTGCTATTAGTATGAGTTTGAGTTTGTTTTGACTCAATCTGTTTACTAGATATGGAAGGAGAGGGAGAGGGGGAAAAGCGTACGCAAATATCCCTGACCAGTTCATCCATAGAGCATTGCCTTGGGATCGCTGGTGTGGGTACCTGGATGCGAAGTTTTGGCATTTTGAGTTTTCTTTTGTTGCAAATAGGTCTATTTGGGGTGTTCCCCAAATTTGAAAGTAAGTGTTCAGTATTTGGGGGTGAATTTCCCATTCGTGGATTTGTTGGTGATCTCGAGAGAGATTGTCTGCTAGCTGGTTTTGGATCCCTGGAATAAATTGTGCTATTAGGCGAATGTGGTTGTGAATCGCCCAATGCCATATTTTTTGTGTTAGGAGACACAACTGTGTTGAGTGTGTCCCCCCTTGTTTGTTTAAATAATACATTGTTGTCATGTTGTCTGTTTTGACAAGAATGTATTTGTGGGTTATCATGGGCTGAAATGCTTTTAGCGCTAGAAATACTGCTAACAGTTCTAGGTGATTTATGTGAAACTGCCTTTGATGTATGTCCCATTGTCCTTGGATGCTGTGTTGATTGAGGTGTGCTCCCCACCCTGTCATGGAAGCATCGGTTGTTATGACGTATTGTGGCACTGGGTCTTGGAAAGGCCGCCCTTTGTTTAAATTTGTACTGTTCCACCATAGAAGCGAGATGTATGTTTGACGGTCTATCAACACCAGATTTAGAAGTTGACCCTGTGCATGTGACCATTGTGATGCTAGGCACTGTTGTAAGGGCCGCATGTGTAACCTTGCGTTTGGGACAATGGCTATGCATGAAGACATCATGCCTAGGAGTTTTAATACCATTTTTGCTTGTATCTTTTGTGTTGGATACATGGCCTGTATTACCTTGTGAAATGCTTGAACCATTTGTGGACTTGGAGTGGCTATCCCTTCTGTTGTGTTGATTGTCGCTCCTAAGTATTGCTGTGTTTGGCACGGCAAAAGGTGTGACTTTGCATAGTTGATGGAGAAACCTAGCTTGTGAAGGGTCTGTATGACATACTTTGTGTGATATGAACACTTTGTTAGTGTGTTGGTTTTGATTAACCAGTCGTCTAAGTAAGGGAACACGTGTATTTGCTGCCTTCTGATATGTGCAGCTACTACTGCTAGGCATTTTGTAAAGACTCTTGGCGCGGTTGTTATTCCGAATGGCAACACTTTGAATTGGTAATGTATTCCTTTGAATACGAACCTTAGGTATTTCCTGTGTGAAGGATGTATCGGTATATGGAAATACGCATCTTTTAGGTCTAATGTTGTCATGTAGTCTTGCTGTTTGAGCAGTGGGATTACGTCTTGTAATGTGACCATGTGAAAGTGGTCTGATTTGATGTAGGTATTTAGTGTTCTGAGATCTAGTATTGGTCTCAGAGTTTTGTCCTTTTTTGGTATTAGAAAGTACAGTGAGTAAACTCCTGTGTTTTTCTGTAGACTTGGTACTAATTCTATTGCGTCCTTTTGCAGTAATGCTTGAACTTCTAGTCCTAGAAGATCTATATGCTGTTTTGACATATTGTGTGTTTTGGAGAAATTCTATGCAATAACCATGCTGGATAATTGCTAAGACCCAAGTGTCTGTTGTTATTTCCTCCCAAGATTTGTAGAACTGGCTTAGTCTCCCCCCCACTGGTGTTGTGTGAAGGGGTTGTGTGACTTGTGAGTCACTGTTTATTTTGAGGGGTTTTGGGACCTTGAAATTTTCCCTGATTTCTTGGGAATTGGCCTCCTCTGTATTGTCCCCGAAAACCTCCCCTTTGATATTGTCCCTGGTAGGTAGGTGGTCTTGTTTGTGAGGTGTTGGTTTCTGTGGGTTGACCTCGAAACCCTCCCCTAAAAGGTATTTTCCGAAATGTGCCTCTGCTCTGCGGGGAGTACAGTGCGCCCATGGCTTTGGCTGTATCGGTGTCCTTTTTTAGTTTTTCAATGGCAGTGTCCACCTCCGGCCCAAACAATTGCTGTTCATTAAACGGCATATTGAGCACAGCCTGTTGTATTTCAGGTTTGAACCCAGATGTGCGCAGCCATGCGTGCCTCCTTATTGTGACTGCAGTGTTTATTGTCCGTGCAGCTGTATCCGCTGCATCCATGGAAGACCGTATCTGATTGTTCGAGATACTTTGTCCCTCTTCTACCACCTGTTGCGCTCTTTTTTGGAGCTCTTTGGGTAGGTGTTCGATGAGATGTTGCATTTCATCCCAATGAGCCCTGTCGTATCTCGCCAAGAGTGCTTGCGAGTTGGCGATACGCCACTGATTTGCTGCTTGTCCTGCAACCCTTTTTCCCGCTGCATCAAATTTGCGGCTCTCGTTGTCCGGAGGTGGTGCGTCGCCTGATGTATGCGAGTTGGCTCTCTTACGAGCTGCCCCCACAACTACTGAGTCCGGTGTCAGTTGTGTTGTAATAAATATAGGGTCTGTGGGTGGTGCCTTATATTTTTTCTCCACCCTTGGAGTTATAGCTCTGCCTTTAACTGGCTCCTGAAATATTTGTTTCGAGTGCCTTAGCATTCCTGGGAGCATGGGAAGGCTTTGATAATGGCTATGGGTGGAGGACAGGGTGTTAAAGAGGAAGTCATCCTCAATAGGCTCCGAATGTAGTGATACATTATGGAATTCGGCTGCCCTAGCGACCACCTGTGCATATGATGTACTGTCCTCAGGTGGTGACGGTTTAGTTGGGTACGACTCTGGGCTATTGTCTGATACTGGGGCGTCGTAGAGGTCCCATGCATCTGGATCATCCTGGCTCATTGTGGTATGAGCTGGCGAGTGTGTTAATGGTGGAGTTTGCGCCGGTGATGCATGAATTGATGGTGGTGGAGAAGGTGGTGGAGTTACTTTCTTCACCACCTTTGCTTGTGGTTGCTTGTCTCCTTGTTGGAAGGCAAGTTTCCTTTTGATTTTGATTGGGGGAAGAGTGCTGATCCTCCCAGTATCTTTTTGAATAAAGAGCCGCTTTTGCGTGTGATCTGGCTCTATTGTTTGTAATTCCTCTTCAAATCTGTGTTTTTTCATTTGAGAGGACAGTCCTTGTTCCTCTGAGTAGGAACTGATTCTCGGTTCGGATGCCGGATGTTTCGGCACCGAAACCTTTTCTACTGATTTTTTCGGCTCCGACAAAATCTTTTTTCTTTTGTGCGTCGTGCCCTCTTGGTGCCGACCAATCTCGGTGCCGCTGTCTCGGTGCCGAATGTTTTCTGCGCCACTCTCTCGGGCCCGAGAGTGCTGCATGCCTGTATCTCGACCGGAGTCGGATGACTTCGGCACCAGCCCGCCCTTTTTCGGTGCCGATAGACGGTCACCTACTTTTCGGGTTAAGCCATGGCCTGTTGGCGGTGGCATCCCCTGGGCTTTGTCAGTCTTTTCGTGAGCTTTTTGTTTCGACATCTTACTCACGGTTGACGTTTCTTCGGCGTCGAGTTCTTCGGAATCCGACTCGTGGATGGAGAAAGTTTCTTCTTCCTCCTCGAACCGTTGTTGTCCTGTCGGCGTGGACGCCATCTGCAATCTCCTGGCTCTTCGGTCTCTGAGCGTTTTCCTCGACCGAAACGCACTACAGGCTTCGCACGTATCCTCCTTGTGCTCGGGGGACAGGCACAAGTTACAGACCAAATGTTGATCCGTATAGGGATATTTATTATGGCATTTAGGACAGAATCGGAACGGGGTCCGTTCCATCAGTCTTGAAGTCGCACGCGGTCGGGCCGACCAGGCCCCGACGGGGGATCGAAATTACCCCGAAGGGCTACCGGAGCTCTTCAAGATTCGGTGTCGATTTGTTCTAACTAACCCGATACCGAACGAAACAATACCGACAAATTTTTCCGAGATTCTGACTAACTTTCCGACCCGAACACGGAGCGAAAAGGAACACGTCCGAACCCAATGGCGAAAAAAAACAATCTAAGATGGAGTCGACGCCCATGCGCAATGGAACCGAAGTGGGAGGAGTCCCTTGGTCTCGTGACTCGAAAAGACTTCTTCGAAGAAAAACAACTTGTAACACTCCGAGCCCAACACCAGACGGCGGACTGTGCACAG
The DNA here is from genome assembly GCF_031143425.1 of Pleurodeles waltl. Classification (NCBI taxonomy): domain Eukaryota; kingdom Metazoa; phylum Chordata; class Amphibia; order Caudata; family Salamandridae; genus Pleurodeles; species Pleurodeles waltl. The sequence continues at coordinate 157,195,225 of NC_090440.1, read as the reverse complement.
CATGTGTATCTGCAGCTACACATGCCACCAAACATATATATATATATATATGCTTCTAGGTCCCCACAGGCAGGCAGACGATTTGCTTGCTGTCTCTTCTCCCCCTTCCTAATTTTGTTTCCTGCAGAGTCCTGGTTTATCACTGATGCCTTCTGAGCACCTCCTCAGTGGCCACCCGGCTTTGGAGGGTGAATATATTGTCGATTTTCTTTTTTACAGCATTCCTATTTACTTTATTCATCATTAGTTAAATACTCCTTGTTTCAATCTTCCCAGGAACTAGAGTCATCTGTGCAAGTTCCTATGGACCAAGCTGATTTCCCCTCGTCTCTTTTATTCTTCTCCTGTTTCCCCTAGTGCTCTATGTATCACCACAATTGCTGGCAAAACTGAAAAACAAAGCCACACATTTCATTGAGTTATACATGAGGTTGTTTGAAACCCCACTGGTGGTTTGGAAAGTCTCCCAAGCCACAATATACAGTTATCTGATGAACTGGTGGCAGGACATAACAGGCGCCAAACTAAAACTTGAAACCGAGTTTACAGCAGCCAGCTCATCAGAGCTACTCAAATAGACAGATGACAATAAATCTCTCCTACAACTGAGGTTCCAAGGGAACCAAGGGAGGGGGCAGCAAGACAGCCCAGCCCGACATCAAAAGCCATATCTATCGATGAAGCAACAAGGCTTCGCCTATATTGGATGTCTAAGCAAGAAAACCCATGATATTTGATTGGACAGACTGTAGATGTCAAGGTACTCTTGGGAACCGTTCATCAGTTGCTGACACAGACTTTTGCTGACTTCTACTGGGTGTTCTATGAAGAAGCAGGCTCCTACCCCCACGACCATTACCCACTTAGCATCTAAACTAATTCATCACAGACCTGCCCTTGCAACACTTGTTCGTGATGGACAGAGCCGCTCTTGAGGAACCGTTCAGGGCCCCAGATCTAGAGAAGGTATTTTGGTCAACTTTAGAGCAGCAAGACCCAGGTCAGTGTCATGCCCAGCAATGTCATGCCCGATCTGCATGCAATGTTTGAGGCATCTGAAGCTGAGGTGCGACTTCCATCAGATCTGTGAAAAACAACAATCACAGTGATTCAAAAACATAGCAGACCACTGGAATTGTGTGCCTCATACAGACCTATTTCACTCTGACATCGAGGTGAAAATCCTGACCAATGCTTTTGTCAATAAAGTATTTTATAAACTTGACTACGATGGTATCGAAATAGCCTTCCTATAAATCACATACCGAAAGAGGTGGAATAATGACTAATTAGCCAACTAATTCCAAATGTCTTTGTAGACTCTAAATTATTCCTTAAAAGAATTACAGTAACAGCTGGTGTAGTATGGGTAGCATAAAAAATCTGATATAGCAGATCTGATTAGGGCAACTTCAAACCCCCAACGGAAACAGAGGCTGACAAACACTCAATGCTTTGTGTTTTCGAGAAATATGGCCACACTGGATCTCCCAGCACTTACATTTATATACTTAAGAGTTATGAAGTGCATCTCTTTACACATGTTATAACAAGATATGATTTTTTTTTTTTTTTTAGGGCAATTGAACTCAAATCATGGGTAAAATTACCCTGCATAAAAAGACAACAAAATATGTACGATGCAAGAAACCAATTCAAACTTGAGCTGTAATTCGGCGGTGGGCTACAGTAAAGTAAAGCAGTGTGTTGAACGTTCACAGAAGAAATATCTGCATTTCGGGAGTTGGAATCCAAGAAATACCTAAGAAACTAACTAGAAGAGCACTGCAATTATTACTGGTACTACAGAGATGGTCCAATATCTATTGAGCTAGTTCTGCGGGATCCCTCGGCCTAAGCTAACATTTATATACCTGCTCTTAGTCAGAATAACTCATTTCAGGGTTGTATTTTCGACCATGTAGGCTCAGATTAAGAAAGAGTGCTGGCGGCAGCTTTCTGTGGAAGGGGTATTAAAAACACGCACTTTTTAAATTAAGCATTCGTGCCCCTGAAATAGGTCCTATTCGGACGACCGAGAGCTGAAAGTTTAAAGTTGCTAATTATGTATGTAATAACACCAAAACTGCTCCACTCGAAATGCAGTCCGCAGCAGCCCCAGGTGGTGTCTGGTGTTAAATGACAGATTAAAACCAGTACGACTAATTTCTTTGCTTTAATCTTATTAGGCAGAAGAGCATCTGTCAAGTGCCGCTATTTGTACACGCAAGCCTCCTGCGGCAGGTCACAGGACGGCTCAAAGCCTCTTTCCCTAAATCACAGGAATGCAGATAAAATACAACGAGCAGCTCCTTCCAGTCCGTCCAAGGCATTTTTTTCAATTTTTAAGGTCTATATGAATATTGTTCGCATCCTACGGAGCCAAAGATGGAAATCAAGCTTCAAGATTAAGTTTAGGGAACGCGAAACCCAGTTGTTTATTGATACTGGTCTAAACTTTGTATCACGGCTGCAAATCAGCTTTAGAGCTGGATCAGACGGGCAAGTATACTGCGGCCGCAAACTGTGGCAGCCTCGGATGTAAGGCTTTATTGTCCACTAGAGCAAATCCAATTATAAACATACCCTTCAAATCAGGCCCGGCCCGCTCGCTGCAGAAAGAGCTGTATCTGCGGCCTGCCATGGCAAATTACCAGTGAAGTCAGTTCTGCGGAGCTGATGGCAATTCTTAATGTTCGTGTTTCATTATGAAAAATAGACACGGGGCAAATTGTGCGACGGTCGATTCTCCGTCTGCACCTAGGGTGGGTATTCAACTCGTACAGGCAGCCTCTGAAAACAAATTGACATTGAAGAGCAGAATGCATGGGTGAGATGTCATGCACCCTGGCCCTTGAAATCAAGACACTGGGAATGTGTAATGCAAGCCAGCCTTGATAAGTGCGTCGTACAAGGTAACTGCTGTCTCGACTGCGGACGGTGGAGTGGCTATCGCCACTGCCATCTTGGAGTATCTGGATATCAGAGCCCGCTCTTATTATAGGGAGCAGAAAGACTAAACCACCATTTCCTGGCCGGGTCTACACTTGGACTCTTGCCCTCATCTTGGTGGGTAATTGACCGACATGCAACAGAAACTTTCATATATTTGTAAGAATTGCTTGCAATTGGACTTTACTAAAACATGTTAAAAAAAAAGACATTTACCTTTCCATGGAGTTTAGAGACTAGAATATTTAAGTAGGAACGTATGCATAAACGCTAAGGTTGTTCTGGGTAGCATATTTTACAATCTCGCTAAATATCGGGTAGCCAGTCAATTATTCAGCCAAAGTTGAAACTGGAGCAAAATATTGCTTTTAATAACTCAAATTCTAATTCTAAACACAGTTTTTGAAAGAAATAAAATAATCTCATAAACCTGTCCTCCTGTGTTTCTTCCCTTCCTTTAATTTTCTTCAGAACACATTCCAGAATTGAGGCATCCGAGGGAGGAAATGAATTACCAGCAATGAAAAGTTTAATTTTAACTTGTAAAATGAATGTTTCTGTAGTAGTTACTTTTTAGTTTCTATTCTATGTAGTTTCTATTTGAATCACACGAATGTCTGGACTTTTTTCTGAAAACCTATCTGACCTTAACCCTGGTAAGCGCTAAAACCATTCACATGCCATCGCTCTGTTGCCCTTTTTACCTGTGCTGGTGTTTCTGCCTTAAGCCAGTATTTCGTTAACTGCTTTGGGAATAGAAAAGTACCAGGAGGTGTACCTTTTGGTATGGACATTGTAGACAGTAGGATTCACAAGCTGGGAGAGTTTATAATGCCTGAAACCTTCCACAGAACAAAGGCCTGTAAAAATGAGACAAGCATATTTCAGAGGCCACAGCCATACTACCGTCAATCCATACTTGCGTAAAAACACCATAAAGAGCAACTGTCACAAAATAAACTTTGAAGCTCTTCATTGTTTTTCCTGCTTTCTGAGCACAAATTACAGTTTGCAGGGAGGCTCATTAGAAACAACTACTGTTTCATATTTTAAAGTATTTATCACCTGCAACGGTAACATAATTGCAACGTTATAAAAAATGGCGGTAATTAATGAAGGCCAAAAAACACAAATTACTAAAATATCTTTCAATAATCTGAAAGCCTGAAAATATGGTATGTACCAGGGACAAACTTTGTAAAACATTTGGACACTCTCGAATGGTGGAATCCGGAGTTTTTCTAGAGTACTGGAAACAACCACTTTCAACTACAATAACTTTGCACTTCCATCTTTCACCATTGTAGGTCTTTTTTTTAAGTGATGCTAAAATGTGTGCGTGTATTTTAGTTTAGCATCCGAGCACCCGTTGCGAACATAAAAGTTGAAAAAAGTAATTGGCCAGTGCCAAGTGGCAGCCTGGAGGTAGGGCGAGAGCACCTGAGGCTGCTGCCACTCCTAAGAGCCGCAGAAGTCACAGGGACAAACCAGGCGCACACTATACTTCCCAACCTGCCCATGCTGATATCAGCCTGTCCACAACGAAAGGATGCTCCAACCCGAGCTTTCACTGGAGATGCAATGGACCGCCTCCATATCTTGGGGAGTCTTTTATGTTAAATATAAACGCACATAATGCTTTTCAAACCATTGCAGACATCCGTGAAATAAAAATAAAAAAATGATGTAAAAGGTGTTCATTATATCAGACAGAAAGAAACATAAAATGAACGTTGGCAGTTTATGAAAAATAAATCAGTGCAACTAAGAAGGCAACATAACTAATTACGTGGCTTCCAGCAATGTTATTTACAGGGCATAGAACAGGCAAAAGGCTCCTATGAAGTACTTTCTGAAAGGCCGGTTATTTTCAATGGCTGACGCCACTGAAAGCACAGCCCTCCGAGTGACACCCACACGAAAGCTATTCCTGAAAAAAACACAAACAGGTAAAGTGAAGCAAAACACCAGGACCCGCTTCCCCAATATATTTATGGTTTTATGGGTAATTAAGGCACTGCACATGGTATTTTGATAATATTCCACTGTCAAACGACTATCACCAGGGTGTATCGGAGCCCTGTCTCAAAGTGCTTCCTCCCACAACATCAAGCTTCACGCCTTCTGCAAATATCTTTTCCTACATGATTCAGCCGACAACTTGAGCAGCAGAAAACCGTAGACATTTTTAATCATTTGATAAGAAAGCCTTCTCTTGTGCGGATTGGATTGCAACTCTGAGCTGCACTATGTTGCCAGGATTTTAAGGCCAAAGAGAGATAGATCGTCAGTGTGTAATCACTTCATCTACACCCAAAGAGCTTAGCCTTGCAGCTAAGAGAGGCAGACTCTGATTTCATATGGCGGCACATGGTAAAAAACTTCTGGGATAAGGAAAATAGACCAGATTATTAAAACGGATTTTGTTAACCGAATGAGTGCAAACTATATAAATTGAATAGCTCACATTTTGTGTTTTTTTTTTTTTTGACAATTTCCTGCTAATTGACAGAACTTGGAGCTTTAGAACAAATCACAAAGCTCATTTTAAAGAGTTGCAAATCTACCCACCTGAGTCGATTTCTGATTCACAAAATTCTTCAGGAGAAGGTATGGGAATCAACACAAATCATACAAACTTGTGCTTAAATTAATGTGTTTTTCCCACAGAATATCCGCTAGTTTGCAGTTAAAGATATTGGATTTTAACTTATTTCCTGTGATTGAAAAATATTTTCCAGATTGAGAAATCCATCCCACTATACAGCCATAAAATATGGCTCTTACTCATCCAATTAGCGCATGAAGACCAGCTTTTTATTTCCACGAAAGTTAAGGGTGCAAATAGGGAGTGAAAAATCACTGGGAAGGTTTGTAAACACCTTCCAAGTTATGACCGTGGGTGTTGCATCAAAGTTCCCAACACCAACCTTAAAACATAGTTCCATGTAATATCTGCTACTCATACATCTTTTCAACAGGGGCAACTCCTCTGTTAAGGCAGAGGAGCGACGCCCCCCTGTCAGCAGAAGCAAACAAAACATGAAATGATAATAACATGTTTATTACCATTTCAATTTTCATTAGGAGCCGAGTCTGGGGGGTGGGGCAATAAAAAAAAAAATATTGTAGAACCAGGATGAGTGGTGGGCATTGCTGTCAATCCGCATGTCAGTTTGGCCATCCGTCTTAGGACGGCCACACCGACATGCGCATTGACATCCCTCCAACCCAGCTGCATTTCTGGGTGGAGAACAACAGCAGGCACAGGCTCCCAGTCCCCCTGGGAGTGCAAAACCAACTCACTCTGTCCAATTCCAATGCTGCTCTCATGGGTATTACCTGCCTGAGAGCAGCGTCTGCATTCGCCGTAGACGAGTCTCAGTCTGTGCGTGCACACACACACACACACACACACACCAGAAGAGCAGCGTGCAGCGAACGAAGAGAGGCAGGTACTTTTTTTTTCTTTACTTATTGCTTTCCCCAGCCCAAATAACTTTCCCTGGCTCCGGCTGCTACTGCTTTCTAATGGCTGTATGTCCCACCTGTCGACGTAAATGTCCATGCACCCTCTTTTTGCCAATCTGGGCCTGTTATTTGCACCCACAGATGGCAGTTTATGAATATGGTACCACATCTTTGGCATTCATTAGGATTCAAATTATAACGTATCAACACTGAGAAACAAAACAGCAAGATCAGCTTGCCCGGAGAATGAAGCTTGTAAAACATTTTCAAACAAAAATTCACAAGCAAAGAGAAGCCCACTTTTACAACAGCCTCGACATCATCCAACTGTACCTTGGCCATTACAGCTATGACTTCATTCTGCCAACCTGTGAGCACATCGAATCAACCGCAAAACGACATGGAAGCTAGAGAAAAACTCCTAATAAGCAACTGACTAAGATAGCAGGACATTAGCAGTGTCTCAAACCTAGAGATAACTGTTTGGGTGAACAAATACAAAAACAAACATGAGAGTTCTGTATTATCTTTGAACGCATTGTCAGAACATTTCAACAGCAAAACATACACTTATGAGATGCTATTGTTTTAAACATCAGTAAACGCATACATAACAAAATAATAACGGAGAGAGGCGACATTCTTTACATGCTCTCCATGCAGGATCAGCACAAAGAGGCTTTTTCAAAGCACCTTTTTTATACTTTCAAAATTATTAAAAAATATACCTTAAAACAATTAAAACGTTCAATTTTATGTCAGAGAAAACACCATTAGAGTATATCTAAAAAGAAAGAGAAACAAACTGAATAGGTGGATACATTCACACTAATGTCAAACAAAATAAATCCTTTACATCTTAATAAGAAGAAACAAGGTAAGTCACAATAGAACTAGCCTCTTATTTAAATCTTGCTCCACGTACCGCGCCCCTCTGTTTCCTCCCTGTAATCATACATCTCAAATGGGCAGGTCATGTGTGTGGCTGTGCGTGTTGTTCTACGGCGAATCAAAGCGGAAGATGCCGTTTTAAAACACTAGGAATGAGCAGTTCTTTAGTACGACCTTATATTATTCATTCTTTCCCAGATACTTTAAGCCAAGCATTAAACATGTACAATGGCAACCTTTTCCCATCTGAAGGTGGCAATGAATTTCTCATGCCGTGCGGACACTAACAGTCCGCATGAACTGTACTGTGTTCACCTCCAGTCTACTTCTATAAGTAAAGAGCTAATTGCTTCACAGACTCAGTATTTCACTCTACTTTTCGTGCAAAGAGCTCAAAGGAAGGTAATATGGGTGTCCCTTAAAAGAACACTGGAATGAGTAGATGTGTGTTAACCTGTACATTTCTCATGAGCGATATGGTATCAGATGGATCTCACAAAACAGGAGTAGAAAGAGGGTGGTAAAAAGCGGATTAAGTTTGCAGAAGCAGCAGTAAAGAATCAAGAAGACTTATAGTCGTGCTATTATCAGTCTTGCACTAAACTGACCATCCGCAGCTCAAAGCACAGTTAACAATCAAGAAACAGTTGCACTTGCCAAGTTTTGTCTTGCCTAAAATATGTCTCACTATGCAATAGACTGTATGAAAATTAGGTTGTTGGTTGACTGGTGGTGTTGGGTGACTCAGGTCAAGCAACAGCCACAATACTTGTCAGGATGAACCCCCAAAAGTCACTAAATTAGCATGCTCTTAACCCTCTGGTAGCTTGGCACAAAAAAAGTCAAGCTTAACTGAAAGTCAATGTGTAAACTATTTCTGCAGGATACATGCAGCAGTAAAGTGAAAACACAAGGAAAATCCCACAGCAGATTAAAAATAAAGAGTAAAATTTAACAGATTATTTGACATCAAAACAACAAAAACTCAATCAGTAGAACCGTAAATATGTAATTTCAAAGATTTAAGGTAGTACCTAAAAGTACAAAGAGCAACTCGCAGACATCAGGTTGTGTGAGACTGGGTAAAAGTCACAAGTTCAGGCCAACCATGATAGAGCATGGGATGGATACAGAGATCAGGTTAGTTCCACTGAAAGTGAAGAGTTCTGTTAGCTGTGCAGGAGTAGGCCGCGAGGAGCGGGAAGTGTGTCATGAAAGGCTGTCGCTGTAGCATGAAGAGTAGGCCAGGCGTCACAGTCATCACTGCAGCATGAAGATCATGGCAGGCATTGCGGGCGGTCTTTGCTGGAGATATGCATTGGCCGTCACCGCCAGCTGTCAATGCTTTAGCTTGAAGTGCAGATCTCATGTTAAGTTTCTGTAGTGCAAAGAATCTGGTTTCACCTGAGCTTCGAATTGAGGGTCTGCAACATCTTGACATGAACTGGCCAGTTGCAGTTGTGAAGGGCCCAAAACTTCAGGATTTCTTCCTTTCTTCAAGGAGTGGCTCAAGTGATGCCACACTAAGGGGCTAGAATCTGGGCGGCACCTCTTGGTGATCACAAATTCACTCCAGCAGAGGCTAGCAGGGGTCAGGCAGGTCCAGTTGCAGTTTCTTTTGCAGCATGTCAGCTGGGAAGTTGCAGAGAGCCTGTGGAGCTTGTGTCCCTGTGGCTCAGAATAGGAGGTCAATCAACAGACCCTTGGAGTAACTTCAGTCTGGGATAAAGGGTGCAGATCCAGTCTTCCTTCTCAGCAAGTAGGGCAGGGCTTAAGCAGCAGGGCATCCTTTTTCTGTAGTACCCAGGAGTGTACTGAAGAGTGGGTCTGGGAGGCTTACTTTTATACCTGATGCCCCCTTTAAAGTGGGAGAAGCTTCTGTAGTTTTCCCCTTGCAAAAAGGTCAGGATTTCCTGCCTCCCTGCCCTCAAACCACTGTGTCTGGGACCAGGATATTGTGATGTCTTTTGTGTGTGAGCTGGGCCAGTGTATCTGAAGTGCAAGCAAAGCAGGTGAAAGCTCTGCCCCCTCCCATCCTGCTAGAGATGGCATTTTCTCCCAACAGCCAGACCCTCTATTGTGATACTGTCTGGCAGGAATACACAAAGGCCAACTGCCAACGACTCCTTTTCATGTGCCCCAGGATACAGATGCAGGTGCCAAATGGTTAGGACAAGAACATTTCACCTTTCTAAAAGTGGCATTTTCAGAACTGTGATTTCCAACTTTACCATAAGACAGGGTTTTAAATTACTATTCATCAGACACCAAACATTACTTTTCTACCTGCTCCCAATCAAAACCTGGCACTTACTAAACATAATAAGGTAATCCACTGTTATCTTCTAGGGGAGGTTGGCCTTGCAATAGCAAAAACACATTTGAGAGTTTGTTCACTACCAGGACGTGTGAAACTTAAAAGTACATGTCCCACTTTTTAAATTCAAAACATGCTGCTTAGGGCATACCCTAGGGGTGGGTTATATGTATTGAAAAGGAAGGTTTAGGCCTGGCTAAAGGTTTGTTTCGCCACATTGAAACATCAGCTTAAAACTGCGCACACATGCTTCAACAACAGGCTGGGGGCATGTTTTAAAAGGCTACTTAAGTGGGTGGCACAAACAGTGCTGCAGGCTCACTAGTAGCATTTCATTCACAGACCCTGGGTACCATTAGTACCACTTTACTAGGGACTAACAAGTAAATTAAATGTGCCAATTGGGTGTAACCCAATTATCCACGTTTAAGGCAGAGAGCACAAACACTTTATCACTGGCATGATAACGTATGTAAAGTCCTAAGGTCAACAAAAACGAATTAAGTAAAACAGAAGGAGTGAAGACAAAACATTTGGGGGAAGACTATCCTAAGGCTGACGGGTGCAAGAAGCTAGTTGGAGATTTTCAGAACTCCAAAAACAAATGTGCTCCAATGCAGTTTCTTACCGTTATGTCATTTCAATGTGCCAGACGGTGCTCGCTGCACAGGTTCCCAGGACCCCACTGGGATGCGGGAAGGGATATGGAGTGATCTGTGAGGAGCAGTCAGAGCTGTGCTAGAGCTCCCCACCAGATTGTACCCTGTTGCCAATAAACCTCCTACTTTCTTCATCATTGCCTAAGGGCTGCTTCATTCGCTTAGGTCACCGAATGCACCACTTCTGACACTTACCAATTCTCTGAACCTCGTCCCTGACCACAAAATCTATCTTCTGCAGGAAGGTACAAAGATACCAATTTGGAAACCAGAGCATTAGTTAAGGGTCATTTGATGCTGGCAGTCTCTCCCACAGGTGATTGAAACCAGAGTCGATGAAGATTGTGGTTGACTTCTTCAGCCAGTCAAACAAGTTACTTACCTTCGGTAATTGAGGTATCTGGTATAGACTCTATCTAGCTGCAGATTCCTTACCTTAGAATTCCCTGGCGTCAGCTTTGAATCCGGAATTTTTTCTGCTGAGCAGTACCCTGCGCGCGCCGTCGGGTGGCGTCATTCGGATCCGCATGCGTCGTCAGCGTCGTTGGAGCCGTCTATGACATCACGGTTGTCTATATAGACACCGTCTCGGCGCGCGTACAACAGTTCTTTTCCCACAACTTTCCACGCCAGAAGCACAGAGTCATGGAAGAACCAACAGTTATGGATTTGACCTCTTTATTTGACTGTTTGCAGTAAAAATTCTTACATGCCTGCCTTTAAGAAAGGCAAAAATGCCAAAATCATATATGGAAAATGTCACTTACCCAGTGTACATCTGTTCGTGGCATGAGACGCTGCAGATTCACATGCTATGCACATCCCACCATCTAGTGTTGGGCTCGGCGTGTTACAAGTTGTTTTTCTTCGAAGAAGTCTTTTGAGTCACGAGATCGAGGGACTCCTCCCCTTTCGGCTCCATTGCGCATGGGCGTCGACTCCATCTTAGATTGTTTTCCCTGCAGAGGGTGAGGTAGGAGTTGTGTATTATAGTAATAGTGCCCATGCAATGGAGTAAACATGTATGTACATAATGTAGTTTAAAGTGATATATTTACAAATGTTTAAGATCAACTTCGAAACGGCTACAGGCTCCCGGGGAGGCGGGTGGGCGCATGTGAATCTGCAGCGTCTCATGCCACGAACAGATGTACACTGGGTAAGTGACATTTTCCGTTTGATGGCATGTGTAGCTGCAGATACACATGCTTTGCATAGACTAGTAAGCAGTTATCTCCCCAAAAGCGGTGGTTCAGCCTGTAGGAGTTGAAGTTGTTTGAAACAAAGTTCGTAGTACTGCTTGTCCTACTGTGGCTTGTTGTGCTGTTAACACATCCATGCAGTAGTGCTTGGTAAACGTATGAGGCGTAGACCATGTGGCTGCCTTACATATTTCAGTCATTGGAATGTTTCCTAGAAAGGCCATGGTAGCACCTTTCTTTCTAGTTGAGTGTGCCCTCGGTGTAATAGGCAGTTCTCTTTTTGCTTTGAGATAACAGGTTTGAATGCATTTAACTATCCATCTAGCAATGCCTTGTTTTGAAATTGGATTACCTGTATGAGGTTTTTGGAAAGCAACAAATAATTGTTTTGTTTTCCGAATTTGTTTTGTTCTGTCAACGTAGTACATTAACGCTCTTTTGATGTCGAATGTATGTAGTGCTCTCTCAGCTACAGAATCTGGCTGTGGGAAGAACACTGGTAGTTCTACTGTTTGATTTAAGTGGAACGGTGATATGACTTTTGGTAAAAATTTTGGATTTGTCCGTAGAACTACTTTATGTTTGTGTATACGTTAAATATTGCATTTCACATGAGTGCATGGGTTCAAATGGTGGCCCCATGGGTCGTGTTAAGACAATGTTGAGGTTCCATGAAGGAACTGGTGGTGTTCTTGGTGGTATAATTCTTTTTAGGCCTTCCATAAAGGCTTTTATGACTGGTATCCTAAACAGTGAAGTTGAGTGGGTAATTTGCAGGTAAGCTAAAATTGCGGTAAGATGTATCTTAATGGATGAAAAAGCTAGTTTTGACTTTTGCAAATGTAGCAAATAGCTTACGATGTCTGTAGCAGATGCGGGTAAGGGTTGAATTTGATTATTATGGCAATAATAAACAAACCTTTTCCCTTATTTGCATAGCAATGTCTAGTGGTTGGTTTTCTAGATTGTTTTATGACTTCCATACATTCCTGTGTAAGTTTTAAGTGTCCGAACTCCAAGACTTCAGGAGCCAAATTGCTAGATTCAGCGATGCTGGATTTGGGTGTCTGATCTGTTGTTTGTGTTGAGTTAACAGATCTGGTCTGTTTGGTAGTTTGATATGAGGCACTACTGAGAGGTCTAGTAGTGTTGTGTACCAAGGTTGTCTTGCCCAAGTTGGTGCTATGAGTACGAGTTTGAGTTTGTTTTGACTCAACTTGTTTACTAGATATGGAAGGAGTGGGAGAGGGGGAAAAGCGTATGCAAATATCCCTGACCAACTCATCCATAACGCATTGCCCAGAGACTGATGTTGTGGGTACCTGGATGCGAAGTTTTGGCATTTTGCGTTTTCTTTTGTTGCAAACAGGTCTATTTGTGGTGTTCCCCAATTTTGGAAGTAAGTGTGTAGTACTTGGGGGTGAATCTCCCATTCGTGGATCTGTTGGTGATCCCGAGAGAGATTGTCTGCTAATTAATTCTGTATCCCTGGAATGAACTGTGCAATTAGGCGAATGTGGTTGTGTATCGCCCAATGCCATATTTTCTGTGTCCGGAGACACAACTGTGTTGAGTGTGTTCCTCCCTGTTTGTTTAGGTAATACATTGTTGTCATGTTGTCTGTTTTGACAAGAATGTGTTTGTGGCTTATTATTGGTTGAAATGCTTTTAACGCTAGAAATACTGCCAATAGTTCTAAGTGATTTATGTGAAACTGTTTTTGCCGAGAGTCCCATTGTCCCTGAATGCTGTGTTGATTGAGGTGTGCTCCCCACCCTATCATGGAGGCATATGTAGTTATTACGTATTGAGGCACTGAGTCTTGAAAAGGCCGCCCTTGGTTTAAATTTATATTGTTCCACCATTGAAGCGAGGTGTATGTTTGGCGGTCTATCAGCACTAGATCTAGAAGTTGACCCTGTGCCTGTGACCATTGTGATGCTAGGCACTGCTGTAAGGGCCACATGTGCAATCTGGCGGTTGGGACAATGGCTATGCATGAGGACATCATGCCTAGTAGTTTCATTACTATTTTGACTTGTATACTTTGGTTTGTATACATGACCTGTATTACATTGTGAAATGCTTGTACTCTTTGTGGACTTGGAGTGGCAATCGCTTTTGCTGTGTCGATTGTTGCCCCTAAGTATTGCTGTGTCTGACACGGCTGAAGGTGTGACTTTGTGTAGTTGATTGAGAAACCTAGTTTGTGTAGGGTTTTTATGACGTACTTTGTGTGTTGTAAACACCGTTCTAGTGTGTTGGTTTTGATTAACCAATCGTCTAGGTACGGGAACACATGTATTTGCTACCTTCTGATATGCGCAGCTACTACTGCCAGGCATTTTGTAAAAACTCTTGGCGCAGTTGTTATTCTGAATGTCAACACCTTGAATTGGTAATGTACCCCTTGGAATACAAATCTTAGGTACTTTCTGTGTGAAGGATGTATCGGTATATGGAAATATGCTTCCTTTAGGTCTAGTGTTGTCATGTAGTCTTGTTGTTTGAGCAGTGGGATTACGTCTTGTAATGTCACCATGTGAAAGTGGTCTGATTTGATGTAGGTATTTAATGTTCTGAGATCTAATATAGGTCTCAGTGTTTTGTCCTTTTTGGGTATGAGAAATTACAGAGAGTAAACTCCTGTTCCTTTTTGTTGCATTGGTACTAATTCTATTGCTCCTTTTTGTAGCAATGCCTGGACCTCTAGTCCTAGAAGATCCATGTGTTGTTTTGACATATTGTGTGTTTTCGGTGTAATGTTTGGAGGGAATCTGAGAAATTCTATGCAATAACCATGCTGGATAATTGCCAGTACCCAAGTGTCTGTTGTTATCTCCTCCCAATGTTTGTAAAAATTGCTTAGTCTCCCCCCCCCCACATGTGTTATGTGTTGGGGATTTGTGACTTGGAAGTCACTGCTTGTTTTGAGGAGCTTTGGGGCTTTGGAACTTCCCTCTATTTTTTGGGAAATGTCCCCCTCTATATTGTCCCCGAAAACTTCCCCGCTGATATTGACTTTGATAAGTGGGCCTTGTTTGTGAGGTTGTGGGTTCTGTAGCTTGTCTTCAAAACCCCCCTCTAAACTGTGTTTTGCAAAATGTGCCTCTGCTCTGTGGGGAGTAGAGTGCGCCCATGGCTTTGGCCGTATCAGTGTCTTTTTTAAGTTTTTCTATAGCAGTGTCCACCTCCGGCCCAAACAACTGCTGTCCATTAAAGGCCATATTCAGCACGGCTTGTTGTATTTCCGGCTTGAATCCTGATGTACGCAACCATGCGTGTCTCCTTATTGTTACTGCAGTATTTACAGTCCTTGCAGCTGTATCTGCTGCATCCATTACTGACCGTATCTGATTATTTGAGATACTTTGTCCTTCCTCCACCACTTGTTGTGCCCTTTTCTGGAACTCTTTGGGTAAGTGTTCTATGAAATGCTGCATTTCGTCCCAATGAGCCCTATCATATCTTGCCAGAAGTGCTTGTGAGTTGGCAATGCGCCATTGGTTTGCTGCTTGTGCTGCAACCCTTTTTCCTGCAGCGTCAAATTTGCGACTCTCTGGAGGTGGTGCGTCTCCTGAGGTGTGAGAGTTTGCTCACTTGCGAGCTGCCCCTACTACCACAGAGTCTGGTGTTAATTGCTGCGTGATATACACAGGATCTGTAGGCGGTGGCTTGTACTTTTTCTCCACCCTTGGAGTTATGGCCCTGCCCTTCACAGGCTCCTGAAACACCTGTATGGAGTGTTTTAGCATTCCCGGTAGCATAGGTAAGCTCTGGTATTGGCTATGAGTGGAGGATAGTGTATTAAACAAAAAGTCATCCTCAATCGGTTCTGTATGCAAGGTGACATTATGAAAAGCTGCTGCCCTTGAGACCACCTGCGTGTAGGATGTACTGTCCTCAGGTGGGGACGGTCTCGCTGGGTAACAGTCTGGGCTGTTATCCGATACTGGCGCATCATAAAGGTCCCATGCGTCGGGATCGTCTCGACTCATTGCAGTATGCGTTGGGGATTGCATCAGGGGTGGAGTGTCTACCGGTGATGTGTGCATTGATGGTGGTGGAGATGGTGGCGGAGTTGTCTGTCTTGCCACCTTTACCTGTGGCTGCTTGTCCTTTTCCTGAAAGGCAAGTCTTCTTTTCATCTTAATTGGGGGAAGAGTGCTTATCTTCCCTGTGTCCTTTTGAATGTGGAGCCTCCTTTGAGTGTAGTCTGGCTCCATTGATTCTAGTTCTTGTCCGAACTTATGTCCTTGCATTTGGGAGGACAATCCCTGTTCCTCTGTGTAGGAACCTGATTTCGGTTCCGAGGCTGGATGTTTCGGAATGGAAACCTTTTCAGTAGCCTTTTTCGGCTCCGACGACACTTTCTTTATTTTTGCCGTCGTGATCTCTCGGTGCCGACCCATTTCAGTGCCGCTGTCTCGGTGCCGAACTTGCTCGGAGCCGCTGTCTCGGGCTCGAGATTGCTGTGTGCCGGTATCTCGACCGGAGTCGGATGACTTCGACACAAGCATGCCCTTTTTCGGTGCCGATGGTCGTCACCTATTTTACGGTTTAAGCCATGGCCTGTTGGCGGTGGCGTCCCCTGGGCTTTTGTGGTCTTCTCGTGAGTTTTATGTTTCGACGTCTTACTCACGGTTTTAGGCGTTTCTTCGGGATCGAGCTCGTCCGAGTCCTGGATGGAGAAGCTTTCCTCTTCCTCCTCCAAATGCCTTTATCCTGTCGGCGCCGACGCCATTTGAAGTCTTCTCGCTCTTCGGTCTCTTACTGTCTTCCTCGACCGAAACGCTCGACAGGCTTCACACGTATCTTCTTTGTGTTCTGGAGACAAACACAAGTTACAGACCAGGTGCTGATCTGTATACGGATACTTGTTGTGACATTTTGGGCAGAAGCGGAATGGGGTCTGTTCCATCAGCCTTGAAGAGACACGTGGCCGGGCTGACCAGGCCCCGACGGGGGATCGAAAAAACCCCGAAGGGCCACCGGAGCTCTTCAAAAATCGGTGTCGATCTGTAATAACTAACTCGATACCGAACGCAAACAATACCGTCGATTTTTCCGAGATTCTAACTAACTTTCCGAACCGAAACACGGAGCGAAAAGGAACACGTCCGAACCCGATGGCGGAAAAAAAACAATCTAAGATGGAGTCGAGGCCCATGCGCAATGGAGCCGAAAGGGGAGGAGTCCCTCGATCTCGTGACTCGAAAGACTTCTTCGAAGAAAAACAACTTGTAACACTCCGAGCCCAACACTAGATGGCGGGATGTCTGCAGCTACACATGCCGTCGAATATATATATATATATATATATATATATATATATATATATATATATATATATATATATATATATATATATATCTTTATTTGACTGTTTGAAGTAAAAATTCTTACATGCCTTTAGGAAAGGTTAAAATGCCCAAATTATATATATATATATATATATATATATATATATATATATATATATATTGTATAAAAATATCCGCAGAGCGGGGAGGCTTGGGTGCGTGTAATGAATCTGCAGCTAGATAGAGTCTCTACCAGATACCTCGTTCCCGAAGGTAAGTAACTTGTTCATCTGATAGAGACTTCTAGCTGCAGCTTCCTTACCTTAGAATAGATACCCAGCTATAACCCATGGCGGTGGGTCTGAAGGAGATTTTTATACCAGGAAGTCCTGCAAGACAGAACGGCCAAATGCCCCTCTCTTCTCACCTGGCTATCCAGGCAGTAGTGTTTTGCAAACGTGTGCAAGGAAGCCCACGTTGCAGCCTGACAGATGTCCACCACAGGTACACCACATGCTAACGCAGTGGTAGCAGCTTGCCCGCTAGTAGAATGAGCTCTCAAGCCCTCAGGAAGCTGCTTCTTTGCCAAAGCGTAGCAGATCTTTATACAGAGAATGACCCAGCGCGAAATGGATCGCTTTTGTATACTGCCCAAACCTTCTTTGCACCAACGTACCCCACAAAGATTTGGTCATCCTCCCGGAACTCTTTAGTGCGGTCAAGATAGAACGATAACGCTCTTTTTGGGTCCAGCCGATGGAGGCGCTCCTCTTTCTTAGAGGTATGCAATGGTGCAAAGAAGGTGGGCAGGGTGATACTTTGACCCAGATGGAAAGGGGTCACCACCTTGGGGAGGAAAGGGGCACGAGTTCTGAGAACGACTTTTTCAGGAAAGATTGTGAGACATGGCAGTTTTGATGACAAAGCCTGTAGCTCACTCACTTTTCTGGCAGATGTAATTGCCACCAAAAAGGATGTCTTAATAGTGAGCAGCCGAAGAGGACAGTTATGTGAGGGCTCGAAGGGAGCACACATAAGGAAGTTAAGAATCAGATTAAGGTCCCACTATGGCATAACGAAAGGCACGGGGGGGAACAAATGCACAAGCCCTTTCAAAAATCTCTGTACTATAGGTGATTTAAACAAAGACGGTTGATTGGGCAACTGAAGAAAGGCCGATAAGGCTGCAAGATAGCCCTTGAGAGTCCCTAAGGAGGAACCCTGTTGGGCGAGAGACAATACAAACAAAAGGATATTAGAAAGAGATGAAGAAAGAGGCTCAATAGACCTCTCTGTACAATATGAAAAAAAACGTTTCCAACGGCAAGCATAGATCGACTTAGTAGAGGGACGCCTAGCTACCAGAATGACATCACAGACCTCGGGAGGGAGGTCATAAACCATCAACTGTCGCTGCTCAATCTCCACGCATGAAGGCGCAGAGTTGACAGCTTAAGGGTGGAGAACCTTCCTCTGCTGCTGCGACAGAGATCCTCCCGAAGAGGCAGCCTCATTGGAGGACAGATGCTCATTTTGAGAAGCTCTGGATACCAAACTCTCCGTGCCCAATCCGGAGCCACTAGATTACTTGGGCCCGGTCGTTCTTGATTTTCTTGAGAACTCTGGGCAGAAGTGGTATAGGCGGAAAGGCGTACAGGAGGCCTGAACTCCACTTGTGACGAAAAGCGTCGCCTAGCGATAGCCCCCTTGGAAACTCCAATGCGCAAAACTGCGGACATTGCGTGTTCTCTACGGAGGCGAACAAATCTGACCAAGGAGCTCCCCACTGCTGAAATAGTCCTTGCGCCACCTCCGGATGGAGACACCATTCGTGATCCTCTAAGCATTTTTGGCTGAGCTCGTCCGCCCTGGCGTTCAGAGAACCCCCAGGTGTTGAGCCACCAGGGTCATGCCCTGCTGTCCCAGCCATGTCCAGAGACGTAAAGTCTCTTGACAAAGGGTCCACGACCCCACACCGCCCTGCTTGTTGCAGTACCACATTGCAGTAGTGTTGTCCGTGCACACCTGCACCACCTTCCCTTTCACAACAGGAAGAAATGCTTTTAATGCTAATCGGATTGCCCGAAGCTCCAGCAAGTTATTGTGGAGCCCAGATTCCGCCGGAGACCAGTGACCTCTGATCTCCACCTCTTCCAGATGGCCGCCCCATCGCAGAAGTGACGCATCTGTCACTACTGTGAGATCTGGTTGGGGAAGGGAGAGGAGTCTGCCTTTGACCCAATCGCAGTTCACTACCCACCACTTCAGATCCTTTGCAGTCCCCTCCGAGATATGAACCATGTCGGTAAGATTTCCCTGATGCTGTGTCCATTGGAACTTCAGGTCCCACTGCAGAGCCCTCATGCGCCATCTGGCATGCTTGACTAATAGGATGCAGGAGGCCATGAGTCCCAACAGCCTCAGAGTCTGTCGCACCGAAATCCAGGATAGAGGCCGAAACATCGGTATCATAACCTGAATATCCTGGACCCGCTTTTCGGGAGGAAAAGCCCAATACTGCACTATGTCCAGAACAGCTCAGATGAAAGTGAGCTTCTGAGAGGGAGTCAGGTGTGACTTCGGCACATTTATAGTGAACCCCAGCCAGTCTTCTAGGTATGGGAAGACTGAAATCCCTGACCTGCGCAGATGAGCTGCCACCACCGCCATCACCTTTGTGAACACCCGAGGGGCACTGGTGAGACCGAAAGGAAGCACGGTAAACTGAAAGTGCTTGTGGCCCACCTTGAACCGCAGGTAACGCCTGAAGGCTGGCAGGATAGGAATGTGGAAATACGCATCCCGCTAATCCAACGCTACCATCCAGTCTCCTTGGTCTAGGGCAGACAAAACCTGAGCAAGAGTGAGCATCTTGAATTTCTCCTTCTTGAGGAAGAGATTGACGTCCCTTAAATCCAAGATAGGGCGAAGGCCTTTGTTCTTTTTGGGAATCAGAAAGTAGCGGGAATAACAACCACTGCCTACTTCTGATATCGGGACTCTTTCAATGACTCCCTTGACCAAAAGAGCCGTAACTTCCTCTCGGAGCAAAACCAGATGGTTCTCCATCAGCTATTCCTTTGTCGGAGGGAAAGACTGGAAGGGAAGGGAGTAGCCCTTACGTATGATCTGCAGGACCCACTTGCCCGTTGTGATGGAAAGCCAGTGAGGGAGATGAAAATGAATCCTCCCTCCAACTGGACACACGTGATCCTGCAGAACCACACTAGGAGGGCTTGGGCGCAGTGGAGGGGGGCCGTGTGGTGGCCGACCTCTGGCCAGACCCTCTGGGTCTGATGGTACCATTACAACGTCCTCTTCCAGGATGTTGTGAAGCCTGAGGACGGTGGCTAAACTGTGGCTGCCGTGGTACCACACCCCTTCCAAAGCCTCGAAAGGGGCGAAAGACAGACTGCTGTTGTGGTGGCGCTGAAAGACCCAAGGATCTGGCCATAGTTCGAGAATCCTTGAACCTCTCAAGCCCGGAGTCTGCCTTTTCGCCAAAAAGGCGAGAGCCATCAAAGGGCATGTCCATCCAGCTGGACTGGACATCCCCTGAGAAACCAGTTGAACGCAGCCAGGCGTGGCGACATAGGACCACTGACGATGAAATCGCTCTGCCCAGCGAGTCGGTCGTGGCCAAACCACACCTGATCGTAAACTTGGCTGCATCTCTCCCATCCTTGACAGCCTGGGTGAGAGTGTCCCGTACGCCCTCTGGGACCTGGGACAGCACCTGTGCCACCGTATCCCATAAAGTATGGGAATAACGGCCCAATAGGAAAGAGATGTTTACGGACCTCATTGCCAGGCTGGTGGAAAAAAACAATCTTCCCAAACTGGTCCAGCCTCTTGGATTCCCTATCTGGGGGAGCAGAAGGGAGGGTACCACGAGAAGTAGAGGCTTGGACAACCAAGCTCTCAGGAGTGGGGTGTTGAGCCAGGAAAGTAGGGTCGCAGGGAGCGGGTCTATGGCGGCGGTCGACCGTCCGATTCACAGGAGCCTCTGTGCTGGGTTTGGACCATGTACCCAGAAGGACGTCTGTTAGAGGCTCATTGAAGGGCAACATCGGCTCTGATGTTGTCACCCCCGGTTGAAGCACTTCTGTCAGGATATTCGTCCTGACTGGCACTGTAGGCAAATCTAGGTCCAAGACCTCAGCTGCCCTAGGCACCACCGTAGCAAATGAAGCACCCTCCTCCGTAGCCACATTAGGAGGAGAGAGCATACCAGTATCTGGAGACGTGTCCAGTCCACTGGCCTCCCCTAGACCCTCATACCAGTCCTGTTGCAAACCACATTCTAAAGGGTCCTCAGACCCCTCCCGTTCCTCTTCTGCGTCTGGCTGATCTAAATAATGCTCAGACAATGATCTGGGCCGAATTGGCTCCGTTGAAGTCGGAGTCGACATCGTACGACGGCGACCCGGATCATCCGGAATAAGGATGGGGCTACCACCGGTGGAGGAATCGCCGACGTCAAAACCGGCGCCGAAAGAGGTCGACTGTGAGAGACGGCGCCGGTCCAGATCCAGTATTGGATCCCGGGGTCCCCAATGGCACCGAGGCCGAAGCCGCCTGCGTCAAATCCAAAGGTGCCTCTGCTGACCCCGCAGGCCCAAAGACCCTTCCACGGGTACAGCCCGCTCAAAAACGAGACGCATGGCCTCGTAAAATAATTTTATCTGAGCGGGGGTCGATCCGGTCCCCGGAAAGGGGGGAAGACGCGGAGTCGGCCCTGGCGATGGCTCCGCAGAACCGCGCTCGGAACGTCAACGTTCCACAGACGCCTCGTCGGCTGACGGGCGTGGCGAAGACAAAGTCCTCTTGGACTTCTTCTTCTTGTGCCTCTTACCTTCAGATGACCTCGAATGCGAGGAAGAGGACTTGGGGCTCCGGGAGCGGTGCCGTGACCTCCTCCTACTGCGGGACCGTGACCTCCGCGGAGTTGCGCCGACCGAGGACGAATGGCGGGCCGCATGAAGCTTGAGGGATCTCTCCCTCAAGGCCTTCAGTGCCATGGCCCGACAGTTGGAGCATGAGGTGGAGTCGTGGTCCTTCTCCAGGCACCAAAGACAAACACAGTTCGGGTCCGTCACCGACATGGTGCATTGACACACACCCCATGGCTTGAACCCTGTCTTTCTCGAAGACATGACGTCAAACAGTCAAAAAAGCCTCGACAAACCATCGAAGAAGGGTAGCTCTTTCCAGAATTGCGCTTTAACCATTGCAGAAGGAAAAGAACTGACGTACGCGGACCGAGATGGCGTCTATATAGACAACCATGACATCATAGACAGCTCCAACGACGCTGACGACGCACGAGGAGCTGGTCGACGCATGCGGATACGAACGACGACGCCCAACGGCACGTGCAGGGTACTGCTCAGCAGAAAAAAATCCGGATTTGAAGCGGACGCCAGGGAATTCTAAGGTAAGGAAGTCCGTATCAGATAGAACTGTCAGAGTATCATGGGTGCCTGCTACAGTGATGGGTCCAAGAAGCCCAAGGATGGAATCTGTTAGGGCTTGAAAATGTGGGCTCAGAGTGGCCGGCAGTAGAGTTTGAGCAGCAAAAATCTCTTGCCGTCACCACACGATAGGCCACGCCACTCTGGATTCCTCTCCCTGGTATGTGTGAAAGGGCCTAGGTCTTTAAACTTCACATCAAAAAACCCTGCTCAGAGTCAGAGACGGTCTGGTTGACATTAAAGAAGTTTGCCTTTGGAACAGGACTAAAGCGTATATTAAGGGAACCAAATCCATCTGTCCATAGAGAACAAAATCTACCTGTTCCAAGTTAGCACTGTCCATCATAAAAGTACCCAATATGACTAGTTGCATAGTTTGTCTTAGGAGTAGATGAACAAATATCATATTAATGTTTGACTGCCATGATGGGACAGCGGTTCTTAAATTTTAAACACTTTACTGAAAGTGAGACCTGTATTGTTAATATTTACTGATGGTTAACTGGCACAAACATATTGCTACTGTAATCAGCAAACAATAAAGCCATACTTGCTCTCAGAACATCAGTGGTTAGGCACAAACAATCCACTAAGCAACAAAACAGTCAAAAGGGGTTTGCAAGAAGCAACATATCAGGCAGCAAGTGCAACAACCAACTTATCTGATTATCTATTATGACAATAGGGTTTTTCAGATAGAGGAAGAATAGCAAATAACTGGCTATGTAGAAGGTCTGGGAAATTAGCCCTATAAATGCCTCATAACACTAACCTTTCGCCAAGAAAAGTAAAATGAAAGTTACTATATTTGTGAGACAACTGGATCATAATTTGAACAGAACAGCAATTCTGTATTTTAACTGTTTTTTGTTATAGTTTCCCCCAGCAAATATCTAAGATAAAGACCACTCAGCAGAGACAAGTCTGCAAACTGATAAGCAAAGGCACCATACAAAATAAGAGACATGGGCAAATGAAACCAGAAATAAACGACCCTGTGATTGCTTGTCAGCAGAAGAAACATTGAAAGAGGGAATAAAAATCAATCGACTTCAACGAATGTAGTAAAAGGGAATAAAGAACCACAGCCCCAAAAGGCACACGAACCACTGGGACTTTAAATAATGAAATCCATAAAAAGAAGGAGGGATGCCACAGGCACTGATGAGGATATAACGAAAAAACACAATGGTTTGAGGAGAGAGATAAAGCAAGGGAGCACACAGAAAATACAACTTTTCAAGCATCCATATGATTAAACCCAGAGATTAAGAAATAATGACAGATCTGACAGTCTGATTTGAATTTCTCACGGTTGTAATCATACTATAATCCACCACCCACATGAAGCATCGTCTACATTCTCATTCCCCAACTGGTTAGTCTCAAATTAATGTGATATTTCGAATTAGACACCCCAACGCTATTAACACATCTCACACACACACACTACCGTATGGCTGACCTTTACATACCCATGGTGCGGATTTATACTGTATGTGTAACAAACCCACTTGAAGCTCGTCTTATACAAAAACACCATGTTAAATAGTAAATAACTGAGTCACCAAAATTAAGCATGAAAAACATAGCTATAATAACCTATGCCTGTAGCAATACCTATCTAGCAGATAACCCGTATTTATTTTTTTAAATGGCAGTATAACCACTAAGTGTGAAGTCTTCACTACAATCTTGTACACCTAGAATACGATTTGAGTCGGCCTTTTCTCCTGTACATACTTGCCACACATGCAATGCACTAGAAAATGGAACTATTAGAGACACACTTTGGGAGCAGAAGACATTGGATATAAGTTAATTTAGACAATAACATCTCTCTGCCTTCAGCAATCAAAATACACGATAAGGCCCAACCTGAGAAGACACAGGTAAATGATCTATTTCCCCCAGCACAAATACTAACATTGTGCATACCACTGCCTGTCGCAACCATATAACTAGTATCTCCATGCAACTTCAGTGGACCGAACTGCTCTGCTACACAGCCACCGAAATGGGTACATGGAAGCGTTAAAACCATAGAAACAATCTGTAAACTCCAAACCATGGTAAATAAAGTGGCCTACGGTAAATGCAAAATCCCCTGAAAGCAGTGATAGGGACATTTGCAAGGGCAAGGTGGATGCTTAAGAGCAAAAGGGGCTCACAGCCCAAGATACCCTGGCTGAGCTGGATGGCGGCCAGCTCCCAATGGACTCTGCATTTCACCCACCCACGTCCTTGCGTTTTTTTTTATATATATACTGGATGCCAGCATGGATTCTGGCAAATTTAGTTTCTCCCGAAGTTGCAGTGAATTCTTGGACCATAGAAAATGCAGAAGTGGAATCACAGAACTAAAATGACTAAGCTCGACTTGAGCAACATTTTCCATCAATAATATTAGAATTACTCAGAATATTCCTGGAACTTACCAGGCACAGCACAAATATGACTCGTTTTGTTTAAAACCATTACCACACCTACTCATAGAAGAAAACGTGTTAGTAGGACATAAAGGAAAAGGTTTGTTTGGTTATCTACTAGAGCATATCAAATTTGAGACTGCTGCCCCCTCCCATCTGATATAACCAATAAGATTATTTCTTGTTCTTCATGCAGATCCTAGGAGATAGTTAACTCGTTGTGCTGCAGCAAGGTGTCTATCTGCCACCTAAGAAACGGAACTCTCGAGACGAGATATTCTTGAACATTTCTGACCCATGCCAAACAAATTTGCTGATATGGTTCTCAAAAGCCTACACTGCGGCAATATGCCTTTCTTGCAGAAAACCCCAGGTTTCACCGCTCTCTTCTTTTCTGCTATTTGATTTACAAGAGTAGTTTAGAATGTTAGAGCTGGATTCTAATAGCATGGACGGAAACAAGCAGGCAGCATGATATAACTGAAGTTACATACACTTCAAAATGTTAATGTCAACTTTTGCCTCTTCATGAAATCACAGGCCGCCAATGAAAAGGAACCCCTATGATGTCATCAATCAAAAATGATTTATTCAGCTCACCTGATGAGGATGAACTCCTGCTTCTAAATGGGGAGTGTTTCTTTAGTGGACTGAAAATATAAGTTGAAAGATGGTCCTTGCAAGAGAAAGTCTATCTGCTGAGACCCCTTTTGCTTTTCACATATTGCCATAATTGTAAACTACATGAAGCAGACCGGTAAGACAGACTACTGTAAAAAGCTTCAATGTGCAGGGAAATACATGCAGCAAAGACTTACCCTTACACTGCTTTTTAAAAGTCGAATATTTACAGTCTATTACACAAGGCAGAAACTTTGGCACATGCATAGGGACCTCTCACCTAATGCCTCTGATGTCAAACAGAAGAAGGAGATTTTTATCATACAGGGGTATGCAGTAGAAAGGGCACCTGCAGGTTGTTGTCTAATATTTAAACCGAAAAAGTTTCTTACTCTTCTCGTTTGTTACTTTTCTTCTAACACTACTCTCTGGTACCCCGTGCTTAACTTGTGCTGGTAGTCGGCACCGCACTTATTTGGAGCAGACGCTTTAATTTCATCATCATAGTTTGACCCAGAGCAAAGGACTAAAAGATAAGGAAACAGTGACAAAGGGGTGAAAGTGGGGATGAAAAATAAGAGTGAACTACAGCAACAGAGTGATTGGGGTGGTGGAAGAAAAAGACTGATGGAATCAAGATTAAGGCTGTCATTACGAGACTGGCAGTCATCAGACCGCCTGCCTCGCTGTGGCGGTTTTACCGCCCTGGACCTGGCGGTACTGACTGCCATGTTACAAGTTGTTGGGTTTGGCGGAAGCCAAACCCCCACACCACCACCTGGCCCACTGGTGCGGTCGCACCGACGCGGCTGGCAGTGAGCGCCTCCAGCCCGGAGCAGGCCTCACCTTGCCGGCCGGATTACAAGGCTACAGACCGCCAGGCTTTCCGTGGCAGTCACCCTGCCACGAAAACCCTGGGTAACGCACTTGGCGACAGGAATCCCCATTCCTCTTGCCGGCACACACACCCCCAGACGTCCACACTCTTACAAACACATACTCCACTCACCCACACACTCGCTATATACACCCCCATTCACTTGTAGACACACACTAAAACACGCACACTGAAACACGCATTCACACACAGGCACACCCATGCAAACGCACACACGCACACCCCCATTCACGTGCACACATTCACATTCAATTGCATACGCGCACGCATTCACTCCCCCTCCATATAGACGGACGCATGCACCACCCCCCTTTGCTTTCAAACTACCACACAGGCACTCACACACAGACACCTCCTCACCCTTTCTGACTATCACTTACCTTCTCTGTCAAGGAGGTCGCCCGGGAGGGATGGGTCCTGGAGGTTTTGCTCCACCAGCACCACCACACCAGCAAGACTCTGCCAAGCCATATCACGGCTTGTAATACAGCGGGCGGAGTCTTGCTGCTGTGGAGGTGCTGGCGATGCAACTGCCTCTTCGGAGTCGGACTTCCACCCATAAATGGGCGGCAGTCCTCCAAGGATTCCTTTTATGGCGGTCAGCGGCTTCGGCAGTTTTACAAAAAGACCACTGAAGCCGTAATAAGGGCCTATGGGCCTGATTCTAACTTTGGAGGACGGTGTTAAACCGTCCCAAAAGTGGCGGATATACCACCTACCGTATTACGAGTCCATTATATCCTATGGAACTCGTAATACGGTAGGTGGTATATCCGCCACTTTTGGGACGGTTTAACACCGTCCTCCAAAGTTAGAATCAGGCCCTATGTGTCTGATTTCCATTTTGGCAGATGGAATACTCGGTATGCAAACACAAAGGATATCCCGTCCGTCGTATTAGGATCTCCATAGAATATAATGGGATCGTAATATGGCAGATGGTATATCCGTCACATTTGTGACGGAGTATTCCCCTCCGCCAAGATCTAAATCAGGATCAAAGCATCCTTGGTATTCAGCAAAAAAAGAGCATTTGGCTGCAACAGCACTTGTTTTTGTACAAGCACTGCATTATTATACGGTGCAGGGCCATAATTTGAATGGTTTAAACCACTGTATTAAATGAAAGTAGGTATGGTATAAGGCTTGCACATTTTAAAACTTTGACCCAGAACTAGGGCAGATAACAGGCAGAAGCACAGCTGAGGGATTGAAGGCTAACAGCAAATGACAGCAGAATGCTTCAGCAAGTATCACATAAGCTGAAACCTAAATATACAAACAAAACAGTCTCCTTGAAGTTGAAGTGGGACTTCCATTCACAAAGAAGATCTTTAAGCAGACCAAGTCTCCACAACTCCCCTCACTGCGCGGCAGCTGACAAGCCCCCCCCACCCCACCGTGTGCTTTCCTAAACTGGAGGGTCCTGGGGGAGCACAAGCAGACACACACAATGCCACAAGGTCTAGACCTGTGCAACGCTATCTGCTCACACGCCAACGTTTTAAGGGTGTGAGCCTTTGGTTTTCGGAGAAGCAAAGATGTGTCATTAGAAAGTGAATGATTTAGCTGCTCTACCTGTCAATCAGACGCCCGTTCAACCCTTTCTGATCAGATGTAGCCGATCATGGGCCTCAGAGAGAACACGGAAGCACAGGCTACTCTCCACGGCAATGCCAGGTGGCTGGCCAGGACGGCACAAGGTACCATATCTCCAAGAAATCTTTGCACCGTCCTCGGGTGATATAGGGTGACTGCACGATACCGATACCTTAAACTGGAAGGTCCTTCCCGGCACAAAACATGACGGGGGGACCACTCCGGACTCACTCAGGCCAGGTGTTGTGGGGGGCTGGAGATTTGCCGCCCCCCCCCCCCACCCTCCCTTTCACATCGCGGGGGCTGCGAAGCCTTTGTTACGCCCCTGCAAATAACTATTAGACAAGAAACCCTGGAGCTCAAGAGAGAAATGCAAGTATTTCTGTAAAGTCCTGCCTGCCGGATTAGTTCAATTTACACCATCCTTGAACGTTTTGCCATCATTCTCAGAGGTGAAAAAGAGCAGCAGTTTTAAACCAGGCTTAGCTATTTGCTCCGCCTGGAGTTGGGATTTCCTTTGACTAAATCAATTTGTGTTTTAGCAAGAGAATAGCTGTGTACTACTGCAAGTGTTAGCGGAGGGGACGCTGCCCTCGCTGTGCCCCCGAATAAGTTATTTTTAATTGTTTTCATTATTAGTCAAGGAGAGCCCAAGGAACCAACGTACATAGATAGTTCCCACGTCTCACCCATGAAATTATAATAAAGCAATCTTAAACATAACATATCACAATGAACACTGGCGTTTTCAGTAAGAGGAGTGCATTCTAAGATAGTCATATCTATCTAGGACTGTTAAGTGCTTTTCCCTTTCCGAACTGTTCAAAAGTCAAGAACTTTTTAGCTGTAAGTAATTGCTCCAATGTTCACAGGCCCGCTTTCACAAGTCTAGTATACAACACTCTGACTAGAGTAGGAGGAAGGCTGGGATTATCTAGAAGTGGAGAGTATATGGCTGTCAACCTCCGTCCCCCTTGGACATGGTCAATATCAACCAATTGGTATAGCTGTTTGGACCAATTGCAGTTGTCTGCGTATCAACAGCCTAACACTAGTGCATATATTTCCAACTAATATTAGGTAATTTTCTATGGGAAAGGAGTGTGCTCTGCACTCTCTGTAAAACCAACGCACTACCTAGTGAGATTGAGCAACATGGTAATCTCTCTCCAGGTCTGGAAACATCAAAACAGCCTAGGTCATCCGGTCTAGGATTGCATCCCCCACAATGCCCCCCATTACAAGCAGTGATTTAATATTGCTGAAAAACGATTGAATCACAGGAACTGTTATGTTAGTGGATAATTGCAACATTTAAAAAAATCTTAACAGCACTATAGTTTTGGTAAGAGCCACTCTACCACTCATGGACAACAGCAAAGAGATCCATCGCTCCATCTGTCCACTAAGCTTGTGCTTCGCCTGTAGTAATTACTGCTTGTCCATGTTTACAAAGATAACCAGATATCTGACCGAGGATTCCCGCCACCACAGAGGAAAAGCTAACTGTGGCTTGATGGATGAGTCAGTAAGGGAAACATTTTGGACTTTCCTCTGTTGATATGTTGCCCGATAGTTCTGCAAAGCATTTTAATTAGGCTATACAGGACGTGAGACTGGTCTCTGGATTTTTAACACACAGCAGAATATCGTCTCCGTATTATAATGATAATTATAGCTGTTTTCAGGGAACGCAATATGTTGGTTCAAGTGAGTTCACCTCACCCATGTGACCAAGGGTTCTACGGCCAGGGCAAAGAGTAGGAGAAAGAACAGCCCTGTCTGGTGCCCCTGTAGACTGGGAAAGATTTTGAAGTACAACTGTTTATCCTTACAATGGCAGTTGCACTACAGTACAGGAGTTTTATAAGTCCATTTTACTGGCACTGATTTCTAACTAACACAGGACTGAAAACATGTAAGTTCACTCTATACAATCATATACCTTTTCAGCATCTAGAAACGACAATAGTGCTTTAATCTCAGGCATTCTTAAGTTATTAAGCGTGGCCTACAAGGAACAACAGACCCAGATTGCTCCAGAAAAACCAAACCCCCACGTCAGTCAGTTTAGTCGGTTCACAACAACGCAGACCAATGTTTTACTGCCCAGGTTCATCAAGGACAGTGGCCAGTAGAAGCCACAGTGCCAACTATTCTTACCAGATTTCAGAATAACAGTAACCGGTACCTCTCTAACTGTGGGGGGAGCATCACCAGCCTCCAACGATTTTTGGTAGAGGTCAGGCAGCCAAAATGCTGGGAGAACCGTATACTTTTTGTAAAATGTCATAGTCAGCCTGGCAGAGACAGGGCCCTTGCCCCGTCCAGGCCTTCGATGGCAAGAATGGTCTCCTGCGCATCTATAGGTACCTGTAAGAATTATCTAGCATCTCCGTCTATCCACACCAGCACAATGTCTACCCTTCGCTGATAGGGACCAATACAGATTTTTCATAATAGGAACAAAAACTCCTGCATTGTGGCAACACTCCCTCCCATCATTTTATCCGCGTGTCGCAAAATTTAATGGATCACTGTATTCAGGTTGGCTCTTTTCAGCAGCCATTTGAGAGTTTTACTGCAGCACTTTCCTTCACCATGATTGCAGACTCTAACCTCTCTACCTCACTGGGTATATCCGCCAGCTTCCTAAATTTAAGAAGGGCCTCATTTGTTTAAGCCAGGAGCCCAGGTCGTCGTTGACGCTCTTACCTCTCCTCTAATTTCCTCAAATTCCTTTCAATAGTTCCTAGTGAGATGCGGATTGACTGTAGCATTCCAATCTGCTTAACTAACATAGCCCGTAAGGATCAGATGGCATCTACGGTAAATGCACAATGTCGGTAATCCATGGAAACATCTCCATGGATTTAAGCCAGAAATCAATGAGTGTGTGTATGTGTGTAATGGGACGCAGAGTAACAGGAATAAACTCTATCCAATCCCCTAATCATCCTTCAAACCGCCATCAAACTATCCATATTAAGCACAAGAGGGAGAACTTTAACAGCATGTGGGTGATCCAGTCTGGTGGGATTAGTGCTATCTAGGTGAGGATGGAGCATTAAATTAACATCTCTCCCACACCTCTGTAGTGTCGCCTAAAATACATAGTGCAATAACGTGTTTGCAAAAGTCATGAGAGTCATCATTAGGTGCCTAGACTTTGATAGATGTAATCAGTGAATCATGTAGTGTGCATATATAGGAAACCTGCACATCAGGTCAGTATACGAATGTAGAAGCTGGAAATATAGTGATTTCTAAATCAATATTGCTGCTACTCTATAAATGTGCTACACGGTGCAACACATCTGCACTTTTCTCATCTGTATGCAAAAGAGCCAGCATTCCTCTGTCATAGGCGTCTCTCTTCTATAGGTGCAATCACAATACCATGTCTTTCAAGGTAGGGTAGTATTAATTTTCGTTTTCAGGATTACTCAACTCTTGCACATTCCACGTTATTATATTAGTAACTATCAGTTCCACCTGCATCCAATTATGTTTGAATGTTTATTAAGTGTAACAACGCATCAATAAGACACGAGGGTCGAAAGGAGCATAATGAACAAGTGACCTACCTTCTGTAATTATGTATCTGGCAGAGATGGGATCTAGCCGCAGATTCCTTAACTTAGAATCCTCCCAAGGCAACAGCCTGGATCCAGAAACTTTTTTCCCTTAGTATGTCTGGGTGTCGGCAGAGGGTGTTGCGTGTCTCCGTAATGACGTCACCCGCCGATGTGACGTCAACGGAGTCTATATAACTACCCCACTGACGCCAGTTCCTTCCATGACTGTTTTCCATGCTTAAAACGTGGAGCCACAACAGAAACTGGCAATGAAAACAGTGTGCTGGAAATAAATACACCTTTGTGTCAATTATCACCTAAATCTTAAGCCCAGGTGTAGATCATCAAAATGAAATCTATGGAGACCACAGAGGAACTCAGATCACAGAACGGGGGTGAAGGAAGGGTCATTAAGGAATCTTCTGTCTCTACCAGATACACCGTTACAAAAGTTAAGTAACTTGTTCATCTAATAGAAACATCTAGCCTCAGATTCCTTAACTTAGAATCAGATACCAAATCATAAAAACCCCAGAGGAGGGGATGTGAACTGAGACCCTACAAAGGGTCCAAATGTCATTAAACCGGTCAAGAACCAGAGGAAAAGATCAGAGAGGAAGAAAAATGAGGGAGAATAAAAACATATTCTAGAACATCTCAACCTGTGTAAGCACAGGTGAATAACACCATAAAACATGAGAGCACAGAAAGAAGCTCATCCATGTTAGAGGATAGAATAAACTCATCCACATTAACATGACAATCGTGTCAGAAGCAACAACCACATT
Source organism: Pleurodeles waltl (assembly GCF_031143425.1). NCBI lineage: Eukaryota > Metazoa > Chordata > Amphibia > Caudata > Salamandridae > Pleurodeles > Pleurodeles waltl. The sequence goes on along the minus strand of NC_090440.1, from coordinate 157,163,043 downwards.
GGAAGCCTTTTATCCAAAAGGAAAGCTGATTTAGTATAGGAGAAAAAGGCTAAGAACTCAAAAAAAATCCCTAAGAGGAAGAACATCCTCATTAGGAAAAGAGTTGGTGAAAAGACAGTTGTAAGAAAAGGGATACAAAAACGGGAAGAACATGAGAAAAACTCAACCACTCAACACTGGCCACTCTCCAAAACCTTGATTGTAAGGAACCCTTCTTGGCTTCTCCCTTCGCAGATGAAACTAACCTCCTAGGAGAAAACCTAGGCTGAAACTTATGCTTTCAGGAAGAAAAGGACCGAGGAACGAACTTGGGAGATGACCTAGAGTGTGACTTCCACCATTTGCCAGATGCAGAGCTTCCCTTATAAGGCAAAGCATGCTTGTGGTCCTTAAAGGCTTTAGAAATCATTGCAGGCAATTATCCCAAAACAGAGCCTGACCTTCAAAAGGAAGTCTTAGGAGAGCCGCTTTCTCCCCAGGATCAGCCTTCCATTGCCGCGACCAAAGAGAACTGCGTGCCCCAATCACTGCCCCATAAGCCACAGCGGATAATATCCGAAGAAAAATCAGCCAATAAACGGGCTTGTTGTTCCATAACAGACAGTAATTCAGAACATTCCGACCCATCCTGCACAGCCACAGCAAGTTTGTCAAAGTCCTGAACCGAGGACTGCGCAGAATAAGCTGAAAAAATACCAGCCCAAAGAGAATTTCTAGCAGAAAAAGCCCACTTCATACCGGAGTCCACCTTCCGATCGGTAGCATCAGAAATAGTACAGTCTTCCGGACTGACAGCTGTTTTACCAATCAAAGTAGCCAGCATAGAATCTAAACGCACAAAAGGAGGCAGAGCACCCTCTCCCTCCAGAAAATAAAATTTTGGGAGAAAACGCAGAACTTGGGCTTTGTCCACCTCTTTCCATTCCCGGAAAACCATGTCCTTTACAGGCCCCAGGAAAGGCATAGCAAACAGAGAAGTCGCCACATATTGAGGAAATAAGGTAGAATTATCCCCTGCAAGTTGAAAAGCAGGAAAACCCACATTTTCCCGTACATGAGCCAGAATAATCCACATCATCTCACGAGACACATATTTGCACCCAGAAGAAGTAGAAGGACCATCCTCCTCTGAAGAAGAAGAAACAGCAGCCTGCATGGAGGTGGGAACAGCAGAGGGACGACCCAAATGGACAGCCCCAGTCTGGAGAGCCTTTGAAACTGACACCTCAATCACCACAAGACATAAGAGGAGCAGAACCAGCCATATCAGTCCTGGCCACTCTAGCAGACTGCAATGGCACAGGAACCCCCCCACCCATTCTTAGAAGAGGAAGAAGTCACTCTCCTGCGTTTTGCACCCTTCTGCTCTGACCTGATGGCACAAAAGAAATGCCCAACTCCACCTTTCCTAGCTTAAAAAGGCCTAAAACGCCCTCACAGATCCCCAATCATGTCATGTTTAATGTCTATTTATCCTCCTTGGCCAAAGTAGTCACTCCCCACAACCTTTCATTGGTCACCTACGCCGATGATACTCAACTAGTGGTTTCCCTTTCTAGCTCTGGGAATTCTCCCTCTGTCAACCTAGCTGGCTGTATGAGGGACATCGGCGACTGGATGAGTCAATCCAAACTTAAATTTAACAATGGCAAATCTCAGGTACTCATTTTAGGTAATGGCTCTCCTGCTCCCCCTTTAACATGTTACTCAGAGGCCTTTACCAGTCTGCCTCCTCCTAAAGGTCAGGTAAAAAGCCTAGGTTTTGTACTGGATTCCCGCCTTACGATGGAACCACAAGCTAAGAATATTTCCTCGGTCTGTTTTGGCTTCATTAGATCTCTCAGGAAGATTCTCAATCTTCTTCCCATCGCATCTAGAAGAATCCTGGTCCAGGCACTGGTTCTTCCAGACTGGATTATGGGAATTCTCTTTATCTTAGTTCCCCGGAATATGTATTAAGGAAACTGCAGATTGTACAGAACACGGCAGCTAGGCTCCTTATGAACTGTCCTAGACATCTATCTGCCAAGCCGGCTCCTGCAGCACTCCATTGGCTGCCGATTAAACAGCGTATACATTTTAAATCCATGTGTATCACCCATAGAGCCCTACACAACAAAGGTCCATATTTCCTCAGAAAATGTATTTCCATCTACGCCCCTTCGCGACACTTGAGATCTTCTTCCACCGACAGATTCATATACCTCGCGTCAATGGATGATGGGGAGGAAACTTTCAGTATTAAGGCTGCTCGTCTTTGGAATGCCCAACCTCTTGAGCTCCGCCATGAATCTTCGGAATCTCTTTTTAGGAAGAAACTGAAAACTATTCTCTTCAGTCGTTAACCTGTCCTCCTGCCTTCCTTATAATCTTTCCTGTACCCTTAGCGCTGGGATGCCCTAGGGTAGCTACGCGCTCTATAAATGCATAAAACTAACTAAAACTAAACTAATCACAATGTAATCCCTAACAGGCCCCCCAATCAGTAAACCCCCTGAATTTTTTTTTTTTAAATGCAGGCCCAAACGCCCGCCTTACCGCCCCGAGAAAGGCAGAAATCAAGCTGCTGGGCATTCGACATGCTCCACGATACGACCCGGAAGCACAACCACAGCAGAGCCGTCCGACCGCGTCAGATGCCGCTGCAGGAAACAACAACGAGGCTGTCACGCATGTCTCCACCATGCCGTTGCCGAGCGAGGGAAAACGGCACCATGGGCACCGCGACCAGCACCGTATTAATACTCCTGACCTCGTCTGGAAACGAGGGCAAGCTATTTGCTAAAGAGTCCCATAAGGAATGAGAAACGTCCAAGAACACAAGACTTGTTCACAGAATGTAAAGCAGAACTAGTGGAGGAAAAAAAATATGCCTGCCACAGACATTTAGAGCTCTAGACTCTCTATCAGGAGGAGCATGGGGAAGGGACTCCTTATCAGGGAAATGTAAAACCGCCTGTGCCACAAAACTGCGAGGAGTAGGACGTCTAATCAAACAAGGTGGGTCACCCAGGGCAGGAAGGTGCCTTTGGAATATATCCCGGTCAATCGGAGACTAAGAAGTAGGCTTAGCCCAAGCACCCAAAAATACATCATATAATGCCTCGCTATAAGGAAGCACTGGCTCAACCCTGGTCTGGCTATGGTGAAGTGTATCAATTAAAGGTTCTGAAGCTAACTCCATTAAGGGAAGGGTGAGACCCAACACCTCTGCAATCCTCTTTAGCACCTCCATAAAAGAGGAACTCGTTTCCGTATCAAGTCCAGGAGGGGAAAGAAAGCCCAAGGCCGGAGAAGAATCTGAGCCACTAGCAGTAACTAGATCAGATAACCAGCTTTCCTCTCTAGGAGGCCCTGACTCCAATATCGCCTCATCACCATCCCCTGCAGCAGGAGCACCAGGAATGGAGTCTTGCAGAGGAAGGACAGGTGCCGTTCCCGATGTCAGCCAGCATCGAGAAGGCAGAGCCGCGACACTGACGTCAGATGGAGAGGGGGAATCAACTTTGATTGGCGCCACCAGCGAAGTCGCCAGAGTCAACTAATCGGATGTCAGCACCAAAGGTGGGAACCCCATAGGGCTGTGGACTGGCGCCACAGTAGGCACGTCAGAAGACATTGCAGGCCTAACCAAAGCCGAAGGCGAACCTGCCAGCGTGGCCACAATCAAGGCACCGCACACCTTGTTGGGGCCAACAGGTTTTCCAGAGGAAGGCGGCTGACCACAGATGGCATGCAGGTAACAATTATATGCAAGCATCTGGTCTGGAGTCGCCCCATCTCCCAGAAAGGGAGGAAGGTGTAGTGCAGACCCTGACCTCGTCTCCTCAGCCGAGGAATGACGGGAGGTTGAGTGCGGTGATGTCGGTAAATGCCAAGACTTACCTGTGGATGTCAAAGAAGATCAGCGTCTAGGAGAGCGACTTCTCAAACAGGTCCAGGACCGGACGTCAGACCATGAGGGAAATTTCCTGCAACGGGAAGACGTGGACTCCTCCATCCACGCTGCCACAAGGTTCACCTACACTTGTAAAGAGCTATAAGTCGAAGTTGCTGACAGGAGCCGCAGTCCTCAGTGCCATAGTGCTCACCCAGGCATTACATGCTCACCGAATGGGAATCCGTAGCCAACATCTGCCGTGCCCAGTACCCACAGGGTTTAAATCCTGATGACATAGCACAGTTTCCGAAGATGACTAAAACGTTGAAGGAGACTGAAAACGGCCAGAATAACCGTCTCCGGATCCACACTGCAAGCGCGGAAAAGCAGGAACTGGTGTCAGCGCATTGGTGAGGGAGTTATATAGACTCCACTGACGTCACATCCAGCAGGGGACGTCATTACGGAGTCACCCAGCTCCCTCTGCAGATGCCCTGGTGGGCTGAGAGAAAAAACGTTTCTTAATCCAGGCAGGCGCATCCCCCATCCACACTGAGAACCCCAAATATCAGTGTAATCTATGCTAGAAGTCCAACCCACGAACTGTACAACCATGCTACTTGCATGGGAAAGGACTAATCGCAAATCATCATCATCACCACCCTTCCCCATATTCCAATAACAAGATGTTCTGTTAAGCTGGCCTGTTGCTGCCAGGAGTGCCCACCCACATACAGAGCAATTTATTAACCAACCGGCACCCAGGGCTTTTAGTTATATCGATGGTCCACATCCCATCAAACTGTTCTCTTTCCTCTCAGCTAATATTACCCAAATGACATCTGCATAGTAACTCACTGGGTGTAGAACATGTCCTGTGCGGTATTACACCCATTTTCCAAGCCAGAGAAAACACATGACAGGCCTAGAGCATACATCTATGTTCAGTGTTTCTCTGAGTCTCTGTCATTATTGTCACCCCTACGGTTCCTACAGCCTTCAACTCTGATCGCTGTCTTCGCAAACTGTATTGCCTCCTTGGGGTTGTCACATGATATACTCAAATTCTGGCAGAATACAGCATAGCATATAGCATATTTGATGTTATGTGACCTCAATAGCCTTTTGGCATCAGCAATACCTTTCGGGCCCTCTGCACTGCTACAGTGAAATCCAGTTTGATAGATAATTCATTGTCCTTATGAAGAAGGGGAGGTCTTTCCTGTAGCCAGCAGAGGAGTAGTGTTATGATCACAATTACTTAAATGTCTGGCGATAAAAGGTCTGGAATGACCTCCAGGTGAAGTTCTAGGAGTGAGTAATCGGTGAGCTCTTCCAACTTCCAGCAAATCAGAGACGTTTTAGCCTACTAGACAAGTCTTTAAGTAGTTGCTAAACAAATGTGTCAGGTTTACAAAGGCTGATGGTTGACTCTTGAAAGCAAGCTATGAGGATATTATGCATATGGGATCTTGAGTCAAGGTTCTTTGAGGCAACTTTGACTATCTCCTTTTCCTTGTGCTTTAATGTGCTGTGATATGCCAGTAACAGGCCTTCAAGGACCAAGAAATGCCGCTTAGTCTCATCCAACTGATCGCCATGATTCTCAAGGGGGTCTTTCATGTGATCCATGTGTGATGTTAAGTAGTCAATTTTACGGTCAATCATCTTCAGGATGGATTTCATATCCAGCCTGAGGATAGCAAGGGGAAATCAGAGGAACCGATTTCCAAGGAGGAAATATTGATAGCCATTAAGAAACTCAAACTAGACAAGGCTCCAGGGCACAATGGATACTTTACCGCGTTCTACAAACATTGGGCCTGATCTGCTAGAGTTGCTGTTGAAATTATTTAATTTCTTCCAAGAGAAACAATAAGTAATAACCAACATGCGTGGAACTGCGGTTCACTTCTACTGAAACCTGGAAAGGATCCGAGCTCCTGCGCATCTTATAGACCAACATCTCTGATAAATGTAGATTATTAGAGGTTTGTGTAATATGCACATCAAGAATAGAGTTCATACTGCGCAAACTGGTCCATTCAGACCAGGCTGGCTTTATAAAAAGGAGGCATACCAGAAACAACACAAAGAAGGCCCTGAACTGGTTGGACCAGGCAGAGAAAAAGCAGAAAGATAGCGAGTAGGCCTGTGAAACGGTCAACAGGCGGTTCATCAATCACGGATTTATAACATGCTGTAAATCACCTGTAAATGTCTCAAGGGCCTGGATTTGCTAACTGCTTCATGGTGATCTGTTTACAGGTCAGAGAACATCAAATATGCTATATGCTATGCTGTATTCTGCCAGGTCTTGAATCCTTTCCTGAATTACCAGAGTAATGAGGCAGTCCTGAGGTGCAGAGGAAGGTTGTTCCAAGCTTTGGCCGCCAGGTGTGAGAAGGAGTGTCTTTCACTGTTGCCTAGGCGGATCCGGTGAGTGTGTGTGTGTGTGCGAGGAAGAGGGAGACGGATTGTAGTTGTCTGGTCAAATGGTGTAAGGTCATGCATTTGTTGAAGTATGCTGGTCCTTTGATGTGCAGGGCTTTGTATATGTGGGTCAACATCTTGAACTGGTATCTTTTCAATCAGGAGCCAGTATAGCTTCTTGAGGTAGGGTGTGATGTTGGTACGTCTGGGGAGGTCAAGCATGAGTTCTGCTGTTGAGTTTTGTATCATTTTAGTCTCTTCAGGAGGCGTGCAGTGATTCCTACGGAGAGTGTGTTCCTATAGTCCACCCTGCTTGTGACGAGGGCCTCTGTGACGGTCCTTCTAGTGTTGACTGGGAGCCACCTGAAGGCTTTGCGGAGCATGCGCAGAGTGTGGAAGCAGGTGGGAAGAGTCTGTGTTTACCAGTTTCTTCATAGATAGCTTGCTGTCCACGGTGATGCTGAGGTTGCGGGCATCGTCTGTCAGGCGGGGATGGGCTGAGTTCAGCAGGCCTCCATGCGTTGTTCTAAGGCAAAGTGCCGGTCCCAAAGATTAGGACTTCTATCTTGTCCGTTTTTAGTTTGAGACAGTTGTCCTTCATTCAGGTGGCAACGTTCATCATAGACCAGCGGAAGGTGGCTCTGGTGGTCAATGGGTCTTCTCACTTCTGCATGTTTCCAGTCCTCAGGGAAGGAGGCCAACGTGTTGGTGGCATTCGCCAATCATCTTGCTTCCTAAGTTGAAGATGTAATGGGGGCAGGGGTCCGTGGGTGCTCCCGCGTGCACAGGTCATGACAGCGATTGTGGCTTGAGTTGTGAGAGGGTCCCAATGGATGAGCAGGGGTTTGAGGTTTGTGTGCGTGAGCAGGCGGATGCTGTTGGCGGTTTGGGTTTGACGTTTTCATAGATGACTGAGATCTTGAGGGCAGGACTAATGCACATGGGCTTTGGAGAAGAGCTCATGGGTTGGACGCAGGCAGGGTATGCCGCGCGAGGACCTCCAAGTGTAAACGGGAGATTGTAAAAAAAAAAAAAATCACATTTATGTGGGTAGGAGGCAGTGAAACCCTATCTTCACCGTTGTTTGCACTATACATTGAACCACTCACACAGAGAATCAGAGACAATTAAGGCATCAAAGGGGTCATACTAAGAGTTGGTACACCAAAAGTACAGATATTTCTAGTTGATAGACTCATGGCCTCGACCAATCCGTGCACATCCACAAGATAACTGTTTTAAGAGATGGATTGTTTCCAGGAAGCAGCAGGATTCAGAGTTAAAACAGCACAGTCCTAAGACCTTTTGGTATTAGTGGATAGGGAAACAGGAACACTTCTGCAGCACACCACATTACTTACATTGTCCTCCACATATAAGTTAACTATAGATTGGCATAGCAGTGATGAAGGAAAAGAGAATGTGGAAAAACTAAACTACATTTCTCAAATTAATAAACTGACCCTATAAACAAAATCAGGGCAGGAAGAATATCAGAAATCAAGATGATTATCCTCCCTAAATATATGGTGGGTGTTTAAAGCTTAGCTGTTCTGGACAGGGAAATCACATCTCTGGTAGGAGATGTTTGGGTATGTGGAAAACTAAAAATGGGAAGAACACAAAGCACAATATTAACTATAGGAGGGGAGCTTGGCATTCTGAATTCACTAACAATCATCAACCAACTGTAGGAAAATGGGCTGGGTTGTTTGCAGGTTGCCCCCCACTTTTTGCCCCTATTTGGACTACTAGCTGCCGGTTTGTGCCTATGGCAGTGCACTGAGTGCCAGTGCCCTTTCCCTAAAAATGAGACATATGTCCAATTGTAATCCAATTGGCAAGGGCTTTAGCACCCCTGTAATTCCCTAGTAAATTGCACCCCTGATGCCCAGGTAATGGGCACTAAAGAGGGCCCCTAACGGCTGTAGCGTGTATTATGCCACCCTAAGGGACCTACACTCAAAAACATGCAGACTGCCATTACATAATGTGTGAAATGGTGCAAACCATTTTGAAAACACAACATTGCACATACTCCACGTGCTGTGCCCACACCCACTGCATGTGATACATGTAAGCCAACCCTACAGCAGACCTTGGAGCCCTAAGGCAGGGTGCATTATATTATATTATACGTGAGGGCACATCTGTAAAAGCAGATAGGCCCCTGTGATGTCTAGTTCCATTACTAAATACTGCAAGTAATCAGGCAGCCATTTTAAGGACATGTACTTTGGCAATGGCCATCACAAGTTACCCAGCTACATGATGGCTGCACAAACTAATGGTGTTTGGTATCAAACACCTCGTCTTAATAAAACCACACTGATGCCAGTATCAGATTTATTATGACATGCACCCAGAGGGCACCTTAGAAGTGTCCCCTGAACACCTTCTAGTTTGAGTGTGCTGGGTAACTGGTATCACCCAGCCTCCCACCACAGACAAGTTTTTGACCCTCTGCAGCTGAGAGCTCCCGCTCTCAGAGACCAGAAACAATGTCTGCTCTGGAGGAAGGTGGTCACACCTCCTCCAATAGATGGCTAGCGTTTCAGCATATGAGAGCCAGGGGCTTGCAAGCCGCTGCCCCCTTCGATATGCAAACCTGGCTTTCCCCCTGCCCTGAGGACAATTTGGCACCAGGCGGAAAATTTAGGAGGCATGTTGCACTTTTAGGCTAGTCACACCCAGGTGGGCTACCTGAATTGGACACTCAAGGGTTTCTCCATCTTGTTTTTGGTAAAACTAGGAACTCTGGGTCTGGAATATAACCACTCTCTACAGGAAGTGGACATAAAGTGGATGTAGTCACCCCAGGTGCAAGTAGCCCATTGGCTACTACCATACACTCTCCTAAACGTCCATAAATGTAATATTTAGGGGTCCACCTAACACCAGGACTTCAGACTACTGGGAACTGAAGGAGGACAAAAGAACAGCAGTTACCATGAAAACAGAGGGCTTAAACCCTTTGGCGCAAACCCTGCCCTGCTGCTGGAATCTCGACAATTGCATCAACCCGACTCGTCCAAAAGCTGTGCATCCTCCCAAAGCTGTGGAGGACTGTCAGTGCTTCACCAACCTGCCAGCAGTTCCCTTGGGGAGGAGGAGCAATGCCACTGCATCGGCAGGCACCAACCGCATCGGTCTGGGAACCAGTGTTGTTGGCTATCATGCCCAACGAAAGAGCAGCATGACAGGAGGAGGTTTTTTGAGGCTCAAGGGGGTCAGCTCTGTCTATCGGGGAGTTTCAAGATGCTAGACTCTCCAGGAGACCCCCTGCACCAATACCCTGACTACTGGGGCCCCTGCACCCACCAAGGCTTGTTTGTGTCCATTCTGGACACCTCCACCACCAATACATACCTGCACATCGAGAGACTTCAGGACTGATGAGCTCCACATCCAGAGTGGCCCTTTTGCTTTGATTGTCCTCCCTCTGCAGGATGATCGAGAACTGTGAGAGCCTCCAACTCTAAGTGGCCATCCAGCCAGCATCTCTGAACCTGCGTCCCCCAGCCCAAGTACAGGACTTCTGCTTGCCTCTCCTTGGTCCAGGAGCCCCCTCGAGCAGAGCCCCCTATTGGGTTCTGCTGGACTTGTCCCCAAGTCCCAACTTGCAGACTCTTCTGTTTTTACAGATCCATTTAAACTTTCACTGCTATAGCCCTCAAGGCTACCACCCGGACAAACCAGGGCAGGTAAACCCTAACTGCTGGTGGTACTTGGGACCTTGGCCCTCAGCACCGTAAGTGCTAAAGGATAGCCTCTACAACCGTTTGCAAGTATACCTATGCAGTGTATGTTTCTTCCATAGGGTGACATGACCACGTTCAAGGCTCATGCCTTGAATCAGACAGCTTTGCTATTTTACTGTTTTTCTTGTAAAAATCATTAGCGTCAAAAGTACTTACCCAATCTCAATGATCTTGGTGTCTAAATTTATACGAAAAGCTGTGTTGTTTTCCTAAACTGGTCTCGGGTTTCTTTTTGAGCATCTCTGATAAGCCTCAGCTGCTCAACCACACTACCTAACTAGAGCACTTGGGATTGTTAAAGTAACCCCCTGTGTAGGAAGTTGGGGTGCTGTAACAAAAGGCATGAGCCTTTGAGGCTCACCGCCAGGTGTTACAGTTCCTGCAGGGGGAGGTGAGAAGCACATCCACCCAGTACAGGCTTTGTTCCTGGCCACAGAGTGACAAAGGCACTCACCCCAGGTGGCCAGAAACTCGCCTGGTTGTGGCAGGCTGGCAGAAACTGGTCAGTCTAGCACTAGGATTCAGGACTGGTATTCAGGGGGCATCTCTAAGATGCCCTCTGGGCGTATTTTACAATAAATCCCACACTGGCATCAGTGTGCATTTATTGTGCTGAGAAGTTTGATACCAAACTTCCCAGATTTCAGTGTAGCCATTATGGAACTGTGGAGTTCGTAATTGGCAGACTCCCAGACCATATACTCTTTATGGCTACTCTGCACTTACAATGTCTAAGGTTTTGCTTAGACACTGTAGGGGCATAGTGTTCATGCAACTATGCCCTCACCTGTGGTATAGTGCACCCTGTCTTAGGGCTGTAAGGCCTGCTAGAGTGGTGACTTACCTATGCCACAGACAGTGAGAGGTGGGCATGGCACCCTGAGGAGAGTGCCATGTCGACATAGTCATTTTCTCCCCACCGGCACACACAAGCTATGAGGCAGTGTGCATGTGCTGAGTGAGGGGTCCCCAGGGTTGCATAATACATGCTGCAGCCCTTAGAGACCTTCTGTGGCCAAAGGGCCCTTGGTACTAGGGGTACCATTAACAAGGGACTTATCTGTGTGCCAGGGCTGTGCCAACTGTGGGAGCAAAAGTACAGTTTAGGGAAAACACACTAGTGCTGGGGCCTGGTTAGCAGGGTCCCAGCACACTTTCAATCATAACTGGCATCAACAAAAGGCAAAAAGTTAGGGGGGTAACCATGCCAAGAAAGGCATTTCCTTACACCCTGTAAAACAATAAGGGTTGTCTGGACTTTCCGCATGGTGTACCCAAACACTGGTACACTACATGAAAAGCCAGCTTTCTACACCAACTCTGCTTCCTGTCGGAATGGATGAAGGAAGGAATGGAGACAGGACACACTAATGTGGAGGCACCTGCAAGAAGTCACATGAATACCCAAGTGTCAGTGATACCAACATCTATACATATTGAGGATACCACACATGAGGAGGAGGATCTGGAAGCACCTGAGGGCCTAGGGATAACGACTGCATAGCCCATTCCCTTCATACCACTGTAGAGAAATGCATATTTTACTGCTGGGATAAAGAAGGAAACCTTTGAAGGGGTAGAAGGCAGGGTGAATCTTTTGTTTGGAAGACATGTTTACAATGGGCAAATAGAAAGTTCTGAAAACCTAAAACAGAAATAATGATTAAGAGAGAACGAACAGTTTAGATGCACTCAGTATGACATTTGGTTCTACAGCCAGACATCAAACGGGTGGCACCAGAGCACTGATAGGGCTGGGCAAATTGCATTAGAGACCAAATAGGGACAGAGCATGCCATCTCAAACCTCTACAAGATGCTACAGAAGACACAGCTGGATCAAAGAGCACACTTTCACATAGTATGGGAGAACAAATGTATGGTTCAGTTGGATGTAGACCAGTGGAGAGAAAACTTACATTGGGAACATTATTTATGCTAGTCATGCACAATACAGGAAAACATTATACAGAATTCTCTACATATAGTTTCTCACAGTAGTACGACTACAGATCATCGACCCTGTAAGACGCCTCTGGAGGGAGAGCAGGGACAAGGCTACTATAACACATTCTCTGGTCCTATACAAGGATCCAGGGCTTACAGCGATTGCAGAGGTCGCATGGAACCGAACTGCAAAATGCCCTGAAGTGATTCTTCTGCAGAGTCCATGAGTTTTCATTTACTGATTACGCTCAGAGAGGGTAACCTTTTATCACATCTACTGCTGGCAGCAAAACATGACTTATTGGCACTGTGTGAGAAACCATCAACGCTGGAAATTGGCTGAAGGTGGGTGAGGATGTGTTCGCTTCTAGGAATGGAGAAATTAGCATATATAGTATTAAAAAAAGAGAAAGTATTCACACAAGTGTGGTGTCCGTTGGTGAGATACATGGCTAAGGACAACCAAGAAATGACCTGCCTCAAAATTCTGTGAGTTCTGTAATTAAAGACTGTGTCAAGGAGGGAAAATCAGTAGAGAAACAGAGACCTGGCACCATGTATCATCAATGAACAGGACATGAACTAGACTCCGGGGGAAGTGGGTTGGTAGGTGTGAGAGAGAAAGGGAGGCTGGGAGAGAAAGTTTGCAGGGCTTTTAATAATTTATGTTATTCATGTTGATATAGACATACGGAGGTAGACTGATTGCCCTTTACTCAAAAGCAATGCCTGAGCTTGTAGAAAATATAACAAAACGTGAAAAATAAAACTCAGCATACATATCACTTGGGTGGAGTGTTGATCTACGACTAGTTTATCACTTCAGGTAGGCAGGATATACTCGTGTAACGCTCAGGTACTACTGCGGCCAGTAGTTTTACCACCTCCTCTTGCCTGACGACAAATATCAATTGTACGGGCTCCATTTTGGTAGGAACAGCTAAATTATTAGCTGTGCCCTTTTAAAAACGTTCAAGGAAGCTAAAGCAGTATAGTTTTAACATACAGTCATGTTATTGCAGTGGACTAAAAGGTAGGACAAATAATAATGTCTACAGGTGGAAGAAGATATTTACAGGACTGATATTTTTAGTTGCGAGTCCAACCGTTACAGAAAAATTATCAAATGAGATTAGTAGAGCCAGACAGACCAAACAGACGTTTTATCTTTACTGCGAAGGAGCACAAGTTTTCACGATGCAAGACTAACTGTGCAAATCTCCACTGTGGATATGTGGGCTGGCGTTTGGGGTTATAATACCAAAGTGCCTAGTTAAGAACAGGTATTGGTCAATATCATTTCTTAATTTATATTCGGCACTTGAACAAGAAGACATAACACCTGCTTGCTGATTTTCGAAGGAAAATGCATCCAATACACTGATCATGCTAAAAGTAATAGTTATTTTAATCACACCCTATAAGGTGTCCAACATAAACTAGATAGTAACTCTTGGCGCTATAATAAATGGCGAAGTTATAAATAATGGTACTACTCTTCTTGATCGCTCAGAGATGAAAGGCTGCGTCGGCGCCAATGGACTGGGCCCTGAGGCCTTCGGGATGATGTCTGTGGAAGGCACTCAAGACGCAGGACTTGCTACATTTGTGTGCGATGAGTCACTCACTGTCGACCTGCCCTACCGCACAGTTTAATGAACTTGCTGCCACGTCGGAACTCCGTGCTTTAACATTATTTGACTGTTGAACAGTATTTCTTACAAAAAGATGGGCCAGTATTCCCATTTTATTTACATTTCCTTCCAAGCCACTCATGGATCTGCACTCAGTTATCTAGCTGACGTGGAAAGTGGCAGGGATGTCAAGTTTTACTGATGACATACTGTGAACCGGATGCTTGTGCAGTAACAACAGTGTAGGTGTGTGCGCCCAAAGCCATTTCACAGAAGGGAACGCATGTACTCCGTGATGGTTGGGGATCTCGCCTCTAATAAGTTGGAGGAATACAATTATACCAGATATTTTCAGCAGTAGACAACTTCAATATATGACTGAAAAGCGTGCATATAGCACCGCAACTTACTTAAGCGGAATGCGGGATGCTGCACCAGTGTTTGGGACCGAACTGGCAGCCTGGAGAATGTGCTCGAGTGCCGAGAGTCCTCCAGCCGCTCGGAAGGCAATCTGATCGGCCACATTCTGGGAAGAGAGGAGAGGGAGCATTGAAAAGACGTGGCAGAGAGCAGACTCTTTCCACAGATACAAACAGGACTACGACATATTGATTGAACACTGCCAATAAGACAACATATATATGGCTCATCAATCAAAGAAACATCCATGGAATGCTGACAGTGGCTCAACCAATCAAGGCCCGACGTGTAGGTGGAAGCTACTGTTTCCTGCTGGAATACAGTGAAAAGACAGAAAAGGAACAGGAGGCAAACGGGGAAAGCAGAAGCATGTGCTTGGAGTGTTGAGTAAGGTGGAGGAAGAGGTGGTGATGGCAGAATAGCCTTGCTAGTAATACACTGAAGACATGATCATTCTTACAGGAGGCAACATTGTTTCAGCTCATTATCACGGGCACGCAGTTAACAGCTATACAAGCATTCAACAGACATGTATCTTGGGTAGGAGTATTGGCCCTATAAGCACAAAATCAAATGATCAATTGACTTCGTTTGGCAATATTCAAACGTTCACCAACGAAAAAGCCCTCGAAAAACCATACATAATTAAAAAAAAATGTTCACGTTAATTTAAAAAGAATGTCATTTTGACCTTTAACTCATGCTCGAACTATCACTAACAGAAAACATGGGGGACTGGCCAAGCACCACAAGGTACAAAATCTCTTCTTTCTACTCCATTCCGGTGCACAGAAACCCCACTGAACTGAATAACCAGTTGGCTAGATCACTGGTCCTCATCCGGCCTATGGGACTGTTGTGCATTGAGAAGCAGAGGTATTCAAGCTGGGGCCGTGTGGACAACAGGGCACGAGCATACACTAGGGATCTGTAAGCCTCAGAAATGACCATGCTACAAGGAAAACTAAGGGCACAGACTGCATCTCTGACGACCACTCCCCATTGCAACAGTCTAGGAAACCAGGACACCCAGGTGCTAGGCAGAATTTCTTTGTATTACACATCAGTAACAATGGACGAGGGACACTCCTGTAGTCCTTTCACTGCTCAGGTGAACAACACGTTCTGAAGATCTAGACCCAGGTGCTAGGTCCCTTACCCAATGTGCACAAGACCATGCACAGATCTCACTCACTAGTGAGACCTTGGGTCCTGAGGTGCAGAACTAGAAAAGAATCCTTCAATGAAGGGGAAGGCAGTTTCTCTACTGCCAAAGTCCGTGAAAAGCAACACTAGCATAAACCTAACCAAAGCTTGGACAAAGAGGACAGCAGGGAATGAATGCTTCCAGTGGCATCTCTCCTTTCCATTATCCACTCCGCCAGGAGACAGGCCTTTCAAAATATCTGCATTCATAATAAAAAAAAAACAGCATGCTGTCCCTCAAACAATTGTAACTCTGTAAAACAAAAATTTAAAACTACACTCATGGTACAGACCTTAAGAATTACATTTCTGAAACGCATTGCCCTTTCCAGGAGTATTAGATATTTTGTGACCAGACAGAGATGCTTGATAGCAACCTCCAAAAATGTAACCAAACAAACCGTTATCATGAAGCTAAACCCACTCGGCAGATTTGTGTAGCTTCTGAACATGAACACTGCAATTTTCAATTAGCAGGGGCCTCTACCATATTCAGTGCTCTGACAGAAGGGAAGAGGCAATGCAGATCACAGCAACTAAATTCTCCGGGCCGTCCTTGCATTAACGACTGCTGCCGAAAATGTAGACCAAGCCAATATAAAAATCTGAAATTGTAAGCAAATTAAAACTAATTTGTGAAAATGTGTTTCCCATCTCTGTAAATGGATTATCAAATACAAGGATAAGAAAATAGAGGACCAGCATTCTACAGTAAACCTTGCTCACTACTTAGACTGTAACTCATCATCTCCAGAACATCGTGACCCGAGTTTCATGTGTGATTTTGTAGCAAATTTAAACAGAGTGAAACAGCCCAAAACCAGAGCTCTAAAAGGATAATGTTTTTATCGATTGTATCATATATGTGGCCTTAGGTTAGGAACTGCCTTCCTCTTTACCAATTCCAAACAAATTGGATGTTTACGGAAACGATGATCTGATAAACGCAGGCTATTTCAAACAAGCAGAAACCACAACATAAGATTGTAAGATTGCCTCAGCAGTTTAAATTCCAGTCTTCTCTTCCCTGAGCGAGCGACCGTAGACGATTCAAATGCAACGCTTTGAACGAGATCTACCCAAATTGGTAACTTTTCTGGAATGACCAAGCACCATACAACGGTGACAGCATCAACGTAGCCAAAACAACTAGCACAGTAACAGTTTGATACTAGTGGAGGCCAAGTTATTATACAACTTTCTCTGTGCATAAATAAGCGAGTCTGATTTAGTTTTTAGGGCAGCAAGATATAGTTTATGGCCACGGCTAGACTAGGGATCAAAAGTAGAACTTGCAAAAAAGCTCACTCTAGCCTGCTCTCTTTGTATCCTTGGGCAATCTCCATCCATCCCTCCATCTCCCCATCCATCCTCTCTCCCTCCTTCTCTCCTCGCTCCCATTTCAACCTCTCTAAACGCTTTCTCTCTACACCCACCCCCACTCTCCATCTCTTTTTGTCTCTCTTAATGCCCTCACAACCCCCACTGTCTGCTGCAATTAACCTTGGGAAGCAAAGGAAAGTGACAGAGGCACCAGGAACGGCCCTGGGCTTTCAAAACCGGCTCTAAGGCCTCCAGCCCACCAGGGAAATGCCCTGATGGGGAAAAAGACCTGTTCAGCCCCTTTAAAATCTGCACAATCTTACAATGAAACCAACCTGATAGCTGTGTTTTGGTGCTCTTTCAACTGCCAGATGAACGATCCACTACCTACTCATCTAACAAATCCTTCTATCAAATACCAAAATGCAGACCTATTAGCGTTAACAACTGCTTTTTTCATATTAAACAGATGTGTAAGCCAAATGCACTATTATCAGGAAATATGACATCACTGGCGTACTGCAAAACTTTGAGGGGACGGGGGGGCTGTGTGTGTGTGTTTTTTTAATTTATTTTTTCCTTTTTACAGTTCAATCCCTATGACAGCTGTGTAAAGAAATGATTTGTTCCTCAAAAAGGGATCAATGACGTTTCTGGAAGCTGGGTGCTCTAGAGCTAGAACTATGACCTCCCTTTCAAGGATAGATTTTTGGGGAACATATGGAGGCATGGATCATAACAAAGGGAATTCCTGACAGGTGCAAAACACTAAATGATATGTAAACAGGGATCCAAGGACGAAATTTGGTTCTTGAGTGGCACATCTATGAACAAAGCTGGTCACTTTTGACGATGACGCTCATGTAACTCTCTTTTAGTGACACTGGCATTTAGTCAGAAAAATAGTAAAAATATTCCTGTGCCAGTCTTGTGTCTAGAGATATTGCTAGATAAGGAATTTGTGAAAAGAAGTGTCCAACAGAAATAAAAATAGTTTGGAAGAGAATGCACATGAAGACTTTTTTAGTTTATAATCAAGATATACAGTATTACGGAAACATGCAAAGAACAAGTTCATTACCTTTGCTAACGCTCTTTCAGATTGAGGCTCTAACCACAGATTCCTCACCTTTAGAATATTCCCCAGAAGCCAGACTGGTTCTGGAAGATTCAGCAGCAGTGCTCCTGCGTGCCAATAAATAGCACTATGAGACTCATGCTGGCCTTGTTATAACCCAAAAATGACAAAGCTGAGATGCATTTAAGTGCCACCCCTGCTCAACAATGTCAGTTTCTTGCGTGACTCTTCTTGTGCCCTTGGATGCAGAGCGCAAGACAACTGGAGACACACATGGCGATCTCTAATTTGGGACCTTTTTTGATGGTAAAGAGTCTACTTCACAGAAAGGGGAGAGGGGCAGGGTAGTGAGGAATCTGCAGCTGATAAAGTAGCCTTCAGAAAGAGCACTACCAAAGGTGAGTAACTTGTTCTTCTGATGGATACTTCTAACAGCAGATTCCTCACCTTTAGAATCCAGAGTACCACCTCTCAAGAAGGAGGGTCTGCAGACTGGGTTCAGACCAAAAACTCCTGCAGGACCAAATGGGCAACCTGCCCTGCCAGTAGGACCTGGCTGACAAGGCAAAAGTGCTTCAGCCCAACAAATGCCAAGAACAGGCACTTCGCAAGCCAATGTACTGGTAGCAATTTTGGACCTGGTGGCACGAGACCGCATCCCTTTCTGAGGTTGCTTCTTGGCCAATGTGTAGCAGGTCTTAGTGCAGGGGACTATCCACCTTGACAAAGTCCTTTTCTGCACCGCCATACCTTTCTTTGTCCCACAGAAACCCACAAAAACTGATTGTTCCATCTGGTGGTCTTTGGTGTAATCAATATAAAAGCTTAAGGCTCTTTTGGGGTAAGGCCGATGGAGACTCTCCACTTTCAAGGCGAGAGGTGCAGCAAACATGTTGGGAGGGTGAAGGATTGCCTAGCGTGAAAGGAGACAAGTTTTGGCAAAAAGGGCACCCAGGTCCTCAGCACCAGTTTATCTGGGAAAAGGTGGTATAGGGCAGATGAACTGAGAGAACCTGGTGCTCACTCTTGCAACAAGGAAGGCAGTCCATAGTGTCAGAAGAAGCAAAAGGCAGTTGTGCATCTGCTTGAAGAGAGGTCACGTGAGAAATGTTGGGACCAAATTAAGGTCCCATTCTGGCATCACAAATGAGTTTGGAAGGAGCAAACAAGTTACTTACCTTCAGTAATGCCTTATCTCTTACAGACCATCTCGTTGCACATTCCTTACTTAAGAATAATCCACAGGCATCAGACTGGACCTGGAAACATTTTCGTGAGCAGTAACCCTGTGTGCCCGTTAGGTGGTGTCGCTTGGCTCCGTGTGGAGTCATCCATGCAGGAAGTGACATGCACAGTGTCTATAGAGGCACCACCCCAGCGTGATGTCCGTAGAATTTTTTGACTTTCCACAGCAGAAGCGCACACCAAGGAAGAACACTGACCAACAGTGCATCAAACCAAGGCCCTTGAAAGGGGAACAGCCCTTCACTCTGGATCCGTTCACAGAGCGAGGAGGATGGGTGGGTCAGAAAATAATCTATGGCTAGTTGGAGTCTCGACCAGATAAGGTGTTATGCAAGGGAAGTACCTTGTTCTGGTGATGCAGAGTTTCAGCTGTAGATTCCTTACGTCAGAATAGATACCCAAGCAATATCACACCGGAAGTGGGGCTGGGATGGATTACACTAGAAAGTCCTGTAGGACTGAATGGGCAAAATGACTATCAATAGACCTGAAAGTCAAAGCAGTAGTGCTTTGTAAACATGTACAGGGAAGCTCACATTGCTCCCTTACAGATCTCCAGGATGGGTACTCCACAACCTAATGCAGTGGCTGCAGCCTTGGCCCTGGCAGAATGACCATGCAAACCTGCAGGAGGCTGCTACTTGCCAATGTGTGCAGCCTCTTTCCTTTTTTTGCTCAAACATACTCCATAAATAGTTGACGCCCATTCAGAACTCTTTTGTGTCATCAAGGTAGAACAACAATGTCTTTTTGTGGGTCCAGCTGATTGAGTGTCTCCTCTTCTTTAGAGGAGTGAGGCTGCACATAAAAGGTAGGTATGGTGATGGACAGGCCTACATGAAAAGAAGGGACCACCTTTGGTAGGTGCTCTAGTTTGAAGAACCAGTTTGTCTGGGTAGATGGTAACGATTGGAGCCTGACATGACAAAGCCTGTAGCTTACCGACCTTCTGGGCAGATGTTACTGCCACTAGAAAGTCAGTTTTATGATAAGGAGCCTGATTTGACTTCTTGCACCTGTGGGGCTTACACAACTTCCTCGATGACCTCAACTGCAGGGACCACAGCTTGCAGAGGCTCTGTGACCACTCCCTCAAAGCTCTGGGGTGCATGGCGTGGCAGTCAACTCAGGCCTCGGAGTTGTGGTTGCACTCCAAACAACAGAGGCACACCAAATGCGGGTCTGTCACCTACATCTCTTCAAACTGCTTGATGGCTGGCACAAAAACAGCTTTCCTAGCGAATATCCTTGGTGCACCAGGAGTAAAGTCTTGAGAAAATGTAGACAAAAAGTTGAAAAAAAGGATCAATCAAAAAAGATCTGCGCTGACTGGCGTACAAGGCATATAGGAAACTTGTGCCCAATGCACAAAATGTGACTCTTAGGGTGGACTTTTGCAGAAACTCCGACACACACGTTTGGACACTGCATGTTCTTGATTGTGGTGACAAAATCTAGCCAGGGTTCTCCACATAGCTGGATGATGTCAAATGCCACCTCAGGGTGTAGCTGACAACCGTGATCAACTAGGTACTTATGGCTGAGCTCTCTGATCATGGCATTCAATGATCCTGAAGGTGGTTCGCAATCATGGAAATGCCTTGACACAGCAACCACTTCCACAGGTATAGAGCTCTTAGCATCGGACCCCCATTTTGCACTGTTTGTTGCAGAACTATATGGCGGTGGGTTGTCCGTGAGAATCTGTACTGGCTTCCCATGATCGATGAAAGGAAGGTCTTCAATGCCAGGCAAAAGGCCTACAACTCCAACACATTCTTATGGAGGTGGTTTTCTGATGGATACCAGAGTCCTCTGATTTTTACCTCTCCCAGATAACCTCTCCAAGCCAGTAGTGATGCATCCAACAGGTTTTCTTGGTGCTGTGCCCACTGAGACTTCAGATCACACTGCTGAGCTTGCATATGCCACTTGGTGAAGTGAGCAAGCAGGTTGCATGAGGACAAGAGGCCAAGAAGTCTCTCACAGAGCTCCAGGACCGATCTAGGATTGCCTGAATGTCCTGTACTTGTTGTTATGGAGGAAAGGCTTTGAACTGTAGAGTGTCCACAATTGCTCCTACAAAAGAAAGCCTCTGTGAAGGTGTCCAGTCTGAGCTTGTTGATCTAGAACCTCAACAATCTCAGGGGGTTTGCTGTCATCTGGCAGTTGTCTACAACCGACTATGGCAAGCTCACCTTTTACCGCCAGTCATCGAGGTAAGGAAAAACTTGTAGCGCCAACCTCCAAAGATGGACAGCAACCACTGCCATCACTTTCATGAACACCCGGGTGGGGCATGGAAGGCCAAAGGGGAGGACGGCAAACTGAAAATACTCTTGGCCAACCTTAAGCTACAGTCAAAGTCTGTAGGAATACAAGACTCGTAGATGAAACTATGCATCCTGTTGGTCCAAGGCTACTTACCAGTGAAGCCAGAGCTTGGACAGAGAACCTGGACCAGTGTGACCATTTTCAATGTGTCCTTCCACACAAAAGAATTCAGAGAGCAAAGACTTAAAATAGGAGAAAGGCCTCCATAGTTCTCGGTCACAAGGAAATAGCAGGAGCAACAACCCACCCCCATTTCTCAGACTAGCACCCTCTCAATGATCCCTAGGGACAGTAGAGCTTGCGCGTCTTGCAGTAGGATGGATAGGTGCTCCTCTGAAAGCCACTCAAATGTAAGAGGAAGCTGTGGTGGGTCGAAAAGGAACTGAAGGATATCGCCCTGCTAGATGATTTGGTGGACCCATGTGTTAGATGTGATGGATTAACATCTTAGGAAAAAATGTCAGATCCTGCCTGCCACAAGGTGGCTGCTTGCGGCTAACAGCAAAGTAAAGTGGCTTGGAGGCTGATGTCGCAGGAGAGGGGGTATGGGAAGATCAGTGCCCCTGAACCTTTGCCTTGTTTGCTGATCCCTGACTATGAAAGGACTGGGATGAATTCAGCTGGAATTGGGGGCAGGGGTTGGTGGTACCTATATGCCAAACCACGAGAAACCTTGGAAGGGCTGAATTGATAAGGAAACTGTCTTCCAGGGGTCGTAAGACTCAAACAATGTACTATTGCCTAGCTTTCCTTGAAAAGTTCCAGGGAAGAATTAGCTTCCTTGCTAAATAGGCGGGACCCATCAAAGAGCATATCCAAGATGGATGCCTGCACATATCTAGAAAAACCTGTGGATCGATGGAGCACCAACCTAGTTATGACTGCTCAGCCAAAGCAAATGGTCATATCCATGGTGGCATGGACAATGTATTTTGTCACATTTTCATCATCCTGAATGGTTTGGTAGGCAAACTATGTGTACCAACCACAAGGCCAAGGAGACCAAACAGAACATTACTTTCCCTAATCCCTCAATCCTCTCTGACTCGCTGTCTGGTAGCATAGGGAATATATTGGGGTTCACCTTGCTGTTGGAAGCCTGGATCACCAGACTCTTTGCTGTAAATACTGTGTCAAAACAAATCAGGGTCATCTGGGGCTAATCTTTGGCGTATGGCCACCTCCCAGTTTACCGAACACAAACCAGGTGCCCATTACAGTATCAGTAAGTGTTTTAAGCAAGGAGGGCAAAGATACAGGCCCTCCATAAGGACATTTGTTTTAACCTTAAAAGAAGGCCGATTCAAGTCCAGGACCCAAGCCGCACATCGAATTACCACAGCAAAGCAAGCACTCTTTACATTTGGGTGGCCAATGGAAGACAACAACCCTGTGTCAGGGGAGGTATCAAGCCCACTAGGCCCCCTGTAGGTTCATATATAAAATGTAATCATCCTAATGTGAGAGGAAAATAAATCATCCTCATCATCATGTCCAGGAGATTAAACTTTGGTCCAAATCGGAACCAAAAAAATTATGAGGCCACAGAGGACGGCTCCTCAGTAGTGACTGTACAGGAACTGGGTGTACCAGAGTAGTCTTGGAGCATGACCTTAATCAGGGCCGGACATTGGAGTCAGCACCAGATCCCCCTGCAGCACCATAGGTATCTGCATCAATGCAAGAGGGACTGGTGCAGTTCTTGAAGCCAGAACGGAAGACAACACTGGAGATGGTGCGGAACCTTGGGGGGTGTGAGGTGCTCCTATAGTGTAGAGAATGGACCTACCAGCAGTAACCTATCTTAAGATCCCTGGGGATCCTTTGGACCCAAAGGTGTACCTGAGGGAGCTAGGACAGTGCAAAAATAAGCAGCATGGCTTCCTTAAAGGCCAAAATATACTGTGGACCGAATAACTCGGGGTGTATCAGGATCAACTGCTTAACTGGCTCCTCATGTGGGGATCAAGAGCAAGATTGATTGTCACTGCAAAGCCCTTCGGACTTCTCTTCCAATAGAGAGTAGAAGTATGGGGAGGTGTCTTGTTGGCTATTCTGGTGTTTTCTCCTCGACTTACCTGTTGATTTTGAGTACGACGAGGATCTGTCTCAGCACTGATTTTGTGGGCCGGAATGGATCGACTACTTGGAGCTGAAGCAGGACTTAACCCAAGGTCCAGCCTCCCTTCAATGTTCTGTGACATAAAGCTTTGAATCTCGGATCCCCTTCGGGTGCATGAGGACACACTCATCAAACGACTATGCGTTGTGTTTCACGGCCAAACATCAAAGGTGCACCTTGTGCAGTTCCATTACCTACATCTGTTTACGACAGTTATGGCATGGTTTGAACCCTCTATTTTAAGAGAGGACATTGTTCCCTTGCACACTGGAATCTAATTGGGAAATCATTGAAAACTGACGAAATTGGGACCGGAGCTGCGAATCCGTGCTCAAAGATGAGAAAATAAAAGAACTGATGTTGGCATGCAGGCATAGTGAATGTGCAGCTTCACTCTATTTCTGGGACAAAGCAAATTGGCGCCACTTACAGGCACGTGGAAGCACTGCTACGAAATCTTCCAGATCCAGTCTGGTGCCTGGGGAATATTCTAGAGGTGGCGAGGAATCTGCAGGTACAAGTATCTATCCGAATGGATAACGAATATAATCAGCAGACTGACACAAACACTACAGACAAGAAAGAACGTAAATTTCGTGGTCACATGTTTCATCATTTAATATGCAGAGTTCTGTTTCCCGAAAGATGCCCATCTACCCATTTCACACCTAAGCTCATTTGCTGTAAGCAGCATAACGGCTATGTGCACATTCAGTCACATACACCAGTTAGAATTGAATACGTACACCAGTAAAAAACACAGAAGCCACATGAATGCACAGTACTAGACATTGATTGTCCTCATCAAGCACAAAGATCTCTTCCCCTGCAAAACCACAAGGTGTGGGACCCTACTCTGTAGCAACTTTCCAGCCTGCTCCAAAACACGTGCCGTTCACAACTTCAGAAAGTGCCTTAAGAGGGGCAGTATGAACTGAAGGACCCCACCGATCACCACCAAAGTTCGAGAAGAAGCCACAAAGCCTTTCTGTATATACTGTCTCCGCCAATATACCCCTGCTGCTGCGGAGGGCATGTACTGCAGCAGCCTGCTGACTCAATACAGCCATGGTGGATTTATCAGGACTGCAGAGGAGCCAGCTGAAGACATCAACTGACCTGCTTCCTTTTAGAAATGGTCAGCTTCCTATTACAAAGGGCACTGAACAAACGGAAGAAAGTGCTACTGAAATACTCGATACTCAAACCATTGAGTATGAGATGCAACATCTCTAGCATCTCGACACTTAGACATGATTTATGATTACAAACCTAATTTCAGCACCCACTCTGACAATCATTCCAGACGTCTGTAGGAAATACGTTTTTAGGAGCCCAAAGATGTATTTCATTGCTGCTAAAACTAGACACAGGTTATCGGGTAAAAACATTTGAGGATGTTGGCCCAGACATGCATTATGTAATGTAGTGGTAGCACTTTCTGCCTCATCACACAGTTTTCAATGGAGATCCTCAAACACCCAACAGTACAGGTTGGGTGGATGAGCGGGATACAATTAGCATATACTCGCTTCCCATGCTCTAATGGTCAAGCTCTCTCAACACCAACAATCAATCCCAGTGTTGCTGGTGTACATGAGGGTGATTCTTACATGGGGTGCCTATGTGATGACGTGTCAGGGGACCACAGAGACTTTTAATGGCGCAAGCGTGGTAGAGGAGAAAGAAATCGCATCCCTAGTGCTTGTGGAGCAAAGGCTGCACAAATAAGTGGGTGGAAAAGTGGTCTGCTGCACCTCAGATTCATTTTAACTCTTCTGCATCACTCCACAGGGTCTCCTTTGAAAACAACATACATACTAGTGTAGCTGGCAGGGGAATTCTCCCTGGGAAACGTGGGGCATCAACGGATGAGAGGTAAATTAAAGAATGTGACGCTCAAATTGTTTTATTAACGTGACTCTATTTCAACCTAAGCCACAGTCCAGTCCTACACAGAACAATGTGTGAGCAGTTCATGGGCGTTGTTGAAATGCTAAGAGTCGCTACAACAGCTATATATCTGTTTTCAGTGGTAACATCAGACACCTGAAGCACATTTTGACCCATTCCATTGTTTATAAAAGGCAAAGCTGCGCTACGACCCCGCCCAAGCCCAACAGAAAAGCATTCAAATATCTTATGGGTAGCAAATAAGAAAACGGAGTGTAATTGACCAGAGTCTCTTATCCCAAAACAGAGCGCCTGGATCCTAAACGAGGACGGGTGGGAGCTGGGTCGGTGTATCTTGGCACAAGGCCCACCAGTATGGAATTCTTTGTTGGACCTTTTTATTACAGCAAAGTATTCAAGGAGACGGCATTTACCAAAGACAAACACGCGACAGGAGTCAGCCAGGGCAGTAATTAGAAGGTTTGACCTTCATTCCCGGAACCTGTTTTCAAGAAGACAGTAATGCCGCAGTAAACACTACCACCCGCTACGGTTTAGCACCACATAAAAGGGACTACCAACAACAACAAGTGCAGGGCTTGGAAATAACCCCTAATTTGGTGACTCAAAAACCCAAGTGTGACTTGTTCACATGGCAGGCATCATTATAGCTTGACAAATTATTAAGAAGACGACTGGTAGTACGAGCGGTTCATGGGCCATAAACCAGGATAATGTGTCATAAACGCACAGGAGAGACAATGACACCCAGACTCTTCTCGGACCATCAGTTTAGATTCAATGCCTGCAGAAAGAATGAAGGTGTGCTCCGTGCGGGAGGAAGAAGCAGAGATAAGATTTGCACGATCTAAGCACACTAAGCAATAGTGGTGAGGGGCTGCAAATTGGCCGGGGACTGCTGAAAAGCCAAGAAGTTATGGGCAGGCGAATACTATAGAATTCACTTGTACTGAAACCACAAAAAAGATCTTTTTCTGCACTAGATCTGTTTCTCAAACCAGAGGAAAGGAAAGCAAAATCACATCAACAGGGTTTCAAAAATAAATCCGCTGTAACTGTTGCCCTCCTCAACGAAGGACCTCGTAAGCTCCACGCACACAAATCCGCTAAGGTTATTACTAGCTCGAGGGTGGGACTCCGGCCAAGCGTGGGTGGTTCTGCCTGCCGGAAGACACAATCCGTGCCACCGCTTCAACTTCGGTCGCGCATGTGCAGACATTCACAACGACCATCTAGTTGGATCATCTATTTCGAACTCCAATGAAAGCTTTTCACATCAACCCGTGCGTAGTTACTTGAAACGGTGTTTACTTCTTATTAAACCCATACATACCATGCAGCAAATTCCCAATAGGATCAAACTTTAATTGATCTAGTTTTGTAGGGAAAATGCTGAAAGGTAGATCATATATACGTCTTCATTTCTCATGGAAACATAATATCCAGAAACTTAACCACTGCACTCGTTAAATTAGCCTTTTACCCAAGCAAACAACGTCAAGCTGGCTCTTTACAAGAGTGAAGGGACTGTCTTTTTCATGCAAGGGAACGGCAATGCATGTTCTTGTTCAAAAAGAAAAACTTTTCATTTAAGGGCGACACGGCTGCAAGACTAAGAAACGTGTCAGAGACAAATTATTTATTGTCTTTTTGTTAACAATGGCTTCCGCTCAAACCCCAACACTTTGCAGTTGCAGAAAACTTGAATCAAGTATTCTTCTCCATAGCTGCATAATGTACAGATTGTTGGTTCCCATGAACCCCTTATACCAGATTCTGGCAAATTTCTGCTATGTTGTTCTTTTCCAAGCAGTAAAACATGTAACTTGCACGACCACTAGGGGTATATAAAGGTGCCTTAAAACCGTTAAGCTTCTTCTGAAATATGTACAAAATATCACAATGCTGGTTGGCACAATTGGTTTCAAACGTGGATTCTATATGGCAAGCTTGTGTCAACAATGAAAGTTGGCTGAGCTGCTACTGAGTAGGCCCAGGCGAAATTTCTATGACATCTTGCATAATCTCATGTAATTTCACACATTTTGTGTTACATTTAAGCAAAATTCTAGAAATTACAACATGGTATTAAGTGGCATAGTTACATTGCGAGCATAGAAAACATTTGGCTCTTCTCTGGATCTGCACTGACAAGCGGGAAAAAAATAGAACTGATGTCAGAACAGTGGGGGACCACACGCCACTTTCAGAGTGGACGATGCCGACAATGTCAAGTGGAGCCAAACAACGCCAACTACCGGCGTGCAGGGATAATGCTCCTGAAAAACACATTCCGGATCCAGTCTGATGCCTGAGGATAATTCTAAGGTAAGGAATCTGAGGCTAGAAGTCTATCAGATTGGCCAGACAGCAAGCAGAAAATACATGCATACAATAAAACCTCAAATAGGAAAATAAAACACAACAAAAAATGTGACCGCTAGTCATTATGGGGAGGGTGGAAGAGCAGGATAACCACTGGCTAATATGTTGAAGAACCCATGGGCTGCAGGTGACACAACTTCGGTCAATAGAGCAGATAGCTGTATACAATATAAATGAGGCACATCACAAGCATTCACAAACTGTTACGCAGATCTGTATTTCTAGATACCCCACATAGGGGGAGAGCTCATAAGAGACTATTTAGAAGATCTTGCACTTGCATAGTTAGGGAAGAGGCATCAGGAATTCCTAATGCAACCTATTACAGCTGAGGAGATTGTAGCAATAAGAGCGGATGGTCTGCCAAATGAATTCCATAAAGACTATACTGAAATACTTGGATCGTATCTCTTGGAGGTATATGGCAAGGCATGGGGAAAGGAAGAACTCCTGCTAACTACGAGAAAGTCCCTGTTAATATCTATTGCTACACTGGGAAAATCGCCAGAACACTGTGACTCCTACAGACCATTATCATTAATTAACACCAATGATGACATACTTGATAGATCATTCAAGTTGCTCTCCCACGTGGTCAGCAGCATATACCATGTGCTCTATATTTGTGCTTTTGCAACAGCTGGAGCTGGAACTAAGGAGAGCAGGTGCGCTGTTACACGCTACCAAAGCCTTTCACTCACTTGAATGGGACATTACCTATTAACCATTTTAAGGAGAATAGGGATGACCAGTGCTTTTCTGCAATAGATTCAATTACTGTACAGTACGCCCACCGCACAACTGAGGAACAACAGTTTGATCTTGGGCTCGGTGACTTTAAAGAGGGGCACACAACAGGAATGCTCCCTGCCTCTGACATGATTTGCTTTGGCAATGGAACTGCTTGCCTGAAGGCTACAACAGCACCATTCTAAAAAGGCGTTAAGCTTTTCTGATAGAAAATTGCTAAACTACCCATCTACCCGTATGCGCTTGAAACGGTAATCCACATCAGAAACCTCAGGGAAAATATATACTCCATTAGAGAAAATATAAAATTTGGATTCCTTCCGGGGCTGCAGATCAACTGGAATAAAGCTATCATAGTCCCTTGACTCAAGCCACAGGAAGGAGTTCTGTTGAGTACACAAAGGAGTGGGCAAACGAAAGTGTGAAATAATTAGGGATTTGGATGGACAGAGACAGAGTTGATTATTAGGGAAAACTATGGGAAAGCGATAACGACATTAGAAACTCAATGCTCCCTAGCAGGCAGAACAGGAATAATGAAAAAAATAATTTATCAAAGTTCTTCTACGTGTTCAGCAATATTTCCTTGACACTAAACTAATGGTTTTCTAAAACGCTCAGATCTGCTAACAAAAATGGTGTGGGCAGGTAAGCAGCGGATACTGAGATGGGAAATACTCGCCTTACAATAAAAACAGGGTGGTTTTAAAGCACCTGAAATGGAGGTTTATTGTCTATACGCACAAGAACAACAAGAAAAACACAGATACCACCAAACCCCAATCCCCCTCCACTCATATGGAGGCCGTGCAGCGGTAGAGAGAGCGACAACCAGACAGGAGGAGGCATCGCCATCGTCCACAAGAACACCATCCGCATCACGACCAACTCCGACGACACCCTCACAGCCGCCGAACATCTCCACTTCCAGATACACACCGACCCCAAGACCACACTCAGAGGCACCCTCATCTACAGACCCCCAGGACCCCGCACCCAGGACCCCGCACACAATTCAGCGAAGACATCGCAGACTTCATCAGCCCACACGCCCTCCCCTCCGCTGACTACATCCTCCTAGGGGACCTCAACTTCCACCTGGAGAACAACAACAACACCACCACCGTGCTGGACAACCTCGCCAACCTCGGACTCAAGCAACTGGTGAACACCCCCACCCACTACGCCTGACACACGCTTGACCCAGTCTTCTCCTCCAGCAAGTACATCTCCTTCAGCCACTCCACCGGACAGACCACAGTTGCGTCCACTTCAGCTTCAGAAGAACCACGACTCACCACCACCCACAACAGGCTCCCCGCAGGAGCTGGAACAAGATCACCACCGACCAGCTCTCCACATCACTGAGCCAGAACCCTCCCGCCAGCTCAGCGGACCCCAACCAAGCAGCCAACAACCTCACACAGTGGATCACCAACTGTGCTGACAACCTCGCACCTCTGAAAACCCATCCCACCAGGCCCAACAGCAAGAAAGCCTCCTGGTTCAACAACGACCTCAAGAACTCCAAGAAGAACTGCCGCACCCTCGAGAAAGCCTGGCGAAAAAACCCGACCACAGACAACATGACCGCCCTCAAGCACGCCTCCCGCAAACACCACCAGCTGATCCACACCACCAAGAAGACAGCATTCAAAGAACGACTAGACAACAACGCACACAACAGCAAGGAACTCTTCAGCATCGTCAAAGAGCTCTCCAACCCCAGCGCCGGAAACAACAACATCACTCCCTCACAAGACCTCTGCGACTCACTCGCCTCGTTCTTTCACCGCAAGACCGCCGACATACACAACAGCTTCGGCGCACAGACCACACACCCAACCACCAAACCGACGCCCCCCAACACCACCCTCCGCGCATGGACCCCTGTCAGCACCGAAGACACCATCCAGAGGATGAACACCATCCATTCCGGTTCTCCAACCGACCCATGCCCCCACCACGTCTTCAACAAAGCCGACTCAGTCATCGCACCCCATCTCCGGGACATCATCAACTGCTCCTTCAACACCGCCACCTTCCCGGAGAGCTGGAAACATGCCGAACTCACCGCCCTCCTGAAGAAACCATCAGCAGACCCCACCGACCTCAAGAACTACCGCCCCATCTCGCTCCTCCCGTTTCCTGCTAAAGTCATCGAGAAGACCGTCAACAGACAGCTAGCCGCCTTCCTCGAGACTAATGGATCCCTCGACCACTCGCAGTCCGGCTTCCGAGCCAACCACAGCACCGAGACCGCCCTTATCGCAGCCACCGACGACATCCGAGCCCTGCTCGACAACGGGGAGACAGCGGCCCTCATCCTCCTAGACCTCTCCGCAGCGTTCAACACTGTCTGCCACCGCACCCTAGTGCAGCGCCTCAGCAACATCGGAATCCAAGAGAAGGCACTAGAGTGGATCATCTCGTTCCTCGCCGGAAGAACCCAGAGAGTCCGCCTCCCCCGTTCAGATCCGAGGCCACCGAAGTCAGCTGCGGCGTACCACAAGGATCATCACTCAGCCCCACCCTCTTCAACGTCTACATGAGCCCCCTCGCAGCCATTGCACGCCAACACAACCTCAACATCATCTCCTATGCCGACGACACCCAGCTGATCCTCTCCCTCACCAACGACCCAGCCACCGCCAGAACCAACCTGCACGAAGGGATGAAAGACGTAGCCGAGTGGATGATGAACAGACGCCTGAAACTGAACTCAGACAAGACGGAAGTCCTCATCCTTAGATCATCACCCTCTGCCTGGGACGACTCCTGGTGGCCCCCTGCCCTGGGCAGCGCACCCAAACCAACGGACCACGCACGCAACCTGGGCTTCATCCTGGACTCCTCCCTCTCGATGACCAGACAAGTCAACGCCGTCTCATCATCATGCTTCAACATCCTACGCATGCTCCGAAAGATCTTCCGATGGATCCCCACCGAAACCAGGAAGACGGTCACCCAGGCACTCGTCACCAGCCGAATGGACTACGGTAACACCCTCTACACCGGAACCACGGCCAAACTACAGAAAAGACTCCAACGCATCCAGAACGCCTCCGCACGCCTCATCCTTGACATCCCCCGTCACAGCCACATCTCCGGACACCTGAGAGACTTGCACTGGCTCCCCGTCAGCAAGAGAATCACCCACGCACACGCACACAAGGCCCTCCACGACCTGGGCCCCAAGGTACCTCAACAACCGCCTGACCTTCTACACTCCCACCCGCCAGCTACGATCGACCAGCCACGCCCTCGCCGCCGTGCCACGCATTAGAAAAGCCACCATGGGAGGAAGATCCTTTTCCTACCTGGCAGCCAAGACTTGGAACTCCCTCCCCATCCACCTCCGCCTGACCCAAGACCACCTCTCCTTCAGGAAGCAACTCAAGACCTGGCTGTTCGAGCAGTAGCGGTCCCCCGTCCCCCAGCGCCTTGAGACCCTCCGGGTGAGTAGCGCGCTATACAACTTTCTTTATTGATTGATTGATTGAATGGAAAAAGTTAGAGCCGAGCCACTTTAATCTATGCTATACCAACAACTATCGCAGAGGCTGTCTGAGATCGACATGGTTGGATGTACAGTGCGCGCATGGTATAAAATAAAGAGAACGCATCTTAATGCCCTATACTCTCTGAGACTATCAATAACGTACCACCCTAAAATAATCCCTATAGATCAAGACGAATCAATGCAGATGATGCAAAGGTTATGATTGCCGATACCGGGATCGCTATTCCCAGACAGAGCCTTTATCGTTATGCATAGTCTGGAAATCCCACCACAACATATCCTATTGATAATGGTTCTATAAATAGGCTTAGTGCTTCATGCACACATCTTTTTGACACATACCCTAGGGATCTTCCTTGATTTCTATCACTCCTGCTGGCATCCAAATCACACAACAAGCATTTGCAATGCAATGGGTCTTGCGTTTGCTCGAGTTAGAGCTTTTAGCGCTGTAAATTCCTAACTGGACTTTTCTTGCCACATAAATTGAAAATTAAAAATAAAACAGTTGACATAAGCGAGCTGAATCAAAGCACCACGGCCAACATGAGCGTGAAGGAGAGACACAAAAGGAAAAAGAAGTTTGCTTGCAGTCTAACGAATCAGCAAAAGTGCACTTATCCATGTAAAAGGGTCGATGGCCCAGGCGGTAACAAAACTGCCCCAAGCAGGGACAAACGTAAAGCATTTACCAATGAGAACAAAGGATTTTTGAAAGGCAAGCCCATGAATGACTGATAGTGAGGGGCGTGGTTAAAATACCACAGATAGATTACAAAATGTCAGAGTGCTTGCACGCTCGACCCAAAATGTGACTGTAAGGCTAAACAGCAGCATGCCATGGAGAAGCACTGTTACTAAAACCATCCTCTAGAGCATGGTGCCCCACACTGTTTCACAAAAGACATAGAAATACTGCTGTTCACAAACTGGTGAGCTAGCTCCCAGCAGCCATTTACGCATTACACACTTTAATGTTTTGCGCACTATATAATATATCCCGACTGGCCTGATGAAAAGGAGCTTTAGAGATAATGATAAATGTAACAGATGCCAGGGGCAAAGAGTAGACTTTTGAAATGTAGCATGGAGAAGTACCCAAACACATAAGTATTGGAGGAGAACGTGGGTGAAATGTTACAGAAAATGTTAGATTACAGAATTATGCAGGATGTTGTGATGTGTCTCCTGGGCTTTGATGCGTCTCCTGGGTTTTGAAAATAGATTGGTGAGTGTAGTGAAATTTGCAACCATTGCACTACTGATGACAAAACGATTGGCAGCAATGTGGTGAAGAAGGGGCTCCACCTCTGTTACGGAGAAGTGGGTAAAATGCTTTTTATTCTGAAATGAACAATTTGAATAGTAAGCAAATTTACTAGCGCAAGGATGAAAGGCATTTGACAACCACTCCAACAATTTCTCCTAAGTGAGGTAAAAGCCCGAAGAAGACTAAGGCCCTCATTCTGACCCTGGCAATCCTAAACCGCCAGGGCCGCGGGCAACGGAAGCACCGCCAACAGGCTGGCGGTGCTTCATTGCCCATTCTGACCGCGGCGGTAAAGCCGCGGTCAGAAAAGGGGATCCGGCGGTTTCCCGCCGGAATACCCCTGGCAGGGCTGAACCTCCTTGCAGCGCCGCCATGGGGATTCCGACCCCCTTCCCGCCAGCCTGTTTCTGGCGGTTTTGACCGCCAGGAACAGGATGGCGGGAACGGGTGTTGTGGGGCCCCCTAACAGGGCCCCAGCATGATTTTCACTGTCTGCATAGCAGACAGTGAAAATCGCGACGGGTGCAACTGCACCCGTCGCACCCCTGCAACACCGCCGGCTCCATTCGGAGCCGGCCTCTGTGTTGCAGGGCCTTTCCTGCTGGGCCGGCGGGCGCTCCTTTGGCGGGCGCCCGCCGGCCCAGCAGGAAAGCCAGAATGGCCTCCGCGGTCTTTTGACCGCAGAGCGGCCAAATGGCGGTGACGCCGCCTAAATCCCCTCAGGGTAGCCAAACTTGAGCAGAAAAGCTGGACGAGTCGTGCAGGCGATTTAGCTACTGTGTAATAAATTGTGTAAGCTACGTGTAATACCGAGGGCTGTGACACAAGACATAAAACAAACCTAGTTACCCCAACTTAAATTGAATGGGACAAAAATGTGACAGTGTTGTTAGTGAAGGAACTTATATTGCTGTTTGATTATAGTTCTCTGTTGATTGTGCATCTTTGTACACTAACACAATAAAAAGGTGGCTGCGTTACAACTCTGAGCAAGCCACATCAGCAAGAACTTAATTAGGATGGTTTACTGTTTGCCTTTTTCCTTTCCTCCTACCACAAGTAGGTTCTTTAATAGCCCCAAAACACCAAAGAGACCTTCAGCTGTGAACAAGCCAAAGAACCGAGGGATACATCTTACTGTGATTCTAAAGATTATGCACACTTTCCATAAGACAATGGACTTCACCACAAAGAATAATGAGTACTTAACAACCCATCTGTGTCTGATGAATACCACATATCTTTCCAGTGTCCACATCCTACCCAACACAATCCAGGTTGACCTACTCAGTGAACAAAGTGAGAGTGGGACCTACGCCCCAGGCAGTTGAGAGACCCAAGGATGAGAATCCTCCAGTACCTTTATGCCTCCTCTTTCTGCTAACTCACCTTGCTGGCCCCTCATTAATCCGTCCTGGTCCAGTTTTACCAGATGCTGTGTCCCAGGCTAACATATGTTCAATGCTCTGTTTTAAATGCTGCTAGTGCTTCCAACCCCATTCATTCCCAGTGGACCAAGCTCTAAAGCAACATTACAAGATGGAAACAACAAAAAAAGGTCAGAGCCGAGTGAGAGAATAGAACACAGCTTCCATCCACCACACCTCTTTATGCATCATTTGATTCTGCCCCAATCAGCATATTTCTCCAACGATGACTTCATAACCCCAGCCCAGCAGGACCTTGGAATGATAATTTCAACATAGGCAGGTCTAAATGTAAGCTGAACTGGTGCACTTTTATTGTATTCATGTTTCCCACTACTTTGCCAATTCATTTCCATTGCACTTGTATTTCCACCGTGAATGATTGAAAATGTTCACAGTATCATCTCAAGTGGCATGTTGACTCATGAGAAGATACAGAGGGGGATTGAAGCTCATTCTCAGATAAGTAGAGTATAGGTTTTCTCTTCAGATCATACCTCAAAACAGACTAAAGGCATCACCCTTCTGGGTCATTTTTTTCTTTGAAACTCCTACTTGGATTTATTAAAAAACAGCAGTAAGAGCTTAGGGTTTTCAGCTTTGTGACTAATAAGAGCTAATAAGTTTGTGGCTCTCAGGCGACGAGCTACAGAGTCCTTAGGACTCACTGATGGGGTAGATGTATATGCTTCAAGAGTATGAGGTACAGAAAACTGGGGTTGCAGAAAAACTAAGACGACCAATGCTGCTCAAAGCTCAAATGAAGGTGGCCCAATCACCCTCACACCTAGAGGAGGGCTTAACAGAGATATCCAAACCAGAACCTGTACATTATGAGTGCCTTACAGTGGCTACCAGTAGAGACACTATGGTATCTAATGAGCCAACACAACTGATTTGGCAAATCTGTGGCTTATTTACAAAACTCAGACTTCTATGGGTTTATAAAGAGCAAGAAAAACAGACCTCCACTGTATATTGACCCTTGCCCCATATGTATTTTGAGTAGATATCCTATACTAACTGGTAAGGCTGCTTAGTAAGCGAAGGTTCTGCTTCGGAATCCTGTGTGCAATCTGCACTCACTTGTTTGAATCCCAATCAGACCACTTAACCTTCCATTCTTTTGTAGTCAATAAAACATATATCATTGAGCAAGATACCTATAAGCACGTCTCATTTTAGTGCTAAAGTAAATGGCCGATCTACAGAATAAAACGTTTGTCCACTTGACGCCAGAATGTTTGTCTACAGAACATAATAAATCAAATCGTCATGCCGGCGGGGACTCAACTCAAAATAGGATCGCAGGTTATATCCTATGTTTTACAATGGCCATGTTAGCTATGTTCTACTGTTTCCATTCACCAGTTGCACACACTGCACATGTAGCAAAAAGCAACCCAGACCAGATTTGACTACCTGTGCCTTATCAGTAAGATGCAGCTTGATTCATACGGCACAGTGAGAACGGGACCTAGTTACAAGCACATCCATTGCACTTAGGGCATCGCATTGAGGAAAACTAAAAAGCCGATGGGTGGAATACCTGAATGAATCTCAGCAAATGGTAGTTCTGGGTCATAGGAATCATACTGCACCCCACTGACGAGGCATAAATAGACCGAATCATACTCTGACTGCTTAATTCCCATTTACAGGGGACCTGTTGTGGCAATGTGGGTTAGCTTTTTTTATAGTTGGTGCAGGACCACACTTGATTTGCATCAGGGTGGTCTCTGTCGGAAAAGCCACAGTGGGTAAAAAGAAAGTAGGGTAATTACTAATGGCGTTAGGTCTTCCCCAGGGTCATAGTGCCCAAGGCAATATGACCTCTTTCCCACCCTAACCACTTAGACTTCCATTTCTGCGGGAAGCACAGCGTCTTTTGATGGTTTTCATTACCCCTTTAAAATTGTTCTCCGAGTTTGTTTCTTCAGTGTCATCGAGTGCTTCAGTCGCAGAACTGATTCCCTTCAGGTACTCAAAGTTCAGGTTGTCAAAACGTCTCCCTTTCCACTAAATGTGCCTTCATCTCATAACACGTATTCATATTAACCATGCTGTGGCTTGGTGGTTAATATTCGTCGAAGGATGATATTTCTTGAAGCAGAAGATATTCCTGGCTATCTGCATCCCTCCATCACCAGCAGTGAGCATGTTACACTTTTTGAGTGATTACTTGCTTTTCTGACACATGATTTTCTCCTTTGCTCCTGTCTGTTTAGCACCCAGTCTCCTACCGTAATATTAGACTCTGGCTTTTCTTCTTTGAGCTGCATATATCTTCATCTTGTCTTTCTTGGGTTGGTCTTCATGGCGTGCTTTACTTTCATTTTCTCCTCCTGCAGGATGCTGGACTTTTATGTAGTGTACCAATGTAGGTGTACACCATGCAAAAACTCCGGACAACCCTTATTGGTTTCCAGGGGCTTACTTTATTAATCCCATGTGCTCCATTTGTGGTAGTGTGGTTGAGCACCTTAGGCTTATCAGAGGGGAGTGTTGGTCATTTGTTGTACACGAAGAGTCAATAAATGAGACACTCAAAAAGAAATCTGAGTCCAATTTGGAAAAGGAACACAGATTTTTATACATATATTTAAACTCCAAGATCATTGATATTGGGTAACTACTTTAGACATTATTGATTTTTACAAGAAAAACAGTAAAAATAGCACAGATGTCAGATTTAAAGCATGAGCCTCGAATGTGGTAATGTTACCCTAAGAGAGAAACATTCATTACATAGGTATAATTGCAAATGGTTGTTAAGGACTTAAGGTGCTGGAGGCCCAAGGTCCCAACGACCACAACCAGCTCTGGGGTGTCTGTGTGCAGAGGTGCTGGTTGTGTTGTTAGCCTCAAGCGCTACTGTGGCAAAACTTGAAAGGGGCCTGTCAAAACGACAGAGTCTGCAAGGGAGAACTTGGGGACAAGTCCGGCAGAACCCAACGAGGGCTCAGCTCATGGGGACTCCTAGGCCAAGGGAACACAGGAAGAAGTCTTGGAGGCTCGAGTGCAGAGGTGCTGAAGATGGTCATTTTGAG
This sequence comes from Pleurodeles waltl, assembly GCF_031143425.1. Lineage (NCBI taxonomy): Eukaryota > Metazoa > Chordata > Amphibia > Caudata > Salamandridae > Pleurodeles > Pleurodeles waltl. The sequence continues at coordinate 157,125,342 of NC_090440.1, read as the reverse complement.
TTTGAGGCTCCCACCATTCTTGGTCAACCTGCAAAGGAAGGAAAAACAAAACAGCAGGGTTACTCTGCATGTGGAGCTTGTCTGTTCTGAAGTCCCTTGACATGCAGGTAAGCCTTGACGGACTGGACACAAACAAGCCCTAGAGGGCGCAAGTCCCCATGTAGTAAGGGTATTCGTGCAGGAGGGACTCCTGGAGGGTTTAGCATCTGAAAACTCGCCAGAGAGATGGGGCTGACCTCTTACAGCCTCAAGAAACTCTTCCTGTTGTGCTGCTCCCTCAGTGGGCCCGATGGCCAAAAACACAGGTTACAGGACAGATGGAGTTGGTGCCCACAGATGCAGGGGGATGGCTCCTCCACCTCCTCAAGGGAGATGCTACTGGTTGTTGAAGCAATGAACAGTCATCTACAACTTGAGAGTTTGCACAGCTTCTGGGGTCGGGTCGGTGCAACCATTGTGGTTCCAGCAGCAGGGCAGAGTTTGGTACCAAGTGGTGGTTAAGTCCTCTGTTCTTGCGGTGACTGCTCTTCTTTTTTCCTTCTTTGGTCCCCAGTAGACAAATCTGAGTTCCTGGTGGCAGTGGGACCCTTAAATACTGAACTTAGGAGTGTTAAGGGGAATGTAAGGTAGTAGCCAATAGGCTACTTGCCCCTGGGGTGACTACACCCCCTATATGACCACTTCCTGTGGAGAGAGGGCATTTTCCTGACCTAGAGTTTCTTGTTTCACCAAAAACAAGATGGTGGAACCCTTCCTTGAGTGACCACCTCAGGTGGTCCACCTTAGGGGTGTGACTAGCCTAGAAGTGAAACACGCCTCCTGAATAACTAATTTCATGCCTGCTCTGGTGTCAAATGGGCCTCAGCACAGAGGCTGGTGAGGAAGCCAAGGTCACATATCAAAGGCAGCAGGGGCTTTGAAACTAAATCACTAGCCTTCATGCTGGAGGAGGTGGTAACACCTTCTGCTGCGCAGGCATTGTTTCTGGCCTGTGAGAGCGTGGCCTGCAGGGGGTCTATAACTCCTCTGTGGTGGCACACTGGAGGAAACCAGTCAGCCAAAACACTAAGGGACTAGTAAGTTTTCAGGGGGCACCTCTACGGTGCCCTTTTGGTGCATGTCATAATAAATCCGTTACTGGCATCAGTACAGATTTATTAAGATGAGTTGTTTAATACCAAACACCAGCATTTTCAGTGAAGCCATCATGTAGCTCGGTAACTCGCAATGACCAGTGCCAAGTACACGTCCTCAAAATAGTTTCCTGAACACGTGCAATGTCTGGTAATGGAACTAGGCATCACAGACATCTGATCATACAGAGGTGCCCTTACATGTAGTATAATGCACCCTGCCCTTAGGGCTCTAAGGCCTGCCACAGGAGTGGCTTACAGATAGCAGTGGAAGTGGGCATTGCACACTGGGTGTGCACAATGTCATGCTTCAAAATGGTTAGCACAAGTTTGCGCATTCTGTACTGGCAGTCTGCATGAAGTTTGTGTGTGGGTCCCTTAGGGTGGCATAATACATGCTGCAGCCCTTAGGGACTCTCTGTAGTACCCATGCTCTGGGTACCCGTGGGTACCATTTACTAGGGACTTATAGAGGTGCTTAAGTCCTTGCTAATTGGGTTATAATTTTTATTACTTCGTTGTAAGGGAAAGAGCACTGGGGCATGGTTTACAGGGACCCAGTGCACTTTCAGTCAAAAAATGTCAGTGCTAGGGCAAAAAGTAAGGATGACCATGTCAAAAAGGGCACTTTCCTACACTTTCCAATTGCCTGCTGATTTCCTGGTGCTAGACATTCTCCTGTGGTGCTGTATGGAGAAATGTGGTAAACCTGCAAAGCTTGCTGAATGGGTGTTTTGTCAAGTTCTACTCCTCATATGGAGTTTTTCAGTGTCAAAATGAATTTTTCCATTATGTTTGCCTGAGGTGGCAGTTGTGTGATTTTCCGATGTCTAAAATCAAGATTTGTAACAAAGTGATCAAAATCATGCCCATTAAACTGAGGTCTGTTGTCAGTTTTTACTGTTTCAAGAATACTCCATGCTGTGAACATGACTCTTGTTGGGATTACTGTGACAACAATGGCTGACAACAGTTGCTTTACGAAGGCGACTGTCAAGTATTTGTTCATGACTATCGTTATGCATTTTCTCAAACTTACTGGACCAAAGAAGTCAATGGCGATGTTGCACCATGCACTGTCAGGTAGTTCTGGCATTTACAGCTGAGGTGACTTGACCCCTTGGCCAGTTATTTGCCATTTGCAAAGGAATTACACAAAATGTTTGAGTAGTATGTGGATTCAGGTGTAGTTACTTCCGAGTCCACAAGGTCCTATCCTATGGTATAAAAAAAGATATTTGAAAGGTCGCCTCACCCACAACTTATTGTGGCATGCTTCACCCTAAGTGACACTCCACACCAGAGTAGGATAATAGAACTTAACCAAAAGTGGGAGTGTCACAACAGCGTTCAGAGGGCCACAGGGCAAGCAGGAGTTTCTGGGCCCAACGGTGGTGGTGGTCGAGACCTTTCACTCCTGATGTACCAGAGCCCGCCCTACTATGGGTCCTGCTCACCAGGGCCAAGCACACACTTCTGCACCTGATTCTCAGTTGGGTAGCGTAGGATGAGCAGTCAAGGCTCATTCGGGGGGAGCGCAGATATACATCAGTGAACACTGCTAATAACATTCAAGCAGTGCGAACAATAAATCAATGTAGAGTCAAATAGATGTATTTTAAGATGTATTTTAATTTTTACTATACACATGCAAAGCTAAACGATATTCAAAAGCAATCACACAATACTCCTTGAGGTTGAGGCTCCAGTAGCTGTCAGCCCACTCCCTCAACAAAAAAAACAACACAAAACAATGTAGTATATGGGTGAAGAATAAGAGTTCCCCTAACCACATTTAGCTGCCAACATGTTTCGCCCCATTAGTACGCCTGTACAGGTCAACAGTCTCTTCTATCTCAAGAAATACCTGCGTGAAGCGTACATGTCACTAAAAAATATTAGACATATGGCCCTCATAGCGGTCTACTGTGATATCTTATTCTGGGTTCAGAGTTGGGAGCCCCTCCCGTGTAGTCACACCTTCGCCAAGGGGTTGGTGCAGCCTTCCAAACCTAATAGCCCTCAAACTGCTGTATTGTTGACCAAATCCACTTACCACTCAAGCACTTTTGTGAAATTTCTTTGTTTAATTAGGAGGAATTTATGTGTTTTCACCCTCTACCTGTGTGATTGCATATTCGACATCAGTGGCATTGTCTCAGTGTGGTTTCCACTGTTTGGTCAAGCACTGGAAAACTCTCCCTCAGGGTTCACTTGGGGGCTACAATGCCCCAATTTCCTTTGTGAGCCAAGTCACTGACAAGCTAGCATGGACTCTTTGGAATAATGATCCTTCTTCATCCAAGAAAGATGTCGCTACCAACAGTTTCTCACTCACAAATGCTGGATTAGCATGTCAACTATTAAGTGTTTGACTTTTGAGGTATTGCCATCGTTGAACAAGTTACTTATTTTCAGTAACACCTTATCTGGTAGACACTATCTAGCTGCAGATTCCTTACCTTAAAATTATCCTCAGACCTCATACTGGAACCAGAAATTTCTAGTGAGCAGGACTCCTTTGTGCCAGTAGGTGGCGTTGTTTGGCTCCACTTGACGGTGTCGGCGTCACCCCAGTGCACGGACGTCAGTTTCTTTTTCCAACTTTCCATGCCAGGAGCACTGAGCCACGAGAAGCACTGACCACTGGTGTGGAAAACTTGGGGCCTGAAAGGGTGACAACACTGTCCCTAGAAATCTGTTCGCAGCGCAGGGAGGATGTGGGAGTCAGTAAGGAATGTGCAGCTAGAATATAGTCTCTGCCAAATAAGGCATTACCGAAGGTAAGTAAATTCTTCATCTGATGGAGACTTCTAGCCGCAGATTCCTTACCTTAGAACAGATACCCAAGCAATACCATCCACAGAGGTGGGTCTGCAGACCAGTTTCATATGAGGAAGTCCTGCAGGACCCAACAGGCAAAATGTCCATCTTGATGGACCAGACTGTCCAGGCAATGCTTTGAAAACATGTGTAAGGAGGCCCACTTTGCATACCCCACGAAGAGTTGGTCATCCACCTGGAACTCTCCGGTGTGGTTAAGATAGTACGACAATGCTATTTTTGGGTCCAGACGGTGAAGTTGCTTCTGTTCTTTGGAAGGATTCGGCAGAGGGTAAAAAGTAGGCAGACTGATGGGCTGTTCCACATGAAAGGGAGGAACCACTTATGGTAAAAAAGAAAGCTCTCTAATGAAGCACTAGTTTGTCTGGGTAGATGTTCAAATAGGGGAGCTTGCATGACAAGACTGAAGCTCAATGACCTTCTGGACAGATGTTACAGCCACATTAAAGGCCATCTTGATGGTAAGGAGCCTGAGTGGACAATTGTGCAAAGGCTCAAAGAGAGCGCACATAAGAAAAGTGATGACAGGTTTAAGGTCCAGATAGGCATAATGTAAGGGAAGGTGGACATAAATGCTGCAAACATTTTAAGAACCTATTCACAATAGGGGATTTGAAGAGGGATGGCTGGCCAAGCAACCACAAAAATGCAGAAATAGCAGAGAGATATCCTGTTAAGAGTGCCCAGAGCAGAGCCCTGCTGGGCAAGACAAATGATACAAAGAAGAACCTGAGAAAGAAAGGCAGAAAGGGGATTCAATTGTCTTTCTATACACCATGCAACAAATTTTCCCCAACAGCAGGCATATACCGTCTTGGTGGAGGGATGTCTGGCGCCCCAAAATAGCATTACAGACTTCGAGAGAAAGGTTGAAAGTTGTCAGCTGCTGCTCAGGTGGAGGACCCTTCCCTGCTGCTGCGGCAGAATATCCTCCCAAAGGGGAAGCCTAATCAGATGATTGATGGCCATTTTCAACAGCTCGGGATACCAAGCTCTCCATGGCCAGCCCAGAGCCACAAGGATGACTTAGACTCAGCCGTTCCTCATCTCTTGGGAGAAGTGGTATGGGTGTAAAGGCGTACAAGAGCCCTGAGCTCCACTAGAGATAAAAATCACTTCCGAGTGAGAGCAGCCTTGGAAATTCCAGCATGCAGAACTGCTGACATTGTGTGATCTCGAGGGTAGCAACAGATCTAACCAGGGACTCCCCACTGCTGAAACAGACCTTACACCACCTCCAGATGGAGACACCAGTTGTGAATTGCGAGGCATCTTCAGCTGAGTGCTTCTGCTCTGATGTTCAGAGAGCCCACCAGATGTTAAACCACCAGGGATATGCCCTGACGTTCCAGCCACGTCCAGAGACGTGCAGCCTCTTCACAAAGGGTCAGTGCCCCCACTCCACCTTGTTTGTTGCAGTACCACATGGCAGTGGTGTTGTCTGTGAACTTCTGCACTAGCCTGTCCTTGGAGGGTAGAAAGGCTTTAATGCCAATTGGGTTGCTCAGAGCTTCAACAGGTTGATGTGGAGACTGGATTTCACTGGAGACCAGAGATGTCTGATCTCCACCTCTCCCAGCTGGTCACTTCATCCCAGGAGTGATGCATCTGTCACTACTGTCAGGTTTGTTTGGGGAAGGGACAGGGGTCTGCTGCTGACTTACTCGTGGTTTGTCAGCCACCACTGCAGGTCTTTTGCAGTTACCTCTGAGATCTGGACCATGTTTGAGAGAGTCCTCTGATGCGGCGCATGCTGGAACTTCAGGTCCCACTGCAGAGCCCTCATATGCCAGTGGGCATGCATCACAAGCAGGAGGCCATGGGGTCCAAAAGCCTCAGAGTCAGTCTCACTGAAATCCAGGATAGAGGCTGAACCATCAGTATCATAGCCTGAATACCATTCGACTCATCGCTTGGGAGGATAAGCCCTAAACTGCACAATGTCTAGTACAGCTCTGATAAAAGAGAGCGTCTGAGAGCAAATCAGGTGGGACTTTGGCACGTTGATAGTGAACCCTAGTGAATTAAGGAAGTCTGCCACAGTCTCGAGGTGGGAGACCACAGCCTAGGGTGAGAGCCTGCCTTCAACAGCCAGCCATCGAAATATGGCAAGACTAGCACCCCTGAACTCTGCTGATGAGCTGCAGGAGCCACCATCACCTTGGTGAACACCCGAGGGAGGCTGGTAAGGACAAAGGGGAGCATGGAGACTAAAAAGTGCTCAAGGCCCAGCATGAACTGCAGGTAATGCCTATGGGCTGGCAGAATGAGAATATGAAAGTATGCGTCCTGCAAGTTCAACGCTCCCATCCAGGCTCCAGTCTTCCAGGTCGAGGGCAGACAGGACCTGGTTTAGTGTGAGCATTATGAACCTCTTTCTTCAGGAAGAAATTGAGAGGGCACAGGCCTCTGTCCTTTTTTGGCACAAGAAAGTAACGGGAATAGCAACCACGACCTACTTATGGCTTTGGCACCCTTGTTATGGCTCCCTTGGCCAGAAAGCGGTTACTTCCCGGCAGAGAGGAGTCCTCCGTCAGCCTGTCACAAGTTGGTGGCATGGGAGGAGAAGTAGTTATGAAGTGGATGGTGTAACCCCTTCAGATGATCTGCAAAACCCACCGGCCTGATGTTATGGATGGCCAGTGGGGCAGGTGATGGCGATTCCTGCCACCCACTGGGTGCCCATGAATGTAACGGGGCAGATTAAGAGGGTTTGGGGACTGCACCTGCTGGGGAGAGGATGGACTGGCCTGACCACTGGTTGCCCGACCCATGGAGTATTGTGCACTTGGCCCGCAGAGGATGAAAAGAATGTGTAGCCTGGTGGCTGGTGGGTATAGATGTAGCTGGAAGCCCCTTCTGTGGCCACAAAAGTAGGGAAAGGAGTATTGGGGGTGGTGAGGGGCCATGGAAAGGCCCAAAAACCTGGCTGTAGTCCTGTTGTCCTTAAAGCACTCCAGGCCTGAATCAGCCGTGTCTCTAAAGAGACAGGAGCCATCAAAGGGCATGTCTGTAAGTGGTGCTTGGACATCCCAAAAAAGCGAGTTGTCCTTAACCAGGCGGGGCATCGTAAGGCAACTGTCGATGAAACCGCTCTACCCAGTGAGTCCATCGTGTCTAGTCCACATTGAATTAACTTTGCTGCGTCTCTACCATCTGCAACAGCCTGGGAGAGTACGACCCGGGCCTCCTCCGGGACCGTTGGCAGCACCTGCACAACGGTAACTCACAGAACATAGGATTAGTGGTCCAAAAGGTACATGATGTTCATGAACTGCAGTGCCAGGCTTTTGGAAGACAACATCATCTTCCAGTCCCTTGGATTCCCTATCCTGTGGTGCGGTTGGGAATGCACCAGGATTTACATGGGAGGTGGAGACATGGAGCACCAAGCTCTCTGGGGTGAGATGTTGTGTGCGGAAGTTTGGGTACCGAGGAGTGAGGCGGTGGCAGCGGGCATTCGTCCTGGTCACAGGAGCCCCTGTGCTGGGCTTGGATCAGGGCCCAAGCAGGACAACAGTAAATGCCTCATTAAAAGGGAGAAGCAGTTCTGAAAGGGACGCTCCCGCTGAAGCACTTCTGTCAAGGCATTAATCATTACTGCCACCAAAGACAGGCTGACATCCAGGACCTCGGCTGCCCTCCTCACCAGCTTTGCAAAGGACGCTCCCTCTTATGAAGCCACGGTAGAGGAAGAAAACACACCAGCATCTGGAGAAGTGTCCAACCCACTGGCTTCACCCAGATCCTCACACCAGGCCCTAGTGTCAAAAGGCTGGTATTCCTCAGGATCCAGCAACCCCTCCCATATGAATAGAACTCAGACTCTGGCCTGGAAGGCATGGCTCCAGTTGGCACCAGAGTTGGCGCTGGGTGACACTTCTCCGGCTCTGTGTTGGAGTCAGGGATTAGAATGGGGGCAGCGCCACTAGTGGGTGACAAGTGCATCAACATAGGGACCAGTGCCGAGGAAGGCTGAAGTGCTGCGACAAGTGTCGGTCCAGATCCAGGATTGGATCTAAGGGGCCCGACCAGCACCAGGGCTGGAGCCACCAGTGCAGAACCAGAATGTGCCCCTGCTGAAACCTAGGGCCCGAAGGTGTGCCAGAGGGAACAGGCCGCCCAAATATGAGGAACCTGGCCTCATAGTACTCTTAACTGGGTGGGGTTCTCTCTGTCTCTGGGAAATTCAGGGAGGAGTGGAGACGGCCCAGGTGGGCACTTCCTTATCTCGACAACATGAAGTTGAAGATCTCTTTGATGATTTATTTTTCATCTTGTGGTGGTGTGACTTACCCGACTGACACGACGACTGAGTGCAACGCGGATATCGGGCTAAACAACCACTCCAGGGACCTTCCTCCAGACCAGATCATCAAGGCATAGGAGCTTGAGGGATCACTCACTCAAGGCTTTCGTGTTCATGGTGTGGCAATCACGCAGGCCTTAAGGTCGGGGTCGAGGCACCAGATGCATTCAAGGCGTAGGTCCAATACTGACATCGATTGGTGACAGGTGCTGCAGGGCTTGAAGCTGGCCTTCCACAGCAGGTGGAAAAACCTTAAAAAGTCTTCGACAAAAGTTGAAAAGTTTAGTCAAGAAATGCCTATCTCTTCTCCAGATCTGCGCTAATTGGCACAGAAAGAAAAGAAATGACATCAGCATGCTGGGGTGGCGCCTATATAGGCATCATGCACGTCACTTCTGCTGTGGACACCATGTGAAGGGGAACTACGCCACCTACCGGCAAGCAGTGGTGCTGGTCATGAAAAATGTTCAGATCCAAACTGACGCCTGGGGATAATTCTAAAGTAAAAAGTCTCTATCAGACATTTAGTGACTCTTCATCTCATTTTTCTGTACGTGAGATCCACTGAGGCTGCCCCTTACTTTGGACTCCAGAGGAACAGAGGGTGGTGATGGCCATTCCATTACAAACTTTAGGTATTCTTTGGCTGGAAAAGACGTCTGTTTCCTTACCAACAGGAGATGTCGGGACAGGTAGTTGAGTAAAGTTATTTCATTGGCTTGTGTATAATAATACAGTGTATTCTTGTACGATTATTACCCATCTCAATTTTGGGTGCCATCTGAGTTTTCAGGTTGCCAAATATTAGTAGCACCTGGTGATCGGTAACTGTTTACTATAGATGAAAATATGATAGTGTTCACATGCCCAGCCTTCTGCTAGACACTCCTTCTCTGGCTGAGAGAATGTTCATTCCACATCTGTAGTGCTTCTGCTTGCACACAACATGATATGACATTAATCATCTCCTCTCTGACATCAACAGAGAACTAGACTGAGCTGGCATCTACAGTGATTTCCATGAACAGATGTTGCTTTAAGTATACCATGCTGTCAAATCCACTGACTCTGTTCTTGATCAGCTCAAAAGCCTGCTTGCACTCATTCATTTATAGATCTTCCCTTGCTTTGTCAATTCTTTCAAAGCTGCTTGTAGCATAATCCTCTACATGCCAGGCAAAATAAAATTAGAGAGGTTCGAATATTGCTGAAGTCTTGGTAAGAGGGTATGTTGTTTAGTGCTCTGATCTTTTCAACGACAGGAAATTTTGTACAACTCATAATTGTCTGCATTGAGCATTAAGCTGGCATCCTATAGGCCCTGGAAAACTAACCTTAGCCTTCTATTGAGCTTACTGTCTGAGGTTCCAAAAACGAAAATGTCATCACTATAGTTGCATGTGTTAATCATCAGTCTGATTACATTTTGAATAGCCTATTGATACAGCTAAATTTCATGTATCGAAACAGGCCCGAGTGCCTACTGAAAGTTGTAGGGCTCAAGCTGATGGTAACCTTTGTTAAAATACAGTTTTGAAAATATCTTGGCACCACTGAGTAGTGTAATTATTTCACTAATGTGTGGTCCTGGGTGCCTTGAGCTTTTGCATGTCAACATACAGACTCACCTTCAGTTTGAAATTCCACTTTGGTACTACTACCAATGCACATACCCTTGGTGTTGACTCTTTTAATTCTTCAATGATGTCCGCTGTGAGTACATCTCAAGGTTTATCCTCTACTTCTTTCTGTACATGAAGCAAAATTTTACTGTGATACTGAGCTGGCGGTTCGATGTTTTCATTGATGTGTAGGTGGATTTGGCACTTCTTCATTTTTCCGTATTCTGTGAATAGCTTTGGGGTATTTGGAGCACTTAATGTCTCACACATTTAGCTATTTTACAACTATGTCTGCTTGCTGATTTTTTTGTTATTGTGAATAACGTTCATTTTTGTTCTTTTCCTGGTGGCTTCTAGAAAGTTAACAAGATCTTCAAGCCATTCCCTCCATTTTAGCCTCACCGTAGGCTAGATGGCATCACAAATAGTTTTGGAGCTCTTCGTTTTTCAACATTCACTTGACATCATGTCTGGTTTGCAATGACTTTGTAAATCTCTGTCCTTGCTGTAAGGTCCATTTCATTTCCTGTCCAGGTGAATTATTTTCCTTTGCTTTTCTTCTCTTTACTTAAATGTTCTTTATTTTGGTTTGGATTTATTTAAATAGATTTTGTTGTTTTGGGGAGGTGTAGGAAGCTGGCCTGGTGTGTGGTGGGTACCTATGGTACTTACACCTTATACCAGGTCCAGGTACCCACTCTTAGTGAAGTGTAGGCAGTGTCTAGAAGCCAGGCTCTCTAGAGGTAGCTGTGGATGAGCAGCCAAGGCTTATCTAGGAGACATGCAAAGCTCATGCAATACCACCATAGTCACACAGCACTTACACACATGAAAGAAAACACTCAGTTGTACAAAAATAAAGGTACTTTATTTTTGGAACAAATCACCACAAATTAATAAACAGGTGACCCACCCACAGGAGGTAAGTAATACACTAAATATATACACTAGCAATCAGAAATAGGCATAGAAAAGGTTAGGAAACAGTGCAAATAGCAATAACCAATAGTGACCTTTAGGGGAGCAAATACCATATACTAAAAAAAATAGAATGTGAATAAGGTACCCCCACTTACATAAGTAAGATGTGTAGAGGGGAGCTGGGGGCATTAGAAAACCATAATGGTAAGTAGCCCAGTACTCACCAGGAATGCAAGAGTAAAACCCTGGATTTCCCCCAAACCACCCAAAAGGAGGAAAAGAAGAAAAAGAAGATACCCAGAGAAGACTGCAAGAAAGAAGACCTGTGGAAAGAGGGAACCAAGTCCAGAAGGCACAACAGAGTCCAGTGGGGGCTGGAGCCCCTACTGAAGATGTAGGAGTTGGTCGACGGTGAAGAAGAACAGGTCAGCACTGCACCCCAAAAGCCAGAGAAGAGTTCCTGATGGATGCACATGGAATCCCACGCTGGAAGGAAGATTGCAGTTGGGTGCCTGTGTAGGAATTCCACCAACAAGCCTTGGCAAAGGCAAATTCGCGGTTTAAGGAAAAGAGGTGCTGCCGGGCACCAGCAAGGCCCAGAAGGACTCTAACCAGGAAGGGGAGACACAGGGGACCCCCTGCGTCGCAGAAGGCCCACAGGGCCAGAGGCAGCACCCAGAAGTGCCCCACAGGACAGGCACACAGAAGTAACTGAAGCAGCCCATGCAGCACCACAGAGGTTGCTCCCATGTCACCGGAGGATCCCGCCGAGGCACAGGAGTTGCAGGAGGGAATGCTGGGGGATGGAGCTACATGTCGCCTAAAGTCCCCCTTGGAGGTGAAGCAAACAAGCCTTGGCAGCTGCAAAGGACACAGTGCACGGGGTTCGGTCTTGAGTGGAGTGGAAAGGACTTACCACCACCGAAGTGCGACAGCTGGTAGAGAGGACCAAGGGAGACTCTCCGGACCACCACCCAAGATACAGGAATCCACACCACTCAGGATGAGGAACGATTAACGCAGCCAGTCGTCGTTGCAGCCAGGTAACCCAAGGGAGATTAATTCTTCTTGTGCAGGCTGAATAGTAGCAGTCTTCTGAGGATGCACGGCCGGGGAAATATTGCAAAGCTGGCAGGAGGTTTCAGAAGAGTCGTCCTCGTGGATCTGCAGCTTGTAGGTTCCTGGAGGGTCTAGTCGCGGTTCCGGAGGCCAGAAGTCTAAGCAGAGGTTGCAGAGGAGTCCTGCTGGAATCTTGCAAGCTGAATCTGAGGACCCACCCAAGAGGAAGACCTTATATAGCCCAAACAGGGGACTTGGTCACCTAACCAGGTAACTACCTATCAGAGGGTGTGCACCTCTGATGTCACCTGCCTGGCCTGGCTACTCAGATGCTCCCAGAGTTCCCTGCCAACCTTGGAATCAAGATGGCAGAACCCAGGGACCCCTCTGGGGGAGCTCTGAGCACCACCCCTGGGGTGGTGATGGAGAGGGGAGTGGTTACTCCCCTTTCCATTGTCCAGTTTTGCACCAGAGCAGGGAGTGGCGGTTCCTGAATCGGTGTAGACTGGTTTATGCAAGGAGGGCACAAAGTATTGCCAGTGGCTTGGGGAGGCTACCTGTCCCAAGCCTGTAACACCTATTTCCAAAGGGAGAGGGTGTAACACCCCTCTCCCAAAGGAAACCCTTTGTTCTGCCTTCCTGGGCTTGAGCTTCACAAGCAAAAGGAGGACAGAAACATGTCTAACAGTTGGCAGCAGCAGGGCTGCCTGTTAAAACCCTGTAAGACTGGTGATGGCTATGCTGGTGATCCTCTAAGGAGCCCCCAGAGTGCATGGAATCTACTTCCAATACTTGCAACAGTATTGGGGTATGATTCCGACATGTTTGATACCAAACATGCCCAGGTTCGAAGTTACCATTATGTAGCTGGACATAGGTAGTGACCTATGTCCAGTACATATATAAAATGGCGTACCCGCACTCAAAAAAGTCCAGTAAAATGGGGCTGAAGTTCGTGGGGGCACCTCTGCTAGTGCAGGGGTGCCCTCACACACAGGTACCTGCACCCTGCCCTCTGTGCTGAGAGGGCCTACAAAAGGGGTGATTTACAGTGACTTGGTGTAGAGACCTGTAGTGGAAACGCACGCAGGCTGCAGTGTCAGGCCTACAGAACCCTTTGCATGGGCTGCCTATGGGTGGCAGAATAACTGCTGCAGCCCAGAGGGATCACCTGGAACCCCAATGCCCTGGGTACCTAGGTACCATATACTAGGGACTTTCATGGGGGCACCAGTATGCCAATTGTGGGGACAACAAGTTACCAGCAACCAAATTCAGAGAGAGCACAGTCACTGGGGTCCTGGTTAGCAGGATCCCAGTGAACACAGTCAAACACAATGACAAACAGGCCAAAAGTGGGGGTAATTAAGCTAGAAAGGCTACTTTCCTACAGGAGGTTTGCAGTATTTAATTTTAGGCCATGCCGTTTTATTTCTATCAGCCGACTAACAGCTTGGCCTTAAGATGGCACCTTCTATGACAGCTAAGGCACTGCTGCAGAAATCTTGAGCCTACTGGTGATTTATAGTAGCATGTGGAAGGAGAAAAGGTCATGTGGACCAGTAGAACATTATATTTAGTTACCTGCACTGCCAAAGTGAGTAAGCACTACGTGCCGGAGACATGGTCCTCGCTAGCAGAGTGCTCTGCAAGGTCTACTTACTACGCCTCAGCTCCCGCTTGCCGCTCGGTCACACACCTATTTCCCTGCACCACAGTCAGACTTGCGCAGCAAAGTCGGATTTCCTCCACCCCACTTCCTACGTCACGTGGCATGGACCTTTTTGTGTGTTACTCAGGGTTACTTTGGCGGCTCTCAATTCTTGCCTGGATAATATGGAGGTTCTGGGCATGCTCATTTTCAACCTTCACCCCCACACAACGTGTCCTTCACGGGCACATGCAGGGACAGTAGTTCCTTACCATAGTGACGGTGACAGTTTACAATGTAAGATAACCACATTTATTAACTACCCTTGATGTATACTTGTGTAATTCTACTTCACAACATGCATGCCTCCTTCCCGACCGTCCTAGTGACTGCAATACCATTTTCTCAGAACTTCTTGTCCTTACCCCATCCTCCAGGAAGCAGCGATTACAATTAAGATGGTCACTCCAATGTCCCAATGGTTCCACTGATTGACTTGGTTCCCATCATGTTCCCATAATGACACATTCAAGCATTCCACCCATTACCATTATTTTTTAATCTAATTTAGACACCCAATTCACATAAAAGGTTTCACTAACTCTGGTGAACCTTATCAGGTGCTACTTATAATGCCCCTCGTTGAAGCATATTTTAGTCATATTGCTTCTATCCATTTACAACTTTAGCAACCAGATTTAATATCGTCCCTGTGTACATTCTTTGCTTTATGAATCTTCAATCTAGAGTAAAAATATAGACATTACAAGATATTTTGCCTCTTTACTGGCATCAAAATCAAAAGTGTCTATACTCTGGGTTTCAAATAAATACCAAGATAAAACACCATAGAAATACTCTCTTCCTCCCGCTATGAGATTTAGAGCTTATGTAACAACGGTTTACGTTTTCTTGATATTTGTATATCCAACATCACTCAACCATTTTGTTTAGGAAGTTCTGGCCTGCACAACCGGAAACCCCAAACGTAAATAAAAAAATATAGGAATGATATAGGAGTCAAACTGGCATCAGGCAATGGACTGACAAAGGCAGCGCATCATGCAGGTCTTCTGGTGTGAAGATAGAGTGACAGACCTGGAAGATGTTTGAGATGAACCAATTACTTATTTTGCCTGAAACAGCATTGGAGGCAGAGAAAGTATAGGAGAAAGGGGATTTATTAAGGGATCCCTTACCTTTAGCAAAGGTTACTGTAACATCCTGCTGACGGTTTGCTTCTTTTACTATATGGAACCACACATGAAGGTTATTTGTGGAACCTTATTAACTGGGGATTCCTGCTCCAACAGTTGGTTGGTGGTCCCCTCCACACATTAAAACTCTTTATGTTTACTCATCTTTGGAATTCTGTTTCGTTTCACTGGCAAACAGTGAAACTCTCCCCAGGGAGAAGAGCACATCTGCAAGACTCCTCATATCTGCGAAGAGGCCAACAATCACCATGACTGGACATGTCTTGGTACTATAAAGGGCAAGTCCTTGTTAGGCTCGAATATTGTACCTCCACGTCAAACGAGCGTTATAACATCAATCCCATTCCCCAATCTTAATGGCCAACTGGGTTACTTCTTCATGCCCTGATCATATGCCAAGCAAGTCCTCAAATTGTCTCATTTTTGGGGGTATCCCCTAGCTCTGTATACCCCCTACTCCATAAGGGCACATTGGCTCATGTCCATCCTCCACATCCTGAGGTTGGAGTATCTATGAAGCTTCAGAGTCACAAATGTCTCACTTGGCCATCCAACTAGCATCTGGTGGCATCTCAAGTACCCTTCCTTCTCCATCAGTCCCAGTATAGCCAGCATGGGGTTCCGATGAACTGGCCGCCCTACCGCTGCAGACAGGGCATCCCCCACCCAAGTCCAGAATTATCTCATGAGTGGCCATTCCCATGTTACATGCAGTAATGTGCCCCTATCTGTGGTTCTTCTCCTCCCCATCCTCTTAAGTTGGATCAATCATATCTATCTTTTGAAGGAAGTGCGTATGAGTTTATCAGATCTACAGGGACGCCTTTATGGGCAGAAATACTTGTGACAGCAGTTATTAGAAGTGTGCTCTGTAGCTAGCAAAGCAATTTGGCTGTATCAGTCGGCAGACTCAGTACTGATGCGCTCCTCCCAAGAAGCCATCCTGCATAGCAACAAAGATGCTGCTGGAGCTTCTACTCGCTGCGGCTCAGCAGAAAAGTGACTTTCGGGCTGGTGGGGAGGAGAAGTAATATGGACTGGGTGATGACACCCTGTGCGATTGGGACAGGTGATGGTACATAAAACCCTCAGTATTCCTACTACTCGGCCCCTGGAGTCAGATGCACATGAGCATGTGTTCTCCACAACTTTATTGCCTATTCACTCTTCACTTTATTTAATGGTTGATGAAGTGTTCATTATTTTGAGATGCTCTCGTTTTGTCTAAGTTTTCAGAATTATCTAGTTTTTGATCACATGTTGGGATTGGATTTCGCTGGGCAAGTAACAGTCTTAAAATATTGTGATTTAGTTTTTATAGAGGATAAATAACTTGCTCAATCTTTACAGTTATGGACCAGGGGTGTCCATCTCAAGGGTAGTCTAGGCACTTAAGCACAATTACTAGATGCAATTTATTCTCAATAACTGTGGATGGTTTTGACTGGTGTAAGTACTGTTTTATGATGTTTGACAGGTCAAAATAAAAGTGAGGACCGCTTTTTGGAATTTTATACGCATTTAGAGATGGCAATATTAATTTTGTAGATAATTTCAGAACATGTCGGAGATATAATAAACACCTCAAAAAATGTAGTGGATAAAAAATTCCTCAGAAAGGTGGTGGTCCACATTATTAGCTACGCCCACAGACTATTGCTGCACTCTACTAGGTTAAAAATCAGTGCCACACGGCAGTCATATGCCTATGATCGCAACTAATACACACAACACACACACACACACGCTGTTACTTCCTGAATTTGCCTTAGTCACCCGTACACTGGAAGAGTAATGGGAGCCACCACTGCAATATCAGTCACTGCAAGAACGAGCTATCTATAGTGGGGTACCGATTTTGCAGTAAACATTATAGAACGCTTGACTCAGTAAAAGGAGACAGGATCTTAGTTGACTGATGCAGAATTGTCAAATGAAAGTCTTAAAAGCCCTCAAGACTTGTCTCTGTGTGTGGCTCGTTTGTCTACTTGTTACAAAACCCAAGGAGATTCCACTTCCCTTTATCTGCTCTATGCCTTGACTGACAACTGACTAATGGGATTACAGGCTCCTTTCCACTGACACAGCTCAGCTAAACGCCAGCGAAAAATAACAGCCTAAACCAGAATTACATGGCTCCGAATCCATCCAATTATGAACTAAAGGGACTGTTATTAACAGACCTAGTCAAAGGAAAAGCAGCTGCTAATCTCTGCTGGGCGGCCAGGCCGCATGGGGCGACTTTGTACTTGATTTCTTGTGCAGGCAATAATCCCATGCTTTGTGATAACCCCAGAAGAACGGCGGCAAAGGGGCGACCTATGCAAGCTCAGAAAACGCCAGAGGGGATCAGGACAGGCTGTGGCATCTTCACAGACACCGCGAA
Source organism: Pleurodeles waltl (assembly GCF_031143425.1). Classification (NCBI taxonomy): domain Eukaryota; kingdom Metazoa; phylum Chordata; class Amphibia; order Caudata; family Salamandridae; genus Pleurodeles; species Pleurodeles waltl. Next base: position 157,108,200 of record NC_090440.1, on the reverse strand, counting down.
CTGGTACATGAGCACGCTGGCTTCTGAAACGGTCTTAGATGGCTAGCATGCTTGAATACTATAGTACAAAATAAACTTCATTAATTTGGCACTGCTCTGCTCTTATCTAAGTATCAATAGACTTAGAAAATAGGAAGCCATGTTGCATATAATTTAACTTGAGTTAAAAAAAAAATGATCCAAATCCATATGGCTGTTTACGTAATGTGCAACGTGGCCAATAAGATGTGCAGCAAAGTTTGCACGAGGGCAAAAAAATGAAGCAAACCGCCTTTAACCTAGCTGCATTTACCTAATGATACATCGTGCAAATATGTTGTATCTCTGCTTTCAAATGCGAAAGAAGGGACTTAGTAAGAGTAAAATCTATTCGTCTCGTTTCTTGTTATGTGAGCAGCAAAAGCAGAGCAACATTCATTCGGTCCTTGTAAAACATAAACCTTATCAATGGACCTGAATCTCTGTGTTAAAACACAACACGCAATGGAATGATTTCACAGGTACCCTTCATTTTGCCCTGCCGCAAAACCTTTTTGTAGAACGGACTGGGAAAAATATTTTTTTTACTCAATTTCAACTATGCAAGCAGCAAACACTGTGCAAAAAGAACTACTTTTGCACCAGTTCAGTGACATATCGCCCCTGGTATTTTGATGCCTCTGTTCAGAATATACATACATTTGAAATAAATTAATTGTTGTATTTACACTGTGGATTGTTTTTTTTATTTTTTATATTGTAATCAGAGTAGCCGAGAGGTGTTCCAATTACTGGGTACTGTTTTTAGCCAAAGCGAACCTTACAAACATAGGAACCTTCTAAACGAAACATGACCAGCAATGATTGTCATACAATTGGATGCTAATGTGCTAGAAAGATACTTAATATACATAGTGACACGTAAATAAGTAGATCAAAGAGTGCCAACATGTTGCAATAAAATACACACACATTTATATGAATACATTTCTAGAAAAGAAAAGACAAAAAGGATCAAATACAAGTAAAAATGATCTCATAAAACAATTAGAAACAAACATTGTCAGTACCGATATATCAGGTTTTAATGAGCTGCACTCTCACAGGCAGACTGCTCACTCTTTACGGTTGGGGTACTGGGCATACGGGTGAAAACAAAGAAAGCGTATCTGTCTGCTCTGGTGCAATGGAACATGGGCACAAACAAGAGTGCATGGGAAGAGTTAGGAGGCTTTGAGGGCACATATCACTGATGCATGGAGTCTATATACCGAAGGGCCTTGTGCACCACGCAAAGCATCTTACACACAATCTGTTTATTCACTGGTAAAATATGGAGGAAGTCCAACTGAAATCTAACAGAAGCATGCACAGGTTAGGTAAGTAACAGATGAGGCAGCTGCACTTTACACAACAGGAAGACACCATAAGATATTTAGGCTAAGCCAAGAAAGACTGCATTTCTATAATCGAAACGGGGTGAGGTAGCTGTGTGGATCACCAACCATCTCCCTTCAACTCGGGGCAAGAAATCATTTTCTTTAACTCTCTTCAGCTCTCTTCAAAAGGAAGTACCATATAGCAGCAATCTTGTCAACATCAGCTAAAAGGTAAGATCAGCACGGATAGAAAAAACAACATTTTTTGTCATAGTACCAGGGGGTGGGCTTTAACCAGTGGCTACCAAACAGAGGTCCAGTTGGGAGGATCATTTCCTAGAACCAATACCTCATTTTTATCTGAATTTAACTTCAAAAAGGTACTAGTCATCAAACACACCACCGAAGCAAGACATTCGCAACATTTAAGGGTAAAGTCAGAGTTACTTACACTGTGTTGCATCAGGACATTGTAGTTTAGCCGTAACAATGAATTAAAACAACTAAGGGGGTTAAGTAAACATTAAGAAACTGCACACAATACACGGTCATTCTTAATGAATAAACATTAAGTATTTTGTGTTTAAAAAAAGCACTTCAATTGACTCTGAACTGAATACTAAACACAAAATTACAAATGGATACAATGAAAATGATACATCACTCGAACCACCTGAACCATATATCTGTGTCAGGTCCCTTAGTATTATCATAGAGCCCTTTTCTATTGTGTTCATCAAGGAAATCACAATGGAAGTTCTTCCTACTGCAGTTATCACTTGAGTTCTCTATGAAAAACGCTTTCCTCTTGCATTCACCTGAAATTCACAATGCACAGCCTAAGTGTACCGTGGGAGAGCAATAAAAGGCTAACTCAAAGAGGTGCTGTGGGTTAAAAACTCAGAACTGAGCAACACACAAAATAAAACAATAACTCATTGTTCATCCAATGCTTTTTCTTACAAAGGTAAACTTGTGTTATAAGTTTTCTTAAGAGCCCTGCTACCTTTACAGGTATCATAGTGCTGACAAAATAATCTACATAAAAAAAAGGACTGGAGGTTACTGAGCATAAAGCAAGGTCATTATGGCTTTCCTAAAGTGCATTAAGTTTTGCTTTTTGCAGAGGCGAGGGAAGACTTTTTGCAGTTTTGCTGTCGAGACCTAAAAAGCTGTGCCACAAGAATGGGCTCCGTTAAATCTGGGTTTCAAAAGAAAGGAGGCATCTGTGGACCTAAGAGGCAAGCCAGGGACGAAGCGTCTGAACTTATTTCTGAGGTAAATTGGACTTGTATTACAAAAGACTCTGTGGACACAATACAGCGATTTGAAACCAATCCTCTTCGCCACAGGGACCCAAATGCAGAAAGTCCAGTACAGCAGAGGAAGATGCATGCCAAAGGAAGCCCAGGGCGAGTTTGGCAGCTGCATTTTGAATGCACTGGGATTTGTTCATTATGCATGAAAATACTTCCAAAAAAGAGGTATTTGCCTGGACAATACACAACGAACTGCTACTTGACAGAGTGACAAGATGTTTCTCACTATCTGCAACACTAAACAGCATTTTTGTCTGTTTGGGTCCTGTTTTATGGTCTGCTGGACCGGTTTTAATGTTGATTTCCCTGATATTAAAAAACAAACATTGGCTGCCGCAAGCTCAAATTTATGCAGCTTGCCATACCTTGTCAAACGTTTTCATAGTGTGTATTTACAAGTTCAAACTGTTCCACTTTGCAAACATGGGCCATTTTTTTTTACCTTTCTAATTCACTAGTGAGGGCCACTTTTATTTTGGTGCCCGGTTGGATTTTCTGTCCCAGTCCAACCCCGTCTGCACACTTGTTGACCTAATTCTTGTACGTAGGGCCAGGCAAGAGGTTTATCTGACCAGCAACATTTCGAAAATTATTTCACTAGTCTGCTGCAATGGCTACTGTCCATGTCTCTTATACAGGTCACTGTAGACTATTGCATCTATATTACTCAGTAATAATAACTAAGTAAACAGTATAAATGCATTGCACCACAATGGTTCTAGTTTGACTAGATGCAGCCACTGATTGCTGAAGGGGCGAAGGTGACATGCTGACATGAAGATAAATTGTCCAAAAGGGACATAGTGGCCACTGAGTCAAAGTCAATTTTTAAAATATTTTAACTGTTTAAAAGTTCAGTGACTATGAAGATTGTACTACTGAATATTGACCCCGGGGGGGGGGGGGGGAGGATATATATATATATATATATATATATATATTTCTCTCTCTCTCTCTCAACGGCTGCCACTGGGGAGATGAATAAAGGCCCCTCTGGTGCGCTTTATGTGTTTTTTTGTTTGTTTTTTTAACATCAGGCTGTTCAGGAAGAGCTGCCAAACAGCCTGTGTTGTTTTTTTTTTTTTTTTACTGCAATGACGATCAGCAGGCAGGGTACGCTGACATCACTGCAGCAAAAGAAAATTAAAATGAGCTGATGGGCTCGTTTTACTTTCACTGAATCACAGCTTTTGAGGGGGGGGGGGGGCAGTGGTACTACAGCCCTCCCGCCTCGACCATTGATTCTAAGGGGAGAGGTATCAGTGGAAAGGGACAGGGTCTCTGTGTATCTTTCATTTAAGATTTGTGTTGTTGAGTTTGGATGCTAGAACTTTGACATCCATATAGAGACACAGAGGATTTTATCCCGCGACAAAATTGGTATAACAGTGGAGTAATCTTGTAGACTTCAGACAAGAAGGATTTAATTCCCTGCTTAACTGGCATAATTTTTGAGCCTGTGGAAGAGAAAGGTAAGTGACATAGTTAAGACAAAACCTACAGAATTGTGTATAAATATGAAGGGATAATAAGATCTCTCTTAACTTATAATTTAATTTTCTAGATATCCATCAATAACTCTGATGGACTATGTATATAAAAAGAACATGTTTCTGTAAAATCCCTGCGAAGTGGATAAGAGTGGTAAGGAAATTTTGTAATTTGATACCTATGGAGGATACGGTAGAAGAATGATTGGTACAAATGGAGGTTTTTAATGGACAAATGTTATGTGCTATGCAATTGTGAGGTATACGGTGGATTTTACATGAGTGAAACCATTACAAAGTATGACATTTTTCAATTATAAGAATTGAGATAGAGTGACTATTGGTGGTTGTAATGAGATTATGAATGGGTAAACCTCTGTTGAATAGTACTGTATTACAACTTTTTCTGATGCATTTAGTAATGAAATGTGAGTGAAGACATTTTGATTTTGATGTGTATGTTATATTTTCAGGTTACAATATCTGGATTTTAAAGAGTTTCTGTTTGTTTCATCCAGAGAAAGGTGATAAAATACAGAGAACCACAGAAACATGTTGACGCTATATGTACTCTGAATCTATCAAAATACCTGGATTTAATGAAATGTTCTCTGTGCATTACATCCTGTATCAAGTAGAATAAGATAACAGATCAGTACCATTTCATTTGTGCATTTGATGATTCGCTAAGTGTTCTCCCTTTGTGTTTTATTTGTTCTTATCTAGACTTTTTAATTGATTTTATTTTGCACCATATTGTCAGGGGTTGGATTTTTGAAGCTACATGCAGTTTTGAACAATCAGCATATCGTTAATGAAACTTGTTATATGCTAATCATGCAATTTGAATAGATACATTCTTTGTATCTGAAGACATGAATGTTTGTTGTACACTCTTCTATGTTGTTGTGGTACTGATCTTTGTGAAAGATGTGGTATATCTGGGGCATGTGTGAGAAGGGAATGAATCTGATAGTGTGGCAATTCAAGTGTTATCAATTCCCAAGGGGAGAGCTTTCTTCTTTCTGTTTTCACATATGGGCCAGGAGAGTCTGGCTAATTCCCAGTATCATCCCACTTGCAATTATGAACGCCTGCACTTTTTGTATTTGCGTAGGCTGCAACCTGAAAAAAAACTACCAGCCCCAGACAGTTATGGAAACTAGACATCTGAAGGAGTCCAGGGTGGTGTGCTTCACATGTACACCATTTTCTTACCCAAAATACTGTGCAAACCTCAAACGTTGACTAAAAACACACATTTTCCTCACATTTCTGATCTTCTGGAATCTGTGAAGCCACAAATTTCCTACCACACAACATTTTCTCAAGTCTCCTAGTACAAATGGTACCTCACTTGTGTGGGTAGGTGAAGGAGATTGACACAAAAGGTCCTGAAGGGCAACGTGGAGAGATCAGCAATGGAGGTAGCTGCATGATTTGAGGATGCTCGGCTACCACCCATGGGAACCTACCAACCACAGACATTTTTGAAAAATAAACAACCAGCGAATTCTGAGGTGGTGTGCTGTGTGTGAATCCCATGAGGTCTTCTTACTCACAGTGCCCTGCAAACCTCAAATTTTGCTTAAATCATGCATTTTCCTTAAATGACTGTGATAGAAACGTCTGAAATCTGCAGGAATCCGCACAACTCCTACAACCCAGCATTGCCCCAATTGTGCCAATAACGGTTGACTTGGTTTGACCCATTCCTGTTGCGGGCACTAAGCCCTGTCACACAAGTGGGGCAGGGCATTGTGGGCAAACAAACCTGGTGAGAGCCATGCAAATCACCCGATGCTGGATTCCCCTTGGTGTCTAGTTTTTAAAAATGTTCAGGTTTGCTAAGTTTCGCTAGTTTCCCCTGAGTTAGGGCCCAAAATCCACAGCTATCTGCTTTGCAAAAAAACCGACTCCGTTTTGGGTGGAAAAATGGGATGTATCCATGTTGAGTTTTGGGTAGTTTCCTGTTGCAGGCACTAGGCCTACCCACACAAGTGAGGTACCATTTTTATAAGGAGACACGTTCGTGTACAGAATAGTAGGATATTTATTCCCAACTGGATTCCGCTGGATTTATGCGTTACAACTATAAACCAGTGTGTGAGAAAAAAGACATTTTGAAAAATACCCTCTAAATCATATGCTGCAACAAGTACCCACAAAGTCAGAGACCACTGCTCCTAAATTCAATATCTTGTGCCCATTCCAGAAATACATAAGTTACCTTGATACCTATTTTAGACTCTACAAATTTCACCACATGAATTGGTCTATACTCAGTACACAATAAAAAACCATTGTACGGTGCAGCTTAGTTGTTGGCTCTGGGAACCTCAGGTTCTTGGAGAACTTAGAAACTCTATATATCCCTATATATCCCCACAACCAAAGGGTCTAGTGAGCATAATGGTATGTTGCTTTTGCAAATCAGCCACTGCAACAAAAAGTTTAAGATGAAAACTTTGTCACACATGCCTATTTTTTCCTAATCATTTTCAATATTTCATCTTAGTTTAATTGGTAAATCCTTGAGGGTTCTTCTCATATGACCCCTTGCTGAATTCAAAATGTTGTCCACCACAAACTGGAAGTAGATTACAAACGCCAAAAATATAGGAAAATTGGGCTACCTCTTTGAAAAATGCCAAAATGAAGTAAAAAAATAGATTTTTTGATTCAGCTCTGCATGTTCCTGAAAGTTGGGAAAATTGTGAATTTAGCACAGCAAGCTGTTGAATTCATTTGAAAAAAAACAGACACTTTTATACAGTGCACTATTTCCTATTTTGGCTATTTTTTCGGTCCCCTCCACAGGAATCCACAAACCCTGGGTACCTTTGAAATACCCTGGACGTTGGGGAAAGAAAAGCCCAAACTTGGCATTCGCACCTTATGTGGACCATATGTTATGGCGGCTTAAGCACAAACACCGCAAATAGCCAAAAAAGGCTCAGTACAGGTAGGTGGGAGCTGGGGGTCAGCAGTAAAAGGGTTAAAGAGGCAAAGCATTGAAAGGTAAGATATATGTACCACGTAGGTACATATATGTGGAGGCTGGCATAGAAATTCTGGAATTACTTATCTGTTTTCTTCTATACTTTATCCTTGATATTGTCTCTTATCAATATTCTGGGGTCGATAGTAAGGGTGCACACCAACTAAGAAATATTTCCTTAGTCCTGGAAAGCTACTGGCATTGAATTATATTGAGACCAAAATAGGAAATGTGGTATCAGAGTTTCAATGTGGCTGTGAGCAGTTGGGAATTTGAAATGTAACATAACCAATCCTTCAATTAAAAAATGCAGCAGAAGTTTGCAGCGGTGGCTTGAATCCTTTGAAAGTGGTGGGGTGAGTGAAATGCCCTACCACTCCCCGCCCTAAAAAAAAAAAAAAACACCCCCACCTCCCAAAACCCCAAAGTAAACCACTTCTCCCTCCAAAAGCCAAATAACGCTGTAACACCAACTATAAAATAAACACAACCACTACATTTATATGCATTATACACACGGACACACTACACATTTAAAATGAAAACCCAGCGGCTGTGTGTCCTCCACCGTGCTCTTCTCCTTGTACAATGCCAGAAGAGCTCCCCTAACCAATCCAGACGCTGCTCTCATGCTGTTAACCAGCAGTGGGGGGAGGGGGTGGGGGATTTACGGGATTACACGCTCTCCTGCCATTGAGAAGAAACCGCCGCTGGAAGCTTGCCCCTCTACTTTGTTAGCATATGGGGATAAGGATATAAAGAAAAAGTGACTTACCTTCGGTAACGCATTATCTGGTAGAGACTATCTAGCTGCAGATTCCTTACCTTTGAATTCCCTGGCATCAGCTATGAATCTGGAATCTTTTTGCTCAGCAATATCCAGCGCGCGGCGTCGCTTGGATCTCCCTGCGTGGTCCAGCTTCGCGTGGCTTCGTCAGCAACGCTGGAGGCGCCTGTGACATCACATTCGCCTATTAAGGCACCGCCCTAGCACACATATGTCAGTTCTTTTATCCACAAAACTTCCACGCCAGAAGCGCAGAGTTATGGATAAAGCCAACATTTGTCTGTTGAAAACTAGGACCATGAAAAGGGTAAACTCTAACCCTACTAGACATATCGGCGGGGAGGCATGGGTGGGTGTAAGGAATCTGCATCTAGAGTCTCTACCAGATAATGTGTTACACAAGGTAAGTAACTGGTTCATCTGATAATGACTTTAGCTGCAGATTCCTTACCTTTGAATAGATACCCAAGCCATAACCTCCTGATGGGGGCTACGGATACTACTCCTTACAATAATAAGTCCTGTAGGACAGAACGGGAAAAATGCCCGTCTCTTCGTACCTGACTGTTCAGGCAGTAATGTTTTGCAAACGTGTGCAAAGACGCCCACATTGCTGCCTGACAGATCTCCAGGACTGGTGCACCTGGAGCCAGCGCAGCGGTAGCAGCTTTGCCCCCGGCAGAATGAGCCCACAAGCCCTCCGGAGGCTGTTTCCTGGACAATGCGTAGCATATCTTAATGCAGAGAACGACCCAGCGCAAAATGGTTCTGCCTGACCCTTCTTTGCTCCAAAGTACCCCACGAAAAGTTGGTCATCCACCCAGAACTCTTTTGTGCGGTCAAGGTAGAACGACAACTCTCTTTTTGGGTCCAGTCGATAGAGTCACTCCTCTTCTTTAGAGGGATGCAGTGGAGCAAAAAAGGTGGGCAGGGTGATGTTCTGACCCAGATGGAATGGGTCACCACCTTGGGGAGGAAAGAGGCATGAGTTATGAGAACCACTTTGTCTGGATGGATAGGGAGATACTGTGGCTTTTATGACAGGGCGTGCATCTCACTCACCCTCCTGGCAGATGTTACTGCCACAAAGAAGGCTGTATTGATGGCGAGCAGCCAGAGGGGACAGTTGTGCAAGGGATTGAAGGGAGCACATGTAAGAAATGTATGGATGAGATTTAAGTCCCACTGAGGCATAATAAAGGACGTAGGGGGAAACATATGCACAAGTCCTTTGAGGAATCTATGTACAATGGGAGATTTGAACAGAGAAGGCTGATCAGACAGACGAAGAAATGCTGATAAGGCAGAAAGATAGCCCTTGAGAGTCAGAGGCAGAACTCTGCTGGGCTAGAGAAAGAATGAAGAGAAGAATATCAGAAAGAGAAGCAGAAAGAGGGTCAATAAACCTTTCTGTACAATAATATACAAAGCGTTTCCAACTGCAGGCATATACCTTTTTAGTGGAGGGACACCTGGCTGCCAAAATAATGTTACAGACTTTGGGAGAAAGGTCAAAAGCCATCAACTGCCACCGCTCAATCTCCACGCATGAAGGCGCAGAGCTGACAGGTTTGGGTGGAGAACCCTCCCCTGCTACTGAGACAGAAGATACTCTCGAAGGGGCAGCCCGATCGGAGGATTGATGCTCATTTTGAGTAGCTCGGGACACCAGACTCTTCGTGCCCAATCCGGAGCCACCAGGATGACTTCAGCCTGGTCGTTCTTGATCTTGCTGAGAACTCTGGGCAGAAGTGGTATGGGCGGAAAAGCATATAGGAGACCTGAATTCCACTTGCAACGAAAAGCGTCGTAGAGCGATGGCCACCTTGGAAACTCCAAAGCTCAATACTGTTGACATTGTGCATTCTATGCGGAGGCGAACAGATCTAACTAAGGCTCTCCCGACTGCTGAAAGAGTTTGCGCAACCTCCAGATCGAGATATAACTCATGATCCACTAGGCATCGATGGCTGAGTTCGTCCGCCCTGGCGTTGAGAGAAGCTGCCAGGTGTTGAACCACCAGGTTTATGCCCTGCTGGCTCCAGCCATGTCCAGAGATGCAGAGCCTCTTCACAAAGGGCCCACGACCCCACACCGCCCTACTTGTTGCAGTACCACTATCTTCCCTTTCACAACATGAAGAAATGCTTTCAATGCTAATCGGATCGCCCGGAGCTCCAATAAGTTGATATGGAGCCCGGATTCTGCAAGAGACCAGAGGCCCCTGATCTCTGCCTTTCCCAGATGGCTGCCCCATCCCAGAAGTGACACATCTGTTACTACTGTGAGATCTGGCTGGGGAAGGAGAGGAGTCTGCTCTTGACCCAATCGCAGTTCACTAACCACCACTGCAGGTCTTTTGCAGTTCCCTCCGAGATCTGAACTGTGTCTGTAAGATTTCCCTGATGCTGTGCCCATTGGAACTTCAGGTCCCATTGCAGAGCCCTCATATGCCATCTGGCACGTTTGACTAACAGGATGCAGGAAGCCATGAGTCCCTACAGCCTCAGAGTCTGTCTCACTGAAATCCAGGATAGAGGCCGAAACATTGGTATCATAACCTGAATATCCTGGACTCGCTGCTCGGGTGGATAGACCCGAAACTGCACTGTGTCCAAAACAGCCCCTATGAAAGGAAGCTTCTGAGAGTGAGTCAGGTGCAACTTCGGCACGTTTATAGTGAACCTCAGCGAATGCAGGAGGTCCGTCGTAATCTGAAGGTGGGTGACGAGAGCCTGGGGCTACATCTAACTACATTTCTCCTCATTCAAAAAAATAGAAGGGAACATTTGCAAATTTTTCTCCTGTAGATTACTCTTATTTGGAGCAGATTTCTGACTTTTACAGGACTCACAAATAATTCTAGAAAATTGTGAGAAGGTACTTATTTTCCAACATGTGGAGAATTTTGCGTAGGAAAATCTTACAAAAATCAATTGTCACATTTTTTTTTTTAATTTTCCACAGTGAAAATATGTTTTCCTGTGCAGATACACGATTCCTTAGATCCACGTGAAAACTGGGGAGTTCATTTCCCACTACCACCTTGATAATGTACCTACTTCTGCCCCTGACAGGAATGCATATGCAGCCATACTAGAAGTGAGAAACTACTTGCAGGGAATCCCACAAACCTAGACATCCACCAAACCAAGTTCTGTGAATCAGGACTCAGATTTGCCATCACAAGTGTATTTACTGTAACACCTAGGTTAGGATGTGTGCGCAAATCATTGGTAAACTAAGGGCTTAAAAACTCAAACTATATTGCTGCTTATTTGCAACAAAGCTGACGTCAACTGAGTGGCAAGCATTGTAACCCAAATTAAATATGGAGCTGTGCGTCAGCCATGTTCCTTTCAGAGTTATCCCTGAGAAAGCCAAATCATGGAGCAATGGATAAATGTTTCCAAGTGAAAGTGAGGCACAGGAGCATCATATAGGGCTTGTTCAAATAAAAGACAAGGATCTCATGTTTTTTTTAAATGTGGAAAGTCATCGGATGGGTATGACTATATTTAGGGAAAGAGGTCCTCATAAAAAGACCATGCGTCAGTTACTGTACACTTTTGTTTAACTAGTAGCCAAATAGTACAAATTAACATTTGCTGAAGTATGCCTGCTTCCCACTGAAATAGTGAGAGAAGGATGGGGTAAATAATCATGTAACTTCACACAAGTTTGCATCAGAAAGAAAGCACCATTAGGGAGAACTCACACTGTTGCTAAACCTTGAAATAGGTCTCATCTCCCACCTCCAGTCTAAGGTTTACAACACAGAGCAGCACTCTCCTTGCCCAGCTCCACCTGCAACAAACTCCCGTTCCTGATCATTGACAAAACACTATCTGGACAAAGTCTAGCAACCTTGTTGATGATGATCTTTTAGGGGAGCCCAACTGAAAGATGCTAACAAGCTGCCTCAGTATACCACTGGCCTTATGTCATAAACTTATAATTTAAAACATCCTGTGCAGGAAGCATTAGGAGATACGCATAGCAGTGATTATTTATGGTCTGGCTTCTCTCTCCAGGACATCAATGAAAGCAAGGGATTTGTTTAGGAAAACTGGTGCCTGCTTCTAAAGTGTGACCACCTTTTAGTAGTGCTATGAAGAGGTAGGGTGGTGAGTAGGCTGTATCTCTTTTTGTGCTGTTCGTACAGTAGAAGCTTTGTGCTCTTTTAATTATTCACCCCATCAAGCAGTCTTTTTGGTGTCAGTCTGACACACCTCCCACCTCTTTACTATCAAACAGATTAACATCAACGCACTCCTGATTTAATGATTCCCAAATGGTGAAGTACATCAATGTCCACTGAAGATATTGTGCTGGCAACCAAAATGCCTGCATTTATGTCAGACCCAGTTTGGAGTTACTTTAGGAACAAAGTCTCAAGTCTTCACATTTAATTTCTATAGAGCATGTCTCAGTCCTGTTGCTCCAATTGTGGATGAAGCCTTACGATGCCTGTCCATCGGTTTTCGCAGGTTAGGTGGTACAACAGGTGTTTGTATAATTTATTGCTTCTCACATCAAGTAGCGATGTTGCTGTCTCCAAGCAGGAGCACCCACCACATGAGCACAACGAAGTGTGAGTTTTCCACACCTGGCTATTAGCAGTAATCAGGAAGAGACGAAAGAGCAAACCTGATATACACATTTCCTTAGCTTGAACAGAAACTACAATCCCTCACTTCATCGCTACCATCTACTAAATGGCAGTGCTCAGGAAAAACGAATCAGCAGACTCCTGCTAGCAAAATGTGCAAAGATTTTCTAAAGAGAGCCCGGTCTCTATCATCCTCACTTAAGGGTCTTGGATATCCATCCTATAGCAACAGGATGTGGACAATATAATTTCACTGTCTGGGGGGAGCTGATCTCACTTTCCATCTTGTGTCCTGCTGAACCGTTGGGCATCCAAAATGGATGTCAATGGCTTAGATACTCAGACTCACACATGCCTAGAAATCCTACTACCATATATGTTCTACAGGGATACAGAGATGGGTAAGCCACTAAAAGCTTGAGTCACAAACCTGGCTCAGCTCAAAGTCTTCTTGGAACCTCAAGCCCAAAATAACCCAAGGTTTCACAGGAGGCAATATTGCCCAGTGGCTACAGCTGCTGACCATGCAACATGGGGAGAAGGGTTCAAATCTTGACCTCGGCTCCGCACCCTGTCAATTCTGGCAAATCTGCCTGAGCCGAAATACAAAGCGTAACCAAATCTGTGTCTGTCTACAGTCAAGTGGTCTTATATCTTAGGGCAAGTCTTGAACTATGTAAAATGCCAAAAATAAAATGTGGATTCTATCTGTTGCCTATGCTTTAATCTTACCTCTCTTGAATTGAGGACAAATCATTAACCTGTAATGTCAGAGATTACTATCTAGATGCTGAATTGCATAGTGTGAATCTAGGACATATGGAGATTACTATCTAGATGCTGAATTGCATAGTGTAAATCTATGACATATGGAATCTTCATTCCTTTTTTAGGAAGAGGTCGGGCAGGGGCAGAGGAAGAAACAGAGGAAGAGGCCAGAACGTGCATTGAGCCCCGGAAGAACCACAGATGGTAACCAGGAGTCGCAGCAGAACATCAGGAAAGAAGGGCTAGTCGCCAATTTATCTGGCAAAATACTAGCCCCAACTGAACTGACAGTTCTAAACAAAGGTTTGGGCTTTGTTCCCACCCCGAAGGAAGACTTATTTTGTCTGAACTGCGAGATAACTGCTATTTTTCGGAAAATTTGTTTGCACTTTTTCTTTAAGGACCGCCCCATGACAACTCTAATGGGGGACACCAACTTGAAGAAACCATCCACCTTTATGCACCCTCAGAGTATGGTTCCTATCGAACTTTTGACATCTGAGAAGGCAGTCCGCCATGAGATTGGTTTACTTCAACCTAAGCGGCCTTTTCAAAATCTATCTAATAAGGAAAGACAAGCTATCCACTCACTGTCCCAAGATCTGGACATTATTATCAAACCAGCTGATAAAGGGGGAGCCATTGTAGTTCTGGATATTTCATTTTACAAGCAAGAGTGCAGAGACTACTTAGTGACACCTCACTTTATGAACATATAGGGGGTTATTCCAACTTTGGAGGAAGTGGTAATCCGTCCCAAAAGTGACGGTAAAGTGACGGATATACCACCAGCCGTATTACGAGTCCATTATATCCTATGGAACTCGTAATACGGCTGGTGGTAAATCCGTCACATTTGGGACGGATTACCACCTCCTCCAAAGTTGGAATAACCCCCATAGTGTCTAACCCTACACAAAGGTTACAACAAACTATTCGAAGTATGGTAGAGGAAGCAGTAATTGCAGGATGGGTCACACACCAAGAAGCAGAGTTCTTAGATAACAAAGAACCCTGAGTCCCCTATGTATACTGTCTCTCTAAAAAACACAAATGGACCCCTCCCTCCCGGTCGCCCAATTGTCTCAGGGATAGGATCCGTATTGGAACCTTTATCCAAATTCTGTGACTATTTTCTCCAACCCATTCTCCAACAGGCATCCACCTTTCTTAAGGACACTAAAGATACTCTGGTATTACTAGACAACATCACTGCTAGTGGGACCACGGATATGCTGATTTGCCTAGATGTGGAGGCATTATACACTAATATGCCACAGGATGCGATTTTAGAAGCGGTTGAGGAGATTCTAACTTCCAATACACGGCCTTACAAGACCCCATAAGCTTTGAACTTCTTCCAATTTGAAGATGACTTATATCATCAGATAGAAGGGACTTCCATGGGCAGCACCAATGCTCCCAGTTTGGCCTGCCTCTAGATGTACACTTTTGAAAAATGCCACATTTTAGAACCTACACAACCCTTTTTTTCTAACATTCAACTTTGGCAAAGGTATATAGATGACTTTCTGATCATATAGAAGGGCGAAAAGGATGAGGGCAATAGATTTGTGAACTGGATAAATATACTAGATCAACATCTACGTTTCAGCACTACTATTTCCGACAAGGAACTGGTGTTTTTGGACCTACGGATTACATTGAAAGATGGAATTCTACATTCTTCCATCTTTCATAAACAGACGAACAAAAACAGCTTACTACTATTTGATAGTCACCAACCCAAATCCCTGAGGACTAACCTACC
Organism: Pleurodeles waltl; assembly: GCF_031143425.1. NCBI lineage: Eukaryota > Metazoa > Chordata > Amphibia > Caudata > Salamandridae > Pleurodeles > Pleurodeles waltl. Next base: position 157,093,094 of record NC_090440.1, on the reverse strand, counting down.
TTTTGGTCAATTTCTGAGATGGAGGCGTAATTGTAGTGACATTACTGATTTCCATACACATTCTGTCATGCTCAGCCAGAAATTAGAATATCAAAATTACCCCCCCATGGGTTATTGCGCAGGCTAAAAAAAAAAAGAGCCCATAATATCCAGACAGAGATTTAATTGACTGACTCTACAAAAGAACAACAGACTAGGCTTACCTGTGTGACTACCTTCACACCTCTAAGCAATCAAGTTAAAAAGATCATCAATTAGAAATGGCCGATAATGACTAGCACTGGGGAGTCTCTAGATAACCCTCTATTTGCTTTTAAGAGGACACATAACATTAAAGACCTAATAGTCCATACTAGACCTAGACTGAAAAGGACCATGGACACTACTGTGTCACAACCATGGCTGAAGGTGAAAGGACACCATCCATGTGGACATTGCAATGTTTGTTCCCTATCTATAACACTGTGGAATTAGATTTAGGGGAAACTTTCAAGTGGCCGTTGATTAAACACACGAACTGTCACACTAAGAACTGCATTTATATGATTATATGTCCTTGCAATCTCCTGTACATAGGAACGACTACCAGGATAGTTAGGACACGAATAAACGAATACAGAAGCCCAATAAGATGTCAACGAGCCTCAATCAAACTAACAATACATTTTATTGAACATAAGCACACTCCGGATGACATGAAATGGGTCACTCTTGAGAGTATTACAGACAGAGAATGCACCAACAAACATTTCGAGAAGGAACAACGTTGGGTGCACAGATTAAGGACCCACATTAGGGGCCTCATTGACGATGTTCCCTGGTCTGAACGAATAGGATTCTACAAATGCTTGCCATTTTTCACAATATATTGATTTACATTTTTTGGAGGTAATATATGTAGGGGATTCCCCCCCTTTAATGTAGCTGCAACACAACACCTTGATCCATATACATTACTATGCATTATTTACGTTCATTCAATTTACTCAAAGGATTTTGGGTAGATTATTAGATTCATGACTAAAAGTATTTTCCTCTGATCTCTTCTTTTTGATTAAGGCTTTTACCTTGACTATCACGTCTCTTTTTGCCCCCAAACCGTCTTTTGGATATACTTATTACCTTCTGTAGCTCCACATGTTTTATTTCTGGCTATATGAGCATTTATTAGATTTTGTGGATTAAGGCAGTAACATCTTTATCTGAGAGCAATGGATATCAGACTCTCTTTGTGAGTATTGAGATGGCGGCTACTACCATAAACTATGAACGGTAGTCCCACCTCTATTTCTAGGCTTCTCGATGTGCAGCTTTCCCCTTTAGAATCAGACTCACCGCACTGGTCCCATTACTATGATGGTGGCTAACAACAACGAGGAACGCTAGTCCTGTCTCTATGTCTATACTTCTTAATGTGGAGCTTTACCCTTTATATACAAGACTCCGCGCACCATTACCGGATACGCGGAGCAGGGTTAGGTGCCCTTGAGGCCTCGTCCGACACCCAAGTGCCTCCTTCCCGAACCGGGGTAACTTTGGTACTCTAGATCTGCATATATGCGATATGTATTTATGTTTCAATGTGTTTGACACCCGATTTTTGATGTAATGGGATACGTATATACTATCTATTCTAGTGCTTTTAACCTGAGCCCTACATTACCACAGCACCTGGGCTTTATGATTACCATCAATGACTGTTGATTCGTAATCCAGACAATTATCCTTACTGGTATTTTACGCATACATGATGCATTTGCCACTTGGTGGGAGCTGTCACTTAACGTATAAGAGATAATATAATTTATGACACGGCGGATGCACCCTAGAGTGATTTCATGTGTTATGAAGGTATACCTTGGTGGGAGCTGTCATTTATCTTATAAAGGAGGACTCATCAAACAACTTCTCTGGTATCAATATAAACTAATATAGATCTATTTAACAAACATTTAGATTACTTTAAGATGACCATGTTTTTTTGGTAACAAGGTCCTAGTGGCCTGCTGATATTCATCATCAATATAGAATAGATTATGTTGTGCAGTTTGATTTTTAACACCCTTTTTTTTACTCCATTACATGTACTAGGGGCAGCACAGTATGTGACTTTATGCTAGACTGTAGGCCACCTTCATGATGCATCATGTTTACCTGATACTTAAATATTCAATTCCTACATACAACACCATGGGATTAACTATAGACATGCAGTGAATATTTATTTTCCCTTGTACCCCAGACGTGCCGATTAATACATTGGCAGGACCACATAAGCTCTCCGATTTTCCGGATGGGGCCCATCCTTGAATTTGAGGAGGGTAAGAACTTAAGCCGTTTTTTAATTTAGAAGTGTTCATTCACACATCACCAAAGCACCACTAAGGATTTTTATGAGTGTTTTTGATTGACACTGGCATGTTTGTTGGGCACTATGTATTATTAGATTACTGTGTTCTTAATGAACCCCTTTTTTTCTTTTTTAGGTTCCTGTACCACATAGTTTATCATAACTGTGAGGATTAGGTATGATTTCCTGACGAATCACACCAAGATCTTTATAGACTTATTTTAGGGAGAAACATGTTGACCTTCTATAATTAAGGCAGTGTAGGGAAGTCCAACTCTGCCACACACATACTTGATCCCTAGACTACAGGGTTCTCTAACATTAAATATTACATTGTGAATAGGGTAAAACAGACATTCTTACTTCCACCGACCAAAATTGTTTTTAATCTTGACAGAGGCCCACATTTTTAATAAAATACTTTAATATAGGGTCCTACTAGTCAATTTTAACAGTTCATCTCACCAATCCCACATTATTGCTTTCACTTACGGCAATTCTCTTCAAAAGATCTCCGGTAAAGAGCCCCCATGAGGGGCCCGTCAGATATTGCAGTGCCGGTCTGACGAGGAGCAAAGCCTGATGATGAAGCATGTCACCAATTATGAGTGAGGGCTCATGATCCTGATTTAGGTTACCCACAGGGACTGTTGTTGATCTCTTCTGTATTAGGGAAAGATCTATATTGACACATTTCTTTTGGAACTGTGCATCCTTTTTTCTATGACTCATATGGGATCTATCCCAGCTTCCTTACTTGACCAAGTTGTGCGATTCTAGGCAAATACTTTATTTCACCAATCTTCCTTTATGTCCATTACCATATATGGGAGCACCTTTAAATATTTGAGTCCAGAATGTGCACTGTACTAAAACCTATTGTGTATGATTTAATAGCCTATAATGTTGTTCCCAATCTATGGCACATATAAGGTACAAATGAAAACTAACTTGCCCCTTAGTTCCCTAATAGCATTGTCATAGGGCAAGTGGAGGGCTAGAATGTTTTTCAGTGCATATTTAAAAACTCCTACTTTTAATAAATATTTCTCAGTGCAGACATAATCTGATGTACTAAGATGAAACTCTTCAATATGTAAAGAAGAACAAGTTACTTACCGTCGGTAATGCCTTATCTGGTGGAGACGATCTAGCCGCATATTCCTTACCTGAAAATATTCCCTAGGCGTCAGACTGGATCCAGAAAGTTTTTTGAGCAGTCTTCATGCATGTCAGCAGGTGACCTTGTTCAGCTCCTCGTGGCATTGTCTAGATTGGAAGTGACGTGCGCGGTGCCTATTCAGATGCCAGCCCAGTGCACTGACCTCAGTTTCCACACTATTTTCTGCGCCAGAAGCATGAAACCATACTGGGGTAGTGAGACCAGTGTGTCAAAGTGAGGTACAGAAGGCTCTCTGAGATGTGCAGTTCGCAGAACGGGGAGGATGAAAGGGTTGATAAGGAATCTGCAGATATATCATTTCTCTATGATAAGGAGCTGCAGGAGATAACCTGTTCATATGAAAGACTTGAAGCTGCAGATTCCTTACCTTGGAATAGATACCAAAACAATCTCTCCCCATAGAAGGGTCTACAGACCGTTGTTACACTAAGACGCACTGGAGGACCAAACTGGCAACATTCCCATCATGGCGAATCTGACTGTCCAGGCAGTAATGCTTGGCAAATGTGTCCAGCAATACCCATGTACCTGCATGACAAACGTCCAGAACAGTGAATCTGCAAGCTAATGCAGGGGTCGCAGCTTTGGCTCTGGTCAAGTGAGCCCACAACTCCTTGAGGGGTTGCTTCTTGGCCATTGCATAACAGATTTTTATAATGTGGAAAACCCACCTGGAGATACTTCTCTTGTGTACTGCTTTGCCTTTATTTGTACCCACAAATCCAGTAAATAGTTGATCTTCCACCCAGAAATCTCTAGTACGATCAACACAGAATGACAATGTTCTTTTTGGATCCTCTTCCCTTCCATGTAAGGTTGAGGGGTGGGGGAATGGAGTATGCAGTGGGATGCTTTGCATGACATGTAAAGGTGTGACCACAATGGGTAAAAAGGACCAGCTTGTCCAAAAAAAAGTTAGTACACGGATGGTTAACAGAAAGCACCTGTAATTTCTAATCCTCCTGGCAAATATTATGCCCACAATGAAGACTGTTTTAAAAGTAAGCAGTCACAAAGAGCTGCTGTGTATGGGCTAAAAATGTGAGCATTTTAAAGAAGTGAGAACTAACTGAAAATCCCATTGGGGTATGATGAACGGCGTAATGGGGAAGGGGGATGTGTTGTAAACCTTCAGGAAACAAGTCACAATGGGTGACTTGAACAGGGAGGGTTGGTCCAGCAACAGCAAGAAAGCAGAGATGGCCGAGAGGTAACCTTTAACTGTCCTCAAAGCAAAGCCTTGCCGGGCAACTGATAAAATAAAAAAAAGAGGACTTCGGACAAGGGTGCACACACAGGATCAGTGGACTTGGCAGCACACCAACACACAAATTTGTCCAGTTGGCAGGTGCATACTGTTTTTGTTGAGCAATGCCTGGTTGCCAGAATGACATTACACACTTATGGAGGGAGGACAAAGGCTCTCAACTGTCACCACTTAATCTCCCCACATGTAGATGAAGAGTGTGTTGGTTTGGGTGCAGGACCCTGCCTTGTTGCTGCGACAGGAGATCCTCCTAAAAGTGCAGCCTGATTGGAAGACAGATGTTCATTCCCAGGACCTTGTGATACCATACTCTCCATGCTCAATCCAGAGCTACCAAGATGACTTGGGCCCAGTCGTTCATGATCTTCTTGAGAACTCTGGGCAGGAGTAGTATTGATGGAAAGGGGTATAAGAACACTGAGCTCCACTCAAGATGAAATTAGTCTCCAAGACAGAGACACCTTGGAAACTCCAGAACACAGAAGTGCTGATAGAGCGCGAGGTGGTGGACAGATCTAACCAAGGTTCTCCCCAATCTCTGACGCAACCTTGCCCCACCTCCAGATGGAGACTCCATTTGTGATCTGCAAGGCATTGACGGCTGAGTTTGTCCGCTCTGGCTTTCAGAGAGTCTGCCAGATGTTGAACCAGCAGAAAAATATCCTGACGTTCCAGCCATCTCCAGAGGCATAGGGACTCTTGACACAAGGTTCCTTCACCCAACCCCACCCTACTTTCTGCAATACTACATGGCGGTGATGTAGTCGTGAACAACTAAAAAAGCCTAAAGTGCTGGAAGGAAGAAAAGCTTTTAATGCTTTTTAATGATTTTTAAAGCTTTTAATGCCAGGAGAAATACTCTGTTCCAACAGGTTTATGTGAAGATGAGTTCTGATGAAGAGAGTTCTCTATCTCCACCTCCCCCAGATAGCCGCCCGAAACCAGAAGTGATGCATCTGTCACTACTTTGAGCTCTGGGTGGGAAAGGAAGAGAGGTCCGCTGCTGACCCAATTGCGGTATATCAGTCACCATTGCAGATCTTTTACACTTCCTTCCAATATCTGGACCAGATCGGAGAGCTTCCCTGATGTTGCGCCCACTGAGACTTCAGCTCCCAGTGCAGAGCCCGCATATGCCAATGGGCATATTTCACCAGCAGGATGCAGAAGGCCATGAGACCCAGCAGCCTAAGTCAGTCTCACCAAAATCCAGGATACAGGCTGAAACATCTAAATAATAGTCCAAATATCCTGGACTCATTGTACTGGATGATAGGCCCAAAACTGCACTGTCTCCAGAATAGCTTGTGGTCAAAATGGAGCATTTGAGAGGGAATCATGTGTGACTTTGGCAGGCTGATAGTGAGCTCCAGCAAACGCAGGGAGGTCCTCTGTAGTCTGGTGGTGTGAGACAACTGCCTGAGACTAGCATGCTTTTATCAGCTAGTTACTAAGGTAGGGGAAGACTGGGTCCCCGACCTCCCCAGATGTGCTCCAACCACAACCATCACCTTGGTGAACACCCGATGGGTGCGGGTAAGGCCAAAAGGGAGCGCAGAGAATCAATAATGCGTGTGGCTCACCATGTTCAACGCCTGTGGGCAAGCAGGTTGGGGATATGGAAGTAGGTACTATGCAAGTCAAGTCTCCAGGGTCGAAGGCAGGCGAAACCTGAGCCAAAGTAAGCATTTTGAACTCTTCCTTTTCAGGAAATAGTTTGAGGGCACAGGTCTATTATAGGGCAGAGGGCTGCATCCAGTTTCTGCACCAGAAAGTAGCAGGAATAGCAAACACAACCTACTCCTGATGCTGGCACCCTCTTGATGGTTCTTCTGGCCAGAAAAGCCAGCACGCCCTATCCCAAATGCGAAAGGTGGTCCTCTGTAGGCCGATCAGGGGATTGTAGCAAAAGCAGAGGGAGCTGTAGGAAAGGTAGTGTTTAAACCCACTGAACAATCTGAAGCACCCATTTGTCTGTGGGTCAGGTGATGCGGAATCCTGCCACCAATCAGTTACTCATGATTGTATGATGGCATATTAAAAGGGCTTTGAGGCTGCCGCTGCTGGCTGGGGTGGAGAGGCGGTTGGGCGGATTGGGCAGAGCTTAGGACTGTGTTCCCACGAGGCTTCTGGGTGGCGCATCCACTGCCATGAAAGAACTGAGGTGCCTGCTGGCTTGGTGGCTAGGGGGAAAGGACAATGCTGGTAGCCTCTACTGCATCCAAAGAAGGCAGAAGGTGGCTGGGTGCAGGGCCATGGTGGGCCGCACCAACGTAACAGTGGCAGTGCTATCTTTAAAACACCCAAGTACTGAATCATCTTGTCGCCAGAAAAGTTAGTGCTGTCACAGGGCACGCCCATAAGGCATGCCTGGACAACCTCCGAAAACCCAGCTGTTCTCAGTCAGGCATGACGAAGTGCCACCATGGAAGTAATGTACCTGCATGTGGTGTTCACTGACGACAGTGCAACACTGGTGGAAGAAAAAATCCTCTCCCCAAAGGTGTCCAGTCGCTTGGATTTTTCTATCCAGTGGTGTGGTAGGTAACACACCAGGATGTATTCTGGAGGTAGAAACCTGGACATCAGGCTCTCAGCGGTCAGGGGTAGAGTGATAGGTAAGGAAGGATGGATCCCCGGGAGTGGGGAGATGGTGACAGGCGATGTTCCTGGGTACAGGAGTGACTGTGCAGAGCCTGGCCCAGGCCTCTGAAATCAGCGAGGGCTTCATTAAAGAGGAGTAGGGGTTCTGAGTAGGATACCCCGGTGTTAGAAATTGGGTTGCTGGTTGATTAGGGTATGAACTCTGGTCAAGCAACAACCACAATCCTAGTCAGGGTAAGTGTAAAGAAATCCTAAATTAGCCTATGCTCACCCTGTGGTAGCTTGGCTCAGAGCAGTCAGGCTTAATTTAGAGGCAGTGTATAAAGTATTTGTGTAACACTTCAAACAGCAAAACATTGGAAACACCACACAAAAACCGTCACTGACAGTGGCCGGCAGGGTGCAAAGAGGTGGCCAAGCGCCACGGTCAGACAGGCTGGAGCCTTGTGGTCAAGAGTGGTGATGCTTGCTGTGCAAAGACACAAACTTGTGGCTGCTTGCACTGGATTTCCGATCGAGCAACGAGGTTTCAGAACAAACGGGATAGTTGCAGGCCAACACTGTAACCAATAGAACAACTGGGAAGCTGGTGGTTAAAAAATCGTTACAAAGACAAATTATTTAGCTATACCTCTTCTCAAAGATGACAATGTCCAGGGCCTTTCATCTTTTCAAGGTTGATTAATTGAGCACCATTGAAAATGATAACAATAACATTCATCAAGGACGTATCTAGGGACAACTGCCTTCATGGTATGCATTACATAAATGGTTATTGTTCATGTTCAAGATGATGTCACGAAAACTCTATAAATGATGTGAACCGAACAGAAAGCAGCGCTGGCAGGCTCCCAGTGTTCTCGTTCTGTATCACACCTTTTTAACGGTTATGATGGTGTGTGAAAAAAAAAAATCAGCAGTAAGAAAGCCTTTAGAGCCGGGATTCAAATCTTCCCATAGCTCCAAAATGCAGGAAGGAGTTATAATCTCAGCTGCGTGAGACTAATTGATGCAGGTTGCATGTTCTGCTGTCCTACCTGACCACATTGTGTGATCCTGGACAAATCACGATAATCCTGGTGCTTAGGTAAGGGTGTACATGGAAGTTTGTTTTTATTATTATCATTTTGGTATGCAGTAGATAAATATTTGGAAAGCATATGTTGGTCTTCAAACATCGTGCCACAAATGGTTACATTATAGCACGTATGGTACTTATGAGCAGCAGCGCTTCCAACTAATTTAACCACCTTTCTCTTAGGGAAGACTCACTCTCCCGTCTCTACAAATTTTAATATTACACAACTATAATCTTTTCTGTGGCCAGGTCCAGGCACAGGGCGCTAAGAAAAAGATCGCATGGACTACTGTCTCCAGAGTGAAATGTGCTCACTCTAAGACTGTCCCGTACGCAGGGACTTAACAGAAAATGCTGGCTTCCCTCTTGCAGAATATGACGTGGGGCCTCTGAGGCTCCCCTATCTCACAGATAACGATTGACTTTCGGCGGAATTGGGGCCCTCAGACTCCGCCGGAGGGGCTTGAGTTACGTCCCTCTGTACCAAAACATGACTTCTTCGCAGTAAAAACTCCAGGCAGGTGCGCGTGGGGCTAGATACGGTACGAGTGACGCAGATCCGCCGTGGGCCACTGACCTTGACAACTTGACAGGGGTAATAATTCCACTTGAGTCACAAGTTCCTCGCCATCCTGCGTGGCGGACCAGGAGCCCAGCGCGCTGTAAGAGCCCTGTGGGGGCAAGGGCTGGAGCCTGAGCAGATGTGTAGCTGCTGAATGTAACATGCTCGCTCCCTCAGGGAGGCCCGAACAGCCAGGCCGTCTGTTCGAGGGCAGAGCACGTGCATTAGCTGATCTTATCGCGGGCCCTGCTGGTTAGCGGGGACAAGCCGCAGCGGGCCTGTGGGGCAGCACAGGTGACGACTCTTGGCACCGAGTGGCGGAGAGCTGGGACCAGCAGCACTTAGTGCTGGTGACTGAGGACGTACCTCTTATAGTCGTTCAAATCAGCGAGGTGACCGCTACAGCCCGGCCCTGCGAACATCAGGAACAGCACCCCCTAAATAAGTGAACAATGAGCGGAAGTAAAGGCCAAGATTTTTTATTTGCCACGTTCCACAAAAGGCACGAACAACGAATCGTATGAGAACAATAACATTATTCTACTGCGCACAAAACATCCAACAGCATTCTTGAATGAAGCAAGGGCTTGGATTTAAGCGTGGGTTCAAGTTTTGGTAAAATACCTAAAAAGGCAAGGGCGGTGAAAAGACCAGTAGGTTAGGGGTTGTGAGGCAGCTCAATGAGTTAACCGCTTGCTGCTGAAACGTGTGCCAGACTACCTGCAAACCCAATACCTTCTTCACACACTTCCTCAGTCATGACTATTTCTGGTCTGGGCACTCTGCAAAATAGCACGGATTAGATGGGCATGTACTCTGAACACATCCATGAACCACTGACCAGCACTGTAATTACAAATGGCACGTGACCATCGCTCTGTGTGCTTTACAGAAAGGCCAAACATTAGTGGGACACACGGTTTAGACTCCTTTACTACCCACCGGGAGGCAATGTAATTAGAATTAGCACTTATGTAACCGATGTTTTGTGCTCTCTGTAGGGAGCCCGAAAACTGGGTGGGCATGTAGTCTGAGCACCTTTATCACCGTCCGACGGACACCGTGAGAAACGCGCACTTACTTCCACCACATCGCCCGTCCTGTCACTCACACCCATTAACACTCTGAAATCACCAAGATACTCAAAGCTCAGTTCACAACATGTACTGCGCTGATCACCTGAACAGTTTTACTGAGCGTCTATGCCTAACGGGACCACTGAAGTACTGACAATAACGACAACAGGCTAGCACGTGCACAGTGCGGACAAACTGCGCCGTAGTATCAGGCAGCACAACGTGCGGTTCACGCGCCGCCCACGCGGTGACGTCACCACTAATGCCTCGCAGCACAAAAACCGCCTGGGCGTGCACAGACCGCCGGGCAGAAGAAACGGCGGCAGTGTTCAACGAGGCCTGATGCCTTTTTTGTTTGTCTAGGTCTAGACGGACCATCGCCAGGCAAGTCTGCGGATATATGCATACAGAACGTAGATTAAAATAAGCATTTGCCAAGCAATGGGTCTCGCGTTTGCTCTAGTTTGAGCTATTAGCGTTGTAAATTTCCAACTGGACTTTTCTTGCAACGCAGACTGACAAAAATAAGTAAAACAGTTGACATAAGCGAGCCGATGCAAAGTGCTATGGCCGACATGACAGTGGAGACACACAAAAGGAAAACGTTTGCTCGCAAACTTATTGGCAAAAGTGGAATTACGCATGCAACAGGGTCGATGGCCAAGGTGGTAACAAAACTGCCCCAAGCAGGGACAAATGTAAAGCATATACCAATTATAACAAAGGATTTTTGAAAGGCAAGCCCATGAACGAGTGATAGTGATTGGCGTGGTTAAAAGTCCACATAGATATCAACATGTTGGAAAAGCAGTGCTTGCTTGCTATGCTCAACCTAAAAAAAGGGCTAGTCCCCAAATGCTGTGGGGCCATCGGCTGAAATTAACCAATGCATACAACACCCTCCAACACATGATTGGTCCTTATGTATATTTGTTCCTAATCAGCTCATATATGCACCCACATCCCAAAGCGGTCTGAGGCCTGCATACAGTGGAATACAGCACTAGACAGAAACTTTAAATAAAATAAATGTCAGGAGTCCACTGCTGTTGTGTCTAACCTGTAGGGCATATGAGAAAGAAAAATACCCCTTTTTTAAACCGAAATAGAAAATACAAGAAAAGCATGCATTCTAGTAAACAATACAGCCTGCTTTAATATAACCTTTTGCCAGACTAAAAATGATAAAGTAAACCAAAAAAGGTGTTGGATGGATTGCTTAAATTAACCTCAACCACGAGATAATCACGGCCATACGCAAATCAGTCTTGCTCCTGCTCCAATAGGACCAGTCCAGCTAGAATTGACAGGCCAGGTCCTCCTTGAACTGGAACACAAGCAACCCTGGACTGGTTTCACCCTAGTTAGAACTCATCAGCCAAGTAAAGCCGGGTTCAAGTGAAATAGTGTCCACAGGACCTACATGTGGGCATACCCATCCCACTTAGGGCGACACACTGAAGTATTTAAAAAGTGACGGATGGAATACTTGAATTAATGTCAGCCACTGCTAATTACTCCAGTCACCTTAGGGCCTAAAATGGACTTACTGGGAGCAATTGCTTTATTATTCCCATCTACAAAAAGTAGAAAATTAAACACTCCCATTTCAAAACAATATCTGGAGCATCTCAAAGGTTGACAAAATGAGTGACTAAGCTATAGACCCAAAAGCTCCTATGATAAGTTTAGATGAAAGTGCTTTAAAAATTCCATATGTTCATCTGTCGAATGGTGTTCAAGTGATGTCACAGAAGGAAGCTTCGGCATCAGATTACTAACATAATTAGCATTTCAAGAACACTGACGTCAGAATGATGTCGCTCACTCTACATGAAATGACTTGCCTGCCAGCCTTCCATGTCAACGATGCTTGAATCTGTCAAATGTATTACAGAGATTTATTTAGCAGCATAGCCTCTAATCATACTACTTCTGATATTGGTATTTGCTGCCTCTGGTTTTTTGTAGGCCTGGGTGAAATTTTAATGATGCCAGAGTAATCAAACTAAATTCAGTAATTACACATTACTCTTGTGATGCAAAATCACGCCAGCTTGAGTAATTAAGAGTAAGTTGTGTACAATCTTATAAGAATAAAGGTAAAAAACCAACTAAGAGGGAAGTGGGGGCTGCTGGCTACACTGTTCATGTCCTGTAGCATTTACTGCTATTTATGTAGTGCAAAATCCATCCTCGGGCCCATTTTGGACGCAAGACTGCATGTTGCACAAAGAAAACTGCACTGAATGCTGAATTACGCTTCTCTTGTAATTGTGCATAATTACGAATAATTTTGTGGTAATTACAAGTAATTACAATAGAGAATTATGCCAGTTACGTCCACATCTAGTTTTCTGTTGGTGCTATAAGTAAAACTGCTCTATCACCCAACTCAAGCATACTCAATTCACTGACTCAACGACACATTTAGGATGAAGAGCTGAGAAAGCCCCTTCTAGACTTCGAATTTGTAACCTCCAAATTCCACGCGGGTGCCAGATGTGCACGTTAATCGCACTGGTCGGTCGTAATTTAACACCTACTGTTAATTATAATCTAGACATTTTCGGATGCTTAACCGCGTGTAAATTGAAAATACGATGAGAACAGAAAGTTACTCTGTAGTTTACAGTACTACTGTTTGATTAAACCATGGGAAAGCTAGTGTCAATGAACTCCGCCAATTCATATATAACTATGTTACACAGATATACTAAATAGGTTTATACCTTTTGTTCCCGTAATCGTGTAGCTTCTGGATCTATAAATATCAGCAGTCACTACTTGTTAATGAGGATGAAATTCTTAAACAGCCTTCGCGATTCGCAACCTTTAGGTTGTACGCGCAGATCTCTGCAGCAGACGCACTAACCCTCCGAGTTAAGGTAGCTTGGTTATTCACCTCGCACTGCTCAAGTTTCAAACTAAGAAAACTATGACGAGGAATAGATATCTAAAAGATAAAGGAATTAAGCATTTATTTATTTATTTCGGCAGGATGTCACAGCTGGGTATATCAAATAGCATATTTTAATATTCCCCTCTGCACGTACTAATTGTTCGAAGGTTCGTAGAATGCCGATCACATACATACACAACGATCTTTACATTTTTTGGCTACTAGATTTTGTGAAAAAATGATATAATTTAAGAAAGCAAGTACATGCTTTTCTATATTTTAACTCAAATATTTTAATATTCCTTTTATTGCTATCCGCGCCGCTCGTGTAAGTAAAGCACAGAAACAAACAATTCCGCATTATCGGCAGGAAACCGCCTAATTTCAGTTTAATAAATGCCAGTGATTGAATTAAGACGCCCGTTTACTTGAAGGAGGCTAAGCAGACAAAATGTTTGCAACTTTTCGGCTTTTAACAAGTGAATATAAAAATATTTGTTTGACAAAAATGACATGAAGAAAGTTTCATTTTAAAGTCGAGATTGCATTATCTGTGTGTATTATCCATATACCTGCGGACTTCTTGGTTTGGCACATTATCTGCTCACAGTTCGGTAAAAAAAGGGATGTAGGCACGAAAAATTTAAACCTTGCTCAGGATTACAAAATGTTGTTTAGAGTGAAAGCCGGAATCCACAATATACAGTTTTAAGATTAGCCCCGACCCTTGCTCACTGAGGGTACATGGGAAGTCTACACCTGTTTCTGTCCGATTCCTTGTTTTTTTCTTGTTCATTTACAAAAAAAACATATTTGACACTGGGCAGCGTTTCCCGTTTCGGGGAAACTAAACTGCTTAATATCAGCACTCCCAATTGAGATAAAATTATAAAGCATGAGAACATGATAAAGAAAAAAATGGGAATCGTAGAAGGACATGTGGGAATCAAACATTTTGAGATGCACGTGGCGCAGGATGGAAATCATCCAAAAAGGAATAATAATTAATAACTTACAACCTGCTCTGCTGCGTTTATAACCAAATGTGACGACGGCTGTCAGGTCCTGACTTGAATTACGTTTATCACCATAGTCCAAGTAATCAGTTCTCTGGGACTCCCTCTCGGAGTGACGTCACTAGAGCGACGTGACGTCACACTCGCTCCGATAAAACACCGACAGGGACGTAACTCTAGCAACCCAGCCTCGCCTCCGGAGCACCGGGACACTCACTGTGTGTGAACAGGGCAATGTGTTACACACAAAACTGGACGGTGCACACAAATTAATGTGTAACAGGCAAACCCAGCGCTCAAAAACGAAAACCGAGACGTGGAAATGGGTGTATTAACAAAATATATCGCGAGATAGGTCCCTAAAACTCTCACAGCATGCCCCAAGCATCAAACACAGAAATTCTCCCTGAAACCAAACCAGAAATTCGCCCCCGTCAGATTAGTCCATCCCAAAGCAGGTCTGCACTAGTAAATTGGACTCAAACATTTCATTTACTACGTTGTTGGAAGTGTGTGTGGCGGGGGGGGGGGGGGGATAATTTGTTAAATATTAAGCTCCAGGGCCCGAACTTTTGCTCGGAAGTTGCCGCCCGCGCACTAGAAGGTCCTGCTGCCGAATACCAGGGCTGCGTGGTCTGGATTTCCCAGTCCTTTATCTATCCGACACCTGACTCTTCGCCCCTCAAACCTGCTCGTTCTGTTAAGGCCCTGCGTTCTCCTTTGGCCACTGTTTCCAGTCTTTCTCTTCCACTTTTTTTCCTTCTCTGTTTTTTTGTTTTGTTCTGCGTCAAAGTGTGCTGACGGAAAATGAGTTCCTATGGGCACCGCCGGTTCAAATTAAGCAATGACAGTGTGCTGCAAACGGCATCAGGTGATTAGGCGGGAAAGCGTCAGTGCTTGCAAGCACAAGGCACGCACGTGGACTCCTGTAAGGTAAGCACGTTTTCCAAAAATACATGTTTTAACTTAAATTGATTTTGGGAGATAGAGGTGGATATGTAAGGGATCTGTAGGGCTCCACGAGCCTGTGTTTTCCACGCTGCGCCAGAGGCGTTTGCAGCGCCAGCCGAGAGCGCCCTCTAGCGGTTTCTGCTCGAAAACACCGGTCGCCGCTTTCCTTCACCTTCACTCGCTCACTAGTAGTGGAAGTCTGTCGAGCGCTGCACACTACAGCAGGCGGCTTCAGGGCCCTCACGATCTATCCACTTCACCAGTCCCAGGAGCCGACTTGCGCTCTGCCTGGTCACTGGTGCCAGGTGATGGAAGAGTCCCAGTGACAAAGAAAACCTAAACCAACCCCCAATTTAGCATCGATGTTTCAAGGTCTTCAATAAAAGCTATCAATAAATATTTTTTTTATTGTCACCCAGTGGACGTATATTGCGTTAGAGCCTTCCCCACCCGCCTAAAAATATGTGAAACCCTCCAGTACTTGAGACGTGTTTTAAAGCAGCACTGTATGTGACATTTATTTAACACGCTCCAGTGTGGAGTGGTGACACGGTGGTTAGGAGACCCCGCTAGCAGCGCGAGCAGCAATCTACAGACTGAACCTCGCATGATGTTCTTTGCAGTGGGCTCCAGGTTCGTTACTCCACTGACCCCGGCGGTGAGAGGCTTGCAGTGTCTTGCTGGACAGTTCTAGTGTTCCACCAGCCACTCGGCTGAGGGCTCGCTTTACACACACACACCCCACACCCATCCACCACAGGCGTCACCAGCTAGATGACCCTGCCTATAAAAAGGGCCGGCACACGTGCCCATGGCCAGTTACTATAACTACAACCTCATTTAGTATCATGAGGGACTAGGGCCCCCAACTCTACAAGGCAGAGGGTGGGAGACGCTCCTGGCCTGCTCTTTCACCTTGCTTGAGTGTTTCTGAGATCTGACATCAGGCACACAGTGTAGAAGGTTCTACCTTTCGTCCTTCAGGGAGGGGAGGGGCGGGGCGGGGTCTGCAAACCTGGTAGGTAGTGGGCCGAGGGCGCTCCATGTACTTTGCAGGACCCTCAAGTTTCGTGAAGCCACTGAGCACAGACGTTAATATACGGCGTTAAAGTATATTTGAGCAGACCACCGGAACCCCAGAGGACCGGACCCCAGATACGAAGGAACTGGCTAGGAAGCTACACACTTTGCATCACCAAGTCGGGATTATCAACACTATCTAGCAAGGCAGCACGTGGCTGCGCCTCTAATACAACGGTGTCTGGCTAAGCAAACAGCTACCTGTCCACACGTTCAATGGCGGCGAAAATGCAAGTTTAAGGGGTAAGAAAATTAAAATGGGAGCATTGTAACCAGTGCTTTAAATGGAAATATAGAAGTGCAGGTACTAACTAGTTAGAGTACCTGTTTGCTCCAGAGAAGTGCCAAAACTCTCCAATTAGATGTATTGGAGCGGTGCTGCGAAGTGCAGGCACTCCCTTTGAAATTAAAGAAGTACTCAGTACCGGACAGTGCCTGCCCACTTGGAGTACTGGTTGTAACAGATAAAACATTATAATTGCTAGTTTCATACCTCTGCTGGCCCTTTCTTTTATTTCCGTTCGTTTGTCCCAAACCTATTTTAAGTTCCTAAATGAATCGTCTTTGCTTGAGTAAAATGTATGCATGTCCTAATCGACACCGTCCTCTTCTGAAGAAACTCCCAGCGGCGTTCATCTCTTCAACGCACTCCGGTGGACACACAAACGCGCCTGTAGACTGTGCGGCAGGGGCTCCTCTCACAAAGGGCTCCGTTTGGGCCACGTTACTGACAAGCTCATATTTCTGTAGCGGCCCCACACTCCGACGATTCTCCAGAACCAGGGCCCTTGGGACAAGGACCGGCCTGTGCTCCATTCTCCACTCTCCACCGCAGAAAGCAGCGGAGGGCAGATGACCAGGCCTCCTGCGCACGAGTAACTGAGGTCACGGACGAGACTCTCAGCTGTAAAATATGACCCATGTCCTGAATCTCCAGCACGCAGGGTACTCGAGAAAGGGGCCGGTCTGCGTTCCTCTACACTCCCGAGGAACAGTAACTGAGGTTACGGATGGCATCTAGAGGTCACTCCCCGAGACTCTGAGTTATTAGTTATGAGACGTCCTGAATTTCTAGCACCCAGTGTACTTGGGACATGAGCCGTCTGTGTTCCACCCTCCACCATAGGAACCGGCAAGAGACTGACAGCACGGCCTCCTGTGCAGCAGTGACTGATAGTAGGACATCATTTAGGGCCACTTCTGAGACTCTTAGCCTTCAGGACGGCCATTCTCTGGAGCACCTTAAAGTCCAGTAGAGTAGAGATAGTGGTCCTTCTGTGCGCCTTAAGTCTCCACCACAAAAAAGAGCAGGGGATAGATGGGCAGATGTTCTATTGAGCAATTAACTATGATATGGGCGTTTTTGGGCGCCAAACTTTGCAAATGTGACACATCCATGTTCTCTGACTCCACTGCATACCTTTTACCAGCTTTCATGAGATTTTTAAGTTATTCGTTTAAAATTTGACAATTTATCCTATCCTCGGGTGATTAACTGACCACAATAATGAAAGCAACATGTCACTGTGGTGCTTGGTTCTTAGTGCTAATGGTATGTTCATGTGAACGTTGGACGTTCTTGTTGCAACTGGACGTTCTGGTTGCAAACCACTTTAATCTGGTTTTAATGATGCTCCATTTAACAAGGCCATATTTAAATTACCACTGTGTAATTACCACTGTGTACAAGAGGGCTAAATAAAAGTGCTGCACTGGACACGGTGTCACTGCCCAGAGAACATGGACTCATTCTATCTAACGCCCATAGGATTATACAATCTATATATATCCTGCTATTCCTTCCAGAGGTGGACTGGAGTAGAGGGGCATCAGTAGGGATGAGGAGCCTCATCCAAACACCTAAATGAAAACTTATAGCACATAACAAATACAACCTAGTCCCTTTTTCAATTTACGAAAAAAAGAAATGCATTTTAGCCAAAGAAACAAAAACGAAAAAAAACGTTTTAAACACATTTGTACTAGGGGAAAAAGACTACAAGTGCTCAACCAAAACATGAACAAATATTGGAAAAGTAAATTGGTCTGACCTTGAAAGGCCTATTTTTCATTTCTTTCTTTTCTTGTTTGCAAACCAATGTAATTTACATTAAACATGTGTAAACGAATTAAAGTAAAAATGCCAGCGCCTACAGATGGCGTGAATATGTTTAAAAGAATAAGTAAAAAAATGACCCATTGCAAAATAAAATTAAAAAAAAACATGAACTTACAGCAGAAATGAATGTAGAGATCAATTTACCAGAACTGACAATTAAGTGCACTGCATTTTAGGAGGATGTGCATATGTGCAAGAGCACGATGTCACTTGTGGTGGAGAGAACCAATGGCTGAAATGAGCTGAGTCACTGCTCCATTATGTAGGCTGATGTGTGTGGAAGAAAATTGGAGATGATGCTTGAACATCCCATGGAAGAAAAGTGCCGATTGAAAGTTCCTCAGTGAACATATGTGTATGTATTTTTATCATGAATGTTATGGAAAACATGAGGCTGGATACAGCTCCAAAGTTTTCTCTATGCCAGACCTAAAAATTACCAGGTAAACTCCATGAAACACCCCATCCCCTCCCACACTCAATCGCTAAGGAGCAGGGGACGTGAAAAGAAATATTATGGCACTCACTTCTAAAAAGAAAAACTTAACTTGGATACATCGAATAAGTATATGAAACTCCTATTACGCCAGTGAAGTCTTCTGTACTTCTAACCTCAGTGCTCAGTTTCCTGCTTTCCATAATTGTACGCAAAGTCTTTCCCCACAAATTGTCAATGTTTTCTTGTGAGTGGTAGTTGGCACTAAAAAGAACGAGTCGTTTTCTTGCTACTTCACTGTAACACTGTTTTCCACAGATTTTAAAACTGGATGGCTGTTTGTAATTTTAGTTTGTTTGCTTGAAACAACTTAAAAGGGAAAATAATTACCAATATTAACATAAAAACACATGCAGAAACATGCATACTGTGTGTAGTAATTATAGCACGAGCAAAGGTCACCTGCTTTCTACCACTACTCACCACAAAGTAATACTGCACCAACAGCAGAGGGACTACAAGGGTTTGGTTCATCTTACTTGATGGTCACCTACATAGAGGTCACCTACATAGAGGTGACCTCAAGAGGGCTTTTCTGAGCATGTGGAGCAGCGCTCTCTAACTTACTCCTTAATGCTTCTGTGAAATGGCCTCAGTATGGAATAAAGGAGTATGAAAAATGATTTTCATTTGTCTTAAAAGAACGATCATTGGCAAAGAGAAGCCACAAAAACCGAGGCAATCCTTTATGCTTGGGAAACAGATTAAGGGGCCAAGCCCTAAAGAGTAAGTGAAGTATTACTCCTGTAGTACTAGTATTCATAAATGCCTTTGTGAACTATACGGAGGGATAAAATGTGATCTATTCCTGAACTTGCCAAAGAGAGTCAAACTTTCATGCTGGTTTCCTCGGCTGTATTATCATGATCTGCACATATCACTGAAGCCCCTGTGCCTCCTCTCTCTTACCTGTTAAACAGGGAGTGCTTAGGTACAGCCCAACTGGTAAAGTTACAAATCCCAGGACACTAACATGCAGCAAAGGGACAAACGAGCGAGTAACATTGCTTGCTCTTATCAGGCAGGGTTTCTGCCCACTTCACGCCTGATAGACGCCTACTTCTCCATGCACAAGACATCACTCTGAGTCCAGCCATGCCCAGCTGGGCACTGATGTACGTCCGTAGCGGGGAGGCTGGAAAAGAGATGTGGTTAGAATAGTTCATGTCACAGGGCACCAGGCATCCCTCAGACTCGCCAAGCAAGTGCATTTATTTTTTAAACTACAAAAACAGCCCTTGGGCTGTGAGGTCACTAAATCCCAGTTCAGGAGGAGTGGACGAGATGTTTCACCAGATTCTACAAGGGGGCGTGGCTTTGGCAACTTCGTTTTGGTTTGGTCACAAATCACGCTTTTAGGACTGCTGATTCACTTAGAAAAAATAATTTCTTTCCATGGCAGATCTGTTTTGTGGGACAGTTTCTGAGGACTAGGCGGGATGGAAAAAACACCACTCCTCAAAACCTGCCTTTTGTTCTTTTGGAGGGAAAAAGTGTCCCGCCTAGACCGACAGGTTTGAGCATGAAAATCTAATTCCCAGACTTCAGGGCAGGCATCCCCGACAGTGCCTCGCCGTGATAAACAGTCAGTCTACGGTCCCTGCTATCTGGAAGTTGCGACAAACATTTACTGAAATCTAAACAGCTGAGTACATGGAGGGGAGAGGGAGGGCCTACAGATTTATCGGAAAATCAAGAGAACACAAGCTTCTCTGACGCCAGATAAACCACGAGCAGCCACCGAGGGAGGGCTGCTCGCTGGGCACTGAGAGCTGGAGAAGATGGGGGCAGGTTAACAGCGAGGAAAGAACCATGAAGGGCCAGGTAAGTCCCTCTGCACGTCTGCTCAGTATGTCAACCAAGCCAAAGGAGCCACCGAAGGTTGCTGTGGCTGGATTAGAAGGGACCAGCGCTACGTCGAAGCCTGCCTTCAAACAGATATACAGAAGACATTCTCCAAAATACAGACACTCTCTGCAGCAACATTCTGCACAACCCCCCAAGTGATGCTAAATATTGGGTATTCTTCACATACCGACTTTGATGAAAATACTTTAGCTAAAACAAATATATTTTACAAATGAAAATAAGACTGTTGTTTGTCTTCAATTTAAATTGTTACTCGACGTCAAGACTTTTACTTTCTTCACGTGGTGTTCTGATGAAAATAAGAAAGAAGGAAATATAGAAACTTACATGCATGGTAGTGCTCTTTATTGCTTCGGTGACCTGTCAATCTGGCTTTGAACACTCACTAATAAAGAAACTACAGTTTGGGTCCAAATTCAGCCCAGAATCCTAAATTATTATTTAAGCGACAACCCAAGACACACATGAAAAGTGACTATTGGGCGGGCAAAATATTATTTTAAGGAAATCATTTTTATAACTCCAGCTATTGGTGAGATTAGGACAACCG
This sequence comes from Pleurodeles waltl, assembly GCF_031143425.1. Classification (NCBI taxonomy): domain Eukaryota; kingdom Metazoa; phylum Chordata; class Amphibia; order Caudata; family Salamandridae; genus Pleurodeles; species Pleurodeles waltl. Next base: position 157,071,991 of record NC_090440.1, on the reverse strand, counting down.
TTATTAAAACAATAACAGAACTGAACACATTTGTTACATTCATGAATTTACGATGTCTCGACTACCCCAAGAATGAACCATCTGTAAAGTGAAAACCCGAGACATGCAGATAATGGAGACAACACGGTCGCGCTGAGAAACCAGCAAATTTACAAAGGTACACCAGTGCACTGTTAAAACAAAGCATACTGGAAAAGCTTGAAATGCTAATAATGGAGACGAGAAGTCAACTGACTATCCTGTTGAAAAATGTAAACTTTGAATATAGATGTAGGTTTCCGTAGTTACCATTTCATTAAAATAAATAATAATAAAAAACAACTCATTCGTACCATCTTGAGTGTGTTGAGCAAGGCAGACACTGAACTGTTTTTCAGGCGTTCATAACCAAATGTGTTTTTACATTGCTACTAATATAAATGTTTGAAAAATTAGGCCTCTTTTTCAGTCACTAAACATATGTATTTGTTTACCTATGATGATGTATTACATAGTGCACCAACAAAGAACTTTACTGTATTGGTAACGTGAGATGGGTCTCAAGCCAAGTGCCTTGTTCTTTTCATTGCACAAGTGGTGTTCTAAAAGACTGGCAAGAGTTTATTAGTGGCTATAAGTATCACAAGCATCCGCGCTCATCTGTTTTATTAAGTATGCAGAACAATTACGTTTTTAATAAAATAATTCCCACTTTCCAGTAGTCATTTGTTCACTGACAGCAAAGATGCCCTCGTAAATGAGTGGTTAAAGCAGTGGGGAAAACTCATCTTCTTTCAGAAGAGCTGGCTAAAAATGTAGCCGAAAATGAATTAATGGCCTTTGGACCACTAACTGCTGTAGGCATCACCATATTTAACTTCTCCTAAATCATCATCAATCCAACACCGGAATCAGTGGTGAGAAACCCAAGGGTCTTAACTGATCTTTAAAAACTTCAATGACTCCACATGTGCACTTTATCTTTGTATATTTATTGATTGGAAATTCAATAATGTCAGGACGAGAGGTTTCCATCAAATAACGATGCACAGATCAACATTCCAAGAAGAAAAGAAAATATGCTTTGAGCTTATAAATAGCACTGAAGCAGTTTGGGAAGTTCATTTTATAATATTCAGTGCTTAATTTGTACTGCAATACGTTCCAGGGCCCAAAGTTTTGCAGGAAAGCCAGAGGATGGTGCTATTAAGTTCCAGGTGTGCCAAATGCCAAGGCTACTCCTCTTGAGTCCACCTCATGATTTTTTCATCCACTAGCGGACACTCCCTGCAACTTTATTTCGTTGTATCAGGTTCTTTTTCATCTCTGCTTTCTTTCTTTAAACCGTTTTTCTCTTTCTTCCCCCTATTTGTGCTTCTCCCTCTTACTCAGTGTCAAAGTCTGATGAGGAAAAATAAGTACCAGTCCCCACAAATGAGCGTCGGTGGGCCCTTCCTGCAACCACAGGTTCAAATAAAGCACTGCTAATATTGATGGTGGTGGTAAGAGCCCAGGTTAGCTTAACCAAACCAACTTCTATTACTAGCATTTATATTTCAGTCAGTCAGAAAAATCAAATCTCTTTCTGTATCATTCAAAGGCAGTATTCAGACTCGTTGCATCAAAATATAACTCTTCCCTTTCTCTAAAATATGAAACAACAACTATTTCAGGCATTGTAAGAAGTACAAAAATGGCTATAATTAAATATCTCGGAGGGATCCCTAAAAATATTACAAAGACCATTCAAACCAATATAGATCTAGTGTTGAGATGACAGAGGTACTTTGATAGGAGTAACACAACACTGACCCCTAGTATGTGGTAAAATTATCTTTATGAAAATAGATGTTCAGTAATTTATTTTGGAAATGAATCAAAAGATTTGTCCGTGCATTTATGTGGGTTGAAGGAAAGAAACCAATAACGAAGAACAAGTTCTTAATCTCTACAGCTCTTAGAGGGTTTAGCCAACCTAATCTCAAATTATTTTGCAAGGTCAATGATTTATGTCAGACTGTAAGAAGGACTCACACAGGTGATGTTGATGGATCTCTTTGTTGGCTAATCTAGAAAGGGATGTAATGGAGGAACGGACCTCTTCTTATTGATGTTGTTTTCTAAGGTAGCTCCAAATGGTGAAAAATCCCTTATGTCAATCTAACGTTGCCCAATGATTGTCCTTTATTTAGACATCTGCTTCAATTTATCATAATCTGCCTATACAATTTAGGAGGCAGACAGGTTGGATGTTACATAGGAATATTCAGGCTTTTATTTTTTGGTGCAACTTTTGCTCAAGCGGGGTCCACTCAGAAGAGTGAAAAATTATAAGACCTTCCAAAACCTCTGGGTGGCATAGATATGGAAATCGCCAAGCCTTCTGTTTTGACTTGAGAGAGTTAGAATGGTGTCTGCCCTTAAAAAAAGCTCAACTGACTGACAAGAATATATTTAATGTTTATAATGATTGTAAACTGATTACAGTAGCGAAAGTGAGCAAGGTAACTGGGGATGATAAAAGAGACTCTTGCGTGGTCAATAGCTATAAGAATACACAATCTAAAAATGGCCATGCAGGAGAAGACACTTTTTTGGATACTGGGGCAAATGCATAGACTGAGGTTTCAGGACTCCAACCTCTGTTGCAATTGCGGATAGCACACTTCTATTTAACAAATATATTTTATAGTTGTTTGGAACTGTCCAATTATTGTGATACTATGATGGGAGGGAATATAATGGACCATCAGCTGAGAATTAAAGAGTTACACCTTGCCTTCCCATTTGCGGTCCAACACTGAAATTCATTCAAATGCAAGAGAGTGAGGCACTATGGATTTAAATAGCTTCGACTTGTGCTTAGTTTGAAATCTTACAGCACTGGAAATCACGCAAGAAGTCCATTGTGGATGTGTGATTGGGGCATTATTTCTCTACTAGAAAGCAGAAAAAACCGCTTAGATGAGAAGCAACAATTTGGGAAAAAGTGAAAGCATCCAGGGCAAAATGACTGGATGGTGCTGTTAATAAAAGTATAGCCTTTAAGAGTAAAGCGTGACAGATGGCTCTTACTTCTCCATTCCTCAAATCTTCCATCATCACTCTTAAATATCTACTCTTCGGTTTTCCACCTTTTTCTGGTCTTTCTTGTATATTTTAATATAATATATTGGACTAATAGGCAGTCTTTCTACTGTGTTATTATTTCTATACTGAATGTTTTTGATATATCACTCTGGGTCCTGGTATATTCTTATACTCCCCTGACTGATTAAGTCTGCACTGATTAGAAGTGCAGTGGCCAGTAAAACATCTTGTTGTCCAGTTCCTCAGTTCTTGTTCCCCAAATATATTTGGGCCTTACACTTCATCTGAGTCACAGACTGCACAATGGGTGCACAGTAGCTTCTTTCGGCCAAGCCTGCTGCAGTGGCACACTTTTCTTGTTTTAGTAAGTTAGACTTCAGAATACCTTGCTTAACATCAGGGAGTCAATAACAATCGATTTTTCCTGAATGCCACAAGGAGCTGGCTCTTTATACACTAGATTCCATAAACACCTTCTATTAGGTCAACATCTATAGTGCCAAGAGTCTAAATTTGATTAAACAGCTTAACATGTTACATCACATGACAGTAACTGACAAAATGAAATATCCACTAGGGACACACTACAAACTGGAGCCATAGAAACACGACAAGGCACAAGCATTGTGCATTCTAAGGCACTCGCCGTAGGTTAAGAAATTAAACCTATTATAGTTAGGCTGAATATGAAGTGCAGTAGGCGAGAGCTCCTAAAGAAAGTTAAGAGGCCAATCTGCACTTACAATTATGTTTAGTATATCTGCCAGGAGGTGTAGTTCCTAAGATTATTACCAACAACTTCCACGTTCTTGGTGTACATCTGTGATTGTTACACAAGTCTTCACAAGTTCAGATTGCCCTTTTGACGTTGTTATAAAACCTACAACGGCCTAAATATTTTAATATTTGGACTGCAACCAACCACCAAAGAGCATACAGACAGGGCTGCAACATCTCTACAAACACAGCTTGTTTTATAGGCCAAATGCACTTCTCTAGCCACTGATGCAACCCAGAGTATAGTAAATTAGTCCTCCAAATCTACTAAGTCACCCTACTGTCAGTTCTGAGATCTATCTTCGATGTAGATACATGAGGATCGACTTTTTTTAATTGTAATTGTAGATTTCAAGACCATTTGAACGTAGTCAACACTGTAAGATAGTAATTAGACTAAATGTTATCAAAAGAAATATTCAGAAGGACAACACGTTCTATACTGGACCCCTGTCTGATCAGACCTGGCTCCAGGTTCCTATCCTGCAGAAATGCACACAAGATCCACAGGTCTGTATATGCTAACATAGGAATTATTAAAGTGAAACATTCTGATACAAATCTCACGAGTAATGATCCTCCTTTGACAGGACTGGGGTCTAAATTACTAACCTGAAGAAATGCACACACGATCCACAGGCCTATCCTCACATAATTGTAATGACTGAAAAGAGAAACATTCTAATTGCAAACCTCAGTAGAAAGATCACTTTCTGGCGCATGCTGGCCCCAAATTACTATCCCGAAAAACACACACAAGATCCTCTGGCATATATATACTAAATAAGGAAAGAAAATAGTAACATTCTGATTACAAATCGATCTAGACTGGATCCTATTGTGAAGGGACCTGGCTTCAGATTACTATCCTGCAGAAATACACACAAGATTCACTGGTCTATAAATACTAACTAAGTAATTATCATAAAGAAAAAAAACATTCTGATTACAAATCTCACTAGACTGGACAGAATGTTGCTACAGATTACTCTACTGCACAAATGCTTACAGAATCCACAGCTCTCCATATAATAAAATGGGGATTGGCATAAATTATTAACATGTTCTTTCGCACAGAGACAATGTTCACTAAACTGAAACAAAGATAACGTTGAGCTGAATTATTTAAAACCAGCACAGCGTCTGTCCATGAATTATAATGCAATGGCGGTAGGATGAAGGCTATTGGTGTGTCACAACCCACATCAAAAATCATGTAATTATGAAATTCTCTGTAACAAACATATGTCAAGTTCCTGATTTCTAGACCATTTTTAGCTAGAAAGTATGCATGATTCCTGTAGAGCAGTGTTTCCCAATCTTTTGGGTTCTGTGGACCTCCACTTTATCATTACTGGAACCTGGGGACCTCCACTAAATCATTATTGGAATCCGGGACCACACCACTGAGTCATTACTAACAGCTGGGGACCTAATCTTAATATTATTTAATTTTCTAAGCAGTTGTAGACCCCCAGGGGTCCACGGACCACAGGTTGGGAACCACTGCTGTACAATTTGAAGATATATATATATATATTTTTTTATTTCGGAGCAAATATCAAATGCCTTCCGGACCTACACCTTAAGAACCACGTTTGCACTACTCCAATTTAATTTTTTTCTTCTTATTTACTGATTCTGTTTGGATTGGTAAAAAAAATAAAAATAAAGCCTGCCTGATTTCGTAGTCGTACTCGTGTTGTGGTGCATTTGCATGCAAATCTCATCACATATGCACATGCCTATGAAATGACACGGAGTGGCCGTGTCATAGCCCCTTTTTTCTTTCGGCCACTGCTTTACAGCATCACCAAAATGCTGTTTGCTGATGCTGCACAGTGTTGCTAAAAGGCATTGGCAAAGCCAATGGGTCTCAAAAGCGGGAACTACAGGCTTTGTTAACGCTTGTTCAACATCTTATCCCTGTGCCAATTCCCCAAGAGGTCATATGACAGACATAAAAGTTATGCCTTTCTGTCAAAACGTGACTGGCAGAGGAATGGGTGACTCCTTCCTAGAGCCATTTTGCCACTCACACTAGTAGTCCTTTATTTGACATTTTCATCTTTTGCCATCCTCTATTTTTTAGGTGCATCCTGCAGCTTTAAGATGATTCAAGCAGCCAAACTATGGAATTCATTACCCCTAAATATAAGATCCACAGATAACTATCTTGTCTTCAGAAGACTACTCAAGAGTTGGCTCTTTCCTTCATAACCACCATATTCAAACAACTATGGATTGCATATGCCTTTGTTGATAAATATTGTTAATCTGATTATGTGTATATTCAAGATATGTATAGTTTTTAGGAAATATGTATCGCTACTATGTCATTACAATAAATCACACACATACTCTTTAAACCTGTTTAATGTATATTTATCTACGGTTTAAATGTGTATATGTGTATATACACACACACACATATATATATACACACATGTGTGTGTGTAGTCGTGTGTGTGTGTATGTGTTATTCTATGCTTAACATGTTCATGTCATTGCATAGCTCCTAGATACGTTGTTATATTAGATACTTATGAATCCCTGCTCTCATTTTATATCACACTGATCAAATGTTTTTATTATCATAAGCATTTGACTATTAAAATTGAGTAAAGATAAATGTTAGAAAAGTACTTATTAACTTCAAATATTACAAATCTTCAAAGTCTGTGTTCATACTATATTACTTTTCTTCTCATATTATACCCATTATTATACTCCTTGCACATATAGTCCCTTACTAGGTATTTACATATCTATGTATTTCTCTAGTCCTACTGTACCAGAGAAAAAATAAATAATAAAACAAAACTATAAATAAAATTCAAATTATAAATAAGTAAATTACTTTTTTAAATTAATAATAATGAATACATAAATAAAAATAATGATAAAAATGTGTATTTATATAAATAAAATTATAAATAAAAAACTATTATATTTTTACTCTCTTGTAAGCTTTACTTTGTCAACCCATCACCATTTGTCATGTCTTTATCAATCTATCCTTCATCCCCACTATAATTCCAAACCCATTCTACTACTTCCATCTCCTATATAACCTTGCCTAAGCTCTTCCCTCCTCTTCTACATGTAACTCACCCAAACCTCAGTTTAGTACCATGATCTCAAACAACCCTACTAAATTCTCCCTCATTTATCTCACATATGACTCATCCAAAACCCCTCCTGCTGCTATGATCTCTCTAACCCTTTCCACAGACACTTCCCTACTCCCCCCTCTCCCCTCCCCCACTTTACTCATCCCAAGCCTCAACCTATTGCTATAAACTCCCAATTAACACTTCTGGATTTCTTTCCTCCTCCACCCCTCCATTACTCCAGTCAATCTAACTAACAAACTCTCATATCCGCAACTCAAATTAACTCATAATAATACTAAAACTGTACTCCTTATTAAATTATACTAATCCATCACTAATTCTTTTGGGTACCGGAGTAGCGTGCTACTCATCGAAAAGCGCTTCGACGCGTCGTCAGGGGTAGTAAGCGCTATATAAATACGATTACAATACAATACAATATACTACTCCACCACTAATTCGTTTTGGGTTCCGGAATAGCGTGCTACTCACCGAAAAGAGCTTTAATGCCTCGTCGGGGGTAGTAAGCGCTATATAAATACTATTATTATTACAATACAATTTTAGACCACCCGGCCTGTCACTGATCCCATATACAGTGTTTCGCATGACAATGGTTTTACAGCGGTCAGCCATCTTGTAACAGTTTTCAACATCCTATTGCATTGCGCTTTCCCTTAATGCGATGGCTGCCATTCCAAGATGACTGAAAAGTAAACAGTAACCGGGTATCATGCCAAAAGCAAACATTGCCACACAAATGATTAACAAAACATTGAGCGATACACAACAGTGACACCATAAACATAGAGCTTTCCTTTGCTCCTATATACTAATTGAGTACTTCATATGTATTGTGAACGGCAAATATTTCAGTATAGTGTTCAAAAAGCTTGAGAAACAATGAGCTACACTGCCAATAGTTCATATTGCGGAGTATTTTGTATCCAAAAGCAAGTACTTGTGAATATCGTAAGCGTTATTTGTGTTTATATTAAGAGGAAGAATGTTAAGATAGCAGAAATGCAAACAACAATCGGTGTTGCCAAGTTGCTGAATGTGAACCGTAAATGGATCGAGGGCTCTGATGGCGATTACGAAGCACTGGTCCAGCACGTGCACAATTCCGAACCACAGACACTCGTTTTTCGGCAGAACTGCGCTACTTTGAACACCCAACACCTTGTAGAGACAGTGAAACACTGTGCATGTGCGTGTTTCTTGTGTACATATATATGCAAAGAGTAAACCTATTCAGAAGGGAGTCGCCACTGTACAGGGTTAAAGACAAGGCCGTCGTTGGACAACATCGCTACCGTAAGTATTACCCCGGAAACATTATGTGCACTTAACTGTAGCTTTCCCATCCACATTCACGGAATTCACCTGTAGGAAAGAAGCATTTTATAAAACCATGAGAGCGGCCTAATATTGGTCAGACCCACTGGTTTTTCATACGTTGACTAGGGACAAGGAAGGTATTACACTAAATACTTAGAGAGTGCCCATACCTTTTTAGGCAAAGAAACGAAAACATATCAAAATGAAATTGAATAGAGAAAGGCCTTCGCTGTGGCAGAACTGCAACAGTTTATAGTACCAGACCGAGATAGGACTATGAAGGATTTACAAAACATTGCTAGGGTCACCACCAAAATAAGGGTATGTCAAGGATGATCATATCTATTTAAACGTAGCCCCCTTTGTTGAGCATGCTGCTATAAAAGATCTCTCGAATTAATCAACAGAACAATTAAGGACTCAACATGTGTGGGAAACGGTAATATTGTAATTATTATTGCCTTTACTCTATGATACGCATTTAAAAAATAAAAAAACAAGTATATGCAAGCCAGTCTTTGGTGTAGTTAATTAGGATGCTATAAGATCAGGCCGGGGAAAGCATGATATGAAGCTATACTTTTTTTGTTTGAATGACTCGCATGATGCCTCCTTTAGTCATACAAAGAAACAATAATATAGATCCCAGAAACTAAGTCATTAATCAAATCATGAGTTTATCCTCCTGGTAGAGCGAGTCAGTGTAGCAAAAGGAAAATGCACACCACGTTACAACCATCTGAATATGATAATATTCATAAATGAGACGGTGTATCACATGATTACAATAGCGAGTTTACCAAGACAAGGGCAAGATGGCATGGCTGTGCCCTCTCCTGTCAACTACAATTCCTAGTACACTTGGTCTGCTTAAAGCTGATTATTCATGTATTCATTCAGAATAAAAATGAAGACCTGTCTATTAAGAACCTATATGAAAGACTAAGGGCCTGATTTACAACTTGGCAGAGAGGACTACTTCGTCACAAATGTGACAGCTACGCTATCCGCCGTATTATGATCCCGTTATGTTCTATGCAGATCTTAATACTGCAGACGGGATATCCATCACATTTGTGAAGAAGTATTCCATCCACCAAGTTCTAAATTAGGCCCTAAATTCTGCCTGGGTATCCTAACAAAGTCTTGAACCCACTTCTTTGTACTTTTTACTGTTGTTACTTTCTTATGAGTGTCTAGGTTTGTCTATACAAATGTTTAGTAAGTAAATAAATAGAAAAAAATATGTAATGTTTCAATGGTGTTATTGCCACCCAGTGTTGTCACCTTTCTGTACACCATGAGTGTGTACAGATGCAACAAGTACTGCAATACAGGTAATAAAAGCACCGCAGGTAATGACTGTCCACGGAAGAGTGAGCTCCTCAACCTGTGGGCCAAAAGCAGCCCAAGTCTCCTGGTGAGGTTTGTGGCAGAATCTACCAAGCAAAGGCAAGTGGAAGCCATCTCGTTTTCCAACATCAAGAGAAAGTAGCAGAAGCGATCTTGTGCTCTTCCAGATGTCACCACCATTCCACAGACACCCAGGTTCGGGCACAACACAGCACATATTTTCACTCATTAACTCTTCAAAGCGCACCCGACCCTAAAACCAACAAACACTGTTCTCTGAAAACCTGCTTACAATCAGATGCTACAGTTACACAAGTACACTCTACTACCAAAAGGGGCTAAACTTAAGCAACAAGTTGTCCACCTTTGGTTACACCTTATTTGGTAGAGACTAGCTGCAGATTCCTTATCTTAGACTTATCCCCAGCTGTCAGATTGGATCCGGAAATGTTTTCTAGCCCTACCCCTGCATGCCGGTAGGTGGAGTCCTTCAGCTCCTCTTGGCGTCGGCAGCAGCATCCGTACCAGAAGTGATGTGCAGGCCACCTTGATGCACTGACATCAGTTACTTTCACAACTTTCCATAACAGGAGCCTGGAGCCACAATGATCACCAACCACTCGTGTGACAAACTAAGGCCCTTGAAAGGGTGTTCGTAATACTTTAAATGTTTCACAGCGAGGGGACCAAAGGTAAATAAGGTGTCCATTTGATACAGACTTCTATCAGATTTTTTACCTTAGAATAGATACCTAAGCAATACCTCCCCGAGATGGGACTGTGAAACCAATTAGATTAGAAAGTCCTGCAGGACCAAACAAGTAAAGTGCCAGTCACAACGGGCCTGACTGTATAACTAGTAGTGTTTTGTGAAGATGTGCAGTGAGGCCCATGTTGCTGCCTGGCAGATGTCCAGGATCAGGACAGCACAGGATAATGCAATGGTCACAGCCTGAGCTCTGGTGGAGTGAGCCCACAAGCCCTCAGGGGGCTACTTCTTGGCTAGTGTGTAGCAAATCTTAATGTACACTCCATCGCAAGATGGTTCTCTACTGTACTGACTTACCATTTTTTGGCCCCACATAGCCCACTAGGAGTTGTTTGTCCATCCAAATTCTCTTGAGCGTTCAAGGCAGAACAGCAGCGCTCTTTTTGGATCCAGATGGAGCCTCTCCTCCTCTTTGGAGGGATGAGGTACAGCAAAGAAAGTGGGCAGGGCAGGGTGATGTACTGGCCTACATAGAGTGACAACCTTCAAAAGGAAGGAGGCACATCTCCGGAGGATCAGCTTGTCCACATAGAAGGTGGTGTAAGGAGGGTGCGCAGAGAGTGCATGCATGTCGCTGACCTTCCTCTCTGATGTTATGGCCACTAAGAAGGCAATTTTTAAAGTCAAGACCCCAAGAGGGCAACTGGAGAGAGGTTCAAATGGTGTGCAGATAAGAATACTGGGAACCATATTGATGTCCCTACCGAGGCATTATGAATGGGGTAGGGGGGAGCCTATGTAGCAGGACTGTTAGGGAATTTAGCCACTATGGGTGACTTAAAGAGAGAAGATTGGTCCACCAACTACAAAATTGGCGAAGTGGCAGAAAAGTAACCCTTGCCCTGCTGTGCCAAGGATAAGGCACATAACAGAACTTGAGATATGAATGCAGAAAGGAGGGCAATGTTGTGGGAAGCCCACCATGACACAAACTTGTCCCAACAGCAGGCATTTACTGACTTGGTGGAGGAATGCCTGTTAGAATAATATTACAGACTTTGGAAGGAAGGTTGAAAGCTGTCCACTTTAGCAGCTCACTCTCCATGACTGAAGGTGAAGAGTGCACAGGTTTTGGTGCAGAACCCTTCTCTGTTGCTGTGAAAGGAAATCCTCTTGAAGAGGAGGCCTGACTGGAGAACCAATGGTCATGCTGAAAAGCGCAGGATACCAGACTCTCCATGCCCAATCCAGAGGCACAAAAATGGCTTGGGCCCGATAGTTCCTGATCCTCTTGAGAACTCTGGGCTGGAGTGGTATTAGCGCAAAGGCGTACAGGAAGCTGAAACTCCAGTCAAGATGAAAAGCATCTCCAGACAAGAGTTGCCTTGGAAACTTCAGCGCACAAAATTGCTGACATTGGGCACTCTCAGCAGTGATGAACAGATCTAACCACTACTCTCACCACTGCCGAAAGAGTTCTTGCACCACCCCCTGATGGATATGCCATTTGTGATCCACTAGGCATCTGTGGTTGAGTTTGTCCAATCTGGTGTTCACAGAGCCCGCTGGGTGCTTAACCACCAGGGATATGCTCTGACATTCCAGCCATGTCAGAGACGCAGGGCCTCCTGAAAGAGTGCACGTCTCCAATCTGCACCAATTGTTGCAATATCAGATGATGGTGGTGTTGTCTGGGAACACCAGCACCAGTCTTCCTTTGATGAAAGGAAGAAAAGTTTTAAGTGCCAAGCGTATCACCTGGAGCACCAGCAGGTTGAGATGTAGCTCAAGCTCCACCAGAGGTCAGAGGCTGCTGATCTCCATCCCTCCCGGGTGGATGCCCCATCCCAGGAGTGATGCATCTGTCACTACAGTCAGCTCTGGTTGGGGAAGGGATAGGAGACTGCCACTGACCAAAACGTGGCTTGTTAGCCACCACTGCAGATGTTTTGCAGTTCCCCTCTAGATCTGAACCATGTTGGAGAGAATTCCCTAACGCTGTGCCACCTGGACATCAGGTCCCACTGCAGAACCCGCATACGCCATTGGGCTTGAGTAACAAGCCGTATGCAGGAGGCCAAGAAGCCCAACAGCCTCAGAGTCACTCTCATTGAAATTCAGGATAGAGGATGAAACTTCAAATGCATAGCCTGAATATCCTGGACTCGCCATTCAGGAGGACAGCCCGAAATTACACTGTGTCCAGTATACCTCTGATAAAAATGGGGCATCTGAGAGGGAGTCAGGTGTAACTGTGGCACACTGATAGTCCACCATAGAGAATGCAGGCGGTTTGCCATACTCTGAAGGTGGGAGACGACTGCAGAGGCGAGTACACCTTCAACAGCTAACCGTCAATGTAGGGAAAAACTAAAATATTTCACATCCGCTAATGAGCTGCAACCACTGCCATTGCTTTCGTGAACACCCGGGGGAGGATAGTAAGGCCGTAAGGGAGTATGGCAAACAAAGTGCTCTTGACCCACGGTGAACCATAGATAGAGTCTGTGGGTAGGCAGGAAAAGGATGTGGAAATACGCATTATGCAAGTTCAAGGCTATCATCCATTCTCCTGGGTTGAGGGCAGACAATGCGCCAGGATTAATCTTAGACCTGGAGGCTTAGACCATCTAGCACTCCGGGGTGGGGTGCTGGTACAGGAAACTGGGATCCCCAGGAGTGGGGTGATGGAGACAGGCAATCATCCTATGCACAGGAGCCGCTGTGCAGGATGTGGGCCAGGCCCCAAGAAGGATATCTGCAATGGCTTCATTGAATGGGAGAAGGGGAGACTCCAGGCTGAAGCACCTCTGTCAAGATGTTCGTCTTGACTGCCACTGTGGACAACTGAAGGTCCACAACCTCAGCTGCCCTACATACCACCATTGCAAAAGAGACTCCCTCCTCTGTAGCCACAGTAAGAGGAGAGACCGGCCTATTTCAGGTGAGGTGTCTAACCCACTGGCCTCCACCAGTTCCTCATACCAGTTGCCATGTACCTTGTCTTCTTCAGGGAACTGGTAACCTTAAGGGTCCTTAGACTCCTCCCGTTCCCTCACCAGGCCTATCAAGTAAATAAGGCACTGTCTCCACTTTGGGAAGCTGGACCCAGTCGGCGCCAGAGTTGATGTCAGTCGATGCCACTCCACCTTTGTGTCCAAGTACCGGCGCGCAGGGGTACTGCTCGAAAAAAATTCTGTAATCTGTCTAATGCCTGAGGATAATCGTATAGTAAGAATAATCTGTATAGTAACAGATATGCAATACAGTGTTGATACATAAATGATCAAGTTACTTTACTTCTGTAATGCCTTATCTGGTAGAGACATTGGCCCTCATTACGAGTCTGACGGTCTTAAGACCGCCAGACTAGCGGTTGTACCACCTAATTACGGGCAGTGGAAAGCGCGGCAGGTGCTGCTGCTGCACCGCCACATTTCCGCCGGCTTGATTTCGAACCGGCGTCAATGGTAAGGGCCTGTTTCACCCTGGGCTGGTGGGCGGAAACACGGTTCCCACCCGCTGGCCCAGCGGGAAACTTGTAATAGGGATGGCGGTGTTGTGGCCGCACTGGCCATCAGATGGCGGTACGAGTTTGGTGGGCAGCCTTTGCCGCCCACCAAACTCATAATGAGGGCCATAGACTAGCCCCAGATTCCTTACCTTAGAATTCTCCCCAGGCACCAGATGGGATCCAGAGAACCTCTTCGCTTCGGTAGAGGACGCTGTGCGACTGCATCAACGTCGTCCAACGGATATGACGTCGACGGAGCAGTGCTCGAAAAATCCACTCTACCACTCGCATTGGCCAGTCTTATTTGATGAGGTCTATTTGATCAGGTCGATCTATTTTTAATACTTACTTGTTCCTTCTGGTGAGTTCACACTGAACAGGTGTTCTGTTCAGTTGAAACAAGATGCCTTTAAATATTGTTCTTATATCACATTTGCTCTGTGTTCACAGACAGAGGTCAAAAGTCAGCTTTTCTTACAATTAATTTTCCTTCTGACTGCAGAGATCCAGGACTTTGTAAGGTGAACTGTGTGGCCTGCTGCTTAGAATGTAAAATCGAAGGATATAGGGTGTCGGGTTTTTCCTAACACACAACATGTAAATGACTAAGTCAACTTTGCAAATATTTCAAAATAAAATTTCATTAATTGTGAAAGCCCTTTTTTATATTTCTGTGTGATGAAAAAATATTTTAATAGGATGAAAACAAATCAGAATACTTTACATGTTGATGAGCAAAGGATATGGTTTCTGAAACCCAATTTTCAGATTGTTTATACACTATATAGTTGTATCAGTAAAGCTGCAAGTTAGTGGAGAGGTTTTTGGACATTTCTTGGAAAGTTACAGTGTGTAGATGACAATATGTTACCACATCATAGTTTAGTAATATAATTATTAAAATTGAGTGTTTGAACAAACTCAGAAACACTCCTGCCCTGACAGAAATGTTGTAAGTAAACTAAAAGAAGTCCTAGGTTATGTGGGCTAGATTCTTGTGATGCATGCAGCAAACTTTAGTCTACTTAATCAAACAAAAGAGGTTTTTTAGTACTGCAGAAATGCTGAGCTTACATATTTGAAGGTGCAATCATATGTGAGAATTAAGAAAAAGGCGACTCTGTAAACTATTTGCCTAGGATCACAGAATTTGAGACCCGTTTACAGGTTAAGTACATTACATTTAGGTCAAGTCGATTATTTAAGTTACTCAACCTGCAGTCCTAGTAAAAATTTTATGATTTTTCTAGCCCTGCGGAGTCTATCCTCCAATGCGCTGACGTCAGTTTCTTCTGTGACCAGAAACCACGCAACAACGCGCAGCCACCACAGAAACTGGCAATGGAACAGTGTGCCAACAAGAGAGAAAGATGCAATATTGATTACAACTACTAAATCAAAATGCATGGTAAGATAATATCAAGAAAGGGATACTGAGGTAAGATAAAATACTTTGCAGAATGGGGAGTATGGGTGGGTCGGTTAGGAATCTTCGGCTACTCTATGTCTATATCAGATTGTCGCGTGGGTTCTCATTATTCTAAATGAGACTACTGGATTTCTAGGCAGCAGGGTCGTTCCTGGTGTGGGGGACTGAGTCTTACCCACTTAGAAGGACCTCTGTCACCTTCAATCCGGTTTTGCTCCGGCTAACTAGCAGTGCCTCATCTCTCCCAGGGGGAAGGGATGATTGGGCAGCCAAGCGCATGACATCTATAGAACTTCTCAGGGAAGTCGTGGTCACTCAGGTCCCAACCAGCTCTCTCATTTACAGTATGATCTCATATACAAATGACAAAGGCAGTTTAAGTTTTATAGATTGTTTTTAATAAAACAACTGTATTTTAGATATTAAGGCGTGAGCCGCAATAACCAGAACCATACAACACAGTAAGATTGAAATAGTCACGATGAGAGTGAAACATAAAAACAACGCTATCATGGTGTTAATAGATTCTATTCTCTCTCAGTAAGTTATATTTCGAGCACAGCATGTTAAGCTATTAACTTGCCTTTCAGATTCCCCGGGAAGACATCAACCCTCATACCTGAGCAAAGGCCTGTGATCTGGTTCAGCATCTGCAACAGGGCAGTCAGCGTCTAGTTGTGGTTCCCTGGTCGGAATCTCCCTCTTGCGTGTATTAGGACAAAGAAGTGTTTTTATAACTAACATGTCAGTGTGATCACAAAATGTCCCTACGCAAGAATGTATCCAAAGACTAAACTCTTACCACGTCTATCTGCAATGTACCAGACTGTATCCTTGACTGGAGAACAGAGTGAGCAAGAATGTGTTATTGAGAACTCCAGCACTGAAGTGGGCTAAACAGTGTGATATCAAAAATAAAACAAGACTGTAGAACTGGCTATTTGAAAAATAACAGTACGAAGCTGAATAAAATGCGTTTAGAGCAAAGTGCACAAAGGCTCAATGCTGCAAGCAAAGGAATAAAATACACCCAGGGCAAAGTGCACAAAGGCCTAACGCCTGAAGCAAACGTGCAAAGGATACATATACCCGACCACACTACACCCTCCCCTTGTCGGTAGTAAGGGGTTCTAATCAAACAATAATAATACGCCCCAGATATAAAAATACACACAATATATATTTCGACAAGTCAAGAGGACAGCAAAGCACAGATCCATATTTTAATTTGTAAGCATGTGACGGTAAAGCCGAATCAATATAATGTCAATTTAGAAGAAAACCCAATTTCAAAAGGAAGCCACGGAAAGCAGGATAGCCTCCACTTCGGCAGATGTCAACACCGGAAAATCCACGCCAAATACTATCATGGAGCAGGTGTGTTCCAAAGCCCCAGAACCATCCAAGGCGGCACCCCGTGTAGGGCCTATGAACGAGACAATACCATCTTCCTCCAGGAAGGGAATCTCGTAAACTGCCTCATGAAGCAAACGCAACCGCAGTGCACATGTCTGGGAATGAGCCCTAATCGGGAACATCAACAGATTAGCATCAACCACTGGGGGGCGCTGCAGTGAGAGACAGAGAGCCATCGCATGTTCAAACGAGCACCAGAGGCACCGAAACACGGGTTGCACACAATCCAAAACTAGTCGGAATGACAGAGACCAGTCACACTCCAAATGTCCCAGGAGTGTTGCTCCAAAATGCTGCATCATGCGCTCACGACACAGCTGCGCTGATGGGAGCGCCCATATTGGATCTTGTCGAGGCGGGACAGCCATTGCAGAAGAACAACAGCAACAGCAAAACACCAGCCAATAAAGCCAAAGTGATCGGAAATCCCCCAAAGAAGCTTCCGAAAATAGAATGTATAGCCGAAGGTATCAAAACCGAATATAGAAGAGAAGGCATGAGCAAACCCAACACCAACAGCTTTGAAAAAATGTGCAATTCCAGCAGTGCTGGACGCATTAAATATACGTCCCACAAGTTCACCAAAGTGGCTCGGAAAGTTAGTGTTTAAAAGGGACTGTATTTCTGCCGATGACCTCGCCACCTGAAGTGCGTAGGTCTCGCGTGCAGATGTAAGGGCCACATGCTTTTGAAACAATAGAGCCTTTAGCCGACTCAACTTGTCAAAATTCACCTTGGAAGTAGCAATGTGAGGCCAGATGTCTGCTACCTCCCTAAATTGAGTGGGGGGAAACAACACATTTCCGCAGCACGTAACGGCCTTGGTGACAACGACCATGTGTTACCGAAGGTAAGTTATTTATTCATCTGATAGAGACAACTAGCTGCAGATTCCTTATCTTAGAATTTGATGCCAAAGCAATATAAACCTAGGAAGTGGGTCGGCGAACATATCCTTCCTCAGATAGAAGCAACCGGTCAAACTGAAAGCGGAGTAGACCAGTCACAAGAGAGACATAAGTGAGAAAGAACATTCGTCTCACCTGAAGAATAGTGAAAAGATCCACAGGACATGTTAAGAAGACATGGAATGCCATGGGGAGAGGCAAAGAAAAATAAACCTGTTGTAGACAACAAGCAATAGGAAAATAAACATGTATAGCCCTAAGGTAGGAGCTGTACAGATGAAAGGCTGAAGACTAGGACCACCACAAAAGTCACTGAGGTAATTGGGATGCAACACCTAGAGGAGAGATGCATTCATGCTGCCTCAACCATAGGCAAGGTAAGACCAGCAACAAGCAGAAAACTCAACGCTGGTAGGGAGAGTAACCAAAAGAGAGAGTATACACCTCCAGGAACACCAAAGGAGAACCTGTACAGAGGTGTAACAGAACTGTAATACACATTTAAAGGATCAACAGGGGACACGGAAGGCGTGCCATATGCACGACATATGATGGAGAAATTAAGAGATCTGAATAGAGATATGCAGTAGCACCAACATGCATACATACTGTTAGAAATGGGGTCTCTAGCTGGCAGTCGGTTAGTACCCTGTCCAAGTAGAGACCCAGACTCTAGTCGGGATAAGGGAGATACTCACTCATATAACCTGTGCTCACCCCCTTGGTAGCTTGGCACGAGCTAACTCAGAAGCAATGTGTAAAGCATTCGCACATAAAACACAGTAATAAGTGAAAACACTACAAAAGGACACCACACCAGTTTTAGAAAAATAGGCAATATTTATCTATGTAAAACAAGACCAAAACAATAAAAATCCAACAGTGTCAAAGATGTGATTTTTGCAAGATTTACTCAAAAATACAGTTCCTTGAAGTTGATAGCTCCACCTGGGGCTATCACGGCATCATGATCAACAAAACCAACAGTTCAGGCTGGCTGTGGCATCGCGGTCCAGCTACAGTGTCGGGGAGACCCACAAACAGTACCTTTGGAATTGCAGGGCACCGTGATCCCCGTGGTGAGCTTCGGAGAGTGGTGTCCCAGTGTTGGTTCTGCAGGCGGTGCGGGGGTCGTCGGGCCCTTGAAGACACACACGTTGCAGATCGAACTCCGGGCTGATGAAGTTAGGAGCACTGGTGTGGATAGCATCGGGGCTGCAGTGCGAAGCTGTACGATGCATTGTGCGGTGTCACCAAGTCACGGTGCAGGCAGCAGCATCGTCGTTGCTGAAGCGATGTCATCAGTAGGCCCAAGCGGACGGTGTAGGACGGGACGGTGCTTCGTGACTCTCATGAGCCGTGTCCACACGCCACGGTGAAGGCAAGGATGCCTGGTAACGACAATGGAGTGCTGGCATCGGTGGACCGGGCCACGGTGCAGGCAGCGGCGCCGGTGTCAGCCGGAGTGGCAGGGTCGGGAAAGCCCAGACTGCGGTTGGGGTGTGAGCAGCGGCTCAATGAAGTCGTCCAATGACTGTGTCGGTGAGACCAGGGTCACAGTGCGAAGTGGGGCAGTATGGCATCAGCAGGTCACGGCGTAGGCAGCAGCGTCGTTGACAGCGTCACAGTGGTTTTTCTCCTTGAACAGCAGAAAACACACAGTTCCCAGTGCTTTATTAAGAGGAAACTGAAGTCTTTGATATCCCTGAGACTTCCAACAGGAGGCAAGCTCTACTGCAAGCCCTTGGAGAACATTATCAAGCAGGACACTGCAAAATTCACCCTTTACACTCTTGTCAAGCAGAAGCAGCAAATGCAGGTCAGTCTAACAAAGCAACACAGCAAAGGGGCAGTACTCCTCCTTCAGCTCTTCTCCTGGGCAGAGGCTCCTCTTTATTCCAGAAAGATTCTAAAAGTCTGGGGTTTTCGGTCCACTACTTATACCTAGTTCTGCCTGTAAAGTAGGCAAACTTCAAAGCAAAGTTTCAAGTGTTTGCAAGATCCTTCCTTGTCCTGGCCAGGCCAGGCCGTAGACACCCACCAGGAGGTTCGAGACTGCACTGTGTGAGGGCAGGCACAGTCCTTTCAGGTGCAAGCAACCACTCCTCCCTCCACTCTAGCTCCTCAGATGGCTCATCAGGATATGCAGGCTACACCCCAGCTCCCTTTGTGTAACTGTCTAGAGGAGAGGTGGAAACAGACCAATTGTCAAACTGACCCAGACGGGGAATCCACAAACAGGCAGAGTCACAGAAGGGTTTAAACAAGAAAATGCCTACTTCCTAAAAGAGGTATTTTCAAACTCACAATCCAAAAACCAACTTCACTAAAAGATGTACTTTTAAATTGCGAGTTCAGAGGCCCTAAACTCCATATTCCCATCTGCTCTCAAAGGGAGTCTGCGCTTTAAAGTGATTTAAAGGCAGCCCCCAGGTTAACCTATGAGACAAATAGGCCTTGCAACAGTATAGCTTACATGCTAACAGATCTGTGCATACCAATGACCTTCAAAACATGGGCTCACCGAGGTTTAGTCAACTTAATTTTCCACAGAATATTGAGAGTAGAGCATACACACAAAAACCTAACACATGACACGTGCAGATAATATAAATGTGAAATACCTATACAATATAATGGTATACGGTCTACAACAGTCTCCTCATTCATTCATCACAGGCAAGCATTGGACCATGAGAAGGGACAACCTTTAAAAACTGCTTCTCAGATGGAACCTCAGAAAGAAGCATTTGCTGGCCCTGACCCCTCCAGCTCATGCCGTTCAAAAGTCCTAAAAAGAATAAGCTAACATCCAGGTATAAATCCTACTACACTTAGGTGGCCATGAAGGAGACCATGAACTCCTTACAGAGTCCTACCAGAAGCCACTGCAGATCACAAATGATGAGTCATTCAGCAACCACTGCTGCATCAAATACTAAAACATTGACCCTCAACTAAATATTGGACAAACCTTGCTTATATCCGCTGCTGTTACTCAGTTCCTTCAGGCACATTTCTGTGCCAAAATGTTTCCCACTGAAGAGTCTTAAAATTAGCAACAAGATGAGGAAAGAATTGAACGCTGCTCCGGGCCCGTATACGATGGGATATGCTTTTAATAGGCCAGGCTGTAAGTAAAAAATCAGTGTCTCAATTCTAAGCACAGGCAGTTTGTAATTGAAAAGAAATATTGCTCACCTCAAAATTTACATGTGAATATGTAATTTCAAACATTTAAATTTCTTGCCCCATTTATCTTGATTAAGCAACGGAAATATATAGCCTATCACAAATCTATAAAAACAATGAAAGACTATTCGGTTCTACAAGCAACAAAATGCAATTCATGATGTATGGAAATAATAAAATAACAAAGATCCAGGTTTGTGTTTGGAACTTAAAAGTAGCACAATAATACCATCAGAACATTAGGGTTTTTGAAATGGTTATGTCCCACAGCACAGTACTCCTGTGCCGAGGACGTAACCATTACGTCCTCGTACTGGAGCACGGGTAGCGCTAGCACCCCCCGTGAGCCTCCTGCCCACCCCTCCAGGGCAGGGACAGAAGGGGAATCGCTTCCCCATACACCCCTATGTCTGATTACGTTGGTGCGCAATCACACGCTGACCTCATCAAAGGTTGCCTCCCATGGGGCTGGAAGTTGAGGAGAAGCAGATTAGTTTCTCCTCTGTACGGGGCAGGGGAGGTTAGAGAGGCATGAAAAGGGAAGGAAAGGCTTCCTTTTCATGTCTCTCTGAGCATTCCTGCAGCACAATCACATAGTGATCGTGCTGCAGGAATGCCACTAGACATCAGGGATTTTTTTTAAATTACTTTCAAAAGGGAAGCAACCCCTTAGGCAAGGGTCGCTCCCCAGGGGCAATTTTATTATTAGGCCTTTTCTGCCCCCAGACGGGGAAGAAGCCATTAGACACCTGGGATTTTTTTTTTGCACCAATTTCACGCAAGGGAGCGACCCCCTATGCAAGAGTCACTCCGCTGGGGGGCAAATTTATTTTAGGCCATTTCTGCCCCATTTGAGGCCAGACCAGCCTATTTTTGTAAGACCCATCTGCCACCAAGTGGGGCAAATAGGCCATATCCCCACCCTAAATAAATGGGGACAAAGTTGTTCTGCCCATAGGTAGGCAGATGGGGCAATTAGCCCCGATCTACTTCTGGGGTGGGAGGTCGCAGGGGGAGGGGTGGAAGAGGCGGGCAGAAAGCCTACTAGATGCCAGGAAATTAAAAAAATATATAGTGGGGTGATGGCTACCAACTAGTATGGGCATGGTTATGCCCCCACCCCAACTGAAGGGGGTAACAGTCTTGCATCTCCACCCCGACACACTACAACATCTTATCCCACGGCATGCATGAGAACATTTGATTATTTTGTGTTTTGATTTTTCATTTGATCCATGAGAGCTTGTCTAACTCTCAAAATCGTCCCACTTGGAATGGTGAGGGCTGCACTTTTTGGACACTGCCATGTAGAAAAATCTACGAGTACTAGACACATCTGAAACGAAACATATGGGTGAGTCCAGGGTGGTGTGCTTCACATGCACCCTGCACCATTTTCTTACCCACAATGCCCTGCAAACCTCCAACTTTGCTTGAAATCTCACACTTTTCCCCACATTTTTGTGATGGAACCATCCGGAATCTGCAAAATTCCTACTACCCAGCACTGTTGCATCTATACCGAAAAATATTCAGCCCCATTTGTCAGCCTAGAAAAGTTTTTTTTTTTTTTCAAACTGCCCTTTTGGACCTGCTTTGGTTCCCCCTCATTTTCGACCTATTTTTGGCTCTTCCCTGTCACAGGCACTTGGCCCACCTACACAAGTGAGGTATCATTTTTACTAGGAGACTGAGGGGAACATTGGGTGGTAAGAAAGTTGTGCCGCTGTATCTCACACAGAAATGTGGGAAATATGTGATTTTTGTTTTAGCTAAATGTAAGGTTTGCTGAGGATTCTGGGTAAGAAAACACTGGGGGATCCACACAAGTCACACCTCCTTGGAATCCCTCGGGTGTCTAGTTTTCAGAAATGTCTGGGTTTGATCGGTTTCCCTAGATGGGTGCTGAGCCCAGGACCAAAAATGCAGGGGTGTCCCCCCCAATACCCCACCCCACGCAAGTGCAGGTAGTTTTGTATTTGATAATTTTGATGTGTCCACATAATGTTTTGGGGCATTTCCTGTCACAGGCACTAGGCCTACCCACACAAGTGAGGTACCTTTTTTATCGGGAGACTTGGGGGAGTGCTGAGTGGAATGAAATTTGTGACTCCTCTCAGATTCCAGAACTTTCCATCACACAAATGTAAGAAAAAAGTGTTTTTTTACACATTTTGGTGTTTGCAAAGGATTCTGGGTAACAGAACCCGGTGAGATCACCATAAGTCACCCCCATCTTGGATTCCCCTAGGTCTCTAGTTTTCAAAAATGCACAGTTTGGTAGGTTTCAATTGGTGCCTGCTGAGCTAGAGGCCAAAATCCACACCTAGGCACTCTGCAAGAAACAGGTTTGTTTTCTTTGGGAAACTGTGATGTCTCCAAGTTGTGTTTTGGGGCATTTCCTGTTGCGTGCACTAGGTCTAGCCACACAAGTGAGGTGCCATTTTTAGTGTGGGACTTGGTGGAATGCTAGGTGGAAGGAAATTTGTGGCTTCTCTCAGATTCCTGAACTTTCCATCACCGAAATGTGAGGAAAAGGTGTTTTGTTGCCAAATTGTGAGGTTGGCAAAGGATTCTGGGTAACAGAATCTGGTGAGAGCCTCTCAAGTCACCCCATCCTGGATTCCCCAAGGTGTCTAGTTTTTATCAAAAATGTATTACTTTGCTAGGTTTTCCTAGGTGCCGGCTGAGCTAAAGGCCAAAATCCACAGCTAGGCACTTTCCACAAAACACATTAGATTTCAATGTAAAAATGTGATGTGTCCATGTTGCGTTTCCTGTCACGGGCAATAGCCCTACCCACTTAAGTGAGGTACCATTGTTATAGGGAGACTTGGGGGAACAAAGATTAGAAGAACAAGTGTTATTGCCCCTTGTCTTTCTCTATATTTTATCCTTCCAAATGTAACACAGTGTGTAAAAAAGACATCTATTTGAGAACTGTCCTGTAATTCAAATGCTAGTATGGGGACCAGGGAATTCAGAGATGTGCAAATAACCACTGCTTCTCAACACCTTATCTTCTGCCCATTTTGGAAATACAAAGGTTTCCTAGATTCCCATTTTTGACTCTCTATATTACACCAAATGAATTTCTGTATACCCGGTATACAATGAAAAGCCATTGCAAAGTGCAGCTCATTTATTGACTCTTGGTACCTAGAGTTCTTTATGAACCTACAAGAGCTATATATCCCTGCAACCATAAGAGTCCAGAAGACGTAACGGTATATTGTTTTCGAAAATCTGACACCGTAGGAAAAAGTTACAGAGTAAAATGTGGAGAAAAATGGCTGTTTTTTAACCTCAATTTCAATTTTTTGTTTGATTTCAGCTGTTATTTTCTGTAGGAAAACCTTATAGGATTTACACAAATGACCCTTTGTTGAATTCAGAATTATTTCTACTTTTCAGAAATGTTTAGCTGACTGGGATCCAGCACTGGTTTCACACCCATTTCTGTCACTAACTGGAAGGAGGCTAAAAGCACAAACACAGTAAAAATGGGCTATGTCCCACTAAAATGCCAGAATTATGTTGAAAATGTGGTTTTCTGATTCAAGTCTGCCTGTTTCTGATAGCTGGGAAGATGGTGATTGTAACCCTGCAAACCCTTTGTAAAAAAAATGGAAAAAAAATGGAAAAAAGGCTGCAGAAGAAGGCTTGTGTTTTGTTTTCTTCTGAAAATGGCATTAACAAACTACATTTTTGCTGTATTTTGGCTAACGTCTTAGTCTCCTCCAGGGGAGCCCACAAACTCTGGGTACCTCTAGAATCCCTAGGATGTTGGAAAAAAGACGCTAATTTGGCGTGGGTAGCTTAAGTGTACAAAAAGTTATGAGGGGTCTACATTTGTGACACGGTGGGCTTGTGCTGTGAGGTTGAACGGTATCAGTGGCATAGTGTGGACGCCAAGCACCGGTTGTGGAGCTTGCCTTTCAAGCATCCCAATATGTACAAACAACAATATCTTACATCCTTGTGACATCATCACGCTGCTCCTTCCACGCTGAGTACATCTTTTTATGGGATGTGACCTGATCGGATCACGCACTACTCGTAGATCAGAGCCCATGTCCTTTATAGAAGCCAAGATTAGGCGTTTAAGGCACATTTGCAAGCTTAGGTTCTGTCCCTGCAAGCTCACTTCGCAATACATCACTTCGAAGGCGGTGAAATAACGCCCGTTTATAAGACCGCAGGCGAACTAAAGGGCACTGAAGCGCGTCTCCTTTGAGCACAGAATACGTTAAGTATATTTGTACACTCAGCAGTAAGTTTCTTCCGATAAGTATATTTGTGCCCTCAGCACCAATTTTTTTCTAAAGCAACTGGTCACGCACTGCCCTGAGGAATGTTTTAAACATGCGGCTCAAATAAAAGTACGTGGCTCCAATGTAAAGCCATATGTCTGAGAAAACTACACTATTACGCGTCTTGTACTCTGAGATGAAATCCTACAATTTTTTTGGTGTGTGGGAATTAAAATATCTGACTTGTGGCGACACGAACTGCAGAGACTGCGTACAAACAGAAGGAACCCCCCACAGAGCGGAACAAAAAGCCTTAGTGTTGCATAAGTCCCCGAGGAAACCTCCAAATTTCGCTTTTTTACGGCGCTGTCTGCACATAAAATAAGATTTTTATTAAGTGGACAGGAGGTATTGTGGTGAACTGTGGCCTCCCAGGGGGAAATCCTTTATCCAGCTTGGGCCATTAGCCTGGCTACAACACTGTAAGCCGTTCTGCCCACACACTGACAGCTTGCATCGCCACCCCCTCCATCAGAAGACAGCCTGCCTCCCCCAGGGAAATTCAATTAAGAGTGTCTGTCTCCTCCCCCAGTCAATGAATGACACCATCAGGAGCCCGCCCCCCTCCCCAGCGACGTCCACGACGTGTCCGCCGAGTCCCCCTCTCACAAGTTACTGGAGAATTACTGCCCACTTCTGTAAATGACTGGATCAGGCCTCGTCATAAACACGGCGACAGCTCCTGGAATCAATCTCTCACGACTTTATTGATTGGGGCGCTCGGAAATAATGAGACTTCACTGGACGAGGAACACACACACAATGAGGGCCGCTCCATCAACACCTCACCGCGCACGCGCCCATTGACACTGTCCAGGAAAAGGTATTCGCGTTCTAGCAAGCAACCAAATATAATACAAATATTAACAGAAAGCCTGTTAACTTCTATAGTTGTTGTCACGGAGATCACTGCTTGCGGAGTAATACTATTCTGAATGTATTTGGTATGTTTCTTGGGCGATGCCTCCTGGGATTTGTATAGGTCACCTCTGTCATTTTCATGGCCTTGTAGCTTTTTCGCCTACGTGGTATGTGCACTCCAGCACAGACTAAAAGCGATGAGTTTGTTTTACCAAAAATCTTATCAGAGGAAATAATACAAAGTGATAATACGTTTACATATATTAAATAATAAAAAATGTAGGTAACTCCCCATAACACATCATTGTCTTGTACAAACGCTGTAAAACATATTCGCCAAGCTAAGGGTACTCAGTGTACTGAAACAGGAAGGGTAGCACACGGCTGTCTTGTACGATTCCAACTCATGCAGATTACGTATGTCGACAAAGACGTGTTTAGGAGAACACAGACACAAGAGAAGATATTGTCTAGTGGCTAAAATGTCAAAAGCACACCCAGGGCACCAGGGCCCCAGGGCCCCAATGCCGGCGTCCAAACGTAACCAATCTGTATTGTCTGAGGTAAACCACTTTAACTTCGTCTACGTCCATTCAGTGTAAAGCTAGGGGTATTGTCGAGCACAAAAAAACCTGGAATGTTACACTCGTGCACACAAGTGTACAGAAACGTACACTGTTGAGTGGTGTCAGGAGCACGTCTCGAGTGTTCCTTATACCATCCACACCATAGGACTGCAGAGTCCTGAGGCATGTTCTGCAAATATGTTTAAAGTCACAAGTTAAGATCCGCGAAATGCAACTCTCTGGGCCTGGCGCGTTTTGGAAGACTGGTATGGGAGCCAGAACCTTTGCAGTGCAAGCAGCTTAGCTGTGGAACAAGCTGCAACAGGACAAGTACATATATTCTGATGGGACCACAGTTTTAGAATATTACTGTTACAAACACATAACTGTTCATAGAAACTCGGGGGTCATTATGAACATGGCGGGAAACCCCACTGTGTTCATGCTGGCGGTCTTTTCCCAGACTGCCAGCCCCCTTGACCCCGCCGGCCTTATAATGGACATTCTGCTGGGCAGGCGGGAGGAAACAGCTTTTCCGCCTGCCGGCCCAGCAGAATGCAGGGCCGGGACATTGCCGACTGCTCCATATGAAGCAGTCTTCAATGCCGCCGTGAGGCGGGTGCAGCAGCACCCGTCGTGCAGATCACTGCCCGTAAATCAGACAGTGACCTGCACGACGGGGCACTGCAGGGGCCCCCAGGGTGGCCCCGGAGCACCCCTTCCACCAGCCTTTTCTTGGCGGGGGAACCCGCCAGGCAAAGACTGGAGGAACAAGGGTTCTTTATCCGCAGGGCAGCGCTGCTTGCAGCGCTGCCCTGCGGATAAAGTATTCCGCCATCGTCAGGATGGCTGCCGGCAGTAGCGGAGGGCCACCTGTGGCGGCCCTCCCTTTTTCATAATATGGCGACTTAGACCGCCATGCCAGTGGCGGTATTTTCCGCCACCGCCGGCATGGCGGTCTGAACCGCCTTGTTTGTAATGAGGGCCTATAAATCATACACACAGCCCCCTAGCTTAACCAGGGTACAGACCTGGTGATGGGGACCTGATTTTGCCTGCTGGCTCACTTCTAATTTAGGAATAGGTATCAAAGAAAGAGTACCCATGTCCTCCATTTCACATGATATGACTAGTTTCACGGAGTAGTGTTTTTACTCAGATCACAATATCAACACATAGGCCCTCATTACAACATTGGCGATAACTACGTCCACTGCCGCCAACATATCGCTGCTGTGGCTACCAGCCATCTACGAGTATCATGACCGCCGACAGTATACCGCCAGAATGCTGGGGGAACACTGCTGACTGTCATGGCGGCGGACTGCGGTAAGGTGGCGCTGACAGCAGCACCGCCATGCCAGCAAAACACTGCCAACAGTATCATGACCAATTAAACGGCCTCTCAGAGTTTTGCCTGCGGACGCTGCTGCTGACAGTAGCACCGCAGACCGTCTCCAGCCAGAGGACCCCCTGCAAGCAGGTAAGTCGGTTTCTCCGATCGGAGAGGGGGGCAGGAGGGTTGTGCGTATGTGGGGTGTGTGTGTGTGTTTTGGTATGCGTGCATGCAGGTGTGAGTCGCATTGGATGCATCCGTGAAGGAGTGATTGTGAGTGTTGTGTGTTGTGAATGCATGTGTGTGAGAAGATATGTTGGTGTGTGTGTTGCGGTGTGTGGGTATGTATGTGTGCATGCGTGGGTGGTGGTGGGTATGCATGTGTATAAAGTGGCGGTCTTCAATGGTGGTTACCGCCAGTGTCCAAATCCCATTTTTCTTTTTACCGCCGGCCTGTTGGCGGTATTAACACCACTTTAACACCGACCGCCAGGGTTGTAATGAGGGCCATAGTGTTGTAATTACTTGACCTATGGGTCGAACCAGTGTGTATAATGTGTTTATCAGTGTTAATTTACTCTACAGTCAATTAAGTTTGTACTGTGCATTACGACAGCAACAAGTATGACCCAGCCCCCACATTTTCTGAACGAAGAAGGAGAACCAATTCTGCCTTGGAAACAGTGGATTAAACTGTTTGAATCTTATTTAATTGCCACAGGGAGAGAAAAATTCACACCATCAAGAAAACTGCATATCCTATTACATAATCTGGGAATAGAGGGAAGGAAAATATATGAAAACCTAACGCAAACATAGGAGGATGGAGAAGAGGAAGAAAAAAGATCAAATGGATGTTTATCAGGCTACGTTAAAAAAACTACAAGATCATTATAGAAAAAGAATAAATGTGGTCCTAGAAAGGCACACATTTTTTATGAGGGCGCTGGGCAAAAATGAAAAAAAGTAACAGCTTATGTTGCTGCTTTGAGAGGATTATCCAACATGCGTGAGTTTGACTCTTTAACCGACTCATTAATTTGTGATCAATTGGTCAGGTTTACCAACAATCCTAAGGTACAGGAGAAACTACTCACACAGAACTTACATTTGAAACAATCTACTGATGTGGTAGTTGGGACAGAACACACAGCAGAGTGTATGAAAGAGATGAGAGTGAATACTGACAAACAGACATCATCTCCTACTGAAGTGAATGTAGTAAAGAAACTTAAAGCTGATGACCTTCATAAACAAAATACCAACAAAAAATGATGATTTTTAGTAACAACTGGTGACAAATGAGAAAACAAAGTGTTTTCGTTGTGGAAACATAGGTCATCTCGCAAACTACATGCACTGCCAAGCCAAAATGTCCCTAGGCAGAAAATGTGTCGAGAAAGGACACTTTGCCAGGGTGTCTATGAACTCGCATAAAAAAACAGGTGCATATGGTAGAATCTAACACTCTAGAGGAAGTTAAGTTTGTTTTCCAAGTATCTGATGAGAACAAAAATGTGAAGTTTATGTGAAATTTTATTAGACAATGAACCATTAACGGTATTTGTAGATTAATGTTCTCATTACACCTTATTGGACAAGGAAACATTTGATGCAATGTTTCGCAATAGCAAATATTTACTATAACCACCGGACATTAAACCTCAGGGGTACAATGGAGATGCCATACCGCTGGAGAGTAACGTCAAAATAAGAATCTGTTTCAAAGATAGGAGCACAGTAGGGGATGTACACATCACCAAAAAGGGGTCACATTTTCTGGGATGGAAGCATCAAAAAGACTTGGGCATAAAATCAGACCCCAATAATCCCAATCCTGTCCTTATAATAAACCCTTCAATGTGTGGGGAGGAGGTTTCCATTGAATTCACTAAAGTATTCTCAGATAAATTAGGATTATTAAAAAATGACCAACATCACATTAAACTTAAATCCAAAGTAACTCCAGTTGTGCACAAAGTTAGACCGATTTCCCATCTTCTTCATAATCCACTCAAGGACGAGCTAGACAGATTACTTGTGCTTAATGTAATTGAACCAATAGAATGCTCGGAATGGTTGGCTCCTATAGTAATTGACCACAAGGCCACCAAGGGCCAGAGTTGGCTATGTGTTGACCTCATGGACTTGAATAATAACATATGGGTGGATTGTCATCCATTATCCCAGATGGATAAGTTACTTACCTGTAAATCCTAGTTCTCTTCCAGGGGTATCCTCATCAAAGTCATAAACATTGAATATTCCCGCCCTTGTGCGGGGACCCCGGAGCATATATAAAATACACACATATTATACATGTGTAAAAACAGCAATGCAGGCTATAATGTTAAAAACAGGCTAAAATGCTTTATTTCTATGAAGTTTTTTTTTTTTTTTTCTTTTTATATTATAAAACTACAATAGAGAATAAATATTTACCCAAGCCCCCAAAACTGGGCTTAGGAAAGTAAGCAGCAGCAAACTCTAGAGGAAAAAGAGAAAAAATTGCATTGAAAAACAATGAAGCATTCTTAGCCAATAGGCTGCATGCAGGTTAACACAGGAGAACCATAACAACTTTGGCACTGTGCCTTTAAGACCCTGAGCACCTCCAGTATCCCACCATGCCTCAGGGGTGAAGGAAAGGTGACAGTTGGTTCAGAGTTAGGTCAGTTCTTTTTACGGTGACAATCTGTGTAACTGATTCAAAATACAGTCTGTCCTGCACTTCTAGAAGACGTGCGTCCGGGGAGGAGGGTGGGTTGTTTATGACTTTGATGAGGATACCCCTGGAAGAGAACTAGGATTTACAGGTAAGTAACTTATCCTTCTCTTCCAGGGGATCCTCATCAATAGTCATAAACATTGAATAGATTAGCAAGCCCATCCCTAAACCCTGCGGACTGTCCGATAGAAGTGCAGGAATAGACACGTATTATGCAAATAAATTTCTCAGAGAGGCCTGCCCCACTTGGGCATCCGCTCTTGCATCTGAGTCTAAACAGTAATGTCTAGTAAACGTATCCACAGACTTCCATGTAGCAGCCTTACAAATCTCAGATATTGGAACATTGTTAAGGAGGGCAGCAGTAGCCGCTTTTCCCCTTGTGGAATGCGCTTTAGGCCTCGCTAGTAATTGTTTATTAGCTAGCTGGTAAGTATTAACAATACAAAAAACTATCCATCTTGATATCGTTCGTTTAGATGCTGCCTCTCCTGTCCTCAAATGACCATAGTTTACAAACAAACGGTTAGAGTGTCTAATCGATTTTGTCTTATCCAGATAAAATTTCAGCACTCTTTTCAAGTCTAAGGAGTGCAATGCTTTCTCTGCCGGAGTTTCCGGATTGGGAAAGAAAGTCGGTAAAGATATAGTCTGATTGATATGGAATTCTGACACCACCTTTGGAAGGAAAGATGGGTGAGTTCGTAGAAAAACCATGTACGGTTCCTTGGAAGACAAGGCCTGGATTTCGCTGACCCTCCTTGCTGAAGTAATGGCCACTAGAAAAGCCGTCTTCCACGGAAGGTGTTGTAAAGAGGCCTTATGTATAGGTTCAAAAGGAGGGCCCATAAGTTTTGCCAATACTATGATCAGTTCCCATGGAGGAGAAGGTCTCCGAATGGGAGGAAAAACTTTTTTCAAACCTTCTAAGAAATCCTTGACTACAGGTTTCGTAAAGAAGGATTCCTGAGAAGGTGACTTGCGATAAGCTGTAATAGCAGACAAATGTACCTTAATAGATGATACCTGCAGACCGGACTTTGCCAGATGAAGCAAATAGGACAGTATGACATCCTACTGAGCCCGTATGGGATTGTGACCTTGTTGACAGCACCATATGTAGAATCTCTTCCACTTAAAAGCGTAAGAACGCCGCGTGGAAGGCAGTTTGGACTCTTTCAAGATGTTCATACACTCCTGTGAGAGCCCTAGGTGCCCATACTGCAGGAATTCAGGAGCCATGCTGTTAAGCTCAGAGAGGGTAGGTTGGGATGTAGAATTCTGCCCTCCATTCTGCTCAGAAGATCCGGTCTGCACGGCAGCCTCCTGTGAGGTTTTTCCGACAGGTTGAGGAGATCTGTGTACCAGAATTGACGGGGCCATTGTGGCGCTTTAAGAATCATTCTGGTTCTGGATCTGTAAAGTTTGCTGATCACTGCCGGAATGAGGGGAATCGCCGGAAAAGCATAGAGAAATATCCCTGACCAGTCGATCAACAGGGCATTCCCTCGAGATCCCGGACGGTAGAACCTGGATGCGAAGTCTGGGCATTTCTTGTTTACTTCGTCTGCGAAGAGATCCAGTTGAGGCCGACCCCATTGCGCGAAGATGTATTCTGCGACTTCGCCGTGTAGGACCCAATCGTGAGCGTCCTCTAGGTGTCTGCTCAGAAAATCTGCTTCCACGTTTTGCTGACCTGGCAGGTGAACCGCTGTAATTGACATTCCTCTGGCCAGGAGCCAATGCCATATCGCTTGGGACTCTCGCGATAGGTGTAGGGATCTCGTTCCCCCCTGTTTGTTCAAATAATACATCGTGGTTGTATTGTCCGTTTGTATTAGGAGAGTTTTCCCCTGAATTAGTGGTATGAAAGACTTGAGAGCCAGATGGACCGCTCTGAGTTCTAGCAGATTGATGTGGTACTGCTTTTCCTTGTCTGACCACAGGCCCTGAGCTTGAAAGGGACCCAGATGAGCCCCCCATCCCTGAAGAGACGTATCCGTTACTAGGGTGTCGGATGGAAGTACCTGGTGAAACGGAGCACCCACTGATAGGTGAGGTCTGTGCATCCACCATCTCAATGATTGAAGTGCTACCGCCGGTAGTCGCACTCTGTCCTCCCAGCGACCTGTCCTTTGGCTCCAGTTGCTCTCCAATGCCTCTTGGAGGGGCCTCATGTGGAGTCTGGCATTTGGGACAATAAAAATGCATGATGCCATGGAGCCCAGCAGCGATGTCACCTGACGTGCCGTAGGTGCGTTGGCTCTCAACAGGTCCTGACACTTCCTGTCTATTGAGGATAGTCGTTCCTCCGAAGGATACACTTTTTGGAGTTCTGTGTTTATGATAGCTCCCAGGTAGTGAAGATTCTGTGTTGGAATCAAGGTTGACTTTTGGTAATTGACCTGAAGACCTAGAGACTCGCAAACTCCGAGCACAATGTCCCGATGGCTTCTCGCCTGCTCCGGAGAAGAAGCCTTCAGTAACCAGTCGTCTAGGTATGGATATATGAATATCTTTTGTTTTCGAAGATGCGCTGCTACTACTGCCATACATTTCGAGAAAACTCGTGGGGCAGATTTCAGGCCAAATGGTAGAACTCTGAACTGGTAATGCTGTAACGCTACTTGGAAGCGCAGGAATTTTCGATGTTTGGGAGCTATTGGGATGTGAAAATACGCATCCTGCAGGTCGATGGAGCACATCCAGTCTCCCTGATGTAGTTGAGGGAAAATCTGGTGAAGCGCTAGCATCCTGAACTTCTGTTTCCTTATGTATTTGTTCAGCAGCCGTAGGTCCAGGATTGGCCTGAAAACGCCCTCTCGACCCTTCTTCGCCACCAGAAAGTAACGGGAGTAAACCCCCTTTCCTCTGTGCGCAGGTGGAACCTTTTCTATGGCATTCTTTTTTAGGAGGGCGAGAGCCTCCTTGCGTAGCAAGCTGAGATGAGATGGATTGCCTTTGGTTGGTGGCAAGCGTGGTGGAGGCTGTTTGAAAAGAAGAGAATAGCCATGTTCGACAATATTGAGCACCCATTTGTCTCTTGTGATAGAGTGCCACTTGTGAAGATAAGCTGTAATACTTCCCCCCACCGGAGTGGTGTACAGTGTCGAGGGAAGCGAGATCTCATTGTTTGGTGGGTGCTTTCGGAGTGGACTGTTGAGGTCTACTTGACCCTCGCTCCCTTGTGTTCCGTCGTTGAAAAAGAGGGCGTCCCTGTCGTTGCTGTGACCTTTGGGACCAGTGAGGGGTTTGAACCCTCTGCTGGAAAGGGCGCCTGTCATAAGGCCTGTACCTCCGCCTGAAATCTTTCTTTCTTTCCAGGCCCACTGCCCTCATGGTATCCACCTCGGTCTTCATGCGGGCCATTTCCTCATCTGCATGGGCACCGAATAGAGAGTTCCCGGCGAATGGGAGATTCAGGATGCGTTGTTGTGCTTCCTGCTTTAAACCAGTGAGCCTCAGCCAGGAAGACCTCCTTGCACAGATTCCATGCGCGTACCCATGTGCAGCTAAATCCGCCCCATCTGCTGCCGCGCTGATAACCTGGTTGGATACCAGGCATCCTTCTTGCAGGATCTCCTGGAAATCTTGTCTGTCCTCTCTGGGCAATTTCTCTGTGAATCTATTGAGAGAGTCCCACAGAGAATGATCATACCTGCCCAGGAGTGCAGAAGCACTGGAGACTTTCATTGCCGAAGCCGCCGTCCCGCATATCTTTCTCCCCAGAGAGTCTAGGTGCCTGCTCTCTTTATCCGGGGGGACCGTGGATGATGATGCCACCGAGTGGGTCTTTCGGGCTGCAGCTATTATTACCGAGTCCGGTGGCGGATCCTTCCTGAGGAACAAAGGGTCCTGTTCGGGAGCCTTGTATTTTTTGAGAATCCTAGCCGGGGCAGATTTGAGCGAGGCTGGGGCCAGAAAAGTGTCCATGGTTGGCTGCAACAAACCAGGCACTAGAGGCAGCAGCTTTTTTGATGCTGATCTCTGTTGTAGAGTCTCAAAGATGACTGACGAGGAGGTAGATGGCTCTGGAACTTCTATGTTTAGCTTCTGCGCTCCTCTTAGCAGCACCTCGTTAAACGTGGTAATGTCATCCACTGGTGAGACCCTAGCAGGTGGTGAATCTGTTAGGGTGGGTGAGTAACGCCCGACAGATGAACCTGATAAAGGCCAAGAGGGTGATCTTCTTGGTGAACGAGACCTGGATCGTCGTTGAGAACGAGACCTGCTGCGAGACGCTGTAGCAGAGCGCCTAGGCCTCGCGGCCGTTTGACGAGGAGCAGAACGAGCCCGTCCTGCTCTTGCTGTTGGTGATGGCGTTCTTGGCAGGGAGGCAGTAGGCGAGTACATTCGCGAATATTGCGAATCTGGGGAGGCCGCTGGTCTGTTAAGGCTCTCCAGCCATCTTGGAGATAGATTGATGGGCGAGACATGCCCAGATGATGCCGCTCTTGACCGAGAAGAGTCGCTCGGTATGGAGACCACTGGAGATGGCGCGGCCTTGTCTGGCGTGGGGCGATGTTCTATTCCCTGTGGGACAGGTAAAACTTGTGTCGACGTCGATGGCTGTGTCGACGTCGAAGGGCGCCCCGCCGGTTGCTCTTGCCTCGACGTTGAGTGCCTCGACGTTGAGTGTCTCGACGCAGAGTGTCTTGACGTCGAACGGCGATCTTTGGACCTCGACCTGCTCGCCATCGTGTGCCTCGACGTGGAGCGGTGGGAAGCCGACGGCGGATGTCTCTCATGCAGTCGTGGCGATTTCGACGTCGTGTCTCTTGACGTCGGGGGGGGGGGGGCGCACAGCCTTTGGCGGCGACCGGGCACGCCGGCGATGGCTCGATGTCGATCGGCGGGCTGCCGTCGACGGAGACCTGCCCCTGTGATGATGTTCCCTCGACGCCGTTTCCTTCGACGTCGGGTGTGTCGCCGTCGACGGCGATTTATGCCGGTGAGACGGTGGTAGCGACGACGTCGACGGGGAACAAACAGGTACTTTCCTACCTGCTGACGTCGACCGAGCCATTCTCTCCTGAGAATGGCCTGCTGGTTGTCTGGGAAGTGAAGAGGACGATGTTCTTTGCCTCTCCTGAAGCCCATGTAGCCTGATCTTTTCTCTGTCCTTCAGAGTCCTCTTTGACATATTCTTGCAGTACTTACAAGTGTCAGGGCAGTGACTCTGAGGCAGGCACACTATACACAGAGAGTGTGGATCTGACTGGGCCTTCTTCTTCCCACAAGCAGGGCATTTGACAAAAAGTGAAGGCATTTTTCTGTCAGGAAAAAACTGCCAAGCTCAGACAAAGATGTTATTTGTCGAATGAAAAAGGAAAAAAACACTTTTTTTAAAGGATTTTTCTGAGAAAAACTGAGAGCTCAATGCTCCAGTATCCTCTCAGAAGAAGCCGGAAAAAAGAACTGACCTAACTGTGAACCAACTGTCACCTTTCCTTCACCCCTGAGGCATGTGGGATACTGGAGGTGCTCAGGGTCTTAAAGGCACAGTGCCAAAGTTTTTATGGTTCTCCTGTGTTAACCTGCATGCAGCCTATTGGCTAAGAATGCTTCATTGTTTTTCATTGCAGTTTTTTCTCTTTTTCCTCTAGAGTTTGCTGCTGCTTACTTTCCTAAGCCCAGTTTTGGGGGCTTGGGTAAATATTTATTCTCTATTGTAGTTTTATAATATAAAAAAAAAAATAAAAAAAAAAATAACTTCATAGAAATAAAGCATTTTAGCCTGTTTTTAACATTATAGCCTTCATTGATGTTTTTACACATGTTTAATATGTGTGTATTTTATATATGCTCCGGGGTCCCCGCACAAGGGCGGGAATATTCAATGTTTATGACTATTGATGAGGATCCCCTGGAAGAGAAACATGAAATCCTCACACTAAAAGACAAAGCTTCTTATTTTAATGTGCTGGATCATTCTTCAGCCTACCGCCAGGTGGAAATAGATTCCCCCTCCAGACATTTAACTTCATTTGTAACCTCCATTAGGAGCATTACAATACAAAAGAATGCCATTTAGTTTGGTTTCAGCTGCAACTGCGTTCCAAAGAATAATGCAACACTTACTACAGGAAGTTTCCAAAACCTTCTGTTTCCAAGGTGAAATAATTTTTGGGAAGGACACTGAGGAACATAATACTCCCAGGGCAGTATTACATAAATTAAATGAATCAGGATTAACCATTAAAAAAAGAAAAATGTTGAATTGGGGTAACCTCTATAGAGTATTTAGGCCACACAATATCACAAGAAGGCATTAAACCTAAGACTGATCTAGTGGAACCACGTGAAAAAGGTACCAGTACCTACCGACAAAGATTATTTGAAGTCCTTCCTCTGACTTGCCGAATTCTACTCTAAATTTGTGGCAGGCTTTGCCAGTTTTGTGGAACCCTTACGTAACCAACTCAAGAAAATTTCTGTGGAATGAGTTGTGACAAAAAGCATTTAAAGATATAAAGACTGGCATAATTAATGCTCCACCACTGGGAAGGTTTGATCCTAACAAGTCCACCTATTTGACCACAGATGGCTAGGGGCTATGCTCACACAAAGAGAGAATAGGACAGAACATATAATTGCATTGGCATCAAGAGCTCTTAAGGGGGTCGACTGCAGACACTCAGTGGTGGAAAAAGGAGCATTAGCCTGCTACTGGGCAGTAAGACACTTTAAATGTTTTTATGGGGGATCCCTTTCATTATAATATCAGACTACAAACTCTTAGTACATGCTTTCCCAACAAAGGGATCAAAAAGAACTACACCCAGAATTTATCAGTGTATGCTAGGACTAGAAGGGTACAATGTCAAAGTACAATATTTACCAGGATCACAAAACAAAGTTGCAGATAATCTATCTCTCTGGAGGGACAAGATCAAGGGTTAGATGAAATTCCAGAGGACATGGTATTAGAGATAACCTTGTTAAGCGTAGGGTCTGAAGAATGGGAGCAGAGTATGGAAAATTATAATGAACTAAAAAGTCACTATCTCTACATACATGAAGGCTGGCCTACACATAAGAGCAAATTACCCGACCATATAAGTAATTACTGGGAAGTGAGGATGGAATTAAGTGACAATGGAAAATGTATTTGTAGGGGAAATAAAATTATACCTCCTCAAGATATGGGGGAAAAGATAACCAGGCTAGC
The DNA here is from genome assembly GCF_031143425.1 of Pleurodeles waltl. Classification (NCBI taxonomy): domain Eukaryota; kingdom Metazoa; phylum Chordata; class Amphibia; order Caudata; family Salamandridae; genus Pleurodeles; species Pleurodeles waltl. The sequence continues at coordinate 157,034,192 of NC_090440.1, read as the reverse complement.
CCATGAGGTACATGTAGGACGCAGCCTAACAATAAAAGGAATAAGAGAAGACTATTGGTGGCCTCACTTGGACGCAATGGTTGAAGAATTAGTTAAACACTGTAGAGACTGTGCTAACGGTGACAAAATCCTAAGTACACAAAACCCCCACTTGCACCAGTCCAAATTCTAAATAAACCATGGTCACAAGTAGCTCTTGATATAATTGGACCATTAAGCTACAAATCTCTCAGAAAACGATTCATAGTAGTACTAATAGATTACCACACAAGATGGGTTATCAATAAGTGTGTTCATTATATCGCAACAAGTACTGATTACATTTTTGGAAGATACGTTCTTTGAGGAGGGAATCCCAGACATACTAACAATAGACAATGGGGTACAGTTCACTTCACACCAAATGCAGGCATTCTTAGAAAAACTATCCATAAAACACATGAAAACTGCTCTTTACTGTCCTAGGGCTAATGGATTGGTGGAACGCAGGAACCGCATGATCAAAGAGTGCCAGCAAAGGGCCAAAATAACTCATATTCCCTTTGCCAGAGCTCTTCAAGAAACCATACGGACACATTGCACCACCCCTAACTCCATTACAGGGGTATCACCTTTTGTTTCACTTAAAGGACGACAACCTAAAATGAAACTATCTGCTTCTTGGCTTAAAAACAAGGAACAAACAGAAGTCTCCAGGGAACAGATAATGGAAAAGATCCAAAAAATCTGAACAAATATAAACAACAATATGACAAACATAACTGCACAACGTTCTCAAATTTTAAGAAGGAAGAATGGGTGAAAGTCAAAATTTCTGAAAATAAGATAAAAGGGAATAGCCATTCCTCCAAGCCATTAAAGGTGCCAAGAGTGGGGAAAAATGTGGTCACCTTACAGAATGGCCAGACCTGGGGAATGGACACAATCTGCAAATTTAGAAATGAGACACACAACTCAATCTCAACTCAATATGCACAAGATCAGACAAAGAATACCCAAGGAGTAGAAATTATTGAAAGAAAAAATAAAATACCTGTATGACACAAAGATTTCAAAATGTATTAATGCTACCTTAATATTTGATATTTGTTTTCCTCTTCTTAAACTGTTACAACCTATTATGGTTAATTACTACAGTAATTATTGTTGGTACTTTGTCTCTTTATTTACAGGTATATCGTCTGAACTTCTTTCATGGTTAAAAAGGAGATGTGTTGTAATTACTTGACCTATGGGTCGAATCACTGTGTATATTATCTTACTACTTTCACTCATCCATTTTCCTTCCCCCCCACCCCTTCCCATTCTAATGGAATGTTCCTGTCAGTTTAATACACATAGAGATTCTGTCTAGATTTGAATGTGAGAGAGGTTCTTTGACTGAAAAGCTGATGGTGTATTATTAAACATACTGAAGAACTACAAAGTGCTTTGAACTTTTATACCACATAGCAGACACATGATGTACATTATAACACAACATCCAAAAAGTGAGTTGGGGCGGCGTGAAAAGGATACTTGGTGTTGGCAGGATGTAAAATATGCACACCTACACTTCAGCTTGTGAAAACCCTTGTTGTGGGCTCAACTGTTGGGTGGAGGTCAGTGGTGTTGGAATAATTTTCAGGGTGAGGGTGCTGTCATCAGTGTTACATCACAGAGTCATAGGGACTGTTAAAAATCAAAGCATCACACAAAGGCCAAGTGTAGCAAGTGAGACGCCCATTCAGCATGACAGTGGTAAGGGGGTGGTGTGTTGCTTGTGGTGCATTTTGGAGCAAACCATCACAAATGTATCACTAAAGCATGGTGTGTTAGCGCACTCATTTAAAGACAGCACATTTTCCATTGAAATGCCCACTAAAGTTGCACAGACATACAGTTTTACTCATACAAACTATGTAGCACACAAACAAGTGCATATAACATTTCAGCGACTATTTATGATTTGCGTCTAACAATATGTCTTGGTTTATTTTGATCCTCTATATGTTACCACAACACTTCAGAATTAACAAAAATGTGGTTTATTTGTGCTTTCCTAACTGCTGACAGTTTGGAATATCTGTACAGTTCATTTAAAGGTATTTACATTTTTATTGTCCGTTAATTTTTTTTTAAATCTACAGCCTTTCCTTTCTCACTCCAGGAACATTGTCTCAGTTCTTTACAACATCCTCTCACTTTGCAGTCAGAGAAGGAAACAAGGAAACAAACACCAGTTTCCATGTTAAAAGACTGAGCAGCAGTTTGTCAGAAGGCATAACCTGACATTTGACCTCTATCTTTGAAGCACAGCAGAAGTGACAAGATAAAAACTAAATTTAAAGGCATCTTTAATGCTCATTCACCTTCTGAACTCCAGCATGGTTATTTTGGGTGTGCTGCAGCGCACTCTGCATTCCAACTCCCAGCACCTACAGTGGAGGTAAAGGGGCAAGGCCTACATCAGTGGAGATGGCAGCCCTAGCAATACTAACATTTGCACAGGACGCACTCCAGTGAGATGTCAAAGCGATGAGTGAATGTAATTTAAATTGTATTTGGAATATAGGCCAGGGTAAACACTTGTAAGTACTTTGAGTGTTTAAAAGTGTAATGTATGTAGTTATACATTTATAAAGGGTTATGTATTGTTGACAAACAAGATGATACATAGTTCTAATAGTTGAAATGCTAATAATGAGTCTAGGGGCAGATATCTAACTCAGTTTTTGTCAGAACTGTGCAATTCTGGGCACATCATTTTATCATTTGTGCCTCAGTTTTCTTAGGCAACACAGCTACCAGTTCCTAAAAGCAGACCAAACTCAGTGGCCTAGTGTGGATAAGAAAAGCCGCAATCGGAGTAAGGAAAATTAATCTTCAGTTGGTAGAAGCTATAATGGAGCTACAGCACACCCCAGTGCCATTGCACCTGCTGTATCAATGAAAGCTATGTCTCTTGCTAAACTAAAACTTTAAGGGTTACATTAGAAAAGTGAACTTTCCAATTCACGGGACAAATAAGATGTCTTACACAATTTATACTGGATCCACTGGTTATAAAAACCAGTCTGGAGATTCTTTATCAGGACAGTTAGTATTACCTCTAAACTGTTAGGCCACAGTATAAAGTCCATCTTCTGAGGATATTATATCCAAGTTATGGGGATCCACATACAATACTAAGCCATTCACTACGCTTGTACAGGCTCATGTGAATCATGGTTGAAATTTATTGGCGTCTGTAACAATAATCAATGTTTTCATCAATAATTTCCAACAACATACATTCTATACTTTCAAAGTATCAGAAATACGATTTAATTAAGGAAAATAAAGCTGTAGCTACACATCCTGCGTGACTTGGACTTTGAAGGGACAGGTTTGCCATTCCTAGGCCTTTGATAGTGGGCAGATACAGACCTAGCCTAATTAAGGAGGGCTCCCTGTTCTATGGTATTTTTATTTGCTTAACATTTTCGTCTGTATTTATTCATATTTATTTTTTAGTATCGTCAGCTCTTGGTATGCAATTCATGAATGACAGCATGGAGAGCATTCAAAAGAAGCCAAAGTTTCCGTATTTATAGGTTTAAAAAATAAATACACACAAGGAACGTATTGTTTTCAGTTTGAATTTATATGTAAAATTCAGTAAACACGGAAAACTGGAAGCCTTGCTTATAAGAAAGGAGAACGTTGATCAGACGGTCACCATTCTCTTTTTTTTCCCTCAAATTATTTTTATTGGCATTTTCTGCATAGACAAACAGGATCACATTAAATATACATGAATGAGCATGTCACAGAATCAGCAGCTGATGGAAAGACCTATCACTGGGACAACCAGTGTAACGCTCTTCTATTTGTCGTGGGCTCATGTTGATCGTGATAGGATCCTGAAGTCCATGCTAGAAACATCCTCAACATATGTTACTACCCCCCAATCATACCCCTCCCCCCTAAGACTTCATAGAAGAAATAGTGGAACTGTGTGTATAAAGTACCTAGGTCTATGGGGCAGAACCCACACAGCGGCCTCCACCACACCAAAACCAAGCAATCAAGGGGACTAGTTTAAGGTTGTCGTAACAAATGAATTTCTCCTCACGGTGCTCGAAGGGCCTTCTAGCACTGTCACAATAGTGTGAGTCATACCTCCTCCCCCCAACCAAGCTAGCAAAACGTCTGGTAGCTTATCATCCTATCTAGTGCGGAACATATGAGCTTCTTCAGCTCCTGCCCACCCCACTAGATCATCTCACCAGCTTTTTATCAGCAGGGATCTGGGGCTCAGGCAGAGTATGGCAATACGTGCTTAGCGACTAGGAGGCCGTGAAGTGTATATTTCATGCTAAGCTTTATTTTTTTTGGGATTGTCCGGGAGCAGGCCCATTAAATATGCTTTTAATATGCATTAGTATTGTCTCCCAGAATCTGATTATGACCTGACAGTCCCAAACTACATGTAAAAGGCCTGCATTGGTTGCACCACAGCGCCAACAGTGGGGGCTTCTCCACGTGTATATAGTGTGGAGCTTCCCTAGAGAAAGGCAGACCATATGAATGTAATAATATTGGACTAGTTTGAACTGCACGTTTACTGACACCGTTCGGACCCCCCCCCTCCATGTATCTTTTCCCACTCCCTAGGTGCGATAGGGGCTTCACACACCTCCTACCACCGCTCTTTCAGTCAGAGTTGCCCCACATCTCTGTCGGCCCAAATTGCCCCATATAAGAGTGTAATCTGTTTTTGACCACCAGCAGAGTAACAAGCGCCTGCGTCAGAGCAGAGGCCTTGAGGAACAATAGCCAGAGTCGGCGAGCCATGGCCGCTATCACTGCATACTGTAAAAATTGGCCGTGGCCTAACCCAAAGACATCAAAAGCTTCCTGATGGGGTGATGAAGCGATTGGCAGGATATACATCAGAGCGCATGATACAGCCACCCTCCCACCATTTCTCCGTAGACATAATTTGAGTTATCTGGGCGAATGGACTAATAATCACACACGTCCAGGTCAGGAGCAAATGGTGTTCTCTGTATCACCTGCCGGTTCGCGCAGCCCTACAAACGGCAGGTCAGCGGATCACATGGGCAAGGTGTCCCTGCCCTTCGTGAGGAGTTCTCACAATTGGTGGCCAACATGGGATCCATCCAGTAGTGCCCACTACCAGTTATCCTCCCAGTCCAACCAGTGAACTGCGTGCTGAAGATTTGCAGCAAGGCAATAAAGTTACAGATACGGAACGTCGACATCCCCCCTACTCCATTCCTTCTGAAGCATGATGAGTCCAACCCCAGGGAGCTTCCCAGCCCATAATAGTTGTAAGATAAGCTTGTCTAAGTCTTTCAACATATGAAGGGAGACCTCATACATGGAGCCCTGAAGAGCGTATAGGCAGTGAGGCAAAACCACAATTTTCAGCAGGGCAATCTTTCCTATCAGGGGCAGTCTCAGCATATTCCATAAGTCTATGGAGGTGCTCAATGCCTTAATCATTCAGCCCAGGTTAGTATAATGGTTCAGTTGTTCCTCACGGGTGAGGTACATATCCAAATATCTTATCTTATCACATTCCCATAGAATGCCCATCTTTGTAAGTCGCTCCCGGGGTAACACACCGAATATCACTATAGTTAACAGGGCGGGCTTAGATGCATTGACCCTTAAGCCAGAGAATTCCTCAAACTCCTGATTTAAATTTAGAGGAAGGGGGGTTGACAAGTCCGGCCACTGCAGGAACACCAGAGCATTATCAGCATACAGTGAAACTACATGCTCCGTGCGCCTCACCAGAATCCCCTAGCCCACCCAGAACGTGGCAAAGAGAGGCAAGGGACTCCATCGATAAAGCAAAAAGGAGAGGGGACAATGGACAACCCTGTCTTGTGCCCCGCTGGAGGGAGATGGCAGCAGACACATAGCGGCCACTCCAAACCCGTGCTGTGGGTTTTTCGTTTAGTAATTTTAAACATTTGATATATTTTGGGCACAGGCCAAATACCTCCAACACCCCCCAGACATAGTCCCAGCCAACGGAGTCGAAGGTGTGTTCAATATCGAGAAGTCTAGGGCGAAGGGGTCAATCTGCAGCCCCAGAGACTGGAGCACTTGCACCAGACAACCGATGTTGCACAGCGCATTTCTCCCAGGGATAAATCCTGATTGGTAGGCGTGGACCAGTCGTGGGAGATTTGGAAGAAGTCTAGCGCTAGTACTTGACAATTTCTGGACAACATTCAGCAGGGAGATCGGATGGTATGAGCCCATCAGCATCTGATCCTTGTCCGGTTTCTGAATGAGAATTATCATAGCCTACTGTTAGAAGTTTGTCAATTAGAACATCCGGAAAAGCCTTATTAAATTTCACAGGTAGTCTGTCTCCTTCTGGCGCCTTGGCATTTTTCAGAGTCAACCACGGCACTGAGCTCTTGATATTGTGTGTGTGTGTGTGTGTGTGGGGGGGGGGGGGGAATAGACGCTTCCAGAATCTGTCAGCAACCAACAGAGTTTACAACTGTATCTCGGTCAAGTACTGAGAGTAGACAGGAGTGCCCATAGGCGGTGGCATGGTATACATCTGCAGGTGGGCGTCAAATACCCCACTGATCTCTCGTTGGATAGTGGCCACCTGCCCCTCCACAGTGGTAAGTGCCAGGACCGGACCCCACTGATCTCTCGTTGGATAGTGGCCACCCGCCCCTCCACAGTGGTAAGCGCCAGGACCGGATGTGTTATGGTCTCAGAGCATATCAAGCGTGCCACTAGGCGGCCAGCCTTATATCCCTCCATAAAAAATTTCCACTGGCTAACCGTCCATATATGTTTCTCGAGCCTATCCCACAATGCACACACGGACGTTTCCGGTCCCAAAGTGTCTTATTCTCAGGCGCAATGGAGAGTGATTTTTCTAACTGGGTGAGCTCCGTCTCTTCCTTCGATAGATACCTCTCCAGAATGTGTCTAAGGTGCAGTGAAGTGGACATGCACACAGCTCTCAGGACCACTTTGAGCGCCTCCCATTTGACAGCTCTGGAACTTGCGGTATCCCAGTTGGTAGCAATATATTGATCCAGGGCATCCCTCAGGGTGGTAAGGAATGCTGTACCCAACAGTGTCTCTACCCGGTGCTGGCAAAGCGGCACCCTGGGCCAGGACTGACTGGTGGAATATCCTATGAGCAATGGGGAGTGGTCAGAAACGTACCTCCCTAAGTAAGAGAAGTCAAGAACTCAGTGCGTGGCTGAAGACTAGAAATCTAGGCAGCTGTGTGTGTGTGTCAGATGCTGATGTATAGCAGAAGGACTCACAGGAATGGGGAGGCTGAAGTCTCCAGATGTTCACCATTCCCAGTCCCTGTTGACCTTGTTGTTGTAGTTGAGACAAGGCCACCAACATCTTGGGCTTTGTCAGTAGTCATGGGGGAGTCCTATCCAAGTCTCCATTTGGGGGCAATTTAAGTCTCTTTCTAGGAGGAGCTGAAATCCCTCAGGCAGCCCACCAGTCGTTAGTACCCTTCCAAAGAAGGTTCTGTCGTCAGTATTGGGAGCATAAATGTTAAGTAGGCAGAGGGCATGTCCATCCAGGGTCCCCCTCACAATAACAAAATGTCTCTCAGTTTCCTGGTGTGTCTTGGTCACCTTGAACAGGGTATTGTCCCCCGGGCATAGACCGAATAGGATGTGGCATAAAGTTGTCCACATCATGTGCGGCGCAGTGCCTGGATGCAGTCACCCCAAATATGGATTTCTTGAAATGCCATTGTACCCTATACCTTTTAAGATAAGCATGGACTCTTTTTTGCTTCATGGGGTTATTGAAGGCCCTAACGTTCCAGATCTGGAACGTATATGATGTGAGTGTAGTGGCCATCATAGAAATTAGTTTTGGTAGTGTGTGTATCACAGAGAGCACACATTGACCCGGTCTCCCTTATAGTAGCAAATATGTAAAGAGGCCTTCCTATTGAACTGCAAACAGTAATGGAACATTTCCAAACTTAAACCCTCCCTGAAACCCGCCCATAGCCAGACCAGATGGAGTCCCATGACGTAATCCCCTGTCACCAGGGCTCCCCCACCCACCCCAAACGACCTCCCACAAATACCACTCTACAAAAAGAAGAAAGAAACTATAAACTCAACAATGTCAAGGTGACAGTTCGAGCCCGAGCAAATGTAGCTCCTCAAGTCTCATAACCCACTAAGGGAGATACTCTGGGAGTGGGGTCCCAGGTGTTTCACACCATGTTTCATACCAAAATAGCCAGTCATATTCAACCCATGATCTAATTCAGAGGGGTGGAGAGAGGGAGCAATAGCAGGGAAAACCGCAATAAGTGTCAGAAACATTCCATCAGACTGTAAGGGGTTCACCCACAGCAAGAGCCAGACAGACATAGAAGGGCCCAGAGGGACAATATTGTACCCCTTAGCCAAAGTCTGTCGTGCATCTTCTGGCTCAGAGTTTGTGGGGTTAATCATTCTGTCCCAGTGCTATCGCTGGGATTGGATTTTGGCAGGGTGCAGTAAGCTGTATTTCATGTTGCAAGCATTGCTTGACTGGAAGGAAGTTATTTTGGAGAGTTTGAACCCGCCTTGTGTAGTCTGGGAAGATGAGGATTGGTGTGTCCTCAAATTGTGGAGGGCTGTGAACCTGCACATGTTGGAGTATTACATCTTAGTCCCTATAACTAGAAAGGCGGGCTATGAGAGCCCAAGGTGGGCACCAACGCTCCATGCGCTCGTTCAATGGAGAAGGACTGGATAGGTGGCTTGGTTTTAGGATATTCACGATCCAGTTCTCTAAGAAGAGTTCTGCAGAAGCACCCTCAGCTCTTTCGGAAATGCCAATCAGACTGATGTTATTGCACCGAGATCGGCCCACTGCGTTCTCAAGTCTGTCTTCCATATATGAAGCACTGCATTTGAGACAGGTAACACTGACTTGGAGTGCCTTTATCTCTTGTTGCATAGTGACTATGTTGTCCTCAGTCTCTGTCACCCTGTCGGCTACTTTACGTAGATCAAGTCGAATGTCATCCATTTTATGTTCTAGGGCCTCCCTGGTGCCTTATATAAGCTGCTCAGACTTCTGTAGTCCCCAGCAAGTGCGCTGATGTGGGTGGGTCCGGGAACTTTCCCTGGACAGAGTTCGCCAGGCTTTGGTTTAGGAATATATAATGGTCGATTTTGTTGGTTTGAGTCATCTTGTACCCTTGTCCTTCCCCATGGTGTAAAGAGAGGAGAGAGATCTGATGGTCGCAGTAGGCAAGTGTAATCAGAGAATGCCTGGTGCTGTCGCTGTAGAGGTACTGCTCGGTTGGACCCCCAGGAAGTCCAGCAGTCCTCCAGTGAGCCCAGCAGCGCCATGCCTCATCAGGGAAACAAATACAAAGGCCAAAGGTGACCTCAGTTTAGGTGGCGCATCAGAAGTAATGCCAATGATCCGTGCTCCACTGGACTGCAAACATGGTCCTCAATACTTCCTGTCCCACAGGACTGCTGACCTCAAGCAGCTGCTCCAAGTGGAGTGTAGGCCTTCCAATAGAGAGTTGTAGACATGTCACTGCAGCTGTAGAGAGGAGGCCCCCCAGGAAGGGGCCCCAGGTATTCAGTGATGTGGTACTGGGATACCCCCACTCAGACGGCAAATCTCAAGACAGCTGAGGGCATACCCGTGCATGTAGTCTTGCCTGTGGGTCACAGCTGGTCCCAATGTCCACCAGGCATTCCGAGCAAGCAGGCTGCAGCACCTTCCCTATGGAGTTCAACTGTGATGCGTCCCATGGTAGGGGTACTCAGCGGGCCATTCATGGGATCTTAGGAGGCCCCAAATTTCACCAAAATGTACCTCGAACCATGTGGGGGTTCACCCCCCAGTTCGCTTAACAGGAATCAGGATTCACTCTAGGTCCACGGCTCCCCCTCTGTGTCGTCAGCTGCAGTGCCGGTCTCTATGATGCGCCACGGGCTGGACAAAGGAAGGCCAGAGGAGGAGGAGCACTGCGCTAATTTTTGTTAGGCAGAAACCTCTAGACACCATGGATTGGTGCGTGTGTGTGTTTTGCTTTTATGGCCATATCCCCACCCCAAATAAATGGGGCCAAATTTGTTCTGCCCACCAGTGGGCATATTGGGCAATTACCCCCAATCCACACCCCGGCGGGTCAGAAAGTCTACTAGATGCCAGGGAATAAAAACAATAAAAGAAAATAGTGGGGTGGTGGCTACCAACCAGTATGGGCCTGGTTATGCCCCCACCCGAACTGAAGGGGGTAACAGTCATTCAGCTCTTCCCCGCACACTAACACATCTTATCCCATGGCAAGCAAGAGGACATTTGATTATTTTTGTTTTACATTTGGGACTTGACAGCTTGGTAACTCTCAAAGTCGTCCCAGTTGGAATGGTGAGGGCTGTTTTTTTTTTTTTTTGTACTTTGGGAAGCTGCCATGTAGAAAAATCCAAAAGACTTAGGCACATCTGAAAACTAAACATCTAGTTGGTTCCAGGGTGGTGTGCTTCACATGCACCCCACACCATTTCCTTACCCACAATGCCCTGCAAACCTGCAACTTTGCTGGAAAGCTCACATTTTTCCCACATTTTTGTGATGGAACCTTCCGGAATCTGCAGGAATCCACAAAATTCCTACCACCCAGCATTGTCTCATCTATACCGATAAAATTTCTGCTGCACTTGTCAACCTACATTTTTTTTTTTCCAAACTGCCCTCTTGGACCCACTTTGGTTTCCCCTCAATTTCGATGTGTTTTTAGCTCTTCCCTGTCACAAACACTTGGCCCACCCACACAAGTGAGGTACCATTTTTATCAGGAGACTTGGGGGAACGCTGGGTGGAAATTTGTGGCTCCTCTCAGATTCCAGAACTTTCTGTCACCGAAATGTGAGGACAAAGTGTTTTTTTAGCCACATTTTGAGGTTTGCAAAGGATTCTGGGTAACAGAACCCAGTGAGAGCCCGACAAGTCACCCGCCTTGGATTCCCCTAGGTCTCTAGTTTTCAAAAATGCACAGGGTTGGTAGGTTTCCCTAGGTGGCGGCTGAGCTAGACGCCAAAATCCACAGGTAGGCACTTGCAAAAAACACCTCTGATTTCTTTGAGAAAATGTGATGTGTCCACTTTGTGTTTTGGGGCATTTCCTGTTGCGGGCACTAGGCCTACCCACACAAGTGAGGTACCATTTTTATTGGGAGACTTGGGGTAACATAGAATACCAAAACAAGTGTTATTGCCCCTTGTCTTTCTCTACATTTTTTCCTTCCAAATATAAGACAGTGTGTAAAAAAGATGTCTATTTGAGAAATGCCCTGTAATTCACATGCTAGTATGGGCACCCCCAGAATTCAGAGATTTGCAAATAACCACTGCTCCTCAACACCTTATCTTGTGCCCATTTTCGAAATACAAAGGTTTTCTTGATACCTATTTTTGACTCTTTATATTTCAGCAAATGAATTGCTGTATACCAGGTAAAGAATGAAAACCCACTGCAAGGTGCAGCTCATTTATTGGCTCTGGGTACCTAGGGTTCTTGATGAACCTACAAGCCCTATATATCCCCGCAACCAGAAGAGTCCAGCAGACGTAACGGTATATTGCTTTAAAAAATCTGACATTGCAGGAAAAAATTACAGAGTAAAACGTAGAGAAAAATTGCTGTTTTTTTCACCTCAATTTCAATATTTTTTTATTTCAGTTGTTATTTTTTGTAGGAAACCCTTGTAGGATCTACACAAATTACCCATTGCTGAATTCAGAAGTTTGTCTACTTTTCAGAAATGTTTAGGTGTCTGGGATCTTGCATTGGTTTCACACCCATTTCTGTCACTAACTGGAAGTAGGCTGAAAGCACATAAAATCGTAAAAATGGGGCATGTCCCAGTAAAATGCCAAAATTGTGTTGAAAAATTGGGTTTTGTGATTCAAGTCTGCCTGTTCCTGAAAGCTGGTGATTTTAGCACTGCAAACCCTTTGTTGATGCCAATTTCAGGGAAAAAAACACAAGCCTTCTTCTCCAGCCTTTTTTTTTTTCATTTTTGTTTAAAAAACGAAATTTTTGCTTTATTTTGGCTAATTTCTTGGTCTCCTTCAGGGAAACCCACAAAGTCTGAGTACCTCTAGAATCCCTAGGATGTTGGAAAAAAAAGGACGCAAATTTGGCGTGGGTAGCTTATGTGGACAAACAGTTATGAGGGCCTAAGCGCGCCCTACCCAAATAGCCAATATGTCTTTCACCACTAGACCAAAGGCTTATTTACATTGCACTGAGATGGAGGATTGCTGGCAGATGAAGCATATGTGAGAGAGTTGATGTAGCAGAAGAGTAAGTTACATATCTTCAGTAATGCTCTTTCTAGTGGATTCTCTATCTACTGGCAGATACCTCACAATGTGAATATTCATCAGTGTTAGAAATGGGGTCTCTAGTTGACAGTCAGGTTATGCCCTGTCCAAGTAGGGATACCCACTCTAGTCAGGGTAAGAGAGTCACAGACCTAAGATAACCCCTGCTCACCCCTTGGTAGCTTGGCACAAGCAGTCCGGCTTATCTCAGAGGCAAGGTGTAAAGTATTTGTGTACGTGTACACGTACACATACACACACACACACAGTGAAAACACCACAGAAGTACTAAATACCAGTTTAGAACAATTGCCAATATTTATCAGAGTAAAACAAGACCAAAACAATAAAAATCCAACATACACAAGTAGAGATATCACTTTTTCAAGATTTAAAAGTCTTAATCCATAGGAATCAATAGATTTGTTGTTTTAGCACAAAGTACCTGGTATGCGTCAAAAATGAAGACGCAGGAGAGGTGAGGAGTCAGAAAAGCAAGGGATGCATCGATTCATTACCCGTAAGTGAGGCAGTGAGTCGATTCTTTACCCGCTGGCTAGGCAATACATTGATTCTTCGCCCGCAGGACAATGATGCATCAATTTCAGGACAAGCAGCCTCAGGTCCTTGCTGTGATCTTGAAGATTTGATGCCCAGAGTGGATGCGTAGAAAATTACAACGTGCTCTGCGAAAGGTCTACATTAAAAACTGGAGCTGCGTTGAATTTTCAGCCACGGGACAGGCGCTGCATCAATTTTTATGATGCGCACACAGTGGTGCTTGGATCCCCCTCCCCGCTTAGGTTACTAGCTTCCACTCCTAAGGGCCCAGGGACTGGATTTGGCAACACTTAGTAAGTCAGAACTCTCAGCAGATGAAGATTTTGACATCTCTGAGACTTCACAACAGGAGGCAAGCTCAGTTCAAGCCCTTGGAGAAACTTGGAAAGCAGGATGTAGATAGCAAAGTTCAGTCCGTTCACTCCCAGGGCAGAAGTAGCAGCAGCAGGACAGCACAGCAAAGCAAAGCAACAGGCAGAGTGACAGGTCCTCCTCAAGCATCCAGCTCTTCTCTCTGGCAGAATGTCCTCAGTCCAGAAATGTTCTGAAGGTTTGGGGTCAGCAGTCTAATAATTATGCTAATTTCTGTATTTTTAAGTAAGCAAACCTCAAAGGGAAGTCTTTGTAATGGACAAGACCCTGTTCCTCCCAATCCTGGCCCAGACACACTCCAGGGGGTTGGTGACTGCTTTGTGTAAGGACAGACACAGCCCTATTCAGGGTCAAGTGTCAGCTCCTCCCTCCACTCTAGCCCAGGAAGACCCATCAGGATATGCAGGACACATCTCAACTCAATTTGTGCGACTGTCCAGAGGGAATTCACAAACAGCCCAACTGTCAGTCTGACCCAGACGTGTATTCCACAGACAGGCATAAGCAAGAAAATGCCCATTTTCTACAAGTAGCATTTTCAAACTTACAATCTAAAAACCAACGTCACAAAAAGATGTATTTTTAAATTGTAAGTTCAGAGACATCAAACTCCAGACCTCTATCTGCTCTCAGTGGGAAAATGCACTTAAAAGATATTTCAAGCCAATCCCCATGTTACCCTTTAGTAGAGATAGGCCGTGCAATAGTGAAAAACAAATTTAGAAGTATTTCAGTATCAGGACATATAAAACACACCAGTACATGTCCTTTTAAATACAGTGCACCCTGCCCATTGGACCTAACTTAGGGGTGACTTACATATAGTAAAAGGGAAGGTTTGGGCCAGGCAACTTGGTGCACTTGCCAAGTCGAACTGGCAGTTACATTTGCACACACAGACACTGCAGTGGCAGTTCTAAGGCATGTTTACAGGGCTACTTATGTTGGCGGCACAATCAGTGTTGCAGGCCCACTAGTAGCATTTGACTTACAGGCCCTGGGCACACACACAGTGCACTTTACCAGGGACTTACTAGTAAATCAAATGTGCCAATCGTGGAGGAACCAATCACCAATACAATTTAGACAGAGAGCACCTGCATTTCAGCACTGGGTCAGCAGTGGTAAAGTGCCCAGAGTCCTAAAAACAACAAAAAAGGTAAGAAAAAATAGGAGGAAGGAGGTACAAAGTTTGCAGATGACCGTGCAAAAAGGGCCAGGTTCAACACTCAGGAATCAGTCTGGATCTAGAAACTTCAAAGCAGTACTCCTGCACATCAGTAGATGGCGTCATGTGGCTCTGCACCAACGTCATCCTGCTACGTAAGTTACAAGTGGAGTCATATATAAGCGCCAACCATGTGCGTGAACATCCGGTGCTTTTTTAGGGTAGTCTGCAACATCAGAAGCCAAGCTACAATTGAGTGGCACATTGACGCCCGCCGGCCTCTCTGGAGTTCGAGAAGGATGGGAAGGGGCAGATTCTCGCTTATATTTCTTATGTTTCTTTTTGGAATTACCTGTAGACTTTGAACTTGATGAAGAGGTGCTGCAGGAACAACTTTGGGAGGGGAAATGGGACCTTTCCTTTGACCTGTCACAGCATGGAGCTTTTTGTTGTTTGGCAACCTAAAGCTTTGCCAGATTCATATGAGTGTAGTCATTGCAGGTTCTGGTGGCCTGTTCCAATCCCTAGGCACCTTGGTGAAGGTCTGTCACAGATATCTGTTTGTAACAGGCCTTGCACGGTTTGAACCCTGTTGTCTTGGGAGTGACATTTTCCCTTGCATGCTGAAAAAATCTGGAATTCTGTTTGAAAAAAGTCTTGCAAAGACTAAGGAGTAGCTCTGGATTCATGCCTGAAGGTGTGCAAAGTAAGGAACTGAGATTAGCACACATAGGTGACATTTATATGTAGCTACGGCCGTAATTTCCAAAGCAGAACAATCACTCACCGGTGCACAGGAGTACAGCTTTAAAGTTTCCAGTCTGATTCCTGGGGAACATTCTCAAAGTGAGTAATCTGTATTGAGAAGTATCCATCAGAAATATCTTCTCCAGGGGGTGTTTGTCAGTCAGTGCACCACCACAGTGGAGATGGCATAATATAATTTGGAGAACAGTAAAAACCTTGGATCCTCCGCCACTTCCCAGATAAAGAATCTCTGACAGTTATGTGTCTGACTTGGAAAAAATAGCCCAAGTCTGGTGGATAAGTTGGTCGGTGGAGCACACCACAAGAATGATGGTACCTTAGGCTACTATGGGAAGAGGAGATGAAAAAAGCTATTGCGTCTATGCGATAAAGCTTATCAAAGAAGCACTGTATATCGACAGCCACTTATTGTAGGAGTACAGATTATGTCATATTTTTATCACGATAACAAAGCTATGAACAGCTGCAAAGCAGACCGTACCCAAATGAAGGTTAGTTACACGAAAGTCTAGTTTCCTGAATCTGATGTTTGTACTACAGAATTCGTATTTTCTTAAATAACTAAGTTAAAAATTCAAGAATTGAAGAAATAGTAGACGCGGCAAATAAGTGCATGAACATGCCAAGTATATAATCTTGTACGCGGCTCTTAGGCAGCAGAAATTGTGAGGTGAAAAAATTGAATTGGGAGATCGAGCAGATGGGCTCATTTCTCTCTACATAGTCATGTCATTAGGTTTGAACTTTAAATTGAAAACCTAACTATTCCAGTGGCTGGTGGCAATTCGATAATAAGAAATAAAAGAGACTAAGGTGGTGACTGGTCCGACGTCTGCATGTGCTGCTCAGCAATGCAAAGACCTGTAGGTCACTGCTACTAGCGAGCAGCATTTAATGTCTCACACATTTTCTCAAAGGGCTCCAATACCTTGCACGGATCTCTGAATCAAAATCAGCTTTTATGCGCTCAATTAGGTTTACAATGGAGTTATCCTATGGCAACAGAGAGTACAAATCCTGCAACAGATAATTATGGCTGCACATGCCCCAGGATCCAGGATGCACATTGTGCTTCTGGACTGCCCCAAGGCTTTTACTGATCTGCAAGTGACGCGAATGGCTAAACCAGATTTGACTATTGTGCCTTGTTACAGCAAGCTAGATAAAGTGTCAGGAAAAAAAAATATATAAAGTATATCGTCACTCTCATATAAATGGACTTTATAATCACTCATTCAGTTAAGTGATACATAATTGTTGCTTGAGATCAATGTTGTGTTACTAACCTCAGAAGATTTTGTTTTATCATCATAATAGAAAATGTACACCAAAACTATACATTAAACGTGTTCATTACACTGCAGAGTAGGTTAAAATGTGGACTAAATTCTTGTGTTTATGCCCCACAACTAAATACTACTAGCCTGTTTTTATTCCAGGGAAAAAGCAGATATTTTAGATGTTTTTGAAAATGACATGAGCAACAAGTTTCTTACCTTTGGCAATGCTTTTTCTTGTAGACACTCCATCTAAACGCAGATCCATCAGTGCACATTTGCTAACGTAACTTTTATTGCACATGTGCTAATGCTGTTTTCTGATAGAGACTTGTAAATGCAGATACCTTGCCTTAGAATATTCCCCAGGCACCAGTCTGGATCTAGAAATCTCAAGCAGTACCTGTGTGCATAGGTAAGTGGTTCCACGTTGGCTGCGTCTGAAGTGACATGGCCAGTGCTTATACAGGCACCACCCTGGTGAAATGACATCAGTTTCTTTCATGACTTTCTCCGCCACAAAATTCAGGGCCACGTCAAAACGATTGTTGACTAGTGTGCAGAATCTCCTAGGATGTTAGAGTGAAGAGTTCAGTTTGCAGAACGGGGAGGATGGGAGGGTTGGTGAGGAATCTGCGGTTAGAGTCTCTACCAGAAAAAGCGTTTCCGAAGATAAGTAACTTGTTCTCTGGATGAAGACTTCTAACTGCAGATTCCTCACATAAGAATAGATACCCAAGAAATGATACCCAGGGAATATCACCCCCTATACTTACCCAGTGGAGGTGGATCTGCAAACTGGCTCAAACCAAGGCATCCAGGAAGCCCAAATGGGCAAAATGCCCATCTCAATGGACCTGACTGTCCATGGAGTACTGTTTCATGAAAGATGGACATCCATGTAGCAGCTTGGCAGTTGTCCAGGAGAGGTACCCCGTATGCTAACACAGTATTTAGCAGCCTTGGTCCTGGTGGAATGGGCCAGCAAGGTCTCAGGAGGCTGCTTCTTAACTAGTGCATAGCAGGTCTTAATGCAAAGTACAATCAATCTAGAGATGGTTCTCTTCTGCACTGCATTGCCTTTTTTCTCACTCTTGTAAATACAATAAAGAATTGATCAGCTACCCAATGTTTTCTGGTGTGATCATTGTAAAAACTCAGAGCCCTTTTCAGATCCAGTCTATGGAGCCATTTCTCTTCAAACCTGCTGTCTTGGACAGCTGGGTTGGAGCGAAAGCACAGGCATACAGTGCCTTTTGGCGCATGGAGCCGGCCCGCTCCAGCCAATCAAGACACTTTTTTCATGCTGCTTAGCGATTCTCCAATGAGTTTTATCACATATATTCAGCAGCACCATCCCAACAGTTGCTTGAAGTGTTTTTAGAGGCCAGTGAGCTAGTTCAACTCCCACCTAGTATGAGAGAAGGGCTTATTTTTATGATGTCCAAATCGGGTGGTGATGGCTCGGACCCGGTAGCATACAGCCCTCTCACAATGATCAACACTGATGTTAAGATCTTATGCCAGTTGTTAGCCAGTCATGTCCAGCAATGAGTGGATTGGTTCATCTGGATTAGTGTGGCTTTCTCCCTTGCCCTACTACGAGTATGAATCTGCAAAGGTTGACCCACGTCCTACACAAGGTGGAAGGTACCCGGGAGGAACTGCTGTTGGCCTATTGACAAGGTCTTTCATATGGTGGACTGGCGTACCTCCTAGAAGTCATGCAGGCTATGGGGTTTTATACAGGGTCTGGATACGACTGCTTTATACTAACCCAGTAGCGCGGGTCTGGGTGGGGTGGTACTGCTCGGTTTGGTGGGAAATCAAGCATGGCACTAGACAGGGTTGGCAACTGTCACCCGTCCTGTTCACCTTGGTGATTGAGTCACTGGCTATCCAGGTCCTATGGGTAATGCACAACTGAGGGACTGAATTTGACGGAGTAGATATGTAGGATTGTTTTATGCTGACTGTTGGACCTGGCCCTTTTTGCGAGTTCATTCCCAGACTTTTTGCCTCCTTCCCCCCATTTTTTACTGAACTCTTGCTGTTGGATCTAGGACTCTGAGCACTTTATCACTGCGGATCAGTGCTAAAGTGCAAGTGCTCTCCCTTCTAAAGTTGGTATGATTGACTTACACCTAATTGGCATATTTAATTTACCTGTAAGCCCCTTGTAGAGTGGTACCCCTATACTCAGGGCCTGTAAATTGAATGATATGAGTGGGCCTGCGTGCTCCTTGCGCCACCCATGTTTGGAGCCTGTGGTGGAGGAGAGAGGGGGCACGCCAAGAACCAGTTGTAACTGGTTAGAACCTCCTCTTTCACTCTTTGTTAAACGTTTGCAAAACTGAGTGTAAGTACAGGGGATTTTCCACACATTTTTAGAGACACTCTGGACACTTAACATGCTTGTAACTGGACACAGAATGCTGCTGGAGGGACTTACCAGGAACCCCCTGGGACTGCTGCTGCTGTGCTGATCGGTGACCTGCTTTGTCACTTGGAGGAACTGCCACTAACTGCAACTCTTTCTGCTGGTCTGCTGTTGGGCCCTGCCACCCTGTGCTACATCTGCGTGTGTCCCCCCCAGGCTGGGTGCTGTGGCCGCTGATGCCCTGCAATTGCTTATTAACAGCGCATGAGAAGCGCTGCCTATACTGTACTTTCTGGGCCATAGCACCTTGAGAACGCTTTTCTTCTATGGCCTAGTGCCTTGATAGCGCTTCTTCCTTAAGTGATTGTACCTTGAAAGTGTGTTGTTGGAAAAACGAATCACCGCAGCGACCCGGGCGTCTCAAATTCCCAGCGCCGCAAAATGCTCTACCCCTGGTGTCCTCGGGACACGAAGAAAAGAAAAAGAACCAGGAGCGAGCGCATTCCTAGAGGTAGCCCTGAGGCGAAGCACTCCCGGGGTACCTACAGCCTTCGACTTTGGCCTGTTCATTGCTGCGGCCAGGGCGGGCTGCCTGTAGCCCCTCGTCGGGGTTTTGGCTTTGCCCCCCCCCCACTCCTCTGGGTGGGCCAGTCGTGGCCCGGCAGGGGTTGGGGTGGATGGGGGATGAGGACACAGAGATTGTAGGTACCCAGTTATGGCACGGGCCCCAGGAGGGGTCCCGATATAAGAGGGGGTGCATGCCCCCTCCCTCAAATCACCAAACGGCCCTTGTTTGAGTGCAGGGCAGCACCGGGTGCCCCCTTGTCTTTCCTCGTGGCATGGGAGGTGCCACTCATATATAAAACAGGTACTGTTGGTGGCACATTTCATTGGGGCATTTTAGTTGATATGTTTTCTACTCATGACTTGCCACGTATTTCTCTAATGTTCCTGGTATGGGCATTTTTTATTATTATTTCATTTCTACAGTAATGAAACGCATCTGCTAATGCTTCTTTTATGGGCATTCTAGGCTAATATGTTTTCATGACTTGCCACATGTTTTCTAATGTTCATTGGATGGGCATTTATGATACTTTCAAGCCAAATTCATTTCTATAGTAATGCTTTTCCTGACTACTGCTTATCTTGCAGAATAATAAATAACCTGTGTGTTATATGTGAGTACTGCTGATTTCAGCAGGGTAACAGTACTGTGTAATATTCTGACAACTGCTTGAGTATCAGGGTATTACTGACATGTGTTTGGTCTAATAATGTTGTGAACAATACAGTTATTTGATATAACTTGGTTTTGTGTTTCCTTTTGTGGTGGGGATAGTGCGTCACGTGTGTTGTGCAAGGACTTTACACATTGCCTCTGGGATAGGCCTGACTGCTCATGCCAAGCTACCAAGGGGGTGAGAGCAGGGTTTATCTTGGATGTGTACCTCCCTTGCCATGACTAAAGTGGGTGGGTTCTGCCTGGCTTTGGAGCATACCCTAGCCAACCAGAAACCCTATTTCTAACATTGGTGGCAGCGGTGGGATCGGACTTCACAATACCATTGTGACTCATTATTGTGAGAAAAAAAAATGGGTTTAGACCATCACATGTTTTGTTTCTCCTGACTTTCTCTCATTGGACATTTTTCCTATTTACAGTTCTTACGCTTGGGTATTTGGGTTGTCACACTTGTGTTTGCTGTACCGTTTCAAAATGGGGCCAACCTTTAACCTAGAGGAACTGCCATTTTACACGCAAGAGGAATTAAAGGGGTTCTGTAGAGAGAGAGGACTGCCAGAGAGCGGGGACCTCAGGAGATCTCTGAATTTCTTTGAAAGGTTTGTGACATATACCCAGGGGAAGAGTGTTCTTAGGGGATTCTGATTGTAATGAGGATTCCCAATGGGAGGGCTCCCAGACCTCATCCCTAGAGAGCAGTGAAGAGACTGACCAGGAGGGTGAGAATGACCAGGCAGGAACCAGTTGACAGGGAAGGCCCCAGTGATAGGGAGTTCCTTGCTGGGTCCATAGTAAGGAGCAGTGTCACCTCTCATTCCTTGACGCTTGATGAGCTTAGAGACAGGCGGGAAGAGAGGGACCTGAAGTTGAAGCTATCATGTCTGGCTGTGGAGATGAGAAGGGCCGAGGTGGAAAAGAACCTTAGTGCAGGTGAGGATGGCAGATGTAGACAGGGCCTTTGCCAGAGAGAGACTCGCTGTTGAGTGCAGTCTGAAGGGTCTGGACTCACCAGTGCTGCAGGTGGAGTCTTCTGGTGGCAGCAATGTAGAGTGCAGTAGCAAAGATGATCCTCACATACCCACAGATCTGGTACCCAGGTTCCAAGAGGGGGGTGACATATGTCAGTGGTTGAAGGAATACAAGAGGGCTCTGATAGACCGCAGGATCCCTGAGAAGGATTGGGGGACTGGCCTGGGGAGCTATATTCCTGAGGAGGGGATGGATGCCCTATTGGCTCTGGAAGGGAGTAACAGGAAGGACGCACTGATTGAGAAGTATGGATTTTCCCATGAGGAATACAGAAAGAGGTTCAGGGAATCTAAGAAACTGTCCCACCAGTTGACGATGCCCTGTTCTATCTGTGCACCCCAAGAGAGTTGTTTCCAATCTTACTTCAGCTGTTGGAGGACTTTGGTGGTCTGTCCGGTCTCCGTCTAAATAGGGCGAAGTCACTGTTTTCTTTAGCAGAGTTGGAGGGGGTCCCTGAGGAGCAGCTCCCCGAGCTGGGGTTGAGATGGGAGTTGGACCTGGAAGAGTTTGAGGAACTCACTAAGAAGAAGCAATTGTGATATAAAGTTGAAAGGGTGGGGAATTTCTTGCAAAATTTGTGCGCTCCTGGAATACTCTGCCACTACCCCTCAAGGGTAGGATTGTGGTGTCCAAGATGGTGATGCTGCCTCAATGTTAATATACCATCCAGCACTCAATGTGCCCCTTACGGGACGGAGTTTTCTGAAAGTTAAATGCACTCCTTACTTTGTTTCCATGGGCTAGGAAGAGAAGCAGAGTGGCTTGGACAACAATGATGAGGAGATACCAGGAGCAGGTGCTGAGAGCCCCAAACCTGGAATTTTATTATGCATCCAACCTGCAATATGCATCTCAATGGTGGATGGGTGGATGAGGTGAGCAACTGGGAAAAAAAACTCTATTGGCGGGGCTGGTAAAGAGTGACGTGCTCCCGGAGGAGCTGCTGGTGGGTGCAAGTGTGCCAACTTGCGCTCAGTACATAGTGCATTAGACTGCGGATATTTGGGCAGTGGGAGGTTATTTTGGCGATTAAGTCCCCCCCCCCCCCTCCCCCTCTCACAGAGAAATGTTGTTTTGGGTGCTGGCTCAGTTTGCCAAGTGGAGTGGGCTATGTCATTCCAGGCATGGTGCAACAGGGTGGGTGGGCGGCCTGGGGTTTTGTACCTCAAGAATACTTTCCTTTCTTTTGAAGATGTGCAATCTAACTTTGGCCTGTGTGTCAGCTAATTTTTAAGTATGCAGGAATGACTGAGAAAGCTAATCAGATATGGGTATCCTTCCCGGCTGTGCCGCCAAATTTGGCTGTCTTGGGTGTGTTGCTAACATGGGGTAGGGAAGTAATCTTATCTCCCTGATGTATAAAATGCTGCAGCGGGGTCAGAATCGTCTGAGCCTGCAGCTGAATCAGAGAAGGTGACTGATTTCTTGTTTTTGTATCTACCCCACGTATATGCTTTGTCATGTGCTGGAGTGACCATGTAGTAATCATCTTTTAGGTACGTATATGCTTTTTTAAAAATATCCTTCGTTTCCTTTAATATCCTTAGTTACTTTATCAGCCTATTTTAAGTTCAATTTTGTTGAATTTATTAAATGCCTTATTTACATTTTTTAAGTGGTTGTTTGGTCTCCGCCATGCCATCCCAGCCCAAATGGTCTTTCTCAAGTACATCAATTTCTTTTAGTTCTTCTCTAGCAAGTTCCAATGCTGTCAAGTTTTCGCCCAGTGGCACAAACAGGTAGTGGCTATATGACTGAAGCCCAAACAAACCTCTTATCCTCCCTTTCCCAGCTTTTAGGTATTCTGTTAACATGCGAGCATGTAATATAGTTCGAACATGTTTTATTAGCTTTTTCAAGTTTTTTTATTTTATTTGGTCTGGATCAGAGGACTCTTTCAATGGTTTCTTAAAATATTTGAAATAATTACAAAATGATTTGACATTCACATGTTCTCTCAATAAGATAGAGATCGCTTTCCTTGATCTCACTAATAAACATGAAAATGGCAAGCTATACACCACCCTATTTATGAACTGCCAGAGAGAAACACATTATTATTATCATACAAGAGACTACAACCAAGGACCTTACAAGATGGGCTTCCCTGTGAAGGCACACATATTAAGTGTGGCAATTGTGTTGCCTTTAAATACACAGCAGGCACTCAAACATTTGAGTTTGGTACTAGTGAACTGAACTTTAAGTACTTCTCGAATTGTAATTCCAAGAATGTAATTTACTGCATATGGTGACCAAGTAAATTGTAATATATTGAACAAACCACGCAACTTGTGAAGACTGGGATTTACCAGCATCACAGCAGGATAAAGTGTAAAGTAATTAACGCTCCCTGTGTGGCACACTTTATGGAACACAATGATACTGTGGAAAAAATTAATTGGCAAGTAATTGATATGGCAGTGATCCCTGAGAGAGGCGATGACCTCACACCGATCTTGCAGAAAATGGAGTTCAAGTGGATAAAGCACTGTGACTCAACACACCAAGGACTTACTACTGTGAAAGAGTGGCGTTCATATGTGGCAGAACTGAGTGTTTAACCCTTGGAACACACTGTGGAGGAGTGACGCATATATGCGACTGTACTGATTTGACAATTCCAACTCAATGCCTACTTATGGTTTCAATACTGATTCCTTTGTATAATTTTTGGAAAAGTGATATACCCCCTTGGAACACCGTTTTACAATTATTTTTATTTTTCATGGTAAATTACTACGACAATCCACAAATGGGAGGACAAGGAGATTTCTGGCATAGTGTCTCCTCAGATATTAAACCATTAATGGGGGGGGGGATATACTTTTCCACACTGACTATGACAGATTTTCTTTCCTCTTATTCGGAACAGTGTACCACTTTATATTTGCATATTATTGGGAGAACGTACACTGGACCGCCCAATTCTCCTTTTTTCCCCCCCCTTGTGTTTTGAAGTATTTAGTACAGCGGTTTCGCTGTGGGGTATATTTGAGAATTTCACTGAGATTTCTAACATGGATAATTTTCAAGGTCTCAGCTTTGATGAAGATATAGTGTCAGCTATTTTGCAGACTCCCTCCATTCTGACTAATGATGGTGCGGGTCCATCTGGCCCCACCAAAGAGGAATGGGATAAACTGTCCTCACTCAAACGTGACTTGGTTAAAACAGTCCTCCATGGGACTATTATGACCGAATACCTCGGGGCTAATATAGCCCCTAATGGACTACTTGTGTCCAATATGCCCAGGATCTTCCTACAAGACCTGGCCTTTAGGAAGGACTGGGCCCAGATTGCATGGAAGTGCACCCGGGACTGGCTGGTCCTTATCATCAATACTTCCAGACGATTAGCGGAATCCTTATCCATACAGATTACCTTTATGGAGAACACACTTAAAACCACTATCTCCATAACAGCATTCAAAAGCCGATTAGCAGAAATTACCGCTGACCTTAATAATACCAAAGAGTTCCTAACACAACAGAAGATCACTAAGCTACAGAAAGACATTAATAGATTCAATAGAGAGAAGGTCTATCCCTATGTCAAAGAAGATTACACAGGTGATATACCTTCCGTTTCATCAGATGATTCCTCTATATCTGGTCGAAAACCTCGCAAATATAGCCATAGCTCATCCTCTGATGGATGGAGCACGGAAGACGAAAGACCCCAACCTTATTACAACTTCCCACAATACCACCAGGGTCCCCCGATGGCATGGCAACACCCCTTCCCCTTTTACCAACCCCGACCAATGCCACCTTATGGGCCTTTTTTAGGCCAAGGCAGGGGCAGAGGAAGAGGCAGAAGACGAGGAAGAGGAAGACGAGTCCATTGGTCACAGGAGGAACCACAGATGGTCACACGGAGCCAGGGCAAAACCCCTCCAGCAAAGATCTAGTGGTAAATCTGTCCTCTAGGCCTTTGTCCTCTGATGAAATTAAGGTACTGAACAAAGGTTTGGGATATGTCCCCACTCCTAAGGAGGATCCTTTTCGCTTACAATGCGAACTTTCTCGGTTCTTTAGAAAAATACGCTTGCAATTTTTCTTTAAAGACAGACCTACCACTGATTCCCCTGAGGACTCCGGCCTTAGAAAACCTTCCAAGTTCATACCCCCACATACATCAATGCCTTGCGAGGTCCTGGCTTTCGAGAAAGCAGTCACCTCCGACATATTAAATATACGTCCACAACACAGATTTACTAACCTGTCTAAAATTGAGAATGAGGCACTTCGAACTCTGGCAGCTGAAACTAATATCACTATTAAACCAGCAGACAAGGGAGGCGCCATCGTTGTTTTGAACACAGAGGAGTACAGACAAGAGTGTCTTCGCCTCCTTGACGATGCTACCTATTATGCTCAAATTGATCAGGACCCTACGGCCTGTTTGCAAACTGAGATACGGGGCATGTTAGAAGAAGCTGTTAACAATACTTGGATATCAGAAAAAGAAGCGGATTTTTTGAATACGGAAGATCCCCGTATTCCTTACTTTTATTGTCTTCCCAAAATTCACAAGGGTATTCTACCTCCACCAGGACGCCCGATAGTCTCTGGCATTGGGTCTGTTCTTGAACCACTTTCTGTATTTTGTGACCACTTTTTACGACCTCTTGTACAACAGTCCTCTACTTACCTTAGAGACACTAAAGACGTCCTCAACCTGATCAAAACCATAAACTCAACAGTGTTTGTTGATGCCCTGATCACCCTTGATGTTGAGGCTTTATACACCAACATCCCACAAGCAGCCACACTGGATGTAGTTGAGTCAGCCCTTACATCTACCAACCTAGAATCAATGACACCTGTTCACTTTATCATGCACTGTGCCAGTCTGGCCCTGACTAAGAATTTTTTCCAGTTCGAGGATAAACTCTTCCACCAGATTCATGGCACCTCGATGGGCAGTACATTCGCCCCCAGCTTAGCATGCTTGTACATGTACAATTTTGAAAAACGCTTTATCTTGCCAGAGTCTAATCCATTCTTCACAAATATTCAGCTATGGCGTCGCTACATTGACGACATCCTTGTCATTTGGCACGGACCTTTAGCCTTGGTAGACTCTTTTTCTACATGGATAAACAATCTGGATCCTTTCCTCAAATTTACCTCCTCTGTCTCTACCACTGAGGTCCCTTTTTTAGATTTGCTAATCAGCATTGAGGAAGGTCGATTAGAGACCCGCACTTTTCAAAAAGCTACAGATCGGAATAGCCTACTATTATATGATAGTCACCATCCTAAGGCACTCAGACAAAACTTACCATTTGGACAATTCCTACGCCTTCGACGGAACTGCAGCAATTTACGACTATACAACACCCAAGCTGCTGATCTACAGATCAAACTACATGACCGTCATTACCCAGAGAGAGTTATCAATACAGCTTACAAACGAGCTAAGTACAGTGATAGAGAGTCATTATTACAACTGACTCCAAAACCCACAGACCATAAACTCACCTGTGTATCAACGTTCACTCCCTTCTCAAATACGGTGAAGAAGATAATCAATAAGAGATGGTCAGTCCTCTGCAGTGGTGGTGAAGACATTCCCAAACCTGTGTTTGCGTTTAAGAGGACCACCAACATTAAAGACATGTTGGTACATACTCGACCAAAACCTACCAGCACCCCTCCTAGACAGAGGACTTTATGGGACCTTCCCCCAGTCGTGGGCCATTTTCCGTGTGGAAATTGCAACATCTGTTCACTCACCAAACGTACAGACACTCTAGACCTTGAACCCTTCCTCACTTGGCAATTGAGGAAACACACTAACTGCAACACTCGGAATTGTGTGTATTTGATTACTTGCCCGTGTGAGCTACGATACGTAGGGATGACTACACGACCTGTGAAAATCAGGATAAATGAACATCGGAGTAATATCCGATGTGGACGCGCCACTACCAAACTCAGCATCCATTTCATTGAACTTAAACATACACCAGATGACATGTGGTGGGTGGTGCTACAGACTTGTAACTCGACAGGCACACATTCACTTTTTGAATTGGAACAACGCTGGGTGTATCGTTTGAATACCCACCGTCAGGGACTCAATGATGACATCCCTTGGTTCCACCTATCCAAATAGACAGTATGTTCATTCTGACTACGTAACCCCCCTATATATACCCTTTTTTGTTTGGATAGATTCCCTATGACGACACCTTTCATGTCAGTCTTCAACTTTGTCACCCCCGTTTTTCACCATACGATGTACAAAATTATCAGACTGTGTGATTTGATGAATGCCACGATCGATATCATTGGCATTTCTAAATGACCTGTTCTATGTCTGGTCAATCACTGCAGACTAGGCTCACTATTAGTGGCCATTTACCATTTTAAGATGGCCGACACGAACGAGGGTTTCTCACCACCTCGTTTTTATAGTCCATCGTCTATTTCCAGATATGGTTGCAACTCACTAGGAGGTTGCT
Organism: Pleurodeles waltl; assembly: GCF_031143425.1. Classification (NCBI taxonomy): domain Eukaryota; kingdom Metazoa; phylum Chordata; class Amphibia; order Caudata; family Salamandridae; genus Pleurodeles; species Pleurodeles waltl. The sequence goes on along the minus strand of NC_090440.1, from coordinate 157,006,553 downwards.
AGGATACCGATTCCCCTAATTAAGACATACGCGCCTATTACGCGTTATATTTAAACTCGCCGGTCCCTGGGCTACGATCACATCCGGGACCGCGAACCCCAGGGTAGGTGCTACGGAGGACTTCGGCTACTTGAAAAGTAAGTGCCCTGACCCAGCCTCTCTCGATAGATTCTTTCGAGTGTCTTTGAAGACGTACTCAATCTTGATAGACGGTGCCTGTATCCACAAGTCTATGGGACGTTTTCTTTCAGGGCGAGTGATATAAAAATGAGCAATTTGTTTTCCTCGTACCCGGTTCTGTTATGTACTCTACTTTTGGCCAAATGAGACGCCTTACTTTCAAGAGGTGAATTTCAGAATGTGTATACCATTCTTAGATGTATCGGTGCCGTAACTTCATTTTCCTCGCATGGGCGAATTACTTTGTGATGTGTGCCACATCACATTACCTATTAGAGTAAACGATCATTTTTTTCTACCTAAATATGGTTGTACTGAACACCCTACTTCATATTCGTTTCTAAGGGTGACGTACCAGTAATAAACTATGCATTATCTTTTTCTGCTGTGTGGATATTGTTATTTGTGTGTGTTTATGAGATACTTACACACAGTTGTGAAGTATTACTTTTGAATTTTGTTTCCACGCTATGGTCTACCGATACCCAGCTACTTTGCGGAATATCCCTTAGACTAATGCTGGACTATAACATGTGGTCCCCCATTCGGTATATATATTGTTTCTTACCAATCAGATTTTCGGTAAGCCAGGCAAGAGGCCAGCGTGATCCCATGGAACCTGTTCTTTCAGTAAAGAGGGTAAGCCTCCCTATGTGTTATTAGCATGGCTTGCTTTGCACCCACCTGGTCACTGAGTGTTGCACAGTTTGTCACAATTTGTTTTCTTCATCACAAATCTATCACTCTCTAGTACTGATGGAGTGATTTTTTACAGCGCTAATTTGTGCCCTTTTTTTCCCCTGATTTAGGGTGACTAGTAGGAAAGAGAAGCCAGTCCGGCTTGACCTCAGTAAGTGACTGATGACGCCTTGACTGTGTACGATAGTCAGCAGGAGTATAGGTATATTGATATTTTGAGAGTGATTTCTTGATTTAGTAGGTCCTGAAGAAGCGTCACTGGATCCTGTTGGACCATCACAGACGCGAAACATGTCGACCGCATACTAATGAGGAGTGGATTATTTCCACCATCCTCTTTTCTTAAATGTTTTGTGTGAGTGTCCGAGCATTACCTCTGTTTCCACTCCCTACATTTTTTTATTTTTGACCATCTCCCAATAGCAAACAATAAATCATTGAGTGAGGGATTTGAGCCAATTTTATCCTTATCTTTCTCTCTCTTGTGGATTTGTTCTTTTCTCAGATCCATATTAGGTCCCACGGCATCATCGAATATATAAAAAGATCTCCGGCAAAGAGCCCCCCCTCCGGGGGTGCCCGTCAGACATTGCAGCGCCGGTCTGACGAGGAGCTGTCCGATGATGAAGCATGACACCAACCAAGGTGTGTGAGGACCATTGCTCCTGAATTTCAGGACTCCTTTTCTTTCCTCTTATTCGGAACAGTGTACCACTTTATATTTGCAGATTCACTGGGGAGTCACTGGAAGCATGCGCTCAAATGAGCAAGTGCCCTCACCCACCCTAAGGTGTCATGCTCCTTGCTGGGATGCTGCTGAAATACACAACAGCCCCCAGAAGAGGGTTGTAAGGAAATGCCTCCTTGGCATGGTTGCCCCCTGACTTTTTGCCTTTGCTGATGCTATGTTTACAATTGAAAGTGTGCTGAGGCCTGCTAACCAGGCCCCAGCACCAGTGTTCTTTCCCTAACCTGTACTTTTGTATCCACAATTGGCAGACCCTGGCATCCAGATAAGTCCCTTGTAACTGGTACTTCTAGTACCAAGGGCCCTGATGCCAAGAAAGGTCTCTAAGGGCTGCAGCATGTCTTATGCCACCCTGGAGACCTCTCACTCAGCACAGACACACTGCTTGCCAGCTTGTGTGTGCTAGTGAGGACAAAACGAGTAAGTCGACATGGCACTCCCCTCAGGGTGCCATGCCAGCCTCTCACTGCCTATGCAGTATAGGTAAGACACCCCTCTAGCAGGCCTTACAGCCCTAAGGCAGGGTGCACTATACCATAGGTGAGGGTACCAGTGCATGAGCATGGTACCCCTACAGTGTCTAAACAAAACCTTAGACATTGTAAGTGCAGGGTAGCCATAAGAGTATATGGTCTGGGAGTCTGTCAAACACGAACTCCACAGCACCATAATGGCTACACTGAAAACTGGGAAGTTTGGTATCAAACTTCCCAGCACAATAAATGCACACTGATGCCAGTGTACATTTTATTGTAAAATACACCACAGAGGGCACCTTAGAGGTGCCCCCTGAAACTTAACCGACTGTCTGTGTAGGCTGACTAGTTCCAGCAGCCTGCCACACCAGAGACATGTTGCTGGCCCCATGGGGAGAGTGCCTTTGTCACTCTGAGGCCAGTAACAAAGCCTGCACTGGGTGGAGATGCTAACACCTCCCCCAGGCAGGAGCTGTGACACCTGGCGGTGAGCCTCAAAGGCTCACCCCTTTGTCACAGCCCAGCAGGGCACTCCAGCTTAGTGGAGTTGCCCGCCCCCTCCGGCCACGGCCCCCACTTTTGGCGGCAAGGCTGGAGGGAACAAAGAAAGCAACAAGGAGGAGTCACTGGCCAGTCAGGACAACCCCTAAGGTGTCCTGAGCTGAGGTGACTCTGACTTTTAGAAATCCTCCATCTTGCAGATGGAGGATTCCCCCAATAGGGTTAGGATTGTGACCCCCTCCCCTTGGGAGGAGGCACAAAGAGGGTGTACCCACCCTCAGGGCTAGTAGCCATTGGCTACTAACCCCCCAGACCTAAACACGCCCTTAAATTTAGTATTTAAGGGCTACCCTGAACCCTAGAAAATTAGATTCCTGCAACTACAAGAAGAAGGACTGCCTAGCTGAAAAACCCCTGCAGAGGAAGACCAGAAGACGACAACTGCCTTGGCTCCAGAAACTCACCGGCCTGTCTCCTGCCTTCCAAAGATCCTGCTCCAGCGACGCCTTCCAAAGGGACCAGCGACCTCGACATCCTCTGAGGACTGCCCCTGCTTCGAAAAGACAAGAAACTCCCGAGGACAGCGGACCTGCTCCAAGAAAGGCTGCAACTTTGTTTCCAGCAGCCTTGAAAGAACCCTGCAAGCTCCCCGCAAGAAGCGTGAGACTTGCAACACTGCACCCGGCGACCCCGACTCGGCTGGTGGAGATCCAACACCTCAGGAGGGACCCCAGGACTACTCTGATACTGTGAGTACCAAAACCTGTCCCCCCTGAGCCCCCACAGCGCCGCCTGCAGAGGGAATCCCGAGGCTTCCCCTGACCGCGACTCTTTGAATCCTAAGTCCCGACGCCTGGGAGAGACCCTGCACCCGCAGCCCCCAGGACCTGAAGGACCGGACTTTCACTGGAGAAGTGACCCCCAGGAGTCCCTCTCCCTTGCCCAAGTGGAGGTTTCCCCGAGGAACCCCCCCCTTGCCTGCCTGCAGCGCTGAAGAGATCCCGAGATCTCTCATAGACTAACATTGCGAACCCGACGCTTGTTTTTACACTGCACCCGGCCGCCCCCGCGCTGCTGAGGGTGAAATTTCTGTGTAGGCTTGTGTCCCCCCCGGTGCCCTACAAAACCCCCCTGGTCTGCCCTCCGAAGACGCGGGTACTTACCTGCAAGCAGACCGGAACCGGGGCACCCCCTTCTCTCCATTCTAGCCTATGTGTTTTGGGCACCACTTTGAACTCTGCACCTGACCGGCCCTGAGCTGCTGGTGTGGTGACTTTGGGGTTGCTCTGAACCCCCAACGGTGGGCTACCTTGGACCAAGAACTGAACCCTGTAAGTGTCTTACTTACCTGGTAAAACTAACAAAAACTTACCTCCCCCAGGAACTGTGAAAATTGCACTAAGTGTCCACTTTTAAAACAGCTATTTGTCAATAACTTGTAAAGTATACATGCAATTTTTATGATTTAAAGTTCCTAAAGTACTTACCTGCAATACCTTTCGAATGAGATATTACATGTAGAATTTGAACCTGTGGTTCTTAAAATAAACTAAGAAAAGATATTTTTCTATACAAAAACCTATTGGCTGGATTTGTCTCTGAGTGTGTGTACCTCATTTATTGTCTATGTGTATGTACAACAAATGCTTAACACTACTCCTTGGATAAGCCTACTGCTCGACCACACTACCACAAAATAGAGCATTAGTATTATCTATTTTTACCACTATTTTACCTCTAAGGGGAACCCTTGGACTCTGTGCATGCTATTCCTTACTTTGAAATAGCACATACAGAGCCAACTTCCTACATTGGTGGCAGCGGTGGGATACAAGACTTTGCATTTGCTGGACTACTCAGCCAATACCTGATCACACGACAAATTCCAAAATTGTCATTAGAAATTGATTTTTGCAATTTGAAAAGTTTTCTAAATTCTTAAAAGACCTGCTAGGGCCTTGTGTTAGATCCTGTTTAGCATTTTCTTTTAGAGTTTAAAAGTTTGTAAAAGTTTGAATTAGATTCTAGAACCAGTTGTAGATTCTTAAAAAGTATTCCAACTTTTAGAAGCAAAATGTCTAGCACAGATGTGACTGTGGTGGAACTCGACACCACACCTTACCTCCATCTTAAGATGAGGGAGCTAAGGTCACTCTGTAAAATAAAGAAAATAACAATGGGCCCCAAACCTACCAAAATACAGCTCCAGGAGCTTTTGGCAGAGTTTGAAAAGGCCAACCCCTCTGAGGGTGGCAACTCAGAGGAAGAGGATAGTGACTTGGAGGAAAATTCCCCCCTACCAGTCCTATCTAGGGAGAACAGGGTCCCTCAAACCCTGACTCCAAAAATAATAGTCAGAGATGCTGGTTCCCTCACAGGAGAGACCAACACCTCTGAAATCACTGAGGATAACCCCAGTGAAGAGGACATCCAGTTAGCCAGGATGGCCAAAAGATTGGCTTTGGAAAGACAGATCCTAGCCATAGAGAGGGAAAGACAAGAGATGGGCCTAGGACCCATCAATGGTGGCAGCAACATAAATAGGGTCAGAGATTCTCCTGACATGTTGAAAATCCCTAAAGGGATTGTAACTAAATATGAAGATGGTGATGACATCACCAAATGGTTCACAGCTTTTGAGAGGGCTTGTGTAACCAGAAAAGTGAACAGATCTCACTGGGGTGCTCTCCTTTGGGAAATGTTCACAGGAAAGTGTAGGGATAGACTCCTCACACTCTCTGGACAAGATGCAGAATCTTATGACCTCATGAAGGGTACCCTGATTGAGGGCTTTGGATTCTCCACTGAGGAGTATAGGATTAGATTCAGGGGGGCTCAAAAATCCTCGAGCCAGACCTGGGTTGACTTTGTAGACTACTCAGTGAAAACACTAGATGGTTGGATTCAAGGCAGTGGTGTAAGTAATTATGATGGGCTGTACAATTTATTTGTGAAAGAGCACCTATTGAGTAATTGTTTCAATGATAAACTGCATCAGCATCTGGTAGACCTAGGACCAATTTCTCCCCAAGAATTGGGAAAGAAGGCGGACCATTGGGTCAAGACAAGGGTGTCCAAGACTTCAACAGGGGGTGACCAAAAGAAAGGGGTCACAAAGACTCCCCAGGGGAAGGGTGATGAGACAACCAAAACTAAAAATAGTAAAGAGTCTTCTACAGGCCCCCAAAAACCTGCACAGGAGGGTGGGCCCAGAGCCTCTTCACAAAACAATGGGTACAAGGGTAAAAACTTTGATCCCAAAAAGGCCTGGTGTCATAGCTGTAAACAGCATGGACACCAAACTGGAGACAAGGCCTGTCCCAAGAAGGGTTCCACTCCAAACTCCCATCCAGGTAACACTGGTATGGCTAGTCTCTAAGTGGGATCAACAGTGTGCCCAGAGCAAATCAGGGTCCACACTGAAGCTACTCTAGTTTCTGAGGGTGGGGTGGATTTAGCCACACTAGCTGTCTGGCCGCCTAACATGCAAAAATACAGACAGCAACTCTTAATTAATGGGACTAGAATAGAGGGCCTGAGGGATACAGGTGCCAGTGTCACCATGGTGACAGAGAAACTGGTTTCCCCTGGCCAATACCTGACTGGAAAAACTTACACAGTCACCAACGCTGACAATCAGAGAAAAGTACATCCCATGGCAATGGTTACTTTAGAATGGGGAGGGGTCAATGGCCTGAAACAGGTGGTGGTCTCCTCAAATATCCCAGTGGACTGTCTGCTTGGAAATGACCTGGAGTCCTCAGCATGGGCTGAGGTAGAACTAAAAACCCATGCAGCAATGCTGGGTATCCCTGAACTGGTGTGTGTGAAAACAAGAGCACAGTGCAAGGCACAGGGTGAACAAGTAGAGCTGGAGTCTGGAAGAATGGCCCAGCCTACCAAGAGAACAGGAAAGTCAGTTGGGAAACCAACTGCAACACAGCAAAAGAAAGGGAACCTCTCTCCTCAGGAAGGAGTTCTGCCCTCTGAGGGAACTGAGCCTTTGGAGCTTGAACCTTATCAGGTTGAGCTCTTAGGCCCAGGGGGACCCTCAAGGGAGGAGCTGTGTAAGGGACAAGAAACCTGTCCCTCTCTTGAAGGCCTTAGGCAGCAAGCTGCTGAAGAGTCCAAGGGCAAGAAGAATGGAACACATAGGGTCTATTGGGAAGATGGACTCCTGTACACTGAGGCCAGAGACCCCAAACCTGGTGCCACTAGGAGAGTGGTAGTGCCTCAGCTGTTCAGAGAGTTCATCCTAACATTGGCCCATGACATTCCCCTTGCTGGACATTTGGGACAAACCAAGACGTGGGAGAGGCTAGTCAACCACTTCTACTGGCCCAATATGTCCAACATGGTTAAGGAGTTTTGCCTCTCCTGCCCCACCTGTCAAGCCAGTGGTAAGACAGGTGGGCACCCAAAGGCCCCCCTCATTCCACTTCCAGTGGTGGGGGTCCCCTTTGAAAGAGTGGGTGTGGACATAGTTGGTCCACTAGAACCTCCCACAGCCTCAGGAAATATGTATATCCTGGTAGTAGTGGATCATGCTACCAGGTATCCTGAAGCTATTCCCCTTAGGTCGACTACTGCCCCTGCAGTAGCCAAGGCCCTCATTGGTATCTTTACCAGAGTGGGTTTCCCTAAGGAGGTGGTGTCTGACAGAGGTACCAACTTCATGTCAGCATACCTAAAACACATGTGGAATGAGTGCGGAGTGACTTACAAATTCACTACACCCTACCATCCACAAACTAATGGCTTGGTTGAGAGATTCAACAAGACATTAAAAGGCATGATCATGGGGCTCCCAGAAAAACTCAAAAGGAGATGGGATGTCCTCTTGCCATGTCTGCTTTTCGCTTACAGAGAGGTGCCACAGAAGGGAGTAGGATTCTCACCCTTTGAACTTCTGTTTGGTCATCCTGTAAGGGGACCACTTGCTCTTGTTAAAGAAGGCTGGGAGAGACCTCTTCATGAGCCTAAACAAGACATAGTGGACTATGTACTTGGCCTTCGCTCTAGAATGGCAGAGTACATGGAAAAGGCAACCAAAAACCTTGAGGCCAGCCAACAGCTCCAGAAGTTTTGGTATGACCAAAAGGCTGCACTGGTTGAGTTCCAACCAGGGCAGAAAGTCTGGGTTCTGGAGCCTGTGGCTCCCAGGGCACTCCAGGACAAATGGAGTGGCCCTTACCCAGTGCTAGAAAGGAAGAGTCAGGTCACCTACCTGGTGGACCTGGGCACAAGCAGGAGCCCCAAGAGGGTGATCCATGTGAACCGCCTTAAGCTCTTCCATGACAGGGCTGATGTGAATCTGTTGATGGTAACAGATGAGGATCAGGAGGCAGAGAGTGAACCTCTCCCTGATCTTCTGTCATCAGACCCAAAAGATGGCACAGTAGATGGAGTGATCTACTCAGACACCCTCTCTGGCCAACAGCAAGCTGATTGTAGGAGAGTCCTACAACAGTTTCCTGAACTCTTCTCCTTAACCCCTGGTCAGACACACCTGTGTACCCATGATGTGGACACAGGAGACAGCATGCCTGTCAAAAACAAAATCTTTAGACAGTCTGACCATGTTAAGGAAAGCATCAAGGTGGAAGTCCACAAGATGCTAGAACTGGGAGTAATTGAGCGCTCTGACAGCACCTGGGCTAGCCCAGTGGTCTTGGTCCCCAAACCTCACACCAAAGATGGAAAGAAAGAGATGAGGTTTTGTGTGGACTACAGAGGGCTCAATTCTGTCACCAAGACAGATGCTCATCCAATTCCTAGAGCTGATGAGCTCATAGACAAATTAGGTGCTGCCAAATTCCTAAGTACCTTTGACTTGACAGCAGGGTACTGGCAAATAAAAATGGCACCTGGAGCAAAAGAGAAAACAGCATTCTCCACACCTGATGGGCATTATCAGTTTACGGTTATGCCCTTTGGTTTAAAGAATGCCCCTGCCACCTTCCAAAGGTTGGTGAATCAAGTCCTTGCTGGCTTGGAGTCCTTCAGCACAGCTTATCTTGATGATATTGCTGTCTTTAGCTCCACCTGGCAGGATCACCTGGTCCACCTGAAGAAGGTTTTGAAGGCTCTGCAATCTGCCTCTTCCTACAAGGGTGCTTTGTCGGAGACCTTTTAATCACCAATAGGTGACTGGTGGTATGAGTGTGCTTTCAGTCAGAGGGTATGAAGACTGAAGAAATGTTCACTACAACAACTTAATTGTGTTGAGACACTATCACTTGGCACTTCACCAGGGCCTATATTTTGGCATATGTAATCTTCTGTAAGTGGGAGGAACATAGATGTGTGTCTGGGTTCTCACACCCTGGTAAGTAATGTGATAATCCACCATTCATTAAATCTGTTAGAAGATACTCATGTAATTGCATGCATTCCTCAAGCAAAAACAGTGAAACAAGTCGTCCACAAATTGAGATCTAGATACACTGTCAAGAACTTACATTACCGAATATACCTTCACATCAAAAAGATTAGGATGATTACATCTCAGTCTCTCACTCTGTGTTTTTAACCTCTGCAAAGGCCCAGAACCCTATTACATTGAGAGCCTGACAAGGTCTACTAGTTGTTTTTAGCTCGCATTTCTCTAATCTTCCTACCCACTGACTGGAAATACCTCGTTCAGGCGGTTGAGGGCACTTGCTCATTTAAGCATATGCTGCCACTGAGTACATACAGACTCCACGGTGAATCAGCCAGTTAGAGTGGAAAAGTATACCCCCCCAGTTAACGCTATTAGTATGACATACAAAGTGATAATTATGGCTGCTTGGGACCAGTTTGAAATGTGACTTCGTCCTCTTCCATTAGAAATGTCTGATAATTATTTTTTATATTGGTTTAGTATACTTTGTACTCAAAGGATGTTGTTTATTAAGCATTTTTTCATTTTTACCTACATTGTTTTATAATTGTGATGATTAAATACTGGTAAAGCGAGTACATACTAGGACTCCTCTTGTGATCAACACGCCCTCATCTTACTAAACTCTGGGCCTCATAGAAGAATGCATTTTTTTGTCCTCCTTTTCACCCCATATTACAGAATGCACACAGTCCAAGCCTAGTTCCCAGTGGATTCAGTGTCTCGAGGAAGTGCGCTTCGTTTTTTTTTACTCAGACACTGAGACTCGGCATGCAGAGCTTGTGGCTCTGTTTGAGCATTTTCCTAAGTGGTATAAATATTTTCCTGCATCTTGGTATCCATACATTTTATACCAATCTCAGCCTTCTGACAACACTTACTTTTGGAGGTGAGTTTTCTCATTTTTATTTTTTGTTAAATTTCTTACAGTCGTTAAGAGTTGATCCTGGCTGATTAAATTCTTGCTCACTCACATCAGGCTTTCCGAGTAAGTAATTTTATTGATTCCTAGCACATTGGGTATTTTTCACAAGTGTGTATTCTTGGCACATCGTGAAAGGAGACCGATTAAAGTATAGTGTAATCCATTATTGAATATGGCACTTACTCCTGCACTTTAGTGATTCAAAAGTAGTTATTACTATTTTATTTATTTTCCTAGATGTGCCATAATTGCTGGCCCTGATGAGAACCAATATCCGTAACTGGGTCGAAATGTCATTGATATTTAAAACACATACATACCAATTTAAAAAAACGTAATACATAAAAATGTGTGGCATTAATATAACCTTTGATTTGGGCAGATATGAATGGTTGTCTGTCATTCTATGGAACGCACAAGTTCATGTTACTTGTTTCTTTGTTGTTTATGTATGTATTGTGTATTATTTTAAGTTTTTGGTTCCGTTTTTCATAACAGGACAGGGTTCACATGCATTATATAAGAAATAATTAATACATGTTTATGGTGATGGCTCTATCATTTTGTGTTGTGAACAGAACAACTGTAAACAATAACTGTTGTATTTTTATATGTGAATTTGTTATCTGCAAGACATCGACAGCTGAGTTTGTCAGCCTTGGAGTTCAAAGTTCGTGCCAACTGCTGCATGACCAGGAAGACGTCCTATCGCTCCAACTACGTTTAGAGGTGCAGGGCCTCCTCTCATAGGTCCACGACCTGACTCAGTCCTGTTTGTTGCAATACCAAATGATGGTGGTGTTGTCTGTGAACAGCTGAACAAACCTTTCTTTGATGGGTAGGAGGAAGATTTTCAATCCCAAGTGAATATCCCTCAGCTCCAGAATGTTGATGCGGAGCATAGATTATGCCCCAAACCAGAAGAGAGGAGTCAGTCACCAGTGTCCGTTTCGAGTAGGAAAGGGAGAGGGGTCTGAAATGCAGGACCGAGGCTGAAACATTAGGATCAGAGCCCGACTTTCCTGGACTACAGAGTTTAGGCATGGAACTGTCCAGTGTCTACATTGACTCTGTTGAAAGGGAGCATCTGATAAGGAGTCACGTGTGACTTCGGCTAATGACAGTGAACCCCAGAGAGTGCTGAAAGTTCACCATAGTCTGGGGGTGGTTGACAACTTGCTGTGGCGAGCCCGCTTTCAGCAGCCAGTAAACGAGGTAGGGGAAGACTCCTGCCCTCTGCAGGTATGCTGCAACCACCACCAACACTTAAGGGGCACTGGTGAATTCAAAGGGAAGCACAGCAAACTGGAAACGCTCTAGGCCTACCATGGACCACAGGTAATGCTTGTGGGCCTGCAAGGCAAGAATGTGGGAAAAAAAAGGCCTGGAGGCTCAACATTAGAGGGTCAGGGCAGCTAGAACCTTTGCCAACATGAGTATCTTGAATTTCTCTATCCTCAGAAAAGAGTTGCGAGAGAGGGGATCTAGGATGGGACAAAGTCCTCCGTCCTTTTTATGACACCATAAATTAGTGGTATTAGCAACCATGTCTTACTTCTGATCCTGGCACCCTCCTGGTGGCTCGTTTGGTCAACAGATCCTATACTTCCTTATGGAGCAAAAAGAGATAGTCCTCCATCAGCCATTCTAGGGATGGTGGAAAGGGTGGTGGAGTTTCCATAAAGGGTAAGGTATACCCCTTCTGAACAATCTACTTGTTGGAAGTTATTGTTTGTCATTGGAAAAGGTGGTTTTAAGGTTAAGGCAGCAGGAGACGGGACAGTACACTGGGTGTTGCTCCCGCATCATCTCTATGGGATTCGCATCCCGACCAAAAAAGAGTGGGAAGCTTGCTGACCTGGGGGATCAGATTAGCACTATGAACACCCATAGGATCCTCAACCATGGCCACAGAAGGGGCAAAAGGACTGTTGCTGGTGGTGGAAGTCCACTGAGAGGTCCAGGGATCAGACAGCGACTCAGCTCTCTTTGAAGCACTTAAGTGCCATGTTAGCCTTGTCAGTGAACAGGCGGGAGTTGCCAAAGGGCACTTTTATCAACGATAATTGGACATCCTGTCATAACCTAGAGGACTGCAACCAGGCATGGAGGTAGAGTGCCACTGAAGAGGCCATGGCCCAGTCAAATCAGTAGTGTCCAGTCCACACTAAATGTTGAACTTCGTTGCATCCCTGCCATCAACCAATGCCTGGCTCAGAATGGCCCAGCCCTCCTCTGATGCATGGGCACCAGCTGCGCAACTGAATCCCACAAGGCATAGGAGTATCAGCCCAGGAGACATGAGGTATTCACTGACACAATACTAACCTGGTGGAAGAAAAGATCTTCCTTCCAAAATGATCAAGCCTCCTGGATTCCTTATCTGGTGGGGTGGTAGAATAAGCGCTTGGGCTTATCCTGGCTGTCAAGGCCTGCACCATCATGGTCTCAGGAGAGGGATACGGGACAGGAAGGCTGGGTCCCCAGGTGCAAAGCAATGATGTCAGGCAATCATTTTGAGTATGGGGAAACCACTGCAGGCTTTGGGCCATGGACACAGGAGAACGTTGGTGAGGGCCTCATTAAAGGAGAGTTGGAACTCCGCATAGCTCAACCGCAACTGAAGAACCTCTGTCAAGAAATTGGTCTTGACGTTGACAAATGGTAATTGCAGATCAAGAACTTTCGTTGCCCTGCGCATCATGGTCATAGAAGATTACCTTCCTTCATGGCAGGGGCTGTAGGAAAACACCACACCAGTGTCTGGCAAGGTGTCCGGCAAGGTGTCCAGGCCACTGACATCACCCCTCTCCTCATACCAGTTTCCCTCCTAGTAGCAGTTGTCCTACAGGAGACACCAACCCTTTACTACAGGAAAAGAGGGCCCATCCAAGGACAGGAAATATGGGATTGGATAGGATACAGGTGTCAACGGACTAGACGAACAGCAGCACCATCTCGGAGTCAGAGAGAAGAATAGGTTCCTGCTCTAGCAGTACCATCAACTTTATCGGTTGGACTGGGACCAGGTAAGGTAGAGGAACTGGTGTTGGCATCAGTCCAGATACGGGAGCGGATCCAGAGGACCCCGCTGCCATCGAGGGTGGACCCGCCGACAATAACCAAGCAGGGAGACCTCTCAGCTCTGTAAGGCGTGCCAGAGGGAGAAGTGGGCTCAAATATGGAGTGCATGGCAGAATAAAACTCCTTGAGTTGGGTCATGGAAGTGTGGAGGAAACCTGGCCACCGGCTTGGCAAGTGGACTGTGGGAGCGGGGCCTAGAACACTTTGACTTCTTCTTATGCTTCTTCAACTTACTTAACTTCAAAGACTAGTACTTGGAGTGAGAAAATGATTGTCCATGGAAATGGCTCTGAGAATGGGCCGAGATCTACCTCTGGTTCGGGCCCAGGATTGGCGTGGAGCCATCCGCTGCCACTCCATCAGAAGCTTCACTGCCTTCTTGCGAATTGCCTTCGCGTGCATTAACATGCAGTTGATGCAGGCCTAGGGGTTGTGGCCCGAGCCCAGACACCTCAGGAAAACCAAGTGTGGGTCACAGACAAATATCTGCCCGGGGTATTCTTCACATGGCCTAAACCCCACTGGTTTGTTCGGAGACATGTCTCTAGCACACTAGGATCAAAGTTCCATAAAAGTTAGCAAAAAGTTGAAAACAATTGTCAAAAAGTGACCGCGGTAGCTCTCTGGATCCATGCTGTAAACACTGCCCTTTCTGCAGGGTTTTCCCTTTTGTTTTTGGGTTCCAACCTCCTGTTTTTGATCCTCTGCTGAATTTTGCTTTTGCTGGCTTTAGTGCTCTAGGCCAGTGGTTCCCAACCTTTTAACTTCTGTGGATCCCCACTTTATCATTACTAGAATCCGGGGACCCCCAATGAATTTTTATTGGAATCCAAGGAGCCCCCCACGCCCTCCCCCCAACTGAGTCATTACTGAAAGCTGGGGACCTTATCTGCTAATATTGTTTCATTTTCTAAGCAGTCGCGAACCCCCTGATTAGGCTTCGCGGACCCCCAGGCTGGGAACCACTGCTCTAGGCATTTTACCACTTGTGACCAGTGCTAAAGTGCAAGTGCTTCCTGTCTAAATGGTATTGCTGATTAGTTTATCCATGATTGGCATATCTGATTCACTAGTAAGTCCCTTGTATATTGCACAGTGTGTGCCCACGGCCTGTAAATCAAATGCTTCTAGTGGACCTGCAGCACTGATTGTGCCACCCACGAGTATCCCTGTAAACATGTCTCAGACTTGCTACTGCAGTGTATGTGTGTGCAGTTTTAACGACCAGTTCGACCTGGCAAGTGCACCAACTTGCCAGGCCCAAACCACCTCTTTTTCTGCATGTAGGACACACCTAAGGTAGGCCCTATGTAGTCCCATAAGCAGGGTGCAGTGTATTTGAAAGGTATGACAGATACTAGTGTTTTTTACAAGTCCTGATTGTGAAACACTGCTAAATTCGTTTTTCACTGTTGCAAGTCCTATCTCTCCCATAAGTTAACACGGGGATTGCCTTGAAATATCTTTTAAGTGTAATTTCCCAGTGGGAACAGATAGAGATGTGGAGTTTGGGGTCTCTGAACTCACAATTTAAAAATACATCTTTTGGTGAAGTTGGTTTTTAAATTGTAAATTTGAAAATGCCACTTTTAGAAAGTGGGCATTTTCTTGCTTAACCATTCTGTGCCTCTACCTGGCTGTGGAAAGCACTTCTGGGTGAGGATGACAGTTGGGCCTTTGTGAATTCACTATAGACAGTCACACAAAGGGAGCTGAGGTGTGCCCGCCATATCCTGAGGCGTCTTCCTGGGCTAGAACGATGGGAAGAGCTGACGCTTACACCTGAACAGGGCTGTGTTTGTCCTTACACAAAGCAGTCTCCAACCCCCTTGAGTGTGTCTGGGGCCAGGGCAGGAAATGCAGGGTCTTGTGCACTACAAAGACTTTCCTTTGAAGTTTGCCTGCTTCAAAGGCAGAAAGGAGTATAAGTATTGGCCATCTGAGACCACAACTTTGGAATCCTTCTGGACTGAGGACATCCTGCCAGGAAGAGGTAGATGCTGTAGGAGGGACTGCTACTCTACCTGTTGCTTTGCTGTGCTGGCCTGCTGCTTGCTTCTTCTGTCCTTGGAGTGAAAGGACTGGACTTTGCTTTCTACATCCTGCTTCCAAAGGTTCTCCAAGGTGCTTGGACTGAGCTTGTTTCCTGTTAGAAGTCTCATGGACATCAAAGACTTTATCTGCCAGCACCTGGACTCTCTTGCTGAGAGTCCTGACTTGCCAAGTGGTGCACAATCCAGTTCCTGAGCCCATAGGAATGAGTTCTGGTGAAATGAAGAATAAACCAAGTACATCGACTCCACAGCAACTTTGGAGCCAACGACTGCACCGCTGCCTGCACCGGAGCCATGGTCCTTGCTGAGTGCAACGATGCCGCAGGCCCAATGCCACTGCAGTGCCTCTGAAGTCCCGCCACAGCGTGAGTCCCAAGTGCCGTGTCACCGACGTCCATGACACCCAACTCCGTCGCAGCAACTGTTGCCCCGTAGTGACATTGCAACACCACAAAGTCCACACCTCGCAACCTGCTGGATTCATGAACCCGCTGGCGCAGTAAAGAACTGATGTCTCACCTCCCTGGTAGCAGTAAGGAACTGATGCGCACTGGTGACTCCTCATGCAATGTCTTTGCTACCTCATTGTTTTCAAAGGTACTGTGCCTGGGGTCCGTGCAACTCAGTGACCAGCCTGCTCTATCTTGCGAGTGGCATCAAACTGTTGGCACAACTCCATCAACGATGTCATGATAGCCCTAGTTAGCAGTATTGTGTTTTTAAATGCTTTTTCAGAGATTTAATCTTAAAAAATTCGTATCTTTGCTTGTGTATGTTGGATTGGTGCCATTTAGGTCTTGTTTTATTCAGATAAATATTGGCTATTTTTCTAAACTGGTGTGGAGCACTTCTGTAGTATTTTCACTGTGTTACTGTGTGTGAGTACTAATACTTTACACATTGCCTCTGAGAAAAGCCTGACCGCTCGTGCTAAGCTACCAATGGGTTGAGCAGGGGTTATCTTAGGTGTGGCCCCCTTACCCTGGCTAGCGTGAGGGGTCCTACTTGGACAGGATGCAAACCACTGCCAACTACAGACCCCATTTCTATCACATGCGGAAAGAAAGAAACTGTTGTCAGTGCGCTGGTGTTTTGTCTATATAGACAGCGCACACACTTCTCCATATGCAGACAAAGCCAGCAGGGAGCCAATCGATGCCACCTACTGGCGTGCAGAGCTACTGCTCAAGATTTCCAAATCAAGTCTGATACCTGGTGAATAGTCTAAGGCATGGGTACTCACAAACTTTTTCTCGGGGGCCAAAATTGCAGTATGGTTTGCGGCCGAGGGCCGCACTGAAGTGACAGCGGGGGGCGGGGCGTAGAGGGGGAACAACCACCCCACCCCCTTTTTCAAAACAATGCCCCTACCCCAGTAACACACACAGCGCGCACACATACAGCGCCATCTGCTCTCACCCCTACCCCAGTAACACACACAGCGCGCACACATACAGCGCCATCTGCTCTCACCCCTACCCCAGTAACACACACAGCGCACACACACACAGCACCATCTGCTCTCACCCCTACCCCAGTAACACACACAGCGCCATCTGCTCTCACCCCTACCCCAGTAACACACACTGCGCCATCTGCTCCCACCCCTACCCCAGTAACACACACAGCGCCATCTGCTCTCACCCCTACCCCAGTAACACACACTGCGCCATCTGCACACAGCGCCATCTGCTCTCACCCCTACCCCAGTAACACACACAGCGCCATCTGCTCTCACCCCTACCCCAGTAACACACACTGCGCCATCTGCACACAGCGCCATCTGCTCCCACCCCTACCCCAGTAACACACACAGCGCCATCTGCTCTCACCCCTACCCCAGTAACACACACTGCGCCATCTGCACACAGCGCCATCTGCTCTCACCCCTACCCCAGTAACACACACAGCGCCATCTGCTCTCACCCCTACCCCAGTAACACACACTGCGCCATCTGCACACAGCGCCATCTGCTCCCACCCCTACCCCAGTAACACACACAGTGCCATCTGCTCTCACCCCTACCCCAGTAACACACACTGCGCCATCTGCACACAGCGCCATCTGCTCTCACCCCTACCCCAGTAACACACACTGCGCCATCTGCACACAGTGCCATCTGCTCTCACCCCTACCCCAGTAACACACACAGCGCCATCTGCTCTCACCCCTACCCCAGTAACACACACAGCGCGCACACACACAGCGCCATCTGCTCTCACCCCTACCCCAGTAACACACACAGCGCGCACACATACAGCGCCATCTGCTCTCACCCCTACCCTAGTAACACACACAGCGCGCACACACACAGCGCCATCTGCTCTCACCCCTACCCCAGTAACACACACACACAGCGCGCACACACAGCGCAATCTGCTCTCACGCCTACCCCAGTAACACACACTACATTAAAAACAAATAAATAAATAACCAAAGAGCCTTACCTGACTCAAAGCACTGTAAAGATGCCACAAATGTGGAACAGCAGGCAGGCAGGCGGGCAGCAGACGACCAAAGCCCCATAAAAGTTAGCTGCAAGCGCTGACTTTTATGGGGCTTTGGCTTCCAGGATCGTCAGGGCAACGCCATAAACAATGGCCGCCGTATGTAAACATAGAGGAGGGCCGCGGGAGCATGCTCCCGCGGCCCTCTTCTATGTTTACATACTGCTGCCATTATGATGTGGCGTTTGGTGTGTGTCTCGCGGGCTGCCAAGCTAGGTCCGTGGGGCCGCTGGCGGCCCGCGGGCCGTACTTTGAGTACCGTTGGTCTAAGGTGAGGAATCTATGGTAAGACTATCAGAAAACAGCATTGGAACACATTCAATATAAGCTATGTTAACAAATATGCACACCATAATATTTAAGGCATTTGCAAAGAAAACCTAATTTTAGTATGAGCGCCCAAACCAAACTAGATGTTTGACAGCTAAATCATCATCAAAGACTTCACCTTGACCTTATGCCCCAGCCAGCTCCCATGTCCTTGACGCAGCATTCTGCACCTTCCCATTACTCTAAAAACATTATTCACAAACGGTAGAGTCACATGACAAGTTGGCTCACTCATCGATCTGTGCCAGTCTAGAACTTTGTGGCATATCCTAAACTCATCAGCACTGTGTTTGGAAGCTGGCTCTGCATATACTATTTCAAAGTAAGAAATAGCGTGCACAGAGTTCAAGGGTTCCCCTTAGAGGTAAGATAGAGGCAAAAGTAGATCATTCTAATGCTCTATTTTGTGGTAGAGTGGTCGAGCCGTAGGCTTATCAGAGGGTAGTGTTAAGCATTTGTTTCACACACACAGGCAATAAATGAGTAACACACACTCAAAGATTTACTCCAGGCCAATAGGTTTTTATATTGAAAAATACCTTTTCTTAGTTTATTTTAAGATCCACAGGATCAAGATTTACATTAAACACTTTACATGAAAGGTACTTCACTTAGATACTTTAGGAACTTTGAATAAAAGCAATATCATATACAGTCTTTGTAAAAATGGCAATAAGCTATTTTCAAAGTGGACACAGTGTAAAAATCAACAGTTCCTGGGGAAGGTAAGTAAAGGTTAGATTTGGAGGTAAGTAAAACACTTACAGCCTCAGTTCTGGGGCATAAGCAGCCCTCACCTGTGGTATAGTGCACCCTGCCTTAGGGCTGCGAGGCCTGCTAGAGGGATGACTTACCTATGCCACAGGTATTATTTTGTGTTCATGGCACCCTGAGGGGGATGCCATGCCGACTTTGCCTTTTTCTCCCCACCAACACACACAATTTGCAATGGCAGTGTGCATGTGTTAGGTGAGGGGTCCTTAAGGGTGGCACAACACATTTTGCAGCCCTTAGAGACTTTCCCTGGTCACAAGGTCCTTGGTACCACTGGTACCTTTTACAAGGGACTTATCTGTGTGCCAATTGTGGAAACAATGGTACATTTTTAGTGAAAGAACACTGGTGCTGGGGCCTGGTTAGCAGGGTCCTAGCACACTTCTCAGTCAAGACAGCATGAGTATCAGGCAAAAAGTGGGGGGTAACTGCAACAGGGGACCATTTTCCTACACACTGCTCACCAGGACTTTCTGCAGTGGCCTCAAGACAAAGTATGTAAAACCATTTCTGAAGCCACCGGGACTAGATCCTGACCCAGCAATCACGCGTTTCATGGGAAATTTAATCTAGAAAGCACATTGAAGCAACTATCCAAATCCTTTGAATACTTGGGCACCTTGTCTAATGTCCGAATGGTTTGTCTTCTATGACCGTGTGGCAGGGTGTTTTTGAGGGGCAACACCTGAAAGGGGTACATAATATTGCCAAGGAGCTGAGAGTGCAGTTCAGAGGGTGTAGATTGGGGGAGAGAGTACAGTATTTTTCTATCGAGTAGATACAGCAGGAAATTATTAAGGCAAAAATTAAGTACTGTCCAACACTACACCATACATATTCACTTGATTTCGATTATTTTCACAAGGGGATTTCCTCATTCAATTTCTCTGTGTTGTCCAGTAGTTGACTCTATAGATTTGAGGTAAGATGTATTCAAGGGGAGGTTCAGCCTCCAATGTTCATATACATCGTAGGTGAGAGGTTCTTGACTTTTTGACTCTGTGAATCCCTATTATATCAGTAGTGAAAGCCGATGGCCCAAGCCTTAGCAATTTCCACAAATTCAAGCTAACAGTACACAAAAATGCAGAAATAATTTCACATAAAAATACACACAGTATTAATAATTTGAACAATTCACAAAAAATAGAAATTGTAATTTTAAAGGAAGGTTTGAGCTTTAGCTTTTCAAAATTTGGTTTTATTCCTAAAAGATGAAGTAATATGCTACACTGTAGTATAGATCTTTCTTTATTTGCTCCTAACGCATGCTCTCTGTTTATAGTGTTTTAAAATTCTCAAATTTGTTTTTTTACGTATGTATACATTATCTAATTTTCTAAACAGTTGCAGATCTCACGAGCAGGTGTTGAGAACCCCTAAGGGATGCACAGACCACAAGTTAAAAACCACTGCCTTAAGAAGTTTATGCTTCTCCTCAGTCTGGCAGTTAAGGTGAAAACCTGCTGAAAAATGCAAGTCCTCTCTACCACCTGAAGCACCATATAGCTCTTATTTTCATTGCACAGTTTGGAGTGCAGGCTTCTGCCGTTGGACCTACCCCATTTGCCAGTTGTATGGTAAATTTGTCCATCTTTGTTTGGACATGTGTATTGGGACCCTTGTCTTTCCCCATCGTTGAATGCAGTATAGAGCATGGCAAGGGGAGGAAGGAGGGCCAAGATCATAGAACTCCAGCATACTGTGACAAGAAGAGGAAAGCTCGCAACCTTCCATCAATACCCTCTTTTGCTATCTGTGGGCTGACCCTCAGCACCCCACACAGGTCAAGCCAGGGCACAGCAATGCCAATTAGAGTCAGACTAGATGGGGTTAGGGGAGAAAATAAGGTGGGTGAGAGCGAAGAGACACTGATCGATATTGTCTCCTCGTATCCCACACCCTCCAAGGTCAGCAGGCCCAGCTCGCTTGCTCCACTCAATCAGGGGGAGGGGAGGCACGAGCAGCTGAGGGAAGTCCCGTACCTCGGCTGATGAGGCTTTTACTCTTCCAGTCCGTCAGCCCCTGGGGAAGGTAGCAGAGACCAACATGACATGTCACCCCAGCACACTGATAAGGCCTCTCCCCCATGCTGCCGGCTTTTGAGGAGACCATTGGGTGCCTTACCTCTCCTGCCACACCACAGGTAAGTAAAATGGTCAGTGGGGCCCTTGTCCCCGATCATTTACCTCCATGAGGCAGCACAATCCTTCCCCTGCCTGGGGAGAGAATGGGGGTGAAAAGTGGGAGAATGTCTCATATCCAGGGCGGCCCTCAGCATGTCTGAAGGGACCGTGTGCAGGCAGAGACTGTGCAGCCCTAGCTGGCAGCCAGACATGTCTTGGGGCACCACTTATCTGCTCCATAAGATGCACATTTGGGGCGTCGCACTCCACTCACCCAGAGCAGCTCCACTGGATCATTCAGCTCGCTCAGCACCGCACCGCACCGCTATTTTGGGCCACGATTAGTCCAGTGGAGAATGGTGCCAGTCAGGCTCCAGGAGCCCCATCCCACAATTAATAGAAAAAGGTGGCACTAGGTATTGGAGTGGCAACAGAGTGTGGTATGATTGAGCCCCTTTGAATCAGGATTCTCATGGAAGGCGGAAAAGGTCTCGGCACGTAAAAGAAACACATCCACCATCTTGGTCACCCCCCCTTGCCTTTCTTTTAACATTATTTCATTATTTGCTTCTGCTAACATTGTGTGATAGAGACTTCTAGCGCAGATTCCTTACCTTAGAATTTGCCTAGACATCAGACTGAATCTGGAAGATTTTTTGTTAGCCGTACCCCTGGTAGGTGGCATCGTTCAACTCGCATGGATTGTCGGCAAAGTCTGAACCGTAAGTGATGTCCACGGCACCTATATGTGCCAGCTAGCTCAGAGTCAGAGAAGAGCTACCCCACCAGTCACTCTATGACTGAACGTGTTTCGCCATTTTGTCGACTACTTTTGCGGTTTTTGATCTGGTGTGTCAGGGATGTCATTGAGACGGCTAACATCAAGCCTTGCAGCACCTGTCCTTGACTGATGTCGGTGACAGACCCGAAACTTGTTTGCCCTTGGTGCCTCGAGCATGACAACGACCCCAAGTCCTGCTCTGACTGCTGCACCATAAACCCAAAGGCCTTAAGGGATAATCTCCTGGCATATTGGCGTGCAACGAGGTGATGTTTGAGGTCCTGGACAAGAGAAAGGTCCCAGGAGTGGTTAAGGAGCCCGAGATCCCTGTTACACTTCAAGTCATCGGGCCACTCTGGTATGTCCCGTCACAAGAAGAAGTTATCGTCGAAGAGGTCTTCAACTTCACCTTGTTTGTCGGCCAACGAGACAAGGGAGTGTCATGCATCAAGACCTGGCCCCGTGGTAGAGCCTGCGCCCTGGCTGACTGCGCCTCCCCGACTTTATAGGTGCCGGAGCGACCCCCAACCAACTGAAGGAGTTTTATGAGGCCATTCTTCTCATATTTGGGCAGACTGACTCCCCTGGCACCCCAGTGGTCCCTGAAGGGGTCAGCAGGGGCCCCTTCTGGTTCTTTGATGCTGTTTCCAGCACTATCTGGAGCCGTGCCCTCAAGGTGTGAGCCTGAGCCCTATTTCTATGGGCTAGCACTCTGGCAGGAATGGGGTGGGTCACTAGACCCTGGAGAGTGTCAGTCCTATGAAGATCCTAATAGGAACTGGTGTGAGGAACTGGGTGAAACCGGTGGACTGGATACTTGTCCAGTTACTGGCATGCTTTCTCCCCCTACCGTTTCTACATAGGAGGGAGCGTCTTTCCCATTGGTGGTGCAGAGGGTGGCTGAGGTCCTTCACCTTCAGTTATACTCTGTGGCATTTAAGAATAATGTCTTGACAGAGGTGCTGCAACTAGGAATGTCCCCCTCAGAATCACTACTCCTGTTCAATGAGGCCCTCACAGACGTCCTACTTGTGACTTGGTCCAATCCCACCAAAGGGGCTCCTGTGAATGGGACAATTGCCTGCTGCCAATGCACCCCTCCAAGGGAACCAAACTTCTTACAGCTATCAGTTAGAATTTACAAATATGCAAGCCCGACCTGAGTAAATCTGACGGTGGAAACCTTTCTTCACTGACGTTATCCTTTCCAGTCGAATCCAATGGATCCCGCTCGCATTTGTTACCACAAGGATCAAGATGCAAACAAATTGCCCATGGGGGTGTGAGGCAATTCTCTAAAAGACCAGTGTCTTACCTCACACTGGTGCCCACCAGTGTGAGGAAAGACACCAGTTTTGAATTGGGTTGGGTTTTGATGCTTCCAGATAGCGTCAGTGAAGAAAGGTTTTCCACCATCAGATTTCCTTGGGTTGAGTTTGCATATGGATAAGTGCCAAGTGATAGCAGTGATTAATCAACTGTGAGATGAAAGAGTAAGCCTCTGGTGTAAAGGTTTCCTTTTCTATTTGTTCTGAAGAGACCTAAAGAAGTAGGGGCTGAAACACGTCGACATCTGTCTGGAGGAATCTGGATAGTATTTGTGAAGGAGATGAAGACTTGTCAGATGGTTACAAGGGCAACAGCCAGGGGTGAGGTGCCCCTTGATATGGTGCCATGTTATGACTACCTCTTTATAGTGGACTGGATATTAAAATTAAAGCACAGCCATAAATAAGTGAATATAGGGAAGGTGTTATTGTCAAGATTGTATATTAGTTTATTGTGCATATGTATCAGTCGATATTTATGTATAAGTATATGTACTAATCAATATTATGTGAATTAAGGCTGCATTACTTTTACTTAATGTAGAGATAAACCCAGGCTCTGTGAGCAGACGACAAACATCTCCCCTTTGTTTGTGAAATGAATAAAAACTATTTTTTTGGGGCACAATGTTGGCCTTTCAGTGATTGAGGTTATCACTGTGAATAATTAAGGTTTCTAATTTTTTCCTAACATTCCATTTTTCCAGTGTTGGATTTAGCGGATCACGAATGGTATCTCTGCCTGGAGGTGGTGCAACACCTTTCTGCCCATACCACTCCTGCCCAGAATTCTCAAGAAGAACAAGAACAGCCAGATTCAAATCATCCTTCTGGCTCCTGACTGGGCACAGAGAGACTGGTATCCTGAGTTGCTTAGCATGGCCATTGATCATACGATCAGGCTACCTATTTGAGAGGATCTTCTGTTGCAGCAGCAGGGGAGGGCTCTTCAACCAAACCTGTGTAGTCTCCACCTTCTTGCGTGGAAATTGAGCGCGGGCAGTTAACAACTTTTGACCTTCCTCCCGGTCTGCGATGTCATCTTGGCAGCCAGGTGTCTCTCCACTAAGACGGTATACACCTGCCATTGGAAAGAATTTGTGGCATTGTGTGCAGAAAAAAAAAGTTGAACCCTGTTCTGCCCCCCTTTCTTAGATTCTCTTGCCCAGCAGGGCTCTGTTCTGGGCACTCTCAAGCGCTACCTTTCTGGTGTTTCTGCAGTTGCCTGACCAGCCGTCCCTTTTCAAGTACCCTATTGTAAATAGGTTTTTAAAAGGTTTCTAAAATACATCTTTCCTCCATCGCCATTTATCATTCCTCAGTGGGACCTTAATCTTGTTTTGGCATTCTTGTTGTATGCTCCCTTGGAGCCCCCATATTTGGCACCCTCAGGCTTCAAACAAAACAGCCTTTTTTGTGGTGATCGCATCTGCCCAAAGAGTGAGTGAGCTTCAGGCCTTGTCATCCAAATCTACCTACCTCACCATCTACCCTGAAAAACTGGTGCTTCGCACAAAAGCCTCCTTTCTTCCGAAAGTGGTCACTCCATTTCACGTAGGCCAATCCATCGCCTTGCCTAATTTTGACATTCCTCCACATCCCCGTACAGAAGAGTAGCGACTTCACCATCTGGACCCAAAAATAGCCTTATTGTTCTACCGTGACCACACAAAAGAGTTCCGGTGGACGACCACTCTTCCTTGGCTATGTCTGAGCGAAGAAAGACCGTGCCATGCAGAAGCAGGCCACCTCCAGATTGGTTGTACTCTTTATCAAAATCTTCTATGCACTGGTGAAAAAGGACTCTTCTGAGGGC
Organism: Pleurodeles waltl; assembly: GCF_031143425.1. Taxonomy (NCBI): domain Eukaryota; kingdom Metazoa; phylum Chordata; class Amphibia; order Caudata; family Salamandridae; genus Pleurodeles; species Pleurodeles waltl. The sequence continues at coordinate 156,981,838 of NC_090440.1, read as the reverse complement.
TTGCAATCTCATTCCACCAGAGCTGAACGTCTATTGTGTACCATAACCTTACAGTGGGCTTAGAGACCCACCATTGCTTAATGGCTGCACTAATAGTCGCTTTTTGCTTGCTTCTCATTCGATGGCTTGCCTTAATTTTACTGTATTTGTCCCTCTTATAGAGCATAGTTTGTTTGCCATCTTTTTTATTGGCTGACGGATGTCCTTCCTTTGCTCTCATTTAGGGAACCACTTCTTTTTATATTGAACACTGCTTGAAGTGCATGCATTTTCTTACTCATGTGCTGTTCACCCCCTCGAATACACGTCTGCCATTACTTCTCCCCCAGCTGCCCCCACCTGCTCCTTCATTGCTCCCTTACACTTTATCCTTTCCAGTCCATGAAATACATTAGTTTATTGTGTTTTTTGAGAGCCTGGCAGCTATAATTTGCTACCTAGCCCCAACAAGTGCTTTCACAAGTTTGTTGCTCCCTCGCTTCCTGAGCACTCCCACATTGCTCCCCCAGCCCTCGCAGTCAATTGCATTTTTTTTTACTTTCATTTTTCATACTAACCGGGCAGCTGCCTTTGCTACCTAGCACTCTTTTATTTAAAAAAAAAAAAAAGTAAATGGTGACTGCGTCATTTCATATGCTCACACCCATGCTCGCATGTATGTCATAACAGATGCCTACAGAATGCATCTCATTTTTTTGCTGATGCTGCACAGCATCCTAAGAAAGCATTCACATAACCAATAGGTCAACAAAGTGAGACTTATTGGGTTTGCTTGTACCTGTTTAGCAGGCAAACTTAACTTCTCGTACTCTTTATTTTAAATTAGGGCGAAACACCTCAGCAGAATTACAGTGCAGATCTGATTTTAATCGTTTTTTTTTTTTAAAGAAAAAGCTAAGTGCAAGGGACTGGGGCCAAATAGTCATAACTTTGAAAGAGTATAGCTACTTCACATGGTATGTGTATGTATATATGTGTGTGTGTGTACATACATATATATATATATATATATATATATATATAACAACTCCAACAGATCCAAAAAGGCGCACTCATCTCATGTCGGTGCCTGCATATGGGAAGGACCTATTCCCATCAATAATCTTCACACCAGTTTGACAATTGAGTCAAAATTGCGGCACGCACAGGATTTCATCAGACTTCTTTTATCCCATAATAGGACCCCAAACAAACTAACACCAACGCCTTTCGACCTTCCCGGTCTTGATCACGGCCAATATATGTGTAAATGTGTGTGTGTTTGTATGTAGGTGTATGTTTTGTAAAATGTGGTGGTATAAAAATCCCGATTTCAGAGAGACCTTTGAAATATGGAAAATATTTCACAGGTCCATATGAAATGAGTTCTGTCATCATAATGACAACCGCTAAAGCACACTGCAGAGCTTTACCTTTCTCAGGTCCACTGGGATTATGCAACAGTGGAGGACAAAATTATGCATTTGTGTTATAAGGCAAAATATGCATCAGATTCTCTGGCAGTTTTATATTATCCATTTGCATGGATGGTAAAGTGCATTCAGGATTATGGGGTAAATGCTTCAGCCACTGAATCGCCATTGCCCACTGCTCTATCAACCATTTATTCAAACCTATGTAGTTTAGTTCTAATCAGTTTCCATTGTTAGCTGCAATACAACAATCACTCGTTTCTACAAACAGAGATTAACATACAGAATGTGTTTTTAACAAAGCAAAAGGTGTTTTTTTTATAACCTACTAAATTATTAACTACATAATTGACTAATTTTCTCTGATGTTTGCTGCAGACAACCAAAATTATAGTCTAGTATTCCACTTATCACTTTCAACAAGTATTACTTTGTTTGTGAAAAACACCTTTTTCAAACTAAGTATTTAAAATATAAAAAAAAAAGTGGGTAACTTGTATAAGATGTTCTCATTTTGCCATCTTAGGGCTTCCAGCCTCTTGATTTAAGATGTCACCAGAACCCCTCCATCATCATAATACTGGACCATATTACACATTTACCTCCGTTTTAAGAATTGGCAGTGATATACATATCAATAAAAAGTTAATATAGATTTTTTTAAATTAAGATTGATATATTGTTAGATATTTGTTTTTAAAAAAACAATGCTTTATACTTTTAAAACATTTGAAATTGACTGTGGTTGAATTTGGTTTTAGCCCTTCCAGATAACTTGGGACTGTCATAGTTTGTACTCTTGCTTTAGGCCAGACTGCTGGTTAAAGGATGACAGTACTTTTGTTTGTATGCGACTATGCCTATCCTACAACAAGTCGCAACTGTTGTCCCACCCTTACCGGCTTCCAACACCGAAGCAGCAATTCTCTTCCACTGATCTAAAGACTATCTTACAGGCCATCCAATTCTACAAGGAAGCATTGGAATTTAGGATAAGAGAGGTGCAGGTAGATGTATCTCTTTTAGGCCAAGGCATGAGAATTATGGCCATGCGCGTGAACACAGCAGAAGGTCCAGTCTCCACCCTAGAGGGCGAGTTGGACACTGTCAAATGTACCATTTCCCAGCTTCTCTCTATCTCTGCAGTTCTTAAACGTGGGCAGACGATGCAGAAAATAGAATACAGATGTAATAGACATGGCTGGAGTCCTGAATTCCAAGGTGGAAACTGTCGCAGATGTACACGGCTGAGCGGGTACCACACTCCCTTGCCTAGGATTCACCCCCTGGCGGGGTGAGGGGGGGGGGGGGGGGGGGACCTCTGCATCCCATATTTCCCTAGATACTGAACCAAAGCAACAGAGATGCAATCCTTCGTGAAGCCCAGCAAGCTGGAACCTTGAGCTTTGGCTTCGTCCGCATGATACTTTTTCCAGATTAAACCACTCCGATCCCACTGCAAAGAAAATCCTAAAATGAAGTTAAACAAAAGCTCAATACCGCCAGATTCAAAGAGACTCATGACTCTAAAGTATACTTCTTTGATAACCCTGAAGTGGAACATGATATTCTTGGCAATCCCTAAATATTTTCGAGCTACGCAGCAAAAGTGGAGGACTCACAACATTTCTTAGCCCACACTTATAATGTGTTATGTACTACAGGGGTTTAGGGTGACAGATACTTCAAGGGGAGAAGTGTAGGCTGGAGGGCAGTTGGAAGGAGGGTTTGTGTTCCACTATTATCATTTTTTTTTTTTCAGTTTTAGGCTCTTTCACATATGCAAACAACTGACATATATACAGCCATGCTTTTCGGTGTAGGTACCATACACACTGGGGGACAGGCACTTTCCATTTTAGCCCCGGGACACCACCACTACCTACTGCTAATCATGATGATGGCTTTTAAGGTTAGGTCATGGAATGTCAATGGTCTTTTTGACAGCATTAAACGGAGAGCAGTCCTGCTCAGTTTTGAGCAGCTTATGCATGTGATAATGCAGGAAAGACACCTACTAAGCACCCATTGCCCTCTTTTTAGGAGGTTCAGTTACGACCGCATATACCATGCAGGCTTCACAAGGGGATTCCAGGGAGTGGCATTTCTTCTCCATAAAAAACTCCCACTGGTAGTGACTTCTACCATGAAGGAATAACAGGGCTGGTTTGTGGGGTTTGAGAGTCTCCTGGAAGGCCAATAATACAACTTCCTTAGATGTTGGCCACAGAATTGAAGCCGAAAGAAAGTGCCACACTGGTGTTCCCACACAGGATCACTATAATAGGAGGTGACTTTAATGCCTCCCTGGACCTAATTGTCAAATCCTCCAACACACTGAAGATGAACTGATTCTCCCAAGCGAAGCAGCTTTGGGCATGGATGGATTCTTTGGGGTTATGTGACCCGTGGAGGGTATGCCACCCCAGAGTTTGGGGGCATACTCACACCTCAGCAGCTCACCGTACCTCCTCACACGTATACATTTTGCTACTTGGTGCCCCTGATCTCCTTTGTTTGACAGGTGCTGGGATCCTTCCACAGGGAATCTCTGATCATTTACCTGTCATGGCTCAGTTCGGACAGGCAGAGGCTGTCCGCCTCCCTATCTGGAGTCTTAACGCCTGGAGTCTGCTGGACACTGCATATTCTGCATATTTGTTGACTGAACTACAAACTTACTTTGATCACAATATGAGTATGGTCCATTCTCCATGGACTCTGTGGGCAGTTGTGAAAGCCACGCTTGCATTGAGGTGTCTTAGACACCAAAAAGCCAAACTTAGTCAAATTACGGCACTCAAGCGTCAGATACTAGACCTACAGCACAAAATTTTAAGCAACCCCTCCAAAATCATTGACAGTCGACTCCATATCTCAGGGGAGTCCTTATGACTTATTTTGCTTGAGGAGGCCAGGCACTGCTGGAGAGCATCCATGCAACGGGTATACGAGTGGGGACATAAAAGCAGGGAATTACTTTATAAGATGCCCATCAGGGAGATAACCTCCAGGATTGTCCCCTAAATTACTGACCGGTCTGCCACTCTCAGGCATAAGTCGATGGAAATTGTGTCGATTTGTGCAGAGTACTATTGGACGCTGTACACTAATCAACCCTGGCCTCAGGTAAAGTGAACCCAACCAATAATTAACAATATTCTGCTGCTGACATTCCCATTTGGCTTGCCGTTCATACTTTGAGGACCCTCTCACACTAAAGGAGATTGTTGAGGCCATCACCAACATGAAATAGGGGAAAACACTGTGACCTGATGGGTTTCCCATAGAGTTTTAACATAAATTCTGGGACTAGGTTGGTCCCTACCTCTTGGCCCTTAATAGGGAGGAAGTAGGCAGGCCTTTAATAGGGAGGCGAATGACACAGGTAGTTCCCTGCTGAACCTGATGTTGCCATGACAGTGGTCCTCCATAAGGCAGAATAACCACCCACCCACTGCTTATTGTCCAATTTTCCTGATTAATGTAGAGATACAAATGTATGCGAAGACAGTGGCCAAAAGGCTCCAGTGAACTCTCCCTGTCCTAATCCACAAGGACCAATGTGGCTTCATGTCCACCCAAAGTATCGGTTACTGCATATGCTGCGTGCAAGAGGCCCAGGCCTACGCCTCAACTCTACAGGATCCTTATGCCCTCCTTTTAATAGATTTTGAAAAGGCCTTTGATTCACTCGACTGATCTTTTCTGTTTGAGGTTCTGGAGAGGATGGGGTTTGGTCCCAAATTCATAACTTACATGCAGTTGTTCTACATTGCCCTCACTGTTCAAGTGCTGGTGAACGGAATAATTTTGGACACCTTACCAATATGCGAAGGTACCAGCCAGGGATACCCCTGTCTCCATTCCTCTTTGCCCTAGCCACAGAACCTTTGGCTCAGCTATTCTGTTGTGATACATGGGTGCGATGGTGACAGTGGTGTGACCATATAGAAGATAGGTTAACTGTATGCAGATGACGTTGTCCTCTTTCTAGATAACCCTCATGTCTCGGGACCCAGAAATACTGACCTTGTACGGAGCAGCTTCAGGACTCAATGATTTTTGTAACAACTGTATTTTAATGATTTTGCGATAAACTAACAAACCATACAGAGCAATAAACTCAGATTACCAGTAGACATATTCAGAAGGTAATAGACATAGGAGTCCACAAGAGCAGAACACAGCATATAAATCATGGTAAACAGTATTTAAGGAATTCTTACTATGAGTGACATGATACAGTAGAGAGACCACACATGGTAATTGAACCGCAATGTATAAGAACTCAGCCTGGACACAGCTGGTCGTCCCAATAGTCATACAGCTACAACCCAAACTGACAAGTCAGTGTTTACCCTCAATACTAGTCTCGGACTCTGAAATGTTATCATCATTGAATTTATCCAAAAGTAGCCCCCAGGCCATTATCTCTTCCACAGCTCCCTCATCCGTATAAGCCATATGCATATGTTGTTCCTTAGTTGCACCGCATTACAAGACGTCTCAGAGCCCAACCTTCCTATACCCACTCTCCATTTAGCTAATAGAAGAGCAAGCTGTGCATGCCTGTATGAGATCTTTAACTCCTTTCGTCAAATCACAACTCCCAGAAAACAGGCCACAAGTGATAAAGGAACTGTCATCCTGGTAGCCTCCTCTATCCTTGGAACCACTGCTCCCCAAAAGAGCTGGACTTCAGTAAACTGCCAGACTAAGTGTCAAAACGTAGCATCCTGCTCCCGCATCTCAGACAATGAGCTCCCCTGGAACGATCTATTCTGTTAAATTTGTAAGGGGTCATATAGGTGTGGTGCACAAAATTAAAATGTAGTTGCTTAAACCTGTTACTGCAAGAGACAGTAAACACCAGTTCCAAGCCACTCAGTATGGGACATCATGCCCTCCAGATCCTACTCCCAGGCGCGCTGCACAATCCTTTTTTTGTATTTTTATATCCCTCTATTGCCTTATGAAACAAGGTGATGAAATACTGCCCTTCCCCCCCCCCCCAATCGAAGAAATGCACTCAGCACCTCCAACGGACCACCGGTAAGCCACTCCAAACCTCCGGCACCACACTCTCTAATTTGGCATGATGGAGAAAATGACCTGGACCGAATCCAATAGTGTCTTGCGCCTCCTGAAATGAGATGAAGAGCCCACCAGGGTACAAATATCCCACCACCTGACAGCCCCAAGCTCTCCACAACTCCATAGACATATTGGCAATCAATAGCCTGGAATGGTGCAAGATCCCAAATGGGCACTTCCCTATCAAATGGGGCTGTGCGCAACACTCTCCTCACCACTTGTTCCCAGAGCACGGCAGTAGTCCTGACTAAATATAGGAAGGGGTGTGCCCCGGGCTTCCCCACTCATCAAGAGATGGCCAAATGTATCCTTGCATGCTTTGAAGCAGCTGTTTTTCCCAAGTTCTACCTCAGCCAGCCATCTGCCGGCATGCTGCAAGTGGGGGCCTCAGAGTGAATTGGCACACATCACTCTTAGTTCTCATCCATGGCGATCACAGTGTAGTCACCTGAGACCCATCTATCCCTATCCGGAGGCTTAGCTTTCAGGATATGGGTGTTCATATCTCTACGATTACTGATCTCACCTGGAAACTTAATCTCACGCCCCTTTCCACTAACATGAAATATGACTTTCAGATATGGAAGCAAAACTCACTTAATCTGCTGAGTAAGGTGGCTGTATTCAAAATGATGGTCCTGCCCAGATTTCTCCATATTAACATTTCCCCTTTGATATTCCTAACAGCTGGTTCCAAACAATTAACGCCCTGGTCCCAATATTTTTATGGGCAAGTCGCCCAGCTCGCATAGCCCTGGACAAGTGCAAGCAGTCAGTATATGATATAGGATTGGGGATGGCTGGCATTAGGCTGTACTATTGGGCGATTCAACTGACAGTAATAAATGGTTGGCTAACCGGAGAGTGGGATGACCTGGGGTGCTGGCTGGAGCTTTTATATTTTAGCCTGAATGCTATTCTGGGACTGCTATATGGCGCACCACTTCCTAGCCGACTCCCTGAGATGACTGCAACGGTCATCAACGTGTGACGCATGGCCTCCAGTTTTACGGGCTAGGACAAGAAGCTTACACACTCGACCTCACTGGGACGATAGCTGCAGTACACTGCTCGCCTTGATGGCTTCAGACACTGGGACAGGATTGGGATTACCACTCTGGGTGACATGTGGAACAGGGATCACCTACAATCCTTACGAGAGCATCACCAACAGTTCATCCTATCTAACACACAGCAGCATAACTATTTACAGCTCCATCATGAACTATCGTATCACATCCAGGTCCCTACCGAAATACCCGGTCACAATCCCCTCAAAGCCAAACGCTTTATAGGCCACCTCAGTAAAGGTGCTATGTCCCAGATATCCCGTACACTGGTGAACAATGCGCCACAGGTGTTCCTGTCACTCAAACAGAAATAGGAAGGATGAATGGGCCCCCTGAAGGACATGGACTGGCGAGATGCACGGATGGTTTCCTGCAAATTAGCCATCTCCTCCAGGATGTGACTTATCTTACTGTATTACCTCTACGCCACTTATTTTACACCAAAACGCTTTTAGAAAACTGTGAAACTCCACTTACCCACCTGCTTCTGGTGTATCCACAACAAGGCTGATATTTTCCACAAGGTATGGGCATGTCCCCTGATGGCAGGGTTTTGGCAAGGCATTGAGCAAACAATCATGGGTTTTAGGCAGACGGGTAGACCTAACCCCACAAATAGGCCTTCTGGGTATACTAGAGGACCTCAGCAGTCCCCAATGTGAGTGAATAATGGTGGGGGTGGCTACAATAGTAGCCAAACAAGACAGTGCTCACAAATGGAGGACCCCTAGTTTAGTGAAGTGACGGCAGGGGTGGACTGGTGTGCTAAGATGGAACAATGGGTATATATTGTGCTGGAGGCCGTCCTCACAGCCATACAACAATCTGGGGGAAATGGTGGGACTACTATGGACTGGAAAGTATTGAATAACATGCATCTGGCTGCGAAAGTGTGGAATCAGTGTATTAGTGCTCTCACTGCGTTGTATATGAAGTGAATTGTGTTCATTGTTAAACGCAAAACAATAAAAATTGATTTATCAAAAAAAAGATAGGCATAAGAGTAGAAAGGGTTCCTTATGTGAACTGCTGGTGGTACTAAAAGGAAAATGATGCACAAATTCTACAGGCACTACGAGAACAGGGGAAGATGGACGCCTGCACATTCCAGAATGTTTTCGTATTCCACTGCACACTGGATAAAGATTCACTGTGTGAAAACTAAGCTGGGGACGCAGCTCAACTAATTGGCTTCTGGATGCTTGAGATTTTACTGTCCAATCCCACATGAATGTGTGTTGCAGGGAAAAGACACCATTGCTATAATCTGCATTATATGTCAAAAACTAAAGATTTGTCTTGCCCATCAACATAAAAGTTTGTATAATAGTATTTGTGTTATTCCACAACAAAATATGCCTCGTTATTGCACTTCAGCTAGTTTCTGGGAACGTGTGCCTAAGATGCACTCCATCATAAAGTACTGCGCAAAGTGATTTAATAAAGAAAATCCCAACCATGTGCAAATGGTGCTGTTGGCACAATGGTCTCCTACTCATTTAGGCACAAATAACAGTTAGGTTGCTGGATGTTTGCCTAACCATTAACATATACAGATAAGACAGACGATCATGTGCAACAATCAGATAGCAATTTGTGACATGGGTCAGTACAAATGCCTCTCTCCTACTTTAATCAAATAAGAAACTTTGGCCGATGGCACCAGACTGTTCCGGTTCAGTGGGGGAACAGCTGAATCTCCACTTTAATCTGGCACCATTCTATGGAGCCTGGAAAGGCAGTTGGAACAAGTCCATGTATACTTCGCCTGTTTAAACTCAGTTTACTTGTGCTAACAGCATACATATGTCTGAAGCTGCTGATAAACCACAGAAAGCTTAAATAACCCCGTTGCCATCCAAAACTAAAAACAATATCTACCCCCTACTAATGACCAAAGAACTACAGCAAATGTCCGTTTCAGCGGTGCAGTAGGGTTAATCTAGCTGGCTATACGGTTGAAAGAGTAATTTATCAACCTTGCAGAGCAGTAGAAGACAAAATTCTTTAAAACAGATGCTAAGTTCTTAAATTCAAAGAACATTACACACAAAGCACTAAAGTAAAGCAATAGGATGAAACAACAAATGCTGAAATGCCCTACTATGTATGGACAAGCACGATTAAACTAATAATACACTCATTCAGGAATCATCAAGAGTACAAGGGAACACATGGGTGCTCTAACTGAATGAAGACATGAGATCCCCCAAATTACATTTTCTTTCAAATCCTAGACGTAATCTGAAAGAGGTAAACAATGTGAATCATAATCAACTATAATGTCAACAAAAATTAACTGCTGGGAGAAAACACCCATAATTATCAAGATTGACAGCTTGCTCCTCGATTAATATCCAAAAGTATACAGATATTAGTCATGATATCACTTCACTCTCAAAATGCATGGACATCGATCAAACTTGGAAGCTTGGATGTCTCATCACCATCAAAACTGTCCCAACCCCTCCCCCCCCCCAAACAAAAAAAAACAGCTCCTCTCTTGGCTACCTCTGCTACCTTCTAGTTTAGAACTGGCTCTCAGCCCTCACATCAGCTGGGATATTGCCTATAATTGACTTCAGTGCCAGGAATCTTGTTAGGCTCGATAGTATACTTCATCTAGACCTAGATATCAACATATCTGGTGAAAGGAGTTCAACGCCAACTTCCTCTACTCAAACATCAAAAACTTCATATCAGCACTAAATGTTCTCACTAATCTATATGATTTTGCAATGCCTACATAAGATTAAAGAAACGTGCCCTTCTCTGACATTAAACAATCCAGACGTTTCTTCCTGAAATTACATGTAAGGGAATCACTGTAAGAAAATAAAGACTGTACGGGAAACTTACACCAATAAATTGGAAATGTGGTTTGTGTGGGGTTCAGGATATTAAAAATGTAAATTTGACGTCCTCTGTGAGTGGAGCAAACTCTTCCTCTCATTCATATGTAGGGTGGCTGTAATAAAGTAGAATGTTTTGCAGAGATTGCTCTACCTTTTCCAGGAACTACCTCTCATCCTTCCCGAATCAGACATAGGGTCCCTATAAAAAGTGACTGACACCGGGTAAAAAAAAAAGCACGGGTCTCATGGAAAATAGTGACTGCATACAAATGCTCAGGTGGCATGGGGTTGCCGAATATCAAGAACTACTACCAGGCGGCTCAGCTCTGCATCTTTTTTAGGGTGGAGCCTGCGTTGCATGCGCTCGTGCATGCGTATCGCAGCGAGACGCTTTAGTTATTAGAAAAGGGCTCGGAGCCCTGTTGACGTCACGTCAGTGTGTTTGATTGGTTTGTGGTCTTGCCTAGTAAAATCTGCTTGCTTTCATTAGTGGAAGGCATGCACACGTCATGCCTTTTCCGGTGGTTAGCCCTCCTCCAGCGCAGCGACCAAGTACAGAAAACATGCGAGGCTCGCTGTTTTCTGTCGGATCGTGGACTACTTTTTCTCTATTTTCCTAGCGCAATTTTGCTTTGCAGAAGTCGAGCGCTTACACAGTTAATTTCACTTTTTAAAGTACATAAAAGCACTTTTGCCGATAGATGAAAAGTTGGGTTAGGAGTTTACAGCGCGATCAGCTCTAACATGAGCAAACGCGAGACCCGTTGCATTGCAAATGCTTGTTTGATTAGTCGCTCTGTGAAACAGAGTACCACTGGATCCATATGGATTCAGCGGTGATGCACCAAGCTATACCACGGCTACCCAAGTATACAAGACCACAAGAATGCTATTTTTCTGGACTATTAAAACCAGCAATGCAAATATAGGACTCGCTCATGAGGAAATACACATTTACCTCCTTCTCTTCCCCATATACACCATTAGTGGGCAACAGATTTTACACAGTGGCTAGTAAATGGGGACGTCAAACTATGGGCAGATGAGGGCTGCAGAATGCTACAGAACTTGTTCCAGGTGGCAAACATTAAGTCCTTCCATCGGTGCTGGCAAGACTACAAATGAAAGAAGTCAACTGCCTCCATTGCTTCTACTTTGGGCTCTACACCCCGACCAATAAAGAGGCAGCATTGCGACAACCAATGATCTGGGAAAGAATGTTTGCTACCTAGGACGACCCTAAGGGTCTCACATCTAACATTTATGCTACTTATTCAAAAGTAGGGGAACAATCAGAGTAGATGTACAAGTTACTGACCTTCTGTAACAATATATCTGGGAGACATATTCTAAATGCAGATTCCTTACCTTTGAATTCCCCCAGGCGTAAGTCTAGACCTGGAGATTATTCTTTGAGCAGTACCTCCGCGCACCACCAGGTGGCGTCGGTCGGCTCCGTGGGTGTCGTTGGCGTTGTGGTCGGCGTGATGGCGTTGCAGTCACATATAGGCACCACCACGGTGCGCTGACATCAGCTTCTTTTCATGACTTTCCACATCAGTATCGCCGAGTCATGAAGAAAACAGAGTGGTGCGCCCAAACTAGGGCCCTTAAAGGGAAGTTCCTGTCCACAGAAATCAGTGGGGAGGATTGGCGGATCGGTAAGGAATCTGCAACTAGATATGTCTACTAGATATATCGTTACCAAAGGTAAGTAACGTGTACATCTGATAGAGACTTCTAGTTGCAAATTCCTTACCTTTGAATAGATACCCAAACAATACTATCCCTGGTGGTGAGCTGCAAACCAAGATCACACCAAGAAGTCCTGCAGGACCGAACAGTCAAAGCAGCCGTCCCTGCGGACCTGACTGTCCAGGCAGTACTGTCTGGTAAAAGTGTGCAGAGATACCCACGTTGCTGCCTGACAGATGTCCAGGACTGGAACACCCAGTGCTAGCGCTGTGGTAGCAGCAGTAGCTCTGGTGCAGTGAGCACGCAAACCTTTAGTAGGTTGCTTCTTAGCCAGAGCGTAGCACATTTTGATGCATAAGAGCACCCATCATTAAATGGTCCTCTTCTGCACCGATTTCCCCTTCTGTGCACCCACATAACCCTCAAAGAGTTGATCGTCCATCTGAAAATCTGTGGTACGATCAAGGTAGAACGCCAACGCTCTTTTTGGATCCAGGCGGTGGAGCCTATCCTCTTCTTGTTAGGGATGCGGGGTGCATAAAAGGTAGGCAAAGTCATGGACTGCCTGACATGGAAGGGTGCCACTTCCTTAGGTAGAAAAGAAGACCTTGTGCGAAGTACCACTTTGTCAGGGTGTATTGTCAGGAAAGGTAGTTTAGATGAGAGCTTGGAGTTCACTTACTCTGCGGGCAGAGGTGATGGCAACTAAGAAGACAGTTTTGATGGTTAAGAGCCATAAAAGGCAGTTGTGAAGCGGCTCAAATGGGGCACACATAGGGTATGTTAAGACTAGGTTCAGATCCCATTGGGGCATGATGAATGGCGTAGGAGGAAAAAGATGAGCAAGGCCTTTAAGAAACATCCCAACAATGCAAGATTTTAATAAAGAAGGTTGATCCGGTAACCTCAAGAAAGCAGAGATAGCAGAGGGATATCCCCAAAGGCTGCCCAGGGTAGAGCCTTGTTGGGCAAGGGAAAGACTAAAGAGAAGAACTTGAGACAGGAGCAGATAGCGGATCGACAGATTTGTCGATGCACCAGGCCACAAATTTCTTCCAACAACAGGAGTATACAGTTTTGGTTGAGGGACGCCTGGCTGCCAAGATGACGTTACAGACTTCGGGTGGCACGTCAAAAGACATCAACTGTCACCGCTCAATGTCCATGGAAGGAAGCGGAGGGTGGACAGGTTCGGGTAGATGACCCTCCTCTGTTGCTGCGACAGAAGATCCTCCCGAAGAGGCAGTCTGATCGGAGGAGCTATGGCCATGCTCAAGAGCTCGGGATACCAGACTCTTCGTGCCCAGTCCGGAACCACCAGGATTACTTGGGCCAGTCTTGCCTGATCATCTTCAGAACTCTGGACAGAAGTGGTATGTGTGGAAAGGCGTACTCATGCATGTTCTCTTCAGAGGCAAACAAGTCTAACCAAGGTTCTCCCCACTGAAGAAAGAGACCTTGGGCCACCTCCGGATGGAGATGCCATTCGTGATCGACCACGCATCGTTGGCTGAGTTCGTCTGCCCTGGTGTTCAGGGAGCCTGCCAGGTGTTGAAACACTGGGGAAATGCCCTGATGTTCCAGCCAAGTCGAGAGGCGAAGAGCCTCTTGACAAAAGGTCCACAACCCCACTCTGCCTTGTTTGTTGCAGTAGCAAATGGTGGTGGTGTTGTCTGTGAACACCTGCACTATTTTCCCTTTGAGAGAGTGAAAGAATGCTTTGAATGCTAGTCGAATTGCTCCGAGCTCCAGAAGGTTGATATGCAGCCCGGTTTCCAGGTCTCTGATCTCCGCCTCTCCCATGTGGCCGCCCCATCCCAGGAGTGATGCATCTGTCACCACTGTAAGATCTGGTTGGGGAAAGTAGAGAGATCTTCCTTTGACCCAGTCCTGATTTGTTAACCACTGCAGGTCTCTGGCAATTCCTTCTGAGATCTGGACCTTGTCAGAGAGATTCCCCTGATGCTGCGCCCACTGGAACTTCAGGTCCCACTGCAGGGCCCGCATACGCCATCTGGTCTTTTGAACTAGCAGGATGCAGGAGGCCACGAGGCCCAGCAGCCTCAGTCATTCTCACTGAAATCCAGGATAGAGGCTGAAACTTCGATATCATGGCACGAATATCCTGGACTCGCTTTTCGGGAGGATGCGCCCAAAACTGCACTGTATCCAGAACAGCTCCAATGAAAGGGAGCGACTGAGAAGGAGTCAGGTGTGACTTCAGCGCGTTGATAGTGAACCCCAGTGAATGCAAAAGGTTTGCAGTGGTCTGGAGGTGGGAGACGACTGTCTGGGGCGAGTTCGCCTTCAACAACCAATTGTCGAGGTAGGGGAAGACTGGAACCCCTAACCTGCGCAGGTGAGTGAGCTGCCACCACTACCATCACTTTCATGAACATCCAGGGGCACTGGTAGGGCTAAAATGGAGCACAGTGAACTGAAAGTGCTCGTGACCTACCACTAATCGTAGGTAATGTCTGTGGGCCGGCAAGATGGAGAGGTGGAAGTATGCGTCTTGCAAGTCCAACGCTACCATCTGGTCTCCTGGGTCCAGGGCAGATAGGACCCAAGCCAATGTCAACATTTTGAACTTCTCCTTCTTGAGAAAAAGAGACTGAGGGACCGAAGATCTGATATAGGACGAAGGCCCTTGTCCTTTTTTGGCAACAGAAAGTAGCAGGAATAAAAACCACGACCTACTTCTGGCAGTGGGACTGAAGGAAGTTGGCTCTTTATATACTATCTCAAAGTGAGAGATCGTGTGCAGGGAGGACCTGGCTTGGCAGTTCGGGCTGGACTTCTCCAACTGGGAGCAGGGTCAAGACTGATTTGCATATAGCTGGGTCCGAACTGGGGTGACGTGGCAAGCAAAATAACGATGGATTAAACCCTGATCTGTGACTGGGGGTGAGTGTTTGAAAAGTTTCAACACTCCGTCCATCATTTTATTTTGTGATTTTTCTTTGAGTCTGGAGACAGGCCGGTAAGGCTGGGGCCAAGTCAGTTGGTGTCTCCGTCATCTCTGCGGGGCTTTCAGGTCAGCAGTCCTTCTTTTTTCTGGTTGCAGGAATCTGATTTGCTGGGTTCAGGGTCGCCCCTAAATACTAAATTTAGGGGTGTGGTTAGGTCTGGGGGGGAAGTAGCAATGGCTACTGTCCTTGAGGGTGGCTACACCCTCTTTGTGCCTCCTCCCTGAGGGGTGCGGGGGCACATCCCTATTCCTATTCCTATTGGGGGAATCCTCCAAACTCAAGATGGAGGATTTTTAAAGGCAGAGGTCACCTCAGCTCAGGGCACCTTAGGGGCTGTCCTGACTGGCAAGTGACTCCTCGTTTTTCTCATCTCCTCCAGACTTGCCGCCAAAAGTGGGGGCTGCGTCCGGATGGGTGGGCCTCTCCACTAGCTGGTATGTCGTGGGGTGCTGTAACAACAGGCAGAAGCTTTTGAGGCTCACTGCCAGGTGTTACAGTTCCTGCAGAGGAAGGTGAGAAGCACCTCCACCCAGTGCAGGCTTTGTTACTGGCCACAGAGTGACAAAGGCACTCACCCCATGTGGCCAGAAACTCGTCTGGTTGTGGCAGGCTGGCAGAAACTGGTCAGCCTAGCACTAGGAGTCGGACTGGTATTCAGGACGCATCTCTAAAATGCCCTCTGGGTGTATTTTACAATAAATGCGACACTGGCATCAGTGTACATTTATTGTGCTGAGAAGTTTGATACCAAACTTCCCAGATTTCAGAGTAGCCATTATGGAACTGTGGAGTTCGTATTTGACAGACTCCCAGACCAAATACTCTTTATGGCTACCCTGCACTTATAATGTCTAAGGTTTTACTTAGACACTGTAGGGGCATAATGCTCATGCAACTATGCCCTCATCTGTGGTATAGTGCACCCTGCCTTAGGGCTGTAAGGCCTGCTAGAGGGGTCACTTACCTATGCCACAGGCAGTGGGTTGTGGGCATGGCACTCTGAGGGGAGTGCCATGTCGACTTAGTCATTTTCTCCCCACCAGCAAACACAAGCTGTGAGGCAGTGTGCATGGGCTGAGGGAGGGTTTCCCAGGGTGGCATAATACATGCTGCAGCCCTTAGAGACCTTCCTTGGCCACAGGGCCCTTGGTACCAGGGATACCATTTACAAGGAACTTATCTGTGTGCCAGGGCTGTGCCAATTGTGGGAACAAAGGTACAGTTTAGGGAAAGAACACTGGTGCTGGGGCCTGGTTAGCAGGGTTCCAGCACACTTTCAATCATAACTGGCATCAACAAAAGGCAAAAAGTTAGGGGGTAACCATGTCAAGAAAGGCATTTTCTTACAGGGACCCTTTATATAGCTCCTTTGACCAAAGGGCTAGGATTTCCTCGCGGAGAAGCACTATATGATCCTCCTATATGTGATGGTATGAAGGTGGCATGGCTGGAGGAGATGTCTCGAAGGGGAGGGAGTAGCCCCTTCGGACGATCTGGATGACCCACCTGTCCTAGGTAATGGATTGCCACTGGGGCAGGTGATGGCGAATCCTGCCACCAACTGGTTCCTTTGATACCCGTGGACTAAGAAGGTTTGGAGACTGAGGAGGGGCGGAAGAGGACTAGGAGACCCGCTGGCTCCCTGATCCCCGGGAACGTGAGATCCCGCAGCCGCGCAGGGGCTGTACAGCATGCACGGGTCGATTGCCAGGGGTGAAAGAACACGGATGTGTGCCCCTTCCGTAGCTACGAAAGGGCCGGAAGGCAGACTGATGTTGTCTAGAAGCAGGCACAAGGCCAAGAGACCGGGGCTCGGGAATCCTTGAAGCACTCAAGCGTTGAGTCCGCCATGTCTCCAAAGACACGTGTGCCATCAACGGGCATCCCCTGAGAAGCCAGTTGTTCTCAGACAGGCGTGGCGTCTTAATGCCACCGTCGATGCAACTGATCTGCCCAGAGTCGTTCGTATCCAGCCCACAATGAATCATGAACTTTGCTGAGTCCCTCTATCTGTCACGGACAGTCCGGGCCTCCTCCAGGACTCTAGGCAGCACCTGCACGACAGTGTCCCAGAGAGTATGGGTATAGCGGCCCAAAGGCATGCAGTGTTCATGGACCACAGCGCTAGACTGGTGGAAGAAAACATCTTCTTCCTCAAGTTATCCAGTCTTTTTGATTCCCTATCCGGGGGTGACAAGACTCAGGCGTGGGATGTTAAGTGAGGAATTTGGGGTCTGATGGTGCAGGTCTATGGCAGAGTGCAGTTGCCCTATTCACAGGAGCCCCTGTGCAGGGTCTGGACCAGCTACCCAAGAGGACGTCCGTCAGTGCTTCGTTGAACGGGAGAAGAGGTTCGGAAGAGTAAGGACCTCGTCTTAACCTCCACAGAAGTAAACTCGAAGCCCAAGACTTCAACCGCCCTTCTTACCACCACAAAGTAAGAAGCTCCCTCCTCCGTAGCCATGGAAGGGAGAGGGAGCATGCCAGCGTTAGATAAGGTGTTCAGACCACCGGTGTCACCCAATTCCTCTACCCAGTCCATGTTAGGGTCAAGTTGGTATTTCAAAGGGTCCAGCGGCCCCTCTACACTCTACCCGTATCCATACCAAAAAGTTATCAGGGTCTGGATCAACCCTGGGCCCAGGAGAGCCCATGGAGAACGCAATTGGCGTCGATTAACACTGTTCCGGCTCCGGGTCGCTGGGTATAAGTATAGGATCGACGTCGATTCTGGGCACAATCGGCATCGGGAGTGTCGACATCTGACCTGACGACAGGGAAGGTCACGCTGTTACGGCGGGCATCGGGACGGATCCAGAAGCAGATCCGGAGGGACCCTCCAGAGTCGGGGCAGAAGCCAATGACTTGGAACCAGAGGGGGCCCCTACTGACTCACCTGGGCCTGAGGGTGGGTCAGTCTGCCTAAAAATGATGCGCATGGCCTCATAGAATTCTTTCAGTTGGGCAGGGGTGGTGCCGGCTCTCGGGAAGTCGGGGAAAGTCAGAACGGACCAAGATGTAGGCTCCGATGACAGAGGCCTAGAGCCTAGACACTCTTTCCGTGTTGCATCATCCAATCAACCCCGTGAAGTCAAAGAACGTTTATCCTTCTTTGACTTCTTTTTCTTGTGAACCGAATGCCCCGAAGACTTCGAGGATGAAGAGAGGTGATGACTCCACAGGCAGTCTCAAGACCTTCCTCTCGATCGAGAGCGAACCGGAGTCGACTGTCAGGCCACTAGCAGATTTAGGGACCGCTCCCTCAAAGCTTCAGGATTCATGGCCCGACACTCTGAGCACAACTACGGGTCATGATCGCGCTCCAAGCAATAGAGAGACATGAGGTGCGGATCAGTCACCGACATAGTTCGGTGACAGGAGTAGCAGGGTTTAAAGCCAGTCTTATGTGACATCCCTCGACGCATTCACAATCTTGTCACAAAAAAGTCAAACAAAAAAGTCGTTGGGAGTCAAAAAATGACAGGTAGCTCTTTCTCTGGATCTGCGTGAAGACTGGCGCATAAAGAAAAGAACTGACGTCAGCGAGCTGGGGTGACACCTATATACGACTGCGACGTCATCACGGCGACCACGCCAACGACGCCCGCAGAGTCGACTGACGCCACCTGATGCTGCGTAGAGGTACTGCTCAAATAAAAACTCTGGATCCAGACTGATGCCTGGGGGAATTCAAAGGTAAGGAATCTGCAACTAGAAGTCCCTGTCAGATATACATGAAGAAATGGCAGAAAAAACCTAGGGCTAAAGAGCTCACTAACACAATGGCAAAAGCTGTAGGTAGATATATCCTCGCTTTGCAAAAGTGTACAAAATATAGAAACATTGTACAAGATAATGTTGGGCTACTACATCACGTCGGCAAGGATGAAATATATGAATGATATAGCCAATGGGCTCTGCTGGCAGGTATATGGGCAGTGGGAGATTTAATACATGTCTGGTGGTCGTGCCCCAGGCTCACACTTTTTTAGAAGGGGGTTCTCAGTTATATCAAGGGGTAATTGGCTATCCTCTGCAACATCACCCAGCAACGATAGTGCTGATCCTGTGATCAAGAGCATATCTAAAAGAGTCTGGCAACGGATTACAAACATAACTCTGGCTGCGAAGCAACTTGTAGCACTCAAAAGGAAATTACTGTATTTACCGACAATGCATGAATGGGCGGGGAATCTCTAGATTATATTGGCAATGGAGAAAATGAATTGGGGACTGCATGATGTGGGGCAGAAGTATGACGAGAGGTGGGCCCTGCTGGTGTACTACCTACAAGGGAAGGACATTGAACATGGATGCCCCAAGTCTCTGAGGTCCCTCCACCTCAGTACGTAACTGGACATAGTACAGTCCATTGCTGAATAAATAAGTAGCCTTTTACGGTAGAGATGGTGTTGCCTACACAAATATTCCCATGCAGTAAAACGTAGTCATACCCTGGAAGTCAAGCTGTTTCGGCAAGTGGGGAGGACAGTCAATTGTACTGCCTGAAGTGTTCCCATTAGGTCCTGTAAAAGAATCCAGACTGTGCCTTTTTCACTATTTGAAAACCAATGAAATCTAACTTAACTAAAAATTAGATCAATTTAATCTGTCCTGCCTTAGAATCAATCATTCTTTTTAATTTCAGTACAATGTCTTTGATATATGGCTGTAAAACAACTTCAAAGGAACAGAGTTTAATTTATCTTCCAAATCAACTAAATCAGCCTTTTACTATCTGTATATTTTGTAAAAACCTTTTGGATTTAGGACCTTCTAGGATTTTGTAAACCATTTTGAATGTATATTATTCTTAGTGATTTGTAGGTTTTGTCTGTTTTTTAAAACGAATATCAATACTCATAAATATTGAATGGTGAAATAGTATCAGCACCTGATAGATGGAAGATGTATTGGGCCTCTGTTTCATGGACTATCTTCTCTGTGTTACCTGCCTGGAGCCTGTGGCTAACTGGTCAGTGCACTATCATTTTATTTTTCTTATTTATATATTTTGTTACCACCTCCTGCATGCTCCATCATCTACTGGATACATCACAGTTCTATCCTGTGGTGCATTTTACCCATTAGTAGTTCACACAAGTTTCTTTAAGGCTCTTATTTTTCCACTGCATTCTACTGTTTGTCCTGCAACTAGGAAATATGCTAGGGGCATGCCTCAATCAGAAGTCAGTCACATAACTCCTGTTCTGACTCCACTGGCTTTCAGGAGAGCAAACCATAACTTTCAAAAGTTTCGGTACTACTCACAAGCCCTCAACAAGCCAAAATACCAAAGAGCATGTAATGAAGTACTGCTGCAGAGGAAAATAAGTTACTTACCTGTAACTGTAGTTCTCCAGTATTGGAATCTTTCATAGATTCACATGCTTGAATCATTCCCCGTCGTCGAGATGGGAGTCCCGGTACACTTTTCACAAGTAATGTTAAAACATATTGAAGAGAAAAAGGCCCTAGGCCTCTTCAATTTCATAGTCTATCAGAGTCATTTTGTGAAAAGGGCCAAACCTGATCCTCCACCAATCAGGCGACAGCACCCTTCAGAACCTCCTGAGAGAAGCTCTAGCACCTCAGATTTTCCAAGCACAAGTGCGTATATTATGTTGAATATATATATAAATAGAAAGAAAAGAGGTGAAGTGAGCTTCTCCGGGGAGGCGGGTGGGTCGCATGTGAATCTATGAAAGATTCCAATACTGGAGAACTACAGTTACATGTAAGTAACTTATTTTCTTACTCCAATATTGGAACTTTCATAGATTCACATGCTTGAATCAGAGTAGCCAGCAATAACTATGCACATTGTAAAATGACAACATCTTTAATAAACAAAATATCTTGAACCACAAAACCTTATTATCATCATGCATAAAATGATGAAGTATATAAGTATACTGACGTATGTTTCTATATATATATATAGATAGATATATAAATATATCTATCTACTTATCTCTAATATATACAGATATACCGGTGAAGATACATGATGAAATTTGAAGAATAAAACAGTAATAGAAATTATCATAAGACACTACTGTAACATGATCAATGTCTGTAAACCCGCTTACTTATGTGATAGTGATAGCGTTCTCTTATCCTTATCTACATTTGTTTTTTCTCTTTTTTTTTTTGTAATGTGCATACCTGTTCTAGGATGGAGGAGAAATGGCTCACCTTCACCTGAATAGATTCCTCAGAACCGCCTGGCCCACTGCTACTTCTCCGTGAGAGAGGGACTCCAAGCAGTAGTGCTTAGTGAAGGTATGGCAGCTCTTCCATGTTGCTGCCCTACATATGTCTTGTAGTGGCACTCCGGCAAACAGTGCCGCTGACGATGCGACTTTTCTCATCGAGTGAGCATGCACAGATGACTGCAAAGGTTTGCCCGCTGCCTGTGGCAAAAGCGAATAGCAGAGGCGATCCATCTAGAAATACTCTGCTTGGATAGCGGCCACCCCTTCCTAGGAGCACTGTACGCCACAAATAGCTGATTAGAGCGCCGAAAAGATTTAGTCCTGTCCAAATAAAATTGAACGCATCGTTTCACGTCTAAAGAGTGTAATGACCTCTCCGCCGGAGTAGATGGATGAGGGAATAAAGACTTGAAGACTAAAGGTTCGTTCATGTGAAAGTCTCACGGAACCTTTGGAATAAAATGCGGGTTAGTGCGCATTAATAGTCTATTGTGCTTAAGCTGCAGGAATGGCTCTTGGATGGACAGTGCTTGCACCTCACTGACCCGCCTAGCTGATGTAAGAGCTATCAATAAGGCAACCTTCCACGACAAGTATTTGAGGGAAGCATGGTGGATCGGTTCAAATGGAGGCTTCATCAGTTGTGCCAAAACAATATTCAGATTCCACGAAGGAGGTGGTGGTCTGAAAGGAGGGTAAACCCTGAAAAGCCCCTTTAGAAATCTCTCAATCAGCCGAGAAGAGAAGAGCGAGGGTGTGTCATCTGAACGTCTATATGCAGCTATAGCTGCTACATGAACTTTAATGGACGAGTGTGCTAGGCCAGATTGAGCTAACTATAAGATACGGCAATATTTCTTCTGGTGGTGAGAGTAGAGGTGGTACGGGGCTATCAGTATGAGAGTGCACGGTTCTGTTTTCATCTTCGTGAGGACCCTTTGGATCAACGGAATGGGAGGAAAGGCGTAAACAAAGATGTCTGACCAGACTATCGAAAACGCATTCCCCCAAGATCCCTTTTGGTGATGCCAACTTGCGAAGAACTGGCATTTGGCGTTGTCCTTCTTCGAAAAACAGATCCACTGTTGGTGTTCCCCACTGGGAAAAAATCTGGTTCAGTACTGTCTGGTCTAGTTCCCACTCGTGGCAGTACGATTTCTGCCTGCTGAGTGCATCTGCTGCCTTATTGTTTATTCCCGGCAAGTGTACCGCTGATAGTGTGATGCCTTGCTGCGAGGCCCAGTTCCAGATCGCTTGGGCTTCCCTGGAGAGGGTGAGAGATCTTGTACCTCCTTGTTTGTTGAGATAGTGCATCGTAGTGGTGTTGTCCGTTCTTATCACCACTCGCGATCTTGAGATTCTTGGGAGAAACGTTTGTAAGGCGAAGTGCACTGCCCTGAGTTCTAGCCAATTGATATGCATTGATGCCAGATGGATTGGCCATTTTCCACTTATTTTCAAGTCCTGTAATACTGCGCCCCAGCCTTCCAGTGAGGCATCCATTGTTATGGTCCACGGGGCTGGCTGTTGAAGAAACGAGAGGCCGATTGACAGATGATGCTTCTGAGCCCACCATTTGAGAGTTTTGATCATTATCGGAGTTATTTGTATCTGGTCTTCGAAAGTGCCTGATACTTGGAGCCACTGACGGTTTAGCTGCACCTGCAAGGGGCGCATCTTTAGCCGACACAGAGGGATGCATGAAGACATCATGCCCAACAGTGATTTGAAGAGACGGACAGTGACCTTTCGTCTTCTCTGTATGGAACTCCCTAGGGTCCTGTTGTCTCTCTAACGTGGGACATGCCAATGCGGATTCTGTGTTCAGTTTTGCTCCCAGAAAAGTAATACTGCGTACTGGTAGAGGGTTGGACTTCCCCAGTTGATTGTGAATCCAAGATTGGTCAATAAGGAAATGCACTTTCTTGTTGACTTGTGTGCTCCTGTGTAAGTCTTTGCCTTTATTAACCAGTCGTCTAAGTATGGAAAAACCTGGTGCTTTTTTCTCCTGAGAAAGGCTGCGATTTGTGCTAGGCATTTGGTAAATATTCTTGGGGCTGATTTGAGTCCGAAGGGAATGACGCGATATTGATAATGGCTCCCGGCTACAGTGAATCTCAAATACTTTCTGTGGGCAGGGTGGATGGGTATGTGGAAGTATGCGTCTTTGAGGTCTAGTGATGACATAAAATCTCTTTGATTGAGACGCAGAAGGACGTCTTGCAGGCTGATCATTCGAAACGATTGCTTTTTTAGGTATACATTTAGTTGCCTTAAATCGAGGATCGGCCTCCAATCCTTCCACTTTTTTCGAATGATGAAGAACCTGGAATAAAATCCTGTTCCTCGTTGAGCCCGAGGCACCTTCTCTATAGCTCCCTTGAGAAGCAACTTGTCGACTTCCTCCTTGAGTTGCTGAGGATATCTTGAAGGAGTCCTGCAGGGAGGGTTGGAGTGAGGTATCTGGATAAATTCTAAAGTATGGCCCGTTCCACTAATTGTAGGACCCACTTGTCTGACGTAATGGTTTGCCATTGACTGAGGAATAAGGAAATTCTCCCGCCCAGGGTGACAGGAGGAGCACTGAGCGTAGCCGGCGCCTCGAAAACATCAGGTTCTACGAGCTGAATCTTTGGCCGGGCGGGTTGAACGTCCCCGGCCTGCCGGTCTACTATAGGCTGGTTGAGTCGGTTGCATTTGGGAGTAGTATGGACGATATTGTTGTGAAGATGACGGATAGGAAGAAAATCTCTGTTGTTGATATCCCCCTCTGTAAGAGGGTTGGCCACGCCCCCTAGGACGAAAGGACAATCTTCGATATTGCAGGGTCCCTAATGACCTTGCCGTGTCCGTGTCTGTTTTGATTGACTGTAGGGCTTCATCCATATGTTTCCCAAATAGCGCTTGGCCATCAAAGGGTAAGTCTAGGATTTTATTCTGGACTTCTGGGCGAAATGAGGTGGCTTTAAGCCAGCCCTGTCTTCTTAATACAGCAGCACCTGCAAGCTGCCTGAAAGCAGTGGTCGCTATATCCATTGCACAGTCTATAAGCTCTGCAGACGTGCGTTGACCTTCTTGTTCAGTCTTATTTGCCTCCGATTTTGCGTCTTCTGGCAGTTGATTTATAAAAGGTGCAATATCCGCCCAAAGCTGTCTGTCGTATCGAGACAAAATAGCCAAGGAGTTGGCAGCTCTAAGCACTAGGCTGGCCATAGACGAAAATCTTTTCTCTATGTTATCTAACCGCCTACCCTCCTTGTCTGGGGGTACGGAAATCGGGGCAGAAGGATTTTTTGATCTTCTTTGAGCTGCCTGAGATACTACTGAATCCGGAGGAGGATGTCCTGTCAAGCATGTTGGTGCATCATCAGGAGCTTTGTATTTCTTATCCAGACGTGGCAAAACTGCCATGACTGTTGCCGGATTATTCATGACTTTAAGGCCCTCTTCCCACAGGTAGCTCACCATCGGGATAGAGCGCACAGACTTTTGAAAGGGCTCTTTAAAATCATATAGGAAACAGTCTGTTTGCTTCGTAGGTAGCGGTAAAGCAAAACGCTTGGCTGCCCTCTCTAGGAGGTTGTGAAAACCTCCAATGTCTTCAGGTGGGGATTCCACCTTCGAATGAGAAGGAGAAGATGGAGCAGGAATAATGTACTCATCCCACTCTGAGTGAGTGTCTATGAGCTCTCCTTCTTCCTGATCTCCTTCTGAGATGTCGGTGTCTTGGGGAATTGTCATGTCCGGAGTGGCTACATCTGTGAGATGCAAAGATGTTGGTCTTTGATGTGGAGTAGAAACACCAGAAATAGGTGATGGAGGAGGCTGTTCTCCTTGTGGAGGAAACCTTCTGTTGTAATCTACTAACATCGCTCTAAGGCCAGTAAGCAGGTCAGAAGGAATATACGCGCCCTGCTGATGCTCCGAGTAAGCCTGGGGATCATAAGCTTCCTCATACTCATCATCTTCCTGGTATTTTACATTCAATTCAGAAGGACTGTGGGCTGTTCCAAACGGCCCGTCTTCATCTGAATCTTCATCTCCCTCCAAAAGATGTACTGGCACAAGGGAGGATACCTTACTAGGTGATGTGTGGGTTGGAGTTAACTTTTCTCCTCTTTTTTGATGTTTTTCCCTCGTCGACGGTGTCGTCGATGACGTGTAAATCGACTTTGTCATGGACGGTGCCATCGACGCTGGACGCACAGTTATTTTAATAGCAGAAAGCTTTGCCGACGAGTCTACCGTCGACAACGGTAGGGCTGACACTGACAGCGCCGTCGACGATGACGTGGTGTAGACGGCCGTCGACGCTGATGTCGTCGTTGCAGTTCTCGTCGACGGTGGTGTACTTGTTCTCATCGACGATGTCGCCGACGGAGCCGTTGATGATGGAAATCCCGAAGTAGCTGTTGTCGTCGGCAATGCGCCCACCGACGGTGTCGTCAACGGGGAATCCGGCGACAAGGCCTTTTTTCCAGTCACAGAGGACGGCTTTTTGAAGGGCACAGATGGTGGAACAGATGAAGATTTCCTGTGCCTCTCAGAACTGGAAGAATGTTTTTTCCCCTTCTTACTTGAGAGTTTAGTTGGGGAAGAAGATGGGCTGCGACCCTTATAAGACCCTGAAGCAGTCTTTTTGAGGGCTTTTCTTGAGATTTGTGAGGGAGATCTAGAGCGTGATCTTGCCCTTTTTGATCTCTTAGATGTTGATGAGTCCTCACTCTCAGAACCAGAAACTGGATCCTTCCTATGTTTGAGTTTCTGTGGCCATATTAATAATCTGCCTTCTCTATCTTTTAAGGTTTTAGAAGAAAAAGTACGGCAAATCTTACAGTCTTTGGCTGAATGATCTGGGTACAGGCAGTAAATGCAGTCTTGATGAGGGTCTTCAGAATTAAGTCTTTTCTTCCCACAGGTCTTGCAGTCTCTGAAGAGACTCTTCTTTTCCTTGTCAGACATAGTTGAAAAATAGCTGAAAAATCCCAATAAATGAGTTTCTCTGAGAGAAAAAGAGCTGAATAAAGGTGTGAAGACAGAGCAGAGCTCTGAGGAGACTCCCTAGCACGACGTGCGGTAGAAAATCTGAGGTGCTAGAGCTTCTCTCAGGAGGTTCTGAAGGGTGCTGTCGCCTGATTGGTGGAGGATCAGGTTTGGTCCTTTTCACAAAATGACTCTGATAGACTATGAAATTGAAGAGGCCTAGGGCCTTTTTCTCTTCAATATGTTTTAACATTACTTGTGAAAATTGTACCGGGACTCCCATCTCGACGACGGGGAATGATTCAAGCATGTGAATCTATGAAAGTTCCAATACTGGAGTAATAACCCACTCGTTAAAGTGCATATCAAGTGACTGCCCAAATATGTCTTTTAGATTGACATATGACTGGCTCCTGCAGATTCAGCCTTACAGAGCTCATGATGAGTTGGCCTTATAGAGATCATGACATAACACTTGCAGTGCTGAGGGCTTTTAACCTTTCTGAGACACTGATGTATCATGTGAATAACTCCAAATCAGCCTTTCAAGTTTGATCCTGACATGTGATAAACTCTTCCCTAGACCAGACATGCAACTCACTCTACCACAACCGTGGCCACTTTTCTGAACGATCCTGACAAGTAAATGCAGTGCGGCCACATTCATGTGTGACACCTTGAGGCAGTAGTGGTCTTTCAAGCCAGCACCACCCTGGCACCTTGGATTTGCAGTATTGCTTTACCCAAGTCCCAAGATGGTACGTCCAGTTGACCTTCATTTCTGCCAAATGTCACAGAAATTTAAATTTTCACTGTAAAGGAGCCTTGACATCAAAATCTGCAATGAGAATGCTACTCTCAGGAAATAAGTTTCATGCCAAATTTCATTTGAATGAGAAAAAGCATCTGTCACAAAGTCTGCAATCTTTAGACATAAGCACTATTTATAATTTCATTTAAAAAAGCCAAAGGCTTTCAGCAGCCAGAGCCTTATTTGTTTCTTTCTGCACTGCCAACAAGTGAAAACCCTTTTAAAGCAAGGGATATTTTGCCTGATCACAACCTGCATTACCTTAAGTCATGATAAGACCAGCAACATGCTGTGAAATACAGCGTGTCTGCCCCAACAACACTTTCTTACAGGTTTAAACTTACATTACAAAGCTGCAACATGGTTCATGACATATACATTTATGAAGTTATAATGCCTGGATGTCCAGTCAGTATCTGAAGCAGTTGTGGGCCTGGCAGTGCTCCATACTCAGTTTCACCTTTCTTCAGAAGACAGAGCGGTACCAGGCAGTCTGTTTTTAGGGCAATGTGATCCTTGAGGGTGAGGATGGTGTCTAGGGTGAATCAAAGTAACTTGGCATTTGGTGAAAGTTGGGGTTCGAAGCTGTCAAAGCACCAGGTTTGTACTGTATAGTGTTTGTTTTTTACGTTGCA
Organism: Pleurodeles waltl; assembly: GCF_031143425.1. Lineage (NCBI taxonomy): Eukaryota > Metazoa > Chordata > Amphibia > Caudata > Salamandridae > Pleurodeles > Pleurodeles waltl. Next base: position 156,954,090 of record NC_090440.1, on the reverse strand, counting down.
AATAACAGGAATTCTGTTGTGTTCTGTTCAGCTTCAGTTAGGTGTTGGACATCCCGATCTGAAAAGAGTGTAAGCAGTGTTTAAGGTTTGATTTATTTATCAGTGACATACTGCTAAATGTTGATGCTGTCATCTGTGAGTAGAGCACCAAGCGGCTCCATGTGCAAGTTGAAAATGACTGGAGACAGTATATAACCCTGGGGAACTCTAGAAGCAATAGAGGACGTGCCCATTTAAACAAACTGGTGTCAGCAGGAATGGAAGGGGTAGAACCAGTGAAGGATATTGTTGGTGAATTCCATTTGAGACACCAGGGTGTGTATAAGGGTGGGATGGTCGACTGTTGATGAGTGCATGTGATCCCTACAGTTTAAACAAAGACTGCAGAAAATTCCCAGCCTGACCTTCAGGAATGACTTACGTGTGGGAACATACCCAATTAAAGACCAAATTTTTCTGTTTCTTTTCCCAACTATATTCTCTCTGAAAACCAGCCCACAAAGAAATTAAGGATTGTATCTGCAGATTAACTGATACCACGGAGTTAGAAATGAACATCCCCAGAGTATTCATCCAATCTCCCACCTCAACACATCCATTTGCATTTATCTTGCAGAAGGTTGCACACTCCATTCCATTCAGGATGCTGGAGATACATCATTGAGGGGCTGTCACCAAGTACAAGAAAAGGAAACCCATCCTGGTCAACACAATGTTCAGTTTTTGCCAAATGTGATGGCAGAATGCTTGAATTAATCTCCACCACTGCTAATTACCTTGGGACATGATCCAGTCCATATATTTTCTGCCTAAGAGGCATGAGAGAAATAGACCTGAAATATTTGAACCAGACTTCGTCCTGTTGCAGTACCAGGCCAGAAGTCAGCCCAGACAGGAAAAGAAGCAAGCCCTGATCGGTTTCATCAGTCTTGGGCAATCTGCACACGTGAGCACTAGCTCTGTTATGCTATGTATTTGACTGTGATATGCCTATGCCACTAGACTGCACAGTATTGAAACTACGTACACATCAAAGGGGTATAGGAAAATGCCACAGTTGGCATGGTTATCCCCTAACCTTTTGCCTTTTGTTAATGCCAGCTTTGATTGAAAGTGTGCTGGGACCCTGCTAACCAGGCCCCAGCACCAGTGTTCTTTCCCTAAAACTGTACCGTTGTCTCCACAATTGGCACAGATAAGTCCCTTGTAAATGGTACTCCTGTTACCAAGGGCCCTGTGGCCAGGGAAGGAATCTAGGGGCTGCAGCAGGTATTATGCCACCCTGGGGACCCCTCACTCAACACATGCACACTGCCTCACAGCTTGTGTGTGCTGGTGGGGAGAAAATGACTTAGTCGACATGGCACTCCCCTCAGCGTGCCATGCCCACAACCCACTGCCTGTGGCATAGGTAAGTCACCCCTCTAGCAGGCCTTACAGCCCTAAGGCAGTGTGCACTACACCACAGGTGAGGGCATAGCTGCAGGAGCACTAACCCCTACAGTGTCTAAGCCAATTCTTAGACATTGTAAGTGCAGGGTAGCCATAAGAGTTTATAGTCTGGGAGTTTGTCAGAAACGAACTCCACATTTCCATAATGGCTACACTGAATACTGGGAAATTTGGTATCAAACTTCTCAGCACAATAAATCCACACTGATGCCAGTGTGGGATTTATTGAGGAATGTACTCAGAGGGCATCTTAGAGACGCCCCCTGCATGCCAGCCCAACTGCTAGTGCTAGACTGACCGGTCTCTGCCAGCCTGCCACTTCGAAACTAGTTTCTGGCCACATGGGGTGAGTGCCTTTGTGCACTTTGTGACCAGGAATAAAGCCTGTTCTCCCGCTGCAGGAACTGTCACACCTGGTTGTGAGCCTCAAAGACTCAAGCCTGGTGTTACAACGTCCAAAGGCACTCCAGCTAGTGGAGCTGCCCGCCCCCCTGGACATAGCCCCCCCCCACTTCTGGCAGCAAGTCCGGAGGCGACAATGAGAAAAACCAGGAGGAATCACCCTCCAGCCAAGGCAGCCCCTAAGGTGCCCAGAGCTGAGGTGACCCCTTCCTTAGAAAATCCTCCATTTTGCTTTGGAGGATTTAACCCAGTAGGATTAGGGATGTGCACCCCTCCCCAAAGGGAGGAGGCACAAGGAGGGTGTAGCCACCCTCATGGAGAGTAGCCATTGGCTACTGCCCTCCAGCCCTAAACCCACCCCTAAATTTAGTATTTAGGGGCGACCCTGAACCCAGGAAATTAGATTCCTGACGACCTAACAAGGACTGCTGACCTGAAAACACTGCATAGAAGAAGGAGACGACAACTGCTTTGGCCCCAGCACTACCGGCCTCTCTCCAGATTCAAAGAACCTGCAACAGCAAAGCATCCAGCGGAACCAGCGACCTCTGCCAACTCAGAGGACCAAGAAATTCCTGTGGACAGCGGCGCTGTCCAAAACAACAGAGAAGAAACCATCTTTAAAGAGACTCCCACCATACTCCTGAAGCGTGAGTCTCCAACACTTGGCAACCGATGCCCCCGGCCTGTTTCCAGAGAAACCAACACTGCAGCGAGGACCCCAAGGTGACTCCCATGGCGTGTCCACCCTGAGACGACCTCCCTGCACCCCCACGGCGACACCTGCAGAGAGAATTCAGAGGATCCTCCCTGACCGCGGCTGCCCAATAACAAAGAATCCGACACCTGGAAGAAGCGCTGCACCCGCAGCCCCAAGGCCCGGGAGGAACCAACTATCGGTGACGGAGTGACCAGCAGGCGACCATCCTTCTTGCCCAGTTGGTGGCTGGCCTGAGAAGCCCCCCTGTGCCCTGCCTGCATCACCAGACTGACCCCCAGTTCCCTCCATTGATTTAAATCACAAACCTGACGCTTTGTTTGCACACTGCACCCAGCTGCCCCTGTGCCACTGAGGGTGTATTTTGTGTGCCTGTACCGTGCTCTACAAAACCCACCTGGTCTGCTTCCCAAGGACGCAGGTACTTACCTGCTAGCAGACTGGAACCAGAGCACCCCAGTCTCCATAGGCGCCTATGTTATTTGGGCCTCTCCTTGACCTCTGCACCTGACCGGCCAAGTGTTGATGGAGCTGGGTGTTTGGGGTTGCCTTGAACCCCCAACGGTGGGCTGCCTATGCCCCAGAGACTTAGACTTGTAAGTGCCTTACTTACCTGACAAACCAACCATTACTTACCTCCCCCACTGTCCCCACTTTTAAAATAGCTTATTGCCATTTTTACTAAAAGTGTGTATGCTATTGCTCTAATTCAAAGTTCCTAACGTACCTGTGTGGACTACCTTGCATTTTATGTATTTACTTCAAATCTTGAACTTGTGGTTCTAAAAATAAATTAAGAAAATATATTTTTCTATATAAAAACTATTGCCTGGAGTTAAGTCTTTGAGTGTGTGTTCCTAATTTATTGCCTGTGTGTGTACAACAAATGCTTAACACTACCCTCTGATAAGCCTACTGCCCGACCACACTATCACAAAATAGAGCATTAGAATTTTCTAATTTTGCCACTATCTTACCTCTAAGGGGAACCCTTGGACTCTCTGCACACGGTCTCTTACTTTGAGATAGTATATACAGAGCCAACTTCCTACATCAGGTATAAAGCGTTATGTTGCGGGAAAATAACTGATGTAGCTGCTTAGAAAATAATAACATGGAGCATGCTCCCACAGGGAGCAAGTACGTAAAGTGGTGTGACCTGATGTTACCCTTCAGGAAGAATGGTAAGCTAAAATGCTGGCAGGGAAAAGCACCAAACATTAGCCTGTAAAGTGAATATGCGCCACATATTATGAAAAGTCTGTGAATATTATGGGTTCATTTGTAAACCTAAACTGGTAAGTCAGATGTCTTAGCGCCATGAACAGAAGATAATGATGAGAGCAATATGATAAACTAGTCTACTCCTCTCCTGGGCTTTAATACTGCAGAGGAACATGTTTTAAGAAAAGCAGCAGAACGTGGCAGGATGATTCGGGAGAAGTGTGGCACAATGGTTAGAGCGGCAGACTCTGATGCAGAGATCCGGCCTGGGACCAGGGTTCAATTCCCGCCACGGCGGGTCTTGTGCTCAGTTCCCTTTGACCAGCTAATTCTTGCCTCGGTGCCTAACCTAATTAATGGGTCCCACTCTGTAGCTCTGGCCAATAGCTTGCTTAATCTCCACAACGGCCCTCACAGCGCTTGGATGCCTGGCTTCAACCTGGGGCTGTCCAGGAGTGGGCGCCTCACAGGGAAAAGCCAGGAGGGGTTCCACAGCGGTATCCGTACAGCACCTTGAGACCCTAACAGGTGAGTAGTGCGAAGTTTTACAGTTTTTTTTTTTTTTTCTTTGTGGTTCCTACAGCACCTGCATGAATGGAGAGACAGATGAGCGTCATCTTTAGGACAGTCACCATCTGTTCACAAAAGTGACTGACAGCATTGTGTATCAATTACCCAGTGTTGATCCTTCAAATAACACTGTATTGCTTTCATTTTTTGAGAAATAGAATATCTCAGTGCGATCTGCCGCTTTCCCAAAAATAGCTCTTCCGTACACTAAGAAACTGTTTCCAGCTCTGACAAGCACTACCAGCAAAAGTTCCAGGTCAGTGCATGTTCCAGGTCAGTTCTGTAGAGACACCTGATGCAAACGCTCCCGTATCCATGTCCAAGGGGACATTACAGATAGTAGTATCACAAGAAAACTCGTTTACATACTTTTACATGCCTTTGTGTTTCAACCCAAAGTGCCCAACTCCCTATATGATACCCCCTGAATATTCTCATTAACGTTGTACTGGAGCCAATTCACAATAGCCTGTAAGAGTAAAAGAGTACTACAGGAGAATTACTTTAGGTACTCAAAAATACCATTGTGATAACCCCTATGATATAAAAATGCATAAGGAGTAATGTGTAATATTTACCTCTAATGACATATCGGGAGTCTAATCACATTTAGAAAACACACAACCTTTTGTCTTATGTTTTATAGTGTCACCAAAATCGATCAATGGCTATATAGGACCATACAATGACGTATAAGATATAGGGTATTTATAAGTGTAAATAAAGCAGCAGGACTATATTTTCCTATTTTTTTAACTTTTATTTTATTGTATAACTCGTGCACATTTTCCCGGAAATAACCCAAAGTTCTTTATTATAAACGAATTAGAAAAGTTTTGAAAAACACTAATAGCAATAATGTTGAACAGATTTTAATTTCAAGGTGCAGAGGAATACAGCTCTGGGGTGCATCACAAAAGACCTATGATGCTAATAGAGAACGGTGGGAACTCTGCTTTCAAATGGTATAGAGTTGGGATGCTAAGGGCTGCATGGTTGGTCAGGTATCAGCTTCTCCTCCACAGATCTGGCAGTAAGAGGTGAATTCACAAGTTGAATTCATACGTTTAGCAGTTCTGCTGGCAATTACTGCACCGTTTTATAAAATTCAGAAATAGTGGTACTGTCTTATTAAAGCTTTAATGTCCTTTCGAAGATGCATCTGTATCATCATTCAAAATACAGCAGTGTTAATAAGACGTGCCAGCTGTGTCCTATGAAATAATAAGTTGCTCTCATAAATTCACCACATTTTTAGGGTCGAGGGCGGAAAGCGCTTTGTTACTGTTATCTCTCTACGGGCATGTAACCACGCGCCCATCACTTTGGTTGGTTTGTGGGCTTGCCTTTTAAAATGCACCAGATTTGATTAATGAAAGGCATGCATAAGTCATGCCTTTCCCGGTGTTTAGCCCTTGTCGAGGGCACCGGCCAACTACTGAAAACATCTGAGGCTCCATGTTTTCTGCATGGTTTCTGGACTTCTTTTTCTCTTTGTATGTAGGTAGCGCGATATCGCCGGGCAGTAGTCGTGCGCTTTGCATGACATCGATCCTGTTACTTGGATAATTTCACTTTTGCCGGTTACATGGATAATTTCACTTTTGCCGATAACATGGATAATTGCACTTTTGCCAATACATTTCACTGCGAGTTAACTTCTGTTTCCTTTTGTGTTTTGCGTGCCGTCTACTCGCTTACGTGAAACTGTTTAACTTTTCATTTTTAGTATAAGTGGTAAGAAAAGTCCGGTTAGGAGTTTACAACGCTAATAGCTCTAACTCGAGCAAACGCGAGGCCCATTGCATTGAAAATGCATGGTATTACCTTGAGTCTGATAAATGCTGAGTTTCTGGGTGGATATTTTTCAACAAAGGTAGTAAATCTGCAGAAGTGGTAGGTTTTCAAAATCCCTAAATCCCACTTTTCAGTGCTTTCTTGCGTTTTCCAAGCACAGCCATATTCTTTGACAAAACACAAAGAATACAGAGTTCAGAATTTAACCTGCAAATGAAACCATTTTAGGAATCTACGAAGGCTGTACAATATTACGTAAAGATAAACCTCATTGCTAAAGCACTGACTAGTAGGAACAATCAGAATAGAGCTGAAAGACACAAGGCATCTGAAAGTCATACATCACAAGTACTATAAGGAAAGGCTGATCAACAAAAGAATCAATAATGTTATCCACTGTTCTAGTACCTGTTTCTCCAGAATACGAGTGATCTCTCCCAAAGTCCGATCCAAGGCTGACACCTTGTTATTTGCCACAGAAGCGGTATCTTGAGTCAGGATCTGTTTGGAGAGTTCCTTTGCCAATCGTTGTAGCCTGCCACGTTACAGGGAAGAGAAACCATGATCAATCATCCAAGCTCATTGTTCGTGTTGAACTAGGATAACTTAACACCAGAATACCCCCGATATTATAGCGCACCTGAGTCACACAGATAGGAGGCAAGGGGCCTAAGTGGCCTGCCGAGTGAAATTCGAAACCAGGGACTCCACAAGGAACCCCTTAACCACAACCACCTCCCTTGCAAATGTTCAGGGTGTTATTTCTCTACATAAGGCCATGCCTATTACATTCACAGTTCCGTCTTTCAGAACCTTTAGTCCCTTAAGAAACACTTCGGACCCCTTGTGTAAAGGCAAAGTAAAGAATTTGAAGATATTGGCGCAGTTCTTCTGGCACATGCCATGCTTTAGTTCCAGCCATTTACATCCACAAACTGAGTGAACTGTGCCTAGAATTTAGAGTGATGGGGCTGACAGGTGAATCCATGAAGTAACTAACATTACAAGCTATGAAAAAAAAATGACTCTACTAAGGACAGGCATGTAGCCAGAAATACATGTGTAGGGAGGCAGAGAATCCGGAAATGAAAACAACAACATATAAACAGGGAGCAAGTGCAGGTGCCTGAGATTCTTAGGGATAATGACATGTCCATGGCTACAATACAGTTTGAAGATGTTTGATTATCTGTGTTATTATGCTTCGAGGAATAGCTGGTACAAGTTGTAATAAATGGTACAATTTTAAACACACTCAAACATAAATTTGTGCACAATGTGGTGGTATTAAAAGCCAGCTTTACAATCAGTTTAACATTGTCTATTATGAAGCTTATGGGAAAAGCTGGTATCCATTTGAGTGTTGTAAACACATTAAATAATATGTAACAATGGTGGAAAGTCAATAGACTTTAAAAACAATTTTAAGGGGGGACGGTATTCCTTCAAAATGCTCTGGAATTTGAGCGTTTTAAAAGGCATTTGGGCAAGAACATTATTCTAAGCTAGACAGACGGTAAAACACCTTTGCAGGGGTATGACTTGGCGAGAGTTTAATTACCTCTGTATGCAGAGGAATGCCAACTTGTAAATATTTAAACTGCATTTTAAGAAAAACATCAGTCAAACCAGTATGAAGCTCTCAAGTTCTAAACAAGCACGTGCATGGGTGGCTCTTCATGGTAGCATAAAGTGAGCGCTGCAGGACCTTAGACAGCCAATACCAAGACAGGAAGGCAGGGCAGGAGGGAGGTCACTGAGGGAACCCAATTGAGGTCTGTGACCTAGCAGCAAGGGAGGTTCCTCCGTTAGGGCAGAGGAGCGTCACCCACCCGCCAACAGCAGAAAATGCAAAACCTTCGCAACAAGGGGATAATAAACAGTTTATTATCCCCTTGTTGTGAAAGAGACGGGCATCTGGGATGAGGAGCAGTGATGGCTCCCCTCACTGTGCATGTATGTTTGGCCGGCCGTCTCGGGCCGACCAAACACACATGCGCCGTAAGCTCTCTCCAGCCCAACAACAGAGTTGCTGGGCTGGAGAGAGCCTGCACAGGCTCCCAGCAAATCCTGACACTGCTTTGAGCAGCGTTAGGATTGGCCGCACGGCAAGCTAGGAGACTGTGCCTGCATGCAGCCAGCAGGAAAGTGGAGCGCTGCAAGGAAAGGTGTGGAAAATATAAATGTTCATATTTTTTTTAAATGTTATTTTATTTCATTTTGGATTTGACTTCAATGTGATTTTTTTTTTTAAAACAAACTTTATTACTTTTGAAAGAGATATTGTCAGTTTGATACAGAAATGTCGCACAGTTGAAAAAATATCAACTATAAAGCATTAAACACCAACACAGTGACATCAAGAATACTCTGCCACAGTTGTATAAAAATAAATTATATTCAGTTTATAATACTCAGTCCGGCTGTGACCCCAAGAGATTTTATCTGCCGTATCCTACAATTAACACCATGAAACACCCATCCCCACCCTCAAATTGGACATCTCCCTATACAGGGAGTGCAGAATTATTAGGCAAATGAGTATTTTGACCACATCATCCTCTTTATGCATGTTGTCTTACTCCAAGCTGTATAGGCTCGAAAGCCTACTACCAATTAAGCATATTAGGTGATGTGCATCTCTGTAATGAGAAGGGGTGTGGTCTAATGACATCAACACCCTATATCAGGTGTGCATAATTATTAGGCAACTTCCTTTCCTTTGGCAAAATGGGTCAAAAGAAGGACTTGACAGGCTCAGAAAAGTCAAAAATAGTGAGATATCTTGCAGAGGGATGCAGCACTCTTAAAATTGCAAAGCTTCTGAAGCGTGATCATCGAACAATCAAGCATTTCATTCAAAATAGTCAACAGGGTCGCAAGAAGCGTGTGGAAAAACCAAGGCGCAAAATAACTGCCAAGGAACTGAGAAAAGTCAAGCGTGCAGCTGCCACGATGCCACTTGCCACCAGTTTGGCCATATTTCAGAGCTGCAACATCACTGGAGTGCCCAAAAGCACAAGGTGTGCAATACTCAGAGACATGGCCAAGGTAAGAAAGGCTGAAAGACGACCACCACTGAACAAGACACACAAGCTGAAACGTCAAGACTGGGCCAATAAATATCTCAAGACTGATTTTTCTAAGGTTTTATGGACTGATGAAATGAGAGTGAGTCTTGATGGGCCAGATGGATGGGCCCGTGGCTGGATTGGTAAAGGGCAGAGAGCTCCAGTCCGACTCAGACGCCAGCAAGGTGGAGGTGGAGTACTGGTTTGGGCTGGTATCATCAAAGATGAGCTTGTGGGGCCTTTTCGGGTTGAGGATGGAGTCAAGCTCAACTCCCAGTCCTACTGCCAGTTCCTGGAAGACACCTTCTTCAAGCAGTGGTACAGGAAGAAGTCTGCATCCTTCAAGAAAAACATGATTTTCATGCAGGACAATGCTCCATCACACGCGTCCAAGTACTCCACAGCGTGGCTGGCAAGAAAGGGTATAAAAGAAGGAAATCTAATGACATGGCCTCCTTGTTCACCTGATCTGAACCCCATTGAGAACCTGTGGTCCATCATCAAATGTGAGATTTACAAGGAGGGAAAACAGTACACCTCTCTGAACAGTGTCTGGGAGGCTGTGGTTGCTGCTGCACGCAATGTTGATGGTGAACAGATCAAAACACTGACAGAATCCATGGATGGCAGGCTTTTGAGTGTCCTTGCAAAGAAAGGTGGCTATATTGGTCACTGATTTGTTTTTGTTTTGTTTTTGAATGTCAGAAATGTATATTTGTGAATGTTGAGATGTTATATTGGTTTCACTGGTAATAATAAATAATTGAAATGGGTATATATTTTTTTTTTGTTAAGTTGCCTAATAATTATGCACAGTAATAGTCACCTGCACACACAGATATCCCCCTAACATAGCTAAAACTAAAAACAAACTAAAAACTACTTCCAAAAATATTCAGCTTTGATATTAATGAGTTTTTTGGGTTCATTGAGAACATGGTTGTTGTTCAATAATAAAATTAATCCTCAAAAATACAACTTGCCTAATAATTCTGCACTCCCTGTAAGTACATGCTTGATAGGACATGCAACTGTACGACCAGTTTTAATAAACAGTATCATTAACACTGAACGGTGGGACACATGAAGAATAAGGCATTGTCTTGTGACCTAATGGTCTGTACAACCCCAACGGCTATGTCAGTCCACCCAGGTAGGTGTGATAGTGACTGCACTAGAGATGCGTAATGGTGTCCCTGCACCCTGTAACGGATCAGATATTATCCCCATCAGTATTATCTAGTGCCTTGAAGGACTCCAATGAAGCATCCAAATCCAGAGCAATCTGTTTCTTCTGCAAATTCCCTATACTCCTCTCTACAGAGAGCTGTGCTTTCTGCCACCTCCCACCTCTCTACCTCCTCCGGCCTTTGCAGTATAGTAGGCACCATTACAGACTTCCAACTCCTGGTCAAGAGGCTGTTGGCCAGTAACAATGACAAATCAACAATTCACGCAGGGTCACCCCCCAGCTAAGAGCCAGCATCAGAAAAATAAAACAATACTTCATTGTCAGTTTTTTTTGGGCTCAGCCAGCATGTGAAGGGAGGGGCGGGACTAGGCCATGGGAGGGGCAATGGAGTGCACTAAGTGTGCATGTGTGTTTGGTTGGCCGCCTATTCTCCCCTCTTCTCCTCCAAACCCTACCTCACAAAAGCAGGCGTCCCCCAAGGATTAATCATCTCACCTATGCTTTTCAACATCTGCATGATGTCATTACCAGAAGTGATCAAATGATTTTCAGCTCAGATGCTACAACTATGCAGATGACATACAAATACTATTTAAATTGGAATTCCCCAAAGGCATTGAAAACTCACAAATCTTCAGTTGCCTCAGAGCCGTTGATCAGTGGATGACTTGGAGCCATCTCAAACTGAATGTTTCCAATACAAAAATACTCACATGTGGAGACTGGAAAAATTATTACCCACTGTGCGCCTGGCCTGACGATCTGGGACCACTTCCTCAAGTATCCAAGGAAGTTAAAAACTTTGGAATTAACATGGACTCCAAGTTAACAATTAATGCCCAAGTGGACAAATTAGCACAATCAAACTTTATCACCTTGAAGACTCTGCAAGCATTGTCCCCCACCTCGGATTTCCACACAAGGTGCAGGCTACTATCTCTCTTGTACTATCTAAATTGGATTATGCCAATGGCCTCTACCATGGATCATCTATGTCTATTATGAAAAAACTACAACGTATTCAGAACTAAGCTGCCAAGCTACTATTATATGTAAAGCCACAAGTCCACAACTCCCCTGCCTTTAGAGCACTACACTTGTTACCAGTTGCCAGAAAATCCACATTCAAGCTGCTTTGTATCACCCACAAAGCTATACATGGAACAGTACCGCTTTTCATAAGAAACAAAATAACCAAATACATTCAACAGAGAAACCTCCGCTCAAAATTGTCAGCCTGCCTTAAAACACCACCATGCAAGAAAAAGGCAATAGGCGGTACATCCTTCTCTGTTCAAGCAGCCAAACTATGGAATTCATTACCCCCCAAATATAAGATCAATGGATAACTATCTTGTCTTCAGAAGACTGCTCAGGAGTTGGCTCTTTCCTTCATAACCACCACATTCAAACTGCAATGGACTGCATATGCTTGTGTTGATAAATGTTTCTAATCTGATTACGTGCAAATTCTAGATATGTATAGTTCTTTAAGAAATATGTATAGTTACTATTTCATAATTAATAAATTATACACATACTCTTCAAGCCTGTTTAACAAATGTATATTTACTCATGGTAAATATATATACATATATATATATACATGCCCTCGTCAGGGGTAGTAAGCGCTATATAAATACAATTACAATTCATGCGCCCTTAAGTTTCTCCAACCCAGCTGTGTTGAACAACCGGGCTGGAGAAACTGTATAGATGCCAAAGCAGTGTCTGAGCAGCAGTCCGAGCCACTCAGACCAATCCTGATGCTGCTCTCATGCTAAATATAGCATGAAAGCAGCACCAGGATTGGTGGGGAGCCTATGCTGGTGTCCCAGTGAATGCTGGGACACCAGAGCAGCAGAGGAGCGAGTTGGCGGGAAGGGTGTTTTTTCTTCTTCTTATTTGTTCCCCCAGTTCCCACTGTCCCACCCGTTCCCACCGCCTTGACATTTGTTGCCACTGCCAATTAAATCACAATAACACTTTTGGACCCTTGGGTCAGGGAAACAGCCCCAATATGCAAGATTCAATTGTTTGCCAGGTATCTCTCTCAGACAGATCGACCAGTATGTTTTGGATCCAAGGCCAGGAGGGGGACAAAGCAAGACAGTTCCAGAGCATGTATATGAACGTTGCGTCCACTGTAATACACCTGGGACACACCAAGGTGACCAGTGGATACATTATGTGTAGCTTGTGTGGTGTACATTATGTGTAGCTTGTGTGGTGTAAGGTTGGCCATGTCAAGTACTGAATAAAATATAAATTAAAATCTAGAGTTTTGGGATATTGCTTTGGGATATGCAAGCAGGAAAGCTCAGTCTTTGTCCTCCCCCCCCCAAAAAAAAATCATCTTCCCATTTAGTTCTCAGTGGTGTTAGGGGTATCTGTAAGTATTCCCACAGACCTCTGAATTGCCAACATATCAGATGTCTACTGTGTCCCATGTTGTACATCGCTTGTACAAACTCCTGTGTGGGAGGTTCCATGCCATCTGAGGCCCAGTACCGCTTAAAGTAGCGCTTAATGTAAGCATGCGTCACGAATAGGGAGTTCGATATATTCTGTTTGTGCATAAAATCTGTATGGTTCAATAGTGTGCCATTCCCGGACAACACCACTTCTGTCTTCACCCCACCCTGTTCCCAGAAGAGCAGCCGAGATCACAAAAGGACTCCAGCAGTTGCAGAAGTCCCACCAGAGGTATATTCAGAGGTATGGTATAGTTGTGGCCGTGTAGCGTAGTGCCATCTTCCAATACTTTAGAGCTTATTCATAGCTTAGTAATAAAGGAACTGTATGAGGAGTAGGGGACCCAGTGCAAATCAAACAATGGAGCCTGCCTCTATCTAAAAGGCCTATATCCTGTGGATTCTAACCAGTAGGAAAGCCACTGCAGCTTTCCGCTATGCAGTAGGCTTTGAAATCTGGGGCTCTAATTCCCCCTCGCTCCGAGGGCAGCTGTAGCTTGGTTAGTTTTATCATTCACTTACCAGTATCCCACACTAGATCTAGGAGTAGTGTGTTCAATGCCTTATAATAACAAGCAGGGATCAATACCCGCAAGTTCACAAAATAATAAAAAAAACACCGCAGGATCACCATTTTGGTGAGTGCCAAACGGCCCGCCACAAAAAGCAGAAGCTTGACCCAAAAACGAATTAGGGATCTGAGGAAGTTTATTGCCTTCTGCAGGTTCCGTTCAGTAGATCTAGTGGTGTCCTATAAATTTGCATTCCCAGATAACGGAAAGTAGTAGGTGCCACAGGTATGTCGAAACTCACAAAGGTTCAATGTCCCTCTAATAGCAGTTTCCTCAAATGAGTAAGCATACGATTAGGTGATGTTAAGTCGAAAGCTCCACATGGTCTCAAAAGTCAGAGAAAACCTGGACCGCTCCACTTAGATTTCGACAGAGACCTTTTGTATAAAATAGAATGTTGTCAGTGTATAATGAAATTGAATGTATCACTGGCTCTATTGGTATCCCCCAGGGCCCCGCTTCCTGTCTGATACATAGCGCCAGTGGTTCTAAGGCAATCACAAATAGTAAATGTAAATTACATTTACAATACAATAATAAGGGGGCAGTGGGAACCCATGTCGAGTGCCACAGAAAACAGAATAAGGATCTGAAATATGTGCTCCTGCAGTAGATGAGCTATATAACAGCCGGATCCACCTGGGGCAAACACCAAAGCTGTTGAGCGTTGCAAGCATGTATTCCCACCCTAGGGTGTCAAAAGCCCTGCAGAGAGACAATGTTAGGCAGCCAGCTCTCTGGTATGGGTCATGGTTGGAGTACATTATACAATACAATCTTCTGATATTAAAGGAAGTTTTACTGTAAGAGACAAATCCACACTGGTCGGTCTATCATTTTAAGCATTAGTGGAAGGAGCCTGCAGGCTAGGATCTTGCTCAGAATTTTACACTCGGTATTTAACAGTGATAATGGTCTGTATGAGGTCATGTCAGTTGGAGGCCTTTCCGGTTTCAGTACGGAGGTCGCCAATGCTTGTCTGGTGGTAGGGGGCAGTATTCCCTCCTCCAAGGAGACCTTGTACAGTATCTCTAGCTATGGAACAGGCTGCCTGGCATAAAATTCGACCATGAGGCCGGCTGTTCCTGGGGATTTTATTTGCCGCTAAGTCTTTGATAGCCTCACGGATTTCACTCGCTGTGAGTGGAGCCAAAAGGGTCACTTTGTCATTAGTGGGTAAAAGTGGCTGGGACAATATCCTACGGAACTACTGGATCTGTCCAAGGCCCAATGGTGTGGAGGCGTGTATATTGCTGCATAATATCCATGGAACGCGGAATTCATACCAAGTTGCATGTCTACACTAGTCTGCTGGGGAGTAATTATACGGAGGACGGGAGTGGACGAAGGAGTCCACTGTTGTCCCGCTGACCATCACCTTAAAGGTATCCCTCTCTATTAATGGGGAGGATGCTGTGTTAGTGTCTTCTGTAAGGTACATATCTATCGCCATGGCAAGTGTGCTTCAGAAAGCTGCATCCTCCAGGTTCCGCAGCTGTAATTGCCATGTAGGCATCGGTGTGGGTGCCTGGCCCCAGGATAATGTCACCTCCAGTGGATTATGGTCCAATAGGATTTTCCCTAAATACGCTGCATGCATTACATGGGTTTGGAGTGAAGTGGTGCTTAAAATTCAGTCAAAACGTGCCTGTAGCATGTGTGGAGGAAAACAAAATGAATATTCGTGCATACCCTCATTGCAACTACACCACACATCCGATAGCATCCAACCCTGCACCCAGTTTTGTAATGCTTTAGTTTGTCTAATTAACAGGTGCCTGGAAATGGGGGGTGTGAGCGATCAAGGTATGTATCAAGTACAGCATTAAAATCCTGACCCAGGGATATTGTGCCCACTGTTCCTTAACAGTAGACAGGTGTGTTAGAAATACATCCTGGCCTGTATTCGGGGAGTATTTACTTTCCACCACCACCAGTACTCCATCCAACATACCTCGGAGCAGCACATACCTGCCATTTATGTCGTATTTTGGTAAGTTGGACAGCAAGATGGACCCCAGAGCGTATCCATATTGCCACCCCTTGTGCGAAAGCAGAATATGAGGTACAGAATAATTGCCCTCTCCACTTCTTACGTAGTTTGTGGGCCTCGTGATTGGTTAAGTGTGTTTCCTGCAAACATACCATAGGCGCCTTACGGTCGTAAGTGAGCTAGTGTCGCTTTTGAATAGATCCCATTCCATGTGCGCTCCAGGTAAGTATATTATATTGATGTACAACCAACATGAATATTCAATCTAGTGAAGGATAAAGAGTCATTCCATGTACCTATGACAAGCGTACAGAAATGTATACTTCAGTCTGGGAGATGTCATACTTCTATAAACAAAGACCATAACAAAACTCAATACTAGGTCCAGCAAGAGAAGCTTGTGAGAGAAAACAGTTCTATTGGAAGCTGATA
Source organism: Pleurodeles waltl (assembly GCF_031143425.1). Classification (NCBI taxonomy): domain Eukaryota; kingdom Metazoa; phylum Chordata; class Amphibia; order Caudata; family Salamandridae; genus Pleurodeles; species Pleurodeles waltl. Next base: position 156,938,193 of record NC_090440.1, on the reverse strand, counting down.
TGCAGCCAGGCCAAGACATAAAAGAGATGGACGCTGGAATGGGCCACCTTTTATCAAATGAGATGAATCATAGGTTGAAGTCATTGCTCAGCAGTGCTCTCTTATCGAAAATTGATCCTCAGAGTCTTGATGAGGTTCTTTCCAGAGTAACGGCAAGACTGACAACTTATCAGAAGTGCCAATTGTGTCATAGTCTCAATCTCCTTCCCAAAATAGTCCCCTCTCCCTACCCACTTCACTGTACATATTTACTAGACTCTCAGTACTAAAGATTGTTTGTTGTCTGTGGGGTGATGGAGGGAAACAAATCACTGCTGCACTCAGAGTCTGAGCTGGAGGCACCATCTGAGGAAGAGGGAATGCTGGTTGAGGGGGTTGGGGGGAGGGCAGCGACCTCAGAAGGAGGTCCCTGACCTGAAGGCCTCCCTCTAAGACCTATGGCGGGGTTGGGGCAGCTCTCCCCTGAGTTTTTCATTCTGGGCCTCTGTGTCTTCTTTGCTGCAGTCACTGGGTCTTAGGAGATGACAAGTTCCTGGGCTGTTTGAGTGTGGGAAGTGCTGTTCCAGCCAATCCCAAGTTGCTTCTGATGTGTCAAAGAAATGACACCTGTGATCGTGTACAACTCTCAGCCCAGCTGGGAGCAATAATGCATAGGAGAGGCCTCCGATCGTAGTCGCTGCTTGGCCTTCTGGGAGGAGGACCCCGATGTTGTACTGAGAGTGTTTAATCAGGAAAGAGAGATACTAGAGCATTGACTATCATGATAGGCACTGCCTCTCAAGCGATATGCAGAAGAGCAACCCAGTCCTTGTAATTTAGGATTCGAGCCACCATTGAACGAGGTGGCACACCAGGTGGCAGCTTCTCTCCGGGGTCATGGTGAGCTCTCTCAACTATGAATAAGACTGAGAGGGCCCACTGCTTTCAGCCAGTCCTCAACATATTGCTTGGAGTTCTGCCCTTCAGTTCCCTCTGGTAGAACAATTATTCAAGCATTAGTCCGCTGTGCCCTCACCTCTGTATCCTCCGCCCGTTCCAGTTATGCATCTACTTGTCACTTGAGCTGCGTGATAGCAAACGTGCTTTCGGTATGCCAGGGTGTGAGGGTGGCAATGGTAGGCTCATTGGTTTTCACCCTATCCACTAATTTGCTGTGATCGTAATGGAGTACACTGAGATCAGAAGCAATGGTCCCCAGGCAATGTTCCAGCGCTGATCTAAACTCTCGGATTTCTCTCAGGGGAACAAGCAACTTGTCTATTGGTATGTCTATGTTTGTGTGCGGGATGCAGTCTATAGACAACAGAGAGGAGCTTTCAGATAATGCGGGCTGAATTTGAACGTGGTCTTTTCGGTCAGTATGTTTCCCCTTAGTGCAACTCATGGTGTTGTAAATCCAACCACTGCAGGAGCATTAACCGCTGAAAGTGACGCAGTATACCAGTAAGCTGTAGCCAACCTATTCCACGCAAGTATTGCTGAGATAGGTTCCAGGCAGCTCTCCTCCCTCACTCTCCTGCCTCTCTCCAATCTGTGTGGGCTTCCTCGCCTTACCCACAGCGCCTCTCTCAGATCTTGTTTCCGCAACACTAACCCACCACCATCCGATCACCAGTGTACAGAACTGTTGGCAGGCCCCTCTGGTCTCACCTAGGCCGAAGCTCGTCCGGGGCCCGCAGGTGACGGCGAATTCCAGCCATGTACAGTGTCCCGTATTGGCTGGCAATGCCACGCCAGGTGGAAGGGCCCGGTTGTCATGTTCACTCGGGTCACTCACCCGCAGCATGGATCAGAGATCGGCACTGGCTCTCCGATAGGCTCCACTCCCCAGCCACAGGGTTGGTCAATGTCCACGGCTCTACTTGTGCTGCACGCCTCCTCCGCATAGCCTCTCAGTGCAGGCCCAGCCAAACAATTGGTCCGTTGTCCTGGTGATTGGAATACGCCACAGTCCATTCTACAGCGTCTAAATAGTGGCAGCAAGCAGGACATCTTCTGTGGCCAGATTCCCTTATTGTAGGTGGGTTATAGCCGATAGTCGGGCCGAGGGAACTCCCAGATTATGCATCCACCATCTTTGTTGGTAGGCCATGCCCTCGACTTCAATTATGTGAAAAGTGACTAACAAATAGCAAACATTTTTCCTAGAGTATAGCCTTGCAGCTCTCTGTTGTAAATAGTGACTGACAAATTGGAAACATTTTCCTCTAAAGTATAGCCTTGTACCTTGGATACCATAAGGAAAAACATGCTTGCCTTTGTAAGAAGGACTGTGTGATTAAGTTAACAGGATCCCTTATTCCTTTGGTGGAAGGACTGTGTGACTAATTTAACAGGATTCCCCATTAAGAAACATCACTCCTGTTGAAATATGGCGGTACTATGCTTCAAACAAGTTTCATTGTTGTAAATCAGCAGAGATTCTAAATAATGAACTTCAGAATACGTGCAGATGAATACAGCAAACACATTAACTTTCCAAAGTATTTCTTTAAGATTGGAACCTAGGCTCGGTAAACTAAACTTCTGTCAGCAAGTACCATTCTTCAATACCCCCAAGTTACATGTAACCATAGTTCAGAGCTTTTGGGAAGGATGTAGGGCTGGACTAATGTCTGTTCAAAATGTCATGGGTGCCTAACTTCCAACAGGTTCTGTCTTAGTCCATCAGATAATAAAATAACTATCATATTTTGGACCCAGGAATCTGACTGACTGAATACTGCACTTCATGTCCAGTATAGGGTGTACAGTTAAAGCCACCCACCTATCAAACATGGGAAAGGTGGTTAAAGGTTCTTGATCAACAAAGCCCTGCAAGATTCAAGCAAACTAGAGTGGATCACACCTTAGCTGAAAGCCATGGGGGCAGGGAGAGTTCATGCTTAGGCAAATCAAACCTTGCACTCTCAGCTATGACTGCCAACAAGGACCAGTATTATTTCATCAACTCTATATCAGTCTTTCGGCAAAGTGTTGGACACAGCCCCAGTAACACTAGTGGAGCTCTGCTGCAAAGGACTGTACATTCCCATTAAAAGTGCACTAATACTTCCCAGCAGAGCTCTTTCCTTAAAAGAACAGAATATTTCATTAAACAAGCAGAGCAGCCGCATAGAGAAATGTCTGTTGAGTGCCTTTAAAGGCACAACTTCTTTTTAAAAAGTGCTGGTAATGTTCCATTAAAATTATATAGTTTGAACAGAGAAGTACTGGTAATGTGTCATACAATGTTATAGCAAGTATGCTGCAAAGTGTTCTAAGCTTTGTCTATGGCCCTCAAAGCGCTTCTTTTTCTTTTTTTTTTACATATTTGGAGGGAGAGAGAGAGCGCGAGAGAAAGAGGAGTTGGAGCATCATAATCATAAAATAACTCTCCTCCGTACGTTGCACGCCAAAAAGTAATGTATATGTTGAATTATTTTCACAGTGCTACTTCATACCAGTACATTACCAAGAATTCCAGGCATTTACATATATACAAAATGAGGTATATGAAGTTTAAGAGATACGACCAGAAACAGTGTGGCCAAAAGTACATAGGCCAGCAATACAACACAGGTGGATAACCACTGAGTCACTCTATTTACCTTTAAGTACAAAACAACTTTACAAAACTACACCCACGAAATAGCCTCCTGCTTACAGAGAAAAGCTCTGCAAGCATGTTGATGCATGTTACGCTCACCACACACCTACGTCTAGCTTGCTTAAGTTTTTCCCCTGTCATATGTATAGTTGGAACTGGACCTTCGGACAGCTCACTACTGCAGCTGCCAGGAACAGAAACCAAATGCAAAATGGAGAAAGGAAATGCAAACATACGGACACAGTTGTGTTCTTCAACAAATGAAAGGTGCAAAATAATCCCACACCGAAGAAGCAAATTCATCATGGAATTGAAGGGGGTATGCCTCCATTCCACATTAAACACCACTGAATGCAGCATATGTAATGAAGTTCATTTGCACAAAGTTTTCACAAGAACCTGCTATATGCTAGAGTCATTGCAGGGTTGGAAGACACATCAACACAGGCGGTGGCTAGAACCCTGTTGTTTTCAAATTCACAGGAAAATGCCTAGCTGTACCAAGCAAGGCAGGAAGTATTCAGGTAACATAACTCCTCAAATAAGCTGGTGTTACCAAGCCATTCTCGGGTATGAGAATGGTTGCAAGATAAAAATAAGTTACTTATCTTAAATTACACTCTTTCTGCTAGATACTCTAAATGCAAATTGCTCATCTTCTGAATACTCTCTCGGTCGTCACACTGTCCAGAACTGTCAAGCAGTGCCCCTGAACACCCATAGGTGGCAACAAATGGAGAGGTAGGAGAGCTGGTGAGGAATCTGTGGTTAGAGAATCTACCAGAAAGAGCATTACCCACAAAACCTGTTCTTCTGATCAATACTTCTAACCGCAGATTCTTCATCTTTTGAATATATACCAAAGCATTAACTCCCAGGAAGTGGGTCTGTGATCTGTCTCTGACAAAAACATCCTGCAGGACCAAGTGGGCAAAATGCCCTTCTCGTTGGACCTGGCTGTCCAGACAGTAGTGCCTTGTGAACGTGTGAAGTGGCTTCCATGTAACAACCTGGCAAATGTCTAGAACCGGCACTCCATAGCAGCCTTAGCTCTGGGGGAGAGAGTATGCAGGCCTTCTAGATGCTGCTTCTCAGCAGACAATGATCCAGCAAGAGATGGTGCTTTTTTTAACTGCTTTGCACTTTTTTGATCAAGTGAATTCAACAAAGAGCTGATCATCCACATGATGTTCCCTGGTACAATTAATATAGAAGTTGAGAGTTCTTTTGGGATCCTGCTGATGTAGGCTCTCCTCCTACTCAGACGGTGAGGTTGAGGAAAGAAAGCTGGGAGGGTGGCGTTTTGCCCAACATGGAAGGGAGTAACCACTTCCAGGCAGAAGGGTCCTCAACACCAGCTTGTCTTTAAAGAAAGTTGTGTACAGTGGATTAAAAGAGAGGGCTTGCAGCTCATTCACCCACCACACCAATTTTATCCTGATGAGGAAAACTGCGTTCAGAGTGAAGACCTGCAAAGGATGGCTATGCAGCGGCTCAAAGTGGGTACACATTAGGAATGTGAGGACTAACTTTAGGTTCCACCACAGCATAACAAAGTGTGGGTGGAAAAATATGCTGCAATCCATTCAAACATGCATCACAATGGGTGCCTGAAATAGAGAGAGCTGGTCCAGCAAACAAAAAATCCAAAAGAACCAACAAATATCTTTTAACTGTCCCCATAGCAAGTCCTTGCTCGGCAACAGACAACACAAAAAGAAACAGTTCAGATAGTTTGTCCCGAGGTGGGTCAATCTGCCAAAGCCACAAACTTGTCTCATCACTAGGTGTATACTAATTTCGTGGAGGGATGCCTAACAGCCAGAATAACATCAACTACTTTTGGGAGGAAGGTCAAACGAGATTAACTGCCACTGCTCAATCTCTAAGCAGATAGAGGAAGAATTTGTAGGCCTGGGTGCAGGACTGCGCCCTATTTTTGCAATAAAAGATAATCCTGAAGTGGCAGCCTGACTCGAAGACAGTCACACAGTGGAGTTCCAGGTACCACACTCTTTAAAATCTCAGGCATACTCGCGTTCCAAAAAGATGAAGCTAATCAGCGATACTGCCGCAGATTCACCCACAATACGCCTGAGATTTTAATATGAAGTGGGGATACAATTTGTCTAACCCATAGATGATTCATTTCTATGACCATTGATGTTCCTTGTCACATACCAAAACTACGTGAACAGCCCTGACGAAGTCATTGGGGTATCCCCCAGATGAAACAAGTGTTGGCTGTGGAATCAGGTTGGATCAACATTTCTGGTAATCTCTTCGGAAAAAAAGAACCCATTGGAATGGATTTGGACATTGACATTTGATTGTGGGTTCGAATTGGAGCATCACCCATGGCACAAAAACTTTCATTGATTGAACTGATTTTCTTGGATGGAGATATTGCCATTAAATCATAATTATTCATGGAATATAGTAGTGACTGCCTCGCCTCCTAATCTTGCATATTGATACTTCACACACAGTGACTTGGCATCCAGATATACCGTATAAAATAATTGTAATAATTTTCGGCATAACATGATACTGTCTGATATGTCATTGTTGATTTAACGAGTGCCTCTTGTTTGTTTTCCCATTGTAGCTGTTTGGATTTCCACACAGTTGGGGATTAAGGGTGTGGTCCTCTTAGAGTGCACCGTATTGTTAATTGTTCTGCAATTATATTCACCTTATTGTCTGGAGCTCCACTTCATCCCACAAGTAACATCCTCACAAGACAAGGTAACACCTGTACACGAGCATTGGGTGAAGAGTAGGCAGGACTTGCCGATCTTGGGCGTTTCTGGAGTCCTTCTTGAGATTTCTTTATAGACAGGGCTGCTGTCCTCGGGAGATCTTGGTCCTTGAGTAGGAAGGCAGTCCTCTGGGGGTATGTAGAGGTTACTGGTCCTGTAGAACGAGTCTTCTTCTTCAAGCAGGAGGCACTAAATGTGACCTTCAAACCATTCCGGTGGCATGGGGAGGCTATCCCTCCCAAGCCATGTAACACCTATTTCCAAGGCACAGGGTGTTACCTTCCTTTCCCACAGGAAATTCTTTGCTCTACCAGAGCTGGTCAAGCAGTTGGAGGGCAGAAACCTATCTGAGGGGTAGCAGCAGCCTGGGCTGCCCAGAAGACCCCAGAAGACTGGTAGGAACAAAATTGGGGTCTTCTAAGGAGCCCCCAGAGTGCATGGAATCATACAACCACTACTGCCAGCAGTATTGGGGTATTATTCCAACATGTTTGATACAGAACATGCCCAGGTTTGGAGTACCATTATGTAGCTGGACACAGCTAGTGATCTGTGTCCAGTACATAGGTAAAATGGCTTACCTTCACCTACAAAGTCCAGGAAAATGGAGCTTGAGTTCGTAGGGGCACTTCTGCTCATGCAGGGGTGCCCTCACACACACACACACACACACACACACACACACACACACACAGTTGCACCCTGCCCTATTGGCTAGGAGGGCCGTCCACAGGGGTGACTTGCAGTGACCTGTAGGTAAAGGGTGCATGCAACTTTTCAGCAGGCTGCAATGGCAGGCTTGCAGACATATTTTGCATGGGCTCCCATGGGTGGCATAATACATGCTATGTAACCCATCGGGAACCCCTGGTGCCCCAATGTCCTGGGTACCTAGGTACCATATACCAGTGACTTAAATGGGGGCACCCGTATGCCAATTGTTTGGTGTACCGAGTCAGGAACAACCAAATTTAGAGGGAGAGCGCACAGTCACTGGGGTCCTAGTTAGTAGGATCCCAGTGAACACAGTCAAAACATACTGACAGCAGGCTGAAGCACCTCAGTCAGTAGATTGGTCCTGAAAGCCATTGAAGGTGCTCGAGGCCCAAATCCTCGGCCACTCTCCTCACCACCATAGAGTAGGAAGCCCCCTCCTCCGCAACCACGGTAGGGGGAGAAAGTGTACCTGTGTCAGGGGAGGTATCCAGACCGCTGGCTTCACCCAGTTTCTGAGCCCAGTCCATAGGGTCTTCAAGCTGGAATTCTAAAGTGTCCAGTGACCCCTCCATACCCTCACCGAAGTCGCACCCATAGGAATAAGGGTCAAACTCCAGTCCCCGCCAAAGCTGGATCGGCATTGAGCGACCACCTTCTGGCTCTGTGTCGGAGTCAGAGATGAGTATCGGATTGACACCGCCCGCGGGCACAGGTGACGTCAGAAGCGTCAACACTGAAACTGTCATCACGGAAGGTCGCAAGAGTACAACTGACACCGGTCTGGATTTGGATCCTTGGGTGCTCCTCGGAACTAAAGCCAAAGCGGCTGGCGCAGAACCCAAAGGGGCTCCTAACAACACTGCAGGGCCAATGGCTCCCTGACAGGGCCGGACTGCCCAAAGATAAGGTGCATGGTCTCAAAATTCTTTTAACTAGGCAGGGGTGGCTCCGGCTCCCGGAAACTCGGGTAGGCATGGAGCTGGCCCAGAAACAGGCTCCAAGGACAGAGGCCTGGAGCGTGGACACTCCTACCACGTGGAATGTCCAACCTCCAGGGTGAAATCGAAGAACACTTCTGCATCTTCATCTTCTTCTTACCTGAATGACCTGAGGATTTGGAGTGGAATGAGGAGGAGTGGTAGTGGCTCTGTGAGCGGTGTCAGGACCTTCCTCTCGACTGAGACCAGGAGCGATGTGGAGCCAGATGCCGGGCTGCGAGCAGCTTTAAGAACCACTCTCTCAAAGCCTTCAGGTCTATGGCCCGGCAGTCAGGGTTGAGGTCGCACTCCAAGCATGCAGATCAGTCACTGACATCATGTGGTGACAGGAGTCACAGGGCTTGAAGCCAGTCTTTGACAGAACGTCAAAAGGCCAGTCAAAAAGTGACTAAGCATAGCTCTCTCCGGATCTGTGCGGAAAGAAAAGAATTGACGTCAGCGTGCTGGGGTGGCGCCTATATGCTACCTGCGACACCATTTCTGGTTACCACGACACCTAACGGCGCACAAGGGTACTGCTCAAAGAAAAACCTCCAGATCCAGACTGACGCCTGGGAAAAATTCTAAGGTATGGAATCTGCAACTAGAAGTCTCTATCAGATTGCTGAGTTACACACTAAACCCTCAGCTGTAATAACTGTGGAATGGATCGGTCGTGGGTCACCCAAGCTAAGAAACAACTTGTTACACTAAGCCCTACTCGATTCTCTAAATTAATGTGAGAAGATCTTGTGCACAACTTCAGCAAAGTTGCCACTTTGTTGCCTTTAGTCCCCTTTGCCCATACTGGTTGTACATGTGGTCGTGTCACCAAGATAGCTTTCTGCTCTTCTGGGAATATGTGCTGACTCCCAGAAAAGGATACAATAGGGGCCTTCTCTGGAAGGCAGTGTCATCCCCCTCCTACAGGAAGCCAACGGGTGTTGTCCCAAAAGGTGAGCTTTAAAGGAGAAGATGCCTTTGAAGGGCAAATAGGTACCATTTGGGAGGGAGCTGCTCCATTATTCAAGCAGACAGGCTGGCACTTGGAACTAGGAGAGGGAAAACCAACTGCCAAGCTGGTTCCCAGGGTGCCTTCATCTGCCAGGGGAGGGGTCCTGCCATATTGGAACCGAGCAAAATGATGCATCCTGGTATGCCTAGATGCCACACTGCGCAGGAAGTGGTCATCAGTTGGGAGGGAACCTGGTAACCCATTTGCTACCAACTCCATCCCGCCTTGAGGGCACTGTTTGGGTAAACCTAGGGCACCTTTGGAACTCCTAATGCAGATCTAAACTGCTCTGGAAGTAGTAGTGAAGAAGAACTGCTTTGCTGCACTACGGAACCAGCAAAGAGAGAGGCTGCACTGGAATGGACTGCACCTGCTAAACCTAGTGGCTAGGAATGAAGAGGGATTGTGCCTGCTGTGCCCTGTTCAAGGAGAAGTCTTCAAAGCCCAGACAAAGTCAAGAGACTCCAAGGGTCAGCGACCTGGATTCCTGTTCAGCAGGAAAACTGCTGAGAAGCCAGCTGAGTTAAGTTGGTAGCACAAAATCTGCAACTTGCTGCAAACTGCTGCCGTGCACCTGAGTTTGATGAATCCATGGGTGATGTCGAAGTGCAGCTGGTACCCCAGAGGACAAGTTTTCGATCCTTGAAGCATTGGTCTGGGACTGCGGTACTGGGCAACCAGAGGTCCAGTGGCGACCTGGCATCTGCCAACACCAACAGGACTTTGTGGGACATGGACCCCGTGACAAGGACCGCCTCATTTCCTTCGGGGACCAAGGATTAGTCGCAGCAAGCCCCTATCAACTGCATCACATCCACAGCATTTTCTGAGCATTCTTCATCCTTTGCACCAGGACCACACCCACAGGAAAGCCCTGAAAAGAATAAAAGTACCTGAAACTGACTGAGGCTTCCTCCCTCTGCTGAGATAACTGTTTCTGAGGATCTTGCGGGTCCCCGTGTCTGGCTCCCTCCTGGAGTTGGTTGCCTAAAGTTTCTCTAAATGTGTGTTGTAGGAAAGTACCCTCTTTTTGGCATGGGTACCCCCATTTTTTGCCTACTGTCAGTGTGTTTTTGACTGTGTTCACTGGGATCCTGCTAACCAGGACCCCAGTGACGGTGCTCTCTCCCCCTAAATTTGGTTGTTCCCGACTTTGTGCACCCCACAATTTGCATACTGGTGCCCCATGTAAGTCCGTAGTATATGGTAGCTAGGTACCCAGGGCATTGGGACACCAGGAGTTCCCCATGGGCTGCAGCATGTATTATGCCACTCATGGGAGCCCATGCAAAATGAGTCTGCAGGCCTGCCATTGCAGCCTGCGTGAAAAGGTGCACGCACCCTTTCCCTAAAGGTCACTGCACCAGCTCACTACAAGTCACCCCATGGCAGGCACCCCTAGCGCAGACAGCAGGGTGCAAGTACCTGTGTGTGAGGGCACCCTTGCATGAGTAGAGGTGCCCCCATGAACTCCAGCTCCATTTTCCTGGACTTCGTGAGTGCGGGGAAGCCATTTTACCCATATACTGAACATAGGTCACTGCCTACATCCAGATACACGATGTTAACTCCAAACCGGGGCATGTTTGGTATCAAAACATGTCAGAATCATACCCCAATACTGTTGCCTGTATTGACTGTATGATTCCATGCACTCTGGGGGCTCCTTAGAGGACCCCCAGCTTTGCTTCTACCAGTTTGCAGGGTTTTCCCAAACAGCCCGTGGTGCTGTCATCCTGCAGACAGGTTTCTGCCTTCCTGCTGCTTGAGCAGCTCAAGCCCAGGAAAGGAGAACAAAGGATTTCCTTTGGGAGACAAAAGCAACACCCCCTCCCTTTAGAAACAGATGTTACAGGGCTTGGGAGGGGAAGCTTCCCCAAGCCTCTGGTATGCTTTGAAGGGCACATTTGATGCCCTCCTTGCATAAACCAGTTTGCATGAAACTGGACAATGGAAAGGGGAGTTACTACTCCCCAGGGGTGATGCCCAGAGTTCCTCGAGGTGGCCCCTTGATTCAGTCATCTTGAATCCAATGTGGGCAGAGGCCTCTGGGAGCATCTGAGTGGCCAGGTTAGGTAGGTGATGTCACAGCCCCCTCCTGATAGGTGGTCCCCGGCTAGGTGACCAATCCCCCTTTTAGGGCTATATAGGGTCTCCCTCTTGGTGGGTCCTCAGATTCGACATGCAAGATTCCAGCAGGACTCCTCTGCAACGTTTACTTCAACTTCTGGCCAATGGAACCGCAACTGGACTTCACAGGAACCTACAATCTGCAGCTCCAGTGACAGCTTCACACTGCAACATTGTTTCTCTGGCTCCTTCCAGCAACTTCAACATTTTCTCATCTGTGCATCCTCTGAGGGCGGTAAGTCTTCAGTCTGCACCAAGTAGCAAGAAGGAATTTCCCTTGGAATGAAGGCGTCACTCCGGGGCATCTGCAGGCATCAACAACAACAACGACCAGCTGCATGGATCCTCTCTCCTGCAACTCTCCCTGGATCCTGCAACACAGGTGGTGGTCTTGAGTGGTTCCCTTGGTCCCCTCTACCAGCTGTCCAACTTCGGAGGTGGTGAGCCTATGCCTCTCTTTGCAGGCTAGTACCCCTGTGCACCGCTACTCTTGCAGCTACCAAGGCTTGTTAGCCCTTCTTCTAAGGGCTCTCCAGGCTCTGTGAAGCCTTGGCCTCTAGCACTCTTCCCTGCAAAGCACAGTCTCCTACCTGCTGCTCCAGCGATGTGGGACTACCTTCCAGGCATGCTGAGTAGGCCTCACTGCGACTCCTGGGCCTGCTGACTGAATTGCTTACGGAGGCTGCATCCGCGACTTCTAGCTCTCCTTACTGCTGAGGGTCGCCTGGAGCTCCCCTCCTTGGGTTGAACCACCTCAGACCTTCCTGGTCTTCAGCACCTCTGCAGCTCTTCTTCTGCAACTCTTGCCTTTGCCAAGACTTGTGGGTGTTTTTTCCACCCCACTGACGTACTGTCACTCATCTTCCGCTGTCAGACATCGACTGCGTCACTTCTGGAACTCTTCTTCTGCTCCTGTGCTGCATAGCCGACTCCTGGTCTTCAACGTCAACTTGGTCCTGCATCTCCAGAAGGGTGGGTAGTGGCTCCTGCCCCAACCGGACACTACATCTGGAACTGGACTTGGTCCCCTTCATTTGCAGGTCCTCTTCTGTCAGGATCCATCTTCTGTTTCTTCCAGTCTTGCTTGGGTCTTGCACAGTCCCTTTACAATGTTTACCTGTGGGTTTTAGGAAAAACCAGGTACTTACCTCTTTTCTCCTGGTCGCTGGGGGAACTCTGGTACTTACCTTTTGGGGTTTCTAGTTCCTTCAGCTCCCCTCTTCAGATTCCACTTACCTGGGCGGGGATCTGCCTTTTGCATTCCATTTTTTTAGTATATGGTTTGGTCTCTCCCTAAGGTCTCTATTGTTTACTATTCTTTCACTGTTTTCTACTGCCTTCTATGCCTGTTCCTGATCAATAAGGTGTCTATAATAGTGTGTTTACTCTCCTACTAGTAGAGTATTGCCTGTACAGTATTTTAGCATTTGTGTTATCATATTAAAGTACCTTTATTCTTGTAACACTTTGCGGGCCTTTCATGTGTGTAAGCACTGTGTGACTCCAGTGGTATTGCATAAGCTTTGCATGTCTCCTAGATAAGTCTTGGCTGCTCATCCACAGCTACCTCTAGAGCGCCCTGGCTTCCTAGACACTGTCTACACCTCAGTAGTAGGGGATACCTGGACCTGGTATAAGGTGATAACACCATTGGTGCTCGCCGCACACTAGGCCAGTTTCTTACAAGTGTAATAAAACAAGCCCAAACTTAGTGGTAAAAAAGTTCCTAAGTGTCAAATTTGTTGACTTTGCCAATGCTTGTTCATGCTTGAAAAAAATAACTTGATTTACTAACCTTGTAAATATTATCTCTCTGGCACCCTACCCTACGGTGGATCTTTTTACTTGTGGTATCTCAAAATACATCAAAATACAGTCTATTTTTTATAAATTGGAGTTGATTTCTTTGGTGTCTTGTTGATTTCTTCTTCAATTATTTTGGTGCTGTTTTAATGCTTTATACTTCCTTTGTGAAAGCCTCGCTGCTGAGAGCCACTGCTACCCAGGGAGTAAGCTCAAGGTTTGACAAACGAAAGGTAATGGTCTTAAAGGGGTTCGTAAGTGCATTACATGGTGAGGCTGCACAACACCACCATATAATACATCCCATTTCCTCACAGGGAATTTTCTAGATCCAGTCTGGTGCCAGGAGAATATTCATAAGGTGAAGAATTTGTGGCACGAAGCATCCATCAGAAAAAAGTTTTTCAGTAAGGTAAGAAGTATCAATGCCTTGCAGTAGCATGACACATATCCAACACATAAGAGGAAGGAAAGCATGAGTATGCGAATTAAGCACTTAACATACATCAAAATCTTTCAGATGTTCCTCCAGCTAAAGTCGCTTTGAGAAACAAAATAGCTGTGTCTTCTGTGTGAAATTCATAAGCCTATTGCAACATACCCTAATTGCTCCTCTTCTGATGTGGATTTTTGCCCCACTATAACATACAATATCTAAATCAGGCCTACTCCTGTTCTCTCAGATTAGTGGAATTTCTTCACCTGGCGCAAGCAAAATGACAAACCCGTGGACCACCCCCTCCTACTCACAGCCATACCCACAACAATACTATACAAGACTCATATAATCCCCGCTAGGCAACTCTGTAACCGTGAATCTCTTCAGAAGTAAATAAGCACTTAAAATGTCAACGGTATATCTCACCAAACAGCCAGACAGTACAGAAACAATACTCCTCTGGTTAGACAAATTTCCCAAATTTCAAAGCAGCAGGACTCGTACGGTGTATCTAGCTGTGGCACAAGGTACAAATGAAAGATAATGCAGTCTCTGTTGACGGATGTATCAGAAACCCTCGCCTAAGTTTCTCGGACAGCTCCGTGCACTTTCTTTCTGGTGTATTAAATATTTAAAATCTGTACTGGACGACAGTATAGGTACCGAGCTAAATTATTTATGACTTGTCAAGTATTTTCGTACGTGTAGAGCACTTACTAGATTTAAAAGAAAAATTCTGGAAAAGTGTTTTTTTGACTAAGCAATTAATACACCTTCCGCATCTTAAGTCTAGGGCAGTACCAGAGAAATGGGCACCCAGCCAGACAAAAGCAAATCAACTGGGCCACGTTTGAAGCTGTTAGCTGCTGGCAAACTCAAACTGTGATGGTGCGTTCTGGGAACCAACACAGTGTGCAACAATAGCACTGTTTGAATGGCAAGCACCTTGATGCAAACTGAAGCGGGCGTATCAGCCAGACCAGTTATTCACACATTAATTCCCCTAGGTCTTTTAACCTTCCAGCAAACCGTTTATAAGACCAGCGAATGTTCAAACAAAACAACAGACAGAAAGGCGAGCTCCATTACCCACTAGAACACCGGTCCTTCTGAGAAGGTCCAAAATGTCAGAGTCTTAGAGGCTTAATGTGTCAAAATGAATATGAACTGAGGACAAAACTTTGTTGGCTAGCGCCAAATGAGCCCCCGGAGAGGGACGGCAGGGCTTTTTCCTCAAATACGTGTTCTCCTAGAAGCGCCTGATGATGTGCTATAAGATAACTGTCAATGAAGATTTAAAGTCCCCCAATTAACAAACCTTTTATTTCGACAGGGGTAAATGCCCCATTGTTCTATAACGAATTCACAGAGATTTGTGCTTGTGTAAATGTGCGGCCAGTGGGTGAGCAAACTGCTTTCCTAACACACATCTTTGCCCGTGTGGCAAAACATGGGCGTGGCACGTGAAGACACGAAGAAATGCCATCTTGAATTGCTCTAAGTTTCAAAACACAGGCTAACTTCATTGTCCATCATTTTGGACTGGGCTGCTCACTGAAAGTATAATTGTTCTGGATACCTATGAGCAAGGGGCGGCTCCTCCGCTATGGCAGAGTGCCACCCTCCTGCCAGCAGCAGCAACATTTTTCCAAAAAAGCAGCACAACTTTTACAAGAAAACGATAATAAACTATATTTGTCTTGTAAAAAGGACGGGGCCACGGGCGATGACAGGGATGGAGGGAAGTCCACAGCACTCCCCGTCAGTGCACATGTTTTCTTGGCCGGCCGTCCAACCACACATGCGCAATAAGCTCTCTTCAACCCGGCACTGTATTGCTGGGTTGGAGACAGTAGACAGATATGCTCACTCTGCCTCAGGGCTCTGTCCAATCCTAATGCTGCTTTCATGTTGCCTGCATTGCGTTTTGTGCAAGGATACGCTTTTATTGTACAGCCTCTGGGCAACCTTTACTGTACATTTCTCAAAAAGGGGGAAAAGTATGTTTGGTCGAGCCACATTGAGAATGTCTTTAAGAAAAATAATTAACTCATTATTGCGGGCCCTGCCCTAACACCTTTCCATAGCTGGTTTCAAATGTCTGTTGACTGTTAGTGCAAGTCAAATAGAGCTAGAAGCTGTTCCGCCTCAAGTTGTAGATAACAAATAGTACTCCATCACTTTTGCTTCTCGCTCTCTGAAAGAACCCAAATCTACTTACAGAACTATTGAAGTGAAGTACTTGCGAGCCGGTGGGCAGAATAGAAATTTAAAACTTTTATGTGGAGTACACACTTTGATCTCTACAGTGATCACAAACCACTGTTACATCTACTTAATGTCAATAGCACAGGTAAAGCTTCTGCTAGACTGGTAAGGCTGCTTTCATAGTTTCGCTTCAGTCAAATAAATACCTGGTGGTAAGAACTTCAGGGCTGACTGTCTATCATAGATGCCTGTTGATGACAGTTCTGATGTCAAGGGTTGATTAAGTAATAAGTGAGTGATACTGATGAAGGCAAATGTACTGTTAGTTATCACCAATGACTTGAAGCAACTGAAAACGACGCCATCATCTAGTCAGTTTATAAATATGTGAAATATGGCTGGGCCAAGGAAAGAAGTGTGGAACTTGCATTAAGGCCTTTTATTCAAGTAGCCAGCAAGTGGCCTGTCGAAAAAGGTATTCTATTACAACATGATCTATATGTGTACCGCACAGTGGCATATGTGTGTCTCAGTTTAACTTGCTGCACGGTGGAGACCCAAGGTCCAGGGTGTGTCCGGATTGGATCTTAAGAGTTAAAAAGGACATCTATGATGCCCACTCTGTGTCTACAAGATTCTGTAGATGCAACTATCAAAAGAGTGACTGCACAACAGTCTAATGCTAAGGAAGAATTTGATGAAAAGCCTCATGCCAAATAAATCTACTTTATTGTGGGAGACTAGGTCCTCATCCAAACCCCCCACTATAGTCAGAAATAGAGAAATCAAATTCTCGGGGCTCATTATAAATAGCAAAATTTTCAAATTGGTATGTACTGCTTTCTGGAAAAAGTTGGTGGGGCAGGAGTTGTTTGGTCAAACCTACTCCTTTGCAGGCAGGAAACAAAATTGAATGTCAGGAACAGGAATGCCAGTGATGTTATTAATGATGGCAATGCTCTTAATATCTCTTGGTAGCTTTGTATCATTAAGTTCTTTTTAATATTTTTATTTCTGATTAAACACGTTTACAATTCAAATACAAGTCATCTCTCCCATGCACAGAAGGTGAGGTGGTGCCCCCAAGCAGCGTTACACAACGACACAAAGACGGAACACATATTGGTGCAGGCATTCTTCTCCTGCTCCTCTAGACCACAGCAGAAGTGGTTTATTCTGAAGGTCAGGGGAGCTTCACCCCACCGCCCGCTGCAAGCCGCGCAGGTAAAAATAAAATGGCAAGGAAAAGATTTCATTGCCATTTTATTTTTAGAGTCGCAGTGCGCACTAGCCCCAATCGCAGAGACATGTTGGGTGTGACCTCTGCTGCCGACTGGCAGCAGAGCACTGAAGCAGGGCTGACTGGACGCTCCAAAGTCCGCTTGTCACTTTGGCCGGCTGTTTGGGGCCGGTCCAGGTGACATGCGCAGTTTCAAGCACATCTCCTTCCACACACCCGCCAGATCCCTCCGCTCTGCCCAGATGGCCTTGGCCACCGTCCCTCGCACCTGCAAAACCACCGCCAGAGGACAATCTTTTACCTACACTGCAGCGAAGAGCTGTTACAACCTCCCCCTGTACCTCAGACAAAGCCGGTCACTCACCATCTTCAGGAAGAACCTCAAGACGTGGCTCTTTGGATGAGCCCCCCCAAACCGCCTTGAGGCTCTCACGGGTGAGTAGCCGCTCTCTATAAACACTGATTGATTGAAGCTCCCCACTCCGCTGTCTTAAGACAGCTGCGTGGAGACCAAGCACAGGCCTCCAGGGCCTGAAGGAACGTCCAGCCAGCTCCATCCAATCCAGGCGCTTCTCTCATGCTGGCTGTAGGAAGTTTGCTCTGTATATACAATCTCAAAGTGAGAGATAGTGTGCACAGAGTCCAGGGGTTCCCCTTGGAGGTTGACAGTGGCAAAATTAGATAATACTAATCCTCTAATTTGTGGTAGTGTGGTCGAGCAGTAGACTTATCAGAGGGTAGTGTTAAGCATTTGCTGTACACACACACACACACACACACACACACACACACACACACACACACACACACAGGCAATAAATAAGAACACACACTCAAAGACTTAACTCCAGGCCAATAGGTTTTTATATAGAACAATATTCTTAATTTATTTTAGAACCACAAGATTCAGAATTTAGGTAAGTACATAAATTGTAAGGTGCTTCACACAGGTAAGTATGGAGCTTTGAATTAAAACAGTAGTATACACAGTTTTGGCAAAAATGGCAACAAGCCATTTTAAAAATAGACACTGCAAAAATCAATTCTGCAATTCTGCCGGCCTGCCACTTCCAGACAGGTCTCTGGCCACATGGGGTGAGTGCTTTTGTGCACTCTGTGACCAGGAACAAAGCCTGTCCTGGGTAGAGGTGCTTCACACCTCCCCTTGCAGGAACTGTAACACCTGGGAGTGAGCCTCAAAGACTCAAGCCTGGTGTTACAGCGCCACAGGGCAATCCAGTTAGTGGAGATGCCCCCCCACCCCCCCGGACACAGCTCTCACTTTTGGCCGCAAGTCCAGAGGAGATAATGAGAAAAACAAGGAGGAGTCACCCTCCAGACAGGACAAGTGTCCTGAGCTGAGGTGACCCCTGCCTTAGAAAATCCTCCATCTTGCTTTGGAGGATTTCCCCCAATAGGATTAGGGATGTGCCCCCCTCCCAAAAGGGAGGAGGCACAAGGAGGGTGTAGCCACTCTCAGGGAAAGTAGCCATTGGCTACTGCCGCCAGCCCTAAACACATCCCTAAATTGAGTATTTAGGGGCGGCCCTGAACCCAGGAAAACAGATTTCCTGACGCCCTAAAGAAGAAGGACTGCTGACCTGAAAGCCCCGCAGAGACAATGGAGACGGCAACTGACTTGGCCCCAGCCCTACCGGCCTGTCTCCAGTCTCCGAGAACCTGCACAGCGACGCATTCAGCGGGACCAGCAACCTCTGAGGGCTCAGAGAACTGACCTGCACCTAAAGGACCAAGAAACTTCTGAGGATAGCGGCTCTGTCCAAAACTGCAACAAAGAAACCATCTTTAAAGGGACTCCAGCCTCACTCCGGAAGCATGAGTCTTCAGACTCTGCACCCATGTCCAGAAGAACCAACATCGCAGAGAGGACCCCCAGGTGACTTCAACGACGTGGACACCCTGAGTCGACCTCTCTGCACCCCCACAGCGACACCTCCAAAGAGGATCCAGAGGCTTCCCCTGACCGCGACTGCCCGGTAACAAAGGAACACGACGTCTGGAAGAAGCACTGCACCCACAGCCCACAGGACCGTGAGGAACCAACCAACGGTGCAGAGTGACCAGCAGGCGGCCCTCATTCTAGCCCAGTCAGTGGCTGGCCCGAGAAGCCCCCGTGCCCTGCCTGCATCGCCAGAGTAGCCCCCAGGTCCCTCCATTGACTTCAACACAAAACCCAATGCCTTGTTCACACACTGCACCTGGCCGCCCCTGTGCCGCTGATGGTGTATTTTGTGTGCCTGTTTGGGACCCCTCCCCCAAAGTCTGCTCCCCAAGGACGCAGATACTTACCTGCTTGCAGACTGGAACCAGAGCACCCCTGTTCTCCATAGGCGCCTATGTTATATGGGCCCTACTTTGACCTCTGCACCTGACCGTCCATGTGTTGCTGGTGCTAGGTGTTTGGAGTTGACTTGAACGTCCAACGGTGGGCTGCCTATGCCCAGGAGACTGAACTTGTAAGTGTTTTACTTACCTGAGAAACTAACCCTTACTTACCTCCCCCAAGAACTGTTGATTTTTGGAGTGTCCACTTTTTAAATAGCGTATTGCCATTTTTGCCAACACTGTGTACATTAAGGTTTTAATTCAAAGTTCCACATGTGTGAAGTACCTTACAATTGATGTACTTACCTAAATTCTGAATCTTGTGGTTCTAGAATAAATGAAGAAAAGAATAGTTTTCTACATAAAAACCTATTGGCCTGGAATTAAGTATTTGAGAGTGTGTTCCCATTTATTGTCTGTGTGTGTACAACAAATGCTTAACACTACCCTCTGATAAGCCTAGTGCTCGACCACACTGCCACAAATAGATCATTAGTATTATCTAATTTTGCCACTATCAGCCTCTAAGGGGAACCCTTGGACTCTTTGCATACTATCTCTCACTTTGAGATAGTATATACAGAGCCAACTTCCTACAATCAAGTTCCAGTATTAAAAAAGTACAAGATCAGGACACTATCCAATGCAACTTCTTCCTGTTCCGTTCCCTATTCACCGGTGAGTGTTACAAACAGTACATAACTTTAACTTGGATGCAGGCTCTAATTTGTCACTGTTGTACCCCCGATTTCTATTTAAGTTAATTTATGGTCCTTTTGTCATGCTTGTTTGCTTTTGTTTATTTTGTGATAAGGTGAAAGGTGATGTATGAATGTGTAATGGTTTACTGAATTACCTGTTATGTTCTGATTTACATTCCAGGAGACTACAGGTATTAGCAGGCCATGCCTAACTGTCCATGTGACGGAAGAGAGATGTGGGAACATACTTGAAAGCATACAGGGCAATACAGGAACAGTAAGCGCAGCATGTGCCTTCGTTACCAGCCCAACTCACTCACTGGCTGCATGTACGAATTGTGATACAGGGCCTCAGCCCCTCAGGAAAATACAATTCACAACTTGAGAGGCATTTTGCCTAATGCAAACATGGAGTCTAGTTTTGGGGCATCTGGGACAAAGTGACTTCCCATGGCCTCAAACACAGTATAACTTAGTAATAAGTTGGTAGATCAATGAAATGTTAAAACTCAAACTAAACAGAAAAGTCAAAACATCCTCCGACAATTAAAGTTCTAATTTGGAGAATGCTAGAAATGACATTTCCCCAATTAGAACTTTAAACCACCTATTCATCTTCTAGAACAAATTTTGTTATACAACAGTCAATTGAAAAAGATGAGGAGACTTTCTTAAACTTTCTTTTGTACAGGACAAATGGGAGAGGGTGAGTGTAGTCATTTGTAAAGAAATTGTGAAGCAGGAAGATGTCACAAGATAATGACTGCAATTCCAGCACATTTTATCAATCAACCCCTGTAGCACTCAGGCCTCCATGCAACCCTATTTGTAATTCCTGTCAAATCACAGGGACTCAATCAAAATTATGGACAACTATAGAGAGTACTATTAAGCAGATGTAGAGTTGTTTGAGCATAATGATTTTTAAGAGGTTTAATTCTCCCTGTAGTAGATAGTATGGAAGCACTCACATGCACAAACATAGATAGGGAAGACAATCTGAATAAGAACCAGTATCTTGTACAGCTGCACTCTTCAAATGACACCATTAACTTTACACAAAATCTCCAGCCACACATAGTACACCACATACCATAGGGAGTGGGCGGATGTAAGTATTTGACCTATGTACCATTAATAGCAGGACGTGCAGATGACTGTACTATGTAAATGTGTAGTATGAAGGACTATACAAAAAACAAGTTCTTATTGTTTTCCAGGGGTGATGCTTGGAGTCCCTCTCCTCTCCAGTGGTGCACGTAGAAAAGGCTTGTGCTTTCAGGTTGCCTCAAACCTTCTGCTCCCTACCATGTATTAAAGAAAAACACAGATCTTTCGCAGCATAGTATGGATAGGGAAACATATATTTGCCATTCTAGAGCAAGGAGAAGCTGGATTTTATAGCATAGAAAGTATTGTTCATAAAAAGGGGATTCATCAAAAAAGCATTTCTTTATGAATCAGTTTAAGAGTCATAAAGCTGATCTTGGTATTGACCAGTAGCCAGAGTTGTAACGTTAGATCAAAGCCCGAATGTCCCTGACCTGTGGAGGCAGAGAAACAGCTCAATAGATCACCTTATCTAGGATGGCTGTAATGAAGGGGAGCTGTTGTGAAGGAAGTGTGACTTTGGCACACTGATAGGGAAAACAAACAATGTTAATGGGTTGGCCATCATCTGATGGAAGTTTACTACCATTTGAAGAGGGCCTGCCTTCAGTAGACAGTCATTGCGTAATAGAAAGAATGGTAGTCTCAACTGCTGTAGTTTGGCAGCGACCACTACCATCATCTTTTTGAGCATCCGAGGTGCACTGGACAGGCCTATGGGAAGAAGGGAGAACTGAAAGTGCTCTTGACATACCTGGAACAGCAGGTAACACCTGTGGGACTGCAAGACAGATACATAAAATATGCACCTTGCAAGTCGAGTGCCCCATCCAGTCTTCTGGATCTAGAGCTGACAGAACTTGGGCAAGGGTGAGCATCTTGAGCTTCTTCTTGAGGAACAAGTTCAGAGGTTGGAGGTCTAGGATGAGGTGGAGGCATCCCTTTTTAGAACCAGGAAATAATGGGAAGAACAGCCAGCCCTGATCTCGGATGTCAGCATCCTCTCTTGCATCCTTTGCAAAGAGGCCCTTGTGGGACTGAACATTGTTAACCGGCTCTCTAGCCTCGCCCTTTCCAGGACGAGGCTTAGGTGTCTTGTTGCTGCTGAGGCCTATATTGACATTCCCTCTGCAGATATCCCCTGCCAAAGCCTTGAAAAGGGCACTGATGTCGGAACAACTGCCCAGTTAGCTGAGCCACGCATAGGGAGCGAGTGGTCCCTTTGCTCTCCGTAAATTTCGAGGGCTGAATCAGCTTTCAAGTTATCGAACGGCATGCCCATTAGGAACAATTGGAAGTCCAAAGAGACAGCAGTCGAGGGGATCTAGACATGGTGCCTAATCAGGCAGTCATTTATGTCCAGGCGGGAATGGACTATACATTTGGCAGCATCTTAGTCATCGAGGATCAGATTTTGTAGGATGTGTCTGGCATCCTTGGGGACAGCCGGCAATACATATACTACTCTGTCCTGTAAGGTGTGCGAATACGGCCACTGGAGGCAAGAGGTGTTGAAGGATCGCAGATTAAGACTGGCATTGGAAAAAAAGTGTTTCACTAAATTTTCCATCTGATCACATTTACTGTCAGGAGGAGCTGTGGGAAAAGAGTTGGTGTTCTCGTAGCTGGATGATGCCTGTTGCACAAAACTCTTGTGGGTGGGACGTGTTACCAGGAAGTGTGTTGCAGGTTTTGCCATGGCGATCTAAATTGGGGGTCGGGGCACAGGCAAACAAGAGAAATAGCATGGCAACTGCAAAGAGGTTTGTGTAAAGCAACCATATCCTACAGTCTCCAGTGGTGGGGCACTAGGCAATCAATTAACCAAGCCACAGGTCTTGCCCATGGTGACTCTCCAGAATGTCCCTTCTACTGCAGCATTGGCAGCTGCGTCCATGCCCACAGATATCCCAACTGTGGGAACTGCAAAGGTTGGCAACAGTGATGATTCAGCCCTTCTTAATAAATTGTTTGACCAGATACTGGCCCTGAATTACCAGTTGGGGGAACAGCTACCAAAGAAACCAAAGGCTAAGATCAGGAAAGGGGATTATGTTGAACGTTTTGAGCTCACCATTGTGAAGCCAACATTAGAAGACCCTAAAGATCCCAAAGAATACACACATATAGAAGCCAAAGGTTGAGGAATCATTAATCAACGGGGTCAAAGCCTGTATCATTTACCAGTTTGTGCTCCTACAGATATCACCAGAATTGGGTTTTCAGATGTCCTTCAACCAGAATAAAACTGTGGGAGCATACTCAGAATTTGGGAGAACTTGTTGGAAGGACTATGACAAAGCCTTCCAGTTGAAGAGAGCCCCTAATCAAATTATGTCCTAGGATCAGACCAATATGAATTACTGGTTGCATTATGTGATGCTAAAGAAGAGAGGGGCTAAGGGACAGCACTGCTTAGATAAAAGCAGCATGCTGGGGTTTGCCTTCAGGTACCTGCAAATTGAAACATAACTGTTCCTCCTGCCGGACTACAGGTCACCCCGGGTTTAAATGTTTCAACAAATCTAAAGATAAAAGAAGTCAGTAGTAGTCTGAAGGTACTACTGCATGATAAATACCCCTCTCGTGTTTCTTCAGGCTGCGACTCCTTGGTTATCTGTTACCCAAGATTTTGCGTAGGTTACCAGCTTTATTGTGGCTTCCACTGTGATTTTAGAGTACCTGCAATGGCGGTACAGGGTCCTAGGTTAAGCAATTCTTGGGCTTTATCAAGGATACAGCAATCAAAAAGACTTTAAAAGAAGTGATGTTGGTGGGGCACAGGTTATTTTTAGAAACCTGCACTTTGATGAGTGTCTTCTCACGATTAGTGATTGTTCCCAAAACAGATCAGGGTGAGTTTAGGTCCATATACAACCTATCCACCCCAAGGGGTAGGTCGGTCAATGACAACTACTGGCCCAGCACTTTGTTCTGTGAGCTATGCTTCCCTGGATGGGGCTCTAGCCAAGTTGAATTGGGGAGTGGCACCCTAGTGGCTAAACCAGATGATGAATCTGCTTTTCATCTACTTCCTGTTCATACTAATGGCTTCGACCTATTGGGTTTCAATTCAAAAGTAACTTATTTTATGACAAATGTCCATGGGGTGATCAGTGCCTTGCACTTTGAATTCTTCAGCACTTTTCTTGAATGGATTTTCTCCCAACCTTATGGGACTGACTTAATCATCCATTACCTCAGGGAGAGGGATGCTGTGTTGGTTCAAGCACATGAGCTGGGTGGGCATATGTAGATATTTTGTTTCACTACTTTTGTCCGTAGGAGAGGATGTTGATTGTTGTGGTTACACTGTTATGATGTGAGCTGTTAAAGATATGGTGGGTTGTCGCAGCTCTGCAGGACATGGAAGGGTTTCCTGCACTCTTAAAATCCACGCATGAAAGATAAGTACAGAAAATTGACATGGAACGTCCATGGGTTGGGGTCCTACAGTAAGCTGTACGGGATGCTCTCCTTCCTGAAGCACCAGAAACTGGTATAGCTTGTCTACAGGTGATGCATTCTGTAAACTGTAATTGTATTTGTAAAGCTCATTCCGGCCGTAGCATCGGAGCGCTAAGCGGTGAGAAGTGCCAGTGAGTGCAAATGTAGACAAGGGAGAAACAGCAACTTTCTGGAAAAACATTCATAATTTGAGGGAAAGAGCCAAGTTTTTAGCTGTTTCCGGAAAGCCACATAAGTTTTCTCTTTCCTGCTATGGAGCGGGAGAGTGTTCCAAAGTTTAGCTGCTGCCACGAGAAGGGTCTGTCCCTCCATTTAAACTTCCGGCTGTTGGGGACGGAGACATGATGGCGACCGGTGGATCTAGGGTGGCAGCTAGGCACATACCATTTCAGAGTAGTGCAAAGGTATTTGGACCCTTCAGTATGGAGCTCCTTATGTGTTAGGCAGAGAGCTTTAAAGACAATGCGCTTCTCTACCGTTAACCAGTGCAGCTGCGTCAAGCTGCCACTGGCAAATGCCGCCCTTGGAAGATCCAACACTAGGGGGGCCACGGTGTACTGTATCAGTTGCAGTTTGTGAAGAGAACCTTTGTTGATATTCAACATCAAAGCATTGCTATAGTCCAATCTGAGATTCTGAGATCCTTCTGTAGGAACAGGAGAATTTTCATGATGGTTTTGATCGCCTAGTAGCAGGTTCTAATAGTATGATTCACCTGTTGGTCAAAAGATAAAGCATTGTCAAAAAAAGATGCCTAGATTTCTTGCCATTGGTATGGGGCGCTGGCAGGTCTCCGGAAGATTGTGGCCACCAGCGAGAATTCCCTAACAAGCTGTTGGCGCTGAAAAATAGGATTTTGTTTTTTTCTCTATTCATTTTTAGACAATTACGGCTCATCCATTTATTAATCTCATTCATGCAGTTGTAAAACATGTCAGCTACCTCCTCCAAGTTCCTACTGATTGGGATAATAAGCTGGGTGTCATCAGCAAAGGAGGAAATCTGAAAACCAAAGGAGCGGACTAACTTAGCCATCAGTGCCACGTACAGACTAAACAGGGTGGGGGTGAGAGAAGACCCTGGGGGACCCCGTAAGGAAGATGGAACGGGACAGCTCTGAAATCACCACAGCTCACAATGGTGGATCTTTCATGCAGGAAGGACTTCAGGATATCCAGGGCACTGCCTCTTACCCCAGCTAGGTAAAGGCGCTGCACCATCAATTCCAGGGAGATGGTGTCAAATGCAGCCAAGAGATCTAATAATACTAGAATGGCACCCTCTCCTTGATCAACCAACTGGTGGATTGAATCAGAGGGGGCAATGAGTGTGGATTCTGTACTGCGCGTTTCCAAAACCCGTGCTGGGAGGGATCTAGGCAGCCACTATCCTGAAAGAAACAGGCAAGTTCAATATTAAGGTGCTTTGCAAGAATTTTAGCCGGTGTAGGTAATAAAGCGATGGGGAGAAGATTCTTAAGATCATTAGGGACGCCTCCTGGTTTATTTTTGAGCGGGGTTACAATTTTTGATGACACTCTGATGACACTGAGGCTAAGAAGGTAGCTAGGCAGTGGAGGGAGCAGGTATTTCACACTTAATACTCTACATTTGCTAGAGAGTGTGCTGATTTGCGTAGTGCCAGGAACCTATTCTCTCTTAATTATTCGAAGGCTGACGTTGAGGGTCAATATGTGCTATGTCAAGGTATGCTGGAAGGGATGGCTGTCTCCCTGCTTAACAACTATGCTCCAAATATGGAAGACCAAATGTTTTTGATGGCTTCCAAGACCTGGTCAGCCAGGATGTGGAAGAGCCCCTTCTTTAGTTGGAAGATTTCAATTGTGTATTAGGTGAGGAATACCACAGACTTCCCCCTCGCCTGGGCACAAAGCCTTGAATGACAGCTGCTCTGAGGACAGTGATGTGTAGTTTGGGACTTTTGGATGTTTGCCGTTTCCTCCGCCCACTGCATAAAGCATTCAAATGCCACTCTCCAACTTATAACACATTTAGTAGACTGGATCGAGTGCTGGTGACCGGGATCCCCCTTGATCAGAAGGTGACTGTGTTGCATCTGGCTAGGTTCTTGTTTGATCATACCCCTGTCTTGAGAGCTGCGATGGGCTGGGGCTGAGGCGCAGAGTCCAGTGCAGCGATTTCCAGTGGACATGCTGTCAGAGGTGGCAGGTAGGGAAGCGCTGATATATTATATGAAGCATAATTGGGGTTCCAGTCCTTGCAGGGCCACTGAAAGGGAGGCCATGAAGGCTGTGTTGTGTGGGCAGTGTATGGGGCTGATTTGTGGGGTGCGATGACAATTGTAGAGGGAACTCCAGACAGAGGAGACTGGACAGGCTGACTTGCTGAAGAGGGAATTGACTAACCTGGGCCTCTGGTGGGAGGAATCTGAGGCGCAGTGCAGCCATGTGGGACAGATTAGCTACATTTACATTGAAACAGTAGAGCCAACGGTTGTATAGGGAGGGCAATAAGTCAGGTAGGAATTTGGCCTAGGTTTTGTGTAGGGAGACAGCCATTCCCCTGATAACATGCTTGATTACAGCGGATGGCGTGCTGGCAGCCTCCAATGCCACAGTTGTGACCACCTTTCAGCAACATTTGGATGGTGCCTATAGGGGGAATCTGAATATGACCGGGTACCGGCTTTCCCTGGACGACTGGAGATCTCGGGTTGGGAGTTTTCCTGACTTGGCCTCGGACCTCGCTCTCAACGAGCTGAGGTCAGTGCTAGGAATGATCCCTAAGAATAAGGCCCAGGGGTCGGGTGTTCCCAGCAGAATTTTATCAGGGCTACTCGGCTATCCTCACACGGGCTTCTTGAGGTCTTCTTGGAAGCAAGGGAGAAGGAAGTACTACCTCCGACCATAAGGGAGGGGGATAGCTGTATGTTGCCAAAGCTGGGCAGGGATAGGATGGATCCAGCAGCATATCAACTACTTACAATGATTAATATGGATGTGAAAATTCTGCGTAAAATATTGGCTAACTGCCTGAACCCTATCATGAGGACATGGAGATGCATGAAGACCAGTGTGGGTTTATCCCAGGTCGTAACACGGAGATGAACCTGTGGAGACTTACACACATTACATGAAGTAGAAGGTATGGGTGAGGAAATGGCATTGGTCTTGATTAATATCGAAAAAGCTTTTGATACTGTGAACTGAGGGTACCTGCTTGAGGTTTTGATGGTCATGGGTTTTGGCTCACATTTTCAGGGGTGGATCGGGTTACTTTATACACGTTTCAACACCAGGGTCTGAGTTGGGCATCACCAGACGGATAACTGGGAATTGGGGGAGAGGCACAGAGCAATGCTGTCCACTGTCGCACCATTGTTTATATTGGCATTACAGCCTATGGCAATTTCGGTCCACTGGCACTGCATGACTGGGGCATAGTACTGGGACAGACGTGGCACATCTTCTAGCTGTATGCGGATGACACTCTGTTTTATCTCAGGGAGTTTCTTGGAAATTTGCTATGCCTATTGGATGAGTACAGGGTGGTGTCTGGGCTGTGCTGTAATCAAAAGAATGTATTACTTTTCCTGCTGGCAGCATTGGTGGGACTCATGGAGGACTGCCTCCCGGATCTAGTGCTCAAGTGGGAGCTGGACCGTTTTTGCTACTTGGATGTGATGGTCACTCAGAGAAAAGAAAATCAGTTATGCTACAATATGGCAGGATACTGCATTTGTTGCGTTCTTCTGTGTAGTTTTGGAACACATTGCCACTACTGCTTATGAGCAAAATCGTGATCTTTAAAATTATGCTTCTCCTGCATTGTCTCTATGAAATTCAGTATGCCCTATGCCCCCTGCCCTCTGGTGTATTCAGGCAACCTGATTCATTACTAACCTCACTTCTTTGGGCGGGTGAATGTATTAGGGTGACCACAGATACTTTGATGAGGAGTTATGAGGAGAGGTGCTGGAGGTGCTGTGGCTGAAGTATTATTATTTTACGGTTCATATGCAGCATGCGGCTGGTGGATGGCTTACGGCAGTATTTGGGAAAAGCAGTTGTTGGCTGGAGCATTTAGGGGGGCTGACCTCCCAACGTTGTTGATGGAGGAGTCTGGTATATCGATGAAACTGTCATATGTGGTTTGATAGACTGCAAGTGTGTGGCAGAGGCTGGTAGTAGTGGTACTTCGGAGGGCTCCCTATCACCGGAAACTGCTGATATGGATGTGTGCTGTAATCCGTCGTGTGGACACCAAAATGTTCTTCCAAACATGGCAGGGATGGGGGTTGTGAAATGCTAGGGGATTTGTACCCTAACAATCCCTTTAACTCCTTTGAGGATGCGCAGGCTGAGTTTGGAGTGGTGCCCGGTCACTGTCTTCATTGTGCTGGTAACCGCAGACGAGGACGATATACACCACAGAGCCCATCGCATCCAGGACGCTGGGGACCTTGACATTTTGTATGTTGTGGTAGCACTTAGTGTCATTGCTGTATAAGGCCAGGGTGGCAGATGTTGTTCATCGGCCTTTGTGGGCTCAGTTGGCATGGGACTTTGATTTCGGTGAACAGCTTTCGGATGTGGTCAGGGCCCTAAGAAGAACTGCCTCTAGTAATACCCATTTTCAGTTGATTCATTTTAACTTTCTCCACTGTACCTATAGGATACCCCAGGTTTTCAGAAATATAGCTCTGGATTGCACCTCAGCTTGTCCTCGCTGTGGCTTTGTGGGGGTGGACGTTTTGCATTTGGCCTTGGGTTTCCCACCCATGACGGTTTACTGGGTCCTGATGGAGGACAGACTTGTTCACACCGTTGCGCAGCAGGGTGCTATTACACCACAGATCTGTCTGCGGGGGTACATTGCTAGGCCCCTGGGGCCTACAATGTAATTGGTGTTGCCCAGGCGGCAGCTGGCTATCTCCTGGATGGGGTGGGGGCCCTGTTGGTGAACCTATGGGACAAGGATGTGGCTGGGAAATCGCTGATAGAGGAACTACACATGAAACACAGTAGAAAGGATGAAAAGCTTCAGGATGACTTGGATGCACGGGTGCCCCTGTGTGAACGTTTTATGACTCTCACCGGGCTACATTTCAGTGTTGAGGGTTCTGACACCCAATCTTAGAGGCACTGACATCTCTTATGCCTATAGCTGAATCTGCTTGTATTTCTTTAATGTGCCATTGTTCTGCTAGCGGATGTTTGTCTCCTGAACAATGTTATGCTAATACAACGGAATGTCCTGTACGATGCATATGTTAAACTGTGACGACTGTTCATTGTGCTGCATGATTTTTTGTAGTTGATGGTAAAAAAATGAATTTAAAAAAGGTTTTAAAAAAATCAACCATTACCTGGATAATTCCTTACTTCTGAGCCCTAGGGATTTGGTGCGATGTACAGATTTATTGTCATCTTTCATCAAGCTGATGGGCAACTTTTGAGTACTGCTGGTGTAGAACAAAACAGCAGGCTCTGGCACACCCTATTTCAGAGGATTAAGATTAAGACTCAGTTTATTACCATTGGTAACGCCTAATGTGACAGAAACTCCATCTAGCAGCAGATTCCTTTCCTTAGAATATTCCACAGGCATCAAACTTGATCTGGAAATTTTCAAGCAGTACCCCTGCACGCCGATATGTTGCCATGTCGGCCATGCTGGAACCAGCCTGTGCAGTGCCTATATAAGCACCACTACAGAGAGCTAACATCTGTTTCTTTTTGTGAATTTTCACGCCAGGAGTGTGGTGCCATGAGGAACACTGACAACTGGTGTGAATTTCTAAGGCACTTAGAAGGGTGACCTTCATATTGGAATCAGTTCGCTGAGCGGGGAAGATGGGAGAGTCTCTACCAGAAAAAGCGTTACTGAAGGTAAGCACCTCATAGAGACTTCTAGTCGCAGATACCTCACCTCAGAATAGATACCCAAGCAATGCCTCACCAGAGGTGGGTCTGCAAAACCAATTTAGACCAAAAACTCCTGAGGTACTTAATGGGCAAAGTGCCCATCACAATGGACATTGATGTATGGGCTCAGGGTTAAGCATCACAGAACGCTCTTATCGGCAGAGTTAAAGCAGAACATTAGGATCCGGCTATTATTTCTGGAGTACTTTAATAGTTCAACCATATAGCCTGCCCCAATACATTAAGCCAAGATTTGTCTGTTTACTAATGGAGCGACCATGTGGGGCTTTGGAGCCATTCTGGGTGCCAGGTGGTGTGCCCAGCCATGGCCACAACACTGGTTTGTTTACGGTTTGGTTAAAAATGATACTTTGCTAGAGTTTTCCCACTGAACTGGCACTGCATATTTGGACAAGTCGGTTTCAGAATTAATCAGTAATCTGTCGGTCAGACAGCATGTCAGTGGCAGAATGCATTGACTTCCTGCAAGCAAAATGCAGAATGGTATTGAGTCTCCTTAAGGTACTAGTCATTGTTTCTTTACATAATGATATTCTGTTCAGAGCTAAACATGTGCCTTAAATCCTGAATAAGGGCAAATAAGGCCAAAAAGAACAGATGACCGATGGAATGCAGAACAATGCAAGCATTCACGCCCCAGTCACAAAGATCCAATTATTAACGTTAATCAGATGAGCTGCCCAGTAATAACTCTCCATGTCAGGCTGTGCCAGACCCCCATTTTATTGATTACTCTGTAATGTTTTAAGCTAAATACTTGAATGCCTCCTGTCCGACAGCAAGGTTATCAGCTCTCTGTTAATCTTAGTAAATATTGCTAGTGGGACCAGGTAATATGTGTTTTGAAGTATATACAGCAGTTTGGGCATTGTGATAGTTTTGAATATTGCTGCACGCCCCATCAATGAGTGAGACAGGCCTCTCCATCTAGCAGCATGGGCCTGAAAATCTAGAAATACTCTTCCCACATTTCTTTATGCAACATCATAAAAATCCCTAGTTATTTAAACCCCTTCTCCGATTCTCGAATCCCGTAGGGCAATGGTAGAGGTTCTCACATCTTTTTTACGAGCACTGACTTATCACAGTTTATCTTATAGCCCGAATGAGCACCACAGTCACTCAAGAGTCAAAAGAGTCGGGATAGTGTTTGTCGGGTCAGCTATGTATAGGAGGATATCGTAGGCGTATAACAATATTTTCTCCACCAACTCGTCCCCTCCTGCCACCTGGAATCCCCCATGTTGTTGTGTCCCATATGCCATGGATACCACTGTCAGAGCGGACAAAAGTGGGTACAAGGGCCAGCCCTGCTAATTGGAAATGCGGCAGACATCTTTCCGTTGACTATCAATGTAGCCACTGGGTTTCAATAGACAACCCACTTCTGGAACTTAAGGCCAAAACCCAATTTCAAACGTGCCTACTCTAGAAAGGGCCAGTGCAGCACATGAAACGCTTTTCCAGCATCTAGGTATAAAGAGGCGTGAGGTGCCATTCGTGTCTGTACTACATTAAGCCAGTTGTGAGTGTGCCATAGGTTGAGGCGTGTGGATTTGCAAGAAGCCAGACTGTTCCAGTTGAATCAATGACCTATAACAGTTGGGTGGTGTAAGGAAATGCCTCCTTGGAATGGTTACCCCCTGACTTTTTGCCTTTGCTGATGCTAAGTTGTGATTCAACGTGTGCTGGGACCCTGCTAACCAGGCCCCAGCACCAGTGTTCTTTCCCTAAACTGTAACTTTGTCTCCACAATTGGCACAGCCCTGGCACTCAGATAAGTCCCATATAACTGGTAACACTAGTACCAAGAGCCCTGATGCCAGGGAAGGTCTCTAAGGGCTGCAGCATGTCTTATGCCACCCTGGGGACCCTCACTCAGCACATGCACACTGCCTCACAGCTTGTGTGTGCTGGTGTGGAGAAAAAAAGACTAAGTCGACATGGCACTCCCCTCAGAGTGCCATGCCAACCTCACACTGCCTGTGGCATAGGTAAGTCACCCCTCTAGCAGGCCTTACAGCCCTAAGGCAGGGTGCACTATACCACAGGTGAGGGCATATGTGCATGAGCACTATGCCCCTTCAGTGTCTAAGCAAATCCCTAGACATTGTAAGTGCAACGTAGCCATAAGAGTATTTGGTCTGGGAGTTTGTCAAACACGAACTCCACAGTTCCATAATGGCTACACTGAAAACTGGGAGGTTTGGTACCAAACGTCTCAGAACAATAAATGCACACTGATGCAAGTGTGCAATTTATTGTAACATACACCCTTCTTAGAGATGCCCCCTGAATACCAATCCGACTTCTAGTGTAGGCTGACCAGTTTCTGCCAGCCTTGCCACACACCAGACATGTTGCTGGCCACATGGGGAGAGTGCCTTTGTTACTCTGGGACCAACAGCAAAGCCTGTACTGGGTGGAGATGCTTCTCACCTCCCCCTGCAGGAACTGTAACACCTGTCGGTGAGCCTCAAAGGCTCATCCCTTTTGTTACAGCGCCCCAGGACATCCCAGCTAGTGGAGATGCCCGACGCTCCGGCCACTGCCCCCACTTTTGGGCAGCAAGGCTGGAGGAGATAATGAAAAAACAAGGAGGATTCACCCACCAGTCAGGACAGCCCCTAATGTGTCCTGAGCTGAGGTGACCCCTGCCTTTAGAAATCCTCCATCTTGAGTTTGGAGGATTCCCCCAATAGGATTAGGGATGTGCCCCCCTCCCCACAGGGGGGAGGCACAAAGAGGGTGTAGCCACCTTTAAGGACAGTAGCCATTGGCTACTGCCCTCCGAGACCTAAACACACCCCTAAATTGGGTATTTAGGGGCACCCCAGATCCCAGGAAATCAGATCCCTGCAACCTGAAGAAACAAGAAGGACTGCTGACCTACAAGCCTGCAGAGAAGACAGACAACAACTGCTTTGGCCCCAGCCCTACCAGCCTGTCTCCAACTTCGAAAACCTGCAACCAGCGACGCATCCGACAGGGACCAGCGACCTCTGAAGCCTCAGAGGGCTGCCCTTGACCAAAGGACCAAGAAACTCCTGTGAGCAGCGGCCCTGCTCAAAACCAGCAACTTCTTTGCAACAAAGCAGCAACTTTCAAAGACTGCACGCTTCCCGCTGGAAGCGTGAGACTTCACACTCTGCACCCTACGCCCCCGGTTCGAGATCCAAAAAACAAACACCACGGGAAGGACTCCCCGGCGACTGCGAGCCCGTGAGTAGCCAGAGACGACCCCTCTGAACCTCTACAGCGACGCCTGCAGAGAGAATCCAGAGGCTCCCCCTGACCGCGACTGCCTGTAACAAGGGACCCGACGCCTGGAACCAGCACTGAACCCGCAGCCCCCAGGACCTGAAGGAACCGAACCTCAGCGCATGAGTGACCCCCAGGCGACGCTCTGCCTAGCCCAGGTGGTGGCTGTCCCGAGAAGCCCCACCTGTGCCTGCCTGCACCGCTAGAGTGACCCCCGGGTCCCTCCATTGAAACCAATACAAAACCCAACACCTGCGTTGCACACTGAACCCGGCCGCCCCTGTGCCGCTGAGGGTGTGTTTTGTGTGCCTACTTGTGTCCCCCCCACCGTGCTCTACAAAACCCCCCTGGTCTGCTCCCCAAGGACGCAGGTACTTACCTGCTGGCAGACTGGAACCAGAGCACCACTGTTCTCCATAGGTGCCTATGTATTTTGGGCACCTCTTTGACCTCTGCACCTGACCAGCCCTGAGCTCCTGGTGTGGTAACTTTGGGGTTGCCTTGAACCCCCAACGGTGGGCTGCCTGTGCCCAGGAACTGAGACTTGTAAGTGCCTTACTTACCTCACAAACTAACCTTTACTTACCTCCCCCAGGAACTGTTGATTTTTGCACTGTGTCCACTTTGAAAATAGCTTATTGCCATTTTTTTACAAAGACTGTATATGATAATGCTTTTATTCAAAGTTCCTAAGTTACCTACGTGAAGTACCTTGCATTTTATGTGTTTACTTCAAATCTTGAACCCGTGGTTCTTAAAATAAACTAAGAAAATATATTTTTCTATATAAAAACCTATTGGCCTGGAGTAAGTCTTTGAGTGCGTGTTCCTCATTTATTGCCTGTGTGTGTACAACAAATGCTTAACACTACCCTCTGATAAGCCTACTGCTCGACCACACAACCACAAAATAGAGCATTAGAATTATCTAATTTTGCCACTATCTTACCTCTAAGGGGAACCCTTGGACTCTGTGCACACTATTTCTTACTTTGAAATAGTATCTACAGAGCCAACTTCCCACAGGTGGCGAGAAAAGTGGCTAATAATTTTGTTTCTACATTAAGCTGAGAAATTTGGCGGTAGGAATCGTACTGTTCCTAGGTTTCCCGTCCTTATGAAGGACACCAATGGTTGCCCTCCGAAGATCTAGGGGGAGTTCCCTCGATTCCCTCACATCGTGGAACATGCTCAGTAGATAAGGCCCAAGGAGCTTTACGTACCACTTACAGAGTTCTGCCAGAATGCCGTTAGGCCCCGGTGCTTTCCAAGGTCGTAGTTTTGTGATGGTGGCCAGTAACTCTGTTAACCTGGAGTCCCCCTCAAGGAGGTCCCTGGCCTCCATATCCAGTATTGGGGTAGGGATTTCAGCCAGATACTGTTACATGGTATCCGACGCACAGAGCAGCCTAGCCTTGTAGAAATCTCCAAACAGGTAAACTCGCCGACCATGAGGTCGTCTTTGTAATAGGTTTCCCCGTTTGGGCCAATGATACTGTGTACCCAATGGGCCTCCTGCTCACTTTTGCTCAACCATGCAAATAACTGTCTGGCTTTGTCTCCAGATGTGGTCAAGTGTGGCCATCATCTGTTTTTGGGCCCCTTCCTGCACCAAGTCCTTGTATTCAGCTTTTAGGGATGCTATTTGAGGACCAGGAGGTTGGACAATGACTTGGATGAGTCTTCTAGTTGCAGGATCTGGGTTTTCAGATCTTTCAGGTCCCTGGTCTTGCAACTTTTTTCAGCGCTATCTGGTTTCGGTGCAGTCCTTTTTTTCTGTGCTATCCAGCCTGGTCTCTGAGGACTGTCTTGAATGTTTCCCACAATATAGTTTGACTTTGACAAGTCTTTGTTTTCTGCAAAATATAGCTTAATTCTATTACGGAATCTTGGTCCTCAGTTGCCACCAGCCTTGGACCAAAAACAAGGAAGGCATACAATCTTATCTTATGTTCACCGCATGTCATACACATGCGCAACACTTCTCACTGAGTAGATGAGTGGATTCATTAAGCATGTGCATATGGAGGTGAAGTCAGCAGCATTTGCTAGGTGTCACATTTCAATATTAGCATTTTTCTCTAGGTTGACAAATGCACCAGAACATTTGCATTCTTTTCTCATTAAGAAAGCTTTAACAGGCTATGAGAGATTGGAGGGGGCAGTGACTGATAAAAGGTCCCCATAGATACAGGCATGGTTGGAAGTATTCTGGAGGATCTCACTGCAATTCCAAATAGCAGATGGTGCTGTTTTCGGCAGCATTCTTACTTGATTTTTATGGAGCATTTAAGATCTCTGAATTAGTGGAAGCATATGAAGACTACATTCATGGGGGCTGCTGCCGGATTTAATCTCTTGGCTTAGAGGGAGATCTGGTAGTTACTTTACCTTTTCCAGAGACCAATCAATCAGGTAAAGGGTAGCAGGTGATCGGCAGGCGGGCAGATGGGGTCTAAAGAAGTCCACTCAACATGCTAAGTGAATTCTTAAATCTGCAACCAAATGGCACACATAAATTACCACAATTATAGCTTTCATTCATTCAGAACAGGTGCTACATAAATTACCACAATTATAGCTCTCATTCATTCAGAACAGGTGCTACTAAGTCAGCAGTAGGTGTTGGCCTCAGCAATGAGACAGTCAAGAATATAGGGAGATGGAAGTCTGACTGCTATAAAAGCTAAGTTCACCTCAACATGGTCTAGGGCATGTCACGAGTTAGCTGGTCTGAGTTATTATGGCATCTTTTTCCTTCCTTGAATATTTGCAACAGGTCACACATGGCTCCATCCACAGTATGGATTCTCAGGCATTTGTTTCTGAGAAGAGAGGGAACAGCATTTAATCAAGGCCAGTTCAGAAGGCAAGAAGCTGAGGCTGGCTTGCAGAACTACTGGGCAAGCATAGGTGTTCTTCATTTAGATGGCTTGTGCCAACGTGCCTAGTAAGTGGTAGGCAAGGGAGCTACAGCCATCTGCATTTATCATTCTTCACATCGGCAGTAACAACCTGGCGCTCCTTGGGAGAAGAGGGCTCTTTGAGGCACCGATGACCGGGATTTGTAGGCTTGCAAAAAAAATTAACTGTAGCTGTAATTGCATGCTCTTATATTAACACGCGAGGAATGAGTAAGGTTGGCCTGCTCTAACAATTCAGTCAGGTGTGTGAAAGTCATCTGAGTAACTTGCTAAACAAAGCACTTTTAAAGGCAATCCTTCACTCTTGACTCAGGGATGAGGCCTATTTTTACAGAAGGGAAACAAGTTGTTTACTAAAACCCTGCTGGCTTTTGCCCTAGGAATACCAACTTGTGATAGGCCTTGTGCGGTCAGTTAACCATCCAGGCCCGTGGTGAGGGTAGAGGTGTGGTTGGTCACAAAGCAGGCATCTGGCAATAAAAAGGCAGGAGATTTCTGGACTGATTTGTCTTTAAATCTTATCCCAAGGTGAGTCAGTTGCACTGCAGGGACAAGGTAGAGTAGAGGGCAGGCACTACAGTGAATGTCCCTAATCCCCCCCAGAGTACTCTATGGCACTGTCCTGTGGATGTTGGGAGTTGGTACTTGCGCCAGGGGACCAAAGTATGGCCCAGGTGCCTAGCCCCAACTCCTGCAAGATCCGTGGGTACTTCCTTTGGGCTGGCTCTGGTGTAGTTAGTATAACGGCTCAGCTTACATGTTGGTCAATGCTCCCTTGGTGTGAGGGAGTGGGGGAGTTTGTACTATGAAAGTGACATCTGGAAGACCCGAGGTTCCACTCAGCCCAAGCCAATTAGCTGCTGCAGTAAGTGACAGTGAGGTGGTCAACCATTTATTCAAAGATATTTTGATTAGGACAGCTAATCTGTAGATTACTGTTAATGGAAAATAGCACAGTAACTTTCATCATGTTATGTAAATAGGAAGTGAATGCTTATAATGTTTGCTGATTGTGTAAATAAATACAGCCAGGGAACTGCTTATTCTCTAAAGAAGTATTCAGCTAGTCTCCAGTTGTCTGCTCGTTATTATTGATGGCGAATTATATAAATGAGTTTATAATTTATATTTGTCCAGTGCCGGACTGGCCCTAACGGACATCAGGTGTTTCCCCAGCAGGCTGGAAGGGTGGAGGCTGGTTTTGCAGCAGTGAGGCCCAGTTTTGCTACTGGGGCCAGTTCTGCAAAATCGGCCCCCAGTAACGAAAGCAGCAGGCAATCATTTCCAGCCCCCGAGAGCCAGGCAGTGCTTCCTCATGGGCCAGGAAGTACTTCTCCTAGTGACTCCCCCTCCATACCGGGGGGAGATGGTCCAAGAAAATTGTCAGGGCTGCTTTGGCCCTGTGTTTGCCTTTTCACCCTTCCTCATCCCAAGACTAGGTGGCGTTCCGGCTTGTAGCATGCACTGTCATTTTATTATAGTAATCACACAACCTTTCTCTTGTAAGCAGTGCAGGGAATGAGGAGGATCTTACTAATTTACTTTTATGTTTTTATAGCGCTACTCATCCTAATGTATGGTGTCAGAGAGCTTTACATCAAACACATCAAAGACACACATTATAAAGAAGCAACAGATCATACAAGTGTGTAAATCAACATACAGAACATGTTACATAAGACAATGAGCATTACAAGGTGTAAAAGTCACAAATTGGCCATACCGGTAGGCATAAGATAAGAGTGCATGGTTTGGAGAAACACAAAATCAGGATTTAAAAAGCAACTATAGTACGGTTGTCTGTACTAATAAGATTGTTTTAATACTCAACAGAGCCCT
The DNA here is from genome assembly GCF_031143425.1 of Pleurodeles waltl. Classification (NCBI taxonomy): domain Eukaryota; kingdom Metazoa; phylum Chordata; class Amphibia; order Caudata; family Salamandridae; genus Pleurodeles; species Pleurodeles waltl. The sequence continues at coordinate 156,899,735 of NC_090440.1, read as the reverse complement.
TTTTGGCAATCGTAAAATAATGAATGAAAACACAAAGTTCTATACCAATGACTTGTGGTTTGCATATAACTTCTAGATGTTGCTTTATAGTTCCCTGAGCTGTATTAGAAATAATGCAACTTATGAATTGCAAGTAAGAAAAGGATCTCTGACAAAAGCAGTAACCCACTGAGCTGCCTACATAAAATACAAATCTATGATATTCATGCTACACAATGCGCTTTGAGGTAGGCACATTTAACACTCTATGTTACTTTGAGTCAAAGCTGAGACCAGACTAATCACAGATCCCACTTAAAAGTGCACTAACTACCAGAATTATTATAATCCCCTGAAAACTGCTGGGCACAAAAATCTCTGCAGCAGGTGCCTTAACACTAAGATATTTGAAAACGCAACTTCTCTGTAACCAAATAAGTATGCAAGATCAGATTTACAATCATATTAGTCCTTGTTGCCAATTTATTTATAGCAGAATATTTTAACAAATACATGTATAAGTTGACTGTCAGACTTCACTTTTCATGGCTTCACCCACTTTCCACTACCACACCTCTGTTGGTGTGCCTCAAGCACATGGAAATATTTGTGTGTTCCAAGAATCATGCCCAGTTGGTCAAGTGGATTGGTCATGCTTGCTTTTCTTCTTCTGGCTCTAGGGGAGTGAACATGCTGTGGCTGTTTCACTTTTCTGGTGTAACAATACGATGTATTGTCCAGCATGGCCTCTGCTGCTCTGCATGAAAGCTGCTATTCTGCTGACTATGTCTGAGGCACTATACTTTTTGCTTTAGGTTTAGTTACGGAGTCTACAGATTGCGGTTCAGAGTATCCATTCTTCATGTCCTAATGTGTTTTTTTACTGAGCTTTACAATGTGCCTCTAACTATGCTATTTGTGGCTATCACCTAACTGAGACGTGGTAGAAGTCAGTAGAGAAGCTTGTGAAGCCTGCCCCTTGTAAAAGGTCCCCTACTTAGGGGCTGCACCTTGTTTTTCAGTAAGTTTCAAAGTTCAGGGCTCAATTTACAATTGGTTCAATGCAAAAGAGAGTCACTCTACAGGGGCCTGTCTTTAATGTACAAGTTACTTACCTTCGGTAACGATTTTTCTGGTAGAGACATATTCTAGTTACAGATTCCTTACCTTTGAATTTCCCCAGGCGTCAGACTGTATCCGGAAATTTTTCTTCGAGCAGTACCTCTGCGCGCCGTCAGGTGGCGTTGGTCGAATCCGCAGGCGTCCTTGGCGATGGGTTCGCCATGATGACGTCGCAGTCGTATATAGGCTCCACTCAGCGCGCTGACGTCACTTTCCTTTCACGACTTTCCCCGCCAGTAGCGCGGAGCCATAAAGAACCCAAAGTGGTGCACCAAAACTAGGGCCCTTAAGGGGAAGTTCCTGTCCCTAGAAATCAGTTCGCAGTGCCGGGGAGGATGGGTGGGTCGGTAAAGAATCTGCAAATAGAATATGTCTCTACCAGATATATTGTTACCGAAGGTAAGTAACTTGTACATCTGATAGAGATCTAGTTGCAGATTCCTTACCTTTGAATAGATACCTGAGCAATACCATGCCCGGTGGTGGGCTGCGAACCAAGATCACACCAAGTAGTCCTGCAGGACTGAACAGCTAAAGTAGCCGTCCCTTCGGACCTGACTGTCCAGGCAGTAGTGTTTGTGGAAAGTGTGCAGAGATGCCCACGTCACTGCCTGACAGATGTCCAGCACTGGAACGCCCCGTGCTATCGCTGTTTTAGCAGCAGTAGCTCTGGTGGAGAGAGGGTGCAAACCTTCAGGAGGTTGCTTTTTAGCCAGAGCGTAGCACATTTTGATGCATAAGAGTACCCTTCGTGAAATGGTCCTCTTCTGCACCGCCTTCCCCTTCTTTGCACCCGGTCAGTCACCAGGTGGTTGGTAGGAGGGGCTGTTGGGATGAAAGAAGGATTAGAGGGCTGGGCAGCCCTTTGACCTTGACCATGGAGACGGTGAGCACCACGGTCCAATTCAAAACCTGATGGGTACCATGCTAACATATCCCAAAAAGAGTTGATCGTCCACCCGGAAGTCTTTGGTACGATCAAAGCAAAACACAAATGATGGACGGAATGCAGAACCAATCAAACATTCACCCCCAGTCACAGATCTGGGTTTAATCCATCGTTCTTTTCTTTTGGTACGATCAAGGCAGAAGGAAAACGTGCATTTTGGGTCCAGGTGGTGAAGTCTCTCCTCTTCTTGAGAGGAATGTGGGGGATCATAAAAGGTAGGCAAGGTGATGAACTGTCTGACATGAAAGGGTGTCACTGTCCTCATGCGAAGCACCACTTTGTAAGGATGTATGGCAAGAAAAGGTGGCTTAGATTACAGAGCCTCGATTTCACTAACTCTGCGGGCAGAAGTAATGGCAACTAAAAAGACAGTTTTTATAGTTAAGAGCCTTAGAGAAAAGTTGTGAAGCGGTTCAAACGGGGTACACATAAGGTAAGTTAAGACCAGGTTGAGATCCCATTGGGGCATGATAAATAGGATAGGAGGAAAGAGATGTGTAAGGTCTTTAAGAAACCTCCCAACGATGGGAGATTTAAATAAGGAAGGCTGATCAGGTAACCTTAAGAAAGCAGAGAGATATCCCTTAAGAGTGCCCAAGGTGGAACCCTGCCAGGAAAGGGAAAGAATAAAGAGAGAGGAGCAGATAGAGGATCGACATAATTGTCTATGCACCATGCCAAAAATTTCTTTTAACGACAGGTGTATATAGTTTTGGTTGAGGGACACCTGGCTGCCAAGATAACGTCACAGACATCGGGTGGCAAGTCAGAAGACGTCAACTGCCACCGCTCAATCTCCACGCAAGAAGTCGCAGAGTTGACAGGTTCTGGTGCAGGACCTTCCCCTGCTGCTGCGACAGAAGATCCTCCCGAAGGGGCAATCTGATCAGAGGAGCTTTGGCCATGTTCAAAAGCTCAGGATACCACACTCCTCATGCCCAGCCCAGAACCACCAGTATTACTTGGGCCCAGTCTTACCTGATCTTCAGAACTCTGGGCAGAAGTGGTATTGGCGGGAAGGCATACAGCAGGCCTGAATTCCACTTGCAGCGAAAAGCGTCGCCGAGTGAGTGCCGCCTTGGAAACTCCAACTGACATTGCACGTTCACTACGGAGGCAAACAAGTCTAACCAAGGTTCTCCCCACCACAGGAAGAGACCTTGCACAACCTCCGGATGGAGACGCCATTCATCGGCGTCCATGCATCGTCGGCTGAGTTCATCTGCTCTGGCATTCAAGGAGCCTGCCAGGTGTTGAACCACCAGAGAAATGCCCAGATGTTCCAGCCAAGTCCAGAGATGAAGGGCCTCTTGACAAAGGGTCCACGACCCAACCCCGCCTTCATTGTTGCAATACCACATGGCGATGGTTTTGTCTGTGAACACTTGCACTGCTTTTCCCTTGAGGGAGGGAAGAAATGATTTCAATGCTAGTCGAATCGCTCAGAGCCCCAGATGATTGATATGGAGCACGGTTTCCGCCGGAGACCAGATGCCTCTGATCTCTATCTCTCCCATGTGGCCACCTCATCCCAGAAGTGACATATCTGTCACAACCGTAAGATTGGTTGGGGAAAGGAGAGGGATCTGCCCTTGACCCAATCCTGATTCGTTAACGACCACTGCAGGTCTTTCGCAGTCACTTCCGAGATCTGGACCTTGTCTGAGAGATTTCCCTCTAATGCTGCGCCCACAGGAACTTCAGGTCCCACTGCAGAGCCCTCATATGTCATCTGGTATTTTGAACCAGCAGGATGCAGGAGGTCATGAGGCCCAGCAGCCTCAGAGTCATTCTCACTGAAATCCAGGAGAGAGGCTGAAACATCGATATCATAGCCTGAATATCCTGGACTCGCTTTTCGGGAGGATATGTCAGAAACTGCACTGTATCCAGAACAGCTCCTATGAAAGGGAGCGTCTGAGAAGGCGTGAGGTGTGACTTTGGAACGTTGATAGTGAATCCCAGCGAATGCAAAAGCTTCGCCATAGTCTGGAGGTGGGAGACAACTGTCTGTGGCGAGTTCGCCTTCAACAGCCAATCGTCGAGGTAGGGGAAGACTGGGACCCCTAATCTGTGCAGATGAGCTGCCACCACTACCATCACCTTTGTGAACACCCGAGGGGCACTGGTAAGGCCAAAGGGAAGTACGGTAAACTGAAAGTGCTCGTGACCTACCATGAATCGTAGGTAACGTCTGTGGGCCGGCAAGATGGGAATGTGTAAGTATGCGTCTTGCAAGCCCAACGCTATCATCCAGTCTCCCAGATCCAGGGCAGATAGGACCTGAGCCAATGTTAACATTTTGAACTTCTCCTTTTTTAGGAAGAGATTGAGGGACCGAAGATCTAATATAGGTTGAAGACCTTTGTCCTTTTTCGGAACCAGAAAGTAGCGGGAATAGAAACCACAACCTACTTCTAGCAACGGAACCCTCTCTATAGCTCCTTTGGCCAAAAGGGCTTGGACTTCCTCGCAGAGAAGCGCCATATGATCCTCCAATATCTGACTGTATGAAGGTGGCATGCCTGAAGGAGATGTCTCGAAGGAGAGGGAGTAGCCCCTTCGGACAATTTGGAGTACCCACCTGTCCGAGGTAATGGATTGCCATTGGGGCAGGGGATGGCGTATCCTGCCACCTACTGGCCCCTGATGTACATGCTGACTAGGAAGGCTGAAGAGGGGGCGGGGGTGGACTGGGTGACCCGCTGGCTCCCTGATCCCCGGGAACATGGGATCCCGCATTTGCGTCCTTGGAGGGGCTGTACAGCATGTGCAGGTCTGTGGCCAGGGGGAATAGGATGCGATTGGGAGCCCCTTCCGAAGCCACGAAAGGGACGAAAGGCAGACTGCTGAGGTCTAGGTGCAGGCACGACACCAAGGGACCGTGGCTCGGGAATCCTTAAAGAGCTCGAGCGCCGAGTCCGCCTTGTGTCCAAAGAGACGTGGGCCATCAAAGGGCATGTCCATCAAGGATTCCTGGACATCTCCCGAAAAGCCAGACGTGCTGTCTCAATGCCACCGTCGATGCAACCTATCTGCCCAAAGAGTTGGTTGTATCCAGTCCAAAACGAATTATGAACTTAGCTGCATCCCTCCCATCTGTTACGGCTTGGGACAGGACAGCCCGGGCCGCCTCCGGAACTGCAGGCAGCACTTGCGCGACCATATCCCAGAGAGTATGGGAATAGTGCCCCAAAAGGCATGCAGTGTTCACGGATCACGGCGCTAGACTGTTGGGAGAAAACAACTTCTTCCCCAAATTATCCAGTCTTTTTGATTCCCTACCCGGGTTTGCGGCAGGGATACACGAGATGATGAAGAAGCCTGGATAACAAGGCTCTCAGACGTGGGATGTAGGGTCAGGAATTATGTTGGATCAGGAATTTTGGGTCTGACTGCGCAGGCCAATGGCGGTGGGCAATCGTCCTATTCACAGAAGCCCCTGTGCTGGGTCTGGACCAAGTACCCAAAAGAACGTCAGTCAGTGCTTCATTAAAGGGTAAAAGGGGCTCAGAAGAGGAAGACCCCGGTTGAAGCACATAGGTTTGGATGTTAGGCCAAACCTTCACAGAAGGTAGCTCGAGGTCCAGGACCTCAGCCACCCTTCTCACCACCAAAGAATAAGAAGCACCCTCCTCCATAGCCACGCTAGGAGGAGAGAGCATACCAGTGACAGGGGAAGTGTCTAGGCCACTGGCATCACCCAAATCCTGTACCCAGTTCAATTGGGGGTCAAGCTGGTATTCTAAAGGGTCCGGCATCCCCTCCATACTCTCCCCATATCCATACCCACAAGAATAAGGGTCTGGATCAACCCTGCGCCCAGGAGGGTCCATAGAGAACGGAATCGGCTTTGATCGACGTCGTTCCGGCTCCAGGTTGTCGGGTAGGAGTATGGTATCGATGTAGATTGTGGGCCCAACCGACGTCGGGAGCGTCGACGTCTGACCCGACGCCGGGGAAGGTCGCCGTGGCACGACCCGCGTCAGGATGGATCCGGAATAGGATCCAGAGGGGCCCTCTGGAGCCAAGACTGAAGCCAACGGCTTTGAAACGAGGGGACGTCAACCGCCTCACCTGTGCCCGAAGGCTCCGAAGGTGGGTCGGACCACCTAAAAATTAGGCGCATGGCCTAGTAAAATTCTTTACGTTTTGGTTGTGATTGTGCTCCAGACACCATAGGCACATGAGGTGCGGATCAGTCACCGACATAGATCGGTGACACGAGTCACAGGCCTTGAATCCGGTCTTGTGGGACATCCCTCGACGCATCCACGAACTCGTCAAAAGTACGACAAAAATGACTGAGGTAGTTCTTCTCCAGATCTGCGCGTAGACTGGCGTAGAGAGAAAAGAACTGACGTCAGCGTGCTGGGGTGGCGCCTATATACGACCGTAATGTCATCACAGCAAGCATGATGCCAACGACGCCCGCGGAGTCGACTGATGCCACCTGACAGCGTCCAGAGGTTCTGCTTGAAGAAAATTCTCCGGATCCAGTCTGACGCCTGGGAAAAATCAAAGGTAAGGGACCTGCAACTAGAAGTCTCTATCAGATAGCAAAGCTATTTGGAGGTGGGTCTATGGATGGAGTCATATGAGGAAGTCCTACAGGCCTGAGCAACTAAAATGCCCCTCTCTGCAAACCTGCCTACCCAGACAACAGAGCTTTGCGAACATATGAAGGGACAGCCACGTAGCTGCCTGGGAAATGTCTAGAACAGGGACTCTGTAGGCCAACGCAATGGTAGCAGCTGTGGGCCTATTAGAATGAGCACACAGTCCTTATGGAGGCTATATTTTAGCCATTGCACAGAAGATCTTAATGCAGAACGCATTCCAATAGGAGAGGGTCCTCTTCTGCACAGCCCTGCCTTTTTTCATTCCCGAGAACCCCACAAAGAGCTGTTAATCCCCTCCGTGGTTTTTGGTACCACCTATGTAGAAAGTCAGAGCTCTCTTGGAGTCCAAGCACTGGAGTCCCTCCTCCTCTTTAGAAGAGTGAAGCAGAGCAGAGAACATCAACATGGTGATGTCTTGACCGAAATGGAATGCCGTACTTCTTTAGTCAAGAAAGATGCCCATGACTGCAAAACCAGTGTGTGTGGGAAGAAGGTGATTTAAGGCATATTGAGGCAGAGCTGGCCGTAGCACTCACGCTGAGTTGATGCTATAGTGTCAAAGAACACTGTCATGAGGGTAAGAATCTGCAAGTAACAGCTGTGAAGTGGCTCAAATGGAGTGCACATCAGAGGACCAAGTTATGGTCCCACTGGGGCATGACAAAGGGAGAGGGAGAAAACTAATGTTGTAACCCAATGAAAAAGTGCATAGCAACTGAAGACTCAAACTAAGAGGACTGATCTGGCAACCACAAAAAGGCTGAAAGATACCATTTAACTTTGCAAAGAACAAGGCATTACCGGCCTAGGGAGAAAATAAACAATACGTCAAATAACTTGACCTGGAGGGAGTCTATCTCCTTAGTACTGCACCAAGCCACACATTAGACACTACTACAGGCATATGCAGTGTTTTGTCGTGGGCCGTCAAGATGAGTTTAACCACCTCCGGAGGATGGTTGAAGGTCTTCAGCAGTCTGCACTTAATCTCCACACATGAAGATGGCGATTGTGAAGGCCTGGGCGCAGAACTCTGCTACGTTGCAGAGACAGCAGATTCTCCTGGAGGGACAACCTGATCGGATGACAGAAGCTCAAGCCCAGGAGTTCTGGATACCACACTCTCCATGCCTAATTCAGAGCCACTACGATGACTTGGGCCCAGTCAGTCCTGATCTTAAGGGCTCGGAGCAGAAGTGGTATCAGTAGAAAGGTATAAAGAAGTCCCGAGTTCCACTTGAGGCAGAACACGTCTCCAAAGGAGAGACGCCTTGGAAACTCCAAAGGGCTGAAATTGTGTGTTCTCAGCTGTGGCAAACAGATAGAGTTTGTCAGTCCTGCATTTCATGGTCCTACCAGGAAGATTTCTTGGTGGTCCAGCCATTTCCAGTGGCACAAGGGCTCCTGGCACAGGGTCTGTGATCCCATTCTATTGTGTGTGTTGCAGTGCAACATGGTGGTAGTGTTGTAGATGAGTACCTGTACCAGCCTCCCTTTGACGGTTGGGAGGAAGGTTTTCACTGCCAAGCAGATGGCCTTCAGCTACAAAAGGCTGATGTGAAAAAAAGACTCTGCCAAAGACCAGAGGCCTCTGATCTCCACTTCTCCCAGATGGCCACCCAAACTCAGCAGCGATGCATAGTTGACCACGGTCAGCTCTGGGTGGGGAAGGGCTCACCTCTGGCCCAACAGAGGTCCAGTAACTATGAGTGCAGGCTTTTTGCAGTCTCCTCTGAAATCTGACCATAGTCTAAGAGGTCTCCTTGATGTTTGGCCTACTGAGATTTTGGATCCTACTGCTGAGCCTACATATGCCACTTGGCATGCTCGAACATCAGGATGCAGGAGCCCATTAGTCCCAGCAGTCTAAAAGTCGACCTCACTAAAATCCAGGACAGAAGCTGAAAGATAGAGATCATAGACTAAATGTTCTGGACTCTCTTTCCTGGCCGAAGGTACGCAACTGAACCATGCCCGGAACAGCACTAATGAAGGGGAACATCTGAGAAGGAGTCAGGTGTGAACTCAGGATGCGGATAGAGAACCCCAGAGATAACAGGAGGTTTGCCGTAGTCTAGAGGCAGGTGACAACTTCCTGGGGTGAGGTAGGAGAAGACTGGTACCCATGACCTCACTACATATTCACTTTTGTGAACACCTGAAGGGCACTGGTGAGACCGAAGAGAATCACAGCAAACTGAAAATGCCCCCATCACTCCAAGAGCCGCAGGCAGTGTCAATGAGCCCACAAGAAAGGTATATGGAAACAGGCTTCCTGCAGTTCCAACAGTAACATCCAGTCCCCAGGGCTGAGAGCAGACAAAACCTGGTTCACTATAAGAGTTTCAAATGTTTCCTTCTCGAAGAAGGCTTGGAGAGGGCACATGTCTACAATAGTATGGACACTTCTGTCCTTCTTAGGCACCAGAAAATAGTGGGAACAACAACCACGCCCCCTCTCTGTAGCTGCTTCGGCCAAAAGGGATTGCACTACTTGTCACAAAACAGAAGGATGATCCTCTGTTAGTCATAGGGGAGATGATGGAAGGTGCAGGGGTGCAGAAAGGATAGGTACTGCACAGCTCTTCCGAACAATCTGCAGGACTCACCTAAAGTTTTGGCCTGACAACCCAGCAAAAATATTAAGCTTCTGTCGGTCACCAGGTGATTGGTTGGAGGGGCTGTTGGGATGAAAGAAGGATTAGAGGGCTGGGCAGCCCTTTGACCTTGACCACGGAGACGGTGAGCACCACGGTCCAATTCAAAATCTGATGGGTACCATGCTAGCATTGGATTGGGTGATGGTATGATGCTATGTCAAAAGCATGAAAAGAACAGAAGGGTTGATGCAGCTGGGGAAGTGGGGCGGAGAGGTCCAGGGAGCGTGCCATGGACTCCTCTTCTTGAACCGCATGAGGAAAGGAGTATGCCTTGCCCCCAACAGGCAAATTCTGTCGAACAGCATATCCATGAGGGACTACTAAGCGCCTGCAAAGCCAATGGACTGCAGCAGAGCATGATGGCAAATGATGACATGCCAATGGCCTGCCCGATTTAATCAGAAGTGTCAAAGCCACAACGTATTGTGACCTTGGCCAGTTGAAGATCATGATGGACACCTGGGAGGACTTGAGCCTCCAAATCCCCAAGGGTGTGAGAACAGTGCCCAAGCAAATAGCTGCTATTCATTGACCAAACCGCCAAGCTGATGGATGAGAAAACACTCGTTCTGAAGATCTCTGCCCATTTCAACTCCTTATTGGGAGGAGTAATTAGGAATATGTTGGGGTTAGTTTTGATTGCAGAGACCTGCATCACCATCGCCGAGGTAGGGTGGTGATGTTGTGCAATTTAGCAGTTGACTGGGGCCCAGAGCAAAGTGTGGGCCATGTCCCCAACAAGGTATCCATAAGAGCCTCGTTAAATTGAAAGAGGAGCTCAACAGATGTCTGCCCTTGCTGAAGAGCCTCAATAAGTATACTGATCTTGAACTCCAAGGTGGGAGCTAGAGGTCCGGGACTTAGGCCACCTTACACATAAACGTAGTATAGGAGGCATTCTCATCAGTTGCAGGGCCACTTGGTGAGAGGACACTGGACTCCGGGAAGGTATGAAGGCCACTGGCTTCCTGCAGATCATCTTACCAATTCTCCTCCTGATGCGGTTGGCGAATTTCATTACTCCCAACATAATCGTTATCCAAACCCGTGCCGAACAGGAAATGCAGAGTGTCTGTCACTGAGGAGGCAAAAAAGTTGAAGGAATGGAGCCTCAACAGCAACTGGGCGTGACTTCGATCAAGATAGGGCTGCTGGCGACTCGACTTCAAAGATGACAATTCGAGCCTCATCTTCTATTGACAACAGAGTCTGCATCAACGTGTCAGTGACTGGCGTGGACTGTAGTAGCAGAAATGGAGTAGAGAGTGAAGCCTGAGGTGGCCCAGTTATAGGATCGGAGTATCCAGCTGGTGTGAGGACAAACCAGCCGGCAGTAACACAGATGGTAAACCTCTCAACTCTGTGGAGTCAGCAGGTGCGCCAGGGGGATTCAGTAAGGATCCAAAGAACTAGGGCATGGAAAACTCTCTGACCTACTTAGGAGTGGTGGGAAACACCCGAAAACTCAGATTGTGCTGGAACTAGTTTTGTAATCGGCCCCAAAGTCGAGTGAGCTCAGGCGCAAGATCAAGATGTATGGTGTCGCCACAAGCCTTCTCAGTGGACCATGATGGGCGAGAAGGGGCAGAGTCCCACTTAGATTTCTTGTGTTTTTTTTTTTTTCCAACATACCCAAAAATATGAATCAGCAGGAAGACCGACCCCATTGACTTCTGGATCTTGAACACAACCAGGACCAAACTTTCAACCTGGACTGGTGTCACTTAATAGTCTATTGGTGCATGGCAATGTACAGTTTTGATTTGCTGGCTTGTATGGCCTTTGAGTTCATCAACACACATTCAGTGAAGGCCTCAGAGTCATGGTTCGACTTTAGGGACCGTAGGGAAATTTGGTGAGGATCCGTCACAGACATTTATTTGCAACAGTCCTTACAAGGAAATCTGTCATTTTGGGAGGTACATGTCCCTACAACACTAAAAAAAAAAGTTTTGGTCGGGGTCAGGGTCTGTTGAGAGACGAGCCTTAGCTCTGGATCTGCATCTGGTGGTGTGTAAAGGAAGGAACTCATATCAGCATGCAGAAGAGGCGACTATATAGGCTCCGCATATCACTTCCAGAGCAGAACGGCATCAACGTGAAGACGCACGTCTCAACCTACGAGCTTGCAGAGGTACTGATGAAAAGTTTTCGGTGGGATCCAGTCCGACACCTATGGGAATATTCAAAAGTTGAGAAATCTGAGTCTAGAAATCTCTATAAAATGGGAATTATTTATACTGAAAGTTAATGCAGAAAGTGGGATTCCATCTCAATAAGAGCAAACTACAGGTAGCAGTTTGCTAGATGTAATTCATTCAACCATAGATTCCAGGCTCTAGGTGTAATATTTTGAACTGATTGTATGGAACAAGCTATTTGGTGTAATCTTATGAACTGTAGACTGCAGCTTCCTACATGATGGAAAAGTATATGAAGGGCTTGTGTTCGGTTAAGCAAGTAATGAAATATCAATGTTGAGCTGAAGGATACTGCAGAAATATGTATGGGTTATTACCTTCTAAGAATGATCTTTAACCGTGTACTGCCAAACATATTAGTAAACAAAACAACACAGGTGATATGTTTCTTCAAGAATAACTTGAGCCAAAGCAGTACATACAACATTACTTTAGTAAATAACAGAAAACTGTCAATGATACATTAGCCATGGACAAGCTTTTCCTAGAATTGAATGTCAGATTTGTGCTTACTTTGCCTTGTACGGTGACTCAGAAGTCGAATTCTTTGTCTCCATTAAGCTCTCATATTCTTTTGCCCTGGTGGGAGAAAAAAAAAATTAGTTCCTACTATCCAAATCAAGCTTCTATTCTTTTTATAAGCACAACTTGCCTAGTTACTCCTACAAGGAATTTTACTACAGCAGCGTTATTCTGACACGTGGACTAACCTGGTTTAAGAAAAGCATGCATGAAAGTACTAAGGATAGTGTTCTGCAAGAACAAGGTGGTGGAATAATGCCTTCCAAAGAGCCAGCACATAGCGGGAGGCTGCCTTCCACACTGGCTCAATGTGACACCATGGCAGATAGGTGTTTTGTCAGTGTGTTGATGGCAACAGGAAAGTGGACACTTCCCTATTGGCTACGCACTAATAGAGCACCCACCCACTGTATGACCATGTCCTGCGCTGTGATTGTGGCAGTGGCAAGTTAACTCCACAGTCGTTAGTACAAACGTGTTGACCAACACTACATGGCGCATCAATGAGAAAATCACAATAGTGTCAAACAGAACTGAATTCTTCATAGGGGTAAGGAGTAAACTCCCTGTCTCACCCAGACTTACTAGGTGAGGTGGAAATCTTTCCACATAGTTTGCACGCCTTTGACTCTATGCTCTTTTCACACCCAACCTATTCCAGGTTGCAGAGTCTCACAAAAACAGAAAAGGCCAGAGTGTCTCAGGGTATGCACCTTAGGGAGCGTCAAAGGACAGCATACTCATGTCCTTCACAACTGTAAGCTTAGGAGCTCCAAATCTGCCCCAGGCCAGAGAACTATCTCCACTTTCTTACAATGGTCCTCTGTGAACGCTGGTGCATGGTCTACACATCTTTGTGCCTACATGCTACCCTATACAAGTAGATCCCAACAAAACTAAGTGGGCTCACCACACTGCATGCATGCTCAGCTTTAAAATTTGTATGCGCACTGATTTGTGAGATAATTCCTTTGGCTGCTAGATCACCACTCTGGCGTTTCAACCTCTTTATCACCACCGCCCTGACACCTACAAGCAGCTCTATCACTGTGTCACTCCAATCTGTTTCCAAGCCTTACCTCAGCAAAAATACCCTATCTAACCAAACCCCAGCTCTTGCTATAGAATTGCCACGCAACACTTACCTGTAAAACCTAATGTAACTGCTTTGTCAGTAACGAATAAGCTATTTATCTTCAGTAACAATCTTTCTGGACATACTCTACCTGCACATTTCTCACCTACTGAATACCCCTTTGCACTAAATTGGATCCAAAATTTTGCAATAGCTGTCCTGCACTGGTAGATGGTGTATGCTCTATGCCAAAACAGACTCATAAAGCCCTACTCTAGCACCCTGATACCAGTTCCTTACCCATTTCTTCCAAGCACTTAATGTGCGGAGATGAGGTCAACTTAATCAGAAAGTGAATATACAGTGCAACAATTCTCACTTTGAACCTTATTAATAAGATGACGAAAACCATCCTTGAGAATGAGGAGGTAGGTGGCGTCTGTGAGGAATATACAAGTAGCCACCACAAAAGTTATTTACTAGTGGTAAGTAGCTTGTTCTTCCGATAGATAGTTCTACCTGAAGATTTTTCTCCTTCAGAATCGCAACTGGCAAATGAATGAAGAAAAGAGAAGCCCATGTCACTGCACAACACATTTCAACTATGGCTACACTCATGGCCAGTGCAAAAGAAGATGCTTTCACTCATCTACACTGTGCTCTGATTCTTTGTGGTGGTTCCTTACTGGAAAGGACATAACTGATTTTAAATCAAAGAATGGTCCACGAGGACATAGTCCTCTTCTGGACCATCCTGCCCACACATCTAACAAAACATTGGTGGTCAGATGAAAAGTTGTTAGTTGTGTCAATTTAGTAATTGACCATACTGTGGGAGTCTAACAAGGCAGTCTTCTCTTTCAACATCGCTAAAGCATGGGAAGTATAACAGACTAGCTCATACTGAATAAGGTAACCACCTCTGGAAGAAAAGGCACTATTTTTCTGAGGGCCAGTTCGCCTCACAAGAAACAAGTAAAGGGAGGCTGCACACTCAGTGCTTTCAATTGACAGGGGTGCCAAGCTAACACGATGGGCACCAAAAATAGTCTTGAATGTCAAAAACCATGAGTGACAGCTATGCAGAGGCTTAAATGAAGCCCCTGTCAAAAATGTTAGAACTAATTCAAGGTCCCCCTGAGAAATAATGAAAGGAGAAGGAAGGGACATGTACAACATTCCCTTCAGAAAACTCATAACTACCAGGTGGACTTCAGTTGAGAAGGTTGATCTGGCAAATAAATGTATGCTTATTAGGCCACAAGCTAGCCCTTAACTGTACCCACTGCACATCCTTGCTGGGCCCACAAAACTGCCAGATGCCAAGACATTCAGGTGGTGTGACACTAGCTGTGGTGAACCCGCTTTGATTATCCGATCATCCAGGTAAGTGCCCCTGTTCTTGCAGAGATGTGCTCCAACTACCGCCAAATACCAATCTTCTTGGTGAAGACACTGAGTGCTGATGTAAACCAAACCTGGGGACCACAAACTGATAATGAGTGGAACCTACCACGAAACACAGTTACCACCTGTGTGACCGCAGGGTCAATACATGGAAATACACGCACTGCGAGTCAAAGGACACTGTTTAGTCTTCCAGTTCCAGCTCTGGAAGCACCTGAGTTTGGGACAGTATTTTGAATTTCTCCTCACAAAAGAAGGAATTCAAGACTCAGATCCAAGATCGGATGCAAAACATCATCCTTTTTCTGAAAAATTAGTATCAGGAGTCAAATCATTGCAAAATTTCTTGTTCTGTGACCAACTCCTCCATCCCTTTCTGTAGTTGTGCCCTAACCTTCTTCTGAAGTATTTGAGTGCGGTCTTCTGATATGCAAGCACAACTAACCATACAAAGTGTTGTTCTGCACTTGCAGACAATCAACCACATATGCGGTCAGCAAGCATTCCGTGTTTGTCAACAGACTGCCCAATTGCCTGACGTTGAGACAGTTCAGCATACCATCTAAGGGAATATAAACAGAACTCATAATTGTAGTGGCCAGGCTCTCTGGTCCCCGATGGACTATCTAGGTACTGAACAGGTACAGAATCTCCTTATGGAACATCCTACCACAAGGACTGTTGATGAT
The DNA here is from genome assembly GCF_031143425.1 of Pleurodeles waltl. Lineage (NCBI taxonomy): Eukaryota > Metazoa > Chordata > Amphibia > Caudata > Salamandridae > Pleurodeles > Pleurodeles waltl. Next base: position 156,884,509 of record NC_090440.1, on the reverse strand, counting down.
TCAATGACTCTTGTACAACCCTTGCAACATGAAAAGTTATAATTATACAGTATTATAGGAACACTTTCAGGCACTGAAGCACATCAGTGGACTTCAGCATGCTGACATAATACACTGTGGAAGTGTGAAGAACCAAAGTGAGACCCATGTCGAAAGTGGATTAGTGTGAGTGTGCCCAGAGCATCTACTAAAGGGGGGAAATACATATACTAAAATAAACAGGTAGATGTTTGATCCCCAAACCTCAGTATGTTATGGGGACCCAATTAGCATTTAAGCCTCATTCACAAATGAGAAGATCTCCAGCATCATAGTAACAAAGAACACAGTTTAGAGAAGATCAGTATGTCATTCAGTCCTCTCATACATACCCTTCTAAGAACCTTAGCATGGGGGGGGAGGAGGGAGGGTCTGGAGATGGAATAGGAAAAGTAGGGTTTTCAGTTTATTTCTGAATGTTTCTTGTGAAGGGGCCATTCTGATCTTGAGAGGTAATGAGTTCAGATTCTTAGAGAGCATCCTGACATCTTTATTTCTCTGGCGTGGAGGATTCCAGTAGTTCCATCTCCGTGCTTCTTGCTAGACGTTGCCCTCTGGACATTTGTAGGTTGTGATTACGAAATAAATGGCTGGTCGCCTATTGAGCCAACTGAGCGATGCTGACTAGTTTGACAAGTCACCTTGCTTCCAGGGGGAACCAATTGAGGGCTGACAGAATAAAGGAGACATGACTGAATTTTTGGATCCTAAGCATGTCTGATGGCTATATGTAGTGTTACTCTTAGAGGAACAAGCTATGTTTTGGGGATCCCTGCCAGAAGTGAGTTACAACAGTCTAGTTTTGAAAGGACTGAGGACCAAGCATCTAGTTTGGAGTCATGAGCTAGGATGATTCTTGATCCTCATGATAGCTTGAAATCAGAATGGGCTGCTTTGTTAGATTACCCGAAAGTTTAGATGTTTGTTTAGTGTGAATCCCAGGAAATTAGCACTTTCTACTATCTTCAGCTTCCTCTCTAACAAGGAGCTCTCCTCAAGCCACTTTAGAGCATGACGGCTACCACAGTTTCAAGTGGTTTCAGTTTAAAGTCATGCATGCTTATCCAGGATTGAATTTCAGTGTGCATTTGTGAGGCTTTGGAGAAGTCTTCTGGGAAAGTAAGTTTCATGTAGAGATGCATGTCATCTGTACAGATGATTTAGCAAAGGTGCAAGTGCTTGAGAACAGAAGCAAGAGACTTGAAGTAGATATCAAATAGCATGAGGACAGGGACAGAGCTTTGATGGGCTCTGTGGTAGAATTTTGCTGTCAATGGTGGAACTGGCTATTTTGACACAATGACTTCAGTTTTCCAGAGAGGATGTAAACCATCTGAGGACTGTGCCACTGAGGCCTATTCTGGTCTCAAGGGTTTTTAGGAGCAGAGAGTGGTTAAATAGTGTTGAAAGCTGTTGATAAGCTAACGAGGATGAGGAAACACATGTATCAGCTGTCTAAAATTTCAAGGGCGTCATCAACAATTCTGTGGATAATGTTTTTTATCCTTTATTGGAGATCATCTGGTAGGCTGCTTCATTTAAGTATAGTCTCAGTCATGTTTCACCAAGTTTCCAGCACAGAAAGGGAAAGCTTTAGATAGAACAGACGTTATGAAGTTCTCTCGATTTAACCCATTGTTTTAGCACCGCACTACACACTTTTTAGGGTAGTCTAGTGCAGATGCAATTGCCAGTGATGAAATCATCAGGTTTAACAAGAACGGCATCACCGCCTGACTCCTCCGAGAGTGGCAGCATTTTGTCTTCAATGTTTGTCATGTCAACTTTAGTGTTGATTTCAAAAGTGGACCACAAGGGCTTCGATTTGGGTGATCAGGAGGGGAGCTTCTGATTCGTCTGCAGGATTGCAAGGGAGAGCTCAATTTTCGCCAGTTTGTCAATGAAGGAGGATAATTCTTCTGATTTTTTTCTAGTGAAGACTGATATGATGTTCAGGGACCGTATTACAGAATGTTTCACAAATTCAAAAAATGTTTAGGTTGTTTTTTTGCTTTGTAGACTCCTTTTCTTATGAATACTGATTTGGCTAGGAAGATTTCTTTTTTTGTAGTTCCTTCCTTCCTCAGTAGGGTTAGGGAGTAAGTTGAAGTATATTGGCACCAGAGACGCAATGCTCTGAGAGTTTGCCTTTCACCATTGTGTTGGTTAGTGTACCAACTAGCAAACTTCATTTCCATTTTGTGACTCTTGAGGGATCTCTCAGTTAAGGAATCCACTTAGAGTTGTGCAAGATCGTTGAGCTCTAGGGACGGAGGCATGTCCTTTAAAGCAAGGGCACCTTTTATAGAAAGGGTGGCTTCACAGTATTTCTGTCTTTTTGGTTTGACTAGGGGAGTGAGGGCGAGACGGGAAGCAAGAAGTAAATGATAACATGGTCAGACCAGCCTAACAGTAGTACGGAGTAGAGCTTAACTGAGCCCTTTTTAGCACTGAATACGTGTAAGGTGGAGCTCTTAAGCTCGTCATGACTGTGCTTAATTGGGTGATGTTATTAAGAGGAACAAGCTACTTACCTTCAGTAACATTCTTTCTGGTGAAGAGTTCTAAAAGTAAGTAACTTGTTCTTCTGATGGGTATTTCTAACCACAGACACCCCGCCTTTAGAATAGATGGCAGTAACTCCCAAAGTGAAGGATCTGTGGAGTGGGTGCAGACCAAAAAGTCTTGCAGGAACGAACAGGAAAAATTCCCTTTGCACCAAACCTGGCTATCAAGGACGTAGTCCCTTTGTGCACTGCCTTACATTTCTCAGCCCCGGGAAGCCCCATAAAAGGTTGATTGCCCACCCAATGGTCTTTGATGCATCACCAACATCTGATTGTGGTAATGCTTAAGGGTCTCAACTGTATAGTCTTAGGGGGAGACACTGCATGCTAGAAAGAAATTGTGAAAAATGTGAGGTAGGGCATAAAACATTGGGAAGTTGATGGATTGCCCAACTTGAAAGGGCCTCACCACTTTAGGAAAAAATCTGACCTGACCTCAAAAAAAGATTGTCTGGGGGGAAAAAGTGGAGTAAGGTGACCCTAAAGAGAGCCTGAAGCTCACTCAAGCAGTAAGTTGCAGTGCTCACAATGAGGAAGATGGTCCAGGGAGTCAGAAGACACAACAAGCAGCTATGTTTTGGTTCAAAAGGGATGCACAAGAGGAAAGTCAGGACCAAATTAAGATCCCACTGGGCTAGTACAAATGTTTTGGTAGTGGGCGTGTGTCAAAACTTGAATAAACCACACAGCAACAGGTGACATAAGCAAGGACATTTAGTCTAAAGGCAAAAGGGTCAATGTAGGAAGTTGACTCTGTGTATACTTTCTCAAAATGAGAGATCGTGTGCACAGAGTCCAAGGGTTCCCCTAATAGGTTGATAGTGGCAATAATAGATAATACTAATGCTCTATTTTGTGGTAGTGTTGTCGTGCAGTAGGCTTATCAGAGGGCAGTGTTAAGCATTTGTTGTACACACACAGGCAATAAATGAGAACATACACTCAAAGACTTAACTCCAGGCCAATAGGTTTTTATATAGAAAAAATATTATTTTCTTAATTTATTTTAGAAGCACAAGCTTCAGAATTTAGGTAAGTACATAAATTGTAACGTACTTCACATAGGTAAGTATGTGTAGGAGGCTGGCCTGGCTTATAGTGGGTACCTTGTGCCAGGTCCAGTTATCCCTTATTAGCAGAATAGAGGTGTTTCTAGCAGCTTAGGCTGATAGAAGGTAGCTATGGCAAAGCAGCATAGGCTGAACTAGGAGACATGCAAAGCTCCTACTATACCACTTATATCATATAGCACAATATCATAAGAAAACACAATACTCAGAGTTACCAAAAATAAAGGTACTTTATTTTAGTGACAATATGACAAAAGTATCTCAGAGGATACCCTCACTTAGGAGGTAAGTAATATACACAAGTTATATGTACACAAACCCAAAACAGTTAAGTAACAGTAAGGAAAGTAGTTAGTGCAAACAATGGTGAATCACAATAGGATGCAATAGGTAAACATAGGCCTAGGAGCAACACAAACCATATACTCCAAAAGTGGAATGCGAATCACGAATGGAACCCAGACCTATGGGAGATTGTAGAGGGTCGCTGGGACTGTGAGAAAACAGTAACGGTGTCCAAAATACCCCATTCCAAGACCCTGAAAAGTAGGAGTAAAGTTACCCTACTACCCCAGAAAGACAGAATAGTCGTGATAGGGGATTCTGCAAGAACCACAAGCACCAGCAAAACACTGAAGACGGATTCCTGGACCTGAGGACCGGTAAAGGAAGGGGACCAAGTCCAAGAGTCACGAAAGTGTCTGGGGGGGACAGGAGCCCACTAAACCCCGGATGAAGGTGCAAAAGGGCTGCCTTCGGGAGGAAGGAGCCGAAGATTCTGCAACAACGAAAGGAGCCAGGAACTTCCCCTTTGCTGAGAAGATGTCCCACGGCGTGCTGGAGGTTGCAGAAGTGTTTCCACGCACACATACTGCAAACAAGCCTTGCTAGCTGCGAGAGTCGCGGTTGAGGTTTTTGGGTGCTGCTGGGGCCCAGGAAGGACCAGGATGTCGCCCCTTTCGAGGAGACAGAGGGGGCATTCAGGAACTCAGAGAGCCCCCACAGAAGCAGGCAGCACCCGCAGAAGTACCGGAACAGGCACTTAGAAGATCTGAGGACAGCGGTCGACTCAGAGTCACAAAGGAGGCTCCCACGACGTTGGAGTCCAACTCAGCGAGTTGGGCAATGCAGGACGGAGTGCTGGGGACCCAGGCTAGGCTGTGCACAAAGGAATCCTTGGAAAAGTGCACAGAAGCCGGAGCAGCTGCAAATCACGCAGTACACAGGTTTGCTGTCTGGCGTGGGGAGGCAAGGACTTACCTCCACCAAATATGGACAGAAGGGCCACTGGACTGTGGAAGACACTTGGACCCAGCTCCTGTGTTCCAGGGACCACCCTCGTCAGGATGAGAGGGGACCCAGAGGACTGGTGATACAGAAGTTTGGTGCCTGCATTGGCAGGGGGAAGATTCAGTCGACCCACTGGAGATTTCTTCTTGGCTTCCAGTGCAGGTTGAAGGCAGACAGCCCTCAGAGCATGCACCACCAGTAAACAGTCGAGAAAGCCAGCAGGATGAGGTGCTACAATGTTGCTGGTAGTGTTCTTGCTACTTTGTTGTGGTTTTGCAGGCGTCCTGGAGCAGTCAGCGGTCAATCCTTGGCAGAAGTCGATGAGGGAAGTGCAGAGGAACTCTGGTGAGCTCTTGCATTCGTTATCTGAGGAATAGCCCAGAGGAGAGACCCTAAATAGCCAGAAAATGAGGTTTGGCTACCAAGAAAGGAGGCTTGGCTACTGAAAGAGGTAAGCACCTATCAGGAGGGGTCTCTGACGTCACCTGCTGGCACTGGCCACTCAGAGCTGTCCATTGTGACCCAACACCTCTGAATCCAAGATGGCAGAGGTCTGGGACACACTGGAGGAGCTCTGGGCACCTCCCCTGGGAGGTGCAGGTCAGGGGAGTGGTCACTCCCCTTTCCTTTGTCCAGTTTCGCGCCAGAGCAGGGCTGGGGGATCCCTGAACCGGTGTAGTCTGGCTTATGCAGAGATGGGCACCATCTGTGCCCAAAGCATTTCTAGAGGCTGGGGGAGGCTACTCCTCCCCAGCCCTTCACACCTATTTCCAAAGGGAGAGGGTGTAACACCCTCTCTCAGGAAATCATTTGTTCTGCCTTCCTGGGACTGGGCTGCCCAGACCTCAGGGGGGCAGAAACCTGTCTGAGGGTTTGGCAGCAGCTGCAGTGGAAACCCCGGAAAGGCAGTTTGGCAGTACCCGGGTTCTGTGCTAGAGAACCGGGGGATCATGGAATTGTCACCCCCAATACCAGAATGGTATTGGGGTGACAATTTCATGATCTTAGACATGTTACATGTTCGGAGTTACCATTGTGACGCTACACATAGGTGTTGACCTATGTGTAGTGCACGCGTGTAATGCTGTCCCCGCACTCACAAAGTTCGGGGAATTTGCCGTGAACAATGTGGGGGCAACTTGGCTAGTGCCAGGGTGCCCCCACACTAAGTAACTTGGCACCTGACCTTCACCAAGTGAGGGTTAGACATATAGGTGACTTATAAGTTACTTATGTGCAGTGAAAAATGGCTGTGAAATAACGTGGACGTTATTTCACTCAGGCTGCAGTGGCAGTTCTGTGTAAGAATTGTCTGAGCTCCCTATGGGTGGCAAAAGAAATGCTGCAGCCCATAGGGATCTCCTGGAACCCCAATAACCTGGGTACCTAGGTACCATATACAAGGGAATTATATGGGTGTACCAGTGTGCCAATGAGAATTGGTAAAATTTGTCTCTAGCCTGCAGTGACAATTTTAGAAAGCAGAGAGAGCATAAACACTGAGGTTCTGGTTAGCAGAGCCTCAGTGGTACAGTTAAGCACCACACAGGGAACACATACAGGGCATACATTTATGAGCACTGGGGTCCTGGCTAGCAGGATCCCAGTGACACATATCAAACACACTGACAACATAGGGTTTTCACTATGAGCACTGGGCCCTGGCTAGCAGGATCCGAGTGAAACAGTAAAAACACCCTGACATACACTCACAAACAGGCCAAAAGTGGGGGTAACAAGGCTAGAAAGAGGCTACCTTCCTACAGTATGGAACTTTGAATTAAAACAGTAATGTACACAGTTTTGGCAAAAATTGCAATAAGCTATTTTAAGTGGACACTACAAATATCAACAGTTCCTGGGGGAGGTAAGTATTGGTTAGTTTCTCAGGTAAGTAAAGCACTTACAAGTTCAGTCTCCTGGGAATAGGCAGCTCACCGTTGGGGGTTCAAGTTAACCCCAAACACCCAGCACCAGCAGCTCAGGGCCGGTCAGGTGCAGAGGTCAAAGTAGGGCCCAAATAACATAGGCGCCTAAGGAGAACAGGGGTGCTCCGGTTCCAGTCTGCTAGCAGGTAAGTACCTGTGTCCTCGGGGAGCAGACCAGGGGGGTTTTGTAGAGCACTGGGAGGGTCACAAACAGGCACACAAAATACATCTTCAGCGGCACAGAGGCAGCTGGGTGCACTGTGCAAAGTGGGTGTTGGGTTTTAGGTTGAAATCATTGGAGAGACCCAGGGGTCACTCTGGCGATGCAGGCAGGGCACAGGGGGGCTTCTCGGGCCGGCCACCGACTGGGCTAGGATGAGCACCGCCTGCTGGTCACTCCTGCACCGGTGGTTGGTTCCTCTCGGTCCTAGGGGCTGCGGGTGCAGTGCTGCTTCCAGGCATCTCATTCCTTTGTTACTGGGCAGTCGTGGTCAGGGTGAGCCTCTGGATCCTCTCTGCAGGCGTCACTTTGGGGGTGCAGGGAGGTCGACTCAGGGTGCCCACATTGTTGGAGTTGCCCGGGGGACCTCTCTGTGGTGTTGGTTCTTCTGGACATGAACATGGGGCGTTGGGTGCAGAGTATGAGGACTCACGCTTCCGGAGTGAGGCTGGAGTCTCCTTTAAAGATGGTTTCTTTGTTGTAGTTTTCGACAGAGCCGCTGTCCTCAAGAGTTTCTTGGTCCTTTAGATGTAGGTCAGTCCTCAGAGGTCGCAGGTCCCGCTGGATGCGTCACTGTGCAGGTTCTGTGAGTCTGGAGACAGGCCGGTAGGGCTGGGGACAAATCAGTTGTTGTCTCCGTCATCTCTGCGGGGCTTTCAGTTCAGCAGTCCTTCTTGTTTCAGGTCATCAGGAATCTGGTTTCTTGGGTGCAGGGTAGCCCCTAAATACTCAATTTAGGGGTGTGTTTAGGTCTGGGGGGCAGCAGCCAATGGCTGCTGTCCTTGAGGGTGGCTACATCCTCTTTGTGACTCCTCCCTGTGGGGATGGGGCACATCCCTAATCCTACTGGGGGGAATCCTCTAAAACAAGATGGAGGATTTTCCAAGGAGGGGGTCATTTCAGCTCTGGTCACCTTAGAGGTGGACCTGGCTGAGGGTGTGACTCCTCCTCGTTTTTCTCATTATCTCCCCTGGGCTTGCCGCCAAAAGCGTGGGCTGTGTCTGGGGGACAGGCATCTCCACTAGCTGGAGTGCCCCGGGGCATTGTAGCACGAAGCCTGAGTCTTTGAGGCTCACTGCCAGGTGTTACAGTTCCTGCAGGGGGAGGTTTTAAGTACCTCCACCCAGTGTAGGCTTTGTTTCTGGCCCCAGACAGCACAAAGGCTCTCACCCCAAGGGTTCAGAAACTCGTCTCAGTGGCAGGTTGGCACAGACCAGCCAGTCCTGCACTGAAGGATTGGGTAAAATACAGAGGGCATCCCTAAGATGCCCTCTGTGTGCATTTAAAAAAAAAACCAACACTGGCATCAGTGTGGGTTTTTCTATTCTGAGAAGTGTGATACCAAACTTCCCAGGGTTCAGTGTAGCCATTATGGAATTCATTGACAAACTCCCATACCATATACTTAATATGGCCACACTGTACTTACGATGTCTAAGAATAGACTTAGACACTGTAGGGGCATATTGCTCATGCAACTATGACCTCACCTGTGGTATAGTGCACCCTGCCTTAGGGCTTTAAGGCCTGCTAGAGGGGTGACTTACCTATGCCATAGGCAGTATTTTGTGTGCATGACATCCTGAGGGGGATGCCATGTCGACTTTGCCTTTTTCTCCCCACCAAAACACACAATCTGCAATGGCAGTGTGCATGTGTAAGGTGAGGGGTCCCTTAGGGTGGCAGACCACATGCTGCAGCCCTGAGTGACCTTCACTGGTCACAGGGCCATTGGTACCACTGGTACCTTTTACAAGGGACTTATCTTTGTGCCAGGGGTGTGCTAATTGTGGAAACAATGGTAAATTTTTAGTGAAAGAACACTGGTGCTGGGACCTGGTTAGCAGGGTCCCAGCACACTTTTTAGTCAAGTCAGCATCAATGTCAGGCAAAACGTATGTGTGTGTGTGTGTTGGTTGGGGGGGGTGTGAATGGGGTAACTGCAACAAGGAGCAATTTACCTACACCCCCTGACCATGACCGGATCTGACCAAGATACCCAACCCCCAAGGAGACCCCTACATCCATAGCCTCATGGCCTTCGGGAATTTGACCAATGGTCCGGCAACATCCAGCAGGAGCCTCTCCTGCCTGTCCAGCCTTTGGTTTCCCAAAAGAGAGTCTAGCTTAAAATGTGTGCTGTTGAAGTTAATGAGGAGCTAAGAGGGTAGTTTGGCATGATTGAAAAGCAGTAAGAGGTAGGAGAGAGTTGGACGGATGCAGGGAGGTGAGGAAGTGAAAGGAAGAGAGCGATTGGACCATAAAGGTGTTGGAGAATAGGAGAGAGTTGGGCAGAATGTTCCAAAGCTGGAATACAGTCTTGAAAGGTGTGAGGGGTGTTGTAAGGGAGGCTTAGGAGAAGTGGAGAGAGGAATTTTCTGGCTATTTGAGTAGGGTTTATTTTTAGTGTGGGGCAGAGAAGAAATTGCTATACAGGTGAATCGTGTGGGGTAGAAAGAGAGGTGTAGTGGGGAACTGCTAGAGTTAGAAGGGGTAGTAAGACATGGATTGTGCTGAATATGGGCCACACTATCTGCCTGAGAGGTGCAGTTCAAGATGACCGGTGTGTAGAGAGAGAGCTACAAGCTCATTTCTGTGAGGTTATTCTTGAAGCTGCGTTGATTGTTAGTGAGAGACACTGGAGTAGATGCTATTGGAAGAGAGTCTGATGGAGATTGGTTATTGTAATAGCACAAGGCTTTGGTTTGGTCTGGTGTGAAGGAGGAAGAACATAGATTATGTTGTGAATAGGTCATACTTTCCAAATAAATGGACTGGGTAAGGTTGTCCTGTATGTATGGTAGTGGGTTCTTCTTTTTTAGATTATTCTTGATAACTGTAAAGCATCCTCAAGTATTAAGTATTGAAATTATTGAAGTTAGAGTCAGATGCCAGAATCATACTTTTACCATTGTTGAAGATGTAGATGGGAATTTCAATCTTCAGACAGTTAATGTTGGGAATGAGCTGTATTCCATAAGGAACTTTAAATTTGTTAGATACCTGAAGGGTTGAATGAGAACCTTGAGTCACATTTGTTTGCCATGGGTGAAAAATTTGAGGTCTTTTTTTTACTTTTATTTGAGCAGTGGAAGTGGCCAGCTGTGAGTATCTCTTCATTTCCCTTAAGGACTTTGTATTTTAAGTCTTTCCTAACCTTAAGCAAGAGGTTGTGGTTGGAGTAGAGTTTGCAGGAGTAAGGGCCTTATTTTGTAAGGTAGCCATTCATCATTGAATATCCAGATGAGAGGGCTCTGAGTATTCCTGAGCAAATTAAGGACGACGTTTAGCTGGGATTCCGTCAGTTCAGAATCAAAGGTTGAACAAGCTGGGCCAGGTAGTCCTAAGTGGAGTGGGTTTGGTATGGCAGTGGAAACAGAAGACAATATTCTTCCTGGATGGATTTTGGGGGAGGTATAATGACTGTTTAGAGCTGAAAAAGTTACATGAGGAACTAGGCACTAGGAGTTAAGATTAAACAACAGGAATGTGTCCAGGGTGATCCGAGCCCCAGGAGAGGAAAGGACCAAAGAGGACTAATTCTAAGAATGTAAGGACAAGGGCGATCAGTAGAGGAATTTTCCTGAGCTTGTCAAGACCAGGCACATGAACATGAGAGAAAAGAGGGTCTTTTAAAGTATAGGTAGGGACATGCAACTTCAGGAAGGGGAGAAAAATAGTGGTCTTACGTCTGTGTCAGCTGTTTCCGTAGCTCGTTGAGGTAGGCTTTGTGGTTATCAGGAAAAAGCAATATTTCTTCTGTGCGTGCATTTAGGGGCGGTGGAAGTATTGCATTATAAAGGAAATGAGTAGACTTTCTTCTGTATTATTTAATTGTTTATATTGCAGTGACTTGTCATTGCAGTGTGGCGTTTCAAACATGGCCAAAGGACGAATTACATATGACTAATGGGCATAATCTTGCACCATGCTGCAGATTTTTGTTGTACCATGTTGTTGTTATGTTGATTTGTACAGCACTCTAATCACTGAGAGGGTATCCAGGAGCCTTGCCAAGGTGATTGTAACCAGCCGCCAGTGGCAGTGATATGGCGGGGGCTCCATGTGCAAGATGTGGGCCTGTACAAACTTGCCCTAGCTTGGGCAAGCCCACCAAAAAATCAAGTAACCCAAGAGAATGGACTGCATGAAGCTATCCAGTATGTTTTCAGCCAAAGTAAAAGCACATGCATAACTTTTTTTTTTTGCTTTAAACAAACTTTGTGGAAGCCAGGAGAACACAAAATACCCAAATAAACTAACTTTGTCAGTCCATGTTATTTGATCCTCATTTACAAAATATTTTCCACACATCAATATTTACTGGGTGAGCAACAGGACACATTTCTTCTTATAGATTCCATATTATGACTCTCAGAATCAGAATGAGTGTATTTCTACTTAAGTAAATTACACTTCTTCATGTAGAAAAGATCATCAACGTGATGGACTTTTTGGTTGCAATGAATTGACTTTAGAGCAAGGAAAAGGAAAAAGGATGCTACGTGGATGGTTGTTCTAACTCTAGCAAATACTCATGAATTTGTAAATACAAGGTCAATCAAAAATGTTTCTGTGTGCTTTCCTTCTTGAAAGTTCAAGGAAATCACACAAAGGGCAGGAGTGTTGTTATGCAGTGGAAAAAGAAGCACTCCTCCATGTTTAATGGAGGTTTTGGGGAATGGATTTCTACACATTACTAGTTTTATTTTAATTTAGCGAAAGAATGATTGCGAATTTTAGTCCTTTCTAAGCGATTATATCTATATAAGTTTGAGAGTGTCTTTAGATCAAGGCAGATGACAGCAACGTATGTCTAATTAACTGACTCACTTTGCCTGCTCTAAAGAAAGTTATTTTACTTTAAAAAGAAAACATGATTTTTAGAGGAAAAATGCACTTTACTCTTTAAACTCGTTTCTGAGACCCCGGGTTGTGTGAAGGAGTGTATGGCTTTTGCCAAAAAAAAACAAAAGAGCAACAGAAGCAATTCAGATGGAACTCTTCAAGATTCTATTAAATACTATGGCAAAGAAATAGTGAATCCAGTATAAAAGTAGATTTTAGCCTACTAGTTTAGATGTGTTCTTTTTGTGATTGAATAATCTATACTTCTTAACAGCACCTGGAGTTATGAGAAGTTTAGGGGATGAGAAGTAAGGGTGCCAAGAGGTGATGACGCTGGATGGTTTTCTTGTGAAATGAATGTTAGGGGATAGGGCAAGGTTTTAGAGAGGGAGTATGGATTTGTGATTTGAGGAGGGGCTGAAGCCACCCTAATCTTATAAAGAATAAAGATCACCCACTGGACACAATGAGGATAGTTGGTGAAAGTTCCATCAACTCAACTGCAAATGGATTCTACTGGATTCATTTATTTGTATGGGGATATCTAGTCACCCACTAGACTGCTATGGAGAAAATTTTAGCTCATTTAATTTGCAGCTCGCCACCGGTTGTGAGTTATAATGTTATTTATTGGTTTCAAATAGTATTTCTACGCAACCAGACGAATTTCGCTTGTTCTTTCCATAGGATACATTTAGTCAAATTTCCAAAATAAAATAAATAAACACATACATACATACATACATACATAAACAAATAAATAAATAAAAGAATCATGTCATATCTCAATTAACTGGTCGTCTGAAATTTCCATCAGGGTATTCAAAGTCACTTTAAACGTCTGGGACCATATAATGGGTCTTTATGTGACACCGTAAAGGCAAGGGAAAAAAAAGTTTTACGGGCAATGGCTAAGGAATTATATTAATAATAATGTGTCCATTTGTCTATTTTGATGCTGTAGAAAGTTATCTAACCAAGGAAAAGGGAGATGTGGCAGAGAATTGCTAGCAACCTGTACCGTCGCCATCTCCCCCCGCACTGGGATTTTTTCGGGGGCAGAGAGTGAGTACTGAGTACGTCCCAACAGAGAATGACTGGTGGCCCAAAGCTATTTCGCAACACAAGTGACTTTTGTCTTCAGTTTTAATTTCTTTATTACGGACAATTTCACCAGTGGTCGCGCAAGCACACAAATAACTTAAAAGGAAAATCTCGGCAAAGATTCAACTGGTAAAAAAGTCAAGTTTCAAGCAACAAATTTTCCCCCTCACACGTGCTCTAAAGAAAGCACTGATGCCTCCCTTTGCAAATGCACCGACGGTAAAAAGTTTGAGAGATAGCGACGAGGATAACTCTATACATCTAGAGAGCCACACAATGAAAAATAAACTTGGCCATGAATAAGCGGCTGTTCCGCTTTGGGAAGCATAAGCAAGCCTCGGCAGCAGAAACCTGTTCAGACACTTAAAAGTATTTGTGTTGACACTGGCGCGGCGCCAAAGCTCTGGAAAACTCCAGACAATGCTTCTTTGCCACTGCTTAGCTTGGCTCCAGCGTGCCTGGGCCAACAGGTGAAAGCCATCATCGGCCCATCAGGCTAGAAGGAGGCTCGCTGCTGCGAACCGCTGTATTAGCATTTAATACATTTGGCACATACTTTGAGAAACCCGAGACAGGCAGAAAGTGTACGTTCTCTGGGCGCAACCACAGCCTTACTGTCAAGTTTGCAGAGTGCAGGCGCACTCGGGTTGGCTTCCATGACCCAGCCAGGTAATCGTTTAATCCGTCGGCATAGAAAGTCAAGGAAAACGTGGCTTTATATCGGACCACGAATGCCTCTTTATGGATTCTTTGTTTGTAAAAAGGACCCCGGTATGTAACACAAAGCAGATGCGTATCGATGACTTAGAGAAAATGTTAGCTTCAGCTCAAAACTCAGGGCCATGCGTGACTAGCTGCTCCATTCCAGGTTTATCGCTGCATTCTGGGACTAGTGGTCCCGTTATAAAACCAGAGATAGGCATTCCACAACGCAAAGAGAAAACCTGTACTGGAGCAAAGAATCACGCAGTGGCAATGTTTCTGAGAAGGATGGTGCATAGGTAAAGAATAAATCTGTTCAAAGTCAGGCGCGAGAATCCTATCCAGTATTTTCTGTGCACCTTAGCAAATTTTATTGAGAAACCGTGACATTAACGCAAAGCCCTTTACTGAGAGTGTTATGCCGTAGCAGGAGCATCTTGAGACAACCAACCTATGGCTTTAAGAATCCCCACCTATAATCAGAGCTAGCAATTGCGATTCAGTCAACTGGTTAAATGGGTTTTGGGAGGATGGGCCTGCTCTAGACCCCCAAACTAAATTCTCATAAAAAAGCAGAACACAGAGCTGGAAACACCCATTTTCATTTCAAAACATGGAATGATGTGTGCAATTTCTCAATCCAGCTACACCCATGAGAGTTTGGGATAACCTAAGAGGGAATTGGTGGGTGGGGGGATATGGCCAGTTCTGCAAACCTCTCACTTCTTCTCTCCAGTTTTGCTGATTTTATTTTGTTGGTTTTAGGGCTATGTGCACTTTACCACTGCTAACCTGTGCTAAAGTGTTTGTGCTCACTCCCTAAAAATGATCAAATTGATTTACACCTGATTGGCACATTTAATTTACTTGAAGTCCCTTATAGTGGTACAACATGCACCCACGGTCTGTAAATTAAATGCTACTATTGGGCCTGCAGCACTTGCTGTGCCATTCACTTAAGTAGCCACTTAAAACATGTCTCCGACCTGCCATTGCAGCCTTTGTGTACTTTTAAAATGCAATTCAACTTTGCAAAATAAACCTCTTGCCAAGCCTTTTTAATACATAAAAATCAACCCATAGCTAGGCCCTAAGCAGCCCAGGGGGACGGGTGGACTGTATCTAAAAGTTGGACATGTCTTGGTAGTTAAAAACTCACAAACTGTTTTTTACTAGTGTGAGGCCTACCTCACCCATAGGATAACATTGAATTACCTTATTACATTTAATTAATGATAACTTTTGTTTGGATGCAGATTGAAATGTCATGTTAGATGTCTAAGGAATTGTAATTTAGAATCCTCTTTAATGGCAAAGTCATATTTCAAGTTACAATTCTAAAAATGCCACTTCTAGATAGTTGGAATTTTCTTTTCCAACCATTTGGTGCCTGCAGCCTGTTGCTGGGTTCCAATAACCAGGTGTAGTTGGCAGTTGGCCTTTGTGTATTTCTCCAAGACAGCCACACAATAGGGGGACTGGGTTTTGGCAGGATGGGCCATCCTCACAGGATTGGAGGGGCGGAACTGTGCACAGCCCTCTTACACTTCAAAGACACTGCCTCAAATCACACAGAAAGAACTTCACACTAGCCTATTGTGACTCCAGACATCCTAAAGCCAGGGAATGGAAGCAGGAAATCCCAGACACTTCTGTGGGGGGAGGGGCACTCCAGAGGTTTCCTCCACTTTAATGCTAACACCAGCTATAAAATTAGGACCCTCCGGCTCAATCTTCAGTTCACTTCTAGACCTGCAGAGAACCCTGAGGACTGCCCTGCTGCCGGAGGCCTACTGTATACTTCAGGGGACTGTCCTGCTGCCTGAAACCTTCCCTGGGTCCTCAGAGGACTGCCCTCCTGATTGAGACCTGCTTTTCTGCTTGAACTTAAGACTACTATAGTAACTTCAAGGGCTATCTTGATGGTCTTCTGATCAGAGCCACAGGAACAGAAAAAAATCCATCCTGAACCTACGCATGGAGAAGTGTGGCTCAATGGTTAGAGCGGCAGACCCTGAAGCAGGGATCTGGCTCAAGACCAGGGTTCAAGTCCCGCTTCGGCAGGTCTTGGGCTCAATTCCCCTTGACCAGATAAGTCTCGCCTCAGTGCCTAATCTAATTCATGGGTCCCACTCTGCAACTCTGGGCAATAGCTTGCTTAATCTCCACAACGGCCCCAACAGCGCTTGGATGCCTGGCTTCACCCTTGGGGTGCTCAGGAGTGGGCGCCTCACAGGGAAAAGCCAGGAGGGGTTCCATAGCGGTATGAGTACAGCGCCTTGAGACCCTAACGGGTGAGTAGTGCGCTAGACAAGTGCTAATTTACATTACATTACATTTACATTTACATTTACGCATGGACCCATCATGGGTGAGTCTTGACCCTCCAAGTGGTGCCTCTCCAGTCCTGGATGCTTGAAAGTGGTGTTAAAAGTACCCAGACAGCCCAAATCCAAAACTTGGGACTTAGAACATTTTCACCCAAAAAGTGTTTGGAAAACTGAGATGAGACAAAGACCTAAAATCTTGCTGATCCACCCAAGGTGCTTCCCAGTTGGCCTAAGTTCACAGTAGCACCCATTAAGTTCTTCTCCACAGCAGCAAATCCTGTTCAGCAGCTCCTTGCAAAAGGGATATATGTGCTTGTGGAGCCCTCATCGGCTACAGCCTGCAGCTTCGTCCCGCTGGAGATCTTCGACTTCCAAAAAAGACCCTCAAGTCTGAACGGCGAAATCTTCATCTAAACCTCGTCCAGTGGCTCCCCGATGAGGATGTCTCCTCCTTGGATACCGCAGGCTACCTTGCGCCACTGAATGTTACCTTCTCAGACATTTTTCTACAAAAATTCTTCTAAGTCTGAAGGTAAGTGGAGATCGGTCTTAATCCACTTAATATATTTGAAGCACTCTCCATCGCGGTTGGCCATAACTTTTGACCTTGCCCCCCAATGTCACACAGCTTGTTGTCTGCAGTTGACGTATTGATCTTTTGGGCACTATTTTTCACTTTAAACTTTAAAAATTCATAACTCTGGTTCTACTGATTGGATTTTAGTTGTTTGGTGTCAAAAATGATAAAAATTTACTACATTTTTCTAAACTAGTGTGGGATTTTTCTTGTGCTGTGTTTTCACCTTGTTACCATTAGTGTGCTCCATAAATACTAAGATAAGCCTGACTGCTTCTGTGCAAAGCTTTCAGAGGGTTAAGCACAGGTTAATTTAGTGACTTTTTGAGGTTCACCCCGACAAGGAAGGCGGCGGCTGCTTGAGATGGGATGACAACCCCCCCCCACCCCCAACCAAAAACCTCATTTCTCACATGGGGTAGTGGAGGACAACTATTCAATTCATTTTTATATGTATATACATTTTGAGACACATGGGATGATTGGCTCACAATCATATATGACCTTATAAGTAAAGCAGAGCCAGGGTTAGAAGCTGAAAGTCATAATAATGAAAATGCCCAAACCTGTGCTTCCAAGGTGCTTGTGTGGTCTTTTCTCTCATCACAATAGATGGGTACAAAGTTATGAACAACATATTGGCAAAAGGCAATCCTTTTGACCACACATGCTCTATGTCACTGAAGCATGGTATGCGCCACCCAGGAGGTGACTCATTTATCACACCCCTTTCATCCAATGGTAGCTATTTAGAGAGGACAGTGTGTCCTTGGGCCACTCGAGTCAATGGCTCACAGACCCTGCATGAAGGGCAAAAAAGACAAGTATTTGCAATGCAATAGGTCTTGCATTTGCGAGAGTTAGAGCTAATGGCATTGTAAATGGATAAATTAACTTTTTGCCACATAAATTGGTCAACCCTGCCTCATAATCTGGTCGTTTCCTGCCACATAATACCACAAAGCAAGTACCTTTACAAGATCATGCATGACAAAACCTAACTTTTATTGAGAAACAATGAAACAAGAATTGTGAAGGATAGGGTATCACAGTTCTATACAACAAAGAACAAAATGTAAGTGCTTAACAATAGGTAAAGAAGCTTTGCGCTGACATTTTATAAGCTGTGCGTGACGGGGATGCACTGTCCTCTCTGTAACTGTGACATGAGGTAACTAAGAAACAATGTACAGAAACGGGTAGTCATGCAAAAAGCTCCAATACTGGCCATTGCGCTGTGTAAAACTTGAAAGCATCATGAGTGCGAAGGAAAAACAAAACAAACAATGACAAGCAATTGGCAGTTATGCACATCGTTACAATACTGCCCACTGAGCTGTGTTAAACTTGAAAGCGCCATGGGCACCATGAGAGCGAAGGAAAAACAAAACAAACAATAAGAAATAACTGGTAGTCATGCTCTAATACTGCCCATCTCGCTGTGTAAAACTTGAATGTACTGTAGCCGCCATGAGCGCAATTGAAAAACAAAAGAAACAATGACAAGTAACTCGTAGTTATGCAAATCGTTCCAATACTGCCGAGCGAGTTTCCGTAGCAGGAACTCGATCAGCAGTATTGGAGTGATGTGCATAACTGCAAGTTAATTGCTATTGTTTCTTTTGTTTTTGAGTTGCACTCATGGCACTTTCAATTTTCATACAGCAAGAACTCGATCAGCAGTATTGGAGCGATTTGCATAAAGTGCTCCAATACTGCAGACCAACTTCCTGCTGTATAAAAACTGTAAGCGCCATGAGTGCGACTACAAAACAAAAGATATAAGGACAAATAACTGGTAGTTATGCAAATCGATCCAATACTGCTGATCGAGAGAAAGTCAAGCTAAAAGTAATTAGTCCACACACCAACCGTAAAACATGGACGCTGCCTATGTTACCAGTAGTTGGCCAATGCTCTTGGAGCAGGGCTAAATACCGTAAAAGGCATGATGTATACATGCCTTGAACAAATTAAATCAATGGCATTTTTGAAAATCGAGCCAAAGAACAAATGAAACTGATGGATGTTGTTAAAGCCCAGAGAATAGTTCACAAGAGGTCGGGGAAAAGAGCAGCGCTTGCGCGCTGCTATGTACTCAACCTAAACAAATCTGCGGAAGTATTTGAGGAATTCAAGTCCTAATGCTACACACCAAACTCTGTTGGATTCGATATCCTCATCTGAGAAAAGTTTATCTTGTATTTTGCTCTAATTTCACAGAAAAAAATAAAATAATATATATATATAGTCTGATTGTTTCAAAAATGTATCTATAAATAGTCCTTTATATAAGTCTGAATTCTATTACTATATATCTATTTTTTTACAGAATATTTTTATTGATTTTAAACAGATGGTAAACAGTGAAATTGAGTTAGAAACTCATGAAAAATGGCTACATAGCAAAAGGCAGTGTCTCAAAAAATGAACACTACACTGTCACACAATTCCTCCTATGTTTAGGCGTGTCAGAAGGGTAACACAATCATTCCAGTGCAATTGTTCCACAGGTCCTTGGCTCTTCCAGGACATAGTACGCACACCAGGGGCCCCAGATCTTACAAAATTTCTTCAGACAACCTCAGGACCTATATGTGACCCTCCACCAATCCTCTATCATTGGTAACTCAGCGGCCCCCCCATCTGTGAGCAATATCCCTCTTGGCCCACTCCAGACCCAGGTTACAAATGAGTAGTTGAGTTCTTGGGATAAATATCAATGGAAAAACCAGCAGTACATATTTGGGGTCCGCTGGTGGGTATATGTTAAGGATACGACCTAGTTACTTTAATATTTTCTCCCAGTACTGATGGACAATTGGTCAGTCCAATAGAGTATGTGGGAATGTTCCTGGTCATGTTTTACGCATCAAACATCCCAGTGATGCAGCTCTCCCTAATTTATGAAGCCTGACTCGATCATAATATGCTCTGTGTTGTTTCTTATATTGGATAAGCCCCAGCCTTGTTTTAATAGCAACTTCTCTAGGGTGCCTAAGGGTCGCTTTCCATTCAGTATGTGTATTTCTCCCAGTTCCTTTCCCCATGTCTCTTTTAACTTCTGGAGGTTTTCTGGGACATAACTGTTTATAGTTTTATATGTGCATATCATCGCTTTTTCCAGTATTCCGTCTTGGAGAAGCCTGCCTCCAGCGAGGCATACTCTGAAATTTCTGCTGCATCAATACCCTCCGCTCGTCAGGCATCAGGCAGGTCTCAGTTGCAAATATTTATAATGTTGCGTGGAAGATAAGTGGTAATATCGTTAAAAAGAGGAAAAGGGGATCAAGGCTCCGTTCTCCAGAAGGTTTCACAGCTTAGCTATTCCTATGAGGTCCCACGACCGCAACCCTCACAGTTTTCCAATTTCTCTACGGCTCCAACCGAGCCACAGTGGGGTCTCCCGCGTTATCTCCCCCCCCCCCCCCCATCCCAGATGTTTACTAGTTTTGAGCCAGGCCTCAATTACCACCTGCGTCGCTCGTAGCAACCTCTTCCATCCTCTGCCACCGTATAAACAGTGCAGGTATGAGTGTACCTGAAATTGGAGGTGTTCTACTTGATAGGTGGGGTGATCTGCAGCTGTGTGCCCCCACTCATTAATGACAAATCGAATGAGCTGCCCAGCAATATGACCTACTGTCCAGGAGGGCCAAGTCTCCATTGTATTGATTTCTCTGTAGGGTCTGCAGTGGTATCCTCGGATGACCCCCGCCCCAATATTAATCTACATATTTCTCCATTAAAGTTGGTAAAATAATCTTCTGGTATAAGATAATAACTTTTCTGCAGAATATAAAGAAACTTAGGTAGAGGTATCATTTTAAACATTGCTGCACAGCCCATCATAGTCAGCGGTAATTTTGCCCATCTGTTCATATCTTTCTGACAATCTGCTAGTACATGATAGAGGTTTTGGTCTTGATCTCTTTCTCTATCTAGTGTGACATACATACCCAAATATCGGAACCCCTCCCGTGTCATACCCATGTGACAAAGCAAATCATTCAACGCCATCTCTCCTCCAACCAGGTATAGATGTGACTTATCCCAATTTATATTGTATCCCGAGAGGGCCCCATTTTCATCAAACACTTGCAATAGTGCTGGAACAGTCTCCTCTGAGCGAGTGACAGAGAAGAACATCATCTGCATAGAGCGAGATCCTTTCATTCTCCGCCCCCATACCGAAGCCTCTAATCACCTGATGGTTCCGAATCAGGCAGGCCACTGGTTCCAGAGTCATGGCGAACAAGTAAGGGGAGAGGAGGCAACCTTGCCTTCTCTTACTATTTTTTAACAAGCCAATTAAGGTTTCGCTCCATGCATACCATATTCCTAGGAGATTCTCTTCAAGGTTTGATCGGAAAAGACACATGAATTGATGAAAAGATACGAACACTTGATCAAAATATACTGGTCTGATGAGCATTTTATACTATTGCAGTCTGTACAAGTGCAGACCACAACAGGGAACATTACCTTCAGTGTAAACAGAACCACCTCCACCAACAGTTCCAATGAACTTCACCAGGGACAGAGCAAAACTGGTGACCTGTATGACTGTGCTCCTAAAGTCATTTTGGCAAAAAATGCCCGAGCTTGCTTGTGGTTGTTGGTTCTATACTCACACACTCCTTATGCCACGGGTCTCCTGAATATGGACAATAACAATCCAACAGTGTGCAATGGAAGTGGTAAACTGGGACCTCTATAGTGGCCTAACAGATATATTATTAAAATCTTAAATAGTTGTTACAGCAACAACCCACCACACCACCCTCCTCAGCCAGTTTAGCTAGACATTTTACTAACAAATCCTTCATCTTACACCCTGGCTCTGCAGGTTTCCTTCTGACATCCAGTGGCTGCTTCCTATGAAGTATTTATATCCAGGGTTTCAAACATGATAGTCTATAAAATCCAGTTCGTCCTCTGCCACACTGAAGAAAAGTGCATCCATTGTAAACTTGATATAAAGCTTCGAATGAAAAAGCATGGCAGCTTATATTTCTTTATCCTCCAGCGTCTTTGTCACTTGAAGAAGCAGCTCCTCAATTGTCAAGGAAAATGATTACTTCGGACCCTTTGTACTATGTAGGAAGACCTTAGCTCTATATTTGAAGTTCAGGAGTTGGGGACTAGGACACCTGCGAGATTGGGTCACGCCGCAAGCAAGCTAGGCTCCTTTTCAACTAAGAAGAGATCCGAAAAAGGGATTGCTAAAAAGCTTTCAAAAGACCCTCAAAGTTATTTCATGCTTCCTTCCTGCTTGTTTTCGATTATTAGAATACAAATGTTATTTCTCAAGGAGAACCAGCCAGGCCCCTCCAACTTTATTTGAAGATGCAACACTTGCTGTAGAAGGATGGCTCTACATATACTATACCAAAGTAAGGTATAGTGTGAACAGAGTTCAGTGTATTCCCAGAGGCTTTACAGAGGCTAAAGTAGATAATACTAATGCTCTCTTTTGTGGTACTGTGGTCAAGCAGTTAGACTTATTAGAGGGTAGTGATAACATTTTTTTGTACACACACAGTCAAGAAATGAGGCAGACACTCAATGACTAACTCCAGGCCAATGTTTATGTATCAAAAATATACTTTGTTACTTTATTTCTAGAACCAAAAGGATATTTGTTGCAAGTAAGTACAGTTTCAAGACTGTATCAATTTCAACTATCAAATGCACTTTGTTTAGAATTCACAGAAAAACAGTTTTCAGATAAGCAATACTTTTGAGTTTCAAAAGTAGACAGTGCAATTTTCATAGAAAGCAATGCAGTCCTAGAGGAGGAAAAGTATCAATACAGTCTGCGGGTAAATACTCAATTTATAATCCCAGTCTTCGGGGGTTAACAGGCCCACAAGGCAAGGTTCAAGAAGACACCAAGGGTGCACCACTAGCAACACAGGGTCAGACGGGTGCAGAGGTCAAAGTTGGTTTCAGGCACCCAATAAAAACTAATGGAGACTGGGGGCACTCGGAAAGAAACAGCTTTCAGGTAAAGACCTGTGACTTCAGGGCACAGACCTGGAGGGTTTAGGTCAGCACCGGGGCTGGGGGTGGCACAGATCAGCACCAAACACACACCCTCAGCAGCACGGGTGGCTGGGTGCAAAAACAGCAATGGGTGCGCAATTCTTTTTAATGGAGGAAACCCAGGGGTCACAAAGAGGCTGCAGACTTGGTCCAGGGAGTTAGCTGAAGAAGACCAACAGATGCACAGGTAAGTAGAGAGCCCACTGGACATTGCTGGACCATCAGTTGATTTCCCAAAGGCCAGAGGGCTGCAGGTGCAGGGGTAACTTTAGGCATTGGAAATATTCACTAGAGCCGGTCGTGGCCAGGTGGGTCCTCTGGATTTAGGCTGCAGGCGTCATCGTGTTGGTCAGGAGGGATCAACCCAGGGTGGACTCGAGGTCCGAATTGCCTAGGGGCCCTTCTCTGGACCGGTGGGCCACCTGGACTCAGGCCATGGACGTCGGGTGCAGAGTGGGCAGGACTTGCGGATCAGGGAGGTTCTAGAATCCTTCTTGGGAGTTTCTTTGTGGACAGGACCGCTGTCCTCTGGAGTTCTTGGTCCTTGGGTAGGCAGGCCTTCCTCTGGGGGTTTGTATAGGCCGCTGGTCCTGCAAGATGCATCGCCTTTTTATAGCAGGTGCCTTGAAGCTGCAGAGAGGCCGGTAGGGCTGGGGCCAAGTCAGTTGTCGTCTGGAGTCTTCACTGCTGGTGCCGCTCTTCAATCCTTCTTCTTTAAGTCGTCAGGAATCTGCAGAGCAAGGTTCAGGGGTGTCCCTAAATACTAGATTTAGGGATGTTGCAGGGGTCAGAGGGCAGTAGCCAATGGCTACTGACCCTGATGGTGGCTACACTCTTCCTGTGCCCACACCCTTTGGGGAGTGGAGTGCATAATTAACCCTATTGGCTATCAACCTCCAAAACAAGATGGAGGATTCTGCCAGGAGGGGCTCACCTCTGGAGACCCTAGGGGTGGTTTCAGCTGGAGGTGGACACTGCCCTGGTGTTTCCTAATTTTCCTGCCAGACCTGCTGCCAAGAGTGGGGTTTGGTCGGTGTGGTGCAGGCACCTCCACTAGCTGGAGTGCCTTGAGGCAGCAGACCAAAAGGCAGGAGCCTCTGAGGCTCACTGTCAAGTCTTGCTGTTCCTGCAGGGGGAGGTGTGAAGCACCTCCACCCAGAGCAGGCTTTGTCCCAGACTCCTAAGAGTACAAAGGACTAGAGTGTTGGGTGAATTTCAGGGGACATCTCTAAGATGCCCTCTGTGTGCCTTTTATAATAAATCCAACACTGTCATTAGTGTGGGTTTATTGAGCTGAGAAGTTTGATACAAACTTCCTAGTCTTCAGTGAAGCCATCATGGAGCTGTGGAGTTCGTAATGACAAACTCCCAGCCCATGTACTTAACATGGCTACACTGCACTTAGAGGATTTAAGAATTGACTTACACACTGTAGGGGCATATTGCATTTCCAGCTATGCCCTCACCTGTGGTATAGTGCCATGCCAAAAGGGGCACTTTCCTACACTTGCGATTCCAGAATGCGGTCAGATTCATTTATGGAGGTCCCAGTATCCTTGAGGTTGAATATCCTTTGCTCTTCTTGTCTGATTGTATTTCCTTACTTGCCCTGTCTTTTCAAGTGCAGAACCCGTCCCTATTGCAGCAACAGAAGATCCTCTCGAAGGGGAAGCCTGACTAGAGGACATATGGTCATGCTCAGCAGCTTGGAATACTAGAATCTCCGTGCCCAATCCGTAGCCATGAAAATGACTTGGG
This sequence comes from Pleurodeles waltl, assembly GCF_031143425.1. Taxonomy (NCBI): domain Eukaryota; kingdom Metazoa; phylum Chordata; class Amphibia; order Caudata; family Salamandridae; genus Pleurodeles; species Pleurodeles waltl. The sequence continues at coordinate 156,860,028 of NC_090440.1, read as the reverse complement.
TCCAGTTGTTTCTGATCTTCCTAGGAACTATGCGCAGGAGTGGTATTGGCAAAAGGCATTTAAGAGGCCGGAGCTCCACTTGAGATGAAAAAATTCTCAGCGCGATAGTCTCCTTGGAAACGTCAACACGCAAAGCTGGTGACATTGCACGTTTTCAGTCGTGGCTCTCCCCACTGAAGAGAGACCTTGCACCACCTCTGGATAGAGAGCCATTTGTGAACTGCTAGGCATCTCTGGCTGAGTTTGTCCACTCTGTCGTTCAGACAGCCAGCAGGTGTTGAGCCACCAGAGAAATGCCCTGAAGTCCCAACCATGTCCAGAGATGCACAGCCTCTTGACAAAGGGTTGAAAGCCCCACTGCGCCCAGTTTGTTGCAATACCACATGGCGGTGGGATTGTCAATGACCACCTGCAGCAGTCTTCCCTTAATGCAAGGAAGAAAGGATTTCAACGCCAAGCGAATTGCCTTGAGCGCCAACAGGCTGATGTTGACTCCACCAGAACCCAGAGTCCTCTGATCTCTACATCTCCCAGATGGCTCCCCAGACCAGGAGCGATGCAGCTATCACAGTCAGCTCTGGTTGGGGAAGGGAGAGGAGTTCGACACTGGCACAACAGCAGTTTGTGAGCCACCACTGCAGATCTTTTGCAGTTCCTTCTGACATCTGCACTATGTCTGATGGATTCCCCTGATGCTGAACCCACTGGGACAGCAGGTCCCACTGCAGAGCCCACACATGCTAATGGGCATGAATAACTAGCAGGAGGCCATGAGGCGCAACAGCCTCAGAGGCAGGCTCACTGAATATCCTGGACTTGCAGCTGGGGACAGTAGCCCCAAAACAGCACTGCGTCCAGTGTGGCTCTGATGAAAGGGAGTGTGAGGAGGAATCATGAGTAACTTCGACATGCTGGTAGTGAACCTCAGAGAGCGCAAGAGGTTCGCTATAGTCCGAAGGCGGGAAACGACTGCCTAGGGCACGCCAGCCTCCAACAGCCAATCATTGGGGTAAGGGAAGACTGGAACCCTAACCTCTGCAGAAGAGCTGCAACCACTGGCATCACTTTTGCTAACACTCAAGGGGCACTATTAAGGCCAAGGGAGCATGGCAAACAGAAAATGCTCCTGACCCACCATGAACTGCAAGTAACATCTGTGAGCAGGCCGGACAGAGATGTGGAAATATGCATCCTGCAAGTCCAGCGCTACCATCTAATCTCTTGGGTCTGGGGGAGACAGAACTTGTGAGAGTGTGAGCACTTTGAACCTCTCCTTTTTCAAGAAGTTGAGAAGGCACAGGTGTAGGATAGGAAAAACTCCTCCCTCCTTCTTTAGCACCAGAAAGCAGGCGGAATAACAACCATGACCTACTTCTGAAGCAGCCAGGGCAGATGGTCCTCCATCAGCCGATCATAAGTGGGTGGCCTGGGTGGCGGAGGAAGACACAAAGGAGAGGGAGTAGCCCCTTTGGACAATCTGGAGAACCCAGCAGTCTGATGACACTGACCGCCAGTGGGGCAGGTTTTGGCAGTGGCTGCCAGGTGGGTGGTGGACTGACCTGACCACGTGTCCCATGTTGTCTATGGGAACTTCAACCTCAGCCACAAAAAGAATGAGAAACCTGGTAGCTGGAAGGGAATGGGAACGGTAGGAAACCCCTTGCATGGCTACGAAAGGGGGGCAATGTGGATTGGGGTTGGCGAGGGGCCATAGACAAGCACAAGGTATAGCTCTGCTCTCCTTAAAGTGCTACAGCGTTGAATCCACTTTGTCTCCGTAAAGGCAAGACCCATCAGAGGGCATGTCCATAAGGGAGGCATGGACATCCCCTGAAAAGTCAGTCATTCTCAGCCAGGCTTGGCGCCGCAAGTCCCAGTGAGCAGATAATGTCAAACTCACACCTTATGGTGAACTTAGCTGCATCTTGCCAATCAGCAATAGCCTGGATGACTATGGCTCAGACTTCCTCCAAGACCATAGACAGCGCTTGTGCAACCGAGTCTCATATCAAATGGGGAAAATGGCCCAATAGACACGCAGTGTTCATCAACTGCAGTGCAAGGCTTGCAGAAGAGAACCCTCTCCTGATAAAGTTATAAAGCCTTTTGGATTCCCTATTTGGTGGCGTGGTAGCGAATTCACTGGGATTAATCCTGGACATGGAGGCTTGGACCACTAAACTTTCCAAGGTGGGGTGCTTGGTAAGGAAAATGGGGCGCACAGGAGCATGTCCATGGTATGTCGATGGTAGCGAACAATCGTCCTGCGCACCAGAGCCCCTGTGCAGGGTCTGGGCCAGGTCCCCAGCAGGATGTCTGCAAGGGCTTCATTGAAAGGGAGGAGGGGTTCAAAAGGGAAGACTCCCGGCTGAAGCATCTTCACCAAGATGTTTGTCTTGACTGCCACTGTGGAAAACCAAAGGTTGAAGACCCTAGCCATCTTACACACCACCACTACAAAAGAGGCTACCTGCTCCATAGCCACAGTAGGAGGAAAGACCAGGCCAGTGTCAGGTGAGGTGTCTAACTCATTGGAATCTGCCAGTTCCTCACCCAAGTTGTCCTGTTCTTCATTTGAGAGCTGGTAACCATAAGGGTCCCTAGACCCTCCCACCACCCTCCAATTCTTCTTCCTTTTCATGCAACAAATAAGGCACGGGCTCCGCTCTGGGAAGCATGGACCTGGATGGCACCAGAGTGTGCATTGGATGATGCCCATCCAGCTCCGTGTCGCAGTTGGGAATAATGAAGGCCCCACCTACGGGCCTCAGCACTTAAGCAGACGATGAGGAAGATCTCGGTCTCACCTGTGGCTCCACTCTGGATCCAGCAAGGGATCCATGGGGTTCAATTGGTACAGAGGGCGAGCCCTGTAGGATCCTGAAGATGCACCAGGGGAATCAGGCCACACAAATATGAGGTGCATGGCCTCACAGAATTCTTTTAATTTGGCAGGGGTAGTTCCGCCCTCTGGACATTCTGGGAGGGCCAGACACAGCCCAGGCCATGGCTCAACCGCGTAGCCAGGCCTCGAATGCTGATGCTCCCTCTTATCATTGGCCAACAGATGAGGTGAAGTTGAAGACCTCTTCAACGACTTCTTCTTGTGAAGGGACTTACCCGAGTAACTTTGACTGTGACGAGGATCACAGACTCCGCGATCGCTCCCAGGACCTTCCTCTCGACCAGGATCTTGATCGTCACGCATCGCACATTCAGCCACCAGGAGCTTGTAGGAGCGCTCCCTAAAGGCCTTCATGTTCATTGCACAGTAATCCGAGCAGGCCTTAGAACTGTGGTCATGCTCGAAACACCAAAGGTATACAAGATGCTGATCCATCACCAACATCAAGCAGTGACAGGCGCCACAGGGCTTGAAGTAGGCCTTCTGAGAGATGAAACCTCAAAAAGACTGACAAAAAAGTAAAAAAAGATAGTCAAAAGGTGACAAAGGGGTAGCTCTTCTACGTAGCTGTGCTGACTAGTGCAGAAAGAAAATAACTGACATCAGTGTGCTGGGATGGTGCCTATATAGGTATCGCGCACATCACTTCTGCCGCTCATGATGCCAACACCAAGCTGAGCCGAATAATGCCACTTACCAGCACACAGGGGGCAGTGCTCACAAAAAAAAAATCCAGAACCAGTCTGATGCCTGGGGATAATTCTAAGGTAAGTAATCTGCAGCTAGAAGTCTATTAAATAAGCCACATTCTTATGCAAAACGTTATTTTAAACAAAATGTATGTCTTCTCTGTGACTCAACTCCTGTCCGTCCCTGCACACATCTTCTCCCCACAGGCTTTGTAGAGCACAATCAAGCTGATGTGTAGTAGTTTATTTCCACTGTCATAATAGCACTGCTTTCAAATAACTTTTCCCAGCTCTCCATCGCTTGTAACATTGTCAAGCTGCCTTCTGCTGTGATCACTAGTCTATTCATTTGCTGAAACTTTTATTGTTCAATGTTTCATATTAGCTAGAACATCTCTGGATGACTTTAGCATAGTGAGTGTTACATGTTTTTTCTGAAAAATGGGATGGTGGTTATGTGTTAAGGTAATGCCATGTCTTATGCATTAATCCGGTGTTCCGATTTGCTAAAAAAAAATATACTTTTGTCACACCACCAAGATTTTGCAGTTTCTCTAATTTGTTATGCAAGAATTGTTCATAAGAACTCCTTGATTTGAGGGTAAACCAGAAGACTTTCCTAATCTGTCCGACCTTCTTCTAATTGTGCTGTTCATATTAAATAATTCTCTGGTTTTACATTCTCCCTGTACCTTTGTATCTTAGAGCATTCATAGCATTGACTCTGTACTGCTTATTTTGAATTTCTGTAATAAAGCCATTTAAATTTTCCATTGAGTTAGAACTCAGTTATTGAGTGGAACCTATTTAATAAACTGTTTTACTCTGCTAATTGAAGTTTTGGGAGGTGCCTTGACGTGCAATTCAATATGTGGAAGAACTGTATTAGGTAACATTTTGGGGTGCTCAATTTTTTAAGTGTCCAAATTTTCCAATAAGGTTTTGCTTCCACAATTATAACTAGAAAGAAGATATCTGGCACTCAAGGACAGTAGGGCTAAACTACTAGCAGAAAACTTCTTCCCAACCACCTCCAATTTGTTTTGGACGTTTGTCCGAGGAAGCAGTCAGAAAAGCCCCTTGATATTGTTTGGTGAAAGATGAGGACCTCGGGAAGAAGCGAGTGTATCCGAAGCCACCTAGGCAACATATACCACTGTGTTCATGTCTTAAAATAATTTGAGGTTGCCTTGAAATGGCTGTTTGAGAACCTATCACTGTAAGGCTGGCTTTTTCCTCGGATGGAGAACAAAGAGCACAGCTTCAGGAAAGGAGGAATGAAAGCACAGATGGTGGTGCGGTGGACAGTGGAAGGCCAGGTGTGATTTTTACATTCAGGCCCTGTTATGTAATGCTTCCCATAACTCTTCTGTCCCTGAGTAGCAGATATAAGCAAAGGCAGATTATTTCCAGGGCCTACAGATCCTATAATTATAGGAGGGTAAAAAGTGAATAACTGAGAAGTTTTTCATCTTGGGGTTTGGGCTAGAGTTGCCATGTGGCCGGTTTTCTACTGGAATGACTGGTATTTTAATGTCATGGGCCGGTACAAAAGAACGAGTTACTTATCTTCGGTAACACTTTTTCTGGTGATACATTAACTACCTGTGGATTCCTCACTAAAAGAATTCTCCCCTTGCGCTAGCTTCGACGGAAATTTTCTTCTAGCTCTGCACGTCGACGATGACATCACAATTGCCAGACTCCACGCGACGCCGTATGACGTCATCCAGGCAATAAGAAGCCCTCGTCGACGTGCAGACGTCAGTTATCACCATTTTTTACGTGCCTTAGAGGCGAACAGGTGAACATTGACCTTGAAGAGAACATAATCACATCAAATGAAGTGAAAACGCAACATTTATTACAATAAAATAAAAAGAAACTAACAGCAATAACTGCTGCATATGAAACCAAATATGTCAGTCAAGATCAATCATGTGTACTTGAATTATCAAAACCAGAAAAATAAACACATATATGCATGTTATAACTATATACATGAACCAAGCATATACATATACATATATATATATACATATATATATATACACACACACATACACACACAAGACAACAGTGCTCACCCACGAATTTCGTGGCAGGATCAGTCAGGCAACGAGGAGGCGGGTGGGACCGTGAGGAATCCACAGGTAGTTAATGTATCCACCAGAAAAAGCGTTACCGAAGGTAAGTAACTTATTCTTCTGATGGATACACCTACCTGTGGATTCCTCACTAAAAGAATAGAGTCCCAAAGCAGTACTACCTCCGGAGGTGGGTGCCTGAATGGTCAAACCAAGAAATCCTGCAGCACTGAGCGTGCAAAATGGCCATCCCTCCTAACCTCAGAATCCAAACAATAAAGTTTGACAAAAGTATGGAGGGATGCCCAAGTTGCCGCCTTGCAGATGTCAACCACAGGAACACCCCTAGCTAAGGCCGAAGAAGTAGCCTTAGCTCTGGTGGAATGAGCACGAAGCCCCACCGGTGGCTCTTTATTCGCTAAGGAATAACAAAGCTTGATACAGAGAATGACCCACCTGGATAGCGTTCTCTTGTGGACTGCTCTGCCTTTCCTCTTCCCCACGTATCCAACGAAGAGCTGATTGTCTTGCCTGAACTCCCTCGTCCTGTCGACAAAGAAGCTCAATGCTCTTTGTGGATCCAGTCGGTGGAGCCTCTCTTCCTCCTTAGATGGATGAGGCAGAGGGTAAAAGGAAGAGGGAGTAATAGACTGCCCCAAGTGAAAGGGTGTAAAAACCTTCGGGAGGAAAGCCGCCTTGGTCCTTAACACCACTTTGTCTCTAAAGAAGGAAAGGTATGGAGACTCTAAACTAAGAGCCTGAAGCTCACTCACTCTTCTGGCCGATGTTATGGCTACCAGAAATACAGTCTTAAAGACCAGCAAACGCAAAGCACAAGAATGCATTGGTTCAAATGGCGATCCCATTAGAAATGTTAATACCAAGTTAAGATCCCACTGTGGCATAACAGACGGTGTGGGCGGAAACCTATTAGTGAGACCCTAAACGAACCTCAAAACAAGCAGAGATTTAAACAAGGAAGGTTGATCTGGGAGGCACAGAAAAGCCGACAGTGCTGATAAATAGCCCTTAACCGTGGCAAATGCACAACCCTTCTGTGCCAAGGAAAGAGCAAATAATAATATATCAGACAGTTCTCTCCACACCAACGTACAAATCTAGCCCACCTACTTGCATAGATCGATTTGGTGGAGTGTCGCCTGGCCGATAAAATAACATTCACCACTTTCGGCGGGAGAGAAAAAGCACTCAGATTGCCCCGTTCAATCTCCAGGCATGAAGGTGCAGACTCTGGAGGTGGGGGTGTAGAACCTGCCCCTGCGACTGCGAGAGGAGGTCCACCCTGTAAGGGAGACGGAGCGGAGGGCACAGAGAGAGTTGAAGGAGGTCTGTGTACCACAACCTTCTTGGCCAATCCGGGGCTATCAAGATGACCTGGGCCCGGTCTTGGCGGATCTTCCTCAGAACTCGAGGAATCAGGGGTATGGGAGGAAACACATAAAAGCAACTGACCCTTCCAGGACATCTGAAAGTCCCCCAAAGCTCCTTGCACTGGATACTGGAGGCTGCAAAATAACGGGCACTGCGCGTTCTCCTGAGTAGCAAACAGATCTATCTGCGGACACCCCCACATCTGGAAGATGTAAAGAACCAGATCCAGATGAAGACGCCACTCGTGGTCGACCGAGCTGCGTCGGCTGAGAACATCCGCAAGTACATTCAGAACCCCGGCCAAATGATTTGCTACCAAGCAAATCTTGTGGTCCTGAAGCCAGGACCAGAGTCAAAGAGCTTCTCTGCAAAGAAAGTACGACCCCACTCCTCCCTGCTTGTTTATATACCACATCGCAGTAGTGTTGTCCATCAGGACCTGGACTGACTGACCGTGAATGGAAGGGAGAAAGGCCTTGAGAGCCAGACGTACTGCCCGCAATTCCAACAGATTGATGTGAAACCCCTGTTCCACTGGAGACCAAAGGCCTTTGACCTCCAGGTCCCCCAGATGAGCTCCCCACCATAGAGTGGAAGCATCCGTTACAACTGTGGCCACTGGCGGAGGCAGCGAGAACGGCCCTCCTTGCGACAGGTTGCCGACCGCAGCCCACGACTGAAGAACCACCATAGTGTCTCTGGAGATCGTGATCGAATCCTCGAGATCCCCTTTGTGCTGAAAGCACTGCCTGCGGACGCACCACTGAAGAGCCCTCATGTGCCAGCATGCATGAGTGACCAGCAGTATGCAAGAAGCAAACAGACCAAGCAGACGTAGGACCTTGAGGACTGGAATTATCGCTCCATTTTGAAACATTGGAATCAACGCCTGAATGTCCTGAACCCGCTGGGGCGGAGGAAAGGCCCGATTCAATGTTGTGTCCAGTTCTTCCCCTATGAACAGGAGGCGTTGCGAGGGCTCTAGGTGAGATTTGGGCACATTGATCGAAAAACCCAGGTCGAACAACAACTGAGTTCTTGACTCCAGGTATCGCTGCACGAGCCCTGGAGTCTTGGCTTTGATCAACCAATCGTCCAGATAGGGAAACACCGCTATGCCTCTTCTTCTAAGCTCTGTCGCAACCACCGCCATCACCTTTGTGAAGACTCGAGGTGCTGAAGTAAGGCCAAACTGGAGGACCGCAAACTGATAATGCTGCGACCCCACCATAAACCGGAGATACTTCCTGTGCGATTTGAGGATCGGACTAAGGAAGTACGCATCCTGCAAATCGACAGACACCATCCAATCTCCTTCGTTCAACGCCAAAAGAACCTGTGAAAGGGTCCTCAGGTCTAAAATTGGTCTCAACCAACCATCTTTTTTGGGGATCAGGAAGTATCTTGAATAACAGCCCTGACCCCTCTCCTGCTCCGGAACCAACTCCACTGCGCCTTTTGACAATAGGGATAACACCTCCTGTTGCAGTAACAGAAGATGGTCTTCTGAACAGAAGGATGGGCGGGGAGGGAAGGGAGGAGGGAACTCCCGAAAGGGATGAGCGTACCCCTTCTTCACAATGTCGATGACCCAGGAGTCTGATGTTATAAACTCCCACCTGGGAAGAAATTGGGCAAGTCTCCCCCCTACCGGAGACACATGAACAGGGAGTGGTGGAGGACTAAGGCTGCTTTCCCTGCTGCACCCCTCCTGAGGAAGAGGCAGAGTGCTGCTGGGTGGCTCCTCTTGTACGTACTCTGCCCCTGCCTCTGAAGGATCTGTAAGGCAGGGAACCCCCAGATTGTTGTGGCGCCTGGAACCTGCCACGAAAGGAGGAGCCACGTCCAAAACCTCTAAACTTCCTATATGATCTAAAGGTAGAGGAAGTGGCTGCCTGAAGTCCCAACGACCTCGCTGTGGCTCTGCTCTCTTTGAAACGTTCAAGGGCAGAGTCCGCTTTTTGTCCCAAAGAGTTTTTCCCCGTCAAAAGGCAGGTCCAGAAGAGTAGCTTGCACATCCGAGGAGAAGCCTGATGAACGCAGCCAAGCCTGACGCCTCAACACTATGGATGTACCCATAGCCCTTGTCACGGAGTCTGAGGTGTCCAACCCAGACTGAATCACCTGGGTCGCCGCCACCTGAGCGTCCGTTAACAGATGCAACACCCCTTGTGGCAAGTTAGGATGACCTTTCGCCTCCTCCATAAGGGCATGAATGTAACGCCCCAAAATGCAAGTTGCATTGGTCGAATTCAAGGCCATACTGCACGAAGAAAAGGCCTTCTTTGCTGCATGGTCCATTTTCCTAGACTCCCTGTCCGCAGGGGTCCCGGGGAACGAACCAGGGGCTGACCGGGAGGCGCACGATGCCTGAACAACCAAACTCTCCGGAGTTGGATGTTTGGAGAGGAAGTCCGGGTCACCTGGAGCCGCACGATAGCGCCTCGCTACCGCCCTGTTGACAGCTGTAGAAGTCACTGGCTTCCTCCAAATACCTTTGATGGGGTCCAAGAGAGGCTCATTTAAGGGCAAGAGAGGCTCCGCCACCACTGAAGCAGGATGCAGCACTCAGTCAAAAGGTTTATTTTCATCTCAGCAGCCTGGAAGAGGAAGATCTAAAAAGTCTGCAGCCTTCCTCATTACCGCATGAAAAGATGCAGCCTCTTCAGTATACTCCCCTGGGGAAGCCAAATCCCATTCAGGGGAAGTGTCAATGCCACTTGCTGTGTCCAAGCCTTGGAAATCACCTGAAGGCTCCAAGATTTCACCTTCCTCCAGATGCTGTCTGCTATATTCATCTTCCTCCAGGAGGCGTAATGCTAATCTACTGGATCGGAGCCTGGATTCGAGTCCTGGCGTTGATAAGGCATCGGCCGACACCGAAGATCTTCGGCAGCGCCGATCCTCGGATCCATTCGACGCCGGACCCTCTGGTGCCACAGGCAACTTAACTGTGGACTGGATCCGTGGAGAATCCACCGGTGCCGGAGTAGCAGACATTGTAGGCGTCACAGGTCTCCTGGGCGACGCCAAGGGCATCGGCGCCGAAGCGGCTCCAGAAGGCAGAAATGGCATGAAGGGTGTCTGCTTCTAAGGAGCCGGAGCACCCAAGTTAAAAGCCAAAGGGCCTGACGGACCCGCATGCCCTCCACCAGGCGCCATGGTGGAAAAGATATTGAACACTGCATTTAGAAATGCAGCAGGAGCCGTACCCGGCGCCGGGAAAGCCGGATAAGCTTGCGGAGTCAGCGCCGGCATATAAGCCAATGATGGACCAGGCATCTCCTGCTCCGGAGAAGCCGCTGGTTCCTGAAGAGGTTCGACTTCAAACACCGACAAGGGTGAAGTCGGAGAAGCCGGAGTTGTAGGAGGCGGAGGAGTGACGGTCGGGCTAATCTCCCACGTTGGACGGCGCCGAGCTGACGGAGATCTGGATCTGGACCTGGACCGGCCTCTACTCGATCGGCGCCGAGACTCCCCTTGGTGACGATGAGTCTTTGAAGATTTTGAAGAAGACTCTCTACGATGACGCCTTTCCTTCCTCTTCTTGGAACGGGCTAGGAATAATTTCGCCTCTCTCTCCTTAAGTGCCTTAGGGTTCATGCGCTGGCACGAACCGCATGACTCGACCTCAGAACGAAGGCACCATTAACAATTTTCATGGGGGTCAGTGACCGACATCCGACCCCCACACTGGTTACAAGGTTTAAAGCCAGATTTTCTTGGCTGCGACATAGTAACTACAGAAGCGCAACTGTAGCTCCCTGTTAGCCTCGAAGAAAACCCGTTATTCGAAGGCACGGAAAAAAGGGAACTGACATCTGCACGTCGACGATGGCTTCTTATTGCCTGGATGACGTCATACGGTGTCGCGTGGAGTCGGGCAATTGTGACGTTATCGTCGACGTGCAGAGCTAGAAGAAACTTTCCGTCGAAGCTGGCGCGGGGCGAGAATTCTTTTAGTGAGGAATCCACAGGTAGGTGTATCCATCAGACATCACCAAAACCTGGTATGTTTTCCCATTAGCAGTACATATTTTAAACAGTAAGTGAAACAAGAAAGCACTTTACAATGTCTCATACAGGTGCCTTAATTATCCCTGACTTTTATGTTCTAATTAAGAATCATGTCCAGGCCTTTGCAGAATGTTAAAACGTGAACAGATGGTCAGTATTTTTCGTTGAGAAAGGTGGCAAACCTAGCTGGGACTTCTGAGTGACATAATGAACAACTTGGGCTTCTCTCTGCTTGTATACTTAATGTACTCAGAACCTCTCATAAAACATGCCCACCATTCACTGTTACACAACTACAAGTCGTTATACTTTCTTATGCATAATCTGCTGCAGTTCAAATTATGTATGAGATTTTGCAATCACAATAGGTTACTCCTGAAAATGAACCTTCAAAATGTGTTTTGCCGGAAGGGGAAGGATGAAGGCTATGAATTTTCATTCATTGGGAGCAGCAGGACAAAACATTTTTTATCATCTCCCAGAAGCTTTGGCAAAAGAAATGAATATTAGGAAGCAGTTAAATGTGGAAGATCTACACCTAACCCTCTCTGGAAGAGAAGTCAAAGTCATGCAGATAAGTAAACAACAGATTGTTAATCAGGCTACAGCAGATGTCCCAGTTAAAATTTGACAACTGGAGAACAAACATCAGTTCAGTTTGTGCGATTCAAGCTCTGTAAACTTGTTGGGCGGAGACTTGTTTTGCTAAATTAATTGTGTGATTTACTGCACATTGGATGGTGCTACAATTGAAACACAAGATGAGGATTCAATGTTCAAAATCAAATCAAAGGTTTAGAGTGAAAATGTATTTCCACTTTTAACAAAAGATGACCTCCCTCTTGATTTGAGACATGCTGTTTAAGTAGTGTGAGATTTCTCGGTCAAAGAGACAGGACTGATACAAAGTAAAAATAACTGTTAAAATTAAAACAATACCTGATACCATTTCTCAAAGAATTAAGTAGTGCAAACTTTCAAAAGGAGCAGATGAAGGTAAAAAGCCCCTTATTGAGAAAATGACTTACCAGGGAATCCTTTGCGGAGTGCTTGGTGTCCCTTGCAATTCTCCTGGGATGGGTATTACCAACCCAGTGAGAAATGGAGGCTCATACAGGGAGTGCAGAATTATTAGGCAAATGAGTATTTTGACCACATCATCCTCTTTATGCATGTTGTCTTACTCCAAGCTGTATAGGCTCGAAAGCCTACTACCAATTAAGCATATTAGGTGATGTGCATCTCTGTAATGAGAAGGGGTGTGGTCTAATGACATCAACACCCTATATCAGGTGTGCATAATTATTAGGCAACTTCCTTTCCTTTGGCAAAATGGGTCAAAAGAAGGACTTGACAGGCTCAGAAAAGTCAAAAATAGTGAGATATCTTGCAGAGGGATGCAGCACTCTTAAAATTGCAAAGCTTCTGAAGCGTGATCATCGAACAATCAAGCGTTTCATTCAAAATAGTCAACAGGGTCGCAAGAAGCGCGTGGAAAAACCAAGGCGCAAAATAACTGCCCATGAACTGAGAAAAGTCAAGCGTGCAGCTGCCACGATGCCACTTGGCACCAGTTTGGCCATATTTCAGAGCTGCAACATCACTGGAGTGCCCAAAAGCACAAGGTGTGCAATACTCAGAGACATGGCCAAGGTAAGAAAGGCTGAAAGACGACCACCACTGAACAAGACACACAAGCTGAAACGTCAAGACTGGGCCAAGAAATATCTCAAGACTGATTTTTCTAAGGTTTTATGGACTGATGAAATGAGAGTGAGTCTTGATGGGCCAGATGGATGGGCCCGTGGCTGGATTGGTAAAGGGCAGAGAGCTCCAGTCCGACTCAGACGCCAGCAAGGTGGAGGGGGAGTACTGGTTTGGGCTGGTATCATCAAAGATGAGCTTGTGGGGCCTTTTCGGGTTGAGGATGGAGTCAAGCTCAACTCCCAGTCCTACTGCCAGTTCCTGGAAGACACCTTCTTCAAGCAGTGGTACAGGAAGAAGTCTGCATCCTTCAAGAAAAACATGATTTTCATGCAGGACAATGCTCCATCACACGCGTCCAAGTACTCCACAGCGTGGCTGGCAAGAAAGGGTATAAAAGAAGGAAATCTAATGACATGGCCTCCTTGTTCACCTGATCTGAACCCCATTGAGAACCTGTGGTCCATCATCAAATGTGAGATTTACAAGGAGGGAAAACAGTACACCTCTCTGAACAGTGTCTGGGAGGCTGTGGTTGCTGCTGCACGCAATGTTGATGGTGAACAGATCAAAACACTGACAGAATCCATGGATGGCAGGCTTTTGAGTGTCCTTGCAAAGAAAGGTGGCTATATTGGTCACTGATTTGTTTTTGTTTTGTTTTTGAATGTCAGAAATGTATATTTGTGAATGTTGAGATGTTATATTGGTTTCACTGGTAATAATAAATAATTGAAATGGGTATATATTTTTTTTTGTTAAGTTGCCTAATAATTATGCACAGTAATAGTCACCTGCACACACAGATATCCCCCTAACATAGCTAAAACTAAAAACAAACTACAAACTACTTCCAAAAATATTCAGCTTTGATATTAATGAGATTTTTGGGTTCATTGAGAACATGGTTGTTGTTCAATAATAAAATTAATCCTCAAAAATACTACTTGCCTAATAATTCTGCACTCCCTGTAGGGTCTTCAAAACATTAATGTTGTCTGGTGGTACCAAATCCAGCAGTCATTTTGTTCCAAATTCCTTCAGCTGCAGCCATTGACTTGTGGCAAGCGCTTTTTTAATACTTCTACAAAAGAAGAGACAGTTTCTTCTTCTTGCCGTTTCAATTTAATAAATCTTGTGTGGTATAGCATCCCACAAGGATATACTGAAATTCTTTCAATCATTAGTTAAATTATGGAGAAAGAACTCAAAAAATTAAGGTTGCCCTATAGCTCAACTTTATTCAGTGTATGTATGATTTATTGGATTGGCCACATCCAAGGTGAAAGAGGACTGTAAACTTGGCACAATTGCTTTTGCTAAATTATTCAGCTGGCAGTGGTCAAAGTTACCCAGCAAAGACACAATATTGTGTAAAAAAAAAAAAAGTAATTTATCTTGGTCACTAGACTGAGAAAGATGCAAGGAAAAGTTAAAAAGAACTTGTTGCTGCACTTCTGAAAAATAATTCTTCTATCACCCAGAGGGAGGTGAGGATGTTCCTGGGAACTGCTGATTACTGTTGTCAGTGGATTCCAAACTTTTCCTTAATTGCTAAATCTTAAATAAGGTTGAATCAAAGTAGCATAAAAAATCTGGTACCATTTGACAAAGAATATTCAGAGGCATTCCAAATATTGAGAGAAGGTTTATGCATTGCACCCGCCCTTGGATTGCCTGGCTTTAATTTAACCTTCTATTTTCTACTGCCGTGAGAAGGGTGGATTGGCAATTTTTACATAGAGACATGGTGGAGCAATCAGATGAACAGCCTATCGTTTAGCTGTATTGGAACCAGTAGCTGTACGTTTTCCTGATTGTCTGAAAGTGGCTGCAGCTGTTTGTGCTGCCATTGAACAAAGTGAAGCAATAGTAATGGGCCACACTTCAATTGTATATGTCCCACCTTCTCGGAGATCCTATTGACACATACAAGTTCTCTGCACATGACAGTTGACTGACAAGGTATGAGCAAGTCATCCTTGCACCAGAGAATATTTCACTTAAATACAATTTGCTCAACACAACAACACTGCTTCCAATTCCATACGAAGGTTGTGAAGCCAGGGACATTGATGAAAATGAGGACTAAGATAATGACAGTGAATCGGACTCTATTGCAGTTAATAAATTATGTACCAAGTCAAAAACAGCTAATAAAGAAACTCCTTTGGAGACAAATGAATATGAGGAAGTATTTAACTGTTTCCTCATACTCATCCCATTTGTAAAAGCTTTTGCTAAATGATCAAGCATGTTTTGTCCTGCTACTCCCAATGAATAAAAATTCAAAGCCTTAACTCTGCCGGTAAGACACATTGCTAATGCCAACAGCACCTACAGAAATCTCAAATAACCAAAACCATTGGTAATTCTCCAAATTGATTCACTCAAGTATGTAAGGAAAGTGTAGGCAGCAGCAAGTACAAAAACTATAGTAACAGAACAATTAAGAGGACGAAGCAGAAGTCTGAATAAGAATTGGGCAGATAGATGTGAACACAACCACTTTTTAAAAGTCAACTTAGCCATGAGATTGAACAACAACAGCAAATATTTCCTTGGCACTGTTGGTCCTGCTTTTGACGCAGTCAGTGAGCCTGAAGTGTTTGGTGGCTTTGATATTTTGACTGTAGCGTCTGACGGTGAATTTGTATTTGCCATTCTGACTTTGTTTCTGTTGGACTTTTTTGCTTATGCAGGGTCATCCCCAATCTTTTTGCCTCCTATTTTTTTTCTGACCTGTTGCTGTTGGCTTTTGAACTCTGAGCACTTTACCACTGCTAACCAGTGCTAAAGTGCATATGCTCTCTGTGTAAATTGTATATAATTGGTTTATCCATGATTGGCATATTTGTTTTACTGTTAAGTCCCTAGAAAAGTGAACTAGAGGTGCCTAGGGCCTGTAAATAAAATGTTACTAGTGGGCCTACAGCACTGGTTGTGCCACCCACACAAGTAACCCTGTAATCATGTCTCAGACCTGCCGCTGCAGTGTCTGTAAGTGTATTTTTACACTGTAAATTCAACTTGGCAAGTGTACCCACTTGCCAGGCCTAAACCTTCCCTTTTCTTACATGTAAGGCACCCCTAAGGTAGGCCTTAGGTAGCCCCAAGGGCAGGGTGCAGTGTATGGATAAGGTAGGACGTATAGTAATGTGGTTTATATGTCCTGACAGTGAAATACTGCCAATTTCGTTTTTCACTGTTGCAAGGCCTGTCTCTCTCATAGGATAATATGGGGGCTACCTTTAAATATGATTAAAGTGTCGATTCCCCTAGAGAGTAGATGGACATGTGGAGTTTGGGGTCCCTGAACTCACAATTTAATAATATATCTTTTAGTAAAGTTGATTTTAAGATTGTGCGTTTGAAAATGCCACTTTTAGAAAGTGAGCATTTTCTTGCTTAAACCATTCTGTGACTCTGCTGTGTTTGTGGATTCCCTGTCTGGGTCAGTTTGACAGTTGGGTTGTTTTTCATCTCATACTAGACAGTGACACAAATGGGGCTGGGGTGTAACCTGCATTTCCGGATTAGCCATCTCTGCTAGGAGGGAGGGGTGGAGTGGTCACTCTCATCTGAAAGGACTGTGCCTGCCTCTGACAATGCCGGCTCCAACCCCCTGGTGTGTGTCTGACGCCTTGCCTGGGAAAGGCAGAATTTCACAAGTAGGTGCGAGTCCCCTTTGAAGAAAGGTGACTTCAAAGACTAAAATGGGTATAAGAAGGGCACCCAAATCTACAGACTTGAGAAACACTTCTGGAACCAAGAGGAACCTCTGCCTGAAGAAGAGCTGATAGCTGAGGAAGAAGTGCTGCCCTGCCTGTGACTGTGCTTTGTGGAGCTTTCCTGCAGTGCTGCTTCTGCCAGAGTAAGAGGGCAAAGACTGGACTTTGTGTGCCTTCCATCTTGTGAAGAAATCTCCAAGGGCTTGAGTTAGCGCTTGCCTCCTGTTGTTTGAAGTCTCAGGGACAGCAAATACTTCTCTCTGCAAGTGGTGCCCTATCCAGTCCCTGGGCCCTTGAAAGGAAAGCTGGTGGAAATCCAAGGAAATCGACTTCGGACAACTCCGGACCGATGCCGCTGCTGAATCCGGTAACGCCGCCTGCACCCGACACCGTGACCTTCGCTGGAACGCGACGCTCTTCGCATGCCCGACGCCGCAGCAGCCCCGCTGAAGTCTGCGACTCCGTGGAAGTCGCCGCACCACGACGTGACCGACGCCGCTCGAAGTGCACGGATTCAACGTTTCGCACAGACGCCGCGATTCCCGACTTCGCGCATCGCCTTGTTTTCACTCTTCACCAAAGGTACTGTACTTGGGGGTCTACACAACTCCGTGTCCGGCGCCGCTGGTTTCGGCTTGTTAGGAACGACTCCGTCACGACGCCATGTTAACATCTCATCGAAGCATTTTTGTTTCTAAGCGCTATTTTTGAGTTTAATCTTTAAAAATTCATAACTTGACTTGTGTATGTTGGATTGTTGTCGTTTTGGTCTTGTTTTGTTTAGATAAATATTTCCTATTATTCTAAACTGGTGTTGTGTCATTTTGTAGTGTTTTTCATTAAGTTGCTGTGTGTGTTGGTACAAATACTTTACACCTAGCACTCTAATGTTAAGCCTACTGCTCTGCCAAGCTACCAAGGGGGTAAGCAGGGTTTAGCTGAGGGTGATTCTCTTTTACCCTGACTAGAGTGAGGGTCCTTGCTTGAACAGGGGGTAACCTGACTGTCAACCAAAGACCCCATTTCTAACAGTTTCCCTCTGTGTCCAAGTTGCTTACTTGTGTCTGCTTCTCATGGATTTCAGAGGAGCCAAAGTATTTGAGCAGGAGGCAAAGGTATGGAAGTTGGAGGTGGATTCAAGGAGGCTGCCCGGTGATATAGGAGTTTGGAAGTCAAGGATACCTCCTGGTTCCAGTCTTGTGAAGATTTGGTGATGGGGTTTCTGAGGTGGTGTGGTGATAGCATGCTGGAGCTGGTGAGGGTGTGATCAGACCACAAAAGTAGGTTACAAAATCTGTGATGGTGCTTCCAAAGTTGGTGCTTAGTCCATGACGGCAGTGAGCAAGCGTGCCACTGAGGGTGTAGTTAAGTTTTTGAGATGTTTAAAGGTCAAATGTTCCATGATGCTGGTGGTGCTTTCCAAGGTGGTGGAGCACTGGACGGATTCTTTAAAGATGATTCTGCCCATGGGTCAGTTTGTCCTGTCTTTCAATTTTGTATCCGGGGAGACTGATGCTGTGATAGTGGGAGGAAACGAGGGAATCAGCCAGGTTTCGGTGAGAAAGAGCTAGTCTGGTGAGGGATTGAGTGACATGTAAGGGAGTGAGTGTTGAGGAGTATGCAGGACAGGTAGAGGTGTGGTGTAGTCAGGGTGAGGTGTGAGTGGCCATGTGTGCTGAGGTTGTTGGGTGTCTGAGGTGCATTGCAGAGTGTAGCGGTTGGAGGAGGATGCATGTGAGATGACAGGTGATGCAGGACAACACACCTTCAGTGTTGGGTGGCGAGGTGTGGAAGCAGTGCTGGGAGCTGCGACCAGGGTCAAGGCACAGAAGGTTATAGTGGAATATTGATAATGCTGCCAAATCTCATACCTGCCACCATCTTAACAGAATTATCGACTTAAAAACTTTGATGGACTCAGTTACTGGGTTGATCGGATTTGAAGAGCGAGTTGTATTGATGGGACAGAATAGTTGAAAGGAATGATTTTCAAAAAAGTCTGATCAGTTTTTAGAGCCTACATGCTACGCATGTGGAGTACATGATCTGAACTAACCTAGCAAGGGACAAGTATTAAAACTGCTGGATCTGGTTCTACATATTCTAGCACAAGACCATCACCAAAGTTATAATGCAGCCCAGCTGATCCCATTGCTCCACCGAGTTAACAGCTACTATCTAAATTTATTTAACATTAATCAGTTAGATTGCTCACTTTTGTAATACATTTTTAGTGTCAATAAGAGCATAATATTATCGGCAACATTCTCACACACTAACACTATTTTTCCAGCAAAAGCACCAAAACATGTGCTGATCGTCTAAACTCCCAAAATGCTGCTTGGACCACTGCATGGCAGTCATAAATTGCCCAATCAATGGAGCAGTTTTCAAAAGGTTTAAGTGTTGCCAATATCTTCAAATAAATCCTTAACTTGTTTAAAAGTTCAGAATAAAAACTGGAACAGTTAAACAGAAAAAATACGTTAATTTTAACACTCATTCTTTCAATGACCAGTTTTCTCCATGAGCTGGTTATTTAGCCTTTAAAATGAATGATTAACGACAGGTTTATTACAGCTCTTCCTTTCCGATGAGCTTTAAACTGAAAAGGCTCACCAACTGAATATTTGCATCATAATGTTATTTCCCACTGTTGGCTTCATTTCTGGAGTGCCTTCGGTCATGTGCAAATGTATTTTTCTTTCTTGGCACTGGAATTGCCAGACAACTGGTTTTAGCAGCATGATTTGTCTTTTTCGAGATTTTTTGTTTTGAATGAATTATCTGCTTTAACTGGATGCAAATTGGTGAATTTCAGAAGACATAATTTTGTACTGGCGGACAGAATCAAATTTAAAGACTCTATAAATTAGGGCACTTCCCTAAGCAGCTTCTGTACTGCTGGCACTTAATGATCTATTGTAAAACGGACTAACCCAAACATCAAACAACTCCTTTAAATTTGCAATTTCCACATTGAGAAAACAGGTGCCTGTGATTCTCATCTCAAGAAGTTCGTGGAGCTATTTTAAAACTGTTATACTTTCCCTACTTTAAACAACCCATCCATCTTATCGATCTTACCCTCCCCCCAACTCTCCCCAGACAGCAGGCTCGATCAGCCCCTACAAGAAAGTGGAATCCTTCGTTACTAACACAGCTAATGCACCACACGTTCAATTACTTTATATTTGAAAGATACGTTCACTCAGACCATTCAATACAGCCAATACCCTCATCAACTTATTAGCATTTAGTATACTGGATTACTGCAAAAGACTTCTTGTAGGCCTCCCCAACTACTCCAGTGCGCCACTACACAAGCATATTAACTTGTCTTACCATGACTCTTTATCACACCTTATCACACCTAGGCATAACCTCACCTCAGTAAACCATTACTAGGCTAACTTTCTCGCGGCCAACAACAGGACCCCATCACAATTTGCCAAATTACCACGATACAAAACGATTCAGAACATAATAGAGTGAATCTAGTAGGCACAGTATGCAGTAAAGATGGTTAGGAGGAACGATTATAGCACCTTATTTTTAGGCAGAGGACAGAGTAAAGTTTTATCTAATTTTATGTGCCTATCCTGAGACGGTTGCTCTTCAGATCTAAAGATTTACTTATAATAGCAATCAATCAATTTGTAAAGCGCGCTACATACCCATGAGGGTTTCAAGGCGCGGGGGGGGGGGGGGGAGTTGGGGGAATGCTGCTACTGCTCGAAGAGCCAAGTCTTTAGGAGCTTTCTGAAGGATAGGAAGGTCCTTGGTCTGTCGTAGTGTTCCAGGTCTTGGCGGCGAGGTACGAGAATGATCTGCCGCCGGAAGATTTGCGTCAGATGCAGGGGATGGAGGCGAGGTTAGCGGAGCGTAGATGCCGGGTGGGGGTGTAGAAGCCGAGTCTGTTGTTCAGGTATGATGGTCCGGTGTTGTGGAGTGCCTTGTGTGTGTGGGTGAGGAGCTTGAAGGTGATCCTCTTGTTGACGGGGAACCAGTGAAGGTCTCTTAGGTGGGGGGGTGATGCGGCAGTGGCGAGGGATATTGAGGATGAGTCGGGCGGAGGCATTTTGGATGCGTTGAAGGAGTTTGGATGAGATACCGGTGTAGAGGACGTTGCCGTAGTCGAGTCTGCTGCTGACGAGGGCCTGGGTTACTGTTTTTCTTGTTTCTGTTGGCATCCATTTGTAAACTCTGCGAAGCATGCGGAGGGTGTTGTAGCAGGAGGAGGAGATGGCGCTGACCTGCTCCGACATAGAAAGTGAGGAGTCGAGGGTGAAACCGAGGTTTCGTGCGCTGTCGGTGGGTGTCGGTGGGGGACCCAGCGTGGACGGCCACCATGAGTTGTCCCAGGCAGAGGGGGTGCGTCCAAGGATGAGGACCTCTGTTTTGTCCGAGTTCAGTTTTAGCCAGCTGTCTCTGATCCAGTCGGCGATGGCTTTTAGTCCCTCGTGGAGGTTGGTTTTGGCGGTGTGCGGGTCCTTGGTGAGGGAGAGGATGAGTTGGGTGTCGTCGGCATAGGAGATGATGTTGAGGTTGTGCAGGTGGGCCACTTGTGCGAGGGGGGCCATGTAGATGTTGAACAGCGTTGGGCTGAGCACTGGGGTACGCCGCAGATTATGTTGAAGGCTTTGGATTGGTACGGGGGGAGGCGGACTCTTTGGGTTCTGCCGGTGAGGAAGGATGCACTTCATTCGAGGGCCTGGTCCTGGATTCCTGCTGCGTGGAGGCGGGATTTTAGGGTGTGGTGACAGACGGTGTCAAAGGCGGCTGATAGGTCTAGAAGGATGAGGGCTGATGTTTCTCCATTGTCGAGGTGGCTTCTGATGTCTGTGGCGGCGAGGAGGGCGGTTTCGGTGCTGTGGTTGCGTCTGAAGCCGGACTGGGAGAGGTCGAGGATGTTGTTGTCTTTGAGGTACCAAGTGAGCTGAGTGTTGATGATTTTCTCGATGACCTTTGCCGGGAAAGGGAGCAGGGAGATGGGCCGGAAGTTTTTCAGGTCCTTGGGGTCCGCCTTTGGTTTCTTGAGAAGGGCGTTGATTTCGGCGTGTTTCCAGCTTTCCGGGAATCTTGCAGTTTCGAAGGACATGTTGATGGCTTTCCGTAGGTGTGGTGCGATGGCTGTGTCTGCTTTGTTGAAGATGTGGTGTGGGCAGGGGTCTGATGGTGATCCAGAGTGGATGGAGTTCATGGTCGTGAGGGTTTCGTCGTCGCTGATGTTGGTCCAGGAGGTCAGTCGGCTGGAGCGGGTGGAGTTCATGGTGGGTGGGGTAGGAGCGTCCGGAGTGTGAGGGGAGTTAAAGCTGTCGTGGATGTCCGTGATTTTTTGGTGGAAGGTGGTTGCTAGGGCGTCGCATAGTTCTTGGGAGGGGGTGATGTCGTTGACGGTGGCGTTTGGGTTGGAGAGTTCTTTTACAATGCTGAAAAGTTCTTTGCAGTCCTGGGCGTTGTTTTTGAAGGAGGATCTTTTAGCTAGCCTGATGAGTTGGTGGTGTTTGCGTGTGGCATCCTTGAGTGCCGTGTGGTTGTCTAGAGTGCGTTCGAGTAGCCATATTTGCTTGAGTTTTCGGCAGTGGCGTTTGGAGGCTTGGAGGTCGTCGGTGAACCAGGTGGCTTTTTTGTTGATGTGGTTGTTGGAGGGTTTTCTGAGTGGAGCAAGGCGGTCGGCGCAGTCGGTGATCCATATCTTGAGGTTGTGTGCCGCGATATCTGGGTCGGTGGGGTTGACGGGTGGTTTCTGGGCTAGGGCGTTGGTTAGTTGAAATTCTGTGACTTTGCCCCATCGACGGCGTGGTGGTTGTTCGGTGAGGTGGTGTTCTGTCTGTTTCTTGAAGGTGAAGTGGATGCAGTGGTCGGTCCAGTAGAGTTCGGTGGTATGGTTGAAGGTGACGTGGTTGCTTGTGGAGAAGATGGGGTCAAGGGTGTGACCGGCTGTGTGGGTGATTGTGTTGACGAGCTGTGTGAAGCCGAGGTTGGCGAGGTTTTCGGTCAGGGTGGTGGAGTTGGTGTCATTGTTGTTTTCGAGGTGAAAGTTCAGGTCCCCGAGGAGGAGGTAGTCCATGGAGGCGAGTGCGTGGGTGCTGGCCAGGTCGGCGATGGCGTTGCTGAAAGGTGCCCTGGGGGTCTATAGATAGGTGTTCCTCTGAGCGTGGTGTTGGGGTCGGTGCGGACTTGGAAGTGAAGGAGTTCGGCGGCGCTGAAGGAGTCGTCCAGGGTGATTTTGACTTCAAGGGTGGCTTTGTGGACAATGGCTATGCCTCCTCCGGTTCTGTTGGTGCGGTCTCGGCGCGTGACTTTCTATCTGTTCAGGATGGCTATGGCGATGCTGGGAGCCGCGGCTGCCATAAGAGGAGGGGAGGGTGTGAGTGGCAGCTGGGAGGCAGGAGGGCCTGGCGAATGAGAGGGCTGGGGGGAGGGGACGCAGGGGGCGCAGTGGCGGGAAAAAGGAAAAAGGAGGCAGCAAGGAAACGGTGAGAAGGAGGGGGGAGGCGGGAGGGGCCGCAGGGGACGCAGCGGCGGGAAAAGGAAAAAGGAGGCAGCAAAGGAAACAGGATGGAGGTGGCGCGGAAGGCGGAGCCGGGAGCGACCTGCCTGCAGAAGCAATACTGATTGTTGCTGCTTAGTAGATGATAGAGTAGGTTCTGAAAACGACAGGCCCTCTAAAGGATGTAGGAGTAGTTTTCCAGGGTGTGATGTGGTCACACTTCTTTGGGCATTTGATGAGTTAGGCTGTAGCATGCAGGATGTTCTTCAGTTGGAGTTATCAATACTGGTGTGCAGGGCCCTGCCACTAATTAGATGGGTGAGGAGTAGGGTGAGCAGTACATGCTGTATAGTAGTTTTATGATTGCTTTATCATGATAAGGTTCAATTATATTTTGGGAGAAGATGTGGCTTAACAGCCAGAGCTACTGACTTTGAAAGCAGGAAACCAGGTTCAACTCTTGGTCTTGGATAACACCCTTTGATTCAATGCTTAATATGGAATAGAAAGTGTGCCGGTACCCGAAGCTCCTGCTCAGAAGTCCCCGGCCCGTGCAATTAAACGTCACTGACTGTGCGAGTCTAGAATGAACCTTATGGCTATTTAATTCGCTATCACACCCTTCCTGCACATTTATCTCAATCTTGCACGTTCCTGCGTTTTTCCCTCGTGACGGTTTTTCGTCTTTACCTTCTCTATCAGTCTGATTTGTGAGTTTTCTCCCTCTCTCTCACCCACTCTAGGGAAATATCTGCTGCAGAAAACTTAAATGATAATCTCCAAAACGTAGCCCCCACAAAAAACCACCATCCCAAATTAAGCGCTGCTTTGATTCTAGGTGCCTTATTTAATCTTCCCGTGCCTAAAAATCTGGTAAAAAACTTTAATGCCGTTGAGTCAAGTTTTCAGTAGATAAAACTGCAAAATGTATTAGAAAAAGTAACTAGGTAGCAACATGTCAGACAGTGGCGGCCCGTCCTTTAGGGCGGAAGGGCCACCCCCCCCCACCTTTTGCTCCTCATGAAGAGTGTCTGTCAGGCTGAACAAAGGTCTCCCTGACAGACACTCTCCATGTTCAGCTTAGGCAGCCAGGAGCAGACATGCGCGATTTGGGCACACTCCTGGCTGCCTGAGCCTCAACTTTGCTGGGCTGAGTAGGTCACAGCTCCTATGTGCGTGACCTCCTCAGCTCAGCAAAGGTGCCTCGAGGCCCTCCTCTGGGAGACGAGAAAAGTGTCACCAACTGACACTCTCCCTGGGCGCTTCAGGTTAAAGCCCTGAAGTGCCCAAGGCGAGTGTCAATTAGTGACACTTCGTCACAGAGTGGGGTGGGGTCAGCAGTCTCACTGACCCCATCCCACTCTGTGACGAGGCTGGGACTGTTGCCTTCCCTCATTGGCTGACCTAAGATCAGCCAATGAGGGAAGGCAGCAGTCCCAACCCTCCTGGGACCTGGAGGCTGAAGGTAAGTGTGTGTGTGTATGATGTTTTAAATTGAATGTTTGGTGCACTCGTGCATGTTTGAGTGTTATGACTATTGTTAATGGATGTGGGTGCGTGTGTGCGTGAAAAAATGAGTGTGTGCGACTGTAAGGAAATGCCTCCTTGGCATGGTTACCCCCTGACTTTTTGCCTTTGCTGATGCCAAGTTATGATTTGAAAGTGTGCTGAGGCCTGCTAACCAGGCCCCAGCACCAGTGTTCTTTCCCTAAAACTGTACCTTTGTTTTCACAATTGGCACACCCTGGCATACAGGTAAGTCCCTTGTAACTGCTACCCCTGGTACCAAGGGCCCTGAGGCCAGGTAAGGTCTCTAAGGGCTGCAGCATGTCTTATGCCACTCTGGGACCCCCTCACTCAGCACAGACACACTGCTTGCCAGCTTTTGTGTGCTGGTGGGGAGAAAACGACTAAGTCGACATGGCACTCCCCTCAGGGTGCCATGCCAACCTCACACTGCCCATGGCATAGATAAGTCACCCCTCTAGCAGGCCCTACCGCCCTAAGGCAGGGTGCACTGTACCATAGGTGAGGGCATAGGTGCTTGAGCACTATGCCCCTACAGTGTCTAAACAAAACCTTAGACAGTGCAAGTGCAGGGTAGCCATAAGAGTATATGGTCTGGGAGTCTGTCATACACGAACTCCACAGCACCATAATGGCTACACTGAAAACTGGGAAGTTTGGTATCAAACTTCTCAGCACAATAAATGCACACTGATGCCAGTGTACATTTTATTGTGAAATACACCACAGAGGGCATCTTAGAGATGCCCCCTGAAAACATACCCGACTTCCAGTGTGGGCTGACTAGTTTTACCAGCCTTCCACACACCAGACATGTTGCTGGCCACATGGGGAGAGTGCCTTTGTCACTCTGTGGCTAGTAACAAAGCCTGTACTGGGTGGAGGTGCTTCTCACCTCCCCCTGCAGGAACTGTAACACCTGGTGGTGAGCCTCAAAGGCTCACCCCCTTTGTTACAGCACCACAGGGCATTCCAGCTAGTGGAGATGCCTTCCCCCTCCGGCCAAGGCCCCACTTTTGGCGGCAAGGCCGGAGGAGATAATGAGAAAAACAAGGAGTAATCACTGGCCAGTCAGAACGACCCCTAAGGTGTCCTGAGCTGAGGTGACTCTGACTTTTAGAAATCCTCCATCTTGCAGATGGAGGATTCCCCCAATAGGATTAGGGATGTGCCCCCCTCCCCTCAGGGAGGAGGCACAAAGAGGGTGTAGCCACCCTCAGGGCTAGTAGCCATTGGCTTCTAACCCTCCAGACCTAAACACCCCCCTAAATTGAGTATTTAGGGGCCCCCAGAACCTAAGAAAACAGATTCCTGCAACCTGAAGACGAAGAAGGACTGCTGACCTGAAGCCCTGCAGAGAAGACGGAGACACCAACTGCTTTGGCCCCAGCCCTACCGGCCTGTCTCCCCACTTCAAGAAAAACTGCAACAGCGACGCGTCCCCCAGGGTCCAGTGACCTCTGAAGCCTCATCTAAAAGGACCAAGAACTCCCGAGGACAGCAGCCCTGTTCCAAAGAAACTGCAACTTTGCAACAAAGAAGCAACTTTTAAAGACCACACATTTCCCGCAGGAAGCGTGAGACTTTCCTCTCTGCACCCGACGCCCTCGGCTCGACCTGCGGAGAACCAACACTACAGGGAGGACTCCCCGGCGACTGCAACCCTGTGAGTAGCCAGAGTTGACCCCCCTGACCCCCCCCCCAGCGACGCCTGCATAGGTAATCCAGAGGCTCCCCCTAACCGTGACTGCCTGCTTCAAAGAACCCGACGCCTGGTAAAAACACTGCACCCGCAGCCCCCAGGACCTGAAGGATCCGACCTCCAGTACAGAAGCGACCCCTAGGTGGCCCTCTCCCTTGCCCAGGTGGTGGCTACCCCGAGGAGCCCCCCCCTTGCCTTCCTGCTTCGCTGAAGAGACCCCTGGGTCTCCCATTGAAACCTATTGCGAACCTGACGCCTGTTTGCACACTGCACCCGGCCACCCCGTGCCGCTGAGGGTGTACTTTCTATGCGGACTTGTGCCCCCCCGGTGCCCTACAAAACCCCCCTGGTCTGCCCTCCGAACTCTCGGGTACTTACCTGCTGGCAGACTGGAACCGGGGCACCCCCTTCTCCATTGAAGCCTATGTGTTTTGGGCACCACTTTGACCTCTGCACCTGACCGGCCCTGAGCTGCTGGTGTGGTAACTTTGGGATTGCTTTGAACCCCCAACGGTGGACTACCTTGGACCCAACTTTGAACCCTGTAGGTGGTTTACTTACCTGCAAAAACTAACCAAAACTTACCTCCCCCAGGATCTGTTGAAAATTGCACTGTGTCTAGTAGTAAAATAGCTTATTGCCATTTTTGCTAAGACTGTACATGCTATTTTGCTGATTCAATGTTCCTAAAATACCTGAGTGAAATACCTTTCATTTAAAGTATTGATTGTAAATCTTGAACCTGTGGTTCTTAAAATAAACTAAGAAAAGATATTTTTCTATACAAAAACCTATTGGCCTGGAATTGTCTTTGAGTGCGTGTTCCTCATGTATTGCCTGTGTGTGTACAACAAATGCTTAACACTACCCTCTGATAAGCTTACTGCTCGACCACACTACCACAAAATAGAGCATTAGAATTATCTCTTTTTGCCACTATCTTACCTCTAAGGGGAACCCCTGGGCTCTGTGCATGCTATTTCTTACTTTGAAATAGTACATACAGAGCCAACTTCCTACAAGTTTTATCAGTGGAAAGGCAGAGCAAGAGATGCCTCTGAAACTCCAATGCGAAGAAGTTCTGACATTGCCTGTTCTTGGTGGTGGCAAACAGATCTAACCAAGTTTCTGCCCAATAGTCGAAGAGACCTCGTGCCAACTCTGGGTGTAGTTGCCATTGTTGAACTGCTGACCTCATCGGCCCTGGTATTAAAAAATCATTTTAGAGGGTTCACTGTCAGAAAAACTCCCTGGACATTCTGCTATTTCCAGATGTGCAAGGCCTCCACGCACAGGGTTCATAACTCCACTTGACATCGATGGCACACTGAAGAAAGTTTGAGGTGAATGCCTGAGAGAGACAAAGGGAGCTCTAGATCTGCACCTGGTAGTGCAGAAAGAATATAACTGATGTCATCCCACAGGGGTAGAGCCTATATGGGCCAAGCACATAATTTGCAGAGCAGAACAGCGTCAGTGCAGAGACACACTATGCCACCTGACGGCATGCAAAGATATTGCTGAAAAGATTCTGGATCCAGTCTGAGGCCTGGAGAATATTCAAAAGGCGAGGAATCTGCAGCTAGAAGTCTCCAACAAAATCATGATGAATACTCACTCCTGGATCTCAGTTTTGTTGCAGTAGTTAACTGGTGTTTAGTTTCAAATAGGCACTTGAATAAGAGAGGGTGTGCAGGAAAGTGCCCTATTGGCATGGTTACACTCCCCCTCACTTTTTCACTGATGTTGATGCTAATTTGACTGAGTGTGTGGTGGGGTCCCAGCACCAGGGCTCTTCTCCTAAACTGTACCATTGTTTCCACAACTGGCACACCCCTGGTACACAGCTGAATCCCTTGTAAAAGGTACAAGTGGTACCAAGGGCTCTGTGGCCAGGGACAGTCCCCTAAAGGCTGCACATGTATTATGCCACCCTAAGGGACCTCTCACCACACACATGCACACTGCAATTGCAGCTTGTGTGTGCTGCTGGGGAGAAAAAGGTAAAGTCGACATGGCATTCCTCTTGGGGAGCCATGCCTACAAACCACTGCCTGTGGCATAGGTACGTCACCCCTCTAGCAGGCCTTACAGCCTTACAGCCCTGAGGCAGGGTGCACTATACCACAGGTAAGTGCATAGCTGCATGGGAAATATGCCTCTACTGTGTACAAGTACAGTCTTAGACATTTGCCATATTAAGAACATGGGCTAGGAGTTCGTCATTATGAACTCCACAGCTCCAGGATTGCTTCACTGAAGACTGGCAAGTTCGGTATCAAACCTATCAACACAATAAACCTACAATGTTGCCAGTGTTGGATTTATTGTAAAATGCACACAAAGGCATGTTAGTGATGCCCCCTGTATTTCACCTAACCCTTTAGTGTAAGGCTGACCGGTCTGTGCCAGCCTGACACTAACAGGCAAATTTCTGACCCCCATGGGGTGAAAGCCTTTGTGTTTTCTGGAGCCAGGAACAAAGTCTGCCCCCATGGAGGACCTGTAACACTTGTGGTGAGCCTCAAAGGCTCAGGCCTCTTGTTATAGCGCCCCAGGGTACTCCAGCTAGTGGAGATGCCCGCCCACCAGTCCAAGCCACACTTTTGGTGGCAGATCTGGCTGGAAAATTAGGGAAAACAAGGAGGAATAACCATTGCAGCTGGGACCACCTCTAGGGTTCTCAGAGCAGAGGTGAACCCTCCCTGCAGAATCCTCCATCTTGCTCTGGAGGAAAGTAGCCAATAGGGATAGGAATGTGCCCGCCTCCCCAAAGGGAGTGACACAAGAAGGGTGCGGCCACCCTCAGGGACAGTAGCCACTGGCTACTACCCTCTGCAGAATGTAAGATATATACATCCGGAGATGAGTATTTTATATAAAATACTCATCTCCGGTTGGAGGGGACTGCCTGTAAGTAATCTAGTGTAGTGATACTGTAATAAAGTATCTTCTATTTTGTAGGACTGCGGTTCTTGTGTGATAAGTTGCTGAGTGACTATTGTGGTATTGCATAAGATTTGGATGTCTCCTAAATAAGTATTAGCTGCTTGTCCACAGCTTTCGCTAGAAAGCCCTAGCTTCCTAGACACTGGCTTAATTCCCAAATAGGGGTGCCTGGACCTGGTATAAGGTGCCAACACCATAGGTTTCCACCACACACCAGGACAGCTTCTTACACCTGTGTCAAACCTTTATTAAAACTACATCCAACAGTTTGCCTTGCAAAGGGTCTCAATACCAGGACACACACTTGTCCCAGCACCTGGAATAAATAGACTTTTTATATGGGTGAGTACACCAAGGATGATGTCCCCAGCCTCAGGTGGTCAACTGCTGCCTCTCAACCTCCATGAATAGAGGATCGGTGCAGTACACTAGCCTGCTGAAGCAACAAAAGATTCTCCAGAACTGGACGCCAGATCAGAGGACACATGCTCATGCACATAACTTCTGGGTACCACAATCTCCTGGCCCAGTCGGGTGCTCTGATTCCCTGGTGTCATGTTCACACTACATAAAACTGAAAAAATGACAAAAAAAGGTCAAGTCTTAGAGCTGCTCTCACCAACACCCAGGACCGAGGCTGAAGCGTCGGGATCATAGCCTGAATATCCTCAATGGAGCAAAGGCCCAAAGTTGCACCTTGTCCGGAACACCATCCATAAAAGGAAGCCTCTGAAAAAGAGTCAGATGTAACTTTGGCTCATTGATCGAGAACCCCAATGATTTCAGTAAGTTCGCCGTCATCTGAAGGTGGTCTACAACTCAACTGACTGTGACAAGACCGTCTTCAATTTCAAGTCATCGAGGTAGGAAAAACCTGGAAACCCCAAACTCTTAAGATGGGTGGCAACCACTGTTATCACTTCCTTCAGCACTCAAAGGGGTGCTGGTAAGGCCAAAGTGGAGCACAGCAAACTGAAAATGCCCCTGGCTGAACTTGAACCGCAAGTAAGGTCTGTGGGACTGCAGGAAGGGCAGACGAAAGTAGGCATCCTGTATGTCTACAGCTACCATCTCCAATATCTCCATTGTTATCTCCAAGTAACAGCAAACTCTGGTCAGAATTGGCATCGAACAGCTGATGGAGCAACTGAAGATTGCTTTATGGTAGCAAAAGTGTTTTGTTGGAATGAGAATGTACAGCAACTGGGTGCTCTTGAGCGTAGTCAGAGCGTGATGTTGGTTATGTTCGAGACAGTTTAGTTTGTGGCCGGACAATAGAATCAGCAAAGGATCCACCTGGCGGCAGTGAAGTTGGGATCAGCAATGCTGAAGAAGAAACTGGTGCAGGTCTTGGAGCCAGAATGGAAATCCGCACCGGAGTTGGTGCAGTACTCAATATGTGTTCCAGGAGCTTGGACGTCCCCAGAGGATGAATCTGCCAGTGGTAAACAAACTGGAGGCCCCTGTGGATCCTTGGAGCATGAAGGAGTGCTAGAGAAAGGCATAGGAGTGTCAAAATATGTAGCACGGCCTCCCTGAAAGACTTTCCCTGCTGTGGCATCGTCGATGGCCTGGGAAACTCTGAGCATATCCAAATCAACTGTGGGATCAGCTCCTCCATCAGGCGCAAGATCAAGTGACACCTTGATGCTCTTGTAGCTTCTGTTTAGATAGACTAGAGAGTTGCAAGGCAGGGATTTAGTCCTGCTTCGACTTCCAACTTACGGATGACCTTGACCATGAGAAGACTTGTCTCAGGATCACCCTTGACAGCAGAAATGGTTTCGCAAACCCAACTTAGAGTGGGAGCAGGATTTATATGGCTTCTTTCGATGTTCGTTGATGTAAGCTTTGCTTCATGAGCCCAAATCGTCTTTGGATGCATGAGGGCACATTTTTCACATGACTTGGAATCATGCCCCGAGGACAAACACCTAAGGCACACTTTGCGCAGGTACATCACAGACATATGTTTACCTGCAGGGCGCAGGTCCCTAAGTGTGAGGGTACTCCTGTATCAGCATAGTACCCCTACAAACCTCAGATTCCATTCTCTGGGCTTTGTAAGTGCTGGGACGTCATTTGGAAACATGTAGTGGACACTGGACAGTACAAGTAGTCCAGCTACATAATTGTTTCTCTGCACCTAGGCATGTTTGGTTTCAAACATATTGGAATCATCCAACACCACTGATCCCATTGTGAGTTGCATGATACCATGTACTC
The DNA here is from genome assembly GCF_031143425.1 of Pleurodeles waltl. Lineage (NCBI taxonomy): Eukaryota > Metazoa > Chordata > Amphibia > Caudata > Salamandridae > Pleurodeles > Pleurodeles waltl. Next base: position 156,828,603 of record NC_090440.1, on the reverse strand, counting down.
TGCGGGTTCCTTAGAGGATGGCCTAGATCTGCTTGTACAGGCTTGCAGGGTCTGCATGCCTGCCCACACTGCTATAGACCCCAGGCACTGTTCTGCCCTCCTGCTGATGAGCCTAAATCAAGCAGGGGAAGGCAGAACAAAGGACTTCCTGTAGGGAAGAGGTGTGACCATCTTTCCCTTTGAAATGGGTGTCTCGAGGCTGGGGTGGGGTGGGATGGCCTCTCAGCGCCAGCAGACTGCTTTGAAAGGCACATTTGGTGTCCTCCTTGCATAAACTGGTTTGCACCGGTGCAGCAACCCCCGGATCCCACTCTGGTGCGAAACCACACAAAGGACAGGGGAGTGACCACCCTTCTGTCTAGCTCCTCCCCTAGCGAGGGGCGCAGAGCTCTGCCAGGTGGCCACTTCATTCTGTCATCTTTGAAATAAGATGAGCAGAGGCCCCTGGGAGCATCTGACTGGTTAGGTCAGGTGGGTGATGTCCGTGACCCCATCTGATATTGGGGTTCACTGCAGATGGTGTTTTACCCCCCTTGAGGGCTCCCCTGAGGGTGGGTCCTCAAATTAATCGAGCAAGACTCTACAAACTCTCTGCAAGACTCTTCTGCTCCTGGCCTCCGGAACCGCTGCTGGTCTGCCTCAGGAACCGAAAAACAGCTGTATCCAGTTGGGAGAGCTCTCACTGCAACATTATTTCTCCGCCCCCCCACAAGAATTCTGCAACATCCAAGGCTGTGCATCCTCCAGGGTCACAAGCGCTCTGTTTGCACCTGGAAGCATGAAGGAATCCCCCCTTGTGAAATGGTGGTCCCTTGCTGCAGCCACTGGGACATTCAGAACTCCTGTGCACCACGATTGTTGCTCTTACCAAGGTTTGTTGGCTCTTCCTCAAGGAGATCTTCAAGGTCCAAGAAGCCCCAGCCTCCTGCACTCTGCAACTCTAAGAACAGCCTCCATCCTGCAACTCCTGCAGCGTGGGACTTCTGTTTTGCTGGGCTGGTAAGGCCTCCTTGTGACTCCCTGTGCCTGCTGCCGATGGGTCACTCATGGAGGCTCCAATGATTCCTGCTGGCTCTCCTGTGTGCTGAGGGCCAGCCCTGACTCCGCCCCCCCCTCCCCCGGGTAGACTCCCATGGACCTTGCTGGTCCCCAAAAATCTGCAAATGCCTTTGCAACTTCTTTCACGTTGGCCAATGTTTGTCGGTGGTCCTGCTGACCACTGACCCTTGTTTGTGCAATCTGGTGACCAACATGGGACAGCTCGTGGGTGACTCAAACAATCTTCCTGCTTCCTTTGGACTCCACAGTTGGACTTCTTCCTTCAGTGACCTGCAGGAACTTCACTTCTAGGAGGGTGGGCATTGCCTACCTGCACATCTCTGAGTGGTATGGACCCTGTCCCCTTGTTTTATAGGTTCTTCTTCTCCAGGAATCCGTCTTTGGATTCCACTGACCTGGTTCACGGGTCGCGATAGCAGCTGGACAAACGAGGCTCCCATTGACTCCAATGAAGGTTTCCAACATCACTTCACACCTATGCACCTGGGCTCCCTGGTATGGGTACTCCACTATTCTGGGTATCCATGGGTGGGGGCACTAACTAACCTTACTTGTGCCAAATGGTTTCCTTGTGGTCCTCTGGGTAGGGTCCTGAATCCTAAAAACTCCAAATGTCACTTCCCTACGTTAGCCAATGGGACGACTGGATAGATAACCACTCTGCACCTGGGTGTAGGTGTTGTATAGCCATTCTAATGATGCCACTGGGCACGTTATTTTAGCACCTGGGCCTGCTGCTTGTGCCCTTTAGCCTAGTGACATTTTATTCTGCTTCATGTTAATATTTTATAATCGGCCACATCCATGGTAGTGTTTATTTTCTTAATCTAGTTGTCCTTTCACCTAGGAAAGCAATACATTTCTAAGCACAAAATTCTTTTGACTTTGTGCTTTTCTCAAGGCTGCAGCGAGATAGGATTGTCGGCACAAGTGATACACTGCAGCTCTAACATTCACAGAAATATATGTATCTTCACGTAGGGACATTTCTCAGAACATAAGCTGTTTTATTATAAAAACACTTCCCTGTCCCATGCATGTTAGAGGGTGGTTCCATCCAGATGACCACGAGTCCATGCTGTCTGACTTGGTTTCAGCTGCTTGCTGAGACCACTGGTTCCCTGACCTACATGAGGATGGTGTCTCTATAGAGAACAGGCTTCTTCACCACTGTCATATTCAGGCATGGGGAATGATGTCTTCCCAAGGGGGAATCCTGAAGGGCGGATGGATTAGGGCTTATCCTGCTGTGTTCTAACATAGGTTAGGTAGGAATCACATCTATTGTACATAAGTGACAGAATGGTGGGACTTTTCCTGTGTTTCAATTTTCTTGTCACCATTTTGCTTCTAGTGTGTTTCATCATTCTGATTATTCCATTTCATGCCATTTTATCTAAGACACAGCTGATTCAATACATTTTTTTGAACCATTTCCTGCCTCTGTTTGTATTAACATGTGTGAAACTAATGTAACTGAGAGAAAAGGACGAGATCTGATCCACCACGATTTCCCTGAGAAGTCATCATGTCATGCGCCCCGGTCCCACAAATCATCCCTGCTCTTGGGCAAAGATGAGGTGCTCCTAGGTGGCCGGGAATGGATTAGGCTGACAGCTGTCACATGGTGTGTGACTGGACTCCGTTACCCACAATTCAGGCGATGCTGCCGCCCAGCAGCTTCATTGGTACAATGAGTCAATACGACATGTGCCGCAAACGTTTGGTCAGGCAATGATTTTCAGATCCTCCTCAGTTTCTCTGTCTCAAAACATGCTAAAGGCACCTTAATATTATATACTGAGATGTCTGTGGTACTGAGGACTTCCTCCTCAGCTAGGTAGGTAGCATCTATCTGATGCTGTAGGTTGTTCAAGCTTGATCCTTAAAAGGATTAATCCCCATTCGGTGTCCTTACTTTTTAAAAGATATATCTACTGTGACAAACCCGCAATGGGTGGTAATTGCAGGAAACATGCAACTTCCCTTCACTGCTCATTTTCTAGCTAATGGCCTTACAGCCTGGGGGGTAGTTTAACATTTGCAGTTGAGGCTCATACAGCCTACAGAACAGAAATATTCTATTCTTGAGTTAATTTTCCAACAGTCAATGGGAATACCAATACATTTCATCATTACACACTTGCAAATATACCCGCACAATACAGAGCTTACACATGCTAAGAGATACCTTTATCTTATCAGAACCATAATAACTGTCTTGATGGTGCCTTTCCCCACACAATACTACACATTAGGTTAGGTCCTCTGAGCTATGATGGTCCTACCTGGCCTTTATTGGCCACATATACACTGCATCCTGATGCAGCCACCTGGGTGGTAGCAGAGGTTTGCCGCTTATATGTTGAGCTTATAGCAATATATAGACTGTTAGTACAGTTTGTAATGCAAATATTAAATACTAACCCACTACAAGCTGCCCCAGTGCAACCACATGCAGTCACACCAGGCGTTAACCTTGCGACTTTACATTCAAGAAATTCCGGTTCGGTTAGCTCAAAAAATAAACTTGCTGGAAGCGGTCTTTACCCATACAGGACCTCAAGATAAACATAGAATACTCACTATCTGTTTGCCATTTGGGAAGGTTCCCATAGTAGATAAATGCAACATATGGCGCACAATATTTGCCACGCTCTATAGTACCGTACACAGTACACCAACACTTCCCAATCTTCCGGAAGTGTGAAAAACAAATTCAAGGTCAATAAGGGGCTGCCCCAGCCCTGGATTTGGGGATGCAATTAATGGGCAATTTTGCCACTGTAAGGTCAATAATATTAAGCAATCTTAAAGGGAAAGCAGTTGCAATAGCAGCACGCATGCGGCTGAGGGACGTTCCTGTACAGGCTAAAGAACACAAGCTGCCAAAAATTAACACCTAAAAAAGAAAGGGGAGAATCTCTGTATTCGGAGACCCCTCAAAACCACTATAATTTTGGAAACAGATATAATATCAAATCTCCTGATAGGTGGCACTTGCAAGATAAAGAATATACCCACAAGGTGAGGAGCCACCTCACTCAATACTTTGAATTAAATATAGGATCGGTGCGGTCCCCAGGAACAATATGGGCCGCCTGTAAAGCTACTCTCAGAGGACACGCCAAACACCTTCTTCGCTCCCGCGAAAGAGACCGTGACTCCCGGGTCTCCGAGTTGGAGACCAAGGCTTTAGAATTGGAATGCCACCAAATGAACTCTACTTCGGCCTTTACCCTGAGGCAACTGGCCAGAGTTAGAGAGGAGATTAGACACATAATGCTGGACTCGGCAAAACACATGTGGAGAGCCTCAGCAGTCCGAATATATGGCTGGGGGGATAAAAATGGGAAACTTTTGCATTGGTTGGCCACCCGCCCTCTGGCCAATAGGATTATACCCGAGATTCTAGAGGACTCGGGCTCCCTCGCCAAAACACCGGTAGAAATCGCACAAAGCTTCGCTTCCTACTACTCTTGTCTGTATGCGATGCACCCCCGCCCCGCTGCCGAGAGAGAGACCCCCCTCCTGAATGACATTACCCTCCCCAGGGTTTCTCCAGGGGTAAGGGACCGGCTGGAAGAAGCCATTAGCCTCGCAGAGGTCACCGATGCGATATCCAATCTGACATCGGGTAAAACCCCAGGCCCTGATGGATATCCAGCAGAGCTGTATAGCAAATGCAGTGATATCCTAGGTCCCCACCTGCTTAACATGTACGGGGAGGCTGGAAGACTGGGCCATTTCCCTGCTGAAATCGACCAGGTGACAATCGTAGTGATCCCCAAAACTCAACCCCCATCGCGGCACTGCTCGGCGTACCGGCCCATCTCATTGCTAAATATTGAGATCAAGGTGCTCGCCTCGATCCTCGCTTCTAGATTGAGGGAGGTAATGCCCACGCTGGTACACCCTGACCAATGTGGTTTTATGCCCACTCGTAGTACTAGGCACTGCATCAGACGATTACACCTGGCCCTGGCGCACCATGGTAGTCTGTCACACACACCTTTGGCGCTTCTCCTACTCGACTTTGAGAAAGCTTTTGACACGGTGGACTGGTCCTACCTCGAGCAGGTTCTGCAAAAGAATGGACTCGGGCCCAAATTTCAAGGTCTAGTGAAGCTCCTATATTCCAACCCGACTGCCAGAGTCCAAGTGAACGGTGTGGTCTCCGATCCGTTCCACATTGCCCGAGGAACACGACAGGGATGCCCACTATCCCCCCCTGCTCTTTGCATTAATAATAGAACCCTTGGCAATACTGCTGAGAGGCGACCCACTAATCGAGGGCTGGTCCTTGCCTTCCGGCTCGGAGGACCGAGTTGCGCTATACGCGGATGATGTCCTCTTATATATTTCCAATCCGGCCAAAAGCGGCCCCCGAGTTTTAGAAATCCTGGGCCTCTTTGCGAAGGCCTCGGGACTGACTCTAAATCCCACCAAGTCTCTGCTGGTCCCATTACATCGCTCCAGAGACTGCATAGACTGGCAACTAAACATCCCTGTACGAAGAAACAGCTTTAAATATCTAGGGATACATATCTCACTTCTACCTGAGTTGACATGGGAGCTCAACATTACGCCACTAACTAGGAGGATTAGGGCTGATCTCCTGCGATGGAAGACTCTTCCCCTGAACTTGCTTGGTAGAATAGCGCTTTATAAGATGATGATCCTCCCCAGGCTCCTCTATCTTTTACAAAATTTTCCTTTTCCTATTCCCAAGAAATGGTTCAGAGAGATGGACTCTTTAGCCCGCCAATTTCTATGGAGCGGCGCCCGTTAGCGGCTAGCGCTCAAAACCTGCCAGAGAGATATACACGAAGGTGGCTTGGGCATGTCCAATATTCAATACTACCACCTAGCGATGCACTTACTGGTGATTAATGACTGGGCGGGAGGGGGGTGGTCAGACCCCGCATACCGATTGGAACTACAGACGGTGGGCTACTCACGAATCTTTGATACCCTATATGGAAGCCCGATCTCCCGAGAGGTCCCAGACGTGACCAAAGTAGTTTTTCAGGGATGGCGAACAGCTCAGAGATTAACGGGGTGGTGGGGACGTCTTACCCAGCAGACCCCGCTGTGGCACGGGAGGCATTTGGTGGAGGCGGCGGGCCTGGAGGGTTTTCAGAATTGGGATAATAATGGCATTTCCACGCTGGGCGACGTCTGGAGTGGGACACACATTCGGTCCTTTGAAGACCTTCAGACACACTTTTCATTACACAAGACACAGTTCCACCGATATCTCCAGCTCCGCCATGCCCTACTAGTGCATGTCCAGACTGGAGATGCCATACCCGAATACAGCCCAATGGAAGCAAAGGCATTGATGGGCGACCTGGGCAAGGGGGGTGTGTCCCAGATATACCGCACCCTAATTACCAACACTGCTGACTCCCTGGAGGGGCTCCGCCAAAGATGGGAGGGATGGGTAGGACCCATGGAGGGAACGGATTGGGCAGAGGATCTGATGGCCCCTTGAGTCCTTACAATGTCCACTCGCTTCCGATTAATACAAACTTACTATCTTCATACAGCCTATCTCACACCCACCAAGCTACACAGAGCGGGCCTCCGCCCCACAGCGGAATGCCCCCAATGTAGGAATCCTCTAGCTGACTTCTTCCACATGGTATGGACCTGCCCAGCCATGGTGACTTATTGGGAAGCTGTCTTACACGAAGTCTCCGGAGTCCTACTGGAGAATACAGAAAGGGTGCCTTTGCCCCTCCTCCTGGAGTCATGGGAGACACTGGGCTGCGGAGAGCTGATCGAACTTTCCTGGGGGTGGCGTATCTGGTGGCAAAAAGGGATATAGTGGCGGACTGGAAGCCCAAGGAGGCCCCGAAACTGACTAAATGGAGACGGGGAGTGGACTGGTGCGCGCAGCGTGAAAAACTTGTATATGAGGCTAGAGGATGCCCGAATAAATACAATAAGAATTGGGGGAAATGGGAAGCCGCAGCAGGCTTCTAAAATGTGTACAACTGTCATTTAAACTGTAGTGTTGGGGACGAGGGGTTAGACCATTTTTCAATGCCCTTTGGCATTGTGTTGATTGTATGTATTGTTTTCTGCAAAATCAATAAAATTCTTTATAAAAAAAAAAAATCTCCTGATAGATATAAATATACCGATACACACCAATCTTGTTCCTTTCAGGACTCACCGGATAAACGCAATGAGAGAGGTGGGCAGTCAGAAAAGTGATCTGAATATGTGAACCCGAGAGAGGAGTCACAACCCTCGTCAGAAGTTACTGTAAAAAAGAGAAACTTCCTCAACAAAAACCTCAATTCAAAAAGAATAAAGTGGCAGAAATTTCTATACGAAATGCCACTCAGGATGAGTGCATTACTGAAGAACAGGAAGTGGGCACTGGCCCTAATAGACAGCGTGGCAGGGGTCACAATAGTTCGCCGGAATCTTCAAGAGCATCTGGAGGTGAAAGCAACTAAAGACTGTCTACAAGTCGAGACTGTAGACGTGCTCCTCCACACCCGGCAGGGTGTATAAACTAAAAATACAATTAGAAGGACACATTGAGCGCACAATAGAAGCTCTTTTGGGATCGCAAAGTTACCATTTATGGTATTTTATTGCCCGAAAATGATTGGCCCCCAGTGTAGGAGGCAGGACTGGCTTGTAGTGAGTACCAAGGGGTACTTACATCTTGCACCAGGCCCAGGTATCCCTTATTAGTGTAGAGGGGTGTTTAGCAGCTTAGGCTGATAGAAAAGGTAGCTTAGCAGAGCAGCTTAGGCTGAACTAGGAGACGAGTGAAGCTCCTACAGTACCACTAGTGTCATATGCACAGTGTCATAAGAAAACACAATACACAGATATACTAAAAATAAAGGTACTTTATTTTTATGACAATATGCCAAAGTATCTCAGTGAGTACCCTCAGTATGAGGATAGCAAATATACACAAGATATATGTGCACAATACCAAAATATGCAGTAATAGCAATAGAAAACAGTGCAAACAATGTATAGTCACAATAGAATGCAATGGGGGCACATAGGGATAGGGGCAACACAAACCATATACTCTAGAAGTGGAATGCAAACCACGAATGGACCCCAAACCTATGTGACCTCGTAGAGGGTCGCTGGGACTGTAAGAAAACAGTGAGGGTTAGAAAAATAGCCCACCCCAAGACCCTGAAAAGTGGGTGCAAAGTGCACCTAAGTTCACCAAAGAGCACAGAAGTCGTGATAGGGGAATTCTGCAGGAAAGACCAACACCAGCAATGCAACAACGATGGATTTCCAGACGAGAGTACCTGTGGAACAAGGGGACCAAGTCCAAAAGTCACGATCAAGTCGGGAGTGGGCAGATGCCCAGGAAATGCCAGCTGTGGATGCAAAGAAGCTGCCACCGGATGGTAGAAGCTGAGGATTCTGCACTAACGACAAGGGCTAGAAACTTCCCCTTTGGAGGATAGATGTCCCACGTCGTGAAGAGTCGTGCAGAAGTGTTTTCCAGCAGAAAGACCGCAAACAAGCCTTGCTAGCTGCAAGGGACGCGGTTAGGGTTTTTGGATGCTGCTGTGGCCCAGGAGGGACCAGGATGTCACCAATTGCGTGAGGAGACAGAGGGGGCGTCCAGCAAGAGAAGGAGCCCACTCAGAAGCAAGCAGCACCCGCAGAAGTGCCGGAACAGGCACTACGAAGTGGAGTGAATCGGTGCTCACCTGAAGTTGCACAGGAGAGTCCCACGCCGCCGGAGGACAACTCAGGAGGTCGTGCAATGCAGGTTAGAGTGCCGGGGACCCAGGCTTGAATGTGCATGAAGGAAATCCTCGGTGAGTGCACAGGAGCCGGAGTAGCTGCAAAACACGCGGTTCCCAGCAATGCAGTCTGGCGTGGGGAGGCAAGGACTTACCTCCACCAAACTTGGACTGAAGAGTCACTGGACTGTGGGAGTCACTTGGACAGAGTTGCTGAGTTCAAGGGACCTTGCTCGTCGTGCTGAGAGGAGACCCAGAGGACCGGTGATGCAGTTCTTTGGTGCCTGCGGTTGCAGGGGGAAGATTCCGTCGACCCACGGGAGATTTCTTCGGAGCTTCTAGTGCAGAGAGGAGGCAGACTACCCCCACAGCATGCACCACCAGGAAAACAGTCGAGAAAGCAGCAGGATCAGCGTTACAGTGTCGCAGTAGTCGTCGTTGCTACTTTGTTGCAGTTTTGCAGGCTTCCAGCGCGGTCAGCAGTCGATTCCTTGGCAGAAGGTGAAGAGAGAGATGCAGAGGAACTCTGATGAGCTCTTGCATTCGTTATCTAAGGAATTCCCCAAAGCAGAGACCCTAAATAGCCAGAAAAGGAGGTTTGGCTACCTAGGAGAGAGGATAGGCTAGCAACAACTGAAGGAGCCTATCAGAAGGAGTCTCTGACGTCACCTGCCGGCCCTGGCCACTCAGAGCAGTCCAGTCTGCCAGCAGCACCTCTGTTTCCAAGATGGCAGAGGTCTGTAGCACACTGGAGGAGCTCTGGGCACCTCCCAGGGGAGGTGCAGGTCAGGGGAGTGGTCACTCCCCTTTCCTTTGTCCAGTTTCGCGCCAGAGCAGGGCTGAGGGATCCTTGAACCGGTGTAGACTGGCTTATGTAGAGATGGGCACCATCTGTGCCCATCAAAGCATTTCCAGAGGCTGGGGAGGCTACTCCTCCCCAGCCCTGACACCTTATTCCAAAGGGAGAGGGTGTAACACCCTCTCTCTGAGGAAGTCCTTTGTTCTGCCTTCCTGGGCCAAGCCTGTCTGGGCCCCAGGAGGGCAGAAACCTGTCTGAGGGGTTGGCAGCAGCAGCAGCTGCAGTGAAACCCCGGGAAAGGCAGTTTGGCAGTACCCGGGTCTGTGCTAGAGACCAGGGGAATCATGGGATCGTCTCCCCAATACCAGGATGGCATTGGTGGGGCAGTTCCATGATCTTAGACATGTTACATGGCCATATTCGGAGTTACCATTGTGAAGCTATACATAGGTAGTGACCTATGTATAGTGCACGCGTGTAATGGTGTCCACGCACTCACGAAGTCCGGGGAATTGGCCCTGAACAATGTGGGGGCACCTTGGCTAGTGCCAGGGTGCCCACACACTAAGTAACTTAGCACCCAACCTTTACTAGGTAAAGGTTAGACATATAGGTGACTTATAAGTTACTTAAGTGCAGTGTAAAATGGCTGTGAAATAACGTGGACGTTATTTCACTCAGGCTGCAGTGGCAGGCCTGTGTAAGAATTGTCAGAGCTCCCCATGCTTTATTGATATTGTAGTTGATTGTGGTTGGGATCTAATTCGTATTATATGGTAGGGAGAATCTTTATCCCACCCTACATGGTTGCAAGGGTGCCTGCGACAATGCCTAATCAATGGTGCAAGACTCCATGAGCGCTGTTGGAACAAGGGGTGAGAGAGGGTTCAATTACCTTTTCCCCAAATTTGAGATTACGGACAAAATCTGGGTGTAGGAAAGTACCATCTTGCCTGGCATGTTACCCCCATATTTCACTGTATATATGTTGTTTTAGTTGTATGTGTCACTGGGACCCTGCCAGCCAGGGCCCCAGTGCTCATAAGTGTGCTGTGTATGTGTTACCTGTGTTATGACTAACTGTCTCACTCTGCTAATCAGAACCTCAGTGGTTATGCTCTCTCATTTCTTTCCAAATTGTCACTAACATGCTAGTGACCAATTTTACCAATTTACATTGGCATACTGGTCCCTCCCTTATAAGTCCCTAGTATATGGTACCTAGGTACCCAGGGCATTGGGGTTCCAGGAGATCCATATGGGCTGCAACATTTCTTTTGCCACCCATAGGGAGCACAGACAAACCCTTACACAGGACAGCCATTGCAGCCTGCGTGAAATAGTGCACAGACTATTTCACAGCCATTTTCACTCCACTCAAGTAACTTATAAGTCACCTATATGTCTAACCTTCACTTGCTGAAGGTTAGGTGCAAAGTTACTAAGTGTGAGGGCACCCTTGCACTAGCAAAGGTGCCCCCACATAGTTCAGGGCCATTTACCAGGACTTTGTGAGTGCGGGGACACCATTACACGTGTGCACTACATATAGGTCAATACCTATATGTAGCTTCACAATGGTAACTTCGAATATGGCCATGTAACATGACTAAGATCATGGAATTGTCCCCCATTCCAAATCTGGTACTGGGGAGCCAATTCCATCCACCCTGGGGCTCCACCATGGACCCCCAGTACTGCCAAACCAGCTCTCTGAGGCTTGCACTGCAGCTACAGCTGCTGCCACCTCACAGACAGGGTTCTGCCCTCCTGGGATCTGGCCAGCCCAGTCCCAGGAAGGCAGAACAAAGCATTTCCTCTGAGAGCAGGGTGTTACACCCTCTCCCTTTGGAAATAGGTGTTACAGGCTGGGGAGGGGTAGCCTCCCCCATCCTCTGGAAATGCTTTGAAGGGCACAGATGGTGCCCTCCTTGCATAAACCAGTCTACACTGGTTGAGGGACCCCTTCTCCCCTGCTCTGGCGGGAAACTGGACAAAGGAAAGGGGAGTGACCTCCCCCATGTCCATCACCACCACAGGGGTGGTGCCCAGAGCTCCTCCAGTGTGTCCCAGGCTTCAGCCATCTTACTTTGCAAGGTGTGGGGACATTCTGGAGGGCTCTGAGTGGCCAGTGCCAGCAGGTGACGTCAGAGACCCCTCCAGATAGGTCCATACCTGATAAAGTAGCCAATTCCCCTCTCAGGGTTATTTAGGGTTTCTCCTGTGGGTTCTCTTCAGATTCTGCTTGCAAGTTTCCGTCAGGAGTCCTATGCAACAACTGCAGACTCTTCTGACCTCGGATCAACCGCAGCCTGCTCCAAGAAATGCTGTAACGGCAACAAAGTGTCTACAAGAAACACTTTCCTTCAGCAACCTCAGCTCCAAGTCAGCAACTGCAACAGTTTCCATGGTGTGCACGCTCTGGGGACTCCCTGTCTTCATCCTGCACCAGAAGAACCAAAGAAATCTCCAGTGGAGTGAAAGAGTCACTCCCCTGCTCCAAGCCGGCACCTTCCAAGACGACGACCGGTAGCCTGGGACTCCTCTCACGACGACGAGTGTGCTCCTAAGGACACAGAGGGTGGACATCATCGATATAGACTGTCTTGAGGTCCTGCTGACTCAATTTGGAGGAGGTAAGACCTTGCCTTCTCCGAGAACGACGGTACCCCTGCGTATTGTGTCTTCTTCGACTCCTAATGCCTCTGTGCACTCTTTGCAAAATTCCTTCATGCACAGCCTGGCCCAGGTCCCCGGCACTCCACCCTAAGACGCTCAACTCGCTGAGTTGTTCTCCAGCGGCATGGGACCTTCTTTTGTTGTGCTGCATTAACCACATTTTGCACCTCCTTTGAACCCAGAGCCTGTGGTTTCTGGGGGTGCTGGATGGCATCCTGAGGGCTCTCTAAAGTGTTGAGAGCGCCCTCTTCCTCCTCACACAGAGTTGAGGCCCCCAGGTCCCTCATGAGTCCATCCAGCACCATTTTGATGAAAAACGCACTTTTGCCGTAGCCAAGGCTTGTTGGTGCCTTCCAACACGAAATCTCATCTGAAACGATCTTCACGCTGTGGGACATCTTTTGCTTCACTCAGGAATCCACAGGCATCTTCCTAGGGTGCATTTCTGCAGTCTTCGACTAACTGTGGACTCTTCTTTTGCACCCTCTTCTGGGTTGGCAGGGGCTCCTGTCCTTCCTGGAAATTCTTTCGACTTCTGGACTTGGTCCCCTTCCTTTGCAGGTCTTCAGGTCCATTAATCCAGCAGTTGTTCTTTGCAGAGTTAGTTGGCTGCTGCAAAATCCCAACAACGCGGTGTAGTGTGTCCTAAGGAAACTTGCAGTACTTTACTCCTGCTTTTCTGGGCTCTGAGGTGGGGTAACTTACTTACCTTTACTGTATTCTTACTCTTTCAGCAATTCTGCACGCACTACACTTGTCTAGAGGGAAATTGGTGATTCACATTCCACTTTTTTAGTGTATGGTTTGTGTTCCCCCTAGACCTATTTTCTCCCATTGCATTCTATAGGATTTCCTACTGTTTGCATTGTTCTATGACTATTTGCTTGTCTAATTTTGGTGTCTAGTGTATATATTGTGTATAATACTTACCTCCAGAAGGAGTATTGTCTCTAAGATATTTTTGGTACTTTGTCACCCAAATAAATACCTTTATTTTTGGTAACACTGAGTATTGTCTTTACCTGTGCATAAGCACTGTGTAACTATAAGTGGTATTGCATGAGCTTTGCATGTCGCCTAGTTCAGCCTAAGCTGCTCCGCTATAGCTACCTCTATCAGCCTAAGCTGCTAGAACACTACTACGTCACTAATAAGGGATAACTGGACCTGGTATAAGTACCCAAGGTACGCACTACAAACCCAGCCAGCCTCCTACAACTGCTAAAAGCACGCTACTAGTGGTCAGGTCTATACAAACAGTTCACCGCAGACACCCCTCTTAATTTACAACAAACCTCCTCAATGTACCTGAACCATTGTGGTCCCCTGACACCTGACTGTGCATACAAACACATCTTAGTCGCTGATGACTCATGCTCCAGATTTCTATGGGTAGGACCACAATGCTCGGCTGATGCTCAAACTGTTAAAGATTTGCAAGTCTTTATGCAGTTGCGGCTTTCTACTCGGACAAGGGCCCTCCTTTCGCCTCAAGGGCATTCAGGGACAACATGGCTTTGTTAGGGGTCAAACTGTATTATTAGTCTCCTTATCATCCCAAGGGAAACAGTGTTGTGCAGTGAAAAAAAAAAAAACAGGAGTTAAAGCAATCCTTAACAGCTGGCGTATTACGCATGGGTCATAGGTGGCTTAGAGCCAGAGAGCACTTAATAATCTGCCCAGAAGGTCCCTCGGAGGACGTACCCCATATGAATGCCATATAAACACAAATGTATGTTCGAGATCTTGATGGTTCTGGTGCGGAAGTGGCAGATACACCTTTTCACGTAAATGAACGTGTCAATGTTTTGCAGGAATTACAACAGTTCCGTGACGACATCACATCTGCCAGTGCCACCTCCTTGGGAATAAGGGATACACCAATAACACCAACTGGCTGGATTCCAAAAGTTGGGGATATCTGCTGCATGAAAAGATTGCTGTGAAAAAGGAGTTTGGTCCTTCTTTTCGCGCACTGGTTCCAGTCCTGGGAATACACTGTACCAGTACTGTTATTCTACCACCCTTGTCTGGTTCTAAGGAAAATGGATTTGTCTCTATCGACAATGTCAAGCTACACCATATGGCCGATCCTGCACAGCAGACCTAGAGGGCTCCTGGGTGGTACCCAACTCCCGCCACTACAGACCAGGATGTTCCTCTATAGGTTTTGAGCAGCAACGCTGACACCTCTCCAAGCTTGGGAAGGGTGGACAGTTATCTTTAATTAACCCCAGTTAACCCCTCTTCTGCGACAAGCAATGTCGACAGTATTGAGCAATTTTACTCAAATTCAACTCAAACGGATGGAACAGTCTACTATGAACCACCAAGGGAGACTTCTGCCAGCTCTTCTCTTCTAAACACGGCTCCAGTTTTTGCACAAACTGCTTCTGGATATTTTGCCAAAGTCAATTACTCTTTTTTTTTTGACTCACCTGCCTCTTCTTCAACAAGGATGTAAGTTGATAAATTGGCAGAAAATTAACTATTTCATTCTTCCATGGAAATATCTGTGGCTTTGTATGAACTGTACTTGCCTTCCTTCTTTGGATGGGGTTTGAGATGGTCTTTTTCTCATTAATACATTATCATTAACTTCCTGAATGCTCTACAGTCAAACTGGTGGATGAGGTTCTAAAGCCACAATTTTCCTCCCATAAGGTCTGCAGAAACCTATCCCTGTTGAACAATTCAGCTATACCAATTCCTGATGGGACTGTTTGAGATAAAGTATCTTTTGATACATAAGGCCCGAAGAAGGGTATTCAAATTTGTATTTAAACTTTCAATGAATGATGTAATAACACCTGAAGTTGTTTCTGATGATTGGGATGTAAAAAAATATAAAAGAAAATAATAACTGTTGATTCGATGTTATCTGAATTAGAATATTTTACTGTATGTTAAAGTTAAGATGTTTATCAATCGAATGAATATCACGGAGATATGTTCTGGTATAATTATTATGGACATCATTACATTCCCAGAGCAAGTACCCCAAAGACTATTTTTAATTACACACAATGGGAGCATTCTCCAACTCTCCTAATGGGAAGTTCGAAAACATACTCTGAAATGTTTGCATATTTTTCTGGGCACGATGTTAAAAATGCTGCGTCATATTATTTAATACTGCCGGAGATGGAAATGCAGCATATCTTATTAACTGATACAAAATTGATTTATTCTGATTTCTTTGTTTCCCAGCTGGCTATAGAAGGCTATGAATATTAGCTGAAGTCGATTGATTTCAAAAGTGTATGGGGAACTAAAAATTGGCAAATAAGGGGAAAAGAAGATTTATTTAGAGCATGCCTTATACCTGTTCAAATTATATTTTTTAAATGAAACTGTACAACAGACAAGTTGTTTAGGCTTGGCAAAAATGAAGCATTTGAATGCGTCCAGTATCCCTGGCCCTGCAAAATTTTATAAGTGGCATACTTGTCATTCACATTTTATTAACTCCACAGCGGGTTTCAGAATGAATAGACCAGACCTTCGCTATGTGTCATCAGAACATTTGGGTAAAGTAACAACATAGTGTGAAGGGAAATCATGCCAGCAATGGTTAAAAAGTTCCACACTAAATGATGTTAAAGAATACCTCCGTCTACTCTCTAAAAACACAGACTTGCAGTATTTCCTGATAGGCCCCAGAAGGCAATGTAAAAAGCGCTTCTTATATGCAGGTTATAATGAAATTTTGAAACTTTCTCAACAAGAAGCTGCTGCCCTGTTAAGACAAACAGATCAGGAAAATTTACAGAAAGCTTTGACCATTGTAGATAATGGGATTAACACCTTGTCCGACAGCATATATAATTTAAACAACATAATTTCATTTGCGACAGACATTGTACAAAGTGACATGCCATTTTTACAACCTGGACAGTCAGCTAAGGTCCATTATGCAGCTGGGTTGGACACTACAAATACTGAATTCTGGTCGCTTTCCATGGCAACCTGGCAAAAGCTATATTTTATGCATTTAATTTGACGTGACAGCAACAAATAATGGCTAAGAAGGAAGCGACTTATGTTATGCTAAACATCTAAAAATTTGAAAAGTTGCCTTTTACTGTGGCTGCAATACCATCGGCTGAATGGTTAATACACGGGATTATTCATTTGCCCATTTCAATACTGCAATTCACATCATGCTTAAAGGCTAGGAGATAGTTACATTCATGAGATAAGGGAGCATCTCTTTTCGCACAAATGTCTCAATGGCATGAAAGAGGTCTTTCTTATCAGCAGTGAAAGCAAGACTTCTGATAGCCATTGAATGGTCGGTGGGCAGCTGTCCTTGCAGGGGGCCGGTAATGCTTTGGCAGAAAATTTGGCTTGGTATTGTCGCGTAGGATCTCATTATTCTAATGAGACTACTGGATTTTGAGCAGCAAGATCGTCCACAGTGTGGGAGACAGAGTCTGACCCACGGTGGGTGACACCTGTCGCTCCAAATCTGGGTTTTGCTCCGGCTAACTCGCAGTGCCTCGTCTCTCCCGAAAGGTAGAGATGATTGGGCAGCCGAGCGCATGACATATCATACTTCTCAGTGAAGTTGTGATCACTCAGGTCGCATCCGGTTCTCTCATTCACAATTCTGTCTCATATATAAATGACAATGAAAGCAGTATGAGTTTTAAAGACTGATTTAATAAAACTACTGCATTTTAGAAAGCAAAGCGTGAGCTGCAATAAGGATAAGTTACTTACCTGTAAATCCTAGTTCTCTTCCAGGGGTATCCTCATCAAAGTCATAAACATTGAATATTCCCGCCCTTGTGCGGGGACCCCGGAGCATATATAAAATATATATACACATTATACATGTGTAACAAACAGTCATGCAGGCTATCATGTTAAAAACAGGCTAAAATGCTTTATTTCTATGAAGTTTTTTTTTTTTTTTTTTTTTTTTTAAATACTACAATAGAGCATAAATAAGTACCCAAGCTCCTAAAACTAGGCTTGGGGAAGTACGCAGTAGCAAACTCTAGTGAAAAAATAGAGAAAACTGCATTGAAAAACAATGAAGCATTCTTAGCCAATAGGCTGCATGTAGGTTAACACAGGAGAACCATAAAAACTTTGGCACTGTGCCTTTAAGACCCTGAGCACCTCCAGTATCCCACCATGCCTCAGGGGTGAAGGAAAGGTGACAGTTGGTTCACAGTTAGGTCAGTTCTTTTTACGGTGACCATTTGTATAATTGAATCAAAATACTGTCTGTCCTGCACTTCCAGTAGACGTGTGTCCGGGGAGGAGGGTGGGTTGTTTATGACTTTGATGAGGATACCCCTGGAAGAGAACTAGGATTTACAGGTAAGTAACTTATCCTTCTCTTCCAGGGGATCCTCATCAATAGTCATAAACATTGAATAGATTAGCAAGCCCATCCCTAAACCCAGCGGACTGTCCGATAGAAGTGCAGGAATAGACATGTCTTACGCAAATAAATTCCTTAGAGAGGCCTGCCCCACTTGGGCATCCGCTCTTGCATCTGAGTCTAAACAATAATGTCTTGTAAAAGTATGGACAGACTTCCATGTAGCAGCCTTACAAATCTCAGATATAGGAACATTGTTAAGGAGAGCAGCTGTAGCCGCTTTTCCCCTTGTGGAATGCGCTCTAGGCCGCGCTAGCAATTGTCTATTAGCTAGCTGGTAAGTATTAACAATACAAGAGACTATCCATCTTGATATTGTTCGCTTAGATGCTGCTTCTCCTGTCCTTAAATGACCATAGTTCACAAACAAGCGGTTAGAGTTTCTAATCGATTTTGTCTTGTCCAGATAAAATTTCAGCACTCTTTTCAAGTCTAATGAGTGCAATGCTTTCTCAGCCGGAGTTTCCGGATTGGGAAAGAACGTCGGTAAAGTTATGGTCTGATTAATATGGAATTCTGACACCACCTTCGGAAGGAAAGATGGGTGAGTTCGCAGAACTACTCTATTGTCATGAAAAACCGTGTACGGTTCTTTTGCAGACAAGGCCTGGATCTCACTGACCCTCCTCGCTGAAGTAATGGCCACCAGAAAAGCCGTTTTCCACGTAAGGTGTTGTAAGGAGGCCTTATGGATAGGCTCGAAAGGAGGGCCCATAAGTTTTGCTAGGACTATGTTCAGTTCCCACGGAGGAGAAGGCCTCCGAATTGGCGGAAAAACTTTCTTCAAACCTTCTAAGAAATCCTTGACTACAGGTTTCGTAAAGAAGGATTCCTGAGAAGGTGACTTGCGATAGGCAGTAATAGCAGACAAATGTACCTTAATAGATGATACCTGCAGACCGGATTTCGCTAGGTGAAGCAAATAGGACAGTATGACGTCCTCCTGCGCCCGTATGGGATTATGGCCTTGCTGACAGCACCATATGTAGAATCTCTTCCACTTAAAAGCGTAGGAACGCCGCGTGGAAGGCCGTTTGGACTCTTTCAAGATGTTCATGCACTCCTGCGAGAGTCCTAGGTGCCCATACTGCAGGAATTCAGGAGCCATGCTGCTAAGCTCAGAGAGGGTAGGTTGGGATGCAGAATCCTGCCCTCCATTCTGCTCAGAAGATCCGGTCTGCACGGCAGCCTCCTGTGAGGTTTTTCCGACAGGTTGAGGAGATCCGTGTACCAGAATTGTCGAGGCCATTGTGGCGCTATAAGAATCATTCTGGTCCTGGATCCGTAAAGTTTGCTGATCACTGCCGGAATGAGGGGAGTCGGAGGAAAAGCGTAAAGAAATGTCCCTGACCAGTCGATCAACAGGGCATTCCCTCGAGATCCTGGACGGTAGAACCTGGATGCGAAGTCTGGGCATTTCCTGTTTACATCGTCTGCGAAGAGGTCCAGTTGAGGCCGACCCCATTGCGCGAAGATGTATTCTGCGACTTCGTCGTGCAGGACCCAATCGTGAACGTCCTCCAGGTGTCTGCTTAGAAAGTCTGCTTCTACGTTCTGCTGACCTGGCAGGTGAACTGCTGTGATTGACATTCCTCTGGCCAGGAGCCAATGCCATATCGCTTGGGACTCTCGTGAAAGGGGTAGGGATCTCGTTCCCCCTTGTTTGTTCAAGTAATACATCGTGGTTGTATTGTCCGTCTGTATCAATAGAGTTTTCCCCTGAATTAGCGGTGTGAAAGACTTGAGAGCCAGATGGACCGCTCTGAGTTCTAGCAGATTGATGTGGTACTGCTTCTCCTTGTCTGACCACAGACCCTGCGCTTGAAAAGGACCCAGATGAGCCCCCCATCCCTGAAGAGACGCATCCGTTACCAGAGTGTCGGATGGAAGTACCTGGTGAAACAGAGCGCCCACTGACAGGTGAGGTCTGTGCATCCACCATCTCAATGACTGCAGTGCTACCTCCGGTAGCCGCATTGTGTCTTCCCAGCGACCTGTTCTTTGGCTCCAATTGGCCTCCAATGCTTCTTGGAGGGGTCTCATGTGGAGTCTGGCATTTGGGACAATAAAGATGCACGATGCCATGGAGCCCAGTAGTGATGTCACCTGACGTGCCGTAGGTGCGCTGGCTCTCAACAGGTCCTGGCACTTCATATTTATTGAGGACAGTCGTTCCTCCGAAGGATACACTTTTTGTAGTTCTGTGTTTATGATAGCTCCTAGGTAGTGAAGACTCTGCGTTGGAGTCAAGGTTGACTTCTGGTAATTGACCTGAAGACCTAGAGCTTCGCAAACTCCTAGTACAATGTCCCGATGGCTTCTCGCCTGCTCCGGAGAAGAAGCCTTTAGTAGCCAGTCGTCTAGGTATGGATATATGTATATCCTTTGTCTTCGTAGATGCGCCGCCACCACTGCCATACATTTCGAGAAAACTCTTGGAGCAGATTTCAGGCCAAAGGGTAGAACCCTGAACTGGTAATGCTGTAACGCTACTCGAAAGCGCAGGAATTTTCGATGCTTTGGAGCTATTGGGATGTGGAAATACGCATCCTGCAGGTCGATGGAGCACATCCAGTCTCCCTGATGCAGTTGAGGGAGTTGAGGGAAAATTTGGTGAAGCGCTAGCATTCTGAACTTCTGCTTTCTTATGTATTTGTTCAGCAGTCTTAGATCCAGGATTGGCCTGAAAACGCCCTCTTGACCCTTCTTTGCTACTAGAAAATAACGGGAGTAGACCCCCTTTCCTCTGTGGGCAGGTGGAACCCTTTCTATGGCATTCTTTCTTAGGAGGGCGAGAGCCTCCTTGCGTAGCAAGGTGAGATGAGCCGGATTGTGTTTGGTTGGTGGCAAGTGTGGTGGAGGCTGCTTGAAAAGGAGAGAATAGCCATGTTCGACAATATTGAGCACCCATTTGTCTCTTGTGATAGAGTGCCACTCGTGAAGATGAGCAATAATACTTCCCCCCACCGGAGTGGTGTACAGTGTCGAGGGAAGCGAGACTTCATTGCTTAGTGGGTGCTTTTGGAGTGGACTGTTGAGGTCTACTTGACCCTCGCTCCCTTGTGTTTCTTCGCTGAAACAGAGGGCGTCCCTGTCGTTGCTGAGACCTTTGCGACCAATGAGGGGTTTGAACCCTCTGTTGGAAAGGGCGTCTATCGTACGGTCTGTACCTCCGCCTGAAATCTTTCCTTCTTTCGAGGCCTACCGCCTTCATGGTATCCACCTCGGTCTTCATGCGGGCCATCTCTTCGTCTGCATGGGCACCGAATAGAGAATTCCCGGCAAATGGGAGATTCAGGATACGTTGTTGTGCCTCCTGTTTCAAGCCAGTGAGCCTCAGCCAGGAAGATCTCCTCGCACAGATACCATGTGCGTACCCATGAGCCGCCAAATCCGCCCCATCCGCTGCCGCGCTGATAACTTGGTTAGATACCAGGCATCCTTCCTGTAGAATCTCTTGGAAATCTTGCCTGTCTTCTCTGGGCAGTTTTTCTGTAAATCTACTGAGGGAATCCCACAGAGAACGATCGTACCTGCCCAGGAGCGCAGACGCACTAGAGACCTTCATTGCTGAAGCCGCTGTCCCGCACATCTTTCTTCCCAGAGAGTCTAAATGCCTGCTCTCTTTATCCGGGGGTACCGTGGATGAAGATGCCACCGAGTGGGTCTTTCGGGCGGCAGCTATGATCACTGAGTCTGGTGGCGGATCCTTCCTAAGGAATAAAGGGTCTTGCTCTGGAGCCTTGTACTTTTTAAGAATCCGAGCCGGGGCAGACTTAAGCGAGGCTGGGGCCAGAAAAGTGTCCATGGTCGGCTGCAACAAACCAGGCACTAGAGGCAGCAACTTTTTCGACGCTGATCTCTGTTGTAGTGTCTCAAAGATGATTGATGAGGAGGTAGATGGTTCTGGAACCTCTATATTGAGTTTCTGTGCTCCTCTTAGCAACACCTCGTTGAAAGTGGTTATGTCATCCACTGGTGAGACTCTAGCAGGTGGTGAATCTGTAAGAGTAGGTGAGTAACGCCTCACAGAAGAACCTGATGAAGACCAAGAGGGTGATCTTCTTGAGCGCGACCTGGATCTCCGTTGAGAGCGAGATCTGCTGCGGGACGCTGTAGCCGAGCGCCTAGGCCTCGCGGTCGGCTGTCGAGGAGCTGAACGAGCCCGTTCTGCCCCGGCTGTCGGCGATGGCGTTCTTGGCGGGGAGGCAGTGGGTGAATACATTCGCGAATATTGCGAATCTGGGGAGGCCGCTGGTCTGTTGAGGCTCTCCAGCCATCTCGGAGATAGGTTGATGGGCGAGACATGCCCAGGAGATGCTCTTGACCGAGAAGAGTCGCTCGGTATGGAGACCACTGGAGACTGAGCCTTGTCTGGCGAGGGGCGATGTTCTGCTCCCTGTTGGACAGGTAAAACCTGCGTTGACGTCGATGGCTGTTTCGACGTCGAAGGACGCCCAGTCGGTTGGTCCTGCCTCGCCGTTGATTGCCTCGACGTTGAGTGCCTTGACGTCGAACGGCGTTCCTTGGACCTCGACCTGCTCGCCGTCGTGTGCCTCGACGTGGAGCGATGGGAGGTTGACGGCGGATGTTTCCCGTGCCGTCGTGGAGATCTCGACGTCGTGTGTCCTGACGTCGGGGGGCGCACAGCCTTTGGCGGCGACCGGGCATGCCGGCGGTGGCTCGACGTCGATCGGCGGGCTGCCGTCGACGGAGACCTGCCCCTACTCTGATGTTCCCTCGACGCCGTTCCCTTCGACGTCGGGTGCGTCGCCGTCGACGGCGATCTATGCCGGTGGGACGGTGGTAGCGACGACGTCGACGGTGAACACACAGGTATTTTCCTACCTGTCGACGTCGACCGGGCCATTCTCTCCTGAGAATGGCCTTCTGGATGCCTGGGGAGTGAGGAGGACGATGTTCTTTTCCTCTCCTGAAGCCCATGAAGTCGGATCTTCTCTCTGTCTTTCAGAGTCCTCCTAGACATGTTCTTACAGTACTTACAAGTGTCAGGGCAGTGACTCTGAGGCAGGCACACTATGCACAGAGAGTGGGGATCTGACTGGGCCTTCTTCTTCCCACAAGCAGGGCATTTGACAAAAAGAGAAGGCATTTTTCTGTCAGAAAAAACCTTCCTAGCTCAGACAAAGATGTTACTTGTCGAGTGAAAAGTGAAAAAACGCTTTTTTAAAGAATTTTTCTGAGGAAACTCAGAAAAACTGAGAGCTCAATGCTCCAGGATCCTCTCAGAAGGAGCCGGAAAAAAGAACTGACCTAACTGTGAACCAACTGTCACCTTTCCTTCACCCCTGAGGCATGGTGGGATACTGGAGGTGCTCAGGGTCTTAAAGGCACAGTGCCAAAGTTTTTATGGTTCTCCTGTGTTAACCTACATGCAGCCTATTGGCTAAGAATGCTTCATTGTTTTTCAATGCAGTTTTCTCTATTTTTTCACTAGAGTTTGCTACTGCGTACTTCCCCAAGCCTAGTTTTAGGAGCTTGGGTACTTATTTATGCTCTATTGTAGTATTTAAAAAAAAAAAAAAAAAAAAAAAAAACTTCATAGAAATAAAGCATTTTAGCCTGTTTTTAACATGATAGCCTGCATGACTGTTTGTTACACATGTATAATGTGTATATATATTTTATATATGCTCCGGGGTCCCCGCACAAGGGCGGGAATATTCAATGTTTATGACTATTGATGAGGATCCCCTGGAAGAGAACCAGAACGACACAACATGACAATATTAAAATGGTGATGATGAGAGTGAAGCATAAGAATAACGCTATCATATTGCCACTAGAATCGATGGACTATTTTCTATCTGAGTTATAATTTGAGCACAGCTTGTTAAGCTCTAATTCTGCCTTTCAGGTTCCCCCAGGAGGACATCGACCCTCATATCTGAGCAAAGGCCTGTAGTCTGTGTTAGCATCTGCAGCGAAGCATTCAGCAATCAGCATACAGTTGTGGTTCCCTGGCTGGAATCACCCTCTTAACGTGTAATGGGACTAGGACGTGTTTTTATAATAACACAGCTAATGTTCTAAGAAAATGTCCCTACGTAAGGATGTGTATATTCTACGAATGTTGGAGACTAAACTTCTACCACGTTCACTGGCAATGTACCAAACTGTAGCCTTGACTGAAGCACAAAGTGATCAAGAATGTCTTGTTTGAGAACACAGTGCTGGGCTAAGCAAAACAGTTAGCTAGAAGAAATTAAAACAAGACCGTAAAACTGGTTATTGTAAAAATAATGCGAAGCCGAATAAAATATATCTAGGTCAAAGTGCACAGCGGCCTAGTGTATTAAACTAACGTGCATGGAGCTATAGCCAAAATGGCTACACAACAGTATCTGAAGGGAGTTCCAGTCCCCTTGATTAGACCTGCATTCCAGGTGCTCTCTAATGGAAGCTATGTGACTATTAATAGTGAGAGCTGTTGAGGAATGCGAGACGGAATTGCTTACGTCGTTTCGGTCTCCCAGATTGTTGCCTGCTGTGGGAATGTTCTTTTTCCCCCTACACAACAGATGAAAGTAGCAGATATTTGGCTTCATATGTTTGACAAGTTAAGCAGACTAAAGGCTTTATTGTTTCAAAAACATGTGGCGCTGACATCTGCAAGCAAGACCTATGCGCTCCAAGTGGCGATTACAAACCTTCTGAGACACTTTGGTGAACTCGTGGGACGAATTTTTAACACATCTTGTACTACTGGCATTGTACATTTCTTTAAGGCTGTTGGTTCTGGTTTCGTTAACACCTTCTCCTCTACATTTGGAGTAATACCTTCAGTCATACAATCGATATTTTTGAGTATTTTCAGGGGATTTCTGATTACTTTGGCTATGATAGCAGGCATCTTGCTGTTTTTTATTCGCAGTGGCTGTCCCATCACAACAAAGAGGACTGAAAGCATTTCCACCGGCGCAACTTTATTGTGGACGCATGATGCAGTATTTCGGATCCCCACTCCTGGAACAACAGGAGTGGAAGAGGTCTCTGTCATTCAGACGGGTTTTGGATTGTTTGCAGCGCTCATTTCGATGCCTCTGGTGCCTTTTCAAATGTGCACTGAAAGTTTGTCTTTCTACGCGACGCTTACTTTTATTGGAAGCTGATCTGTTGATGTTCTCCCTGAGGGCTCATTACCAGACATGAGCGTTGAGGGTGCGTTTGCTATGGGAAGCAGTCTATGAGCTGCCCTTCATGGATCATGCAGCTCTTGACTTAGCATTGGGCACAACATGGAATGCTGCTGCCTCGACTGGAGCTCAGGCTTTGGAACATGAGGGCTGTTTGGTTTTCCTTGGGACCGATTTGGTCACATTATCATCTGCCGAAGCGGAACATTTTCTTGCTTCAATTGTCCCGGCTGTAATTGGAGATTTTAAAAATGACATTGACTTTTTAATTTGGTTTCACTGGCACTACTGCTAAGCTTCTAAATTGACCTTTTCTAACATTTGACATGCTCAAGTAGGTTGTTACAATTGACAATTATGTCTATATGTTTTAAATCATTGCATCTTAGTTGCTTTTAATTAGGAACTAGGCTGCTTTACCACTTTTGAACCGAAAAGTGGAGGGTGTTACATAGCCATTTTATTGGTGTCTTTGGGTACGTTATTTTAGCACGTAGGCCTGCTGCTTGTTCCTTTTAGCCTAGTGACATTTTATTCTGCTTCATTTTATTATTTTCGAATCGCCACGTTTGTGGTAGTGTTTTCTTTTCTTTATCTAGTTGTCCTTTCGTCTAGGAAAGCATTACATTTCTTAGCATACCAAGAGCAGATGAACTGATTGATAAATTAGGTGCAGCCAAATTCCTAAGTACCTTTGACTTGACAGAAGGGTACTGGCAAATTAAAATGGCACCTGGAGAAAAAGAGAAAACTGCATTCTCAACACCGGATGGGCATTGTCAGTTTACTGTTATGCCCTCTGGTTTAAAGAATGCCCCTGCCACATTCCAAAGGTTGGTGAATCAAGTCCTTGCTGGCTGGGAGTCCTTTAGTGCAGCATATCTAGATGAAATTGCTGTCATTAGCTCCAACTGGCAGGATCACCAGGTCCACCTGAAGAAGGTTTTGCAGGCCCTGCAAGCAGCAGGCCTCTCTATCAAGGCATGCAAATGCCAGGTAGGGCAGGTCACAGTGGTTTACTTGGGACACCTTGTAGGTGGAGGCCAAGTGCAGCCATTACAAACCAAGAGCCAGACAATTCTGGACTGGGAAGCTCCAAAAATCCAGACTCAAGTCAAGGCATTCCTTGGCTTGACTGGGTACTATAGGAGGTTTGTGAAGGGATATGGCTCCATAGTGACTCCCCTCACAGAACTCACCTCCAAAAAGATACCTAAGAAGGTTAACTGGACCTTAGACTGTCAAAAGGCCTTTGATACCCTAAAAGAAGCTATGTACTCAGCACCAGTTTTGAAAACTCCAGATTATTTTAAGCAATTCATTGTGCAGACAGATGCCTCTGAAGATGGGATAGGAGCAGTCCTATCCCAAACCAATGATGATGGCCTTGACCAGCCTGTTGGTTTTATTAGCAGGAGGTTACTCCCCGAGTAGCAGCATTGGAGTGCCATTGAGAGGGAGGCCTTTGCTGTGGTTTGGTACCTGAAAAAGTTGAAACCATACATGTTTGGTACTCACTTTATAGTTCAAACTGACCACAGACCTCTCAGATGCCTCATGCAGATGAAAGGAGAGAACCCAAAACTGTTGAGGTGGTACAGGGAATGGACTTTGAAGTGGAACACAGACCAGAGACTGCCCATGCCACTGTAGATGGCCTTTCCAGGTTCTTCCACTTAGAAAATGAAGACTCTATTGGGAAAGGTTAGTCTCATCCTCTTTCTTTTTGGGGGGAGGGAGGGGGTTGAGGTGGTACAACCAACGCCAGTCTGGATCCAGGACTGGATCCATGGGTGTGCCGAGGCCATCGGTGCTTAACCTGAAGGTGCCCCTTTTGAATCCATGTGGTCCGAAGGCGCTCTGGCAGTCAGTCAGGCTGCCCAGAAATAAGGCCCATGGCCTTGTAAAACTCTCAGAATGGGGCAGGGGTTGTTCTAGCTCCCAGATACTGAGAGAGGTGCTGAGTCAGCTCAGGCTCCTCGGAACGGGGTGTAGAGTGCTGATGCTCCCTCATCTGAAGACGGAAGGGGGGGCGGGGAGTTGAAGAATGCTTCGACTTCATGTTTTTCTTCTCGTGCCTTGACTTACCCGATCACCACGAGGACCAGGAGTGGTATGACGATGATGGAGCACTCCGCAACCACTCCCAGAACCTTCCTCTTAACCGGGACCTCGACCTGCAGAGTCGAGTGCCGGGCTTCCATCAGCTTCAGGGAGCGCTCCCTCAAAGCCTTCTAATGCAGGGCTTGACACTCCGCATGACTTAGGGTCGCGGTCACACTCCAGGCGCCAAGGACACATAAGAAGCGGATCTGTCAGGGACATCGCCCATTGGCAGGAACCACAGGGCTTAAACCCAATCTTCCTTGACGACAGCCTCAATGCACAAGAAGTTGAAAACTGAAAAAATCTTCAACAAAAGTCCAAAAAAGATCAGTCAAAAAGTGACTGAGTGGTAACTCTCTTCCGATCAGTGTTAGCTGGCGCAGAAAGAAAAGAAAAGGCGTCAGCAAGCTGGGATGGTGCTCCACGTCATCATATCTGGCGTGCACAATACCAACGACTGATGTGGAGATGATCAACGTCACATAACGGCTTGCAGGGGTACTGCTCAGAAAATTCTCCGGATCCAGTCTGACGCCTGGGGCAAATTCAAAGTTAAGGACTCTGCAACTAGAAGTCTCAGATGCACAAATTAAGAAAGCAATAGGAAATTACACTAATAGTTGAGGACACTACACAAAAGCTCATAATATAACAATAGCTGGCAAAATATCTATAGAGCACTATCTGAACTGGGACACTTTTTCCACGTGCAACAGCCAACATGCTCCAGCTGCACTGGGAGCAAAGGTGACATGCCGACAGTGCATGATACTTCCACAGTGGCTATTTTGTGGTAAGTGTCTAAAATGCTCCGTAAGTAGTAGCAGACCACATGCAAAGGTTGAACTGCATCGCCTGCTAACCCATAGGCGATGCAGTTCATATGCAACTGCTGGTGTGCTACCTCTGTAATTCTTAAAGTGCACCTTGTGTAGTGACCTTTATACTACATATACAATGTGTTCCTTTTCCAATTATTGATGCGATACGTGTGCATTAGCTGCAGGGCTGACATACAACGTATACAGTGGCTGACGTGCTGCACTCTGCTGCATGCACACACCGTGCAACAGTTGAAACATTCACTTGCAATGGCAGACGTACAAGCTTACATGCTCCTAATGCACTGGCTGATGGACTTTTTCAGTAACATTTTTAAGTGGAACCAATAATTTTGCTGAAATACCTGTTAAACACGCACATTTCTTGCTACTCGTTTATTTATTTTAATTAAAAGAACACTTATTTTCGCACAGTGGTAATAATTCAGTGACATCTGGCTTTAAAGTGAACGTGAAAGCAGTGCCTCTGCGTACATGTAATATATAAACTTGTAAATGCTAGCAAAATATCTGGTATGAGGTAGTACGAAAAGGCATGTCATCTGCCCACAGTGATCGCAGTGAAGCCCTGAGCACCTGCCGTGGGGGACACTGCAGCCCATGATATAACGATGCCTTGCTGAACTGTAGATGTCACTTATGACGCAGGTGACAAACGGCAGGTCTGGCAACTCACTTTCCATTTTTAGATATTTCTAACTTTTACTTGTTGTGACAAGACCCCAAATGGATTAAATCCAAGCATGCGATCTGACACCACG
The DNA here is from genome assembly GCF_031143425.1 of Pleurodeles waltl. Lineage (NCBI taxonomy): Eukaryota > Metazoa > Chordata > Amphibia > Caudata > Salamandridae > Pleurodeles > Pleurodeles waltl. The sequence goes on along the minus strand of NC_090440.1, from coordinate 156,800,051 downwards.
GTAGACCGGCTGCTATTTGTTGATTACTATTGATTTTCTTTGATACTTCATTTAAAAATCAATAACTGGGAAGAAAAATAGGCCTGGTTTACACATACTTAAACATCCCATTGTAGGCTGCGAGGGGATATAGCTTTGGCAGAATACGGGCATCCAATTATGAGGAAAGCTCTTAACAGGTGAAAGCAGGGGCTGCTGGTCGATATCTCAGTTTTCATTCTCAATCAGCAGAAGTGGCTATAAATTAGGCTCATCTTTGTTATTTTCTCGACATCTCAGTCACAAACACCTCCAGCCGGAACAAGATTTGCATAAAATAATATAACGCACCGTAGAGTCTGAGCCTTACCTGGCGTTCATGCGTGCCTTCAGCTTCTTCACTTTCTTCTTAGCCTTGTGTCTCTCATCGCTGTCCTTTGGAAGAACGGGAGGGGCGGGGCTCTCTATCACAATATCAACAATGTACTTCTTCAAAGAGAGATGCTCCTGCACGAGATATTAAGGTAATTAAGAAAAAACCTTTCCACTTGACTTGAGCAGCATTAAATCACAGACAACAGCAGTAAAAAGCCCATCTATAAGGTTGTTTATTTGGCCTCTAGACGTATATGGAGGTAATGTTACAGAGACAGTAATTAGATAAAGTTCTCAGCAATATTAAGGCGGGCCAGAACGTAAATAACTCATGAATATTTTCAATTTCAAAGAGTACAAACTCACAAATCACTGGGTGGAGACCAATTCTTTAATAAAAAGGCATAATGTTTACACAGTCGTGTTAGCCAACGGTTGTACAAATTCTAATCTACCTTTTATGGCCAAGAGACCTTTGAAAGTAGTCACAACCCGATTCAGGGCTAGTGAAGTAATGAGAATGTGTGGACAACATTCAATCAGATGCCAGAAGCCCCAATGTCCTAGTTGATTTCTTGAGCAAAAACCTATACCTGGGGATGAAGAGACATCAGTGATCTGGGCCTAACACAGCATTCAAAGAGATCCGCACTATCAATTTTTCTTTAAACCAGTTCATAAACTGTGCAAATCATTGTGTCCCACAAATTGCCTTCTATGATGTTGCCCATTGACTACTCGCTCTATGATTCTTTTTATTCTAAATTTCCGAATCATCGGAGCTCTGAGTGATAGCAAGGTAAAACAAAAAGTAGGATTTAAGGCTGCATACCACTGGTATTCCACAACCAATTAACGCTTATTCAATTGTTTGCATTTCAAAAGCGTTTATCTGAGGTATGTCCTCTCCCCAGAAATGCCAAAAATGTGTCCATCCATGTACCTCTTGTTGGATTGGAGTCCTGCTCTGTTACGGTGGCTGCATATAGCATGCTCCACTTGATTTTTATGATACAATAAATACTTTTTCTCAATTAAGTTGCTTTAACTCCCTCACAAATGTAAACGTACTTACTTATTTTAAGTAAAGCCTGGGACATACTACTATTTCCCCTAGCTACACAGAAAAGGTGCTGGTCCTCACAGAAGTCCCAGCAGCTATTATCAAGTGGGCCCAGCAGTCATTAGCTAGACATCCCCCTGCCCATTAGGAGAATGTAAACAGTAGACCGTCGTAACTGGCAGGAATCCTCTTTGCTAGGTTTAAACCCTACTATCTGATTCAGTTCTTGAGGTATAGTTGCCATTTAGTGCACTCACTTTTCATTCTGATAAAGTGAGACAATATATTAAATTAATGTTTCTTAACTACAACAGGGTTAGGCAACTCTAAATACCTCTGTAGGACTGAGTTAAAGGATTCACAGATTTCATTCTCACTTCATTCATTAAACACAATTCTATCAGTTTCAGCAAACTTTCCAAACTATGCCCTAATCCCGAGGAACAACTGTGATGTACAAGTTACTTACCTTCGGTAACAAAGTATCTGGTAGAGACATATCCTAATTGCAGATTTCTTACCTTACAGTTTTCCCCCAGGCATCAGACTGGATCCCGAGATTTTTTCTTTGAGCAATACCCTTACACGTTGGCAGGTGGCGTCGGTAGACTCCACAGGCGCCGTTGGCGTCATAGTCGCCGTGATGACGTCAGGAGAAGTACACAGGCGCCACCTTTGAGCAGCGACGTCAGTTTCTTTTCACCTTAGAATAGATACCCATGCAATGCCATCCTCAGAGGTGGGCTGCGGACCAAGATAATACTAGAAAGTCCTGCAGGACCTAACAACCAAATTAGCCGACCCTACAGACCAGACTGTCCAGGCAGTTAATGTTTAATAAACGTGTGCAGGGATGCCCACATAGCTGCCTGGCACATATCCAGGACAGTTACTCCGCGTGCTAACGCCGTGGAAGCAGCAGTTGCTCTGGTGGAATAAGAGCACAAGTCCTCAGAGAGTTGCTTCTTTGTCAGAGCGTAGCAGATTCTGATGCAAAGAAGTACCCATTGTGAGATGGTACATTTTTGCACCACCTTCCCTTTCTTCGCACCTACATATCCAACAAAGATTTGATCATCCACCCGGAAATCTTCAATGCGATTGAAATAGAATGCCAATGCTCTTTTTGGATCCAGGCGGTGGAGTATCCTCCTCATGAGAAGGATGTGGAGGTGCGTAAAAAGTAGGCAAAGTGAAGGACCAGCCTACATGAAAAGGCAGAACGACTTTGGGAAGGAAGCCTTAGTGCGTAACACCCAGTGCTTAATTTGTAAATAAAAACGTGCCAGTGCTCAGAGCTCTCCTCTGAAACACGCAGCTGGTGCAATTAAATGTGCAAGCACGGAATTCTGAGGCAGCATAATCCTGAAGCCATCTCGGGCCTCTTCAATACATTGAAAGCCATTCCCTGCCCCCCAGCTCACTCTTGCAGCTTTCTCTCTTTGTGGCGCTTCTTCGTTTTTCTCTTCCTCCGTCTTTGACAAATGTGTCTTTTGCTTGCAGCAAATGCTTGAGGCAGAAGACTAAGCACCGGCCCTCAAAAATAAGTGCCGGTGCTCAGCACCGGAAACAACAAGCACAAATTAAGCACTGGTAATACCACTTTGTCAGGTGCACAGACAAAAACGGGGGCTCAGAAGAGAGCCTGAAGCTCACTCGCCCTGCAAGCAGAAGAGATGGCAACAAGAAAAACAATTTTGAAATTAAGGAGCCGTAAGGGACAATTGTGCATCCGCTCAAAGGGAGTACATATTAAGTAAGTAAGGACAAGATTGAGGTCCCACTGAGGCATGATAAACGGAGTGGGAAAAAACAAATGGGAGAGGCCCTTAAGAAATCTACTAACAATAGGAGACTTAAAGAGTGAAGGCTGATCAGGCATCCTAGAAAGGCTGCACAGATCCCACAGAGAGTGAGTATAACAGCCCAAAAGGCATGCAGTGTTCACTGACCGCAGCGTGAGACTGGAGGAATAAAATATCTTCTTCCCAAATTGTGCCAGACTTTTCCATTCCCGATCCGGATGTGCAGAAGGGAATACGCCCAAGGATGAGGATACCTGGATGACAAGGCTCTCAGGCGTGGGGTGTTGGGATAGGAATTTAGGGTCGTTCAGGGCAGGCCGATGGCGGCGTGCGATTGTCCTATTCACAGGAGCCCCTGTGTTGGGTTTGGACCAAGTATCCAAAAGGACATCGGTGAGGGCTTCACTGAATGGAAGAAGAGGCTCAGGTGTGGAAGCACCTGGTTGAAGCACCATCGTCAGGAGATTAGACCTGACATGAACAGTAGGCAGCTCAGGGCCGAGTACCTCAGCCACCCTACTGACCACAATGGCTTAAGTCGCTCCTCTGCCATAGCCACGGTAGGAGCAGACAGCATGCCAGCACCTGGGGTGATATCCAGACCACTGGCCCCACCCAACTCCTGTGCCCAGTCCAAGTTAGGGTCATCCTGGTATTCATAAGGGTCCAGAGAACCCTTCAATCCTTCCCTGAATTTGTACCCATAAGAATAAGGGTCAGAATTCAACCTGGGATGAATAGGTCCCTTCGAAGGAAAAGGCGGCGGCCAACGCCGGTCTGACTCAGAGTCATCGGGGATCAGGATTGGGTCGACGTTGATGGCGGGCACCACCGATGTTGGGAGCATTGACAATTGAACTGGCGCCGGGAAAGGTCTCAATGGTACGTCTGGTGTTGGTGCCGATCCGGGAGCGGATCTGGAGGGGACTTCGGTGGCTGGAGCCGGAGCTGCCGGCGTGGAACTGGAAGGCTCCCCATCCGAACCCCTTGGGCCCGAAGGCACCGTAGCAGAGTCGGACTTCCCATAAATGAGGCGCATGGCCTCATAAAACTCTTAATTAGGCAGGGGTCACCCCGGCTTCAGGAAACTCAGGGAGGCACAGCGCGGACCTAAAGGCAGGCTCCAAAGACAGAGGCCTCGAGTGTCGACACTCCTCACGCGTCATATGAGCTGAGCAACAGGATGAAGTCGAAGGATGACGGGATTTCTTCGACTTCTTCTTACCTTGACCTGAAGACTTATAAGAAGACGAGTGGTGGTGGCTCTGCAACCGGTCTCGAGACCTTCCCCTTGAGCTAGACCGGTATCTTTGTGGAGTCGATGCCGGGCCGCCATAAGCTTGAGGGACTGCTCCCCTCAAGGCCTTCGGGTGCATGGCCCGGCACTTGGAGAACGACTTCAGGTCGTGGTTGCGCTCCAGGCAACACAAACAGACCCGATGCGGATCCATCACCGACATCATGCGGTGACAGTCCTCGCACGTTTGAAGCCAGTCTTTGGGGACATCCCTCGCCAACAATCACAAAAAATCGACAAAAGAGTCAAGGTCAGTAAAAAATTGACCAAGGGTAGCTCTCTCCAGATCAGCGCATGGCTCGGAAAAGAAAATAACTGACATCACTGCACTGAAGCAACGTCTATCTACTACTCCTGACGTCATCACGGTGACTACGACACCTGCAGAGTCGACCGACACCATCTACCGACGCGCAAGGGTATTGCTTGAAAAAAAACTCTCAGGATCCAGTCAGATGTCTGGGGGAAAATTCTAAGGTAAGGAATCAGCAACTAGAAGTCTTTATCAGATACATGAGATTGGCCTGTGATGCAACATGTTAAAGAGCCAAAGCAAGCAAATACTTTCCTTTCAATTTGTCTCAAAGCCTGAGAAACCTAGCATAGCTTTGGCTTTCTTCTATGAGGAGTCATGAATTCTCAATGGTAACTCCTCGCTATTGAACTTACTATGCCCATATGTTAGTTCTCCTTTCTACACACTCCTAAAAAACAATGCAATTTCAAAATGCAGAAGTGCATACGTTTTGTAGTGGGTATGCAATGTGCACAACTGAACTTTTATGGGTAGAGCAGATGATTCCATTATGTGTTCTCTCTACTTCAGGTAGGGAGAAAGAGGGAAAAAGAGTCTGTGAGAGAAAGAGATAGAGAGACAGAGAGAGAAAAGATCAGTTCTTTTTAATTCCCACTTGCTCTCACATACATACATGCTGAAGAATAATTACCTCTTCCAATTTAACAATGCAAGAACACCGATCTAACGAGGAAGTTTGCTCATCCTTTTTTCAAACCACAATCACAGAGTTAGTTGCTACTAAATGTGATTGGATAATGTTAGGTCATGATAAATGTTGTGTATTTCAGTTTGAGTTATGTTTTAATCAAGTACATACAATTGTGAGTGGATGATATTGAGAGTAATTTGTCAAGCTTTCAGGAAGTCTTAGAAATGCTAAAAGAAAACGATCCTGATGCTCGTGGTATTAGGTGGTCATTCTAATCTAAAAGTAAACACACTTGCAAATTACAACACATTGTAGGAACAGTAAGTGGCGCATAATGTACCTGATGCCGTTTGGATATAGGGTAATTTTCATTGTTCACGAAGCAATCAGGCTTATTATTAGAAGAGAATAATTTGATTTGCCTGAATGGTCTCCTTTCCTAGAGAGTGTTCAGCAGATTCTACTTTCTGTTATGGGTTGCAAAATCTCATACTGATTTGATTTGTGGGTTCTTAGAATATTTGATATTTTTAGACTATGAGATTGAAAAGAAAGCTTTAGCGACCAAAAGACACTAAACACACTTGTTTAAACACAATGCCCTAAGCAGGCTAAGAATTCTATTATTTTAGATGTTAGTTCACTTCAAAGTGTACAAACTTGTTTATCGGAGAAACTTATGAGGAGACTTTTAAAGATACAGCTTGAAATGGTAACAGCTCTGCTTTCAGACCTAATGAAAACATATCTGAGTGGTTCACGTAGGAAAGTCACTCTTTTTGGCATGGTTACCCCCACTTTTTGCCTATCAGTGTGTTTAAACTGTTTTCACCGGGATCCTGCTAACCAGGACCCCATTGACGGTGCTCTCTCCTCTAATTGTGGTTGCTTTGGTACCCCTTACACCTCACAAATAGCATATTGGTGTACTCCTGTAAGTCCCTAGTATATGGTTCTTAGGGTACCCTGGGCATTGGTACACCAGGGGTCCCCCCTGGGCTGGAGCATGTATTATGTCGCAGATGGGAGCCCATGCAAACTGTGTCGGCAGTCCTGCCATTTGTAGTCTGCGTGAAAAGGTGCACGCACCCTTTCACTGCTGGTCACTACACCAGGTTACTGTAAGTCACCCTTATGGTAGGCCCTTACAGCCCTAAGTCACCCTTATGGTAGGCCCTTACAGCCCTAAGGGTAGGGTGCAGGTTCCTGTGTGTGAAGGCACCCCTGCATGAGCAGAGGTGCCCATACGAACTCCAGTTCCAATGCATTGGACTTAGTAAGTGTGGGTAAGCCCTTTTACCCGTGTACTGGCCACAGCCACACTGTTGCAGCAACCAATGCTTGTTGACTACCTGTGATCCAGCAACATAATTGTAACCCCGAACCTAGGCTGTTTTGGTATCCAACATGTTGGAATCATACCCCAATACTAATGCCAGGCCTCCAGGTGGCCACCTGATTCTGCAATCTTAGAAACAGGATGAGCAGAGGCCCCTGGGAGCATCTGGTTGGTCAGGAGAGGTGACTTATGTCAGTGACCACCTCACCTGATAGGTGGTCACCTACAGAGTGACCAAGCACCTGTTAGGGCTATTTAGAGACTCCCTTGCGGGTGGGTACCCAGATTTGACAATTAAGACTCCACCAGGACTCCTCAGCATTGACCTCTCTTGCTCCTGGCCACCGTAACCACTGCTGGACTTCACAGGAACCAAACAAGCCTCCAACTCCTGAGACGAACTCGCCTTGCAACATAGTTTCTTTGGCTCCTTTAAGTAATTGCAACATTTTGACTGCTGTGCATCCTCTGGGGTTGGAAGGACTTCAGCTGCACTAAAGAAGCAAGAAGGAATCTCCCTTGGGGTGAAGGAGTCCGCATCCGCAGGCACCTAGGGCAACGATGACCGGCTGCTGGGATCTGCTCTCAACAAACTGCATTGATCCTCCAACACAGGTGAGGGTCTTGAGTGGTCCTTTCAGCCCTCTGTCCAACTTGGGAGACGGTGAGCCCATGCCTCTCCTTGCAGGACAGCACACCTGTGCACCGTGACTCTTACAGCAACCAAGGCTTGTTGACTTTTGCTCCACCCGATCTTCAGGCTCCAAGTAGCCCCGGCCTCCAGCCCTTCATCCTTGCAAGGACAGTCTCTCCTCTGCTGCTCCAGCAACATGCGACTCCTCTTCCAGGTGTGCTGACTGGTCCTCACTGTAACTTACTGAGCCCGCTGCCAGTGGGTTGCCTGTGGGGGTTACAACTACTTCTGCTGGCTCTTCCGACTGCGGAGGGTCGGCCCGGGCTCCCCTCCAAGGGTCAAGTCCCCTGGACCTTGCTTGTCCTCTTCTTCTCTGCAAATCCCCGTCTGACCAGATTTGCATTTGCCAAGGTTTGCTGGTGGTCCTCCTGACCACTGACCATCTGTGATCCAGCGACGGGCCTGGGACATCATCTGCATGACTCCAAGGACTTCCCTGTATCTCTTAATCTTCCCTCGTCTACCCAAATCTTCATCCACAGAAGGGTGGGTAGTGGCTCCTGCCCCAGCTGGACACTCCTGCATTGACTGGACTCTGTTACCTTCTCTTACAGGTCTTCTTCTGGAATCCATTGTTGGGTTCCACTGGCCTGCTCCTGGTCTTGCAATCTTCCTTTCCAAAGTCCCCTTGTTCTTTGGGAAGAACAGATAACTTACCTCTGCTTTCCTGGTGGTTGGGGGTCACCCAGGTACTCACCTCTTGGGATCTCGAGTTCTCCCAGCTCCTTTATAACTATTCCACATCCTTGGGTGGGGGACCTAACTTCACATTCCAGTATTTTAGTATATGGTTTGGCCCCTCCTCCCCAATAGGACCCTAGCTGTTTTCTGCTATTTCTTGCCAATGCTGGTTATTTTTCTATGCTAATTCCTAATACTTACTGTGTATATATAAGTGTGTACTTTCCAACAGTTGGGGGCATACCTATAAGTAATCTAGTTCAGTGTTACAGTAATAAAGTTCCTTTATTTTTGAAACACTGTGTGGTTCCTTTCATGTGAGATAAGTTACTGCGTGACTACTGTGGTATTGCAAGTACCTTACATTCTTCCTCAATAAGTCTTGGCTGCTCAACACAGCTACCACTAGAGAGCCCTGGCTTCCAAGACACTGCCTCACTAATAGGGGTTGCCTGGACCTGGTATAAGGTGCACACACCATAGGTGTTCAAACAGTTAAATCATATGAGGAATATGGTAGTTTATCGTATTACGGAAGTCATGTCAACATTTTGTCATTCTCGTGTCACAGATTTAGATAAAAATACAAACTGATAGTAAGCAAATTAATGTTTACAAATATTGGTAAGGGTCCAAAGGAAATACAAGCACCATCATACAGATGTAAATTTTCAAGAGCTTAGAAAGGCAAGTAGTGCATATGGTAGCAACAGAAAAGAGTGCAAAAATAATAGTAATGTTTACAATTGACAGAAAATGAAACAGTTGATTCCAAAGAGTTTTGGTTCTTAGTTAACACTCAGTCAAGCAGAATGCCAAAATAACTTGAATATGCTGCAACTGAAAGGTCTTGGTCTAATTTTAACATAGGCAATGATAGTAAGGTTGAAGAGGAGTTGTTTTTTTATTTTAAACTCGGATCGTTTAATACGATACAGACAAAGCTTGTATGTTCTATTATGCCAAAAACGAATAAGTCTAAGGCTAGTCGTCTGTAACAGTTGCTACAAAGGGCAAGTATTCTATTCCATATAATCATTAAACCCATTCATAAGAAAGGAAGCAGAGAAGATCCTTCTGATTAGATTGTTTTCTTTAGTCGATGCCATAGTATACATTTATGCATGAATTGTGCTAAAACGAAAAACCTGTGTGCTGAAGAGTTAAATCTTGCGACTTATGAGCAACCAAGGCTTAGGAAAAATATTTTCACCACAGTGTAGCATTGTGGGCAATTGCACTGAGGTCCACAGTGACAGCGCATCACTGAATTGCTACTTCTTGGGATGTCATTCTGCTTTGAATCGGGAATGTCCTTATTCCTCAGAAACTGCACTTCGATATTGGGCTCCGCTTGCATTTGACATAAAGAGACGAAGAATGCACTGAAAGAGGGACGTGTCAAGCACTTTCGGATTATAGTTAGTGGATTTCTTGCAGCTTTTCTTTGATGTCAACTTTTTTCACTAGAACGGGACGACGCGTAAAGTGCGTCTCTTGAATACTGACGATTTATTTATTATGGATGTAGGCCAAAGGGCCTACAAGGAAAGCTACTAATTTTCAATCAGTATTGTTGAGAGAATAATTTGATAACCAAAAAGGACAAAACTAAAGCTACGATTTTTCTCAAGGTAATCTCAAAACGTGCCTTGGTGGTTGTCAAATGTAAAGCTTCTGTAGTTGATAATGTATACATATTTGGATATAACCTTATCTGCAACCTTGAACTGAGCGGCGCAAACCAAACAAATGTTTCGGCAATGTTTAATGGCCTTAGACGTTTAGAAAAAAAATGTAGAGGCTTTTTCATCAATCCCGCTGCTTTAAGCTATTTTGGGCAAAGTTATTCCGCGGGCCCTGGGCTGAATAGTCAACAACTGATGACAGACCTAGCATCATGAGATAAAGTCGCTGGCTGACATTATTCCAACAGCACTTCGACTTTTATGATGCAAGCACCGAGACTGGAGCTACATTTCATGTCTTGGGCATTTTAGGGCCAGCACGCTCATACATCTGCTTAATGGCCCTGCATTACAAGAAACGCTCTTCTGCTTGTGCTCACAGGTAGTAGCAAGTAAATCCAAACCCTTTAAGGTAAAGTTGGCAGCACAAAAAATGTGGTTATTGACAGTTAACTGAGGTGAAGACTGACAATGTCTAAGGAAACAGTATCAACAATTTTTAAGAGCTCAGACTTATGATTATAAAGAGCAAAATGATATATTTGAAAATATTTATTAGGTAAAACATCTGTCGTTCCGTTCCTAATTACAATGGGGACAGTGGAAACGTTTTTCATTTTTGGTGAATAACCCAGAGTGGACTATGCAATTACCAATGTGTGCCTTAGAATATGGGGTACATCTTGGTTGGAAGATTCACGGCTTCATGTCCATATTTCCAACAGAAAAGGAAGATGTGTATGCAAGTTGTATCTAAAATCTGCTGGCACTTCATTAAACGCTTCTTCGTTTCTTGATCAACGAAAACATTTTATGAAGTGTATTTAAGAAATATATCTGTAGATCAAGATTCATGGCAGTTTGTTTGTTATTCTAAAATCCATATGGGGTTATAGTTACTGTAAATGTACATTTGTATAAGCTCTTTTTAAGCTGATGATGGTATGATTGACTCAGTGTATATGTTACAGATAATAACCTAATAAATGAATATGAAAAATAAATAAATACTTTTCCTAAATGGAATGCAAAGCTGAGGCACTTGAAAATGCAATTAGGGTCTCTCTTGACCGGATTCTGGGTTCACCGCTCCAGATAAGGACAAGGACATAAGGTCAGTAGTACAAATTGTTTTAACAGACAGGGGTGATCAGCTCTAGTTTTTGACTTGTGGCAGAGATTGTTAGGGTTGCCACGTTCCACACAGTGGATCCTCCAGGAGTGAGCTCAGAGAATTGCAAGCTGAAGGTAGATATCTCTTCAGCTACTGACAGACAGGCATGAGTTCATGTGTTCCTGAACATCAGAGAAGCTGCTCTTCAGAGAGTATAAAAACTGCAAGTGATCGAAAAGGAGGTGATATCAAGAAGCGTTTGTTACACAAACATTTGTTCTAGCTCCTGTTTAGTCTCTAGACAAAATAAAATGGCATACAGCTTTGAAAACCCGAGGCACCACATGACTTTCTACAGCTTCAAAGTTAAGTAGGATTAGTAAATTCAATAGTCTCTTTGGTATAGACTCAATCTACCCATATATTCCTCACAGTTTCAATATTCCCTAGGCATCAGACTGAGTCCAGAAATTTTTCTAGCACAGTACACCTGCACCATGTGGCTTCACCAAAGCTGAAAGTGATGTGCGTGGTGCCTATAAAGGTGACACCCCAGTCCACTTACGTCAATGTTTTTCCGTGACTTTCCACCCCAGAAGCACGGAGCCATGAACAACAGTGACTATTGGTGTGTGAATCAAGGGCCCCTAAAAAGGAAGCAACCCTCAATCTAAAAATCCATTCACAGAGCAGGGGGGTGGGTGGGTCGGTAAGGAACTTACAGCTAGATGAACAAGTTACTTACCTTGGGTAACGCTTTATCTGGTAGAGATTTTGAATTCCCTGGTGTCAGCTTTAAATCCGGAATCTTTTTGCTGAGCAACACCCTGCACGCGTCGTCGTTCGGCTCCGTGTGCATCGTCCGGCTCTGTGTGGCTTGGTTGGCTTCGTTGGAGCCATCTGTGACGTCACGGTCATCTATATAGACGCCACCTCGGCGTGCATACATCAGTTCTTTTATCCACAGAACTTCCACGCCAGAAGCACAGAGTCATGGATGGACCCAACATTGGTCTGTGCAAAACTAGGGCCCTGAAAAGGGATAAACCTTAACCCTACTAGTCATATCTGCAAAGCTGGGCGGCACGGGTGGGTGTAAGGAATCTGCAGCTAGATAGAGTCTCTACCAGATACTTCGTTACCGAAGGTAAGTAACTTGTTCATCTGATAGAGACTTCTAGCTGCAGCTTCCTTACCTTAGAATAGATACCCAAGCTACAACCCATGGTTGTGGGTCTGAAGGAGATTTTATTTTATTTTATTTTTTATATAAGGAAGTCCTGCAAGACAGAACAGGCAAAATGCCCCTCTCTCCTCACCTGGCTATCCAGGCAGTAGTGCTTCGCAAACGTGTGTAAAGAAGCCCACGTTGCGGCCTGACATATGTCCACCACCGGTACGCCACGTGCTAACGCAGTGGTAGCAGCTTTCCCCCTAGAGGAATGAGCTCTCAAGCCCTCAGGAGGCTGCTTCTTCGCCAAAGCGTAGCATATTTTTATACAGAGAACGACCCAGCGCAAAATGGATCGTTTCTGTACTGCCCGACCCTTCTTTGCACCAACATACCCCACAAAGAGTTGGTTGTCCACCCGGAACTCTTTAGTGCGGTCAAGGTAGAACGAGAACACTCTTTTTGGGTCCAGTCAATGGAGCCGCTCCTCTTCCTTAGAGGGATGCAGTGGTGCAAAGAAGGTGGGCAGGGTGATACTTTGACCCAGATGGAAAGGGGTCACTACCGTGGGGAGAAAAGAGGCACGAGTTCTTAACACCACCTTGTCAGGATATATCATTAGATAAGGGGGTTTAGAAGATAAAGCCTGCAGCTCACTCACTCTCCTGGCAGATGTAATTGCCACCAAAAAGGCTGTCTTAATAGTGACCATCCGGAGAGGACAGTTATGCAAGGGCTCGAAAGGAGCACACATAAGGAAGGTAAGATCCAGATTAAGATCCCACTGGGGCATAACGAAAGGCACAGGCGGGAACAGATGTACAAGCCCTTTCAAAAATCTCTGTACTATAGGTGATTTAAACAGAGATGGTAGATCAGGCAACTGAAGAAAAGCCGATAAGGCTGCAAGATAGCCCTTGAGAGTCCCCAAGGAGGAACCCTTCTGGGCGAGAGACAAAATAAACAAAAGGATGTTAGATAGAGAAGAATAAAGAGGATCAATAGACCTCTCTGAACAATAAGAAACAAAACGTTTCCAACGGCAGGCGTAGATCGACTTAGTAGAGGGATGCCTGGCTGCCAGAATAACATCACAGACCTCGGGAGCGAGGTCATAAACCATCAACTGTCGCCGCTCAATCTCCACACATGAAGGCGCAGAGTTGACAGGTTCGGGTGGAGAACCTTCCCCTGCTGCTGGGACAGAAGATCCTCCCGAAGAGGTAGCCTGGTTGGAGGACCAATGCTAATTTTGAGAAGCTCTGGATACCAAACTCTCTGTGCCCAATCCGGAGCCACAAGGATTACTTGGGCCCGGTCGTTCTTGATTTTCTTGAGAACTCTGGGCAGAAGTGGTATAGGCGGAAAGGCGTACAGGAGGCCTGAACTCCACTCGCGACGAAAAGCGTCGCCTAGCGATAGCCCCCTTGGAAACTCCAACGCGCAAAACTGCTGACATTGCGCATTCTCTTCGTTCGTCTGCTCTGGCGTTCAGAGAACCTGCCAGGTGTTGAACCACCAGGGTCATGCCCTGCTGTTCCAGCCATGTCCAGAGGCGTAAAGCCTCTTGACAAAGGGTCCACAACCCCACACCGCCCTGCTTGTTGCAGTACCACATTGCGGTAGTGTTGTCCGTGAACACCTGCACCACCTTCCCTTTCACAAACGGAAGAAATGCTTTTAATGCTAGCCGGATCGCCCGAAGCTCCAACAAGATGATGTGGAGCCCAGATTCCGCCGAAGACCAGTGACCTCTGATCTCCACCTCCCCCAGATGGCCGCCCCATCCCAGAAGTGACACATCTGTCACTACCGTTGGATCTGGTTGGGGAAGGGAGAGGGGTCTGCCCTTGACCCACTCGCAGTTCACTAGCCATCACTGCAGATCTTCCGCAGTCCTCTCCGAGATCTGAACTACGTCGGTAAGATTTCCCTGATGCTGTGCCCATTGGAACTTCAGGTCCCACTGCAGAGCCCTCATTCGCCATCTGGCATGCTTGACCAACAGGATGCAGGAAGCCATGAGTCCCAGCAGCCTCAGAGTCTGTCTCATGAGATCCAGGATAGAGGCCGAAACATCGGTATCATAACCTGACTATCCTGGACTCGCTGCTCGGGAGGATAAGCCCGAAACTGCACTATGTCCAGAACAGCTTCGTAGGAAAATGGCCCTTGTTGCAGTTACCCCCCCACTTTTTGCCTGATATTGATGCTGAATTGACTAAGTGTGTGCTGGGATCCTGCTAACCAGGCCCCAGCACCAGTGTTCTTTCCCTAAAAATGTACCATTGTTTCCACAATTAGCACACCTCTAGCACACAGATAAGTCCCTTGTAAAAGGAACCAGTGGTACCAAGGACCCTGTGACCAGGGAAGGTCCCTAAGAGCTGTAGCATGTGTTGTGCCACCCTAAGGGACCCCTCACCTAACACATGCACACTGCCAGTGCAGATTGCTTTTTTCTCCTCACCAACACACACAAAGTCGACATGGCATCCCCCTCATGATGCCATGCCCACAAAATACTGCCTATGGCATAGGTAAGTCACCCCCTAGCAGGCCTTACATCCCTAAGGCAGGGTGCACTATACCACAGGTGAGGGCATGGCTGAATTAGCAATATAAGTCCCTTCTTAGCCATTGTAAGTGCAGTGTGCCCATATTAAGTATATGGTCTGGCGGTTTGTCAAAATGAACTTCACAGTTCACTAATGGGTACACTGAATACTGGGAAGTTTGGTATCAAACTTCTCAGCACAATAAACCCACACTGATACCAGTGTTTGATTTATTAAAAAATGCACAAAGAGGGCATCTTAGAGATACCCCCTGTATTTTACCCAATCCTCTAGCGTAGGACTGACTGGTCTGTACCAGCCTGCCACTAAGAGACGAGTTTTAGACCCCCTGGGTTGAGAGCCTTTGTGCTCTTCGAGGACAGAAACAAAGCCTGCTTTGGGTGGAGGTGCTTCACACCTCCCCCCTGCAGGAACTGTAACACCTGGCAGTGAGCCTCAAAGGCTCAGGCCTCATGTTACAGTGCCCCACGGTACTCCAGCTAGTGGAGATGCCTGCCCCCTGGACAAGCCCCCTCTTTGGGCAGCCAGTTCGGCGGGAAACTTAAGAAAAACAAGGCGTGACCACTTCAGCTGGGACCACCCCTAAGGTGTCCTGAGCTGAGGTGACCCCCTCCCTGCAGAATCCTCCATCTTGGTTTGGAGGACAGGGACCAATAGGGATAGGAATGTACCCCACCCCCCAAAGGCAGTGAACACAAGGAGAGTGTAGCCACCCTCAGGGAGAGTAGCCATTGGCTACTGCCCTCTGACCCCTAAAACGCCCCTAAATCTTGTATTTAAGGGCTCCTTGAACCAAGCTAGTCAGATTCCTGATGACCTCACAAGAAGGACTGCTCAGTGGAAACCCCGCAGAGCAAAGAAGGAGACAACAACTGACTCAGCCCCATCCCTACTGGACCGTCTCCTGCTTCAAAGAACCTGCAAAAGAAAAGCGACGCGTCCTGCAGGTCCAGCCTCCAGAGGACTGCCTGCATCACCAAGGATCAAGAAACTCCAGTGGACAGCAGCCCTTTCTAAAAAAAAAAAAAAAAAGAAGAAACCTCTTCTAAAGGACTTCCACCTCACTCCAGAAGCGTGAGTCCTAACCACTCTGCAACCGAAGCCCACGGCACGAGTCCAGGTGGCCCAACCGCCAAGAGAGGACCCCCAGGCGACGGCGAAAAAGTGCCCACCCTGGGTTGCCCGCTCCACCCCTCCATGACGACACCTGCAGAGGGAATGCCGCGGAACCCCCTGACCGCAACTGCCCTGGACGAAGATAACCGAGCCAAAGGACCCACTGCACCCGCAGCCCCCAGGCCTTGGAGAAATCTACACCCTGTGCAGCAACAATCAACAGGTGCACCCTGCACCTGGCTGCCCCAGTGCCGCTGAGGATGTGGGATTAGTGCCTACTTGGGGCCCCTCCAGTGCTTTCTTGAACCCCCCTGGTCTGCCCTCTGAGTCGCGGGTACTTACCTGCTGGCAGACCAAATTCCGAGTACCCCCTGTCTCCATAGGAGCCCACTTTAGAATTGCTCGTTTGACCTCTGCACCTGACCAGCCCAGTGTTGCTGGTGGTGTGTGGCTGGGGTTAACTTGAACCCCCAATGACGGACTACCTAAAACCCGGAGACTGGAACTGTAAGTCGTGTACTTACCTCTAAAACTGTACTTTACTTTCTTCCCCCCGGAACTGTTCAGAAAATGCACTGTGTCCACTTTTAAAATAGATATTCTCTGTTTTCTTAAAAACTGTTTACTTGACTAAAGTGAAACACAGTTACATTGATGTCTATGCTAAGTCCTTACCTGCAACAGTATTTACTTCTAAACTGAATCTTGTGGTTCTAGTTGTAAAGTAACAAAAACATATTTTTCTTTACCAAAGTCCTATTGGTCTGGAGTAAATTCACTGAGTGTGTTTATTCTGTTTCTTGTGAGTGTACAACAAATGCTTAACACTACCCTCTGATGAGACTAGCTTCTCTACCACACAAAGAGAGCATTAGTCTTATCTATTTTTGCTTCTGTCAAGCCTCTAGGGAACCCCTGGACTCTGTGCACACTATATCTCATTTTGATATAGTATATACAGAGCCAGCTTCCTACAAGCTCTGATAAAAGGGAGCTTCTGAAAGGGAGTCAGGGGGCACGTTTATAGTTAACCCCAGCGAATGTAGGAGGTCCGCCGCAGTCTGAAGGTGGGTAACGAGAGCACGGGCGTAGTAGCCTTCAACAGTCAGTTGTCGAGGTAGGGAAAGACTGAAATCTCTACCCTGCGCAGATGAGCTGCCATCACCTTGGTGAACACCCGAGGGGCACTGGTGAGACCGAAGGGGAGCATGGTAAACTGAAAGTGCTTATGGCCACCTTAAACTGCAAGTAACGCCTGTGGGCGGGCAGCATGGGGATGTGAAAATATGCATCTTGCAAGTCCAACGCTACCATCCAGTCTCTTTGGTCTAGGGCAGACAAGACCTGAGCAAGAGTGAGCATCTTGAATTTCTCCTTTTTGAGGAAGAGATTCACGTCCTTAAATGCAAGATAGGCCAAAGACCCATGTTCTTTTTTGGGATCAGAAAGTAGCTGGAATAACAACCACTGCCTACTTCTGACATCGGGACCCTTTCTATGACTCCCTTGGCCAAGAGAGCCGTAACTTCCTCGAGGAGTAAAGATCAAGCTGTAACTTCCTCACCGAGTAAGATCAAATTATCCTCCAACAGCCGTTCATTTACTGGAGGGATAGAGGGAGGGAAATACTGGAAGGGGAGGGAAGAGCCCTTCTGTATGATCTGTAAAACCCATTTGTTCGATGTTATGGACCGCCAGTGAGGGAGATGAAATTGAATCCTCCCTCCAACTGGACGGACATGGTCTTGCAGAACCATACTAAGAGGGCTTGGACGTTGCGGAAGAGAGGGGGTTGGGTGAGGGCCGACCTCTGGCTAGACCCTCTGGGTCTGAAGGTACCACGACCACGTCCTCGCACAGGATGCTGTGAAGCTGGAGGACGGTGGCTAACTTGTGGTTAGCGTGTTACCTCACCCCTCCTGAAGCCTCGAAAGGGGCGATAAGCAGACTTCTTGGGAGCAGGCACTGAGATGCCCAAGGATCTGACCGTAGCTCGAGAATCCTTGAATCTCTCAAGCTCAGAGTCTGCCTTCTCACCAAACAGGCATG
The DNA here is from genome assembly GCF_031143425.1 of Pleurodeles waltl. Lineage (NCBI taxonomy): Eukaryota > Metazoa > Chordata > Amphibia > Caudata > Salamandridae > Pleurodeles > Pleurodeles waltl. The sequence continues at coordinate 156,782,154 of NC_090440.1, read as the reverse complement.
AGCCATCGAAAGGCATGTCCATCAAGTTCGACTGGACATCCCCCCGAAAAGACAGTGTTACACAGCCAGACGTGGCGTCGGAGGGCCACTGTCGAAGAAATCACTCTGCCCCGCGAGTTGGTCTTGTCCAAACCCCATCTGATGGTCATCCTTGATGAGAGTTTCTTGTACGCCATCCGGGACCTGGGGCAACACTTGTGCCACCGTATCCCATAAAGTATGGGGAAAAACGGCCCAATAGGCAAGAGGTGTTTACCGACCTCAATGCCAGGCTGGAGGAAGAAAACATCTTTCCAAGTTGGTCCAGCCTCTTGTATTCCCTATCTGGGGGAGCGGAAGGGAAGGCACCATCGGAATTGGAGGCTTGGACCACCAAGTTCTCCGGGGTAGGGTGTTGGGTGAGGAAACTATGGTCATTGGGAGCTGGTCAATGGCAGCGGCCGAATGTCCTATTCACAGTAGCCCCTGTGATGGGTTTGGACCACATTCCCAGAAGGACATCTGCAAGGGCTTCATCAAAGGGTGGCATCGGCTTTGATGTAGCAACCCCCGGCTGATTATTCCTGACTGGCATCCTAGAGAAGTCTTGGTCCAAGATCTCAGCTGCCCTATGCACCACTATAGCACAAGATGTCCCCTTCTCTGTAGCCACCGAAGGAGGTGAGAGCATGCCAGAATCTGGAGAAGTATCCAGTCCACTTGCTTCCCCTAGATCCTCATACCAGTCCTGTTCATGCTACAATCCTTATTCTAAAGGGTCCTCAGACCCCTCCACCTCCTCACCTGTGCCTGGCTGTTAAAAATAAGCCTCAGGCACTGTTCTGGGCCTAATTGGAGCTGTCGAAGTCGGAATCGGCATCGTACGACGTCGTTGCAGCTCCGGATCATCAGGAATGAGGATGGGGCTACCACCACCAGTGGGCACCAGTGGTGGAGGGAGCGTAGATGTCGGGCCTGGTGATAGAGGGCGACTGTGAAAACCCAGTGCCAGTCCAGATCCGCTATCGGATCCTGGGGGTCCTCCCAGTGCAGGGGCCAAAGCTCCAGTGTTGAATCCAATGGGGCCCCTGCCGACCCCGCGCTGGGCCTAAAGACCTTTCCGGAAATGGGGGGGGGAGAGACGTGAAGTCGGCCCTGGCAACGGTTCCGCAGAACCTTGCTCAGAGCGTCGACCTTCCCGGGATGCCTCATCGGCCGACGGGCATGGCTAAGTCGAAGTTCCCTTGGACTTCTTGGACCCCAGGAGCGACCCTTGACCCCAGGGTAGGTCGCTCCCCTGTCCTCACAGCGCCACCAGATCCAGATCCCCTGTTCTGCCTTCTCTTCTTGCCTGCTTCGCTGCCTGTGCCCCGAGGGTCTGTGTTGCCGTTTGTCTGCGTTCGCGCTCCCCTTTTTTCCTTCTGTATCCCCGAGTGCCTGTGCTGTGTGATCGCGCTCCCCCGGTTTCCTTCTGTATCCCCGAGTGCCTGCATCTTCTGAGTGCCGTCCCCCTTGCCCTCCCGCCGTCTCCCCCTCGTTTTTCGCCACTTTGTCATTTTTCTAGGCCTCCTCGCCTTCGGAGCCTTTTTCCCGCCGCTTTTTTGCCGCTTTTTTCCCCCTACCCGCCCTCCTCCCGCCTCCCAGCTGACACCGCCTCCCCGGCTACCCCTTAAATGGCGGCCGCTGCGAGGGCGCGCCGCTGGCGCGCCTAAGGCAAGCCCGTCTGCGCCTGGACCGCGCACAGCGCCCGAACCCCTGGCCCCCGCGCCCCCCGCCTGACCTACGACTCCGCCACCCTCGTCAACCTCAACCCCGGCCGCACTCTGGGCTGCTACCGCGCCCACCCCAAACGGACCCACGGACCCTTCACCTGCAGCAACTGTCACTTCACCTGCCTACGGACCAACACCGCTCCCGTCAAGAACGACTCCCCCGGAAGCAATCTCCACTGCATCCTGGTCAACACCCGTTCCGTCCACAGGCACGCCATCGAACTGTGGAACCTCATCAACTCTACGAACCGGGACATCGCCTTCCTCACCGAGACCTGGATGAATCCCTCCTCGGCACCCGACATCGCCATAGCCATCCCTGACGGCTACAAAATCATCCGGAAAGACCGCACCAACCGCATCGGAGGAGGCATCGCCATCGCACACAAAAACTCCATCCGCATCTCAACCAACACCGACAACTCACTCCCCGACGCCGAACATCTCCACTTCACGAACCACAGCGGCCCCAAGACCACCCTCAGAGGCACCCTCATGTACAGACCACCAGGACCCCGCACCAAATTCAGCGAAGACATCGCAGACTTCGTCAACCCTCACGCACTCCCGTCCACCGACTACATCCTCCTAGGAGACCTCAACTTTCACCTGGAGAACCTCACCGACAACAACACCACCGCCTTACTGGACAACCTCGCCAACCTGGGACTGAATCAGCTAGTCAACACCCCCACCCACTACGCCGGACACACGCTCGACCCCATCTTCTCCTCCAGCAAACACATCACCTTCAGCCACACCACCGAACTCACCTGGTCGGACCACAGCTGCGTCCACTTCATCTTCAAGAAGACTACTGTGCACCACCACACCCAGCAACCACCAAGAAGACACTGGAATCGTATCACCACGGATCAGTTCGCATCAACCCTCTCCCAGAACCGACCCACCAGCACCACCAACCCAAACGAAGCCGCCAACAACCTCACCAACTGGATCTCCGACTGCGCCAACCTCCTGGCCCCCCTGAAAACTCAAGCCAGCACCAACAACCACAAGAAAAACTCCTGGTTCACCCCCGACCTCAAGGACTCCAAGAAAGAATGCCGCGCCCGCGAGAAGACGTGGCGCCTCAACCAGACCGAAGAGAACATGTCAGCTCTCAAGGACGCCACCCGCCAACACCACCAACACCTCTGCCTACCGGAACAGACTTGACAACAACGCCCACAACAGCAAGGAACTATTTGGCATCGTCAAAGAGCTCTCCAACCCGGACGCAGAAAACAACTCCACCCCTCCATCACAGGACCTCTGCGACTCCCTCGCGACCTTCTTCCACCACAAGATCACCGACATATACAACAGCTTCCCGACCACCGACGCGAACCCCCCCCCCGGAACCCGCTACCGACATCACCACCATCCTCACCTGGAGCTCAACCACCACCGAGGAGACCACCCGCGTCATGAACTCGATCCACTCCGGATCCCCATCGGACCCCTGCCCGCACCACATCTACAACAAAGCCGACGACATCATCGCACCGCACCTCCGAGATGTCATCAACGCCTCCCTCACCACCGCCACCTTCCCGGAAAGCTGGAAACACGCAGAGCTCAACGCCCTCTTAAAGAAACCCACAGCAGACCCCACCGAACTCAAAAACTTCCGGCCCATCTCTCTCCTGCCGTTCCCCGCCAAAGTGATTGAGAAAATTGTCAACACTCAACTCACCAACGCCCTGGAAACCAACGACTCCCTCGATCCCACACAGTTCGGTTTCAGGACCAACCACAGCACCGAAACCGCCCTCATCGCAGCCACGGACGACATCAGAGCCCTGACCGACAAGGGTGAGACCGTGGCCCTCATACTCCTGGACCTCTCCGCAGCCTTCGACACGGTCTGCCACCGCACCCTGATACGACTCCTCAGCAACGCCGGCATCAGAGGCAAGGCCCTCGAATGGATCATCTCCTTCCTCTCCGGAAGGACTCAGAGAGTCCGCCTGCCCCCCTTCAGATCCACAGCCACGGAGATCATCTGCGGCGTACCTCAAGGATCCTCCCTCAGCCCCACTCTCTTCAACATCTACATGACCCCCCTGGCGAACATCGCACGCAAACACGGACTCGACCTAATATCATACGCCGACGACACCCAGCTCATCTTATCCCTCACAAACAACCCCACCTCAGCTAGGACCAGATTACATGAAGGAATGAAGGAAGTGGCGAACTGGATGACAGACAGCCGCCTGAAACTGAACGCCGACAAGACGGAGGTCCTCATCCTCGGCCCCACTCCCACCGCATGGGACGACTCCTGGTGGCCCCCCGCCCTAGGCAGCACTCCCCAACCCACCGACCACGCGCGCAACCTCGGCTTCATCCTGGACTCATCCCTCACCATGACCAGACAGGTGACCTCGGCATGCTTCAACACCCTACGCATGCTCCGCAAGATCTTCCGCTGGATCCCCACTGACACCAGGAAGACCGTCACCCACGCCCTCGTCACCAGTCACTTGGACTACGGGAACACCCTGTATGCGGGCATCACCACCAAGCTGCTGAGGAAACTCCAACGGATCCAGAACGCTGCCGCAAGACTCATCCTGGACACCCCTCGCCACCACCTCATCTCAGGACACCTGAAAAAACTCCATTGGCTCCCCGTCAACAAGAGGATCACCTTCCGACTCCTCACACACGCACACAAAGCCCTTCACAACCTCGGACCCAAACTCATCAACAACCGCGTCTCCTTGTACACTCCTCTGCGCACTCTACGATCTGCCGGACAGGCCCTGGCAGCCATACCCCGCATCCGCAAAGCCACCGCCGGAGGAAGATCCTTCTCTTTCCTGGCAGCAAAGACCTGGAACTCTCTGCCCAGCCACCTTCGCGCCATACCTGAACACCTCTCCTTCAGAAGGCAGCTCAAGACCTGGCTCTTCGAGCACTGACCCCCCCCCCCCCCTTGAGACCCTTTATGGGTGAGTAGCGCGCTTTATAAATGCGAATGATTGATTGATTGATTCTTCTTTTTGTGTCACTTCCCCGAGTGTCCCTGAGGACCTTGAGTGGGACGAAGAGGACTTGGGGCTCCTGGAGCAGTCCCGCGACCTCCTCCTTCAGCGGGACCGTGACCTCCGAGGAGTCACGCTGACCGAAGTTGAACACTACTTCGAGTTGTGGTCCCCGACGAGGCACCAGAGACATACCTCATGGGGGTTTGTCACTGACATCGTGCGATGGCAGGCTCCGCACGGAGGACATCCTTGCACAGACAATAAAAAAATATCGATAAAATATCGGAAAAAGGGTCGCTCGATCCCGGACTTGCGCTTAACAGGCACGGAAGGAAAAGAACTGATGCACGCCCGCAGAGGTGGTGTCTATATAGACAACCGTGACGTCACAGACAGCTCCAACAAAGCTGATGACGCCACGCGGAGCCAGATGATGCATGCGGAACCCAACAACTACACCTGATGTAGGAGTCACATGTCATCCATACTGGTAGGCTGTATAGTTTAAGAGTGCTTGGTATGGAGAAGTAAAACTCAGATTTTAAAATGTAACATCATTGTTGGGGGTTCTCTTTAATAATAAGAATTGATTTATACCCAAATGAACCCTTTCTGCAACATTAGGATAATGAAAGACAGGGGAATATATAATCACACTCTAATCTATACCTTGAGGAATGCATGTAGTTCTTTGATGACAGTTAATAGTTTACTGTTCAATATTAGCATTGTAACTTATAAACTTTAACAAAAGGATCTCTATGACAAACGTAGTAACCCACTGACCTATATTCTTTTATATGCACTCTGTGATCTGCATGGTACACGTTCTTTGCAGCAGGCATATTAATCCTGTACGCTACCTTTAAACTTCCACAAGAGAACTCGAAACTCTCTCCAGGCAGAACATTTATTGGCAGGGTATTCTTGACATTTTTATTGTTGCTTGAAAATTGCTGGAGGCAAAGAATATTGAGTAGTGGCTTTAAAACTATAATATTCTTGCAAACACAGCACCCACTCCCACAGTCAGCACCCGGTGCAGTGGCACTGATCACACCTTCCTAGAGCAGGCCCTGCATACAACACATACAAAATAGCAGAATTTGTACACAGAAGCATTCGTCATCGATTGCTCTTGCTTCATCTACTCAGGTGCTTTCCGAGCTGTGCTACGTAGGTCAGTGAGCATGAAAAATACACTATTAGTCATTTCAATGAATAGAGACACCTTCAATTAGGACAGTAATAATTCAGAAATTGTACTTATCATAAGATGTCTAAGAAAGGAATACATCTCTTTGTTAAGACATGACATAAGCTCTTTGAGAAACGCTCGCCTTAATAAATGTACTGGTTTCCTTTAAAGAATCGACAGTGTTTCAGTTATAGAATGGGTTTAAATGATGGAAGGGAGAACTTTGAACCCAATACTTCACTAAATAAATTAATACTATTATTCCGAAGACAATTTTTATTTTTTGTTTGCAAAAACAAATCTAAGATGGAGCTCATTTCTGAGATGAGATGTGTCTCCCTGCTTGTTAAATCTATTTGTCATTTCATACTGAACTGCTACTAAGATCAGCCCTCCTATCGGCAGACACAACGACCCTTTCTTTTTTTATAGGTTACCATGGCTGGATTCACAATGATCAGTTATTATTACCCCTCATTTGTGACAGATGCCACAATTTTCTGAAATTTACTGAAAACAGACCAAAATCTTGGTTATTATACTCTTAGATTTAAATACTGATCAGACGCCTCGATGATCTTGTATAACCATGTACCATTGGGAAAACTCAATAAAGAAAGTCTGACTAAATATTTAATCAGGTCTGGGACCAATAAGAAGGTTGGGAGGTTTCTAAATAATCTTGATGCGGCTGACTCCATCCCAGACCTAGTGACCTTTCAAATTCACTCATCTGTCTGAAAATCTCCTGGTTTCCCTAAAGAGCAGTAAACTCTTTCAAAAGTTATTTGGATGCGTTGCCTTTTTATACCCGTTCATGATTTATGAGAATTCCTACCAAACACTTGGTTTCTAAAAAGGAAAACTAAAAGTGGAGTTTACCTTCTGTGCAGTATCGCCATTCCTTAGGTACTGTAGCCATTAGAATGAGAAGATGTTCATTTAAAGTGTACTTTCTTTGGACGAACAAGCACGATTATTTCTGCATCAGGTTACCCTGTGATGAACTTTACTTATCCAGCCCACAAGCTGACTTATGCACACTCATTTGCCCTGTTCCCTTTCAAGAGATCAAGAAATTTATCGAGAATCGTTCATGAGAGAAATATTTAGCGTAAACCACTTTCACGGTGCTCTAACCAAAAGCAAAGGGGTAATGTTTAACTAACAATTGGTGGAAATCTGACCTCAAAAGGATAGCATATGGAAGTAGCCCAATGTTCTCATTTTCGAAAGTGGCTTTTGTTACTGGAGGCTCTCTTAGAAGTCTTTATTCAAGAAACAGAACAGAGAGTAAACCCTCTCTTCAGAGCTATGACATCTACTATAACAGATCTCGTTAGTCAACGTGACAAACTGTGTAATAATAGCCTTATGTAATTGATAAGGCCTTCAGTTACGCTTAGCAGTAAAGGGAGCGGTGAAACCTTACAAGCCTATCGCCCTTCAGGTGTGAAAGGAACTCTTGTGCTTATCAGCATTGCAATCTTGGGTAGTGCTCGGAGTGACAGCTAGACCAAAGAGCAACTAATCCCGAAACAGACACCACGTAAAGGACAACAAGGCATCTCTAGGTAGGACACGTCAGCTCACCAGCTGTAACGTTACCACTCGCAAACCATTAGACCGATTCTCAGTTCTGTTGGATGGGAGAGATGAGGGACCACCTCGTGTCATCTACAGGATGTCATGCCCCCTTAAACTTAATCTAGGGTTTTATACATGGAACGGCAGGGTTCACCATGCAGAGGGGCATTGGTGGGGCTGAGGAGCGGGGCTGTGTGCTAGAAATACTACGCGCACAAGCACATGGTGCTTAGACCTGCCGCAGTTATCAGTTTTCACGCGCCGCCATTTGGATTAATATCAAAATTCATCCCTTAAACTGATTTCAGAAACATCGCCTCATTTCACCTCGACACTGTCACTTCTGTAAGGAGCAGATCAAAGTGCAGGATTACAGCAGCCGAAAGGTAACCTACTTTTCAGGAGTGCAGTACAAGAGATACATAACAGTTCACAGGTATTGAATGACAAAAAACCTGTCAAAGCACACCAAAGACGACATTGTCGGCGCCCACCGCGCAAAGCTTTTCAAAGCCATCCATTGGGTGCTCTCGTGGGATGATGTTATCACCACCTAACATTTTTCACAGAATACCCTGCAATGTTCAGAGTAGTACGATGCAGCGCATACATGTATCCAGATGTCATCTGCTTCATATAATGAAATCAGTGAAATTACGCTGGCATCTACATATACGTAGCCAAAGCTAGATATTTTAGGAATATTCGTAACCATGACTTGTGACCCCACCATTCATTGGCCTTCAGCCATGTCCTGCACCCATCTCTGCACAAACGCCCAACCCACATTCTCGATCCGTTTTTTTTTTTCAAATGAATTTAAACACAACAAAAGTGATGCAATATGTGAGGTCATAGGCAGTGCATAATAGGGACGAAAGTTGTAGTTTTTTCCCGATAAACTATATCTGGTGTTTTTCAGTGTTCTTTGGGATTTTTAAGGTCAGCTCATGTCTCATTCCAACTTTAACCTTTGTTATTTGTTGAATTTCTGGGTGGTTTGGACCATATTTTAAAACTGGACCAACATCTAGCATGCAGCCAACACCGCTGTGCATGTCCTTTGATCTTAAGACCCCACACAGCATTGCCCCCCCCCCACACCTTTAAAAAAAATGTTTTCATTTACCACAGAATTCTCACAATACCCGTCTCGCAAGCATCCACCCCATGATAATAGGGTGCCGTGCAAGCTTCCTTAGGGAACCTGCACGGTACCACGAGGTGAATACTGTCACATTAGGTTCTGCAATAGTATCTCAGAACCTGACAAGAAAGCTGTGCCAGGTCCCGCAAGAGTACCAAGGTACCAGTTACCAGTTGGCCGAATTATTTCCCTTTTTAAAGAATTAATTACTGTGGAGGTCTCTGGGTCCATCCCTTCCCTCAAAAGTCCCCTGGTGTGGAAAAAAGAAGGGGGGGTAATTGTTGTGTCCCTCTCCTGCCTCGTGTTTTGTTTAAACAAAAAATGCTTTCTAGACACAGGGACTAAGTCCCCAAGTCCTGTAATGGCTGCCACAACATTTTCCCGAGCTGTTGCAACAGCTTGTGAAGTTCTGTGGCACCGTTCTGGGTACCACAGTTCCCTATTAGCACATAGGACCAAAGACTTCCTCAGCCAGTGTGGAGCAGAAGTTACCACTCTACATAACGGTTCAGATATCACTAACTTTTCTGAGATTAACCCCTTCATTACCACGTGAGCACCTATTTAAATGCATATTTTTCAAAAACTACTGAACAGATTTACATCACATGATAAAAAGCAAACTTCAATGGTAATGTTCTATCTTTCTGCCAAATTTGGTGTAATTCCATTCCACTCAGTCATTTTGTCTGTATTAGAGAACAAAGTTTCCTACAGAAATTACAATAGGAAATCACATTGGCACCTCCTTTTTTCTAGTCCCTTCCACTTGATTGATCACCGCGAAACATTGGCAAAGGCAGCAAAATGACAGAACTTCTATTTTTTGGAAGTTTTGTGCATATTCATCAAATGGGGTCAAAGTTATTAAAGAAAAAATGACTATTCTATGGAAAGTCAGATCTAACTAACTACACTGGGGTTAGCCCCACCAATGCAATATATTGATTTATATCAACAAAAAAATGAACTTGAAATGGAGCTGATATTGAGCAAGATTAATATGTTAACAATAGCTTTGACACAGAAATGAAAAAGTCATTTAATCCATAATTTAAGGTGTTGTCTTAATGTCAACCTGTACTCACAGTGTTATGTATTATATAGAGTAGGACGTTACAGTGTAGTTAGAGTTAGGTCAGAGTTTCCAACGGAATAGCATTTTCAATTTTGCTAATAACTTTGGCGCCATTGAAGAAACTTTCCAAAAAAGTTCATCCACCTCAGCTCCTTCCTGGAAAATTTTGGGATGATCTGTCAAGTGGGGACCAAGAAAATGGAGGGGAGGGTCTAGGGTCCCAAAACTTTCCTTTCCGATTTTAATTCCAGGAGGAAGTTTTTAAAGCAGCTACAGAGAAGAACAGCTGAATGGAAGTACATCAAAATTGGCAACGCCTTGTTGGTTTTCAGATTCCCACTAGCTTTGCTGATATTATTGAGAAGCTCATCTCCTCCTTTAATACCTTTTTAGATATGTTTATGGCTGCCCTTCTCCCTGGAATCACATTATCCTACATAAACAGTCTCTCATTCTCATCACTTCCCATGTATGTGCTTTCATGTTCTGCTTTTCTTCTGTGTTAGTTGTGCACCTCTAGTCCCCCTGAAGACTCGGCTGGGGAAGGCAGAGGCAAATACACTCCAAGGAGGTTCAGGTGATTGTTTGCTGCGGAGAAGGCAGCATCCAGTGCAGCATATTTTCAATGTTACTCTATCATCTATAGCTCTATATGTTGATAATGAAAATAAGAAACCTTCATATCAAGACTATCAAAGAGGGTACAAAAAACTTTGAAAGTTAATAGTGCTTTACCAAAAAAAAAAAAAAAAAAAAAAAGAGGCATGAAGTTGAAGAAAACAAATTGGATCCTCCTCTTAGATCTCTACAGTTGAAGCATCTCATCAACATTGTATTTCAGTAAAGTTGCACAAATCTCTCCACAAATCCAAATTGCTTTAAGTACTGCTAGGAATGATGCAAATGGTTAATAACCATCAAAAATCTTTACAAGCTAAAGGATTTATCAATTAAGACTATACTCTTTCCGATATTCAGTTTTCCCCCATAAGAAACAGGCAAGAAATCATAATTAGTAGGGTTCTTGTCAACTCTGAACTCATAACTAGTACCCTTTTCAAACAGAGAGCGAGGGCAATAGGATAATTTTCTTGTCTTTTCTGTTTCTCTGTTAGGATCCTATAACTGAATTTGCACTAGCTAAACAGCAGACAGCAGATATACTTAAATGCATTAAGACATATTTTACACTCAATACTTCATCTTTTATAGAAATGGTGGCCAGATCAGACCAAATTTGTCAAATCCTTATTAAAATCTGTAATTATTTATAACATGGAAGTATCTAGAAAGATCGTGATTTACACCACAAAATCCCAGATTTAACGTATTCCTATATTCCTAAAAAGACTAGGGTCATATCACAAAGAGAACTGTCCACATTGACAATCTTGGAGGTAACTGTGAAGCAAAAGTGCAATATATTATCTCTAGCCATGCAAACTGAATTTAATACACAATATGAAACTTATATGCAGATGCATCATCCTGTTTTGTTATCCCCTATGATTACTGTGAAACAGCCAACACATATCACAGTAGTGACAGACAAGGGATATTCAGTATTTGTATTAGAAGTTATTCCAAGTGTAATGGCAGTGAGGAATTCAGTTTATCCACACAGAAAAAAATCCAGATTCAGGAAAAGATGTATATTGATTGGGCAATTTTTCCAAATGAACTTCAATAACTATTCAGCATACAAACGAATTAACTGACCCAGAATTCAAATCAACATCAGTTTATGCAATATTTCAATCTTCTGCATCTATTAATAATGATCAGTTATTATTACCCATCAATTGTGCAAGATGCCGCAATCTATTAAGAAATTTAAGACAAAATTGTAAGAAAAGATTAAATCAATTATGGCCCCAAAGAGCCTGACCATAACTACCTGTCTCCGATTGGTACAAGCATACTACCTACACACTGCATACTTTACCCCTGACAGAATGCAAAGAGTGGGTCTCCGACCTCATGCTGATTGCCCTCGCTGCTTAGGACCCAATGCAGACTTTTACCACATGGTGTGGGCTTGTACACTGGCGAGCAGTGACCGCTGAACTCTCCAGAGTACTGGCGGTGGAGGTAGAGACGGCCCTGTTGCCAATCCTTTTGGGTGTCCTCGAGGAAGTGGTAAACAGCAGGGCGGACCGTACCTTCAGGGGGATAGCATGCCTGGTGGCCATGCATGATATAGCTGCCAACTGGAACTCAGAGGCAGCGCCAACACTTGCTTGGTGGAGGCGGGGAGTGGACTGGTGTGCTCAGCAGGAAAAGCTAGTATATGAGACACAAGCGTGCCCAACCAAATATAACAAAGTGTGGGGGAAATGGAAAGGGGTTCTGTGATGTCTGATACTGAGAAGTCTTTAAGCACGGTCATAATAGCCAAATGTGTCCTTGGACAACATAATGTATTGAGGATATGTTCTATTGAAGCCCGACCAGGAATTATATATTGGTATGGATCAGTGGTATAGAGGTGACCTGTTATGTTTTTGCAGTAATAAAATCAATAAAGCTGTTTATCAAAAAGAGATTAAACCAAAACAGGGCTTAAAACTAAATAAATGCGTGTTGCAAGGAAAAAGGGCCAAAATGTTTGTATGACTCTTCCAGTTCAATAAACCCAAATATACTTGAATAATACAGTTACAATGGAATGCACTCAAGTTCAAATTTCCAAGCTAAGAAGGAATCACGAAATTATTACAAATCTAGTAGAGAATTACCAGTCACGTTTTTTAATTCTTTTGCCTTGGAATTTAAATTAAACCAGGATATCCAAAATACACATTCATAAACACAAAATATGGACGAATATGATCTTTCTTTCCATTATATATTTATATAAACTACTGCTATAAAGCTGCATGGGCAAAGTAAGAAAAAAACAGGCGGGACAGTCCTTCCATACTTAAAAATAGATAAGGACATAAGTACTAATTCAAAGTTTTTAGATGTTATTTATCTGTTTAATGATGGTAATCCCTATCATGTGTTGAATATATCTTCATGGTTAGAATTATTGAAAGTCATTTTTTCACCTGAAAATAAATGTGTTTTACTGAAAGAGATAAAAATAATGATTTTTCTATTTCTAGGATTGAGTTCGTTCCCAAAGCAGTAATGAATTGATAACTGAAAACATTGACACTGACCATTTAAAGAAGACCAGTATAGATACAGTCTGTAAATCAATTCTCTGATTCAGATTCTCTCTATTCAAACAGCTACCTTTCTCAACCACTACCTTCCTCCAGGTCAAAGATGGAAACTGTCTCAGAGTTTTAATAATCATTGTCAACTGTTGGTGTGTCTCAATATAGACAGGAGGGGTGAAGGATCTCTCAATCCAAGTGAGAGAAAATGAGAAAAGTTATTATTATGTATGAAAGAGGGGGTACCTGAGATTGGTTGCTAGCAATACTTGGTGGGAATCTGATGGGGAGAGAGAGGATCTCCTAAAAGCCTCTTTAGCAAGAAACAGAAAGAGTAATTGAACGTGGCTGAGTTACAAAATAAAGGTAAAAAGAAAGCATATATACAATTCAAAGACCTTGCTATTTATTGTTTTACAGGAGACCTGGTAGACTACTTCTATTAAGATGGATTCGTACAAAAAAATCTGAAATGATACACATGGTCACTCTAAAAGAGAGCTGGGAATTCTATTGAAAACAGATATTCAATGGAATTTTGACATTTTGGATACTACTTGGGAGTTAAAGTTGTATTACAACATTATCAGGAATAAGTTGCCGCTTCTGAATATGTACCTATAGGGGATAGGTCATAATTAAGATAGATAATGAATCAACCCTAGTAATGCAACAGCTAAAACACATTTAGATACGAAAGATGAAACCGGATTTCCTTGTAGTGGCAGTTTTAATGCAAAGATTCAAACCGTGCTTTATTGAGAATTCTTAGTGATGAACAAGACAAAGCATGGGAATAGAACCAAGCCGAGTTGTCAAACAAAACAGTCGATAAGAGAGGAGTGACACTGATCTCCAATCTGTTAGAGCCAAAAACAATCATCCTCAATAGGAGAGTAGATGTAGACTATCCATGGACGTTTACTCACATAAGGCATTCATATGGATCCACACTTGAGTACATAATAGTTTCATATAACCTATTTCATTTGGTTGATATATTATTGGTGACTAATACGAGTGATCATGCTTTATTGCAAAGTTTATTTTTTTAGAGAAAATGTGCAGACTGCCTGAAAATATTGACTGTGTTTAAAAGTACTTGCGAATCTTGGTCCCCAAGTTCAATAAAAAGAGAAAATCTATGCTAGACAAGGAGTCAGTAACTCTAACGGAATTTATAGAGAATACCATTGTATGTTTGGAAACTTTGTACAGCAGTTAAAATCAGCTAAAGTTAATGATGGAACTGGCAAAAGAAGTGTGAATGTCAGCAATACTGATAAATCTAAACTTGTCTTAAAATTGAGTTTACCAAGCTTATGAAATCTTATTATGCAAATCAAAATCAAAATCTGAACAATTATATTTGCATTATGAGAAAGAAAATCACCACAAAAAAAAAGAATAATGGAGAGAATAAATTATTTCGCTATCTGAATGAAGCCTCTACGAAAAAAACAAATTTAAACTGAGAACAAAGATACAGTGTTCAAATGTAGCTATTTTAGAGGGTGTCTGGATCACTGCATATTTAAGGGCTATGGGGGTCATTCCGACCCTGGCGGTCCATGACCGCCAGGGCGGAGGGCAGCGAAAGCACCTCCAACAGGCTGGCGGTGCTTCCTGGGCGATTCTGACCGCGGAGGTAAAGCCGCGGTCAGAAAAGGGGAGCCGGCGGTTTCCCGCCGGTTTCCCGCTGGCCCAGGGAATCTGCCATGAAGGCGATGCTTGCAGCGCCGCCATGGGGATTTCGACCCCCTTCCCGCCATCCTGTTCCTGGCGGTAATTCCCGCCAGGAACAGGATGGCGAGAACGGGTGTCGTGGGGCCCCTGGGGGCCCCTGCACTACCCATGCCACTGGCATGGGCAGTGCAGGGGCCCCCTAACAGGGCCCCATAAAGATTTTCAGTGTCTGCTTTGCAGACACTGAAAATCGCGACGGGTGCCACTGCACCCGTCGCACCCCTTCAACTCCGCCGGCTCCATTCAGAGCCGGCTTCATTGTTGAAGGGGCTTTCCCGCTGGGCCGGCCGGCGGTCTTCTGGCGGTCGCCCGCCAGCCCAGCGGGAAAGCCGGAATGGCCGCTGCGGTCTTTCGGCGGGAACCGCTTGGCGGGCGGCGACCACCGACCGCCGCGGTCAGAATGACCGCCTGTGTGTCCTAATCTCTATCTCAGTTGACTGAATTTCCGTGCACTTGTGAGCCATCAGATACAGAAGATGCTTTCCAGAGCCTGAAAAAATATATTTCCTGTTAAAGGTATATAAGATCTATTATTCTCAAGGGTCATAAGAATTACTAAGTACAGTTTTAAAGCAGAAGGAAATACTAATTGAGCATATTGTTAGCCCCTTTGTTTTAGATATATCTTGCTGTTATTCTTGGAGGAGGAAGTATTCTGCACCACCTACACAAGAAAGGCCTTTAGAGAAGATCCTAAAAAGTATAATCGAATCACATTATTAGATGATACTGGAAAACATTACAAAAGTAGTAGTATGATTCTTGCAGGACTGGTTTAATGAAAATAATATTTTCCTCCTTGAAAAAGCTGGATTTTTTGCACACCGTTCTTTTCTGGATACTCTAACACCACTTAAATTAATACTGAATGAGTAGGTAGGGCAAAAAGACCAGCTTGGTTACACCACATTTGTTGATGATACATCACCATTCCATTTACTTGAAGGACTAACACTGTGGTGCAATTTAGCTGCACTAAAGGTACATGAAGGGATGCTTAACATTATAACTGCAGTATGCACATATACATGGTGTAGAGCATTAATCAATTCAGAAAAACACCTAAAGCAGGGTTGTATACTAGAGTACAGTTGTTATACTAGACTACAATTGTTAATCTCCCTACAGACTCATGAAATATATATCACGTACCTGCAAACTCAGTACTATGGAAAAAAGGAAAAAACACAAGACCAATTACAAGGTCGAAATAAATCAATATGATACGGACTCCAAACACCACAGTGTCACCAAAAAGTGACAAAGTGCTTGAAATTTTGTGCCTCAGAAAAAAAAAGACTGCCAAGAGTCAAGATATATATAAAAGCGACATACAAAAGTGTTAACCCTTTCAAGCCCAGTTAGTAACTTTCTTTACATGCTTACATCTGAAAACGCACTGCACAGAATTACACCAAACCAGCAAAGCTGCCCACCTGTAGATGAATCTCCCTTTTAGTCCGGTCACTTTATCCTGAGTTAACGTCAAGATGAGTACTCCTGATTTGTAAATATTGATTTTAAACACTCACTTGTTCGAAGCAGGCTCGGTGTGGAGCTACTGCCGCAAGTGACTCCTCAGGGTGAGCAGAATGACTGCATATAAGAGATCTTTTAAGAGTGGAATGGACAGTAGACAACAACTGAAGAGCCTGGTGACGGAAGTTCTAGAAATTAATCCTTTACATGGAGAATTTCCACAAATCTCCTAGGCCTTCAGGAAGAAACAATGTGATTAGCGTGGCAAATATCAATGTTTAGTCCGCCAGTAAACTTGAAAATCCCGCTGCCAGTGACAAAGGTCTAATTGAAATGTGGCTCAGAAAATGCCCAATCAGTTTGTCACCCATTACTTCAATAATACGTGAGAAAGGTTACTGGGGTGACACAGCAGCTTAAGGTGCTACGTCCAATACTGGGTGCTGTGCAACACCAGGTATCAGGAATGGCTTCCACCAAGAATGTCCACAAATTCATGTATTCAGTGTATAATTATGCAGATTTTATCATGTCGTTATCTAAGTATGTTGTACAAGACTGAGCCTCTCTATTTTACTGGTCTCATGCATTCTATTTATGAGACAGTATCAAATGAAAGTTTTCTTACTGTTAAAGATGAAAAAATTTCTGATGGTGGTCACAAGAACATTGAAGTAAATCCGGATTAAGTAGTCTGACACCTCATAACATTTGTTTTAAAGAGCACAGAACATAAAAAATATTTGTAAAAGTATCACACGTACAGTGTGCATCATACTTTTTTTCCAATCAAAGAAGAAGCAAAGAGGAGTATATTTCTAATTGCAGACATGGGTTTCTCTAATTCGTATCGAATCAATTTGTATTTAAACACAAAATTATAACACGATTTTCAACAACTGGTTAACGTTTTACAGGACTTTTAAAGGTGTAACATTTCAAATGTAAGTGAAAATAATGCCATTTGAAATGTAACATACCCCACGTGTACCTCAATTTTCAAAATACTATATGCAGCAAGTTAAGATAACAACTCTAAAAAAAATATTTATAACATGAGTCAAAAGTAACAGTCTCCAACTTGTGTAATCACTGGAACCGTGTTTTGCCTATTTCTGAAAGAGTCTTCACTGTATACTACTAAATCATTCCACCACAAGTCATTTTGTTCATAAATTCAGCAGAGATTTAAACGAACTTCTCAGTATTCTGCATGATTCCTTTAAACCTCGACCATATTTAATGCTTGAAAGTCCACAGAGAAGGACACCTATGGTTTGGTTTCGAGTCCAACATTCAGCCTGCAGTGCTGGGATCACTTTGATGCCATAAGGCTGAGAGACTTGTTAATTTGCTGGCCCGGAGAAATGGAGCTGTGAGCGTAAACTATGCTGTCTGCAAATGACAATCTATGTCCGGATCTGAGGGAGAGTGCATCAGTACAAAGCAGTTATTTTTTATAGGTAGGGCGTTTAAAGGATTATGGAACATTCCCACGAGGGAGAAAACCACGTATAAATCAGTGGGGGAAATGTTTAACGATTGCTGTCCACTTGCACATTGATACAATTTAATATATTTAGCTGCTGAATGAAATACATACATGTGCTTTACATTTGTTTCATGTTGTATTTTTGATTCAGAGCATAATATAGGCCCAAAAAATTGGAAAAGTGATACTTTAAAGAAATATAAAAGAACACAGGGCTGATCGTGAAAAAGCAGGCAGTGGGGTCCAACATTGGGACTGTGTGTTATATCACCGGGTTTGTGTGGGGATTCTGGATCTACAAGTAAGGCACTGTGCAAAACACAAAATCCCATGCAATGCAGAGGGTAATAGAGCGGATTCACCAGAATCACCAGGCCTCTGTTAGCATGAAAAGGGGCCATCCACTGTGATTCTGGCGTAATTTACTAATCTGTAATGCCTGAACTAAGGCTTAACTACTATCTTTAAACTGTAGAGCCTTGGTAAAAAACTAACGTTAAAAAAGAAAGAAATCGCAGAAATATTTGCAGACGCTTGTGAAAGAATGTGCTTAAGTTATTACGTTACCACACCCACCCAATGTTGAGGAAAAGGTCAACTGATAATTATGGGAACAAGCATTGCAGGTTATATCCACAACGGGGTCACGTTGGGCAAGACTGGCAGTTCAGGGGCAGAACTAGACATAGTGGCGACAACTGCTCCTCATTGAAGGCAAATGATTCAAAAGTCTCTTGTTCAATACCAAGAGAAAGATCAAAAGATTCTAGGGTAAGAGATTCAAAGCAGCCACTTAACTTGTTGACCCTGCGTGCCATTCCAACGAAAGTCCCAAAATACTTTTGAGATAGGCCAAATAAGAGGTCGAATGGCAAGGCAGTCAATGTGGTGGATGCGATCTACGAGAGCTCCTGCCATTGTCAAGTATGACATGGGGGTGGAAGACACCAGCCCTTTCCAGACACACTTTGGTAGTCCGAGCAACCAATGGATCTCATTACTTTGTCATTCATTTGAAAGCAGGCACATCAGAGGCTTAACACTGTGGTAGCAAAGAGCTCCCCCATTAACCTTGATCTATATAACAACTGAGAACGAAATCAAGATTCCCGCCTATGGCTGGAAAAGTGTGTACAACCTATATGTATTGGCTCTTCTCCATGGACACAAGTGTTGCAGAACACTGGAGAGTGCTCCAGGAGGGAACCCGGCTATTGAAGCAGCAATTTTCTGCACAATTATCCACAAGCGGTGACAAAAATACGCTTTGCCCAAGAGCTTTCACACACCCGAGGGGTGACCTGGGCTGCTCTGAGGTGAATGTCCTCACAGGAGACACACAAAGAGCAGGGAGCACAATAAAGTAGAGGGAAGGGGGTAGAAAGGAAATGCCATGTAGTGGGAAATAAGGGCATCCTTGAAAAATTCAGAGGGATTAAGAAAGACCTGCAAACAACAGCTCCATTTAAGTGTATATGAGACCATTACAACCCTGGAATCGAACACTGTGGTAACTATTGCGCAAAGTGGAGAGAGTCATCTCAAAAAGCCACTACCTTTAAACGCATCAGAAAGAGGACTAAAATACTGGAAGTCTATGTCGAATAGGGGACAAGAGTGATGCCTGGCCAGAGATGGCTGCAGCAAACGAGGCACTGAGCAGGAATAACCAAGAGAATTTCTTAAGTTACTGCACCCACCCACTGTTGAGGAAAAGGTAAACGGATAACTAGGGGCACAAGGATTGCAAGTTATATCCAGGACATAGTCACGCTCAGCAACATTGACAGTTTGCAGAAATTGACTTGTGAGGCAATCCACAAAAATAACACAGGTTAACTCTTTCCGACAATCTGCCCAAAGCCCATGATGCCCCACAACCCCAAGAGGCACAAGCACACAGACCTTTTATACCCCTGCATTCCCCGCTTTCCTTGGCTCAAACCCTTCTGCTCCCAACTCCATTACTTACTTTACAGTAATATGTTTCTAAATAACCCCAACTCCAACACCCTCAATTGAAAGCACATGAAGCTGAGACACCCACTTAGTCTCAGCTTCCCATGCAATGATACCTTTCTCACTCGAAGTGCCAGGAATCAGTATTGATGATGCAACTAAAGTAACAACTACAAATGTGGACTACACCAATGGACAACTAATAGAGTTTGGTATGTACAAATGACATGTTGCTTGAAGTAGAACCCTGTTGAGACAGGCTCTGTTTCTCCAGATTTTCCTCTCATTATGCAAAAGCTGCATATACTTGAAATGCTAATAAAAACATACTCGTCAATATCTCCTCAAAAGAGGGGAAGCATAATGAGCACAATTTGGTAAGATAATAGGTGTTTAGGGTCAAAAGTCCCTAGAGATGGATCTATGTGACAACTGTTTCTCATTTTTAAATTCTGGCAGCCCCAGTATGCTTTCTTGTACAAGATACCTGGGCCTCACATTTCTCGGCAAGTGCTCTACATGCTTATAGTTAAGTTTCTTGACAACAGAGTACTAGACTCTGTTGGGCGATTGGAGCCTCCCTGACGTACTGCCCCATGACCAGGCTCTGAAACTACACATGACTAGAAAGATGATTGCGGTAGAGGGATACAGGACCATCTATTTCCATTCAAGTGGTGAGATTATCTTCTGACTCTCATTGGAGAATGCGTGCAGTGAGTCATAAATGGACCTTTCCATTCCTTCAACTCAATGTGTATCAAGTAAGAAAGTGTTTGGTAAACATGTTATGTGTAACTACGCTGGAGTCCTTCATATTGTAGTATGCTCCACAGGTTGGAGGCAATCATAGCTAGGTGTCTCTCCTTTTCCTACATGCACACCTTGACATTACTCCCCTAGCATGGTTTGTAAAGCCAACTGCATTTTTCTGGCTTGAATACCCAGCAAAAAGGAAGGAGTTCCTGCAGGCCTGCCCTCTACATGGCTTGTGCAACCCCTAAAAATTACCACAAAGGAAAGACAAGCAACTGCATTACCTTTCAGAGAAGAGGGGCTCCCTCTCCCCCACCCCATCATCTCCTGTTTTGTACTGTCTAAATACAACTCTCAAACTAGGAGATCAATTTCAGTTGAAGCTGGTTGCCCAGACGATGTGGCACCTCGAAGAGGAAGAGTTCTTTGAACTTAATGGTTCCCCCCTAGATGTTTCGGCCTAACTTTGAATCTGACTTATCAGAATACGATGATGACACATTGTCACTATTTTTCATTTTCATTTGATATTTTGATGCACACCACATAAAATCATTGCCTACGAATACTCAAGTGTAATTTTATATTTAGATTTATCATAATTAGTGAGTTTTACATAAATAATTATTCATACAGGGAGTGCAGAATTATTAGGCAAGTAGTATTTTTGAGGATTAATTTTATTATTGAACAACAACCATGTTCTCAATGAACCCAAAAAACTCATTAATATCAAAGCTGAATATTTTTGGAAGTAGTTTTTAGTTTGTTTTTAGTTTTAGCTATGTTAGGGGGATATCTGTGTGTGCAGGTGACTATTACTGTGCATAATTATTAGGCAACTTAACAAAAAAAAATATATACCCATTTCAATTATTTATTAGTACCGGTGAAACCAATATAACATCTCAACATTCACAAATATACATTTCTGACATTCAAAAACAAAACAAAAACAAATCCGTGACCAATATAGCCACCTTTCTTTGCAAGGACACTCAAAAGCCTGCCATCCATGGATTCTGTCAGTGTTTTGATCTGTTCACCATCAACATTGCGTGCAGCAGCAACCACAGCCTCCCAGACACTGTTCAGAGAGGTGTACTGTTTTCCCTCCTTGTAAATCTCACATTTGATGATGGACCACAGGTTCTCAATGGGGTTCAGATCAGGTGAACAAGGAGGCCATGTCATTAGATTTCCTTCTTTTATACCCTTTCTTGCCAGCCACGCTGTGGAGTACTTGGACGCGTGTGATGGAGCATTGTCCTGCATGAAAATCATGTTTTTCTTGAAGGATGCAGACTTCTTCCTGTACCACTGCTTGAAGAAGGTGTCTTCCAGGAACTGGCAGTAGGACTGGGAGTTGAGCTTGACTCCATCCTCAACCCGAAAAGGCCCCACAAGCTCATCTTTGATGATACCAGCCCAAACCAGTACTCCACCTCCACCTTGCTGGCGTCTGAGTCGGACTGGAGCTCTCTGCCCTTTACCAATCCAGCCACGGGCCCATCCATCTGGCCCATCAAGACTCACTCTCATTTCATCAGTCCATAAAACCTTAGAAAAATCAGTCTTGAGATATTTCTTGGCCCAGTCTTGACGTTTCAGCTTGTGTGTCTTGTTCAGTGGTGGTCGTCTTTCAGCCTTTCTTACCTTGGCCATGTCTCTGAGTATTGCACACCTTGTGCTTTTGGGCACTCCAGTGATGTTGCAGCTCTGAAATATGACCAAACTGGTGGCAAGTGGCATCGTGGCAGCTGCACGCTTGACTTTTCTCAGTTCATGGGCAGTTATTTTGCGCCTTGGTTTTTCCACACGCTTCTTGCGACCCTGTTGACTATTTTGAATGAAACGCTTGATTGTTCGATGATCACGCTTCAGAAGCTTTGCAATTTTAAGAGTGCTGCATCCCTCTGCAAGATATCTCATTATTTTTTACTTTTCTGAGCCTGTCAAGTCCTTCTTTTGACCCATTTTGCCAAAGGAAAGGAAGTTGCCTAATAATTATGCACACCTGATATAGGGTGTTGATGTCATTAGACCAAACCCCTTCTCATTACAGAGATGCACATCACCTAATATGCTTAATTGGTAGTAGGCTTTCGAGCCTATACAGCTTGGAGTCAGACAACATGCATAAAGAGGATGATGTGGTCAAAATACTCATTTGCCTAATAATTCTGCACTCCCTGTAGTTTGGGAATGTTCACGTTATGCAGGCCTTGATTTGAAAGGCCTATGTTAAATGAAAACCTAATTAGTTAGGGGTGATGGAGGGCATCTAGCGCTCTATATCACAATATCTTGATCCTATAATATTTCACGGTGCTGCTATGCTAGAGCTACACCCCCAATAGAGCCCTACACGATAACCAATGTTATCCAATGCATTCAAGTTGTAGCAGCACACACTTAAATTGTTAATCAACACAACTGTGACAATGAGTAACAGAAACAGAAATACTGCAAAAGCATCTGCAGAGTCTTCATCCAATCTGTTTCATAAACAAATTCTTGTTTATTCTTCTTATATTTATTCTAAAAAATCCATCAAGTGTTTTTCATAATGTCCCGAATTTCTTCATACAGTCATCCTAATATCGTATTCCAAGTTTCCATGATTAGGTCATCACTTGTCATATTTCATATTTCCATCAATTAAATCACCACTTGTCAACACGTGTTTCGTCTAGGGAGTGCCCTCTTGACTTCATCAGGACCTCCTATAATAACATTTCAATTACATGCAGGTTAACATTCATCATTGATAACTCAATATCTTCCCTCAACCACTTTAATGAGTATATTTTTCTTGTAACATGCTTTACATATGGGAGCCTTAAGATTTAGGTGCAAGCCTTCTTAGTTAAATGTGCCCCAAGTGATTGTAATCGCTAGTCTACAT
The DNA here is from genome assembly GCF_031143425.1 of Pleurodeles waltl. Classification (NCBI taxonomy): domain Eukaryota; kingdom Metazoa; phylum Chordata; class Amphibia; order Caudata; family Salamandridae; genus Pleurodeles; species Pleurodeles waltl. Next base: position 156,758,887 of record NC_090440.1, on the reverse strand, counting down.
TATTTTAGTACATTGATCATTAAGAGTTATCTCGAGTCTCTAATATTAATCCTACAAATCATAATCCTGTTAGAGGTACATGGAATCGATAGTGTTAGCCAAATAGTGCTGACCTTATTAGTGCAGTGCAGTGTAATAAAAGTCCCTATTACGCACCCGTGCGCAATGCACAAAGCCCCAAGGTACACGGAATCAATAGTGTTAGCCAAACAGTGCTGACCTTATTAGTGCAGTGCAGTGTAATGAAAGTCCCTATTACGCACCTGTGCACAATTCACAAAGCCCTAAGGGCATACCTGTAATCAGTTTCAAGACATTCACAACGCTGTCTGTTAAATCTCAGACACGCTCGCTATCGGATGCCGGAACCCGGCGTATCCTGTAAGCATATCGTAAATCTTAATGCACATGTATTATTAAGAGATCCAAGAGACTATATCGATAAAGGATGTGTCTTACACCATCCTGTTATGCTACAATCTTACCTTACTCTACACAGTAATGCGCCGCGAGTATGCCGAACGCTGTTAAAAGACGCCATTGTTTTCTTCGGCGTTATATATACGGCAAGAACATAGAAATAGAAAGTGGACCAACTCCGTCTTTAGATGTCAAAATAGGACTCTTCTTTTTTATGTACTCTCGTTTACTCTTATTTGCCAACTAATGAATATTGTGAGCTGGAGTAGAGCTCTCATAAATTAAATTAGTTAGTAAATATTCACTCCCATTATAAATTAACCAAAGATTTGTAATCTACTACATATATTTTTTATGCCTTCAATCTGAATATTATATAGTTGAACCTAAGTGTATATTTAGAAGCATGATCTAACTGGGCACATTGCTTATTATAAATTCTACTCCCATGAACATTTACAGGCTGGTATTCTGAGTGAGTCATGTGTACATAATCTTACATCAAATAATATTAGCATATATTTTTTCTTATTAGCATATATTTTTTCTTGTATACATTTCTTCAAAATTTCTTCAAAATTTTTAAGTAGGATGCTGGCCGCAGTTACCTATAAAGTCTTATCAAAATACTATTCTTAACAACATCATCATACATTTCTGCCTATCTATCACCCAATAAGTATTCCATTTCATAATCTGAACTGAGTCCTCGTTCCACTGCCCCTAATCGCATTATCCAGATTGACTCCCTTCTTCGTAAAGTCAATTCCCTATTACCACCTCGTGGACTTTTTTCACATTGATCAAAACCCCAAAATTTGAATTCTTTATGAGTTCCTTGTTTTTCACATGTCTTCATATGGGAGGCTATCGGGTATCGTTCATCTTCCTGTCTAATTGCTCTACAATGTTCAGAAATTCTTACTCTCAGTGGACGGATACTGCTGCCCACATACATCTTTCCACATTTACAGGACAACATGTGTATTACGTATTTAGGGGCATATTTATACTGTTTGCGCCGGAATTGCGTCGTTTTTTTTTACGCAATTCCGACGCAAAACTAACTCCATATTTATACTTTGGCGTTAGACCCGTCTAGCGCCAAAGATCTTGGAGTTTGCGTCATTTTTTAGCGTGGACACCTACCTTGCGTTAATGATATGCAAGGTAGGCGTTCCCATCTAAAAAATGACTCCGAGGCATGTGCGCCGTATTTACACTCCCGGGCAAAAATGACGCCCGGGAGTGGGCGGGCAAAAAAAAATGACGTCCAGCCGTTTTAGCGTCATTTTTTAACGCCTGGTCAGGGCAGGCGTTAAGGGACCGGTGGGCTCGGAAGGAGCCCAGAGGTGCCCTCCCATGCCCCCAGGGACACCCCCTGCCACCCTTGCCCACCCCAGGAGGACACCCAAGGATGGAGGGACCCATCCCAGGGAACTTAAGGTAAGTTCAGGTAAGTATTTTTTTGAATATTTTTTTGTGGCATAGGGGGGCCTGATTTGTGCCCCCCTACATGCCACTATGCCCAATGACCATGCCCAGGGGACAGAAGTCCCCTGGGCATGGCCATTGTGCAAGGGGGCATGACTCCTGTCTTTGCTAAGACAGGAGTCATTTCAATGGGGGTTGGGAGTAAAAACAAATGGCGCTAATCGGGTTGAGACGAAAATTTTGCCTCAGCCTGACTTGCCCCATTTTTTGGCGCACAAGCTCCATTTTCCCCTACGCCGGCGCTGCCTGGTGTAAGTCATTTTTTTTTACGCACACCAGGCAGCTCCGCCGGCTAACGTCATTCCATAAATACGCCGCCCGCATGGTGCTTTGGAATGGCGTTAGCCGGCGTAAAAATTTTTGACGCACAACTGCGTTGGCGCAGTTGTGCGCCAAAAAGTATAAATATGGCCCTGAGTGTTACAGTCTATGTGTGATCTAATGCTATACTCCTTATCATCCGCTCACAGAAATATCTTCTTTGCGTGCCACGCCCGTTTGCACATGGCACAACATTCACATTTATAAAAACCTAAATTGTGTAAATGAAGCCAACTGGGTTTGATTGTATTCGGCAGATAACTAGGACAGAGAATATTATTAAGTGTGTTGCCCCTCCTATGAGCAACTTCCGGCATGCTACCAATATATTTCTTAAGAGTTCGATCTTGTGTGAGTATGGCCCAATGCCTTTTCATAATTCTCATTAGTTTACGTGAACTCTATGTATAATCCAAAATTATCCTAACTTTGTGAGTGTCAATATCCTTACTCCCTCCATCTGTGAGGCTATGATGCAACAGTGTCTTTGATCGAGATATTTTCGAAGCTTTGCGTTTAGATTTAGTTACTACATCCTCTGAATAACCTCTTACAATGAATCTCTGTCCCATATCTTTGATACAATCCTGAAAGTCACAGTTCCTACCACAATTGCGTCTTGCTCTTACCATCTCTCCAAAAGGTATTGCAATCTTATCATTTACCACAAACAGTTCTATATCTAGAAAATCTATGCAGGTCACACTATATTTGTATGTGAATTTAATGTTGACCTCATTGTTATTAAGGTGTTCACAAAATCTTATCAATTTCTCTTCTTTACCTATCCATAGCATGAAACAATCGTCTATGTACCGTCCCCAGTATAAAATATCTTACACTGCACAAATAAGGTCAGCACTGTTTGGCTAACACTATCGATTCTGTGTACCTTGGGGCTTTATGCATTGTGCACTGGTGCGTAATAGGGACTTTTATTACACTGCACTGCACTAATAAGGTCAGCACCATTTGGCTATCACTATCGATTCCATGTACCTCTAACAGGATTATGATTTGTAGGATTAATATTAGAGACTTGAGATAACACTTAATGATCAATGTACTAAAATAATGTAGACCAACGATTACAATCACTTGGGGCACATCTAACTAAGAAGGCTTGCACCTAAATCTTAAGGCTCCCATATGTAAAGCATGTTACAAGAAAAATATACTCATTAAAGTGGTTGAGGGAAGATATTGAGTTATCAATGATGAATGTTAACTTGCATGTAATTGAAATGTTATTATAGGATATATATCCTGATGAAGTCAAGAGGGCACTCCCTAGACGAAACACGTGTTGACAAGTGGACAAGTGGTGATGATAATAATAAGTGGTGATTTAATTGATGGAAATATGAAATATGACAAGTGATGACCTAATCATGGAAACTTGGAATACGATATTAGGATAACTGTATGAAGAAATTCGGGACATTATGAAAAACACTTGATGGATTTTTGAGAATAAATATAATAAGAATAAACAAGAATTTGTTTATGAAACAGATTGGATGAAGACTCTGCAGATGCTTTTGCAGTATTTCTGTTTCTGTTACTCATTGTCACAGTTGCGTTGATTAACAATCTAAGCGTGTGCTGCTACAACTTGAATGCTATGTTAAATGAAACACTATGGTCCTCATTATGACTGTGGCGGCCGGCGGTATAACGGAGAAAAGTACTACCAACAGGCTGGCAGTACTTTTCCCCATAATAGGACATGGCGGTTTGGCTCAAGCCAAACTGCCAATGTACCACTCTGTCTGCCACGGTGGTAACAGTTGCCGGGCTGGAGACTTCCGTCTCCAGCCAGGCGACTGTCACTGTCCCACCCGTGGGATTATGACCCCCCCTACCACCATGGTTTCCGTGGCTTCCTTACCGCCACGAAAATCATGGCAGTAGGCATTATCAGTGACAGGGACCTCCTTCCCTGTCACTGATAGGGGTCTTCCCCGCCCTCCTCCCATGTTTTCCCCCTACTCCCTCCCTCCCTCTCCAGACCACCCCACAACATACACGCACACATACTCATACCCACATTCACCCACGCATCCATAGATCGATTCACACACACATCCACACACACTGACATACATACAGGCACACACGCATTCACACAACACAACATACAAGCGCTCACACAACCATACATGCACACACGCATTCCACATGCAACACACACCCGCATTGACGCACGCACTGTCTCACACACACACCACCCCCCTCCCCTGTCAGAGCACCCGACTTACCCGATTGCAGGGGTTCCTCCGGCAGGAGACGGGACGGGGCGAGAACCCCGCCAGGCCGTATCATGTGTCATGATACGGTCTGCAGCAGTCTACTGGCATGGCGCTGCTGCTGGCAGCAGCGCCACCTTACCGCCATCCGCCACTATGGCTGTAGCCGGAATTCCGCCATCCTTCTGGTGGAATTCCGGCTATGGTCATAATATGGCTGACGGCTGGTAGCCGTGGCGACAGTATTTTGTCGGCCTTCGCCCCGACGGTAGGCGGTTTATACCGCCATTGTTGTAATGAGTGCCTATGTTTCTCCTTGCATAATACTTTTCTTATTGCAGAAGCCTAGTTTCAACAGTATGCTTATGAGAACTGAAATTTACATTTTGTGTGAAGGCCATTTGAATGTGTCTCTTAATGCGCATTAACAGTAAATCTTAAAATCTGTGCATGCAATGGGCCAGCTGAGATGTATCCTCCCTTGCAAGGTATCTACGAAGACCATGAAGCGGGAATCTTCCATTGTATGATTCCTGTGAAGAGGGCCAACACCAAGAATTTGCAAATGCTTAGTTTTTGGGATTGTTGAATTCTGTATTTTAACTGTGCATCATTAAGTTGGGCAGTCAGATTTACTAATGTCCAACTTTGGAGGCAGATGCCCCTCTTTCTCTCTTGAGATCCCATGTTTTTTTTTTTTTACTCAGAGTTAATCTCTTGAGCAAATATATTTCTCCTCTGCTTGACTCGAACCTTCATTTGGTTCTGCCCTAGAGGCTTCATTTGCTGACATCTGCTGCTTAAAACGTTCCCGATCTTAATTCTGAAACCTTATCTTACCATTAGGGGAATTCCTTTCATAGGAACCAAATCTATCACAATTTGCCTACAACACTCCTTAAACAACTTGGCTTTGTATTAGCTATTCTGACTTGCTTGGAACAGATGGACCCATGATGCAACCAGGTGATTATTGATTAATGGCTAATGTGATGATTTGAGTTTGTAACTTTGCTAATTTAACAAAAAACCTTCCTGGTTTGCAAATCTACTATTCTCTGTCATTCATGAGGGGCAAAATGTGCTTAACTGTTACTAATATAATATTGAATTGATGATGATAAGCCTCAATTCTAAACCAAGGTCCACCCACTCAAGAACGGCTGGGATTTGACATTTTCACCAAGCCTTTGCACAGTGTAAATTTAGTCCTTTAGCTCCATCAACTATACGAGCTTACCCATGTAGTATATTCAATGGTTTCAATCATGGTGCTTTGCACACCAGCATAGAGGAAATATAGGACCAAAAAGAGGATACCCTAAGGACCCTACAGATCTCAGGAGGTGGTCTACATAAGCAAGAAGCAGACCTGCCCTGTGGCATGAGAACTTGATTTCAGCATTCAGCAACTTGCTATGAGTTGGTCAGAAACCCCAAATATACTAATAGCAGGAGTTTTCAACTGCAGTCCAGCACAACCAATACGACTCTTGTGAGCTGGGCTCCCAAAGCAGGTGTGCTTCCCCACTGTGTGGTTCGAAGTGTAGAGCCATTGTGGTGCAGAAGACTGAGTGAAAGCTGTGTGCCTTCACGTTACATTCTGTATACAACTACTTCCTTGTGTGGTACAAATAAGGGACTGAATGAAACCCCATTTCCTGCACCACTATTTTTCCATATCTGTTGAAGTGGCCCTTTCTGCAGGGTTATCCACAAATTGTTTGCCTTTCTCCTCCTATTTTTCTGATCCTCTTATTTTTGACTTTAGGACCCTAGGAAATTTACCACTGTTAAACTGTGCTTAAGTGCATGTGCTCTCTTCCCTAAAACTTGGTATGCTTGGATTACACCTGTTTGGTATATTTAATTTACCTGTAAGTCGCTTGTAAAGTCGTATACCATATACTCAGGGCCTGTAAATTAAATGCTACTAGTGGGCCTACAGCGCTGATTGCACCACCCACAGAAGTAGCCTTTCAAGCTTGTCTCAGCCCTGCCACTGCAGTGACTGCGTGCAGTTTACTGCCACATTGACTTGGCCGGTCAAACTACTTGCAAAGGCCTAAACCTCCCTTTTACTACACCTAAGACACCCCTAAGATAGGCCCTAGATAGCCCCATGGGCAGAGTGCTGTTTATGTAAAAGGTAGGACATGTACTTATATGTTTTACATGTCCTAGTACTGACAAACAGCCTATCTAATTTTTCACTACTGTGAGGGCTGCTCCTCTCATAGATTAGCATTGGGAATTCCCTTATATATGTCTAAGTGTTCATTTTTGATCTGTGAGGAGTAGCGTGGGCATGTTTGGAATGGTAGTGAGAAATCCTGCTTAATGGTGGAGTTGTATTTTACTTTACTATTTTAGAAATGCCCCTTTTAGAAAGTGGCCATTTCTATGTGCTTTTACCTCTAAGTGCTTTGCAGCCTGACTCCAATCCACGCCTAGGGCAGAGTGACAGCTCCACGTGGTGCATACGTTCCAGACAGCCACAACACAGGAATGGATGGGTGTGTCAGAAGAGGCATCGGCTTACTGACATTCCACCTGGGCAGGGGAGAAGAAGGGTCATTCACACCGTACATGTCAATAGACTGTGTCCCTGCCTTGTACAATGGGCTGTTTACCCTCTACTAATATCTGGAGTCAGGGCTGGGTTGAAAGGGGGTTGTGTGTCAATTGAAAGGGTTTCTTTTAAGTCACCCCCTGAACAAAGACATTTTGGGGTATACGTAAAGGGGCTCTATCCCCATGATTTTAGAGCACTTTTGGAAATGGGACAGAACTTCTGTCAGCAGGATCACTGCGCTGCACGAAAGGACTCATCTGGGCTGCTCTTCTGCTATTGCCCTTACTAGATTGCTTTTCTGCTTGGTGTCCTGCTGAAAGCTGCTCCCTGACACTGTTCTGTAAGCCCTGTGGGATTGCCAGGAGGGATCACCATAGAAGTTGCTGATTTTGCTGTGCTGGTCTGCCTACATACTGCTGGTTGCTCCCCCCCCCCCCCAAGTATTCCCAGGAGCTCAGCACATGAGGGGAAGCTGGTGTTGCTCCTGACTTCTGTGACCTACGCATGGGGAGCGCTTCAGTTTTCATTTTTTGGTAACCTTAGCACCTAGTGAGCGCTCCATTGTGCTGTTAACTCTGTCACCCTGCAACAATTCAGCACTTGACATTGTCACAAGCGCTGCGCCTCTCGGCCGCTTGGGAGCAACACGTTTTGCCCACATGAGGCACGGGTGCCCTGCCGTCAGGACTGGGTGTCTTGACCCCACATAGAGAGGAGAATTACTGGAGAGCTGGCAGCGATTACAGGGACAGGCATGTCCTCCTGCTTCACTCACGCTGCACTAGCAATGTCACATTTTCACGGAGACATGTTACCCTGACAACGAGCAGAGGACAACGTCGCCCTCACCGGCCCGAGGGAATTCCGCCAGTGTTTGTGCCGCTTCGTCTGTCTCACAAGGAATCCTTGAACCCAACGACATGGGGTCCAAGCTTCCGAGGCCCGCCGCTGCCTTAAGGATCAGGTGTGGAGGACAGTAGCAGTCTCACTGAGTGGCAGCCGGCCCATAAAGGTACTCTGGAGGTGAGCCGGCTTCTTGATGATTCTACCTCTACAGCAGCAGCACGGTATGCTCACGGGCCACTCCACCTGCCGTAATTTGGCCTATGGGACCCTGGAGGGTCTCGCTGCTCTGCCCTACAGTGTGCCCCTCCCCCCATTCACCTCCCACTGGACTGTACCTGGGGGCACTGACACAAGTGGATAGTAGTCTGCGGGCCGAGTCCTCAACGGAGGCCCCCGCCTCGGATCTGACCACAGGGGAACATTTTCCTGCATAACCCATATTAGCACGTGCGTTTTTCTTGCGGCAAAGTTCACTTTTCATGAAACCACTGTATATCAGCTAGTAAGAGGTGCCCAGTCACCTCCTGTCTAGATGTTACAATAATTCTACTAACAGGGGCCCAGATCATACACTTTATGTTCTCTGGTAAGAATGATGTAAAAACTCAGCGCTCTTTTGGGGTGTAGAGGATGGAGTTTCTCTTCCTCCATAGAGTTGTGAGGCAGAGCATAGAATGGCAGTAAGTTGATCATCTGGTTGATGTAAAAAAGATGTCTCCACTTTTAAAAGAAAAGGTGCCCTAGTCAGCAGAATTAGTTTATCTGAGAAGAAGGTAGTCTATGGCAGGTTGAAATAAATGGCCTGGAGCTTGCTAATCCACTGTGCTGATCTTATGCCGATTAGGAACACTGCTTTGAGAGTGAGAATTCACAAAGGTCAGCTGTTCAGTGGCTCTAAGGGACAGCATATAAAATATAGACAGACCAGATTAAGATTCCCCTGCAGCATTATAAAAGGCGAAAGAGGAATGTTAGAGTCCTTTCAAGAAACACATCACAACATGTGATTGAAATAATGAAGACTGGTCCCGAAACCTTAGGAAGGCCAAGAGGGCCAAAGGTACCCTTTGACCATGGCCAAAGCAAAGCCAAGGTGGGCGAGGGAGAGAACAACAATACATCAGATAACTTGGCCTGCAGGGGGTGCTTTTGTGTGACAGACGAAACTACAAATCAGTCCCAACAACAAGCATATACAGTTTTTGTGGAGGGAAGCTTGGCTGTCAAAATTATATCAACCACCTCCAGAGGGCGGTCGAAAGGGTTCAGCTGTTTCTGCAGGACAGGGATGTAAAAAGAAGCACCCCACAGGTCTAACGCTAACATTCAGTCTCCAGGGTCAAGTGCAGACAAGATCTGGGCCAGGGTGAGTATCTTGAATTTGTCCTTCCAGGGGAAGGCATTGAGAGGGGGCAGGTCTAAAATAGGAAAGGAGCCTCCATCCTTCTTTCCCTCTAGGAAGTAGTGGGAGTAGCAAACCAGACCCAGATCAGATGCAGGTACTGTTTCAATAGCCCCTTTGGCCAAAATGACTTTCCCTTCCTGCTGTAACACAGACATATGCTTCTACATCAGGTGTTCTGAGTATGGTAGAAGCTGCAGCAGGGCAGGGCTTACCCCTTCAGGACAATTTTAGGGACCCACCTGGATGTTATGGCCAGCCAACCTGGTAAAAAATTGTTGGCTGGTCATGCTCTGCTAATGGCACACTAAAGAGTCTTGGCAGGGGCAAGCTGGGGATTTGGGGTTGGGGGCTGGGGTGGCAGTTCTGAACTGACTAGTGTTCTGTGGCTCGAAACAGCTGTCGCGGTTACAGTGGCGGAGAAGGCAATCCCAGGGAGTATACTGTAGCCCTGCTCTCTTTGAAGAGGTCCAGAGCAAAATATGCTTAATCCCTAAAAGGTGAGTCCCATCAAAGGGCAGGTCCATAAGGATCAACTAGACATCGTCCAAAAAACCTGCCGATCTCAATCAGGCATGGCGATGGATAGTGACGCTAGTGACAATAGCTTGCCCAGTAGAATCTGTGGTATGTAGGCTACAATGGATGGTAAACTTAGCAGCATCACAGCCCTCTTGTATGGCCTGTGTTAGTACAAGACGAAGGTCTGTCAGGACACCTGGGAGAACTCGAGAGACAGAATCCCAGGGAACATGAAAATAGTGACTCAAAAGGCAACTGGCATTGACCGAATCACTGGCTGAGTTGCCAGGACCAGGGTAAAGGTGTCACACAATCTGTTGATTTACAGGGAGAACAGAGCATGGTATGGGCCAGAAACCTAAGAAGGTGTCTGTGAAGGCCTAAATAAAAAGCAACAGGGGCTCAGTATTGGTTTGCCCTGGCTGGAGGACTTCGGTAAGCACAGTGGTTTTAACCTCCGAGGGGTGAAGCTGGAGTTTGAGAAGTTAGGTCGCATGACCATCCTAAAGGAGGCATATTCCTCAGTTGCAAGGCCTAGGGGTAAGACTAAATCAGTGTCAGGATGGTTTTCTTTGTGGTAGGGTTGCACAAAATCATCCTGCATCCTATTTATTGTTAAAAAACGTTCAAAGCAAGGTATGCAGTGTATGAGACCTGCCCTGCGGAAAACCAGGACGTTAAGAGACTCACATGGAGCATGCAAAGGCTGCTATTTATTGGACACCGGGCACAGCCTTGGTCTAATTCGAGGAGACGCCGACATGAAGTCAGAGAGCACAATGAGATGCATCACATTCTCCAGGGTCAAAACCGGTGTCGACATTTCAGGAACTGGCATGGGCTGTGGAGCTGGAGGTTGAGTCGGCAAAGGTGCAGGTAGAGGTCTGGCACCCATAACAGATGGTCCAACTGGCACAAGAGTTAAAATGTCGGCAAAGGTGCAGGTAGAGGTCTGGCACCCATAACAGATGGTCCAACTGGCACAAGAGTTAAAATGGCGGCAGGATCACAAATGGTAGACCTCTCGGATCCTTGGGGCTCGCAGGAGTGCCAGAGGGAGTGGAAAGGGTTTTGAAGAGTCATAACATAGCCTTCAGGAACTCTTGGATCTGCCTCAGACTCACAGACAGCCCCAGAAACTTAGGCTGTGCCAGGAGAAATTGTGGGATTGGCTGGCTCAGACATTAAATGACTTCAGAAGCAAGATCAAGATGCACAGAGATACCCTCACACCTCCTCAGGTGTGCAGATGTGGAGTGAAGGAGCCAAGTACTGCGTGGACTTTGTATGTTTTTTCTTGGACTTAGACTGACAACGATAGACCTCCGGACCAACTTCTGGACCAGAAAAATTCGGGGCAGTCCCTATGCATGGTGTTTCGATGCTTATAGCTTCACAAAGCGGTCCCGAACAGCCTTTGGATTCATCACCACACATTCACTGTGGGCCTTAGAGTTGTGGCTTGACCCCCAACGCTACAGGTAAACCTAATGTGAATCTGTTACAGATAGGCGCTTGAGAAAGTCCTTACCAGGTTTAAAATCTATTGTTTTGGGAGGTGGCATTTCTCTTGCACACTGGATAATTTTGAGGTAAACAGGTCCTGAAAGAGGTTGCTCTGGATCCACGTCTGGTGGCATGGAAAGAAAGCAACTGACATCAGCACATGGGAGCGGCGCCTATACTGGCCTGGTATGTCATTTTCCAGGGCAGAAAGGCACAGGTGCTGAGCCACATGGTGACACGGTGCTTAAAAGTTTCAGTATCCAGTCGGACGCCTGGAGAAATAGTCAGAAGGTGAGGGATCTGTAGTTAGAAGTCTTTGTCAGAAACATAATTTTCATTCTCTGAGCTAGTCTTTTCTTCAGATAAAGACTAACTTTATCAATTAATTGATATATGTTTTTGTCTGGGGACTGTTACATTGATATTTATGTATTCTTTTAATTTTGGTTTTGAGTATGTGTTTAAGGAAATACTAGCAGTCATGGAGGGAGTCACTGTAATGGCACTATTTTGAGGGCTTGTTTGATAGATGTTTATGATGTAAGAGCTTTATATTTAAGGCTGTACATACGTGTTGTAATATGCATTTTTCATAGTGAAATCAGCAATTGTGTGCAGTTTTAATTGTTTACAGACAAGTGAATTTCAATTCTGGTGTCAGTGCTATGTTTCTTGTCTGTTACAATTGAAAGGTTTTTTTTTTTATTCAACAGTTGCCCATTTTATATTATTAGAATATGTGTAGATGTTATTATGTTCAAAGAAGAATGCATATTTTGAGTACATTTTCAGGTAGCTTATGCCAGATATCTTCTGGGATCTTTGTTGGCTAGTTTAAGGCAAACGTAATACATACCTGATCATCAGTAAGACGTTCCCATAACCTTTCTATGTAAAAGTTAAGAGCTTTCTAATGAGCCAGTGCGCCTCCATCTTAGATGTCAGCGGAGTAGGGTACAAAGATGGAGTGACGTCTTCTGCAAAATATGAAATTCTAGGTCCACACTGTCACATGAAGAAAACTGTGATCAAAATCAGACTGGAGCTTTGAGAGATGACGACACTGGATTGCTACGTAAAGGAGATTCATTTACTAAGATACCTTGCCCAAGTAAGCTATTACGAGGACCCTCTGACAAGAAGTTTTCAAACTTGGATACTGGAAACATAAGAGGGGCATACTTGAAAATGTGTAGAGAAGTATTCTTACAGTTGATTGCTAAGGCCTTATGAATCATTCCTGTGACTATTTGGAAGTAAAGCTTTGTCATTCTATGTTTATTTGGTTTGTGGAAACATTATACTGCTGTACCCATTGATATGGGAGGGAAGACCCATAGTTGGACAACAAGGGAACCTTGTATTGAAGTAGCTCACACTCTCAGTGGTTTTCTATTGCTCAGCATGGATGGTCTGCATGTCTAGCCTATTTCAAGACTGCACTTGACCTCCACAATTCTTGGGATTCTCTTGAGAAACAGAAGTTTGGAGATTTCGGGTGCCCTGTTTCAGGGTACAAAGCATCATGGGTTAAGTTCTGTTAGCAGAAAGTGCAAATATCACCCCTAGAAAGGGGTCCTGGCACTAAACAGTCAAAATCGCACAACATGATGGAGTTGAAGAAGACCAAAACAGATTAGTTTAGGGTAGCACTAAAGAATCAGGTTTAGAGCATTTTTTTAATAAGGAGGGTTTCACAAGACTGAAGGGAGAGAAGGAACTTGTTTCAGTAACATGGAGCCAGGTAGCCAAAAGAATGCCCACCACTTCTGACCCTTTTGATTTGTCCGAGCATGGCCACCAACCCACCAGAGCATCTGAGATTTATGGCTGGTTGACAGTAACTAACCAACGCACATACGTAGTCTGGACTATATCTATGAAGTGCTTGATAAGTATGGCAGAACAGTTTAAAGATGTGGCACCTGGAGACTAGCAGCCAGTGAAGAGGTTTTAGTAATAGTCCTGATGAAGTTCTTGGCGGCATATGGCAAACTAGCCTGGCAGCTATATTTTGTGCACTTTGCAAACCGGCTGCAAAGTTTCATTAATGACTGCAAGGCACTACCATAATTTAATTAACTATTGATCAGTGCCTGTATAATAGTTCAGTGGGATCCATCTGACAATTGTGTGCAATGTGAAAATTCCAAAACAAACTGCAAATTGCACTCACTTGAGTTTCTGTGGCCCTTAATCAGCAGTCCAAATGTTATTTACCTTGCTGCAGAGAATTATCTCATCTCAGTTTTCCCACCCACCTTTCTGTTAGAGACAGATCTTTGCATCCAAATGGCTATATCATACATTCACTCACAAAAGTGTAGCTGCAATACTTGCCAATTATCAGCTTTTGTTCTAACTAGCTAAGTACCATCCGCATATGACAAAATCTCAAATTTGTGAACCTTTACAATGTTAGCAAGGTGTGCCACACACACATACATTAAAAAGAGTGAGGTATAGGGAACAGCCCTGTAGAACTCTGCAGATGTTAGTGTAGGTATTGGATATGAAAGGTGGGAGATACGGATGTACTGTCCATACCGATTAAGAACAGTCTTCTATTCAACTGACGGAGGAAAGGTTTAAAAACACACCTTACAGCTTCCAATTTCAGAATGTTGCTGTGCTAAACAGACTTATATGAACCTCCCATCCTTAACACATGCATCAGAGACCATCATGCCATCAGCTTACCAAGACTGAATGGACTTGCTTTTATAAAGGTTCTTTTGTTTTGTTCACAATAACAGCTGACCAGTGCTAAAGCGCATGTGCTCTCTCCCCTTAAAATAGTAACATTGTTTCCTCCCCAACTGGCATATTAATGTACCTGTAAATCCCTAGTAAAGTGCACTACAGGTGCCTAGGGCCTGTAAATTAAATTCTGCTAGTGGGCCTGCAGCCTGATGGTGCCACCCACATAAGTAACAACTTAACCATGTCTCAGGCCTGCCACTGGAAGCCCATGTGTGCAGTTTCACTGCCACTTCGACTTGGCATTTAAAACTACTTTCCCAGCCTTTAACTCCCATTTTTCTACATATAAGTCACCCCTAAGGTAGGCCCTAGTTAACCCATAGGGCAGGGTGCTATGTAAGTAAAAGGCAGGATGTGTACTTACGTGTTTTACATGTCATGGTAGTGAAAAACTCACTAATTCATTTTCCACTACTGTGAGGCCTTCTCCTCTCATAGACTAGCATTAGAACTGCCCTCAAATACTTTTAAGTGGTAGATTCGAATATGGAAAGAGTAGCCTTGTTATGTTTAGTTTGGCCAGAATGGTAATAGAAAATCCTGCTTACTGGTGAAGTTGGATTTAATATTACTATTTTAGAAGTGCCACTTTAAGTGGGCATTTCTCTGCTCTTATTGCCATCTGTGCCTTACAGCCTGTATTCAATCCACATCTGGTCTGTGCTGCTTGACAGCTCCCCTTGTGCATTCCACCCAGACAGCCATAAACATAGCTCACTCAATCACATCTGCAATCATCTGCATTCTGAATGGGTCTCCCCTAGGAAGGAAGGGTGGAGGGCTCTCTCTTACACTTCAAGGGCCTGAAGCGGCCTGCCCTCACACAAAGGACTGATAGCACCCAACACGGATCCTGGCAGACAGGACTGGGCTGAAAGGGGAACTAGTGGACTTCAAAACCACACTTAGAAGTTTTCCCCACATCAAAGGCATTTTGGGGTATATAAAACGGGTCTCTGATCCCACCAGATCGACACTTCTGGATCTACACCTGGACTCTGTCACAGGGACTGCCTGGCTGCCCAATGGACTCATCTGGACTGTGTTGCTGAGAAGGACTGCTGCCCTGCTTCCTGCTGGCCTCCAACTCTGCTGGAAGGACTCTGCCTTCCCCACAAGTGCTCTCCACAGGCTTGGATTGAGCTAGTCTCCTATACTGAAATCTCAGGGTCACCAAGACTTCACCAAAAAGAAGAAAATCCCTGTGTGTTGGAAAATCGATGGAATGCCTGCAGAAATCGATGCAGCGCCTGCCTCGCAGCTGAAATTTCACTGCATCTCCTACCAGATCGACGCAGCGCCTGCTCCTTCTACCAGAGCATCAAGGATTTTCAAGGCATCATCCCCAGGCGTCAAAATATCCCCGCATCGCAGTAAGGAACCAAGGCTCCACTACTGGAAATGGATGCATCTCCTTGCAGTTGGAAAAGAAACGACGCATCGTCTGTACCACACCGGAAAATCCGATGCAGTGCCTTACTGTTCAACGCATCTCCTCCTCTGCGGTCCCCGTGCGTCATTATTTTTGACGCATCCCAATTACTGTATGTTACAAGAATATAACCCCTGACTCTTAAGGATTGAGATCCATTTAAACCTTTAAAAAGTGATATCTCCACTTATCCATATTGAATTTGTCGTTTTGATCTCATTTTATTCAGATAAATATCTATTTTTCTAAAACTGTGTGGTGTATTTTTGTGGTGTTTTAACTGTGTTACTGTACGAGTTATTACACAAATATTTTACAAATTGCCTTCTAAGTTGAGCCTGCCTGCTCTGTGCCAAGCTACCAGATGGTGAGCACAGGATAATTTGGGTTGTGTTGTGACATACCCTGACTAGGATTGTGGTCCCTACTTGGACAAGGGTGTATACCTCTGCCAACAAGAGACCCAATTTCTAACACTCTCTAACTACAGATTCCTCACCTCTGCAATGCATTCCAGGAGATAGACTGGACCAGATAGTTTTCTATAGCAGTGCTCCTGGGTGCTGCTAGGTGACACCGGGTTGGCTTCGTTCCACTCCAGAAATGATGGAGTAGAGCAACATATAACCCTTCTGCGCTGACATCAGTTTCATGACTGACTCTTTACGAGCCCTCTGACGTGCAGTTGAAAACAACTGGAGGTACCAGTGTGCACATCTCTAATTTGGGACCTTTTTAAATAGGAAAGAAGACAGAAAAAGGGGAGGTGGGATGGCCATGTGGAACCTGGGGTTAGATAGGGTATTTACCAGAAAGCATGTAACCCAGGGTAAATAACTTGTTCTGCTGATAGACACTTAACTGCAGATTCCTCACTTTTAGAATAGATACCAAAGCAGTACTTCCCAAGGTGGAGGGTCTGTGGAGTGGGCTCAGACCAAAACGACCTGTAGGAATGAACAGGCAAAATGTCTGGCCGTCAACGCAGTGGTGATTTGTAAAGCACTGATGCCCACGTCGTCGACTGAGGGATGTCAAGAAAAGGCACTCTGCAAGGCAATGCAGTGGTGACAACCGTGGCCATGGTGGAATCACCACTTAGTCCTTCTGGAGGATGCTTTTTAGCCAATGAGTAGCAGATCTTAATGTAAAGGATTATCTACAGTGACAAAGTCCTTTTGAGCATCGCTTTACCTTCCTCTGTCTCAGAGAAACCCACAAAATGCTGACTGCTTGCTTGGCTAAAGACAACAACAAAAAAAATCAAACAGTTTGGCTCTGAAAGGGTCTGTCCTACGGACTCCACACCAGTTCATGAATTAGACTCTGTGGAAGGGTGCTTGGTGGACAGAATGAAACCCACAACTTTGGTAGGCAAATCAAACAGCTTCAACTTCCACCACTCACTCTCCACGCATGGAGGTGCAGACTGCACAGATTCAGATGAAGAACCGTGCCCTGCTGCAACAACAGACGATCCTCCTGAAGAGGTAGCCTAATCAATGGGCAGGTGCAAGTGTTCACATGTTTAGGGGACCACACTCTCCTGGCCCAATCTGGGGCCATTAGAATTAATTGAGCCCAGTTGTTAGAAATGGGGTCTTTACCTGGCAGTCAGTGTACACCCTATCCAAGTAGGGACCCTATCTCTAGTCGGGGCAAGGGGGATACACAGCTCAGATAACCCCTGTTCACCCCCTTGGTAACTTGGTACAAGCAATCAGGCTTATCTCAAAGGCAACGTGTAAAGTATTTCTACAAACACACACAGTAACACTGTGAAAACACCGCAAAAGAACTCCACACCAGTTCAGAAAAATAGTCAATATTTTTCTAAATCACACAAGACCAAAACAACAAAAATCCAACATACACAAGCAAAGATCTGAATTTTTAAGTTAAAAAGAGTCTTAATCCAAAGAAATCAATGGATGTGATATTTCAGCACAAAGTACCTGATATGCGTCACAAATAAGGCTGCACGGGCGAACATATATCGGAAAAGCAAGCAATGCATCAATTCCTTACTCACAAGCGGAGCCGAGCATCGATTCTTTATCTATCGGGTAAACGATGTGTTGATTCTTTCCTCACAGGGCAGGGATGCATCAATTTCCGGACAAGCAGCCTCAGGTCTGTGCGGTCATGTTGAAGATTTTGACGCCCAGGGTCGATGCATGGAAAATTCTGACGTGCTATGCAAATGGTCTGCATTGAGAACAGGCACTGCACCAATTTTCCAGCCGTGAGGCAGGTGCTGTGTTGAATTTTCAGCCACAGGATAGGCGCTGCATCGATTTTTCTGATGTGCATACAGCGGTGCATGGATTATTTCCTGCAGGTTACCAGCTTCCACTTCTAAGAGCCCAGGGACTGGATTTGGCACCACTTGGCAAGCCAGGACTCTAAGCAGAGGAGCCCAGGCAATGGCAGATGAAGTTTTTGATGTCCCTGAGACGTCAGAACAAGTGGCAAGCTCAGTACATGCCCTTGGAGAAACTTCACAAGCAGGATTTCAGAAAGCAAAGTTCAGTCCTTTCCCTCTTAAAGCAGAAGCAGCAGCAGCAGGCCAGCACAGCAAAACAACAGGCAGAGTGGCAGGTCCTCCTCAAGCATCAAATTCCTCTCCTTGCAGAAGTTCCTCTTGATTCAGAAGTAATCTAAAGTTGTGGGGTGAGCAGTCCAGTACTTCAACCTTCAAAGGAAAGTCTTTGTAGTGCACAAGACCCTGCCTCTTCATTGCCCTACCCCAGACACACTGTAGGAGGTTGGAAACTGTATTGTGTGAGGGCAGGCACAGCCCCTTCAAGTGCAGGTGTCAGCTCCTCCCTCCCACTCTCGCTCAGGAAGACTCATCAGGATATGCAGGACACACCTCAGCTCCCATTGTGTCATTACCTAGCGTGAATTCACAAACAGCCCAACTGTCAATCTGTCCCAGATGTGCATTCATCAGTAAAGCAGAGGCACAGAATGGCTAAACATGGAAATGCCCCCTTTTTAAGAGTGGCATTTTCAAACAGACAACCTAAAAACCAACTTTACAAAAATATGTATTTTAAAATTGTGAGTTCAGAGACCCCAAGCCTCTATCAGCTCCCAATGAGAAACTGCACTTAATGATATTTAAAGGCAATCCCCATGTTTACCTATGGGAGAGATAAGCCTTGCAATAATGACAACCGAATTTGGCAGTATTTCACTATCTGGACATGTAAAACACAACAGTACATGTCCTACCTTTTAAACACACTGCACCCTGCCCATGCGGTTACCTAGGGCCTACCTTAGGTGTGACTAACATGTAGTAAAAGGGAAGGTTTGGGACTGGAAGGTGAGTATACTTGCCAGGTCGAACTGGCAATTTAAAACTGCACGCACAGACACTGCAGTGGCAGGTCTGAGACATGTTTACAGGGCTACTCATGGGTGGCACAATCAGTGCTGCCGACCCACTAGTAGCATTTGATTTATAGGCCCTGGGCACACATGGTGCACTATACTAGGGACTTAACAGTAAATCAAATGTGCCAATCATGGAAAACTAATTACTAATATCCATTAGACAGAGAACACTTGCACTTTAGCACTGGTTAGCAGTGGTTAAGTGCCCAGAGTATCAAAACCAGCGAAAATTAATTACAGCACAGGGTCCAAAAACAGGAGATCAGAAGCAACGAGTATAGGGAAACCACGGCAAGAGCTGCCAGGTCTAACACAGGTCTTTCCTGATTTTCACAGGAGAGCAGGAAAAGCACAGGTAGGAAGGCATACAATAGTCCTGTGCTCCACCGCAGTTGGAAAACATCTTCTAGGGACGACCCTTGTTGCAACTCCAACACGGATAAATTTGGACCCTGCATATTTTCGAAGGTGGCAAACAAAAATTAGCCAGGTTTCTTCCTATTGCTGTAATTTGTGTTCCACTAGGTACTGCCAGCTGAGCTTGTCCGCCTTGGCATTCAATGATCCTGCTAGGTTCTTCTCAATCAGGGAGATGTCCTGACGTTCCCATCACATCTGAAGGTGCAAGCCACTTTGGGAGAGGACCCAGGACTCCACTCTGCTCAGCTTGCTGCAACCACACATGGCTTTGGTGCTGTCCATGAGAAAACATACCAGCCTCGCCTTGATTAATAGTAGGAAAGCCTTCAGCACCAAGTGATTGGACTGCAACAGACTGATATGTTGTCGGGTTTCCACAGGAGGCCAGAGTCCTCTGATCGCCACCTCTCCCAGATGACTTTCCCAAATTGGGAAGTGATGCTTCCATTATCACCGTCAGCTCTGGGTGGAGAAGGGAAAGAGTTCTGCCTCCAGTCAAGGTGCAGTTGAGAAGCTATCACTGCAGGTCTTATGTAGTCTCCTCCAAAACCAGGATGACATCTGACAGCCCACTATAGAATCCGCATATTTTATCTGGTGAAGTGAATAAGCAGGTTGCATGGGGCAAACGAGTCTAGAAGCTTCAGAGCTGCCCTCACAGAGGTCCAGGACCAAGGCTGGAACATCAAGATCATAACCAGAATGTACTGGACTTGTTGCAATGGACGAAAGGCCCTGAACTGCACAATGTCCAAGACAGCTCTTATTAAAAGGAAGCCTCTGTGAAGGAGTTAGGTGTGGCATCAACTGGTTGATGAAAAAACCCAGACAATGTTAGGAGGTTCACTGTAGTCTGAAGGTGGTTTACAACGGACTATGGGGAGCACCCCTTCAACAGCCTTTTGTTCAGGAAGGGAAAACTGATACTCCCCAACATCCAAACATGAGTGACGACAACCACCATCACTATAGAGAATACCCAAGGGGCACTGGTCAGTACGAAGGAGAGCACAGCAGACCTTGAACCACAGTTAATTTCTGTAGCACTGCAGAATGAGCACATTAAAGTATGCATCCTGGAATTTCAAGTCTACAATCCAGTTACACAGGTCCAGGGCAGGCAGTACTTGGTCAATGTGAGCATGTTGAATTTGTCCTCCTGCATAAAGGAATTTTGAGGACGAAGATCTAAAACAGGACAAAAGTTTCAATGTTTCTTGGACACAAGAAAAAATGTGGGATTTACAACCAGTCCCTATTTTCAAGTCCAGACTCGTCTCAATTGTCCCTTTAGAAAGTAGAGCTCACATCTCTAGTAATAAAATGGCTAAGTGCTCCTCTGAAAGCCACTATGATATGGGAGGAAGATGCGGAGAGTGGGAAAGGAGCAGAAGAGCACTGTGTTATGATCAACCTGTTGTGTAGACTGGAATGTTAACTATGTCAGTCAGAACCTATGTCATCATGACTAAGGTCATAACCTATGTCATCATTACTTGGGTCATAAGGGATTCTGAATAAGACACTTGATAATGGAGGGCTGAATTAGGCTGGTGGTTTTATTTTTACTTATTTCAAAACCAAGATAAAACCACTTACATTTTTTTTTTTTTTTTTTTTTTTTACTTTTTCATGTGTGGTTTGCCATCTTAAGACTGGCAATAAGTGCCCACAGCTTTAGGCTTGGAAACCACCAGTTTCATAGACCCCACAATAATTCTGGTCTACCCAACAACTATCACTGCACCAGCTCAGTTTGTTTTGCTTGTCTTATCGATTTTTGGATGAGTCTGTGGGCTGTAGAGCAAGATACGGTGGCGCTTGCGCTTCAACCACATCTATGAGCATTATGTCTGAGTTTTGGCTCCTGACAGCAGCCACAAGCTGGAAGGCGTCTGAAAACAAGTAAGGAGCATTTAGCAGCCATCTTGAAGGGTTGACAAGGATCGCATACAAGCCCAACTCACTGTGAAAACAAATAAGCAGTATTTGATGATCACTTTGAAGCATTGGGAAGGATTGCATACAAGCCCAACGGACTATAAAATCTGCTTATAGCAGTGGAGGCCATCTTGAAACCATGGTATTGTCTGGTTTAGAAGCTTCACCTGCTGTAAAATGTCATGTAGTTGGTTTACTTAACAGTCTAATTTTTTGTAGGAGACTTTATTGCGATCTCCAACACAGCGATATTCAGTGCCTTAAACTGGTGATGTTCACACCAATGGTGACTGCTGTAAGACTGTTGAGACTTGGCCATACCCTGTGCCAGTAAGTGGTGACAGACACACAATTTTGAAGTTAGTATTACAACTCTGTTGGTAGATGTCTCACTATATTCCATTTGTTTGAAGTACTGAGGTGAGGTTCTACATACTTTGCTTCTAGCCTATCAATGGAAATAGGCACACCATTTTGGATTACTTGATATGTTTAAACTCAGTTCATAGAACTATTATTCTCTAGTCTGGATTGATGATGTGGTGGTATCTGCACATTACTTTGTGATCCGTGCATGATTGTGTGTCTTTATAAGGGCCACAATGTCAACTGTTCCTCAACCATTTGTTTTAATTCAACTTTTCTCACAATTCTTGAGATCTTTTTGAGTAACAGTTTTTGTTGCTGCCAATATGTCTCAACAACCACAATTTCTTTTGGAAAAGGGAGAACCCTTGTAAGCATGGAAATGGTGGAAAAAGTTGTTTGATTTGTATTTGCTTGCCGTAGGAGGAGAAAAGTTTTCTGCAGCGAAGAAACAAGCAGTGTGGCTGGCTGTGGAAGGAAGGAATATTAATGACAGTCTAAATGAGATACCTGTGGGCAGGGGTGATAGAGAACCTGTGGGACCCATATTTAATGTCAGTGTTAATGCTTGAATGCCATTTTGGATATCAAATTAATATTGTGTTGGAAAGGCATTTTTTATTGTAGTGCAAGGGAAGACTAAGAAGATTGGGAGCTATGTATCGAGATTGAAAACCTTAGCACGCACATGTGAGGCTTTGTCTGATTCTCTGAATAAAGATTAACATTTGAGATATACCAATTTCAAAGAGTACAAGAGAAACTTCTGGCAAGGAATCCTGATCTTGAAGAAGGGGTTGCCATTATTGAGGAGATGGAGAATACTACCACATGGATACGGGAGATGAGAGTAACTAATGGGAGTGAAGGATCTCAGGGGATGAGTAGTTTGGAAGAGAAATGTTTTTAAGTTGGGGATGGGGGTGTGCAACGTTTAACAGGAGACAGGGCTTTTGCGGCAAATGAATTATGTATGGCTGAGAGTCCCTTTTTTCTAATAGTCCTGGATATTTTAAAAGGTTAACCACATACAAGAAATGTGGGGGAAGGGCCATTATGCCACAGTGCGCAGAAGCACAAAAACCCACGGTGTGGCAATGGTTGAGAATGATAAGGAAATAATCATAAGTGTTAAACGCAATGGCACTATAGATAGTGATCCTATTACAATGCCCGAATGTAAGATCATGATTGGTGGGAAAGAAGTGAGTGTTTTAGCTGATTCTGGTTCACCTTATACAATGGTTGGGGACATAAACTGGGAGAATATCTTTGGCTTGGAAAACACTGAATGAACCCATTGGGGCATGGTGGACTCAAGATTGTTGTACGAGGAGACACAGTGTAGAGGATACAATTTCAGGATAGGGAACGAGTAAGGAAGGTGAATGTAGCTAAAAGAGGGGATAATTTTCTAGGGTGACATCACCAAGGAGACATAGGCATTACACTAATCCCTAATGCTGTAGAGAAGGTACTATTGTTTATTGATCTCGGAAATAATGCAAACATATTCTATGATTTTCCAGATGTTTTAAAGGAATATTTAGGTACCTTGAAAGGTTTCCAGCATAAAACTACACAGAAAAATGCTATTCTATCTGTTCAAAAAGTGAGAGATGTTCCTAACATGATGTTAGAACCAATCAAGGACGAATCGCAGAAGCTAATGGATGCTGGAGTAATTGAGGACATTGAATCTTCTGAGTGGCTTACCCCAGTGGTTTTAGCACCTAAGGATGGAGAAAAAAAAAATCAGAATGTGTGTAGATTTGTGAGATCTGAATAAGCACATTTGGGTTGACAGACCACCATTATCTATCATATCTGAGTCCTTGGCAACTTTAGATACAGCTAAAATGCTTAGCATTACAGACTAGTCGTCAAATTCCCTTACATGTTGATTCAAGGCATTTAACATCATTTTTTACTCCACCAGGAGCATATAGGTTTCTTTGCATGCCATTTGGTTTGTAGTCTGCAGTGTCATGTTTTCAGAGAGTAATAAAAACGTTATACACAAAGCAAACCGGGTAGTGGTGGCAAGTAAGATGCAGTTCCTAAATGTGGTGACAGTATGAATATGGCGTTTTAGATAGAAAACTGTAGGTGCAATGCGGTAGAGTACACTCCACTATCCTAGAGCGTATTTTAGTGTTCAGAAAAAACACTTCACAAAGTTAAAGTTAATGATGTTCATCCAACTGAGTACGATGGCTGTGGTTAAGGAACGTTGATCATTCAATTGACCTATGCTGATGCCTTCTAAAAAAGGAACATTTCGCAACTATTTTCAACTGAAGGACTGATTTATATATGGACTTTCTGAGTGAGGCGGTGTCTGTAATTAACTTAATGAAAATGTTTATGTCAGGGATTCCCAAAGTTCTGTTTTTCCAGGATAACCTTTGGTGTCTGGTGATGACTAGTTGGAACATGATGAAATTCTGTGGCAAGTGCTGAACAGAATGCATAGCTTTGGCCCCTCTAAGTAAAGAGAAGCACAGATTTAAAGTGTCATGAGTTTCAAATTGAGGACATACAATTTCTTCTGAAGGAATCACTCCCAAGTTAGATTTGGCCAAAAATAAATGTAAGGCACCTTCACCTAATAATAAAGATCAAGTGCATTAATTTATAGGCCTGACTAAATATTGTTCGCAATTCATTTCTGTGTTTGCTAGTGTGTCTTTACCTTTAAGTTCACTGCTTAAGAAAGGAACAAAGTTTGTTTGTAATGAAGGATGCATCAACGTTTTTGATATTATAAAGGAGAGCATTGCTGTTTAAGCTACCCTGGCCAATTTGATAGTTGTAAGAAAACTTTATTATCCACTACGGCTAGTCCATCTGGGTTAGGAGTGGTTCTCTCTCAAGTGTTTGAGCGACAAGAAAAGATGGTATTTTTTGTCTCGCTCAAACAATGGTACAGTAGAAAGATATTCTCTACCTGAAAGAGAGGCAATGGCGGCCTTGTGGGCTGTTCATTATTTCAAGTTCTTTCTATGGGGTATTCCTTTCACTGTGACGTATCATCATCCACTGGTGCAGGTTTTTAGTAGCAAAGGTAGTGGAAATTAGGAGAAGTGTGGCACAGTGGTTAGAGCGGCAGACCCTGAAGCAGAGATCTGGCTCAAGACCAGGGTTCAAGTCCCGCTTCGGCAGGTCTTGGGCTCAATTCCCTTGGACCAGATAATTCTCGCCTCGGTGCCTAATCTAATTAATGAGTCCCACTCTGCAACTCTGGGCAATAGCTTGTTTAATCTCCACAACGGCCCCAACAACGCTTGGATGCCTGGCTTCACCCTGGGGGTGCCCAGGAGTGGGCACCTCACAGGGAAAAGCCAGGAGAGGTTCCATAGCGGTATGAGTACAGCGCCTTGAGACCCTAACGGGTGAGTAGTGCGCTATACAAGTGCAAAGTTTACAGGTTTTTTTAGGAGATGGTCGGAGGGGTTGGCTGATTTTCATTTCCAGGTAGAGGATGTTCCTGATGCGAGTAAGAAAGCAGCTGATTGTTTGTCCAGGTTACCTTTACCAAGTGTTAGTGAGGAATTGAGCCTAGCCTCATCGGTTGGGTCACAGAGAACGCTTTGGCCCCTGAGGAAAGGGACAGGTATTATGATGCAGATAAAGATCTGATGGAAGTATCCGAGTACTTAATTAAAGATTAGCCTGATGTTAAAGACTTGTCCAAGGGAGTGAAGGGCTTTTGGAATGACCGTGAGGATTTAAGTCTTTTGGAGGGGAAGTTGTGCAGAGGTTCTAAAGCAGAACCCCCAATAAGATTCCAAGAGAAAGTGATTGAGTTGGCTCATGTAGGACATTGGGGTAGGAGTTTAATCAAAGCCATGTTTGGACAAAAATATTGGGTGACCTGGAATGGATCAACAGGTAGAAGTGGTGGTTAATGATTATTGGCTATGTGGAAATAGTGATAACAGTAAAGCCATACATTTTCCTCCATTGCTACAGGTAGATGTGCCAACTGAACTTTGGGCAATGTTGGCATTAGATTTTGTGGGTCCATTAGAACTTCTCCCTCAAAATGAACACTGTTTTACTTTAGGTGGATCACACTTCTAAGTGGGTGGTAACCAAATATGTTGGAGTGCTTAACGCCAAAACTGAGCTGGAATTTCTTAAGGAAGAATCTACAAGGGGAGGTATACCACAGTACTTGGTTACCAACAATGGAGTACAGCTAATCTCACAAGAAATTAAAACATTTTTGGATGACCTTTCTATTGACCATTTGAAGATAGGTCACTATTTATCAAAAGCCAATGGGTTAGTGGTAAGGATGACCCTAAATAGTCAGAAATTGCATTTAAAGAGCAGTGGAAAATACTTTTCCATTGAAGGAAGTACTGGGTGAAACCTGGTGGGCTCAGAGTGACACCTAACAGCATCTCCTTAAAATCTCCTTTTTTTACTCTCAGAGGAAGAATTCCCAATACCAAAGTCAATCCAGCAAGGTTGAAGCTAAGCCAGGCACATAGTTGTGATGATCTTCATCCTGAAGACAAAGTCACTGCAAGAGGTATCAATCAAAGTACAAAGATAGCTATGACAACAAACATTCTTTCAAACCTATTTTTTGGAAAGAAGGTGACAGGGTCATGGTTAGAAAACCTGGATTTGTAAGGAAAGGAGTTTTTAGATTAATGGGACCATTTGTTATGAACAAAGTAAAAAGAAATACAGTTGTTTTAGTCTCTGATGAAGTACGGAGCATAGCCAGATTAAGGTGAATAACATTCATGAATAAGAAACATTAGTGATAATAGACTTGTTCTAGTTTAATATTCTTTTGTAGTGCAATTGAGATTCAAATGAGATATTTCTCACCTGTTCTCTGAATAAGCAAAAAACTGAAATGTTTTGTTGATTATGTTGTCATGCTTATGTATATTTTTAAAGCAGATGTGTATTATTTTTTCCAATTTTAAGTTTTTCTTTTATAAATTTCATTTTCCTTCTTCAAATTATATTGATATCCTGTCATTAAGGGGAAGAGATGTGTTTTGATGTACCTGTTCTGTAGAGTGGAATGTTAACTATGTCAAGCCAGAACCTTTGTCATCAATACTTAGGTCATACGAAATCAAGATTCTGAATAGGACAGCGGAGACTGGAGGGCTGAAGGTGGCTGGTGTTTTTTCTTGGCTTCTTATCACAAAATCAAGATTAAACCACTTAGATTTTTTAACCTGTTCACACATCGTTTGAAATCTTAACACATAGCCTTGCAAGATGGTCAGGAAGGCTTATCTGTTAGATGTGATGGATTGCCTGCCTGGGAGAACATGCTGGATCCTGCCTCCCACAGGAAAGTTGTGCCCTTTAAGGGTGAACTAAAGAGGCTGGGATGCTGATGCCACAGGGAAAAAGAGCTGGGAAGATCGTTGCCTGCGTGCTGACTGCCTCATCTCCACCCATGAAAGGACTGGTATGACAGCAGAGGGGTGGGGAGGTAAGAGGGTTAGTGTTTTCTGTAAGCCAGCCCTCTGAAGCACCCTCAAAAAGATTGAACTTGATGAAGAACCTGCCTGGCAGGGGTTGAAAGGCCCAAAGAACGTACCATGGACCTAATTTCCTGAAAGCGCTCTAAAGCGAAATCAGCTGTTCACCAATTAGGAGGGATCGATCAAAAGGCATACCCTTAAGGGATTCCTGCACATCTCCTGAAAAACCTTTAGATCGCATGGAGACTGAGCACCACACAAGTACCGACACCTCAATCCAGCAATCAGTAGTTTCTAGGCCAGCATAAATCACATACCTGCCGGCATCGTGACCATCTCGAATAGTTTGCGCCAAGGAGGCCCAAACTCTTCTGAGACCACTGCCAAGATCTAGTAGGCAAACTGCAATGACTGACCTCTAGGCTCAGCTGTCCAAAGAGAACATATGTTTCCCGAATGCCTCAATCCTTTTTGACTCCTAATCTAGAGAAGTAGTGGGGAATGAATGAGGATTCACATAGCTGGTAGAAGCTTGGACCACCAAACTTTTATGAACAGGATGCTGTCTAAGAAAATATGGCTCAGCAGGTGCCAGTCAGTGGCATCTGGCCACCTGTCTGTTCACTGGAGGACAGGAGCAAGGCTTAGACCAAGTGCTCATCAGTGGCAGTTAGGGCTTCATAGAATGGAAGTTAAGGACTCAGAGGAAGCCGGCCCAGGTTGCAGGACTTCTGTAAGGACATTTGTCTTAACTTCAACAGAAGGCCTTTTGTAGGTCCAATTAACACAGCAATGGAAGCTCTCTCTTCTGTTGGCGGCCCAAGAGTGGAAAGCAACGATGTATCAGGAGATCTCCCAGTGATCTCCTGCAGATCCATGTAAAAACTGCCATCATAATGTGGAGGTAAATCAGTCCAATGATCACCATTATCATCTCCTGTTGGAGATAAACTCTGGAATCAAAAAGCTGATGGAGCCCCTGAGGATGCCTCCGAGGAGGCTCTGAAGCAGCTGGATTATACTGTATGAAGCAGGCTGTATAGGAACTGGGTGAGCTGGAGTTGAGTTTGAGCGTGATCTAGGTCAAGGTTCAGACATATTCGGTCCAATGTCTGTCACTGGAGTCGGCACAGGATCCCTCTCCCGCACCAACACTTATGAAAGAGGGAAATGCACAAGTCTTGGAGCAGGATTGGAAGTCAACACTGGAGTCGGTGTGGAAACCAAGGCAGGCTCTAGAGGCTCAGATGGCATCTAGGACCCAACATAGGGCTCTTTTGGATCTTTGGAGCTGAAAGGAGTGCCAGAGAACGATGGGAGAATGCAAAAAAACAGACAGGATGGACTTGTTAAAGGCCTCAACCCTCCACAGCGTCCCGATGGCCTGGGTAACTCAGGGTACATCGGGATCAACTGCAGTATCGGTTCCTCAGTCTGGCACCAGGCGTGAGACAGAGTGGCACCTTGAAGCCCTTGCGACCTCCCTTTAGACAGAGTGGTGGGATGAGATTGACTCCCACTTAACCTTCTCATGTTTTCATTTCTATTTGGACTTCAACTTACTAGATGACTTTGACAGCAAAGAAGACTGGCCATGGTACTGGCCTCAAAAGCAGGAACAGGTCCACACCTCAACTTGGAGCAGGACTTACGCATGTTTCCTGACTTCTTCCAATGTTTGGTGACATACAGCTTCGCTTCATGGTCCCAGATCACCTTCGTGATTATGAGGCACACTCATTGCACAACTTGAGTCGTGCTCCAAGCCCAAACACCAAAGGCACAGCTTGTGCAGGTCCTTTACCAACATTCGTTTTCGACAGTGACTGCATGGTTTGAAACCAGTCGTTTTAGGTGGGGACATTTCCCTTGCACACTGGGGTTCAACTTGAAAAATAATCAATACTAACAAAAGAGTGGGCAGACCTCCTGATCTGTGTTCAAAGGTGCAAAAAAAGAATGACATTAGCACACATGGATGGAACTTGTATGCAACTCTGTACTATCACTTCAAGTGCGGAACAAAGCACAGAGGCGCTGCTAGGACCACGTCCGGATCCAATCTCACACCTAGAGAATATTCTACCACTGAGGAATCTGCTGTTACAAATATCCATTTGAAAAAATGAAAGATAATGTATCCTTAAAAGAGTGGCAGAAGAGTTGTACCAAATGAATGTGATCTACAGTAGCCATCAGAAACAACATTACTTATGGTAATAAAGTTATTCTTCTATTGGATACCTACTCCTGCAGATTCCTTAATTGACTCACTCCCATAGCACCATTGAAGAAGAAAAGCCGGGAATCCACTTAGAACCTCAGCAAAAATAATTGTTACATCAACCTGCCAAGCGTGGACTATTCGCCCTTCTTTGACACAAAAATGTAGTGCTTAGCAAAGGACCATGTGGCAACGTCACAAATAACCTGAATTTGAATGCACCTGAAACCCAAATAAGAGGCTATAATCTACCATGAAAGTAATACTATGAATAGAATGACTCTGGGCCTACAAGTATAGTCTAGGAAGACACTTGTGCAACAGGGTTTCTATTTTGGTGAGAAGAGGGGTTAACTCTCCCATTCACCTTGTCTTTATAAAAACAGCAAGGCAGAGAAGTCAAGAGAGCCTGGAATTTGCTAACACACCTCAACGATGCAAGTGCAAAGAAAAAAGCAGTTTTTCCGGTTAGAAACTTCAAATCACAAGGGATGAACTCACAGGGTCGGCCCGACAAAATGCAAGAACAAGATTCAAATCATACAGAGTGACTAAGAAATGGATCGGAGGAAAATTCTCTGCAGACCTTTAAGAAAACACAGAGCCAGTGAATGCTTGAAGAGTGTGGCCTGGTCCAGAAAAATGGCATGTGGAAATAGAAATTAGACATCCTTTTTAATTTTCCTGCTGGAGAAGCATCGAACTGCAGGATCTGAGCAGTGTTTGAATGGAAGGCCACTAACAATTTTGTTAAGTACCAATAAATGGACCACCTGCTGGAACAGATGAATACAGTAGAAGACTAGTATTCTAAAGTTAGGATGACCAGAACCCCCACAGCCAGATAAGACCCTGGAACTAGCCTTTGAAGATCCATGCGTGGAAGTTGAATGTTTTGAGGTTGAGAAGAGTCTCTCTGGGATCCTAGCTCAAAGGGAGTCATCAGGTGCTAGACAGGCAGACAAAAAAGTTTGGGGTTATAAGGCTATCTGGCCCAATGTGAGGCAATCAATATTAATCAAGCTTTGTGCACGCTCATTTTCTGTATGGCAATAGGATGGGCATAAAAGTACAAGGTAGGTTGAACGTCAATAGGAAAATGAGAGCATCCCTTAAAGAAGCTTGGAAGAGTAACTGCCATGAACAATGGAGCAAACACTTAGTGGTGTTTTAAGCAAACAAGTCTATTTATTTTTATGTACTTTTTTAATTGGGCTGCACATAGTCACTAAGAGGGAGGGAGAAGAAAAAGGTGAGACCAGCAATTAGTAAATGAAGTGAGTTTTCACGGATTACTTAAAATGCTGAAATCTGGTATTACCACACAGTGGAAGTGAGATGCAACACTGGAGTACAGGAAATGAAAAACATTTAGAAACCAACAAGTGCTTGACCTCACAGCTTTGGCAGGGGAGCACAGGATCAAAATACATGAAATAAAATGGGGCTTGATAGGAAAGACACATGATGGACTGGGTAGAGTGCCTGTAACTGTATTCAGTGCTTGACTTGGAGCCATTATAGAAAGTGGCAGGCTGAAAAAACATGGTGATATTTGTGTGAAATGCACATAAGCCTTACAACCAGATTTTGGAGGCAATGGAGTTTAGATCTGGCCACCTCAGGGTTGCCTAAATAGATGACATAACAGCAGCTGAGGTGAGCAAGAAAACATGAGTCAACCAGAGAAGCAAGTTTATCATAAGGGATGAAGGGGACATTTTCTTCAAGAGCTTAAGCTGAATTCCAGATGACTAAACAATGTGGATCAGTGGGCTCCCAAGTACTTAGCTGTGGCCACAGGTGTCAGGAGGAAACCCACTTGGAATCGTCACCCATCAGATCAATTTGAAACATCTAGCCTGATAGAGAGTAGTTTGGTATCAGAAGAGCTCTACATCAAACTTCTGATCCACCACCTCCAGGGCCAACTCTCACTCACTGTTCGTTAATACTAGTCTGGTTAGGTGATTTGATGTCAGATTCTTCGCCACCAAATTAGCTACTGACAGATCAATCCCTCTACCTAAGTTCAAAAGGTCTACCAACTTCCTAGTAAGAGGAGACAGAGCTCACTCCACACTGTTGCTCAGATAATTTATAGTGGTTCTAATGTCCAAAAAAATCTCAATCTGTCCTAGCTGTACTAGAGGGTGTGAGGAGACTTTCATCAATAGTCTCACTGCCTTCAACATTAAAAGACTGATGAGAAGGAGCCATTCCTCGGAGCACTAAAATGTGTTTAATTTCAGATGGCCCAGGTGTGCTTTCCAGCCATGCAAAGAGGCAGCTGTCACTAATATTAGCTGAAGTCAAGGAGACTGAAAAGGTTTCTCTTAAAAGATGGACCACATTTGTCCACCACTTAACAAACTGGCGCTAGATGGGATCTATCTGAATCCAGTCAAATGCCGAGTTGCAGATGTGATTTCACTGATAACAGTACCCACTGAAGAAGGCTCATGTATACACTTCTTGTGGAACCAGAAAGACGTGCTTGTGGTAGCGAAACCTGCCCTCAGATTTAGTGTTCTGAAAATGAATAGCACTGAAGAGTTGAAACGTGAAAAATTGGATAGCATCTCTTTCTTGTGAAATGATGGTTGAGAACATAGAGCACCGACATATGACAAGTGTTCACCAAAACCCCTATCAAGGGAGGATGATCAACTGGAAGCAGGCTGGGCTTCTCATTAATGTAAAAGCCAGCATTGTGCAAAATTGATAGATGTGAATGGCATATAAATGAGGGTGAGCCAACACCAAGGTCATACATTTTGTCAAGAGGTCAGGGAGGCTAAAGCCAATTAGAAGGTCATTACTACGAATTGATACTGCTTTCCCAAGAATCTCAAATATGTTTTGTGATGTGGGACATTCAGTAAATGGAAATAAGCATACTTAAAATTCAATAAAACTAGCCAGTACTAAGAGTGTGGAGCTGAAGAGTTGCCATTTTGAATTTCTCTTCTTTCAAGAACTTTATTTTAATTGGAGGTGTAAAATCTGTCTCAAGCCTTGTCTTTTCTTGGGCATAAGAAACTGGGGAGAGTCGAACCAGTTCTATTGGGGCATTAGGTAGTAGGGCAGAAACCTGCATCATCAAGATAGTTGTGTGTGTACATATAGTAGGGCAGAAACCTGCATCATCAAGATAGGTGTTATGGTAACCATGTGTTGTTTTGCTTTACATTCTCTAAGGAATCCGTTTTATTACTTGTAATGCACTGTCACCCAAAAAAATCACAGCTGTTCTCAAGGAGGGGAGGCGGAAGACTACTGTAGAGCCTATTAAACCAGCAACTGAACCCAATATCCTTTCGGTTTGCATAGGCTGCTTTGCAGCATCCATGCCATTACGGCACAAGTGATTGAAAGATAAAACAAAATGTTCCAAAGTAAAATCATTCTGTTGGAGACTTTTCCAAATGCTAGGTCACAGGAAAGTTAAAAAGTCACTCTGTTTGGGTGACTGCAGAAGCACTGAAATCACCAATTAGTCCTATGCCCAGGTACAATTCTTCCAATTACATCCCAAACTACACAACTGGTGGAATCCTAACAGAAAGCAGGTCAGCATCACACGAAGCACACCAGGAGAGCAATTTCCTCCTAAGTTAAGGAATGCATGGCAGTCAAGACAACAGACACCATTCAGCAACAATTAACTGCTTATTGTGCTCCCTTTATTTAGCCTCTAGGCCTGAAGTCATGTTGCGCTGATGCTTTCTTTTCTACTGAGATAGAAGATCTGCATTCCAAGTGGAATCGGGTGTGGGTTAGGGACAAAAGGCCATGTACTGAGCCCTGAAAGTCCAGGTATAATGGCCTCCTTATACAATCGTGGGCTACCAAGACCCAATCCACTTGGTAAACTCATTTTCATGAAAAAGTGAGAAAGAACTAGCACTGATGGAAATGCACAATAAAAGGCAAAGTTAAATTTAAAAGGGATATGTTCAGAAAATCCTGGTCAAGAAATTCCGAGCACAAGAGATACCTCTTGGTGCTGTGCTGAACAACAATTATACGCTAGTATCCCAAATGAGTTCACAGCAGGCTCTCCTCGTCGGCGAAGCTACCACTCATGAAATAGTGGATTCAGCCTGCTCAAGCATTTGCACAAACACTTTCGCCAGTTAGCGAAAAACTGCTGAATTCCTGCAGAAATAAAGATCCCACTTTGCCACTCGATTGAGATAATGCAATGTTCTGGTGCTGTATGGGATCTATGTTCAACCCAACCAAGACAGAATTCATGGGCAACAGCATGCCGGCTAATATGTAGGGTATTAACTCATAAAAGGTAGCAGTTTGCTAGAATTCTGAGGAAGAAAAAGAACTCAAACCTGTCTGATTCCGAGCACCACTATCCAAGGCCGCTAGTGCTGCACATGGATCCTCCTACGTTGTGAGAAGAAAGAACATTCAGAGATGGATTCCCTGTGCTGCTCCTCATTTTCCATGAATTGTGGGCGAAATCTGTTAGAGGGACTCCTCCTGCGCTTCACCTCCTTGGTCGAGATCAAGACACAAGGCTTCAGTGCAAGAAAAGAAGAGGACCTTCTGCACCCCACTGGATTTATTGTGCAATTTCTAAATGACTGTCTTCTATCTTCGAGTCAGACCCCCGAGCTCATCATGTAGCATTCAAGGGGGTAGGGAGCTAACATACTGCACCGGCACTAAGAGTAGGTCTTAAACTTTTAATTTGGGGGTGGGAGTGGGGGATGGAGACACACCACTCAAAAAAAATTTAAAACAAAAAACAGCAAAATGGTCTTAAACCTCGTAAAAACATGGTGAGTTTTAGATCTTAGTTGTCTGTGGTGACCCAAAAAATAAACTGACCGCAGAAGTATGAGGCAGTGCTTTTAATGGTTTGATAAATCAAGTTTGATTATGACACATGCTCCAAAGCCGAAATCACTGCGTAACCAACAAATTATTAATAATTAATCATCTTTCAGCTCCAATCTGACGCTTGGTTAGACCTCCAAAGGAAGAAATGTGCATTATTAAAGAAAACAGGATAACATGGATCACACATTTCTATGGTGGAAACACTGCTGTTCTTCAAATCTGGTGCGACTCTTCACTTTTCACCACACCTTTCTGTCGATCACTTCTCCCTTTCCAGTAAACCTTTAACTGGGAGTTTTTAGTCTTACCTCACAGAGAGTAAGGTTCATCCCTCGGAAGTCTTTCCCCTTCACTCCATAAAGCCTCTCAGACTATTGCAAGGCCACCGGCTATCCTATCTTCCTCACTCGTTTGTTCGTACTTAATGTTTCTGTACAGATTGCTGCATTATTTGTTTTTATTTTAAATCGCCTTCAAATATTTTCTTACTCGCTGGCTTCACACATTTTACTTCCTGAGATTTCACCCTCCTCTTGCACGATTCTACTGAGCAAAAGCAGTGTGTTTTGGTGCATGGCCTCGAATGTACGTGAAAATTAAACGATCGTGCTCAAGGCGCCTTCCCCTTGAACCTGCAATACACTGAGTTTAACAGGCATGAAAGTAAATGTGCCAAAGATCAAGTAAGAGTCGGCTGTCTCAGTCGTCAAGTGCACGAGGTCAAGAGGTCCAGTTTTATAAGGTCAGGGGTGGTATAAATAAGATCATTTATGTCAAGGAAGGAGGGCCACAGACAAGATGCATAAAATATACCAGCTGAACAGATGACAAGCAATAACTTTAAGTAGAACAAGTGTGTCTGCCATGGACACATTCATTGATTAAAAAGAGAAGTTCAATGCAGCCCAGGAAGTGCAGCAGTTGTCTTAAATCACTGCAGGCAGAACTTGCAGTCAGAGAGTAGAGGACAGAGACTGGCACTCGCACCAGACCACAAATACACATGCAGCTGATGAGCACAATGCATTGCTGATTCTAGGATGGACCTCAGAAATCGGTTTGCCGGCAGACAGTGACCCAAGCAACCAAAATATTATCCTGATGTCACAAACAGAAGAGGCTTTTTGTGCCTAGACAGTTATTCAGCAGACTACGTCTACTGCCGATGCTTGTGCATTGTTTTTTTTACTGGTCATAGATAAAGTGCATACATATAACATCAACCTGAGAGTGAGACGTGAAGCACGCTAAGGCATACGGCCGTGCAGACTGGCAACCAATGAGGCTCACAAACTGAGCAACTGGTTGACACACAGCTTTATAAAACTGGCTCACTGCCACCGTCATTTGTTCACCGTTCGCCTCATTTGTTGCTGATGCACCAAAGACCAACATTATGGAAGTGTATTAAACAGGCCTCAATTGTAATGCCAGAGAGCTGCTGTGTTTTGCCTTTGAGATAAATGCAGCCTTCAAATGTGCACTAAATGACTAAGAAATGTCTGGAAGAACAGACTTTATAGAGAAGACGGTTTCCAAAGGAAAAGGGAAATGTCAACAGTGGAGGTGATAAGGTAGTAAGTGTGCGGAAAGCCTGTTTGTTTAAAGTGACCAGATTAATGGAGAGGAAGAGCCGTGACCCGTGTGACAAGGGAAGGCTTGAGGCTGGTAAAGTGATACCTGAAGCGACATTCAGGGGTCGCAGAAGTGGCAAGGAAACACTGGTGGGGAAGCACTGCCTTTCAGGTACATGCCACAACATGTGTAAGGGAAGAAATTAGCAATCTTTTTGCAGGAGAAAACATGAAGAACACCCATAATACAGTGGCTGTGGGACACTTTGTCATGCAGGCTGTAGGGTCCATTGGAAGACAGCGTAAACATTATTTGCACCCTGTAGTAACAAGGCTTTTAAAAATGTAAAGAATCTAAGGTGAAAAGGTGAAAAGGTGGAAAGTTCCGTGGTGATAGGTAGGCACACACAAGGGCGCTGGCGGTCCTTTTGGGGAGACAAATGTAGGCCCTGGTTTTCCAAAGGCAGTCAAAACTCTCCTTTTACGTAGGCAAGTCCCCCCTCTGCATTAGTCACATTTAAGAAACCAGTGACAGCTGTATCATTTCAGGAATAACAACACCCTCTTTTCTAGCTTGCAACTACAGTGATTAGGATGTCACTTTAAAGAAAAAACAAACAACAGTCTCTTTAAATAGTTAAGCATCAATTTGATTTTCCACTGAAAAATGTGTCTCTCCACATTCTCCTGTTATCGTGATTTTTAGTTTTAGGATCTTACAGCTTACCTCTCACATTTAGAGGCATTTATGACTTACAAGAAAGGGAAACGTACGATATATATCTATACTTTCAAAGGCCACATTCTTTCAACTGTATCACTAACATGTTACTGAAAATGAAAAGCCTGAGCTCGGGCTGAGTTGGGAAACGCTAGTCCTAATTGTGTGCTGAGGGTAGCTCCTACATAGGGTTGTATCTGGAGAGGTTGCAGATGAGATTTGATGTAGTTATGGTGAACCCCAGAGAGTGTAGGTGGCGAATTGTAGATTGAGTGTGGCTTTGACACTGTGTGAATGAATTGGCTTTGATGAGTCAATCATCCAAATAAGGGAAAACATGAATTTGTTCTATTCTGAGATGTGCTGCAACTACTGCAAGACATTTTGAAAATACTCTGGGAGCGGTTGTGACTCCGAATGGTAATACCTTGATTTGGTAATGTTTTCTTGCAACTACAAATTTTAGGTATTTGCGGTGTTCGGGATGAATGGGAATGTGAAAGTAAGCGTCCTTTAGGTCTAACGCTGTCATGAAGTCACCTTGTTGCAACAGGGGAATAACATCCTGAAGAGTGACCATATGAAAGTATTCTGATAATATATAGTGATTTAAGGGTCTGGGATCTAATATATATAAAACAAATTGTAACCTTCCCCTACAGGAGAGGTGTGAGTTGGTATGTTTTGTTCTAAGTCATTGTTTATTGGTGGATGAGGAACCTCTAGATTTAGATGGTTTTCCTGTTCCTTTGTTAGTGTTGCCTATTCATGATCCTCTAAACTAACCGCTAGTGTATTGAAAGGTGGGCATTGTATGATTGGAAGAATGTTCCTGAAATGATGATCAAAAGCCCCTTGCAAATCCGGCACGACGAAAAGAATCCCTGTATGTGCTAGCTTGCAGAGCTCACATAGCTTTGGAGTTTGATTGTCTTTATTTAATTTTCCAAGTGTGGTATCAACTTATGGCCCAAATAAATGCTCTTTATCAAAGGGCATGTTTAAAACTGCCTGTTGTACCCCCAGTTTAAAGCCTGAACATCTGAGCCAGGCATGGTGCATAATGATGACACTGGTGTTAACTCTGTGTGCTGCTGTATCAGCAGCATCAATCGCATATCTAATAGAGTTGTTGAAAATTGTTTGTCCCTCATTTACAATTTCTACCCCCCTTTCACGATGTTCCTCTGGGAGGGATTGTAAAAGATCCCCCATGGCATCCCAGTGAGCTCTATCAACCAGGATACCAACGCTTGTGCATTCGCAATTTGCCAGTGACTGGCTACTTGAACTGCCACTCTTACCTGCTGCATCTAGGGCCAGACGTATCATGCATTTTTGCAACTGCAAACGGCCCACTTCCCCTTTGTGAATGCATGCAAAAACATTTTTTAAGAGTAGACAGTGGTCCTGCGGACCACTGTCTACTCTTAAAAAATGAAAAGAAAACGTTTTCTTTTTTAAACGCATCCTGTTTTCCTTTAAGGAAAATGGGCAACATAAAAAAAAAAAAAAAAAGATTGCTTTATTTAAAAGCAATCACAGACATGGTGGTCTGCTGAGCCCAGCAGGCCCCCATCGCTGTGATTATAGACATTCACAATGGGTTGCAAATTGCGAACTACCTCTTGAATATTAATGAGGTAGGTCGATTTGCGAGCCATTGGGAATCAAATAGCGATTATGTAATTGCGATTCGCAGATAACTGCAATTCGGTAATCGCTATTTAGACAAATGATACATCTGGCCCCTAATTTTTTACTTTCTTTATTAGGAGGAGGAGTACTTCCTGTTGATTGGCTATTATATTTTTTGCGTGCAGTAGAGGCAACAACAGAGTCTGGAGGGATCTGTGTTTTTATAAATAAACAATCAGTGGGACCAGCCTTGTATTTTTTTATCCACTCTGGGAGTGATAACCCTTGATCTAACAGGCTCTTTAAATATTTAATATGCATGCCTGACCATGCCTGGAAGCAGTGGAAGGAATTGACTCTCCTTATGTGTTGCGCTAAGAGTGTCAAATAAAAAATCCTCCTCTATTGGATCAGTGTACATGTGAACATTGTGAAATGCTGCTGCCCTAGCTATAAACTGTTGATATGAGGTGGAATCCTCAGGTGGTGAAGATCTAGCTGGGTAAAGATCTAGACCATTTGGCGTAACAGGATCCGAATCATACTCATCCAATGGGTGCTGCTCATCTAATGAATCCCCTACATCTTGAGCCCCACAGGTGGTGAACTAGGTGGTGTGAACCCTAAAGGAGGGGGAGATGTTGGTGGAGGAGTATGTTGTGGAGAAGTAGGTGGAAAAGTTTGAGTAAGAAAAGGAGTCTTTTCTTTGGTAGTAATTTTTGGAGGCAGAGAGGATTCTAGACTCTCTTGGAAAGTTAATTTCCTCTTTAAAGAGGGCAGAGGTGGTGTAATAATCCGCCCTGTTCCTTCTTGAATTTGAAGTAGGAACTGAAAAGCGTCCAGAACTTCTAAAATTGGTTCCAAGTGTGATAGAGTAGTGGTTATAGACCGTCCAGAATCACTGAAAGCCTTTTCTAATATTTTTGGTTCCAATGTTTTTTGTAGATTGAAAATTTCTGGTGCCAAAACTGTAGATGGATGATTTATTCTTTTTCGGTGCTGAAGTGGTCAATACAAAAGTTGTCGGCAACGAAGCACCAAGTATCTTTGGTCTTGTCGGAGCCAAAGTGGAGGTGTTGGAGGTCGATGACGAAGATTTCTCTTTGGCTTTCGTCAGTGCCGAGCTGGAAGGCGGGGTATTCAAATACGTTTCTCGGCTCCAACCATGGCTGGAAGGCCGTGGTGGACCCGTGACCTCTTTTAATGTTGTTTTGGTCGATGGAAAAGGGGTCTTTTTACTCACAGTTTGCGCTGCCTGTAATGGTTGGGCTCTCGATGTGAGACTGCACATCAGAGTATGAATCTTGAACGGAGAAGGCCCCCTCCTGCTCAAACTCTTCTTGAGCATGCTCATCATCGAAGATGTCCAGTGTGTCATCTGGATGTCGAGATGCGATTTCCATCCAATGAGCTCTTCGATCTCTAAATGTCTTCTTTGATTGAAAAGAATGGCGCGCTTTGCGGGTCTCTTCATTGTGGTCGGAGAAAGATACAAATTACACACCTGGTGGTGGTCCGTATGAGGAAATGTTGAGTGGCATTGAGGGCAATACCGAAATGGAGTACTTTCCATTAAGGCTGCATAGTTCAATGGCACGTGAAAGCGGTAGGCCTGAAGATGGCCAGAGAGGGCCTCTTTTTGCACCACAGGGCTGAAAATTCGATCCTGGGTGTAGAAAGGGAATCAAAAGATAAAGTACTGAGGAATACGCAATCAAAAACAATACAGACGATGATAGAAAGAGTGAAAGAATACCATTTCAGATTGTATGGAGCCGAGAACTCGGAGCGAGAGGAACACACGTCCGTACCCGACGGCGGAGAGAAACAATCGAACAAAGGATTTGATGCCCATGTGCAGTATTACCGAGAGGAGTCGTCACTCGATCCCGACTCAAAAAGGTTCTTCGAAGAAAAACAAGTTGTACTACTCTGAATCCAACACTAGATGGTGAGCTTATGCACAGCATGTGTATCTACAGCTACACATGCCATTAAATAAATTGTTACAATCAACTGTGGGAAGAAAGACAAGGTGGCAGATGAATAAAGGTTGAATCAAGGGTAGAGGGCTGAGATCGGAGTGTTGAAATCAAAATTGGGATGAGAAACCACATGTGCAAAAAGGGCACCATAGGTGAAACGATTAAACCGAACGTGTAAATAGGATTATCAAAGGAAAATAGTTGGACTGAAATTTAAGATTTGAAATAGAAGACTGCAGATTGGAATCAGGGGCACAGTGATAGAATCAGCACTAAACGGGGAATGTTGAAATCACACCTGTAAAAGGGAGTCTCAAAGATGGAGCAATGGGAATCAATTGAGGAGGGGTGGGATCAAAATTGCAAGAGGCAGTAACAAACATCAACGGCTGTAAAAAAAAAAAAAAAAAAATGAAATAAAAAAAAGAAAACGAAAACAGGAAAAATGCAGAGGGATTCAAAAAATGTAAAAGGCATAATTAAAAGTGGTGGGCTGAAATTAAATGGAGGGGCTGACATCACAGATGAAAAGACATAATAAAAGCTGTTAGAATCAATGGTGGAAGATGCAGATTCAACACTGGATGACAAAAATCAATGGCAGAGAGGTGGAATACAAGTGGAAGAGATAAGATCAATAGTAGGGACACAGAAATAAAAATGGAAGAGATAAAGAAAAGCTGAGGGGATGGAAGCAAAGATTAAAAGGTAGAAATATGGGGGTCTACAAAAGGAGGGCCATAATTAAAAGGAAAATGGACAGAATCAGGTTAGTGGAATAATGGGTGCGAAATTACCACAGGAGATAAAGGTAGACCGCGCGTTAAAGGGATTGAATCGCCAGTGGTGGAAGAGTGGTCACAAAGGGAGTTGACTAATAAGGATCAGTGGAGGCCGAATTACAAACTGAGGGGTGTCCGAATTCACAAAAGGAATACCATAAGTATTGAAAAAGTTAAGTAGAACACAGCATATCCAGGAAAAAGGAGCAATGATCTGGACATAGGTTTTTCCAAAATAATGATCTGGATAATTACTAAACATATTCAAATTGCCTTAAAGCCAGACTGGTGAGTCAGAGCTGTTGCTATTATGCGGGAAGGATTTCTGAAGAATTTTATTAAATTAAAACAGGGGTGTTGTATTACGTGACAAACATGAGATTAACTCTGTTTTTAGATTTAAAACAGTAGGTGAAGTCGGGTTGTAGTACACCAATATTCTGAATCCAGTCAAAGAGTAGAAAAACATTCTAGCTACCTTTTACGTTTCCT
This sequence comes from Pleurodeles waltl, assembly GCF_031143425.1. Classification (NCBI taxonomy): domain Eukaryota; kingdom Metazoa; phylum Chordata; class Amphibia; order Caudata; family Salamandridae; genus Pleurodeles; species Pleurodeles waltl. The sequence continues at coordinate 156,717,478 of NC_090440.1, read as the reverse complement.
TCATCGATACTGCACGCACCATAAATATTCTCATTCTGAGAAACTGAGATTCTGCTGCTTGCGCCTAAAAAAACAACTACTCTTCCCGTAGAATAAACACCGAGAAAATATTTTTTTAAATGGAAATTAAACTGATGAATGCCGATTTTCCATACAGACGGACTCCAAATGCAGTTTTCTAAAATAGAACACTTTCTTCATTTCCCAAACTGTTTAGGACCTGTCATAGTGACGTTCCAGTCGTCCATCTGCTTTAGGATGCAGGTTTTATGCCTCAGATTTATGTGGGTTAAGGCAGAATGTTTGCAGGCTTCTTCCAGAATTAGGATGGGGGTCTAAAGCCACAATGGGGTGAAATCAAGGTCAGGTGCAAGGGTCACTGGATCTTAGATGACCAGGACTAAAGAATTAATACAGGTCATTCCTCGTGATCTTTGCTGGCGATGTACTAATAAGATGGTATTTTTATGAAGCATATATTTCAGAATGCTTAAGGACAAGGCTTGTCACAGAGACTTTAAAATGAATGATGATGTCTCCTCCTGCAGACATCAGCATGCTCATTGTATTCATATTGTAACACATATTTCTTTAAGCTCATGTGAAAAAACACCAACTACGATATAAATTGAAAATGGTTCACCATCTGACTTAACATACAGCAATCAAGCGTTAAGTATGTTGGTAGTTAGTGAAAACATTTCGGTGAAGTAATGTTAAAATAAGAAATAAACAGTCTTAAAACTAAAGCTATTTCCCAGATAAGTTGTGCTCATCTTATGAACCACGAGAGCATAAAAGACTGAATCCACATGCTAAGACTGAACTACAGTAGTGTTTATGCTAGAGATCTTCAAACTGTGGGGTGCGGCGGGCGCCCCCTTGGGGGTCCGTGGATGAGTTCCTAGGGGGCGCAAACGCCCCTGAAAGAACGTGTAAATGAAGATGGCGTGGAAGCGAGTCCTTGTTTATTTGCCGCATTTCCAGGCTGTCCTCCTTACACAGAGCTCTTGAAGTGGACTGAAAACAGTGAGAGCTCTGATCGGAGAGCTGTTTGGGCAGCGAGTGTGGTGGCAGGGTCAAAGAGGTGGCTAAAAAAATTTAAAAAGATCAAAGTAGTCTAAGTGTTTTGTTTATTCATTGTCAGGTAACTGCTTATACAATAATGCACTAACAGCTACATTAAAAAAATAAATGCAGGTTAAACTAACAGGGGATAAATGCACTTTTTTAGGTCATGAAACCTCAGCAACCACCATCACTGAAGATGTCTGTGCATGTTAAAGCTGAGTGGCAAGTAATTAAACCCTAGTTGGTACACTGAGGAATAGTGACCGTCGTATTTATAGTCGGGGCCACTGGCACTATGTGATTGTGCGTTGGTGGCATTTTTCTCATAATTATGGATTTGCCACATAATACATCATCTGCTGCATAAACTGCAGATTTTAGCAAACAAATATATATTTTTTTTACCTCAAACGGTTCATAAATTACTAAAAATGCAGCAACACATGTTTCCGTGCAGTGGAAGGCCATTTACCAAGGGTGACTGGTCACCTTTCTGTTGCTTATTGTTATATGTGGGTGCTCAATTGTTACTTATGAAGGTCAGTATATGCAGGACAGTGTTAACAAATGTATACAAGCATTTGCAATGCAATGGGTCTCACGTTTGCTCGAGTTAAAGCTATTAGCATTGTGAACTCTTAACCGGGCTTTTCTTGCCACATAAACTGAAAAGTAAAAGTAAAACAGTTTTACATATGCGAGCCGACCGACGCAATGAGCGCAAAGCAGACACACAAAAGGAAACAGAAGTCCACTCGCAGTGAAACATATCGGCAAAATTGAAATTTTAACCAGCAAAATTGTCCATGTAACCGGCAAAAGTGCAATTATCCATGTAACCAGCAAAAGTGCAAATATCCATGTAACAGGTTCGATGTTATGCAAAGCGCTCAACTACTGCACAGCGAAATCCCCCTGCCTACGAGATAAAAAGAAAAAGTATTCCAGAAACCATACAGAAAACATGGTTCACCGTATCTTTTCAGTAGTTGGCCGGCGCGCTTAAGGAGGGCTAAACACCAGAAAATTAAATCAAGCAAATTTTAAAAGGCAAACCCACAAACCAACCAAACTGATGGATGTGTCAAGGGCGTGGTTAAAAGCCCACAGAGAGATTATACCAGGGACAGAGTGCTTCGCTCGGCCCTAAAAAGAAAAAATAATGCAGTAATACTAACACAAAATGTGCAGCATTATGCCACATAATGAAAATGTCACTTACCCAGTGTACATCTGTTCGTGGCATCAGTCGCTGTAGATTCGCATGTTTTGCATAGCTCGCCATCTGGTGTTGAGCCGCAGTGTTACAAGTTGTTTTTCTTCGAAGAAGTCTTTCGAGTCACGGACCGAGTGACTCCTCCTCTTGTCTCCATTGCGCATGGGCGTCGACTCCATCTTCGATTGTTTTTCCCCGCAGAGGGTGAGGTAGGAGTTGAATTGTAGTAATAGTGCCCATGCAATGGAGTGACTAAGTATGTACCTATTTAAGGTTGAGATGATACATATACAAATAGTTGAAGGTAACTTCCAAACTGCTACAGGCTCCCGGGGAGGCGGGTGGGCACATGCGAATCTACAGCGACTGATGCCACGAACAGATGTACACTGGGTAAGTGACATTTTCAGTTCGATGGCATCTGTCGCTGTAGATACGCATGTTTTGCATAGACTAGTAAGCAGTTATCTCCCCAAAAGCGGTGGCTCAGCCTGTAGGAGTGGAAGTAGTTTGAAATAATGTTCTTAATACGGCTTGACCTACTGTGGCTTGTTGTGCGGATAACACGTCTACACAGTAGTGCTTGGTGAATGTGTGAGGCGTAGACCATGTGGCTGCCTTACATATTTCTTGCATTGGGATGTTTCCTAGAAAGGCCATGGTAGCACCTTTCTTTCTGGTTGAGTGTGCCCTTGGTGTAATGGGCAGCTGTCGTTTAGCTTTAAGGTAGCAGATTTGGATGCATTTAACTATCCATCTGGCTATACCTTGTTTTGATATTGGGTTTCCTGCATGAGGTTTTTGAAATGCAATAAATAGTTGTTTAGTCTTTCTGATGTTCTTTGTTCTGTCAATGTAATACATTAATGCTCTTTTGACATCTAATGTATGTAGTGCCCTTTCAGCTACGGTATCTGGCTGTGGAAAGAACACTGGAAGTTCCACTGTTTGATTTAGATGGAACGGTGAAATAACCTTTGGCAAAAATTTAGGATTAGTCCTTAGGACGACCTTATTCTTGTGTAGTTGTATAAAAGGTTCTTGTATTGTAAACGCCTGAATCTCGCTTACTCTTCTTAGGGAAGTAATGGCGATGAGAAATGCAACCTTCCAGGTTAGGAACTGTATTTCGCAGGAGTGCATGGGTTCAAAAGGTGGACCCATAAGTCTAGTTAGGACAACATTTAGGTTCCATGAAGGAACAGGTGGTGTTCTTGGTGGTATAATTCTCCTAAGGCCCTCCATGAATGCTTTAATGACTGGTATCTTATATAGGGAAGTTGAATAGGTAGTCTGCAGGTATGCAGATATTGCTGCAAGGTGTATTTTAATGGAAGAGAAAGCCAGGTTAGATTTTTGTAAGTGAAGCAAGTAACCCACTACATGTTCTGGAGTTGTGTGTAATGGTTGTATTTGATTAATATGGCAGTAGCAAACAAACCTCTTCCATTTACTTGCATAGCAGTGCCTGGTGGATGGCCTTCTGGCTTGCTTTATGACTTCCATACATTCTTGGGTAAGTTGTAAGTGCCCGAATTCTAGGATTTCAGGAGCCAGATTGCTAGATTCAGCGATGCTGGATCTGGGTGTCTGATCTTTTGGTTGTGTTGTGTCAACAGATCTGGCCTGTTGGGCAATTTGATGTGGGGTACTACTGATAGGTCTAGCAGCGTTGTGTACCAAGGTTGCCTTGCCCAAGTTGGTGCTATTAATATGAGTTTGAGTTTGTTTTGACTGAGTTTGTTTACCAGGTAAGGAAGGAGAGGGAGAGGAGGAAAAGCGTAAGCAAATATCCCTGACCAGTTCATCCATAGGGCATTGCCTTGGGACTGTTTGTGTGGGTATCTGGATGCGAAGTTTTGGCATTTTGCGTTCTCCTTCGTCGCAAACAAGTCTATTTGAGGTGTTCCCCAGAGTTTGAAATAGGTGTTCAGAATTTGGGGGTGAATTTCCCATTCGTGGACCTGTTGGTGATCTCGAGAGAGATTGTCTGCGAGTTGATTTTGGATCCCTGGTATAAATTGTGCTATTAGGCGAATTTGGTTGTGAATTGCCCAACGCCAAATTTTTTGTGCTAGCAGGCTTAACTGCGTGGAGTGCGTCCCCCCTTGCTTGTTTAGATAATACATTGTTGTCATGTTGTCTGTCTTGAAGAGAATGTATTTGTGAACTATTATTGGTTGGAAAGCTTTTAGTGCTTGAAAAACTGCTAGAAGTTCTAGGTGATTTATATGCAGTTTTGTTTGATGTACGTTCCATTGTCCTTGTATGCTGTGTTGATCGAGGTGTGCTCCCCACCCTGTCATGGAAGCATCTGTTGTTATTACGTATTGTGGCACTGGGTCTTGGAAAGGCCGCCCTTTGTTTAAATTTATGTTGTTCCACCACAGAAGCGAGAGGTAAGTTTGGCGGTCTATTAACACCAGATCTAGAAGATGACCCTGTGCTTGAGACCACTGTGATGCTAGGCACTGTTGTAAGGGCCTCATGTGCAGTCTTGCGTTTGGGACAATGGCTATGCATGAAGACATTATGCCTAGGAGTTGTAATATCATCTTTGCTTGTATCTTTTGTGTTGGATACATGCGTTGTATGATGGTGTTGAAATTTTGAATTCTTTGGGGACTTGGAGTGGCTAGTCCTTTTGTTGTGTCTATTATGGCTCCTAGGTATTGTTGTACCTTGCACGGCAGAATGTTGGATTTCGTGAAGTTGACGGTGAACCCTAGTTTGAAGAGGGTTTGTATGATCTGATTTGTGTGATTTGAGCACTCTATTAACGAATGGGCCTTGATTAGCCAGTCGTCTAGATATGGGAACACATGTATTTGCTGCCTTCTGATGTGTGCAGCGACTACTGCTAGACATTTGGTAAAGACTCTTGGTGCGGTTGTTAATCCGAAAGGCAGTACCTTGAATTGGTAATGTATTCCTTTGAATACAAACCTTAGGTATTTCCTGTGCGATGGGTGTATTGGTATATGGAAATACGCGTCCTTGAGGTCTAAAGTTGTCATGTAGTCGTGTAGTTTTAGCAATGGTAATACTTCTTGTAGTGTGACCATGTGAAAGTGGTCTGATTTGATGAATGTGTTCACTATTCTGAGGTCTAGGATTGGTCTCAGCGTTTTGTCCTTCTTTGGTATCAGAAAGTACAGTGAGTAAACTCCTGTGTTTATTTGTGTGTTTGGCACTAATTCGATTGCATTCTTTTGCAATAGTGCCTGCACGTCTATCTCCAGGAGATTGGAATGATGTTTTGTCAAATTTTGTGCTTTTGGTGGTATGTTTGGAGGGAATTGTAGAAATTCTATGCAATAACCATGTTGGATAATTGCTAGAACCCAAGTGTCTGTAGTGATTTCCTCCCATGCTTTGTAATAATGACTTATTCTTCCCCCCACTGGTGTTGTGTGGAGGGGGTGAGTGACATGTGAGTCACTGCTTAGTAGTATGGGTTTTGGGGCTTTGAAATTTTCCTCTATTCCTAGGGAATTGCCCTCCTCTATATTGTCCCCGAAAACCTCCTCTGTACTGTCCCTGGTAACTGGACGGTGTTGCCTGTGAGGTGCTGGCTTGTGTGCTCTGACCCCGAAACCCCCCTCTAAAGGGTGTTTTACGGAATGTGCTGTAATTCCCTCTGCTCTGCGGGGAGTAGAGTGCGCCCATGGCTTTAGCAGTGTCCGTGTCTTTTTTGAGTTTCTCAATCGCTGTGTCCACTTCTGGACCGAACAGTTCTTTTTCGTTAAAAGGCATATTGAGAACTGCTTGCTGAATCTCTGGTTTAAATCCAGACGTTCGGAGCCATGCATGCCTTCTGATAGTTACAGATGTATTAATTGTCCGTGCAGCTGTATCTGCAGCGTCCATGGAGGAGCGGATTTGGTTGTTGGAAATGGTCTGTCCCTCCTCAACCACTTGTTTTGCCCTATTTTGTAGGTCCTTGGGCAGATGGTCAATGAGATGTTGCATCTCATCCCAATGGGCTCTGTCATAGCGCGCAAGTAGTGCCTGGGAGTTAGCGATGCGCCACTGGTTTGCAGCTTGTGCTGCGACCCTCTTACCAGCTGCACCGAACTTGCGGCTTTCTTTATCTGGGGGTGGTGCATCTCCAGATGTGTGGGAGTTGGCCCTTTTCCTAGCTGCTCCTACAACGACAGAGTCTGGTGGCAGCTGTGTAGTGATGAAAACCGGGTCTGTAGGAGGCGCCTTATACTTTTTTTCCACTCTTGGTGTGATTGCCCTACTTTTGACCGGCTCCTTAAAGATTTCTTTTGCGTGCCGGAGCATACCAGGGAGCATAGGCAGGCTTTGGTAGGAGCTCTGGGTGGAGGAGAGTGTGTTGAATAAAAAGTCATCCTCGACCTGTTCTGAGTGGAGGCTTACATTGTGAAATTGTGCTGCTCTAGCCACCACTTGAGAATACGCAGTGCTGTCCTCTGGTGGAGATGGCTTCGTAGGGTATGCCTCCGGACTGTTATCTGACACTGGGGCGTCGTATAAGTCCCATGCATCTTGATCTTGGTCACCCTGGCTCATGGTGGTGTGAGCTGGGGAATGTGATGGAGTTTGTGCTGGTGAGACGTTAATCACAGGTGGAGGAGAGGGTGGTGGGGTAACTTTTTTCACCACTTTTGTTTGTGGTGTTTGTTCAGTTTGGAACTCCAATTTTCTCTTTCTTCTAATAGGGGGAAGGGTGCTTATTTTTCCTGTCCCCTGCTGTATGAAAATACGCTTTTGCGTATGGTCTACATCAGTTGAGTGTAGCTCTTCCTCAAACCTATGCTTTTGCATTTGGGAGGTTAGCGAGTGCTCTTCTGTATAAGAGCCTGAAACTGGGTCGGTTGCAGTTTGTTTTGGCACCGAAACCCTGTCTGCATCTTTTTTCGGCTCAGAGGTGACTTTTTTCTTTTTCGGGGCCGAAACCTCTCTGCGTCGATCTTCTTCGGTGCCGCTGTCTCAGCGTCGAGCCGTGTCTACACCGGCATCTCGGTGTCGATGCTTGTCTCCAGCACTTTCTCGGTCCCGAGAAGGCTGCGTGCCGGTGTCTCGACCGGAGTCGGACGATCTCGGCACTGTTTGGGCCTTTTTCGGTGCCGACGGTCGGTCACCGAATTTATGGGTCGAGCCATGGCCTGGTGGCAGTGGTGTCCCCTGGGCCTTGTAAATCTTCTTCTGAGTGGTTTTCGACGTCTTACTCACGGTTTGTGTATCGTCGAATCCTTCGGAGTCCGATTCTTGGATCGAAAAGGTTCCCTCCTCTTCTTGTTCCTCGAACTCCCGGTGGGCTGTCGGCGCGGACGCCATCTGAAGTCTTCTGGCTCGACGGTCTCGGAGTGTTTTTCGGGACCGGAACGCACGACAGGCCTCGCAGGTGTCTTCACTGTGCTCAGGTGACAGGCACAGGTTGCAGACCAAGTGTTGGTCTGTATAGGGGTATTTATTGTGGCATTTAGGACAGAAACGGAACGGGGTCCGTTCCATCGGCGTTCTTCTGCACGCGGTCGGGCCGACCAGGCCCCGACGGGGGATCGAAAAAATTACCCCGAAGGGCACCGGAGCTCTTCGATCTTAGACGCGGTGTTGAATCTAACTACGACGATCCCGAACGCAACAATACCGACGAAAATCTTCCGAAATTAGCTATCTTTCCGTTCCGAAACTCGGAGCGACAGGAACACGTCCGAACCCGATGGCGGAAAAAAAACAATCGAAGATGGAGTCGACGCCCATGCGCAATGGAGACAAGAGGAGGAGTCACTCGGTCCCGTGACTCAAAAGACTTCTTCGAAGAAAAACAACTTGTAACACTCCGGCCCAACACCAGATGGCGAGCTATGCAAAACATGCGTATCTACAGCGACAGATGCCATTGAACTTTGCCTTTTCTTGCCCCGTAATTTAGTCCACCCTACTGCATAATTAGACCTTCTGCCACCTAATTCCAGAGGCCCTGTTTACAGTAATACGAGGTCCCAGCCTGTTGCAGAAATCACTGTCAATATCGAAGTCATTATTTTAAAATAATACTCCACAGTCTAAGCCAGACTGCTGCAACTTTCATAAGGGTCTCCTTTATTCCAGAAGTCAGCTGATAGCACTAAATTACTTTGCAAAACGAATAAATCTTAACCACCATAAAGCTTTAAGCATAGTCACTGGAATTATGTGGCAGGAGAAGACCAAATTATGCAGCAAGATTGACAAATATGCAGCAAGAAAAGGTGAATTATGCAGCATAATACAGCACATTTTGTGGTTACCATTACTAAAATATTTTGTCATTTTAAATCCTGGTAACACAGAGAGGGGAAATATTTCACCTGATTAGTACCAGTTTAACACCCAAATACAGCAATAACAGCCAATCTTTGCAAACAGACATCCACTTCTCCACTGCTCTGGAACGCTTTGCTACGTTTTAAGTAACTTTTGTTACATTTGAGCAAGAATCAAATCTTTGTTAAAATCTGCAGATTATGCAGCAGATAATGGATTATGTAGCAAATGCAATAAACTCATAACTGTGCGGTAAACGTTGCTGCTGCAGAAACTCATAATTATAGTGACCCTGGCTGTAAGTGACTCAATTAACACTGGCAAGAAGGATTGTTTCTTCTTTAACTCTCTGCAACACCAACATACCCTTTGCTTTTAGGCAGAGGTATCTCAAAGTCAGCATTAACCGTTAAGGAGCAGTTGTTTTGAGAATTGTACTCAGATGCCGAGGCCTGATCTTCTTGACCCCTGAAGCCTCACAGTAATGGTCCAGGAGATAGAGGAAAGGAGTGAGATTCATGTATATTGTCAAATGGATGACCCAGAATAGGAAGCATTGTCTGGGGACTAATTTTTATGTTTATGAATGGCCAGAGACAGCCTCCTCAATGTAAGTGGACTTTATTATTATTTTTTGTAGGGGGGCAGCAGGTACTATTGCCACGTATGTAAGTGGCCACAAATGTTCACTTATGTCTGCCTCACCATGAGAAAGTAGAGGAGGCAGGTAGGAAGTTAGCTCTGTATATACTATCTCAAAGAGAGAGATAATGGGCATAGAGTCTAAGGGTTCCCCTCAGAGGTTGATAGTGGCAAAATTAGATAATTCTAATGCTCTATTTTGTGGTAGTGTGGTCGAGCAGAAGGCTTATCAGAGGGTAGTGTTAAGCATTTGTTGTACACACACAGGCAATAAATGAGGAACACACACTCAAAGACAACTCCAGGCCAATAGTTTTTATATAGAAAAATATATTTTCTTAATTTATTTTAGAACCACAAGATTCAAGATTTTAAGTGAATACATAAAATGCAAGGTACTCCACACAGGTAAGTAAGGAACTTTGGATTAGAGTAGTAACATACACAGTATAGGTTAAAATGGCAATAAGCTATTTTAAAAGTGGAAACTGAACAAATCAACAGTTCCTGGTGAAGGTAAGTAAGGTTAAGTTTCTGAGGTAAGTAAAGCACTTACAAGTTCATTTTCCTGGGCATAGGCAGCCCACCGTTGGGGGTTCAAGGCAACCCTAAAGTCACCGCACCAGCAACACAGGGCCGGTCAGGTGCAGAGGTCAGAGGAGGGCCCAAAACACATAGGCACCTATGGAGAGCAGGGGTGCTCCATTTCCAGTCTACCAACAGGTAAGTACCTGCGTCTTCGGAAGGCAGACCAGGGGGGTTTTGTAGAGCACTGGGGGGGACACAAACAGGCACACAAAACACACCCTCTGCGGCACAGGGGGGCCGGGTGCAGTGTGCTTAGTAGGCGTCTGGTTTTCTGTAGAAATCAACTGAGGGACCCGGGAGTCACTCTAGCGGTGCAGGAAGGGCACAGGGGGGCTTCTCAGGCCAGCCACCGACTGGGCTAGGTAGAGGGTCGCCTAATGGTCACTCCTGCACTGGAGTTCGGTTCCTTTCGGTCCTGGGGGCTGAGGGTGCAGTGCTTGGTCCAGGCGTCGGGTTCTTTGTTCTAGGCAGTCACAGTCAGGGGGAGCCTCTGGATCCTCGCTGCATGCGTTGCTTTGTGAGTGCAGGGGGGTCGTCTCAGGTTACTCACGAGGTCGCAGTCGCCTGGGAGTTCTCCCTGCAGTGTTGGTTCTCCGAAGCTCGAGCCGGGGGCGTCGGGTGCAGAGGGTGAAGTCCCATGCTTCCGGCAGGAAGAGTGAGTTCTTTAAAAGTTGTTTCAAAGTTGCAAAAATGTTGCTGTAGGTGAACAGGACCAATGTTCTCGGGAGTTTCTTGGTCCTTCAGTTCAGGGCACAGTACTCTGAGTCTTCAGAGGTCGCTGGTCCCTGTCGGATGCGTCGCTGTGCAGGTTCTTTGAGTCTGGAGACAGGCCTGTAGGGCAGGGGCCAAGTCAGCTGTCTCTGTCGTCTCTGCAGGGCTTTCAGGTCAGCAGTCCTTCTTTGTGTAGGTTGCAGGAATCTAATTTCCTGTGTTCTGTGTCACCCCTAAATACTGAATATAGGGGTGTGTTTAGGTCTGGGGGGCAGTAGCCAATAGCTACTGTCCTTGAGGGTGGCTACACCATCCTTGTGCCTCCTCCCTGAGGGGAGGGGGGCACATCCCTATTCATATTGGGGGAATCCTCCAAAACCAAGATGGAGGACTTCTAAATGCAGGGGTCACCTCAGCTCAGGGCACCTTAAGGGCAGTCCTGACTGGTAGGTGACGACTCCTTGTTTTTCTCATTATCTCCACTGGACTTGCCACCAAAAGTGGGGGCTGTGTCCAGGGGGAGGGCATCTCCACTAGCTGGAGTGCCCTTGGGCTTTGTAACATGAAGCCTGAGCCTTTAGGGCTCACTGCTAGGTGTTACAGTTCTTGCAGGAGGGAGGTGTTAAGCACCTCCACACAGTGCAGGCTTTGTTTCTGGCCTCAGACAGCACAAAGGCTCTCACCCCAGGGGGTCAGAAACTCGTCTCAGTGGCAGGCTGGCACAGACCAGTCAGTCCTGCACTGAAGAATTAGGTAAAATACAGGGGGCATCTTCTAAGATGCCCTCTGTGTGCATTTTGTAATACATCCAACACTGGCATTAGTGTGAGTTTATTATTCTGAGAAGTTTGATACCAAACTTCCCAGTATTCAGTGTAGGCATTATGGACAAACTCCCAGACCATATACTTAATATGGCCACACTGTACTTACGATATCTAAGAATAGACTTAAGACACTGTAGGGGCATATTGCTCATGCAGCTATACCCTCACCTGTGGTATAGTGCACCCTGCCTTAGGGTGTAAGGACTGCTAGAGGGGTGACTTACTTATGCCACAGGCAGTATTTTGTGTGCATGGCATCCTGGGGGGGGGGAGGGGGGGTGCCATGTCGACTTTGCCTTTTTCTCCCCACCAACACACACAATCTGCAATGGCAGTGTGCATTTGTTAGGTGTGGGGTCCCTTAGGGTGGCACAACACATGCTACAGCCCTTAGGGACCTTCCCTGGTCATAGGACCCCTGGCACCACTGGTACCTTTTACAAGGGACTTATCTGTGTGCCAGGGGTGTGCCAATTGTGGAAACAATGGTATATTTTTTGTGAAAGTACACTGGTGCTGGGGCCTGGTTAGCAGGGTCCCAGCACACTTCTCAGTCAAGTCAGCATCAATATCAATATCAGGCAAAAAGTGGGGGGCAACTGTAATGGATCCATTTTCCTACAAGGCCCATTTCCCTTGCTAGCATTAGCGCCTAGGTCACTGTCCATGCTTTGTTAACACAAAGGGGCAGAAACTATTATTGGTGCTGCAGATACAGTGGCACCAGGGCCAAGCGTTATGAGAAGCCAACTAAACCCCAATTATGGCTGTTTCACTGTCCTTCCTTGCTTGCTTGCTTAGGGCCCACTGAGAACTTGGCAGTGTTGATTTGGACCTTGGACCAATGGCGCATGGAAGGGGAAAATTAAAGCCTTGGCGAGACGACAGGGGTAGGTGTGGGGAGACGGGAGCCCACGTTTTTTAACAAAGGGCAGAGGAGACTGCCCGCTTTGCAAAACAGAAGCTATCACTGATGAAGCTGATGCAGAAATACTGGGGAGCATCACAATTATCACTTCAAAAAAGGGGCATGGGAGTTACGTTTCCTTTCTAGCATTAGGACTAAGGGCATTCTTGCAGAAAAACGAGAAACATCACACAGGAGCTCTTTTTTTCCTTGAAAGGGACACAGGACCGGTTTCAAGATTGGAGTGATTGGCAGGCATGGTGGGGAAGGGGTGAAAGAAGTAGAGGAGGTAGCCTCATACTCAGGATGGCAGTTCTCATTAATGCAGCAGGTGTAGTTGAATTGGGGTCCAGGAGTGTGAGGGCCTCACAGCGCCCCAGTTATGGGGAGCAGTATTTTTGGGTCAATACTTGAAAATGTTTAACGCTTTTGCTGTTTTAAAAGTCTCATGTTTTATAAGTCACGTGGTGTACCAGCCATAGAAAAAATACTCCTGAAATGATCTCATGCCCCCCCCATCCCCCCCCACACTCAGCCATGTTTCTCACGCTCTCCCAATCCGTGACAAAGTTTATGAGGGGGGCTTGACTTCGAAACATTTTGATTAGGGGGCTCAGAGCAAAAAAGTCTGAAGACCTCTGGTCTACTCTGAGTGGACTGAATGTTCTAACAGCAATACACTTCTGCTTCAGACAACAGAAGTTTTAAGGGACCTTATTTGCAGCCTAAGATTAAAACTCAGAGAAATGGCCTATACCAAGTGGTGTGGAACTGAGCTCTAAAGGTATACTAAAGACCCTTAACATTGGATAGGACAGGAACTCACAACACACTCATGGTCATGCTAGTATAGAGATCATAAGTTCAATCATACACATCATATGCATGTACTTTTCAGAACATACAACGTGCTACTACACAGTCTAAGAGACACACTCGAGCAATGGCTCCAATGTATTTGGTCACTCTCATCATGTTAGTGGCATGCAGAGAAAAGAAACAAGGTGGACACCACTTGCTCTGGAAAGCCACAAGAAAGGTCGTTCACTACAACATTTCCTTTCAAAGATCTCAGAAGAAAGTATGTTAGATGTGAGAGCAAAGCATCCATGACTTGTCAATTTCGCCATCCTCTACCCCAGGCGCTCTTACAGAGACCAGGAGGTTTCACGCTGAAGTCCTCTTACAGAAAAGAAGTGCTTCTTTAAGTTTGTGTTACAGAGTACCATGTGAATTTAAATACTTTTTTTTTTAAGTTACAACGCCAATGTTATTAGAAACACAGTTTCACAACGCAGCTTGGGCCAACCACACAAACTGTAAAAAAACAGCAAATTAACTTTCCATACAACTTTGGAGATACATTTTAAACAATCTTGCATTCAATATCCGGTCATCGATTAACATTAGGTTGTGGGAACTGCTAGAATAGCTGACACAGAAAAGGTGACATACAATATCTCAAAATGAGTCTATGTTGCTTAACATGTTTGTGCCTTTGTGTAAAGTGTGAACACAGACCACTGGTGTCTTTAAGTGAAATCTCCAATATCCCATGCTGAATGTCTGTTCTATGTCCAGCATTACATTTTATTGACCACAAGTGAATCTCTCATTGTAGAATGTTCAGTTAGAGCGAGCTTTCTTATCTTGGCCAGTTTGCTAAGATATACCTTGTTAAGGTTGTGACACGTGATGCTGGAATAACTACTACTTTCGCCTCATGTATTGCCTTTTTCATGTGTAACATGCTTGTTCTATATGTTTGGACAATGGTACACACATGGTTCATTGTGCATGGAATGAACTGGAGTGCATTATAAAGGTTTTAGGACTTAATACTTAGACTTCTATTAGTGTGAGCTGCTGGGCTTATTTGCTGCAGGCCAACAAGAGAGAGATGTATTAAACTGTCACGTGATTCTGCTATTCACATGTAAACTTAAGAGAAGAATTTACTCTTCTTTGTTGTGTTTCACAGTAGCTAGAGATTTGCAAGCAGGATGGCCTTGTTCAAGATCCGTGCCAGAGAAACCTGAAAATGCAACACTGCAACTTCTGTATGGTTTCTGAAACATAACAGAAGCATTATTTCTATCCTGTGTAATGAACACAAGATCCAACCTCCATAACCCCTAATGTATGAATATGATATAGACTTTAGCAGTGGGTGTGGGCGTACAAGGCGACCAACTGCTGAAAAAGTCTGGATTCTGCTTTTGAGCCCGAGAGGAGGAAGAAATCCCAAAAGTGCCAATTTTCATTTTAATTCCCAGTGTATTCCTTGCTCGTCAATGCAGAAAAAACGGCTTAACAAAATTACACCAAATTTGGCAATGAAGAAAGGCCATTACTCCAGAATTGTGTTTTTGTTGGCTTGGTGTAAATCTGTTCAGTGGTCCTCAACAAATGAGCATGTAAAAATGTGCACGTTGGGCATGATGAAGTTACATTTTAGAGATAACTTCACCATTAATTTACAGAAATTTAAGCTGGACCCCGGATCTTGTTCTCCTTTTATGACAATATACAATTTCTAATAGGGGTATAACGCACAAAGAGTGGAGCACATCTAGCATTCAATCCTATAATTTTATTAGCTCCTCACTGTGGTGATAATTCTAACATCATGTGTAGGTGAAAAGCACAAAATATTAGCGTGTTTATAAAATGACAATATTTAAATGTGCTCTGATTTTGGAGTAGAGGGCAGGTTTCCACTATATTACCTGCAAATGAAAGATTTTTTTTTCACGATTGACTGACAAGCACCTTTTAAGTCAGAGGAAGGGGTGAGTTATATTTACCAGATTCCCTTTCCTCTGAAGAGTCGCAGTTTAGGAAATCTACGGAAAAGGGAGGCAAAATTATTGGGGTAACACAATTTCTTAGTGCATTTACATTATGCTTTCCTTACTTTCTTACTATTAACTCACTTTACAGTGTTTGCATTGTTTTGAGTATTGTACAACTTAGTTCTCTGCAAGTGTGTTTTAACCATGTCATTCAACCTTATAAAAAGGTTGCGGTGTTGGTGACTTACCATACAGTGATTCTAACACCAATGAAACAATGCCATGCCAGCCAGGTAATTAATTCTAGGCTGTGATCTAGTTCCACCTCCTTCAACATATGACTTACTCCCAGATAGAACTAACCCCTTCTAACCTTTGATATAATATGAAGTTATGTGCGTGTGAGGGGAGAGAGAGGTGTAACGTATTGCTGGATATAATTATTTTCCACTGCCACAACATATCTATCAAGGGCTACTGGTTGAAGTCTGGCACTGTTGCAATATTATTGGATACCACGGCATCTTCAAGAGTTAAAATCATTTGTAATTGGAGTAATGGTAAATCCAATGGAGGGGAACATCCGTTACAGGGGCTGTAAATAAAGTTATTTTTCAAGCCAAATTGAACACTACCACATGAAAGTCCTCTTAAACATATATGTCTCTTCAATGCAGCAGAAACTTGCAAGTATGATTCTATAAAAAGTTAGTGAACTTCCACAAATATACCTCAAAGCATGCTAAAAAGAAATTGGACAACATACATGAAGGTTTACTAAAGATAAAAAAGGAAATGATGCATCATCAAGCAATAAAATATGTTTTCAGTTACAGGCGAAGCAAACCTAGCCAATTGGGTACAAAAAGGTCCCATGGTTGCTGAAGACCTACCACTTATAGAAGTACCTCTCCAAGTGGCCTTGTGAGAAGTTAATAGGTTGAACCCTACTCAAGCAGCAAACCCAATTCTTTTCAGGGTCAAATACAGCAAACCCTAAAATTAACATATGTTTAACCATATGGTTGCTTTGCACAAATTCAGTCAGGCTTAACTGACAGACAATGTCTAAAGTATTTATGCAGCACTTCAAACATTAATAAAGTGAAAACACAACACAGGAAAAATCCAACAGGTTGTGGATAAGGAGCTGTGATCCGAGGTCTGGAGTTGAGATGTGTCACGCAGCAGCAGAGTCGAAGCCGACGACAGGAGATTGTGATGCAAAGCCTTGCATTGTTTAGAAAGTGGTCAATGGGAGCTTTTCAGGACTTGTGCTGTGTTGCAGTGTTGGCGCTGAGAAGATGTGTCGCACTGGACTGATGCAGGTGGTGGGCTGCGCTGTCAAGGAAGCCACTTGTGCTTGCGGTGCCTTGTGCTAGGATGCATCAGAGCTAAGGGCAAGATGAGTCATCCTGGGCCAAGGCCATTGGCGAGTTGCGTCCCACTGCGTTTTGATGCGGTGAGTTGCTCTGACACTGAATGAGCCGGTTATGTCCCTGTGGCTTTGAACAAGGGGCCAGCCGACTGACACTTGTAGATCTCCTGGGGTCTTGGGTCTACACAGGCAGGCTGGATTCAGCAGTGCAGCTCACAGCAGCAGGAGAGTCCTGGTGAAGCAACAGCAGGCCTTGGGCAGAAAAGCAGAGTTTTAGCAGCAGGGCAGACTTCAGAGTTGGGCAGTCCTTCCTCCTGCAGAGGCCACACGTCCAGAAGTGATCTGAAGAGATGTTTATACCTGGTGCCCACTTTGAAGTGTGAGAAGCTTCTAGACTTCTCCTCCAACATATATGTCTAGAATTCCCTGCCTCCCTGCCCCGGCCCCTACTTCTCTAGTGGCACAAAAGACTAGTGTGAAACCCTTTGTGAGTGTGCTGAGGGTGAGCCTTCGTGATGTGCAAGTGTGGTAGGTGACAGTTCCGCCCCCTATCAAGTCAGAGATAGCCCATCCTTTCAACACTTGCACTCTTTTTGTCTCAATGGCTGGGAGTAATACCCAAAGACCAACTACCATCTACAGTCATTTGACTCAGGATACAGGCATCAAATGGTTAGAACAAGGTAATTCAAACTTGCTAAAAGAGACATTTTTAGAATTGTGACTTAAAATCCAGCTTTACCATTAAAGAGAGTTTTAAATTACAATTCTTTAGAGACCAAACATGTTTCCTACCTGCTCCCAATTGAAAGTTTGCACTTATTAAATGTAGCAAGATAATCCAATGTTATCCTATGCAAGAGATATACCTTTCACTAGGGAAAAACAAATGTAAGAGTTTTTCACTACCAGGATAAGTTAAAGTTAAAAGTACATGTCCCACTTTTTAAATCACTGTACCCTGCCACATGAGCAGTTTAGGGCCTACCCTACACATGATATGTACAGATTAAAAAGAAGGTTCAGGTGTGGCAAAAGGTTTATTTGTCAGGTAAAAATGTCAGTTTACAACTGCCCCCACAAGCTGCAATGGAAGGTCTGAGATATGTTTAAAGGGCTATTTAAGTGGGTGGCACAATGAGTGTTCCATGCCCACTGGTAGCATTTAATTTTCAAGCCCAGGTTACATGTAGTACCACTTTACTAGGGACTTACAAGTAAATTAAATGTGCTAATTGGGTTTAAGCTAGTTTCACTGTTTAAAGGAGAGAGCACAAGCATTTTAGCATTGGTTAGCAGTGGTAAAGTGTGCAGAATCCTAAGGCCAACACAAGCGATTTCACCAAAAATGGGAGAAGTAAGACAAAGAATTTGAGGGAAGACCACCCTAAGGTTGACAGGTCTAACAGACCTCACTCCAGAAAGTGCTGTATGACAGAGCAGGCAAAATGGCCCTTCCTCTGGATTTAACTGTACAGGGGATAGTGGTTAGTGTAAATGTGTAAAGATGACAATGTAGCAGCCTGGTAGATGCCCTGTACTGAACTGCCCCTTACCAATGCCACTGTAGCAGTCTTGGGTCTAGTGGAAGGGACCACAGGCCCTTAGTGCACCCCTTCTTGACCAGAGCATGGTGTGTTTATGCACTGTATGGTCCACCTGGGCATGTTTTGCTTCTCACTGCCTTCATCTTTTACCAATAAGAAAGTCTATTGTGAGAAAGTCATCTTTTTGCCCTGATGACCCCCATTTTTTGATTGATACTGGTGGTTACTGACTCTGAATGTGCCCTGGGCCCATCAGGTCCAGGGCCAGTGCTCTGTTTAAATGTTATATGGTAATTAGGTGTAATTACTACTGGTTTTAACAATCCACTTGTATATGATAGGGCATGTAGGTTTATAGACCCCAGCGTATTTAATGCACTGACGTGTGCACTGCTGTGATGTCTGCTGTCATTTCAAAGCCGGCCCTGCCTTGCAGGCTGTTTTTAAAATATAACTTTGCCTAAATTCGATTTTAGAATTAAAAGTACCTCCAAAGTTTAAAACTAACTTTTAATTACATATAAGTCACCCCTGAGGTCTGCCCTAGAAACCCCAAGGGTAGAGTGCTTCATAATTAACAGCAGGGTTATTATAAAATATGTTTTAAAAACTTCCCATTTCGTTTTTTCCTCACTGTAGCACTGCTAGCTCCATAGGCTAAAATGGGAGGGGATGACTTTATTAAACTTTAATAAAGTCTAACTTTAGACAGAAATGAGTTAGAACCGCGATTTAAAGTATCAAAATAATAGTTACAAAAAATCCAACAATTTGCCAAGGTTAGATGTATTATACCTATTACAGGAAAGACGTTTTAGAAATGGTTTCCTAAAGTTACCTAAAACAGCCCTGTAGCAGCCTCTTCTGATTGGTCAGCCTTTGACAGGCTGAGGCAAGCTGCTCCAATGAGGCATGAAGTGGCATGGGCTGAAACAAAGAGACTATCTGGTGGGAGGAGATCTGCTGCTACAGATGCCAGGACAGGAAGGGGGTTGGGTAGCCAAAGTGGTCTTCAAAGGGAGAAAGACAGACAGTACAGGACCCCCCCCTCCCAGCCCACTCCCACTTCCGGCACCCCCAGCCAGTTGGGAGCCCCTGTAGTTGAATTAGGAGAGGGGCTGGAAGGGGAGTGTAGGGAAAAGTTAGCCACCCTTGTGGGTTGGGTTAGCCAGACCTGAACTCCAAAGAGATTTTCTCCATTTTGGTTTATTGTAAAAGTACATTCTGGGACAGAAATATGCCACACTTCCCAGGAAGTGGTCATCACAGAGGGTGGCAACTATAAACCCATTGGCTGGGGGTGCCCACCTCCTTGCCAACCAAGAATAAGGAATAAACACGAGACCGCTACACAGTGCCTCAGATGCTTGCCTGGAAATAGCAAGAGAAGAAGGACTGCCCTGCTGAACCCCTGGTCTGCAAACCAAGAGGACTGCACTTATAAGGACTGCACCTGCAGCACACATGGGCTTCACAAAAGAGGTCTTTGTCTGGTTTCAAAAGTATTAAGGAGTGGAAACCCTGACAGTAAGAGGTACGAAAGAGCTTCAAGAAGTCATCTGCATCAACTCCACCAAGGCAAGCACAGTTGACCAGCTTCACCTGGACTTTAAAGGGTTTGACCTGGTGCATTGTGGGAATTGTAGTCCCACACCCCCAAGAGGTAAATCAGAGTTTCTGGACCCCTGGTTGGTGTTGTAGACCCTCAGACATCTAAAGGAAGCCTTCTGGCAAATGATCCAGAAATTTGGATACATTTGGACAATTTTTGTCAAAAAGCTCTATAAGCCGACCGACCCCTACGATGAATCAAGGCAGCAACGACGAATATCAGGTAAAGTCGTGGTTCAGGGTTGCCCTGCTGATGCTCCAGTGCTCTTTGCTGTCAACAAGGAGAACCAAGACCTCCAGGATTCACTGAGGCCTGCAGCTGAAGCAAGCTGCTGCCATCAAACCACAACCGGGACTACAGAGGAGACTCCCACGACATTGAGGGAAAAAGTACTAGAAAAGTGACTAAGTGTGAAGGTAAAAAGTTGACCAGGCCCAACCACACGTCGTATCCGACCCAAGCTCCATCTCAGTTAGCCTAAAACTTGGTCACGGTCCAGTGCAATTAGATAGCTGCTGTTGGCACTTTTCACTTTTAGGTGCTAGAAAGCCCATTTCTTTATTTAATCTTTCAAATTCATATCTCTGATTCCCTACATTGAATTTTTGCTGTTTTGGTGCAATTTTTAAGATAGAAATATTCTCTATTTGTTTTTTTATAAATTTGTGTTGGATTTTTATTGTGTGTTGTGTCTTCCTTATTCACTGTTTTATTGCTATTAAATGCTTTACACACCTGTCTTCCAGGTTAAGTCTGACTGCTCGTCAGTCAAGCTACAAAGGATTAATTTATTGAGACTTTGACTGGACCTTATTTGTGATTGCCGGGTTATTACTAGCTGTAGGTACCTGCCTGCACCTACTAATAAACCACTTTCCAACACCTATGAAAAGCTGATTGTGCGGTACTTCTCCTTGTACTCAATGTACAGCTGAGAGCTCTCTTGGGATCTAACTGGTAAAGCCTCTCCTTCTCCTTAATGGGGTGTGGCCTGGAGCAAAAAGCAAAAAGCAGCACCAATTTGTCTTGAAAGAGTGTGGTGTACTCGGAACGCCTGCAGCTCATCAATACAATGCAAAGACGTAACTGTGATATGAAATACTATTTTGATAGTGAGCATTCTCACAAAACAACTGTGTGTTCGAAGGGCATGCAAACTAAAGGGGTAAGGACTAAACTAAGGTATCACTGAGGCATAATGAAAGGACTAGGTGGCAACATGTATGTTAGTACTTTTAGAAAACAGATGACTTGAATAATAAAGTTAGGTCAGGAAAACATAAAGGACGATTGGGCCGACAAATAATCTTTAACGGTGCAGAACGTAAAATCTTGCTGAGCCAAAGATTAAACAAAAACACATTGGGCAATTTGGGCTGCAGAGAATTAACTTAACGTTTTCTGTAGCAGGCCACAAACTTCACCCAGCTCAGACTAAACAGATATGGTACAGTGGTTCCTCGCCGTAAGGATGAAATGCTCAACTTCAGCAGGCATGTTAAAACTATTCAGTTGGTGCCACTCAATCTCTATGCATGTAGGTGAAGGATTTGGAGATTTGGGTGCCAGACCCTGGTCTGTTGCTGAGACAGGAGGTGCTCTTGAAGAAGAATCTGGTTTGAAGGGCAAATGCTCAGGCTCAACAGATTGAGGCACCACACTCTTCCGGCCCAATGCAATCTATCAGGATGATTTAAGCCCGGTCCGTCTTGACCTTTCTCAGAACTTTAGACAGGTGAGACAGAGTTGGAAAGGTGTACAGTAAACCTGTGTCTAATTTCAGATTAAATTTGTCCCCAGAAGAAACCTCTTCTGCTTCTGTACAGGCATCAAGTGGTACTTAGGCTTGCTGATTGAAAACCTCAGGGATGAACGAAGGGTGTCTCTATAACACTGAGGGGGGAAATGAGGCTAAAGCAAACCCTGCGTCTGCCTCAAGTAAACTATCACAAACACATTGTGATGCGGCAATTGAATCATATGGTACTATGTCTTTCATCTTTAGTACTTATTTCCAAGAAGTACTATCCACCCCTGCAACCTGCCTAGTCAATTTCAGGGCAATTCCACAAATTGGATGAGGTGGGCTCACTCATGTAATGTGCCATGCATCATCATTGGCCACCTCATCCCACCCTGGTATGATAAAACTACAAGGGGAGACTCAACCTCAAGAAGGACTACCTTGAGGGAGTTTTAATAGATTACTTGTCTGGATATTTCTCGGGGATCCAATTAATTTACTAAAAATACCTTGGGATAAACCACAAAGGTTCCTTTATTTGGTGGCATCCCGGTATGGATAAAAATAATACAAAAAAAAAAAATCTGGACAGTAAGGGGTCTCCCAGCCCCTGTGTCCCCCTATAGTGCCAAAATGTTTCAGCCCTTCTACAAAGCCTATACTACGTCTTGAACATTCATCAGGGCTAATAGGTTGGCTCTACTTGTGCCACTGGTGAGTATAAGTAAAAAGGCCTACTTTGCCTTAATAGGTCAAAGTAGGTACCCTAGGTATGGGGAACATAAAACACAATAGTAAGGTAGATAGTATGTCTAAGCCACAAGCAAATCAAGTGGTCCGTATTTGAACATTAACACAATCAATAACAATACCCCTGTAGCACACGTGACAATACACATGAAGACACACACATACTCGCAAAAACACTATGGGGGTGATTCTTACCTTGGCGGGCGGCGGAGGCCGCCCACCAAAGTACCCCCACCAGAACACCGCACCGCGGTCGTCAGACCGCTGCGGTGATTCTGGGTTTTCCACTGGGCTGGCGGGCGACCGCCAAAAGGCCGCCCGCCAGCTCAGTGGAAAACAACCTTCCCACGAGGACGCCGGCTCTGAATGGAGCCGGCGGAGTGGGAAGGTGCGACGGGTGCAGTTGCACCCGTCGCGAATTTCACTGTCTGCAATGCAGACAGTGAAATTCAAAGTGGGGCCCTCTTACGGGGGCCCCTGCAGTGCCCATGCTGTTGGCATGGGCACTGCAGGGGCCCCACGACAGGGGTGTCAGAATCCCCATGGCGGCGCAGGAGGATTCTTTTGGGCAGCGGAAAACCGGCGGGAGACCGCCGGTTTTCCACTTCTGACCGCGGCCAAACCGCCGCGGTCAGAATGCCCTGCGGGGCACCGCCAGCCTGTTGGCGGTGCTCCCGCCAACCCTGGCCCCGGCGGTCCATGACCGCCGGGGTCAGAATGACCCCCTATGTCTTGGTGTGTTGCTCCTTTCAATTGTTTTTTACATAAACCAGGTGGGCGCCTTGACTCATGGTCTGTGTGGGGTGGGTGTCTCCTATTGTCGCACACTAAAGAAGACAAATGTGTTATTTCCATATACAGAGGAGTTCTCTAGCACTGGTGATACTCTTAAACAGCTCAAATCATACTGAGTACGTAACTGACCCTGCAGTAAACAGTATTTTCAAAGACATATACAGTCAATATATAGGCTCTAGGTTAGACCTATAACCCCTAACCACATCCAAGTAAGGTAACTCCTTTCAGTCACTCATTTCTTCAACACTAATTACTTTGTCAAGGATAATGCCCTCCAGATTCCTACCATGCCCATAGACACATCTGATTGGTAGACTGGAATGGAGGGAAATGTGTTTAAAAAGAGCTGTGTACTCTAGTGTCAGCCCAACTGCTTTCCCCTGCTTTTTTCCTCTTTTTTGTCAATTAATTCATATCACATGGCCCCTTGCATGTAGGCGGCTGATTGAATCAGCCAATGAAAACGAAGCCATGGGAAACAATCCGGGGTTGGGAGATGTAATTCCCAGCGATGGCCAACAGGGACTGAGCACCCCTGGGATTTTGGGACATGTAGTTTACGGCGGGCCCCTGCAGGTAACAAAGAGCCTATGAGTCTTTCAGATTATTGAGATGGCTCATACATGATGAGACAAACCTACACAGAAAATCTACCTACAAAGAACCCCTAACATAAGTCTGTGATTATTTACATGAACCACGTATCCAACAAGTGGAATCCTGAAGTAGGCAGGAGATTTATTTTGTCCCGGTAATCCCATACCGTGTCAAGTCAGGGTAGTGAATGAATTAAGGCAGATGTAAACAGGTCCATCAACAAGATTGGGACACAACATTATGACACTGCTATTTGACATTTTTAGTATGGACATGGTCCTGATCTTTTTTAGTATGGACAACATCTTCTTTTTGAAATGTCCTTTAGGATCCAAATTGTATCACAGGATATTAGATAATACTTTGACAGATTTAGGTTGAATATCCTTCTTTTTTGGGGCTAGGATGTCGAACTGGAAATGTGTAGGTAAAGGATACGTTGCACTACAATTTGGTAGAAACTAAAGATGTGATGTACTTTTTCTTCCGCTTGCCCTCCACTGTGTCGTTATTAGAAGGTAATATTTATAGGACTATCATCTGAGGTTATCAAATCGATAATTGATGGCAAAAAAAATTCTTTTCAGGTATAGTCAGAGGAATTTTGTTGAAAGCTGCATCTAAAAGTGGAAGAAGCAGGCAAAAGTGTTGTTCTTATGTTTATATTTTTATTGTATAATTAAATTTTTACTAGATGGTGATTGTATTTTCATGAAGTGTAATGGAGTTTTCCGATTAATAAAATTATTTGGAGGTTTAATTTTATTATAATTATTATGGATCTATGAAGCAGAACAATATCAGCAGAACTCTTAGCAATGTGACTAGGTCCTGAAATAAATGAGATCCAACTCCTCGAACACTACAAAATAGCATGGACGTCAGACATAAAAGATGAACATATTTTGCTTTTGAAAAACTCTTCTTACCATGCGTTAGTTAGTCCATGACACTGTCAGGCATTTAAAGGCCTATGTAAAAATTGTTTGTGATACTGTTCGTAAAGCGTTGGCATTATTCATACAGCCAAAAGTCATACTAATAATGTAATATTACTGTTAATAACATGCAGAAAAGGTATAGTAGGGAAATGCGGCGGAGGCACGAAAGGTACAGAAAAAGTGAAAACATAAAATAAAAGAAATCGTGAGGTAAGAGTCAAAAGAAGGAGAATATTTGTCAAATAGAGTCTTCAAGATCCTTTAAAAACAGTCATATTTCGTACTTCAGCCCCGTGCTAACAATGCATTTATGCTGACTGACTGACGCTGGCATCGGCTTCCAACAGAAATAAATGGTTAAAAGGTTTGTAAGCTTAAAACAGTTACAAGTACATACGTTGTCCATTCCCGGTGACTGTCAAGGGGCAAGGTAGTAGCACACATCACTAATGTCTACTTAGAACATCTGTAAAGTGTGCATTTTTAATGCCAGGACACCGGGGGCACAACTTTGTTTCACATGACACACCTTATCTCCTAATCTGTTAAAGAAGTAGCCCTAAGTTGTAGGAGGCTGGCCTGGCTTGTAGTGGGTACGGATAAGTTACTTACCTGTAAATCCTAGTTCTCTTCCAGGGGTATCCTCATCAAAGTCATAAACATTGAATATTCCCGCCCTTGTGCGGGGACCCCGGAGCATATATAAAATATATACACATTATACATGTGTAACAAACAGTCATGCAGGCTATCATGTTAAAAAACAGGCTAAAATGCTTTATTTCTATGAAGTTTTTTTATTTTTTTTTTTATTTTTTTTTATTTTTTTTTTTTTTTTTAAATACTACAATAGAGCATAAATAAGTACCCCAGCTCCTAAAACTAGGCTTGGGGAAGTAAGCAGTAGCAAACTCTAGTGAAAAAATAGAGAAAACTGCATTGAAAAACAATGAAGCATTCTTAGCCAATAGGCTGCATGTAGGTTAACACAGGAGAACCATAAAAACTTTGGCACTGTGCCTTTAAGACCCTGAGCACCTCCAGTATCCCACCATGCCTCAGGGGTGAAGGAAAGGTGACAGTTGGTTCACAGTTAGGTCAGTTCTTTTTACGGTGACAATTTGTATAATTGAATCAAAATACTGTCTGTCCTGCACTTCCAGTAGACGTGTGTCCGGGGAGGAGGGTGGGTTGTTTATGACTTTGATGAGGATACCCCTGGAAGAGAACTAGGATTTACAGGTAAGTAACTTATCCTTCTCTTCCAGGGGATCCTCATCAATAGTCATAAACATTGAATAGATTAGCAAGCCCATCCCTAAACCCAGCGGACTGTCCGATAGAAGTGCAGGAATAGACATGTCTTACGCAAATAAATTCCTTAGAGAGGCCTGCCCCACTTGGGCATCCGCTCTTGCATCTGAGTCTAAACAATAATGCCTTGTAAAAGTATGTACAGACTTCCATGTAGCAGCCTTACAAATCTCAGATATAGGAACATTGTTAAGGAGAGCAGCTGTAGCCGCTTTTCCCCTTGTGGAATGCGCTCTAGGCCGCGCTAGCAATTGTCTATTAGCTAGCTGGTAAGTATTAACAATACAAGAGACTATCCATCTTGATATTGTTCGCTTAGATGCTGCTTCTCCTGTCCTTAAATGACCATAGTTCACAAACAAGCGGTTAGAGTTTCTAATCGATTTTGTCTTGTCCAGATAAAATTTCAGCACTCTTTTCAAGTCTAATGAGTGCAATGCTTTCTCAGCCGGAGTTTCCGGATTGGGAAAGAACGTCGGTAAAGTTATGGTCTGATTAATATGGAATTCTGACACCACTTTCGGAAGGAAAGATGGGTGAGTTCGCAGAACTACTCTATTGTCATGAAAAACCGTGTACGGTTCTTTTGCAGACAAGGCCTGGATCTCACTGACCCTCCTCGCTGAAGTAATGGCCACCAGAAAAGCCGTTTTCCACGTAAGGTGTTGTAAGGAAGCCTTATGGATAGGCTCGAAAGGAGGGCCCATAAGTTTTGCTAGGACTATGTTCAGTTCCCACGGAGGAGAAGGCCTCCGAATTGGCGGAAAAACTTTCTTCAAACCTTCTAAGAAATCCTTGACTACAGGTTTCGTAAAGAAGGATTCCTGAGAAGGTGACTTGCGATAGGCAGTAATAGCAGACAAATGTACCTTAATAGATGATACCTGCAGACCGGATTTCGCTAGGTGAAGCAAATAGGACAGTATGACGTCCTCCTGCGCCCGTATGGGATTATGGCCTTGCTGACAGCACCATATGTAGAATCTCTTCCACTTAAAAGCGTAGGAACGCCGCGTGGAAGGCCGTTTGGACTCTTTCAAGATGTTCATGCACTCCTGCGAGAGTCCTAGGTGCCCATACTGCAGGAATTCAGGAGCCATGCTGTTAAGCTCAGAGAGGGTAGGTTGGGATGCAGAATCCTGCCCTCCATTCTGCTCAGAAGATCCGGTCTGCACGGCAGCCTCCTGTGAGGTTTTTCCGACAGGTTGAGGAGATCCGTGTACCAGAATTGTCGAGGCCATTGTGGCGCTATAAGAATCATTCTGGTCCTGGATCCGTAAAGTTTGCTGATCACTGCCGGAATGAGGGGAATCGGAGGAAAAGCGTAAAGAAATGTCCCTGACCAGTCGATCAACAGGGCATTCCCTCGAGATCCTGGACGGTAGAACCTGGATGCGAAGTCTGGGCATTTCCTGTTTACATCGTCTGCGAAGAGGTCCAGTTGAGGCCGACCCCATTGCGCGAAGATGTATTCTGCGACTTCGTCGTGCAGGACCCAATCGTGAACGTCCTCCAGGTGTCTGCTTAGAAAGTCTGCTTCTACGTTCTGCTGACCTGGCAGGTGAACTGCTGTGATTGACATTCCTCTGGCCAGGAGCCAATGCCATATCGCTTGGGACTCTGTGAAAGGGGTAGGGATCTCGTTCCCCCTTGTTTGTTCAAGTAATACATCGTGGTTGTATTGTCCGTCTGTATCAATAGAGTTTTCCCCTGAATTAGCGGTGTGAAAGACTTGAGAGCCAGATGGACCGCTCTGAGTTCTAGCAGATTGATGTGGTACTGCTTCTCCTTGTCGGACCACAGACCCTGCGCTTGAAAAGGACCCAGATGAGCCCCCCATCCCTGAAGAGACGCATCCGTTACCAGAGTGTCGGATGGAAGTACCTGGTGAAACGGAGCGCCCACTGACAGGTGAGGTCTGTGCATCCACCATCTCAATGACTGCAGCGCTACCTCCGGTAGCCGCATTGTGTCTTCCCAGCGACCTGTTCTTTGGCTCCAATTGGTCTCCAATGCCTCTTGGAGGGGTCTCATGTGGAGTCTGGCATTTGGGACAATAAAGATGCACGATGCCATGGAGCCCAGTAGTGATGTCACCTGACGTGCCGTAGGTGCGCTGGCTCTCAACAGGTCCTGGCACTTCATGTTTATTGAGGACAGTCGTTCCTCCGAAGGATACACTTTTTGTAGTTCTGTGTTTATGATAGCTCCTAGGTAGTGAAGACTCTGCGTTGGAGTCAAGGTTGACTTCTGGTAATTGACCTGAAGACCTAGAGCTTCGCAAACTCCTAGTACAATGTCCCGATGGCTTCTCGCCTGCTCCGGAGAAGAAGCCTTTAGTAGCCAGTCGTCTAGGTATGGATATATGTATATCCTTTGTCTTCGTAGATGCGCCGCCACCACTGCCATACATTTCGAGAAAACTCTTGGAGCAGATTTCAGGCCAAAGGGTAGAACCCTGAACTGGTAATGCTGTAACGCTACTCGAAAGCGCAGGAATTTTCGATGCTTTGGAGCTATTGGGATGTGGAAATACGCATCCTGCAGGTCGATGGAGCACATCCAGTCTCCCTGATGCAGTTGAGGGAAAATTTGGTGAAGCGCTAGCATTCTGAACTTCTGCTTTCTTATGTATTTGTTCAGCAGTCTTAGATCCAGTATTGGCCTGAAAACGCCCTCTTGACCCTTCTTTGCTACTAGAAAGTAACGGGAGTAGACCCCCTTTCCTCTGTGGGCAGGTGGAACCCTTTCTATGGCATTCTTTCTTAGGAGGGCGAGAGCCTCCTTGCGTAGCAAGGTGAGATGATCCGGATTGTGTTTGGTTGGTGGCAAGTGCGGTGGAGGCTGCTTGAAAAGGAGAGAATAGCCATGTTCGACAATATTGAGCACCCATTTGTCTCTTGTGATAGAGTGCCACTCGTGAAGATGAGCAATAATACTTCCCCCCACCGGAGTGGTGTACAGTGTCGAGGGAAGCGAGACTTCATTGCTTAGTGGGTGCTTTTGGAGTGGACTGTTGAGGTCTACTTGACCCTCGCTCCCTTGTGTTTCTTCGCTGAAACAGAGGGCGTCCCTGACGTTGCTGAGACCTTTGCGACCAATGAGGGGTTTGAACCCTCTGTTGGAAAGGGCGTCTATCATACGGTCTGTACCTCCGCCTGAAATCTTTCCTTCTTTCGAGGCCTACCGCCTTCATGGTATCCACCTCGGTCTTCATGCGGGCCATCTCTTCGTCTGCATGGGCACCGAATAGAGAATTCCCGGCAAATGGGAGATTCAGGATACGTTGTTGTGCCTCCTGTTTCAAGCCAGTGAGCCTCAGCCAGGAAGATCTCCTCGCACAGATACCATGTGCGTACCCATGAGCCGCCAAATCCGCCCCATCCGCTGCCGCGCTGATAACTTGGTTAGATACCAGGCATCCTTCCTGTAGAATCTCTTGGAAATCTTGCCTGTCTTCTCTGGGCAGTTTTTCCGTAAATCTACTGAGGGAATCCCACAGAGAACGATCGTACCTGCCCAGGAGCGCAGACGCACTAGAGACCTTCATTGCTGAAGCCGCTGTCCCGCACATCTTTCTTCCCAGAGAGTCTAAATGCCTGCTCTCTTTATCCGGGGGTACTGTGGATGAAGATGCCACCGAGTGGGTCTTTCGGGCGGCAGCTATGATCACTGAGTCTGGTGGCGGATCCTTCCTAAGGAATAAAGGGTCTTGCTCTGGAGCCTTGTACTTTTTAAGAATCCGAGCCGGGGCAGACTTAAGCGAGGCTGGGGCCAGAAAAGTGTCCATGGTCGGCTGCAACAAACCAGGCACTAGAGGCAGCAACTTTTTCGACGCTGATCTCTGTTGTAGTGTCTCAAATATGATTGATGAGGAGGTAGATGGTTCTGGAACCTCTATATTGAGCTTCTGTGCTCCTCTTAGTAACACCTCGTTGAAAGTGGTTATGTCATCCACTGGTGAGACTCTAGCAGGTGGTGAATCTGTAAGAGTAGGTGAGTAACGCCTGACAGAAGAACCTGATGAAGACCAAGAGGGTGATCTTCTTGAGCGCGACCTGGATCTCCGTTGAGAGCGAGATCTGCTGCGGGACGCTGTAGCCGAGCGCCTAGTCCTCGCGGTCGGCTGTCGAGGAGCTGAACGAGCCCGTTCTGCCCCGGCTGTCGGCGATGGCGTTCTTGGCGGGGAGGCAGTGGGTGAATACGTTCGCGAATATTGCGAATCTGGGGAGGCCGCTGGTCTGTTGAGGCTCTCCAGCCATCTCGGAGATAGGTTGATGGGCGAGACATGCCCAGGAGATGCTCTTGACCGAGAAGAGTCGCTCGGTATGGAGACCACTGGAGACTGAGCCTTGTCTGGCGAGGGGCGATGTTCTGCTCCCTGTTGGACAGGTAGGACCTGCGTCGACGTCGATGGCTGTTTCGACGTCGAAGGACGCCCAGTCGGTTGGTCCTGCCTCGACGTTGATTGCCTCGACGTTGAGTGCCTTGACGTCGAACGGCGTTCCTTGGACCTCGACCTGCTCGCCGTCGTGTGCCTCGACGTGGAGCGATGGGAGGTTGACGGCGGATGTTTTCCGTGCCGTCGTGGAGATCTCGACGTCGTGTGTCCTGACGTCGGGGGGCGCACAGCCTTTGGCGGCGACCGGGCATGCCGGCGGTGGCTCGACGTCGATCGGCGGGCTGCCGTCGACGGAGACCTGCCCCTGCTCTGATGTTCCCTCGACGCCGTTCCCTTCGACGTCGGGTGTGTCGCCGTCGACGGCGATCTATGCCGGTGAGGCGGTGGTAGCGACGACGTCGACGGTGAACAAACAGGTATTTTCCTACCTGTCGACGTCGACCGGGCCATTCTCTCCTGAGAATGGCCTTCTGGATGCCTGGGGAGCGAGGAGGACGATGTTCTTTTCCTCTCCTGAAGCCCATGAAGTCGGATCTTCTCTCTGTCTTTCAGAGTCCTCCTAGACATGTTCTTACAGTACTGACAAGTGTCAGGGCAGTGACTCTGAGGCAGGCACACTATGCACAGAGAGTGGGGATCTGACTGGGCCTTCTTCTTCCCACAAGCAGGGCATTTGACAAAAAGAGAAGGCATTTTTCTGTCAGAAAAAACCTTCCCAGCTCAGACAAAGATGTTATTTGTCGAGTGAAAAGTGAAAAAACGCTTTTTTAAAGAATTTTTCTGAGGAAAACTCAGAAAAACTGAGAGCTCAATGCTCCAGGATCCTCTCAGAAGGAGCCGGAAAAAAGAACTAACCTAACTGTGAACCAACTGTCACCTTTCCTTCACCCCTGAGGCATGGTGGGATACTGGAGGTGCTCAGGGTCTTAAAGGCACAGTGCCAAAGTTTTTATGGTTCTCCTGTGTTAACCTACATGCAGCCTATTGGCTAAGAATGCTTCATTGTTTTTCAATGCAGTTTTCTCTATTTTTTCACTAGAGTTTGCTACTGCTTACTTCCCCAAGCCTAGTTTTAGGAGCTGGGGTACTTATTTATGCTCTATTGTAGTATTTAAAAAAAAAAAAATAAATAAAAAAAAAAAAAAAAAAAAAAAAAAAAACTTCATAGAAATAAAGCATTTTAGCCTGTTTTTTAACATGATAGCCTGCATGACTGTTTGTTACACATGTATAATGTGTATATATTTTATATATGCTCCGGGGTCCCCGCACAAGGGCGGGAATATTCAATGTTTATGACTATTGATGAGGATCCCCTGGAAGAGAACAGAGGTACTTACACCTTGTGTCAGGTCCAGTTATCCCTTATTAGCATAGAAGAGGTGTTTCTAGCAGCTTAGGCTGATAGAAGGTAGCTAGGGCAAAGCAGCTTAGGCTGAACTAGGAGACATGTAAAGCTCCTACTATACCACTGGTGTCATATACACAATATCATAAGAAAACACAATACACAGAAGTATTAAAAATAAAGGTACTTTATTTTTATGACAATATGCCAAAAGTATCTCAGTGAGTACCCTCAGTATGAGGATAAGTTATATACGCAAGATATATGTACACAAACCAAAATTATGCAGGTAATTGCAAGAAAATTAATGCAAGCAGTGTAAAGTTACAATAGATTGCAATAGGAGCACATAGGTATAGGGGCAACACAAACCATATACTCCAAAAGTGGAATGCGAACCACAAATGGACCCCAAACCTATGTGAGCTTGTAGAGGGTCGCTGGGACTGTAAGAAAACAGTGAGGGTTAGAAAAATAGCCCACCGCAAGACCCTGAAAAGTAGGTGTAAAGTGCACCTACTACCCCCAGAAAGCACAGAAGTTGTGATAGGGGGATTCTGCAGGAAGAACAAACACCAGCAATGCAACAACAGTGGATTTCCGGACCTGAGTACCTGTAAGACAAGCAGACCAAGTCCAATAGCCGCGACAGTGTCGAGAGTGGGCAGGAGCCCAGGAAATGCCAGCTGAGGGTGCAAGGAAGCTGCCACCGGTTGGAAGAAGCTTGGAGTTCTGCAAGAAAGAAGAGGACTAGGAACTTCCCCTTTGGAGGATGGATGTCCCACGTCGCGATGAAGCTTGCAGAGGTGTTCCCACGCAGAAAGACCTCAAACAAGCCTTGCTAGCTGCAAGGGTCGCAGTAGAGGTTTTTGGGTGCTGCTGTGGCCCAGGAGGGACCAGGATGTCGCCACTTGGAGGAGGAGACAGAGGGGGCGCCCAGCAAGTCAGGGAGCCCTCACAGAAGCAGGCAGCACCCGCAGAAGTACCTGAACAGGCACTTGGAAGAAGAGTGAACCAGAGTCCACGCGAAGTCACAAAAGGGAGTCCCACGACGCCAGAGGACAACTCAGAAGGTTGTGCACTGCAGGTTAGAGTGTCGGGGACCCAGGCTTGGCTGTGCATGAAGGAAATCCTGGAAGAGTGCACAGGAGCCGGAGCAGCTGCAAATCACGCGGTACCTAGCAATGCAGTCTAGCGTGGGGAGGCAAGGACTTACCTCCACCAAACTTGGACTAAAGAGTCACTGGACTGTGGGAGTCACTTGGACGGAGTTGCTGAGTTCCAGGGACCACGCTCGTCGTGCTGAGAGGGGACCCAGAGGACCAGTGATGCAGTCTTTCGGTGCCTGCGGTTGCACGGGGAAGATTCCGTCAACCCACGGGAGATTTCTTCAGAGCTCCTGGTGCAGAGAGGGGGCAGGCTACCCCCAGAGCATGCACCACCCGGAAACAGTCGAGAAAGCCGTCAGGATGAAGCGATACAAGGTTGCTAGTAGTCGTCTTGCTACTTTGTTGCGGTTTTGCAGGCGTCCTGAGCAGTCAGCGGTCAAACCCTTGGCAGAAGGTGAAGAGGGAGATGCAGAGGAACTCTGATGAGCTCTTGCATTCGTTATCTGAAGAATTCCCCAAAGCACAGACCCTAAATAGCCAGAAAAGGAGGTTTGGCTACCAAGGAAGGAGGATCGGCTACCAAGAGAGGTAAGAGCCTATCAGAAGGAGTCTCTGACGTCACCTGCTGGCACTGGCCACTCAGAGCAGTCCAGTGAGCCACAAACACCTCTGTTTCCAAGATGGCAGAGGTCTGGGATACCCTGGAGGAGCTCAGGGCACCTCCCCCGGGAGGTGCAGGTCAGGGGAGTGGTCACGCCCCTTTCCTTTGTCCAGTTTCGCGCCAGAGCAGGGCTGGGGGATCCCTGAACCGGTGTAGACTGGCATATGCAGAGATGGGCACCATCTGTGCCCATCAAAGCATTTCCAGAGGCTGGGGGAGGCTACTCCTCCCCAGCCCTCACACCTATTTCCAAAGGGAGAGGGTGTTACACCCTCTCTCAGAGGAAGTCCTTTGTTCTGCCTTCCTGGGCCAGGGCTGCCTGGACCCCAGGAGGGCAGAAACCTGTCTGAGGGGTTGGCAGCAGCAGCAGCTGCAGAGGAGACCCCGGAAAGGCAGTTTGGTAGTACCCGGGTTCTGTGCTAGAGACCCGGGGTATCATGGAATTGTCCCCCCAATGCCAGAATGGCATTGGGGGGACAATTCCATGATCTTAGACATGTTACATGGCCATGTTCGGAGTTACCATTGTGACGCTGTACATAGGTAGTGACCTATGTACAATGCACGCGTGTAATGGTGTCCCCGCACTCACAAAGTCCGGGGAATTTGCCCTGAACGATGTGGGGGCACCTTGGCTAGTGCCAGGGTGCACACACACTAAGTAACTTTGCACCCAAGCTTCACTAGGTGAAGGTTAGACATATAGGTGACTTATAAGTTACTTAAGTGCAGTAGTAAATAGCTGTGAAATAACATGGACGTTATTTCACTCAGGCTGCACTGGCAGGCCTGTGTAAGAATTGTCAGAGCTCCCTATGGGTGGCAAAAGAAATGCTGCAGCCCATAGGGATCTCCTGGAACCCCAATACCCTGGGTACCTCAGTACCATATACTAGGGAATTATATGGGTGTACAAGTATGCCAATGTGAATTGGTAAATTTAGTCACTAGCCTGTTCGTGACAAATTTGGAAAGCAGAGAGAGCATAACCACTGCGGTTCTGGTTAGCAGAGCCTCAGTGAGACAGTTAGGCATCACACAGGGAACACATACAGGGCACATACTTATGAGCACTGGGCCCTGCCTGGCAGGGTCCCAGTGACACATAGACTAAAACAACATATATACAGTGAAATATGGGGGTAACATGCCAGGCAAGATGGTACTTTCCTACATAGGTAAATACACAATTTAATTTCATCCTCTCTTGGGCAAGGTTTTCTGAGGCACGATTAAGCTAAACGGCCATGAAAGGGTCCAGCATAACTCCACTCCATCCCACATCCCCTAACACAGGAAGAACTCAGAAAAAATGTGAACAAGACATCTGGTATCCAAAGTGCCTAAGTACAAGTTCTCGTCTTATCAACCAACAATTGACTCAATAGTAAAGGTAGAAAGCAGTTCAGCACATATCAAAACGCACCAAGTTTTGGCAAAGGAAATATCTCGCTTTTATAATTTGAGTGTCAAGCTGTTAGATTTGTAGTAAAGTACTGTTTAAAAAAGCAAAATGGAAAACATTTCTAAGTACTGGAGGAAAGGCAAAAAATATCTTATGGTATCTCAAAACTGTACAGTGAATTTAATGTTTTTCATCTTTATAAACAGCTTATTTTTCAAACACTTTTCACTCAGGAAACTCCGGATAGATTTTGCCAAGGCCTAATTTACTTTTCACAGAATTCAGCCATTTGGTCCCCTTGGGCAGCCCAAGAAGCAGATTTATGAGCCTACAGGAATAGTTGAACATACAAAAAAGTGATGGGAGAAATGCTTGCAAATAGTCTAACCACTGTCAATCGCTCGGGTAGCATTCCAACAAATCGTTTTTTTGCCCACAATACCACCTCAGATTACACCGAGGCATATGCAAATTATCCTTGGACCAGTTCCACTAGAAACAGTCTAGCCTGAACTGTCAAGGCATCTCTGAACACAAAAACATGCAACTCAAGACCTCATGAAGCGTTGAAGGATAAAGAAAAAAATAAGTACCCTAAACATGAGAAGTGAAAGGATACAAGTCAGTCAATTAAAAGTATCGTAAAGAGGCTATGCTGCAGGGGAGGAATAAACAATAAGAAAGGCAAGCCATCAAATAAGAAGCAAGCAAATGAGTCACAATGAAGCCAACCAATGGGAAGCATTGGGAGGGCTGAAAGTTCACAGTAGGTCTTTCGCAAGCAGACAGCTTGGGCGGTCTGTTAGGGAAGACCTAAAAATGAGTTTGCACATCTGGGCATCTCTACAAAGCTGTTGCACCTCGTTCTTCAGAAGCATAGCCAGTATAACAAAGCTCCTCACTCGGTTTGCTTCTAAAACTCAATTTAGCCTAGTCAAGTACATAAAAGCACTATATACCAAGAGCATTCGTTCATGTCTGCTCTCAGTTTCCTAAAAACTCCAGTGCTCACATGGCATGTTCAACACAAATGCCCAGATGCTGCAAATTATAAACAACTTAACAAATAACAGACGATAAATTTAACAAACAAGAGACTATATTTCAATGTATATACGCCCTGACACTGAATACATCGGTATTACAAAGAAAAATAAATTAAGCAAATGCTAGATTTTCAGAACGATCATAATGCATCTCATCTGCAAACGGTTCTTAAGATAACATTTTAAGCTTTCATTACATAACACTGGTTCATTAATGGGAGGTAATACCGCTGGGAAAATACGGATACTCGGGGGTTCGATTTTCCCCAGTGTGGCATTGACAAATCATTTAGAGCTTGCAGGTCGGAATGGAGGCTATTGCTGTAAAACAACAACATTTTACGTTTCGCCTGCTAAAAGGTGTTCTGGGAACATCTGTCTGGTGTTTGCACATGGATGCAGGCATGCGTGTGCTCCTGAATTAGCACGTGATGGCGGTTCTTGTAATGAAGGGCGTCTAGTGGTAAACCCTAGAGTACTAGGATGAATACCTGAGTGGGGGCACGGGAGCTAGCCGAACAGAAAAGGCTTTACAGATTATACCGAAGGTTAGATTGATAAATGCTGTTCAAGAAGGTGAAAATACAAAAACTTTGATAGAAACTCTTGATGTGCTAACCATGAACGAAAATCATTTTATAGTGATACAGGAACACAGCAGGTAAGAGGACGCTCCTTATGTGTAGACATTTCCTTCAGTTTCACAAAATGTATACTAGAGCACTACAAATCAGGGACATGGAGAGGATGAGTTACAAAGCATACCACTTCTTCGTCGGACAGCTCTCTCCCTTGAATGCTGCTATTGTCTCGAACAGCGTTCTGGTGCCTCTTCCCTTTAATATGACTGAACAGGTAAACCTCGGATGAAATCTGAAATCAGAATAAAGCTGGAGCTTTCATTTGGCATCTATTTATTGCTACTAATTCATTACCAGACTCAAATGTCATCCACTCTTGGTAGCGACCCCGTGTTTGACAGAAGGTTTTGGAGCCACATACACACAAGTGAAAGCTTTGCCGCACAATCTAGTACCTAGAGAACTCTTTTTATGACTCAGAATAAATGTGGCACGTGTCGTGTGGTATGACGGGACTGCAGGATGCATTCTAAGAACAGAAGTGAGGGTGGGCAGGGTTGCTGCAGAGGCTAACGCTGCTACCAGGGATCTGAGGTAGGAGGGAGAGAACAGCCTCAATATACAGCAGGCGTTGACTCACCATGACGCTGCACAGGGTGCACTGCTTCTCTCGCTCGTACGGTGTGAGCTTGGGCGCATAGTCTGTGTTTGCATGTCTTCCGCTACTTAGCTCGGCAGCTTTTTCCTTCCGCTGTTCAATTTGCTCCATATGCCTTCGAATGCTTTCGTCGTGCTGGAAAGAAACCCACAGACACCACATTTAATGTACTCATAATATACCGGATAGTCTTAGAAGATGAGCATGAGAGTGTTTCCTCAGTGACCCTCTCGGGGTAGGTCTCAGGAGAGTTGCTAATAAAGAGCACATCTTTCTACTCCTATCCTCGAGATCCAGAGCAGAAGAATGAGAGCTGGCTTTGCCCAGAGGGGGCGGATTCTGCAGTGGATGCTACAGTTACTGACTCTTGTCTGGTGCCACGACTAAACACTTCACACTTGTGTATAAAACACCTGCGTAACGGAGGACACTACCCACCACATCTGGCCTTGATCTGGGGTCTGCCACAAACAGAACCCCATAGAAATCGGAACCAGAAATACGCCACAGATGTATTGATGGATTACAGAATCGGATCTAGTCCACAGCTGTATGATTCCATTTATTTATAACACAAACATGTTGTGAATCTTCTTAGGTGAAATAACGGACTCCAGCAGCGTGGTCTCAACTGGTAAATTCAATTTATTCCAATACATAAAAAAAAACCCGGCCGCAGCACACAGACCAGTTACTTCCTCGCCTCCGGTCTGCTCTCCAACCGTCTCCTCGCACTCCCCAACATTCCTCCCTCACATTCCTTTGTTCTCCGGCTCGCGCTAACCAGCGCGAGCCCGACAACAACATAAACAATACAACACATCTTTCCCCTTACACTAAAAATATATATATATTTTTTTCCATATATATCAAGTATAAACAGCATCATTACTTATTCCAACAATACCCCACAATGTCTAATGACTACAAAATCCTATCTTAACTATTTAATTGTATAATGAATTTGGACTTAGTTGCATACATATTCTCTTAACTTTCGTGGTCTTGTGATTTCCCTGCCACACCTACTAAATCTACTCTCTAAGCTTGTCATACCTTCTTCTTGAACATTCCTTTTTCTTTTTTCTGTTACCTCATCACTTCGCATAGAAACTCCGTTGCCTCCAACCACCTGCGTCTCATTGGCATGTCGAACTGGAACCTCACATTGTGAGGACATGTCATTACTAACCTCATCATCCACAAACCATTTAGTTCCAATCATACTCTTCTTCCCCTCTCCTTTATATGGGGAAACCCTGCTTAAATGCCACACTTTTCCATCTTCAAGAAGCACTGCATTACACAAAATTTTCAAAACTTTCAAAGGAGGATAGTATTTACCCGCTCCATATTTTTTGAAACCTGGAACTTTCACCCTAACCAAATCACCTATTTGTATATTCACCATTTTGCACTTGTGTTTTATATCATAGTTTCCTTTTGAACGCGTCTGCGCCATTTTAATGTTGTTCCTAACACCTTCCACAGTCCAACCACTCTTCCTACCATCCTTCATCCAACCAATGTTATCCTTCCATAACGGAATTCTTCCCCTCATAATCTCGAAAGGACAGTGCCCCGTAGAATTACAAGGTGTGGTCCTGTATGACCAAACAGTTCTCCAAACTTCTTTTTCCCAACTTAGTTTTGCATTTACTGCCAGCTGTATGCTGTTCTTCAACACTCTGTTAAAGCACTCAACAGCACCGTTACCAGCCGGGTGATAATTGGACGTAGTTATGTGTTTAATGCCACACCTCGATAAAAAATTCTTAAACTTATCAGAAATGAATTGCGGTCCATTGTCCGTAACTACAGCTTTGGGGAAACCTTCTCTTAGGAAAACCATATCCAAAAAATTCACAATGGAACCAGAATCAACCTTGGTCATGATACTGATTTCAGGCCATTTAGAAAAATGATCATACATCACCACTATATATTTGCACTCACCATCTGCATGTATAGGACCAGCAATATCTAAACCAATTTTTTCCCAAGGCATATCAGGACACCTAATAGGAACTAGCGGTGGTCTAAATGTTGATAAAGTCTTCTCTGAATCATTGCATAAAAAACATTCTCTTACCATTCTTTCCACAGCCACATCTATTCCTGGCCACCAATACAATTGTTTAATTTTACTTTTTGTTTTGGATATACCTAGATGGCCGTCATGACACAAATCTAAAACCTTATTTCTAAGTACTTCAGGAGGTATTAATTTCCCATTACGCATTAACTTGTTCCCCTCAACAGACAATTCATCCTTCACCTCCCAAAATCGTCTGAAATTCTCATCCACATTTTTTTTATGAGGCCATCCTTCACACAACATGGTTCGAACATTGTTTAAAACTAGATCTTCCTCCACAGCCTTATCCCATTCATCATCAGTAATACCCTGAACATCTTGTACAATATCGGCTACCCAACAATCTTCCAAACCCGCCACACTATCTTTCGTATTAACAAGGGGCATCCTACTTAGGAAATCAGCAATTTTATTCTTGACCCCCGGCACATACCTCATACTTATAATCTAGTAATCTTATAGATAACCGAGCTATTCGTGGTGAAGCCTTGAACAAACCTTTAGTTGTTAAGACCTTGGTGAGTGGTTTATGGTCACTCCGCAAAATGACATTAGTACCCCAAACAAATGCCCTGAAATGTTCCAAGCCCCACAAACATGCAAGAGCTTCCCTCTCTATGACCGAATATTTTGCTTCAGCATCAGTTATCGAACGGGAAGCAAATGCAATTACGCATTCCTCATTATTCTCATTCATTTGTGAGAGTACAGCTCCCAACCCCTTACTACTAGCGTCCGTAGTAACAATGCTTTGCAAGTTTGGGTCAAATCCTTGTAGAGCAGGTGCCTGAATAATGTCTCTTAATTATTTCAAAAGCCCTTTCACACTCCACAGACCACTTGAATACACACCTATTCTTAAGCAATTGCCTAATGGGAAAAGTTTTTTGCGAAAAATTATGGACAAACTTGGCATAATACTCTGCCAAGCCTAAAAACGCCCTAACTTCATCCTTGTTTGTAGGTGCAGGTGATTTTTTAATGGCCTGTATTAAACTAGCTTTAGGTTGGATGCCATTACCACTAACTTCATGTCCCAAATATGTGACACTTCGCCTAGCAATTTTGCATTTGCTATATTCTGCAGTAAGTCCATTATCTTCCAACACCTGGAGAACTTTTCTAACTTTGGCATTGTGATTATCTCTCGTATCTCCCATAATTAATATGTCATCTTGAAAAAAAAATACATCACGCACCTTACAAAATAATTTATACATCAGCCTTTGAAACATAGCAGCCGCAGATGCCAACCCAAATGGCACCCTAATAAATTGATAACACCCAAATGGTGTAATAAACGCGGTCAATCTACGGCTTTCAGGATGCAAAGAAATCTGGTGATACGCTGAAGTCAAGTCGATTGTGGTAAACCATTCTTTACCTTTAGTAAGTGCTAACACTTCGCTGATCTTAGGTAATGGAAATTGATCTACCAAAATATTTTTATTGAGGTCCCTAAGATCCACACACAATCTTAACTTGCCATTGGAACGTCTCGCTACAACCAATGGCGAAATCCAATCGGATGATTCCACCTGCTCAATAATACCAGCTTGCAATAATTTGTCTAATTCTCCAGACACTTCGTCTCTAATACTTATGGGAATATTCCTGGCCTTGTGTATTACCGGTACAGCGTTATCCTGAAGTATGATTTTGTGTTGGAATTTTTTTAACATGCCTATAGTCCCCGAAAATACTCGTGGAAACAAATCCCTAATAGTTGCATCACTCATCTCACCACCCTGTATAACGGACACTGGTTCCAAGCTGTTTGGATCTAGGACTATTCCAAGCGCTCCCTGATCCCACCAGCCTAAAACCGAAGGTCCAGTCTTAGAATCATACAATTTGCATTCTGCCTTACGGTCTTTGAAAGAAAATAACAATTTCTTGTACCCTATCAACTGGATTGGCTCTCCAGTAAAACTTCTAGGAGAGATATCAGGACTGTCTAGAACCCCACCAATAACATGTTCAATTTTTTTTAACCAAACCAGTTCATTTACAATAGTATAAGGCGAACCAGAGTCAGCAGTGAAAGTGATAGTGATATCCCCAATAGAAATGTCGCATTTCGGGTTTTTCAGCGGAAAATCCAGTGTTGAAGATTCATGATCCTTTACATTGAGTACCCACATATTCCTGTCGTCACTGTCAGAGGAAGAAGCTGAGTCCGTTGCACTCTCTAAAAGTTTTATCGCCAAATCTTTTTTCCTCCTGCAAACTTTAACAAAATGACCACTGATGCCACAACCAGAACATTTCTGGTTCCTGGCAGGACAGTTTTTATCGTTGGCATAATGACCCATCAAACCACATCTAAAACATGTAACATTCTTTTTACTAAAATCCTTCTTGGTTTGCTTTTTATTTTTACTGGTGTCGTCTTTCTTTGAAAACTTGTCAGACCCATACTTAACCTCCCTAATATTGTTTACAAGAATGTCAGATCCAGGACACGTGTCATAATTTTTTTTACTCCCCTGTAGAACCGCTTTTGCACATCTTCCAGTCAGTTCTGCTTTTTTAACAACATCGATGACTTCCTGTAAAGACGACTCTCTTTTAGTCCATAAACAATCCTGTATATGCCGATTTGCTGCATGCATAACAATCTGATCCCTTATAAGTTCATCGTGCAAGACACCAAACCTACATGTTAAAGCCAAATTCTTTAAATCTGAAACATATTCCTCAATGGTTTCTTCCTTCTCCTGTTTCCTATGGTAAAATTTGTAACGATCAATACCAACGCAAACAGTAGGAGCATAGTATCTATCTAAATCTTCTAAAGCATGACAAAAAACATCACCATGCTCTCTATGCTTCTTTTCAATTCTATTGTAGGTTTTCAAACCAAGCGGTCCCAGACAATGTAATAGAATTTTCTTCTTTTTATCGGCAGAAAAATAATTTTCTTCATCACA
This sequence comes from Pleurodeles waltl, assembly GCF_031143425.1. Taxonomy (NCBI): domain Eukaryota; kingdom Metazoa; phylum Chordata; class Amphibia; order Caudata; family Salamandridae; genus Pleurodeles; species Pleurodeles waltl. Next base: position 156,675,520 of record NC_090440.1, on the reverse strand, counting down.
CGTAGAAATGTAATTTAAAAAATATTCCCGCCATTCTTGCCACTTTGTGGAATTATCACTAGATCCAGGTATGAAAGGTTGAGGTGGTGGTAAATTCAAATTACTTGAAGCCATAAGTAATTATGTTATGTCACTTAAACAAGTATAAATCCAAAAAAACCGAAGTTTGACAGAATAGCTGTCAGAGATTCTACACTGACATTGTAGCACAGTCTTACTTTATATACCAAATGCGCTGTACCACCCAAAATCGCACAGTGTTACGCAGCGTGCGGAGAACCTCTCTAGATGACCTGGCTAGCGTCTCCGTCTCCTTGGAGACGCTCGCGTCATGGTGCTCCGCTTCCGTGACGTTGACAAGGAAACGCACATTGAGCATGCGCGTCCGTAGATTAAAGGACGCTCGCGCTGCCTTGCTCGCGCCGCTCCGCTCGCCAAGGAACCACCAAACAAAATGAAACACGAAGAAAAAAAAATATAGGTCCTAAAGCAGCAGTCAAGTTCAGCAAGGCGGAGAGGAAACATCAATATGCGTGGAAGCCGGGGCTGCGCAACTCGTCGCCAAATTTGTTGTGAATCTTCTTAGGTGAAATAACGGACTCCAGCAGCGTGGTCTCAACTGGTAAATTCAATTTATTCCAATACATAAAAAAAAACCCGGCCGCAGCACACAGACCAGTTACTTCCTCGCCTCCGGTCTGCTCTCCAACCGTCTCCTCGCACTCCCCAACATTCCTCCCTCACATTCCTTTGTTCTCCGGCTCGTGCTAACCAGCGCGAGCCCGACAACAACATAAACAATACAACAAAACATACTTCAAAATGTGCTGTTAACAAGCACTCGTAGTACAAAATATGGGATAATAGTACTGGAGTACTCGCCTCTATCTGAAAGGCATAGGTCATGCAAAGAAAAAGCACTTTCTGAGATGCAGGAGTGCCTCTAGGAAGGCATCTTTCATGGTGAAGATCCTCCTATTTTCACCTTAGGAGAAAACTAGTGAAAAGTTGAGGTTGTAGCCCAGAAGTGCCATTAACAAGGAGACCCCCTGGAGAATCACCTAGAATATGAGCTCCATTTAAGGACCGCTTAATAGACTGAGAGCTACTTTATTTGTGGATGCAAAACATAACAGTGTGTTACGTATACAAGCAACAGTGGTGTTACTTGTATAAATCAGGACTAAAACGTCAACTCCTAGAGAAAAGCATTCAGGTCCAAAATACTAGCTCACTTACTAAAATGTTCTCATGTATCTTGGCAGATTGAGGATTAAATATGAAAAAACACACATAGAAACAGAGACCACTGCAGTTGAGAGTACAAAATGCGCTGTGTAAGTGCATAGGCCATTCAATAATTGATATCTATTGTGCGAGAGTGACAAGATGGCTCAGTGAGCTAAACGTCTGCCATTGACATCCCATGAACGGCAGGTCGCAAAATGTAATCCCCTCAAGGTCAACACAGGCTTCTATCTTTTCAAAGACAGTAGAGAGAGTACCATAAGCATGGAGAGCAGTAATAGCTACATTTACAGTGCTTGACCACATTAGAAGAGTAGTAATAAAGGTGATATAAAAAAAGTCTTATTACTAAATATTCAAAAATCATAGCCAGATGTATTTTTGACTTAAGCCTCAGTTACATCACTATTCTAAGACCAAAATAGGTAACATATTGATGGAGGTTTCAATAACATGACTATTTCATTCTATACTGTAATCGGTATTGTAGTCTGTTTGAGGTCTTTGTTTTCAAAGACTGGGAATCTTCAGAGCATCTAATTCAAATAATGAGGTTATCAATAGTACAGACAGAAAGAAGCCCAGAACGCATGCTTATGCATATCAAAAAAGCAGATTTTCCATTAGATTGTTGAGCAGCTGACTCCTGTTTGTTGCTCATGTGATCTCAGTGATAAGGCAGGCAACTATGTGGTTCTACTGCGCATCTTTCCTACCTGAGCCTTCTACCAGCTTTAGAAACCTGTATGTTAGACTCTTGAGGCTCAGATGCTCTTCACTGGGGCTCGGGTATGGAAGAAGGCAGATATGGCTTTTTATCTCAAAGTATTTTTAATGCACGGTGACATTCAAGTATTTATTTGTAGGTCTTTAACACGTGGCTGAGGTGTAGACTCACCGAGGCTAGGATGGATTCTAACTTGTCTCAAGTGGGCACTCTCTGGTGCATTAGTGAGGTGGACTACTTTAGGCACCTATATGATGCAACATGCTGCTCCTCTCCGTTCACACTAGAGGTTTGCGCAGTGGGTGGAGTTTACTACAGCGTAAAAGTAAGCAACCTTCAGAAAAGAGTCAGACGTAAATTGTCCTTTGTAAATTAATGGATTGAAAGAAAGAGTAAAAGTACAGAAATCAGGTTTCTATCTTGATCAATATTTCCTTGATCTAGGGGATTTCTAACAGCTTTGATCAGCTAATTATCATAAATAAAGGAAACAAGATAAATCAATTTTAGTGAAAATTTTCAGTGCCGACAGAGATCAAACGTTGCAAAATAATTGGCTACCAAAACCAGTGAAGCAGTAAGGGCCATGTTTTTCGTAAAATACACTTATACTTATGCCAACACAATGAAACAAGAATCGAGAAAGCAATTTCATGTGAAGGCGAACATATTCCTAGGCAGATCTTCTACTGTAATAGCACAGGTCTGCCTTGGCATCATAAGTGTGCAACCAGACAATAAAAGGAAATGTATTCTCTCAACTATGCCGAAAATAAAAAGTCCTAGAAAGTTCACCCAGCATTTATGGTCATACAACAAAACACACTGGCAGAATGAAGTTAAAAAGGTACAGGTCATGCATGCACTGACCACAGTCCATTTACATACAAGGCAGTATGTTGTCAATTAAATATAATTAATGCAGTTTTTTTCTAACAATGGACCAAAAAGATGAGTGTGAGAAAATGCTGACCCCAATGCTGGTGGGCAACTGAATGTGGGGCTTCCCAGAATTTGGATAATAGCAACATGGGACTCCCTGGTTCTCAAGCATGGCAAAATAGGGTCTCTGTTATGCACCAGATCCTTTGGGATATCAATTAGGAAGGAAGTTATTACATGCATTTCAAAGGGGCTGTTGGGCAACCACCATGCAGAAGATGATCATGCCAAAGTAAACAAGAAGTAAACACACTGCAGTAAAACCACTGCACACCTAAAGTCACAGTCACTCAAACAATGCTAAAGGCGATGTTTAACATGACACGTTTTGACATAGCTCATGCTCAGCTAAGCTTACAAAGCCTTAATACAGTCGAGATGGGCAATGACTAGAAATAAATGGCAAAAACACGTGGGATATAATTAGTCCTTCAGAAAGAAGAGGTGTAACCGTCCGTCAATTACTAGTGTGCATTATTAAAAAGTAAGCACTTAGTTGCTATGTGTGTCCTTAATACCTTAAGCTGAATCTTTTTCTGGAGCTCCTCCATTGCTTCTTGCTGAGCTGCAGTGAGTGCAGCCAGTCTTTCTTCTCGATCCCTGAAATAAGACAAAGTATAGATCATTTATCCAGTCAAGGAAAAACAATCAGAATTTCCAGTTTTCAGAAAACCAAACAATAATTCAGTCCAGTGTCAAGGTAGCCCAGTAAATTCAATACATCGAGTATGAAGATTGCTTGTGAGCAACAGTAGGAACATGGCACATCGAAAGCGGCTTCCTTCATATAGCACTGCAGTAACAAGGCAGCATTAATGTGACTTGCATGGCCTACAAGGAGGGTTTTATAGGAAAGAGAAGTGAAAAGGTATCGCATTACAAGAAAAGCGATAGCATTATAATGTAAACCTTTTTGAAATTCAAGTATTCAAGTAGTGACATTTCTCCACTTCGGCCTTAATAACAGAAAGCTATCAAACGCTATATATCTCTCAATATCACATCACAGCTTTCCTGTTGGCGGGCGATTTAGCGAATTCGCCACTATCATCGCAAGGTCACAGAGACAGATCCGTGGCCCTAGATATACAACTTTATTTCCCCTTTAATATCTCAAAAAGTACTGAATGGATTGACACAAAATATCCAAAAGTGTAATCTGCATACCGAAACCTACCTTGCTGCCAAACTTAGTGTAATTCTGTCAAGCGGTTCGGGCTGTAGTCGTGTTCAAAACTCCTAAGGGAATTAACATGGGAAAAGCACATTTTTTTTTTCCCCTGCCCCCCTTGCTGTCTGGCCCGCTTGACTGATCACCTCAAAACTGTCCATGCGCAACAAGAATTACAGCACGCTTTTTTGGAAAATTTCATGAAGATTTGTCAAACGGTGCCAACGATATAGACAAGTCAAAAGACACTCTTTTCTATGGAAACAGGGACGTTATAGTTAGTAAATAGAATTAAAAAAGCATAGAAATTCATAAAAAAAAAAAACAAAGGTTACACACATTTTAAATGTACAAAACTATAGAAATTCAGCTGTTATAGTTAGAGTTATTTCAAGTAAGTGTAACTCGTGTCTTAAGGTAACTATAACTCACAACCCCATCATGCACATTTTTTTTCCTCGAAAATGTTACTGCAAATATTAAATTGATTACTTTGATATTATCAATTATGTTATCGAAGATGTCATGAGTGCTGTAATATGCGAGTAATTAACAGTTCATGGCGAGAGCGCAAGTTTTAGTTACGAGTTATAGTTATCTGAAATAACTAACTACAACAGCTGAATTTTGATGGTTTTGCACATTTAAATGTGAGCCTAACTATAACGCCCCTGTAACCTTTGTTTTTTTCAGTGAATTTTTATGTTTTTTTTTTTTTAGTGTAAAGTAATTTTAATTAATATATGTTAATCCAACCATCTGTGTGCAAGGGCGAAGGCCGTGCGCGGCGTAGCTTGGCCGCAGGGCCTTGGCCAGTCACCTATAACCACCCAACCCCGCACCACACACAGCTTTCAGCCATGAACAGCGGGGGTTGACCGCTGGGACTAGGCCCCGTGGCCAGCCCCCTATAATTACCCAACCCAATGCCATGCACCACCTCGCCGGGGCTGCCTAAAAGTTATTTTTGGGGTGGTTCAGGGAGGCTAGGGGGACACCCCCCCCCCCCAACCCCAGGGCTACCTAATAAAAAATGTGTGCGCGTCTGTGGGGGGAAGACACCGCCACCCACCCCTCAATCCCCTAGCACTACCACCTCCCCAGAGCTACCTAAACAAAATTGCTGGGGTGGTCATGCAGGCCCCAACCGGGCCACTCAACCATCACCTCCCCAGGCGTTATATTAAAAATTGTTAATAATAATAATAATAAAATGGAAACCTCTCTCTCTCTCTCTCTCCCTGTGGCGTGAAGGGTGAACAGGGATTGGAAGTAAGTGAACAAGCCACACTTATACCCAATGTTCTATCACAAATCAAGTGATGAGTATAACCTTTCTCACCATGCACGACCCAGCATGAGCACATCTGTGAACTCACCTATATTTGGTGACTGTCACCCAATTTTCACCCGTATTCACCCGCATACCAAACAAAATGCCTCCATACACTTTAATGGGGTCATCCACTTTTTAACCTTTGAAAACCCTTCAAAACAGTGTTCATTCTCTACTCATCGTACTCTTAAAGATCTCACATAACCCACAATTTTAAATGAAGAAGTTGACAGGTAGGTATTAGAAACTGATGAGGATGGTCAATCCACGTAGCTTGGTAAAATGCACTACATAAATTACTGAGAAAAGCAGAAACATGCACAACTTTAGCGCTATTGTAACAACCACACTGAGTTACAACATTCCTAAGTGTTTCAACCAGACATTGTAAATTAACAATGTACAATGTCTCAAAATCATTAGGGAAGTTCAGCAAATAAAAGTTCACACCTTATAAATCTCCAGATCTGATAGAGACTTCTAATCGCAGATTCCTTATTTTAGAAATATCCCCAGGCATCAGGCTGGATCTAGATTTTTTTTTGCCGTAATAAGTGCCGGCAGGTGGTGATGCCTTGGAACACGTGGAAAGAGCATGCAAACACTTAAGGGGTTGCTTCTTGTCCAATGTGTAGCAAATCCTAATGGAGAGCACGACCCAAGGGAAGATTGTTCATTTCTGCATGGTCTTTACCTTTTTTGCTCCAACATACCCCAAGAAGAGTTGGTCGTCCAACCCGGAACTCTCTCATGCAGTCAAGACAGAACAACAACGTTCTTTTTGGGTCCAGATGGTGAAGTCATTCCTATTCCTTGGAGGGATGCAGTGGAGCATAAAAAGGCAGGGTGCCGGATTGGCCTAAATGATAGAGAGTGACCGCTTTTGGTGGAAAGGAAGCTCTACTGGGAAGAACCAGCTTGGCTGGGTACTTTTTCAGGTATGGAGACTTGAATGACAAAGCGTGAATCTCACTGACCCTCCAGACAGATGTTATTGCCACCAGAAACAGCTTCTTGATAGTAAGGAGAGGACAGATGTGCAGGGGTTCTGAGGGAGCCCACATGAGAACAGTTAGTAATAGATTAAGGTCCCACTAAGGCATGAGCCAGAATATAAATATATTCCACTTAATTGGAGCCATGCCGCTGGCTCATGCCTCAGTGGGACCTTAATCTAGTACTAACGTTTCTCATGTGGGCTCCCTTAGAACCACTGCACACCTGTCCTCTCCTTACTATCAAGAAGACCTGTTGGATAGAGCATAGGAATTTGCTCCCGTTTGCCAATTACTATAGGTTGGAGGCAGTGTTGCTCTTGTTTTGCTGCCTCCTAACTGGTTTGGCAGCTGATAAGGCACTTCTACTTGGCTGTGGAGCACCATCCAAGTACAGTTTAATTACGCCTGGAATGTTTTTGTTACTTGGACGGACTATTTTTCTTTGTTTCCTGCCTCTCGTGTTTGTATTGTAGGTATTTGTAAATCACGTTCCGGCCATAGCATCGAAGCGCTGAGAAGATCCGGTGAGTCATGAGGGTTGTGAAACAGACAGGGGACTGTGGCCACGAGCAGCCCTAGTCACAGCCTCCCTATTGGGAGAACAGACAAGTTTTCAAATGCTTATAGAAACAGGATTATGACTCTACCTGCCTAATAGCAGGAGGGAGAGCATTCCAGAGTCTAGCACCTACCACCGAGAAGGCTTTATCCTCCATCTCACCCTATGGCAGCGAGGCACCGAGATGAGCTGCAGAGAGGAAGACCTAAGCGGTCGGCTGGGCTGATAGTGCTGCAGGGCCGAACAAAGATAATCACAGCCACCTTGATGATGAGCCTTATATGTTAAGCAGAGTGTTATTGAACTTAATGTGTTTTTCCACCGGAAGCCAGTGGAGTTGTCTAAGACTCCTGCTGGCTGAAGCAGACCGTGGTAGATCAAGGACCAGCCGTGCGACTGCATTCTGAATAAGCTGAAGCCTATGAAGTGTGGACTTGGTGATATTTAACATTAAGGTATTGCAGTAGTCCAATCTAGACATCACAAGCGCAGGACAACCATAATTTTCAGGTCTTCCTGAATAAAGGCAAACATTTTCTTGAGCGTTCTCAGTGCCCAGTAACAGCATTTAACCGTCTGGTTCACTTGTTGCTCTACAGATAGAGATTTATCAAACACAATGCCCAAGTTTCTGGCTGAGGAACGTGGGGCTGGGCAATCGCTACACGATTCTGGCCACTAGCGGGGACTCCATAAGTTAGTGTCTACACCGAAAAGAATAATTTCTGTTTTTTCCCCATTAAGTTTGCGACAGTTACGGCTCATCCAGTTGTTAATCTCACTGATGCATTGATAGAATCTGTCTGCCAACGCCTCCCAATTGTGAGAGACTGGGATAATCAGCTGAGTATCATCCGCGTAAGAAACCACTTGAAAGCCGAATGAGCGCACCAGTCTGGCCAGAGGGGCCACGTACAGTTTAAACAACGTGGGGCTGAGCGAGGACCCTTGTGGTATCCCACAGGGGAGTTGAAATTAATTAGCCCTGTAATCTCCGCAGGACACTGAGATGGATCTATCCGTGAGAAAGGATTTGAGAATGTCAAGTGCCTTCTCTCTAGCTCCCGCCTGATGCAGATGCCGGACCAGCATTTGTGGGGAGATGGTGTCAAACCCCACGGAAAGATCCAGGAGGGCAAGGATGGCACCCTCCCCTTGATCCACTCTTCTACTAATTATATCAGCCGAGGATATCAGAGTGGATTCCGTGATGAGAGGGACCAAATCCTCCATTGGCCTGTAGAAAGTCAGCCAATTCCGTATTAAGATGTTTTTCCAAAATCTTGGCCGTGGTGGGTAATAGGGAGATTGGCCGTAGATTTTCAGATTATTAGGTTCCCCGCCTGCTTTCTCTGGGTGAGAGATCACAATGGATTACTTCCAGGCTGGGGGAATGCACACCTCCCCAAGGAAGTCGGCATACACTGGTTCCAAGGCTGCCAAAACCATATCCGGTACTAACTTTAGTATGCGCGGCGGACAGGGGTCATTTGGTGAGCCGGACTTGACTCACCAGCAGATCGGCAATTCTATTGGCTGATAATTGTGAAAAACTAGTCAGCTTAGGCCTGGGATCTGTAAGCGAGGTTTCCTCCAGATCGCCTCCATCCCGTTCCTGAGGGAGTCGCGCACAATTCGCATGCAGCTGAACAATTTTATTCTTAACAAAGTCTGCGACTCTTTGGCAAAAGGTGGGGGAATTCTCCAGACCAGGCGAAGAAGTGGGGAGAGTTAGGGTACGAACCACTTTAAAGAGTTCCCCTGGAGCACTCTGTGATTCGCTGATTTTGCGAGAGAAGTATTCTATTTTTGTTTTTTTGATAGCTAATTTATATTTTTCCAGGGCGGCCCTAAGTGTGCCTCTCTCCATCATGGTCTTGTGTGCCTGCCATTTGCGTTCCTGCCTACGGTACAGTCTCTGTAAATCTTGAAGTTTCTCTGAGTGCCATGGAGCGGACGAAGGGCGCCCCGGCTTGGTGCCTAGTTTCACCGGGGGGTGGGGTGGGAGAGTGTGCCAATCGCCATTCCAACCACTAGTTCAAAAGCCTCCAGCTTAGGGATGCCCTGTGCTATTGCCTGATCCCAACCTGACTTAAGAGAGCCCTGGCCAGGCTCGCCTCCTCCACCTTATGCCATGCTCTACCAAGCCTGGGGGCGAGAGGCGCTTTGGTGGCAAGTGATGTGCCAGCTACCCTAAAGGTCAACAGATGATGGTCTGTCCAGTCCAAGGCCATATTGTCTAGCCTGGTAAAGTTATTGTGCCAGAAGAAAATGCCATCCAACATGTGTCCAGCTCCGTGTGAGGGGACAGAGTCAGAGAGAACCCAGTCAAGACTAGACTTCAAGCGTAGGAACTCCCTTGTGGCTGGATCCGCACTGTCTTCCAGATGGAGATTGAAGTCGCCCAATACTACAGCTTTGGGGGTTAGGGCAATAGTTTCGATTATGACTGGCCATGTGGAAATGAAGTTATTCTTGGGGCCTGGGGGGCGATAGATTAACAGGCACTCGAGGAGTATGGTGTACTGAAGACGTATCTTGAAAAATGCCCCTTCGCTAACGGCCTGTCTTAAGTCTTCAAGAGTGCAATGGAGATTACTCCTAGTAATAACCGCAATCCCACCTCCCCTCTTCCCCCGCCTATTGAGTCTGGAAAATGAGTAGCCCATGGGGATGCTGCCAGAAAGTCCGGGTTGGAGTACTCTTTGGACCAAGTTTCAGTAATGAAGAGGCAATCGAGATTGCCAGCTTAAATCAAATCCCTTATTTCTAGCGAATGCTTGCCCAAAGAACGGGCATTAATTAACCTGCAACTCAGATGTGGCCCAGTAGTGCCTCGAAGTGTACCTCGGGTACTTGCCTGTCATTCTGTGGTGATGCTGTAGGGTGCCATGTGAATACCCCGCAGCTCCATCCCCTTAATAGGTCTGGATCATCCGGATCACAGCGCGTATGTGTCACCCTGGTTTTTAAAGCCAGGAGCTCCTGTCTGGCATATTTCTGAGAAGAGGGAGCACAAGCCCCCAGGACAGAGTAACTGGCCCTCGGCCCTGTTGGGGTGCGGACAGGCGCAGACGGGCTTGCCTTAGGCGCGGCAGCGGCACGCCCACTGCGCGGCGCGTCCCCATCCATTTAAATACGGAAATGGGGGGCCGGCCGGCTGAACCTGCCAAAAGAAGACTAGACCGCCCACCACCTCCCACCTTCAAGATGGGCGCCGCTACGCCGACCCAGGAGGGCTCTAACAGGGCCTAAACTTGGAAGAGAAGCCGGCCGTGGCGTGGACCATCAGGCAAGCAGAAGGGAGCAAATGGAAGTCCAAAGCCAAGAAATTAAAACAGTGAGCAATTTTCCTTTTTGAGACATGAGCGCATAATAAAACAATAAAAAAAGCTTCCCTCTGCCGTATTAAAACTGTAAAAGGCTTCCCCCTGCAGAGTTACAAAAAAAACAATAAAATAGCCATAAAATAGCCAGGAGGCGAGTGTGTGAAAAAGCACCTCAGGCCAGAACACCAAGCAAATATCAATGTCCCTTGAATAATACTCAATTCACAATGCCCACACACTCACGGTATCGACTCTGCGCGGCCGTGTCTCCATCCGTTTAAATACGGAAAGGGAAGCCTGCCGGTTGAACCTGCCAAAAAAGACTAGACTGCCCACCGCCTCCCAGATGGACGCTGCTACGATGACCGGTGAGGGCTCTAACAGGTCCTAAACCCAGGAGAGAAGCCGGCCGTGGCGTGTTTGTCAGTAAGCACTCGTGTTCACATGCACAGTCACCTCGTTTGCCCTTCACTTGGTCCTTACTTTACATAATCAGTAATTACAAGTAGTTGTGTTGTGCATGTGTTATGTCCATTTTTTGGGGGTTTATATAGCATGAAATCTACCTAGGATTAAAATCCTAAACAGCGGCTTTTACCGCACAGCCGGAGAGCCGTTACTAAAATATTCACTGCACTCGGGGAAACTCACCCCATAATGCTTTGCAGGCATTCCTTTTACAATAATTTATTTGGCCACAACTCAGTCTGTGGTGGCCCTAGGCCAATGGGACCACCACCAAAATATTCAGAAGGATGTGCTCTTTCTGTCTAGGCCATCTTGTGGATCACACTAGGTTAGGGTGGGACCAAACATCATAACCTCTTCCACCATTCAATGCATATTTAAATTCTCTTAAAGCAGGAACTTTTGTTTTTACAGCTGAGAGGAGTCTTCTAAGGGCCTTGTTTCTAATAATATTCTGACAGACTTGCTCAGCCTGCAAATGTGTAGTGCACTATGCTCTGCAAGGGCTATAGGATGGTAATTGCCGCAAAGCACTACTAACTCAGTAGGCTCCACAAGTACATCTAGCCACAACCAGCGGTATTGCACCTTCTGCTAATGCACAAACACAGTTTAGTTCTGATAAAGGTTTAATGTATGCACAAACACATTTTATTTCTGATGCAGCTTTAATATACAGCATGCCTAAATATTTCAGCCATTTCACTCAGGACCTAGTACTTCTCCAGCCTTTTCCAGGTTTGGGGGACATTCTGAGCTTCCAGCGTCAGAAGACGTTCTGGCAGCGTTCTGTGACACTGTACTCTGAGTGCTTTTGGCTCCACAAGGACATCTAGCCACAGCCAGAGGTACTACACCTTCTGCTGTTGACTCTACAGGGACATCGAGCCACGACTGGTGGTACTGCACCTTCTGTTGTTGAATCTACAGGGACATCTAGTAACACCCTGCAGCACTGCACCCTTGTGCCACTGACTCCACAGTTAAAAGATATAAAAAATGCCTGCTAGGCCTGAAAATGTGTAATACACTATGCTCTCAAGCAGCTGATTATATTGTTACACTGCAATGTTCTTTATCATTTTTTGTGTGATTATGCCCTCTAGGGTCTGAGCATATGGTTACATGACCATGTTTTTTCCAAATGTTATTTTTACTGTGGTGCTCTGTAGGGACTGTTCAGACCACTACAGTCTAATGGCAAGTGTGTGAAGGCATGCACAAACACAGTTTATTTCTGATAAAGGTTTAATGTGCTGCATGGCTAAATATTTATAAGGTCCCAAATGTGAGGCTGTCAATATTATTTACAATGCCAACAGCTCTAACTCTCGCTAATGCGAGACCTATTGCATTGCATTGTTTGCTAATAACTTTGGTGCCTTTTAATGAACCTTCACAAAAGTTTCCAAGAAAATACAATGCTCACTTCAGCTGCTGTCTGGAAAGATTTGGGACGATCTGTCAAGCGAGGGCCGAGAAAAAGGGGGTGTCCCAAAATGCATTTTCCACATTTATTTTTCCATGGTGATCTTGAGCAGCGATAGCGTCAAAACTACTGGACAGAATTACACAAAAATTTGGCAGAAAGGAAGCTCTTGGTCCAGAAAGAGCCCTTTTTGTTTTCTGGTGTAAATCCGTTCAGTAGTTTTTGAGAAATTAAACAAAATCTAAATTTGTATATATACGGACGCAGATCCGTCGCATATCTAACACAAAGCATTGTGGCTCTGCGCGACAGACAATAGCACTGTGATCGGCTGGCGGCCACCTGTGGAAAAAGTCGCGGCCGCCATCTTATGAACCAGTGCATGACCCCGGGGGATGGAAATAGGTACTGCACATAATAAAAGGGCTCACGGTACAGGTACTCTGACCCCATGAGTTTCACCAAGGAGTGTCTGAGGGACCCCGTATGTGTTTGAAATGGTTCAAAACTTATTTTCCCCATTTTTATGGAGTAACAACTCTGTTGCTTCCCCCTGGCACAAAAAAAAAACAAAAAAACACACAATCACAGACACACACAAACAGATACTCATGCACTCACTGACAGACCCACCGAGACACTTACACACCTACACACAGACCCAGGGACACTTGCACACCCACTCAGGCTCACTGAGTCACTCATACGTTCACTCTCACACCCACTGATACCCTCATGCATGCACTCACAAACCCATACAGATCCTAAAACTCACTGACAGAGCCACTGAGACCCTCACTCACCCACTACAGTCCCACTCGGACACTCATGCAGCCACTCACAGACCCACTCAGACACTGACATGCTCACTTACAGATGCACTCAGATGTGCATGAACCACTCGCCTTGACCATCACACACCCACCAAGATCCAGTCACATACTCATGCACCCACTCACAAACATGATTGGCATGGTTACCCCCTAACCTTTTGCCTTTGCTGATGCTATGTTTTGATTGAAAGTGTGCTGGGACCCTGCTAACCAGGCCCCAGCACCAGTGTTCTTTCCCTAAACTGTACCTTTGCTTCCACAATTGGCACAGCCCCGGCACTCAGGTAAGTCCCTTGTAACTGGTACCCCTGGTACCAAAGGCCCTGATGCCAGGGAAGGTCTCTAAGGGCTGCAGCATGTCTTATGCCACCCTGGTGACCCCTCACTCAGCACATGCACACTGCCTCACAGCTTGTGTGTGCTGGTGGGGAGAAAATGACTAAGTCGACATGGCACTCCCCTCAGAGTGCCATGCCAACCTCACACTGCCTGTGGCATAGTTAAGTCACTCCACTAGCAGGCCTTACAGCCCTAAGGCAGGGTGCACTATACCACAGGTGAGGGCACACCCATAGAACACAGTTAAGTACCTTGTAAAAGGTACCCATGGTACCAAGGGCCTTGTGACAACGGTAGGTCCCAGAAGACTGCAGCATGTATTATACCACCCTGGGGGTGGTCCCTTCACCAAGCACATGCACACTGCCTTTGCAGCTTGTGTGTGCTGGCGGGGTGAAAAAGGCAAAGTCGACATGGCACCTCTCTCATGGTGCCATGCCCTGCCTGTGGCATAGTTAAGTCACCCCTCAAGCAGGCCTTACAGCCCTATGGCAGGGTGCACTATACCACAGGTGAGGGCATAGCTGCAAGAGCACTATGCCCCTACAGTGTCTAAGCAAAACCTTAGACATCGTAAGTGCAGGGTAGCCATAAGAGTATATGGTCTGGGAGTTTGTCAAACACGAACTCCACAGTTCCATAATGGCTACACTGAAAACTGGCAAGCTTGGTATCAAACTTCTCAGCACAATAAATGCACACTGATGCCAGTGTGCAATGTATTGTAACATACACCCAGAGGGCATTTTAGAGAGGCCCCCTGAATACCAACCCGACTTCTAGTGTAGGCTGACCAGTTTCTGACAGCCTGCCACACGCAGACATGTTGCTGGCCACATGGGAGAGTGCCTTTGTCACTCTGTGGCCAGGAACAAAGCCTGTACTGGGTGGAGGTGCTTCACAACTACCCCTGTAGGAACTGTAACACCTAGCGGTGAGCCTCAAAGGCTCACCCCTTTTGTTACAGCGCCCCAGGGCATCCCAGCTAGTGGAGATGCCCGCCCCTCCGGTCACTGCCCCCACTTTTGGCGGCAAGGCTGGAGGAAATAATGAGAAAAACAAGAAGGAGTCACCCACCAGTCAGGAGAGCCCCTAAGGTGTCCTGAGCTGAGGTGATCCCTGCCTTTAGAAATCCTCCATCTTAGTTTTGGAGGATTCCCCCAATAGGATTAGGGATGTGCCCCTCCTCCCCACAGGGAGGAGGCACAAAGAGGGTGTAGCCACCCTCCAGGACAGTAGCCATTGGCTACTGCCCTCTCAGACCTAAACACACCCCTAAATTCAGTATTTAGGGGCTGCCCACAACCTAGGAAACTAGATTCCTGCAACCTTAACAAGAAGAACGACTGCTGACCTGAAGCCCTGCAGAGAAGACGACAACCGCTTTGGCCCCAGCCCTACCAGCCTGTCACCTGCGTCGAAAACCTGGAACCAGCGACCTCTGAAGCCTCAGAGGACTGCCCTGGACTAAAGGACCAAGAAACTCCAGTGAGCAGCGGCTCTGCTCAACAACAGCAACTTCTTTGCAACAAAGAAGTAACTTTCAACGACTGCACATTTCCTGCCGGAAGCGTGAGACTTCACACACTGCACCCGACGCCCCTGGCTCAAGATCCAGAAGACAAACACCACAGGGAGGACTCCCCGGCGACAACGAGGCCGTGAGTAGCCAGAGACGACCCCCCCTGAGTCCCCACAGCGACACCTGCATACAGAATCCAGAGGCTCCCCCTGACCGCAACAGCCTGCAACAAGGGACCCGACTCCTGGAACCAGCACTGCACCCGCAGCCCCCAGGACCTGAAGGAACTGAACCTCAGCGCAGGAGTGACCCCCAGGCGACCCTCTGCCTAGCCCAGGTGGTGGCTGTCCCGAAAAGCCCCCCTGTGCCTGTCTGCACCGCTAGAGTGCCAGGTCCCTCCATTGATTCCTAGCTGAAACCAGACGCCTGTTTTGCACACTGCACCCGGCCGCCCCTGTGCCGCTGAGGGGGTGTTTTGTGTGCCTACCTGTGTCCCACCCAGTGCTCTACAAAACCCCCCCTGGTCTGTCCCCGAGGACTCTGGTACTCACCTGCTGGCAGACTGGAACCGGAGCATCCCTGTTCTCCATAGGCACCTATGTGTTTTGGGCACCACTTTGACCTCTGCACCTGACCGGGGTTGCCCTGAAGCCCCAACAGTGGGCTGCCTATCCCCCAGAACTGAGACTTGTAAGTGTTTTACTTACCTCCTAATCTAACCTTTATTTACTTCCCCCAGGAACTGTTGATTTTTGCACTGTGTCCACTTTGAAAATAGCTTATTGCCATTTTTACAAAGACTGTATATGATATTGCTTTTATTCAAAGTTCCTAAGTTACCTAAGTGAAGTACCTTGCATTTTATGTGTTTACTTCAAATCTTGAACCTGTGGTTCTTAAAATAAACTAAGAAAATATATTTTTCTATATAAAAACTATTGGCCTGGAATTAAGTCTTTGAGTGTGTGTTCCTCATTTATTGCCTGTGTGTGTACAACAAATGCTTAACACTACCCTCTGATAAGCCTACTGCTCGAGCACACTACCACAAAATAGAGCATTAGAATTATCTAATTTTGCCACTCTCTTACCTCTAAGGGGAACCCTTGGGGACTGTGCACACTATCTCTCACTTTGAGATAGTATATACAGAGCCAACTTCCTACAGCACCCACTCACAGTCCACTCACACTTGCACACCCATCCACAGACCCAGACAGACACTTACACGCCCACTCAGAGACCCACTGAGTCACTCATACATCCACTCACACACCCACTGACACTGGCATCCACCCACAGACCCACACAGATCCTCATGCACTCAATGACAGACCAACTGAGTCTCTCACTTACACACTGACAGTCACGCACAGATACTTATGCAGCCACTCAAAGACTCACTCAGACACTGATCCACTCACAGACTCACTCATGCACCCACTCACACACCCACGTTGACTGTCATGGACCCACTTAGAGATCCACTCAGACACTCATGCAATCACTCCCATACCCACTCTGAGCATCATGCACTCATTCACAGACCCACTCAGACACTTGCATACCCATCCACAGACCCAGACACTTCCACACCCATTCAGAGATCCACTCAGTGACTCATACACCCACTCACAGACCCACTGACACCCTAAAGCATCGACTCAGAGACCCTGATGCGCTCAGTGAGAGACCCACAGATACCCTAAGTTACTCACAGTACCACTCACACTTATGCACCTACTCACAGACTCACTCAGACTGACACACTCACTCACAGACACTCAGACACTTATGCAGACACCCACACACCCACTTTGACTGCCATGTACCCACTCACCTAGTCACAGAGCCAATCAGAGTCTCACTCATCCACTCACACATCGATTCAGAATGTCACATATTCATTTCTAGAGCACTCAAATACTTATGGATCCTTAAGAGACCTCATTAGACTTCCACTGAGGTTTTGAGAATTGTATTGCCACACAAAGAGTGGAAGAAAAGTATATGAACAATATGTTGGTGTTGTGCATTCAATTTGAGCTTTTGGTTTGCGAATCTGTGTTGGAGTCGTGACTCCAACATTTTTGTTAAAAAGATATTCAGATTTTCTTTGTAATTTAAAGTGTGTTTGGAGTATAGAGTGGCTCTAAAAAGAGCCTTTGTGTTTATTGTGTGTATGTGTTTAGTACACATAAGAGCAGATGCAGAGTGTCAGGTTGCTGAGAAACACACTGTAGCCTTCATCTGTGAAGTGCACACCATCTCTTCTATATATCCCTTTCATGTGAAACTGGAGGTTATTATTGTAGATAGAGCCCATGTTATGGGCTCTGAGGAATGCTGGAACACTTTTAATATCATGTTTCCTGGCTTTGTCAATCTGTAGACAGAATTGATTTGGTCATTTCAATTTCTGCCTCTGGCATACGTGAGAGAACACAAAATAGGAAAAGGTGCATTAATTTAACACAGCTATCCTTCATAGGATTTCCAATCCTACCCTAGTCAGTGTGTCGCGGTCAACCATCACAGTGCACAATTATGAGGTAAGGTGGTTGATAATCTCTAATGCTTTCAACCAATGGAAGCAATTGGTGCCACTTTAACCCTCTTTGGCCAACCCAAGTAATATCCACGTTAGGCAAACTCAGGTCCCTGGTAATGACACTCTTTCTAGCATACTCACTAGCCTAAATAACATAGCAGTGAACTATAATCCAGACTCTGAACATTTTGAAGAGATGCAGCAGTTGCACACAGGAGAAAGCTGCAGCTGAATGAAGGAGTTTTCAAAATGTGAGGCGGTTAAATGGAGGGAGCACCAGATTTTTAAAAAGCACATATTTGATTGGATTTTGCAAAAACAGTGATAGATAAAAGTAGGTTGTGATTGAAAAAATTAAGTCTGTCAACTAGTGATTGGTTCTTATTTTTTTAAACAACTAATCTTATTTTGGATATGGTTATATTTAGTAATAGCCAACCACACCTGATACAGCAAACAGTAAAGTTAGACTGCTGCTAAAAAGAAATGCTATGAACTTTTGAACTCCTGGTACAGTAGAGTGTTCTGCAGGAGGTTGTTATCCTCCTATTGGAGAAGCACGCAATTTCTTATAGTGGAAAGGGTACCAGGCAAGTGGTGCTCCTCACATTCACATGTTACTATGGATAAAAGACACACCCGATTTTGGAGCAGAAAGTGATGAGTCTGCGTTGTCATTTACAGAACAATATATTACGTGCAGAGTGGTGAAAAAGATCTCAGAGAACAAGTTTTGCGTTTTCACATAGATGTGGGAAATAATGTCGTAGTACATACAGGTCCAAAGAAAATGTTTATATAAAATGTTAATTTGGATTTCCAAGACCTGTCATTTCAAAAGGAAGAGTGAACAGCTTGTCTTCAGTAAGACATACACTAACATGGAAATCACTAAAGAACACATACAACTTAAAAAGAAGTGAAGATTCCAAATACATTAATGACTACAATCCTGTGATTTTAAAAATGTGGAATGCTATCATGGACATTCAATTTGTTGCAGACAACTCCATCACTGTGGCTCGGTACGTTACATCGTACATCACAAAATCTGAAACAACTGAAATTAAAGTTGTGGGAGGAGATTTCTGCAGAGAAGGCCCTCAGCAAGAAATTTTCAGCTTGAAAATGCTTTCCCATGGGGCAATGGGGTCCTATGAAACATGTGACAGATTGAGTTCTGCAAGTTTGTTCTCAAAATCAAAAGAGATTGTCTGGGTAAGTCTTGGTTTATCTTCTACAACAAAAAGAGCATTTCCCTGAAATTCAGTACTTGGCAGAGTTTGACCCAGCAAGTATAGGTATTGTAAAGTCAAATATGTTGGATACATATTATCCAAGAAGAAGTCCACATCTAGAAGACAAGTGCATTTAAGAAATTCTCAAAACTACAGATATGGAAGTAATGGAAGTGAAAACATA
Organism: Pleurodeles waltl; assembly: GCF_031143425.1. Taxonomy (NCBI): domain Eukaryota; kingdom Metazoa; phylum Chordata; class Amphibia; order Caudata; family Salamandridae; genus Pleurodeles; species Pleurodeles waltl. Next base: position 156,656,646 of record NC_090440.1, on the reverse strand, counting down.
GGAGGAAAATATGCAGTTCATGGATGTGATGGATGTTTAGTCAAACATGAAAACAACATTTATTTAACTATCGAATGCTTAGCTGTCAAACTCCTGATAAGAGACTTTTTGTATATAGCACTTCTTCAACTGTTCAAACCTTGGCATAATGAATTACAATTACTTGAAAATTAGGATTAATATGAGGATTCTTTTAATGCTGTCAAAAATAGTATTCAGTGTCGGATGTTCAATAACTACTTAGAAATGCTAAATGATGAGCTACAACAGGAAGAAATTATTGTTGCTGAGGTAGCCAAGGATAGTTCTTAAAGCAGCCAAAGTTCAGCAACTTCAAGTCAGGATCTTCCTGGAAAACCTATTATTGACAATGAAGCTGCAATAGCTATGAATGAAGTGGAATCTGCCATGGAACAAGCTAGACAGGAATCGGTAGATCTTAAACAGTTAGTTGGTCAGCTCAACAATGAACAAGAAGAGATTTACAAAGTAAAATGTAAAATAGAACATGGGTTACGACACGAGAAAAAGGAATGCAATTACTCATCATTCAAGCCAATAATATTATATATTATTTGTCAGGCAGGTACAGAAAAAAGCTTTTTAATGAAAGTTGTCTCTACTTACTAACAGAAAACTACAGATTCAAACTTATTGTGCGTAGTAACTACACCTACTGGATTAGCTGCACACAATATCAAGGGAATAACATCACATAGACTTCTTATGCTACCTGTAGAACATGAAAATAAACTGTAATACCAGAAGTTATCTGGTGAGGTTTGTCATGAGGTAGCAAGAGTTTTAAAGAAAAGGAAGCTTATGATTATTGAAGAGGCAAGCATGGTTTCAAATCTTATGTTTGCTTTTTCTACCTGCGAAAGCAAGAGATTTAAAAAACTGAATGCAACTTCTTGTTTGGAGGAAAGCACTTGATTATTTTTGGAGACCTACTACAACTTACTCATGTAAAAGGACACCCTGTAAAACTCCTTCACATTTAGAGACTCGAAAGGCATTGGGAAATATTGGCAATGTCAACATTTGGCAATATTTCAATAAAAGGAACTTGTGAAAAATATGCGTTAAGCTTCTGACATGGAGTATGGCAATATTCTAATGGACATTTTTAGTAGGACTTCTGACAGAGGAAAGAAAGCTGATGTTGGAAAGTCAACCTATTAAGAAACTTTTTTCTTCTAAGAAGACTGCAGCAGAGCTAATGTATACATTTTGTGAAGAGGGAAAATATATAGTTTCTTTGATGCCTGCACTTCAAGAGTGTGCTGCATTTAATGAAGAATTACTAAAACCTAAGAATGAAGACATTGTGGAGACTACTGCTATTGACAAAATGGAACACCAAAAGGTTACTGCACTGCTGAGTGAAAAATTACAAGATAAATCAAACTCTTTGAAGAACTCTGTATTCAGGTCTGCTGGACTAGAGAAGTATGTACATGTCTGCAGAAACTGTACAGTAATTTTAAGACGTAATTTAAATGAAGAAGGAGGATTGGTAAATGGTGCCATGGGTACAGTTGTTGATTTCATTAATTTTCCTACCCGTGATCAGGTTGAATCCTTAGCTATAAAGTTTGTTAGGTTGATGGCATGAAGCAAATTGGACGATGTGTCGTAGGGTTTTTGCTTGTGAAAGATTTATGTCAGACGAAAACTGTTTCCTGTTTGTCTTGCGTACTCTGTAATGATCCACAAGTCTCAAGGCTTAACAACTGATGCTGCATTCATTAATATCTGAAGTACAGTTTTTAAAGAAGGAATATCATATGTCGCACTGTCACGAGTTTGCACATTATCTGGTTTGTTTCCGATTGCTTTTGAAGAGAAGAAGCTTAATGTAGATGCAAATTGCGTGAGAGAGTAAAATAGATTGAGAAATATGCTCCTCATTTAGGACAGTATCTTGTTTATGAAAAACGGGAATTATGCCCAAGAGGAAATTAACAAAACAAGCAAAGAAAATGATTCAAAATTCTGAAAAGAAAGCTAAAGAACAAGGCATCAAGAAAATAAAACTGGAAGGTTACCAGTTGGATAACACTACTGGTGTAAACTGCAATGCTAATGTTGTTCTCAATGTTTTCTTCCATTTACCACATGTTGTAAATACAATCCAAGACAAACCAAGGAGCACATTCTGCACAGCACTATGTAATTTCCTTGAACACTTACCTAGTGACTAAAGTGTAGTACATTCTGCTTCAAGTATCAGACAACTAGTAGACAAATATAGTGGATCTGTACTATTTTCTGTAAACACTCAACAAGATTCTCAGAAGAAAATGTATATATTGATTAAATATTTGGGCTCAGTTATACATTGAACCATGAGTGTGAACATTACTCTTTCTCATTTACCACTGCAATCCAAACTGAGCAATTTCTCTTCTTAGTTCTGCCAGATTGGAAAAGTGTGTCTTTTGATAAACTAATAAGAAAGAGTGACCAAAACATGACCTGTTCAACTTATAAATCAAGTGTGCTCTCTACATTACTTATACAGAGAAGTGGTAAATATATTATAGCAATGTTTCAACGATGTAGCACAGATGGTTCAAAAATGGACACTGAGATTACAAACGTTAAAGCAGGTCAAATATCAATATCTGGGAAAATGTACTGTACTTTGGCTATCATCGTTCTTAGAGGCCTTAATATTACATCTGGTCATTGTTCTATATATTTAAAAACACAAACTGGATGGACAGAATGTATTGATGATAGTCTCCAATTCAAGCAAAAACTGCCTTTCAAACTTCCTAATTCTTATTTATTGTTTCTTCAACCAAAGTTTTAACATGGATGAGTGGGATAATATTGTATACAGTATTTTTCCTATGTGGATTATTACTACATAACACATAATTCGGCCTAACACGGGTGATGGCTTCAAAACGATGTAAAAAAAGTGTTTTCTGCATGGAATGTAATCAAACAGTTTTCAAGAAACAACCAGTGATGATCTCTATATGCTGATCATCACTGGTTAAGATATCATTCGGCCTATCAAGGGTGATGTCAAGAAAAGATATGGAAAACGTGAATGTGGATGAACATTTTCATAAGATTTATATGGAATGATACCTATACAGTCTTCTCTGTATACAAATATCAACTCTTTAAGACAATATTCGGCCTACTGGGGTTCATATATACAAAAGGAAATGAAAAATGTTAATGCTGGATTACATCTGTCTATACTTTTGTACCAGGTATAATAATAAGGAACAAGTTGTCAGCATCCCTACTTATCTTCACTCTAGTTATTGTAGCTTAAGTAAATTTATTCAGAAATTTTAGTGAATTGTAGCAAATCACTTCTTTGGAGTAAAATACTGTAAAATTACAACTGTGATGCACAGTAATGATAATTTTAAATAACCTGCTATGTGCTTACTTTTTTTTTTCAAGTTCATATGACTGTTTTCCCCCAGTGATGAGCAGCTATACACACTTATTTTATAGTGGAAAACGTATAGAAGCTGAGAACATTGGACAATGGAAGATAACATGTCTATGTAATATGTGTAATTGCCATAAAAAAAATTGCAAGCAGCTCTGCGTTCCGGATTATGACCTTGTTCTCCGCGCCAGCCTTTTCATGGCGGCAACACCGTCATGATAAGGCTGCGGAGAACAGGTGGAGGGACCACAGGAGGGCCCCTGCACTTGGCATGAGCAGTGCAGGGGCCCCCCTGCCCAGCACAGTCGCAATGTCACATTCCGCTTTGCAGACAGTGAACATTGGGAGGGTGCTGGTGCATTGCTACAGCATTGCCGCCGGCTTGTCGGAGAAAATGCTGTAGCCTGTTTCCCGCTAGGCCAGCAGTGGAAACTTAGGCTTCCTTTTGTCGACCTAGCTGGAAATTCAATGACTTCAGCGGGGAGGTCGCCGCGTAGGCGTCAGCCACCCTGTCTGGGTTTTGGCAGATGGAGTTTTCTATCCGCCAAACTCTTAATGTGGCCTTTTGTGATGAAGGTCGCAACAGAAATATTTCTCAAACACCACTTAATGGATTTCCAACTATCCAAGTAAAGGCACACATCTGAATTAGGTTATGGAATTATGAGGTCTGGTGTAATTCCATTCAATGTTTTTTGCTGTAGCAGAGAGCAAATTTCCATTCATGGGAGTTATAATGGAAAATTCTAATTTCTTTAAACCTCTGTGTTTTCCACCTCCTCCTTCTCAGCAGGGTCTGCATTAAGCCACACATCCTGAAATGTATCCAGTTTCGCTATTTTATTATCAAGTTCCATGCAGAGTTGGCAAACCTGGACCAACTTCTAACCAAAGCAAAAAAACATATTTTTAATGGAAACTCATACCTTTCCATAACAATAGAGTCATCATCATCATCTAAGCAATATATATTTACATTTTCACCCCGGAAACAAGGCCATACTACAGATCCTTAGTTGTAATCTGGTTCTGTGGTTCTGCCCTGATGGGGCTGTACAGTCTCATGTTAATGTGCCACCTCCACTGCAAAAGAAGAAGTTAAATAAAACCAGTAGCTTCAAAATAATACAAAGTAAACTAATAATTAGCATAAGAGAAAACATGTATGCCTACAGATAAAAGTAGGAAATATTGTTCTTGCCTGATGAGAAGAAAATATGCTATAACAAATCCCACTACAGTTAGCAGAGCTGTAAAGGTCAGACAGAAAAAAACTTTGAGCCCATTCAGAGGAAATTGCATGTACACTTCCCTCACCTAGAGAAGCCTTTATGAATGTGTACATGCATCACATCATTGATTCAGTAAACTTGTAGAATGCAACAATAAAGCTATGTTGTCATGACAAAAGTGTGTTAAGTTCGCTCGGATGGCTTTGATCATCTCAGGACAATTATGGTCATGTCTCAGTGTTTAAAGGTCAGAGAGCTCCATACAAGATGTGACTGGATGACAGGAAATCCAAACATTTGCGATATATAATGGGATATAGATATGATGAATGATCATAGCATCAATAGTGTTGGGGTAGGACAAGCCAGTTGTTCTCCTTCAGCAATACATTGGTACCATAGAGAGGCTGTCCCTGTTGTCAGAAAGAAGGAAGAGATGAGATAATCAAAGTCATACTGAAACAAATTCAGAATCTTTAACTTTTCTAATGGAAGGAAAAGCCTTTCTCGCGCTGTATGCTAGAACCATGGGTGTGTTAAGACTCTAGCGGCAACATGTAGCACACAGAGGTTGAAAGGACATCTGTTGAGTAAACCCCTGATAGGAGGAAATCCCAAATCCCAGGCCCGGAGGAGATGTAAGAAAGGAGGGGAAAGGAGTTACAACTGACTGAATTTGCTTATACATTTCTAACCATCTGCATCCCAGTAATGTTATTATCTTCAATCAAGTAGTAACAGAAACCTACACGTTTGAGGTGACAATATCTATGATAACCAGTAAGCCCACTTCCTCTGTTGTTTACCCATGTACGTGTGGAAGTCCGAAATATTATCAACTTCAAAGAGACCAAGTACAGAGGTGAGGAAGCAGTTCCAATACTGATAACAAAGATATAGCTATTATCTAACTATTCCTTCACAATTGCGGCCAAAAGAGAAATGGATGGTGGCTGACCACTGATTCTCTTCTTCATAAAATTGTTAAGTTATTCTGAGACAGGGGTTGATGTTTTATGCATTTAACCTGAGGAAAAATGCAGGTTTCCCCAATACACGTTTAAGGACAACAAACAACAGACAATTTGGCTTGCAGTGGATCCATTGCGCTGATGCCGCACCAAGCCCCAAATCCTGAGAACAGTTACTGGGAACTACTACTCTGTGGAAATCTTCTGAATGAGACTTCTCCCTCTAGGTCCCCGGACTCGAGACAAAAGAAAAAAATGCATGTAGCCAAAAAGTTGTCCAAGCACTAGCATTGGCAAACAAGGTATGATGCATTGTGCTGCCAGCTTAAATCCAACATTTAAAGCAATGTCCCTTGTGTCATCTTTCCAAAGGTGTGTCTCATTCATTTGTGATGACTTTTCAGGAACCAGTTATCTATTTTCAAACAGGAATGGAAAGCAATAATCATATGTGATATCGCAAATGGTTGATGCAGGCCATGAATTTGTCAATCTGACCCTGAACATGCTAAAACGTGTACAGTGCAGTATGTTCTAGTCAAAAGGTTGAAATAGAAAGAATTGCAAAGGAGTAAATGGTATGCACACGAGGTTATACAGTGCTTCCAACTAGTCTAAAGCCTTTTGGAAGCAATTAATTAAATGTGTTGAGAGTACTGCAATGTTGCCAAAAGATGAGAAAAGAAGAAAGCCAGCTCGGAGACAAACATGTATTTGTGGCAATGATACAGTGAAGTGAGGGGTTACTGTCTACATAGTACATTTGTGGGTTACTCTTTTTGTTAAGCATAATTAGAGTAGATGAGAAAAGGCCATTAGCATAAAAGGTGAGCATCCAGAAGGTTAATGGTCTCCAACTGAGTACAACTCATACAAAAGCAAACTGCTCTCAAAGTTTTATTCCATAAACATAGTAAGACAGGCTAAGTATCTGCCTCTCACCATTCCCGACAAGACCAGACACAGGAATAAGAAGTACTCTAGGGGATGACCACAAACAGTATAGATGGATTTTCATTTGACGAGACAATCTTTACAATAGGGTGGTGCCTGCCACTTACACAGCTGAATGCTTAAGGGATAGATAGACTTGAGCCTAGGTCACCCCTAACAAAACTGCTAGACTATAATAGAAAGGCAGGGATAATGAAGATGGTGCAGAAAAGATAAGGGGTGCTCATTTCTCTCTCATTTCCTCTTATCATGAGGATTCTCACTTTATCCCATTAGGTAACCCACTGAGCTGAGTGAGAGCTATGCTCAACTGCAGTGGACTAATCAGAAGTTGGGCGATCCCCATTAGGCATAAACTGTGCCACTGTGTGTTCAAAGAAGAAGCTAGGCTTTGCATCTTAGTGCGACTCCACAGTCACTGGCTAAACTAAAACTGAATCCCACGACTCACACTCACAAAGGAAGGCATGGCCAACATTTCTATTCAACGAATTAGGAACTTCACCCTGGAAACCTCCCTGTGCGGTCTATTATATCCCTAGAGGAGTTTTCCTTCTCATCATTAGGCAACACAGTGACTTATAGGCTGAGGATGGGAGAGAGCCAAAACCTGGAGAAACAATGTAACGTCCACCAACTCATTAGCCTGATGCACGTCTGCACATACAATCCACTATATCAGTGGTTCCCAACCTTTTGACTTCTGTGCACCCCCACTTTATCATTAATGGAACCCAGGGACCCCCACTGAATCATCATTGGAATCCGGGGACCCCCACTGAGTCATTACTGTATGTTTGGGACCTAATTTGTCAATATTTGTAAATATTTTTTTATTTTTTTAAGCAGTCGGGGACCCCCTGAGAATGCTTCGCGGACCCCCTTTGGTCCCAGGACCACAGGTTGGGAACCACTGCACTATATCACAGCCCAGTAATTAGGGAAGGGGTAGGCAAGGATGTTGCTACTTTGAAGAAGCCGACACACTATTTCTCAATATGATGTTTTTCACTGGTTGCCCGGAATTGTCCAGAGCGCAGGATAGACTGCACTTCATTTCTAAAAGAGAGTTCCTTTGAAATAACGTTATGACGGCATTAGGCTAGGAGTTTTTTTTATTGATATGAAGTTTCTATCTATCTAGACACTTAGACAGCCATGCAAACCTTATTTATAATACAGTGACTAACATGTAGGTAAGTAATTTGATTTTCTTTTGGGGTTGGGGGAATTAGTGTGCTTTGCTCTTTTGTCGCTAAATGATTTATTCAATATGTAATGCTTGGTAGCATGACCCCTAATGTGAAAGTTTTGTGTGAATGATTCTAAAAGTTATAAGGCTATGATTTAGGTGCAGTAAAGTGACATGAAATATATGGTTGTTGTGAGTTCCACTCACTCTAAAAAAATTAAAAAAAGCTGGAAGGGAATGGAATGCTCAGTGTTTCCTCGCTGTTCCATAAGTTTCAGCCCTGGGTCTTTGGACGTCCCTTGCAAAGGCAGTAAAAATAAACCTAAAAATAGAAATGAACTAAAACTGTTAGGACTTCAGATTAACTAAACTCCCTGGTGATTTTGGGAAAATGTATCACAGTAAGAGCATACTTTCAATATCACATTAGCTAGCGTTGCTAGTTGGGCATGGCAGCAATTTTGCCAAGTATGGCAACACTGAATTGATTTATTTTCTCAACAAAATAGCACCATTTAAATCCATAGTGCCAATGTTTATCTGGTTCAGCTAAATTAGAGAAGTACTTTGCAAGTGTTAACACTTCTCAAAAGCCTCGCAGCAGGGCTGTGAAAATAAGCTTTTCCTATTTTGCCCATGAATACTAACTCTCATTCCAGGTCCATGAAGGGTGCTATTCATTCATTTACAGACACGAGGAGTCCTGGTCCACCTAGCTATTTACACCCCAATAACACTTAATGTAGCATGGTAGTCATAACCATTAGTTAGGGTGAAATCAAGCAATTCCACTTTTTCATATGCAGAAATATACTTGCTCCAGGGGTACTTCCCCAAGTAATAGATGATTCTTTCCAAGGTACGTCACGTCTGCAGCTTTATTTTAAAGGGAAAAACAACACCTTTTAAGGTCTTCGCCAGCACTGATGTTATGGAACCTTTGATTGTATAATTAAAAGACATCTCTACAGCAAATTCTCCCAGTATCTGTGACCCAATGTTCATCAGTATCACCAGCAGGCCATACACCTTTGAGTCACAAGTGTAAGTAAGCAACTGTCAGCACTTATGCCTTAAGATTCTATCTTCAGTACCAGTACCCAATTGTTATTAGCGCATATGCCTTAAGATCTAAGCATCAGATCCAGTACCTCTCTGTCACCTGTGTTACATAATGATCTAAAAACGGATCGAGCTGGATTTAAGACTAAATTGTGTTCCAAAAACGTGGTAATGGCCATATTAATATGTTTCTCAAGAATCTTAACAGAAACATGGAGGAAAGAGACTAAACGATAATTATTCAAGATGTGGGACCAGCAGTCGGCTTTGAGTTCCACAGCGGTGTGAGGGTACAAGAGTATCAACTTCTGGATACAGGAACTGTCTGGAAAGACTTTTCAAGGGGAGTCGGATGAGCCAATGACTTATCTTTGGTAACGGTCTTTCTGGTGGATACTTTATGTAACTGCAGATTCCTCACCGTATGAAAATTCCCCAGGCATCACAAGGGATCCTGAAACTTCAAAACAGTATTCCTGCACACAGGTAGGTGACTTTATGCAGTTCTCTGCCAACATTGTTCCCCTCTAGAAGTGACAAGCAAAGCTACATATTACTGCCACCCATGCGCTTACTTAGGCTGTCTGCATCCTCAGACCCAGGTCTTTCTGCATCCTCAGACCCAGATTGGCATGACCAGTGTGCAGAGCTCTAATTGAGATTGCTGTTTATAGAAAGAGTCCAGTTCAAAGAATGGGGATATGGGAGGATCGGTGAGGGTTATGCAGTTACATAGATAACTAACATTTCTTCAAATGGATACTTCTAACCACAGATTACTCATCTTGTGAATAGATGCCATAACAGTACCTCCCTAGGTGGTGAGTCTTAACTGCCCAGACCTAAAAATCCTACAAGCCCAAGTGGGCAAAATGCTCCTCCTGACAGGCCTGACTGCTGAAGCAATAGTGCTTCCTGACCTTATAAAACAATGCCGATGTTGCCATCTGAAAAAGATACAGGATAGGCACTCTTTGTGCCAGCACAATGGTATAAAACAGTGAGAACTAAATGTAAGTTCCACTGCGACACCACAAAGGGTTGTGGTGGAAGCAAGTGTTGCAAATATTTCAAAAACCTTATCAAAACAGGTGAATTAAACAAAGAAGGCTGACCTACCAACAGCAAAAAAGCTATAATAGGTATAAAAAAAATAGCCTTTAACAGTGACCAAAGCAAGTCCATACTGAGCCAGGGACAAAAAAAAACAACAAACTTCAGACAATTTGGCTTGAAGTGGATTAATTTGGCCGATGCCACACCAAGCCCCAAATCTGTCACAACTGGCATAAAACAAGCACATGGCGACAAAGGAATGCTTGTAATTTGTCTAACCACTGGTAATCGTTTGGGGTAGCATCCCAACCCATTGTTTTTAGCTCACCATGCCACCTTAGTTTGGACCCAGCCAAATGCAAATCAGTCTTGACTCTGCCCCTCATGGGAGCCGGATCCTCTGTGAACCAGAACACAAGTAATCCAGTACAGGTTTTGCTCTAACCATAGGCTCACAATGAGGTTGCTAGAAGGCTGTTCCAGTAGGATTATGACGTGCCTCAGTCGAAGTCGGGATAGGCTCGGCTTCGAGTTGAAAAGCAGGATGGGTTGGGCCTCCTGCTTTGGCATCAGCAACACAGAAATGTGAAATGAAACTAAGTCAGCACTGGAGCCGGTCCAGAACCCAAACAGGTACGGAGGGAACTGACAGCCTGAGGGAGAACCTGCCGGCAGAAGTGAGACTGGAAGGTCTCACAGATATGTGGGGCCTGAAGCCATGCCAAAGTTAACCAATAAAAATGCTGATGATCCACAGCAGGGCTTTATGAAAGGCCTCAACTTGTTGCAACACAGCGGATGGACCTGGAAATTCGAGGAGCATCATGACTAAGTTCGCAATCGGCTCCAATGGGAGGCAGGCTTTTAGTGTAAAACTGTGAAATCAGAGTGCTGTTCCTTTAAATCTCCAGGAGCATGCACTAGTCATGACGGCATGTACTGACAGTTGCCTTCCTGGGTCAGTTTAATTAGGTATTGTCATAGTGGAGGTTCAAATGCCCAATTTAACCTAGTGGGAGAGGCAGGAGAGTCGTTTATGAGCTTCAATGAGGAACCAGGACAACAAATAAGCAACCATTTCTTCTGCATCAAATGATGGTTGTTGATACTGATAAATGTTAGACGGGTGTAGTAAGCTAAGAGCAACTTCCTTTCTGAAGCACTTAGGCATGTGAAAAAGGGAAATAAGTGTGACATTAATTGTACCTATTAATGGGCTGGTGATGACTATAAGCCAAATGAACAAGTTACTTACCTTTGGTAGAGCACGTTTTGGTGGATACTCTAGCTGATTGCACCTTAGAATACTCCCCAGGTGCCAGAGTGGATCCAGAGATTTTTCATAGCAGTGCTCCTGTGCACCGATGGGTGGCGCTTCATAGCACAAAGCTGGAAATGACTGAGCGTAGCCGCATATAAGCACCAGTGCCGCATGCGGACATCAAAGTCTTACTCTTTCCAGGCCCTCGGATGCAGAACGTGAATAAGGATAAGTTACTTACCTGTAAATCCTAGTTCTCTTCCAGGGGTATCCTCATCAAAGTCATAAACATTGAATATTCCCGCCCTTGTGCGGGGACCCCGGAGCATATATAAAATACACACATATTATACATGTGTAAAAACAGCAATGCAGGCTATATTGTTAAAACAGGCTAAAAGGCTTTATTTCTATGATTTTTTTTTATTTTTTTTTTATATATTATAAAACTACAATAGAGAATAAATATCTACCTAAGCCCCCAAAACTGGGCTTAGGGAAGTAAGCAGCAGTAAACTCTAGAGAAAAAGAGAAAAAACTACATGAAAAACAATGGAGCATTCTTAGCCAATAGGCTGCATGCAGGTTAACACAGGAGAACCATAAAAACTTTGGCACCGTGCCTTTAAGACCCTGAGCACCTCCAGTATCCCACCATGCCTCAGGGGTGAAGGAAAGGTGACAGTTGGTTCACAGTTAGGTCAGTACTTTTTTACGGTGACAATCTGTGTAAATGATTCGAAAAACAGTCTGTCCTGCACTTCTAGGAGACGTGAGTCCGGGGAGGAGGGTGGGTTGTTTATGACTTTGATGAGGATACCCCTGGAAGAGAACTAGGATTTACAGGTAAGTAACTTATCCTTCTCTTCCAGGGGATCCTCATCAATAGTCAAACATTGAACAGATTAGCAAGCCCATCCCTAAACTCTGCGGACTGTCTAATAGAAGTGCAGGAATAGATACATGTTATGCAAATAAATTTCTCAGAGAGGCCTGCCCCACTTGGGCATCCGCTCTTGCATCTGAGTCCAAACAGTAATGTCTAGTAAACGTATGTACAGACTTCCATGTAGCAGCCTTACAAATCTCAGATATTGGAACATTGTTAAGGAGGGCAGCAGTAGCCGCTTTTCCCCTTGTGGAATGCGCTTTAGGCCTAGCTAGTAATTGTTTATTAGCCAGCTGGTAAGTATTAACAATACAAGAAACTATCCATCTTGATATAGTTCGTTTAGATGCTGCCTCTCCTGTCCTCAAATGACCATAATTTACAAACAATCGGTTGGAATGTCTAATCGATTTTGCTTTATCCAAATAAAATTTCAGCACTCTTTTCAAGTCTAAGGAGTGCAATGCTTTCTCTGCCGGAGTCTCCGGATTGGGAAAGAAAGTTGGTAAAGATATAGTCTGATTGATATGGAATTCTGACACCACTTTCGGAAGGAAAGATGGGTGAGTTTGCAGAACCACTCTATTGTCGTGAAAAAACGTGTACGGTTCTTTGGAAGACAAAGCCTGAATTTCGCTGACCCTCCTCGCCGAAGTAATGGCCACCAAAAAAGCCGTCTTCCACGTAAGGTGTTGTAAAGAGGCCTTGTGTATCGGCTCAAAAGGAGGGCCCATAAGTTTTGACAATAGTATGTTCAGTTCCCATGGAGGAGATGGTCTCCGAATGGGCGGCAAAACTTTTTTCAAACCTTCTAAGAAATCCTTGACTACAGGTTTCGTAAAGAAGGATTCCTGAGAAGGTGACTTACGATAGGCTGTAATGGCAGACAAATGTACCTTAATGGATGATACCTGCAGACCGGACTTTGCCAGATGAAGTAAATAGGACAGTATGACATCCTCCTGAGCCCGTATGGGGTTCTGGCCTTGCTGACAGCACCATATGTAGAATCTTTTCCACTTAAAAGCGTAAGAACGCCGCGTGGAAGGTCGTTTGGACTCTTTCAAGATGTTCATACACTCCTGTGAGAGCCCTAGGCGCCCATACTGCAGGAATTCAGGAGCCATGCTGTTAAGCTCAGAGAGGGTAGGTTGGGATGCAGAATCCTGCCCTCCATTCTGCTCAGAAGATCCGGTCTGCACGGCAGCCTCCTGTGAGGTTTTTCAGAAAGGTTGAGGAGATCTGTGTACCAGAATTGACGGGGCCATTGTGGCGCTATGAGAATCATTCTGGTTCTGGATCTGTAAAGTTTGTTGATCACTGCCGGTATGAGGGGAATCGGTGGAAAGGCGTAGAGAAATATCCCTGACCAGTCGATCAACAGGGCATTCCCTCGAGATCCCGGACGGTAGAACCTGGATGAGAAGTCTGGGCATTTCTTGTTTACTTCGTCTGCGAAGAGATCCAATTGAGGTCGACCCCATTGAGCGAAGATGTATTCGACGACTTCGCCGTGTAGGACCCAATCGTGTGCGTCCTCTAGGTGTCTGCTCAGGAAATCTGCTTCCACGTTTTGTTGTCCTGGCAGGTGAACCGCTGTAAGTGACATTCCTCTGGCCAGGAGCCAACGCCATATTGTTTGGGACTCTCGAGATAGGGGTAGGGATCTCGTTCCCCCCTGTTTGTTCAAATAATACATCGTGGTTGTAATGTCCGTTTGTATTAGGAGAGTTTTCCCCTGAATCAATGGTGTGAAAGACTTGAGAGCCAGGTGGACCGCTCTGAGTTCCAGCAGATTGATGTGGTACTGCTTTTCCTTGTCTGACCACAGGCCTTGAGCTTGAAGGGGACCCAGATGAGCCCCCCATCCCTGAAGAGACGCATCCGTTACCAGAGTGTCGGATGGAACTACCTGGTGAAACGGAGCACCTATTGACAGGTGAGGTCTGTGCATCCACCATTTCAATGACTGAAGTGCCGCTGCCGGTAGTCGCACTCTGTCCTCCCAGCGACCTGTCCTTTGGCTCCAGTTGCTCTCCAATGCCTCTTGGAGAGGCCTCATGTGCAGTCTGGCATTTGGGACAATGAAGATGCATGATGCCATGGAGCCCAGCAGCGATGTCACCTGACGTGCCGTAGGTGCGTTGGCTTTCAACAGGTCCTGACACTTCCTGTCTATTGAGGATAGTCGTTCCTCCGAAGGATACACTCTTTGGAGTTCTGTGTTTATTATAGCTCCCAGGTAGTGAAGGTTCTGTGTTGGAATCAATGTTGACTTTTGGGAATTGACCTGAAGACCTAGAGACTCGCAAACCCTGAGTACAATGTCCCGATGGCTTCTCACCTGCTCCGGAGAAGAAGCCTTCAGTAACCAGTCGTCTAGGTATGGGTAGATGAATATCTTTTGTTTTCGAAGATGTGCCGCTACCACCGCCATACATTTCGAGAAGACGCGTGGGGCAGATTTCAGGCCAAATGGTAGAACTCTGAACTGGTAATGCTGTGACGCTACTTGGAAGCTCAAGAATTTCCGATGCTTGGGAGCTATTGGGATGTGAAAATATGCATCCTGCAGGTCGATGGAGCACATCCAGTCTCCCTGATGTAGTTGAGGGAAAATCTGGTGAAGCGCTAGCATCCTGAACTTCTGGTTTCTTATGTATTTGTTCAGCAGCCGTAAGTCCAGAATTGGTCTGAAGACGCCCTCTCGGCCCTTTTTCGCCACCAGAAAATAACGGGAGTAAACCCCCTTTCCTCTGTGCGCAGGTGGAACCCTTTCTATGGCATTCTTTTGTAAGAGGGCGAAAGCCTCTTTGCGCAGCAGGCTGAGATGAGATGGATTGTATTTGGCTGGTGGCAAGTGTGGTGGGGGCTGTTTGAAAAGAAGAGAGTAGCCATTTTCGACGATATTGAGCACCCATTTGTCTCTTGTGATAGAGTGCCACTCGTGAAGATAACCTGCAATACTTCCCCCCACCGGAGTGGTGTACAGTGTCGAGGGAAGCGAGATCTCATTGTTTGGCCGGTGCTTTCGGTGTGGACTGCTGAGGTCTACTTGACCCTCGCTCCCTTGTGTTCCTTCGCTGAAAAAGAGGGCGTCCCTGCCGTTGTTGTGGCCTCTGGGACCAGTGAGGGGATTGAACCCTCTGCTGGAAAGGGCGCCTGTCATAAGGCCTATACCTTCTCCTGAAATCTTTCTTCCTTTCCAGGCCTACGGCCCTCATGGTGTCCACCTCGGTCTTCATGCGGGCCATTTACTCATCTGCATGGGTACCGAACAGCGAGTTCCCGGCGAATGGGAGATTCAGGATGCGCTGTTGTGCTTCTTGTTTTAACCCAGTCAGCCTCAGCCAGGAAGACCTTCTTGCACAGATTCCATGTGCATACCCATGTGCATCTAGATCCGCCCAATCTGCCACCACGCTGATAACCTGGTTGGATACCAGGCATCCCTCCTGCAAGATCTCTTGAAAATCTTGTCTGTCTTCTCTGGGCAATTTCTCTGTGAATCTATTGAGGGAGTCCCACAGAGAACGGTCATACCTGCCAAGGAGTGCAGAAGCACTGGAGACTTTCATTGCCGAAGCTGCCGTACCGCACATCTTTCTCCCCAGAGAGCCTAGATGCCTGCTCTCTTTATCCGGGGGGACCGTGGAGGATGATGCCACCGAGTGGGTTTTTCGGGCTGCGGCCAATATCACAGAGTCCGGTGGCCGACCCTTTCTTAGGAACAGAGGGTCCTGTTCGGGAGCCTTATATTTTTTCAGAATCCTAGCCGGGGCAGATTTGAGCGTAGCTGGGGCCAGAAAAGTGTCCATGGTTGGCTGCAACAAACCAGGCACTAGAGGCAGTAGCTTTTTTGACGCTGATCTATGCTGCAGAGTCTCGAAGATGACCGACGAAGAGGTAGATGGCTCTGGAACCTCTATGTTTAATTTCTGCGCTCCCCTTAACAGCACCTCGTTAAACGTCGTAATGTCATCCACCGGTGAGACCCTAGCAGGTGGAGAATCTGTTAGGGTGGGGGAGTAACACCCAACAGATGATCCTGAAGACGACCAAGAGGGTGATCTTCTTCGTGAACGAGACCTGGATCGCCGTTGAGAACGAGACCTGCTGCGAGATGCTGGAGCAGAGCACCCAGGTCTCACGGTCGGTTGACGAGGAACAGAACGAGCCCGTCCTGCCCTTGCTGTCGGTGATGGCGTTCTTGGAAGGGAGGCAGTAGGCGAGTACATTCGCGAATACTGCGAATCCGGGGAGGCCGCTGGTCTGTTAAGGCTCTCAAGCCATCTTGGAGATAGGTTGATGGGCAAAACATGCCCAGATGATGCCGCTCCTGACCGAGATGAGTCGCTCGGTATGGAGACCACGGGAGATAGTGCGGCCTTTTCTGTTGGCGAAGGGCGATGTTCTACTCCCTGCGGGACAGGTAAAACCTGTGTCGACGTCGATGGCTGTGTCGACGTCGAAGGGCGCCCCATCGGATGCTCTTGCCTCGATGTAGAGTGCCTCGACGTCGAAGGGTGATCTTTGGACCTCGACCTACTCGCCGTCGTGTGCCTCGACGTGGAGCGGTGGGAGGTCGACGGCGGATGTCTCTCATGCCGTCGTGGCGATTTCGACGTCGCGTCTCTTGACGTCGGGGCGTACGGCCTTTGGCGGCGACTGGGCACGCGGGCGATGGCTCGACGTCGATCGGCGGGCTGCCGTCGACGGAGATCTGCCCCTGCGAAGGTGTTCCTTCGACGCCGGGTCTTTCGCCGTCGACGGCGATCTATGCCGGTGAGACGGTGGCAGCAACGACGTCGACGGGGAACAAACAGGTACTTTCCTACCTGCTGACGTCGACCTAGCCATTCTCTCCTGAGAATGGCCTGCTGGTTGCCTGGGAGGAGAGGAGGACGATGTTTTCTGCCTCTCATGAAGCCCATGTAGCCTGATCTTCTCTCTGTCCTTCAGAGTCCTCTTTGACATATTCTTGCAGTGCTTGCAAGTGTCAGGTCAGTGACTCTGAGGCAGGCACACAATACAAAGAGAGTGTGGTCTGACTGGGCCTTCTTCTTCCCACAAGAAGGGCATTTGACAAAAAGTGAAGGCATTTTTCTGTCAGGAAAAAACTGCCAAACACAGACAAAGATGTTATCTGTCGAATGAAAAAGGAAAAAACGCTTTTTAAAGGATTTTTCTGAGAAAAAACTCAGAAAAAACTGAGAGCTCAATGCTCCAGGATCCTCTCAGAAGAAGCCGGAAAAAAGAACTGACCTAACTGTGAACCAACTGTCACCTTTCCTTCACCCCTGAGGCATGGTGGGATAATGGAGGTGCTCAGGGTCTTAAAGGCACAGTGCCAAAGTTTTTATGGTTCTCCTGTGTTAACCTGCATGCAGCCTATTGGCTAAGAATGCTCCATTGTTTTTCAATGTAGTTTTTTCTCTTTTTCTCTAGAGTTTACTGCTGCTTACTTCCCTAAGCCCAGTTTTGGGGGCTTAGGTAGATATTTATTCTCTATTGTAGTTTTATAATATATAAAAAATAAAAAACTTCATAGAAATAAAGCATTTTAGCCTGTTCTAACATTACACAACTTTACAGAATAAGATGCTAGAGTCCTCAGCATCAATTTGTCTGTGAAAAAGGTGTTGTAGGACGGTAGCACTGGAAGTGCTTGTAATTCACACATGTGACGAGCGGGTGTAATATCGATAAGGAAGACAGCCTTCAAAGTCAGGAAGATTATGTTAAGGACCCACTGTGGCATCACAACGGTGTGGGAGGAAATGTGTGCGCAAACCTTTTAAGCACGGCATTAGAACAGGTAATTTAAACAACAGTTTGTCTGCCAAATGTAGAAAGGCCTTTTATACTGCCCACTGAAAGGCCATGTGGAGATTTAAAAAAAAAAACAAATAAAAAGAAATGTGTTGCCTGGACGGCACCAGGTCACAAATCTGTCCTAATACCAGGCACAAATGGATTTTATGGAGGGGTATATAGTGGTGAGGATGGCACATCAAACAGCCAATTGCTGCTGCTCAACTCCATGCATGTTGGTGTAGATTGCATCGATTCAGGTGGATGACTCTTCCCTCTTACTGAGGCAGCAGGTCCGCTGGAAGTTGCAGCCCAAACGGAGGAGAGATACCCATGTTCATGAGGTTCTGGTATCACACTGTCCTGGCCCAATCCGGGGCCACCAAGATGACTCTAGCTCGGTCGTTCCTGATCTGCTTCAGAACTCAAGCCAGGAGAGAAAGTAGAATGAGGAGATACACCAGACTCTCTGACAGATGGCTGGAAGGTTATGAGGGACAAATAGATCACTCGAAGCTCTAGCAAACTGATATTGAGCTGACCCCCCACTGGAGGCCAGAGGCCTCTGATATCCACCTCTTCAAGATGGCCCCTCAAACACAGCAGTGACAAAAAAAACAACACCACCAAGACCTCAGGATAACAGAGGGACAGTGAGCAGTGTCATGTTGGCATCCATCATCCAACTTGGCAGAATGTGCCCTGTCTCCTATGAAATCTGAATAGAGGCAGAGATGCAGCTTCAAACCTGGGCCCAATAGGAGCTGAGATTCTACTGCAGGGCTCACAGGATTATACACAGCACCAAGTGATCAAGAGGCCTCACAGCCATCTTCACAAAAACCCAGGGCTGATCCCAAAACATTGATATCATGGCCTGACTGTTCTGGACTGGCTATTGCAAGGAAAGGCCATGAACACCACTATTTCCAGAATTGTCCAATGAATGGCAGCCTCTACATGGGGCACATGTGGGACTTTGGCTTGTTGATGGTGAAACCTAATGACATGAGGAGTTTGGCAGACATGAACCTTTAGGAGGCAGCCGTCAAAATACAGAAATACATGTAGTCCCCTTCAGTAGGCAGTTGTCAAAATACTGGAATACATGTACTCCTGACTTCTGAAAATGAGCAGCAAACACCATCACTTTAGTGAACATCCCAGAGGCTGAGGTGATGCAAACGTAGAGCATGACACATTTAAAAGAGTCTTAGCCTACTTTGAGCCATAGGCAGTGCCTGTGGGACTGCAAGACAGGTATGTGAAATACACATCATTCAAATTCAAAGATATCCAGTTTCAGGGGCCCAGAGCAGAGAGGATCTTAGTCAGTATGGTCTGAACCTGTCCTTTTCTTCCATCTGTCCTTCTGCCTTTCCACAGAAATGCATTTGTGATTTAAGGGGCATGAGGACCCTTCTATCACTCAACCACCCTCTCTAAGATTGGTATTGGTGGGGCACACTGGAGAGAAAAAATATTCCTGTAGGATTGTAGAGTGCTCCTCATAAATTTGCTGTAGCATTAGAGGAACATAGGACCGGACAGAAATTAAGGGAAGGGCGTAATCTTTTGAACAATCATTAAGACCCACTTGCCTGATGTGATGGATCTCCAGCTAGGGAGGAAAAGTTGCCGCTTGCCTCCTACTGGCCTGGCATGGGTCATTAAAGGCCACAAAGCAACTTCATTGCAGCTGCGCAGGATGAGGAAAACGTGGAAGACTAAAGTCCATGCTGGCCTGTACGAATCCTACCAGTGCTGCATCCACAGCCTTCGAAGCACTGGGCTTGCTGCTGTACAACAGGTTAATTAGGATGGTGTTGCCTGTAAGCTAGCTCCCTGGAATTAACTGTGAATTTACTGAACTGGTAGGGAAATTGTTTGTCAGGTGTTAATAATCTCAATGGTTGTGCAGTGTTGTGACTGCCTTTAAACTGTTCTAGTGCAGAATAGGCATATCCATTACCGATGCTTGCAAATCACCAGATGACCCCATCCAGGTATGCCTTCTAAGCACAACACTGGTGCAACAGCTCTTTCAATGCAGTAAGTAGTGTTCACGTCTGCCACGGGTATGCATATGTCTGTCATGTACTGTCTGGGCCAGCAAAGCCCTAAGGTCATGTGGGACTGCTGGCAGGATCTTGCTACCTTGTTCCAATAATCCATGTGTGTACAACTCTAATAGGAAAATCCCACTGATCGATCTAAAGGTCAGGCTAGAAAATGGAAGCATTCTTTTCCCAAAAGCAACCACTGGCTTGAAATGAATTTGGATTGACCTTACTTGTTGAGGCTGGTACAATCAGGCTCTCTGGTGCAGGTGTTAGGTATGAAAGCCTGAATCACAAGGACCAGGTCCATGTTACTGAGCAACAGGTGAACTGGCTAGCAGACATGAACATAATTTGGATCATGTAGTCTTAAGGGCATCAGTAAGGGCTTCATTAAAGGGCAGTAGGTGCTCCCTTGAAGTGGATCTGGTTTAAAGAATCTGAGCCACAATGTTTGCTTTCACCTCAATGGTGGGCAACTGCAGTTCTAGTCTATCAGCTAGACGCCAAACAACACTGCAAACTAGACACTTTTCTCTGATGGTGGTTCATGTGGTAAGTTCTACTTCATGTGCTGTATCTAGCCCACTGGCATTTTGTATGTCTCTATAAAGTGCAAAATGAATGTAATCCGGGGATAGAAATCCATCTTCATCATCAGTGTCCTGAAGGGCCATATGTGCCTCCTCAGAATCAGAATCTGAGCCAAATAGAGAATAGAGTTTCTGCTGATAGTGGCGTTGAGGCAGAGATTTTGAATAAGAGCACAATTTGTGATTTGTAACTTTTTAAAGTGACATCAGTCTAGATCTATGTCAGCATCAGGTCTTCTACCAATGGCAGCAGAGTCTGCTTCGGAGCAGTGGGTACCAGCGTAGACCATGGAACTGGACTGGAAGTCTGTACCAGAGTCAAGACGGGTCTGGAAGCAGATGGCATTCCCGATAGAACCGCTGACAGTATTTCGACACCTCAGTGCCTCCATGGGGCCTGAAGGTGTGGTAGACGGAGCTGAAACTGCATCAAAACTCTGAGGCATGGCCTCTTTGAAGGCGGCTTTCTTCTGTGGTGTCCTTGATGGCCCAAGAAACAGTGGGAATGCCCGGGAACTAGTGATCAATTGGTTCGGATTCTGGGGACTCCAGAGTGGAATGATTTTTATGTTGACACCAACATGCTCTCTGATGTGATTTCAAATAGCAGAACAAGGTTGAGTCCCAGTTTAGTCTTCGTATGTTTGTATTTGGAATGTGATTTAAACATATCAGAAGACTTTGAATGTGAAGTGGACTTCTTAAGAGAACAGCCTGGTAAATGGCCCTGCGACTGGGCCAGATACCTGGAGCAGGACCTATGCTTCTGACAACAAACTCTTCTTGACAGTTCACGGACAGTGCTTCACCTCCTGGTCCCAGATTGCCTTCAGGTGTATGACAGCACACTTGTAACATGTCTTGGAAAAGTGCCTGTTTCTATAACCTGGAGCCTAAGCACCAAAGACATACCTCTTGCAGGTCAGTAACCAGCATCTGCTTCTTGCAGGCTCGACAAGGCTTTGAGTCTGTAGTTTTCAGTAAGGACATCGATCCCCAGCACACTATTCAAGAATTTAAAAATTGGCAGAAGACTGACAAAGTTGTGACTAGAGCTCTAGCTCCACATCGGAAGGCAGCTTAAAAAAAGGAATTTACATCAGGATGCAGGGGTGGTGCTTATATGCTCAACTCTTCACTTCTGTGGTGAGCCACCGCAGCGCCACACAACCAACTATTAGTGTTGGGGGGTGGGGGGGCTTACTAAGAAGAACTCTAGATCCAGTTTGGCACCTGGAAACATTCTGCAATCGAAGTATCCATCACAAATGTAGTTTTTCATCCCCTGGATAAAACCTGGGTGTAAAATCTGTTACTGGTTGAATAGTGTCACTTGAGCTCAGAGAGTGATCTTCACCTTGTGTGCGTATCTGCAGTATGAAGGGCTCCTAACTGGTGAAGTCTGAGTTTCTTGTGATGTTAATGATCTTGAGTCCCACGAGATACAGGTCTATTTCCCAATGGTGATGCTGATGTTTGCCTTTAAAACATTCTTGGCTTTGGAAGAGACACATATAACGTTGATGCTAGAACAGCCCAAGGTTGAGAAGGAGGCAAATTAAGAATAACCAATGTAATCTGCAATAGATCTTCTGGTGGCATTACAAATCATGGAACACCTAGGGGAAGTGGTGTCTCTTTTTTAGAGAGTGTTAGTTTCTTCTTAAGTATTGGAGTCTATGGGGAAGTTGAAAATCTTGGAGTTCACTTCAGCTTCCCAGATGGAGAGTCTGACCTTGGTGAGTGGACTGTTGCCATCAAATGGACTGACTACATCTAGTGCCCTTCTGGGCTATTTGGGCCCCCGGCAAAAAAAATTATGCAATGCCCTGTTTGTAACAACATTGAATTTTATTACCTATTACCCACTTTTGTGCTATTTGTAGCCTGCATGATGCCAAACAACCTTTTCAGAAATAGGTTTCACACAAAATAGCTGAAATATGATTTTCCAAGGACCTCAAAAATCCTTTAGATGACAGTAGACAAAGAGAGACAGAGGTACAGGTAGGCTGAGAAAAGAAGACAGGTTCAAATATACAGAGGTGAACTGGAGGGAGTTAAAGTTTACTTTTCCAGGGGCCTCCTGGAAGGTGGAGGCCCCTGGGTAATTGCCCGCTTTGCCCATGCCTTTAAACATCTCGGACAGGATCGACTGCTTGTGCGACACTGAGAAAGTCCTAGATAGTTTCAACCTTTGGTGTTGATTGCTCTTTCAATGTCGATGAAAGTGGAGGGTGGATCAACTGTGATCTTTATCACTTCGAACCTGAATCAGACAGAGAATGATGCTCCATCAGCCTATAGTATTTTGACCTCAAGGAAGACTGTGATACTCTGGAGTGTTTCAATATCCATGATCTGTAATGATCCCTCTTTTTACGGTGAGCATGTCGGTGTTGAGGCCCTAAACATCAATGCTGAGATATCAATCAAGAGCTACATTGAGAACAAGGTTAGTGTTTTCTTTCACCTCTCTTCCTACTTTTCTCAGATCGTCCTCTGAGGAAGTCTTTCTGAAGAGCAGGCATCTTGGGAGTGGGCAGGTTGGGTGACGTCTCAGCCATGTTCTAACTCTTCTGCTTTTTTACCATCATGTCTTCAAGCTTCTCCTGGGTTTGATGCCCCTGCCCCTATCTTTTAATGTCATTTCAGACATCTTTTTTGGCAGAACTCGCTTTCCTTACTTGAATGGGATGATGTTAAACACACTTTGTGTGGGTCTGAGGCTGCCCTTTTTCTTCCACAGGAAGGGAACACCACGAAAAGTGATGGCATTTGGACAGAAAAGCAGATGGAAAACTGCATAAAAACAGGTTCATTGAGTAGATGGTAGCTCAAGAAGTCGAGTGAAACTGCAGATAAATGATTTTTGACCAATATTGCTCTAAATAAAATAGAGGTGCGAAAACCTCCAGGTATTCTGGGATCGTTCTCTCACAGGCTAGAAACAACTGACACAGGGAGGCAGCTGCCAGTACAAGGCATCACAAGTAGTCGAAGATCCTCAAATCCTAATGGAATCTAATTTCACATTTTTACAATGTGACTATCAGGCTGCATTTTCACTTAATGCTAGATACGTTTTGGTTATTTACATTTCATATGCTGCATTGCAGTTTTCCAGTACACAGTACACATCTGACAACAATGCAGAACATCTTGCTTCAAATAGACTTCTGAATGGTGCTACTAATCATATGGACAATGGCACCCTGTGCACATAATTCTATGCACAAATATTAATTACAAAACACATACAGTGGGGAATCATTCTACATTCCTGTCAATGAAGATCCTACAATGCTAAACCATTGTTCTGTATGTCAACAAGAAGAACATCTAGCTCAGCTGTAGAAGCCCAGATGAATAATGATCCTTTAAAAATTATTGCAACCATCAACACCCCCACAACCCTTCAAGGAATTTCTATCAGATCTGACAAATCTAGACCCCTTTGGGAAGGACTGGGACAAGGGTCAGGACTATATACTTCATGCAGTCAGGTTTCAGTGGGAAACAAAATATTGCTATCCAAGATAGCAATAACACTGTGGGCCTCTTCCTTATGTTTGGCTAGCTACCAGGAGAGTGACAGGGCACAACATAGTTGTAAATTCAAATGTTTAAGTTTCAAATGCAGGCCAGCTGTAACCATAGATGGAAAATGTGACACCTTGGATTTGCATAAGGGCAGGAGACACCTAATTTAACTCCAAAGGTTGCAGATATGCATAGAAAATGAACCGTGTGTTGGAAGTTAAACAGGCAATATGGCTGGCTCAAGACACAGGCCGAACACAGGTCCATATGGCTTGCCTTTGGCATGCCTACAGAGCACTGCTGAAGCAATCATGCCTCAGTCCATCTGCATAGACTATTCCCCACAAATTCTCAGAGCAGTGATAGAAAAGCTAGAATAAAGGTCTATGTGGCCTACAAGATGATAGCTACTATAATAAAAAAGCAGAAAGGCCAACTTCACAATAAAAAACAAAATTAAAACTAAGAGGTTGCCAACTAAATCCACCCTGCAATAGCAGGACAAATTTACCCACATAAACAAAATTTCAAGAAGGTTAATTGGCAAGGCACACCCCTGACACTAAACAGTGAAAACAGCTCAGTCAAGTGTGGTGGAACCTCTGTCCCATTGACATAGATGCTAATTCCTCTGCACATGCTCAGAGCGGTTACAGTAAAGCTAGACCGGAGAAGTGCCCTGCAGGCTCACCGCCAGTATGATAAAACAGTACAAGAAGAAGGGCCAGTTTCACAATAAAGACTGTAAACAACAACAGAATAGAATGCTAAAGTAAAAAATGAAAAACAAAACAAGTAACCCAATCAAAAAACATACTGCAGTAGAGGGATCAACAAAGTTACAAGAAGTTTAATTAGTAGGGATGGTGCAACCCTGACATTAAAGGGCAACATATGTAGTGAGTGAAAATAATTCAGTTCAGGTAGTTACATCTATGTTTCCTGGCTTAGTCATTCTCTTCCTCCTTGTCCCAATCTTGATTCTTGTCTTTCTCATCAGCTTTCTTCTCGCTCCACCCTTCCTTCTTCACTTAGTTCCTGTGGCATCAGAAGTACATGCAGTACGGTGGCTGAGGTCTCCATTAACTGGATCAAGTTAAGCATCTGACATCACCACAGCCATCTCCCTCCCCTCTGCCCCTCACCTCCACATCCCACCTCCCAGCCTCCCTCAACACAGCAATACAACAAGACCTAGACCCCTGGCCAGATGGCATATGGAGTAACTCAGACTGATGAAATGCCACTGCAAACTTGAATGCAAATGGAGAATAAATCACAACAATGCAGACAGGAGCATGTTCAAATCCGTTACCACCAAATGATCTGGGCCACCAAATGCGCCGCCCTGGCAGACCGCATTGATGACAGCACTAACAAAAGCAAAGAAATCTTCGCCATTGTGTAGGATTTTACCTTACTAGCGGCAATCTCCCACTCGATCAGCGCCTCATGGGACCTCTGCAATAATTTCTTTCAATTCTTCAGCAACAAAATCACCGCCATCTAGAGCAACTTCAACCCGCAACTCTACCCAACAGATATCGATAAATGCCTCCTGATCTTATTCTAAAAATCAATGCTAACCACATGGCCCATCATCACCCCAGAAGAAACCGCTGCCACCATGAAGTCCATCCACTGAAGGCACACAACGGACCCCTAACCCACAGCGCAAACGACTGAAACCCATCAGCACCATGCTCACACTCATTCTCAATATTTCCACCTCCCAGATGCTTGTAAACTGTCCTCCTATTGCTGAAGAAACCCTCAGTGCACATTTCCACGCTGGCCAACTACAGACCAATCTCCCTGCCACCATTCTTGGTCAAGGT
Organism: Pleurodeles waltl; assembly: GCF_031143425.1. Classification (NCBI taxonomy): domain Eukaryota; kingdom Metazoa; phylum Chordata; class Amphibia; order Caudata; family Salamandridae; genus Pleurodeles; species Pleurodeles waltl. The sequence goes on along the minus strand of NC_090440.1, from coordinate 156,630,754 downwards.
TTTACAGAAAATCTAATCAGACTAGCACCATAATCACCCCAACGACTACCTATTCCTCAGCATCATTCATTTGGTTTTAAGACCCAACCACAGCATCAAAACTACCTTCGTTTCTGCCACAAATTACATTCACAAGACCCTGGACAGAGGAGACCCAGCGGTCCTCTCCGTCCTGGACCTCTGTGCAGCATATATGACAGTCTTCCACCTCATCATCATTCTCCAACGCCATCAGAATCCAAGGATATGCACACTGATGGATCTTGTTGTTTTGGACAGGAAGGACTCATTCAGTCTGCCGAACACCATAAGCCACGGACGCCTGTGACCTCATCTGCAAGGATCCTTCTTGAGCCTCATCCTCTTCAACGCATACAGAATACTAGACAGCATTATCTGCTCTCATAAGTACTACGCCCCCAACTACGCCGCAAAAAACACACCTCCTTCTCTCTCTCATGGACAATATGCCCAGTATCCATATCAAGTTCAATGTCTGCATGATTGAAATCGCCTACCCGAAGACCAAATGTTTGAAGATGAACATACACAAGACCGAAATTGTGATCTTCAGGAGAAGAACTTCACTGTGAGACTTCACCTGATGGCCTAACAGAACCAGGACAGACAATCACCCTCACCACCCATGCCAAGAACCACGGGATCGTTCTTAACTGCAAACTCGACATGACTGCCCAAGTCAACATTGTCACTGCTTAAATGCTTCCATATCCTGAAGATGGTGAGGAACATTTTCAAATGGCACACACACCCTGGTCATAAGCAAACTAGACTTCTGGAACATTCTCTATTATGGGATCAACAGAAACTCACCAGAAGGCTCCAGGCCATTCAGAACTCTGCAGCCACAGTGAGTTTCAACCTCCAAAGCCGTACTCACATCACACCACACCTGAAGGATCTCCACTGGCTCCCCAGGCACAAAGGAAAACAATTCAAACTCCTCACCCACACTTCCAAGGCACTACATAACACTGGTTGCATCTTTTGAAAACCTTGCAGATGCCACTGCTCGTGCAAACTTCTATTTACACACATCCCACGCATACGGAAACCCAGATCTGGTGGCCAAGCCTTCTCCTAAATCGCACCAAAAATATAGAACAACCTGCAGCTATACATAACAGTCTACGCCCAACTTCTTGAATTTCACAGAAAGATCTAGATCTGCCTTTGAAAGCAGTCACACTAGGCTATGGGTTTGTCTAGACTCACACCTGCTCAGTGCAGGGATACCCTCCTGGGTTATAGTACTCTCTACAAACCTGCAGCACATAACGAGTATTCTCTTGGGTAGACTTTATCCAATAATCCTAGGATAATATCTTGCACTTGGTTAGATTCCAATATATAAGCATCATTATTTATCAAGCTTGAATCAATAATTTGTACCACAATACATACATCAATATATCTGCTACCAAGGTAGACAGATGGACAAGGAAGTCTATCTTTATGGTCGATCTGATCACTATTACCCAAACTGATATACTGCTTCACAAAAGTTCCATACTTCCAGAGAAATAGCTTTAATGATGGTTGTTAGATGTTGGCATCTAGATTATGTCAGCAATTACACATCGTACAGAGGGGTTGGGTATCTTGGAAAGAGCTGCATTGGCAAAAAGGAAGCTACAGTGCCAAGCCTAAAAGTCTGTCAAATGGAGGCACAACTCAAGCATGCACTAAAATAGGTTTTAGTGCATGCAAACATGGAACATCAAATACACATCCAGTTTTACAGAAGTATTTGTGGTAAACTAAGACGTCTGGTAAAGGGGAAGGGAAGTGCTGGATGACAGCACTTCAAAGGCCTGAGTGATATTGGTAAAGGTAATGGGTGTCTGAAACCCATTCACCCTGAAAGCACCAAGGTGGAGCTCTGTATTAGATCTCAGCCTTGAAGCATGGCTGCTTTATGTGGAGAACAATAGGAGTGACTACATATTTGTAACAGTGTCCTATAAATCTGGGGGAGCATTGAGCATATGCAACAGCCAAAGAGGGGATGTAAGGGGATGGTAACGTGCTGTAGTGCGATTCAGGTGAACACAACTATCAATAAAGTGTTTTAAAAATCGAACAATCGTAAATTATAAAGAATATCATACACTTTATTATCATCGTTTTCAGTAACCAGAAAATTATGTTAATTTAGTGCATGCTACGAATTAGTGTTTGCATTCATGTCAAAGGCAGAAAAGTGCCAGATGGTATCTCATTACCCAGCAAATAGCAGTGCTCTAAACATACTAATGTAATTCTGCAGAGGTGAGTTGAAAAGTAGGTAATTTTACTGCCTCTGCTCAGTCCTTTTAGCTCTTCAGAGGTACTCAGAAGCTTTTAAAATCTCTAGATTTCACACAATACAATATTATAATCTTGTACTTATATTCCAAATAATATTCAGCTATGAGTGTTTAAAGTATACCACTCCTAATGTCCTGAAACAGTCAAAAGGTAAGTACAGAGCTCAAAATAAATTCCATGAAACTAAACATATTAAGTAAGTATAGGCAAAGACAATAACTCTGGGTTTCATATAGATACAATACCTCAAGTCATTACTAAATGTCCCTCAAGTCAGAAACAACAGCTTAAATCTTTTACAAGCCTACAGGTCCTCAAAACTTTACTAGAGGTCCTTCTCAAGTCAAAAGCACCTGCTTAACAAATAAATCGCAAAGCTTGATTAACTCAAGTTGTTACTAGATTCTATGTCAGGACCAAAGGCGAGGATTATGCTCATCTTTCTTCGTTTTACTGCACCACCAGCAATCTTCTAAGACCACAAAAGTAATTACATTTCCCATGAGCACTCGGAACATGAATATTATATCCACAGCCAATCCAAACACTGCATCCAGCTTAACCCCTTATGACGGCTCTCTACCCTTTTTCTTTGCTGCTCCAGCAGAGGTCATATGTGTATTGGGGCTTAGGTCCTTCTCTATTTCTTTACTGTTTGCAGTAAGTTTGGTGTTTTTACTTGCCTTGGTGGCTTTCCTCCGCATTACTAAGGTGACCTCGGGGTTTTCACCTGGTTGCGCCACAGGAACAGTAACATACGCTCCTTTCACGGCCGATTCAGTGCTTCACTCGCTCTCACTGGTGCAGGGCTGATGCACAAGGGTGTCCATCTCACGGCTCACAGCTCCTCTGCCGTCGCATTTTTCCCCATGTTTATGACAGGGCATGTATACTTCCACACATCAGAATACACTTACCAGTCAAGATAAGAATGAACCCAGGCATGCGACTGACATGTTGAATCCAGGAGGAGCTCATGTACCCCGCTCCTCCAACTGGGTCTCAGATGCCAAAGTTGCCGCTTATGCAGCAGGCAGACTGCACAAGCCTCTTGTGCGGAACCACCTTCGGTCTGAATGCCCTCAGCTGACTCTGGACAGCAAAGTGGCTCTGACAACAGAAATTGACTCCAGGATTGCCGCCTTTTTAGCTAAATATATTAGGGATCCCAAAAAATAGATGGGGGTCATGTCAAAATAGGTTCTTGGACATTTTGGGGCCCCTGACCCAGGTCCTGGGCAATGCAGAGGACACCGAAACATCTAGCGTGCTCATATCCCCAGACGCACTCTCAGGGTGGGCTCAACGCACCATTATATTTTTGAGGAACGCCAATTGCACAATTTCAATGGTGTGTCGTTGCTCATTCTTAATCAAGATCGACCCTCAGTTGGGTGACCTGGCAACTTCAGAGGCGTCCCGGTGGCACAAGGAGGGCTATCTGGGGACCCTTTTGAGAAGGAATTGGGAAAATTTGTGTCCAATTTTAATTCTCTCAACAAAGCCCACTCTACAATAATGCACATTTGTTACCCTCAGGTTTTCATCGGGGTCGGCCGCGAAAGGGGGTGCCTGGCCGGCCAATCACAGCTTCAAGCCTCTGCCAGAGGCCAACCCTCCTGGAGGGGGCAATGCAGGATAGCTCCAAATTAGAATCTTCTATCCAATCAGAGGTGACCTGCTTCACAGGGCTCAAGAGGAGCAACAACATGAGAGGGCAACTCCTTCAATTCCTCTTGTGAGTGTTCCTTTACTTTTCCACACACGCCTGGGGGCTCGTCTAGCCCATTTCTGACAACTGGAGAGAACCAACTTCCCAATCCTGGGTGCTACATATGGTGCAGGGTTTCAAAATAGACATATGGGTCCTCTGTTCAGTCTTATCCCCTTCGGCCCTTGATTTTCTAGGCGGCAGTGGCTGCCCTTATCCATCAGGAGATCAGTAACCTTCTCTCCAAAGCTGTGATTGTTCCTTCAACTCTACATCCCTCCTGTTTCTTCAGCAACCTTTTTCTAGTGGAGAAGTGAGACAGGGTCCAATGCCCTGTAATAAACCTCAGGAAACCCAACGAGTGGTTGGTCTTTCGGCATTTCAAAACAGAGGGGATTCACTGCCTCAGAGACTTTCTCAGACCAAACAATTGGCTGGTGCGTCTGTGCCTCTGGCCCTTACAGAAGACTACCTGACGATCCCAATATTTCCATCACATTGGTTCCTTCAACTTCAATGGCACAGCCAAACGTACAAGTGTACCACTACTCCATTCGGTCTTTTTTCTGCCCCTTGGTGCTTCATTAAGGTCCTCAAACCGGTGGTGGAGCACCTGCAGGGGAGGGAAATATGCATGATTGTGTATCTAGATGACATCCTCATTATGGATCAATGTCCGCAAACTTTGACACCTCATTTTCAGATGATCATTTTGCTTCTTCAGTCCCTAGCATTCATTATCAACCAGATAAAGTCAGCTTTGACTCCATCCCAATCTCTGACATTCCTAGGGTTTGTGATCAATTCCCAAGAGTGCATGTTGAGTCTTCTGTCCAGGAAGGTTGCCAAGATTCGACACAATATCCACGGGACCTTGGCAAAACCGTCCACTTCCCTCAGACAGACTGCCAGACTGGTGGGCCTACTTTCCTCTTCCATACAGGTGATTTTTACCGATACCCTTCACTACCAGACCCTTAAAGGCGCATCGTCTTTGCAAAAGTCTCACCTATTCTCAGCACATCCCTCTCTCCCACGAGGCTTGGAGCAAGCTTGCGTGGTGGCTCACCGAGATGGAGGCGTGGAACGGTCGAGCTATTTTCGGCTCCCAACCAGACCTGGTAATAGAATGGACACCAGAGGAACTGGACGAGGAACCGGCTGTGGGCAATTCATTACAGGTGGACGGTGACCAGCAGCAGAACAAACCCTGCACATCAACAGTCTCCAGCTTAAGATCAGGTCCTTCACGGTGAAATGCTGAACCAAAGACTGAGTTCAATCCTGCATCCTCTTGAAGATGGACAATGTGGCGACAGTTTGCTACATCAACCATCTGGGGGCACGCTGGGGGATCCAAGCTCCTCTTAGATGTGGCCAAGAGTTTCTGGGAATATGGTCTCGAACACCTGGTTCCGATTTTGTTGGAACCTCTTCACTGCTCGTCCAACCAAGTTGCAGATTGGCAGTCTTGATATCTCAAGGACACAAGTCTGTGACGTCTACATCCTTTAATTTTCCAGTCCTTGTCCACTTGGTGGGGTCCCTTCAAAGTGGATCTTTTTGCCTCTCGCCTCAATCACCATTTTTCTGGTACCCAATGCGATGAGGACCAATGCTTTCCTCCAGGACTGGTCGAAGAAAAAAGGCTACGCCTCCCCCACTTCCCACCCTCCCAGCCATGATCATGCAGCTTACAATGCATGTTTGCAGACAACAGGTAGACCTGGTGGTGATCATCCTGACGTGAAAGTCTTAAATGTGGTTTTCAGTTCTGATGGAACTTTCCTGGGATTATCCACTACATCTATCCCAGTATCCCGATATTCTCACGGGTCCCCTAGGGAATCCTCATCATCTGGTAGCAGATGGATCACTTCACCTCATGGCGTGGAAGATTACAGATATAGATGGCAAGTCCCACCCTTTCGAGAAACGCTGCAGACCTCCTTTCAAGAGCCTTTGCAGACAGCGCAGTCAAACGTTACTGCTTGGCCTAATTGGTGGAGTTTGTGTCAGCAATGGGGTTTTAATACCGTGGGGACAGAGATTGTGAATATCTTACATTTTCGGGCCTCTGCAGCATCGGCAGGAATGCTTATAGATCGGTTAATACCTTTCAGTCAGCAATTTCTTCTGGTCACACTCTCTTGGGAGGCCTTCCGGTGGGAGACCATTCCCCTGTCAGGAAACTTAAGTGGGGCATTCGCCTTTTCCTTACTACAGAACCGCAGTACTCAGTCCTTTGAGATGTTAATAAGATTCTAAATTTGTTTTTGTCCTGGCTGCGCAACAGGCTCCTCTCTAGGAAGCAATTATCCGCGTAATTGACCAACCTATTGTGCCAATCTCTTGCAGACGAGTCTCAGATGCACTGGGTTTCTCTGGAAGAGTCTTTACTCCCGAAGGGGTCATCTTTCAAGTCTCCCAGTGCACAACATGTCACAAAGTGTCACTCACGTTTCATTTCCAACCCAGCTTTTGATGCGACGCCCATATTGTGTGTGGTGCGCTGTATCAATCCCTTGACAGAAGAAGTACGCATCCACGGGGAAGATCAATCACTCATTGCCCATCATAAACCCTATAAGGCAGTGTTGCTGCTGCTACTGCAAGATGGATGCTCTTGGCAACGCAGGAGGCGTGCATTGACATTTCAGTTTTTGGTGCACACTCCATAAGAGTGGCTATGGCTTCTAAAGCTTTCACCTTGGGGACTCGTTTGGAGGATATTCTGAATGCAGCAGACTGCTCTTCCGACTCCACCTGCAAATGGTTTAATTTTAAATCAGACTCCTACATTGCAGCCTTGGTGGTTGACAAGCTTTAAACTAGCATAATCCTCGCCTACAGCCCAGACATAGAATGAAAAAGTTCCTAGCTCTCATAATGGAAAGTTTCAATACTATTAAGGACACTGAGGGAAGGATTACTCCCACCTCATCTCAACAGAATGTTTCATACCAGCCCTGGGATGGTGAATACTACTTTTATGAGTTACGTAATCTGGATGTTTTCAGACTGTTTTGACTTGTGCATTTACTGCAGTTGCAGTTCTTGCTCACATGTTGAAGCCTTGCTTATTTGATAGGTCCCTTGAAGTCATTCCTAGGGAATATAAATGGTTGTGGCATCAGAATGTTACGGTCAGTTTACTTGAGTGGTCTCATGGATATTTGTTTCTTCTCATAGGATCCGAGACTTCTAAAGAAGAGAGGTGACGCTACTGCAGGCTCCTGTCGCAGGACAAAAGAGGGAGGGGCAGTCATGGGCGGTGAAGCTGGATGCAGTGCTTATATTGGCTGTGGATAAAATGTTCATGTGCTCAGTGTTCATGGGAAATGTAGTTTCTTTTGTGGTCTTTGAAGATGGCTGCTGGTTCAGTAAAATGAAGAAAGGTGAGCATTATCCTCATCTCTGTGTCCTTAACACAACTGAAATTTACCGTTATACTAGCTAGAACATTTTTATTCCCTCGCATGTGAGATGTAGCTGTTTAAAATGCCTTTATGAAGGTGAGAAGGTGTTGGTTCAAAATAAAAAATGACATATGCAATTTTGCTGCTCTAATGAATTGTGCTTGATTTTTATAGGATACATAAATATGTCAACACTGCTTTCTGATGATAAATCAATATTGCAACTTTAAATAAACGCTTAGATTACTATTGAAAACTTGTGATGACATCCAGGTGTACATAAATACTAGTAGTCACTGGTTAATTCAAGTACCTTTACCATATCAAACTGTTTTTTAAGCAGTACTACACTTCGGTTCTTTATATTAAAGCTGACGGCTCCATGCTGTGGTAATTCACATGTGTGTATTTTACAGTGAGTTTTTCTTGAGGCCGGCAAGACCTATGCAAACCTGCAGTTCCTCAAGTGATTACTAGAGATCATTCACTAGTCAGGTGCAAAATCCTCAAAATTATTTCATAAAGCTGCAATTCCTCAAAGTCACTACTTTCTTGAAACAGATGCAAAAACCGGGAAATTAATTCTTGAAGCAGCAGTTCACCAAGGTGTTACTAGAGATCCCTATGGAGTCAGGTATACATGTTTGAAATGTCAGTCACAAAGATGGGAGGGTGTGGCTTCAATGCAGAAGTTTGCATTGACACTCTTGATCCTCTAATGACTTGCGCTAATTTTCTATAGGATAAATAAATAAAACAAAGCTGGTTTATAGTGATAAGTCAACAATGCAGCTTTCATTAAACATCTTGTCTGTAATAAAAACAGTTGATGACACCCTAATATACACAGGGACTAGCAGTCACTAAGAAATAAGTGTCTAAAAGGTTCTATACTTGGGGAACTATTTTCAGGTGCATGTATATACTTGCAATGGAAAAAAGTAAAATCTTTGGATGGGGGGGGGGAAGGGGAGAATAATTTGAGTGACATGTGACTAGACCAATGGCGAAAGAGTGTTGATTGAGAGCCTCTATATCTGTATGCATTTTTTTTTTTTTTTTAACATGAGCCTGGCAAGACTTTTACAACTGGGTTTAGGCCATACTTTAAGAAGAGGAAATAGGCCATTCCTGCCACTAGGCACAATAGGTTAGAGCTATTCATTGAGAGTTTTGACATGAATGAATTACGACCCTGAAAAATTCACACAAATTTCTGAATTGTCAAGGTTTTATTATTAAGACCTAATATGTTAGCTTACTCTGCAGAAAAATTACATACTCTGATTTTCTAAATAGTTAGATTTGAGGATGGATGGGTAGATTGGAGAATAGATAAAGTGGTTGCGTGGCTTGACAATGAATATGGGTAAGAAAGTTAATGTAGAAAATTTCATGCATGGTTAATGCGTGCATTGTGTGTGAGAGAGACAGAATGGGTTGAGCCTGTGAGCATTTTGTGGGTGACAGGCTGTGTATAGTGCATGAGAGAGTTATGCAGTAGTTAAATGATTATGGATAGCCAGTAAGTGGCAGGATCACGTGTGAAAGTTTATGGATGCAGGGGAGTGCAGATGAACAGAGGTTATGGGTAGGAGGTTGAAGAGTACTGATGGTGTGAGAATAGACAAGATGAAAGTGGATGGGACAGAGTGAATTAGCATTTCGAAGGTGGAAGGGGTAAGAGGTAGTGATGAAAGCAATAATACCATTCTATCAGGATCTGCCAATTCAAACTCTGATCACAGTCGCCTCTCTCCAGGTTTAGGGAGCTCACATGGGACATCCACAAACTCCAAGGGTATGATCGAACAAAGACAAGACTTCTATCAATCTTCTAGAATCGAGATGGGTCTTTCTTGTCCTGTAGGCCTTCCTTCCATCAATAACATCAAACCTCCTGCTTGTTCAGGCTGACAACAAAACGACAATGCATTACCTGTGAAAACAGAGAGGAACTTGTAGGAAGCTGGCCCAGTGTGTGGTGGACACCTATGGTGTTACACCTTATACTGGGTCCAAGCAAACCTCTATTAGCGAGTGTTACAGTAGCTAGACAGCCAGGGCACTCTGAGGTAGCTCAGGATCTTGGTTAGCAGGATCCCAGTGAAATCAGTCTAAGCACACTGACATTAGGCAAAACGTGGGGGTAACCATGCCAGAAAGAGGGACTTTTCTACAGAACTCATTTTTGACCCCCATCTCTAGAGGCTCAGGCCATCTTGAAATTATTAATAACCATCAACTTAACCGTAACAGCTATTTATCTTTCAGGTGTTCAGAATGTGCAGGTGGATTCACTCAGCTGAATATTTCAAGAAAACTACTCCTGGCTTATAGACAAAGTCATGCAAGATATTTTTTGAGAGTGGGGCTATTCACAAATAGATTTGTTTGTGAATGTAAACAACAATAATTACCAAGACTAGGCACTCAGATTTTCCAAACCAGGGTCAAAAGGGAATACCCTTTTGAGAGACTGGTCATGGAAATTTCTGTATGTATTTCCCCCAATTTCTCTCATACTGACAGCGCTCATAAAATTCTACAAATCCATACCTAAGATGATAATGATCGCACCAGAATGGCCTCGTCAGTGGTGTTGACGGATCTTCTTCACTTGTCAGAGTGACCACACAAGAGATTGACATGCAGACAGGATCTCCTATACAAGGTCCGAGGACAAACTCTGCACCTTTTTGTGAGATGGGCTTGCTATTCTATTCAGTGCTTATGACTACTGATGTGGATCTCCTGGAAGAGTAGGAAAAGTTACTCAGCTGTAATATTAGTTTCTCTTCCAGAGGAAACCTCAAAGTCATAAGCAACCCTCCCACCTCTCCGAATAGGAACTATTATAGCTCTCAACAACTGCTTCACCTAGGATTCCTAATTTCCGGAAAATGACCTGGCCTGTCCCCTGTGAAGCATGATAGGGTTACAGGGGGTGAGGTTCTTAAAGGCACAGTCCCAGTTTTCTATTCTATGCTTGCATTACAGCCTACTGGCTAACAAGGTCTCATATTCACTTGCTTTTTTGCTTTAAAAAGGTTTGTGAAAGACTGTCTCTGGCCATCTTTTTTATAGTGACGCATGTCTATGCAACAGACTTACTTTCTAAAATGAAGTCAATGAAATCTAGCCATTTCAGCCTTCTTTAGGCTAAAACACAAACATGCATGCGTACACAAACACACACATACACAAAAAAAACCTAAGGTTAGAGGATGTTGGGTTGGGTTCAGATTTTAAACACACTAAACCATAGAAATTCAACAGCTATAGTTACACTTATGTGAAGAAACTAACTCATACCCTAGGGCAACTATAACTTGCGCTCCTGGTCCTACAGGCAACACCTCGTAGGCAGCCAACCATGCACCAAGCATGGTCTTTGGCTGTGTGTGTCAGGGGTTTGGCTGCAGGTCCTGCAACCAACCCCCTGCAGGCACCCACCCCAGTGGCAAGTGTTGGCCAAAAGGCCTGGTCTGTGTCCAGGTCCTGTGGCCCACCCCCCATATAAAGGCAACCTGGGAGGGGAGCATACAGCCTCCTTCCCCAGGGTCACCCAATTACTTAAAGTATAGGGTGACCTCGCTTGCCCCCTCGACTGAGTCTGAGTCCCAAAATGGCTGCTAAGACTTCCTGGTTGAAGAGTTGGCAACCAATCATATCTCAGCAGAGGATCCATATTTCCCAGATATCTATATTTCTTTTTCCTTTAATATCTCAAAAGCTACTGAACAGATTTACATCAAACAACAAGATATCTTTCTGGCCCAAGATCTACCTTTCTGCCAATTTGGTGTAATTCCTTTCAGGGGTTCAGGATGTAGTTGTGTTCAAAATCAATATGGGACATTGAATTGGGAAAATGCAATTTGTGACCCCCCTCCCTTTTTCTTGGCCCTCGCTTGATGAATCACCCTTAAACTTCCAAGACAGCAGCTGAAGTGAGTGGCAAACTAGCTTTGAAAATTTCAAGAAGATTCGGCAAACGGCACCAAAGTTTTTAGCGAAAATAAAAGCTTGTTGTATGGAGATTAGGTCCTAACTATAACTACCTACTGACAACTAGCAGTAGATTATATATTTAATGTATGTGTGTATTTACACACACACACTATATATATATATATATATATATATATATATATATATATATATATATATATATATATATCAAAAACGAAGTTGTCCTCATGTGAAAGCGCACTCCCAACAGGTTATATAAACGGGAAGAAAAAGCAAAGCCAGCAACTCACAGTGAATTCTTTAAGCAGTTTCATTATTCCAGGCCTTAAATTATAAAATCATCTCTGGACACGTGTTTCAAGGTCAATCCTTTCTTCAGTAGAGAAAAATATAAAAGTGTTTCACCCTCATAGGTGCAGCCAGTGCTGGAGGTGTTCCAGGCATCTCTTTCTTACTGAAAAGACCGGCATGGCTTCAGCTTGTCTAATTAAAGGCACCTGATTAGTCTCTTTAAATACTAGTCCGCCCCAGTGGGCCTCTCAAGTGAGCAGTGCATGCTGGTTGTGGTGGTCCTGCAATTTTTTCATTTTGCCCCAAGTGGGTTGCTGGAGCCAAACGAAATAATGAGCCAAAGTGCAAAACCTTTGTAGGCGAATCCAAAGTAGAATTGTCAGATTTGCTGTGAATAACCCAACCTGATTGCTCTTATGTGACAATCCATTTTTAGTCACACAGACCTGCTTCGATGTGTAGTGGTGCTGCCTTCCCAGCTGGACAGGCCGGTTAATTATCAAAAACCAAGTTGTCCTCATGTGAAAGCGCACTCCCAACTGGTTATATAAACGGGAAGAAAATGCAAAGCCAACAACTCACAGTGAATTCTTTAAGCAGTTTCATTATTCCAGGCCTTAAATTATAAAATCATCTCTGGACACGTGTTTCAAGGTCAATCCTTTCTTCAGCAGAGAAAAATATAAAAGTGTTTCACCCTCGTAGGTGCAGCCAGTGCTGGAGGTGTTCCAGGCATCTCTTTCTTACTGAAAAGAAGGAGTGGGATCTATTTTTCAACCAATCCTTTTTGCTATGTTTGTGATGTAAAGTTTCACCTCCTAGTCTAGAAATACCTACAGATGTATGAGAGCACATTTATCACATGACTGGGTCGCGACTTTAGTTCATCACAGAGCCAAGCCAGATGTAGAAAAAAGCCACTCTGAGGTCTTCCTTCCTGCACAATACAATGGTTGTTGTTTAGCACTGAGTAATGATTCTTTTGTTCCATAATCATTTAAAGTTTGTTATAATTTATTGAATTGGATCTTTCAATTAATATAAAGTGTTCATCATACAATGTGCTTCAATACTTCTTGCTACTCTGATTCAAGCATGTGAATCTATGAAAATTCCAATACTGGAGTAACAAAATTAGTTACCTGTAACTGTAGTTCTCCAGTATTGGAAACTTTTATAGATTCATATGCTACCCTCCCCTCCTCCCGTGAGAAGCTCACCACTACAGGCTATATTCCTCAAATTCTTCAGCACTCGTGCTGTGAGAAAACCTGAGGCACTGGAGTATCTCACAGGACTGTTCTAGGGTGAAGAGGTAGCCTGATTGGCTGAAACCTGGTTTGTGTCTTTTTCCTCAAAAAGATAAGGATAGACTACTAATGTAATGGGCTTTAAGCCGGTATACACTTTAGTTATCATAACTATAACTATTGTAATACACGGGGGACTCCCATCTCGAAGACGGGGAATGATTCAAGCATGTGAATCTTTGAAAGTTCCAATACTGGAGTAAGCTGTCTATCTCCCATCTGATTCCAAACTCCGGTAACTGCTCCTGAGGTGCCAACGCAAGACCCCCCCCCCCAATGGGAATAACAGAGTCTTTTGGATATTTACCCAGAGGCTAGACACTGCACCGACCTCAGCCATAAGCCTCATTAACAGCAGCACCAACTCCCTGGGGAGACTGGCGTAGACCAACGTGTTGCCCACATATAAGGGGATTATTTGATTGGACTCCCCCACCTGTATGCCCCACAGTTCCCATTCCAGGCGAAGCAGAATCGCCAAGGGTTCAAGGGCCAGGGTGAACCCCTAGAGAGGACATCCATTCCGGTGCCCCTCTCAACCCACCCATCTCTGACTGTGCACCCCTACCCTAGATGGACTCTAAGATCCGTGTACATGATTTTCACCCAATTACCAAAGGGAATCCCGAATCCCATCCCCCACAGCACTGCCATTAAATAATGGCAAACTACGCTATCAAGCACTTTGTCCTATTCCATTAACACTAGTGCCATATCACAGTCTGTCCCCGCAGTCTCATGCCATACATGGGTCAGTCTACGAAGGTTACAAGCAGTATTGCATGCAGGTATAAAACCTCATTGATCCTCATGTACTAGTTCCTGTATTACCCCCTGCAACTGGGTTGCCAATAATTTACAAAGTATCTTGACATCAGAATTTATTATGTAAGGGGTCTATAACAGGCAGGATAATCAGCGTTCCAACCTGGTTTCAACATGACAGATAATGTCTTTGTGCATAGTGAGAAGAAGGACCCCTGCATCCTGGGCCTCCCCGAAGTCCTCCAAGAGGCACTCTAAGAGCAATGCTGAATATGTTTGAAATAACTCCACAGGGAACCCATCCTCACCAGGGGCCTTCAGTTTATTAAGACCATTTAGCACTGATCTCAGTTCTTCTGATGTAAGCTCCCTGTCCAACTCCTGTGCCCCTTCAAGTGATAGGCGGAGCGACTCCACCCCCTGAAGAAACGCCTCTACAATGTCTTCCTAACTGGTCTCCCCGGTAGTTGTATAGGGTATACCATAGCGTGTTCAAGGTGTGCTGGGCTCTCATCGCCTCCCCTCGCACTGTCGCCTCACCTCTCTAGGAGACAGCCAACCGCCTCTCCTGAGTCTTAATGTCCACCTTTAGATGCCGCTTCACCCCGCAGGTATTTCCTATGCATATCCCCTTCAAGACTTCCTTAAGGGCCTCCCATTCCTTCCTAGTAGCAGTAGAACCCCAGTTATTTTCTAGATATTCAGTGAGTGTAGCTTCCAGGAACTCCTTACACTTGGTCGCTCAGTATTCTGGGGACATGCACCAGCTTCTACCTGCCTGTGTACCTCTGCTCCACTGCAGCTGAAGCAGCATGGGTGCATGGTCAGAGAGGAATCTACTTAATGAGCTACCGAGCTCAGCTTCTGTGTGTCGACCTCAATAACAAGCAGGTGATCCAGGAGGCTATATGTATAAGGCGTCAATGAGTGACAGGTGTACTCCTGTGTCTGTGGGTGAAGAGACCACCAGCTGTTTAAGAACCCCATATTTTGCATTACCTCCAATAGAGATCGAGTCATATGAGGTTTCATTACCTGTTGCTGAGGGTGCCAGTCCCTGCCTCCGTCCAAAACATAGTTGAAATCACCTGCCCAGATAGGTGGGGAATCCATGCTACCCACCAATAGCCCTGTATCATTCCAAAGAACCCCCTACCAACTCCTCTGGGGAATAAGCTTTTAGAATTGTGATATCTTTACCATCCAATGTGCCCTGGAGCAATAGCTAGCGCCCTTCTATGTCGACTGCACTGTAGGTATACGAAATGGCACATCAGGTATAATCCAGTTAGACAATATGTAGCCGAATAGAATTGCCCTCTACACTTCTTAGCTAACCTCTGGGCCTCATCACTCATCACTCATCAGATGAGTCTCCTGTAAACATGCAATTTGGACCCGACTCTGCTTCAGAAACAAATAGACTCTGTATCGCTTAGTGTATTCTTGCAAACCCCAGACATTTCAGGTCACTAAGATGTTACAGTTAACCATAAGGTAGTGCCTTCCCCACCACGGGCCCGACCGGTCCAAATACAGAGGGATGATCCCACTGCTGTCAGCCCACCCCCCTCCCAATCATCAAAGCAATGCCCAAAGGCCCAGCTGTCTAAATCTTCTCCAATTAAACAAAGCTTACTAAAAAATGTAGGAGTGACTCTCCCGCCACTCTCCCCCACCCCGAGTCCCGTTGCATCCAGTATATGCCTGACCCCATGTCATAGATGCACATGAGATCTCACACAAGCTATTGAAAATGGCAAACACAGCTGCCTCTGTACTTACATCGTGTGTGTCCCCTACACAACCCCCCAATCAAAAATCACAAAGGACACAGGATCCCCATGTCAAGCCAGTGTGTCACCCATCTCTATGCCAATGTAGGGGTAGGAGGTCCCTTCGCCTCTCCCAACCCGGAGACCATGGTGTCCAGTGCCATCCCTCTTGAATCACCACTCTTGGGGTTCCAAGCCATTATCACCAATGCCATTCCGCTACTCTGTCTCCTCGGACACACTAATCAGGACCATTGCCCGCGTGGCACTCCAAGGCGCAACGGAGCACCAACACCCTGTGCGCCCTCTCAATAACGAAGAAGGCAGACAAACCACTAGGCCGTAGTGAGTCACCGGCCCACTGTTCCGCTGAGAGCCCCTAAGGCCTCTCAGGGAACCCCAGCAGGCGGCAATTATTGTGGCAGGACCTCCCCTCTGTGTCCTCAACCTGCACCTCAAAGATCCCCATCTTGCATGTTGGCCACTTCCACCTTAAGCTCATCAATGGACCCCTCCACCGCATTCACTTTGTCAGACACTGTTTGCAAATCTGCATATTGAGATTTACCTCAATGGAGACAGTTTCGATCTTCCCCTCAAATGTCACGTGCAACCCCTGGATTGCTGCCAACATGTCGGCATAGGATGGCTCCTCAGAGTGTGGCTCTAGCACAGGATAGTTGCGGACACCCCCTGACGAGTCTGCCTCCGCAACAGTGGGGTCTAGGTGGTGTAGTGCTCCATCATATTTCCTTGAGTGGAAGCCAGCGACTACCCCCTCCCCATGATGAATGCAGCGTAAGTAGCATCTCAGTCTCATGCATTAGTGCTCAAGAGAGGCAGGGGGAGGCCTTATTCCCTAGCACTGCAGCTGTTGTGCCCCCGCACTATTCCAGTGTCGCACTAGGTCACTGATCTGGGTCTTCTGCCCCCAAGACCAACAGTCAGCAAGATTAAGCTCCCAGGCCCTCAGGTATCCATTCCATCACAATGAGCCCTCGCTACACCTCCAGCCAGTTCTCTGACAAATAGAGAGGAGGGTCACCCCGCAACCCCCGGCACGGGCCTCCTCTCAATGGACAGGCTGGTGCACTCTAAAACCCATTTTACCAGTCTGCAAGTCCACCTCTGGGCAACCCCTGACCACCAGTTCTACTGCAGGAAGGGAGAGAAGGGGGGGCTAAAAGAGGGGGGACCCCCAGTCCAGCACAATTCCAGGAAGCACCCCCTTGTTCAGCACCGCTGAGGCCGCCCTGGACCAAGCGGCCCACATCAACTCCTTGCTTTCCTCCATGTAACAGGGCAGGGCAGCAAAGCCTCACTGCCTTAGGCTGCTTCTGCTGGGTCGATACGCATGCCTACAGCCCTATGCCCAGATAGATCCTCTGCAGGCTCAGGCAGCCTCTGCTGGAATATTACTGCCACACCCGCGGCCTTCAGATCAGCCTGGGATCACGCCCAGGCCCTGACCCGCGGGCATCCAAGGGTCAAGAAAAGGAGGTCGGGCAGTAACAGTCAACTCTTAGCTGTGGCATCGAATGGGCAGTTTTCAGCAGGATAATGCAGGATTTCTCTGGGGCCCGTAAGGAGCCGCTCATGGGCCATGCCCCACCACCTTGAGAAAAAGTTAGGAGGGTGGAGTACTATTGGCACATTCAAATGCATATTTCTTCCCAAAAACTACCCCCCAATTAATAAATAAAATGAACTGAAAAAAATTAAACACTTACCTTTTCCACTTACTCCCCCGCTCCTCTTCCCGGAAGGCTGCTCAAAGCAGCGTCAGGGATTGGCTGGGAGCGCCCTAGCTGGGTGCTCCAAGGCGACTGGGAGCCTGTGCAGGCTCTATCCAACCCGAGAGAGCCTACCACGCATGTGTGTTTGGCCGGCCTGAGGCGGCCGGCCAAACATACATGCACAGTGAGGGGGAGTGCTGAACACTCCCACTCATCCCAGATGCCTCGTCCCTTTCACAACAAGGGGATAACAAACTATGTTTATGATCATTATCCCCTCGTTGTGAAATTTTTGCAGCTTCTGCTGCTGGTGGGAGGGGGGGGGTTGGTGGGAGGAGGATGATGCTCCTCCGTCCTAACTGAGGAGCCGCCTCTGCCTACCGCCCCCTTTCCCTACTAAACGCAGACTATAAGATCTTAGGGAAGGTACTGGCAAATAGGCTGATTCCTACGGCGCCAGGGGTAATACACCCAGACCACAATGGATTTATCTGTGGCAGAAACACATGTATGACTCTAAGACCTCTTTTCAGAGTCATGGGTTGGGCGAAAATCACTGGAGTAAACGTAGCAGCACTGGACATAGAAAAGACGTTCAACACTCTGGGATGTAATTATCTGCAGGAAGCTCTCAAAATAATGGGCACAGGCCCACAAATCCTCTGTTGGGTCACCTTGCTGTATAACTCCCTACTGGCATGAGTGAAAACCAGAAACTTTATCTTTGAACCATTCGGCATCGAGTGGGGCTCTCGCTAAGGCTGCCCACTCTCTGTTGATATTGGCACTGGCAATGGAGTCACTGGCGTGAGCCATAAGGGTAGGAGAGCTGGATTGGGGTGGAGATACCTGGCATGTAATATCATTGTATGCCTACGAGTCGGTATTGCACCAACTGATGAATCTACTGCAACAGGGAAGGCCTTGGAACAGAGTGAACTGGGAGAAATCCTGTTTTTTTCCTCTCACAGTCCTGTCAGAGGAACAACAGGGGTGGATCCCACTTACCCCTCTCCCATTGGTGCATGACTTTATTAAATATTTAGCCATCCGAACATACCACTCTGAGAAGAATCTGATAGATGGCAAGATAGGCAAGGGAAGACGCTGTGTGGCCTTTTCCAAATTATACACCAACTAGACTGAGGGGGAATGGGTGTCCCCAGTAACGAATACTACTATGTGGCCTCTCAACTCCAGTGGCTGATGCAATGGCTGGCGGGTCATAACTTGATTGAACTGAGGAGCTGGCTGGGGGGGATGGAGGGAGATAGTTTTTGGAAGAACTACGCTTTTGCAGATATTGCGCTGGCTCTTAAGGTCACAGGGAGTGCCACCTATGGCGGATAATAATGTCCTAATGTGGGTCGCCAAGAAGTCCTGGACCACATACACATTCACAAAACGCACCTGTCCACCATACGCCCCAGGGTTATCCCTCTAGCCAAAGCCAGATTGCTCGGAGCTACGTTCACGTCCGGACTCAATCTCCTGGGCAGAAGTGGGCCTTACCAAATGAGGTGATCTCTTTACAGATCAGATATTAAATACTTTTGCAAACTTGGTGAATGATTATGGCATCCCTCCGGGGTCTTTTCTGACTTACACCACACTCACATGCTATTTATATCAGATCTGGCATAAAACTAACAACGAGCCAGAGACATTGCTTTTGCTTCAGGTCCTGCTGACGCATGGGGGAGCGTGAAAAGCAGTCACCAATCCTTCATAGCTCCTTATGTGGGGATAGAAAGCAACCCTTGCACACACACACATCCTATTGGGATGCAGTCCTCAACAGCACACTCATGGACAAACAATGGAAGCAGAGCTTGTCAATACCAAAAATGATATCTATCAACGCTAGACTGAAATACATACAGTTCAATCACCTACACAACACCTATCTCACCCCGGAGAGCTTGGCGCGAATATATCTGGGAACAGCAGACACATGCCAATTATTCCAACCACTATGCACCAGCAGTGAGAGTGACACTTGGGTGGCTACCCCTCACTCCTCCCACTCCCCTTCCTCAACCTCTAACGACCGCTACTTACCAGATACACTTCGATGGACCACAAAAAACACATCACAGTTTATGTTATTAGTTACTCCAGTTTACATTGGGCCTGTAGGAAAGTAAGGATGGCGGCAAGGCACGACTGACTCGGTTCAAGACGTTGCATCAAACTAAACTCGACAAGGTCTCCTGTATACATTGAGTAACAGAATGGCTACATTTTGCAAACTGTTAAGTTTAATCTGTAACATCCAATTATATACTGAATGTAATGTGTGACTTGTATTTACCCAGCCTACTGCCTAAAAATCAATAAAAAAATAATAATAAAAAAAATACTGCTCCTGCTGGCAATGTTCCATAGACCCATAAACAAGTCCTCACTTTCCCCACAATCTCAGGAGCAGAACCATATTGCTCATTCTAAAAAAAGGCAGGCCGGCAAAGAAGTGTGAGCCCTACCACCTGATCTCATTCGCTAATGTAGAGACCAAGGGCCAGATGTACGACCCCTTGGTATTGCGACTCGCAATTTGCGAGTCTTTGCGATTTGCAAATTTTGAGTCGCAATACCAAATGCACAACAGTGTAACTCATGCTGTTTGCGATTCCCAATGGGGTCGTAAATTACCTACCTCATTAATATTCATGAGGTAGGTCACAATTTGCAACCACACTGGGAATGGCCGCACTCACAGGGATGGTGGCCTGCTGGGAACAGCAGACCACCATGACTGCGACTGCTATTAAATAAAGCAGGCTTTTCTTTTTAACTTTTTTTTTTAAATGCAGCCCCTTTTCTTTAAAGGAAAACGAGCTGCATTTCAAAAACAAAAATGAAAAGTTTTATTTTAATTTTTCCAGAGCAGACAGTGGTCCGTGAGACCACTGCCTGCTCTGAAAATGTATTTTCGCATCCATTCACAAAGGGGAAGGGGTCCCATGGGACTACTGGTGCTAACTATGATTGTTTTGTGACCGTATTCACGGTCACAAAACAATCATACATTGCACTGCGGCTTGCAATTAGGAAGGGAACGCCCTTCCTAACTGCAACCCGCAAACCCTTTTTGCAATTCGGTAAAGACATTACTGATTCGCAAAATCAGGTATGTGCATCGCAAAATGTGTTTTTCTCGTGCAAACCGCTCGATTCTCTGAATTGGGCCATTTGCGATGAGAAAAAAGCTTTGTACACGTGGCCCCAAGATCCTTGAAAAAATCCTCCCCAACAAATCAGTCCTAGACATACGCTCCTTGATACATGATGGCAAAAACAGTTTCATGCAGGAGCACCCAACACTGTGAAGCATTTACAAGTTGCCCTGGCTAGAGCAACAAACATGCAGGAGCCCGAATTCCTCAGTTACATTGCCACGCTATATGAAGCCCCATGGTTTCCATGCAGATGAACGGAGTGCGGTCCAACCTCTTCCCTTTTAGGAGAGGTACACACTTTGGATGCCGCCTCCCTTTCCTGTTAATCCTTACTGTAGAACTACTGGAGGATTAGATTAGGGGTGATGCCCAATTCACAGGCTTTCAGTGAAATGATGTGACTGAAAACGGTCTGTCATTATAAGCTAACAACATGTTGCTTTATGTTCGGTGGACAGAGCAAACCGTGCCTATGCTGACACAGATGTTACAGATCTTCGGTAGGCTTCAGGCCTTCAGGTAAGTTGTGGAAAGTCAAAGTAAGTGTGCCTCTCCAGCACTACCCCAGACTGCTTAACGCACACTCAATTACAATTAACTGAAAATTACTTCACAAAACTTCACATCAGGATAACTTTAGACTAGAAGAAGACTAGACAGAAGAATAGACTAGAACAGCTTGGACTTGAACACTGTACCTCTGCTTCTTTGCATGGAGAGGGAATTGGAGGGATGGTGCTCTCTTCTTATCTCCATAATGGGTAGACTGGCCCTACTCAAAATGGTGCAGCTCTTCCTATTTCTCTACACAGTTCAGAATTACCCCTATCTTATGTAGGATAGCTTCTTTGTGGAACTGCAATCTATGGTTTCTACGGATGTGTAAGATCTCTTCTGCGAAATGCAACCAGGGCACTGCTGATATTCGCTTATATTATCTTGCTCTCCAGGTGCTGTCAACAAACAAATGGTTGTTCAGGTGACAGGCAGGATCCAAAGATATGTCAACAACTGTTCCCTGGGATACTCTCATTATTATATCAGGGGAAAACTGCCCCATCTGCTGTCACAAGGAAGTGAAGCACATTAAGTTGTTGAGTAAACTGACTAAAGAGTCCCCCTTCAGGCATGGGACATGACTGGAACGTACAACAAAACTCCATGGTTTTAGGACCTGCGACCCAATAGGACTATCTAACTTTGGTGATATTGGGTAGACACTCATATATCAAATCCTTTGAGCAGCTGGTTGAAGAGTTTGTGCTGCACTATATACAGTTCTTTAGATACCTGCAGTTGCACCAAGCCCTAGAGTCCCACAACAGAGGCCTGACTAGACTCCCAAACTTCAACCCTTTGCAACCCAAAATAACAATGGAACCATGTAGGAAATTGGCTCTGTATATACTATTTCAAAGTAAGAAATAGTGTGCACAGAGTCCAAGGGTTCCCCTTAGAGGTAAGATAGTGGCAAAAAGAGAATTCTAATGCTCTATTTTCTGGTAGTGTGGTCGGGCAGTAGGCTTATCAGAGGGTAGTGTTAAGCATTTGTTGTACACACACAGGCAATAAACGAGGAACACACACTCAAAGACTTACTCCAGGCCAATAGGTTTTTTATTGAAAAATATATTTTCTTAGTTTATTTTAAGAACCACAGGTTCAAGATTTACATCAAGCACTTTAAATGTAGGGTACTTCACTTAGATACTTTAGGAACTTTGAATGAACACAATATCATGTACAGTCTTTGTAAAAATGGCAATAAGCTATTTCAAAAGTGGACACAGTGCAAAAATCAACAGTTCCTAGGGGAGCTAAGTAAAGGTTAGTTTTGAAGGTAAGTAAAGCACTTACAAGTCCCAAAGTTGGGGCATAGGCAGCCCACCGTTGGGGGTTCATGGCAACCCCGACGTTACCACACCAGCAACTCAGGGCCGGTCTGGTGCAGAGGTCAAAGAGGTGCCCAAAACACATAGGATTCTATGGAGAACAGGGGTGCCCCTGTTCCAGTCTGCCAGCAGGTAAGTAACCGCCCTCAGTGGCGGCTGGGTGCAGAGTGCAAACATGCATCGGGTTTTGTATAGGAAGTAATGGAGGGATCCAGGGGTCACTTCAACGATGCAGGCAGGCACGGGGGGAGGTGGTAGGGGCTCCTCGGGGTAGCCATCACCTGGGCTAGGCAGAGGGTCGCCTGGGGGTCGTTCTTACCCTGGAGTTCGGTTCCTTCAGGTCCTGGGGGTTGCGGGTGCAGTGTTGGTTCCAGGCGTCCGGTCCCTTGTTACAGGCAGTCGCGGTCAGGGGGAGCCTCTGGATTGTCTCTGCAGGCGTCGCTGTAGGGGCTCAGGGGGGTCGTCTCTGGTTACTCACGGGCTCGCAGTCGCCGGAAAGTCCTCCCTGAGGTGTTTGTTTTCTGCAGGTCGAGCTGGGGGCGTCGGGTGCAGAGTGAGAAGTCTCACGCTTCCGGCAGGAAACGTGAAGTCTTTAAAGTTGTTCTTTGTTGCAAAGACGTTGCAGGTTTTTGAACAGGGCCGCTGTTCACAGGAGTTTCTTGGTCCTTGGGTGCAGGGCAGTCCTCTGAGGCTTCAGAGGTCGCTGGTCCCTGTTGGATGCGTCGCTGTTTTCTTCGAAGTTGGGAGACAGGCCGGTAGGGCTGGGGCCAAAGCAGTTGTCGTCTCAGTCTTCTCTGCAGGGCTTCAGGTCAGCAGTCCTTCTTCTTGTTAAGGTTGCAGGAATCTAGTTTCCTAGGTTCTGGGAGCCCATAAATACTGAATTTAGGGGTGTGTTTAGGTCTGGGAGGGCAGTAGCCAATGGCTACTGTCCTTTTGGGTGGCTACACCCTCTTTGTGCCTCCTCCCTGTCGGGAGGGGGGCACATCCCTTATTCTATTGGGGGAATCCTCCACACGCAAGATGGAGGATTTCTAAAAGTAAGGGTCACTTCAGCTCAGGACACCTTAGGGGCTGTCCTGACTGGTGGGTGGCTCCTCCTTGCTTTTCTAATTATCTCCCCCAGCCTTGCCGCCAAAAGTGGGGGCAGTGGCCGGAGGGGCGGGCATCTCCACTAGCTGGGATGCCCTATGGTGCTGTAACAAAAGGGGTGAGCCTTTGAGGCTCACCGCCAGGTGTTACAGTTCCTGCAGGGGGAGGTGAGAAGCACCTCCACCCAGTACAGGCTTTGCTCCTGGCCACAGAGTGACAAAGGCACTCTCCCCATGTGGCCAGCAACATGTCTGGTGTGTGGCAGGCTGGCAGAAACTAGTCAGCCTACACTGGAAATCGGGTATGTTTTCAGGGGGCAAATCTAAGATGCCCTCTGGGTGTATTTTAAAATAAATTGCACACTGGCATCAATGTGCATTTATTGTGCTGAGAAGTTTGATACCAAACTTCCCAGTTTTCAGTGTAGCCATTATGGAACTGTGGAGTTCGTGTTTGACAAACTCCCAGACCATATACTCTTATGGCTACCCTGCACTTACAATGTCCAAGGTTTTGCTTAGACACTGTAGGGGCATAGTGCTCATGCACATATGCCCTCACCTGTGGCATAGTGCACCCTGCCTTAGGGCTGTAAGGCCTGCTAGAGGGGTGACTTACCTATGCCACAGGCAGTGTGAGGTTGGCATGGCACTCTGAGGGGAGTGCCATGTTGACTTAGTCATTTTCTCCCCACCAGCACACACAAGCTGAGAGGCAGTGTCGTTGTGCTGAATGAGGGGTCCCTAGGGTGGCACAAGACATGCTGCAGCCCTTAGAGACCTTTCCTGGCATCAGGGCCCTTGGTACCAGGGGTACCAGTTACAAGGGACTTACCTGAGAGCCAGGGTTGTGCCAATTGTGGAGACAAAGGTACAGTTTGGTGAAAGAACACTGGTGCTGGGTCCTGGTTAGCAGGGTCCCAGCACAATTTCAACTCAACAGCAAAGGCAAAAAGTCAGGGGGTAACCATGCCAAGGAGGCATTTCCTTACAAACCATTACATGCTCAAGTTATTTTTAAGGTGTACAAGTCTCTGGTCCCTAACACTCCCAAACACTCCCAACCCGTTAGGGAAGACAAGGTGCAACCGGGAACAAGATCTTGATGAAACGGAAGACTCAGAGGCAAAAGAATGAGCTCGATCACAAGCCACCTTGTCAAGACCCATATTAACCCATGTGAATTACATCCACAGGACATACTTCTACTTCCATCCCATGGGGTATACTCCCGTCTCAAAGGTTTGTGTAAGATGAGCAAATTGCCTTACCCGTACTGCCTTCTTTAAAGTGGCTACTGGAACCTTTAATCACAATGTGTGGTAGTGCCCCAAGATTCATGTCTACTGGCAACAGATACACACAATAAAGGGTAGGGTCCTGGGAATGCCTATGCACTTATAAACCCCAAGAGGTTCTTACTGGGAAGATGGGGGTGGTTTTAGGTCGACCTGCTGGGGACAAGGTTTTTGATAGCTTAACTCAATATTGAAAAACCATTGGACAAGTAGCTGACTCCTCCCTGGATGAGTCAACTCGGGGTATTGACTTCTAGACTTAAGCGAAAGAACTGGAGTATAAATGAAGAGGCTCCTTTAATAAGCATGAGATGATTTGGGGTCCATGGTGGCAACATGCTCTGCTTCTATAATTCCTTATGTTTTGCGCATGTCACATCCACATCAGGTCACCATTTTCTGCGTTGTCTTTTGAAACCTAAGTCATACTGCTGTGTGTGCAATCTGGACACACATATGGATCGTTGTTAATGGTAAAAACCTAATAAAGCAGATGTTAAAAAAAAAAAAATAAGTCACATCGAAACAGAAGGAAAAAGCCAAAAGGTTTAAAACAAATTAAAAAATCTCAAACAAAACAGGCAAATATGTTTGAAGCAGAAGTTAAAGTCAGCCACACAGACAATGACGAAAAAAATGTGAACGAACAAGATATTACAATGAAGAAAAAAATAATTCTAAAATGCACAGAAAATAGGAAGTTGAAATAATCAAACCGAGAAAAAGACTTAGGCAATCTACCATAAGAGTTTTGCTGAAATGTTGTGAATGAAACCAACGCTTTAAAAAAGGGAAAGAATGAAGCAAAAACAAAACACTAGAAGTAGTGTCAGCCATCCTGGATTGAGGACACGTTAGTGAGGAAAAAAGGATAGTTTACATGAAGGAAAACTACTCAGAGGATGAAGATAAACCCTTGCGATGCATTTCGTTGTACCACGAGGAGCTTAAGAAACCAGAAGGTTTTGGTGCCAAACAGCCAGATGAAAGGCAGGAACTAACAACTCAATATAGACCCTGATTAGGTAGCAGCTCAAGCCTCGTCTTACTTAACTAAACCCTTACTCAACATGTCCCTTGTAGTATGGTGCCCATGTCCTTATTCCAAATCTGTTGGTGGTGACTCCTTGAGACCCACAATGCATCCACTGCCCATTATACAAGGAGATGACTCTGAGGGTCAGCTGTCATGGTTGGTTTCTGCACAGAATGCATAATATAAAGCATGAAAAGGGGCATATTTCACCTCATGACAAAATGATAGTGAGAGCTATAAGGGAAAACAAACAGCAGTGGTATGCAAGGCAGGAGCCTTTACCAAAAAAAGGTAAGTTAATGTGCTGTGTGAAGTAATAGTGTCAAATTAAATGTAATTTTCAGGAGTGAAACTCCTAGATATTGAGCAAATGAAACTACATATAAATCATTAACTACAGTCCCTCATTAGGAGCGATCAGCACTTCATCCTTGGTCATCTTGTAAGTAGTCTGCTGCCAAATTATGCTGCAGTTACCATTGTAGATGGTAATGACATCTATGGATCAGATAGTAAATGGCTGTGTCATTCGTATAAGCATGTACTTTCACAATCAGCACTTCACAGTAAACTGGGTACATAATACCTTAACCGTATCACCATTATTGTAACCATTTTTGAACGTATGTACATAGCAAGGGTCATTGAAGCATTAACCAGCCACAGCCCCATTCAATCCATGACCTCTACTGTATCCACCATGAGCCCCTGACCAAATACCTTTCCAGCCTAACAATTATTGACAATAGTGCTTGCAATATCTCTATAGAGCCAATCAGTTCCAATGACTATTTGTGTGGAAGGCAATCTCTCTAACCAGGGCTGAACACACAGTGTTAAAAATGTTAAGTGTTAAAAATGTCTGAATAACCTTTGAGATACATGAAGACAGTAGTATGACAAACGTCCCTTTTAATGACAACCAAGCTTGGACCATGGAAGGAGGCCTGTGATCCCACATCCATCTTTTGCTAGGGACAGTTAAATTATGGCCAGCAAACCACCCATAACAGAAGCCTTTCCATTCAGAATAGTTGTAATTACCTCATTTAAGGTAACTTCCACCTGTAACCGTCTAGCCTAATGCTCAGGGACACTGAAATCCAACACCATCAAGCAGGAGGTAGACTACTATTCAATTAACAATGCCCTTGTTGAAATATAAATGAGTACTACTCCCTAGATAGTCACAAACTCAAAGATATTGCCCATGACTTTGACCGCTGAGTTTTTAATAGCATAAATGTGAGAATGTCCTAACCTTGCCAAAGAAAGGTGAGGAGCTGCAGCTTACAGCCTGAGCTGTTGACTTTGACACTGGGAAACTAGGTTTGAGTACCAGCTTCAGGTTAAAATCCTGTGATTCTGGGCAGATCACTTAATCTCCCCATGCCTAAACAAAAAATAAAAAAATAAAATTTAAAAAAACCTGACCTTGTATAATGCAAAGAACTCTAATGTACTTGGACCAAGTTTGTGTTATAAAAAAATGCACAAAAAAAATCCTAAAAAATAATAAAAGAAATGACTTGATCTTATCAACACAACAGCCTTAACATATGGTTTCGCTTCGTTCAAAGCTTCAAATATTTGGTGTTGGTCCAGATGCCGATTCTTCACCAAGATGGCTGGAATATCTCAAGTCTCTGCAGTTAAACACAAAACCAATGGTCTAGTTTATAGGCTTGGTAATTATATGCCATAGTGAGGCCCAAAAGGTATGCCATCAATGTTCATATTTATGTGGAAAAATACAACAAATTTGAAGAGCTATACTGGCAAAAATCCGGATTAAAAAAAACAAGCCACAAACAAATGGCAAATTGACTGATCAAAAAAAGTCTCAATATCCATAAGGCAAGAAAGCACAATCCAATACGGTCATAGAATTTATTTCCGAAGAGCATTGTTGCGCCAAGTCTGTAGAGATTTAAAAAAAATATTAATTTAGGGATACTACTCCTGGTGTATGGAACATAATGTCTTTGAATTTTACATTGCCAAATATTCATGAGGACTAGGGAATCCATCAACAGTAGGGTTCCTCTATAAACCTGCTGCATCCTGATCCCGATGATGTATACTATCGGTTTCCAACCAAGTATTTAATATAGAGTTGAAGCTGCCACAAATTACCAGTGGTTACACCCGGCCCATGAGCTTGAATGCAGGACTAATAAAAAAAATTAAAAAAAGGACCATTACAAAAAACCTAGAGTTAGTTCAGAGATGTGACACACAATACTTGTGATAAACCACTGCTCACAACTGTGCGCCCTGGACTTTACCACTTGTACTCATCGAATGAAAATACATACAGTTAGACAGTGTATAGGTGCAGACTATGATCTTGGACAGTCACTGTTTAACCCATTGCTCTGTAAATCTGACCCCTAATGCATCTGTGCTACGTGTGTCATCAGTACTGGATGATGATCAGTACTTCATATGTGAAAATACAGATCAATCATTTGTACTTCCGAGACTTAACAGTTGACCACTATAAATTGACTATCAATTCGGATATCCTCCGTCTGTGAGAGATGCCTAAGGTTATGTACACACTGCTACTCTGCATATGACAGTAAGCGGATTTACTTCGCAGATAAGTAATCTGTTAATGGTGTGTTATAGTGACTATTCCATGGAGATTTATTTCTCGTTCCTGAAAAAGTGATGTTTGATTTTTTTTAAATAAACTGCACCTTAAAAGAAGATACAAAAGAAGCTTAACAAAGTAAACAAAAAAAACCTTTGAGAACCATTCACAAGTACCAAAACATCTGAGTAGCAAGACGCACAATCTGGGCACAAAACATGAATGTTTATTTTAGTTGCTTCTCTTACTGAGATTTCCACTTTACCTAATGACAATGTAAATCCAATGGAGGCATTCACTCCACACACTGTCAAAGACTGTACTACATCCTTTCCCTACCCTCCTATATAGATCACCAATAACGGGCCACAACAGAGTTTGAAGAACTTGATCTGCGTGCGCAGTTTTAAAAAAAAAACCTCTGTTTTGCAATTAAAGTACAGTATAAAAAACAGAAATGTGAAAAGGTTTCTACAGTATAACATTGCACTTTTGAATGCGTAGTAGTTACAGAATTTATTTTAACTAGATTTTCAAAACATTGTTAGAGTGTACTCTCTTTAGAGGACAAATATTTGCCACACAAGCTATGGTGAGCTTGAGTATGCTACATTCCTGATTCTTAATCAAATCATGGGTAGGTACAATGACCTGGAAGGAGAAGTCACTACAATGTCTATAGACATCACAATTCCATACATGGCTACGCATGCTAGCTGAGTAGTGAATTGAGATTAAGAGCAGCTTACCTGGCTCGTTCCCTTGCAGCATCTTCGCGTGCTTTCTCCTTCTCTAAGCGCTGCTGTTCTATTCGAGCTTCTTGTTCCTTTCTCTTGATCTGCAGCTCTTCCACGCGGGCTTGACGCTCAGCCTCAAGAACTCTCTTACGCTCCTGAGTGTAAGGATAGGAAAAAGGAGATAAACAATGTTTGTATACACCGCCAAGTGTAATTGACACTTTAATGGATCATACAGCAAGATGAGCGTGTGGCACAGATACTAAACAAAGTCACAGAACAGACATCATTATCTACAGTAAACTAAGCCTCTTAAAATGCAGAGATTACAATACAAGCTTGACTGCAATTGCCAAATTAAGTCCAGAGATGCCATAGTCAAGCACTGTCTGAGGGCTGAAACAATTAAATGAACCTACGTGCGCCAAGAGAAATGGTCTTGTTGATGCTGAACTGAAATGACAACCTCAGAGCGTAGCCAATCCCATTTTCTGGCACAAATTTATCATTACAATTCAGAAGCCTGCAAGATTCAACCACCAATTTATTTCACTACTACAGCTTCAAGATGCAGGCAATTTTAATTAGCAATATCTTACTTCATCAAGTTAGAGACCCATCTGTCCGGGTATAAATGTAAGACTTGGTCAATAGAGATTAACAATAACGCATTGAGATAAAGCACTAAACAAAATATAAAGCTACACTGCAACTCCAATTTGAATCCAATTATGATAACAAAGCATTTTGTTTTAATGCAAAACATAAGGTCAAATTATCGAAGGAAAATGTTACTTGCGCAGTAGACATCTGTTCGTGACACATAGTGCCGTAGATTCACATGCTTTGCATAAGTCCCCAGTGTATATACATATGTATAATATTAGTAAAATAACTCCATTACAACAACCACAGGCTTGGGGGGAGGAGGGAGGTCACGTGTGAATCTACAGCACGACATGCCACAAACTGTTGTCTACTGGGTAAGTAACATTTTCTATTTAAAGGCATGTGTGGCTGTAGATACACATGCTTTGCACAGACTGTAAAGCAGTCCCCCTCCAAGTAAGCAGTAGCTTGAAAAAGTGCCCTGAGCACTGCCTGGCTAACATTTGCTTGTTGGTGAGCTAAAACATCTACACAATAGTGTTTAGTGAATGTGGGTGGTGTAGACCAAGTAGGAGCTTTACAAATATCTGCTATTGGAATTTTTTCTAAAGAGAGACATAGAAGCACCTTTTTCTTCTGGTACAATGTGCTCTAGGAGCTGTAGGTAATTGTCTTTTAGCTTTAAGATAACAAGTTTGAGTACACTTGACTATCCATCTAGCTATCCCAGTTTTTGAAATTGGATTGCTTTATGAGGTGTTGAAAATTCTGCAAAAAGCATTTTAGATTTACTAAAATGTTTCGTCCTATCAATGTTATACATAAGACATCTAGTGTGTGCAGAGGTCTTTCAGCAACTGAGTCTGGCCGTGGGACAAAAACATGTAAGTCAACTGTTTTGTTAATGTGAAATAGTGAAGCTACTTTTGGGAGAAATTTAGGGTTTGTCCTAAGGGGTATTCTATCTTTATAAACTTGAAAGAAACGTTCTTCTAAAGTGAAAGCTTGTATTTTCACTTACACGTCTTAGGGAAGTGATAGCCACTAAAAAGACAACTTTCCATGAAAGAAATTTGTAAAGAGCAGGAGTGCATGGGTTAAAAAGGTGGACCCATGAGTCTAGTAAGGACAACAATAACACTGGGTGGAATTAATCTAAAGGTATTCCATAAAGGCTTTGATTACTGGAATTCTGTTTTGGAGGTAAGCAGCTATAGCTGCTAAATGAAGTCTAATAGAGGAGTATGCTGAATCTACCTTTTGTAAATGTAACAGGTAACAATGTGTACTAATGCTCTGAGTGGAGCAATGTTTTTTGATTGACAGTAGCAAACAAAACATTTCCATTTTGTAGCATAGCACTGTCTAGTTGTAGGGTTACGTGCTTCTCTAAGAATGTCGATACATTCAGAGGGGAGTTGTAAATAGCCAAAATCTAGGACTTCAGGAGCCATAATCCAAGTTTGAGTGTTTTGGGTTCTGGATATCTGATTTGACCTCGTTTTTGAGTCAGAAGGTCTGGTCTGTTGGGGAGTTTCTGGTGGGGAACCACAGAAAGATCCAACAGTGTTGTGTTCCAAGGCTGACGTGCCGATATGGGAGATACAAGGATCGTGGTGAGTGATGTTTGTCTCAGTTTGCGAACCAGAAATAGAATGAGTGGGAAAGGCGGAAAAGCGTAAGCAAATATCCCTGACCAATTCATTCATAGAGCATTGCCCTTGGACTGAGGGTGTGGCTATATAGACGCAACGCTTTGGCATTTTGATTTTTCTGTGGTGGAGAAAAGGTCTATTTTTGGTGTTCCCCACTGGTGAAAGCATTGGTGAAGTACTTGTGGATAAAGTTCTCTTTCGTGGTCTTGCTGCTGCATCCTGCTTAGGAGGTTTGGTTGTCCATTCCTGGGAGATATTCTGCCAGTAAGTAAATGTGCCAAGTTGTCTGAGCATGAAGGGACCATTGAGACTAGTGTGTTCCACCCCCACCCCCGTTTCTGCAGATAATACATGGTTGTCATGTTGTCTGGACGGACTAGAACCACCTTGTGAGAGAGTTGTGGCAGAAATGCTTTGAGTCCTAGAACAACTTCTAGTAGCTCCAAGTAATGATGTGATAAGTTTGTTGACAGGGATCCCATCTGCCTTGTATTGTAAGGTTGTTGAGGTGAGCTCTCCAACCTATCTGTGATGCATCTGTAGTGAGTGAGCTGAGGCACAGGGTCCTGAAAGGGCCTCCTCTTGGAAAGGTTTGTGGGCTTCCACCACTGCAGAGAGCGGTGAGTCTGGCTAGATCCTGGAGATGATCCTGTGACTGAGACCACTGATGATCCAGACACTGCTGCAATGGACGCATGTGTAGTTTGGCATGAGGAACAATGGCAATGCAGGAAGCCATAATTCCTAATAGCTGCATCACTAGTCTCACTGTATAAGTGTGGTTCTCCTGTAATTGAGACAGAAGAGTTTGGAAAGCTTGTATCTGGGCTGGGTTTTCAATATGCCAACCCTGAGTGAGTATTGAGAATTGCTCCCAAATAAAGCTGTATCTGTGAGGGTTGGAGATGGGATTTGAGAAAGATGACTGTAAATCCAAGAGTATGCAGGTCTACTGTGTACGGAGTATGATTGTGACATTGTTGGATGGTATTGGCTTTGATAAGCCAATCATCCAAGCATGGGAAGACATGAATATGCTGTCTTCAGAAGAATGCTGCAACTACTGCTAGACATTTTATGCTTCCCCTGGGAGCAGTTGCTACCCCGAATGGTAAGACCTTGAACTGATTGTGTTTTCCCGCAATAACAAATCTAAGGTATTTGCGATGTGCTGGATGTATGGGGATGTGAAAATAAGCATCTATGAGATCTAAGGCTGTCATGAAATCTCCTTGCTGTAATAGGGGAATAACATCTTGCAGAGTGACCATATGTAAATGCCCTGAGAGGATTGATGGACGTTCCTTATCATTGAACCAAACTGTGGTTTCAAAATAAAAAGATTTTCTATGAGGAACGTGAAATATTGATGTGCCTTATTCACCAACGAATTCTTCATACTTTGGACTTTACTGTTTATGCATTACTGCTCTGTACGCTGTGTGCTGTGGTCTTTTTTGTTCAATGCTCTGAGAGGATGTATAGGTTGAGAGGTTTGAGATCCAGAATTGGTGACCCATCTTTCTTTGATATAAGGAAGTATAGGGAACATACTCATAACCTGTGTTAACACAAGGGAACCAGTTCTAAAGCCCCTTTGAGAAGAAGGGATTGTACCTCTTCTTTCAAAAGAGTGAAATGGTCATGAGAAAGTTTGTGAGCACGAGGGGGAATATTTGGTGGAGTGCAGGTGAGTTCTAGACAGTAACCATGTTGGATAATTGATAGAGCCCATTGATCTGTTGTGATACTGGACCACTGGGGATAGAAATGCGCTAGTCTTTCCCCTACTGGAGAGGTGTGTGCTGGAGGAATCTGTAAGTAGTCACTGGCATGAGTTTGAGGCAGAACCTCTAAAGGTGGATGCCTTACCTCTACCTTTATTATTTAAGCCCTTGTAAGAGCTTCTGAAGGAACCTCTGTTGTAGATGTGTGTTCCCTGTTTGGTCTGGGATGTGGAAGGCTCAGTGGATGATCTTTTGAAACCCCCCCCCCTATATTGTGGCCTACGAAAATTATCTCTACTTGGTGTGGTTAGTAGGGCTCCCATAGCTTTAGCTGTC
The DNA here is from genome assembly GCF_031143425.1 of Pleurodeles waltl. Lineage (NCBI taxonomy): Eukaryota > Metazoa > Chordata > Amphibia > Caudata > Salamandridae > Pleurodeles > Pleurodeles waltl. Next base: position 156,597,282 of record NC_090440.1, on the reverse strand, counting down.
TCTGAATCTTTTTTCAGCTTGTCTATAGTGGTGTCAACTTCTGGACCAAACAAGTGTTCTTTATTGAAAGGCATTTTGAGAACTGCTTGTTGTATTTCTGGCTTGAAGCCTGAGCATCTCAGCCAAGCATGCCTTCTTATAATAACACTGATGTTTACACCACATGCCACAGCATCCGCTGCATCAATGGCACATCTAATGGAATTGTGTGAGATGGCCTGCCCTTCTCAGACTATCTCCTGTCCCCTTTTCCGATGTTCCTCTGGACGGTACTGAAGCAGCTCCTCCATCTTGTCCCAGTGGGCCCTATCATATCTTGCCAGCAAATCCTGCAAATTAGCAATTTGTTTCTGATTAGCAGCTTGTGCAGCTACTCTTTTCCCTGCTGCATCAAGTTTCTTGCTCTTCTTCTCAGGAGAAGGAGCATCTCCTGTGGATTGACTATTAGCACGTTTCCATGCTGTGCTTACAACTATACCACCCTTCTAGAGAAAATTGTAGCACTATGACAGATGTACGAGATTGTGGTGGTGGAGGTGTAAGAGGAAGTATAGGAGAGTGAGGTGGAGAAGGCTGAGGGTGAACTGGAGCCTTGTCTTTGTCCTTGGAGACCTTTTTTTTTTTTTAGGAGAAAGAGCAGTGTCCAATGTCTCTTGGAAAGTAAGTCTCCTTTTAATTGGAACAGGGGGAGAAGCAATTATTTTCCCTGTTCTCTTTTGTATGTGGAGTTGGCACAGATGAGCGTCCATTACGTCCAGAAATGGCTCTATTGGTGAAGCTGCTCCAGATCAAAGAGTGGAGTCTTTCCGAATGGAAGCGTCAAATGGAAGGTTTTGGCTCCAAAGCGATGTCAAAGGCTTCTTTCTCGGAGCTGAAATGCTCTGATAGAAAATTTGACTCTATCCAGAGACTGTGTGGGATGCTGTTGGGTCTGTGGTCGATGCTGAATATGTCTTAGCATTAGCAATTTTCAGTACTGATCTGGAGGACAGGACATCAGAATGTAACTTTCGGATCTGACCATGGCCCGAAGGCAGGGGTAGACTGATGACCAGTTTAAATGGCTTTTTCAAAGTCTCTAGATTTGGAAGTTGTGGATGGAGTACATGTTGTGCCGCGGTGAGTGGCTGACTTTCGATGTCAGATTCAATGTCTGACTCGGAATATCCAACAGAAAAGGTTGCCTGATGTCAGACTTCCTCCTGTGCATGCTCCTCTCCGAAAATGTTGGGAGTGTCGTCGCATCTCCAACTGACACGCTTTACGGTGTCGGAGAGTCTTCTTAAATCGAAAAGACCTGTAGGCATTGCAGTTCTCTTCTTTATGTTCCGGGGACAAGCACAAGTTACACACTAGATGTTGATCTGTGTATGGAAATGTGGAACAGCATCGAGGACAGAACCTAAATGGAGTCCGTTCCATCAGCCCTGCATATTCTGACAGCACGTGAAGGAGTAGGCCTAAGAAGGGCGTCAATGCCCCAAAGTGCAGAGAATCAACTCCCTAGGCAGGAATTCGGTTTGAGTATGTTAAGTTTGGAAAAAGCGATCTAAATACTATACCGATGCTGAAAGAAAGACAGAAGGGAAGAGTTTGGGATAGACTGAGCCGAGGAATACCGGAGAGAGAGGAAACACATCTGAACCCAATGGCGGAGAGAAAACAATCTAACAAAGGACCTGCCCATGCTCAGTATCACAGAGAGGAGGAGTCACTCGATCTCATGACTCAAAAAGATTCTTCGAACAAAAACAACTTGCAACAGTCTGAATCCAACACTAGATGACAGAGTTATGCAAAGTATGTGTATCTACAGCCACACATGCCATCGAACAGATTGTTTCAAACGAGGAAACTTCCTAACGAGTACAGTAAATACAACTAATGCAGTTTATCAGTATACTTACAGATCTGTTATTTTCTAATGGAATTTGGCAACCAAGAGAGAAATATATACAGGTAAGAGTAAAGCACATTATAGGAGGAACAGCGGCGACGAGTTATACCCAGAGGCACTGGAAATATTTTACAGTTGAAGACCAAATTATGTAGCACCACTGGCTAAAATAGGCAGCAAGGAAAGGCACATTGGGTGGAATTAGACAGCACCTTATGTAGCAGTGTTATTTTGCTGTTTGGTCAACACAAACTGATAGCAAAGGGACACCAAAACTATACAAAAATATATAATGTTTATAATGTATACAACATTCCTTAAGAAAGAAAATACTATTGCAGCTATTATTCACCAACAAATAATATTTTTTTCTTTTTTAATAACTTTTTACTGTCATTTTCAAAATCTAAAGTACGTTTCTTCCTTCAACTGTACCTCTCATCCCTTCTCCCCCACTTGCACATTAACTTCATCCAGACAGCCTGCATCTGATTGCATAGGGCGTGCTGGGGCATGAATATCTATTCCCATTTAGCAACAGGGACCCTCACTCCTCCTTGGGTTCCATATTCTTCTCAAGTTTAAGGGGCAAAACTGGGCTTTGCAAATCAGCTCCTCTGTCCTCCTATTCCACTCAAGGTTTGATTCCCGTTCCACAGCGTGGGCATAGTGGGACCCCCCCCCACCACTTGACAAGGACTCCTCATGCAACCGTTAGGGATATATTACAGAAGAGCAATGTGCATCTTTCCAGTGTTTGCTCAGCCCATATACCAAACATGACCAGGTGGGGCGTGAGATGTAGCTGTACCTCTGTCACTTCTGACCGTCTCTCTCCCACTCGCTCTCAATACTTTTACACTGCCGGGCACTCCCATATGGTATGCAGTAGAATACCTCTCCGGCTAGAGCCCATCAGGCACAAATCACTGGCGCTTCAGGGACAGGGGGTAGTATTAGGCCTGCAGCTCAGGGAAGGGGATCAGCTGTTGCTCTCTCCAGATGTCCCCAACTACCAAGATACCCAATATGTCCCATTTCATGAATCCTTAAATCTCCGAAGCTATTTTAGGGCCTCCGAGTCAGACAGCTGTGTTGTCATTGATATTTTCCCCTGCCAGCCCATGGCTTGCTCCAACCTTCTCCATGTGTCCATCACTATGGCCGTTGGTGATGGGACCACTCGAGGCCTACTCCTCCAGTATAAATTTCAGAGATAGCCTAACGGGTCCATGGCTCACGCCGGTCTGAGAAGACCGAGTCATTGACTGCCACCAGCTGAGCTGCCCAGTAATATAGAGGCAGGATTGTGAGAGCAATGCCCCGTCTTATGTCTTCCCGGTCAGCATCGCCAGGGAACCTGTGGGGCCCTCTGTCCCATATTAGCATTCTGGTGACTTTATCTACCTGGTGGAAGAACCTGTCCAGGCAGCGTAGGGTGCATTTTGGAGGGAGTATAGAAATTTGGGCAAGTAAATCATTTTGTACAGTACTGCTTTACCCAGTAATGACAAAAGGAACACTCCACTAGTGGCCCAAGTCTTGCTTCTATGCCTCCTGGATTCTCCTCACGTTCTCTCTGAAAAAACAGTTCCTGATTTGTCATGATATATGTATCCTAGAACTTGGAAGCCCACTAGCTCTCACCACACCGGAATTGTCCAGGGTGTGGGGGGTGCCAATTCATCAGTAAATAGGCCACCCATTTACTCCAGTTGATACGGAGCTCTTTGTATGTGTCAAAGACCCTCCGAATCTTCAACACACATGGGAACGACTGGCCCGGATCTTCCAGATATAAAAGGATGTCACCAGCTTATAAAGAGATTACATCTTTCCAGTCTGGGTCCCAGAGCCTGTCCTAAATTTGTGCACAGCTGCGAATCCAGTTAACAAGTGGCTTGAGAGCCACAGCAAATAGCAGCAGGGACAGTGGATATCACTGCCTAGTGCCCCTCTCTGTCAATATTTCTTCTGACAGCATGCCATTGACCTGCACCCTAGCCACAAGGTCTATATAAAGGAATTTGCCACACCCTAGGAAACTTCGACCAAACCCCATTTTCTCCAGTACCACCATCAGGTACGTCCATTTCATTGAATGAAATCCTCTTTTGCGTCTAGCGATACAAGCACCTCCTGTTCCCGGATTCTCTTGCTGTGAGCCAAGCAGCCAAACAGGCACATGCATTGGTGTTGCAATGCTCTATGTGACATGGAGCCCGACTGTTCAGCTGCCAATGGGGATTCCACTACTTACGGCATGCAGTTCTCAAGGATGTCAGCCAGCACCTATACTTCTGTGCTTAGCAGAGAGATGGGCCAGTACCGTGTGCAATCTCAGTTTGGTTTCCCTGCCTTGTATATGGTAATTATCAGAGCCCAGCACAGGCTGTCTGGTAGTTTTCTCCCGCCTAGAGCTCCTAAACAGTACCCTCAGTTTGGATATCACCTGCGCTAAGGAGGCACTTGAAGAATTCAGGCAGAAAGTCGTTAGGACCTAGTGCCTTGCCATTCTTGAAATGGGTCAGGGTCTCCGCAGTCTAGAAGTCTGATAACTCAGCCTCAAGTGTTTCACTAGCCTCGTCTCCCAGAGAGAAAGTGAGGAAGTCCCGGATAAATTCTAACAATCCCTCTCCATCGGAGGCGGTGCACTAGAGATACATGTCCCACAGTTTTGCTGCGATCTTCTGGGCTATGCTCGTTGGCATTGCCACCATCACTCCATCCCTCCTATTATGTCTGGATATCCATTTCTGCCCTTCTTCCTGCTTCGCTAGCCACACCAGGAGTTTCCCCGCCTGTCTCCAAACTCAGACCAGCCCTTGTTTGGCACAGAAGCAGGCCTTTGCTTTCTGTTGTCAGGGTTCTGTCGTCTTCTTGGATCTTTTTCAATGCTAATAGCCAATTCCAGTGTATGCCAATTTGTGATCGCAGCCTCTTCTTGTACCAAGTTTGTCTCCAATACCCAGAATTCCTGCCCCCTCTTCTTTTTTCCCCCCACCACGTGGGAAATCAAAATTTCCCTCGGATCACAGTTTTGTATGCTTCGCACATTACCACCCCCAATTCCACCTATACCTTTTTGTTGTCAATGCAGCTTTTGGATACCTCTGTTAAATTTGTTCTGGTGTCCAATCCACAAGAATCTGTGGTTCTAGGCACCATCCTGTCCTCAGAGTCTCCTGGTATCTTTATCACAGGGAAGTGGTCGGAGATGCCTCTGGACAGGTACCAGGTGTCACCGTACCAGTCAACTTGATGCTGTGGAACCAGGAGGCAATCCAGCCTAGATAGCGACGCATGGCGTAGGCGTCATATGAGTTTTGTTGTCAGTCTGAATGTTGGACCTGTCACAGGCTCACCACCCCCAGCAAACTCAAAAAGGTTGCTAAGCGTGCATCGTCCTTGTGCAAAGTCTGCGTCTGTGTTATCCTGTCTGACCCACTGTGCAGTGAGGCTGAGGTCATCCCCAATAATTGTCAAAGCGTCCTGCTTGGTAAACAGCCATTCACCCATTTTTGCCAGTCAGATCTGTCTGCAGCCCCAGTTTGGGAGGGGAGTGATGGAAGAGGGGGCCATGACAATGTGGTTAGAGGCAGCCCGTTCCAAGTGCCCGATATAGCGGCACAACATCCATCCTGCATCGCCCACATCTATTGAAGGGAATGTTTTTACATATCAGAATACCGCCCCCCTGAAGCCCGATGAGAAGCCCATGTACAGTGTCATTGTGTATTTCCCCCAACCGAAGAACCCACATTTGTTCCCTACTAAGTGTGTCTCTTGCATCAGGACTAGTCAGGGTCGTTTCAGGATATACATTTTGCCACAAGACCATTTTTTAATACTATTGCCATGACCATTAACATTCCATGAGAAAACTCCCTACCCTCATGGTATGAATACCCAGTTGCCCTATCCCGGGAGTCTCACCGACAGCCACTTGGTTTCTGCCCATTCCCAAATTGTCCTTGACTGCCTCTGTCTGGTCTTACAACGTGTCCCCTCCTTAACAGTATGAACAACCCCCCTTCTCCGCATCCTTCTAACCACCCCTCCCTTCTCCGCATCCTTCTACTAACCACCCCACCAATGCTCAAGATGTCTGTAGTCCCTCTCCTTTGCAACAGTTGGCCCAGCCTGCCCATGAATCTCAGTGCTAGCTGTGTGTGGTGGGGCAGGCCATGGTGCCACAGGAACTGCAGATCCCCTCAGATGTCTGCTGCAATGGGGGTGGAGGGGGATCCCCTGGCTGCCTCCCATCATCATGCTTATTCCTTCGTCGCTACAATCTCCCTGCCTGCGCTTGTTTTGTTCATGTCCAGGTCGTCTAGTCTGGTGCCCACATACCAAGCTTGGTTGCTATGGAACTCTGCCACCACCTGGGCTCTCTCTGACTGAGTGTGTTTTTGTAGGGGTAGATCTATATCTATTTCGGCGCCCTCTCTTGGGTTTCTATTTTTTTACCCAACCCTCAGCTCCATTTCCATTAGAATGTCTTGTTGTATGGACCCCAGCCAGTCCCATACCTCCTCGGCATTTCCCAAAAAGAGGAAGCCCGCAGTGTCTGTTATATGGTTCAGTTGTCACAGATGTTTCTTTACCGCTAGGTAGATCTCTCTCTGTTTCTGGACCTTCACAGGACTTTTACTGGGTACTTGTTAACAGTCCCTACATCTAGCTTCCATGGCCCATGGGCCCTGGCTACTTGTAAGACGTGGTTCCAAAAGGTGAGGAGCCGTACCACCATCACTCTTGACGGAGCTCAAGAGGGCTGGGACCTACTGGCACCCAGTGTGCCTGCTCCACATTGTATAGTTTCGAGTGTCACCCCAATAACACCACGGAGCCCAGCCAGTACTCCATTTACAGCTCAGGTGATGGACCTTCTGCCCATTCGGGGACTCCCACTATCCGGATGTCATTGCGATGTGAGCGGCCTTCTAAATCCATGAACTTTGCTGCCAAATCCATTGTGTCAGTTTCCAATTTCTCAAGCCGGCTCTGGGGTACCGCCACTGTGGGTGTTACCTGCGTTATATTCTGTTATGCAGCCCCAACCCCCTCCACCAAGTTTCTGTGGTCTGCCTGTCCACCTCTGTGTCACTGTCTCTATCTTATGATCCAGGGAGGACTTGGTGCCCTTGATGGCTGCCAGGATGGCCACGGAGTGGGCTTCCAAGCTCTGGTCCACGGCCTCCGGCAGGTCGTCACACAGGCCCGCCTGCCTCTGCAGGCAGTCCCCCTGGTGACATTGTTTCTGACCCTTCGCTCAACACATCCGTACCTTCAGGCTCCCAGAGCATTCGGTGGGGTGTAGTCGGGCCCAAGTGGTGTCACTGGACCTGATTGTACCTCCTGGGCCCAGACTCTGGGCTGGGTTGTCTCCCTCATCACCGTCTGATTCTTCTTTCCACAGCACTGGAGAGCCTTAGTTCCTAGGGGGGGGTCATGGATCAGGGCAACCCTTCTGCAAACACCCCCAGAGCCCGTGTCACACCCCATCCACTTAGGTTCCCAGACAGCTCTCTGAATGCAGCCCCAGATGGCTCCCTGAATGTAGCCACAGAGGGAACACCGATCGGAGGCCTGCACTGGCACCAAGGCCAAATGCCCCAGCTGCCACAAGACACAAGCATCTTCCTTACCCTCTCACTTCACTCACGGGGGTGTCTGGCTTAGTTGTGGCACCAGAGATCCTGGGTGCCTGTCTCACCCCTTCTACTCAGGGTGTTGCAGCCGCCACGGTCACTCCTTGGCCCCTCTGTCCTTTCTTGGGTCATAAGTCTTCTGATTGGCCCTCCTCCACTTGTGGCCCAGTCTCCGGCTCTCGCCGCTGTGAGGGCTTGGCACTTCTCCAGGGGCTACCTCCTCAGGCCCACCGAAGGCCCACTGTCCTCTGTGGACCCCTGGGAGGCCTCCCGGACCATGGCCTCCACCAGCTGCCACTGCTTAGCTACTAAGTTCGGTCTTGGTGGGCCATCACCATCTTGTTCTACCGGCTTCCCAGCATTCGCTGCTGTTCTCGTTCTACTGTGGCCTCACAAAATTAAACATTGCTGCTTGCACCGCGTAGTAAAAGGTGTGCCTTTTGTACTCTAGTATCCTAAGTGTTTTAGATCCGGCCTTCAGTTTTAGTTTTATTCCATGGGTACACCCTGGACCTCTTACAGAATATTTTTTTATATTTTTTATGTTTAATATAAGTGTCTCGCTAGGAGGCCACCTAAGCTACAAGACAACGTCCCTTACAAAGAGAAATAAGTCAGGGCCGGCAATTCAGCAAAATTACTTCCTAAATCACAATTTAGGAACACAAATCACAGTTTGAGTGGAAGGTGACCCACAGTAGAATCTTGAAATCAGATGCAGAGGTTCAATATAGACAAGTCATCATAAAAAGAACAGCACACACAGATGGTATTACAAACCAATTTAGATTAAGATGTCTGCAGGAATACACTTAGACGCTGGACGGGATGATTTGTTTCATAAATGATGTGTCTGCCATAAGGTAAATCAGTATTCAAATGGAATATGTGGTGTGGGAAATAAACAAGCCAATTATACTTGAAGATGCATTTGTTATGTTGTGTGATGATGCTGAGGGCCGTCTACAGATTTTGGTATCTTATGTAACCAGGCCTTGATAAGGGCAAGTCTGGTTGTTGCCAGTTGGTGGAGTAAAGAGTAAAGCCCATGGATTCAATGGTTGCACTAGGATTTGGAAAATATTTCCACTGGAATAGAATAGGTGCTCCCTAAAGTGGTTCGGTATAGAGACTCAAGTTCAAATGCAGCTCCTTTTAAAAACAAATTAATTTATATAATTAATTTTTATCACCTCTAAAGCACACAATTGCTTGTGAAGGTGTCCTGGTGGTAGCCAAAATAAAGGGCCAAGATACTATTACAGCAGCACTAAATTTGAGGGTCAATAGCCACGCCTTCAGCTTTTTCCTAAAAATCATGTAATTGTTGGCTTAGTGGAGATCTAGCAGAAGGGAAATCCATGTGATGGGCACTTAAGATAATAAACAGCCTTTTTGAGGCTGCCTCCTAATCCTCTGAATGGTTAGAGAATGCACAGAGGACAAGCTAAGAGACCATATGGAAGTGTACGAAGTAAAACATTAAAGAAAGAATAAGGAGCAAATCTTGTGAAGAATTTTAATGCAAACAGAAAGGCAATAAAAGACTCCATGCTTGTAGATTGACACCCTATGCAGCCTTCAAAAGTGTCTAGATATATTTGATCTAAGAGGATGTTTAGCAATACAAGAGCTTTTGAATTTCTGACTATTTGAAGATGATGCACTGTACAGAGAGGTAAAGCTCAATACAACTATACGTGTATGGACTGTATCATGACAGTTTTATATAAGTAGTTACAGATTAGCCAGTGTCCAAAGGAAGAGTGTTTTTTATTTTGCTTATGACTTTAGCGGAGTTCCACAATTCATCACAAAACTTACAAAAAGAAAAAAGTTTATCCACCTCATCTCTTCCCTGGAAAGTTTCAGTGTGATTCTCCAATCTGGAGCCAAGACAAAGGGGGGAGGTTTGGGGGTCCATAAACACGTTTTTCCCCATGCAATTTCCATAAGGAAATTAGCCAACGATAAAGAACAGCTGAAAAGAATGACACCAAATACGGCAGAAAGATAGAGCTTTCTCAGGAAGTGTGCTTATTATAGAAATTTCTTTAAACCAGATTGGAGAAATTAATGTAAAAAGAATAGAGCTCTCTGGTGTCACGGGCCTCAAGCAAGAGTCCTGCAGGAAAATAAAGTGTTCCGACTAGTTGATCCCATGGTGACTGTCAGTCAACAACAAGAAGAAATGCTGCATTCGTCATTACAGGACTTGTGAACTCGGGCTTTGAGTCCTCAAAATATCATTTAAAACAGTATAGTGGCAGGGTAAGGTTCTCTGAGCCCCTAGCCCGTGCACAGTGTTGTTATCAATGGAAACATGGCCCTAACTATAACTACCCAGTGGGTCAGCACATATATATAAGAAATAATGCTTAAAGTGGTAATTTAATTGGATTAAATTCTAAAACCTTAATTTATGGAAAATACAAAAAAAGCAGGACTAAAAACAATAGTTAAAGTGACGTTATAGTTAGGTGCTAGAAACAGACAATAGCTTACTTTAAAAATAAAGAAACAGAAATACCTCAGTGATAGTCACTACACCTCTATCACGCACTGCTTATGACATCACATATTACATCACACGACATTGCAAATGACTTAACACTGATGAGATTACTAACGAGATCATTCAATAATTCAGTGCATGATGCAAGCACAAGTTATTATCAATTAATTAAATTATAACTAGTGTTTTCCAAAGATTTTTGGCATTTTTAGCATTAGCACATGGCTGAAACCTATCACACCATTTTAATCTTTTTCTGTGAATTTCAGGTCTTAGAACATTACCCAACCTAAATATATAAGATCACTTAAAACAATTATTTTTAGTGAATTTCTGTTTTTTAAAAATCATATTCTGCACTGGACCAATAGCAAACCCTTCACAAGCAGCCAAACCCCCCAATGCGCATGGACTTTGGTCCTGTGTGCCAAGCCCTGCACCCAACCCCTGCCTGTGCTCAACCTCTACTGTGCATGGCCTTTGACTGTGCACAGCGGGGATCAGCTGCAGGGCCGTGCCTTTAGCCAAAACCAGCTCCCAATCACCTGCATACTGCCAGCACTTGCTGTGCATGCTCAACCAGTACTCATGCCGTTTCCCCGCCAATGTTTTTCTTGTACCGTGAAACCAGTCATACAAGCTTCCAATCCTTGGTACGGAGTCACGCAAGCTTCTTTGTGGAAGTTTGCACACAAAAAAACACGTCACTATGGGGGTTGAAGCATAGGCAGCGTGTCCAAAAGAGCCTGGGGTTCAGATTCTCGCACCCTTGCCATGCACTGCTAATTACTTTATACTACTCATGACGTGTTCTATAACATTAATGATAACATCACGGTAGCCCCTGAAATTACGTCATTGATGACAACACAATAGATGGCGTGACACAAGTTATAGTTACTTTAGGAGTTGCGTTATAGTTACCTGGAAGAACTGTAACTGGTGAATTTCAGTGGTTTTGTTAGTTTAAACAGTATGCTTTAGCTAACATTTTCACAAACCTATAACTAACATTTTCACCTACCTATAACGTCCCTCTAACCTTTGTTTTTTAAAGTGAATATATATAATATATATGCATTCCACTAAAAATGGCACAAGGCACTCCTACGAAGTAATTAAAGGTGTTTACTCAGCGATCTGTTTTGCCTTAAACAGTATTCTCAACTGCAGGCCCAATTTCCTGTCCAAAATAAAGAGTGCATCCTAGTGGGGCGATAAATTAATCAAAGACTACACAGGTACTTTGAGACCGACATCATCGATTGATCCCTGATTAATAAACAACACATATATTTACAATACCATACTGATGTGTATTACTTGATTTTGGAGTTTCCCGAAATTAAGATGGACAAATACCTGTTTCCTTCATTTTTGATTGACAGATCACGTCCGTTATGATATGTAATCCATATCAAGATGGGCATTTACCAGTAAAGCTAGAGCAAACTTGATTGTAATGTGCCCATTCTATCTATAGGCATAATTATCTACCTCAGGAATATGCAGCTGCAAACAATCGAACACTAGATGGACGAACTCCCAGTTACACGGGTTCCCATAAAATTACTTATAACAACAATTATAATTCTATTACATAGGAATTAGAATGTTAAAATGTAGTTGTGATACTTTCACCCTAATGATCTTGCTTTAAGGTTTAAGATCCACATTGACTTTTCATGTATTTTGAAACTATCTAGGTATTTTATAATATGTGGCCATTGATGGTCATGTTGGACCGTACATAATTATGTACTTTGCAATTGAAATTGTTATTCATAACCTCGCAGCAGTTTATGAAAAGATTCAGTCAAGAGCCAGCCAAGATGGATGAATAGAGGTGCCTTGCTGAAGTTCCCAGCGTGAACAGGCATAATCCTGCGGCAGCCTGCGTTCCTGATCTACGCGCGCCCCAGAAATCAGAGCGCCTATACCCGCTGCTACCTAGGGTGCCAATGAGCTGATTCCTGGACTCCTGCGATGACTAGCAGTGGGGGGAAAACAAGCAGCTGCTGCGGCCTAGCGGTCCTGAGTGTCAACGGGAGACAGCAAGGCACAAGTGCTGCTGGGACTAAAGACTGCCGGCGAGTTGGTGACCAGGTGGTATCTGGGACTCGCTGTTGAGCATGTGTAGGGGGGCTGGAGGACACAGATGCGTCAGACAATAGTAGCATTTCTCCTCCTCACCCCAGCCAGCTACTGGGGCAAAAACTGAGCCGACTGACAGATGGAAAAGGTAGTTGTGGGTCCTTGGCCTACGAATGAACCCCAGCTCTGTGGTGGTGATGAGGGAAGTGGTGCCTCCCCGAGTGATGTCTGGGTGGAATCTATCTTTACAGATTGGGTCCTTGATGTGGGTGGTCCCCGGCGCTGCCTACATGATGTGTAAGGGGAAGGAAGTTAAGACTGCGCAGTTGAACAAAATAGATCAATACACCATGCCCAGTTGTGCCCCACGGGAGACAGGGCAAGGTGAGCGGTCGAACCCAGAGCCTGGGGACCAGGCATTAACCACAGCAGAGATCCTGGCCACTCTAAAGGGGAACAGGGAAGCACTAGGGAATAAAATGGACTCCATGGCCATCGAGATCAACCTCCTCCAATTAAACCTCTACAGTTGCTGACTGAGTTACCAATGCTGAGGAACACATCACCAGCCTCAAAAAGGACATCAAAATTACTTCAGGCCACTGTGGTGGTCCTAAAAAGCAGTGCAACACAAATGAAGGCGGGTACGGAGGATGGGGAGCGGCCCACCAGGAGGAACAATATATGCCTCATTGGTTTCCTGGACTGCACGGAGAGCACCTCTGTCAAACTAATCCTAGAGGACTGAATTATCAACACACTTAAACTTAGGCACCTCTTCAACTTCTTCACGACTGAGTGAGCACACAGGGCGCTGGCAGCGGAGACAAGTCCGGGGATGCCCTCTAGGGCCCTAACAGCCTGCTTTATTTTTGTTTTAACTACAGAGTCCGAGATGCTATTCTACATGTGCATTCACACAGTCCCCCACGCTATGAGGACAAGCAGATACTCATCTTCCAGAACTATAGGAGAAAGGTCCAGGAGCTACGAAAGAATTTCATGCCGATCAAAAAAATGCATAGAGGACATAATATTAAATACAGATTGGTGTTTCCTGCAAAGCTCAGGGTCCAGTAAGATGGAGCTCCTTGTTATGATATTGTGCTATTAACTTCACTCCTGGGAAAGATTGAGTACACTAACCTACACTGGGCTTGTGATTCAAGGAGGGCTTGAAAACTCGGAAAGTGTCCACACCTAAAGTTGTTTTAGTTATCTAGAGAGTTGGTGGGAACGGGAAGGCTGGGAGTTTTGGTGCTCCTTTAGCCAGTGGTTGCATCAGTAGGGGTATGGTACGGTCTGCCTGTGTGAGCCTTAGGGTAGAGACTTCAAAGGTAATGCTGCATTTTGTTGCTTTATTTTGTTGGGGTTGTTTCCATAAACGGCAGCTGATGAATGCTACCATGTTGGTCACTGTCACAACTGGGGCAGGGTACTCCACACATGTAACATCCATGGCTGATGTAGGGCCTAAATACAAATTCCTCACTGGGAATGTGAGAGGTTTAAATAACCCTATGAAGCCACAGACAGTGCATGCCTATCTCTGATGATATGGAGTTGCCATAGCATTTCTCCAGGAAACACACCTGTAGGGGGATTCCATTATGAATCTTAAGTAAAGATGGCAGGGACAGATCTTCGCCACATCCTATTCGAGATACGCCCGAGGGGCCTTGATATGCAACACTCCTGGAGTCAACTTCAAAAAGGCACACACACGGACTGACACTGATAGGAGATATGTTATCCTGGCAGGCACATTAGATGCACACAAGTTATTTGTCATTAATATATACGCACCTAACATTATTGATGGCAAATACCTTGCTGCAGTGCTGGTGGCAGCACAGGTCTCCCTTGGGACAGAGGCGGTCATGGCTGGAGATTTTAACTGTGTAACAGATGCTATGCTGGACAGATCCCCGCTACGCTGGGACACTAAACCCAGTATGTCTTCTCTGCTTGAGCAGGCCAGGGCGAGTATGGTACTAGTGGCCATGTGGCATGTGCAACATCCGCCAACACTTGCCTACTCCTGTTATTCAACAGCAATAGGTACACATAGTAGACTACATTATTTTTTCATACAAGCTGGTGAGACAGTACGTAGTGGATTCAATTTACTTGGTCCACTCTATCTGATCACACAACCCTGCTGATTACGTATACTTTACATAGGGTGGTATCAAGGGTGCCTCTCTGGCACCTCAAAGCAAAGGCATTGACAGACTCAGTTTTTTGCGGTATATTGACGGATGCCCTCGATCAATACTTTTAATGCAACTGGGGCAGTGCAGGAAGCCGGTTAATGGAATGGGATGCAGTGAAATTGGTCACCTAGCGGTGTATATTTGGCTATGTCCATGGTTATACACCAGATGCTCGAGAGGGACAAGACACAGAGTAAAGGGATATTGATGACATCTACAATGAGGCACTTGAGAAAGGTGCACCTTCCAAGGCTCTATGGGAGAAGCCCTCATAGTGCGGATACCAAAACTAGGGAAAGACCCCATGGAGGCAAGCTCCTATCGTCCAATCTCTATGTTGACCGTAGAACAGAAGATCCTCCGCCATACAAGGTGGCTGCCCTGCCTCCCACAACTCATCCATACAGGTAAATGGGTATTCATTCCATGTCGGAACACATTGTGAAATGTACTATATGATCCTGGCATTGAGAAAGACATATACCTGTTAGCCTTTCTGGATACAGAATAAGCATATGACTCTGTTTGCTGGGATTATGTCTGGCAAATATTGACCAGGACTGGACTCTGACATAATTACATTAGACAGATTAAATTACTTTATGAATGCCCAATGGCAAAGGTCCGCACAGGGTGATATTTTTCACCTGACATACCCGCTGTCTCCCCTGATCTTTGCCCTGGCAATGGAGCCACTAGCATGCAGGCACTGCCAGATGATGCATGGGTGGGACATATGGGTGGGCCAAACAGAGCATGTAGTTTCCCTATCTGCTGGCAACGCTATGGTCTATTTGCGTCAACCTGACATCTCAATCCCAACCCTGCTTAATGTCATGCATGAGTTTGGAGACCTCTCTGGCTCTGCCTTAACCGCTCTATGTCAACCCTCTTCCCACTAGGCCAATTGAGGGGGCTACCTGTGGAGCCTACCTGAGCTGAGACTACCCGGGACAGTAGATAATGGCAACTATATGGGAATACAGGTGGCACTCAATGTACAATGAACATACGATCTGAACCTGTGGCGAGTGATCTGCAACCTGCACTCTTCCATAGACACTGGAATACGCTAAAGTTGTCCCTGATGGGAAAAACAGCTCTCATAAAAATGGTGGGCCTGCCTCGGTGTCTCTATGTCCTGCAGGCAGCTATGTACGAGAACCTCCCAAGGTACATTGAGTGTGGAGGCGCTGTAGGATAAATCTAACCACCCTCAGGAGGGAATGGGACAGCAATGGGATGGAAGTCCCCGACCTAGAACTTTATTACCTGGTGGCACACTCCAAGCATGCCGTTGGTAGGAAAGTACCCT
Source organism: Pleurodeles waltl (assembly GCF_031143425.1). Classification (NCBI taxonomy): domain Eukaryota; kingdom Metazoa; phylum Chordata; class Amphibia; order Caudata; family Salamandridae; genus Pleurodeles; species Pleurodeles waltl. The sequence goes on along the minus strand of NC_090440.1, from coordinate 156,581,591 downwards.
CTTTCATGGCGTGGTTACCCCCATTTTCTACCTTTTGTCAGTGTGTTGGACTGTGTTCACTGGGATCCTGCTAACCAGGACCCTAGTGATTATGCTCTCTCCCTTCAAACTTGGTTACTTGAACGACATACAGCCCACATTTGGCATACTGGTGCCCCCAAGTAACTCCCTAGTATATGGTACCTAGGGGATTGAGATATCCGTGGATGCCCATGGGCTGCAGCATGTATAATGCCACCCCTGGGGAGCCCATGCAAAGTGTATTTGCCGGCCTGCCATTGCAGCCTGCGCAAAAGGGTGCATGCACCCTTTTTAGGACAGATCACTGTACCAGGTAACTGTAAGTCACCTCTTTGGTAGGCCCTCTAAGCCCAGAGGGCAGGGTGCAAGTACCTGTGTGTGAGGGCACCCCTGCACTAGCAGAGGTTCCCCCACAAACTTTGGTTCCATTTTTCTGGACTTTGTGGGTGTGGGAACCCCATTTTACCCGTGTAATGGGCATAGGTCACTATCTATGTCCAGCGACATAGTGGTAACTCCGAACCTGGGCATGTTCGGTATCAAGCATGTCGGAATCATACCCTACTACTGTTGCCGGTATTGGAAGTACGATTCCATGAACTCTGGGGGCTCCTTAGAGGACCCCCAGTATTGTTCCTACCAGCCTTCTGGTGCCACCCCTCAGACAGGTTTCTGCCCTTCTGCTGCTTGAAGAGCTCAAGCCCAGGAAGGTAGAACAAATGATTTCCTTTGGGAGGGGGGTGATGGGGTAACACCCCCTCCCTTTGGAAATAGGTATTACATTGCTTGAGAGGGGTGACCTCCCCAAGCCACTGGTATGTTTTGAGGGGGAACACTTGGTGCCCTCTGTGCATAAACCAGTCTACACCGGTTCATGGACCCCAGTCCCCGCTCTGGTGAGAAACAACTACTTCATCACCGGTACCAAGTGACTGATGCTCAGAACAACACTGTATGCCATCCCATGGCAGCTGTTGGTTTCGGCTGGGGGTGAGTACTGGTCCAAAGAAAGTTGTTGTGTTCACCGACCTACCTGTAGAGTGTATACTAGGAAACAACTTGGAGAGTTCAGCTTGGGCTGAAGTGGAGTTAGAGACCCATGCAGCAATGCTGGGCATTCGAGGGCATATCTTTGCCCTGACTAGAGCACAGGCCAAGAGGCAAAAAGATCAAGGAAACATTTGGAGCTTGGAACAATGGCCCAAGAGCTTCTAAAACCTATGGGGAGGAACAGCAAGAAGGTGCCCCCCCCCCCACCCCAACCTCCAGTGAGGATTCCCCCTCTGAGGAGGAGGAATCTACTCCGTTGGCAGAACCTAAACCAGAGGAGCTCCAGGCTGACACAGCTGAGCTCTTGGGAGCAGGGGGGCCTACCAGGGAGGAATTCAGTATGGCACAAAAGACGTATCCCACTCTGGAGGGCTTAAGGCAGCAAGCTGTCTTTCAAGAAGCAGGGAATGTCAGTGGCACCCACAAGGTGTACTGGAAGACAACCTCTTGTATTCAGAGCCAAGGGGCCCTAAAGCCTTGTCCCACAAGTAGATTGGTAAGCTCTCTGCAATACAGAGACGTTTTGTTGACCCTTGCACATGATATTCCTCTGGCAGGTCACTTGGGTCAAAGTAGGATTAGGGACAGACCTGTCCCTTACTTTCATTGGTCCCACATGTCAAAAGACACTAAGGAGGTTTGTCACTCCTGTGTCACCTTCAAGCCAGTGGCAAGACAGGTGGCACCCAAAAGGCCCACTTAACTCCACTTCCAGTGGTTGAGGTTCTCTTTGAGAAGGTTGGGGTGGATATTGTTGGCCCCTAAACCCACTCACAGCCTCTGGGAACAGATTTTTTCAGGTGAGGGTGAACCATGCCACCAGGTACCCCAGAAGCTATTCCTCTAAAGGCCACTACAGCTCTTGCAGTGGCAAAATCCCTCATGGGAATTTTCTCAAGAGTGGGCTTTCTTAAAGAGGTGGTATCAGACAGAGGTACCAACTTCATGTCTTCATATCTCAAAGCCATGTGGAAGGAGTATCGGGTAACTCATAAGTTCACCACCCCTTACCACCCCCAAACCAATGGTTTTGTAGAGAGATTTAACAAAACTCTCAAAGGCATGATCACAGGACTCTGAAAAATTTAGAAGGGGAGGGGATGGGATGTCCTACTGCCATGCCTCCTTTTTGCCTACAGGGAGGTCCCTCAGAAGGGAGTGGGCTACAGCCCCTTTGAACTTATGTTTGGGCACCCTGTTAGGGGTCCTCTTGCTCTTGTGAGGGAGGGCTGGGAGCAACCTCTCAAGCCCTCTAAACAGGACATAGTGGACTATGTACTTGGCCTCAGATCAAGAATGGCTGAATACATGAAAAAGGCCACAAATAACCTTCAGGCCAGCCAGGAACTGCAGAAGCTGTGGCGTGACCAGAAGGCTGTTCTTACAGTTTACCAGCCAGGGCAAAAGGTGAGGGTCCTGGAGCCTGTGGCTTCCAGGGCACTCCAGGACAAATGGAGTGGTCCCCACACAATAGTGGAGAAGGGTGAGGTCACCTACTTGGTAGACCTACGCACTCCAAAAAGCCCCTCCAGGGTGCTTCATGTGAACCGCCTTAAGCCCTACTATGGCAGGCCTGCATGACCCTGCTCACGGCCAATGAGGGACAGGAAGAAGAGAGTGACCCTCTCACTGACCTCTTTTCCAACACTGCAGCTGATGGCTCAGTTAATGGGGTAGTCCTGGCTGACTGCCTTTCTGAGTCACAGAAAGAAGACTGCAGGAATCTCCTAGGACAGTTCTCAGAAATGTTCTCTCTAACACCTGGGCAGACCACATGGTGTGAACATCCCACTGATACAGGGGACTGTATAAAAAGGCAAATCTATAGGCAACCTGACCACGTCAGAGACTGCATCAAAGCAGAAGTGCAAAAGATGCTGGGCCTAGGAGTAATTGAGCACTCAGACATCCCCTGGGCTAACCCAGTGGTGCTGGTCCCAAAACCTCACTCTCAGAATGGGAAGAGAGAAATGAGGTTTAGTGTTGACTATAGAGGGCTCAACACTGTCACAAAGACAGATACGCATCCTATGACCCAGGGTGGATGAGATAACAGATACAGTGGCACCTGCCAAGTATCTGAGCACGTTTGAGCTGACTGCTGGATATTTGCAGATCAAGATATCAAATTATGCCAAAACCAAGACAGCATTTTCAACCACTGGAGGTCATTATCACTTTACAGTGATACCCTTTGGTCTGGAAAATGCACCTGGAACATTTCAGAGGCTGGAGAACACAGTCCTCCAAGGATTGGAAGCCTATAGTGCAGCTCATCCGGATGATATACCTGTTTTGGCTCCACCTGGGAGGATCACCTGGTCCACCTATGGAATGTTTTGGAGGCTCAGCAGAAAGCAGTCCTCACTATGAAGGCCTCTAAGTGCCAGATAGGGCAGGGGAAGGTTGTATATCTGGGCCACCTGGTAGGTGAATGCCAGATTCAACCACTGCAGGGGAAGATTCAAATCATTTTGGATTATACTCCTCCTACCACTCAAACTCAGGTAAGTTTAGGCCTCAATAGATATTACAGGAGGGTCATTAGGAGCTATGGCTCCATTGTAGCCCCTCTTACGGACTTCACCTCAAAAAGAATGCCCAAGAAAGTCTTATGGACAGCTAGCTGTCAAAAAGCTTTTGAGGATCTCAAACAGGCCATGTACTCTGCACCTATTTTAAGAAGCCCCAAGCAGTTCATAGTTCAGACAGATGCTTCTGAGGTAGGAGTTGGGGCAGTGTTACCACAACTTAACACTGAGGGCCAAGACCAACCTGTAGCTTTTATAAGCAGAAGGTTGACCCCCAAGGAAAAATGTTGGTCAGCCATAGAAAGGGAGGACTTTGCTGTGATATGGGCCTTGAAGAAGCTGAGGCCATACTTTTTTGGCACTCACTTCTTTGTTCAGACAGACCACAAGCCGCTTCTTTGGCTCAAACAAATGAAAGGTGAAAATCCCAAACTGTTAAGGTGGTCCATATTCTTAGGAATGGACTGTATAGTGGAACATAGACCTGGGAGTAACCACTCCCATGCAGATGGACTCTCTAGATATTTCCACTTATTCAATAAAGACTCAACTGGACAAGGTTAGCCGTATTGTCCTTTGTTTTTCAGGGGGTGGAGAGGTAGGTGTAGGAAAGTACCCTCTTTCTTGGCATGATTACCCCCGTTTTCTGCCTGTTGTCAGTGTGTTTGACTGTGTTCACTGGGACCCTGCTAACCAGAACCTCAGTGATTATGCTCGCTCCCTTCCAACTTGGTTACTTGAACCACATACATCCCACATTTGGCATACTGGTGCCACCACGTAAGTCCCTAGTATATTGTACACAGGTACCTCAGGCATTCTACTGGTTGGTTGGCGAGGACAAATGGGAAAGGTTGCTTCTGGCTGGTACCCATGAAGGCTACGAGCTGCTGATGTGGGAGAAGGTTTCCAGACTCCCTACCCATATGATCCGACTGCTTTGCGGAATCGGGGACAGTGTGGTGCAGTGGGAGCTGCGGACAGCATCATATGCCCAGATCAGGACTTGTGGACGGTGTGGGCTTTCGCCCAAATAGCACTGTCTATGACGGTCAACAAATGGCATGAGGGAGGATTTATTATGTTGACCGGCCTTTACCCTGAGGACCGTTTTGTTACCATGCAGGACACGTTTGAGACATTTCGGCTGGGAAGGGGCCAGTTCTTACAATATGCCAAGATCTGCTTGGAGAGGGATGGTGGGGGGTGTTGCAGACTGATCACACACTTGTGTCTTTATGTACGGAGAGACCACGGCTGCCACTGCGGGTGAAGGAGGCCTGACAGCACGTCAGTGACTACCCTATTAACATCAAACACTGGCTACAAATTCACAGCGGAGTGCGAAGGGTGTTGATAAATGCACGGTTTAAACTGGTGCAATATAACTTTGTCCACATGTCCTACCTGTCCCCTAGGAGACTACATGCCATCTACCCCGCAAGGGCCAAGGGATGCATTAGGTGTGGTGCTGCTCTGGCAGACGTCCTGCATGTGGGTGTGGAGCTGTTCAGTAATTGGGTTCGACTGAGTGGAAGTCTTGGCTCAGATCTGAACTGTAACGGGATGGGATGTCCCATACAAGGTTAAACTATGTCTGCTGGGCTTACTCCCTGCTGACACAAAAAAGAAACCAAGTAGGTGATTTGCAATACTGGGTCTTACAATGGCGAAGCAACGTATTGCTAATTGCTGGCTGAGCACGAGGCCTCCCCGACTGCAAGACTGGAGGAGGGATCTTTTAGAATGGGGAGGAGAAGAGGTCTTTGACCGCAAGGGCTGTTTTGACGGAAGCACCGCCAACAGGCTGGCAGTGCTTCCTGGGGAATTACGACCGCGGCGGAAGTGCCGTGGTCATACTGCCGGGACCGGCGGTTTCCCACCACTTTAGTCCCGGCAGTTTAAATCCCCCAGGGCAGCGCTGCGTGCAGCACTACCCAGGGGATTACGAGTCCCCCTCCTGCCAGCCTTTTCATGGTGGTTTGAACCGCCATGAAAAGGGTGGCGGAAAGGGGAGTCGCGGGGGCCCTGGGGGCCCCATGCAGCTTTTCACTGTCTGCATAGCAGACAGTGAAAAGTGTGACGGGTGCAACTGCACCCGTCGCACAGTCACAACACCGCCGGCTCCATTTGGAGCCGGCTCCCGTGTTGCGTCCGAGATCCCAGCTGGGCCGGCTGGCGGAAACCAGGTTTTCGCCCGCCGGCTCAGCAGGGATCTCCAAATAGGCCCTGCGGGAGTGCGGCTGTATTGCCGGCCGCCAGGCAGTTTCAGCTTGCCGCCCGCCAAGGTTGAAATGAGGGCCATAGAGATGAAAAAGTAGCAGATGATACAATCTCCTGGGGAGTTATGATGCAGGCCCAGGCTGAGCCCTTGGAGGGTATTACTCCTGGATGACCCCCCCCCCCCCTGCCTGGGGGGATTAGAACGCACTATGCAGGGTATTAGAACACTGAGAAGCAGAGACTGATGTTATAGTCGTACTGGTGGTTATCCAATGTCAGACTGACACATTAGTGACCTAGGGAGGTATTTTTGACATTTCCCCTACAAGGACGCAAGTGGGCATATATTCAACAATCGTTCAACATTTTCCTATGGCCAAATCAGGTCAAATAATGTACAATAAATTAAAGAAAAGGATAAGATAACAGAAATTATAACAATAATCATCTACACTAGAATAATTCATGAACCTCAAAACAAAAAAAAATGGAACCGAAAAAATTGGAACCAAAGGTAGGAGCAGTACCGAGGCAGTGTGCTGATGGATTTTTGGAATAGGGATGTTGAATTTCTATGTTCCTCTCACCAAGACCTCATTTAAATGTGGTAATATGATTTAATGGTGAAACCCTGTAAGTGGGAGACTAAGATAGGGTATGAGATTATTCTCTGATTCAAGACCAAGATGAAAAAGTACAAGATCTTCAGCAAGAATGGAATGAGGACCATGAATCTTCGAAGGCAAGAAAGATGCCTAGATTACATGTCTATCTAGTGTTCTGAAGTACCAAGCTATAGTCTGGGGATGTTCCAAGTCATGGGGAAACTGGTAATGTTGTAGGAGGTGGAGTCACTGGGTTGGAAGCTGACAGAGGAGCTGCAGGGGGTTGTGGTTATAGGGTAGCAAGGGCAGGAGTGGTAGGTGATGGTTTATCATACAGAGGAAATTGTGTGTCTGACAAATTCACCACAGGCAAGATATGGCATGATGGACAATAAGCCATATAGTATTCAGTGTCAGAGATGTCAAGGACTCCAGTACACCCAAACACTTTGCTGAAAGATGAAAAAACTACTCAATGTTGTCCCTTTTGGATTTGAAGTGAGCTTTGCCGTCAAGGACCACCTTGACTTTCATGGATTCTTTAACGTCGAAGAGACCCTGTGGCAGCTCCACTTATCACCAACAACATAGATCTATGTGCTGATGGAGAGCTACAGTGATTCTTTATTAAAGACCTGTCTCTAGACCCCTGTCCAGGGGAGTCTCTAAAGGAGACAAAATGAGCTATGTTAAAAGGTGGCATCCTCTTTTCATGCTCCTCAGATCGTCCTGAAGCAGACTCCTGGAACCTTTGTGGGTCTTATTGAAGGCCAAACGAGCACAACTTTGCCTTGTTGTTGAGAGTCCTCCTTAACATTTTTCTTTTTACAGAAAAGACATTCTTTTGGTTGATGACAATCCAGAAAGTAAATTATGCAGACGCTGTGACAGTTTATCTGTGCCTTTTTCTGCCACAGCAAAGTCCGTTTGAATACAGAAGGCTTTCTCTTTTAAAATATATTTTTTTATTTTAAGAAACAGAAGAAAAATTACTTTAACTTTAAAAAAAATATCTAGTGATGTTATTTTCAGGAAGGTTTGGAAAGAATCTGCAAGTAAAAAAGGCAGAAAAAAATAACTGACATAACTGTCACTGGCATGACGTGATGGAAAGCTCATGGGAGAGCTGTTCTTTAAACCAATTGTGCCATTTTAGTATTTATAGGCTGCAACCTATTTGGCTACATTGCATTTCTTATCTGATAGAGACTTCTAGTTGCAGGTTCATTACCTTATAATTACCCCCAGGCGTCAGTCCGGATCAGGAGATTTTGTTCGAGCAGTACCCCTGTGCGCCGTTAGGTGGTGTCGGTCAACTCTGAATCGATTGCTGGCGCTGTGGTCACCAGCTATGACATTGCAGGTCATATATAGGCGCTACTCTGGTGCACTGATGACAGTTCTTTTCTTTCCGTGCCAGCTTACTCGCAGATCCCAAGAGAGCTACCCCTACTGTTGCTTTTTGATTGGCCTTTCGACCTTCTGTCGAAGTTTTCTGACTTCTTGGTGCACCAAAGGTGTCATCACAGAAGACCGACTTGAAATCCTGTGACTCCTGTCGCTAGATGACGTCCATGACAGATCCGCACCTCGTGTGTCTGAGGTGTTTGGACAGCGACCACGACCTGAAGTCATCCTCTGAGTGCGGGGCCATGAACACAAAAGCTTTGAGGGAGCAGTCCTCTAAATCTACTCGCTGGCACCACTTCACTCCCGGTTGAGAGGAAGGTCCCAAGACTACTCGCGGAGCCCTCACCACTTGTTGTCATCCCATTCCAAACCGCTGGGACACTTGGGTAAGCACAAGAAACATGCGATCTTTGACTTCACCCTGTTGGTCAGATGACACGACGCGGGAGAAGGAGTATCTTTGCTCTAGGCTTCCGTCCTCAGAGACTACTTCTGGGTCAGTTCCATCTCTCCCCAAGTTTCTGGGAGCCAGAGCCACCCCTGGCCAATAGAAGAAATTGTACGAGGCCATGCGCCTCATCTTTGGGCAGTCCGCCCCTGTCGGAGTGCCATTGGGCCCCCAGGGTTGGCAGGGGCCCCTTTGGGTTCTGTGACTTTGACCTCAGATCTTTTGGGTGGGGCTATCAGGGATCCACTTCCAGATTCAATCCGGCATCGTTCATACCATCATACCATTGCAACCTCTTCCCCGTCAGTTCTGACATCGATGCTCCTGCCGCCGCCCAGGCCCACAGGAGGCGTTGATCACATAATCATTGCTAACTCCAACACAGAGCTCATCGCGGATTCTGACTTCAGCGGGGACTTTGCTCCCTAGGTCGTATCCTGAACCTTTTTCTTATGGGTACAACTTCGGTGAAAGTATAGATCTTCTAGAATACCAGTTGAAGACTATTGACTGAGCTCAGGAACTGGGTGAAGCCAGTGGTCTGGGCACCTCCCCTAATGCTGGTATGCATTCTCCCCCTACCGCAGTGCTCAGCCCTTTTTTGGCTATTTGGGGTAGTTCGCACTTAGGCCTTCATAACTTTTTGTCCACATAAGCTATCCACGCCAAATTTGCATCCTTTTTTTCCCAACATCCGAGGGATTCTAAAGGTACCCAGAATTTGTGGGTTCCCCTGGATGAGACCAAGAAATTAGCCAAAATACAGCCAAAATTTAGTTTAAAAAAAAAAAGGATATGGGAAAAAGGGCTGCCGAAGAAGGTTTGTGGTTTCTTCCCTGAAAATGGCATCAACAAAGGATTTGCGTTGCTAAAATCACCATCTTCCCAGCTTTCAGGAACAGGCAGACTTGAATCAGAAAACTACGTTTCAACACAATTTTGGTATTTTACTGGGACATACCCCATTTTTACTATTTTTGTGCTTTCAGCCTCCTTCCAGTTAGTGACCGGAATGAGTGTGAAACCAATGCTGGATCCCGGAAAGCTAACACCATTTATAAATAGTAGACAAAATTCTGAATACAGCAAGGGGTCATCTGTGTAGATCCTACAAGGTTTTCCTACAGAAAATAACAGCTGAAATAAAATAATATTGAAATTGAGCTGAAAAAACTGTCATTTTTCTCCATGTTTTGCTGTGTAACTTTTCCCTGCGGTGTCAGATTTTTGGAAGCAATATAGGACTTGTAGGTTCATCAAGATCCCTAGGTACCCAGAGCCAATAAATGAGCTGCACCTTACAATGGGTTTTTATTCAATACCGGGTATACAGCAATTCATTTGCTGAAATATAGAGTGAAAAATAGGGATCGAAGAAACGTTTATATTTCCAAAATGGGCACAAGTTAAGGTGTTGAGAAGCAGTGGTTATTTGCACATCTCTGAATTCCGGGTGCCCATACTAGCATCTGAATTACAACGCATTTGGCAAATAGACGTCTTTTTTACACACTGGCTTACATTTGGAAGGAAAAAATTTAGAGAAAGACAAGGGGCAATAACACTTGTACTGCTGTTCTGTGTTCCCCCAAGTCTCCCGATAAAAATGGTACCTCACTTGCGTGGGTAGGCCTAATGCCCGTGACAGGAAACGCAACATGGACACATCACCTTTTTACATTGAAAACAGATGTGTTTTTTGCAAAGTGCCTAGCTGTGGATTTTGGCCTCTAGCTCAGCCGGCACATAAGGAAATCTACCAAACCTGTGCATTTCTGAAAACTAGACACCTAGGGGAATCCATGATTGGGTGACTTGTGGGGCTCTCACCAGGTTCAGTTACCAAGAATCCTTTGCAAACCTCAAAATTTGGCCAAAAAAAACACACTTTTTCCTCACATTTCGGTGACAGAAAGTTCTGGACTCTGAGAGGAGCCACAAATTTCATTCCACCCAGCGTTCCCCCCAACTCTCCCAATAAAAATGGTAACTCACTTGTGTGAGTAGGCATAGTGCCCGCGACATGAATAGATCACACAACAGTCAATGTTGGTCCTTACATGAGGGCAACTGTTGACCCTGGGGTGATCCATTCCTGACGCAGGCACTCAGGTGGGGTAGTGTTTTTTTATCAGGACAGGGGGGGAAACACTAGGTGGTAGGAATTTTGTGGATCCCAGCATATTCCTGTAGTTTGTGTGACAGAAATGCAAGAATAAAATAGAGATTTTATTCAACATTTCAGCTTTGCAGGGTATTCTGGGTAAGAAAACTTGGGGAATCCACACCTCTATGGATTCCCCCGGAAGTCTAGCTTCCAAAAATGTCTGTGTTTGGTATGTTTTCCTACATGTCCGCCGAGCGCAGGACCAAAAACACAGGAGCCTGCTTTACAAAACCAGTTTGTTTTGTGATTGATAATTTTGATGTCTCCACAATACGATGTGGGCAGTGGAATTTAGGGCTGAACTAAATTGGGGAGCTCCCAAGAGAGCACTCTCTCTGTGCTTCCCGCCGCATGCACCTGCTCTTTGGGTTGGGCTAACCCCCCACTACTGTACCGTTGCACAGACTGTGCTTGCGAAGGGACAGCATGACTGTCCTCATCACCTCCCTCATAACCACTGGAAGAGTTATCAAATGGTACTCCTCCAATTGAAAAATCACTCCCAGGGTCTGCGCCATTGTCCTATCCCTCAGATGTGTCTCAGTATCTGCTGTCTCAGTCTCTGATCCTACGTCAGATATATCCTCTATGACCCGAGTGAGGGCTTGAGCAGCAGTCGTCCAACGAGATGCTATCTCTGCTACTGGCTAAACTGTTGCTCTAAAACACTAGCCTATGTAGACAGTCACAAAATTGCTGGTGTGTGTGTGTGTGTGTGTGATACGTGCAACAGTAGAGGTCACCTAACCTTCGCTTTTTCCCCTCAATCAGCACATTCTTTCAAGACACTCAAAAAAAGACACACTATTACTTCACCTTGTCAAATACCAATCTTCACAGTCTTTAGCACCTGTAGCGCCCAGTCCAACAATCCTTATTGGTGCTCCCACTCTCATAACCTCCTCCTCGGATACCCAGCAAAAGTGCCCTTCATCTCTTCATAGCCCCCCCCACCCATACATTTAATTTATATTATAGCGAAGGTAATGGCAGCCCGTTTGCCGAGGGGGCCGAGCCCGCCCCGTGAAATCCCTGGTGTCTAGTGGGGTTTCCTGGCCCTCAATCGCAGCTTCCTCGTTTGGAAGGGGAGAGTCTCCCCTTTCAAACGAGGCCTTCCCGAACGTTGGGAAGGCCGTTTGAGGCTGTTTTCCCCATTGGAGCAGGAAGCAGCCTTGTGGCCGCTTCCTGCTCCAATGGAGAAAACAAAACAGTGACGTCAGCGAGCCTCATGATGGGAGACTCCCAGGGTATTTTTAGAAAACCTCTCCCTGGTGTCGGCCACTGGTCGTGACCTGCACTAGGGAGGTAGTGTGGTCCTCGGCCCTCACTGATGTCATGCTGGGGACCTGGCCCAAAACCAGCACAGGGTCTACTATCAATAGGACAATATCCCGCCATCATAGGCCTGTGCCTAACGACGCGACGTTCCTGACCCCACATCCTACCTCCCAAGATCTCTGCCATCCAAGCCTCAACATACCATGGCGTGTTTCCTTCCGCTCCCCCATCAAGGGAATCCAAAAGGCTGGATCACTTTGTATGGGAAAATGCCCCTTTTGGCATGGTTATCACTCCACTTTTTGCCTAATATTGATGCTGACTTGACAGTGTGTGCTGGGATCCTGCCAACCAGGTCCCAGCACCAGTGTTGTTTCCACAATTGGCACACCTGGCACATAGCTAAGTCCCTTGTAAAAGTTACCAGTGGTACCAAGGGCTCTGTGACCAGGTAGGGTCCCTAAGGGTTGCAGCATGTATTATGCCACCCTAAGGGACCCCTCACCAAGCACTTGCACACTGCCGTTTCCAACTTGTGTGTGCTGATGGGTAGAAAAAGGTAAAGTCAACATGGCATCCCTCTCAGGATGCCATTCCCACCAACCACTGCCTGTGGCATAGGTAAGTCACCCCTCTAGCAGGCCTTAAAGTCCTAAGGTAGGGTGCACTATACTACAGGTGGGAGCATGGCTGCATTAGCAATGTGCCCCTACATTGTATAAGTTCATTGTTAGTGATTGTAAGTGCAGTGTGGTCATACAAAGTACATGGGCTATGAGTTTGTCATTACGAACTCCACAGCTGCATGTTGGCTTCACTGAAGCCTGGGAAGTGTGGTATCAAACTTCTCAGCACAATAAACCCACACTGATGCCAGTGTTGAATTTATTATACAATGCACACAGAGGGCATCTTAGAGATGCCCCCTTTAAGATAGCCAAACCTTTAGAGCAGGACTGACCAGCCTGCCACTTCCAGACAAGTTTCTGACCTCATGGGGTGACAGCCTTTGTGCTCACTGAGGCCAGAAACAAAGTCTGCACTGGGTGGAGGTGCTTCACACCTCCCCACTGCAGGAAATGTAACAACTGGCTGTGAGCCTCCTGTTACAGTGCCCCAGGGCATTCCAACTAGAGGAGATGCCTGCCCACCGGACAAAGCCCCACTTCTGGTGGCACGTCCAGCAGAAAAAATTGGAAAAACAGGGGGGAGTAACCATTTCAGCTGGGAACTCTCCCTTCCCCACCTAAAGTGTCCAGAACTGAAGTGACCCCCCCTCCCTGCAGAATCCTCTATCTTGGTTTGGAAGACAGGGACCAATAGGGTTAGTTCTGTGTTCCCCTCCCCAAAGGGAGTGGACACGGGAAGGGTGTAGTCACCCTCAGGGACAGTAGCCACTTGCTACTGCCCCCTGAGCCCTGTAACACTCCTTAATCCAGGATTTAAGGGCACCTCTGAACCCAGGTCACCAGATTCCTGGCGACTTCAAGAAGACAAGAAGAAATAAGAAGGACTGCTAAGCTGACCCCTCAGCAGAGAAGACTGAAGACACCAAATGTGTTGGCCCCAGCCCTACCAGCCTGTCTCCAGCTTCTGAAGCCACTGCTACAAAAAGGTGACGCATCCTGCAGGACCAGCGACCTCTTAAAAGCCCCAAGAGGACTGCCTGCTCACCAGACGCCCAAGATCTCCCAAGGACAGCGGCCCGGTCTACAAAGAAATTCCCGCAAAGGACTCCAGAACAGCCCCGGATCCTCGAGCCCTGTCCATTCTGCACCTGGGTGATGCGACGACCTGTGTCCAGGTGGCCCAATGGTCTAGAGCAGGTCCCCAGGCAATTCTGACCTAGTATCCACCCTGGACTGACCCCTCTTGACCAACACGACAATGCCTGCAGACTAAATCCAGAGGACCCACCTACCTGTGAAGGATCCGGACGAAATACCCAACACCAAAAGGTACCCTGTACCCGCAGCCTCCTGGCTTCCGGGAACCCGACATCCAGTGCAGTAACATGCAGCCGGCAGCCCTCCTCTCTGTCCAGCCAGTGGTTTCTGTGAGCGGACCTCCTGGACCCAGCCTGCAGCCTACTTGTGACCAACGGGATCCCCTATTCAAAAGTATTGCGAGCCCTATGCTAAGTTTGCACCCTGTACCTGGTTGCCCCTGTGCCTCTGAGAGAGTATGTTTGGTGCTGACCTGTGGCCAACCCTGGTGCTCTCCTAAACCTCCCAAGTCTTCCCTCGGAAGACACGGTTACTTACCTGCTGGCAGATCCAATTCGGAGTGCCCCCAGTCTCCATAGGAACCCATATTAAATCTTGCAGCAACTTTGATCTCTGCACCTGGTCGGCTCTGTGTTGCTAGTGGTGGGTGTTTGGGGTTAACTTGAATCTTAACCTGTGGACATCCTAACCCCTGGAGACAGGAACTGTAAGCCCTGTACATACCTTGAAACCAAACTAACTTTTCTTCCCCCTAAGGCCTGTGTTTGGAAATTGTACTGTCAACTTTTAAAACAGATTATTGCTATCTACTTGACAACCATTTAACTTGCCAAATTGAAACAAAGTGGTGTTGATACATATGCTTACTACTTACTTGTAAATGTACATATATGCGATCAGAATCTTGTGGCTCTAGAAATAAAGTAACAAAATATATTTTTGCTATATAAAAACAAATGGCCTAGAGTTAGTCAATGAGTGATTGCTTCATTTATTGCCTGTGTGTGTACAACAAATGCTTTGCACTACCCTCTGATAAGCCTAACTGCTCAGCCACACTACCACAGAAGAGAGCATTAGTATTATCTACTTTAGCCTATGTTAAGCCTCTCGGAAAATCCTGAACTCTGCGCACACTACATCTCATTTTGATATAGTATATACAGAGATAGCTTCCTACACCTTGGGAAGAACCTGTTTTCTTCCTCCAGCTTGGCGTTGCGGTCCGTGAACACTACATGCCTTTTGGGCTGTTACACGAATACTTTATGGGACACGGGCGCGCAAGTGCTGCCACAGGTCCTGGAGGAGCCCCAGGCCATTCTCTCCCAAGGTGTTGCTAATGGGAAAGGCGCAGCTCAGTTCATGATTAGATGTGGGCTTGAATACGACCCACTTTCTAGGCAGATCAGTTGCTATGCCGGTGGCCTTGAGGTGCCTTGGCTTTTCGGGGAATGCCCAATCCACATTGATGGACATGCCCTTTGATGGCACCCGTCTCTTTGGAGACCAAGCAAACTCGGAGCTCAAGTGTTTTAAGGAGTCCCAGGCTAGAGCCCAGTCCCTTGGCCCTACATCTGCCACCCGCTCCCCTCAGTCTGCTTTTTGCCCCTTTCATCGCTGTGGAAGGGTCACACAGCCAAGTCCGTTCTCCACCAGCCACTGTGCCGCTCATGCTGCCCAGCCGCTGCGTGGCTGGGAACATGAGATCCAGCGTCAGCATGGATCAGAGAGCAAGCAGTCTAGCCAGTACACTGCTCCCAGCCGCAGTCTCCAAACCTTCCTAGTCTGAAGCTTCTCCACCAGGGACCAGTCAACAGCTGGATTCGCCATCACCTGCCCTGCTGGCACACCATCATCACATCAGAGAGGTGGGTTTTAAAAATAGTCTGTAGGGGCTACTCCATCCCTTGATCGTACTAAAGAGTTCTGGGGGGATGATCAACTCTTTGTGGGTTATGTGGGTGTGAAGAAAGGTTGGGCTGTGCAGAAGAGAACCATCTCTAGATGGGTTGTTTTCTGCATTAAAATGTGCTACACAGTGGCTAAAAAGCAACCTCCGGAAGGCTTGCACGTTTGCTCTGACAGAACAACAGCTGCAACCACGGAGTTACCACACAGAGTTCCAGTCCTGGACATCTGCCAGGCAGCAACGTGGGCGTCCGTGCACACATTTACCAAACACTACTGCCTGCACAGTCAGGTCCAAACGGAAGGGTACTTTGCTTGTTCGATCCTGCAGGACTTCCTTGTATCATCTTGGTTCACAGATCCTACTTCCGGGGATGGTAATTCTTGGGTATCTCTTCTGGGGTAAAGAATCTGCCAACTAGAACTCTCTATCACATGAACAAGTTACTTACCTTCAGTAACAATTATCTGGTAGAGACATATTCTAGTTGCAGATTCCTTACCGAGCCACCTATCCACTCCGCTCTGCGAACTGATTTCTAGGGACAGGGACTTCCCTTTCAGGGCCCTAGTTCTGGATCACCAGGGTCAGTGTTCTTCATGGCTCCATGCTTCTGGCGTGGAAAGTTGTGAAAAGAAATTGACGTCAGTGTGCTGGGGTGGTGCCTATATACGACCCACAATGTCATATCCGGCGACCATGACACCAACGACGGATGCAGAGTTAATCAACGCCACCCAACGGTGTGCAGTGGTACTGGAAAAATAAAATTCTCTTGCCTCAGATTGACACCTGGGGGAAATTCTAAGGTAAGGAATCTGCATCTAGAATATGTATCTACCAGATAATTTATTACCAATTGTATGTAAGAAAACAAGTTACTTACCTGTAACTACAGTTATCCAGTATTGGTATCTTTCATAAATTCACATGCTTGAATCATCCCCGTTGAAGTGGGAGTCCCACGGTACATAAAATAGCAATAATTAACAAATATTTTTTTTTTTGCCATAGGCTATAATGGAGACAGCAATTGCTCATATAGCCTATCCATGTCCTTTTGTGAAAGGACCCAAACCTGCCTGCTGTCCAATCAGGCACCAGCACCCTTTAGAACCTTCTCCAGAGAAGCTCCCTTCCTCAGATTTTCCAGCACGAGAGTGAAAAATTATAACCTGAGAGGAAATGCGAGCCTCAAAGGGGAGGAGGGTGGGTCGCATGTGAATTTATGAAAGATACCAATATTGGATAACTGTAGCTACAGGTAAGTAACTTGTTTTCTTATGCAGTATTGGATCTTTCATAAATTCACATGCTTGAATCTGAATAGTCAGCAGTATTGTTGATAAACATTGTATCCAACGTGGATGGAGGGTGCGAGCATGAAGACCCTCTATCTCTAATATAAATAGTTAACTCATACATTTCTCATTGTGAGCTTCGAAGAAATATAGATACTTCTAAGTACATGTACACATATACTGAAATTCATGTTGTAAATGCCGATATACACATATATATGGAAAATGTCACTTACCCAGTGTACATCTGTTCGTGGCATGAGACGCTGCAGATTCACATGCTTTGCACATCCCGCCATCTAGTGTTGGGCTCGGAGTGTTACAAGTTGTTTTTCTTCGAAGAAGTCTTTTCGAGTCACGAGATCGAGGGACTCCTCCCCTTTCGGCTCCATTGCGCATGGGCGTCGACTCCATCTTAGATTGTTTTCCCCGCAGAGGGTGAGGTAGGAGTTGTGTATTATAGTAATAGTGCCCATGCAATGGAGTAAATATGTATGTACATAATGTGGTTTAAAGCGATATATTTACAAATTTACAAATGTTCAAGATCAACTTCAAAACGGCTACAGGCTCGCGGGGAGGCGGGCGGACGCATTTGAATCTGCAGCGTCTCATGCCACGAACAGATGTACACTGGGTAAGTGACATTTTTCGTTAGATGGCATGTGTAGCTGCAGATACACATGCTTTGCATAGACTAGTAAGCAGTTATCTCCCCAAAAGCGGTGGCTCAGCCTGTAGGAGTTGAAGTTGTTTGAAATAAAGTTCGTAGTACTGCTTGTCCTACTGTGGCTTGCTGTGTTGTTAACACATCCACGCAGTAATGCTTGGTAAACGTATGAGGCGCAGACCATGTAGCTGCCTTACATATTTCAGTCATTGGAATGTTTCCCAGAAAGGCCATGGTAGCACCTTTCTTTCTAGTTGAGTGTGCCTTTGGTGTTATAGGCAGTTCTATTTTTGCTTTGAGATAACAGGTTTGAATGCATTTAACTATCCATCTGGCAATGCCTTGTTTGGATATAGGATTCCCTGTATGAGGTTTTTGGAAGGCAACAAACAATTGTTTTGTTTTTCAAATTTGTTTTGTCCTATCAATGTAGTACATTAATGCCCTTTTGATGTCTAATGTATGTAGTGCTCTTTCAGCTACAGAATCTGGTTCTGGAAAGAACACTGGTAGTTCTACTGTTTGATTTAAGTGGAACGTGATATGACTTTTGGTAAGAACTTAGGATTTGTTCGTAAAACTACTTTATGCTTGTGTATCTGAATAAATGGTTCTTGTATGGTAAATGCTTGTATTTCACGTACTCTTCTTCGAGATGTGATGGCAATTAGAAATGGTTCAAACGGTGGACCCATGAGCCGTGTTAAGACAATGTTGAGGTTCCACGAAGGAAATGGTGGTGTTCTTGGTGGGATAATTCTCTTCAGACCCTCCATAAAAGCCTTTATGACTGGGATCCTAAATAGTGAAGTTGAGTGTGTAATTTGCAGATAAGCTGAAATTGCGGTGAGATGTATTTTAATGGATGAAAAAGCTAGCTTTGACTTTTGTAAGTGCAGTAGGTAGCTGACGATGTCTTTAGCAGATGCGTGTAAGGGTTGAATTTGTTTATTATGGCAGTAATAAACAAATCTTTTCCACTTATTTGCATAGCAATGTCTTGTGGTTGGTTTTCTAGCTTGTTTTATGACCTCCATACATTCCTGTGTAAGGTGTAAATGTCCGAATTCTAAGATTTCAGGAGCCAAATTGCTAGATTCAGCGATGCTGGATTGGGGTGTCTGATCTGCTGTTTGTGTTGAGTTAACAGATCTGGTCTGTTTGGTAGTTTGACATGAGGCACTACTGAGAGGTCTAGTAGTGTTGTGTACCAAGGTTGTCTTGCCCAAGTTGGTGCTATTAGTATGAGTTTGAGTTTGTTTTGACTCAATTTGTTTACCAGATATGGAAGGAGTGGGAGAGGGGGAAAAGCGTATGCAAATATCACTGACCAACTCATCCATAACGCATTGCCTTGAGACTGATCCTGTGGGTACCTGGATGCGAACTTTTGGCATTTTGCGTTTTCTTTTGTTGCAAATAGGTCTATTTGTGGTGTCCCCCATCTTTGGAAGGGTTTAGTATTTGGGGTTGAATCTCCCATTCGTGGATCTGTTGGTGATCCCGAGAGAGATTGTCTGTTAACTGGTTCTGAATTCCTGGAATGAACTGCGCTATTAGGCGAATGTGGTTGTGAATCGCCCAATGCCATATTTTCTGTGCCAGGAGACACAACTGTGTTGAGTGTGTTCCTCCCTGTTTGTTCAGATAATACATCGTTGTCATGTTGTCTGTTTTGACAAGAATGTGTTTGTGGATTATTATAGGTTGAAATGCTTTCATCGCTAGAAATACTGCAAGTAGTTCTAAGTGATTTATGTGAAACTGTCTCTGCTGAGTGTCCCATTGTCCTTGGATGCTGTGTTGGTTGAGGTGTGCTCCCCACCCTATCATGGAGGCATCCGTTGTTATTACGTATTGAGGCAGTGGGTCTTGAAAAGGCCACCCTTTGTTTAAATTTATAGTGTTCCACCATTGAAGCGAGGTGTATGTTTGGCGGTCTATCAACACTAGATCTTGAAGTTGACCCTGTGCCTGTGACCATTGTGATGCTAGGCACTGTTGTAAGGGCCGCATGTGCAATCTTGCGTTTGGGACAATGGCTATGCATGAGGACATCATGCCTAGTAGTTTAATTACTATTTTGACTTGTATCTTTTGTTTTGGGTTCATGGCCTGTATTACATTTTGAAATGCCTGTACCCTTTGTGGACTTGGAGTGGCAATCCCTTTTGTTGTGTTGATTGTTGCTCCTAATTATTGTTGTATTTGACACGGCTGAAGGTGTGACTTGTTGTAGTTGAGTGAGAAACGTAGTTTGTGAATGGTTTCCATGACATACATTGTGTGTTGTGAACACCGTTCCTGCGTGTTGGTTTTGATTAACCAATCGTCTAGGTACGGGAACACATGTATTTGATGTCTTCTGATATGAGCAGCCACTACCGCCAGGCATTTTGTAAAAACTCTTGGCGCAGTTGTGATCCCGAATGGCAACACTTTGAATTGGTAATGTACCCCTTGGAATACAAACCTTAAGTACTTTCTGTGTGAAGGATGTATCGGTATATGGAAGTATGCATCCTTTAGGTCTAGTGTTGTCATGTAGTCTTGTTGTTTGAGCAATGGGATTACGTCCTGCAGTGTCACCATGTGGAAGTGATCTGATTTGATGTAGATATTTAACGTTCTGAGATCTAATATATGTCTTTGAGTTTTGTCTTTTTGGGGTATGAGAAAGTACAGTGAGTAAACTCCTGTTCCTCTCTGATGAATTGGTACCAACTCTATTGCATCTTTTTGCAACAACGCTTGGACCTCCAGTTGTAAAAGATCCATGTGTTGTTTTGACATATTGTGTGTTTTCGGTGGGACATTTGGAGGGAATTCTAGAAATTCTATGCAATAACCATGCTGGATAATGGCTAGGACCCACGTGTCTGTTATTTCCTCCCAGTTTTTGTAGAACTTGGTTAGTCTCCCCCCCACTGGTGTTATGTGTTGGGGATTTGTGACATCAAAGTCACTGTTTATTTTGTGGAGTTTTGGGACTGATACCGAACGAAAACAATACCGTCTAATTTTTCGAGATTTTCACTAACTTTCCGAACCGAAACGCAGAGCGAAAAGGAACACGTCCGAACCCGATGGCGGAAAGAAAACAATCTAAGATGGAGTCGACGCCCATGCGCAATGGAGCCGAAAGGGGAGGAGTCCCTCGATCTCGTGACTCGAAAAGACTTCTTTGAAGAAAAACAACTTGTAACACTCCGAGCCCAACACTAGATGGCAGGATGTGCAAAGCATGTGCATCTGCAGCTACACATGCCATCGAACATATATGTATATATATATATATATATATATATATATATATATATATATATATATATATATACATACATATTACATATTCATATGGAAGTATAGTAGAAATCACGGTTGTTTGCATCTCAAACCATTTGTCTATAACTAAGGAAAGGTCTCACCTTAATGAAAGAGATGGCATAGAACAGCTTGTCCTACTAGAGGGTCGGTTCTTTGTGATGATTCCAAACAATAGTGCTGCGTAAAGGAGTGCGTAGTTTTCCATGTCGCAGCTTGGCATATTTTATCAAAGGCAATACCTTGAAACAAAGCAGCCGATGTGGAGACTGCGCTCGTGGAGTGGGCTGTCGGGCGCCTAGTCAGCGGTCTTCCTGCCTTGGTGTGACAGAACTGGATTGTCGAGGAAATCCATCGGGCTATAGTGGCCTTGGTTACTCCCGTTCCCTGTCGTCCAAGAGAATAAGATACTAGGAGTTGGTCTAATTTTCTAATTTGTTTGGTACTTTGAAGATAAAATTTTAGGCATCGTTTGATGTCCAAAGAGTGTAGAGTTTTCTCTGCGATCGTAGTAGGGTTTGGAAAAAAGGTACGTAGAATAATGGGTTAATTGAGGTGGAACGAAGAGGGCACCTTGGGAATGTATTTGGGATTGGTTCTGAGCATAACGAAGTCTTCAGAGAAAACTAAAAAGGGTTCTTTAGTAGTGAACGCCTGTATATCACTGACTCTCCTGGTAGAGGTGAGAGCAAGCAAGGTTGCCACTTTCCAAGTGATGTACTTGAGTTCCGCCCTATGAATGGGCTCGAAAGGAGCTTTCATGAGCTGGGAAAGGACAATATTAAGGTGCCACTCTGGCGAGGTAACCGCACCAGGGGAAAAGTGCGGAAAAGCCCTTTCATAAACTGTTTGATGACTCTGGATGAGCCGATAGATGGCATCTCAGCCGATCGGCTGTATGAGGCTATAGCTGCTAGGTGAATCTTGACTGATGCATGGCAAAGACCAGCTTTGGAGAGAGAGAGCAGGTAAGAAAGAATTTGCTCAGGGTTCATTTGAAATGGGTGAAAATTGTTCTGAGAGCACCAAACACAAAATCTCTTCCACTTGAGTTTGTACGTCTTGTTTGTGCTCTCTGCTCATGCCTTCGATAATATAAGTCTACATTCTTAATCGATGTTCATATCGTGAAACTCTCTGTACTCAGGAGCCAAGCAGGCAATTGTAGTAAAGTTGGGTGGGGATGTAGGATGAGACCCTGATTCTTCGTTAGAAGATTGTGGTTGCAAGGAAGGCGGGCTGGATTGGCCACGGACCGGAGTAGGAGCTCCGTGTACCAGTACTGTCTGGGCCATTTGGGGGCTATAAGAATGATCCTGCAGCATTCCGCCTTCATTTTCCTGAGGAGCCTGGGAAACAGTGGGATGGGGGGAAAAGCGTATGCAAAGATCCTGGACCATCTCATCAAAAGAGCATTTCCCCACGACCCCGGGAGTGGGTATCGACTGGCGTAAAACTGGCATTTGGCGTTCAGATTGGTGGCAAACAAGTCTAGGATCAGCCGACCCCATCGTTGGAAGATGCCCTCGAGTATGTTCTGGTTGAGTTCCCACTCGTGGCAGTTGTCGTCCGTCCTGCTGAGAGTCCACTAGAGTGTTGTTGACCCCAGCCAGGTGCTCCGCCCTGAGGCAGCGGTGGTTCAGTGTGAGCCAGTTCCAAAGAGACTGAGCTTCTCTTGGAGCTTGGACCATCTGCCTTGAATGCGCATGTCCTGCAAGTGGCCTCCCCATCCTTCCAAGGAGGCATCCGTGGTGATGACAAAGTCTGTTATTGGTGCTAGAAAAGTAAGACCTTGGGAGAGGTGGTTGGTGTGAGACCACCATTTCAACGACTGCCGAATTTTTGGTGTGATAGTTATCAAGTCGTCGAAGGACCCTTGCGACTGGGTCCATTGAAGTTGCAGTTCTTCTTGCAGTGGCCTCATTTTGAGTCTTGCTAGCCGTACTAGGACTATGGCTGAGGAAATCATGCCCAGGAGCGACTTGAACAGTCGTACTGAAACAAACTCTTTTGCGGAGATTCTGACAGCTAAGTGGGTCAGCTTCTGCTGCCTTGCTAGAGTGAGATATGCCTTGTTTTGGATAGTGTCTAACAGTGGCGTAGCGTGGGTTGTCAGCACCCGGGGCAAGGCAAGTAATTTGCGCCCCCTAACCGGTGGATTTTAGCACTCGCGAGTGCGAGCGCGCCCCCCCCCAGATGTTGCGCCCGGTGCCGCCAGCCCCCCCTGCACCCCCCACGCTACGCCACTGGTGTCTAATTCTGCTCCCAGGAAAACTCTCCTGCATGAGGGAAGCACGACTGACTTCTGTAGATTCACTGTTAGACCCAAACTGTGGAATAGGTTTAGGCAGGCGTTTGTCACTTTGGAAGCTAGTAGAGATGACGGAGCTTTTATGAGCTAGTCGTCCAGGTATGGGAACACCTGGAAACCCTTGCTTCTGAGGAAACCTGCGACCGGGGCAAGGCATTTCGTGAAGATTCTTGGAGCTGATCTGAGACCGAATGGTAGGACATTGAACTGATAATGGGCACCGGCTACTGTAAAGCGGAGATATTTGCGATGTTTTCGGTGTATTGGTATGTGGAAGTAGGCGTCCTGGAGATCTAGAGTTGTCATAAAATCTCCAGGATTGAGGAGGTGCAGGATATCTGACAGTGTGATCATCCGGAAAGATTGCTTCCGAAGGAACTTGTTGAGTTTCCTGAGGTCTAGTATAGGATGCCACTCCCCTGACTTCTTCCTTATGAGGAAAAAACGGGAGTAGAATCCGAGACCCCGTTGTTGTACAGGAACTGCCTCTATAGCTACTTTGGCAAGAAGGCTGAATACCTCCCCTTGAAGCAGACGAAGATGGAGAGATCTGCCTGATGCGGTGGCTTTTGTATGAATTCCAGGGTATGACCTCTTGTCACTATATCCAGCACCCATCTGTCTGATGTTATTTCCTTCCACTCTTGGATGAAGTTGGAAATATTTGCTCCTATTTGCTGATGGTGCGGGCTTTGGGGGAGCATAGCCGGTGCCTGTAGAAGATCATTGTTTTCTGGGTTGATCTCTGGATTGTGAACCCTGTCTTTGTTTACCTCCATGTTTGGTATAGGAAGCAGTAGATGATTGCCTGTACTGTTGGTGGTAGGAAGGCCTATACTGGGATTGCTGGTATTGCCTGTGGAAGGAACCTCGAAATGAGGTGAAACCTCTTCCCCTAGCACCCTGAAAGGGCTGTTTCCGATACTGCAGGGTACCCAGGGACTTGGCAGTGTCCGTGTCAGTCTTGATGGCTTGGAGCGCGTCATCTACATGTTTGCCAAATAGAGATTTGCCATTGTAAGGCATGTCTAGGATTCGGGACTGCACTTCCGGCCTGAAAGATGTGGCTTTGAGCCAACCTTGCCGGCGTAAGACCGCGGCACCTGCTAGTTGACGAAAACCAGTAGAGGCTATATCAAGAGCGCAGTCGATAATTTCTTCCGACGTACGCTCACCCTCTTGGAGGATCTTCCATGCCTCTGCTTGCTTACTTTCAGGGATGAGGTCCAAGAAAGGTTGCATGTTGGACCACATTTGGCGGTCATAACGACCTAGAATTGCCAAAGAATTTGCTGCTCTGACAGTGATTGCTGTCATGGAGGAGAATCTTTTGCCTATATTGTCCAATTTCCGTCCTACTTTGTCTGGAGGAGTAGAGATAGGCGTCAATGGGTTTTTGGAGTGCCTTTGAGCAGCCTGTGAGATAACTGAGTCAGGCTTTGGATGGCCAGTAAGGCATGCCGGAGAATCTTGGGTTGCCTTGTATTTCTTGTCCAGTTTTTGCTGAACTGGAGGGACTGTAGCCGGGTTTTGCATAATCTTTGTACCTTCGCTCCATATGAAATCAATAATCGGAATGGACCGTACAGACTTCCGTGATTGCTCCTTAAAATCATGTAGGAAACATTCCGACTGGGAGACAGATGTTGAAAGGTGAAAGCGTGAAAGGTGAACAGCGGCTCTGTCCATAAGATTATGGAAACCACCTATGTCCTCGGGTGGAGAATCAGAGGGGCGAGGAGGTGGTGGAGAAGGAGTGGGGGCTAAGTAATCATCCCATTCCTCAGTAGGATGTTGCGGAGTAGAACTTTCTCCTTCCTCTTCCCCTGAAGTGGATCCTTCATCTCTAGGGGGTGCGGCTAACACCGAGTGGGATGTCATTCTTGGAGTAGCTGGAGGAGGAGGGACATTGATTGGTGTCACCAGAGAAACTGGCGCTGGTGGCTGATCTTCTGCTGCCAGTGGGAACCTTCTCCTATAATCCTGTAGCATAGATTGTAAATCCTGGATTAAGGAGGAAGGCATCTGTATAGAGTCTCTATGCGGAGGCTCTCTTGGTTGGTAATATTGTTCTTGATGAGAGTAGTATGGTTGGTATTGGTCATACTCATCCTCGTCATCTTCATCTTGGTACTTGACGTGGAGCTGTGAGGGGCTGTGTGCATCTCCGAATGGACCTTCATCAGATTCCTCCCAGTCAAGAAGATGACTGGGTACTAAAGTCGACACTTTGTTTGGAGATGTGTCTATTGGATAAATGTCCGGTGTGGGCAGAGATGTGATCCTGACCATGGCTCGGAGATCTGGAGACCTGGAAGAGGTAGGAGTCGCCTCTATCTGTCTAATAGGCACCAGTGCCGTCGTCGAAGGGGTGAAAGTTGATAGAGCCGTGGATGGTACAGATTTTTCCATCGACGATGGTCTCGTTGACGGTAGTGTCGTCGACGATGACTTCTTTGACGGTGTCCCCGTCGACGGTGAAACAGCCGATGACATTGGCGTCGCTGACGTTATATTCGACAGGGCAGTCGTCGACGGTGTTATAAACGACGATGTTTTTTGTCGTCGATGGTGTACTCGTCGACGGAGGCTTGAGTGAGAGGATAGGAGCCCTTACCATCGTGTTAAGAGTAGTCGACGCTGACGACGGTCTCGTCGACGATGTAGTGGAGACGGTAGTTGTAGGTACCGTCATCGTCGTCACGGTCGTCGACGGTGGTGTCGTCGATCTGATTTTTAGAGTCACTTTTCCAGAAGTAGAAGGCTCTGAAGAAGGAGAGAGACGGTAGGACTCCTTCTTCTGAAGAGGAGAGGAAGGCTCAGAGGAGACTGAAGTCTGTAAGCCCTTCCCATGATGTGATTTCTGCCTCTTCCTAGATTTTTCTGTGTGGCCCAGGTCCTCAAATTTGGACCTTTTATGTGGCCTCTCTGACCCACTCTCCTCACCTGAAGTACAGGATTTAACCTGTAACCATGTCAGGAGCCTGCCCTCACGGTCTCTGAGGGTCTTTGTGGAGAAGGTGCGACATATCTTGCAGTCTTTAACCTGGTGTTGTGGGTAGAGACAATACAAGCAGTCTTTATGTGGGTCATCCACATGGAGCCTTTTCTTTCCACAAGTCTTGCAAGGGCGGAAAAGGCCTTTTCTAGAAGAACCCGACATATTTTCAATTCCTTTTGAGAGGAAATGTTCTGAAGTAGAAGAAAAACTGAGCACAGCTCAGGGAGACTTCCTTCACACGACGTGCGGTAGAAAATCTGAGGAAGGGAGCTTCTCTGGAGAAGGTTCTAAAGGGTGCTGGTGATTGGACAGCAGGAAGGTTTGGGTCCTTTCACAAAAGGTCATGGATATGAGCAATTGCTGTCTCCATTATAGCCTATGGCAAAAAAAAAAATTTGTTAATTATTGCTATTTTATGTACCGTGGGACTCCCACTTCGACGACGGGGATGATTCAAGCATGTGAATTTATGAAAGATCCAATACTGGATAACTTGTTCTCGCATTTTTACTTTATAACATATTTGTGTTTTCTTGCCACTTAAAATGCATTTTTATGGGATAGCGGTTATAAATGGCAAAATTTACCTAACTATAGTCTTTTGAACCGACTGAAAAGTGTGAGAAACTGAGCCAGAGCAGATGTGCAGGATAGTTTCAGTGCTTATGGCTTTAAATGAAGACTGCTTGAAGAAGAACATCTGCTTGTTACTATTTAAATTATATTCCTTTTGTTTATTTGCACCAGATTTCCAAATGTAAAATACATTGGAATAGACCAAAATCTTTTGAGGGTGGATTAATACACATGAGATTGTTTGTTTCATATCCTTAAATGATCTAGCAGTCAAACGTCATTGTAAATGCTTAGCCCAAGAAAAGGTACTGCTTAGGAGACTCAAATTACTTAAAACGTTGCTTATGCAACTACCCTTTGTGTTTTTTGTTCTAAAGGACATATTGGCATTAAGGTATCACCCAGGATATAATGTATACATCGGACTCAATAACTTACATTTCAGAGCTGAAAGGAACTATATTTTCCAAAATTCAAAACCCAAAAGATCAAATCCTACTTCACCTTCAACTTCTAACTTAGATATTTGGAAATTAACATGGCCATCTTGGAATTTCTCTAAGTCTGGGAAGGATGTTAAATGGTGTGGCTTTATTCTTTGAAAGAAGCTGCAATTTGACCTACATGTCAAAAAAGTGTAGAAAGAAAGATTTTCTATTTCAACTTTGTTTGTTTAGGCAAATGGAATGTCAAATTTCATAACGAAGTTGAAGTTCCAAGGTTCAGGCCCAGTCATCTCCTGACTAAACTAGTAAAAATTTCTTTTTTGAGGGCATTCTGTAAAACTGCCCAACGTCAATCAAGAACACTCAACATACTGCAACTTACCTAATGTTGGGCACCTCCTCTGTGATTACTTTACTTTGTTCTCAGTCATACCACACTGCTATCTGATTGAATCATCATGCATTCTCCAGATGAATAGTCTCACCTGTAGTTACCCACTTAAGAAACTCTCAATCTCTGGAGGATGCAGGACTCATCCCAGCAAAGATAATATCCAGCAGGAAATCTCCACTTTAAAGAAGCAACAAATGCTTAGCCAGTCTTTTGAACTTTGGGCATTAATGATTTGCAAACTTGCTCTCTCTAAACTGTGAAGTGAAGCACCCTCAAACATTGCCTAGGAAGTAATAAATATGTTCCTATTTACCTCGCATATAAATTTTAATGAACGATTTCACCACATCACTCAGCAGCAGAACTGCAAATTACCTGTCCAACTGTCCAAGATTCAACTAAAACTTGATCTAAAAGTTGCCGTATTTATGACGATTACAACCACATACACTTGCTTGATGGTCACTTTTAGCCTGAGCTTATTAAATCTATTTTGCTCTATCTAATCTATTTGCTGACCACATCATCTGTTATTCTAAATGCTTGCATACAATCAGATACCTCATCTAATCACCAGTATATTCCCTCTACATCTAGTGATTGCATGCTCTAGAATGTTTTCCAGATGAAAGTACTGCACCTCTGAGCACTCCCCATCTTCTTACCTTCAACCCACTTACTTTCTACCTACATCCTTCTTGCTGAATTATTTTAGAACTATGTCTGCACCCCTAGGGTTACTCCATAATGCCCAAGCATGCATCTTTCTCACAATCGCTGGTGATGTACCCTCTTACAAGTCGTTATGGATTACCTAGGGTCTGCCACAATTTCCCCACCGCTTCTGCTCCCAAATCCACAAAGTTATCAATGATCCACCCATATCCTACTGATGAGTAGCCTGGGCATTAATGCCCACTGCTCATTAATTAACATTCATCAATCATTCAAGCTTCAAACTTTGATGGCTTAAGTGCTTGGGCTGTCATTCTGAATGCCCTTGTATTATTCTGCTTAACTCCTGTATGTCCCAAGGCAATCGTGAATCTCATCTGTAATCTTTTCAACTACAGGAAATTGGTGATAAATATATTTGTTAGATATTTGCATTGTTCTAATTTTCAAACACTCATAGGCTTCTGATACATATATGATTGATTCTTAATTTCATTCTTTTAAATGTCTTTACAAATACTCTCGGAACCCTGGGCTGGAAGCTTTTCTTTATTGCAGGTTGAGATTTTAATCCACTGCACTGATAACTACTGGGCCCTCACATTACTAAATAAAGCTTTTAAAATAATTAAAAGAAATTAAAGGGTGAAAATCTCATTTAAAAACCTGCATCAGCAGCACACATGGAATAGGAAAAGGGGTATTTCACAGTCCTCACCTGAACAGCTTCATCACGGGCTTGTTTTTCTTCCTGTCTCCGCTGGCGATCCTCCTGTAGTTCATTGAGTCTCTGTTCATACTCTTTCAGTTTCGCTAACACATCGTGACGTTTATTCTGTGCTTCTAATGTGTTTATAAACGCAATTTCATTCACCTGCAGTGACAAATTGAGCAGTCCTTTTCAATGCAATGTTCCCTCATGTGTTAAAATATCTTTGGTAACTTTGAAGATCCCAATAAAATACACATTCTCGATTCAAATAACACCCTTCCTACCAAGTAAGTCTCACCCACAGATTCTTCATTACTGATGTAGGAGCAGCATTGTATGCTTCTTAGTCATAAAACATTTAACGGAATCGATAATTTAGCAACATCTGTATATACGGCTATTATCAATAATAATCACAAACATGGTGACATTCTGAGGAATTCCTCTGCCATTCCAAAGCACTACACAAGTACAGTGAGAACTTTGGGACCGATGTTTGGTTCCCGTTCAAAAACCAGGGATGTGCAGTTTGCAAACGGGAATGTAATTTGCAATGCACTCTACATTCGAATAGGTTGCCCGACTAATTGCCTATTTACAAGGATTAATTAAAATGATTTAGGCAGGTTGCGACTCCCTGAGATTGGTTGTGAATGCAGAGATGGAAGCCTCCATGGGACAGAAGGTTTCAGTCCTTGCATTTGGTTTCCTAAAGGGAAAATACTCTTATAAAGCAGGCCGTATCCATTAGAGCAAAGGCACCAAGGGTTACAGGCAGCTGCATTACTCCCCACAGTCCACCTTGACAAATCTCAAACAGGAAGCTGCCCCTTGTAGATTGATTCCCCTTTTGCCACCCCAATATGGGGATTGATAACTGATCAATGGTTTGCAACCACAACTGCAGTATCAAACCATTAAGACATTGTTTTGTGAATTGCAAATAGGACGGCGATGCCTTTCACCTTCTCTCCTATTTGCAATTTTCACACAGTTGAAAAACTTTTTCCAACTCATAAAAAAGATTTTTGCGTTTTGTAGAAAATTAAAATAAAATAAAAAAAGCTTCTTTGAGGTATTAAACCCAGTGATTTTGTGAATCGCATGGCTTGTGACCACAAAAGAGCTTTCTGTAACTACTCTTGGAGACGTATACATAATGTTTACTGCTCCGGCATAAACTTGTGCTAAGATCTTTCTAAATCATTAGTCGTATTTAAAGTACAATAAAGAAAAGTAAGGCAACTTAAGTGAAATAACAGAAAGGAAAATTCCATCTGAAAATAAACATATTCAAAATATAAATGTAATAGAAGACATCTATTCTCAGGGAGCCTTTGGTCTGCAATTCCAGTCCATAAAAAAAAAAAGAAGTACAAACTTGCCAAGCATAGTATGAGGGTTTTGTGAAGGTGAAGAAGGAAGAGTTGCTGACGTGTAATCCTAATTATCATCTGCAGCCTAAAGAGAGACTAAAAATGGCCAGAGTACATAGCCAGTAGAGTGACATTCAAAGAATAGTACAAAAAAAAAAAACGGGAACTGTGTCTTAAAGAACCTCAGAGTACCCCCAGTATACCATCACGACTCTCAGGTGACAGTTAGGTCAGGTCATTTTCACAGCGACTAGGCATTCTGGTTGAAGTACCCGTTAAGAGCTGTAACAATTTCTGTCTGGGGTAGAAGAAGTCTTTAAAGAAAGACATTTGTGATGAAGATTTTCTATAGGCTGTTATGGCTGTAAGATGCATGTTAATAGACGAAAACTGTAGGCCAGACTTAGTTAACCAAAGAAGATAAGGTATAACCACATCTTCTTGCCACAAAATTGGATTGTGCTTGTTTTGAATGCACCATAAATAAAACCTCTTCCACTTGAAGGCATATGATTTTCTTGCGCAAGGTCGTTTAGCCTCTCTTAAAATGACTATGAAGTCTTGAGGTATGTCTAAATGTCCATATTGAAGGAATTCAGGAGCCAAGCTGTGAAGTTCAGTGATGGAAGGTTGGGATGCAGTATCTTCTCCGAACTTGTACAGGAGATCCTGTCTGCACAGTAATCTCTTGTATGGTAGTTCTGACAGGTGAAAGTGGTCTGTGAACCACTATTGACGAGGCCATCTGGTGCTATCAGAATCATCCTGGTCTTGGACCTGTAGAGCTTTATGGTTACTGTTGGTATGAGAGGAACTGGGGGAAATGTGTAGAGAAATTTCCCTGACCAATTTACCAAAAGGGCATTCCCTCTCGATCCTGTTTGGAAGAATCTGGATGCATAGTCTCTACATTTTTCACTGTCTGCATCTGCAAACAAATCTATTTGCGGGTATCCTAGCCTTAGAAAATGCCTTTTAAGACTTTGTTTTCTAAGATCCAGTCGTAATGTTCTTGAAAAATCCGACAGAGTTTGCTTGGATATTCTGAACCCCTGGAAGAAGAACATCTGCTATGGTTAAGTTCCTTGCTATTAGCCATTTCCAAATGGCATGAGCCTCGAGAGAAAGGGGGCGAGAGTGAGTCCCACCCTTCTTGTTCAGGTAATGAATTATTGTTGTGTTACTGGTTTGCACCAAGAGGGAGTTTTCCTCTACTGATAGGAGAAAAGATTTGAGGGCCAGATGAACTGCTCTCAATCCCATCATATTGATGTGACAAGTATTTTCTTTGTCCAGCTACATTCCTTGGATTTGCAGCTGACCTGTGTGAGCACCCATCCCTCGAGAGAGGCATCTGTGATCAATGTCTGAGTTGGCAGATCCTGATAGAATGGAACCCCTGCCAAAAGGTTCTTCAGTTGAGGCTACCATGGGAGAGACGGAATTACAGACTGCAAGAAAACAAGTCTTCTCAGCAGTTGGAGGTCTTATTCCACTGCCCTTCTAGACCTTTGCTGCAGAGGTCTTGTGTAGTCTTGCTTGAGGAACTAAGGAGATGAAAGAAGCCATTGAAACTAGTAGGGCCACAATCCGTCTCCGGAGATTGCCACATTTCAGACTGACTGATCACAGTCTCTCCTCCGAAGGATACACTATGGTTATCCAGTGTTTGTAGGAAATTGCCCCTTTTTGACATGGTCACCCCCCACTTTTTGCCACTGATACTGAGGTTTATTGACTGAGGTGTACTGGGTTCCTGCTAAACAATTCCCCAGTGTCAGTGCTCTTTCATCCAAAACTGGTAAATTTGGGTAGCTGGCACACTCCTCCACCCATTTAAGTCCCCAGTAAATGGTACCCCTGGTACCATGGGCCTGGGTGAAGGAGAGGGTCCCTAAGGGCTGCAGCACAGTCTGTATCACCCTCAGAGATCCCCCTGAAAACAAGAAACACACAGCTGCCATTGCAGACTGTGTTACCTGGTGCAAGGCAGTGGGAAGCATGACATGGAAACCTTTGGTATGCCATGCCCCTATCACTGAAGCAGAGTGTATGTAGGACACCCCTAAATCTGCACGATTGGCTATGGCCCTGTGGTGCTCAGCCCCATTGCTGAGCATTGCAAGTGAAGAAATAAGTTACTTGCCTGTAACTGTACTTCTCCAGTATTGGAAGCTTTCATAGATTCACATGCTTGAATACTTCCCCGTTGTCGAGTCCCCAGTGGAATATACAACCTAGGCCTAAAGTGTACATCTACAATATATGGGCTAGGCCTCAATTCAATAACCTATCACATACCACAATCATTTTGTCAAATAGACCCAAACTCAAATATGAACCAATCAGATTGCCTCACCCCATAGAACCTCCTGTGAGGAGCTGCCTTCCCTCAGATTTTCCGAGCATAAGTGCTGTAATAATGAAAAACACTGAGAAAAAAGAGAAGGTGAGCTTCCCCGGGGAGGCGGGTGGGTCGCATGAGAACCTATGAAAGCTTCCAATACTGGAGAACTACAGTTACAGGTAAGTAACTTATTTCTTACTCCAGTATTGGAATTTTCATAGATTCACATGCTTGAATAAGACTAGCAAGCAGTAACCAGCACATTTTCTGTATTCCTAAAACACTGTTTACCATATAATAATAATAATACCATCCACATTACAACAAGTAAATGCAAAGGAAAAAGAGCTAACACACCCAAACATAAATCTATATGCAGAAGATGTCCTTTAGTGTTAAACAGAAAATGTGATATTATAGCAGGAGCAGACGGTGGGAAAAGAAACCGCTCACCTTATCGGAACAAATGCCTAAGGACTGCTTGACCCACCGGTGCATCTGGGAGAGTCTCAGCATCCAAGAAGTAATGCTCCATGAAGGTGTGTGTCGTTCTCCACGTCGCGCTCGGCAGATGTCCAGAAGGGACACACCAAAGAAGATTGCACAGGATGTTGAAACTGACCTAGTGGAATGTGCACGTACTCTAGCGTCCGGGGTCGACCAGCCCTTTGATGGCAAAAGGCTATTGCGCTTGACATCCATCTAGAAATAGTCTGTTTAGTGACAGGTTCTCCTCTTCTGGGCGCACTAACTGCAACAGAGTTGGTTTGATTTCCAGATCAAAGACGTTCTCTGTAGCTAGAACTTAAGGCATCTTTTGACATTGAGAGAATGAAGCGATCTTTCTGCTCTAGTCTCAGGCTGTGGAAAGAAAGCCTTCAGCACCACTGGCTCATTAATATGTTTGATGGAACCTTGGCGATAAACTTAGGATTGGTTCGCAGGATTACTTTATCACCATCAAAT
Source organism: Pleurodeles waltl (assembly GCF_031143425.1). Lineage (NCBI taxonomy): Eukaryota > Metazoa > Chordata > Amphibia > Caudata > Salamandridae > Pleurodeles > Pleurodeles waltl. The sequence continues at coordinate 156,548,120 of NC_090440.1, read as the reverse complement.
TTCTGAAAGGGTTCTTGGATGGTAAATGCTTGAATTTCGCTGACTCTACGAGCAGATGTTAAGGCCAAGAGAAGTGCTACCTTCCAGGTGAGGTTTTGATGTCTGCTTTATGAATGGGTTCAAATGGTTCCCTTATTAGCTGACCCAGGGCGGTATTTAGTTAACAAGCCGAAGGCGGTGCTTTAACTGGAGGAAAAGACCAGAAGAGACCTTTCATGAATTGCTTGATGAGCCTATGAAACTAGAGGAATGGCCCCTTAGAAAGTCATTTATATCTGGAGATAGCTGTCAAGTGAACTTTAATAGATGCATGGGAAAGACCAGAGGGCGCCAGATGAAGAAAGAGTAAGACCTGCTCTGGAGCGGATGTAAGAGGGTGAATGCCATTAGAAGTACACCATAAGCAGAATCGTTTCCATTTTAATTTATACACTTTACTAGTGCTATCAGCACGTGCTTTAGCTAGAACGGTCTTGAAGTCGTTAGGAATATTTAAATGGCGAAATTCATTGAATTCATGAGCCATGCACATAATCTGAGAGACTTGGGATCCGGATGCCTCACTTGGCCCTGATTGATGGTTAATAACTCCGGAACCAGTGTTAACCTAATGGGAGAACACATGGACAGCAACAGAAGTTCCGTCTACCATGGTTGACATGGCCAGGCTGGAGCAATTAGGAGTATCTGACTTGGCTCCGATTTGACCTTGCTGATGACTCGCGAAGTAGAGGAATCGTAGGAAAAGCGTAAGCATAAATCCCTGACCATTCTAGCGAAAGGGCATTTCCCCATGACCCCAGTTGGTGATGCCAGCTTGCATAAAACCGGCATTTCGCATTCTGGGATGTCGCAAACAGGTCCAGATTTGGTTTTCCCCATCTGAGGAATATTGCGTCCAGCGTCCGCTAATTCAGTTCCCATTTATGGGAAGATGTGCAGAGCCTGCTTAGTGAGTCAGCTGTGTTGTTGCTCACTCCTGGAAGGTGTTCTGCTTGTATGTGCACTGAGTGTTGAATGCACCGGGTCCAAATAGTCTGTGCTTCCCTGGACAGCAGATGAGACCGAGTCCCTCCTTACTTGTTGATGTAGTGCATGGTGGTCGTATTGTCCACCAATGAGCCTCAGATTATTGGCAGGAAAGCCTACAGTGCCAGGTACACAGCTCTGAGCTCGAGGAGGTTGATGTGAAGAGCAGCGTGAGAAGGTGGCCACTTGCCACTCACTTGGAGGTCTTGTAGACATGCAACCCATCCCTCCATCGAAGCATCTGTTTGTAAACGGAGGGACCTGAGCTAAGAATCCTAAGCCCCTGGAGATGTTTGCCGGTATTATCCACCAATCGACTGACTCCAAGATCCTTGCTGTTTTCTGTATGATGTCCCTGAAGGAACCTTGCGCCTGCTTCCATTGCTTGTCGAGCTCCTCTTGTAGTGGACGCATCAGAAGGTGACAGTGGGGAATTAGACTGATACAGGAGAACATCATCCGCATGAATGACTTGAACTTTCAAACTGAAAGACTTTTTCTTTTCTGAACTGCGCCTGCTAGTCTGATGAGTTTGAGTGGTCTTTCCTCTGCTGGGAATGTCTTTTGTTTGAGTCATTTCCAGTATAGCACCCAGGAAAACTATTCTCCTGGTAGGCTGAAGATGGGACTTCTCTCGTTTGAGAGTGAGACCTAATTGTTTGAAAAGGCGTAAGGTTGTCTTGGTTGGGCAGAATAACAGAGACTGGATGTCGGAAACCTTCTGTAAGGAAATGCCTCCTTGGCATGGTTACCCCCTGACTTTTTGCTTTTGTTGATGCTAAGTTTTGATTTGAAAGTGTGCTGAGGCCTTCTATCCAGGCCCCAGCACCAGTGTTCTTTCCCTAACCTGTACTTTTGTTTCCACAATTGGCACACCCTGGCATCCAGGTAAGTCCCTTGTAACTGGGCCCTGATGCCAGGGAAGGTCTCTAAGGGCTGCAGCATCTCTTATGCCACCCTGGGGACCCCTCACTCAGCACAGACACACTGCTTGTCAGCTTGTGTGTGCTAGTGGGGATAAAAAGATTAAGTCGACATGGCACTCCCCTCAGGGTCCATGCCAACCTCACACTGCCTATGAAGTATAGATAAGTCACCCCTCTAGCAGGCCTTACAGCCCTAAGGCAGGGTGCACTATACCATAGGTGAGGGCATAAGTGCATGAGCACTATGCCCCTACAGTGTCTAAGCAAAACCTTAGACATTGTAAGTGCAGGGTAGCCATAAGAGTATATGGTCTGGGAGTCTGTCATGCACGAACTCCACAGCACCATAATGGCTACACTGAAAACTGTGAAGTTTGGTATCGAACTTCTCAGCACAATAAATGCACACTGATGCCAGTGTACATTTTATTGTAACATACACCCCAGAGGGCACCTTAGAGGTGCCCCCTGAAACCTTAACAGACTATCCGTGTAGGCTGACTGGTTTTAGCAGCCTGCCACATTCCAGACATGTTGCTGGCCACATGGGGAGAGTGCCTTTGTCACTCTGTGGCTGGTAACAAAGCCTGTACTGGGTGGAGATGCTTATCACCTCCCCCTGCAGGAACTGTAACACCTGGCGGTGAGCCTCAAATGCTCACCCCCTTTGTTGCAGCACCCCAGGGCATTCCAGCTAGTGAAGTTGCCCGCCCCCTCCGGCCACGGCCCCACTTTTGGCGGCAAGGCCGGAGGAAATAATGAGAAAGACAAGGAGGAGTCACTGGCCAGTCAGGACAACCCCTAAGGCATCCTGAGCTGAGGTGACTCTGACTTTTAGAAATCCTCCATCTTGCAGATGGAGGATTCCCCCAATAGGGATAGGAATGTGCCCCCCTCCCCTCGGGAGGAGGCACAAAGAGGTGTAGCCACCCTCAAGGACAGTAGCCATTGGCTACTGCCCTCCCAGACCTACACACACCCCTAAATTCAGTATTTAGGGGCTCCCCAGAACCTAGGAAACTAGATTCCTGCAACCTAAGAAGAAGAGGACTGCTAAGCTGAAAAACCCTGCAGAGAAGACGGAGACACCAACTGCTTTGACCCCAGCTCTAGCGACGCTTTCCACAGGGACCAGCGACCTCTGAAGCCTCAGAGGACTGCCCTGCATCTAGAAGGACCAAGAACTCCCGAGGACAGCGGCTCTGTTCACCAAAGACTGCAACTTTGTAATAAAGAAGCAACTTTGAAACAACTCGTGTTTCCCGCCGGAAGCGTGAGACTTGGCACTCTGCACACGACGCCCCCGGCTCGACTTGTGGAGAACAATCACTTCAGGGAGGACTCCCCGGTGTCTGCGAGACCATGAGTGGCCAGAGTTCACCCCCCCCCTGACTCCCAACAGCGACGCCTGCAGAGGGAATCCCGAGGCTCCCCCTGACCGCGACTGCCTGCTTCAAAGACCCGACACCTGTTAAAGGCACTGCATCCGCAGCCCCCAGGCCCTGAAGGATCCGACCTCCAGTGCAGGAGCGACCCCCAGGTGGCCCTCTCCCTTGCCCAGATGATGGCTACCCCGAGGAGCCCCCCCACCCCTTGCCTGCATCGCTGAAGAGACCCCTTGGTCTCCCATTGCTTTCTATTACAAACCCGACGCTTGTTTGCACACTGCACCCGGCCGCCCCGTGCCGCTGAGGGTGTACTTTCTGAGTGGACTTGTGTGTCCCCCGGTGCCCTACAAAACCCCCCTGGTCTGCCCTCTGAAGACGCGGGTACTTACCTGCTGGCAGACTGGAACTGGGGCACCCCCTTCTCCATTGCGTTTGGGGCACCACTTTGACCTCTGCACCTGACCGGCCCTGAGCTGCTGGTGTGGTAACTTTGGGGTTGCTCTGAACCCCCAACGGTGGGCTACCTTGGACCCAAACTTGAACCCCGTAGGTGGTTTACTTACCTACAAAAACTAACAAACTCTTACTCCCCCCAGGAACTGTTGAAAATTGCACTGTCTAGTTTTAAAATAGCTATAGGTCATTTATGTGAAAACTGTAGATGCTATTTTGCTAATTCGAAGTTCCTAAAGTACCTACCTGCTATACCTTTCATTTGAAGTATTACATGTAAATCTTGAACCTGTGGTTCTTAAAATAAACTAAGAAAATATATTTTTCTATACAAAAACCTATTGGCCTGGAATTGTCTCTGAGTGTGTGTTCCTCATTTATTGCTTGTGTGTGTACAACAAATGCTTAACACTACTCCTTTGATAAGCCTACTGCTCGACCACACTATCACAAAATAGAGCATTAGAAGTATCTCATTTTGCCACTATCTTACCTCTAAGGGGAACCCTTGGACTCTGTGCATACTATTCCTTACTTTGAAATAGTGCATACAGAGCCAACTTCTTACACCTTCAGTAACCAGTCGTCCAGGTATGGAAATATTTGGTGTCTGTAGCGCCTTAGATACGATGCAACAGGGGCTAGGCGCTTTGTAAAAATCAGAGGAGCGGATTTGAGTCCGAAAGGTAGCACTTTGAATTGAAAGTGCCGGCCAGCTACCATAAATCTTAAGAATTTCCTGTGCTTCAGGTGAATGGCTATGTGGAAGTAGGCATCCTGCAGGTCTAAGGAAGCCATAAAATCTCCTCTGTTGAGAAGCTGCAAAACATTCTTCAATGTTACCATGCGGAAGGACTGCTTCTTCAGAGATTTGTTGAGCTCCCTCAGATCCAGGATGGGTCTCCACAGACGAGATTTTTTCCTGATTAGAAAGAAGCGAGAATAGAAGCCTCTTCCCTTTTGAGAATAAGGTACAGCCTCTATCGTTCCTTTGGATAACATGACTTCTATTTACAGGGGGAGAAGATGTAGATGCGGTTGACGTACCCGGGAAGGTGGAGTCTCGGGGGGCATACAAGTAAACTCCAGCAGATGTCCGTAACTTATTATGTCCAGAACCCATTTGTCGTTTGTAATCTGACGCCAAAGTTGTAGGTCACGTCTCAAGGAAGGAGAGGCAGCCGGACCTTGGAGGTTGTCATTGTCTGCGGGAGGTATCTTTGGGTTGTCTCCCTGACTTTCCTCTGGGTGGAAGTCTGCTGCATGCTGCCGCCAGAGGCTCTCTCGAATGATATTGGGGTCTGGAAGATTGGAAATGTGAGGAATAAGCTGGGTACCTGAATGATTGGTAACCACTCAGAAAGGAGGACTGCCATCTACCTCAGGCTCCACGAAAGGGCTTGTGTTTATACTGCAGTGATCCTAAAGACCTGGCAGTATCAGGGTCTGCCTTGATTGCTTGGAAAGAGTCTTCCACATGCTTACCAAAAAGGTCTTGCCCATCATAAGGGAGGTCCAGAATCTTGTTTTGGACATCCGGTTGAAAATTTGTGGTTTTAAGCCACCCTTGGCACCTTAAAACTGCTGATCCAGCCAGAAGATGAAACCCTATAGTGGCAATGTCTAATGCACAATCAATAACCTCCGCAGATGTGCGCTGTCCTTCAATGAGAATCTTCCTCGCCTCGGTCTTGCTAGAATCAGGAAGAACATCTAGAGAGTGAGCAATGTCCGACCACAGCTGCCTATCATATCTTCCCAGGAGCGCCAAGGAGTTTGCAGCGCGGACCACAATGGCAGACATGGAAGAAAATATTTTTCCACTGTTTTCAAGGCCCCAACCATCCTTGTCTGGGAGTGCAGATAGAGGTGCCGAAGGGTTTCTAAAACACCGCTGGGCAGCCTGAGAAACCACTGAGTCTGTTTTCGGAAGAATTGCTACAGTATTTATTCTTCTGTAAATGTTCTGTTTATGAATAATAAAAACAAAGTAACAATTTTTCTAAACAATTGGTCTTGAGGTGCTTCTTGAGTATGTCTCATTTATTGACGTTTATGCTAAGCACTACCCTCTGATAAGCCCAACTGCTCGTCCACACTACCACACAAGAGAGCTTTTAGGATTGTCATTTTTACCCCTGCAAACCAATAAAGGTCACCCTGGACTATCCCCAAAGTGATCCCCTACATTGGGTCACTGCATAGATAGCCAGCTTCCTACAGTATTGTTCATAGATATTGTAGCTTTTTGATTGGTGAGGTTGTAGATTTTTTTAGGTTGACCTGGAGACCTAGATTGGTTAGACTGGTTAATGCCCTGATACAAAGTTGGTAATGTTTCTTTGTCTTGACTTGCTACTGGAGGAAGGTATCTTTATTTTGACATGGTTACCCCTACTTTTTACCTGTTGTCAGTATGCTTTGACAGTTTTCACTGGCTTCCTACTAACAAGGAACCCAGTGATTGTGCTCTCTCACTCTAGATTAGGTTGCTTAGGACTTTGCACATATTACAATTTGCATACTGGTGCCCCCATATAAGTCCCTAGTATACAGTACTTGGGTACCAAGGGCACTGGGGGTTCCCCATGGGCTGCAGCATGTAATGTGCCACCCATAGGAACTCATGCAAAATGTGTCTGCAGGTCTGCCATTGCAGCCTGCGTGAAAAGGTGCATGCACCCTTTTGCTACAGGTCACTGTAAGTCACCCCTATAGTAGGCCCTCCTAGCCCAGAGAGTAGGGAGAAAGTACCTGTTGTGAGGGCACCCCTGCATGAGCAGAGGTGTCCCTGCGAACTCCAGCTCCATTACACTGGACTTTGTAAGTGTGGGGAAGCCATTTTACCCGTGTACTGGACACAGATCACTAGCTGTGTCCAGCTACATAATGGTAACACCAAACCTGGGCATGTATGGTATCAAACATGTTAGAACCATACCCCAATACTGCTGCCAGTAGTGGTTGTATGATTCCCTGCACTCTGGGGGCTCCTTAGAGGACCCCAAACATTGCTCCTACCAGTCTTCTGGGGTCTTCTGGGCAACCCAGGCTGCTGCTACCCCTCAGACAGGTTTCTCTGAACAAAGGATTTCCTGTGGGAAAGGAAGGTAACACCGTGTGCCTTGGAAATAGGTGTTACATGGCTTTGTAGGGGTAGCCTCTCCAAGCCACCAGAATGGTTTGAAGGTCACATTTGGTGCCTCCTGCTCGAAGAAGATGCCTCGTTCTACTGGACCAGCAGCCTCTACAAACCCCCAGAGGACTGCCTGCCTACTCGAGGACTAAGATCTCCCGGGGACAGCAGCCCTGTCTATAAAGAAATCTCAAAGAAGGACTCCAGAAACGCCCAAGATCCACGAGTCCTGTCCACTCTGCACCCAATGCCCATGGCCCATGTACAGGTGGCCTACTGGTCTAGAGAAGGTCCCTAGGTAATTCTGACCTCGAGTTCACCCTGTGTTGACCCCCTCCTGACCAACACAACGAAACCTGCAGCCTAACTCCAGAGGAACACCCCTGACCGCGACCAGCTCCCTGGCCTTGGGGAACCCAACTGACAGTCCAGCAACATTCAGTGGCCTATACTTACCTGTCCAGCAGTTGGTTTTCTTCAATCGACTCACTGGACGGCACCTGTAGCATCTTTGTGACCCCCAGGATTCCCTCATTGAAAAGCATTGGGTACCCAACGCTGTGGTTGCACCCTGAACCCGGCCGCCCCTGTGCCAATGAGGGTGTGTGTTTGGTGCTGACCTGTGCCCCACCGCCCCAGTGCTCATCTAAGCCCCTCAGGTCTGTACCCTGAAGTTGAGGGTACTTACCTGCAAGCTGCTTCTTTCTAAGTGCCCCCAGTCTCCATAACATTCCATTGGGCGCCCGACACCAACTTTGACCTCTGCACCCGGTCGGGCCTGTGTTGCTGGTGGTGCACCCTTGGTGTCTTCCTAAACTTTGCCCTGTGGACACCTTAACCCCTGAAGACTGTGTTGTTGTGCTGTTACTTTTCCCGGCCTAGCACTGCATTGCTTTCTATGAGAAATTGCACTGTCTACTTTTGAAACTGAAAAGTATTACTTGCCTGTAAACTGTTTTACCTGTGAATTCTAATTAAAGTGCATTTGATACTTGAACATGTTGTTTTCTAGAAACTGTACTTACCTGCAACAAAGAATGGGTCTAGAAATAAAGTAGAAAAGTATATTTTTTGATCCATAAAACATTAGCCTGGAGTTAGTCATTGAGTGTGTGTCTAATTTTTTGACTGGGTGTGTACAACAAATGCTTAGCACTACCCTCTGATAAGCCTAACTGCTCAGCCACGCTACCACAAAAGAGCATTAGTATTATCTATTTTAGCCTCTGTAAAGCCACTGGGGATCCACTGGACTCTGTGCTCACTGTACCTTATTTTGGTAAAGTATATACAGAGCCAGCTTCCTACAACTATAACTTGCGCCCTCACCATGGACAGTTTTCTCATCAATACTTTTACTGCAAATGTTAGTGATATTATCAATGATGGCAAAGAAGATGTCACAACTGATATAATATCTCAGGTAATTAGCAGAGCATGGGGAGGGCGCAAGTTACCTTAGGGTAGGAGTTATAGTTACTTGACATAACTATCTATAACAGTTGAATGTCTATGGTTTTGTGCCTGTAAAATCTGAACATAACAATAACATAGCTGTAACCTTTGTGTTTTTTTATTGGATTTTTTTTTTGTATTCTTTTTCCCAACTGTAAAGTCCTTGTAGCCTTTTTTCAGTGAATTTCTAGTTTTTTTTAAACATTAAGTATGATGCCCTCACAATGCATGATGGGAAGGGTTGTACACAGGATCTAGCGCCATAATTTCCTAATTTACTGCAGTATCCTCAGTAGAAAATGCTTTCAGTTGTTCACTTTGATTCCATCAAGATGGCATTGAGATGTGCCAGACGTTTGGCATACATTCAGAATGTTAGCACTCTAGTTGCTCATTAGAACACTGTGAGCTGCTGATCACCAGGGAGTTAACTGGCAGTCTGCTGCTGGTGTTGAAAGTTCATGTTTCTGTCTGCATGTAGAATATTTTAATGAAATAGAAGAGAAAGATATTTGAGAGCTCACTTAAAACATGTCCTAATTTTTCTTTCTACAGCACTAACCAAAATATCTATGAGAAAATGAACCCCCTCATTTTTTTCCTTTCTAAAATAATTGTTTTATGTTTTACCAGTTCGATTCAATCAAGATGACTTCAGGTGTGCCACACTTTAGTCATAAGTAAGACTGTTAGCTCTCTAGTTGTACTTTATAGCACTCTGGAAGGCTGCAGTAGAACAAAAGGGAATCAACTGACAGGCAGCTCCTGTTGGAAGTACATGTTTACTGAGAATGTCAGACTTCATTCTCGTGTGCCTGAGAAAGATAGTGTGAATTTACAGATAATATGCTCTCATTTTAGCTTGTGGAGCACCTTCCATAACCTCTATGGGAAAATAGAGAGAAAACAGTTTTCCCTCAAACATGATTCATGAAATCCCAGCAGGGCAAAATCACCTTATAACACAGTACAGTTCCTAAAATTAAAGTGGCACCATCAACAAATGATTTGTATTAGAACTAAAAGTTATAACCCTTTATACGCTCCCCTTTTTAGGAGCCTCAAATCCTGCCATTCACTAAAATGCATTTCAATGGGGTTCTATCCTGTATATTCGTCCCGAAATGGCTGTCATCCCTTTCAGGTTGAAGTGCTGACAGGACGATAAGCTACCTTTCTGCCAAATTTGGTGTAATTCCATCGAGCAGTTCGGGCTAAAGTCATGTTCAAAACCACTATGGGAATTAATCCCTTACTCAGCACGGATGTAATGGTTACGTCCATGGCTGCGCCTCTCAGGCGCCACGGACATATCCATTACGTCCATGTACCGGCCATCGGGGGAAGTGCTAGAGCTCCACCCAAAGGGCCGACCCCCCATGACACGGTTGGAAGGGGAATCACTTCCCCTTCCACCACCGAACCAACCCCCGTGGAGTCTGAAGACATCAGCTCACGATCGTGCACGCTGATCTCATCAGAGGCCTGCCCCTCAGTGCTGGAAGCGATCACTGGAGGGTCCGAGAAATGCATGAAAGGACAGGAAAGGCCTTTCTTCTCCTTTCATGTTTCTCTCAGCATTTCTGCTTTTTTGTTGGTAATTGTCATGAGGGGAGCGGGCCCCTTGGGCAAGGGCTTCAAGGTCAAATTATTTTTAGGCCATTTCTGTCCCCCCTGGGGGCAGAAAACCCCTTGACACCAGGGATAGTTTGTTTTTTTTATGTGTGGGGAGCGACCCCTTAGGCAAGGGTCTCTCCCAGGGAGCCAAATTGTTTTTAGGCCATTTCTGTCCCCCCTGGGGGCAGAAACCACTAGAAACCAGGGATTTAAAAAAAAAAATTATATTTACGCATAAGGGGAGTGGCCCTTGGGCAAGGGAAGCTACCCAGGGGGGCCAAATTATTTTTTAGCCCATTTCTGCCCCCCCCCCCAAGGGGGGGGGAGAGGGCAGCAAAACCCTAGACACCAGGGATAAAAAAAATGTTGCTCATTTGTGGGGGACCCGGGGGACCAAATTACTTTTAGGCCATTTGTGCCCCTCCTGGGGGAAGATCAGCCTAATATAATTGCCTAAAAATGTTTTTTTTTTTTAAACTGCCCTTTTGGACCTGCTTTGGATCCCCCTCAATTTCAACATGTTTTTGGCTCTTCCCTGTCACAGGCACTTGGCCAACCTACACAAGTGTGGTATCATTTTTACCGGGAGACTGAGGTGAACGTTGGGTGGTAGGAAATTTGTCCCGGTGCGGTGATCCCACACAGACATGTGGAAAAAATTAGATTTTTTAGCTAAGTTTGAGGTTTGCGGAGGATTCTGGGTAAGAAAACATTGGGGGATCTAAGCAAGCCACACCTCCCTGAACTTCCTCTCGGGTGTCTAGTTTTCAGAAATGTCTGAGTTTGGTAGCTTTCCCTAGATGGCTGCTGAGCCCCCGACCAAAAACGCAGGTGCCTCCCCCCGCAAAAACAGGCAGTTTTGTATTTGATAATTTTGATGTGTCCAGATAGTGTTTTGAGGCATTTCCTGTTGCGAGCACTAGGCCTACCCACACAAGTGATGTACCATTTTTATCGGGAGACTTGGGGGAACGCTGGGTGGAAGGAAATTTGTGGCTCCTCCAAATTTGGAGTTTGGCAAAGGATTCTGGCTAACATAACCTGGTGAGAGCCCCGCAAGTCACCCCATCTTGGATTCCCCTAGGTGTATAGTTTTAAAAAATGCGCAGGTTTGGTAGATTTCCCTAGATGCCGGCTGAGCTAGAGGCCACAATCAACAGCTAGGCACTTTGCAAAAAACACGTCAGATTTCAGTGTAAAGATGTGATGTGTCCATGTTGCGTTTCCCATTGCGAGCATTAGGCCTACCCACACAAGTGGGGTACCATTTTTATCGGGAGACTTGGGGGACTACAGAATAGCAAAACAAGTGTTATTGCCCCTTGTCTTTCTCTACATTTTTTCCTTCCAAATGTAAGACAGTGTGTAAAATAGGCATCTATTTGAGAAATGCCCTGTAATTCACATGCTAGTATGGGCACCCCGGTATTCAGAGATGTGCAAATAACCACTGCTTCTCAACACCTTATCTTGTGCCCATTTTGGAAATACAAAGGTTTTCTTGATACCTATTTTTCACTCTTCGTATTTCAGCAAATGAATTGCTGTATACCCGGTATAGAATGAAAACCCGTTGCAAGGTGCAGCTCATTTATTGGCTCTCGGTACCTAGGGTTCTTGATGAAGCGACAAGCCCTATATATCCCCGCAACCAGAAGAGTCCAGCAGACTTAATGGTAGATTGCTTTCAAAAACGTGGAGAAAAATTGCAGTTTTTCACCTAAATTTCAATATTTTTTTATTTCAACTGTTATTGTCTGTAGGAAACCCTTTTAAGATCTGCACAAATTATCCCTTGCTGAATTCAGAATTTGGTCTACTTTTCCGAAATGTTTAGATTGCTGGGATTCAGCATTGGTTTCACACCTATTGCCGTCACTAACTGGAAAGAGGCTGAAAGCACAAAACAAATAGTAAAAATGTGTTATGTCCCAGTAAAATGTAAAAATTGTGTTGAAAAATGTGTTCTGTTCCTGAAAGCTGGGGAAATGGTGATTTTAGCACCGCAAACCCTTTGTTGATGCCATTTTCAGGGGAAAAAACCACAAGCCTTCTTCTGCAGCCCTTTTTTCCCATTTAAAAAAAAAAAAACATTTTCACTGTATTTTGGCTAATTTCTTGACCTCCTTCAGGGGAGCCCACCAAGTCTGGGTACCTCTAGAATTCCTAGGTTGTTGGGAAAAAAAGACAGGGATTTGGAGTGGATAGCTTATTTAGACAAAAAGTTATGAGGGCCCAAGCGTGAACTTCTGCAAACAGCCAAAAAAAGGCTTGGCACCTAAGGGGGAAAAATAGGAAATGCACTTGTTTTTACCCCCATCCCCCTTTTTTTTCTCCGCGTGAGAGATCACCCCAAAACTTTCCATGCACAACAAGACCCTTGGGCACACTTTTTGGGGAAATGTTTCTAAAGATTTGTTAAAGATGGTGAGGGCACAATTTATATTAACGTTAGGATACAAGTTATAGTTACTTGAGAGTGTACATTTAAAATGTGAGCCTAACTATAACGTCCCTGTAACCTTTGGTTTTTTAAGTGAACATCGATGTTTTTTTATTTGATTTCCTAACTATAAGGTCCCTTCAACCTTTGTTTTTTTTGCAGTGAATTTCTATGGTTTTTTAACGTATAGCAATTTTCATTACTATACGTTAATTCAACCATCGCCGCACACAGCCTTTGTCCGTGCGTGGTGGGAGTGGGCCGTGGCCCGTCTCTCTAGGTATGAAGCTGAATCTGGGAGTGAGAGTGGCTATGAGTGTGTCTGGCTGGGAGAGTGGGTGTGTCAGTGTATGAGTGGGTGTGTCAGTGTTTGTGTGGGTCTGTGAGTGTGTGCGTGAGGGTTCCAGTGGGTCTGTGAATGGGCGTGTGAGTCTGAGTGGTTCTGTGAGTGTTTGCACGAGGGTCTCAGAGGTTCTGTGAGTGGGTGCACAAGGGTCTGAGTGGGAGTTTGAGTAGGAGAAAAATTGAAAAAGAGAAACTGAGGGAGAAAGAGTAAGAGGGAGAGATAGAGAGTTTTTAAGCTTTCATGAATTACATACTTAGAATGAGATATTTCTGGACAACTTGAAAAGAAAAATATATTTTTCAATTTAAAAAAATGAATTACCGTTCAGTATGAACCTTTTAAACTTTTGAAGTTTAACAGAAATTAAACAAGAAAAACGACCAGAGACACACCTGGAGTAGAACCCTCAACTTTCAGTGTAAGGGTCTGTGACCTTAACCTGTAGGGCATAGGTGACTCCTTACTATTTTGCTTCCAGACATACCTGTAACAGTCAACCCACACATGTGATTGGAGAGAAAAGTGAATGTTCCATCTCTAGGAAGGTTTAACAGTCAAAACACTTCTCAATGAATGAACACACTTCCAAGCGATACTAGGATTTGATTCTTCAGCCTGAGAGACAGTACTAGACCTTGACCATTAGGCCAGAAGTGACTGTTCTGCATCCAAACGTAACAATAATATTCATGCCAAACATCTTGCTAGTTTGACGCGTTGAAGTCACTGCATGGAGAGACCACTGCAATAAAAGAGTGACAGGACCACGGGAGGTGGGGCAGGGGGCATGAGCCTGAAGGCCCTCGCAGTCCTAACCGCTTCTCCAGGTCCTGTGGAAGCTGGCATTTCTCCCACAAGCAGGGTATCGCTTTACATAGCTGGAGCAATGATTTCATCTGTTTCACTGCACACATATTTGAGTACAGGGAAACAAAATCTCTGCTTTCTGATAGCGGAAGCTGTTTGATCTCCTGCTGTCAGAAACCGTTCTTTGTTTGCTTTGCAAACAGCTATGTCCTGGGCATAGGCCCCGGGACCTAGCAGTAACCAGTCCGGGGGTGGAGGTTCCCAGGGTCATCCGTGGCTCCGCAAGGGGGGCAGCGCAGCCCCCCCTCCAAACAGCATTGCCCCAGGGAGGTGGTGGTCCCCATGACTCGGGGGTCCAACATGGACCCCTTCACTCTTTTTGTAGCTTCAGGGAGGTGGTGGTCTCCGGGGCTGCAGTGAGGCCACACCCCCGCATTCTATTTACAGCCCCGAGGAGGTGGTGGCCCACGGGGCAGCAGGGGGATCCAAATGGACCCCCTCATTATTTTGTTTTAGCCCTGGGGAGGTGGTGGCCCCCAGGGTTGGGGAAGGGGGGCGGGGAGGTAATGGGTTGGAGATCTGAGTGTCCCCTGCATCAAATTTAATTGAAGCCCCGGGGAGGTGGTGGTTCACAGGGCTGTGGGGCCCTATGCGCCCCTATCCTAACCTTTTTCTTATGCCCCCAGGACTTGGCCCACCAGGGGGCTTCTCCGAAAGGGCAGAAAGACGCTTATTTTATTATTTTTTTTTAAACAATTGGGAAAATCGCACTTACACTCCAGACACATGTAGGAATAGGGATATGGCAAGAAATGCCTTTTTGTGTGGTCATCCCCAGGTTTTTCCAACTCTGATAGTGCACTGAGGCCTTCTAACTGGACTTCAGTACCAGTGGCACGACTCAAAGTGTATATGGAATTGGCTATACCCAATTGGAAATAGCTAACTTACCTGTAAGTCCCCAGTAAATGGTACCCTGGGAATGTAAGTTAGAGGAGTAACCCAGGGCCTGCAGCACTGATTGTGCCACCTTAGATGTTCCCCAAGTAAAACAAGTCCCTCAGTCCACCACTGCAGACTGGTAGAGCAGTCCTGCACTGCTAGCCCGACTATGCTGCTGGCCTCTGAGACCTGCAAGCACCTGGAAATCCTCAAGGGTGATTAGTTGCACCTTACAAATCCTGTTTGACTGACTGATGACATTGAAAGCAATTGCAAAGCCATTGTTTCCCCTGTAAATATGTGCAAATTACCCCTCTAGTAGGTCTACCAAACCATAAAACAGGGAGCAAGATATGAGACAGCTATGTACTTTATATGTCCTGACAATACACATAAAAAAACAGTTTTCCTGTGAAAAGACATGGTCACTCAGTGAATAATTTGAGCCGGTGGTTTCCGGTGCTGGGCAATGGCACTAAATTGTTAACACCCGCACTTATGAAGGTCCGCCACATGGCAGCGCTGTCTGTGTAATTAGAGACGAGCACAACAGTGGTTGTTTACAAATTAAATAAACATAAAAAATTACTAATACCTGCTGCCAAAGCTACTGTTATAGCTCTGGGGGGCCTGGAAGTGTCTCAACTGTCAAACTTGTAGGTGTGTGACAGGTAGCAGTTGAGTTAGTACTGTCACTGGCAGCTCGGCAGGAGCAATGGGTGGTGCAAGGTCTAGTGGCATCCTGACAAGGGCCCAGGCACTTTTTTTTTATTTTATTTTTACAGTAAGCACTGTGGTCACCCAATTGGCGAGTACAGGGTGAACCCCTCAGCTGTGCTTATTTCCAAACGGTGCGACCAAAGTGGGGTCTCTAAGATATCAAACAACTTGTTACATTAAGCCTGACTTGTGTCGCCAGTCGAAATTAATGTAGCTTGCTGCTGTGTGCAGTTTTAGCAAAGTTGTCACTTTTTTGCCTTTAAAACTCATGTACCTTCCCGGGCACAAATGGACGCTGCTACACGAGACAGTTTTCTGCCCTCCTGGAGGGACATGGCAACCTCTCTCAGGAAGGAGAACAATGAGGGATTGCAGGCAAGGGAGGAGTCACCACCCTGTTGCAGGAAGCCACTTAGGTGTTAGCCCGAAGAAGGAAGGCATCAAAGGTGAAGCCACCTTTGAAGAGCAGATGTGAGAGACCGGTGGGAGGGCTGCCTCACTGTTGAGTTAGACGGGCTAGTACAGGTAACAGAGGGGGAAACCAGTTGCAAAGCTGGTTTCCCCAGAGACGTGTAGCCCTGAGGTAGGCACACGCTAGGGGTGGGCTATGGAGGTCTGTTCACAAGGTCTTGTTATCTTGGAAGTGGGCAGAATGGTGCATCCTCGGATAGTCAGATGCCACACTCCACAGGAAATGGTCACTAGGTGGGAGGGAACCTGGTGGCCCAGTGGCTACCAACCTTATCTTGCCCAGAGAGGACATTCCAAGCATAAAGGGGTCACCCATACCTCAGATCTTGATCGACTCAAAAGAAGGACCAGAGAAACTGACTGTGCCTGCCATGTCCTGCTCAGGGAGAAGCTCTCTCCATAGCCAAGTCAAACCAAGAGAACTCCAACGCCAGCTGACTGACATCCTGTTCCCAGCACAGGGACACAACAGCTGAAGGAAGACTGATAGGACAAGTTGGTAGCTCAAAGTCTACAAGGCGTTACCACCCCGCCGTGCAGCACCAAGACTCAAAGCTTAGAGTTGCATCCCAGTTCCCTGATCCCACGAGTGCTGCCGGAAAGTTGCTTGGACCCTGAGAAGAGAGGTTATAGGCCCAGGAAAGATTGGCCTGTGATGGCAACAATAGGAAAGTGGTAGTCCAGTGGCAACTGGACTTCGGCAAAACCGGAGAGGACTTTGTGGGACAATGGCCCTTCAACCATCTTCGTAGACTGAGGAATCCCTACAAGTCCCAAATCGACTGTCGCATCCACAGCATCCTTAGAGCACCTTCAGCATCCTTCACTTTCATCAGGACCACTCCTCACGAACCCACTGCAATGCAGATAAAGTGCCTGGATCTTCTGAAAGACTGCTTTGCCACGGCTTGTTCGCCGTTTGGTGAAATTGCACTGATTTATTATTTCTTGTGAAATCCACATCTCCGGAGGAACCCTTAGGTGGATTTTTTTTCATTCTAGTGTCTCAATTCTTATAAAAATAAAACCTTTTTTATAATTGGTGTTGGATTTCTTGAGTGGCATGTCGGCTTCTTCAATTGTTTTGGTGCTGTTTAAATGCTTATCACTTGCTCCTCTGTGTAAGCCTTGCTACTCAGTGCCTCAGCTACCCAGGACTGAGCTGAGGATTTGATAGAGGAAACCAAAAGGTCCTAAAGAACAAGTTACTTACCTTCGGTAACAAATTATCTGGTAGACATATATTCCAGTTGTGGATTCCTTACCTTAGAATTTCCCCCAGGCGTCAGACTGGATCCGGAGATTTTCCTTTGGCCAGTACCTTTGTGCATCTTCAGGTGACATCGGTTGACTCCGCTTCCGTCGTGGTTGCTGGGATGATGTCGCTGCCGTATATATAGGCACCACCCTGGCACGCGGACATCAGTTTCTTTTCATGACATTCCATGCCAGAAGAGCAGAGACACGAAGAACATATACTGGTGCGGCATAACTAGAGCCCTTAAAGGGGGTCCCTGTCCCTAGAAATCACTTTGCAGAGCAGGGAGGATGGGTGGGTAGGTAAGGAATATGCAACTAGAATATGTCTCTATCAGATCATTTGTTACCAAAGGTAAGTAACTTGTTCATCTGATACAGACTTCTAGTTGCAGATTCCTTATCTTAGAGTAGTTACCCAAGCAATACCATCCATGGAGGAGGATCTGCAAGCCAAGATCATACTAGAAGTCCTGTAGGACCAAACTGCCAAAATAGCTGTCCCGACAGATCTGACTGTCAAGGCAGTAAAGTTTGGTTAACATGTGCAAGGATGCCCACGTTGCTGCCTGACAGATGTTCAGGACAGGAACTCTGCATGCTAACACAGTGGTTGCAGCTGTTGCTCTGGTGAAGTGAGCACACAACCCCTCAGGGGGTTGCTTCTTAGCCAAAGCATAGCACATTTTCATGCAGTGAACAACCCATCTGAAGATGGCTCTCTTCTGCACCACCCATCATTTCTTCACACCCACATTACCCACAAAGAGTAGATCATCCACCTGGACGTCTCTGGTACGATTGAGATAGAATGCCAATTTTTGGGGGGGACTGAGATGGTGGAGTCTCTCCTCCTCACGAGGAGGATGTGGGGGTGCATCAAAAGTAGGCAAGGTGATAGATTGGCCTACGTGAAAGCGTGTTAACACTTTAGGGAGGAAAAAGGCTCTAATACGAAGCACCACTGCCAGGATGGACAGGGATGTAGGGTTGCTTTGAAGAAAGAGCTTGTAGCTCACTTACGCTCCGTGCAGAAGGGATGGCCACAAGTAAGGCTGTTTTTAAGATGAGGAGCCAAAGAGGACAATTATGAAGAGGCTAAAAAGGAGCACACATGAGGAAGGTAAGGACCAGGTTCAAATCCCACTGCACTGGGGCATTATGAACGAGGAAGGTGGAAATATATGGGTAAGGTCTTTGAGGAATCGCACAACAATGGAGATTTAAACAAGGAGGGTTGATCAGGAAGTCTGAGGAAGGCAAAGATTGCAGACAGACCACCCTTAAGGGTGCCCAAAACAGAGCCCTGCTGGGCAAGAGTGAATAAACAAAAGAACCTCAGACAGAGGTGCAGAAAGGGGATCAACAGTTTTGTTGGTACAGCATGCCACAAACAACAGACGTATACCATTTTGGTGGAGAGACGCCTCATTGCCAAGATAACATCACAGAATTGGAGCAGAAAGTCGAAAGCTGTTAACTGCTGCTGCTCAATCTCCACACAAGAAGACATAGACTGGACAGGTTCAGGTCGAGAACCCTACCCTATTACTGCAACAGAAGATCCTTCCGAAGAGGCAGTCAGTGGATGACCGATGGCCATGCTCAGAAGATCGAGATACCATACTCTCCTTGCCCAGTCCGGAGCCACAAGAAATAATTGGGCCCGGCCATTCTTGATCTTGAGAACGTTGGGCAGAAGTGGTATTGGCGGAAAGGCGTACTGGAGACCTGAGTTCCACTAGAGACGAAAAGCATCGCCAAGTGAGTGCTGCCTTGGAAACTCCAACGTGCAAAACAGCTGACATTGCGCATTCTCTGCTGAGGTGAACAGATCTATCCAAGGCTCTCCCCAATGCCAAAGGGTTCGCAACCACACTCCGCCCCGTTTGTTGCAGTACCACATGGCGGTGTTGTCCGTGAACACCTGCACCACTTTTCCCTTTGAGAGAGGGAAGGAATGCCTTCAATGCAAGTCTGATCGTTCTGAGCTCCAGAAGGCTGATGTGGAGCCAGACTCCGATGGAGACCAGACACCTCTAATCTCCGCCCCATCCCAGGAGTGACGCATTCTGTCGGTTGGAGAAGGGAAAGGGATCTGCCGGCGACCCAATCTTGGTTTGTTAGCCACCACTGCAGATCTTGCGCAGGTCCCTCTGAGATCTGGACCATGTCGGAGAGATTTCCCTGATGCTGCACCCACTGGAACTTCAGGTCTCACTGCAGAGCCCGCATATGCCATCTGGCATGTGTGACCAGCAGGATGCCATGAGGCTCAGCACCCTCAGAGTCATTCTCACCGAAACAAAGGATAGAGGCTGAAACAATCTGTATCATAGCCTGAATATCCTGGAGGATAGGCCCGAAACTGCAGTGTCCAGAACTGCTCCGATGAAAGGGAGTCTCTTAGAGGGAGTGAGGTGGGACTTCGGCATGTTTTTTAGCAAATCCCAGCGAATGCAGGAGGTTTGTTGTAGTCTGGAGGTGGGAGACGACAGCCTGGGGTGCGCCCACCTTCAACAGCCAGTCATCGAGGTAGGGGAAGACTGAAACCCCTAACCGATGCAGATGAGCTGCGACCACTGCCATCACTTTCATGAACACCAAAGGGGCACTGGTAAGGCTGAAGGGGAGCACTGAACTGAAAGTGCTTTTGACCTACCACTAATGTCTGTGGGTAGGGAAGACAGGAATATGAAAATAGGTATCCTGCAAGTCCAATGCTACCAACCAGTCTCCAGGATCCGGGGCAGAAAGGACCTTAGCCAGAGTGAGCATTTTGAACTTCTCCTTCCTGAGGAAGAGCTTGTGGGCCCGGAGGTCTAGGATAAGACAAAGGCCTTGTTCTTTCTGGGCACCAGAAAGTAGTGGGAATAACCACCACAACCTACTTTTGTCATGGGGACCCTCTCTAAGGCTCCCTTGGCCAAGAGAGCCATAACCTCCTTGCGGAGAAGTGCCAAGCAGTCCTCCGTTATCCAGTCGTAGGATGGTGCCATGGCAGGAGGGGTAGTCTCAAAAGGGTGGGACTATTTGCAAAACCCACCTGTCCGTCGTGAGGGACTCCCAGTGGGGCAGGTGACGGCGGACACTACCTCCAACTGGACCGTGATGGGACGACAGACTAGGAAGGGAAGGTGTAGCGAGGTGCCTGGGTTTATTTTTCTTTTTTTGGGGGGGGGGGCGGGGGGGGGGGGAATGGGGCTGTTGTTGGAGACCGCTGGCTCCCTGATCCACGGGGACTTTGGATCCCATGTCCTCTGCCTCACACGACACTGCACGGTGACTGAAGGGAAATGTACGCGGTTGGGGGCCCCTTCCATATCCACGAAAGGGGCAAAAAGCAGACTGAGGGGGGCGAGGAGCAACTGCAAAGCCAAGGGACCAAGCAGTAACCAGGGACTCCTTAAAGTGCTCGCGCGCTGATTCTGCTTTGCCTCCTAAGAGATGGGTGCCATAGAAGGGCATGTCCATAACCGATTGTTGGACACTCCCTGAAAACCAGATGTCCTCAACCAAGCGCGGCAATAAACGGCCACTGTTGACGCAACCGATCTGTCCAGTGAGTCGTGATGTCCAGTCCACATTGAATCGTGAACTTGGCTGTCTCTCTCCCATCAGCAACAGCTTCGGAGAGAATGGCTCGGGCCTCCTCCGGGATCTGTGGCAGCACCTGTGTGACCGTATTCCATAAAGTATGGGTGTAATAGTCCAAAAGGCATGCGGGGTTCATGAACCGTAACACCAGACTGGAGGAAGAGAACATTTTCTTCCCAAATTGGTCCAGTCTTTTTGATTCCCAATCCAGGGGTGCGGACAGGAATGCGCCCAAAGAGAAAGAAGCCTGAATGACTAAGCCCTCAGGTGTAGGGAGTTGGATCAGGAATTTAGGGTTGTTAGGTGCAGCCCATTAGCGGCGGGCGATTGTTCTGTTGACAGGAGCCCCTGTGCTGTGTTTAGACCACATCCCCAGCAGGACATGAGCGAGGGCCTCATTGAAGGGCAATAGGGTTTCAGATGTGGAAGCCCCAGGCTGAAGCACCTCAGGCAGGAGGTTAGTCCTGACTGCCACTGAAGGCAGCTCAAGGCCCAGGACCTCGGCTGCTCTTTGCACCACCATAAAGTAGGAGGCTCCCTACTCCATAGCCACGGTAGGTGGAGAAAGCATGCCAGAGTCAGAGGAGGTGTGCAACCTACTGGCTTAACCCAATTACTGAGACCAGTCTACATATGGGTCTTCAAGCTGGTATTCTAGAGGGTCCAGCGACCCCTCCATACTCTCACTGTACCCATAAGCATAGGTATAAGGGTCAGGATCCAACCTGGGGAGAAATATCCCCAAAGTCTGAATTGGCATCGGGTGACATCGTTCCTGCTCCGGGTAAGAGTGGGAAATGAGTATGGGCTCATCGTTGATTATGGGCCCAACTGACATCGGGGAAGGTTAGAATGACCTGACCAGCATCGGCTCGGATCTGGGGTACCCTCCAGAAACTAGGCTGAAGCCCCCTGCGCAGAACCCGAGGGCCCCCTGTCGACCTTACTGGGTCCACAGGCCCCACAGGAGGGTTTGTCTGCCAAAATATAAGGAGCATGGCCTCATAAAACTGAGTTGGGCAGGGGTAGCTCTGGCTCCTGGAAACTCAGGGAAGCATGGAGTTGACCCAGAAGCAGGCTCCGAGGACAGACTGTAAGGTAAGGAATTTGCAACTAGAAGTCTCTGATCGGATGGGGTGGTACGTGTATTACGCAATGAGTTTGCACTACCACACCATACAATATATCCCATTTCGTCCCAATCCCCATCCTCCCTCTCAACCTATCCCATATCCTCAATAGTATGTTTGGTATTGGTATCTATATAAGTTCCAATTACACAGCTTTTTTTCTATCCAAGGGATCGCCAAGAGGGTTATGCCCACTAGTGTGGTCTTATCCTGCACCATTCTTTCTCAGTTTCTGCAGTCATCCACTGAAAAAAATACGAGCTGTATGGTTAAATGTAGCAGGAGATGACCATGATACCCATACCCCGTTTCCTAGGGTATTTGTGCACCCTCATTATCTTTTTATGGAGGTGTTTAGCCTTTACCATAAATATTCAATCACATGCTCGCTGTAGCCGTATGCACTACCTCGCCTCAATAATTCTTCGTGCAAAGTACCGGCCACAAAAAAATTAAAAAATACTGGGACCAGTCACCTAAGCGGAAAAATACCCATTAAATAGGTAAGAAACAGCTAGTCAATGTCTTTCCTTAAAGGGAAGAAGTCCCTCACTCAAGGAAATAACAATCTTCATTATCAGGCCTCACCTCATCATGGTGACAAGCAAGGTGGAGTCCTACTGGAGCACACTTTGTTTTTGGAGGAGTGGATAGCGTGCCCAGTTACGTGTCTTGAAAGTGAACATTTTAAAAATGTGTAGGGGGTGACTTGTGAAACCTATATTTATCGCTTGCTATCCCATGATTAAAAGCTGAATGCCTTGGTAACTGTCAAGCAGGACTGCAGTTATGTTAACATGTTTCGGACCACTTTTACTGGCACTAACAATTCCAGGGCATTAGTCTGGCTAAAACCCACAGATCATGGAAGAACAAGTTACTTACCTTTAGTAAGACACTATCTGGTGGATACTCATTTGATTCCTCATCTTTTGAATTTCTACCAGTTGCCAGACTGGATCTGTAATTTTTCAAGCAACTGCTAACCTGCCCTGATAGGTTGCACTACTGTCTCCATGGTGACTTTGTGCTGTCCTAGAACGTGATGAGAGCCATTTATAAAGGTTCCATTCCTGCATGTCAACATCTGTTTTCCTTGGAATGCCATTGCACCCTCAGACACGAATTCCACATGACAGATTGCAGTGTTTTAGTGTTAAAATTCTAGCTTGTGAACTTTTTAGAATCCTAAAGATACGCTCTATAGAATCTGCATAAGTTAGAGCAGGGAGGAATCTGCAGTGAGACAGAGTATCCACCAAAAAGAGCCTTACCAAAGGTAAGAAACTTGTCCTTCAGATGTATACTTCTAAACATAGAATTCTCACCTTTTGAAGAGATACCAAATCAGAGCCTGGTATAAGGAGTGAGAAGTGGTTTGACACCAGGGCTGAATTTGTGAGATGGCCCTCCCTACGGACTTGTTTGTCGAGGCAGCAATGCCTGCTGATGGTGTGAACAGACACCCATGCTGCAGCCTGACAGATGTCCAAATCAGGAAGACCTCTCACCAACAGTTTAGTGGTGACTTTGGCTCTGGTCATCTGATTCTGGACCGCTTCCCCCTGCTTAGCACTGGTAAAGCAAATAAGCGACTGATCATTTAACCCTTGCTCCTTTGTGCGGTCTATGTAGAGCTCTTCTAGGGTCTAGCCAGTGAAGCTTGTCCTCCTCGTTTGAGGAGTGAACTGTGAGGACGGATGCCAGACAGTGATGGACTATCCTTCATAGAAGGAAGATACCACCTTTGTCAGAAAGTAAGCACCAGTTTGCAGCACCAAAATGTCTACAAAGAAGGTGAGATATGGAGATTGCACTGACAGTTCATGCATTTACTGACAACACATACCTGCAAATAGGAATCATATCTTAATGGCCAGCACTCTCAGTAAGCAACTGTACATAAGCTTGAACATCGTGGACATCCAAATGTGCGGACCATTGAGGCATATTAAATGACGCATGAGAGAACATGAACAGGTGAGAAAGCTTGAAATAAAAGGAAAATTTCAGGAAATACTACAGATTGAGCTGAAAGAGACAAGTCTTAAGTAATTTTCTAAAGGTCAGAAGGTTTGATTCATTCCTTAGCTGGAAAGACAATTGGTTCCATAGTTTGCTAGCTGCACAGATGAAGCTTTTGTTACACCAGGATATCGTATGAATGCTGGGAGTTTTGGCTAGTTTTAGGGTGGCTAATCTAAAACTCATACTTGGGAGATATTAGGAAAACTTATTCCTGAGATACTCCGGACCTATTCCATGTAAAGCTTGATGAGATCAGCATAAAGGCCTTGAAGGCCATTCTCTTTTATGGGAAATCAATGGGGTTCTTAAGGGCTTTTGAGACCAAATCAAACTTCTTTATTTTTTTAACCGGGATGTTACATTTTGGACTCCCTTCATTTTTTTTTTTTTTCCAGAGAGGTCTGCGTTAAGCCCAAATATAGGGCACTGCAGTAGTCCAGCCTCGATAACACCATGGAGATTCACCACACTTTTCTTAAGATCCATTGGAAGAAAAGATAGGATTTTTTTCTTTTTTGTTTTAGCAACTTTAACTGGAAGAAGCAGCTTGAGATGAGATTATTAGTTTTGTCCAAAAAGGAGAGTTGGGAACCAAATATTACTCCAAGATTTCTCACTTTTGTGACTGGTGTGGAAAGGGCTCCAAGATGCTGCAGCCACCATGAGGCATTTCAAAAGGATGTATCCTTTTCAAAGAGCAGCACCTCCATCTTATCAGAGTTTAGTTTAAGATAGTTATTCCCCATCCAGGTAGCCACTGCTTGCATACAGCTATGAAATCTGCTAGCTGCTTCTTTGGTGTTCCCGCTAACTGATACCACAATTATTGTGTCATCTGCATAAGAAATTGTAGCCAAACCAAATGAGCTTCGCAAGGGGGGGAACGTAGATATTAAACAATGAAGGACCAAGCGAGGACCTCTGTGGGACCCCGCACGGAAAGAAAAAGGGGTTAGAAGTAAACTCCCCTAGAGCTAACCAGTTGCTCTCTACCTACTAGGAATGAACATAAAAGAACATGGGCAGAAGGAATGGTTTCTTACCTGTAACTCCAGTTCTCTCGTAGGGGTATTTCCATGATAGTCATAAGCATTGAATAGTTCCGCGCGCCTGCGGGGACCCCGGAGCACTGATGTGAAGTATATTCTTAAGTGCAAACACCAGCCGTTTAAAGAAAAAGGTCTGTCAAAAAACACTTAAGAATAACATTGTGCAGCCTATGTGAACAGCTACACAGGCCAAATTGTTGAAAAGAAAATCAATAGTAGTGTAAATTCATGTTCAAACACCTATTTATTCTAGAAATGTAATAACAAATACATTCTCATACTTTATTTACACCTCTGATGAGAATAAAACAATGCAGGGCAGTGTAGCCCATAGGCTGCCATTATACAGAATGTAAATAGAGCTGTGCCTTTAAGAAAAGTAAAGTCTTCCTGTTTCCCATCATGCACAGCAAAAGGCAGTTGCCTCAGTTCTTTTTTGGAGGCTATTACCTGACATGAAGAAAAAACAAAACATTTGTTGGAGTACCCACCTCCATAATATTCATGTTCTATGTCAACTCCACCGGGGAGGAGGGAGGGTTGCTTATGACTATCATGGAAATACCCCTACGAGAGAACTGGAGTTACAGGTAAGAAACCATTCCTTCTCTCGTAGGGGATTTCCATGTATAGTCATAAGCATTGAATAGAGTAGCAAGCCCATCCCCATAGCCGCGGTGGAGTCGATATAAGAATACTGAGAAAAACATGAATCATGCAAACAAATTCTTGAGCAAAGCCTGTCCAACCTGAGCATCTGCCCTAGCGTCTGTATCAAGGCAGTAATGCTTAGTAAAGGTATGGACCGACCTCCAAGTGGCAGCCTTGCATATTTCTGCCAAAGGGACATTTCTCATCAAGGCTACAGTAGCTGCTTTCCCTCTGGTCGAGTGGGCTTTTGGTCTACCACCAAGGGATTTGTTTGCTAACTGATAACATAACATTATACATGAAACAATCCACCTGGATAAAGATTGTTTAGATGTGCCCAAACCTGTTCTGATTGGGCCATAGTTAATAAAAAGCTGTTGTGATTTTCGTAAGCTTTTTGTCCTGTCCAAGTAAAATTTCAATACTCTCTTTACATCCAGAGAGTGCAGAGTTCTCTCAGCAGGAGTAGCTGGATTCTGAAAGAAAGTCGGTAATGAAATTGTTGGGTTCACATGGAAGTCGGAGACTACCTTAGGTAGAAATTTTGGATGAGTTCTCATTACCACTTTTGCAGAATGAAAAACCGTGTAGGGTTCCTGAGCGCAAAGGGCCTGGATTTCGCTGACCCTACGCGCTGAAGTGATTGCCACCAGAAAAGCAGCTTTCCATGTGAGATGCTGCAGCGATGCCTTGTGTATCGGCTCGAATGGCGGCAGCATCAGACGTGATAAGACAACGTTCAGTTCCCATGGAGGAGAAGGCTTTCTAATGGGAGGAAAAACCTTTTTTAAACCTTCTAGGAAATCCTTAATAATCGGAATCCGAAAAAAGGAAGTTTGTGAAGGACTCTTTCTGTATGCTGTTATCGCCGCCAAGTGAACTTTTATTGACGACAGTTGTAAGCCCGATTTTGCCAAACTTAACAAGTATGGTAAGATAGATTGTTCTCCACAAGAAACCGGGTCAATGTTGTTGTGTAAACACCAAATGCAGAATCTCTTCCACTTGCTTGCATAGGCTGATCGTGTGGAAGGGCGTTTTGCTTCCCTCAGAATTTCCATACAGTCCTGAGGTAAGTTCAAATGTCCATATTGCACTAGCTCAGGAGCCATGCTGCCAAACTCAACGATGAGGGGTTGGGATGAGATATCTGCCCTCTGAACTTCGTGAGAAGGTCCGGGCGATATGGTAGCCTGATGTGTGGTTTGAGTGACCGGTGAAGAAGGTCTGGGAACCACCACTGGCGTGGCCACTCCGGAGCAATTAGGATCATTTTGGTCTGAGCATTGGACAGCTTCTGGAGAACTGCCGGAATCAGGGGAAGCGGTGGAAAGGCGTAAAGAAATGCCCCTGACCAGCTTATCCATAGGGCATTCCCCAGTGTCCCTGGATGGTAATATCTGGAGGCGAAGTTTTGGCATTTTTTGTTTTCTGGGGTTGCGAATAGGTCTGTAGAAGGGGTACCCCAGAGTGCGAAAATGGAATGAACGACGTCGTCGTGTAGTACCCATTCGTGGTTCTCGCTTATTACCCGACTGAGGGCATCCGCTTGAACATTCTGGATGCCGGGCAGGTGAGTTGCCACTAGCGACAGGTTCCTGGCTAGAAGCCAATGCCAGATTGTCTGGGCCTCTCTGGATAAAATTCTGGACCTGGTGCCTCCTTGTTTGTTCACGTAGTACATAGTGGCCACGTTGTCTGTCTGAAGAAGGAGAGTTTCCGTTCTCAGAGAGGGAAGGAAGGCTTTGAGCGCAAGGTGGACTGCGCGAAGTTCCAGCAGGTTGATGTGATAGAGACTCTCTTTCTGTGACCACTCGCCTTGGACTCGAAGATGTTCCATGTGCGCCCCCCATCCGAGCAGTGACGCATCTGTTACGATGGTTTGAGATGGAGGTCGTTGTTGGAACGGAATCCCCACCAAGAGATTGCTGGGCAAACACCACCACTTGAGGGATTGTAGGGTGTGAGGAGACAGCAGGACTTTGTTCTCCCAATCGTCCCTCAGTTGACACCACTGATCCTCTAGATTTTCCTGCAATGGTCTCATATGGAGACGAGCATTGGGAACCAGATGGATACAAGACGCCATCGAGCCCAGTAGAGAAGCTATTATTCTTGCAGTGGCTTGAGGTCTTTCCTGCAGTTGTTTGTACTTTTGGAGAATCGATAACCGTCGTTCCTCCGAAGGAAACACCTTTCCTAGCTTGGTATCTACAATGGCCCCTAAGTAATGCAACCTCTGAACAGGTGTTGCTGTTGATTTCAGAAGATTGACTTGAAGACCAAGTTTTTGTAGCAGTTGTAGAGTCCATTCGAAATGCTGCTGTGCCTCGAGATAGCTGGAGGCCTTTATGAGCCAATCGTCTAGATAGGGATAGACGAATATTCGCTGTTTCCTCAAGTGGGCGGCTACTACCGCCATGCATTTGGAAAAAGTCCTTGGCGCTGATTTTAGGCCGAACGGTAGAACTGCAAATTGGTAATGGCGTTTTCCGACAGTGAACCTTAGGAATTTTCGATGTTTCTTGGCTACTGGGATATGGAAGTAAGCGTCGCAAAGATCTATCGCACATAGCCAGTCGCCCTGACGTAAATGTGGGTAAATTTGGTGTAAGGCTAACATCCTGAATTTTTCTTTGCGAATCCATTTGTTTGCTGTCCTCAGATCTAAGATGGGACGAAACTCTTGTTTGTCTTTTTTCTGTACAAGGAAATATCTCGAATAAATCCCCTTCCCATGTTGGCTGATGGGAACGGGTTCTATGGCTCTTTTTTGCAATAGGATATTGACCTCTAACTGCAGAGCTTCGAGATGGTGGTTGGCTGTTTTGGGTGGAACAGATGGTGGAGAACTGGTGAATCTGAGAGCGTAACCATGTCTCACAATATTCAATACCCAGGCGTCTGTTGTGATGCGTAGCCACTCGTCTAGATGATTTGAGATACTTCCCCCTACCGGAGTGGGTAACGGAGGAGGGGGAAGCAAAGATTCAGGGCCTAGACGTGGGAGTTTGTCGAGGTGTCTGGGTCTGAGGTGTTGAACGACCCCTTGTCGACTTTCTGGAGAAGCCCCTCTGATGCTGCTGCTGCTGCTGTTGCTGAGGGCGTGAAGACGACCAATGTGGAGCCTGATACCTGTGGGTGAACAGTCTTCTTTGATATGGGCGGAATCCCTTTCGCTGTTCTTTAGGTCGCTCTATGCCTACCGCTTTTAAGGTATCCAGCTCCGACTTCATTCTGGCCATCTCATCATCGGCATGAGAGCCGAATAAAGTGGAGCCTGAGAAAGGCAGGTTCTGTATCCTCTGCTGTGCTTCGGGTTTAAGCGATGTAAGCCGCAGCCATGCATGTCTCCTGAGCGCTATACCATGAGCATAGTTATGTGCGGATAGAGTTGAAGCATCTGCCGCAGCACTTATGATCTGGTTAGAAACCATTGCTCCCTCGCTCACGACCTCTAGGAAATCTTCCCTTTTGTCCCTAGGGAGATGCTCTGAGAACTGTAGTATAGAGTCCCAGAGGGATCGATCATATCTCCCTAATAAAGCAGTGGCACTGGCTGCTTTCATGGTGATAGATGCCGTCGAGCATACTTTTCTTCCTGCAGCATCGATCTTTCTGCTTTCTTTGTCTGGGGGAGCAGAGGAAGACGGTGACGTCGAATGCGATTTCTTCGCTGCCACTATAACTACCGAGTCTGGTACTGGGTCCGACCTCCAGAATAGAGGATCTTGCTCTGGTGGACGGTACTTTTTAATGAGTCTGGAAGGAGCAGACTTTGTTGTAGCCGGCGTGAGAAAAATGTCCATTGCCGGTTCAATAAGACCCGGAACCAGTGGAAGTAAAGGTCGTGAAGATGTCCTTTGATGCAAGGTCTCAAAGATTACTGATGTCGATTGGGCTGGAGCTGCTAGCGGGATATTCAGCTTGGTTGCCCCTCTCACTAAGACCTCCTGAAATGTGTTGACATCATCTATGGGAGACACTCTTGGGGATGGTGAGTCTGATAAGGTTGGAGAGTAGTCTCGTGTGGACGATGAAGAATGTCCATGATGTGATTGACGACGGTGCCTTGAGGTAGATGTACGTCTCGAGGAATAACCAGAACGCCCTGCAGATCGCGTTGGAGTCCTCGGAACAGGTTCTGGAGGAGGCGCCGGAAGAGGAGCCGTAGGTGTTACCGGCGTCTGTGGTAAAGGCGACTGCCTTTGTGAGAGCTGTGGTGATGCTGGAAGTAGGATAAGCGAGGCCGAGGATTCTGAGGTTGTATAAACCCTTCTAGGCCTCTTAGATGGTCTTCTCGACGTCGAAGCACTCCTCGACGTCGAACTGCGGTGACGCCGAGTGCCTCTAGACGTCGACTCGTCTCGCCGCTGAGAACCTCTCGACGACGAACCTCGACGTCGGTGCAGTGACGGTGAACGCCTCCGACGGCGAACACTCTCTCTCGACGGCGATCTCCCTCGCCGTGTCGACGGCGAGCCCGACTCGGATCTCCTTGGCGTGGACTGTGTTCGCCGTGTCGACGGCGACCCAGATCCTCTCGACGTCGGGTGTCTTCGCCGCCTCGACGGCGAAATAGCTGTCGACGGCGAACGATGTCGTTTTCTCGCCGGCGAAGCACTCCTCGACGGCGAACATGTTGGCGCCGTTCCCTGCTTCGACGTCGACGCTCTCGACGTCGTCGGAGATCTATGTCGTTTTTCAGCAGGTCTGGAAGGAGTCATGGAGGAAACAGGTTGAGCCCTGGTAGAAGTCTGACCTTCTCCTCGCTCTGTAGTGGAATGGCCACTTTTTCTCCTGTCCTCTTTCGCCTGGAGTCGGATCTTCTCTCTGTCACGAAGGGTTCTTCTAGAGAAGGTTTTACAGATGTCACACGACTCCGGTTTGTGGCTGGATGGAAGACAAATTATACAGACCCTATGTGAATCTGTTTTAGCCTTCTTTCTTCCACAAGAAGGACATTTATCAAAAAGTGAAGGCATTTCTAACTAGAAAAACCTCAAAATTCTGTCAGAATTTAACAGAAATCAGTAGAAAATGATCACTCAAAGGTAAAAACGTCGAGTGAAAATGAAATTCAGAAGATATTTCAATGAATTTCTGTCACAAAAGCTTTTGTGAGGTAGAGCTCAATGCTTCAGGGTCCTGTCAGCAGGAGCCGGAAAAAAGAACTGAGGCAACTGCCTTTTGCTGTGCATGATGGGAAACAGGAAGACTTTACTTTTCTTAAAGGCACAGCTCTATTTACATTCTGTATAATGGCAGCCTATGGGCTACACTGCCCTGCATTGTTTTATTCTCATCAGAGGTGTAAATAAAGTATGAGAATGTATTTGTTATTACATTTCTAGAATAAATAGGTGTTTGAACATGAATTTACACTACTATTGATTTTCTTTTCAACAATTTGGCCTGTGTAGCTGTTCACATAGGCTGCACAATGTTATTCTTAAGTGTTTTTTGACAGACCTTTTTCTTTAAACGGCTGGTGTTTGCACTTAAGAATATACTTCACATCAGTGCTCCGGGGTCCCCGCAGGCGCGCGGAACTATTCAATGCTTATGACTATACATGGAAATCCCCTACGAGAGAACCACCAATTCCAATTTCAGCCAGTTGTTCCTTCAAAACTGAATGACTTGACAGCATCAAAGGCTGTGGATAAGCCCAATAGGATCACCGCACTCTTGCCATCCTTACCCGTAATGTGTCCTATTTCTTCTGCTTCAACTAACAGGGCCGATTTAGTGCTATGAGTTTTTCTAAAACCAAATTGGGCACTGTCCAAAATATAATTCGGATCCAGTCGAGACCTCAGTATTCAAATGCTTCTCAATATTTTTTGCGGGGAAGGGAAGATGGGTGATTGGGCGATAGTTCTTCTCTTCTTACTGGTCTAAGGTGGCTTTTTTAATAAAGGCAAATTATTGGCTTTTTCCAGTCATCAGGGAATATTTCAATCTTAATCACCTGGTTAAGAAACAAGGTAAGAGAAGGAGCTAGCGAATTAGCTAAGATATGGAAGATTTTAAGTGGAAAGGGGTCTAATGGAGAACCTGATTTGGTCTGTTTAAACAGGTTAACCACTTCACTGGTGGAAAGAAGAGGACAAATAGTAAGCTTTGGATGATTCTTTTGGGTTACTATATCGGTTTAAAGGGTTAGCTCAGCATTTACTGGTGAGTTAAGAGCATTAAAGAAATTGTAGACCGATTCTGCATTAAATATAAAAAAAAAGTCTGCCAGTTTGTTGCAAAGAACGAGTTACTTACCTTCTGTAACGCCTTTTCTGGTGGATACACTAGCTACCTGTGGATTCCTCACTCATTGAATTTTCCACCTGCGCCAGCTTCCGACAGAAATTTTCTTCCTAGCTTCTGCACGTCGACGAGGACGTCACAATTGCCCACGCGACACCGTCTGACGTCATAAAGGCAATAAGAGGTCCTCGCCGGCGTGCTGACGTCAGTACCAACATTTTTTACGTGCCTCTGAGACGAACAGGCAAATACTAGCAAAATATATATACAACTGAAACAAATGCTTCAATAAAATCTTATACCACAACATTTAATTAAATCAAATAGAGAAAACATCAGCATAAATATGTAAATACGCATAAATATATACATATAAATTATATATAGTTACATCATCCCGAATCTTTTTTTAAATATACACACACATATACATATAAAAATAACATATTACCAACAGGAGCTCACCCAAGGATAACTTGGTAAGACCAGACAGGCAACAGGGAGGCGGGTGGGACCATGAGGAATCCAAGGTAGCTAGTGTATCCACCAGAAAAGGCGTTACCGAAGGTAAGTAACTCGTTCTTCTGATGGATACAAATACCTGTGGATTCCTCACTCATTGAATAGAGTCCCAAAGCAGTACCGCACTCGGTGGAGGGTGCCCGAATGGTCAAACCAAGAAATCCTGCATCACCGACCGCGCAAAATGACAATCCCTCCTAACCTCCGAATCCAAGCAATAATGCTTTGCAAAAGTGTGGAAGGATGACCAAGTTGCGGCCTTGCAGATGTCAACCACAGGAACACCCCTAGCCGAACTCCCGAAAGGGAAGGGCATAGCCTTTCCCCACAATGCTGGTGACCCAGGAGTCCGATGTTGTTGCCTCCCACATGTGGAGAAAGTTCATTAACCTCCCCCCTACAGGAGTGGCATGCAAAGGAATTGGTGGTTGACTAAGGCTGCTTCCCATGCTGCACCCCTCCAGAGGAAGAGGCAGAGTGCTGCTGGGTGGCTCCTCTGGTTCGGACCCTCCCCCTCCCCCTGTATGATCTATAGGGGAGGGCAGTGGAGGCCTGCTGCTGAAATCTGCCCCGAAAGGAGGAGGGGGAGCCACGACCAAACCCCCTAAATCTTCTGAACAGCCTAGAAGAAGCAGAAGAGGAGGCTTGCAAGCCTAACGATTTTGTTGTGGCTCTACTCTCTTTAAATCTTTCAAGGGCTGAGTCCGCCTTTGATCCAAAGAGCTTATCCCCATCAAAGGGAAGATCCAGCAGGGCTGACTGAACATCAGATGAAAACCCAGAAAAACAAAGCCAGGCCAGTCTCCTTGTAGCAACAGTAGTGTCCATAGCTCTGGCCACAGAATCAGCCGTGTCCAGCCCTGACTGGATTACTTGGGTCGCCGCAGCCTGAGCATCATGAGCATCAGAAACAAGGCACTTCCGAATGAGACGACTTGATCTCCTCCATAAAGGCGTAGATGTACCTGCCCAAAATGGATATGGCATTGGTGGACTTGAGAGCCATGCTACAAGATGAAAATACTTTCTTGGAAGACTGGGCCATCTTTTTAGAGTCCCTGTCTGAAGGCACACCCGGAAAAGAGCCTGGAGCAGTGCGAGATGAACATGAAGCCTGTACAACCAGGCTTTCCGGAGTCGGGTGCCTCGACAAAAAGCTCGGATCCGCAGGAGCCACACGATACCTGCGCGCCACTGTCCTATTAACAGCCGAAGATGAAACTGGCTTTTTCCAGATCTCTAGAATCGGATCCAGGAGAGCCTCATTAAATGGCAGAAGTGGCTCTGCAACTGCTGAAGCCGGATGTAACACCTCCGTCAATAAGTTGGGTTTTGATTCAGTCACTGGAAGAGGAAGGTCCAAAAAGTCTGCTGCTTTTCTTATAACAGAGTGGAAAGAAGCAGCCTCCTCTGTATACTCTCCAGGAGATGTTAAGTCCCACTCTGGAGAAGTGTCTAAGCCACTTGCCGTATCCAAACCCTGGAGATCTCCCAGAGGCTCTTCAATCTCCCCCTCCTCCAGGGCCTGCTTTCGATATTCCTGTTCTTCAAGGAGCTAGCCTCCTTGAATTAAGTCTTGCTTCGATCCTTGGCGTCGACAGGGCGTCCGCCGACGTCTATGCGTGATGCCGATCCTCCGATCCATTCGAGCCGGATCCATCAGCGCCGTGGTCATCTTCGGCTCCGACCGAGGTAAAGGATGTACAGGAGAAGAACTCTCCGGCGCCGGAACAGCAGATCTCATCGTTGCGCAGGTTGTGAAGACGACGCCAAGGGAACCGGCGCCAAACCAGCACCTCCCATAGGAAGGAAGGGCATGAAAGGTGCCGGACGTAAAGGAGCTGGAGCACCCATATTAAAGGCCAATGGCCCGAAGGACCAGCCGGTCCACCACCTGGAGCCATCTGCTGAAAAATGGCAAACATCGCATTTAGAAATGCAGAACTGTCAGCACCTGGAGCCACGAAAGCCAGATACTGCGGAGCCTGAGCTCGAGGTGATAACGACGCCGGCCCCGGTGTCTGTGAAGCAGGTGAGAAGGAATGGTTTCTTACCTGTAACTCCAGTTCTCTCGTAGGGGTATTTCCATGATAGTCATAAGCACTGAATAGCTCCGCGCGCCTGTGGGGACCCCGGAGCACTGATGTGAAGTATATTCTTAAGTGCAAATACCAGCCCTTTGAAAAAAGGTCTGTCAAAAAACACTTAAGAATAACAATGTGCAGCCTATGTGAACAGCTACACAGGCCAAATTGTTAAAAAGAAAAACAGTTGGAGTGTAAATTCACGTTTAAACATCTATTTATTCTAGAAATGTAATAACAAATACATTCTCATATTCTATTTACACCTCTCATGAGAATAAAACAATGCAGGACAGTGTAGCCCATAGGCTGCCATTATACAGAATGTAAATAGAGCTGTGCCTTTAAGAAAGTAAAGTCTTCCTGTTTCCCATCATGCACAGCAAAAGGCAGCTGCCTCAGTTCTTTTTGAAGGCTTGTAACCTGACATGAAGGAACAAAAACATTTGTTGGAGTACCAACATCGATAATATTCATGGTAACCTGTTCTATGTCAACTCCACCGGGGAGGAGGGAGGGTTGCTTATGACTATCATGGAAATACCCCTACGAGAGAACTGGAGTTACAGGTAAGAAACCATTCCTTCTCTCGTAGGGGATTTCCATGTATAGTCATAAGCACTGAATAGAGTAGCAAGCCCATCCCCATAACCGCGGTGGAGTAGACAGAAGAATACTGACAAAAACATGAATCATGCAAATAAATTCTTAAGCAAGGCCTGTCCAACCTGCGCATCTGCCCTAGCGTCTGAATCAAGGCAGTAATGCTGAGTAAAGGTATGGACCGACTTCCAAGTAGCAGCCTTGCATATTTCTGCCAAAGGGACATTTCTCATCAAGGCTGCAGTAGCTGCCTTCCCTCTAGTAGAGTGGGCTTTTGGCCTACCACCAAGGGATCTGTTCGCTAACTGATAACATTATACATGAAACAATCCACCTGGATAAAGATTGCTTAGACGTGCCCAGCCCTGTTCTAACTGGGCCATAGTTAACAAAGAGCTGTTGTGATTTACGTAAGCATTTTGTCCTGTCCAAGTAAAATTTCAAAACCCTCTTTAAATCCAGAGAGTGCAGAGTTCTCTCAGCAGGAGTAGTTGGATTTTGAAAGAAAGCTGGTAATGAAATGGTTTGGTTCACATGAAAGTCGGAGACGACTTTTGGTAAAAATTGTGGATGAGTCCTCATTACCACTTTCGCAGAATGAAAAACCGTGTATGGTTCTTGAGCGCAAAGGGCCTGGATTTCGCTAACCCTACGCGCTGAAGTGATTGCCACCAGAAAAGCAGCTTTCCATGTGAGATGTTGAAGTGATGCCTTATGTATTGGCTCGAATGGAGGTAGCATCAGACGCGATAGGACAACATTCAGTTCCCATGGAGGAGAAGGCTTTCTAATGGGAGGAAAAACCTTTTTTAAACCTTCCAGGAAGTCCTTAATAATTGGAATCCGAAAAAAGGAAGTTTGTGAAGGGCTCTTTTTGTATGCCGTTACAGCCGCCAAGTGTACCTTTATTGATGACAGTTGTAAGCCCGATTTTGCCAAACTTAGCAAGTATGGCAGGATAGATTCCTCTCCACAAGATACTGGGTCTATGTTGTTGTCTAAACACCACACACAGAATCTCTTCCACTTGCTTGCATAAGCCGATCGTGTGGAAGGGCGCTTTGCTTCTTTCAGGATTTCCATACAGTCCTGAGGTAGGTTTAAGTGTCCATATTGCACTAGCTCAGGAGCCATGCTGCCAAACTCAACGATGAGAGGTTGGGATGTGATATCTGCCCTCTGAACTTCGTGAGCAGGTCCGGACGATAAGGCAGTCTGATGTGTGGTTTGAGCGATCGGTGAAGAAGGTCTGGGAACCACCATTGGCGTGGCCATTCCGGAGCAATTAGTATCATTTTGGACTGAGCATTGGATAACTTCTGGAGGACCGCTGGAATCAGGGGAAGCGGTAGAAAGGCGTAAAGAAATGCTCCTGACCAGCTTATCCGCAGGGCATTCCCCAGTGTCCCTGGATGGTAATATCTGGAGGCGAAGTTTTGGCATTTTTTGTTTTCTGGGGTTGCGAATAGGTCTATAGAGGGGGTACCCCATAGTGCGAAAATGGAACGAACGACGTCGTCGTGTAGAACCCATTTGTGGTTCTTGTCCATTACGCGACTGAGGGCATCCGCTTGAACATTCTGGATGCCAGGCAGGTGAGTTGCCACTAGCGACAGGTTCCTGGCTAGAAGCCAATGCCAGATTTTCTGAGCCTCTCTGGATAAAATCCTGGACCTGGTGCCTCCTTGTTTGTTCACGTAGTACATAGTGGCCACGTTGTCCGTCTGGAGAAGGAGAGTTTCCGCTCTCAGAGAGGGAAGGAAGGCTTTGAGCGCAAGGTGGACTGCGCGAAGTTCCAGCAGGTTGATATGATAGAGACTCTCTCTCCGTGACCACTTGCCTTGGACTCGAAGATGTTCCATGTGCGCTCCCCATCCGAGCAGTGATGCATCTGTTACGATGGTTTGAGCTGGAGGCTGTTGTTGGAACGGAATCCCCACCAAGAGATTTCTGGGTAAACACCACCACTTGAGGGACTGTAGGGCATGGGGAGAAAGGAGGACTTTGCTCTCCCAATCGTCCATCAGTTGACACCACTGATCCTCCAGGTTTTCCTGTAATGGTCTCATATTGAGGCGAGCATTGGGAACGAGATGGATACAAGACGCCATCGAGCCCAGTAGAGAAGCTATTACTCTTGCAGTGGTCTGTGGAGTTTCCTGCAGTTGTTTGCACTTTTGGAGAATCGATAATCGTCATTCCTCCGAAGGAAACACCTTTCCTAGATTGGTATCTATAATGGCCCCTAAGTAATGCAACCTCTGAACAGGCGTTGCTGTGGATTTCAGGAGATTGACTTGAAGACCGAGCTTCTGCAACAGCTGTAGAGTCCATTTGAAATGTTGTTGCGCCCCTAGATAACTCGAGGCCTTTATGAGCTAATCGTCTAGATAGGGGTAGACAAATATTCGATGTTTCCTCAAGTGGGCGGCTACCACCGCCAATTGCATTTGGAAAAAGTTCTCGGCGCTGATTTGTTGCCGAAGGGCAGAGCTGCAAATTGGTAATGACGTTTTCCGACGGTGAACTTTAGGAATTTGATGTTTCTTGGTCACTGGAATATGAAAGTAAGCGTTGCAAAGGTCTATTGCACAGAGCCAGTCGCCCTGACGAAGATGTGGGTAAATTTGGTGCAAGGATAGCATCCTGAATTTCTCTTTGCGAATCCACTTGTTTGCTGTCCTTAGATCTAAAATGGGACGAAACTCTTGCTTGTCTTTTTTCGGCACAAGGAAATACCTCGAATAAATCCCCTTCCCTTGCTGGCTGATCGGGACGGGTTCTATGGCTCTTTTTTGTAATAGAATGGTGACTTCTAACTGAAGAGCTTCGAGGTGGTGGCTGGCTGTTTTGGGTGGAACAGATGGTGGAGGACTGGTGAATCTGAGAGCGTAACCATGTCTCACAATATTCAATACCCAGGCGTCTGATGTGATGTGTAGCCACTCGTCCAGATGATTTGAGATACTTCCCCCTACCAGAGTGGATAACGGAGGAGGGGGAAGCGAAGATTCAGGGCTTAGACGCGGGAGCCTGTCGAGTTGTCTGAGTTTGAGGAGTTGAACGACCCCTTGTCGACCTTCTTTGTGTGGAGAAGCCACTTTGATGTTGCTGCTGTTGCTGGGGGCGTGAAGACATCCAGTGTGGAGTCTGATACCTGTGGGTGAACAGTCTTCGTTGATATGGACGGAATACCTTTCGTTGTTCTTTCGGTCATTCCATGCCTACCGCTTTCAGGGTATCCAGCTCAGACTTCATTCTGGCCATCTCGTCATCGGCATGAGAACCGAACAAAGTGGAGCCTGAGAAAGGTAAATTTTTTATTCTCTGCTGTGCTTCTGGTTTAAGAGATGTAAGTCGCAACCATGCATGTCTTCTGAGCGCTATTCCGTGAGCATAGTTATGTGCGGATAGTACCGAAGAATCCGCCGCAGCACTTATTACTTGGTTAGAAACCATGACTCCCTCGCCCACGACCTCCAGGAAATCTTCCCTTTTGTCCTTAGGAAGATGTTCCGCAAACTGCAGTATAGAGTCCCAGAGGGCCCGATCGTATCTCCCTAATGAAGCAGTGGTGCTGGCTGCTTTCATCGTGATGGCTGCAGCAGAGCATACTTTTCGTCCTGCAGCATCAATCTTTCTGCTCTCTTTATCTGGAGGTGAAGAGGAAGACGGTGATGTAGAATGCAATTTCTTTGCCGCTACTATAACCACCGAGTCCGGTACTGGGTCTGACCTTAAGAATAGAGGATCTTGTTCTGGTGGACGATATTTCTTAATAAGTCTGGAAGGAGCAGACTTCGTTGCGGCTGGTGTAAGAAAAATATCCACTGCCGGTTCAATAAGACCCGGAACCAGTGGAAGAAAAGGTCTCGAAGATGTCCTGTGATGTAAGGTCTCGAAGATTACTGACGTCGATGGGGCAGGTACCGCCAGCGGGATATTCAGTTTGGTTGCCCCTCGCACTAAGACCTCCTGGAATGTATTCACATCATCTATGGGGGACACTCTCGGGGACGGTGAGTCCGATAGGGTTGGAGAGTAGTCCCGTGTAGACGAAGAAGAATGTCTATGATGTGAATGCTGAGATCTCTGTCGTGATTCATGACGATGGTGCCGAGAGGAAGATGAACGTCTAGAGGAATGTCCAGAACGCCTTACGGATCGCGTTGGAGTCCTCAGAACAGACTCTGAAGGAGGAGCCGGAAGAGGAGCCGTAGGTGTTACCGGTGTCTGCGGCAACGGCGACTGTCGAGGAGAGAGTTGTGGAGACGCTGGAAGCAGGATGAGTGAGGCCGAGGATTCCGACGTTGTATAAACCCTTCTAGGTCTCTTTGATTGTCGCCTCGACGTCGACACACTCCTCGACGTCGAAGTGCGGTGACGGCGAGTGCCTCTTGACGTCGATTCCTCTCGCAGTTGAGAACCTCTCGACGACGACCCTCGACGTCGCCTGTGGTGACGGCGAACGTATCCGACGGCGAGCACTCTCCCTCGACGTTGATCGCCCTCGCCGTGTTGACGGCGAGCCGGACTCAGATCTCCTCGACGTGGAACGTCCTTGCCGTGTCGACGGTGACCCAGATCCTCTCGACGGCGAGTGTCCACGCAGTCTCGACGGCGAAATGGCTGTCGACGGCGAACGATGTCTCTTCCTCGCCGGCGAGCATGTTGGCGCCGTTCCCTGTCTCGACGTCGACGCCCTCGACGTCGTCGGAGACCTGTGCCGTTTTTGAGCAGGTCTGGTAGGAGTTATGGAGGAAACAGGGTGAGCCCTGGTAGAAGACTGACCTTCTCCTCGCTCTGTGGTAGAATGATCACTTTTTCTCCTGTCCTCTCTCGCCTCAAGCCGGATTTTCTCCCTATCATGAAGAGTTCTTCTGGAGAAAGTTTTACAGATGTCACACGACTCCGGTTTGTGGCTGGATGGAAGACAAATTATACAGACCCGATGTGGATCTGTTTTAGCCTTTTTTCTGCCACAAGAAGGACATTTGTCAAAAAGTGAAGGCATGTTTAAACTAGAAAAAACTCAAAATTCTGTCAGAATTTAACAGAAAATAGTAGGAAATGATCACTCAATGTTAAAAACGTGGAGTGAAATTGAAATTCAAAAGATTTTTAATGAATTTCTGTCACAAAAAGGCTTTGTGAGGTAGAGCTCAATGCTTCAGGGTCCTGTCAGAAAGGAGCTGGAAAAAAGAACTGAGGCAGCTGCCTTTTGTTGTGCATGATGGGAAACAGGAAGACTTTACTTTCTTAAAGGCACAGCTCTATTTACATTCTGTATAATGGCAGCCTATGGGCTACACTGCCCTGCATTGTTTTATTCTCATGAGAGGTGTAAATAGAATATGAGAATGTATTTGTTATTACATTTCTAGAATAAATAGATGTTT
This sequence comes from Pleurodeles waltl, assembly GCF_031143425.1. NCBI lineage: Eukaryota > Metazoa > Chordata > Amphibia > Caudata > Salamandridae > Pleurodeles > Pleurodeles waltl. The sequence goes on along the minus strand of NC_090440.1, from coordinate 156,507,803 downwards.
AAACGTGAATTTACACTACAACTGTTTTTCTTTTTAACAATTTGGCCAGTGTAGCTGTTCACATAGGCTACACATTGTTATTCTTAAGTGTTTTTTGACAGACCTTTTCTCAAAGGGCTGGTATTTGCACTTAAGAATATACTTCACATCAGTGCTCCGGGGTCCCCGCAGGCGCGCAGAACTATTCAGTGCTTATGACTATACATGGAAATCCCCACGAGAGAACTCCTGATCCTGTTGAGGTACCTCGAAAACAGATGGTGGAGTCGTAGGTGAAGTCGGTGATGCGGGAGACGTCTGCGGCTGAGGAGTGATGGTGGGACTAACCTCCCATGTCTTTCGGCGCCGAACCGAAGGCGACCTCGAGCGTGAACGCTCTCTACTCGACCGGCGCTGAGATTCACGACGGCGCCGGAAGTCATTGTGACGCCGGTGAGACTTAGGCGATGATGATCTGCGCCAATGCCGCTTCTCCTTCTTTTTGGACTTTGCCAAAAAGAGCTTCGCCTCCCGTTCCTTCAACGCTTTTGGATTCATACATTGACAGGAATCACATTTCTCCACGTCATGATCGGAGCTCAGACACCACAAGCAATCTACATGTGGGTCTGTCACCGACATCTTGCCTCTGCACTCCCTGCAGGGCTTAAATCCCGACTTTCGTTGAGACATCTCAAAGAAAGAAACTTTAACTGTAACTACGCAGAGTAGAAACAGTAGCTCCCTCGAAGAATAACCATCGTTTGAAGGCACGGAAAAAAGGGAACTGGCGTCAGCACACCGGCGAGGACCTCTTATTGCCTGTATGATGTCAGACGGCGTCACGTGGGGGGAAATTCAATGAGTGAGGAATCCACAGGTAGTTGTATCCATCAGAAAGTCTTGGCTAGGAGGAATCTTACTGCCTGAGAGGGGGGCGGATGAGTTCCTGTACTGATTTCAAAAGTCTGCGCAAAGAGTTCTGAGAATTATAAATTTTGTCTGTATAGAAATGTGTTTTTTAATTTGTAATCATCATTTATATGTGGCCTTCTCTTCAGCCAAACAGTGGCTTCTCCAAATCCTTTCCTGCCCTCTACATTTCTATTTCATCCCTCTGAGATTAGAGGAAAACCAGAGGCTGAAGCCTTTTTTCTCAAAGAATTAATAGTTCTAGTCGGAGCCCATTTCCTGGCAGCGTTATTGATCCAGTGATTGTACTCTATTGCGTCCTTGTGAGGGTCTTTACTCAAGGGAGAAAGGGTTGCTTTCAGATTATATTTGAACTAACTCTTATCTAACTTGTTCCAGGCCCTCACTAGCTTGGTTTGAGCTGAATTTTCAGAGATGAAATTATCTGCATCCAGAGTAACAGTAAATCCCACACCCAAATGGTCTGTCCATGTCACGGGGAGGATTTCCTTCAGCATCAAATTGGGAAGATTAGTGAAAATGTCATCTAACACGTGACCTGCATCGTGAGTGGCAGAATTAACAATTTGAGCAAGATAAAATCCAGTTAGATCGTCAAATAAGACTTCTGTATTGCTATTATTTAAGTCTTCCAAATGGAAGTTAGAGTTCCCTAGTATTGTGTAATTAGTGAATTGGATACTGGCCTCTTGAAATCCATTAAAGGAATCTAGGAATCTAGTTTTAGGGCCTGTAAATAAGAGTACAGTAGAACATAGATTACTGCTCATCTTATAGTTAAAGGAGAGAACTTCAAATCCTTCAATATTAAATGATTTGCATGAAAGAAAGATGTGGTCATAATAGATCATTCATGATGGGTGGTCATCCCGAAAAAACTTGAAAATCTTAAGGCAGATTCTCAGGATACTCTCCTGCTATGATCTGGGGCTATCCGAATGATCCAACAGGTCTATTTTGACCTTCTTCAGAACTTGTTATAGGAGCAGTAAGAGCAGAAAAGTGTACAGGAGACTGGGATCCCACTTCAGACCGACTTTCCCACGAAGCCTCTTGATAGAAACTCTAAGATGCAGTAGTTATAACACTGCATTCTCATGAGAAATGAGACATTCTAGAACACTAGCCGAGGACACCTTGAACTATCCCCCTGCAACTCATCGGAAAGCTGATCCAAGACTAGCTTCACACTGATGAGGGATCTTCAGTTGGGTGTAGCTTGGTTCCAGTGAAGGAGTGTTAGAATGAAAATGTCACTTATCCAGTGTACATCTGTTCGTGGCATTAGTCGCTGCAGATTCACATGTTTCGCACAGTCCGCTGCCTGGTGTTGGGCTCGGAGTATTACAAGTTGTTTTTCTTCGAAGAAGTCTTTTTTGGTCACGGGACCGAAGGACTCCTCCCTCTTCAGCTCCATTGCGCATGGGCGTCGACTCCATCTTAGATTGTATTCCCCGCAGAGGGTGAGGATGGGGTTGTTTGCTATAAATAGTGCCCATGCAATGGAGTGAATACGTATGTACATAAAAGTTTATAATAATTATTTACAAATGTACAAATGTTTAAGATTTAAGATCTACTTCTAAACGGCTACAGGCTTCCCGGGGAGGCGGGAGGGCACATGTGAATCTGCAGCGACTAATGCCACGAACAGATGTACACTGGGTAAGTGACATTTTCAGTTCGATGGCATATGTTGCTGCAGATACACATGTTTCGCATAGACTATAAAGCAGTTACCTCCCCTAAAAGCGGTGGTTTAGCCTGTAGGAGTTGAAGTAGTTTGGAATAATGTTCTTAGTACAGCTTGGCCCACTGTAGCTTGTTGTGCATTTAGTACGTCTACACAGTAGTGTTTAGTAAATGTATGAGGCGTAGACCAGGTTGCAGCCTTACATATTTCGCTCATAGGAATGTTTCCTAGAAAGGCCATTGTAGCACCTTTCTTTCTGGTTGAGTGTGCCTTTGGTGTAATAGGCAATTCTCTTTTGGCTTTAAGATAGCATGTTTGAATACATCTGACTATCCATCTAGCAATGCCTTGTTTAGAGATTGGATTTCCTATGTGTGGTTTTTGAAAAGCTATGAACAGTTGTTTGGTTTTCCTGATTAGCTTTGTTCTGTCAATGTAGTACATTAGTGCTCTTTTGATGTCTAATGTATGTAGTGCCCTTTCAGCCACGGAATCTGGTTGTGGGAAGAACACTGGCAATTCTACTGTTTGATTTAAATGGAATGGTGAGATTACTTTTGGTAGAAATGTTGGATTTGTTCTTAGAACTATTTTATTTTTGTGTATTTGAATAAATGGTTCTTGTATGGTAAATGCCTGTATTTCACTTACTCTTCTGAGGGATGTGATTGCAATGAGAAATGCGACTTTCCAGGTTAGATATTGCATTTCACAGGAATGCATGGGTTCGAAAGGTGGACCCATGAGTCTTGTTAAGACGATGTTAAGGTTCCATGAAGGAACTGGTGGTGTTCTTGGTGGTATAATTCTTTTTAGCCCTTCCATGAATGCTTTAATAACTGGCATTCTAAATAGAGACGATGAATGAGTAGTTTGTAGGTAAGCAGATATTGCTGCGAGGTGTATTTTTATAGATGAAAAAGCGAGATTCGCTTTTTGCAAATGTAGTAAGTATCCCACTATGTCCTTTGTAGAGGCATGCAATGGTTGGATTTGATTGGTATGGCAGTAGCAAACAAATCTTTTCCACTTAGATGCATAGCAGTGTCTAGTGGAAGCTTTTCTAGCTTGTTTTATGACCTCCATACATTCTTGTGTGAGGTCTAAGTGTCCGAATTCTAGGATTTCAGGAGCCAAATTGCCAGATTCAATGATGCTGGGTTTGGATGCCTGATCTGTTGTTTGTGTTGTGTTAACAGATCTGGTCTGTTGGGTAGTTTGACATGCGGTACTAGTGAAAGGTCTAGTAGAGTTGTATACCAAGGTTGTCTTGCCCATGTGGGTGCTATCAGTATGAGTTTGAGTTGGTTTTGACTCAACTTGTTTACTAGATATGGAAGGAGAGGGAGAGGGGGAAAAGCGTATGCAAATATCCCTGACCAACTCATCCATAGAGCATTGCCTTGTGATTCGCGGTGTGGGTACCTGGATGCGAAGTTTTGGCATTTTGCGTTTTCTTTTGTTGCGAACAAATCTATCTGGGGTGTTCCCCAAATTTGAAAGTACTTGTTCAGAACTTGGGGGTGAATTTCCCATTCGTGGACTTGTTGGTGGTCTCGCGAAAGGTTGTCTGCTAGTTGGTTTTGGATCCCTGGAATAAATTGTGCTATTAGGCGAATGTTGTTGTGAGTCGCCCACTGCCATATTTTTTGTGTTAGGAGACACAATTGTGTTGAGTGTGTTCCTCCTTGTTTGTTTAAATAATACATTGTTGTCATGTTGTCTGTTTTGACAAGAATGTATTTGTGTGTTATTATGGGTTGAAAGGCTTTTAACGCTAGAAATACTGCTAACAGTTCTAGGTAATTGATATGAAAGTTTGTTTGGTGTACATCCCATTGTCCTTGAATGCTGTGGTGATTGAGGTGTGCTCCCCACCCTGTCATGGAAGCATCTGTTGTTATAACGTATTGAGGCACTGGGTCCTGAAATGTCCGCCCTTTGTTTAAATTGTTGCTGTTCCACCATAGAAGCGAGAGGTATGTTTGGCGGTCTACCAACACCAGATCTTGAAGTTGACCCTGTGCCTGTGACCATTGTGATGCTAGGCACTGTTGTAAGGGTCGCATGTGTAGTCTTGCGTTTGGGACAATGGCTATGCATGATGACATCATGCCTAGAAGTTTTAGCACAAATTTTGCTTGTAACTTTTGGTTTGGAAACATAGCACTTATTACCTTGTGGAATGCTTGCACTCTTTGTGGACTTGGAGTGGCAATTCCTTTTGATGTGTTGATGGTTGCCCCTAGATATTGTTGTGTCTGACACGGTTCGAGGTGTGACTTTGTATAGTTGATGGAGAAACCCAGTTTGTGAAGGGTTTGTATGACATATGTGGTGTCGTTTGTGCACTTTTTTACTGTGTTGGTCTTGATTAGCCAATCGTCTAGGTAAGGAAACACATGTATCTGTTGTCTCCTGATATGTGCTGCTACTACTGCTAGACATTTTGTGAATACTCTTGGTGCAGTTGTTATTCCGAATGGCAACACTTTGAATTGGTAATGTATTCCTTTGAATACGAACCTTAGGTACTTTCTGTGAGAAGGGTGTATCGGTATATGAAAGTACGCATCTTTTAGGTCTAATGTGGTCATGTAATCTTGCTGTTTGAGCAGTGGAATGATGTCTTGTAGTGTGACCATGTGAAAGTGGTCCGATATGATGTAGGTATTTAGTGTTCTGAGATCTAATATTGGTCTTAATGTTTTGTCTTTTTTTGGAATTAGAAAGTACAGGGAGTAAACTCCTGTGTTTTTGTTGTTGTACTGGTACTAACTCTATTGCATCCTTTTGCAGTAGTGCTTGAACTTCTAGTCCTAAAAGTTCTAAATGTTGTGGTGACATTTTGCGTGTTTTTGGAGGGATGTTTGGTGGGAATTTGTGGAATTCTATGCAATAGCCATGTTGGATTATTGCTAATACCCAATTGTCTGTTGTAATCTGCTGCCAAGATTGGTAGAATTGGCTTAGTCTTCCCCCCACTGGTGTTGAGTGAAGGGGTTGTGTGACTTGAAAGTCACTGTTTAGGTGGAGGTGTTTTTGGAGTCTGGAATCTTCCCCTACTCCTTGGGAATTGACCCCCTCTATATCCCCTGAAACCTCCTCTTTGGAATGAACCCTGATATGGTGTGGTTCTTGTTTGTTGGCTGGTGGTGTCTGTGGGTTGGCCACGAAACCCCCCTCTAAATGGAGTTTTCCTAAAAGAGCCTCTGCTCTGCGGGGAGTAGAGTGCGCCCATGGCTTTGGCCGTGTCTGTGTCCTTTTTAAGTTTTTCAATGGCTGTGTCCACTTCAGGGCCAAAAAGTTGTTTCTCGTTGAAGGGCATATTAAGGACAGCCTGCTGGATTTCCGGTTTGAAGCCTGAAGTGCGGAGCCAAGCGTATCTCCTTATGGTGACAGCAGTGTTGACTGTTCTCGCTGCAGTATCGGCTGCGTCCATTGAAGAGCGGATTTGATTGTTTGAGATCGTTTGTCCCTCTTCAACTATTTGCTGCGCCCTTTTTTGGTATTCCTGTGGAAGATGGTCTATGAGAAGTTGCATCTCATCCCAGTGTGCGCGGTCATATCGGGCCAGCAGCGCTTGAGAATTTGCGATGCGCCACTGGTTGGCTGCCTGCGATGCTACTCTTTTTCCTGCCGCATCAAATTTTCTGCTTTCTTTGTCCAGAGGTGGGGCGTCGCCAGATGTATGGGAATTTGCTCTTTTGCGAGCTGCCCCTACTACTACGGAGTCAGGTGGTAACTGCGAAGTAATAAACACTGGGTCTGTGGGTGGTGGTTTGTATTTCTTATCCACCCTTGGGGTGATGGCTCTTGATTTTACGGGCTCTTCAAAAATTTGTTTTGCGTGCCGTAACATCCCTGGTAGCATTGGGAGACATTGATATTGGCTATGTGTAGCCGAGAGGGTGTTAAATAAAAAATCATCCTCTATAGGATCGGAATGCAGTTGGACATTGTGGAATTCTGCTGCCCTAGCCACCAGTTGCGAGTATGAGGTACTGTCCTCTGGCGGTGACGGCTTTGTGGGGTATGAATCGGGATCATTGTCCGGCACTGGGGTGTCATATAGGTCCCAAGCGTCTTGATCCTGATTATCTTGACTTATGGTAGTTTGCGCTGGTGAGTGCATTTGTGGCGGTGTTTGTGCCGGCGATGCCTGTTGTGGTGGAGAGGGCGGAGGCGTGACTTTTTTAACCACTTTGGCTTGTGGTTGTGCGTCATCCTTGAGAAGTCCGATCCTTCTTTTTCTCATTATTGGGGGAAGGGTTGATATCTTCCCTGTGTCTTGCTGGATGTACAGTCTCTTTTGTGTGTAGTCTGATTCTACACTTTGGAGCTCTTGTCCAAATCTGTGCATCTGGCCACTTATTCCTTGTTCCTCTGTGTAGGATGGAGGTGTGGAACTTTTCGGCGCCGAGAGAGAATCTTTTTTCGGCTTCGGCACCGACAGAATTTTTGTGGCTTTCGGCAGGGTGTCTCGGTGCCGATGTTTTTCGGTGACGGCATCTTGTTTTTGCCTCTCGGAGCCGCTATCTCGGCTCCGAGGTTGCTCCATGGCGGTCCCTCGACCGGAGTCGGGTGTCTTCGCTATGGGCGTGCCCTTTTTCGGCGCCTTCGACGGCTCGCCGGTTTTATGGGTCGAGCCATGGCCTGTTGGCAGTGGCGTCCCCTGGGCTTTTGTCTTCTCGATGGTTTTAATTTTCGACGTCTTACTCACTGTTTGTTGCTGTTGTTCGACGTCGGAGTCTCCGGATTCTGATTCCGGAACCGAGAATGTTTCCTCTTCGTCGTCGAAACGTTGTTTTGTCGGCGTGGACGCCATTTGTAGACGCCTGGCTCTTCGGTCCCGGAGTGTTTTTCTGGACCGGAAGGCTCGACAGGCCTCACAGGTATCCTCCTTGTTCTCGGGGGACAAGCACAAGTTACAGACCAAGTGCTGATCTGTATAAGGATACTTACTGTGACATTTTGGGCAGAAACGAAACGGGGTCCGTTCCATCGGCTTCGATGTCGCACGCGGTCGGGCCGACCAGGCCCAGACGGGGGATCGAAGCTACCCCAAAGTCTTCCGATGATCGGTGTCGATGTACCTAACTATCCCGATACCGAACGGAACAATACCGACGCTTTCTTCCGAGATTCTGACTAACTTTCCGAACCGAAACACGGAGCGAAAAGGAATACGTCCGAACCCGACAGCGGAAAAAAACAATCTAAGATGGAGTCGACTCCCATGCGCAATGGAGCCGAAGAGGGAGGAGTCCTTCGGTCCCGTGACCAAAAAAGACTTCTTCGAAGAAAAACAACTTGTAATACTCCGAGCCCAACACCAGGCAGCGGACTGTGCGAAACATGTGTATCTGCAGCAACATATGCCATCGAACCTGGGATTTCTGGTTGTCACACTATGCACCCTGTACAAGCAGGAACCATCAACTTCTAATCAAGGTTAGCTAGATATAAAATTAGAGATAAGCTGTGTTCACCCTCTGATAGCTTGGTGCAGAGCAGGTAGGCTTATCTAAAGAGGCAATGTGTAAAGTATTTCTTCAACACACACACACACACACACACACACAGTGACACAAAGACAAACCCACAAAAATCCTTACAGGTTTAGAAAAATAAAGATTGTTTATCTGAGTACAATGAGACCAAAATAAAAAAAATCCAATCAGCAGAAGTCAAGATATGAATTTTTAAACAATAAACCAAAAATACTGCTTAAAGTCAACAACACTAATAGGGTATCTGAGGTTGTGCTAGTCTGGGGTAAAATCAAAGTTCAGACTGACCGCGATGGAGGGCAGGCTGCTACAGGACTCACGCAGAGGCCACTGAAAGCATACCTTGGATGGAGCAAAGCGTCAACATCAAGGGGCAATGCGAAGGCGATGCATCAGTTCTAATCCGCGCAGTCGGGTTCATACATAGGTGGTAAACCTCGCAGGTTCATGCGTCGGCATCCAAATCCATTGAGATTAAGACAATGCGTTGTTGTAGAGACATCAGGCTGCAGAATCAGTCAAACAGCCTCTCAGCTGAAGGGTGATGTGTAGGTTCCATTTGGCGCAAAGGTGACTGTGCTACAGTTTTGTTGCCAAATAGCTACAAAACCCACTTCTGAGGCCAGGACCGGACCGGGCACCTCAGGCAACAGTAGACTCACAAATGGAGGAGTCCAGCAACACCAGCAGGATTGTAGAAAGTATTTTTTGTCCCCTCAGACTTCAGAAAACAGGAGGCAACTCAGCAAGCCATTGGAATCTTCCTGGGTTCAAAGTTAGATGGGTCAATTACAGAAGGCAGCAGGGCAGCTCAGCAAAGCAGAGAAGCAGTTACTCAGTCAAGGCAAAGTGGCAGTCCTTAAAGCACAGCAGTCTTTATTCCAGCAGATTCTTCCCAGGTCCAGTAGTGTACTGAGGTGGTAGTTGTAGGAAAATGGCTCCTTGTTGCAGTTAACCCCTCCCCCCACACACATTTTGCCTGATATTGATGCTGACTTGACAGTGTGTGCTGGGACCCTGCTAACCAGGCTACAGCACCAGTGATCTTTCACTAACAATGTACCACTGTTTCCATAATTGGCACACCCCTGGCACACAGATAAGTCCCTTTTAAAAGGTACCAGTGGTACCAAGGGCCCTGTGACCAGGGAAGTTCCCTAAGGTCTGCAGCATGTGTTGTGCCACCCTAAGGGACCCCTCACCTAACACATGCACACTGCCATTGCAGATTGTGTGTGCTGGTGGGGAGAAAAAGGCAAAGTCGACATGGCATCCCCCTCAGAATGCCATGAACACAAAATACTGCCTATGGCACATGTAAGTCACCCCTCTAGCAGGCCTTACAGCCGTAAGGCAGGGTGCACTATATCACAGGTTGTCGCGTGGGCTCTCATTATTCTAAATGAGACTACTGGATTTCTAGGCAGCAGGATCGATAACGGTGTGGGGGACTGAGTCTGACCCACGTGTAAGGAACGCTGTCACCCTGAATCCGGTTGTTGCTCCGGCTAACTAGCAGTGCCTCATTTCTCCCGCGGGGAAGAAATGATTGGGCAGCCGAGCGCATGACATCTTTGGAACTTCTCAGGGAAGTCGTGGTTACTCAGATCCAAACCAACTCTCTCATTCACAATATGGTCTCATATACAAATGACAAAGACAGTATAAGTTTTATATAATGTTTTAATAAAACGACTGTATTTTAGATATTAAGGCGTGAGCCGCAATAACCAGAACAATACAAAATAGTAGAATGGATATAGTAACCAGGAGAGTAAAACATAGAAATAAAGCTATCATAATTCCTAACCATTTCTACTCTCCCTCTGCTTGTTCTATTTAGAGCACAGCATGTTAAGCTTTCAGCTTGCCTATTAGAATCACTGTGGGGATATCAGCCCTCATACCTGAGCAAAGACCTGTGATCTTGGTTCAGCATCTGCAACGAGGCAGTTGTGGTTCCCTGGTCGGAATCTCCCTCTTGCGTGTACTGGGACAAGGAAGTAATTTTATAACTAATATGTCAGCGTGATCACAAAATGTCCCTACGCAGGAATGCCCAGTCTAAACTCTTACCACGTCTATCGGCAATGTACCAGACTGTATCCTTGACTGAAGCACAGAGTAAACATGTTATGGAGAACTCCAGTGCTGAAGTAGGCAAAACAGTGTGATATGAATAAAAAACAACACCGTAGAACTGGCTATTTGAAAAATAACAGTACGAAGCCTAATAAAAAACATGTAGAGCAAAGTGCACAAAGGCTCTAAGCTATTAGCAAATGAATAAAATATATTCAGGGCAAAATGCAGAAAGGCCTAAAGCCTGAAGCTAAAGCGCAATGAATAATAAAACTAACCACACTACAAGGTGAGGCCACAGCTGCATGTGCAATATGCCTCTACAGTGTTAAAGTCTATTCTTAGACATTGTAAGTACAGTGTGGCCATATTAAGTATATGGTCTGGGAGTTTGTCAAAACGAACTCCACAGTTCCATAATGGCTACACTGAATACTGGGAAGTTTGGTATCAAACTTCTCAGAATAATAAACCCACACTGATGCCAGTGTTGGTGTTATTAAAAAATGCACACAGAGGGCATCTTAGAGATGCACCCTGTATTTGACCTAATCCTTCAGTGCAGGAATGACTGGTCTGTGCCAGCCTGCCACTGAGAGACGAGTTTCTGACCCCCCTGGGGTTCGACAGCCTTTGTGCTCTCTGAGGCCAGAAACAAAGCCTGCACTGGGTGGAGGTGCTTCACACCTCCCCCCTGCAGGAATTGTAACACCTAGCAGTGAGCCTCAAAGGCTCAGGCTTTGTGTTACAATGCCCCAGGGCACTCCAGCTAGTGGAGATGCCCCCCCCCCCCCAGACACAGCCCCAATTTTGGCAGCAAGTCCGAGGAGATAATGACAAAAACAAGGATGAGTCACCCCCTCAGCCAGGTCCTCCCCTAAGGTGACCAGAGCTGAAGTGACCCCCCTCCTGGGAAAATCCTCCATCTTGTTTTGAAGGATTCAGCCCAATATGGATGTGCTCCCCTCCCCAAAAGGAGAGAGCACAAAGAGGGTGTACCCACCTTCAAGGACAGTAGCCATTGGCTACTGCCCTTTTTCCCTAACACACCCCTAAATTCAGTGTTTAGGGGTGACCCTGAACCCAGGAAATCAGATTTCCTGACAACCTGAAGAAAAAGAAGGACTGCTGACCTTAAAGACCCAAAGAGACGACGGAGACGACAACTGACTCGCCCCAGTCCTACCGGCCTGTCTCCAGACTTAAAGAACCTGCAACAGCGACGCATCCAGCGGGACCAGTGACCTCTGCCGACTCAGAGGACTGCCCTGCAACGCAAAGGACCAAGAAAGGCACTGTCCAAACAACAAAGAAGAAACCAACTTTAAAGGGACTCCAGCCTCACTCCTGAAGCTTGAGTCCCCAACACTCTGCACCAGACGTCCCCAGCTCGTGTCCAGAAGAAACAACACTTCAGCAAGGACTCGCAGGCGACTCCCACGACATGGCCACCCTGAGACGATTTCCCTGCACCCCCATGGTGACGCCTGCAGACAAAATCCAGAGGATCCACCTTACTGCGACTGCCCGGTAACAAAGAACCCGACGCCTGGAAGAAGCACTGCACCCGCTGCACCCAGGCCTGAGAGGAACCAACTATCGGTGCAGGAGTGACCAGCAGGCGGCCCTCATCTTTGCCCAGCCGGTGGCTGGCCCGAGAAGCCCCCCTGTGCCCTGCCTGCATCACCAGAGTGGCTCCCGGGTCCCTCCATTGCTTTTAACACAAAACCCGACACCTACTTTGCACTCTGCACCGGGCCGTCCCTGTGCCACTGAGGGTGTATTTTGTGTGCCTGTTTATGACCCCCAGTGCTCTACAAAACCCCCCTGCTCTACTCCCCGAAGATGCATGTACTTACCTGCTAGCAGACTGGAACCGGAGCACCCCTAGTCTCCATTGGCGCCTATGTTATTTGGGCCCTACTTTGACCTCTGCACCTGACCATCCCTGTGTTGCTGGTGCTGGGTGTTTGAGGCTGACTTGAACCCCCAACAGTGGGCTGCCTATGCCCCGGAGACTGAACTTATAAGTGTTTTACTTACCTGCTAAACTAACTTGTACTCACCTCCCCCAGGAACTGTTACATTTTGCAGTGTCCACTTTTAAAATAGCTTATTGCCATTTTTGCCAAAACTGTATACATTACTGTTTTACTTAAAAGTTCCATATTTACCTATGCAAAGTACTTTACATTTAATATACTTACCTGCAATTTGAGGCTTGTGGTTCTAAAATAAATTAAGAAAATAATATTTTTCTATATAAAAACCTACTGGCCTGGAGTTAAGTCATTGAGTGTGTGTTCTCAATTATTGACTGTGTGTGTAGAACAAATGCTTAACACTACCCTCTGATAAGCCTAACTGCTCGAACACACTACCAAAAATAGAGCATTAGTGCTATTATTGCCACTATCAACCTCTACAGGGAACCTCTAGACTCTGTGCACACTATCTCTCACTTTGTGATAGTATATACAGAGCCAACTTCCTACAGTAGTGGTCAGAGACCCAGTTCTTATAATCAAATGTGCCTTTGAACTGATAGTGACTTCAAAGAAGGGTCTTTGAAGTGCACAGAGGTCCTTTCTTCCTAGCCCTGGTTCACACTACCAGTAGGGGGTAAACAACACTTTGTGTGGGGAGAGGCACCTGCCTATTCAAAGGTGTCATCTCCGCTTCACCCTTCCTGCCTAGGAAGGCCCATCAGAATGCAGACGAATGCTCAGACACACCTCACCTTCCTGTGTTTGTGGCTGTCTAGAGGGAATGCAGCTGCCACCTACCCCAGAAGTGTAATGGAGATAGGCTGCAGGGCACATGGAGCAGCACGAACAGCGAAAGGCCTACTTTCTCAAAGTGCAAAAAGAACAAGTGATGGACAAAATGCAGAACAATGTCAAACATTCACCCCCAGTACAGAGATCTGGGCCTAAATCCATTGTTATTTGCTACCCATGCCATTCCAGTTTGGACCCAGCCATATGTAAATCAGTTTTGACTCTGCTCCTCATGGGAAGAGCCCAGCCCGAACTGCCAAGCCACGTCCTTCCTGGACTGGAAGCAAGCATCCTGGAACCGGTTTCGGAATATCACCCTTCATCAGCCGGGCTAGCTTGACTCCAGTGACACGGGGAGTAAGGGACCAACGTCTGTGCATACCCTTCCCACTTAGGGCGACAAATGCAAAAAGAACAAGTGATGGGCAGAATGCTAAACAATGTCAAACATTCACCCCCAGCTAGCCTAGCTGATGAAGGGTGATACCCTGAAACCTGTCCTAGGAGGCTTGTTTCCGGTCCAGGAAGGACTTGGCTTGGCAGTTCAGGCCAGACTGTTCCCATGGGGAAGAGGGTCAAGACGGATTTGCCTATGCCTAGGTCCAAACTGGGGTGGCGTGGTGAGCAAACAAAAACAATGGATTAAACCCAGATCCTTGTGACTGGGGGTGAATGTTTGCATTGTTCAGCATTCCATCCATCATCTGTTCTTTTTTACATTTGTCGCCCTAGGGGGAAGGGTATGCCCAGATGTGGGTCCTATGCTCACTGCACGACTGGATTAAAGCTAGCCTCACTGATGAAGGGTGATACCCTGAAACTGGTCCTAGGATGTCGGTTTCAGGTCCAGGGAGGACTTGGCTTGGCAGTTCGGGCTGGACTGTTTCCATGGGGAACAAGCTCATGACTGATTTGCATATGGCTGGGTCCAAACTGGGTTGGTGTGGTGAGCAACAAAACAATGGATTAAACCCAGATCTTTGTGACTGGGGGTGAATATTTGCAGTGTTCAGCATTCCGTCCATCATCTGTTCTTTTTTTACTTTCTAAAAGTGGCATTTCTAAAAAAAGTAATGCTAAATCAGACTTTACCATGAAAGAGGATTTATCGTTACCATTCCAATTATATGAAACATGATGTAACTACTCGCTCGCGATCAGGAATTGCAGCTTGAAAGTATATTAAGGAATTGCCAATGCTGGCCGATGTGAGGAGTAGGCCACACAGAAGAGAAACACAACTTTGGGAGTTTTTTGCACTACCAGGACATGTAAAACTTTAAAAGTACATTTCCTACTTTTTAATTACATAGATCCCTACCCTATACGCTACCTAGCGCCTAACTTAGAGGTGACTTATATGCAACAGAAGGGGAGTTTAAGGCTTAGCAAAGGGTTTTAAATACCAAGTCTAAGTGGCAGTGAAACTGCACACACTGGCTCTGAAGTGGAAGGACTGAGACACGTTTAAAAGGCTACTTAAATGGGTTGCATAATCAGTCCTGCAGGCCTATTAGTAGCATTTAATTTACATGCCCTGAGTATACTTTACAAGGCACTTATAAGTAAATTAAATATTCCAGTTGTGTATACACCAACGTTACCAAGTTTAGAGGAGAAGCGCATGCACTTTAGTATTGGTCAGCAGTGGTAAAGTCCTCAGTCCTAAGGCCAGCCAAAAGATACAGCAAAAATGTTAGGTAAACAAGTCAGTACTTGGGAAAAGACCACCCTAAGGCTGACAGGTCTAACACTGAGATTAATTCAAACATCCCATTCATCACTTTTTTGTAAACTTCAGTGAGACGGCTATGCACACGCATGGGTGCTCACTTTGCCACCTGAACCGGACTGGCAAAACCACAGACAGCCCGAAACCAATCTTGCTCATGTTCCAGTTCACAGAGTACCAGGCTTGGCAGTTCAGGCTAGACTGTTGCTATTGGAGCAAGATCACAGCTGATTTGCATATGGCTGAGTCTAATATGGGGTTGTATTGTGGACAAAAAGTGATGGACTGGGATACAGCCCTGAGTAATTACCACTGGCTGAGATTAATTTAAGTATGCAACACATCACTATTATGTATACTTGATTCACCTCATCCAACATCACTCCTTCCCCACCTAATTCTGCCACAACAGCCCACCAGTATCAACACCACTGATATTAGCAACTCTGGTCGTTATTTGGGCTGTCTGCTTCTGCATTACATGCAGTGTCAGATGCCTTCAGTTCTCATAGTAAGTGTGTCTCGGGTTTCCCTATTTCCCTACACTCTGTTCAAGGGCTTCTTTTCTATTCTTTGTATTGTTCTTTTTATCTGGGTCCATTCATCTAGCTTAATGGACCCACCCTTTGCCATTTCAGCCTCTGCTCAAGGTGCCTTATTTCACAAAAGTACATACAATAGGCCAGCGTAAGAATTCTGCCATTAACGCAGTCCATAGACCATGGTCTTATGTTAAAATCACCTCTTGTATATCAGAGCCAGCACTTTGTCATGGGTGCCTCCTCCAATATACTACAGTTGTCCTCCATTATCCTAAGAGTGACTTCCAATGTGCTAGTGCCAGTAGCTTGTGATACGTGCTCACTATGCCAAGTATGTCTTCAAGTATGGCAGCATCATTTCACAGGTGCAACATATGGCAAGTATTACCTCTTGTATGCCAGCACCAATATTTACTAGGGGGCACATTCTGTCAATAATTACCTCCAGGATGCCAATATTTTGGCACAGATGCCTGACGTTCTCTAAGAACTGCCTTCAGTATACTAGCATCAGTATTCTGCAATGGGTGCATTTACAATCCAACAAATACATTCAGTATACCAGGGCCAAGAGCAGACTCTCGAGCACAACATCACATTCATTCACATACACTTACTCTCTATAAGTCACTCGTACTTATTCATACTCGCTTGTTCTTTTACATTCAAGCACATTCACTCTCACCCATGCTAACTCATACTTTCTCACTCACAACCACTTATACCCACTTAGACATATTCTCACTCAGTTACACTCACTGTCACTCATACTCAACACACCCTCACACTTATCATTCACTCTCACGTACCCGCTCACTTGTAGTTACTTACTCTGAAGCATTGTGGCTCACTCATACTCACCCACTGTGGCTTACACAAACATAATTTCTCTCACACTCTCCCCTGCCACCAGCACACACAACATATTCCACCTGAATGTACTCTGTTTTCTATTATACTAATAAATAATAGGGCATTAGTCTTTTTTTGTTTTAAATAGACAGAAAACAATGCTGGGGATCTGCCCGTGTTCTTGGCAATGATTTTGCCATCTCTGGAGATTCCTAAGTGATGGCCGATTGGAACGCAGATACAGAAGTGACTGCATCTAAAATGCAGTGCTTCATAAAAGCTGTTAAAAAATGTTGTTAAGTAAGCGAACTTTCAGTTATGCAATAAAAGCTAGTTTTAGTGAGCTAGTTTTAGGAAGGCTAACAATTAAACAGACAGCGAGCGTGTGGTGTCTTGTGTTATGTTCTGGAACCCCTGCTGGGTTCTAGAGAAGAATGTGTGTGGAGAGAGATAGGAGGAGAACTGACAGAGAAGGAAGGTGATGGTTGGAAGTGTTGGTGGTTGGGGTCTTCTCTACGATGTAACCTGAAATAAACCTCAGATAAACAAGATGGATGCCACTGTGTGACTTCATCTTACTTACTACATGTGGCGACGAAGGACTGACGAACTCCTGAACAGATCCGTCATTACAGGAGTCTGTTAACAGAGAATAGACCCTAACGCCAAGAAGCCCATGTTGGAGCCCCCTGCTGTTGCGCTTCGACTTCCAGGGCAGTAAATGACTTTATTCATTCTCCAAATTCTTCGGATGTCAAGGCAAGGATAAAATACTTAAAACGGCCGCGTTCAGCCTTGCGCACACCCTGGAGCCGCGTTTTCAAAGACCGCTCGAGGTAAGCCTCGCGGTCAATATCTGCTCGAGGCAGGCCTCGCACTCAGCCCACGCATCACCTGATTGTTGCAGCTGTTGCAGACGTGCGCTTGTTGCCTAGTACCTGCAGCGCGTCCTCCTGGTTACCAAAGACTCCGGGAAGACTGATCTGTGTGCGAAGATATGTACTGCTGCTCATGAGCGCGCTCCGTGTGCTGGTTTAACAGTGCACGCTGTTGGGGGAGCGGCGCCGAGAGGTTAAGTCATCAAAAGACTGTACTAATGTACTATTAAGTTGTTTGTACGTTGACTTTTACTGCTTTTTGGGCTATTTGGCTGCCACATTGGTTGGAGTCATTTTGGTATGAAATTACTGAATACACTGTTGGTGTTCTGCCTAGACAATTTCAGGATGCATCTTGGAGGTATAAAATCTCTTTCAGCTTGAAAAGAGAGTAAAAAAAAAATTTTTTAAAAAAAAGGAAACCACACATATATTATCATTTTATTGTTGTTTTTTTAATCTCCTCTCGAGATGCAGAATGTACCAGCACCAGCATTTTTTTTGTCCTCTCCAGGAGAACCACCAATTCCATGGGTGAAGTGGAAGAAGGTTTTCTCACATTATGCTAGAGTGTGTGCAACTTCATTAAGTGCCGAAAGGAAAACCTCTCTTTTAATGCATTGTCTAGGATCAGAAGGACAGGAAGTATTTGAACATCTTCAGGATCTTCCAGATCGAGAAGCCACAAACTTGAACGAGTTTGAAATTTGCATAAAGAAGTTGGATTCACACTATCTGCCAAAAGTTTGTACAGTACTTGAAAGGTTTCATTTTGGTCGACATATACAACGTTCAGGAGAATCAGTTGAACAGTATATTACGGAGTTGCGCAAATTGGCCTCCACATGTAATTTTGGAGCATCCTTGGAGGAAAGATTAAGAGATCAGTTAATGCTGGGTAGCAGTACTGATAAAGCCTGGTAGGGCACGTGGCACAAGGATAATCCATCCTTGCAAGTGGTGTTAATTGCCGCAAAGAACTTTGAACATTCAAAAGCTTGTACTGAGGTTTTAAAAAAAGGAAACGCCCATGGCCCCTAATAGTCTTGAGAGTAAGAAAGGAGATTTTGTACAGAGTGTACAAAAGTCTAAATCTAGTAATAATGGGGCTGATGCTAATAAAGCCAACTTGAGATTTGTGCAAGGAAAATGTTTTAGATGGGGCAATGAAGGTCACTTTGCAAATAATAAAGGATGTCCTGGATGTAAAGCTATGTGTAAATCCCGTGGAAGGAAAGGTCATTTTACGAGATGTTGCAGATTTGTGAACGATTTGAAGAAGGTGCAAGAAATAGATCTGTGTGGAAATGAAGAGGACTCAGAGGAGAAGAATTACATGTTTCAAGTAAAAGGGTTTACCTCAAATGGACTTGCGGAACAAGGCAAAGTGAATGGATGTGTGGTCAAAATGCTTTTTGACTCTGGAGCTAAGATAACTTTGATTCCGAAAGTATTTTATGAGCAGAAGTTGGCTGGGTGTGTTCAACTGTTTAAACCAGACATCAAGCCGAGAGATTATGGGGCGTTCCAATACAACTGTTGGGACATTTTTGGGGTACCATTGAGTTCGGAGACATGATTATTCCAGGGAAAATATATGTATCCATAAAGGGTGATTCGTTAGTAAGCTGGTTACACCAGCGTGATCTCAATGTATATTTAGATCCAAATGCTGATTCCCCCAGTATGCAGTAGAAAGGTCTGGTCTGGAAAGTAATGTGAGGTGGACAAAAGAGTTTCCGGAAGTGTTTACTAAGAAAATTGGCTGTCTTAAGAATTACTTTCATCTCATAAAATTGAAATCTAATGCAAGTCCAAAAGTAGTTAAATAAGAGGTGTACCATTGTCAGTACGAGATAGTATGAAGATGGAGTTGGATAGGTTGGTCCATAAGGGAATTATACAGGAGGTGGAGGCTACAGATTGGTTGTCTCCTGTGGTTATGACACGTAAGGCCAATGGAGGAGTGAGATTGACTGTGGACTTGAAAGAGCTGAACAAAATGGTGATTGTGGATCACTATCCACTTCATAATATTTGTACGTTGTTGTGTCCTCGTGATGGTGCTAAACACTTCTCGTCCTTAGATTTAGCTTCTGCATACCATCAGATAATGCTGAATCCAGACTGTCAAGAATTAACTGCTTTTGTCACACCGTTTGGCACATTTAAGTATGTGAGAATGCCTTTTGGGCTGATTTCTGCTGCTGCAGTGTTTCAGAGAATTATGGAACACCTTCTTGAAGGTTTGGAGGGTGTAAGAGTGTACTAGGATGATGTGTTGATTGTGGGTTCGAATGGAAGAGAACATGATGATCGTGTGAGCGCGGTATTGTCAAGACTGATAGATGTGGGTTTGACCTTGAAGGCAGAGAACTGTAAATTCAATGTTGAAGAGATTGAGTATTTGGGTCATGTTGCAAGTAGAACATGTATTCAACCTAAAGATGAACTGCTCAATACAATTAGTAGGCTGAAAACTCCTCAGAGTAAGGAGGAGGTATTGAAGTTTCTGGGCATGGCAGAGTTTTATAGTAAATTCATACCTAATATGACTCAAAGGACTACAGCTATGAGGGAACTATTACAGAAAGGGAAGGAATTTCTGTGGACAGAAAGTTGTGAAGAAGAATTTTGTTCTTTGAAAGAATGTTTGAATGCTGCCCCCAATCTGGGCAGTTTTGATACAAGGGATGAAACCAGGGTGGTGACTGATGTGAGCTCCAAAGGACTGGGAGCGGTGCTTATGCAAAGGAAAAATGGTGTTGAGTGGACGATATTGTTTGTGTCATGTGCTTTGAGGGGTGCAGATTGTAATTATTTTGTGGTAGAAAAGGAAGCTCTTGCGGTGTATTGGTCAGTACGTAAGCTAAGAAAGGTTTTGTGGGGAAAGACATTTCTGGATAAAACAGATCACAAACCGCTTAAAGAAGTTTTCTGTAAGAAAGGAATTATTTGGTATTACACAGGATAAGAAAATGGGTAGTGGCATTGCAGGAATTTAATTTTGAGGTAGTTTACATTCCAGGTGTGGATAATGATTTGGCAGATTGTCTTTCGAGGATGGTGGGGGTGGACAATGATACTGGTGAGTGTGGTGAGGACTCTGAAGAAGAAGTTAAAGTTTGTGAGATTTCTGAAGGGATTGTGTCTGAAGAGAGATGGAGAGATGAATTGAAGAAGGGTGAGGTTTTAATGAAAGTGATCTCTAGAGTACATAATGGTTGGTGCGAGAAGGGTAGGTGTGAAGAAGGGATGCAAGGATTTTGGTAAGTTAGAAATGAGTTATCAGTAATGGATGGATTACTCATGAGGGGTACAAAGTTGATTCCACTTGTTGGTATAAGGGAGGTGTTGATGAGGCATGCTCATGTTAGCCATATGGGTGTAGCCAAAACAAAGGAAAGGGTGAGAGAAGGATATTTGTGGCCTGCCATGGATGTAGAGATTGAAAGGTTGGTTAGGAATTGTATTGAGTGTTCTGAGTATGACAAAGGTTTGAAGTGTAGGACGCAACCTATAGTTTTGAGGGAGCAAGCAAGCGGTCCGTGGTCGGACATAGCGATTGACATCTTGGGACCTATAAGAGTTAATTATTTTGATAGATATATTTTAGTTTGTCTTGACATGTATTCACGTTGTCCAGAGGTGAAAATTGTGAGTTCTGTGGAGTTTAGGGGGGTCATTGTATTTTTGGAAAGTTTATTAAAAAAAGAAGGTTTTCATGCTTTTGTTCTTTCAGACAATGGTGTACAATTTACTTCAAGTGAGTTGGAGAAGTTTCTTCAGGGAAGAGGTGTGAATCATAAAGGGCTTCTCTATGCCATTTGGAAAGCAATGGCGTTGTGGAGAGATTTATTAAAGTTTTGAAATAAAGTGTGAAGTTGGCGTTAACTTCAAGTGGTAATTGGGAAGTTGCTGTTAAAAATAAATAAAAAAAAGGTGAGGGAGTATCGTTTTACTCCGCATTCCTCTACTGGGATTTCTCTGTTTCAATTATTCAGAGGAAGGAGGCCTCACACTCAAATTCTGCTATTGTGGGTATCAGAGAAAAAATTAATGGTGGACAGCCAAGTTAATGAAAGTGGTGATTGGAAAGAGAGAGAGAGACAGAAAAAATTATGCGTAGAAAGGTGTTGTACGATGAGAGAAAAGCAGTTAGAGACAGTAGTGAAGGTTGGGGATTGGGTGAAGATAAAGTCACCTAGGAAAATGGGCTTTTCTAAATTCAGTCAACCTTTTAAGGTGATTAAGGTATTTAGGAATGCAGTGAAGCTGGATAATCACAGAGTGTGGAATCTTAACAGAGTTGCAAAGTTTGTTCCTGTTAGGGAGAGCGATTCGAATGTGAGGTCGTCAAGAAGTAACTCTGTGCAAGGAGGTAGAACTCAACGTGTAAGGAAAAGTCCTTCTTATATGAAGGATTATGTGTTATAAAGGTATTAAGGCGTAGGGGTGATGATATGTATACTTTTGTATATCTCTCTACAATATGTGTGTCTTATTACGATGTTATGTTGGTTTTATCATTTTAAATGTTAAGTTCAAGTTGAAGGAATGTAAAATCTTCTCAAGTTGAAGGAATGTAAAATCTTCTCAAGGTGAAGTGAGGGAGGTGGTGTGGTGTCTTGTGTTATGTTCTAGAGAAGAATGTGTGTGGAGGGAGCTAGGAGGACAACTGACAGAGAAGGAAGGTGAGGGTAGGAAGTGTTGGTGGTTGGGGTCTTCTCGGCAATGTATTCTGAAATAAACCTCAGATAAACAAGATTGATGCCTCCGTGTGACTTCATCTTACTTACTACAATGTGCTATAAATAATGTGTACAGTGCTGGCAGGTTTTAGGTTGTCTTTCATATCTGCAGGATAAGATTTCATTAAGTTGCTCCCGAAAAATTTCATTTTAGGCATCATCATGCTGTTAAAGTTGTACTGGCATTGCAAAGTCCCTTTAGTTTAAACGTCAGGGGGGCATGACATGTTCACTGTCCTTCGTGAATGCGGCCATGAGGTTTGAATCGAAAAGCTAGGGGAGCCTTCAATGCCGTCAAGTTAGGGCACACCAAAGGACGGCCAATGAGATGGCAGGGCTCTAAAAGGTAGACACCACTGCAGCCAAACCTACAAACACCGCTCATGAAAGGTCCCTCTCTGCTGAACCCATACACTTTTCTGCACCTGCTGCCGCCTGTTGGTAACCCCAGCAAACATGCAAACAAATACTTCACATCCCAACACCACGGCCAATAAAAAGACATGCTCTCTACATTCATACCAGCCCTAAGGGATGGCCATTGGCAACCAGCCAACATCTGACTAGCAACGCATTTCAGTCGTACCTCAAAATGTGCGCTAATACCATAGTTCTACTGCTAGGTGTGAAATAAAATATATTCTGCTACACCACGTTAATTAATATATATATGGGCACCTGCTTTGAAAAAAGGAGTGAAATCAGAAAGTAGTGCAGCGCCAGGTAATTTATAATATCAGAAAAACTTTGGGAGTAGTTTCAGAGGTAAGAATTTGTTTAACAAAGCCTGCAAATAAGAGGGGTATTTTATGCTTTGTTTGCTGTCTAGAATACGGTACCAGAAGGTATTTTGCAGCTCAATGAATAGCAAGCACGGGGAATTCAGAAAAACAACAAAGCAGCAGCAGGCATAGTCTACTACCGGTTACACACATCAAACACCACTTCAGTGAAGCCGTGTGACCTAATTAACCTAAGGCTTCAAGAAGAAAGAACCACAGGGGGCAGCAGATAGCACACACTACAAGCAAACAACTGTGTAAACATCTGTTTAGCTGGAATTTCCTGAAGTGTGACTTGGTTAATATGATTACAGAAGCCACATGAAATAGTAATGACGGAAAGTGTTAGCCGACTATGGGAATCCAGACAGCATCAGCTAAGGGTGAACTGACCATGGAAGACACGAAGGAAGGTCGTGCGTGAGTTTACAGTGTAGAACAATAAGTCATTTTCATAATTCCCGATGGTTTGTGATGAAAACTTACTGATCCCCGTTCTTAATATATATATATATATATATATATATATATATATATATATATATATATATATATATATATATATATATATACACACACATACATAGCACCGCATAAGATACAACATTACAAACACCTTCACGGTACACAAAAAGAACACCACTACTGAATATCTCAACAACCATGAAATTCTAGAAAAAATAGCGAAAAACAAAGGTGAGCCCACATAAAAGGTATCCTATAATCCTAGTATTAGTCCAAACAACACACACCCAGTGAGGTGAAGCTAACTCATAGCCGAGATAACTCAAACCACCAAGAACAATCACAAGCACTCAGTACGAAAGAATTGAGCTCCATATTGAAAAGGGTACACGATAGAAATGCAAATACCCTTCCTCTCCACGCAGGCAGAGGGAAAATAAGTGCAACTTCCTTTTTAATCATGCGCAAGGACAGTAAATGTGCCAAACACCCTCAAAACTCTGAACACGGGTTTAACCTCGCAGTGCCACAGAATTTTAGCAGGTGTTCCATAACACTAAAGAATAAAGAAACGCTACCAGCAAAACACCCCTGCAGTAAAACGATCCCAAATGTAACAAGAAATTAGGAACACACAAGAGAGTTAAGGCATAAACCAAAGTAATAACAATAAACACACTATGGAATTCAATACCTCCACCAGGCACCACCCTGTCCGACCTTACTTATTCTCAGTGATTTCAAAGTCTTACTTGGAACCTATTCACACAAAATAGCCCTCAACCCATCAGTCCCTACAAAGTTCAGACCCATAGCGAGCTGACCCTTATTAGGAAAGGTCATGGAAAGAGCATCCTTCAATCAACTTGAGCTTTTTTCGAAGACCACATTTTCCGAATACAACACATGATTCCAGCACTTTAACCTTATTTAATAGCCATATTGGATGACGTCAATTCACCTGTTAATAAGAATGGAGTTGCTTCTCTTGTCAGTCACACACTATCCTAGAACAGATGTTGGGAAACTTCAGAATACAAGGGCCAGCGCTGGTTTAATGTTACTGAAGCTTTCAAATGTATATCAAAAGATCATCCTTTTGCCCTTACCTGTCCTCTTTCACACAAGTCCTATATGTCTCCACCATTGCACCACTTTACTTTACATTCGACCTCAGCCATCTCCCGGATATCATCAAATAGCTCAATCTCCACTGTTTTCTATGTTCTCTAAGGGGCCAGTTTTTAGACCTAGACACCTGGTCCATAGCCTCTTGTCTTTCAGCAGTAGAGTAATGGATATCACACAACCACCACATTGTTAACTGTTCACAAATAAATATTCTAATGCACACCAATGTTCGATGACTAATGGAACTACAACATTCTCGATCCTAAATGTCAACGTGTCAGATGTTAATTTACCTTTGCTTCTTCCTCCTGTGCCTTTTTCACAATAGCCTGTAGCTGCACCTCTCGTTTGAACTCTGCATGGTTTAATCTTTCATCCATCATTTTCCTTCTCTGCTCCAGCAGTTCTTCCTTCCACTTTCGAACCTCTTTCTCCTATAGAACATGAAACAAAAATGTATCTAACAATGCAGATGAATTATTTACAAAACAGACCAACCCACCCTAAAGAATGCACTTTAAGTTTCTTGTTATGTCTTATTCATGCAAATAACTTACTGAACGAGGGTACAGACAAAGTGAAACATTAACTAGTGCATCAAGGAATACAATTAAATTCTCACGGGTTGAAGTGAATGAATGCCACCATAATGAAACTAAGTCCCGATATTATTGAGCCATGTCACTGAGAGCTGTTCAGTTCTTTGTGCGAAATGGAGGACCACTTGAGATCCATATTGCCAAACGGCTTAAGATCAATGCTTCAGCAGCCAAATTGAAGCACTGTGCTATAGCACCCATTGTCAATGCTAATAGGTTGGGGGTACTCAAAAAAGCTAAAAGAACAGTGAATGTCAGACTGTTGGCTTGGCAAAATCCTGATGGTGCTACAGATTTACATGTGCTTAGCAAGACCGCCTTGCAAAACCATATGAGGTGAGGCTGAATGAAGACTCGCAACCCATCACTCTGATGCCGGCGATACAGCTACAAGGAAAAAGGATGGATGAAAATGACCAAAAGGCTGTGCTGCTGTTCATTTGAGAGGAGTCCCAGCTAGACTTGGTTCTGAGATGGGCCAGGAAAAGACAGAGGTTGATGCTTAATGGTCAGAGGCTACTACTGTTTAAAAGATGTGAGCTGCAGGGGCTCGGAAAAGTGTTGATCAAGCACAGGCAAATGGATCCACCCCAACTGAGGGTGGGTATGGGCGATATTTTGTTTCAACAGGTGGTTTCACCCTCTGCATAACTGGACTCCATCAAAACTGAGAATGTTTGCAATACTTGTTCTTTTTGTTAATATGCTGTCTCCAGGTTTTCTAATGATGTTCCACTGTGTTAAATCTACTGCCCTTTATTCTCCTCACCTGAGGTTTTAGATACGAATCATGCTTTTCGAAGCAAGAGGTTGTGGAACCTTGAAAGCAATACCACTTTGTATTTAGTGTACATTCTTGTTGTGATGGATTATTCTAACAGGACTCCTCACCCTGTGAATCAGTACTAAAGATGTGACCTCTCCAGGCAGATGGGTCTGAGGAGCAGACTTACACCAGGAAGTCTTCCAGGATCAAGCAGCATAATGTCCTTCCATACGGACCTGAGAATTTGTGCAGTAATTCCTAGTGAACTTATGGACAAATGTTCACGTGGCTGCCTTGCAAATGTCCAAAGATCCCCCAAGCTTGTTACTCCTGGCAGTTTTAACCAGCGACAGAAGCTGCAAATGTCAAGGACAGAGGAAATCAAAAAAAAAAAAAAACTTGCCTTGCCGTTCCTGCCGACTCCTGCACCTCCCTCCTCTGCTCCTGATGGTTGGTGACCCAGCATTCGCCTTGGACACCAGCACAGGCTCCCCAGCAATCCTGGTGCTGCTTTCATACTAAACAGCCTGAAAGCAGTGCTAGGATTGGCCTGAGCGGCTCGGACTGCCACTCAGACACAATCCTGGGTATGTGCAGTTGTTGTCAATAGTATTTGACAAGAAATGTTTGTGAAAACTATAAATAGGTGGAGCTCAATGCTTCAGGGTCCTGTCAGCAGGAGCCGGAAAAAAGAACTGACGTAACTCTATTCAGTGCTTATGACTATACAGAGAAATCCCCTACGAGAGAAGGAATAGCTTCTTACTTGTAACTCCAGTTCTCTCTGAGTATTTCCACGATAGTCATAAGCAACCCTCTCTCCTCCCCAGTAAAATAGACAAGACAATAATTCAAATATATTGTTATCTCAGCTAGTTAAGCCTACAAAAAGAACTGAGGTAACTGCCTCTTGCTAAGCATGATGGGATATGAGAGGACCAGCTGCTCTTAAAGGCACAGTCTCAATTTCTTTCTGTATAATAGCAGCCTATGGGCTACACTGCCCTGCATTCCTTCATCCTAATGTAACATTACAAAAAGGTTTGTGAAAGATTTTGTCAGTGAAATCTTCAAAATATTCATGCATTTGAACGCATATCTACCAGTGCAGACAGGACCTGAGCTAACATGAGCATTTTGAATTTCTCATTTTTTAGGAAGTAGTTGAGAGGATGCTGATCTGAAATAGATCGGAGGTCTCTGCCCTTCTTGGACACCAGAAAGTATCTGGAATAACAACCATGACCTACTTCTGATGTCGATACCCTCTCTATGTTCTCTTTGGCCAGAAGAGCCTGTAGTTCCTGATGCAACAGGAAGAGATGATCCTCTGTCAGACAATTAGAGGACGGGGGTATCGGTAGCGGGATTTCCATGAATGGAAGTGCGTAACCCCACTGAACAATTTTGTGTCTGAACTTATGGACTGCTAGCAGGGCAGGTGATGCTGGATCCTGCCGCCAATCAGTTGCGCGTGGGATGTTGCGAGAGCATGTTAAAGAGATTTGGAGGCAGTGGCTGCCGGAGGGTGGTGGACTGGGTGGATATCTGGCTTTGGGTCCCTTGAGGCTTGTGAGAGCCACGTACAGGACCGCAAAAGGACTGGGAAGTCTGCTGGACATGGTGGATGAGTGGAAATTGACCCAACTGGTAGCCTCTACCATAGCCAAGGAAGGAGCAGAAGGAAGAATGGGGTCGGCGTGGGGCTACGGAGAATCCCAAAGTCCGGACAGTGGCCCAAAGCGTTTACACGCAAAATCTGCTTTGCTGCCGAATAAGTGAATGCAATTAATGGCATGTTCATAAGGGATGCCGGGACATCCCCCGAGAAGCCAGTTGACCTCAGTCAGGTGTGGCGATGAAGGGCCACCAACAACGCAATCACTCTACCCAGCGAGCTTGTTGTGTCCAGTCCACAACATATTTTGAACTCTGCTGCATCTCTGCTATCAGCAATAGACTGGGTCTGGATGTCTCGGGCCTCTCCGAGAAGGTGGGCAGCACTTGCTCGACCAAATATCATCATGTGCGGATGTACCAGACCATGAGGCAAGTGGTGTTCATGGACTGCAGTGCAAGCGTGATGGAAGAGAAAACCATCTTACCAAAGATGTCCAGCTCTTGGACTTGATGGCATGGTAGGGAATGCCCTAGGGTTATCCGTCGACATTAAGGTGTAATGATCAGGGGTGGGATGCTAGGTGAGGAAACCTGGATCCCCAGGATCGCCGTGGTGGTGGGGAGCAATCATCCTTTGCACAGGAGTGTGTTGGGCTTGGTCAGGCTCTGAGCAGGACATCAGTGAGGGCTTCTTTGAAGGGGAGCTTCCTTGTGAGATAGCACGGGATGAAGCAACTCAGCCAAGAAATTGATCTCAAATACCACTGAGGCCAGCTTAATCTCCAAGACCTCAGTTGCCCTTTGCACTGCAATAGCAAAAGAAGCCCCTTCGTCCATAACCAAACTAGGAGGAGATACCAGGCCAATGTGTGGCGAGGTGTCCTGATTACTGGCATCAGTAATAGTCAGCAAAGGGCTCCTCCAGGGGGTCAGGATAGCCATGTGGATCCTCAGATCTGCCCCTCGGATCTGTGGATCCTCAGATCTGCCCCAAGCATATTCCTCACAGGGCCTATCAAAGAATGGAGGCGCTATCTCTAACTTGGAGGGACTTGGTCAGGATGTTGCCAGAGTCGATGTCAGATGATGTCAGTTTGGATCTGGTTGGCACCACCAAGGGGTGGCAGTGGTACCAGGAACGGTGCTGTAGGGAAATGCCTCCCTTGGCATGGTTACCCCCTAAACCTTTTGCCTTTTGTTGCTGCGAGTTATGATTAAGAGTGCTGGGACCCTGCTAACCAGGCCCCAGCACCAGTGCTCTTCCCCTAAACTGTACCTTTGTTCCCACAATTGGCACAGCCCTGGCACCCAGATAAGTCACTTGTAAATGGTACCCCTGGTACCAAGGGCCCTGATGCCAGGGAAGGTCTCTAAGGGCTGCAGCATGTCTTATGCCACCCTGGGGACCCCTCACTCAGCACATGCACACTGCCTCACAGCTTGTGTGTGCTGGTGGGGAGAAAATGACTAAGTGGACATGGCACTCCCCTCAGGGTGCCATGTCCTCAACCCACTGCCTGTGGCATAGGTAAGTCACCCCTCTAGCAGGCCTTAAAGCCCTAAGGCAGGGTGCACTATACCACAGGTGAGGGTATAGTTGCACAAGCACTATGCCCCTTTAGGGTCCAAGCCAAACCTTAGACATTGTAAGTGCAGGGTAGCCATTAAGAGTATATGGTATGGGAGTCTGTCAATTACAAACTCTCCAGTTCCAAAATGGCTACACTGAAATCTGGGAAGTTTGGTATCACACTTCTCAGCACAATAAATGCACACTGATGCAAATGTGGGATTTATTGCAAAATGCACACAGATGGCATCTTAGAGATGCCCCCTGCATGCCAGTCCGACTCTTAGTGTTAGGCTGACCAGTTCCTGCCAGCCTGCTACAACCAGATGAGTTTCTGGCCACATGGGGTGAGTGTCTGTCACTCTGTGGCCAGGAACAAAGCCTGCACTGGGTGGAGGTGCTTCTCACCTCCCACTACAGGAACTGAAACACCTGGCAGTGAGCCTCAAAGGCTCATGCCTGTTACAGCACCCCAGGGCATCCCAGCTAGTGGAGATGCCCACCCCTCCGGTCATAGCCCCCACTTTTGGCAGCAAGTCCAGAGGAGATAATGAGAAAAACAAGGAGGAGTCACCCATCAGTCAGTACAGCCTCTAAGGTGCCCTGAGCTGAGGTGACCCCTGCCTTTAGAAATCCTACCATCTTAGTTTTGGAGGATTGCCCCAATAGGAATAGGGACGTGCCCCCTCTCCCCTCAGGGAGGAGGCACAAGGAGGGTGTAGCCACCCTCAAGGACATTAGCCACTGGCTACTGCCCCCTGACCTAAACACACCCCTAAATTTAGTACTTAGGGACGACCCTGAACCCAGGAAATCAGATTCCTGCAACCTACAACAAGAAGGACTGCTGACCTGAAAGCCCCGCAGAGACCACAGAGACAACTGACTTTGCCCAAGCCCTACCGGCCTGTCTCCAGACTCAAAGAACCTGCACAGCGACGCATCCAGCGGGACCAGCGACCTCTGAGGACTCAGAGGACTGCCCTGCACCCAAAAGACCAAGAACCTCCCAAAAAAAACGGCACTATTCAGAAACAGCAACAAACTTGCAAGTTTGAAACAACTTTAAAGAGACTCTCCCTTCCCGCCAGAAGTCTGAGTCTTCACACAACAAACATCACAGAGAGGACTCCCAGGCGACTAACGACGTGGACACCCTGAGTCGACCTCCCTGCACCCCCATTGCAATCTGCATAGAGGATCCAGAGGCTCCCCTGACAACGACTGCCTGGAAAAAAGGAACCCGACGCCTGGACCAAGCACTGCACCCACAGCCCCCAGGACCGAGAGGAACCACCTACCAATGCAGGAGTGACCAGCAGGTGGCCCTCATCCTAGCCCAGTCAGTGGCTGGCCCGAGAAGCCCCCCTGTGCCCTGCCTGCATCGCCAGAGTGACCCCTGGTTCCCTCCATTGCTTTCTATAGCAAACCCGAAGCCTACTTGGCACACTGCACCCGGCTGCCCCTGTGCCGCTGAGGGTGTGTTTTGTGTGCCTGTGTGTGTCACCCCCAGTGCTCTACAAAACCCCCCTGGTCTGCTTCCCGAGGACAGAGGTACTTACCTGCTAGCAGACTGGAACAGGAGCACCCCTGTTCTTCATAGGCGTCTATTTGTTTTGGGCCCTCCTTTGACCTCTGTAACTGACCGGCCCTGTGTTGCTGGTGCAGTGGCTTTGGGGTTGCATTTAACCCCCAACGGCGGGCTGCCTATGCCCAGGAGACTGTCTGTGTAAGTGCTTTACTTACCTGAGAAAACTAACCAAACTCACCTCCCCCAGGAACTGTTGATTTTTGCAGTGTCCATTTTTAAAATAGCTTATTGCCATTTTAACCAAAACTCTGTATACTACTGTTTTAAATCAAAGTTCTATACTTACCTGTGTGAAGTAGATTGTATTTAATGTACTTACCTCAAATCTTGAACCCTGTGGTTCTAAAATAAATTAAGAAAATATATTTTTCTATATAAAAACCTATTGGCCTGGAGTTAAGTCTGAGTGTGTGTTCCTCATTTATTGCCTGTGTGTGTACAACAAATGCTTAACACTACCCTCTGATAAGCCTACTGCTCGACCACACTACCACAAAATAGAACATTGGTATTATCTAATTTTGCCTCTATCAAGCTCTAAGGGGAACCCTTGGACTCTGTGCACACTATCTCTCACTTTGAGATAGTATATTCAGAGCCAACTTCCTACAGGCGCCACTGGACCAGTGGTTGTGGGTTTGAGATCAAAGCCAGTTCAGATCCAGGAACGGATCCAAAGGGCCTAACTGGAACTGAGGGTGAACCCACCAGAAGGAATCCAGTCGGGCACCTTCCCAATCCATGGAGCCAGAAGGTGCTCGAGAGAGACTGACTTGCTAAGAGACGTAGTGTATAGCCTCATAGAATTCTTTCAATTGGGCAGGGGTTGCTAGGGCTCTGTGAAATTCTGGGAGGTAGAGAGCAGACCCACGCTCAGGCTCTGCGATTTAAGCATGGGCACGGGGCCTAAACTTGTAGCATTGTTCCCATGCCATGTCTGATTACTAGGACTGGCACTTCAGCTTCATGGTTGTATCCTTTTTGTGGGATTTACCTGACAAGGATTTTGACCTTGACGATGACCGATGGTAATGAGAGCCGGCCTGGGACCTTCCATGTGACAGGGACCTGGATCAGTGTGGAGTCTATCATTGCTGAATGACTAGGAATTTCAATGCCTTCTTCCGGACCGCTTTGGGGTTTAACACATCGCAGTCAGGGAACGTGCAATCATAGTCCTGCTCCAGGCATCATAAGCAAACCAAGTGGGGGTCTGTCGCAGACATTTGCCTGTGGCAGACTCCACAGGACTTAAAACACTCAGGTTTCTTAGAGGATATCCACAAGGTACACTGGGTGCAAAATGCTTGAAACAAAGTCAACAAACCATTAAAAAAAAGGAGTAAAAAAATGACTGAGGTGGTTCTTCCGGATCAGCACAGAAATAAAAGAACTGATGTCAGCATGCTGAGGTGGCGCCTATGGAGGCAT
Source organism: Pleurodeles waltl (assembly GCF_031143425.1). NCBI lineage: Eukaryota > Metazoa > Chordata > Amphibia > Caudata > Salamandridae > Pleurodeles > Pleurodeles waltl. The sequence continues at coordinate 156,476,113 of NC_090440.1, read as the reverse complement.
CATGCACGTCACATTTAGCTTAGACACCGGTGTAGAGCAGGCTGGCATCATCTACTGGTGCACAGAGGTACTGCTCATGATTTTCCACATCCAGACTGATGCCCGGGGAATATTTTAAGATAAGGAATCTGCATTTAGAAGTCTTGGTCAGATTCTGTGCTACCTCTACTAGGGCAGGTAGCTGACCTTGCCAGGGTGAGGGCAGCACATGTCCACTGGGATAAAAGTGTTTTTATTTAATCACCATTTTTGTTTTATCACTGTCAACAGATGCAGTTCATTCTCATCTACTTTTCGCTTACCAGGAGACAGGCATTATGGTGACTTCTATGGAGTTGCTGCTAAGGCCAACCAGAAACTGTGTGTCCTCTGCACATTTGACAGTACAGCCTACTTCCTGTGACAAAAAATGGGCTGGGGGAAACTAATATAGGTACAAGAGGAGAGTTAAGAGGACAGAACTCCAAAGTCAAGTGTGGTTAGAATTGATAAGTACTGGTCTACTTTGATCTACTGGCCTTGCTAATTCATGAAGGCCACACACTGCTCCCATCCTTTCCCCGAGACGTTAAACCAACTTAATGGGATGTAGCAAGGTCTATAGGTCACCCTTGGTCTCTCAGCAGTAACACACTTTTCCTTGATTTGCATGATAGTTTTCTTTGTCTTCTCAGAGAATGGAAGCCCCATTGGGTGAAAACCAAAAACCAGCAGGATACTTGATTGCACATAGTTCTGAGATGCTCAAATATTTCTGATTCCCGGATATAGGACTGGCAGAATTGTCAGTCTGTGACAAAAGTTAAAGAATCACTTAACACATTGTAAATGCAAAGGACAAGTAATGGAAAAAAAACAAAACAAAGACGGAAACAAACAAATCCAAAGCATTAGCTACTGGTTCCTCCGACAATGCAGTCCCCTTGTTTTGCTGATCAAAAGGAGCCCAGGGTTCTTGAATTTCTGAGCAAAAGCTGGGCAGTGACCTGAAAGGAATCGCTACATGTTTGTGGACCAAAGATTAAGCCTGTCCTCCTATTGCAAAGAGGTATGTCTTTGATGCATTGTATCTGATCAATAACGGCTTGCATAGTTATTCTGCCTTTAAGCGGAACTACATGCGCGTAGGATCACTGACTGAGTCATCTACACAGTAATCAATAAACTATACAAAATATATATATGAGGGGTCTCCAACGGGTAGCTCAGGAGCTACTGGTAGCTCGCCAGTACCCTGAAAGTAGCTCCCAAAGGTGCAGCCCAGCACAGTATGTAATTTAGAGGGTCCAGCCATATTGAATAAAGCAGCTGCATACATCTACAGACTGCACACTGTGACATCCTGCAGTACTTGAAATATAATCACCTGTCTCCTTTCTCTATTTACAAAGTCACAAGACGATTTGTGACTCTGCAAGCCCCACTTGATCAGTGATACAGTGTGTGAAAAATGCTAGATGTTCTTGGAGTGTTTTTACTTAAAATGAAAAGTGTGTATTTGATAGAAAACTGTTTAATTTGAGATACTGAGATGCTGATATAAAAAAAAAAAACACATTTAAATGTAAAGCTGCTTTTTGAATGATAATTCTTGCGTGTTTGGTTATTTATAGCTGTCAGTATTTATTTTGTGCCAGTGGGCACTTGTTACTGCGACTTATTTCAGTAGACCTGTGGAGGCTTTTAAATTAATGACGTTCTTCCCAGCATTGCTATTGGTAACCCTGTCTTATGTGTTGGGTTGGTTTGTGTTCTAACATAATATATCCAGTTATCCAAAATATTGACAAGCACTACATCATGATGGAAAGTATATGCAAATATAGTTTAGTTAGTGATATACATCTGGGTGGTTGCTACTATGATCCTGCAAGGTGTGGTCACTGTTCTGCTTGTACCTAATGTAGTCACTAATATAACAATGATGAAAGTAATTAGTAGCTCGCAAGTATTTTCACTGATCAGAAGTAGCTCTCACTAATGAAAAGGTTGGAGAGCCCTGATCTAAATAGTGTAATCAAAGTTCACAAATAATTTGAATAGATTTATAAAGAGCTCGAATGCCCTAAGGCGTCTCAGCGCTGGCATCCATAAATGATGAAAGCTCTGTATGCAGGATGGTGGTATGTGTTTGTGCAAGGAGCCATGTTTTAAGTTGTTTCCTGAACTGCAAGAGAGTGGATGGTGCTTTGATATATAGTGAAATATGTATTAAAAGCTGACGCAGCAGATTTCTGGGGGACTCCGAAATCTAAAAGGATTAATGATGATCTGATGGTAAGAAGAGCAACTGTCTGAAAAGCAAGGACTTGCACCAGTGCAAAGCTATGCTTTTTACCAGAAATATTCAAGTACTTTCTTTATTTGCTAGATTGGAACATTATATCGTAAATCAAAGTAATAAAAATAATCAGATCTTGTTGCATCGCAGGAACTTTGCTGCATGTGACATGACAAGAGAGTCACGGACATCTACGTGCAAAGGCGAGCACAAAAAAGTGAAAGCACAAGAAATGGACAATGTTATGTTGGATCAGTGCACGCATGTACAATGTAAATGTGAGAGTCAGTGCGGTACCAGCGATGTCTTTGGAGGACTCACCTGTGATTAAAAAAGCTCAGCCACTGTTTGTCAGAAGAAACGCAAGCTCAAGACATGATATAATTATGGATGTGCAACACTAAAATACTGCCTACAAAATTAGCAAATTCATACTTTTATGTTTGTTTTTTTGTGGTACAGATAACCCCAAAATAAAATAGATTTTAAGATACTTTTCTTTCCCAAAATGTACTTAGTTCAAGATTTCCCACTATCGTTGTTTTTTTCACAAACATACAAATGCCCCAAAGACAGCAAAGCGTAAAAAAGAACTTGCTCACTTTGGCAATCGTTTCAAAGCCTTAGTTAAAAATGAAGCGTGCTACAATGACCTAAAGCTAATAGCAAGACAGTATGGACGTCAGCATTTACTTAATGTCATTTTATATCTTGTGTAGAAACAATAACATGGGGTACCAGTTACTCTAGTATTATAACGAAAATAGTGAGCACATCGAAAGTGGACAGTAATCTACAGGTCTCTTGGCGCTAACAAGTCATGCAATGTTTCACTAATCAAACAGGACATCATCCATCTTACTTGACCTATATTTACACAACAGCCCTGGAACCAGCGCTCAACCCGTTGGCGTTATCCCCACACTTGCGACTTATAGCGATATAAGTAGTAATTCAGTCAAATTGTGAGGTGAACAGGGCGGCTCACGCTCCAAAAATGTATCGGATGGGCTCACAGGAATCACGTTTATAGCTCGCACTTTGTACACGCTTTTTCAGGAAGGCAGGCTGAGCCCTTTCAACAGTATTCCTTAGGCCCACACCCTAGATTTCCAAGCCTGAGCAAAAAAAATCTTTAAACTTAGTGAACAATGGTGCTGTCCCGCGGAACATGTTCTTAACATATTTTGGCATTTGTCCTTTTTGGGAAAGGTTCTTTTCATAGAGTTTATCTGGGAAGACTGTCACTTTAAATATCATTAGAAAAGGGCCTCCGGTCAGATGAATACAGGCCACACCTGTCGCCTCCCCTGGTATTGCAAGTAAATTATTCAGATTTACTGCCTTGTAGGAGCGAGCTTGAAGCCGTTTTCAAGCCACAGCAGGCTTTACATTTGGATAATTTATTTATAACGTGCCATTCAGTCCCGTCTCCTCTTCTCACGCCGAGCATTAAAGTGTTAAGATCACATGCCTGCTTCGTCAGGCGAAATCAGGTCATAGTCCTGTGAGGCAGAAGTGACTGTCACCTAGCATTTTCATTTTCGGTGTATTTCTTTCCGATTACTTCCCCTTCACCACTTTACATTTCAATCCGAAGTACACTTTCTGGAAGGTGGTCCCAGTTGAAACTCAAGCGGGTTTCGAGGTCACCAGGTCGAACCTCACCTTTGAGAGGTTTTAAAAAACATGGTAACAAAATACAGGTACACAAACAAAAACATTATATTTAACTCAAGAAAGAAGAATTGTGCAGGATCTGTGTTTGGACCTCCTGCAGCAAGTGGTTGGTTACTGGGCAATGTCCTTTGTGAGAGCGGTTGATCACCACTGTTTTTTCCAGGGTCACATTACTATTAACCTTCGATGGGATAATCAAGTTAGTATCTTTGGTCACTAGACTCTATAGGTGACAAGTGTGAGAAGTCTAGGCTTACTCTCCAGGAGATGGTTTTGTGTAAGAAACGCAGATACAGTGGGAAACAAAGATATCTTTTTTTACAGGTAAGTAAACGGAACAGTTAAAATAATATAAAGGAACCTTCTAGGGCTGAGAGGACACAAATCCCCAAAATGATCATAGCTACCGTATGCTTTCTATAGTATAGGCACTTTGAGAAAATGTTATACTGTGGAACAGCAGTTTCCTCGACATGGGGAAATTCAGAAATCATTGGGTATCTGACTTTATGTGACGACTTTTAGACAAAAGGAATTTAGGTGTGCTCTAGGCATAGAGAGCTCGTGCTTCTGGACTAAGTCCTAGTATTTGTCCAGATGCGGGTACACAGCTGGGCAGTAAGTGAATAAAATGGACTACAACATCCTTACGCCCAAAGGCTCACATACCCAACAAGCCAGACCACACTCCAGTGAAGTCAAATGTGAAACTGAAGGTCTATGAAATTGCAGTGCTTGAGAACATTGGTTAGATAGTCCACATAGTTCAGTGAAGTTACCAGTTAAGGATCCAACTAGCTGTTATTCTTTTTTAATGGGAATAGATGCAGAGTGATCCCCTACTGTGGCATGCACAAGTGTACCCAACGTTTGGTCCTATATCATGAAATTGACTCCGTGTGGTCGAAACGATCCAGTGGCAGGTGCACCAACTAAACCCAATGGCTTCACAAACTCCCGCTGGGAAGGGGACTTCACACTTAAGGCTTGAAAGTGACTATACACGCTAAACGATGGTCCAAACAGTTCTGGAATCCTGAAAGCCTCATTCCAGACAACAGTAGCAGATCCAATGCGAAAGAGATTTAAAGGCAGAAAAGCTGTTCCCCCTGGATGCAGAAAACAGGGTAATAGGGACACACTAAGACTGCAGGTTGGTTTGGTACAGCGTTGATGAAAACTGGAGACACTCCAGAGCTTCAAAGCAGGTGACCCAGACCTTGGTTCCTGGTAGCCCCTAGCCAGCTTTGATATCAAGATCACATGGCTCCTACAATGCCTTGGGATGGTGAGGCAGATTCTCAAGTGGGCAGGTCCTTGTGAAGTTTTCCGGAGAGGTCAGGTTGATTCCTTCTGGCAGGCAGAGCAGATAAGCTCTCCGTTTTTCCAAAAGTCACAGCAACAGGGATCATTTACAATACCAGACTCAGATCTACTCTGGATAACAATGGAAACCCTGGAGTCTTCCCACTCCAAGCAAACAAGTTTGCTTTTGAATGGCACATAGTGGATGTACAGCTGGATGTAGCAACCCCACTGACCTGGTCAGTGAACTGCTCCGTGTAGCTCCACCAGTAAGGGCAGCCTGTGTGTTTTGAACTCTGACCCCAGTCAGAAGTTCAAGACCCTCCTTCACCCACAGGCTGCTGCCTGCGCCTCATCCCTGGTGTCTAGTGAGAGAGCTCTGCTCTTCTGATTGGCTGCCCTCGGCCTCTTTTTCTCCGTCTTCGCCATTTCATGTTTATTTCTAGTGTGCTGTGTTGTGCCTTTTTGCTTTCTGTGAGTTTTTCAAAATTTTTCCACTTTTTGTTGCATTCTCTCTTATTTCTCTCATTCTCGCTCTTTCTCTCTTTTCTCTAGGCTGCCCTCGGCCTCTTTCTCCGTCTTCTACCTTTCGGGTTTTTTCTTTTCTAGTGTGCTGTATTGTGCCTTTTCGCTTTCTGTGCTTTTTTCTATCTCTTTCCGCTTTTTTGTCACATTCTCTCCTATTTCTCTAATTTCTCTCTTCCCTCTCCCTGCCGCTGCTGCCCCTGCAACCCCTGCCCCCCCTTTTCTCATTGTTTTCCCGCTCCCGCCTCCCAGCTGTCCTCTCCTCCTCCTCCTCCCCTCCCTACGTAATGGCGGCCACTGCATGGTAGGAAGAGCAACCCCACTGACCTGGTCAGTGAAATGCTCTGCCTCCGTGTAGCTCCACCAGTAAGGGAAGCCTGTTTTGAACTCTGACCCCGGGCAGAAATTCGAGGCCCTCCTCCATCTGCAGGCTCCTGCCTGCGCCTCATCCCTGGTGTCTAGTGGGAGAGCTATGCTCTTCTGCTAGGCTGCCCTCGGCCTCTTTTTCTCCGTCTTCTCCCTTTCATGTTTTTTTCTTTATAGTGTGCTGTATTGTGCCTTTTCGCTTTCTGTGCTTTTTTCTATCTTTTTTCTCTTTTTGTCGCATTCTCTTATTTCTCTCTTCCCTCTCCCCGCCGCTGCTGCCCCCGCGGCCCGCCCCCTTTCTCGCGCTGTTTTCCCACTCCGAGGTGTCCTCTCCTCCCCTCCTCCCTGCTTAATGCTAAAGGCAAGCCCGTCTGCGCCAGTCAGCGGACTGACCAGCGCCAGGACCCCTGGACCTGCCACCTCTACACTCCAGCGGTACTCATCACACTCAACCCACGACGCAATAACAACTGCAAGCATGCATCACCAGCCAGCACCCACGGACCCTTCAGCTGCCTCCGCTGCCGCCACTCCTACACCACCACCAAGACCTTGGACCCAGCACAACCCACCCGCAACAACACACCGACTTCGAAGACCCTGAAATGCATCCTCCGCAACATCCGCTCCCTCCAAAAACACGCTATCGAAATCTGGGACCTCCTTGATAGCACCACCATGGACATCGCTTTCCTCACCGAGACCTGGACCAACACCACCCAGACATTGCCATCGCCATTCCCCAAAGATACAAGATCACCCAGAAAGACCACCCTAGCCGCCCCAGGGGGGAATTGCCATTGTCCACAAGTCCAACATCTGTCTGAGCACACACTTCAATGGAACACCTTCATTTCAAACTACAGACCAGCCAGACATCCACCCTCGGACTACCGCCCACCTGGACCCCGCGCACCCTTCGCCGAATGCATCACCACACAAGCCATCACAGCCACCAACTACACATTGCTGGGAGACCTCAACTTCCACCTCGACAACCTACAAGACTCCAACACTGCATCCCTCATGGACAACCTCCACAACACAGGGCTCTGACAGATCGTAACGGAACCAACAAACTCAAGAGGACACACCTTCGACCCCATCTTCACAACAGGAACCTCCGTTACCTTCCGCCACACCTCCAAACTTCCATGGACAGACCATTGATGCATCCATTTCGTCTTCAACACACCCACCGTCATCAAACCCCAGCAACAACCATCCCATAGAAGCTGGGCAAGAATCACCGATGACCAGCTCACCCTCACCCTCTCCACCCCCTCCATCGCAACGACAACCCGAACACCGCAGCACGCACCTTTCACAGATGAATTGCCGACTGCACCAACACCATAGCCTCCTTCAAAAAGAACAGCAGCACCTGCGCCAAGAAAGCCAGCTGGTTCACCGCAGAACTCCAAGAATCCAAATGCACCTGTCTACGCCTCAAGAAAATCTGAAGAAACACCAAATCCACAGAAGCCCAAAGCAACTTCAGAGCTGCCGCCGCTGCACACCACAAACTCATCAGGAGCACCTAAAAGAAAGCTAAACAAGACAGAATATCCTTACATGCACAGAACAGCAAGGAACTCTTAGGCATCATCAAGGAGTTTGCCCAACCCAACAGTGAAACAACAGACATCCCACCCTCACAGGACTTCTGCAACAGATTCAACTGCTACTTCCGCCACAAAATCAAGACCATCTATGACAGCTTCAACAATGACAACCTATGCACAGAACCCCCTCCACTGAAAACAGACACCAACAAACCAACAATCACCAAGTCCATACACTCCGGGGACCCCCACGGACCCATGCCCCCACCACATCGTCAACAGAGCCACGGACACCATCTCCCCCAAGCTCAACCTCACCATCAACCGCTCTCTAGCTGCCACCTCCTTCCCGGACTGGAAACGTGCCACGATCAACGACCTCCTCAAGAAACCCTTGGCAGACCCCACCGACCTCAAAAACTTAAGGCCCATCTCCCTGCTCCTATTTCCAGTGAAAGTCATTGAGAAAGCCATCAATAGCCAACTTGCCACTTTTACTTGTTAAGAACACAACATTCCTTGACGCCTCCCAATCCGGATTCAGAAAAAACCATAGCACCGAAACAGCCGTCCTGGCCGCAACAGACGACATCCGCTCCCTACTGGTCAAGGGAGAGATGGCGAAACTCATCCTGCTGGACCTCTTGGCGGGCTTCGACACAGTATCCCACCACACCTTGGTATGCAGACTTCACAAAGCCGGCATCAGAGACAAGGCCCTCAACTGGATCAAATCCTTTCTCTCCGGCAGAACCCAACAAGTGAGACTCGCCCCCTTCCTCTCGGACCCCACACCTACCACCTGCGGAGTTTCCCCGGGATCCTCCCTCAGCCCCACACTGCTTAACGTCTACTTGGCCCCACTGGCTGCTATCGTCAGAAGCTACAGAATCAACATCGTCTCCTATGCCAACAACAACCAACTCATCCTCTCCCTCTCCAACGAATCCAACGCAGCCAGACACAACTTCCGCGAAGGCAGGAGAACAGTCACCAACTGGATGAAAAACAGCTGCCTTCAACTCAACGTGAACAAGACAGAAGTATTCATCATGGGCCCTCAACCCGATGTGTGGAACGACTCCTGGCGGCCACCCACCCTCGGAAACCAGCCCACCCCCCATTAACCAAACCTGCAACCTCAGGATCATCCTGGACTCCAAACTCAACATGGACCACCAAATCAACTCAGTCACATCCACCTGCTTCTGCACCCTCCGCTTCCTACGCAAGACCTTCACCTGAATCCCCCCCCCCGAACACAGAAAGACTGTCATACACGCCCTCATTACCAGCAGACTGGACTACGGCAATGCACTGTAGTCCAGAAACACCCACAAACTACAGAACATCCAGAATGCCGCCACCAGACTGGTCCTCGACCTGCCTAGACAGTGCCACATCTCTCAACATCTGCGCACACTACACTGGCTTCCCATAGAGATAATATATCACCTTCAAGATCCTCACCCACACACACAAAGCCCTCCACGACACCGGACCAGCCTACCTGAACAGGAGACTCAACTTCCACGTACCCCACAGGACCCTAACGTTCAGCCCAGCTCCCTCTCACCGAAGTACTCCGCATCAGGAAAACAAGAACAGGGGGACGCTCTTTCTTCCACCTCGTAGCCACCGCCTGGAACGCCCTTCTGCTCCACATCAGTGAGCATGGCTTTTTGAAGAACCACCTCACTGTTGGACACTACAACCCCCTCCCCCCCCTTTCAGCGTCTTGAGACCCTCGCGGGTGAGTAGGTGTGCTTAATAAACACTGATTGATTGACTGATTGACAACCAAAAATGAGTTACTGGCTCTTGTGGGGTTTAGTATTCATCTCACTTTTCTGACCCAGGAGAGAGGCCAAGCCTAACCAAAGTACAACATTTTTTTAAAAGTTAAAGCCCTGCTCCAATTCTGGAGAAGTGCTTAGTCTTTGTGTTGTCCAGGTTTGTCGGTCTATAGGGCAAGGAGTCAGAGGACAACCAAGTAAGGACTGATCAGGGCGGGCTGTTTAATTCCAGGCCAGTCAGAGCAATGCACAGAACACCACTGCTTTGACGACCAACAGCAACACAGGAAGAACGGGACATGTAGGTTTATGTGCCCCTGTACTACCAATCTGGTGTCACCAGTGCCAAACACTACATTGTCAAAATTAAGGGGCAAGTAAACTAATTCCCGGAGTTAACTGTGGAGGTCTCTCACTCTGAAGAGCACATCGCTGATGACAAAAAGCCCAGAAAAAAGATGTAGCCACTTATGAGTACCTGATTATTCAGCTCATTAGGGGAAAACACATGGGTAGTCCAAAGAAATGGAAATAGGAAGGGCAACATGGTACAGCTATTCCACGCAATGTAGAAGAGGCCTGTGTACCACCAAATACAATCAAAAGTAAATATAAAAGCTTAGGATGATAGCTGTAAACCAATACAGGGGACTGAAGGCACAACAAGTAAGACAATGCAACTAAGAAAAAGAAAACAATGCATTTTACACTGAAAATACAAGGCAAAAGAAGTGCATTAACAAAGTGGCCTTAAAAGGAAACAGTTTTAAGTGGAGGACAGTTCTTTTATGTTGAACACTCTACAAAACCACCTGTACAACAAATTTGATCACTTTAAAGGTCTGTCTTACTGGCACAGCTTTTAAGCATAGGATTACCACTGTTCTGTCCATGCAGAGCTGGAAAGTGGAAAAGCATTTCAACATTCTGCAGAAATGTCTTTTAGCATAGGATCAGCAAGTGCCATCCACGCTGAGCAGTACATGGTGGAAAAGAGTCCGACAAAAATAAAACCCTTGCGGGAAACATCTGATTGCAAAAGTTCACTTTCTTGAACCTCATGAGAACAAAAAGCTTTTGGCTCTGTAGTGAATTTATAGCTGGATAAGATGTTAGGGAACAGACAAGTGCTTGAAAGTCAAAAAGCATAGCTTAAATTGAAACTGGACCATACTTTACCATTAGCATTGCATCAAAGCACTGTTATCTTAAATTGAATCTGGTCGACACTTTACCATTAGCATGGCATCATAGCACTGCTAGCTACTTTGGGGTGACATCCCACACATTTCTGAATTTTTCACCTCAGACTGGGGTCTGGGGCATGGTGCGATGAAATATTATGGGGTGTGTGTTCTGGTCAATATTTGAGACTTTAGTGTATGCTACTTCCATGGAAGGTTGAGTGTTAGAATGATGTAAAGATGAATATCGGTGGTCATGTTCAGAAGTAGATTGGCAATGTATTACTGAGGTACCAGGACAAGATTCAATATGTGGCCACAAGGCTTTAAAAATGTTCATGCATGCTGCCCAAACTGTTAAAGGGCGTTTAAGGCTAATTTTACATGTTTGTATCATGTGTAATCTGTGCCGGACATATGTCTGATGTTCTGCCAAGAGCATTCTTTGCATTTGTGTAGGTGGATATCTTTCACGATTAGCGCTTTTCGTGTTTTCATACTGTGCAGTAAACAGATGTGCTGTTTATTGTGGTTAATGTGTTTGTTGTGTTTGCCTGTGGCACGTCATTGACACTAGGGTAGTCAATAGTAACATAAAATACCACTGTGTAGCTTATCTATTGTACACATGTGAAAGGTTTTGTGTAAGGTTTTCAACAGCTTTAAGTTGTTGAGAAATTTATGATGGTCTGTTGGATGTATGTTGTGTGTATGTGTGGCATATTTTAGTGACTAGAGCCGCTGGGAATAGCCTAAAGCCACCGATAAGGTACACCTGTGATAGACTCGAAGTATGTGAGGAGTTGTATAAAGTGGATTGATATGTGTTGTATATTGGCAGCTAGTGTTATTAGGAGCAATGTGACAGCAGACTATGTGAGTATCTGTAATGTGTTAAATATCTGTGTAGTTTGGCTACTATGTAGTCTCGCTATTGTTAGTCTGTCTACTGTGTCCTCCTTTATTCGTGCATGATATATATCAGTTTTATATAGCACAAATGCAGTCAATAGCAATGGAGAACTTTGCATGGCAACAGATTACCTAACACAAGACTCATTTTATTATAAGACAGGAGAATTCTTGGGTCTACCCAGAATCCAGGAGGTTGAGTCAACAGTGGGACTCAAACCTGGTTCCCCAGATCCAAAGTTAGCAGCACTTGACGTTAGGCAACACCTACATTTCCTTATTGATGTGTAAAAGCCATACACAGCTGGTTGTATAATGAGCACATTCTGTGTTGAAATGGTGTTGTGAAGTAAAAAGCAGCAGCATCAGATACTGGAAAGTTCATTCAGAATCTTGCTTGGGAAAACTTGCAAGGGTTTGTTTTAAAGATAGTCTTACGGACATTTTTCAGCATCTTTACACTGGTGCATACACAGGGCTAATCCTTTTAATTATTATTTACATGTAGATAAGGACTTTCTCAACTCACCAAAAATTGGTTCACGACTCACCAGTGGGCCCAACCCAGTTTGGGCAATACCACTGTAGTTCCAAGGATATTTAGAGACCCTAGAGACTTAGGCTTCCTCTTCTCTGGACCATCAAAGGGATATCACAAAGGGTTCAGGACGATATAACTCTGAGAAGAAATGACACAGTACCCGAGAATGGAGGGACAAACTGAAGGACCGCCGCTTTACAAACCTTTGCAGCTTCCATGAGAGGACACAAGAGAGGCAAAATGTTGTATATGAGATCCACTGCAGATCTGAGGTCCCAGATGTGGATACAGTGGTACAAATAGGTAACTGATAAACGTAAGACACCTCAATGTGGTCCAACCTCTATACTGAAGAAAAAGTGAGTGGTAGCCAGTGCAAACGCAAAAATGAAAGCACTGATCAAGAGTGAGAACTGTCTTAAAATATACAACAGTAGAAGCAGGCCAAAAAACATACAAGTGCACCAAACAAACTAAATATAACCAACACTTTGTGACACATAAGTCACCAGGCAACGAAAAGGGAAGCAAAATACAGATGTTCTGAGCCCAGTTTGGTTATGTACATCTTGAGGTTTAAAGACAAAGACATAATGGATCCAGACCTATCATTAAAAATTAGAGGCATGTGCAAGATAACATACAACACATAAGGAGAAAGAAGCACCTGTAAGGAATGAGTTTCATATTAAATTCTGGGGTAAACTAAGACTCCAGAGGGACACTTTTACAAGACCTACAACTTCTATAAACTCATATGAATGTATTTTTTTCAATAGTTTTATTGTTTTTGTTATTTATAACCATAACACGATTATTATCACAAATGCAATGTATAAATGGAATAAAATAGGTTAAAAGTGGAAAGTGCAACTGTGCATAATAGATATGTAAGCTCTATCAATCTTTACAGGTAGTGTATAAAAAGGAGCAGTGCTAAAACCAACATATTGGATTAAAAAGAACTAGCACTCCGGACAATCATCCAAATTACTGACATTAATCGTTTAACCTGCCAAAGCTATGGCATGCAATTACTTAAATATCTTTCAGAAGGAAGGCATTGTCAGGAATTTCACCAGTGTGCAATTTAACTGTGGGTCGTCAGGCTTGAGGCTTGCTATTATAGCTTTTCTACATGATCAGATGCCTCTGTCATTAAGTCTTTTTTAATGACATTGAGCGAAAATTGTGCAATTTAGGACTAGATGGATAAAGTCCTCCTTTTTTGCTTTGAAAAGTCCACATTCTGTGGGTCCACTGTAGTCCTAAGTTGGCAAAATCGTGGTCCCATGCCCATCCTAATTATCACCAAACGTACGTATCCCCAGTCCACCGTATTGAAAGCCGTTTCAAAATCAATAAAAAAAAGCGCCAAATTGGAGGGAATGTGGTGACATCGGGCCAGCACGACATGGAGACAACGTATTTAATGACGCATACCCCGGTTGGTCATAAAGCCGCTTTGGTCTGGATGAATTAGAAGTGTCAGGACCCTCTTGAGGGAGGTCACAAGAATTTTGGCATAGATTTTTGTCTAGTTATTGATAAGTGAGATTGGTCTGTAATCTGCGCAGGATCTTGTCGGCGGTTGCGTCTTAGAAAGCACGACTATGGTGGCTATATCCATTCTGTCTGGAAGCCACCTCATCATATAGGGCCTTAAGTTGAGGCGTTAAACTGTCTTTAAAAATTTTGTAATATTCCAGTGGAAACCCGTCGGGTTCAGGAGTTTTCCCTGCACCCAGAGACATGATTGCCTCACTTATTTCCTCCCTCATTATAGGTTCATCAAGGATGTATATTTCTGTTTGTGACAGCTCAGGGAGGAGGACATCTTTCAAAAACTGTCAGGCGTGCTCTGGGATAATTGTCAAGGAGGCCTTGTATAGCTCATCGTAATAAGAAGCTAAAGTGTTTGTCCTATCTTGTAGCTTGGTGACCACCTCCCCCCTTGTGCTGCTAATTTCAGGAATAATTCTAGATGAGTGGTGGTGTGATATGTGTCTGGCTGCCTCCAGGGAGAGGTCGCGTATTTCTTCCCGTATGAGCACAAGTTTCCGGGTCACCTCCTTAGTTGGCTGCGTAGAATGTTTAGCTTCAAGATGAATGGCTCGGGCTTCCAAACTGGAGATGTGAAGCCTCTGTGATCTCTCCCAGGTGCGGACAAACACCCTTGCTTTGCTTGCCCCCCACAGGATACCCGCTGGTGGACACCCGGAGGAGGTGTTTAGGGAAAAATATTCATGAATACACCTTTCTGCAATTGTTGGGCAAAAGTTTTATGCTGTAAGTACCATGCGTTCAACCACCACATCGGGTGGGCTACCGCTGGTGCTGATCCCAACACAACCCGAAGCGGAGCATGGTTGAAGATACTCTGTGGAAGAATCTCAATGTGCGTGAGATGCCTACAGTCTGTGGCCGGCAGTAGGATGAGGTCTATCCTGGACTGCTGCCAAGGTGTGTGTAAACCAGCTGTGTCATGGATGCCAGATTCTCCATGCATCGCATAGCACTAGGGATGCCATCCAGTTCATCAGGCTGGAGGCCGTCGCCTGCCTATGGCACAGGGGGTGTCCTGAGACGTCCTGCAAAGGGTCAGGGACTGTGTTAAAGTCTCCACCTATCAGAGTGGTCCCTTGGGGCAGGTCCAAGAGTATCTTGGTGAGGCCGTTTAGGACTGTGTGCAGGGATGCCGGAGGGGCATATACGCATATAACGTTGAGTGTGAGCCCTTCGAGGCACCCGGACAGGACCAGAAACTGCCCCTGTGGATCTCGCTGTACTTTTGTGACCATCATGGGAAAGGATCGGCACAACATCACCACCACCCCTCTTGTCACGGACAAACCAGGCATGGTAAACCATATCAAAGCCTCTATGAGCTAGGAAGGGGCAATAGTCCCTGAGTAGTTGGGTCTCTTGAAGCAGAAGCAGATCGGGTTGATAGTGCTGGGCGTATGTGAGAACAGCTGTATGCTTAATCTTATCCAAGAATCTGTTAACGTTCCAGGAAATAATTTTTATTGGTCCTACCATTTATGCATGTAAAGTTCGATGGAACATTACGGTCTGGGTCAGTACCGCCCACGACGTGGATCGGGCGAGTGGGACTGGTGTTTGTGTATGCAAGTGTATCCCAACAAGGAAGGAAGATGCCTAAAACCCTGTGTCCCTGAGATAGAAAAGAGGCAAATAACTCAACAGGTGCTGCCCAACGTGGTGTGTGCCCCGAAACCCCTCAACTCCAGCCCCACCCCATACTTCCCCCCCAGAAGCATCTGACGCCCTTATAGAACATTAAACTCTTGGAGGCACTAACCCAAACCTAATCAGCAGTGGTGAACCCTTCATAAAGCCAGATGCGTAAACCAGGATTCAGTAGACAGTTACATTGCAAGAAATAAGCAAGTGTTAGGTTTAACTCGCCCTTCCCCATATTCCTCCCAGAAAATCATAGTGCTGGACTCCGGGAGAGGTCAGAGTCATTGGAGGGGGTCCCCCGAACCGGGTGTCAACCCCTCCGCTGAGAACCCTGCTATAGCCCCTTGAGACTCGTTTGTGACATTTTCTCCAGGAGGAGCTGGACAGGATGTCCCATCCTGCAGTTGCGACGGGGGAGATCCCCGCTGTCCTCTGCGCCTCCAAGACCGAGTACTCTGTTGCTGGCTCTTCAGCCGTGAAGGCAGGTGATCCATGCCAGGAGCCATCTGGCACAGTCGGGGGTCGCACCCAGAGAACATCAGTGGGTTCTACTCTGTCAGACATGTCCATGCCACTGTGGGAGACTCAAAAAAGTGGGTGTTATTACTGTGTACCACTCTGAGGCGAGCCGAGAAGAGAAGGTGGTAAGGTATTTCCATTGCCCTCAATTTCTGCTTGGATCCGGCGTCAGAGCGATGTTGCTGTTGGACCTCTTTGGTGTTACCCGGGAACACGAGGACCTTTGCTCCATTGCAGGGCAGTTCGGCCTGGGCCTGGGCCACCTGCAGCACCACAACCCTGTCTTTATAGTTTAAAATTCGAAGTATCACTGGCCTCGGCGTAGACCCCGGGGAAGGCCTGGCCTACAGTCTCTTATGAGCCCGCTCTATGGCAAGCCAAGGTGTGAGGCAGTTTGGTGGCACCAAGAATTTAAACCAATCCTCAAGGTAGGAGGCAACGGAGGAAGTCTCTGTGTTTTCAGGGGTGCCAATAATGTGGATTTTGTTGCGTCATGAGCAGTTTTCGGCGTCTTCTGTTCTACATTGTAACTCGGACTTCCAAACTAGAAGCTGGGCAACCTGGGCTTTGAGGGCACTCATTTCATCTTGCACACTGGACAATCTTGATTCCGCCTCCGTGATCCTTGCTGTTGCATTGCAAAGATCCTGATGCAGCAGGGCCACGTCCAATCCAACCTCCCCAATTTTTGTTTCCACTGCTGTTTGGGAGGAGTGTATTGCCTGGAGGATGGTGAATATGTCTCTTGGGGGCAGTGACTTCCCCCCGGCCCCCTTCTCCATTAGAGGTCGAACCTGTGCCCTTGATAAATTGGTCCATGTGTGTTTGCGCTGAAGTTGACCAGGCCGGTTTATCCTTGCACATTGTGGCCCTCTATTGTTTTACATCCTGCTGCGGCACAGGAAAGTGTTCCGGGGTCCAATGTCAGTCACTCCAGGGCCCAGCTCAGGTCTATGTAGGGCTCTACGTCAGGATGTTTCAAATACATGGCTTGTGAGCTGTAGCTCCGCTCCGCAGAGGTGCCGATCCACCACCCAGATCACCTGGATTCTGGCTTTTGTCCACCGGGTCCTAGCCGACCCACACCATTGTTTCTCTCACCCTGCCGTGTCTGAGCCCCTGCTCCTTCCCCACAGTGCCACACCGCAGGCAGTTCCAGGTCCGGATGCCTCTCCCGGTCTCTCATGTGCCACTGCCCCCACAGTGTGGCCTCTAACACAGCTGGTGGTCCACCCCCCTTGGCTCCAGCCAGATCACCCAGGTAGGGGGGATACCATGTACTCCCAAGAAGGGGGTAACTGGCCCAGCAATCCAGTCCCTCCATCCTCACCAGCATCCACGCTCCTTCCTCCAACCTCTATCACCGGTGCGTTCCGCACAGCCTCAAGGCCAGGCTGCGAGTGCAGTGGTGCTCCTCTTCTGACTCTGCTCGGGCCCAGCCAATGGCCCGTCTCTGCCCCACCAGCCAAGCGGCTGATCCCGCATTGCTCCCCCACTAGGCCAGGCCACACTCCACAAACCAGGGCCGTTGCCACTCCTCAGGCCGGGTAGGTCACGGTGCACCCAGCAACAGCTGTCACCGGGGCCCACAGCCCCAACAGGTCTAAGCTACTTGGGCACCAGCCGGTCTCCAGATGCCACTCCTAGCGGCAGAGCCACGATCTCCTCCTCCTACTGCCTCGACTGCAGGGGCGGCAGTGTCTCCCCTCCCGAGCGGTCCCGTGTCGGGGCGCTCCCGCGCCCAAGCCTCTGGGCCAGACAGGTTCTTCAGGCTGCCTTGCCCGGCCGCATCAGCTCACCACTCCCTCGACATTCCTCACACCGGAGGGCCCGACAGATGGCCTGGTCTGAGCCGCTCTAAAGGAGTCAATTCAGTGACTCAGCGTGCATATCGGATGGCTGCCGCCATTTTTTTTTGGGGGGGGGGGGGGGACGGGGGACGGGGGAGGATGGAGCGACCAGATCTTCGGGATTAAACCCCGCGGGCGCTCCGCCCGCAAGGTGGGTCCCACAATCGGCGAGACCGCCCGGGGCACTCAAGGCAACAGAAATGTTGAAAAGGACGGGGTTAGCAGGCCTTAGGTGAGGACGGAGGGGTCTGGAGCACTTCTTAAGTGCAGCTGCCAGCTTAATTCCTCGGCTACACCCCCAATTTCCCAGTTCCTTAATTTATTCCAGTGCCCCCCTGTTCACACATTCAAAAGCTTCTTCAAAATCTACAAAGCATAGAAGTAAATTCTTCTTTGATCTTTAACTTTGATCATTTATGAAGGAGGATGCTAGGATGTTTGTTGTTGTGACCAAGTCTTTCCTAAAATCTGATGGTTTAACAGGATTACCTTGATTGAGTTTGACCAGTCAGTCAGGTCGGCTATGACGCGGGAGGCGTAGTACTTTCCTTCAGAATCAAGGAATGTGATAAGTCTGTATTTGGCAGGGTTAGCCCTGTCACCTCCTTTAAATATCAGGTTTATGATGGAGCCACGCCAGCTCTCCGATATGAAGCCATTAGTCTGAACCTCTTTGCATAGTACAGATAACACCACTGACAAGTAAGCAGAATCCTCTTTAAATATGGCCTGTGGATTGCCATTTGGCCCTAGAGCTCCATCACAGCGTTCAGCAAATATGCAACTCTTTTTTTTTTTTTTTTTTACTTAACAAGCAGAGGATTGAATGCCATAGTCAGAGATCAAGCGACACCCTTTCTCTTTAAATCGATCAAGCTGGCCATGTTGCATGACTTCTGAGATTGTAAAAGGGTCAGTTGGAAGTGACCTATTACCAAACTGATTGATGTTATCTTGGTCGGCAGCGTGTTGATGGCGAAAACATTAAAAAGGTGGGGGACCCATTATGGCTCTGATATACTTGAGCTGCCTATCACTTTTGCTGGGCTATTAAGGCCATTTATGGTTTCCCAGAATTTCCAGGAGTTTGTGTGCCTGGTGTTAAATGTTAGCCTGTTACAGACCAGAATGCCTCTTTGCAGGCTCTCCTATCCTCTCAAAGTTGTGTTTTTTTGTACTGTTTCTTTAGGTTTTTTGCTTTTTTCCATAAGGAGGGTTGATGACTTCCTGTTCTCAGGTGCTGGACAGCTTTCTTTAGCTCTTTACTTAGGACAGTGCATTTGGCTGACAGAGTTCTGGCAGACGTTACGCTGTGGAGGAGCCTTGTTTCCAGGGCACAGCTTGTGTTAGCATGTGGACCATGATTCAGTTTGGCTGCTTCTAGTATTTATGCAGCTGGCCATAAGCCTTCTTGTCAGGATAGCAAGGTCTATTATTGATTTCCGGATCCATCTCACATGCTTTAGGCTGTTTAAGAACAGAAGGGCTATTTCCACTGGTGCCAGTTGGTGACTTAGCGATAGCATCTGGTATGAGGGATCGCTTTCTGTTGAGCATAGGACTTTATATTACTGGCAGTGAGACAATTGTATAGTCAATGATAGATCTTGAATTCATGCCAAAGTAAGTGTAGTTTGGTGGGGCATCTTCTGGGAATCTTCCATTCAGCATCTTCATACCTAAGGATTCCAGGGTTGTTACAAGTTTTTCCCTGGTTAGGTCCCGCCATTTGACGACATGCTTTGTCTGTGTTGGGAAGTGCCAGAAAGAGTTCTCTGAGGTGAGCATGCCATCTTCATTAGGAGAAAAGATTAAATTTGTGTTAAAGTCCCCTGTTAGAATTATTTCCCATGTTGGGTTTACTTGCTTACAGTTCGCTATCCTTCAGGTTATTGTTTTGAGGAGCTTTCTTTCTTGCTGAATTAAGGTGAACATTCAATAAAAGTAATGGTGGTATGTCGTCTTTAGCCCATCTGTTGAACTTAATTATTTGGATCTGCAGTGGGTAGTTCTTCAGTGGAGATATCTAAAGTGAGAGATATACATATACTGTAGGGTCCTTTTAGGCCTTCCGTAGTGTTGTGAGTTGGTGGCCAGGATTTGGTAGCACTTGTAGCCTACTAAAGGGAGGGCTACCATTGACCAGGTCTCATTGCTCTACAAGTCACTGAACATTTTTCATTTTTCTGGTGGGGTGCAATCTTGAAATAAGGATTTGGCCCTAGCTGTATTCCATACCTAAGTGCAGGGTCCTGCGCTCCCACCCAGTTTGTACCCAGAGACAGATTCATGGACTTCTAGGCACGTTTGACACTGTGGGGATTCAGTCCCACTGCGCTCTAATTGCATTTCTTGATGGCCCCTGTTCTGTGGATCAAGCTGCTTCTTGTGTTCCACAAGACTGAGTGAACAGGGGCAATATCTACCATGGCCTGAACTCTCTTTCTCTGTGGCAAGGGGAACGGGTGCCTCGGGCCACTATGTCTGTTTACTAATATTCCCCATTCTTCAAAGGTGTTTGCAAAGTCTAAAATTGATGCATCTATTTCCCATTGTGCTCCATGTCGTTAGTGTAAATTCAGGTAATGAAGGATTATAATTGGCCAGAAATTCCACTGGTTGCAAATCTGGGGAAATTATGTCTTTCAGCTCTGGAATCTCTGCAAGCAGTCTCAGAATATTTCCTCTGTTGAGGATTTCCTGGGACCTTGGGAGGTATATTCAGGTTCTAGTGTAAGTTGGTTACAGCAGGTCTCCTGGTGTAAGCAGCCATTCATATTGTGAGAGAATTTAGAGGAGTTAGATTTGTGGTGTATTGTTCGCAAGTTTGATGGCATTGTCTGAGGTTTCACAGAGAGCTTTGCGAGCGGCTGTTTGGCTAGGGTGGCTGATGTTTTTTCAGCAGCTTGGTGTCTTGCAGCATGATTCTCCTGTCATATCTGTTATCGCTGATAATCATGATTTGTGGCTCCTTGTGGTCTTGTTGGTTCGGGCTTCACATACCCTCTTGTTTGGAAAGGAACTTGCCTGACATCATCCCAGAGGGAGAGAGTTTTGTTTGGAATTGGGCCCTGCTCAAGTATAGCATCGGTTTTGTGTGAACTGATGCCCAGCCCTTGTGTGATGGCATGGTTCAAACTATGTACGTTTGCGGACTACTAGTTGAAGTGCTACTGATGGGGAGTACTTTTTGCCATGCTTTACGACTACAGTTGTTAGTTTCCCCTGGTTTGTGACTTTGCCTTCGACCCTCATAACTTTTTATAGCTGCTTTCAGCGATGGATCGGCTGAATCCGTGGTTGACATTAGATCAATAAGAGTCTAGTGCATTAGTAGTGGGACGTCCATCATGGTGGTTTTGTTTTGTCCCCTTTGGATCGGCCTCCTTGGGCCTCTGTACCTTGTTTCTCGTCTCTCTGGCATGTTTTCCCTGTCTTTTGGTGAGTTTGGGAGAAGAGGTCCTTTCTTCTCACTGGATAGGGTTTCTCAAATAACGAGTTTTGAGGTTGAACATCTTCATGTTCCTTTTTATTGATGGTACATGTATCATCTTCATGAAGGGTATTTAACAATGCTGTTGTCGTAGAAGTTTTCCCAATCGTGGACTTGTTCTTGCCCTGTTGAGACTCAATTGGGTGCCTGGGGACTGCTTACTTGCATCAGTTGGTTGCTTCGATTCCAGAAGGCTGAATAGGACTTCTGGAAGGGTGGACAGTTTATCTATAATCGGTCCACATGAGCACTTTCTCAGAGATGGGGCGTATACACCCTGGGCCCTGGTTATTAGGACAAACAGGGTTTCAAGTTTGGTGTTTATTCCAGAATTTGTGAGGCCATTAGATTCATAAGGTCTATCTGGACTTCTAATTTGTCTCTAATGTAATGAAAATGGTAGCAGGCTGATGCAAGTGTATCTTACATTTAAAATACCTATTAACAACTGCAGTATACCAGGCCTTTGCAGAAAACTGAATTATCAAGGGTTGTTGCTAACCCAATAATGAGGCCTAGGACTATTTACCATGCCCAAGCTAGGACTGTCTTGCTTCGCACAGAAAATTATTAAAACTAAGGGGAATGTTGTTTCTGAAAGTTACATAGTCCATCCAAAGTCCAAGATTAAGTGCCAGGGTGTGAAATTAAAACCAGAGCACGCTTAGTGAGTAATGAAAGCAGTGAAACCTGAAAGAGGTAACTTCACAGCAGAGAACCCAAGTGCATCCTACTAATGCAGATGACTTACCCTAAGCTTTGCTGCTCTGTCATTATCTACTGACTCAATGGGGCCCTTGTAGATCCTTATATTTTTCAGAGTGGGTTAGTGGTGCCTGTTTGTAGGCTCTCCACTCTTCTATAAATTGTTAAAAGCGTTTATCCCACATGCCCTTCTTTTGTGGTTATTTTTAAACATCTTAATAGCAAAAATGTCCCCCTTGACTTTAAATTTTGAATAATTTTCATTTTATTTAGGATGTAGACAAAAAAGGTACTAAACTACATAAAAAATACAGCATACCTCAAGAACTAGAATAGTTTCTTTCAGGCAGAAATCCCAGAGCAGACAGATGGGAAAAGGCGCCAAAAGTGCAATTTTTCTGATCATCATACCATTTCACTTCAGTTCAATGCCCGAAGGGAAGCTGATGGGGGTCATGTGTTGTTGCCATTAGTCCTAGAGTTCCTCAGTGGCTTCAAAATCTAGGGGTGCATGATGCCCTCTCATATCTACCTAATTCACCGAGATTGTGCCATGTACTCCTTCAATGTACAACAAGCAACATTACGTTAGTGAAGCGCTTGTCAAAATGCAAATTATGTTACTGCTGATTCTGCAAAGCCTCACGTTTTTACAGAAGCGATTAACATGGGGGATGTTATTATGATAATCAGCTCTGTGTGTGGGCTATCGGGTACAGCCTGAAGTTAAGTAAAGTGGGTTCATTATTGTCAATTGCATAACATGACTTCAGACTAGCGTTGGATACTGTGATCTTCCTTAATGACAACCAGTATTTTATTTTTAATTTGGATTATCAAGTATGTTTAAGAGCTGTAAAATGGACAAGATACTATTAACCTTCAGTAAAATTATTACGAAGGATGGATTGGTTTGAAACCTTGATCAAACATTGCCTTTTAAGTGTGCTCCAGATGCCACAAAATGAGACCAAAATGCAGTACAAATTTACTCTGTTAGGTTTGGTGGTGGCAGAACGCTGCATCGCAATCCACTGGACCCAACTTCACCCCCCTAATTGGTAAAGTAAGGGCAGACTAACATGAGTGGGGGATGGGGATAGTCTAGGAGACTTAAACTGGTCTGCAGGGACGAAAACACATATTGCGACGTAGAGACATCGAGCGCCATGCTAGAGAGCCTGGAGTCAAAGGAACCCCAGCCAGCCACAATCACCGGACATTCGCCAGACACAGAGGGGACCCTGAGCAGGATGGGCGAGGCACCTCACCCACTTGAAGCATGCATGGGGGAACACTGAGCCTTATGCAGATACAGGGGATCAGACTTGCATGAAAGAACAAGGAAGAGTAATACTAGTATTGACTGGTAAAACACACCCTGACAGCGCTCTCCACACATGCAACACCCAACACAACTACCATGGGTGGTGCTTGACACCTGCCTAGGCTACTGCCAGAGGCCTAAAAGTAAGGAAAGAAGTAAGGATGGCAAGACAGCAGCTCCCGGTGACGTAAGACGGCTGATACCGAATAACCCCCACCCCCCAGTCAGGGATGCATACATGATAAAAGCCAACATCCCTCTTCAACCAACACCCTCACCCCTCTCCCCACATAAGCTGATGATGGATGTACACCATCTACCCGCCCGCTGCCAAATTCATCTAGGTTATTATTGTTTTAATTCTAGGTTGAAAATCATTGGTCTATAGGCAAGGGAAAGTGATCCTTTTGATATTAATCTGCAACTACAGTGTATACCATTGACCTTGTGAATTGCTGAGAGATCATTTAATAAAGACAAGTTAAAAAAATAAATTAAAAAAAAAGGATGGATCGGTTTCATTAGATTCCTTATCAGGCACCAGACTGCCAGAGATAGATGGCAAGAGACATTACTGAGGAAAAGAGGCACACGGACTTCCCCTAGTGACTTCACCCTAGATTATATTTTCTGCCCTGGTACTGGTGATGTCAGTTCCAAACTCGTGCCTCATACAAGCTTAGATGCAACAGACCAATTACATAACTTTAGCAGAAGGGAACTAAAATATGAAGGAAGATGTTACTTACCAGTAGACATCTCTTTGTTGCATGTAGTGCTGTAGATTCACATGCTGTGCATAAGCTCGCGCTCTAGTGTTGTATCCAGAGTAGTACAACCTGTTTTTGTTGGAAGGAAGTTTTCGAGACACGGGATCGAGTGACTCCTCCTCTCAGAGGTAATGTGCATGGGCATCGAGTCATTTGTTAGATTGTCTGTACGCAGGCGGGAGAGTGAAGTAGTGAAAAGAGTATAGTAACATATAAAACATGTCCATGCAGTGTATGTATATATATATTTAAACATTATATATATATATATATATATATATATATATATATATATATATATATATATATATATATATATTGCATTGCAATCTGTACATACTTCGGGGGAGGAGGGAGGGCACAAGTGAATCAACAGCACTACGTGCCACGAACAGATGTCTACTGGTAAGTAACATTTTATATTCAATGGCATGTGTAGTTGTAAATATACATGCTGTGCATAGACTGTAAAGCAGTCCCCCCATAAAGTGGTGGCTAGTGTGTAGGGATTACAATTGCTTTAAAATATGTTTTAAGTACAGCTTGTCCAACATTTGCCTGTTGTCTGGCAATGACGTCTACACAATAATGTTTAGTAAAGGTGTGTGGTGTAGACCATGTTGCTGCTTTACAGATGTCTGCCATTGGTATGTTACCTAGAAAAGCCATAGATGCAGCTTTTTCCTAGTGGAATGTGCTCTAGGTGGTACAGGTAATTGTCTTTTAGCTTTAGTATAGCAAGTTTGAATGCATTTGACTATCCATCTTGCTATAGATACCAGGTCTCCTTTATGTGGTAATGGGAACACCACAAAAAGTTTTGTTTTCCTAAAATGTTTTGTTCTGTCTATGTAGTACATAACAGCTCTTTTGACATCTAGAGAATCTAGAGCTCTTCCTGCTACTGATTCTGGTTTTGGGAAGACAACTGACAGTTCTATTATTTGATTAATATGAAATTGCGAAATTACTTTTGGAAGAAATTTTGGATTTGTTCTCAATACAATCTTTTCTTTATGAACGTGAAAGAAGAGTTCTTCTTAAGTTAGTGCCTGGAGTTCTCTAACACACCTGAGAGAATTTGTAGGAAGCTAGGTCTGTACATACTAAATCAAAATGAGATATACTGTGCACAGAGTCCAGGGGTTCCCCAAGAGGCTTGACAGAGGCTGAAATAGATAATATTAAAGCTTTATTTGTGGTAGTGTGGTTGAGCAGTTAGGCTTATCAGAGGATAGTGGTAAGCATTTGTTGACACCCACAAGCAATAGAAGAAACACACTCAGTGACTTAACTCCAGAACAATAGGATTTTATATAGAAAAATAAGTTTTGTTACTTTATTTCTAGAACCACAAGATTCATTTTGCAAGTAAGTACATAAAATAAAAGATACTTTGCATATATATGATCAGGACTTTGAATAGAATCGACAATGTGTACAGTTTTTCCTAAAATGGCAAAAAGCTATTTTAAAAGTGGACAAAGCGCATTTTTCAACAGTTCCTGGGGGAAGAAAAGATAGTACAGTTTTGCAGGTAAGTATACAACTTACAGTTCTTATCTTCGGGGTGTAGGTAGTCGGTCGTTGGGGGCTCAAGTTAACCCCAAACACCGACCACCAGCAACACAGCAGTAAGTACCCCGCGGTTTCAGAGGCAGACTGGGGGGGGGGGGGGTTTCAAGAGAGCACTGGAGGGGCATCAAGTAGGCATCAAAAACGCACCCTCAGTGGCACTAGGGCAGCCGGGTGCAAACAGGGCTTCATGTTTTCAATGCAACTATGAGGGGACCCCTGGGGTCACTCTGAGGTTGCAGACGAGGTCCAGGGGGGCTTCTTGGGCAAATCACCGGTTGGGCAGGGAGGAGGGCCGCCTGCTGGTCGATACTGCACAGGGAGTCAGTTTCTACAAGGCATAGGGGCTGCAGCTGCAGTGGTTTATCAGGCATCTGTTATCTTCGTCCAGAGATCGCAGTTATGGGGGGTTCTCGGGATTCCTCTGCAGGTGTCGTCTTAGAGGGGTCAACCCAGGGTGGGCTCTTCCTCACAATCGCCAGGGGACCCTTTCTTCCTGGGCAGAGCATCTGGACACGGGCCATGGGCATCGGGTGCACAGGGGTCAGGACTCAAGCATCTGGAGTGAGGTGGGAGTCCTTAATTGTAGATTTCTTCAGACAGAGCTGCTGTCCTCTGGAATCCTTGGTCCTTCGGGGGGCAGGGCAGTCCTGGAGTTGGCAGAGGTTGCTGGGCTCACTGGATGAGTCGCTGGTCTTTTTGTAGTTTGTCTAAAGCAGGAGACAGGGCGGTAGGGATGGGGCCAAAGCAGTTGTTGTCTTCCTTCTTCTCTGCTGGGGGTTTCAGCTTAGCAGTCCTCCTTCTTGTCAGGTCGCCAGGAATGTGGTGAGCTGGATTCAGGGTGACCCCTAAATCCTACATTTAGGGGCGTGTTAGGGGACAGAGGACAGTAGCCAGTGGCTACTGTCCTTGAGGGTGGCTACATCCTCCTTGTGCCCACTCCCTTTGGGGGTGGGGGGCACATCCCTATCAGTCCCTGTCCTCCAAACCAAGATAGAGGATTCTGCAGGGAGAGGGTCACCGCAGCCCTTGACACCTTAGGGGTGGTCCTGGCTGGGGTTGTCACTCCTCCCTGTTTTCCCTAATTTTCCTGCTGACCTTGTTGCCAAAAGTGGGGCTTTGCCCTGGGGGCGGGCATCTCCACTGGCTGGAGTGCCCTGGGACACTGTAAACCCAAGGCTTGAGCCTTTGAGGCTCACCTCCTGGTGTTACAGTTTCTGCAGGGGGAGGAGTAAAGCACCTCCACCCAGGACAAACTTTGTTTCTGACTACAGAGTGCACAAAGGCACTCACCCCATGTGGTCAGAAACTTGCCTGAAAGTGGCAGGCTGAAACAGACCAGTCAGTCCTACACCAGCAGTTGGGCTAACATACAGGGGAGCATCACTAAGAAGCCCTCTGTGTGCATTTTTCAACAAATCCCACACTGGCATGAGTGTGGGTTTATTGTGCTGAGATGTTTGATACCAAATTTGCCAGTATTCAGTGAAGCCATTATGGTGCTGTGGAGTTCGTAATGACAAACTTCCAGACCATATACTCAATATGGCTACACTGCACTTACAATGTCTAAGAATGGACTTATACACTGTAGGGGCATATTGCTCATGCAGCTATGCCCTCAACTGTGGTATAATGCACATGCATCATGCCTTAAGGCTGTAAGGGATGATAGAAGGGTGACTTACTTATGCCACAGGCAGTGGTTTGTGGGCATGGTACACTACTCAATGCCCATGCGCGCTACCACCGAGAGGAGGAGTCACTCAATCATGTGACTCCAAAATTTTCTTCAAACAAAAACAAGTTGTACTACTCCAAACCCAACACTAGATGGTGAGCTTATGCACAGCATGTGTTTCTACAGCTACATAAGCCATCGAACATCAACTATCCTCAAGGGGTAAGGCAGGAGGGCTTCAAGGAATCTGCGACAGCTGAACCATTCATCAGAGTGAATGTAATGGAAGGTAACTGACTTGTTATTATGGATGGATGCTTCATAGATCACTAACATACACCACTTCCAAAGCATTCTTCCAAGAGGTGGGTCAACAATACCAAAAAAAAAAAAAAAAAACAACATCACATCAAAAAGGACTGGAGAACAGTCCGATAATGTGAGAAGAATCTTTCCAGTCCAATCAATAATTCTTCACACAAAATGCACAGAAAACCAATTGGACCCTTTAAAACATTTCTGGACAGGTACCCACTTATTAATGCTGATGAAGCTGCTAAACGTTGGTTGAGTGGGCCTAAAAATCCAAGTGGGGTTTGACTAATTCATAACACTATTTAACTGTTTAACCTCAAGACAGTCTGTGTACATTCTTGTGCAACTTACTATCGTCGCGGCCACTGAACAGACTGATCAAAATTAAAGTAACTAGTTTGCAAATATAGTGAATTATCTCACTTTTCAGATCTAGTTGATGCAGCCAATCTTCATCTTTGGAAGGATGAGGTAACTTTTGTAAGTAAAATGTCTTACTCTAGACCTGAGACAATTTTTATATAAAACTGTGGAAAGTAAATACTAGGGTCTGCAAATGGCTAACCATCTAGCTGAAGTAACAGCCAATGGAAAGGCCATCTTGCAAGGTAAAAAGAAAAACAAAGAAGGATGAAGGGGTTTAAACAGATAAGGAACAAAGAGCTCTAAATGTAAATAACATAACAAAATCTGTCAGTGACATATTTTTGTAACCCCTTTAAAATCTAGCAACTAGAGGGAATTTAAAACCATGATTCGGCAACAATATACAGGAAATAACTGTTGCCAAGTAACCCATAATGTCCTACAGTTAACGTACTTTTGTGGCAGGGACATTGTTAACGAATAAGTTATTTACCTTTGGGTATGCCTTATCTGTTAGAGAGTCTATCTAGCTGCAGATACCTTACTTTAGAATTATTCCCAGCTGTTAGACTGGATACAGAATTTGTTTTGTGAGCAGTACCTCTGAGCACTGGTAGGTGGCAATAATCGGCTCCACGTGGCATGGTCCATGCTGTAAGTGACGCGTGTGCTGCCTGTATAGGGGCCACCGCAGTGCACCAACATCAGTTTCTTTTTGGGACTTTTCATATCAGCAACCTGGAGCCACGCAGAACATTGACCACTGGTATGGGAAACTAAGGCCATACAGGGCAAATAGCCCTATCCCTAAAATCTGTTCGCAGAGCAAGGACGACGGGTGGGTCAGTAAGGAATCTACAGCTACATAGTTTCTACAAGATTAGGCGTTACAGAAAGTAACTTGTTCATCTGACACAGACTTATAGCTGCAGATTCCTTACCTTAGAACAGATACTCAAGCAATAACATCCCGGGAGGTGGGTCCGCGGACCTATTTCAAATGAGGAAGTCCTGCAGACCGAACAGGCAAAGTGCCCATCTCGACGGACCAGACTGTCCAGGCAGTAACGTTTTGTGAACGTGTGCAATAAGGTCCACAGGTTGCTGACTGGCAGATATCTAGGACTGGAACTTCTGAGCAAGAGAAAGGATGAAAAGAAGAACCTGGGAAAGAGGAACAAAAAGGGGATCCAGTTGTTCTTTTGTACACCATGCCACAAATTATCCCCAATGGCAGGCTTATACCATCTTGGTAGAGGGACACCTGGCTACCAAAATAATGGCACAGATTTTGGGAAGAAGGACAAAAGCTGTCAAATGGCACTGCTCAATCTCCATGCAAATAGGCGAAGACTTAACAGGTTCGGGTGTTGCTGCCGAGACAGAAGATCCTTCTGAAGGGGCAGCCTGATCGGAGGATCCATGGCCATGTTTAGCAGCTCAGGATACCAAACTCTCGTGCCCAGTCCAGAGCCACAAGAATGATTGGTCCTGGTCATCCCTGATCTTCCTAAGTACTCGGGGCAGGAGTCATATGGGCAGAAAGGCATACAGGAGGCCTGAGGTCTACTTGTGATGACAAATGTCACTGAGCAAGAGCCTTCTTGGAAACTCCTGTGTGCATAACTGGTGACATTGTGGTTTCTCATCAGTGACCAACAGATCTAACAAAGGCTCTCCGCACTGCTGAAAGAGTCCTAGTATCACCTCTGGATGGAGACACCATTTGTGATCGACTAGGCATCTGCAGATGAGGTAGTCCGCTCTGGCATCCAGAGAGACTGCCAGATGATGAACCACCACGGATATGCCCCGACGTTCCAGCCATGTACAGAGATGCTGGGTCTCTAGACAAGGGGTTCACGGCCCCACTCCACCTTGTTTGTTGCAGTACTACATGGTGGTGGTGCTATCTGTGTACACCTGCAATAGACTTCTCTTTTTGGAGAGTAGAAATACTTTCAATGGCAATCGGATTGCTTGGAACTCCAACAGTTTGATGTGGAGTCAGGATTCCACAAGAGTCCACTGTTCTCCACTTCACCCAAATAGCTGTCCCATCCCAGGAGTGACTCGTCTGTCAGTACTGTTAGATCAGGTCGGGGAAGGGAGAGATGCCTGCTGCTGACCCAACTGTGGTTCATTAGCCACCACTGCAGATCTTTTGCAGTTCCCTCTGAGATCTGGATCATGTCTGAGAGATTCTCCTGATGCTGTATCCATTGGAACTTTAGGTTCCTCTGCAGAACCCGCATATGCCAGCAATCATGTGTTATCAGCAGGATGCAAGAAGCCATGAGTCTCAGCAGCCTCACAGTCAGTCTCACCGAAATCCAATATCCTGGACTCGACATTCAGGTGGATAGGCCAGAAACTGCAGTGTGTCACAAACAGCATCGATGATTTGTTCTGGCTTTCCCACCCACTGGGTCTGTGGGTACCACACCCTCACCCATGTAGAGGTTGGAAAGTGTGTTGAGCTTGGTGGCTGGGGGATGGAGATGCGGCTGGAAGCCCCTTCCACAGTCACATAAGGAGCAAAAAAGAGGATTGGGGGTGGCGAGAAGCCATAGAAAGGCCTAAGGACCTGGCCATAGCCCTGCTGTCCTTAAAGCAATCCAGTGCTGAATCCTCCTAGTCTCTGAGACTGACAGCATATCCATAAGTGATGCTTGGACATCAGCAGAAAAGCCAGTCCCCCCTCAAGCAGGCATGAAACCACTCTGCCCAGTGAGTCAGTTGTATCCAGTTCCCACTGAACCGTGAACTTGCTGCATCCCTCCCATCGACAGCCTGGGAGAATAAGGCCCGGGCCTCCTCTGGTACCATTGGCATGCACCTGCATAACTCTATCCCACAGAGTGTAGGAATAGTGGCCGAAAAAGCATGCTATTTTCATGGACCATAGTGCCAGGCTGGAAGAAGAAAACAATCTTCTTCACTAATATGTCCAGCCTCTTGAATTCGCAATCCAAAGTAGGTAATGCACCAGGATTTACATGGGAGGTAGATTCTTGGACTACCAAGCACTCTGGGGTGGGATGTTGTGAGAGGAAGTTAGGATCCTTCAGAGGTAGGAGGTGAGGCAGCCAATCGCCCTGTTTACAGGAGCAGCTGTGCTAGGCTTGGACCAGGTCCCAAGGAGGACATCCGCAAGAGGTTCATTAAAAGGGAAGAGTGGTTCTGATAGGTACAGTCCAGGCTGAAGAACTTCTGTCAAAACGTTCGCCTTGACTGCCACCGAAGGCAGGCTGAGATCGAGGACCTCTGCCGCCCTTCTCACCACCACTGTAAAAGACACTCCCTCCTCTGTAGCCACAGTAGGGATAGAAAACATGCCATTATCTGGAGAAATGTCCAGTCAACTGTGCTCAACCAGATCCTCACCCGTTGATAGTGTCATAAGACTGATATTCCTCAGGGTCCAGCAACCACTCCCACTTCTCCCTGAGTCCTAGCCCAAAAGAGTAGGGCACACAGGCTCTGATCTGGAAGGCATGGTTGCAGTCAGCACCGGAGTCGGCGTCGGACAAAGCCCCTTTGGCTCCTTATCAGAGTCAGTGATTAGAGTGGGTGCGGCTCGCCGGTAGGCACTGGGAGTATAAACATGGGGCTGGGGAACGTGGAAGTGGCACCCCTGGCATTAATCAAGATCCAGGACTGGATACAAGAGGACCAAATGGTGCAAGGGCCGTAGAAACTGGCCAGGAGGGCCTCCTGCTGAACCCTCTGGCCTGAAAACGCACCAGAGGGAACAGGCCGCCCAAATATAAGGTGCATAGCCTTACAGAACTCTCAAATGGGCAGGGGTCGCACCATTGCCAGAAACTTCTGCAGGTGCAGAGACGACCCGGGAACTGGTTCTGCTGTAGAACCAGGCCTTGAATTTTGATGCTTTCTTGCCAGTCGATGGGCAAGCTTAAGTCGAAGATCTCTGTCTAAACAACGATTGCCTGAACAACGAATTTTAAGGTACGTTTTTCCTTTTTTTATGGTTTATTAGTTGTTTCGAATTTATATAAAAAGTAAACAACTAATAAACCATTAAAAAAAAAAGAAAATCTTGCCTAGGAATTCGTTGTTCAACAATTTTGCCTGAATAACTATTGCCTGTTTAGACAGTAGTTGTTCAGTACTTCGTTGTAGAGACTTTTTAGTTGAAGATCAGTTAAGAAAAAGAAAAAAAAAAAAAGGAAACTGCAAGTGTGTGAAATTCGAATAATAAGCAGCAAATAGCAACTGCCTGGTCCACCAAAAATAATGTTTAAAATTTTTTAAAAGACACTATAAAGATTTCAATTCTTTATGTTTTTTTCTCATTACTGTAACAAGAGTTATACAATAGAAATTCACAAGCCAATCGCCATGCAGGACGAGAAAATCAACAAAGTAAAATGCAAATCCAAAATCCAACAGTAGACCATATCTTCTTTAAAGCTACTACCAACTGATAGCTGATATCAAATGAAATGAGGATAAAAGAACACAACCAACATGGAGGAAAAGGAAAAAGAAGAGGAAAAGGAAACCCGTACCTCAAGTGAGGAGGAAAGATGGTCCTGGTTAACACCAATAGGGGAGGAAATAAGATAAGATAGCTTTCTATCCACATCATCTTCTTTTGACAAAAGCTAGCTTATCCAACAATATGGGTTGAAGACTAGGAATACTCAAGGGATAAGGGCCATGGAACAGAGTATAGGGGTCTGTATGGAATATGAAGCAAGATGTGTTCAATGTGGACACCTTAAATTAATAGTTGAGATTAACAGTTCATTCATTCAGAAGAGTCCCAAACCTCATCAAATGTCTGCAATTTGTCATTTAGCTTTTAAATAAGGTGCTCAAAACAAGCCATACCATACATGTTGTCCAACCAGGTCAGTAAAGTGGGTACTACAGTAGACTTCCACAAACACAAAATTACCAATTTAACAACCCTTAGAGCAGTGCAGAGCCATTTACAAATATGCGGGTTAACAGAAGGGAGGTCAGAAGTATCATGAAGGAGCACTAGCTGGGCTGTCAAAGGTCTGTCTACCCGAGGGTCCTTCTCATATGATCCCAAACCATTTCCCTTAAAGTGAGCAGTAGAAGCATCCAAGTCAACCAATCAAAAGGATGATAAAGAGCTTATGCTGCAGGGAAGGGACAAACAAGAGGAGGAAGACAAGTCACTGAATAAAAAGCAAACAAATGAAGGTGACAAAACTAATGGTAACCACTAGGCAGACTCTAAACCCACAACAAGTTGTGGTAAGTCCACAAAAGATTGTGCTTGCACTGTCTGGTATGTGAGAGCTAAAATAGGCGTAGGACCGTTAAACATGGCATCCACGTGGTTTCCCCTATCTTTTTGCCTCTGCTTTATGACTGTGTGCTGGACTTCGTCTCTGCTAGTTTTGGTACCCTGGGCACTTTACCACTGCTGACGAGTGCTAAGGTGCAAGTGTTCTCAGTCTAAATTGTATTGGTGATTGGCTTTTCCATGATTGGCATTTGTGGTTTACTATTAAGTCCCTAGTAAAGTGCACTAGAGATGCCCAGGCCCTGCAAACCAAATGCTACTAGTGGGCCTGTAGCACTGATAGTGCCACCCACTTGAGTATCCTCTGTAAACATAGCCCAAACCTGCCACTGCAGTGTCTGTCTGCAGTTTTAAACTACCAATTTGACCTGGCAAGTGTACCCACTTGTCAGGCCCAACCCTTCCCTTTTTGTAAGGCACCCCTAAGGTAGGTCCTAGGTAGCCCCATGGGTAGGGTGCAGTGTATTTAAAAGGTAGGACATGCAGTGGTGTGTTTTACATGTCCTGATAAGGAAATACTGCCAATTTTGGCCTCTCTCTCCCAAAGGTTAACATGGGTTTAAGTATAGTTTCCCATTGGGAGCAGATACAGATTTGGAGTTTGGGGTCTCTGAGCTCACAATTTTAAAATACATATTTTGGTAAAGTTGTTTTTTAGATTATCAGTTTGAAAATGCCACTTTTAGAAAGTGGGCATTTTCTTGATTAAGTATTCTGTGCTTCTGCCTGCCTGTGGAGTCCACGTCTGGTTCAGACTGACAGTTGGGCTGTTTGTGAATTCCTTCTAGACAGTGACACACAGGGTGCGTCCTGCATATCCTAAGGAGTCTCCTGGGTTAGAGTGGGGAAGGAGGAGCTTACACTTGCACCAGAAAGGGCTGTGCCTGTTCGCACACAATGCAGACTCTGACCCTCTGATGTATGTCTGGGGCTAGGCCTGGGCAAGGCACGATCTTGTCAACAACAGAGACTTTCCTTTGAAGTTTGCCTACTTCAAAGGCAGAAATGGGTGCAAGCAGTGGACCCAAAACCCCAGACTTTTAGAACACTTTTGGATCAAGAGGAAACTTTGCCAAGGAGAAAAGGAGAAGAGCAGGAGGAGGGGTACTGTCCCTTTGCTGTGTGTGCTTTGTTGGATTGGCCTGCAGTTGCTGCTTCTGCCTCAGAAAGGACAAAGACTGGACTTTGCAGCGTATACTACTTGTGAAGTTTCTCTAAGGGCTTGGACTGCGCTTGCCTTCTGTTACGAAGTCTCAGTTACATAAAAGACTTCACCTACCAACTTCTGGGTTCATTTGCTGTGGACCCTAACTTGCCAGGTGGTGCCTATTCCAGTTTCTGGGCTCTTGAGAGTGAAAGCTGGTTGAAAACCAAGAAAATACAAGTGCACCCGTGCTGGATGATGCCCAGCCTGATGCCACTGCCTGCAACCAAAGTCATGGGCCACGTTGGAGTGCGACAACCCCGACTGGCATCGCAGGCCTGTCACCGCCGCAGTCCCACTGATGTCCTGTGACTTTCTGAGTCCCAAGTCACTGACGTCCGTGACACCAGACTCCACGCAGCGCCTGCAGCCCTGTGATGTGACCGCGACCCCTCAAGGTCATCCCACTGCGTCTTGACCCGCCAGACATCAACCCCGTCCGAGCATAAGGAACCAGCACTTCTCACTGACGCCGCCTCCGCTCCACTGCTTCACAGCACCAGAACCGACAGCACCGGAACCAACACCGCAACGGATCCAGTGAAGTCACGCTATCCCTGACTCTGTGCACCAGCTTGTTTCCTCACTTTCAAAAGGTACTGTACCTAGGGGTCCGTGCGACTCCGTGACCGGCCCCATTGGCGTCTGATTGTTGGAAACAACTCCATCACGACGCTGTGATAACCCCAAATTGAAGCATTTGTGTTTCTAAGTGCAATATATAAGTTTAATCTTTGAAAATTCACTACTTTGCTTGTGTATGTTGGATTTCCTTTGTTTTGGTCTTGATTTACTCAGATAAATATGGTCTATGTTTCTGAACTGGTGTTGGGTGCTTTTCTGGTGTTTTCACTGTGTTACTGTGTGTGCTGTTACAAATACTTTACACAAATGAGATAAGCCTGTACCAAGCAACCAAGGGGGTGAGCAGGGGTTATCCGAACTGTGTATCTCCCTTACCCTGACTAGTGTGAGGGTCCCTGCTTGGACAGAGTGCAAACTGACTGCCAACCAGAGACCCCATTAATAACAAGGACTCAAGTATTTAGTTCAGGTCAGCTTGTTGAACTCTTACGAAAGAAGAGCCTCATAGTTCCGGGTAAGGGTCGGGGTGGTTCTCTGTCACCATTGTTAGTTTTTCCATAACACAAATCAACTGCAGTATGGCAGCCAGGTGAGAGGATGGCCTAGAGGGCCTTCCCTAGAGCTAAGCCGATATGGCACCCTCATTTAGGTTTCAGTGGGTAGGTTATCAAATTAGGGAGACCATAAAACTTTAATTCCCCACTGCCTGCACAGACATCGGAATACCTTTTAAATATATGTATAGCCCTTGGAGAAAAACACTGTAGAATATTCCAACTTCCTATGGCTTTTCAGTGTTAGAGAATGCCAGAAAATGTTAATGAGACTGATTAGCTTCTATAGTGTACTTCATATGTCATGGAAAAAGCACCATGAAGAAAAAATGCAGCCTAATAGCCTTACACTGAGAGAGGATTAAAAAGGGGCCTGTTCCTTTAAGGACCTGAGAGGCAAACCCACCAACAATGCCTTTTACTGGCAGTTTGCCTGTGAGAGACAGCTCTTTTTTTTACATGTACTATAAATTATATGTCCAGACAGCTGTTGAGAGGGCGGGTCGTTAATGACTTCAAAGAAGGTACCTATGATGCAGAACTAGGTCCACAGGTATGTAACCTTTCCAATTGCATTGTAGGATGTTCATTGATCGGCAAACTCTGAATAGAGCAGCAAGCTACAGATAAATTCTGCAGCTGGCGTTTATATGCTATATATAGGAAAGCACCCTTTTTGGCATGGTTAGCCCCTACTTTTTGCCTGATATCTCATGTGATTTTGACTGAAAGTGCATTGGGTTTCTGCTAACCAGATCCTCAGTGCCAGATGTCTCTCCCTAAAATGGTACTGTGGTTTCTCTCAATTGGCACCACTTTTAGCCCCACTTACATCCCTAGTAAATGGTACTCCTGGCACCCAGAGCTGAGTTTATTGAAGAAGGTCCTTAAGGGCTGCAGCACGAATTGTACACCCCTCAGGGGCCTCGCACCAAACACATACAATGCTTTCATCGCAGGCCAAGTGTCTTGGTGCAGACAAAATTTAATACACAACCTGTCACACATCCAAGTGTGCCAGGTCCCCTACCACTGCAAGTGATATTTGTAAGTCACCCCGACAGAAGGACTACAGCCCTAAGGCGGAGTGCATTATATCATATGTGAGGACATATCTGCATGTGCAGATATGTCCCTACAACGTCTGTCAATTTTTAGAAGAATACGTGAACATCAAATCCATTTTATGCGCATGCGCTGGACACTGGTC
Source organism: Pleurodeles waltl (assembly GCF_031143425.1). Lineage (NCBI taxonomy): Eukaryota > Metazoa > Chordata > Amphibia > Caudata > Salamandridae > Pleurodeles > Pleurodeles waltl. The sequence continues at coordinate 156,439,289 of NC_090440.1, read as the reverse complement.
ATTAAGAGTTCCCCAGCTACATGATGGCTTCACTGAAACTAGGGATGTTTGGTATCAACTTGTATTAATAAACCCTCACTGAATCCAATGATGGAAACCTACCCAACTGCTTGTGTGTTAACTGACTGGTCTAAACCAGTACAGCCACCCTAGACAGATTTCTAACCCCCTGAAGTGAGAGCCAGCTCTCTCAGAGGCCAGGAACAAAAGCCTGCTCTGGGAGGAGGCGTTATCACCTCTCCCAGGCAGGATGGACATTCCAGGGCGGGAAGCTTCAAAGACCTAGCCGCATTTGTAATGCGGCTCAGGTCAACTGAAAAGACTGGCCCGGAGAATAGCTATAGAGGACAGGATACTGGCCATAGAAAGGGAAAGAGCAGAAATGTGCCTAGCAACCATGAATGGTGGCAGCAACTTAATACATAGGGACAGAATTGATACTTCTAACCCTAAAATACACAAAGGGATTGTCCCCAAATTTGAGGAAGGTGATATCATCACCTAGTGGTTCACAGCCTTTGAGAGGGCCTGTTTCACCAGAAGAATTAACAAGAAGTACTGGAGTGTCTTTTCTTTGGGAACTTTCTCAGGAAAGTGTAGAGATAGATTCTTGCCACTGAATGAGGCAGATGCTTGGTCCTTTAACCTCATGAGCAGTACGCTGACTGAGGGGATTTGGACTCACCAATGAAGAGTACCGAATCAGTCCAGCATCGATTTTGTAGACTTTTCAGTAAAGATACTAGGGGCACGGTTAAAATGTAACAATGTTCATGATTATGATGTGCTTTATAATTTAATTGTGAAAGAGCATGTGTTGAAGAATTGTGTTCAAAGAGAATTTACAGTACCTGAAGACATAGGTCCACTTTCTCCTTAAGAGTTGGGGAAGAAGGCAGACCACTGGGTCAAGGCAAGGATGATCAGAACTGCCACTGGTGGGGAAGACCCCAAAAAGGAGGTCAAAAAGTCCTCCAAGGGAAAGATGGTTATCAGAAAAAAGACAAACAAAGTCTTCTAAAGGCCCCCAAATACCTGCTCATGAGGGTGAGCCCAGCAACTCTTCCCAATCCAAGGGTGGGTACAAGGGTAAAGAACGAGTTACTTACCTTCGGTAACGACTTTTCTGGTGGATACATTAGCTACCTGTGGATTCCTCACCTAATGAATACTCCCATGGCGCCAGCATTCGACGGAAATCTTCTTCCTAGTCTCTGCACGTCGACGAGGACGTCACTCTAGCCCACGCGACGCAGTCTGACGTCATACATGCAATAAGAGGTCCTCGCCGACGTGCCGACGTCAGTACCAACATTTTTTACGTGCATGAGAACAACAACCCAATGCAATGAAAGAGCAAGGCAACATCCCATAACATTGTAAAATAAACAACATTGCAATAAAATGGCTGTAGATTTAATATAACTCTTTTTTTTATTTATTTTTTTAAACCAACAAATACATGCAAATCATGTATATACACAAAGATATATACATATAAATATTTACAAGTCTAAATTGTAAACCAAGTGCAGTAGGCCCAAAGGAAAAACGCATCAATCCCTAGTAGTTTCTAAATATTTGAATTTGTACATCAATAACCTATAATACAGTAAAATGTAGTGTGCACTACCAGCAAAGTTCCTACTGCACAAAGGAACCAAAGGGGTGAAAGAAAAAACACCCCAAATGTTAAAGAACAATAAAGTGGGATGTGCACCACCAACAATGTAAATAATAATAATAATAATATTCCAAGAAAGTCGTAGATTTTCGTAGATTCCTTCCAGGAAGTTTATTTGATGCCACAGAGAAATAATGAAGAGCAGCAAAACAGCAGCCAACGCGTTTCGCCCTATATACTTGGGCTTCTTCAGGGCTGCAAAAGTTAACAGATAGCCATAAGGCAAAAGTAAACTAACAAAGTTAATACTAACATCACAAAACCAAAACATATAAAGCGAAGACAACAATTACAAAGTATTATGTACAAAAACACCAATTACATCCAGTAAAAAGTTGTGTTTCAAAAAAGGGGAAAAGAATTGCTTCTAAACTGCCATATTAATTATGAGTCAATCTTAAGTTCTACTTAATAAGTGGAACCGACAAGGGAGAAACATAAGAGAAAGTTTAATCTGATAACTCCAAAGTGTGAATTCAAAGAATTACACAAGTCGCAGAACGGTGCACAATAGCAGCATGCCATAGCAGTTATACTGAGTAAAATAGTTACGCAAATCTATAAATCAAGGTGCTGCCAACATTACCATAACACCAGATCAAGTAATCCATCACCAAAAAGTGTGATTGACTGAAACTCAAAAATGAAAAATCGAAAAGAAGGATAAACTGTTGAAATTGAACAGGAAATGTGCAAAAGAGTAAGAGAAAGTAAGTGCAGGAGGATAAATGAAGAGAAAAATAGTTCACTATGAAAAGACACATACTGAGTAGTAAATTCCAATAAAAGGTCGTTTTTTGAGCTAAGTGTAGGATGCCAATGAAGGTTCAAAGAACTGGAAATGAAAACAAACAAAAAAAAATGAATAAAGAAAGGCGATCCATATGTTGAATAATAGAAAAAATAAAAGATAACTGGAAAAGGGAGGAGTTGAAAAGGTACAAAAAAAAATATATATACAAAAGAATATATATTTCATCACTACAGATGACAATAGCCCTGTAACTATGGAATTCGATTCGGTATGTGTCTTTTCATAGTGAACTATTTTTCTCTTCATTTATCCTCCTGCACTTACTTTCTCTTACTCTTTTGCACATTTCCTGTTCAATTTCAACAGTTTATCCTTCTTTTCGATTTTTCATTTTTGAGTTTCAGTCAATCACACTTTTTGGTGATGGATTACTTGATCTGGTGTTATGGTAATGTTGGCAGCACCTTGATTTATAGATTTGCGTAACTATTTTACTCAGTATAACTGCTTTGGCATGCTGCTATTGTGCACCGTTCTGCGACTTGTGTAATTCTTTGAATTCACACTTTGGAGTTATCAGATTAAACTTTCTCTTATGTTTCTCCCTTGTCGGTTCCACTTATTAAGTATAACTTAAGATTGACTCATAATTAATATGGCAGTTTAGAAGCAATTCTTTTCCCCTTTTTTGAAACACAACTTTTTACTGGATGTAATTGGTGTTTTTGTACATAATGCTTTGTAATTGTTGTCTTCGCTTTATATGTTTTGGTTTTGTGATGTTAGTATTAACTTTGTTAGTTTACTTTTGCCTTATGGCTATCTGTTAACTTTTGCAGCCCTGAAGAAGCCCAAGTATATAGGGCGAAACGCGTTGGCTGCTGTTTTGCTGCTCTTCATTATTTCTCTGTGGCATCAAATAAACTTCCTGGAAGGAATCTACGAAAATCTACGACTTTCTTGGAATATTATTATTATTATTATTTACATTGTTGGTGGTGCACAACCCACTTTATTGTTCTTTAAATATTTACAAGTATCCATATATACAACATCTATTGCAACCTTGAAGACCAAGAGGAGCGCACTCAAGGATTACTTGGTAAGACCAGAAAGGCAACGGGGAGGCGGGTGGAACCGTGAGGAATCCACAGGTAGCTAATGTATCCACCAGAAAAGTCGTTACCGAAGGTAAGTAACTCGTTCTTCTGATGGATACAACTACCTGTGGATTCCTCACCTAATGAATAGAGTCCCAAAGCAGTACCACTCCCGGTGGTGGGTGCCAAAATGGTCAAACCAAGAAATCCTGCAGCACTGACCGTGCAAAATGGCCGTCCCTTCTGACCTCAGAGTCCAAACAGTAATGTTTCGCAAAAGTGTGAAGGGACGACCAAGTTGCGGCCTTGCAGATGTCGACCACAGGAACACCCCTGGCCAAGGCCGAAGTGGCCGACTTAGCTCTGGTGGAATGAGCTCTAATGCCATCAGGAGGATCCTTCTTTGCCAAAGAGTAACAGATTTTAATGCAAAGAACAACCCACCTGGAGAGTGTTCTCTTGTGGACTGCCTTTCCTCTCCTCTTGCCCACGTATCCGATGAACAGCTGATCCTCCAGCCTGAAGTCCTTCGTTCTATCAATGTAGAAGCTTAACGCCCTCTTTGGGTCCAAGCGATGTAGTCTCTCTTCCTCCTTTGAAGGATGAGGCGGAGGATAGAACGTGGACAAAGTAATTGTCTGGGCCAAATGGAAGGGTGAAACAACCTTCGGGAGGAAAGCAGCCTTGGTCCTCAACACCACCTTATCCCCATAAAAAGTTGTATAAGGGGGTTTTACCGATAAGGCCTGCAACTCACTCACTCTCCTTGCAGATGTTATAGCCACCAGGAAGACTGTTTTAATAACCAAATACCTTAAGGCGCAAGAATGCATAGGCTCAAAAGGGGACCCCGTAAGGAAAGTGAGGACCAAGGACAAATCCCATTGAGGCATAACGAATGGTTTTGGAGGATATTTATTTAGAAGACCTTTCAAGAATCTGAGAACAATAGGGGATTTAAATAACGATGGTTGATCTGGAAGACAAATGAAGGCTGACAAAGCCGACAAATAACCCTTAATGGTAGCCACTGCACAACCCTTCTGCGCTAGAGACAGAGCAAAAGACAAAACGTCCGACAGATGAGCATGTCTCTCCCCACACCACAGAACAAATTTAGACCACCTATTAGCGTAGATAGATTTAGTGGAGTGTCGCCTGGCCGCTAATATAACATCCACTACATCAGGCGGGAGAGAGAAGGAACTCCGGTTGCCCCGTTCAATCTCCAGGCATGTAGGTGTAGACTCTGGAGGTTGGGGTGTAAAACCTGCCCCTGCGACTGCGAGAGGAGGTCTGCCCTGAGAGGGAGACGGAGCGGAGGGCACAGTGAGAGTTGGAGAAGGTCCGAGTACCACACCCTCCTTGGCCAATCCGGAGCTATTAAGATGACTTGGGCCCGGTCTTGGCGAATCTTCCTCAACATTCGAGGAATCAAGGGTATGGGGGGAAACGCGTAAAGCAACTGGTCGCACCAGGTTATCAGAAACGCGTCCCCCAATGCTCCCTGCACCGGATACTGGAGGCTGCAGAATAACGGACAATGCGCGTTCTCCCGAGTGGCAAACAGATCTATCTGAGGAAACCCCCACATCTGGAAGATTAAACAGACTTGATCTGGATGGAGACGACACTCGTGGTCGGCCGAGAATTGGCAACTGAGACTGTCCGCACGTACATTCAAGACCCCGGCCAAATGATTTGCTACCAAGCAAATCTGATGGTCCTTTGCCCAGGACCATAGTCGAAGAGCTTCTCTGCAGAGAAGGTACGACCCTACTCCTCCCTGTTTGTTTATGTACCACATCGTGGTAGTATTGTCCGTCAGGACCTGTACCGACTGACCACGAAGGGAAGGGAGGAAGGCCTTGAGAGCCAGACGTACAGCCCGTAACTCTAACAGATTGATATGAAACATCTGTTCCTCTGGAGACCAAAGTCCTTTGATCTCCAGATCCCCCAGATGAGCTCCCCACCCTAGAGTGGAAGCATCCGTTATGACCGTGGCCACTGGTGGCGACTGCGCGAACGGCTTTCCTTGCGAAAGATTGTTGCTCGCAATCCACCACTTCAAGTCCACAGCAGCATCTCTGGAGATCTTGACCGCACCTTCTAGATCTCCCTTGTGTTGAGACCACTGCCTTCGGAGGCACCACTGAAGAGCCCTCATGTGCCAGCGAGCATGCGTGACCAACAGTATGCAGGAGGCAAACAGACCGAGCAGACGAAGGACCTTGAGGACTGGAACTACCGCTCCATTTCGAAACATTGGAACCAATTCCTGAATATCTTGAACCCGCTGAGGCGGAGGAAAGGCTCGATTCAATGTTGTATCCAGTACTGCCCCTATGAACAGGAGGCGCTGAGAGGGCTCCAGGTGAGATTTGGGCACGTTCACCGAAAAGCCCAGGTCGAACAACAACTGGGTTGTTGACTGCAGATGATACGACACAAGCTCCGGGGACTTGGCTTTGATCAACCAGTCGTCCAAGTAAGGGAATACTGCTATCCCCTTCCTTCTGAGCTCTGCCGCAACCACTGACATCACCTTCGTGAAGACTCGAGGTGCTGAAGTAAGACCAAACGGAAGGACCGCAAACTGATAGTGCTGCGACCCTACCACAAACCGGAGATACTTCCTGTGTGACTTGAGTATCGGAATATGAAAATAAGCATCCTGCAAGTCGACAGACACCATCCAATCTTCTTTGTTCAATGCCAAAAGCACCTGTGCTAGGGTCAGCATCTTGAACTTTTCCTGACTGAGGAACCAATTCAAGATCCTCAGATCCAGGATCGGTCTCAACCGACCATCCTTCTTGGGAATCAGGAAGTACCTCGAGTAACAACCTTGACCCCTTTCCTGCTCTGGAACCAACTCCACCGCGCCCTTTGAAAGGAGGACTTGAACCTCCTGTTCTAGCAACAGGAGGTGTTCTTCTGAACAATAAGATGGGCGGGGCGGGAGGGGGTGCGGAAACTCCCGAAAGGGAAGGGTGTAGCCTTTTTCCACAATACTGATAACCCAAGTGTCCGTTGTAATAGTCTCCCACTTGTGGAGAAAATGCCGTAATCTTCCCCCTACAGGAGAGGAGTGAGTGGGAAATGGTGGAAGCCTAAGGCTGCTTTCCCTGCTGCACCCCTCCAGAGGACGAGGAAGAGGCAGAGTACTGCTGAGAGGCTCCTCTGGTGCGGGCCCTACCTCTCCCTCTAAATGATCTATAGGGGTGAGAAGAGGCGGGTTGCTGGAACCTCCCCCGAAAGGAAGAGGAGGAAGAGCCATGCCCAAATCCACGAAACCTCCTGAAAAACCTGGAAGAGGCAGAGGAAGAAGGAGCTTGCAGCCCTAACGATTTGGCTGTGGCCCTGCTCTCTTTAAATCGCTCCAAGGCCGAATCTGCCTTTGCTCCAAACAGTTTGTCCCCATCAAACGGGAGGTCTAATAGGGTCGACTGCACGTCCGCAGAAAACCCTGAATTACGGAGCCAGGCCTGTCTCCTCGCCACCACAGCCGTGCCCATCGCCCTAGCCACTGAGTCGGTCGTGTCCAGCCCAGACTGGATAATCTGGGTTGCGGCAGCCTGGGCGTCCGAGACAACATCCAAGAGTCCCCGGGGAAGCTCCGTAAAAGAAGATGAAATATCATCCATAAGAGCATGGATAGATCTCCCCAGAATGCAAGTTGCGTTGGTGGCCTTCAACGCCAAACTGCAAGAAGAAAATATTTTCTTGGATTGCACATCCAGTTTTTTGGAGTCCCTGTCTCCAGGTACCGTCGGGAAAGATCCAGGCGCTGATTTCGATGAACAGGAGGCTTGCTCCACCAAGCTCTCCGGCGTAGGGTGTCTTGAAAGAAAACCAGGGTCAGATGGTGCAGCCCGATATCTTCTGGCCACAGCCCTATGAACTGCCGAGGAAGATACAGGCTTCTTCCACACCTCTAACACCGGATCAAGCAAAGCCTCATTAAACGGCAAGAGAGGCTCCGCTGCAGCAGAGGCCGGATGCAGCACCTCCGTCAATAAATTCTGCTTTGCCTCTGCCACCGGCAAAGGCAGGTCCAGAAAGTAAGCCGCCTTCCTCACCACCGCGTGAAAGGTAGCAGCCTCCTCCGTATACTCCCCTGGAGATGAAAGGTCCCACTCAGGGGAAGTATCCAGCCCACTGGCCGTATCCAGAACATGCAGTCCATCACCAGAGTCCTCAACCTCTCCTTCCTCCAGGACTCGCTGGTACTCCTGCTCTTCCAAAAGACGGAGAGCACGCCTCCTTGAATGTAGTCTCTGCTCAATACGCGGAGTCGACATGGCCTCTGCCGAAGTCGAAGATCGGCGCCGATCTCCAGAAGCATCCGGCGCCACAGGCAGCTTCGGCGCCGATGAAGGAGCAGGACGAAGAGATCTTGGAGCCGATGGACCCACCGGAGTCACAGGACGAAATCCCGACGTCGACGGGATGGAAACCTCCGGAGCCAATCCCTCTGAAGCCACCGGAGCGGCCACCGGTGCCGAGCCCACATTCCCAAAAGGGAGAAAGGGCATAAAGGGTGCCGGCCGAAGAGGCGCAGGATCACCCAATGAAAAGGCCAAAGGCCCCGAAGGACCAGCCGGAGCACCTCCTGGAGCCATCTGCTGAAAGATGGTATACATCGCATTCAGAAATGCGGTACTATCGGCTCCAGGGGCGCGAAAAGCCGGATACTGAGGTGCCTGGATCGAAGGCGACCCCGACGCCGGCCTCGACGTCCGCGACGCCGGAGACATCACAAGAGGCTGCATCACCTCAACCACAGACGCGTGTCCAGGCGAAGTCGGTGACGCCGGAGAGGGCAACCGCGTCGATGGATGCGGCGTGACCGTGGGACTGACCTCCCAAGTCCTCCGATGCCGAGCCGAAGGCGACCTCGAACGAGTCTCCTTGCTGGAATGACGCCGTGAATCTCTACGGCGCCGGGAGTCTCGATGACGCCGATGAGACCTTGGCGAGGAAGACTTTTTGTGATGTTTTTCCTTTCTCTTCGACTTCGCCAGGAATAGTTTAGCCTCACGTTCTTTGAGGGCCTTCGGATTCATGTGCTGACATGAATCGCAAGTCACGACGTCGTGGTCGGAGCTCAAACACCAGAGACAGTCGGAGTGAGGATCTGTAACGGACATCTTGCCCCCACACTCTCGACAGGGCTTGAAACCCGACTTTCTCTGAGACATTTTTACCGCAGAGAAGAACTACGCAGCAGAAAATACACTGTAACTACTAAAGTAACAGTAGCTCCCTCGAAGATAACCGTTTCGAATGCACGGAAAAAAGGGAACTGACGTCGGCGAGGACCTCTTATTGCCTGTATGACGTCAGACGGCGTCGCGTGGGCTAGAGTGACGTCCTCGTCGACGTGCAGAGACTAGGAAGAAAATTTCCGTCGAATGCTGGCGCCATGGGAGTATTCATTAGGTGAGGAATCCACAGGTAGTTGTATCCATCAGAAAACTGGGTTTTCAAAAAGGCTTGTTGTCATGACTGTAAGGCTCTTGGACACCGAACTTGAGACTCTACCTCTCCCCACAAAAAGAATGCCTCTAGTGCACCTGCAGTAAATGCAGTATTAAGTCTCCAGATGGGATTCCAGGTGGGTCCTGCCCAAGTCACTGAACCCACTGAGGCAACTCTAGTTTCAGAGGGTGGAGTGGATGTAGATGCCCTGGCTGTCTGGCACGGTAATCTGGAGCGATACACACAACAGCCACATATAAATAGGGTTAGAACTGTGTCCCTGAGAGACACTGGTGTCAGTGCCACCATGGTGGCTGAGCAACTGGTGTCCTCAGACCAATACCTGACTGGCGAGACATATACAGTCCTCAATGCTGATAATCAGGCTAAGGTACACCCCATGGCGATGGTATCCTTAGAATGGAAATGTTACTGGTAAAAGAAGGTGGTGGTATCTCCTGCAATTCCTGCACAGTGTCTGCTAGGCAATGATCTGGAGTCCTCAGCATGGGCTGAGGTCGAAAGAAAGACCCAATGCAGCTATGCTGGGAAGACCTGAATGGGTGTGTTTAAAAACAAGAGCACAGTGCAAAGCACAGGGTGAAAAAGTAGAGCAGGAGTCTGGAATAATTACCCAACCTACCAAGAGAAAGAACAAGAAGACTGGGAATCCAGCTTCTGAACAGATACCAGATCAGGTCCCCTTCTCCTCTGGGAGAAGACCGGTCAGCCCCAGAGGGAACTGAGCCTCAGAAACTTGGGCCTTAGATGGCAGAGCTCCTGGGTCTAGGGGACCCTGTAGGGGAAGATCTGTGCCAGGGACAGATGACCTATCCCATTCTTGAAAGCCTGAGACAGCAAGCTACTAATCAGGAAAAGGGAGATATCAGTGGCTCCCATAGGAGGGGCTTCTTCACACTAAGGTCAGAGACCCCAAACCTGGTGCCATTAAGAGAGTGGTAGTGCCCTCAGGAGTTAAGAGAGTTTCTCCTCGGTTTGGTCAATGATATTCCCCTAGCTGGGCCTCTTGGTCAGGCTAAAACTTGGAGTAGGTTGGTGAACCACTTCTACTGACCAGGAATATCCCAAAAAGTGAAGGAGTTTTGCAAATCCTGTGCCACCCTTCAAGCCAGTGGCAAGACAGGTGGGCACCCAAAAGCCACCTTAATTCACCTTCCAGTGGTTGGGGTTCCCTGTGAAAGGGTAGAGATTGACATTGTTGGTCCCCTACACACTCCAACAGCATCAGGCAACCACATTTATACTGGTTGTAGTGGATCATGCCACCAGGTATCCTGAGGCAATTCCCCTGAGGAGTACTACTGCCCATGCAGTAGCTGCAGCCCCCATTGGTATCCAGAGTGGGCTTTCCAATGGAGGTGGCGTCACACAGAGGTACAAACATCATGTCTGCCTACATGAGGCACATGTGGGCTGAATGTGGTGTGACTTATAAGCTCACTACCCCATATCACCCACAAACTAATGGCCTTGTTGAAAGGTTCAACAAGATATTGAAAGGTATGATAGGTGGACTCCCTTAAAAACTCAGTAGGAGATGGGATGTCTTACTTACATGCCTGCTTTTTGCTTACAGAGAAGTGCCACAGAAGGGAGCAGGTTTTCCCCCTTTGAGCTTCTGGTTGGTCATCCTGTAAGAAGACCACTTTGTCTTGTGAAGGAGGGATGGCAGAGAGCTCTCAGAGAACCTAAACAGGATAGAGAGCATTAGTGTTTTCTACTTTTGCAGCTATCAACTAATTGGGGATCCACTGGACTCTCTGCACGGAGTACTTCTTTTTAGTGCACCATATAGAGAGCCAGCTTCCTACAGTATAAGACATAAGGAGACTGTACTTCAGTAGAGGAGAAAATCTGAGAAAATGGCCTGTCCCAAGGAAAAGGTCGCTCATCAATTTAAATGGGTTCTCTAAGTGCTTCTTGGCCAACCCTTGCTTCAGCTTGAGTGCCTGTGTCTTGACAGTAGTGTCTTGTACTGGTATATATTGACCTCAAAGAGGATGCTTTACCAATATCGTGGATTGAGACATGTCAGATCTATGATGTGGTTGCTACTCTCCCTCTTGTTGAGTGTAGGTTTACATGGTAGAAGTTTGTTGGCAATTTACTAGCATAAAGAAATGCATAAAACAATCAATCTCACAATTGTGTGTTTCTAAGTAGCTAAACCGTCTCAAAAAGTGCCATAGTTTAAAGAGAGCTGGTGTGTTTTCCTGACATCCTTTAATTTGTCTAAATAGAAGCAGAGAACTCTTAATATCTAAAGAATGCAGAGATTCTTCTGGTGCTGTAAAGGGGTTAGGAAAAAAGATAGGGAATGTCATTGGTTGATTAGTGGGAAAGTCTAATACTAATTTTGGTTACAAAAATAACTATGTGTATGTAAAACTACTTTATTTTGGTGAAATTCTGCCAAGCCTTCTAATGATAACACTGCATGTAGTTCACTAACTGCATGCAGAGGTAATTGCTATTAAGAAAGCAGTCTTCTATGACAGATGTTGTAAGATTGCTTTATGAATGGGTCCGAATGGAGGACCCATTGGTTTTGAAAGCACTAGGTTCAGTTCACATGGAAATTAGGGGGTTTTTTTAATTGGAGGGAAAACTTCCTTAAATCCTACCAGAAAATACTCCATTACAGGAATCTTGAAAAAGGATGATTGTATTGGTGATTTCTTGTATGCAGAAATAGCTGCTAAGTGGACTTTTATTGATGAAAATTGCAATCTGGATTTAGGTAAGTGAAGCCAGTATGGTAAAATGGCATGTTTTTGCTTCCATTTGAAAGGCTGTGAGTGACAGTCCTCTTGCTAGTACCCAGTGCTTGAGCTTGAAGGGATAGCTGTCATGACTTTGTTCCTCCTTGTTTGTTGATGTAATACATTGTTGTGGTATTGTCTGTTTCAATCAACAGATCTTTGGAGGTGAGAGATGGTAGGAAAGCTTTGTGAGATAGACAGACTGCTTTCACTTCTAATAAGTTTATGTGGTAAGGCTTTCCCTTTGTGACTATAGGCTCTGAATACTTAGATTGTTCATTTGGGCACGCCATCCTGAGAGGGAAGACTCAATGACAAAAGTTTGTGAAGGAGGATGCTTGAGAAAATAAATTCCCAATAGCAAATTCTGAGGTTTGGACCAGGCCAGAGATTGCAGTGCACTCTTAAGTATATAAGGGCTTCCCAGATTTTATGACCTTTGTTCTTCTAGACAGTATTGAAGAGGTCTCACAAAGAGTCTAGCATTTGGGACTATTAGGAAGCCATGGACTCTAGGAGAGATGAAATTTGACGAACAGCTGGCTTGGGTTGCTGAATTAGGTCTGCACATTTCTTTAGTACTGATAATATTCTTTCCTCCGAAGGATCCACTCCTTCCTTTTGAGTATATATTTTGGTGGCTATAAAAGTCAGGCACTGTACTGGTGCTGATATCTAATTGTTGAAGTATATTTACAAGCCTAGTTTAGACAGTAAGTTTGTTGTGGTGTTGAAATAGGACTTCACCTTCTACACAGGATCTGCCTTTATTAGCCAGTCACTAAGATAACGGTATATAAGCCTTTCTTGTTTTCTCAGATGAGCTGTAACTACTGACATGCATTCTGAGAAGATTCAAAGAGCTGACTTTAGACCGAAGTACAGCATACTGATAGTGTTCGTTCCCTACCAGGAAGCTTAGAAATTTTCTGCAAGGGCAGGAAACTGTAATGTGAAAATATGCAATCTGCACATGAACAGTCATTTTTTCTTATGTGTCGATGGATTTCTTAAAGAGCCAGAATCCAGTTTTTTTCTTTTTTGATAAATTTGTTGAGGAACCTGAGGTCTAGAATTGGTTGAAACTATTTGGGGTGGCTTTTCTTTTGGACCAGAAAATATCTTGAATACATTAATTTGTTGATGTGGCTTGGAAGAACCTACTCCATTACTTGCTTTTATAACAGCAGATATGTTTTTGTTGCGACTGGATAGCCAACCAGCTGAATAAGGTCTTGGTCGGACATGTGGCGGAATCTATGTGAACTGGATTGATTATCCCTTTTATCTGTCTGTGGTTTTGTTTTCCCACCATTCCAGAATAAGTGGTACAACTTGTTTTGAAGGAGAAATTTGGAAGTGAAGTAATTAACCCCAGTGAGTACCCATTTTGCACAATATCCAGCACCCATCTGTCTCACGTAAGGCTTCCCCACTCTTGTAGATGATATAAGATGATTCAAACCACTAGAGTGGCTAACGGAGGATTTGGGAGGGAGAATTAATTGTTTTACAGGTCATTTTCCTGTGGCTGCTGTTGGATGTTGGCTACTGATTTCTTTTCTTTTTTTTTTTAGAAAATGCCCAGATGTGGGTTCCTTGCTCACTGGGCCACAGGATTGAAACTAGCCTGGCAGATGTGGGTTAATACCCCAAAACTGGTCCCAGGATGCTTGTTTCGGGTCCTGGAAGGAACTGGCCCGGCAATCCATGCTGCACTGTTTCTGTGGGTAGCAGGGTCAAGGCTGATCTGCATATGGCTGGGTCCAAGCTGGGACAGCATGGTGAGCAAAAGAACTATGGATTCAACCCAGATCTGTGACAGGGGGAAGAGTGCTTGAAAAGTTTCAGCACTCCGTCCATCATCCTTTTGTGTTGCTTGTCCATCTTGTCACATCTAGTGTTTGTCCCTACCTTGAAGCACAGCCTCTTTAAAGTCCTCTTGATTTGTCAGACTTGTATCTTACAACTGCTCCCTTCCAGGGAACTACTTTTATCATCTTGAAGAAGCACTCCATAGATGCATGTGCATTCCAGTTATTTCCCTTGTGTGCACCCCTAACACCCTCCGCACTCAATGTTTCTTTCTCATGTACTACTCCCTGTCTCTCCCGGCTCTGGATTGCTCGCCCATGTATGTTTTTCACCTCCTCTGTGCAGCTGTAACCCTTACGTGTTGCTTGCTCTTGAGTGCTTTAATCATTGGCCCACTCTCCGTTGTCTTCTTCTGTGCTTCCCCCTCTGTATTGTGTTCTTCTACCCTGGATTGCTCTCTCCCCAACCCTTCATGGCTTTCTCCCTTATGCACTGCTTTCCCTTTCTTCCATCCGCTCCTCCTTTGCCCAACAACCCAACGTTCCTTTTTTTTCTTTTTTTTTTTGGTGCACTTCTGCAAAAAAAAAAAAAAAAAAAACTTAATACTATTTTTTTATTTACTGGTGCAAGCTGTGTCTGCCATCTTGGATCAGTAAATAATAACACAAAGAAAACAGCTCCTGCGTCATTCTGATGGTGCATGAATGCTTTGTGATGCATAAATGCACCATCAGAATCAAGTGAAGGGTCGAATCATCATGCCTTTTTATGGTTTTAACCAATGTTGCATAGCATAAAGTAAAAGGCATTTCTCTCCCTGCCCCGAGGCTTCACAACATCGCAAAAAGGCACTAGCAAAGCTGGTAAGTCCCAGAGGTGAGACGAACGAGTTACTTACCTTCGGTAACGACTTTTCTGGTGGATACATTAGCTACCTGTGGATTCCTCACCTAATGAATACTCCCATGGCGCCAGCATTCGACGGAAATCTTCTTACTAGTCTCTGCACGTCGACGAGGACGTCACTCTAGCCCACGCGACGCCGTCTGACGTCATACAGGCAATAAGAGGTCCTCGACGACGTGCGGACGTCAGTACCAATCATTTTTTACATGCATGAGAACAACCAGACAATGCAATGAAAGAGCAAGGCAACATCCCATTACATTGTAAAAATACACAACATTGCATGAATAACTGTAAATCTTTTATATATATATATATATATATATATATATATATATAACTCTCTTTTTAAAATATATATATACACATCAAGTATATACACAAAGATATATACATATATACATATATATAAATATAAATATAATATATACAACATCTATTGCACCCTCAAAGACCAAGAGGAGCGTACTCAAGGATTACTTGGTAAGACCAGAAAGGCAACGGGGAGGCGGGTGGGACCGTGAGGAATCCACAGGTAGCTAATGTATCCACCAGAAAAGTCGTTACCGAAGGTAAGTAACTCGTTCTTCTGATGGATACAACTACCTGTGGATTCCTCACCTAATGAATAGAGTCCCAAAGCAGTACCACGCCCGGCGGTGGGTGCCTAAATGGTCAAACCAAGAAATCCTGCAGCACTGACCGTGCAAAATGGCCGTCCCTTCTAACCTCAGAATCCAAACAGTAATGTTTTGCAAAAGTGTGAAGGGACGACCAAGTTGCGGCCTTGCAGATGTCGACCACAGGAACACCTCTGGCCAAGGCCGAAGTGGCCGACTTAGCTCTGGTGGAATGAGCTCTAATACCCTCAGGAGGATCCTTCTTTGCCAAAGAGTAACAGATTTTAATGCAAAGAACAACCCACCTGGATAGTGTTCTCTTGTGGACTGCCTTTCCTCTCCTCTTGCCCACGTATCCAATAAACAGCTGATCCTCCAGCCTGAAATCCTTTGTTCTATCAATAAAGAAGCTCAACGCTCTCTTTGGGTCCAGACGGTGCAGTCTTTCTTCCTCTTTGGAAGGATGAGGCGGAGGATAGAACGTGGACAAAGTAATTGCCTGAGCCAAATGGAAGGGTGAAACAACCTTCGGGAGGAAAGCAGCCTTGGTCCTCAACACCACCTTATCCCCATAAAAAGTTGTATAAGGGGGCTTTACTGATAAGGCCTGCAACTCACTCACTCTCCTTGCTGATGTTATAGCTATCAGGAAGACTGTTTTTAAAACCAAATACCTTAAGGGGCAAGAATGCATAGGTTCAAAAGGGGACCCCATAAGGAAAGTCAGGACCAAGGACAAATCCCATTGCGGCATAACGAATGGCTTTGGAGGATATTTATTTAGAAGACCTTTCAGGAATCTGATAACAATAGGGGACTTAAATAAAGATGGTTGGTCTGGAAGACATATGAAGGCTGACAAGGCCGATAAATCACCCTTAATGGTAGCCACTGCACAACCTTTCTGCGCTAGAGACAGAGCAAAAGACAAAACGTCCGATAGATGAGAATGCAAAGGATCAATCTGCCTCTCTCCACACCACGCAACAAATTTAGACCATCTATTAGCGTAGATAGATTTAGTGGAGTGTCGCCTGGCCGCTAATATAACATCCACTACCTCAGGCGGGAGAGAGAAGGAACTCAGGTTGCCCCGTTCAATCTCCAGGCATGTAGGTGCAGACTCTGGAGGTTGGGGTGTAGAACCTGCCCCTGCGACTGCGAGAGGAGGTCTGCCCTGAAAGGGAGACGGAGCGGAGGGCACATTGAGAGTTGGAGAAGGTCGGAGTACCATACCCTCCTTGGCCAATCCGGAGCTATTAGGATGACTAGAGCCCGGTCCTGGCGAATCTTCCTCAATACTCGAGGAATCAAGGGTATGGGAGGAAACGCGTAAAGCAACTGGCCGCACCAGGTTATTTGAAACGCGTCCCCCAACGCTCCCTGCATCGGATACTGGAGGCTGCAGAACAACGGACAATGCGCGTTCTCTCGAGTGGCAAACAGATCTACCCGAGGAAACCCCCACCTCTGGAAGATTAAACGGACTTGATCTGGATGGAGACGCCACTCGTGGTCTGCCGAGAAATGGCGACTGAGACTGTCCGCACGCACGTTCAAGACTCCGGCCAGATGGTTTGCTATCAAGCAAATCCGATGGTCCTTTGCCCAGGACCATAGTCGAAGAGCTTCTCTGCAGAGAAGGTACGACCCCACTCCTCCCTGCTTGTTTATGTACCACATCGTGGTAGTATTGTCCGTTAGGACCTGTACCGACTGACCACGAAGGGAAGGGAGGAAGGCCTTGAAAGCCAGACGTACAGCCCGTAACTCTAACAGATTGATGTGAAACATCTGTTCCTCTGGAGACCAAAGGCCTTTGATCTCCAGATCCCCCAGATGAGCTCCCCACCCTAGAGTGGAAGCATCCGTTATGACTGTGGCCACTGGTGGCAACTGCTGGAACGGCTTTCCTTGTGAAAGATTGTTGCTTGCAATCCACCACTTCAAATCCACAGCAGCATCTCTGGAGATCTTGACAGTACCCTCTAGATCCCCTTTGTGTTGAGACCACTGCCTTCGGAGGCACCACTGAAGAGCCCTCATGTGCCAGCGAGCATGCGTGACCAACAGAATGCAGGAGGCAAAAAGACCGAGCAGACGAAGGACCTTGAGGACTGGAATTACCGCTCCATTTTGAAACATTGGAACCAAATCCTGAATATCTTGAATCCGCTGAGGCGGAGGAAAGGCCCGACCCAATGTTGTATCCAGTACTGCCCCTATGAACAGGAGGCGCTGAGAGGGCTCTAGGTGAGATTTGGGCTCGTTCACCGAAAAACCCAGGTCGAACAACAACTGGGTTGTTGACTGCAGATGATGCGACACAAGCTCGGGGACTTGGCTTTGATCAACCAGTCGTCCAAGTAAGGGAATACTGCTATCCCCTTCCTTCTGAGTTCTGCCGCAACCACCGACATCACCTTCGTGAAGACTCGAGGTGCTGAAGTAAGACCAAACGGAAGGACCGCAAACTGATAGTGTTGCGATCCCACCACAAACCGGAGATACTTCCTGTGTGACTTGAGTATCGGGATATGAAAGTAAGCATCCTGCAAGTCGACAGACACCATCCAGTCTTCCTTGTTCAACGCCAAAAGCACCTGTGCTAGGGTCAGCATCTTGAATTTTTCCTGCTTGAGGAACCAATTCAAGATCCTCAGGTCCAGAATTGGTCTCAAACGACCATCCTTCTTGGGAATCAGGAAATACCTTGAGTAACATCCTCGACCCCTTTCCTGCTCTGGGACCAACTCCAAAGCGCCCTTGGAAAGGAGGGCTTGTACCCCCTGTTCTGGCAACAGGAGATGTTCTTTTGAACAATAAGAAGGGCGGGGCAGGATGAGGGGCGGGAACTCCCGAAAGGGAAGGGTGTAGCCTTTTCCCACAATACTGAGAACCCAAGTGTCCGTTGTAACAGTCTTCCATTTGGTGAGAAAATGCTGTAATCTTCCCCCTACAGGAGAGGAGTGAGTGGGAAATGGTGGAAGCCTAAGGCTGCTTCCCCTGCTGCACCCCGCCAGAGGATGAGGAAGAGGCAGAGTGCTGCTGAGAGGCTCCTCTGGTGCGGACCCTACCTCTCCCCCTGAAAGATCTATAGGGATGGGAAGAGGCAGGTTGCTGATATCTTCCCCGAAAGGAAGAGGAGGAAGAGCCACGCCCAAATCCACGAAACCTCCTGAAAAATCTGGAAGAGGCCGTGGAAGAAGGAGCTTGGAGCCCTAACGACTTAGCCGTGGCCCTGCTTTCCTTAAAACGTTCCAAGGCCGAATCAGCCTTGGCACCAAACAGTTTGTCCCCATCAAACGGGAGATCCAACAATGTGGACTGTACATCTGCAGAAAAGCCCGAGTTACGGAGCCAGGCCTGTCTCCTTGCCACCACAGTTGTGCCCATTGCTCTGGCTACCGAGTCGGTGGTATCCAGTCCCGTCTGGATAATCTGGGTCGCAGCAGCCTGGGCATTTGAGACAAGATCCAAAAGACCCTGGGGAAGCTCTGTAAACGATGAGGAAATGTCATCCATCAGAGCATGAATATACCTCCCCAGGATACAGGTTGCATTGGTGGCTTTTAACGCCAGACTGCAGGACGAAAAAATCTTCTTTGACTGCGCCTCTAGCTTCTTTGAATCTCTGTCCCCAGGCACCGTCGGGAAAGAACCAGGCGCTGACTTGGATGAACAGGAGGCCTGCAACACCAAGCTCTCTGGCGTAGGGTGCCTAGATAGAAACCCAGGGTCAGTCGGAGCCGCCCGATACCTCCTGGCCACGGCTCTGTGAACTGCTGGGGAAGATACCGGCCTCTTCCACACCTCTAACACCGGATCCAGCAGAGCGTCATTAAATGGCAACAGAGGCTCCGCCGCAGCTGAGGCCGGATGTAGCACCTCTGTTAAAAGGTTTTGTTTAGCCTCCACCACCGGCAAAGGCAGGTCCAAAAAACTAGCTGCCTTCCGTACCACTGCATGAAAGGAAGCAGCCTCCTCAGTATATTCCCCCGGGGACGAAAGATCCCACTCAGGGGAAGTGTCCAGCCCACTGGCCGACTCCAGTCCACGCAGCCCATCACCCGAGTCCTCTAGCTCTCCTTCCTCCAGGGCTCGTTGGTACTCCTGCTCTTCTAATACACGGAGAGCACGTCTCCTGGAATGAAGTCGCTGTTCAATACGCGGAGTCGACAATGCCTCCGCCGAAGTCGAAGATCGGCGCCGATCTTCAGAAGCCACCGACGCCGCGTCCGGCGCCACAGGTAACTTCGGCGCCGACAAAAGAGCAGCTGAAGCAGATGGACCCACCGGAGTCACAGGCCGAAATCCCGACGTCGACGGGATGGAAATCCCCGGGGCCAATCCTTCTGAAGCCACCGGAGCGGCCACCGGTGCCGACACTGGCGCCGAGCCCACGTTCCCAAAAGGGAGAAAGGGCATAAAGGGTGCCGGCCGAAGAGGCGCAGGATCACCCAAAGAAAAGGCCAAAGGCCCAGCCGGAGCACCCCCTGGAGCCATCTGTTGGAAGATGGCATACATCGCATTCAAGAATGCGGAACTATCGGCTCCAGGGGTGGGAAAAGCCGGATACTGAGGTGCCTGTCTCGGAGGCGACCCCGACGCCGGCCTCGACGTCTGCGCCGGAGAAAACACCTGAGGCTCCAATACCTCAATCACCGACGCCTGTCCAGGTGAAGTTGGAGACGCCGGAGAGGGCAACGGCGTCGAAGGATGCGGCGTAACCGTGGGACTGATCTCCCATGTCCTTCGGCGCCGATCCGAAGACCTGGAACGAGTCTCCTTCGAATGACGCCGAGATTCTCTACGGCGCCGGGAGTCTCGATGACGCCGATGTCTTGGAGAAGAAGACTTCTTGTGATGCTTCTCCTTCGATTTAGCCATAAACCGCTTCGCCTCACGTTCCTTGAGGGCCTTTGGATTCATGTGCTGGCATGAATCACAAGTCGAGACGTCGTGGTCGGAGCTCAAACACCAAAGGCAATCGGAATGAGGATCCGTCACCGACATCTTGCCTCCACACTCACGACAAGGCTTGAATCCAGACTTTCTCTGCGACATTATTACCACAGCGAAAGACTACGCAGCAAAAATACACTGTAACCAAAAAAGTAACAGTTGCTCCCTCGAAGATAACCGTTTCGAATGCACGGAAAAAAGGGAACTGACGTCCGCACGTTGTCGAGGACCTCTTATTGCCTGTATGACGTCAGACGGCGTCGCGTGGGCTAGAGTGACGTCCTCGTCGACCTGCAGAGACTAGTAAGAAGATTTCCGTCGAATGCTGGCGCCATGGGAGTATTCATTAGGTGAGGAATCCACAGGTAGTTGTATCCATCAGAAATTCTGGTTTTGCCATTGCTTGTTTAATTTTCTTCCGAGGATTCCACAGTTTTTTTTCGCTTCTTGCACACTAAAAATATTTGCTCCATATGTATGTGCTAATATATATATATATATATATATATATATATATATATATATATATATATATATATATATATGAAACCGCCAGAGAACTATTTACAATAACAAACATAAAAAGAAAGAAATAAAACACTCATCATGTTGGACAACAATTAATGAAGACAACAGGTTTCTGTAGTTAAACCAATATGAAAGACGAATATCTGTTAGAGTCAGCCTGTTAGAGGGTTAACACAACCATACAGTGGTGATTGGAAAAGCTTCTGAACAAATAAATCAGACAAATGATTTAAAATAATGTTGGCAGGAAATAAATATTACTTAATTTATACATCTCTTGAGACACTATCAAGTCAGTCTTACAGTTCTCGTACCTTATGCAAGTGAATAGTTTTTAATATCAAACTAGCTAGAAAAATATTCATAACTGAGAGAAATTAGCTTGCCTATAAGAATAAAAACGAAGGCTTATCATATAGTCGCTGACATCAATATGCAATGGTTACAAAATACAATAAAAATATAAAGTAGGCGAGGCGTGGCCTGGCTGGCTAAGACAGTGGACGCACACTAGCGGTGCTACTAGACCTCATCCATCATCTGCCACTATCCATAATGCTAACCTCCTTTCTCACCCAGGGGAAAACTTCAGCACGACCTCCTACCATCCCGGCTCCTGTCCCATGAACCTCACAAGCCAAAGACAGCTGTTCTGCCCGGTGCAACACATACCCAATATTTCCAAGAAGGCGCCTCGGCTTGGGGCCCAGTTAAAGGAGTTGAGAGTATTGGCAGACCAGAGGGGAGCAGGGGGATCCACGACAACTGAGTTATGGGGTGACAGATGCTTCAAGGGCGGAAGTATGGAGAGGGGGGATTTCGGGGGTTAGAGGAACTGCTCCATGCTTATTGTTATTTGCTCTCAAAACACCTATACAACTATCACAAGACCAACTGGAGCTGACTTACAAACCTCATATGCCTGGTAAAGGGAAAACTCACCCCTTTACACAGGCAGATCAACCCCACCCTACACCACTTCATACATAAGCTCCCACCTCCCCAGATGACAAAACTGTTTTCATGTTCTGGAATATGAATGGCCTCATAGACCACATTGAGCAAACAACAATATGCCTAACGTTTCCAGTCTCTAGTCCTAATGCTTCGGAAAATCCACCTAATAGGGTTCACACGGCCCATTTCAGCAGAGATACAGATATGACATGATTTTTCTTGCCAGGTTCAAATGGGGATCCAAAGAATAGCGGTGCTTCCACATAAAACTCTCTCTATGATGATATCCACAATCACAGAATCATGGGTAGACTATCTT
This sequence comes from Pleurodeles waltl, assembly GCF_031143425.1. NCBI lineage: Eukaryota > Metazoa > Chordata > Amphibia > Caudata > Salamandridae > Pleurodeles > Pleurodeles waltl. The sequence goes on along the minus strand of NC_090440.1, from coordinate 156,417,371 downwards.
GGATAAAAAGAATACTCAAAGGAAGACAATACAACCCCTTTAGCGTGTGTGCTGCCCTAATTACAGAACACAACCCTTTGAGCCTGACGACTGCATCTCAAAACTCCCCCAGTGGACAACTATTAAGGGAGGCACCTTCAATGCTGTCCCAGACCCTAACAAACACCACAGGTCCACCTATAACCAACCACCTGACAGGATTGAAGAAACTAAGAGACCAGATGGATTCGCTGGGCCTCTGTGACAGCTGGAGGACCTGTCAAATCCGGATGGAGGAATACAGCCACAGATCACCTGCACACAAATCACTCTCCCAGACTGACCTCACATTACTCCCAGCAATGGACGTCTTACATATAATATCAGTTAACATCCACCCATGGGGCATTTTAGATCACTCTCCATTGATGGCTGCCTTGGGAGACAACAAGGGATCCCTGGAGATGTTATGGCGTCTCAAAGCATGGTACCTGAGACGAGAAATGCAGAAAATTCCTCTCCGCTGAAATCAACAACTACTTCACACAAAACCAAGGCACAGCAGAATCACAGGAGTTAGTGCAGGCAGCAAGTAAAGCTACCTACTATTAGAGGGACTGTCAAGGGATACATCAAACGTAAAGAGACGAAGAAATCCTGAGATGTGACTGCCCTAGTGACTAACATCCTTGAGGTAGAGAAGCGTTACAACAGACAACTGACAAACCGTAGGCGGACAATTGACCATGACAAAAACCACCCACAGGGTAAACCCAGCAATCTGTAAAGCCTTGAAGTAATAAGTAAATGAACAGGGCGAAATGTCCGGGAAGTTGCAATATTTCCTGGCTACTAGGGACATGACCTCTCAAACAGTCCATAAGATAAAAGATGTTGATGGGGCCTAAGTGAATAGTTCCCTGGTGATAACTGTGGTTTTTGCAGCATATTACAAAATCACCATAGATATGTAAAGCACACCCTATTGTTGAAGTGCAGAATCCAATACTCAACAACATACCACTGATGACTCTCCCCCAGATGGAACAGACTGCTCCTGATTACCTCATCACCTTAATTCAGGTAAGACGCCGGAAATGGATGGATTCCCACCAGATGACTACTGCAAATATGCAAACCATCTTGCCCCCACCTACTCAACCTATACGCAGAGGTGCTTCTAACCAGAGTGGTCATCCCTAAAGCGAGCCACCTTCCCTAATCAATGTGCCTCATGTAGGCCCATAGCCTTAATCAACACCGAAATCAAGATATTTGCTTGACATCTTGGCAACAGACTCCTCCCAATACTATGCAAACTGATTCACACAGACCATTGTGGTTCTTGCCAGGTCTTAAGTGGGACATGATCGGTATCACTAATTTGGGGGATATTTTGCAAGGGAATACAATCCACTCATTCAAAGACCTACAAACACAATTCGCCCTGTCAAAAACTCAATAACACATATATCCAACAATGCCATACCCTCAACATATATAAGCCCCAGCTCAAGGGACTCCCTGAGAACAATCCCCTTGAAGCCAAACTACTGAGGCACATCCCACATCTATAACACACTAATCCTAAACTCACTGAATGGGTTTCCATCATCTGAGGCAAAAATGGGAGAATTGGATCAGACCGTTAGAGGACATGGACTGGAGCCTAGCACGCATGGCCCCACAGGAAATTGCAATATCCTCACAACTTAGGCTTGTACAACTGCGCTATCTACATAGCAAATCCCTCATCCCACAACGACTAGGGCATGTAGGATGGATACCTACCTCCGAAAGTACTCAATGTGGACTTCTACCATGTGGTCTGGCAATGTCCACCCATTACCTCCTGCCGGCAAAGAATTATGAACACACTCACACAGGTGCTAGGAACCCCCATCACCCTTCCATCGAAACAGGTGCTACTTGGAGTTCCCGAATTGGAAGACGGACGTGGAGACTATCACCCTGCAAATTGTATGCTGGAATGGAGTGGTGTTCATGAGGAGCATCTATACATGGCTAGGGGTAAATGTTGGGTAAATTGCTCTGCTCGAACACTATGGACTTGGTTAAAAGCCATGCTATTCCCACCGGACAAATGTATAAGTACACCTACACTAATAGCTGATGTGCTTGATCTATTTTATTTGAATCTGACACTTTAGTGATTATATGAAAAAACTAATGAAACAGCATTTGTACATGTGAAAAAACATAGGAATGGGAAATGCAGCCAAGACAATTGCAGTTAAATATTCATTCCTAAAGAACATCCACTTTTTGGCCAGTGAAGTCAAGAGCAGTCAGGTAGAACAATTTGCTTACCATTAGTAACTTTTTCTGGTCGAGAAGTTTTTCTTGTACAGACTATCTAGGTGCAGACTCTTCAGCCTTTTGATTATCACAAGGCATAAAAACTAGCTGCTGAAAGCATTGGAGGGGCTGATATTGGAGCCATATAATCATCCAAGTCACTTGCTGAATTTATAGCCTCTTTGTTAGACCTGGCATCCTTAAGGTAGTCTTACCCCAGACTTTTTGCCTTTCTCCTATGTTTATGGCCATCTTTTTGTTGGCCTTGGGACTCTAAGCACTTTACCACTGCTAACCAGTGCTAAAGTGCATGTGCTTCACCCCTAAAACATGGTAACACTGGTGTATCCACAATTGGCATTTTTAATTTACATTTTAGTCCCTTGTAAAGTGGTATACCATATACCCAAGGCCTACAAATGAAATGCTACTAGTGGGCCTGCAGCACTGATTGTGTCACCCACTTAAATAGCTCTGTAAACATGTCTCAGGTCTGCCACTGCAGAGCCTGTGCGTGCAGTCTGACTGCCATCCTGACTTGGTTTTTAATTTAAAACTTCTTGCCAAGCTTTAAACTCCCCTTTTCTTACACGTAAATCACACCTAAAGTAGGTCCGATGGAGCCCATGGGCAGGGTAGGGTTTCATGTAAGTAAAAGGCAGGATATATACTAAAGTTTCATGTCCTTGTAATGAAAAACTTCTACATTTTTCGTTACTGCGAGGCCCGCTCCTCTCATAGGCTAGCACTGGGAATTCCTTGTATTACCTTTAAGCTGTCATTCTTGATCTGAGAGGAGTAACTGCACCATGTTTAATACCGTTGGGATGGCAATAATAAATCCTCTTTACTGGTAAAGTCGTATTTACTATTACTATTTAAGAAAGGCTACTTTTAGAAAGTGGGCATTTCAAAGGAACTTTTTAGTATGAGTACTGGGTCCATGACCCACTAAAGACAGTACACTTCTGGACTCAAGGAAACACTGCTAGAGTAAAAGCTGCTGTGTGTCAGGATTGCCACTCTGCCAGGACTGACTGATTCCAAGAACTGCTGCCCTGCTCTGCTGTACTGCTCTTCTGCCTGCTAATCTCTGCCTGGTAGCCCAAGACTCGTTCACCAAACCCAGAGTGACTCAGAGTGGCTTTTAATTTCCCTTGCCACTCGCTACTTCAACCACTCCAGAACAGCTTCACCAAACTCTTCTGCTTACAGCTCTTGGGTCACCCGAAGCTGCCCTGCTGAGGTTTTGCCGCTCGCTGCTTCAATCACCACTGAGCGGCTTGGCCAAATTCTGCCACGTGCAACTCTATCACCAGGAGCAGACCTGCTGAATTTTAGCCGCTCGCTCCTTCAATCACCACTGAGCGACTTTGCCAAACTCTGTTGCTTGCATCCGTTAACACCTGGAGCAGCCCTGCTGAGCCTTTGCCTCTCGTCACTTGAACTAGGCAGCATGCAACTTCGATCACCTGGAGCAGCCGGATCAACCCGGCCACTGCATCCTTCTCCTGCGGTCCCAATCTGCTTCCCTGGCGACCATGCCGGTAAATCACCAATTTACTCCCTGAGAGGAGCGCAACCAGGACAGTACCGTAGTTTAGAAAATCACTGTACACTCGTGCTGAGGAGTCCCCTGCACCACTTCTTTGATCGCATCATTGGATATCAATCCTGTTTGATTTTGAGTCTGCAAAGCAAATATTTAACCATTTATAAATTGGATTTGTATTGTTCTGATCCTAAAGTAACCAGATAAAGGAGTTTTATTTTTCTAATTCAATGTGGAGTCTTTTTATGGTGTACCTCCTGTGGTTAATGTGCATGTGCTGCACAAGTACTTTGCACATTGCCTTCTAAGTTAGGCCTGCCTGTTTTTCGCCAAGCTATCAGAGGGTGAACACAGGCTAATTTATGTTGTCATTGACTTGCCCTGAAAAGGATTGTGGTACCTACGTGGACAGAGTGCATACCTCTACCAACTGTTAACACTGGTCATGAGGGATTTCTCTCTCTTCTGGCTCGTCATCATCTCTTTGATCTACTTAGTCATTATGAATGGTAATAAGATCTATGTGTCTTGGATGGGGAACAACTCTATGCTGCGTCACAGGGCTTTTATCCTGAGTCAACAGTCTAGGAGATTGTGAAGAACAGCCCGCTGAGGACAGCAATGTTTGCTATTGTGGTGGAGTGTCCCTTTCAGGGAAACGTGTACAATAATCATTAAGCATTTGCGAAAGGTGTGCAACTATAACAATAGGAACCTGCATCACTGGTTCTTGGAATGGCTGCTCGTCAAATGCTTCTTCATTAGGATATATTCATGAAAGTCCTAGTAAGACTTTTGTCTAGTTTGTTGTCCGTCTCTGAATCAAAATCTCCAGTTAAGTAAGATGTTCCATTTTATTCATACACGTCATCAGCCTCCTGGCATTTTACATTTAAATGGAACGGGCTACTTGCAGCCCCAAAAGGTGCGTCATCCTCATCCGTAGCCTCCAATTCCAAACAACGGACTGGTGGTAAAGGCAACACCTTACTTGGTGAGGTCTGATATGGTCGGACTTGATCATCAGAAATACGGTCCTGTCTATAGTGCTGTCCTTGATGAGGCAAGGGAAACCTAAATTATCAGTGTCAGAGTAGCTGACAGCAAAGCAGTCGATGGAGTCGTGATGTCAACAGAACATTTGTCAACTGTCGTTGATGGAGCAACCATTAATCGATTTGCTTGACAGAGCCGCAGTCGACAATTTCGTCGTCGACGAAGACTCATCAGTACTGTTCCTGATGATGAGGCTGTTGTCATTGTGATGGTAGTTGTCGATGACTACATCGTAGCCCTGGAAGGTACCAGTGTCGTTCTTGCCTATGGTTTTGAAGTGGATACATGAGATTTTTGAAGGAGATCTGAAGTAGATTTCTTAGGGTGCTAGGGCAGATTCAAAAGGAGTAAAGGGTTCTGACCTGTTTTCTTTATTTTGGATGAGTCCTGAGGAGATGAATGCCTCTTCTTGGACTAGTATAGACTCTTGCTATCCCTCATTTTTTTTTTTGGTGGCACCTCATCCAACTCCTTTACAAATATTTCTCTTTTTTTTGGTTGGAGTTAGAGATCCCTCTTCTCCAGAGACTGGAGTTTCTGTGAATTTTCTCTTTTGCATGTTCTGCAATATTCACAGTCCTTAGCTTTATGACTCGCATGACCTAAATAGGCCTTTCTTGGATGAATCTGACATGATGTATTTCTGCTTAGGCAGTGTTGAATCTTCTCTTTGAAGCAGTAGAGTTTAAATGCAGGACAACTGAAGTCAAAATAACAGTCTCACTCAAAGTACTGAGTAAGACTCAATGAGACTCCCTTACACACAATATGCGGTTAGAATTCTGAGGTGTGGTGGCTCTGAGGGAGAGGAATGATGCAGAAGCTGCCATCTGAATGGCTGAAGTTTGGTTCTACATATGAGACTCCCACTTCAATGACTGTGAATATTCAAGCATGTGAATCTATAAAAGATTCAGTACTGGAAAAATGGGCATCACCTGAAAAAAACAGTGGTTCGTAACCAGGTGTGGCAACGATTGGCAACACTGATGTCAGTGGCTCCCTGATTTAATCGGTGGTGTCCAAGCCACAACAAATTGTGAACTTAGCAGCATGCCAGCTGTACTGAATGGCTTGGGCAAGGACAGGTCAGACATCTTCAGTGACACTTAGGATGACTTGAGCCACCGAGTCCCAAAGGGCATGGGAATAGTGCCTCAGCAAGTAGCCGCCGTTCACCTACCTAAGTGCCAAGAGGCTAGATGAAAATACTTGTTTGCCAAAGGTTTCAACATGTTTTGACTCTTTGTCTGCTGTCTGGATGGGGTAGTTAGGAATGTGTCAGGATTGGTCTTACTTGTGGATGCGTATGCCAGCAAACTTTCAGGGGCGGGGTGATGAGACAGAAAAGCAGGATAGCATGGGGCAGGGTGTAATGCCACTTTTGTATTTAACAACCAGCTCCATCTTGACCACACTGACTCCATTTTGTGCTTAGCCTAGCCTTACACACCATCAGGTATTTTTCCACGCACAGCTTCTGCAACATGTTTTTGCTCTTTCTCACTGAAGGATGGGTACATAACATGGGGGAGTGAAAAACACGGATGATAAGATGTACCAAGCTGAGAATGTTTATGGTAAGGCAGGGAATAGCTCAGTCTTGGAAAAACACAGAGTTAGCCAGTCTCACATGTGCTCCTGTCCAACACTGACCTGGTGCTGCCAGCATCTGAACAACAACTTACCCGATGGGAGAGGTGGTTTCTAGAATGTTCCTCTCCAGTCTGTTTAAAGTATATAAGGGGAGGAAGCTTGACAACCAGGTTAGAAGGAACTCATTCAAAGTGTGGGGGGCGGGGCTGGGAATGTCTTGCTCAGAATCCCATACGGTTGGAAAAACTGTTGAATTCTGTGATCAGTATTATTTCACTGATGTGATTATTTTCAGAGATTCACATGTGTTTTTGCATCTGAAATAAAAGCTCACATTATTTTTGTCTGAGCGTGAGACTTCAGAAACGTCTTAATAAATTCATTACTCAAACTAAGACTACTGCATTCTTGGCATTCCTTTCATTTCATCTCAGTCTGAAGTAAAGTAGAACACAGGGTGATGGTGCTGCACAATTTGGTAGTTGACTTGTGAGCAACTGTAAGGTTTGGCCCATGTCCCAAATAAGGTGTCTGTTATGGCCTTGTTAAAAGAGGGGTTCAGAAGAGGTTTGTCCTCGCTGGGAAACTTGGGGAGATGGGGAGATGGAGGTCAAGGAATTAGCTGCCCTATGCATTACCATGGTGTGGGAGGCGTACACCTGTGTTTTGTCCATGGGCTGAGAGAAGGCCCATTTCAGGGGAGGTATTGAAACCACTAACCTCACTAGCCTCCTGCAGGTCATCATACTAATTGTCTCCTTGATAGGTTTGAGCGAACTCATCACCCGCATCATAATTATGGTCAGAGTCCATGCATAAAAGTGAATGTTGAGTGTGCTGCCTTCCCTGCGGTGGCAGCTCTGACAAAGGAATGGGTGCCTCAGAAGTCATCGGGCGAGCGCAGACCGGTGCAGTCTCTCAGTCAGACAGTATTATGAGAATCACTTCTCCCAGCATCAATGGATTGGGTACCAGAGTTTAGGTCCCAGGGACTGGCGGTGACCAAAGTGCGGAGGATGGGTCAGGATGGGGGGCCAGAAGTGTCATAACGGACAGAGTGGAGGTGGCGCTGAGGGCGAACCCACCAGGAGTACTATAGATGGAGTTCCTCCCTGCTCCTTGGAGCCAGAGAGCATGCCAAAGAGTCGCCAAGAAGCCGAAGAGCCAGAGCATGGCTACATGAACCACTTCAATTTGTTGTGGGGTGGCCCTGAAAACTTGGGTTACAGGATCTGTCTCAAAGTTGGCCGACTCCGGAAGTGAGATCTATATTCATGGCACTACCCTCGCGCCTGCCCAGAGGAATGCGAGTGGAGGGATAGGGCTGAGTCCTGCTTCGATTTCTTAAGTTTCCTTTAAGACTTGCAGACAATTTGCATTGCAACAAAGACTGAACTTGTGAGAATCTTTGGTGACTCAAAGAAAACGTCACCAACCTTTGAACTTGGACCACAATTTAGAGTGGTCTGGGCAAGCAGTCTTCTTAAGCTTGGCGATGTTGAGTTTTGTCTAGCGGTTGGCATTCAGGTCAATTGAAGAACTCCAGTGACTGTGCATCAAGTCACCGCTTGACTCCACACACCACAGGCACACCTAATCTACATCCTAATCTGTCACAGCTATTTGCTTGCAAAAGGCCCTAAAGGGCTTGAAATCTATCGTTTAGGGGTAGAATTTCTTTTCACAATGTAGAATTTTGGAAAAATATCTAGGTACAGTGGCTCTGACAGACTTGAGAAAACTCCCGATCGGCATTAGGAGGAACAGACAGTCTTGAAAGCAATAGAGAACATTAGTGGCGCATACATAGGCTTTGCACATAATTTCTAGAAGTGAATGGCTCTGGTGTGGAGCTGCACTGCACCACTTACTGGCATGCAAAGGACCTGCTGAAAAGTGTGTGGATTGAGCTTGACACTTAGGGACTATTCACAAAGTGAGAAATATGGGGCTAGAAGTCACTATCAGAAAGTTATTGCAAAGACCAGGAAAAAAACACATTCGCTGGTAAAGTCAGACAGCTCACCCGTTCTAGTAATTTTTGGAGCTTTAGTGTTTTTTCTTCACGCAACTTTTCTCTCAGCTGCTGGGCTTTGAGTTGCTTCTCTTCATGCTTCTTTTTAGACTCTGCTATTGTTCTTTGGAGGGAAAAAAAATTATGAGTGAGCATGCAAAAAATAATATTTGAAGACACTGGGGTCTCCTAAATAGGCCGGTCTGCACAGTGTCTACAAGAGTTATCCCTCCAATCTTACTTAGGGGTTCTAAGTAAAAATGCTTTGACTTAAACCTCAGCTATGTAGATATTTCGAATACAAATGAAGTACAATTTCAAAAGAACTTTTTTACTATTAATATGCTATGCCTAGTTTATTTAAAAAAAAGAAAAAAACACAAAACCACATCATTCAAAGTGTCCAACCTCCATCCTACTTGCAGAACAGACACCCTGTCATCTCAGTGCTGCAAGTAATATCTGCTTTAGAATAAGTAACGAGTCTCCTGTTTTTACTGTACCTGGAAACGTGTGGAAAACCTTACAAAGTTTGAACCAAACCAGGGCGTAACAGGAGGTTGTACATGTTAAAAACAGAAGAGAGAACATCTCAAGACCAGAAGGGTGAAATAAGGAATGATTTAAGAGCTGGCAAATCTGAGTGGTTGATTGTTCCTGGGTTTAGAGCTCAGCAGAGTAATTAATTATACTTAGTGCCCTGGACCGCACCACGAAATTAGTATGGCAGCCCATTTTTAAGGACATGCTGTAAATATGAAAGAGTATTCAAAGACAAGTGAGCAAATTTCACATTAAAAAGAGTTTAGCTAGAAACGAGAAATTGTCATTTAAAAACAAATTATTACATTTAGAGTCTGTTCACCCTTTCAAAACGTAGAGCATTGTGGATAACACTTTCATGCACAAGGCACTATTCAGAAACTAATGCCATTAACCTGCAAGTCCCCAGAGCCATCATTACATTTCATAAGAGTAACCTGCTTCAAAGTCAGATCCTTGAAAAACAAAAAGATCACTTGACAATGCTGCACCTTTTGACCCTCTATTTTCTAATCTAGATATTATGAACAATGTTGATGAAATAAAGGAAAGAGGCATCAAACTCAATCCACTAAAAACTGGATCTGTAAATGTTTAAGAAAAAAAATACTCCTACTACCTAATGTATTTCAAATGTTGTGTTGATTTATATTACAAACTTATATGGACTTCTACTGTGTCAAGAAATAAGACTGTACATGTAGATAGGCCATCTTTCATAAGAAAATAAGTTACTTACCTGTAACTACAGTTATCCAGTATTTGTATCTTTCATAAATTCAACTGCTTGAATCATCCCCATCGTCGAAGTGGGAGTCCCACAGTACATAAAATAACAATAATTAACAAATATTTTTTTTCCCCATAGGCTATAATGGAAATACCAGCTACTCATATAGCCTATCCAAGTCCTTTTGTGAAAAGGGCCCAAACCTTTCTGCTGGCCAATCAGGCACCAGCACCCTCTCCTTCCCTCAGATTTTCCAGCAAGAGAGTGAAAAGATTATAACCTGAGAGGAAATGCGAGCATCTAAGGGGAGGAGGGTGGGTCGCATGTGAATTTATGAAAGATACCAATACTGGATAACTGTAGTTACAGGTAAGTAACGTGTTTTCTTATCCAGTATTGGATCTTTCATAAATTCACATGCTTGAATCTGAATAGCCAGCAGTACCGTTGATAAACATCATACTCGCAGTGGATGGAGGGTGCGAGCATAGAAAATCCTTTATAACCTGTATCAAATAGCTAGCTCATAAATCATGTATTATGAACTTCAAACAAATATACATAGATCTATGTACATATACACATATATACTGAACATCCATATATATAACTACATACAGACATATATAAAAGCATGTCAAAGTATATTGCACAGCAATTATGGACTATTTGCATATCAAACAGTTTCTACACAACCAAGGAAAGGTCTCACCTTAATGAAAGAGATGACGTAGAACAGCTTGTCCAACTAGAGTCAGTTCTCTGAGAGGACTCCAAACAATAGTGCTGCGTAAAGGAGTGCTAGTCTTCCATGTCGCAGCTTGGCATATCTTATCCAGGGCAATACCCTGAAACAAAGCAGCCGATGTGGAGACTGCTCTCGGGCGCCTAGTCAACGGTTTTCTTGCTTTGGTGTGACAGAACTGAATTGTAGAGGAAATCCATCGGGCTATAGTGGCCTTTGTGACCCCTGTTCCTTGTCGTCCAAGAGAATAAGATACCAAGAGCTGATCTGATTTCCTGATTTGTTAGGTACTTTGAAGGTCAAATTTGAGGCATCTTTTGATGTCCAAAGAATGCAGAGTTTTTTCTGCGACTGTAGTCGAATTTGGAAAAAAGGTTCGTAGTATCACGGGCTCATTGAGATGAAATGAAGATGGCACCTTGGGAATGTATCTGGGGTTGGTCCTGAGCATAACGAAGTCATCCGCAAAAAACAGAAAGGGTTCTTTAGTAGTAAAAGCCTGTATATCACTGACTCTCCTGGTGGAAGTGAGAGCAAGCAGGGTTGCCATCTTCCATGTGATGTACTTGAGTTCCTCCCTGTGAATAGGTTCGAAAGGAGCTTTCATGAGCTGAGACAGGAGTATATTGAGATGCCACTCTGGCGGAGGTAGACGCACCAGAGGGAAAGTGCGGAACAGGCCTTTCATGAACTGCTTAATGATTCTGGATGAGCCGATTGAGGGCATCTCTACGGATCGCCTATAAGAGGCTATAGCTGCTAGGTGAATCTTGACGGATACATGGCAAAGAACAGCCTTTGAGAGTGTGAGAAGGTACGAAAGAATTTGTTCAGGCTTAATTTGCAGCGGGTGGAAATTGTTCTGAGTGCACCAAACACAAAATCTCTTCCACTTGAGTTTGTACGCCTTATTCGTGCTCTCTGCTCGTGCCCTAGATAAAATCAGTCTGCATTACTGATCGATGTTCATACCCTGAAACTCTCTGAACTCAGGAGCCAAGCACGCAATTGAAGAGAAGTTGGATCGGGATGAAGAATTTGACCCTGATTCTTCGTGAGGAGGTCGTGGTTGCAGGGAAGGCGGACTGGATTGGCCACGGACCGGAGTAGGAGCTCCGAGTACCAGTACTGTCTGGGCCATCTGGGCGCTATGAGAATGATCCTGCAGCATTCGGACTTCAATTTCCTGAGGAGCCTGGGGATCAACGGGATGGGGGGGAAAGCGTAGGCAAAGATCCCCGACCATCTCATCAAAAGAGCATTTCCCCATGACCCCGGGAGTGGGTATCGAGTGGCGTAGAACTGGCATTTGGCATTTAGGTTGGTGGCAAACAAGTCTAGGATCGGTTGACCCCAGTGTTGGAAGATGCCATCGAGTAGCTTCTGGTTGAGTTCCCACTCGTGGCAGTTGTCTTCCGTCCTGCTGAGAGAGTCCGCTAGGGCGTTGTTGACCCCTGGCAGGTGCTCAACCCTGAGGCAAATATTGTGCAGTGTGAGCCAGTCCCAAAGAGACTGAGCTTCCCTTGATAGGGAGAGGGATCTTGTTCCTCCCTGCTTGTTGATGTAAAACATACTTGTTGTGTTGTCCGTCCTGACCAACACTGAGGACCCTGCAATGCGTGGAAGAAACGCCTTGAGCGTGAGGTGGATCGCCTTCAATTCCACCAGGTTTATGTGCATTCCTTTGTGAAGATTCAACCATCTTCCCTGAATGCGCATGTCTTGTAACTGGCCTTCCCAGCCTTCCAAGGAAGTGTCTGTGGTGATGATAAAGTCTGTCATTGGTGTTAGAAACGTGAGACCTTGGGAGAGATGGTTGGTCTGAGACCACCACTTCAACGCCTGCCGAATGTTTGGCGTGACAGTTATTAAGTCGTTGAAGGACCCTTGCGACTGGGTCCATTGGACCTGTAATTCTTCTTGTAACAGTCTCATTTTCAGCCTTGCCAGTCGAACTAGGACGATGGCTGAGGAAATCATGCCCAGAAGCGACGAACAGTCGCACTGAAACAAACTCTTTTGTGGAAATTCTGACAGCTAAGTTGGTTAGCTTCTGCTGCCGTGCCAGAGTGAGATATGCCTTGTTCTTGATGGTGTCTAATTCTGCACCCAGGAAGACTCTTCTGCATGAGGGAAGTATGACCGACTTCTGTAGATTTACTGTTAGCCCCAAACTGCAGAATAACTTCAAGCAAGCATTTGTAGCCCTGGGGGCTAGTAGCGGAAATGGGGCTTTTATGAGCCAGTCGTCCAGGTATGGAAACACCTGGAAACCCCTGCTGCGGAGAAAACCTGCGACTGGGGCAAGGCATTTTGTGAAGATTCGTGGAGCTGACCTCAGACAGAATGGGAGAACTTTGAACTGATAATGGGCACCGGCTACAGTAAAGCGGAGATATTTGCGATGTTTCTGATGTATTGGTATGTGGAAATAAGCATTCTGGACATCCACTGTTGTCATAAAATCTCCAGGATTGAGAAGGTGCAGGATATCCGACAGCGTGATCATCCAAAATGATTGTTTCCGAAGGAACTTGTTGAGTTTCCTGAGATCTAGTATCGGCCGTCATTCCCCTGACTTCTTCATTATCAAGAAGAAACGGGAATAGAATCCAAGACCTCTTTGCTGAACTGGAACTCTTTCTATAGCTCCCTTGGCAAGCATAAGGAATACTTCCTGCTGAAGCAGACGAAGATGGAACGGTCTGGATGTTCTTGGTGGATGATGCAGTGGTTTTTGTATGAATTCCAGGGTATGACCTCTTGTCACTATATCCAGCACCCATTTGTCTGATGTTATGTTCTTCCACTCCTGGATGTAGTTGGAGATGTTTGCTCCTATTTGTTGATAGTGTGAACATTGGGGAAGCATAGCCGGTGCCTGGTGAAGATCATCGATTTCTGGGTTGATCTCTTTTTTGTTAACCCTGTCTTCCCTTTCCTCCCTGTCTGGCGTATGAGGCAGTGGATTGTTGCCTATGCTGTTGTTGATAAGATGGCCTATATTGGGGTTGCTGGTACTGCCTGTGAAAGGAACCTCGAAATGAGGTAAATCCTCTTCCTCTTGCACCCTGAAAGGGCTGTTTCCAGTACTGCAGGGTACCTAGGGACTTGGCAGTGTCTGTGTCGGTCTTGATGGCCTGGAGCGCGTCATCTACGTGCTTGCCAAAGAGAGATTCCCCAACGTAGGGCATGTCGAGGATTCTGGACTGCACTTCCGGTCTGAAAGATGTGGCCTTGAGCCAACCTTGGCGGCTTAACACCGCAGCACCAGCCAGCTGACGAAAGCCGGCTATATCTAGAGCGCAGTCAATTATCTCCTCCGACGTACGCTCACCTTCTTGGAGGATCTTCCGTGCCTCTGCTTGCTTGCTTTCAGGGATAAGATCAATGAAAGGTTGCATATCCAACCACATTTGCCGGTCATAACGACATAGGATTGCCACTGAATTTGCTGCTCTGACAGTGATTGCTGACATGGAGGAGAATCTTTTGCCCACATTATCTAATCTCCTTCCTTCTCTGTCTGGAGGAGTAGAGATAGGCGTCGACGGGTTCTCAGAACGCCTTTGAGCCGCTTGCGAAATAACAGAATCAGGCTTTGGGTGGCCAGTGAGACATGCCGGAGAGCCCTAAATTGCCTTGTATTTCTTGTCCAATTTTTGCGGCACTGGTGGGACTGTTGCCAGGTTGCGCATGATCTTTGTACCCTCGCTCCATATCAAGTCAATAATGGACATACTTCCTTGACTGCTCCTTAAAATCATGAAGGAAGCATTCCGACTGAGAGACAGATGTTGGAAGGTGGAAGCATGCGGCAGCCCGGTCTATTAGATTGTGGAAATCACCTATATCCTCAGGTGGAGAATCTGAAGGGCGAGGAGGTTGTGGAGAAGGAGTGGGGGCTAAGTAGTCATCCCATTCCTCAGGGGGATGTTGCGGGATAGAAATCTCTCCTTCCTCTTCTTCCCCTGAAGTGGAACCTTCATCTCCAGGGGGGCCAGCTAAAACAGAGTGAGGTGTCATCCTGGGAGTAGCTTGAGGTGGAGGGATGTTTCTTGGTGTAACAGGAGAAGCAGGTGGTGGTGGTTGATCTTCTGCTGTAACTGGGAACCTCCTCCTATAATCCTGTAGCATTGATTCTAAGTCCTGGATTAAGGAGGAAGGCAATTGTATAGAGTCTCTTGGCTGAGGAGGTTGGTAATAGCGTTCTTGATGTGAGTAATATGGTTGGTATTGGTCATACTCATCGTCATACTCTTCCTGGTATTTAACGTGTAGCTGTGATGGGCTGTGCGCAACTCCGAATGGACCCTCATCCGATTACTCCCAGTAGAGTAGATGACTGGGTACTAAAGTTGACACCTTGCTTGGTGACGTGTCTGTAGGATAAATCTTCGATCTGGGCACGGATGTGATCCTGACCATGGCCCGAAGATCAGGAGACCTGGAAGAGGTAGGAATAGCCTCCATCTGTCTCACAGGCACCAGTGGCATAGTAGATGGTGTCAATGATGATGGTGCTGTCGACGGTATTGCAATCAGGGATGATTTTGCCATCGACAACGGTCTCGTCGATGATGGTGTCGACGACAGTGGTCTTGTCGACGGTGGTCTCGTCGACGACGGCCTTGTCGACGGTGAGACAGCCGACGAAGTTGTCGTTGGTGTGGTTATAGTCGACGGAGCTTTCGTTGACGGTGTTATCAACGACGATGTTGTAGTCGACGAAGGAGTCGATGTTGTTAACGACGCACTCCGTTCTGGAATCCTCGTCGACGGAGGTTTGATAGAGGAAATAGGAGCCCTTAACGTTGATGTCAATGTAGTCGTCGCAGACGATAGTCTCGTCGACGAGGTGGTGGAGACGGTAGATGTAAACACTGTCGTCGTCGTCACGGTTGTCGACGTGGTGTCGTCGTCGACTTAATTTTAATGGTTACCTTTCAAGCGGTAGAAGGCTCAGAGGAAGGAGAAAGACGGTACGACTCCTCCTTTTGAAGAGGAGAGGATGGCTCAGAAGAAATTGAAGTCTGTAAGCCTTTTCTATGATGTAATTTCTGCCTCTTTCTAGATTTTTCTGCCTGGCCCAGGTCCTCAGATTTGGACCGTTTGTGTGGCCTTTCTGACCCACTCTCCTCACCTGAAATACAGGATTTTGCCTATAACCATGTCAGGAGTCTACCCTCACGGTCTTTGAGGGTTTTTGTGGAGAAAGTACGACATATCTTGCAGTCCTTCACCTGGTGTTGTGGGTAGAGGCAATACAAGCAGTCCTTATGTGGATCATCCACATGGAGCCTTTTCTTTCCACAGGTCTTGCAAGGCGGAAAAGAGCTGTTCTAGAAGAATCCAACATCTTTTGAATTCTCTGAGAGAAAATGCTTATGAAGAAGTAGAAAACTAAGCAGAGCTCAGGGAGACTCCCTTCACACGACGTGCAGTAGAAAATCTGAGGGAAGGAGCTTCTCTGGAGAGTGTTCTAGAGGGTGCTGGTGCCTGATTGGCCAGCAGGCAGGTTGGGTCCTGTTCACAAAATGACTTGGATAGGCTATATGAGTGGCTGGTATTTCCATTATAGCCTATGGGAAAATAAATGTATTTGTTAATTATTGCTATTTTATGTACCGTGGGACTCCCACTTCGACGACGGGATGAATCAAGCATGTGAATTTATGAAAGATCCAATACTGGATAAGTACGCAATCTGAAATGAGGGTGTTCATTTTCTTAAATTAAATAAAAAAAACCCTAAAGAAGAACAGTCCACCGAGTTTTGCTACAATCTATAGTGAAAGAAAACCTTAACTTTCAACTATGCTGAATCAAAAATGATGCCACGACTATGAACTGCGACACAACAAATGACAATCCTTTGCCAGAATTAGGCACCACTTTAGGGATATGAGGGCCAAAATATTGGATTTTAGATTTCAACCCTGTACCTAATTCTGGTGATTATGAGTTATATGCTGCAGAATGACCAAGAACATTTAGACCTCGGAATATGAGGTCCAAGTCAGCTGTTTTTAATCATTTAAGGCGAAATAACGCTCACAAATCTTCACCCATTTAACAACTGCCTGGAGCAGGAGGCTATTTTGAGGGCCACAATGCACGAGATGGGGCAGGCACAGTAAGTGAGAGGCGTGGCAGGGCGATGGGGAACGTTTGCTGGTCCCCCACTATGTAGGAGAAGGGCTGAGTAGGGCCAGGCGCAGCAAACGCCCTCCACATCACACAAGGTTCTGGGAGCTGCTGCCCATGCTACTAGTGAATCTGGTACCTCTGGGGCCTGGATACTGGGGGCAAGCTGAAATTGTCCGGAGGAGTATTGCGCCTGACCACTTGTATGTAATAATGAGGGCCTTAATGAGGAGAGACTAACCCTACTTTCAATGGCACCACCAATCTCATCTCCATAATTCAACAATGGCAGACCCAGTTCTTAATCATATTTTTATGACTAAAAAGTACAATTTATAGGGGCTTCTTGAGGTGGTGACTGAAATGTGGGTCTATAAATAGGAGGCAATACCATCCAAAAGTCTCCATTTTGCGTTGAACAAACATGGAGAAGACTTAGCGTTCTGCACAAAACCAAACCAACCTTTTGCGGGATGGAGAAGAAAGCTTTTCATGCATATGAATCCCATGTCCTGGTGGCCGTGCAGGCTCCTCTTCCACAATATCACCCCAAGAGGTAGTCTGACGCCAAGGTTCACGGGCTGAAGAGAGAGAAAACAAGTACCGTTGTCAACTTAAACAAAAAACCCTTCATACCATACAATCAGGAAATACAAATTTTCTAGTTTTAGTGAATTCAATTAATATAACAGAATGAAACCCTAATGTCAATAGAGATTTCTCTCACCAGCCCACTGAATACGAATCTGCTGGTCGTAGCCAGATAAAAATTCCCCCATGGCGAGTGCAGATTTCAAGGGAAACAAAACTCCCACTGTATGGTCATAAATTATCATCAGGATTAATGCTTTACCGTGATGCAGATAAATACAAACTATGACTGAAACATTAACAATATTAAATTGGTTTCCGAAATATGCCACAAATAAATTGCTACATGATGTCAAATCTCCATAAATGTTACCTTCATAATCGGCAAGAACATCGTTCCAATCCAGGGACATTCCACAAAACGATATACTCCCACTGCCCAAATTAGCCTGTTGTATAGGAAAAGTAAACAAACAAAAAAGCTTAGTTAAAATCAGAACATACAGGCGGCCTTTCCAAAGGCCAGGTGCGCAAGACCACTGCTCTTGCAATCATAGGATATACAAGTTTCGGGAACTCTTCCAAACACTACCACTACTCATGCGGTCCCTGCGAACACTGATATCTTGGCATGAAATTATCAATGGCGCCATTAAAATAAAAAAAACTACTGCCGTTGAACCGGATGAATGGTCCAACAATACCTTAAAGATAGCGCCATATCACTGGGTTTTACTACCTGTATCAGTATTCTACGTTATTGTGAAACAGTTAATTCTCAGATCCAGCAGCAACCCCGCTGCCATGCTAACACCACTATAAACAAAACAAGTGTTCATCTGGATTATTTTAATATATATTATGCGTCGGAAAAATTGTATTGAGAGCACTCATTAAATGCAACATAGGGAAGTACCTCGTCCAATATTTATTTTAATAAATGTTATGATTTATTGTTGAGAAGTGTAATCCCTAACTAAACAGGGTACATAAATATTCCACCACTGTTGTGTATTTATGTACCTTGTTTCCTTGGGGAATACACTTATCTACAATAAATTTTAAAAATAAATACTGGACGAGGTGCTTCCTTATATTGCTTTTACTAAGTGCTCTGAATACAACTTTTGTGATTTCTAATTGTATATATTAAAAAAACAAAAAAAACAGGTGAACCCTTGTGTTTTGTTTTTGCTGATTGCCTAGGTTCCTACTGGTCTGAGGATTGCGCTTGTTCTATGTACGTATGCTTTCACCACTGGCACAAATATTCTTAAATACAAACTTGGTAAATTTGCCAGATAGGGTTATTGCCATTCAATCAAGTGGGTTTCCATGCAGGGCTGTCCATAGTGCACAGTTTTACTGTGACAGCCATCATGGCAAGATGGAGCCTTGCATGTTGGTCTTACCATTGTATTTACAATTTGCTGACCATAAATGGTCATTGACATTGTCAATGGGATTAATTTATGGCACAAGCTGAGTCCAGGGACGCACCAAGTTAACACATTGAAATAGTAAGTGAGATTTATAATAATACGGGGACAGACTAGGAACACAGTGATTAGATATGACGTACAGGATGAAGTGCAGCAAGAGCATAAGACGACAATTTCTGATCTGAATAATGATATTTGAAAACCCGACTGACTGCTTGCTTTAACTTCTTCTCAGTCCCTCAGTCCGACATTCAGCCTAAAGTCTTTGAGGGCCAGAGACCATGTACAGAATAAATCCCTTGATAGTGCGCTCATTAGACTGCATTTGACACTTTAACCCCTTCTGTGCCTTGGACGAGATGATCTCGTCCAAGGCTACAGTTCCCCTGTGCCTTGGACGAGATCATCTCGTCCTAGGCACAGGGGAACTTGGGGGCGCGCTAGCGCGCCCCCCGTGCACCCCCCTCCCCCCCCAAGTCGGGGATGGAAGGGGAAGACCTTCCCCTTACACCCCCGACCCCCCCCCCCCACACCCCCCTGTGATGTCAGCGCGCGCACGCGCGCTGATGTGTCACAGGGGCCTCCCTAGTCGCGCTGGAAGCAGAGCAAAAGCATTTCTTTTTCAATCACTGGGAGGCCCGGAGGGGCTTCAAAGGGAAGGAAAAGTATTTCCTTCCCTTTGAAGTCCCTCCGAGGGTTTCAAAAGCCGGATTGCTTGCAATCCGGCTTTTGAAACCCCACTAGACACCAGGGATTTTTTTTTTTTTTTATTGAAAGTGACAAAAGGGAGCGACCCCTTGGGCAAGGGTCGCTCCCAGGGGGGGCATTTTCTTGAGAAGGCCTTTTCTGCCCCAGGGGGGGCAGAAACCTCTAGGCACCAGGGACCATTTTTTTTTTTTATTTTTTGTTTGTTTCATTTTTTTTTTTTTTTGGTGGGGAGCGACCCCTTAGGGGGAAAATTATATTTTGGCCATTTCTGCCCCCCTTGGGGGCAGATTGGCCTATTTTGATGAGGCCAATCTGCCCCCAAGGGGGGTAGAAACCACTAGACACCAGGGATTTTTATTTTTTTTATTGTTATTGACAAAAGGGAGCGACCCCTTGGGCAAGGGTCGCTCCCAGGGGGGGCATATTTTCGGGAAGGCCTTTTCTGCCCCCCCGGGGGCAGATCGGCCTACTATTAGGCCGATCTGCCCCCAGGGGGGGCAGAATCCTCTAGGCACCTTTTTTTTTGTTTTTTGTTTTATATTTTTTTTTTTTTGGTGGGGAGCGACCCCTTAGGCAAGGGTCGCTCCCCTTGGGGGAAAATTATATTTTGGCCATTTCTGCCCCCCTTGGGGGCAGATTGGCCTATTTTGATGAGGCCAATCTGCCCCCAAGGGGGGTAGAAACCACTAGACACCAGGGAGTTTTTTCTTTGCGTGAATTTCACGCAAAGGGAGCGACCCCTTAGGCAAGGGTCGCTCCCTGGGGGGGGGAGGGCAATTTATTTTAGGCCATTTCTGCCCCCTCTGGGGGCAGATCGGCCTATTATTAGGCCGATCTGGCCCCAGGGGGGGAAGAAACCTCTAGGCGCCAGGGCAATTTTTTGTTTTGTGTTTTTTTTTTTTGTTGTTTCTTTTTTTAGAGATGGGGAGCGACCCATCAGGCAAGGGTCGCTCCCCTGGGGGGCAAATTGTATTTAGACCATTTCTGCCCCCCTGGGGGCAGATTGGCCAATTTTAGGTCAATCTGCCCCCAAGGGGGCAGAAACCACTAGGCACCGGGGATTTGTTTTTTGGCGCCAATGTCACGCAGGGGGAGCGACCCCGTAGGCAAGGGTCGCTCCCGGGGGGGGGGGGGGGGGGGGGGGTGGAGGTTGGGGGGAGAGAAATTTATTTTAGGCCATTTCTGCCCCCACTGGGGCCGGCTGAGCTACAGGCCAAACACCACAGGTAGGCACCTTGCAAAAAACACCTCTGTTTTCGGTGAAAAAATATGTTGTGTCCACGTTGTGTTTTGGGCCATTTCCTTTTGTGGGCGCTAGGCCTACCCACAGAAGTGAGGTACCATTTTTATCGAGAGACTTAGGGGAACGCTGGGTGGAAGGAAATTTGTGGCTCCTCTCAGATTCCACAACTTTCTGTCACCGAAATGAGAGGAAAAAGTGTTTTTTGGGCCAAATTTTGATGTTTGCAAAGGATTCTGGGTAACATAACCTGGTCAGAGCCCCGCAAGTCACCCCATCTTGGATTCCCCTGGGTTTCTAGTTTTCAAAAATGCACTGGTTTGCTAAGTTTCCTCAGGTGTCGGCTGAGCTACAGGCCAAAATCCACAGGTAGGTACTGCTTTTTATAAAAAAATGTGATGTGTCCACGTTGTGTTTTGGGCCCTTTCCTTTCGTGGGCGCTAGTCCTACCCACACAAGTGAGGTATCATTTTTATCGGGAGACTTGGGGGAACGCTGGGTAGAAGAAAATTTGTGGCTCCTCTCAGATTCCAGAACTTTCTGCCACAGAAATGTGAGTAACATGTGTATTTTTAGCCAAATTTTGAGGTTTGCAAAGGATTCTGGGTAACAGAACCTGGTCCGAGCCCCGCAAGTCACCCCTCCTTGGATTCCCCTACGTCTCTAGTTTTCAGAAATGCACAGGTTTGGTAGGTTTCCCTAGGTGCCGGCTGAGCTAGAGGCCAAAATCTACAGGTAGGCACTTCGCAAAAAACACCTCTGTTTTTTTCTAAAATTTAGGATGTGTCCACGTTGCGCTTTGGGGTGTTTCCTGTCGCCGGCGCTAGGCCTACCCACGCAAGTGAGGTATCATTCTTATCGGGAGACTTGGGGGAACGCTGGGTGGAAGGAAATTTGTAGCTCCTCTCAGATTCCAGAACTTTCTGCCACAGAAATGTGAGGGACATGTGTTTTTTTAGCTAAATTTTGAGGTTTGCAAAGGATTCTGGGTAACAGAACCTGGTCAGAGCCCCGCAAGTCACCCCTCCTTGGATTCCCCTAGGTCTCTAGTTTTCAGAAATGCACAGGTTTGGTAGTTTTCCCTAGGTGCCGGCTGAGCTACAGGCCAAAATCTACAGGTAGGCACTTCGCAAAAAACACCTCTGTTTTTTTCCAAAATTTAGGATGTGTCCACGTTGCGCTTTGGGGTGTTTCCTGTCGCCGGCGCTAGGCCTACCCACGCAAGTGAGGTATCATTTTTATCGGGAGACTTGGGGGAACGCTGGGTGGAAGGAAATTTGTAGCTCCTCTCAGATTCCAGAACTTTCTGCGCAGAAATGTGAGGGACATGTGTTTTTTTAGCCAAATTTTGAGGTTTGCAAAGGATTCTGGGTAACAGAACCTGGTCCGAGCCCCGCAAGTCACCCCTCCGTGGATTCCCCTAGGTCTCTAGTTTTCAGAAATGCACAGGTTTGGTAGGTTTCCCTAGGTGCCGGCTGAGCTAGAGGCCAAAATCTACAGGTAGGCACTTCGCAAAAAACACCTCTGTTTTTTTCCAAAATTTAGGATGTGTCCACGTTGCGCTTTGGGGTGTTTCCTGTCGCCGGCGCTAGGCCTACCCACGCAAGTGAGGTATAATTTTTATCGGGAGACTTGGGGGAACGCTGGGTGGAAGGAAATTTGTAGCTCCTCTCAGATTCCAGAACTTTCTGCCACAGAAATGTGAGGGACATGTGTTTTTTTAGCCAAATTTTGAGGTTTGCAAAGGATTCTGGGTAACAGAACCTGGTCCGAGCCCCGCAAGTCACCCCTCCTTGGATTCCCCTAGGTCTCTAGTTTTCAGAAATGCACAGGTTTGGTAGGTTTCCCTAGGTGCCGGCTGAGCTAGAGGCCAAAATCTACAGGTAGGCACTTCGCAAAAAACACCTCTGTTTTTTTCCAAAATTTAGGATGTGTCCACGTTGCGCTTTGGGGTGTTTCCTGTCGCCGGCGCTAGGCCTACCCACGCAAGTGAGGTATCATTTTTATCGGGAGACTTGGGGGAACGCTGGGTGGAAGGAAATTTGTAGCTCCTCTCAGATTCCAAAACTTTCTGCCACAGAAATGTGAGAGACATGTGTTTTTTTAGCCAAATTTTGAGGTTTGCAAAGGATTCTGGGTAACAGAACCTGGTCCGAGCCCCGCAAGTCACCTCTCCTTGGATTCCCCTAGGTCTCTAGTTTTCAGAAATGCACAGGTTTGGTAGGTTTCCCTAGGTGCCGGCTGAGCTAGAGGCCAAAATCTACAGGTAGGCACTTCGCAAAAAACACCTCTGTTTTCTCCCAAAATTTTGGATGTGTCCACGTTGCGCTTTGGGGCGTTTCCTGTCGCGGGCGCTAGGCCTACCCACGCAAGTGAGGTATCATTTTTATCGGGAGACTTGGGGGAACATAGATTAGCAAAACAAGTGCTATTGCCCCTTGTCTTTCTCTACATTTTTTCCTTCCAAATATAGGAGAGTGTGTAAAAAAGACATCTATTTGAGAAATTCCCTATAATTCACATGCTTGTATGGTCACCCCGGAATTCAGAGATGTGCAAATAACCACTGCTCCTCAGCACCTTATCTTGTGCCCTTTTTGGAAATGCAAAGGTTTTCTTGATAGCAATTTTTTACTCTTTATATTTCAGCAAATGAATTGCTGTATACCCGGTATAGAATGAAAACGCACTGCAGGGTGCAGCTCATTTATTGGCTCTGGGTTCCTCGGGTTCTTGATGAACCTACAAGCCCATATATCCCCGCAACCAGAGGAGTCCAGCAGACGTAACGGTATATTGCTTTCCATAATCTGACATTGCAGGGAAAAGTTACAGAGTAAAACGTAGAGAAAAATTGATGTTTTTTTCACCTCAATTTCAATATTTTTCTTTTTCAGCTGTTATTTTCTGTAGGAAACCCTTGTAGGATCTACACAAATGACCCCTTGCTGAATTCAGAATGTTGTCTACTTTTCAGAAATGGTTAGGTTTCTGGGATCCAGCATTGGTTTCATGCCCATTCCTGTCACTGACTGGAAGGAGGCTGAAAGCACAAAAAATTGCAAAAATGGGGTATGCCCCAGTAAAATGCCAAAATTGTGTTGAAAAATTGGGTTTTCTGATTCAAGTCTGCCTGTTCCTGAAAGCTAGGAAGCTGCTGAGTTTAGCACTACAAACCCTTTGTTGATGCCATTTTCAGGGGGAAATCCACAAGCCTTCTTCTGCAGCCACTTTTTCCATTTTTTTTTAAAAAACGAATTTTTCACTGTATTTTGGCCAATTTCTTGGCCTCCTTCAAGGGAACCCACAAAGTCTGGGTACCTCTAGAATCCCTAGGATGTTGGAAAAAAAGGACGCAAATTTGGCTTGGTTAGCTTATGTGGACAAAAAGTTATGAGGGCCTAAGCGCGAACTGCCCCAAATAGGCAAAAAAAGGCCTGGCACAGGAGGGGGAAAAGGCCTGGCAGCGAAGGGGTTAAATTGAAATAGCAATGCAACACTGATTCTAAGCTACTCTAAAACTCATATGTAGCTTGATGAGGAAGACAAACAGTAACAAGCACTGGCAAAGCCAAAAGGTACAAAGGGTCAGACCCTAATAGGTTGCTGCTCTGGCTATTTTTTTTTTTTTCTTCTGTTTTATTGTAACAAAAAGATAAACAAAGGAAAAAAGCCACAAAAACTTTTAAATAAAAAAAAACATTCACCAATGCAGCAGTTTTACTAGTAATATTTTATAAACAAGACTTTCAGTTGCGCCATGCATTTTTATTACTTTTCAAGGAGACCTCAATAAATCACTGCTGAACCAAGCACTCCATGTTATAAATGTCACTTAAACATTTTATAAAAAACTTTAAAAGGAAAGTAGGCAGAATATTTATCTGGTATGTATGGCTACTATTAAAAATGACTAAAATTAAAATGTATACTTCGGAACAGCGGTGGAAATGAAAAGAAAGGAACTAGTTTGAAGCAGCTGTGAGCAATAAGCATAGGATTTGTGCACAGACCGACTGGCTTTGCCAAAACTTGTTTCTAGTATTGTAGACGTTCTATCGTTCACATTTGCGCCGCAATTTTACAAGTGACCACTAAGTGGCACTAAAAGGAAGCACACTGATGCTGTTTAAATGTGGCTCTGTTTGCAATGCTGCATTTGGAACACCAACCTTGACAATCTACTAATAGCACAACTAAAAAGCTCCAGTGTGCTAGTAAAAACAGCTGGAGTGGTATGTAGTCAAGCTGTAAAATGCCTTCTAACATGACGCCAACAACTGACAGGACATACGCTGTCGCCTCCTCTAAAACAATCTTAACACCCTGCCCCCCTTCCATCCTCAGCCTATCTGTGCCACCACACCGCATATAAAGGGATCTGATATAGACAGAACAGGTCAGGAATTAACACGTGCCACTGCAACACGCTCTTTCACTCTAACCCAGGGCCCTGATTGCTCTATATCAATAACTAAAATAAATAAAACTGCCTAAACAATAATTATTCCCATTTGGTTAATCCCCACATTGTACTGGCATCGCTTTAAAGTCTACCAATGGAAATGGGTGGGAGACAAAGGCACAAGGAAACTACCCCAAGAGGCCTGAAGTGTTCCTGCTGCATACTGTTAAGTTAACACCTCCTCTGCCTATTAACTCCTCCAGCTGTCAAGCTTGCTATAAGAATAATCTGACTGGAAGAGGCAGGAGGATTGATGGATCACGGTCTAGTATTCATACTTGGAACACCTGTTCAAAAGAAACCAAAGGCAACACACGTGGTGTCCAAAGATACAAACTTGTGCCTAACCATCTCCTCTCTCCTGAGGGATTCTTAAATGGCCAGCCAGCACATTACAGAAACCCTTCTCTCAGAAAGAGTAAGGGATATTTTAGAAACACAGTAATCACATACATGGCAAACTAAAGCATCCTGCTATACTCCAATTGCGTATCTCCTGTATACACACAAAGAAAACAGAGGGTTGCTAATAGACCTTCAAATGGCTTATCCTTTACTACAGCATAAAGCACCATTTCCTACGACTGGATCTACTATTGGCATTCAACTTCATCATCATAATATACTTTAGCTGCTTAAATATGAACCATACAATTGAACAAAGAAAACCACTGACCATGAAAGTTCAGTGCTTTCTCTTATCTTCTGAACGCTCCATTATTTCCTAACTCCTCGGCTACTTGCGGGGTGCATTACAAAAAATAGCCAATCTACTATGCACAATTTGTTATGACAGTAACAACAATTTCTTCGAAGTGTAGCCATGTTACATTTCACGTGAACTTTTCTAGAGAAAGAAATTGGTGGTGAGCTTATTCAACGAAGAGATGGGTCTGGGCACAGTGTAGCCAAATCCGTGAGAAAACATCTTCGAATCGAAGGCGCCAAGAGTGGGAACTATTTGAATAAGAGAAAGAACAACCAGCAGCATCAAAATATCCAGTGGTATTTATATTCCAAAGGGTCCCCCATCCACTGGTCGGGTGTAGAAAAAAATACGAGGATTTGTGGCTTTCATTAGTAACTGGTATAGCAAAAAAGACACATAAAACTAAGGCACTTAGGTCTATGGCGGAATTTCTAAAAGGTACCTCCTTTAATTTCCTACTTCCATTCCTTTCATGCTTTTTTTTTTTTTTAGGTCTCACCCACCAGACAGCTTTTGTGAAAAACCTCTTGTGGACATACCAAAAACCTAGAGTGGGCTTCCAGGCCACTCATTACTGACAACTGGTTGGCTGTATTGTCACTCTTGTTTGCTCTCTTCTTTGAAAGCTCACCATCCTCTTCTTCTATTTGCCCTCCACTGGAACACAACACCTTTACCAGGTTTTTTCTGTTTTAGTATTCCACTGTTCACATTCATTGAACTTTTTTCCCCTCATGTGCAGCTTCACCTATCCAAGACCACCCATGCACCCATAGTGTAGCTCCCCACCCCTTCAAGTTTATCTGTAAAAGCACAAGAAGTGTATTTTTACCAGGGTATGACTAAAACAGGTTTTAAGGTTTGGTTTCAACTCCTGCATTTCACGTATTGCTAGAAACTTTGAACAGAAATGGATGCTTTTGGACGGTAGCGGGCTCTGCACTGCCCTTCTGTTGTGCACCAGAAGAACTGAGTATCATCAGTCCTTTAGGGGTTGTTAAGAACATGGCTATTCCCTGAGCTGTAACGTCGGACTCTCTTTGACCTCCTTGATAATCAGATAGTACCAAAAGTCCACCTCTTGCACATTACTGCTCCTCAATATCTATTGCATATGACGTAAGAACAATAGTAACATGACAACAGTCAGATATATTTTCACATTTCTAGACAATCGATCTCTGCTGCCTCTGGCAGTAAAAGAATATCTGCAGTGCATGTTGTCGTCTAGAAACAAACCAAGATTATACAGACCACACCAAATTTTGCTTTCCTTAACATCAACTAAGAACAACCAATGAGTTAAATGCAGCCCTTTAGCCAAGGTGTCCTGGAGAACCAAACAGCACTGAGGAGTACTAAACTGAACAGAGCTGGAACAATCTCTGGTAAATATCTAGATAAGATGACAGAAGAGGTGTTTTTAAGAGATGCTACCCCTTAAGTACTCTTTGTCTTCATCTTGTAAATCTAAAGTATATAACTATACTGACTATATGAGATACAAGGAAAACCACCAGTAGGCGAAGAATCTGGGGGTTCATCAAGCTATCTATCCTGTCAAATAGGCCTGACATAAAGGATATCATTGTCTAATTGGCTGGTTTATAATTTTCCTCCCAAATTCTCCTGGAGATGGTGCTTATATACTCACTCAGTACATTATGGGGCTCAAAGAAGCACATTTTTAAAGGATGCTTTTCCCTGTTAGTGCTAATCTTTCAGACATGTTTCTGTTTGAAAAATAATTTACCACATAATTTATACAAGTAAAATCCCATCTTATGACAGTATGCTGAGTGCCCAATGCAGAAGGCCCATCTGATAAATCTAGACAGGATGGTAGTAATGACTGTAATATTAGTGAAGCTGCTTAATTCACACCAGGGATGGAGGAGCCTCCCTTGATAAGTGAGAACCAACTACCCACTTTCTCAGAGAACTACAGCATCTGCCTACTGTTAAATAAATAGGCTCGTGTTACAGCCACATCTTTTTTTTTACTTCTTAGTACTTCATTTATTTTACGTTTCCACGTAGACTCAGTGTTCTTGTATCTTATTATTAGTAACATTATAGCTATTACTCGTATTATTAGTATTATTATTACTATTATTGTTATAGCCATATAGCATTATTATCAATTATGATGATAATAACAACAACAACAACAACAACATGCATCTGCCCAGAGTGCCCTGCAATTCACAGTGCTGAGCATTTGGTACAGGTTTTAATCTCTCTCTGGGTGTCTGCTCCTCTTTCTGGAGTATGGGAAAATCCAACTAGAACTCCTTGTTTCACACCCTTACACTGTCCTGCGGTACGCTGTGCAGCTGATTCTTTCATAACATTTTCTTTCGGATTTTGCTAGTTCACGTTTTCATATTATTATATGTACTCTCAGTCACTTGGATATCAAATGTCTTCCCTATGGGAATCTCTTCTCAGATGCCACCCTTGTTTTAGATAGCTTGACCACATTATATTTGCCTTCAGCTAAAATCAACAACAATAATGGCATATCACATTAGTTCTACTATTTTAGTACTTTTCAAGAATATTGGACTTTGAATTGCCAAGCAAAGAGCAGTCATCCCACAGTGTGAGGCAGATGGGATCTGCCCACCACCAAAGGACAGCACATGCCTGAGCTGGGCACACTCGATGCACAGCTAGGGTCTTATTACTTGAATGTCGGGATATTACTCTAATGGAGGAAAGCAGTAACCAAAGATCATATCTATTGGTGGGAGGTTAAGGATACCAAACACTCCTGCAATTTTTTTAGTGAGTCGACAAACTACAACAAACACTGTCTAAAGGACAGTATTAACTTGCACAATCTTCTATTTTGTTACAACTGTAAACCGGGAAATAGAAACAGTCAACGAAAAATAAAATTACATATGGTAAAAGTGAAACAGGCTACTGGCAGACCTCGACATAACATTTAAATAAACAACTTAAAAACTTTAAAAAAGGCACAATAGTTGACAACAGGCTGTTTAAAATGATTCCAAAAAACTTTGCCCACAAGTTGGCGCTCTTAGAAAATATGCCATGAGAGGGACCCAATTACACCAGACGCTGCTTTAAACGGAAATATACAAGTGCAGGTATCCCTCTTTACAGGACCTGTTTTCTCCTGAGAAGTGTCGCACTCTTCATTCAAATGAAAGGAGTGCAGCTACGCAGTACCAGGTAGTGCCTGCCCATTTAAAGCGCAGCCCGTAGACAAGTGGTGTGACGTCTTCCCTTGCAGTAGTTACTTACAGAAAAGTCCATCTCGTTGTCGGTTTCAATGTTAATGTCGTTGTTTTCTTCGGCCTCGATTTCTCGCGTTAGCTGCTCCTCCTCTGCGATGGCGCTGGCGATTGCTTCTTCATTGGCCTTCTCCAGGCGATCCGCCAGCTCTTCTTTCTTAGCGAGAACTTCGGCCATGGACTGGGCAGGGGCAAAAGATGTTGGTACAGAGAGGTAAGGCGGAGTGAAAAATCACATCTAGTAATTAATTACAAAAATACAGCCATGCACGATAAGAAAGCGTTTCACCATACAAAAAGTCAGAACAATGATTCGGGGTTAATGGAAACCTGAGACACATTCATTTGTTTTAGAATATCAAAGTATTTGCATTACACTATATATGTGAACACGTCACGGCATTTAATGACACGCGTTAGTTTTAATCTAGCTCATTAAAAAGGCAGTTTCCAACTGTCATTCATACCAGCTAGGGACGTGAGAGAATAATGAATACATGTGTACGAGAGAAGGGTTTTGAAAGGTTAACGTTTAATATTGATACAAAGTTTAACAGTGCCCTCCAACATACAGGTATTATTCGCGAGGCCACGATAGGGCGAAGAAGGTTATTCGGTGGTGCATATCGACTGAAAGAGGGCTTCCCAGACAGGTATCAGAATCTTGAAATAATGAGGGCTTCCTTTAAGGCAGGATCATCTAATTTGGGCGCAGGAGGGCCTAAATTACGCCAGATTTTGAAGATTAACACAGACAACGTAAATCATTTACATGTGGACCAACTGTGTGGCCATGCATTTTATATGGATATCTTGAAACTATGGCATGGATCTGGACCTACTATAGCCACCCCCGCTTTACGGCCCGAATTAAAATGCCAAAAGCGCTCTTGCAGAGGGGCAGCTTTGGGGACACTCGTTATCTAAAACTTAGTCGACAGAGCAATGTCTAAACTTGAGACGTCCACCTCGCCGTTTCTGTTTGTGGTGAGAGTGGCCTTATGTCAATGTAGTGCACCTCCCACAAAAGCACAGTAGCTGACAATAGCACTTTTACTTCTCCAAAGTCTGGTCTGCATTCAGGTGGATAGAATAGGCATCTATCCAATAGGCGGATAAGCTAGGAGAGTATGCTTTTTGTGAACATTAAATTTAGGCTTAAAGGAGTGTCCCAGATACTACAGTAGCCATTGTTTGCACACCGAGTATCGACTAGCTCTACGCATAGGGAAAGGGTCCAAATAAAGTGAATGTGCAGTCAGAATGTCTCTGATGAAGGGGGCCTTTATTTTTGTCCCGGTCGGCCAGAAACAGCTCTCTTGCTCCATATCAGTATATCTCCTAAGCATCCTGAGATTTCAACTTCAGTGGGGTGTCATTCATACCCTTTCGTGAGTCAGAGGCAGATCTAGGTGTCATCAGCATACATTTGGAATTTGAGCTTGTTTTGAGTTATTAGATAAGTAACTAGTTTAGCCATTACGAGAAGTAAACAGAAAAAAGCAGAAAAGATAGTGCTGCATCCTGAAGGACTCTATAAAAGGAGACTGTTTCACAAAAAAGAATTTTCAGGTAAACTTTTTGAAGGCGTTCTACCAGGAAAAAATGTACCTCTGATACACCGTCTCCACGAGCTGATCTACAGTACCTATACAGAGCCTGCTCAAGTTTCCTTAACGCCTCCCCAGAGTTGGCCAAGAGCAACGACAAGACAGTGGAGAGTAACCTGTACCTCCCAGTGCATCAGATACCTGGCTCAAGCACTACACAGCCAGACCTGCTCAGGACTGAACCACTGTGGTAAACCATGCATTGCTCTGGCCGCTGTCCCCATCAACAGCTGTGATTGGTAAGCAGACACCCAAGGCATCCTCAAATGCACCTACTACCCCCACCAGGGTGCTCTGAAATCTGCTCAGCCAGACCAGGCAACTACACTCCCCTCCAGACCACAAAGTTCTGCATTTCCACCCTAACTTCCGAGGGATTTACAGGGGTTGGAATCACCCAATACAGGGAACACTTTTAGGTATCAACTGTGAAGGGGTCATTTTAGATCATTTCCTGGGCTAATGCAGGAGCTCCCAACATGTTCTGCTGTGCGGCACCGTGCCATGTCTTTATTTTATTGTAAGTAATTCTAGAACCGTGACCTGGTCTCAAAGAGCAGCAAAGTACTTCAGATAGCATTGGGTTGTGCATGGTAGGTTGCTGGATATATGTGGGGCAATGTACACAGGGGGTAAAGAGTGGATGGCAGTCTCTAGTGTGAGGAAGGGAAAAGGAAAGAGGGGATTGGTCTAGGGTGGCAGAAATATTTTAAGTAGTCCTTTAATTTTTTCCAGAAGCATTGGAGGGATGGGGCAAGTTGAAGGTACAGGAGCGAACGGTCCGTAGTCTTGTGACATCATTTGAGTGCAAATTTGTGTCTGTGAGAATTCTATTTGTTATTTGAATGACTGTAGATCAAGCAGGATGATCTGAAAGGGTGAGATGTGTGCTGGCATCCCAGCCAGTCGGAGCATCCTGCTTGATCAATCTAGTCATATGTGATACAAAAGGTTGTAGAGTACATCAGGGTTTTTGGTTGTGCAAGTGTTAAGTTGAGGAGACCTTCGACCATTGCCCTCATCAATGGTAGGATCTGGATCAGATGCTGGATAGAGAGAGAGGAAAGAATGAGCTGAAATCAGGCTCCCTGAGCTCTTCAATTCATGGGCTTATTGTAGAATCCACATCAGTTGGTGTAAGTGGCAGGCAGAGAAACTTTCCAGGTTTGTGTTCTCAAGCAATACCTGCACCCTTGTCTGGAGTACCCCCTCACTGAAGCATACAAATTGAGTCTTGGGTGGATTTGTGTTTATCTAGTCGGTGGAACTCCATATCAGAAGTCAAGCATGAGCAAAGCCACTACAGATCAAATGCTGACACCGTCAGATAAAGTTTAGTGTTAACACCTCTTTGGTGTAGGAAGAAGTTCTGTTAGCTCACAGGCATTCTTGATCCAGCAATTAGTTGAGTAAAATGGGGATGAGTATAAAGGGCAGTGTTAAGGACGACAAAGGATCTGCAAGTGGCCATGTGGCTAAATTATTGCCTGTAGAGTAGAAACAATAAAAAGCATATGAATATGGTGTCAGTGATGCCTGTGAGCAGGTAAGGGTCTCAAATGGAACTGGATTGCTGACAGTGTCAAAAATCTAAGACACGGCTTCTATCTGTGTTATTGATTCTTAGAGCACAATTGACTACATGGATTATCGCTATGCAGATACAAAGTGGGAGAAACTCAGATTGGTGGGCCTGGAGTACCAGGTATCAGTTGGTGTTTCTGGAGCTGGGTGACAACAGCCCAGTGAAGTATTTCTTTTCTTCAAAGTGGTTAGGAGGCCTTTGAGATATTGAATGGTGTTGCCTGTACTCTTGTGGGTTCTGAATACAGTCTGATTATCAAGTGAGGCATCATGTATTTCACAACATAGTTGGCAGTGTTATGTAACATTTGTTTCAGAAAGCATAGTGCTAATTAGGAGGCTTGATTTTGGGCAATGGTTCTGACATCTCTAGTATAAGCATTTTTTTAGTTAAGAACCAGGTCACAAGCTGGAAGGAAATGTTCTGGGCATCACACTTTAAGAGAAGAAAGCACAAGTGATTGTTACAATGTCAGAGACCAGGGTGAAGTGTCTACTCAAAAACGTGTCAAGGGAAGAGTGGTTGGGATTTTAGCTTCATACAAGGATTTTACCAGGCTTTTTGACAGATAAGGCCCTGGCTTTGGAGAAGGTTTGAGCATGCAGATTAACCATCAAGTTTGACATCATCTTGTAGATTTTGAACTGCAAAAAAGGTAGCCATTTGTAGGAGGGAATAGTTTGTTTTTGTTGGTTTTGTGGTCAGTGATTTCCCGGACAATTCTCAGTGCTTCTGAGGTCATGTTTGGTGTTTTTGAT
This sequence comes from Pleurodeles waltl, assembly GCF_031143425.1. Lineage (NCBI taxonomy): Eukaryota > Metazoa > Chordata > Amphibia > Caudata > Salamandridae > Pleurodeles > Pleurodeles waltl. Next base: position 156,384,316 of record NC_090440.1, on the reverse strand, counting down.
AAACTGGTGTCCTAGGGTAATTTATTTTACTCATTTCTGTTTCTATTACAGCAAACCATGTAGTCTTGCGGTCACTTCAAAACACTTTTCTGTGCCAAATGATATATAGTGAAGAGGGCATGTGCGAATGTCCTGGTTGGTTACCTTTGGGAAAAGCTTTGTGGCAGATGAGAAGCTAGTTCATTGTGGAACCCAACAGGTTGCAGAGTGTCTTCTAGCATTACTCAATTATTGTGTTTTAAGGTTTGGGCTCTCAGTCATAGGTTTGTTTGAAAAGTTGAGTTTTCATAAGATTGCTGATGGATATTTAAAAAGACTACAGTGTCATGGGCAGGTTACAAACATTGCAGAACCTAGGGTCCTTTACTGTTGAAGACCTGTTGCCATGTTTATTGTTATAGCTGCTGGAGGTGATGGTCTCTGTGCTGGCTGAAAACGGTTCTAGGGTCTTAGATAGTGGGGAGTCAGCCATCACATGTAATCTGGATCTTTGTACTAAAATGATTTATTCATACAACACAGAACTTAAATCCTGATCCTAGTTGTCTATCAAGAGGCAGTTAACTGCTTTCAAGGCAGTTTTCATTTCACATTTTATTTTGAGTTTAGAACCAGTCTTGATGACGGATTTTGGACTTTTGCTGCCTGTAACTGATCAGGTTAGATATGTTGTACATTCCTTAACAATGGACAGATCTTGGTCAGCTATGCTCGCTGGTCTATTTCCTAAAGTGGCAGAACTTTTCCAATGAAAAAAGTTCGAAAATTAATTATTTGATGGCTGTGTTTTTGAGTGCGAGTTGAAAGATACGTCTGACTAAACTCAGATTTATTTTCTGTCAACTTAAATTTCATAAGCTTTTCTCATAGTGGAATTATATAATGAAAGTGGGAACGCTGCTCCAATCGAAATCACCTTTTATATGATTTCATTTTACATTAGTTTATCTCTATTTTTGTTCTGTGATGGCATTCATTAACAATATTTGATTCACACTAAGAGTCTGTTTGTCCTTTAATCCCTGGCCTCTCTCGCCCTGCAAACAGGAGGCTTCCAGAGTGGACATACTCATTAACCTGCTTGGTTGGCATTAAAAAATGATATAGTGATTTGGATTAATTGGGTTTCTTGGATAGACAAGTCATCAAGGAGGGCAGGAACAATGCAAAGGGAGAAAAAGTGTGTTGGTACACCAGGTGCAAAGGTAACAAAAGGTGGTCAAACAGTGTGCATCTGGAGGGGTAAGAGCAGATAGGCAGGTCCCAGAAACTTTGCCTAAATGTTTCTAATCAGGTTTTCAGAATCTTCACTCAATTCCTCTTGCCTGTGGGATGTGCTCACATATTATCCGTTGCTTCAAGAGTTGTTTCAGGTGATACTTGAGGGGGACGAGGTCCAACGTGGGGGTGCAAAGACATATCCCACTTTTGTGGACTCTAATAGCACTTGAGGATCTTCAGTGCTCCAGGCTAGGTATCACTTGCAACAAACCATGATAATTAACTATGCTGAAAACAGTATTGTAATTCCTGCTCATCTGGATGTAAAATCCTTACTCAATACTTCTAGTTCTCTTCAATTTTCTTTTGTGGCCTCAAAGTTATTCGGAAAGATATATACTAGGCTCCTTTTCAGCTGTAGTTTGCTTTTGCATTGAGTGTTTCTAGGATACTGTATCTTAGATACTCCTCTTTCAGGTTCACAGCAATTGTGCTCCCCACTTTCCTCTTCACCAACAAAAGTTTTGGCTTTTATTAGACAGTAGCATTGGCATAGTCCTTGCATGATTACTTCAAAGAGAAGCACAAGAATCTCAGCCAATGATAACAACTGAATGCTATACGTCTTCACCCTCACCCCCATGGATTCGTAGAATCTTGAGTTGCTGGTGGTCATGGAGTTCTCCAGTACTTCTAACTTCTGTTCAGTATAACTCTGATGTACCACTGCTGCTACTGCCACCCCCTCATGTGCTCAAAGGGAAGACATTTAGGTTTGTGAGCTTCTTAAGATTGCCAATATCATCGGAACATGCCTAGGTGCTGGTTTGCCAGTTGGGCAGAAGCCATTGATGTGCAGGCATCTGAGGGTCATAAGACCGCCAAAGTTCCAGAATCTATAGATAATCATAATTATAGGATGTCAAAGAAGCGTGTCAGCCATTTCCAGCCAATGGCTAGTTTAGCTGAAACCCCCTTCAGGCAATGGCTCCATGGGCTGTCCGTAATGTTTTGATACCAGCCCATGGAATATTGCATATTTATACATGCAGTGCTTCGCTTTTGTTTCTTTACTAATGAGTGTTTTTCATGCCATTTGTATCAGCAGAAACCTTTATATATGAACATGGGTGGGATTCAGCAGAGGTGATAACTTGGCAGACCTTCACCAAAGTAAGTCTCTGTTGTAAGAGCTGTAGCGTCGGCCAGCAATATCAGTCCTGCCCTCATTTGCATAGCCTTAGCTTGAATCAAAACAGAGTAGCTGCTGAGATCATCATCTTTCACGAAAGCCAAAGAGCGTGATCAATATCCATTACAATCTTTGTCTTTATTCTCATAATGATGAAGGTCTCAAAAGAGGATGACCTCAACAGCTAGTCTGCTATGATACAAATTTTGTTTGGTGGCAGAAGATGAGACACTATGTGTAGAGGTCAATGCTAGTCTTAAATAAGCTTATTTCTTTCAGATTGTGATAGCTTTGGTTCGTGTCTTCATGTCTTACACAATGCTCCTCCTCCCATTCTCCTTATTGCATAAAATGAATTAAATTATTACCAACACAGAGATAGAAGAGTTCACTAAGACTCCCAACAGAGTTAGATATATATTTATTTTGATAGTTGAGATACACGTCAAACAGACCAATAACGTCTGAAAGCTGACAGTTATGTGCTACAAAAAAAAAAAGGTAAGATGTGAGATTTCTAAAGATGGCTTGTGATCAATTAGGTGTACAACTTAATTCCGATATGTTCACATTGTTTTAATGCTTTTGTGCATCATGTAATTCTATTAACAAGAAAACACTGCTTAACAAAATTTAGAACACAGGAATGTTGGGAGATCCACTTAAGACAATGAAGTGGCTCAGGGGTTAAAACAGCTGGTATAAACCTCCAGCTCCAACATTCCAATGTTTTTTCACTTTCTCCCTTTTTAATGTAGAACATTTAACTCCTTGATGGGTAGAATGGTCTAATATCCGTACAGCCCTTCTGCCTCAGACTATACTGGCTGTTAAAGGCCCTCTTCCTTTTTGAAGGCTCTCCCTTGTGGCTAGGGCCTATAACTCGGGTTCAGGGTCTGCCCTTGACAGTGGGCTATATTTGTCTCTTAGAATAAACCCCTTTTCAACAGCATAGGAGAAGGAGTATTGTTTCACTTTCATAATCAAACAGTCTGCACTTTGGGTGTCAAAGGGTTGACTACGACATGGTGACCAAAATTGTTTTATGGGGTATATCATAAAGTGCATATCGAGTATATTCTGATGGCTTGATTTATGTACTGACTATCTAAAATAACGCTGAGCGATATTTGAAATACAGAATTAATTAATTAGCTACAATGGATTTGGTCTGTAATGGCCACAACAAAGTTAAACAGCATTAAATGAGATTTTTTTTTTTTTTTTTTAGACAATTTGAAGCACAATCTCTGCCTTACTGTTAAGTCCTGTTAGCAGCAATCTCACCTGCTATACACTTAAGTGCAATCTTTCATTGTGCTGGAGACCACACTTAATGAATGTACACCACTTCACGCAAACGCACATGAGCTTCTCTGAAGTGAATTTGCAGCAACCATGTTTCCTGTCTTTGGCTTGCGCCAATCACAACTAGCGCACAATTCAAATGAACTTCTGCAGTGACACGCCCCTCCAGCAACCACGCCTATTTGAGAGCTCCTGGATATGAGGAATCTGGCTGGGAAAGTAGCAGCTGGATGTGAAGACAGTTCTTACTCCTTTACACGGCAGATGTGTCTAAGCACATTCTGCAGGTCAGAGATGGAAATTTTCCCTGCTGTTCTGGCGAGAAAACTGTGCTCTAGGTCTACACTGAAAACGCTGGTAGCACATACACAAAGCAAGCGTAAAACTGAAAACTCCTAGGCTGTGTTGTTAAGAGTGTAGTGTCACGCCAGTGACTTAACTGAAGCACAAGAGGAGCTAGGTTGCAGCACCATGCAGGGGCCCCGTGGGCCGAAGTGGTGTAGTCCTGGAATCACATGGGCTCTGTTAATAAAGTTCAGCCCTGATGGGTGTGGTTAGTTAGAAACACCATCAGAACAAAGTAATCACCAACATTGTTACTGTGTGCTTAACTCTAGACCCACTTGCGTGCTCCAGCAAGGGCTGCATTGATGCCCCCTATTGAGCAGGAGAGCAGCATTCCTGCATCCTGCAACACAGCAAATTGGCAACGAGGGCAGGCGTGCCCTGTCAACGCTGCCTGGTGTTGGTGTGCCCGTGAGAGGCAGCAGCGTGCTCCGCCAGGGGGCATGGTGCTCGTGCCATGCGAGACACATCTCCAAGGTGCTAGGTGTCGGATCCAGCATAGGAGCAAAACCTGCAGAGAAAGAGGAACCCACCATTTGCATCATACAGCTTTACTGATGGTCTGCCAGTGGCACACAGCAGCAAAACCATGTAGGCCAGGTCTGAGGAACATGAAGGGAAGGTATCAGCATGCTCCAGTGTCCCTAATCCCTGCAAATACACCGTCATAGGACTGTCCCCCTACACATGCCTGAAGGAGCCCATACTGTGAGAAACTGGGGCTGATTGCAGAGGCCCCATAACTTTTTGCCCCCATTTTCCACTTTATGCTGGTGTTTTCCTGACTTTAAAGGTGCCCTGGGTACTGCTAACCAGTCCCAGGGCCTGTGCTCTGTGTAAAATGGATATGCAAATTAGGCTAATTATAATTGGCTAAGTAAACCTACCTATAAGTCCCTAGTATATGGTAGGGCATGTAGGTTTAGGGACCACAGCATAGGTGGTGCACACCTAGGTGCATTGCTGAGGTGCCCAGTGTCATTTTAAAAGCAAGCCTGCCTTGCTGGCTGCTTTTAAATTAAAGTTATATGCAAATTCGACTTTGGAATTAAAGGTACTTCCAAAGTCTTAAACTACCTTATTTTTACATATAAGTCACCCCTAAGGTGTGCCCTATGTGCCCCTAGGGCTGGGTGCCATGTAACTATAAGCAGGGACTTTATAAAAATAGATTTATAAGCCCTGGTGAGGTAAAAACAGCCAAATTCGTTTTTCCCTCATTGAAGTAAATGGCCTTCATAGGCTAGAATGGGCAGACTTTATTTTAAATTTTAAAGTCTCCTTAAATGTTACATACCAAGAATTTGGTATCAAATTGATTGTTATAATAAATCCCACAACTTCCAGTTGTTGGATTTAATATAACTAGTCCAGGTAAAAAGTTTAGACTTTACCTAAAAAGTTGCCAATTTCAGCTCTGCATTGTTTTTGATGCTGTGCTCTGATTGGCCAGCCTGCAGCAGCTTCTGCCAGGCTACTTTAATGAGGTGTGAAGTGGCCTGACTTCACACAAAGGAATGTGCTTGGGGGAGAGAATCTCCCCTCAGCAGATGGTGAGGCAGGAAGGGGGAGGGCTGCCAAACTGGTCTTCAAAGGCAGAGAAGGACATCTGGAGCACCCAGCAACACCCCCACATCCTGCAACCCCAGACAGCTAGGTGCCCCCTTGATTAGATTAGGAGAGGGCAGGAGAGGGGTGTGTTTATGATTTTTAGCCACACCAGTGGGTGGGCTCAGCCAGATCTCTCCTCCAAAAATCAGATTCATCCATTTTGGATTTTTAGAGACTGTTGCCTTCTGGGATGGATTTTTGCCACACTTCCCAGGAAGTGGTCATCACAGGGGGACAACCCTGTCCCTGATTGGAGAACCAGGGCCCCCCTGCTTTTCACCCAGGAGCAAGGATAAAACTGGCAGACCTGCACCCACGCCTCAGATCCCCTCCAGAATTCAACAAGAAAGGAACTAAAGAAGAAGAAGGACTGCCCTGCTGGACCCCTGGCCTGCACCTGGACCCTGCACTCAGAAGGACTGCACCAGCTGCACACTTGGGCTTCACCACAAGAAGGACTTTGCCTGGCTTCCACTGGTTCAAGGAGGGACTCCCTGTTTGCTACAGGTGAAAAATTGCTAACCAGAGTCCCCTGCACCAACTCCTGAAAAAGTGACCAGCTGACCACTGTCCAGTGGCCAAAAAGGAGTTTGCGCCAGGTGCACTCTGGGAGTTGAAGTCCGCACCCCCAAGGACCATCACAGAACTTCTGGACCCTTGGGGTGAGCTGTGGACCCCAAAAGAACCTTAAAAGAACATCTGGGTGAAGCCCCAGAAGTTTGGAAAAGATTGGAGAATTTTTGGAAAAAAGCTCCATAAAGTGACCGACCCGACGCGGAAATTCTAGCCGGCTTGCCTCAACCGCGACCCGGCCTGACTTCGTGGTTCGTCCCGGTAAAGAAAAACATCCAAAAAAGAGACTAAGTCCGAACGTAAAAAGTTGACCGGGACCTTCCAGCCATCGTATCCGAGAAGGGCTCCACGGACGTCGGATCAAGATCCAGGTTTACCCCGGTCGAAGGATTTTCATCTCGAAAAAACGACTAAGTCCGAAGGTAAAAATCACCACCGAGGAAACCGACTTCGCGTATCCGGACAAGGGCTCCAGGAGGTCGGATCCAACTGGCAGGTTCGTCCCGGTGAAGAAAAACTTCAAAATAAAGACTAAGTCAGAAGGTAACTTTTTAACCGAGGCCTCCCGCGACCTGTAGCCGAGCAGGGCTCCATCGCGGTCGGCCTGAAAGTTTGACTTTGCCCCGGTCCTGGTGCAACCAGATGACCCGATTGGCGCTTTTTGTTTCTAAGCGCTAGAAAATAATAATACTTTAAAAATTCATATCTCCGGTTCCCCTGAACCGATTTTAATCGTTTTTGTGTCATTTTAAAGATAAAAATATAAGCTATTTTTATAAATTGGTTTTGGATTTTTAAACTGTTTCCTGTGTTTTATTTAATTACTGTTTTTTGATATCTGAATGCTTTACACTTTGTCTCCTAAGTTAAGCCTTGACGCTCGATGCCAAGCTACCAAGGGTAGAACTGGGATTAATTTACTGAGACCTAACTGTACTTTTGTGGAGGTTTGTGGCTTGTTGCTAGGTGTAGGTACCTACCTGCCCTACCAATAACCCATTTTCCAACACATACACTAGCCTGAGGCATCCTATTTCTGCAGGGCCCCACAGCAAGAACCCAGGGTGGGCGGCAGCAGTGGGAGAAGAGGCCAGCTCCTGCAAGAATTGCGAACCATGCATAAGCGTGGCCCCAGAAGCTGAGGCCAGATAACCACAACCCTGTGTGCACCAGAAATCACAAGTAGCTAGGCTTTCACAGGGGTGGCTTTTAGAAGAGCAAGGAAGAGCCACCCACTTGTCTCCCTCACCGCCCAGGCACACCCAGCAACGACCCAAGTGGCATCAAGATGACTAATATTCCTCCCATTAAGCCATTCATCATTGAAGGTGTCCCATCTGCACAAGCGTCCAGATGGAAGGACTGAGTGGAAAGAGTTGACCTCTTTTTGGAAGTGACTGAGGTAGAGGATGAAAGGAAATAAGCCATGATTCTTCACGTAGGAAGCAAGGCCCTTCACTGAATCTCTAAGACACTCCCCAAAGCGACCCCAAAACTGCATCTGACCCTCACAGGAGCACTCAACGGATACTTTGCACCCATAATAAACCAGGACTATGACCAATTCATCTTCCATTAAGGCCAGACAATAGCCTGATGAGGCCATTAACATGTACTACACAAGGTTGAAAGCTTTACCAAGCACCTGTGGCTTTGATGATGAGGGAGAAGAATTTTGTGGCCAAATATATCCAGGGCTGCGCATCAGCAAAATTAAGGGAGCATATCCTAGAAGAATCTGGCAAATCCCTGGCGGACATTCTAACAATGGGCAGAACTAAAGCTTCCCACAAAGAAGTTGCCCTCCAAAAACTGTCAAGTCAGAACCAGTCAACGCCGTCATATCTACACTGCCACCCAGGAACCCAAAGCAGGAGGGCCCTCACTGAGATCCTGTGGAAATTGCAGCGGCCTCAAACCCCACCCAAACGATTGTCCAGTGAGAGGCAAGAAGTGTGCAGCATGTGGAAAATACAACCACTTTGCAAAAGTATGTCCCTCAAGCAAAAAGGTGACGACCTAACCTACTGTCAACACGGTATCCGATGCAAAGAACCAGGTAGCGACATGGACAATGATGGACATGCTGAACACACTGTTCACTCAGTATTCACTGTAGGGACAAAGATGCAAACTCAACATCACCTCCCACAATGTTGGATACAAGTGGGAGCCCACCCAGTGCTTGCCACAGTAGACAATGATGCGTCTATTAACCTGCTGTCTGTAGAAGCCTATCAGTTGTTACAACCTCCATGGCCTCTTCAGAAAACAACGATTAAAGTTTTTGCGTATGGACAGAGCAAACCTATGGTCATTCGAGGGAAGTTCCACACGCCCATAGCCCATGGTGCCGAATCCCTCAACTCCCTGGTGTATGTCACCAAAGGTGGGCACAGCATATTGCTAGGGTGCCGGATGGCAGAGGCATCAGGAATTGTTACTTTTGCCCTTAGAGTTCACCAGGAAGGAGTGTCGCACATCTTAGCCGTATTCCCAGAAATGTTCAAAAGAAAAAGGTGTCTCAAAGGGAAGGAAATCAATCTTTACATCAACCGCTCAGTACAACCAGTTGCCCTACTATACCAGAGATTAGCTGGAGAAGCTGGAAGCTGCAGGGATAATAGAAAAGGTGCCAGGACCCATCCCGTGGGTGTCCTCAATCATACTGACCAGGAAACCAAAGCAACCGCGTGGGGTGCACACAGATGTGTGTGGACATGAGGGTGCCAAATGTAGTGATCAAAAGAAAACAGCATCTCACCTCTACTGTTGACGACCTCCTGGGAGAGTTGAGTGGGGCGTGCTGGTTTTCCAAGGGTGACTTCCGGTCCAGCTACCATCAGCTCATCCAGACAGAGGAATCATGATACATCACCACCTTTTCAACCCACGTGGGTTTACAGCGGTATCGCAAATTGATCTTTGGCATCTCCAGCACCACAGAGGTGTTTCAGAACACAATATGAGAACTATTAGTTGACCTTCCTGGTGAGATAAATGTCAGTGATGACAGCCTGGTATATGCGAAATCCACCCCAGAGCACAACAATTGACTAAGGAGTGTCCTCCAATGGATCAAACACTCTGGACTCATCCTTCATCAGAGCAAGTGTGAGTTCTTAAAGCAATGGTTAAATTTCTTTGGATATATGTTCTCATCAGAAGGCGTAGCCACAGACCCTGACAAACTGAGACATCAAAGAGGCAGTCTCGCCAGCCACAGTGTCAGAAGTTTGCAGCTTCTTGGGCATGGTCAATTATTGTGGCCAGTTTATTCCTGATTTGACCACTCTGATGCAACCTCTGCGAGAGCTCACCCAATCAGTCACCCTGTGACACTAGGAAGAAACACGGGAGCAAGCTTTCCAAGCCACCGACGTCACTTTTATCAGTCAATACTCTACTAATGTATTTTGACCCGCAGAAAGAAACCACCATTGCGGTAGATGCCGGTCCGAAAGAATATGGGGCAGTTCTGATGCAACGGCCGGAGAATGGGCCCCAGTCGCATTTGCGAGCCGGTTCCTTAAGGACACAGAGCAACGGTATCGCAGATTAATAAGGAAGCAATTGCCATACACTGGGGGTCCCGGCACTTCCATTTGTACGTCTACGGCCAGCCGTTTGTGGTCACCTCCGATCACAAACCCCTCATTCCACTTTTCAGGGGACAGCATCAAAAACCCCCACTGAGAGTCGAAAAGTGGATGCGTCAGCTCCAGGAATACAACAGTCAGGTAGAGTATCTGCCAGGCACCAATAACTAGGCAGACTATCTATCCAGGCATCTCCGAGGGGCGACTCATGGAAAGGAAGAGGATGCCAACAAAACTGAAGAGTATGTCCAGTATGCAGCTGATCGGTCTCACCCCCTGCCCATTTTAATGGAACAGGTCGGACAAGCCACCGATCATGATGAATGCTTGCAACAAGCGCTAGAAGCCGTACGAAACAACCTGTGGCATTGATTCAAATACAGATGGGCCCTGAAAACGCCCGAAGGCTGATGCATCCTGGAGAGTCTTCACAACGTTCGTCACAAGCTTGTTGCTGATCCAGACGGCTGTCTCCTTTGTGGGCACAGGCTCATAATTCCCATCAGCCTCACTACTCAAGTTGTGCAACTTGCACACGCTGGTCATCAGAGGATGGTCAAGACACAGAATCAACTGCACATGAAAGTGTGGTTCCTACTCATCAATGAGCAGATGGAAACCCTTGTGAGATCTTGCCCGTGGTACCAGGCCACCGGCAGAGCCCCAGCTCCAGCACTGGTGATAACAGAAAGATGACCTCAACAGCCGTTATTGTGTGCTGGCCCAGATGGCAGTCTACCGGATGGGAGGTATGCAATGGTGATCATTGATGAATACTCTAAGTACCCAGAAGTAGAAATTATTTTGTCCTTAGGAGTGCATGAAGTGCTGCCAAAGTTGGAGAAGACCATGGCCACCCATGAATTGCAACAAGAATTGAGATCTGACAATGGTCCACCATTTCAAGGTCAAGAGGTGGCCATGTACCTTAAGTCCCTGAACATTGTCCATCGGAAAGTCACCCCTTGTTGGCCACAAGCAAACGGGGAGGTGGAATGATTTATAAGAACTCTAAACAAGGTCATCAGAATTGAACATGTAAATCAACAACCCTGTGAATAGGCCATATGTTCGTTCCTTCGTGAGTACCGCCAGACGCCCCATTTCACCTTGGGGCAGGCCCCTGGATACCTGCTCATGGAGAGAGCGGTACAAGACTATTACCCATCATCCTGAGTGGATCCCTACTCTGTTGGGCAATCCACACATCCTGACCAAACATCAATGGTAAAATGCCCGAGCCAGTCAATGACGCCAAGACAAACAGTCTCTCCTCAAAGTAGGCGATGTGGTATTAGTAAAAGATCAATGTCCCGGCAGCAAATTCAGATTGCCCTTTGAACAATCCCAATGGACTATTACTTACATTCATCGCACCAAAGTAACTTCCTGGTGGGGAGAGGAGAAAGTGTCTAGAAACATTTCAAATTTCAAAAGTTTCTAGGTGCCAAGCCCTACCAGTCCCGAAGTGGAGGTGTCTGACCTGGACAGAGGAGATGAAGATGAAGCCTCTGTGGCCGAGGTACCATCCAATAGCCCTTCTGAGTTGGGGAGAGAAGAGAGTGAGATGAATACCCCCACTGACTGTCCTGTACAGCGAGAAAGGGGTGTGTCTAAAGTCACGTCTAAAGGGTGCGCTACTCGCACAAGATACAGTCTAAGGAGTAGTCTGGTTCCCTCTTCTGGCTTGAAAGTCCATGCAGTGTAAATATCTGCTAAGGGGAGTGACCAAGGTCAAGGTACATTGTTGTTGTGGGAGCATTAGTAGGCTGGTGAACCAGAGGCTGGCTTTTCGTCTGTACATCGTGAATCAGCGTTTGTAGACCGGAGCAATGCTAATGTCGGACAGTTGTCAGTGTTCTGTTTTGTGTACTTATTCCAAAATAAGGGAAGAATGTAGTGTCACGCCAGTGACATAACTGGCGCGCAGGACAAGCTAGGTTACAGCACCCTGCACGGGTGGGCTGTAAGTGTACCTGCTCTGCAGGCAAAAATGGTGTAGTCCCGGAGTCACGTGGACTCGGTTATTGAAGTTCAGTCCGCACAGGCGGGGTTAGTTGGAACTGGCGTCAGAACAAAGTAATCACCAACACTGTTACTGTGTGCTTATTTAACTCTAGGCCCAATTGCGCGCCTAAGCGAGGCCTGCACTGATGTCCCCCATTGGGCCCTGAGAGCCGGAGAGCAGCATTCCTGCATTCTGCAACACAACAAAGAGAAACAGTTTACTTTTGTCCGACAATGCTTTATTGATACACATAGGGCCGCCACTAGGGTAGTGCAACCAGTGCCACAACACCAGGTGCCAACTTCGGGTGGGGGTACTGTGTTTGCAAGTATGTTAGGGTTTTAAAATGCACCTGCTGCCTGATCCTTGCCTCCAGCAATTTTCAGGCAACCATAAAAATGTCAAGATAACTCTGGTGATTAATGTTCTTCCAGAAGATATATCAGACTTCTGTCCCATTGAAGTTTTGACTCATGTAAGGTAGAGAAGAGCGTTAACATGCCTAGCGTATAATGTAAATAGATCAGTGGGTTACTGCTTTTATCAGAGAGATCCTTTTGTTACTTGCAGTTTATAAGTTAAAATCCTAATAAAGAACAGTGAGCTACATTACCTGTCATTGAAGAGCTGTATGCAAACTGCAAGATAAGGATTAGTGTTTATGATTTTTTCCCCGTCTTTCATTATCCTAATGTTGCAAAAAGGGTTCATTTGAGTACAAATCAATTCTTCCTATTAAAAAGAACCCCCAACCTTGATGTCACATTTTCAATTATTAGTTTGTGCATCTTCAGACCAAGCACTCCTAAACTACACCGTCTACCAAGATGGATGACATGTGGCTCATACACCTTGTAGTCCTCTGTTTTATGGAACATTTCCTTACACTGATCTAAACACGTATGATTGATTGCCTCTGTGCTGTGCCACCCTACCCTGGTATGAGTGGTGCTATAAAACTAATTAAATGCATTTGAGAGAGAGAGAGTGGTTTTGGAGACTTAATGGGTGGTGGGTGAGGGAATCCGTGGCGGAGGTGGTCCTTTTGGGGCTCCAGCAAACATTGTTCAACCGGGCGCCACAGCAGTACAGTTCATAACTACGGGATTTACTGTAGGTTCACCCAGTCAGCAATCGCCCTTCCCAAACCATGCAGCTTTGATATATGCTAGAAGGCTGAAATGTGGTATGTGCAGACCTTCCCTTCAAACCATCATAATCCCCCCGTTTCACAATCATCGTAGAATCCTTTGTTTCACATGTCACCTAAAGTGGTTCCAGAGCGAGCATACTGATGTCATGTGTGGGGAGTACAGCTGACAGATGTCAATTGGAGCACCTTATCAATGCAGACTGTGCAAAAAACATGGCTCTACCAACATGTCTAGAAATCTTAAGTAAATATATCAGTGGTTTTAACTAGAAATGTAAGGGTCATCTAAATGGAGCTTTTTATTGGTGATCCTCTACCTTGCAAACGCCATCCAGCGCTGATACAAACTAACACAGTGCCTTTGGGCCTGATTTAGATCTCAGCAGATAGAATACTCTGTCACAAACGCGACGGATATCCCTGCCGTATTATGATCTCCATAGGCTATAATGGGATCATAATAAGATATCTGTCACATTTGTGACAGAGTATTCCCATCCGCCAAGACCTAATTCAGGCCCTTTGTTCTAAACAGAAGAGTTATACTATTTTAAGTTACATCTTGTTAATATTTACTCATCACTCTTCTGCACTGCTTAACACTTTAACATTTTAGAACTGATGTCAGTGTCTGCAGATGATGACCCTTGGTGTCTGCTCTTTCTCAGACTGCTGGTGTGCAACACCGATGCCTGCTCACGCTACCCATGTGTCTGCTCCTGCTCTGTGTGTGCCTCTTTATGGCAGCATCTGACCTTTAGATGTCTACTCTTGCCCTCTATACACATTTCAGCCCTGCAGCCTGGTCTTTCTCTCTGACCAAGTGCCTCACCATTCATGCATGCTCCTGCTTGGTCTAATATCCTGATGTCTAGTCCTGCTCTCTGTGCCAGTGTCTCACACTTGTTACTGCTTCTGCTGGTATACCACAGCATCATCGTTGACCCTGCTCTGTGTCTGCAACCCACTATCTGCTTCTGTTTACATATCTCCACATTAGAATCTGCTCGTGTTCTCTCTGCTGGTGTATCACAATTTGATGTCTACAGTGTCTTTGTACATGAATCCCCGTTTAGTGACTGTCGCAAAACTAATTGACTGCTGTCTTCTCTGTGTTTGTTGAACCTCTGTTTGGTCCTGCAATTTCTGGATGTGTCGCACACTCAGGTGTTTCCCCTTTCTGTCTGCTCATGTTTGTTTCTGTTAGTGCCTATTGCTAGAATATATTCCTTTTCTTCTCGTACATCTCATCCGCTCCTTTATGCATCACACCTTTTTTCTACTGCTGTTCCTTCTGCCAACATATGACCTTCTGTTGAGGGCTCCTATTCTAAGTCCTCTTCATATATGAAGTTCAAACCCTAGTGTCTGCTTCTGTTCTTTCTTGTGTCTGGTTCTTTGACATTGTCTCCAGCTCGCTGTCACGACTCAGACCCTGTTTTCTTCTGCTGCTTTTTCTGCTGGTGCTGCCCCTCTGATCTGTGCTCATGTTCTCTGTACACGTTGCACGTCACTGTTTCACACATTAGTGCCTCCATGTACTCTTTAGGCTGGCCTCTCAATATCTGGTCCTGGTCTCTGTGGAGATTCTTCAATATTGGTTCTCTGTGTCGTTCTCTCTGCTAGTATCAAGCATATGTTTAATCTTGCTTGCTGTACATACACCTTACAATTTGATCTGCTTTCTGTCTACACATCTCCATGTTGGACGTCTGCTCATGTAATTTCTGCTGGTGTATCTCACGTTGATGTGTGATACTGTCATCTGTGATTGCCACCCTTCCTAGAGTCTGGCACGTCTGATTGGTGTTTGCATGTCTGTTGAATTTATGCTGCTTTGTCTTGCAATGTCTGTATATTTCTCGCCCCATACTGAATTCTCCTGCTGACTGGTCATGTGTGCCTCCCCACCCACATCTACATGGTTTTGCATATGTGTTTCACCCGCTGCTATCTTCTCCTGTTGTTTGTCTATGTGACACACCTTGGTGCCTTCTCTTATTGTTGACCCATATGTCACACCCAAGGTACCGTCTCTTGCTGTCTACTCATACATCACATTCCCGGTTCCTTCTCCTGCTGTCTATCCACATGTCACACCCTCTGGTGCCTTGTCCTACAGTCTATCCATGTGTCTCAACCACTGGTGTCTTTTTCTGCTACTAGCCCAAGTGTCTCAACCCTGATGTCTTTCCTTGCTGTCTATCAACGTCTTTCTTCATCTGTTGACTTCCTTTTCTATCTATTCATGTATAATCCCATACTTCCCACCCTTTTAGCCATCTCCTTTCTGATCGTGTGTGTCAACTGCTAATGCCCTCCCCAATTGTTTAGCCTTGTTTCCCACCCTTTTGCTTTCTCTATCTGTATTTCACACTTTGGTGTGTGCTTGTTCTCTCTGCACCTATGTTTGATCTCCTTTCATATATCCCATCTGTAATGTGTGATCCTACTCTATGATCATTTCTTTTGCTTAACTTTTTCAATCAAATAATTAACTACTACCACAATTATACAGCTAAGACCACAGCAATCACACACACATATAGTTATAAGCACACATGTAACATCTGATGTAAGAGGTGTAGTGTTGAACTACAATATGATTCTTATTATTTCCAATTCAGCTCTATCGCTGCCCTTACTCACGCTATGGGTGTTCTGGCTTTAGTATGCAGGTAGTCAGGAGGTATATCACTCCTTGACCTCCTCCTTTTCTATTCACATTTACTACATCTCACACATTGTTTTCTATGCACAACCATCCCAACGCTAAACTTACTGTCACCTCTGTCATGTCTGAGTTCTCTTATACCTATATTAACATCCTTATTATATGTTCTCACTATGTATGATATGGTTATGTTTATTCTTTCCATCTATTTGTATGAATACCAAGTTTACTTATGTACGCTAGGTCTCCTACAGCCTTGAAAAAGTCACTGTGTGACGGAACATGTGTTGGCTGTGTTTTAATATACATATATGCCTAAGGCTACCATTATATATGGCCTATGAATGATCCAACTGCAGGAAATATCTGTTGACCCAAATAAGTTCTCTACTGGAACATGAAAGGAGGACTACTTCATTCTTCACCATCGGACCTCTTACATCAGATGTTACATGTGTGCTTATAACTATATGTGTTTGGGAGTGCTGTGGTCTTAGCTGTATTTTTGTAGCTTATTTTATGTCTAAGTCCTTATATATAAAATAACTTTTGCCTTATATGGTAGTGGGGCAACTGACCACTGTAGCACCAATTGTATTAAACCTACTTTGACACCACTTTGGACACAACTAGGAGGTGCTTTTTATCACATTACTACCAACTGCACAATTGTACACTACCACAATTATGTTGACACCACAGCAGCCTCTGCTCAAAAACAACCCTCTCAACTCGCCAAGTTTTGGATAGAATTGCAACATTTTAACTGTCTCCAGCACTGGCTTGAATCATTCCTTGCCATCTGGCTGGTAATCCCTTGTAACTTTAAATAGCAATAAACAGTGCTAAAATGACCAGAGACTCAACAAATATTTGTTTAGAAGCACGTTCACCTCATTTGAATCTGAACCTTTGAACTACAGCCAATGAGATGAAGTGCTAAGCTCTCCAATCCCACCTAGAGGCCACCACAGCTCATAGCAATGCAGTAAAAAGGATCACCTTTACTGAAACAGGTTGTGGAGGACTACCTGCCTCCCTGAGTTGACGTGCTGAGTTCACATCTAGGCAGCAGTACTTTGTGACCATGTGCCTGCTCTTCCAGGTGGTTGAAAGGCAGATGTCTAGTAAGGGCACACCACTATACACTGCAGCAGTCATCACCTTCCTTCTGGTGGAATGTACCCTCACTCTTCCCTAAACATGATGCTTTGCCTTGTTTTGCTGTGACAGACGGTGATGCAGGCTGACAGCCAATGTGTTATCTTCTGGTTGGACAGGTCTGCCCCTTCCTGACTGGCTAAAGGACTCAAACAGTTGGTCCGACGAAAGTATGTCCTTTGTTTTGTCCATATGAAATCTAATGCATCTGTGTAAGTCAAGCAAATGCAATGACCTTTCTGCTGAGGTTGTGGGATATGGGAAGAATGACAGCTTAATTCAGATGGGAACCAGTAGGGACTTAGGGCATGAATGTATGTATGGCCTGTAGGATGACTCATTTCCAAAGCAACAAAAAAGGGTTATTTTGCAATAAATGCTTACATCTTTCCAAATCTCATTTCCAAATGTAAGCACCAGGAGAAGAACCATCTTCCGAGAGATAAACTTTAGATGTGTTTTGTGGATCCGCTCTTAGAGAGAAGCATAAACTGGCTCAATATAAGTGATGAGCTCCCAGGTTAGTGGGGCCTGGAAATGCTCTATATAGTCACTTCATAAACTGTTCTATGATTCTCTGTTAGAACAGAGTGAATGAAATTTCTCTGTTCTTCGAAATCTATATATTGCTGCTAGATAGACTTCTACTAACAAGTATTCAAGACTGCTGAGTCCGGAAAATATGCAGGACTCAAAAAAAGCCAAAATGTTTTACTAGACTTGTAGGTCCAATGGCTTAAATAATATACTTGACCCAATTATAATGCTCTTGGCCCATAACTGGTTTCAAATTATGTGATCCTGGGCTAATATTTTAATTCACTGAATGACCATTTTCTTCTTTATCACATATGATGAACTTCAAATACATGACTTCAGCATGTCTGCTGTACAAAAAACACTTTTGTTTGATTTAATAGACTAAACTTTTGCTCTACTTATAATACAAACCTAGCCACATACAGGATATACGACCACTGACTTGCCTCTTAGTTCATTAACCACATTGTAATCAGGGTGGGAGCAGGAATGTTTTTCAAATCATCTTTAAAAACTATCACTTTTAATAAATACAGACCTGAAGCATGAAGTGGTGGCACACTTACTTGCAATAAGCAGATTTTCCATTGAAACGGCTACCACATTTCCGACTGATATGTGTTTTTACTGCTAAAACTATATTGTGTATGCTTGGAAATCGGTGTTTCTGCAAATATTTGTTATTTGCACATCACCAAGTAAAGTGTTCTGATGTGCTTTGCTCCTATTTAAATCATTGTTTGCATCACACTTCTGAATTACAAAAAATGTTCTTTCAGAATTCCGGATATAGTTTGAAATACATGTGCTATTCATCTACAGACTTAGCACTTTCACTCTACAGTCATTTTAACACTGCTTGCTGCTATTTAAAGTTACTGGGGTTTCCCAGCCAGACGTCAAGGAATGATTCAAGTGTGTGATTATATGAAAGATCCAGTGCTGGAGAATGCATTGTTCCACTTAAACTGATCCAATAGCATGGCCACTTCTTGAACACACTGTAGAGTAATTTCTTATCTATTACACACACATGTACTATTTCACCCAAAACTTCAGTTTTTACATCTGAACTATTCACTTGGGACCTGTAAAGAGTTGCTGAACAGACTGAGGTCACAGTCAGTAAGAAGTAGCATGCACATTCAGAGATTAGCCTGCCAGCCTCAATGTGGGCTTTTGTTTAATTCCTCTTTAGCTATGCTGCACAGCATCGGGGTTAGCAGAAATATTCTGATTTATTTTAGTAAAAAATCTCTCTCTCTCTCTCTCTCTCTCTCTCTCTCTCTCTCTCTCTCTCTCTCTCTTTCTCTATATATATATAATTTTTACTTATTGGGGCTTTCAGCCACCCTTGATCATCCACCATCCATTAGTCTGTTGTGTCATTCACATTTTTCTCTCGCCCACTGCAGCAAACAAGGAGCACAGCTTCACAGAAATTAGTTACCTTCAGTGCCAGAGATTACTATGGCAATGCATACTTCCCAAGACTAAAAATATTTCTGCTTTTAGCTGATGCTTTTATTTATATATTTATTTTGTATTTCAAGGGCAAGTAGGTCCTCCAATAATCAAGTTTTACAAAAACAAAAAACATTAACTGACACTGCTAAAGGACTGGCAGCCAGTGCCAGACTTATTGGCTTTGCACATGCTTGTTTAATTTACTGTCCTAAAATGGTTGTCAGCCATGTTGGAATGGCAAACTAAAAACAACCAAACGGCTACAGTGATTCAGGATGCACACATCATGATGCATGAGTGTGTCATGAGATATGCTTAAGCTATAGCAGTCATGCATATGCATGTGTCACGACGCAAGCAAATCACAATGAAAAAAGCACTGGTGAGGCAATAGTGTGGCTTTTTAGAGTTGAAACCTGTTAACTTTGTTTATGCTTGTTGGTAATTGATAGCTTGGTGATAATGGTATGAAGCTAACAAGAGGAATTATATATGCCTACTGTCTGTTGTTGGTAACCAACGTAACAAAGCAGGCCCAAAAGAATGTATGGAGGCTATTAGTTGCGTAAAGTGACATAACGAGGAGTTGGGTGATCCTCACAAAAAAAAGGACTGAATGAAATACTAGGACTGTCCCTACTATGGAGGCACTGAATTTGTGATCACATGGTTTTGTGTAGCACATTTCCCAGGCAGTTTTGAGAAACCTAGGTTACTGGTTTGATGGTTTTGCTATGATTATACTGGCTGCTGTGTATAGAAGGAGATAGCAACATCCTTGTCTTTGTCTTTAATATAATTGCTTCCTCCATTATAGCTGGAAAATGTTACTTTCTCGGTAAGTATGGAAAGATAGAAAAAGTAGTTGGTTTAAGTTTTGCTTAAGAAAGCAATTAAGGTATCTTTCCACACGTTCAGCATTCAAGAACTACTCAGACGAATCTAGAAAAGGGTGTTTTAGTTCTCCCTCTGTCATTTGTTCAGTGTTGCACCATGAATTCAGCTTCTGAATAATTTGAAGGACCCTATATACAGTATACGCAATATATTTTAATAACACATGTGCCTCAAAACTAAGACAGCAAGTAAGGT
Organism: Pleurodeles waltl; assembly: GCF_031143425.1. Lineage (NCBI taxonomy): Eukaryota > Metazoa > Chordata > Amphibia > Caudata > Salamandridae > Pleurodeles > Pleurodeles waltl. The sequence continues at coordinate 156,364,372 of NC_090440.1, read as the reverse complement.
CTTCTCCATATATCTATTGTGGCATTTAAAAAATATGCTCTGCAGAGGAGGACATTTATCTTTGCTTTGTGTTGTTGTAAAATATATAATAATGTGGCACGTATATAGTCTTCGTTGGAAGTTAATGGCCTCATATCCAGTATGAAGGCAGCTCTTCTCCAAAGGCAAGAATTATAATTATGTGAATACATAGTTGTACAATCAGATCCATCCTACTGTCCATTGAAGAGTCCAGAAATAAATCTGTATCAGCAATACCGTTTCATTGATTCCTTTTCTGTTCAGTATTAAGCTTTAAATTCTATAAAACACACACCTTCCCCTCCTTCCCCCAGTTGGATGAACCATCAAGGCCTTCTTGAGAAAGCAACATTATTTTTGACCTGAGTGATACAGCTATTACAATGGAAAATCAGCTACAGAGCACGCTGCACTCCCTTGGGTCCCTTCTATTAACCCTCCCCGCAGGGTCACACTGTGGTGCGGAATGTTGTCCCTATCCCTGGAAAGGACACCTCGGGCCCCCTGCGGCCAGGGAATCAGGCCTACTCCTGTTAACTTTTGACTTGGACAGATTCCCTGGGGCTTTATGACGCATGGCGAACATGGCAGGGGCACACATTGGTCTATGTCCCACTTTTTCTCCAGATAGGCCTCCCCAATGCGGTATTGCAACCAATATGGCGTAATATTGCATGGTAAATTATGGATCAAGACTGCTCCAACTTTATTAAAACTGAGATCTGTTCTTATTTCACGGTACACTTGGGTACAGTGGAGTCGGCTGGTACATTGTGGGCAGCAAGCAAGCCTACTCTTGGGGGTTTGGTTAAGAGGACTGTGCAGGGAAGGAAGGCGCAAAATCTGGCGTAGGTGACCACTCTGGGGGCCCAAATTCTCTCCAAACATTGGCGAGTGCAGCAATGGCCCTCCATTGGCCTTGTTCATCAGATGACATTGGTGAAATCTCACCTGCACCAGATATCACTGGAGGAGACCAGACAATGTTAGAGGGCAACACCACAAAGGGTCTACGAGCATGGGATAGGTCAGGAAAGCTTCTCTAGTGACTTGCCCACAGGGAAGTCATCTCCGGGGTCATGCCCTCGATTAGGGATGCTGAGGGGCTCTTGCGTGAGCAGGACCTTACTGTTGCGCACGTTTTTGCAGATTACTACCATAAATTGTATGTGAGTATACCCTGGACCCCTCATGAGACTGCATACCCAGTGCTGACACCTATGGTTCAAGAGATCAGGAAAGGGCTCTCAGATATGTCCCCAGGAAGAACTTTGGGTCCTGGCGGGTTTCCAGGTGAGTATTACTGGAAATTCCGGAGTCTCCTGCTTCCCCACCAGCTAGAAATGTACAATGAGGTGGCAGACCAGGGAGTTGGGAATCCTTTTGGTGTTGGACACAGCTGGCTTCGATTGTCCCTAAATTGGGCCAGCCACTAGATAGTAGTTCCTCGCACTGGGCTATTTCTCTTATTAATTAGGAAGTTCTAGCATTCAACAAAGTCTTGGCTAACCAGCTGCACTGCACCCTACCCTATATGATCCATCTGGATCAGTGCTGCTTCATACCGGCCCGCTGTACTCGTGATTGTATACGCAGGGTCCAGGTGGCACTCCCCTAAGCTCATCACCTTCGATGTCCCTCAGCTCTTAGTGGATTTTGAGAAGGCCTTTGATACCACTGATTAGTCCTTCCTGACTACTGTGCTGAAGACAGCCAGGTTAGGACTTCGCTTTCATTCCCTTGTTGGTCTTCTTTATGCCAACCCGACCTCCTGAGTTCGGGTCAACAGTGCCTAATCTCCTCCATTACCTATCCATAGAGGCACCGGCAGGGCTGTTTCCAGTCTCTTCATTTATTTGCATTGGTGATGGAGCCCTTGGCATGTCTCATTTGGTACAACACTCATATTCAGGGGTGTTCTTGGGATAAGGGCCTGGAAGAGCGCATCAAGCTGTATGCAGATGATATTTTGGTGTTCTTAGCGAATCTGCATACCTCAGGCCCATGATGTTTGGTGATCCTGCACATTTATGGTGAGGCACCCAACCTCCTTGTGAACTAATTCAAATCTCTGTTGGTCCCCACTGCCGGTAACATGAGTATCTGTTCCTGGTGATCCCTCAATGCCACTCATCTTTTAAATACCTTAGTATTTATTTTTCGTGACTTCCAGGCTTGGTCTGGAGGCTCAATTTGACGTCCTGAGTCAATAGAATGAGAGGGGACCTGCAGAAGTGTGGTCATCTACTGTTGCACATCCTGAGGAGAGTGACTCTTTTCTAAATGATGGTACTGCACTGCTTTTTGTATGTTTTCTCAAACTTTCCCCACCCAATTCCTGGGTGGAGGTTCCAGACCCTTGTCTCGACCATCTGGACTTTCCTTTGGGCTTGAGTCCAGCCCTGTGTGGCATCTGCAAATTGCCAACAATCCTCCTAAGATGGAGGGATGGGTATGGCAGATCTATATATTTTTTTATATGGCTTTGCAATAGATTGCGAATAATGACTAGTTTAAAGAGGGGTGGAATGATCTGGACTGCTGGATGGAGGTGGCCTTTCTTGGCCTCGATAGATTAAACAGCCTGCTCTAACGAGCCCCAGCTCCCTGGTCCCTTCCTGAATGTGCCCGGGTGGTGTTGCTATTGCTGGAGGGTGGCACTCCATTTTATGGTTTGGGACCGTAGACTCACTGGGCTAACTCGCCCAGTGGCAGGAGACTTGGCTACATCATACTGCAGGTCTGAAGGGCTTTGCGCAATGGAATAGGATAGGCACCCCTCAACTCTGGGGCCTCTGGATGGCTAGTCATCTGCAAGCGTTTCAGGAGTTGCAGGAGAAGTTTCAGCTCTCCCGTACCCAGTTCCATAAGTACCTGCAGTTGCGACACAGCAAATATTCCCAGAGACATGCAGGAGTTAAGACCCCTCAAGGCTAAATTGTTGATGGGGAGATTATATAAGGGGCTCTCTTATTGATTTACTACTCCCTGGTTATTAGAACCCGAGACCACTACCTGAGGCTGCAACCTAAGTGGGAGACCTGGGTGGGGGAGCTTGAGGGTGCAGAGTGGTGCAAGGCTAGAATGGTAGCCCCAAGAACTGGCAATTTCTAATCGCCACTGGCTGGTCCAACTGAATTACTTCCACATCGCCTATATGATACGCCCGTGCTGCGGCTCCATCAAGCTGGCAACTGTGCCAGGTGTTCCCTACCAGATACAGATTTCTTCCACGAAGTTTGGTCCTGATCAGGGCTGGTTCCCTTTTGGGAGACAATCAGGAGAAATCTATGTGCATGTTTGAGTCACGGACTCACTCTTACTCCTGGGTTGCTTTGTTGGGGTTGCTGAAGGATGTGATTGGCAGAGGATGGAACACATTTTTATTGGATTAGCAACACTGGTTGGCAAGCAAGATATTGCCCGTAAATAGAGGCCCCCCAGCATTCCTTCTATAGCAGAGTGGAGGAGGGGGGGAGATTGGTGCGCTCAGCAAGAACGGCCCATATATGAAGCCCAAATATGAAGCCCAAATATGAAGCCCAGGAATCTCCCATAAGCATGAGCAGATCTGGGGAAGATAGCGGGTGTACCATGGTCTAGTTCTGGGGATGATTGGGTGTTCACTGTGCTTCGTATAGTACTGTGCTGGATAAATGGACTGCAGTCTTGTTTTGTTTTGCTGTATGGTGCAAAAATCAATATGAATTTGGTTAAAAAAAAAAAAAAGATGTTACAATGGATTTCGATAATGGTACTTAAAAAAAAAAAAAAACTAGCTAGATGGTGGATGAGAATCATCAAATCCATGCCTGAAAATCCTGGTCAGCTTGCTGAGGGTGCAAGCATGCTTCTTGGTGCTGCTCATTGCACTAGACAAAATTCTATAAGCGCTTTACTTCAAGACTATGCCATAGAGCTTTCCGGAGCAAGTGGCTTGCTTTCTGGATCCATTTACTAAACGACTTCAGAACTGGCTCCAACTCGTTCTCTTGACCAGGAAATGTTATAGGTTTCCTCATTTTCTAAAATTATACATCTGTCTGTAAAGTCTGAATTTGCTCTGAGACCTCAACCCCTCCTTATATTATTTATTTCTCGCCTATAACACACTCTTATTCCGAGAGGACTTCAAGTTCTAAGAAAAAATAAGATCCTTCGTCACTCTAAGGATTGTTTCATGTCTCTGCAGCTAGACTTGTCCGGGGCATTAACATTCCTTTCCGCCAAGCCTTGGTGTCATACCAATAAACACATCACATTTGCTGCCATGACAGATATTCTACATACATAAGTCATGGATTTTATTATTTGTCATACCCCTGTGAATTTGCTCCAACTTTTACATGCTGAATAGCTTTTCCTCAATATGGAATGTCCACGTGAAATAAAAAAAAAACAGAATTCAGACGTACAAGCTCGTTGGAACCATGGCTACGCACAGCGCGTTCTTGCGTCCTGGCACCTCGGTACCTAAAATAAAACTTAAGAGTCAGGTCGGAGGTTCCCCTTATGGACCAGGGGTCGTTACAGCCTATCAGTGTTACACGAGTCCAGTGTGACTATGAAACATAAGAGAGACCCCTGGAGCGGTGATAGCGGGAAAAAGGTTTTATGCCGGGGCCTATGGATGTTAGATAATTTTAAAAGAATAGTAACCTAATAAACGAGAATGATGAATATACAATTCTCATTCATAAAATAAGAAAATCCATTGTCCTAGCACAAAATGAGAAAGTGATGTATTAATTCTGTTCTGCACAACAGAAACAATCTATTTCTATGCATAAATGAGAAAAACAGTTCATATTTAACCTGCATAAAATAAAGAGACTAAGTGAAAGTTTATCGATTGCAATATATGAAACGCCCAATCTCGGAATCCCAGCAGTACGTTTTCCCTCTGACCATTAAATGAGTTACATGTAATCTTTATCACTAATAAATAATAATACAATTTTCTTGCATTCAAAAAAACACGCGACATTTAACACAAGAAATGCTATTTCAGGAAATGACCAACCAACATGATTATTGCTTTAGCATAAAATAAAAAAAAAAAAAAAAAAAAAGATACGCGGTATATCTCACCATTAAATGGAAAATCCATGCGATTTTACCATACATTGGATAGCCGAATTTGTATGGATAAAATTAGGAAAAGAAAGTCTTGGACGCTTTATGAATAAAGGGAAGGGTGGCCAGATTTATTTCGGACGTACTAAACGGAAAGCCGTGTGATAGTTTTTACTATCAAACGAGCCACCCATGATATTTGTACATACGTACAGAGGGAGTGAGTATTGCACACCTTTCATCAACAGAAAGCTTAGCTGGACATGGTGGCTATGTGCACCAATTTCCGAGTCTAAACATTGAATCACTTATCTCAAACCACCCAAAGAATTGTCTCGGCCTTGATAACACAAACCAAATATTATTTTTGATTGTGGTTCAGATAAAACCACCCTTAAGAACACTACGATAATATTTCTCTTTGGCGCTGACAGCAGACCTTCATATGCGGGCCCAACAGCTGTCAAGTGAACGTTGAAGTTAGCCACAGTTTTACTGCAGCCCTTTGTTAACCTCGTCAGCAAACAGCGAAGAAGGGGGAACGTTCAAATTACCCATATGCGGAGCAAACGGAGTAATGGCTGATCCTGAAAATGATAATGGTGCCTAGTTTTTCAGTGACTTGTCTGCATGTTTGATCATTTTATTCTCTTTACATCAGACATATATTCCCCCTTGTTTAAATCCCCAAAGGAAATATAGCTCCATTAGCACTTTTGAGCTGAAAGGAAAAAAAGAGTAGATTTTTTTCTCAATTGCAAAACTGCTTATTTATAATTTTAAATCTAGAGGATTCCTAATATGTGACAATGTGAGATCTAAAACCTTACATCTGATGTCTACGCTACTTTCCGTTTAGAACATATCAATCGCAGGTTTTCTTCTATAGTCCTTAGTATGCCTTTTAATTTGTCTGATTTACTGTATTTTTTTCCAGGATAGAGCTGTAATAACAGAATTAATGTAATCTCACAGATTTCAGTCAGGGAGACATAGTTCAGATACATGGCGATTTAAAAAAGCTAACGAACCAGCTAAGCACAACTGTCGAACGAATGTTACAGATTCGTATGTCCCCGAGTCCACAATACTAAAGATGAACAAGTCACTTATTTTTAGCAACACTCTGGTGGATATTTTAACTGCAGATTCCTCATCTTAGAATATTCCTAAAGCGCCAAACTAGTGCTCCTGCAGCTGCTATGCAGCGTGTGGTTCTGTAAAGCCATGAAAGTGAAGGATCTGAACTGCATAGAAGTGGCCCCCTGCACCCATGGCCGGCTTTAACACCGGTGGCGCCCTGTACGACAGTCTTTTTTGGCACCCCTACCCCTTGACCATCACCTCGAATTCCCTCACTACCACCCGGCGAATGTGCCCCTCACTACCACCCAGCGAATGTGCCCCTCATCTCTCCATAGCCCCACTCTTACATACATTCATTCAGCGTGTGTAAAGGCTGGCTTTACTAATCCACTCAGCTATCCACATAAAATATAGTTCTGTTCTTTACAGCAGGCATATTAACCATCTATGCTTCTATATAGCGAGTCAAAGCTGCCCAAAACTCCCATCTCTCTCCCTAGCAGCAACATTAATCACAAGAGGTATCTTGACATTTGAATTGCTTCCTGAAGGCTGGACGCACAAGAAACTTTTCTGCACATGCTTTAAAAATCACAAGTTTCGTAAATTATTGCTAAACACAGTGCCCCGCTGAGGTCAGCGCCCTCCAGTCCAGGCCAGCACCCGGTGCGGCCGCACCACTCACGTTGCCCTAAAGCCGGCCCTGCCTGCACCCTCACGTCAGCTTCTTGTTTTTTCCTTTCCATGCCCTCAGATGCGGAAAGTGAACAATTTTCGGTACCTGTGTGATGAATAGTAACCTGGGACATATTTAAGATGTTAAAAAGAAACCACTCCGCATTGGGAGGTGAGTGACGAATCAGTGGTTAGAATAATAAGTATCACCAGAAATAGAGTTAACAAAGGTAAATAAGTTTATCTGATGGATACGTCTAACTGCAGATTCCTCATCTTAGAACTGAACCAATGCTGGAATAAATACAGTAGTAGTGAATGGGAGTGTTAACCTCGATATTCCTGCATCTCCCACAAGAAAAGGCAAATTTTGTTGCCTCAATCACTGACTACGTAATTGCTAGTTACGATCTTTATTCATCAGTCCTTGCGATGGAAGTTCTTCCCCAAGACGGGAGCGATCACGCCACTCTCCATGTGACCTCGCATTCAAAGCTAAAAGAAACAATAAAATGGTCCTTGAACCCTGGCAATAGTACAGGAGCCTTAGATACGAGATAAGGAAAGCTCTATCTGGACTATAGAGGGACCAACTATCTCAATGCCAGTATTAATTCTCAACGATTTGCCCTGATGACAAATCCAATCAATCACTATGAATCTCTTATAACTACTGTAGTCAATGAGCTGCAAAATGACAACACCAATAAAATAGAATCCTACACAAATGAACTCCATTATTAAGAAACTCTAAAGATATAAACAATCTTACTTGCCTCCAGTTTGCAAAGTATTCTCCCAACAGGAAGAAAGAAATTCAAATTCTTTGGGGAAAAAAAAAGACAAGTATTGGCAAAGCCAATGGGTCACGGCAATCCGAGAACAATAGGCCTTGTCAACGTTAAGTTTTTTTTAGGTATGTGTTATGAAGTGAAGTGGATGTATGTGGTGTGGAGTGGAATTATGTGGGTTCGATTGGAATTATGTGTTGTGGAAATGTGTGGCCTGGAATTGTGTGGTCTTCAGTGGAGTTATGTGTAGTGGAATTGTGTGGCATGGTGTACAGAGGAATTACGTGGCTAGTCATTACATGGTATTGGGTGTACTAGAATTTTGTGGAGTGAGATTGTGTGTTGGAGTCTAATTATGCGCAGTGGCATTGTGTGTTGGATTCTAATTATGTGCAGTGGTATTGTGTGCTGTGAAGTGGCATATAGTGGTGTGATATTATGTAGTGTGGTGTTTAATTTGGTGGCATGCTTTTGGGGAGGGATATTCACAGGAAAATGAATGACGCATGCATGACAGACAAATAGGGAGAACGAATAGGAGAGCGACAATGGAGCCAGAAAATGGGAAGCCTATGTGTGGGCTGAAGCCCACCTACTCAATACAAAATGTATTTTCCAGACAGCGCATGCTCTGTGTAGCTGAGACCTAAAAAAAGTGTCTTTGATTGGTGAACATATTTGAGAGGGGTCTGTCAAGTGACCATGTCATTAGATTTTAACACTATATTCAGATTTTTCTCCTATCAATTAAGCTAAAAACTAAAACGGTGTGTTTTATTTGAAAATGCATTCTCATAGATTCAGCGAGTTTAACTGAAGTGAAATACCAGTTTCTGGCTAAGCAGTTGGAGGTGCTTTATTGTGTCAAGTGCGCTACAGTTGTGAAATCATTTGCTCATCTGTTCATAAAGCAGTACAATGGCTCTGTGGTGTGTAGATTTAAACAGGAGATGTTTCTTTTCTATTCCAACGCACAATTGTAGTTTTCTCCAATTGTTCTTCTATTGAAGGTGGCTTTTTAATCTTTTTTTACGTGGTGAGAAAGGAGACCAAACAGTCCCACTCAATTCAAATGTTTATTTATTCAAGGTTTTCAGCGAAACAAAAACACAGACATCAAAACTGTAAATAAAAGATTTCTACAAACCTTTCTGGCACAGTGCACAAACATCAATCTGTCAACACCTCAACATGCAAAATATTCTTGCCATGTCCAGCCTCAAACCGTGAAACTGCGATTTGTCAGAGATCACGCAGGACTTAGTGTTGTGTGTTTCCCGAAGTAAAATATACTTTCTTAAGAGTATTTCAAGAAAAACATAGTTTTAAGAACATTAACGTGGTAAATTAAGTATATACAACATCTCTTTAAGACAACGCATGCACGGTCTAGCCGAGACTTAGAAAACAGGGCGTGTCAGCCAGCATTATGGTACCCAGGTGGGTAGGTACACAAGGAACATCCTGCTTTATTCCGGTCGTGAGGTAAAACCACCCCACTTTGTAATGTCAAGGGACATAGGGTAATGACTGGGACAAGTACATAGGGACAATAGTCTCTACTACCCTTGGGCCCAGTTGGTGCTATATAAAACTGCAAACATATACCTTATATGATCCAAACAGCCATAGTAATAGAAAAAGAAGTGATGGACCTTACTGAGTGCTTGCCAGCCACTGCCTTGTCCACTTTGGACAGTCCTACTTTAACCATCTCCTTAAATTTAACAAGCAGCAAAGAAAGATAAATGATTAACTTTCCACTTCATGGCCAGTCAAGCTCAATACTTCAAAACGCCCTTGTGTTTCAACGTGTTTTCCAGCGGGAAGGTAGTTTGATGGAAAAAGAGAGGACTGATAGAGCTCCATTAGATGATCAGAGAAGCATTATATTCTAAGGCCACCAGAATAGCCAGTGTAAATTACTAAATTTTCAAGAAATGGTAACCTCCATTGATAAAAAAAAAAATCTTCATTATTTATGCACCCAAAATGAAAAATTATTTTTCATTGTATTTTTGTATTACATCTTCTGAATAAAAGATCCACTTTATTTATAGCTCAACCCATTGTATGTAAGAAAATAAGTAACTTACCTGTAACTATAGTTCTCCAGTATTGGAATCTGTCATAGGTTCACATGCTTGAATCATTCCCCGTCGTCGAAATGGGAGTCCCCGGTACCTTAGAAAAAGAAACTGTCCCAGAGACATAACAGATATAACATAAAAACTCTATATTTTAGCAATCTATCCAAGTCCTTATGTAAAAAAGACCAAACTTGAACCTTAGCCAATCAGAGATCAACACCCTCCAGAGCCCTCCTGAGAGAAGCTCCAGTACCTCAGATTTTCTAAGCACTAGTGCGTAAGCCAACGGTTGAACAAGAAATATTGAAGGTGAGCTTCCCCGGGGAGGCGGGTGGGACCCATGTGAATCTATGAAAGATTCCAATACTGCAGAACTATAGTTACAGGTAAGTAACTTTTTTTCTTACTCCAGTATTGGAACTTTCATAGATTCACATGCTTGAATCAGACTATAAAGCAGTATTCAGCGCACATTGCATTGACTCTACATCATTCAAATTAATCAGAGTACTGAGCTGTTCTTAATTACATGAAAAACATTACCTTCCATACATATAATATCATTAATTTCTACACATACTTATATATTCTGAAAAAAAGAACATATGTAAATGAAACATAGAAAACTTAAACCATGCAATGTGCATAATAGAAAAGAAGGATCGAGGGAGGCAATGTGAGCTCACCGTAACTGGATCAGATGTCGCAGTACTGCCTGACCAACCACTACATCTCCCTTAGGAAGGGCATCCAGACAATAGTGCTTTGTAAACGTGTGAGTAGTCTTCCAGGTGGCTGCTCTGCAAATGTCCTGCAGGGGTACACCCGCAAACAGTGCCATGGACACTGAGACAGTCCTCATAGAATGTGCCCTTACTGAGGACTGTAAAGACTTTCCAGCTGCTTGGTGGCAAAAGTTTATAGCAGCTACTATACACCTGGCTAGACTCGTCTTGGAAAGGGCTTGTCTCTTCCTAGGGGCACTATACGCAACAAATAATTGCGTAGTCTTCTAAAATTCTTTGTTCTTTCCAAGTAAAATTTGAGATTTATTTTCATGTCTAATAAGTTCAGAGCTCTCTCTGCCGGAGATGTTGGGTTTGGAAAGAAAGATTTCAAAACCAACGGTTGGTTAATATAAAAGTCTGTTGGCACCTTTGGAACAAACCTGGGATTCGTACGAAGTATCACTCTATCCTGTGAAGTTAATGACCTGAAGAAACACGGACTCACTATACGGTACTCAATTATGTATTAGGAAATAAACAAGAAATGTAATGATTGCTGGATGTAAGAAGGGAGGGAGGGAACAGTTGGGGAGTATTTAAGACTTTGCAAATGGGAATGTTAACCCTTATTTTGAAAATTTATAAAAGATATTGTAAAAAAAACAAAAACAAAGTATCACTCTATCCTGTTTAAATTGGAGGAAAGGATCTTGAATGGTCAACGCCGAAATATCACTGACCCCCCTCTAGAAGAAGTAAGGGCTATCAACAGAGCCACTTTCCATGATAAATGCTTCAGATCCGCTCTGTGTATCAGTTGAAATGGGTGTTTCATAAGCTGAGAGAGAACTGTGTTGTTGCCAAGATGGTGGAGGAGGCCTTACCTGCGGAAAAACTCAAGAGTCCTTTGAGAAATTGTTTGATTAATCTAGAAGAACACAAAGATGGTGACGTTGACGAACGTCTGAAACAAGATATCTCTGCCAAGTGCACCCTGATGGATGCATGCGCCAAGCCTGTAGATGCCAGATGGAGGAGATAGGGCAATATTTGCTCCGGCGGTGATTGTAGTTGATCAATCTGCTCCTTTTGACACCACAAACAAAATCTCTTCCATTTTAAAGAGTACGATTTGTTGGTGCTATCTGCTCTGGCTTTTGCCAAAATATTCCAACACTCAGGGCGAATGTTTAAATGGGCACACTCATTGTGTTCAGGAGCCAGGCCGATAATTTGAGTGATTTGTGGTCGGAATGTAAAATCTGGCCCCCGTTCCTTGTCAACAGCTGTGGTGAAACTTTCAGCGGAATTTGAGCCACCTCCGAGAACAGGAGAAGTTCAGAGAACCAATGTTGGCTGGGCCAAAACAGAGCTATCAGGATGAGCTTGCAATGCTCCCGTTTGATCTTTGCAAGTACTCTTGAGATTAGAGGAATGGGTGGAAAATCGTATACAAATATTCCGCACCATGCCATCGAAAATGCATTCCCCCTAAAAGCCCGGATGGGGAACCCAACTTGCATAATAGCAGCATTTGGTGTTCTGCGGGATTGCAAAAAGATCCAGTTTGGGCTTCCCCACCTCCTGAAGACCTGGTAGAGCACCTCCTGGTTCAGCTCCCATTTGTGACAGGAGGACGTCAGTCTGCTGAGTGTCTGCTGTCTCGTTCTGCCTTCCTGGTAGATGTTCTGCTCATAGACTGATGCCATTGCAAATGGCCCAATCCCAAATAGTCTGCGATTCCCGAGATAGGAGGAGAGACTTAGTTCCCCCTTGCTTGTTTAAATAATGCATTGCTGCAGTATTGTCTGTTCTTATGAGAATTGCTGGGTGCTTTATTCTCGGGAGGAAAGCCTGCAGGACCAGGTAGACCGCTCTCAACTCCATGAAGTTGATGTGATATTTTCAGAAGGAGTTGCTCCACTTTCCACTGATCTGAAGATCTTGAAGATGCGCTCCCCACCCCTTTAGGGAAGCATCCGTGGTGATGACTAACGGAGGCTGAGGCACTAGGAAAGGAAGACCGACTGCAATGTTTTTCTGGTCTTTCTACCAGTGGAGCGCTTGAACCATCCGAGGAGTTACTGTGATTAAATCGTCAAATGAGCCCTCTCTCTATAGTCACTGAAGATCTAGTTCTTCCTGCAGGAGACGCATTCTTAGTCGACAAAAGGGGACTATCTGTATGCAAGAAGACATCATCCCCAGAAGCGATTTGTAGGTGCGTACAGAAATACTTTTTTCTTTGTACTCTGCTTGCTAGGCAAACACGTTTTGCTTGTCTCTTCATTGACGGGAAAGCTCTGTCTTCAATGGTGTTGATTTTTGCTACTAAAAAGGTCGTCACTCTTGTTGGCAAGATGTTTGACTTGTTCTGATTCAGAGTGAGACCCAGCTTGTCGAATAATGCTATGCAAGCCATTGTTGAGTCGTGAGCTGCTTGAGACAACCGAGCCTTTATTAGTCAATCGTCTAAGTAGGGAAACATTTGCAATTTTTTCTTTCTCAAGAAAGCCACTACCGGAGCTAGGCACTTAGTAAATATTCTGGGGGCGGATTTCAGGCCAAATGGAAGAACTTTGAATTGGAAATGGCTGCCGGCAACCACGAAACAGAGATATTTTCTGTGGGCAGGTGAAATCGGAATTTGAAAGTAAGCGTCCTGTATATCCAGAGACGTCATATAATCTCCGTGGTTCATGCGGAGAGGAATACCTTGCAATGTGACTATGCGAAAGGTTTGATGTTTGAGGTACTTGTTTAGGTCCCTGAGATCTAGAATGGGATGCCAAGATTCCCAGTTTTGCGCACCAGAAAGAAACAGAAGTAAAAACCTTTGCCTTTCTCTGAAGACGGAACCCTCTCTATCGCTCCCTTTCTGAGTATGGTCACGACCTCCAGCCGGAATTGTTTTAGGTGCTTCTGCAAGAAAGTATGAGATAGACAAGAAGGTGGGTGTTGAATTAACTTTAAAGTATAGCCAAATCGAACAATCTTTAAAACCCACTGATCTGATGTTATTTGTTCCCACTTCTGATAGAAGTGTGATATCCATCCCCCCACCTTCTGGCTTTGTGGTAAGGTTGTAGCCGGAGCCTGAAACATGTTGTTGATGTCTGGCCGCTTCTTTGCCCTGACCCGGTCTACCCCTAGGAGGAGGTCTGGAATAGGACGCCGGAGGTGGTTGCCTTTGGGTGTATTGCGTCCAAAACTGCTGTGTACCATAGGAGGGGTAACGAAAACTCTGGTAACCCCCTCGATATGTCAAGACTCCTTGACCTCTGGAGGCAAGAAAAGGCATCCTCTTAAACTGAAGTGTCCCTAACGACTTTGCAGTGTCTGATTTTATGGCTTGCAAGGCCTCATCCACATGCTTGCCGAACATGGCCTCTCCATCAAAAGGAAGGTCCAACACCTTATTCTGAACCTCTGGACGAAAGGAAGTTGCCCTAAGCCAGCCCTGACATCGCAGCACTGCTCCACCAGCTAGCTGCCGAAAGGCTGTTGTTGCTATATACACAGCACAGTCTATCACCTCAGCCAAGGTGCGCTCTCCCTCCAAGAGGATTTTCTTCACCTCCGTCAGAGTCTTCTGAAAGGTGGTCCAGATACGGGCAATATCAGCCCACAGCTGTCTGTCATACCTTCTCAGGATTGCCAATGAATTCGCTGCTCTTACTATTAGACCAGGCATGGAAGAGAAACGCTTCCCAAAGTTGTCCAGTATTCTCCGCTCTGCCTGGAGGAGCTGAAAGTGGCATTGATGGATTTTTGGAACGCCTCTGCGCTGCCTGGATTATAACGCAGTCCGGCTTCGGGTGACTAACTAGACACGCCGGGGCGTCCATCGGAGCCTTATACTTTTTGTACAATCTAGGCAAGATTGCCGTCACCGTAGCTTGATTCCTCATCACTTTGAGACCTTCCTCCTAGATGTAGCCTACTATCGGTATGGAGCGGATACTCTTGATACGGCTCCTTGAAATCATATAGAAAACAATCCATCTGTTTGGATGGCATGGGTATCGCAGATCTCTTTGCCGCTCTCTCAAGCAGATTATGGAAACCCCCAATATCTCCTGGGGAGAATCCACCGGAGTAGGCGATGGAGATGAGGGTGTCGGCAATATATAGTTGCCCCAATCCGAGTTGGCATCCAACAATTCTCCTTCTCTCTCTTCATCCGAAAAGTCAGTAATCTGCATGAAAGACCTTTGCGGGGTACTTCTGACCGATCTAGGTTGTGGCACTGGAGTGACAGGCATCGAAGGAGGAGGCGCCATTTGAATGTCCAATTGTGGCGCTGATGGAAACCTCTTTTTGTAATCTGATAAACTGGAGAACAGAAATAAGGGAACTCGGGACACAGACCATGTCCTCTGGTACATATGCCTGCTGTCGCTAAGGAGAATAATAGTATTGATAATATTCCTCTTCATCCTCTTGACATTTAACATGAAATTGTGAAGGGTTATGGGCTGCCCCAAATGGCCCATCCTCAACAGAATCTTCCTCCAAAAGATGAGTTGGGATTAATGGTGTAAACTTGTTGGGGGATGTAGCTCTTGAAGTGATTTCTCCCCTCCCAGAAACAGACTGCGTTTTTCTCGGTGTCGATGGGGTCGACGATGGTACCATCGACTAGGATGTCGACGAAGTTGTCTCGGATAGCCCTAGTGCTCCTGTCGACGGTGTCGCCAACGACAGCATAGACGTAGGAATCCTTGTCATCGAAGGAGTCGTCGTTGGAGCCATCGTCGACGACGTCTTGATCTTCAACGTCAACTGCCTAGATTTTGTTACTGTCGTCGTGGATGTAACTGGTTACCGTCGTCGCTGTCGATGCAGCTGCTGTTTAAGTTCTCATCGACGACGGTGTCAGCGACGATTACCTCGTCGACGGTGGAATCGTCATCGACGGTCTTTCTTCAGAAGCTGAAGAAGGCTTTTTGAACACTGTCAAGACCTTTGGAGGGGGTGTAGAAGGCTCTGAGGAGGATTTAGGTACCTCTTTTGATGTTGAAGGTCGATGCCTGGACTTAGAAGAGGATCTTTTTTCCTGAGGCGAGGATGAGAGACTGCGGCCTTCACCAGACCCCTGTGGGGTATTTTTGAAAGTCTTTAAGGGTTGTTTTGAACCCTTTTCAGACTGATGTTATGCAAAAAAAGGGGATGCAGCAGGCTCATAAGAAACGCACCAATCCCTATAGGTTCCCAACTGTCCACGACATAGAAAGGGAAATTAATTTATTCTAGTATCTGTAGTGTGCAACTCCACCAAAGCTCCTGCTGCAGGAGGAGCTTAAAAGGTAAAAAGAACCCTAATAATGAAAACTATAAAGGCGGTGCACCACTTGGTTAGCAATTATTTATATAGAATATAAAGAAAGTCCAATTCTCCTATGGTAGAGATGAAGCAAATCTTCTGTTTATTTCCTTCCAATTCCACTTTTTTTTTTCACAATGATCTTGTTACAGCATGAAGTACATAGTAATGACAGCCAACACATTTCGCCCTTCCACATAGGGCTTCTTCAGGGCTGTAACGTAACATGAAACAATAATGTAAGACAAATAATAAAAGACAATAATACAAAACACACCAACATCACCTAAGTACATAATACAAACGGAACAAAATCATGAAACGGGACATGAAAGTGTGTAGACACATATATGAAAGTATACGTGACAGTAGGTCCAAGAGTATACTGAGATTGTCTAATATACAAAGAGTATAGTATAGTGCAGGGAACTGGCAAAAAAGTAGGTTTGAAGCCAAGACATGAAAAGTCAGTCCATAGTTAGATGAAGTGTGCTGGGGAAAGTGACGTCTTACCTGGTGTGAAAGTCAAATTGGTGCTCAAAAAAATCATGTGATAGCATATCTGAGAAGAACATGAGTGTACCTATACAATAATCAGTCGATCACAAATGGAATATTCTTTTGGAAGATATTTATAATGTGCCTAATAAGGGAAAGAGAGGGAAAAGATAGAAGGTAGGGATAATGAGAGCCAAATGTACTTGATATGAAAACCATAAACTCATAAGTCCTGATAGGTAAAACCTTGAAAAATATAACTAGTCATTAACTCCCATAAGTAATCATAATTAGATCAAATTAAAAAGAAATACAGAGAAAAAATATTGCTCGTAACATACCTGTTAACAGAGCAATTAGTGTAGCTATCACGCCATAGTCATTATCGAACAATTGGTAAAGCAAGACGTCAAGGGTTTCAAAAGTACTTGCACCGCAAGTGTTGGTAGAAAATATGGGCAAAGATGTATCTTAGCCAAAAGGGATTCAAAGTATCAGCAGGGTAAAGTCTGTGACCATTATTACGGTAAAAAAAACAATCATGCCAAATGAAGTCCGGCAGCACCACGCCGGCCCCAGGTTGCGAGTGACGCCGTCATCCCCGTTGTGATTCGCGTCTTGTTAGTAATCGACAGAACCCGGAAATACGGGAATGGCAGGCAACAGATATAGACAAAGAAGACGGACTACACGTGGCGGCCATCTTGGAAGTATCTGAACAAACGTCCCTGTTGTATCAGGGAAAGAGTGAATATCACAGGATTAAAATAGAGAGGACAGCGAGGAGGGTAAGGGAGCAATCACATATTTACATGTTTCATAAGTGCTCAACATACTTTTGGACCAGATAGGTTGAAAATAAGGCCTATTTATACATTTCATTAGTAGGTAATTCAGACATGCTGGTCACATAAAGATCTTTGCAAATCATAAGTTATGTGCAGCAGTATTACAGAAAACTAATAAAGTTATTGACATCAACAGTAAAAAGATAGGTATATCCCAAACAGTTTGATAATTCACTGTAATCTCGATACATCCCACAGTAAAAACCATTGGTGACAAGTGTGAAATAATAGTCGGGGAAACAAATAATTGTCATTCAATGTGTGATCACTATAGCCACATTGATAGATTGTGTTGCTAGTTAGAACAAGGTCACAGAGAGCAGACATATTAAATATTCCTATCATAATAAAATGGAATACCAAATGTTGTGCTATGCCCACATAGTCACTGCAAAGCCATACCTGAACATAAGAATTTGAACCACGTAAAACATGGGAAAGTAACACGTTGTTATAAGAAATAGTGGAATTCATGGTCTGTGTTTTGACCCAGTACCACTGCTCATAGGCGGCAGATCCAGGCTGCCTCCCTTTGGCACAGTTTTAGTTCTCTATTACCTCCTCTTGGATGAGGGGGAATTTGGTCTATCCCTTGAAACCAGATATGTGCGTCATTTGGATGAACCAGTGTTATGTGGGATGTAAGTGTATATCTACTGTCACTGTTCTTAATACCACGTATATGTACTTGTATTCTAAATTTTAAAGATCGTATGGTGCTTCCCATATAAATCTTGTTGCATGCACATCCTAAGACCTAAATCACAAATTTCGTGTTGCAGTTGATAAAATGCTTAATGGTATATGTCCTCGTGGTATTATAGCAGAATTCTTTGGACTTGTCCAAACCAAGAGCACAAATATTGCATTCATGACATGTAAAAAAAAAAAAAAACCTTTGGTTTCGCGGAGAGCCACGTAGTTGTATTCGGGACAGAAACATAGCTAGGGCATAGTTGGGCCCCGAGTGTCATACCTCTACGGTAAGTAATCTTAGGTGTTATAGATAGATGCCCTTTAAGTCCCAGAATATCAGTCAGCAAATGACAGTGGCGTTTTAAAATCTTAAACGGATCATGAGCATATCTAGGAAAGATACTCTGATTTTAAAACCCCGTAGGGATAAAAGGAATTGCACTGAACAGCTGTCATTTGTGACCCGATATTCAGTCCACAGCCAAGATATTTTTAAGATTTTAAAACGCCACTGGCATTTGCTGACTGATATTCTGGGACTTAAAGGGCATCAGGGACCAACTATGCCCTAGCTAGAATCCCACTATTTCTTATAACAACGTGTTACTTTCCCATGTTTTACGTGGTTCAAATTCTTGTGTTCAGGTATGGCTTTGCAGTGACTGTGTGGGCATAGCACAACATTTGGTATTCCATTTTATTATTATAGGAATATTTAATATCGCTGCTCTCTGTGACCTTGTTCTAACTAGCAACACGATCTATCAATGTGGCTATAGTGATCACAAATTGAATGACAATTATTTGTTTCCCGACTACTATTTCACACTTGTCACCAATGGTTTTTACTGTGGGATGTATCTAGATTACAGTGAATTATCTAATTGTTTGGGATATAGCTATCTTTTTATTGTTGATGTCAAAATTTGCTGTCAATAACTTTATTCGTTTTCTGTAATACTGCTGCACATAACTTATGATTTGTAAAGATCTTTATGTGACCAGTCTGAATTACCTACTAGTGAAATGTATAAATAGGCCTTATTTTCAACCTATCTGGTCCAAAAGTATGTCGAGCACTTATGAAACATGTAAATATGTGATAGCTCCCTTCCCCTCCTTGCTGTCCTCTCTATTTTAATCCTGTGATATTCACTCTTTCCCCGATACAACAGGGACGTTTGTTCAAATACTTCCAAGATGGCCGCCATGTGTAGTCCATCTTCTATTTCTATATCTGTTGCCTGCCATTCCCGGATTTCCGGGTTCTGTCGATTACTAACAAGACGCGAATCACAACGGGGATGACGGCGCCACTCGCAACCTGGGGCCGGAGTGGTGCTGCCAGACTTCTTTCGGCATGATTGTTTTTTTACCGTAATAATGGTCACAGACTTTACCCTGCTGATACTTTGAATCCCTTTTGGGAAAGATACATCTTTGCCCATATTTTCTACCGACATTTGCAGTGCAAGTACTTTTGAAACCCTTGATGTCTTGCTTTACCGATTGTTCAATAATGAGTATGGCGTGATAGCTACACTAATTGCTCTGTTAACAGGCACGTTACGAGCAATATTTTTTCTCTGTTTTTCTTTTTAATTTGATCTAATTATGATTACTTATGGGAGTTAATGACTAGTTATATTTTTCAAGGTTTTACCTATCAGGACTTATGTGTTTATGGTTTTCATATCATCAAGTACATTTGGCCCTCCTTATCCCTACCTTCTATCTTTTCCCTCTCTTTCCCTTATTAGGCACAATATAAATATCTTCCAAAAGAATATTCCAATTATGATTGACTGGATATCGTATAGGTATGCTCATGTTCTTCTCAGATATGCTATCACATGATTTTTTGAGCACCAATTTGACTTTCACACAGGGTAAGAGGTCACTTTCCCAAGCACATTATACTTTTCTCTCACTCCATCTAACTATGGACTGACTTTTCATGGCTTGGCTTCGAACCTACTTTTTTTGCCAGTTCCCTGTACTATACTATACTCTTTGTATATTAGACAATCTCAGTATACTCTTGGACCTACTGTCATGTATACTTTCATATATATGTGTCTACGCACTTCCATGTCCCGTTTCATGATTTTGTTCCGTTTGTATTATGTATTTAGGTGATGTAGGTGTGTTTTGTATTATTGTCTTTTAGTATTTGTCTTATATTATTGTTTCATGTTACGTTACAGCCCTGAAGAAGCCCTATGATGAAGGGCGAAACGCATTGGCTGTCATTACTATGTACTTCATGCTGTAAGAAGATCATTGTGAAACTTTTTTTGGGAATTGGAAGGAAATAAACAGAAGATTTGCTTCATCTCTAACATAGGAGAATTGGACTTTCTTTATATTCTACCTAAATAATTGCTAACCAAGTGGTGCACCACCTTTATAGTTTTCCTTTTCAGAATGAGATGATCTTTGCCTCTTTTGTGACTTCCTAGAAGTCCTTGAAGACTCCTCCCTGTCAGAGTCTGAGACAGGGTTTTTTCTTGATTTAAGCTTCAGGAGCCATATCAACAACCGCCCCTCTCTAACCTTCAAAGTCTTCGATGAAAAGGTACGACATACCTTCCAGTCAGTAGCAGAGTGTTCAGGATAGAGGCAATATATACAATCTGTATGAGGGTCCTCTGAATGGAGCCTTTTCTTCCCACAAGTGCTGCAGGCTTTAAAGATACTTTTTCTCTCTCTGTCCGACACCCTGCTGGTACAACAGGCTCCAGAAAGTATAAGTGTAAGTCAGAAACACTCAATGAGCAAATAGAAATATATATATGGTGAATAAATCTTCTTCCACATGAACAAACTGAGCAGAGCTCGGAGGAGGCTCCCTACACGACGTGCGGTAGAAAATCTGAGGTACTGGAGCTTCTCTCAGGAGGGTTCTAGAGGGTGGTGCTCTCTGATTGGCTGAGGTTCAAGTTTGGCCCTTTTTACTCAAGGACTTGTATAGATTGCTAAAATGTAGAGTATTTATGTTATATCTGTTATGTCTTTGGGACATTGTCTTTTTCTAAGGTACCAGGGACTCCCATCTCGACGGGGAATGATTCAAGCATGTGAATCTATGAAAGTTCCAATACTGGTGTAAAATGTTTCCACCCACTTGCCTTCACAACTGTTCTTATGTTGGACAGCACATCAAGTCAATCATAGACGGCCACTTTTTACGCATAATGCGGAACAATGTTACAAGTCTATGTGAACAAAAGACGGTTACAGCCAGTTAATGGAAGTAGACGCAGAGGAGGTGCTGTAAGTGAACCTTGTATACAATTAACGAATAACAATGCATTAAAAATGTATGCAACAAAAATAAGAGCTTCTTTCACTTGTTAGCGATTTATGATGCTTGGTAATGGGTTAGATGAAACAGAAAAAAGCCAGTTCAATAAAGTGTTGTAGTTTATTAACACAAAGGTTGCACAATTAGCAAAAGGTTATGTTGCAAGGAACTTTCAACTGCATATAGAAATATTATATCTGTGGCACACTTTTTCAACACAGGTGAATCTTCCTACCAACACAATTAAAACTGCTTGTTCCAACGTGAAGGCCATTTCAAAATAACAGTAGGCATTTCTGCATGCACCTTGGACTTTGAATACAAAGCAAACATGATACATTATGAACAGGATTTACAGGTCGGTTTACAGAAATGGAGCTGTAACAAGTGAAAATACAAGTGCTCCTGAGAACTGATCAATAACACAGAAAACAATATTTCTTAAAACAGTTCCTAAGGGCAGTGCAGGGGATGGATAGTGTAGGAAGTTGGCTCTGTATATGCTATTTCAAAGTAAGAAATAGTGTGCACAGAGTCCAAGGGTTCCCCTTAAAGGTAAGATAGTGGCAAAAGTAGATCATTCTAATGCTCTATTTTGTGGTAGTGTGGTCGAGCAGTAGGCTTATCAGAGGGTAGTGTTAAGCATTTGTTGTACACACACAGGCAATAAATGAGGAACACACACTCAAAGACTTACAACAGGCCAATAGGTTTTTATATTGAAAAATATATTTTCTTAGTTTATTTTAAGAACCACAGGTTCAAGATTTACAAGTAATACTTTAAATGTAAGGTACTTCACTTAGATACTTTAGGAACTTTGAATAAAAGCAATATCATATACAGTCTTTGTAAAAATGGCAATAAGCTATTTTAAAAGTGGACACAGTGCAAAAATCAACAATTCCTGGGGGGGGGGGGGGGGTAAGTAAAGTTTAGGTTTGAAGGTAAGTAAAACACTTACAAGTCTCAAAGTTGGGGCATAGGTAGCCCACCGCTGGGGGTTCAGGGAAACCCCAAAATTACCACACCAGCAGCTCAGGGCCGGTCAGGTGCAGAGGTCAAAGAGGTGCCCAAAACACATAGGCTTCAATGGAGAAGGGGTGCCCCGGTTCCAGTCTGCCAGCAGATAAGTACCCTGGTCATCGGGGGACAGACCAGGGGGGTTTTGTAGGGCACCGGGGGTGACACAAGCAGGCACAGAAAGTGCACCCTCAGCGGCACAGGGGTGGCCGGGTGCAGTGTGCAAACAGGCGTCGGGTTTTAGATTGAAAACAATGGAGGGACCCGGGTGTCACTTCAACGATGCAGGCAGGCACAGGGGGGGCTTCTCGGGGTAGCCACCTCCTGGGCTAGGCAGAGGGTCGCTCCTGCACTGGAGTTCGGGTCCTTCAGGTCCTGGGGGGTGCGGGTTCAGTGTTGGTTCCAGGCTTCGGGTCCCTTGTTACAGGCAGTCGAGGTCAGGGGGAGCATCTGGATTCTCTCTGCAGGTGTCGCTGTGGGTGCTCAGGGGGGTCGTCACTGGTTACTCACGGACTCTCAGTCGCCGGAGAGTCCTCCCTTAGGTGTTTGTTTTCTGCAGGTCGAGCCGGGGGCGTCGGGTGCAGAGTTGGAAGTCTCACGCTCCCGGCGGGAAACGTTAAGTCTTTAAAGTTGTTTCTTTGTTGCAAGGAAGTTGCAGGTTTTTGAACAGGGCCGCTGTTCACAGGAGTTTCTTGGTCCTTGGGTGCAGGGCAGTCCTCTGTGGCTTCAGAGGTCACTGGTCCCTGTTGGATACGTCGCTGTTGCAGTTTTCTTCGCAGTTGGGAGACAGGCCGGTAGGGCTGGGGCCAAGGCAGTTGTCCTCTCCATCTTCGCTGCAGGGCTTTAGGTCAGCAGTCCTTCTCTTCTTGTTAAGGTTGCAGGAATATAGTTTCCTAGGTTCTGGTGTGTTTAGGTCTGGGTACACCCTCTTTGTGCCTCCTCCCTGTGGGGAGGGGGGCACATCCCTAATCCTATTAGGAGAATCCTCCACACTCAAGATGGAGGATTTCTCAAGGCAGGGGTCACCTCAGCTCAGGACACCTTAGGGGCTGTCCTGACTGGTGGGTGACTCCTCCTTGTTTTTCTCATTATCTCCTCCAGCCTTGCCACCAAAAGTGGGGGCAGTGGCCGGAGGAGCGGGCATCTCCACTAGCTGGGATGCCCTGGGGCGCTGTAACAAAAGGGGTGAGCCTTTGAGGCTCACCACCAGGTGTTACAGTTTCTGCAGGGGGAGGTGAGAAGCACCTCCACCCAGTACAGGCTTTGTTCCTGGCCACAGAGTGACAAAGGCACTCTCCCCATGTGGCCAGCAACATGTCTGGTGTGTGGCAGGCTCGCAGAAACTGGTCAGCCTACACTGGAAGTCGGGTATGTTTTCAGGGGGCATCTCTAAGATGCCCTCTGGGTGTATTTTACAATAAATTGCACACTGGCATCAGTGTGCATTTATTGTGCTGAGAAGTTTGATACCAAACTTCCCAGTTTTCAGTGTAGCCATATGGTACTGTGGAGTTTGTGTTTGACAAACTCCCAGACCATATACTCTTATGGCTACCCTGCACTTACAATGTCTAAGGTTTTGCTTAGACACTGTAGGGTCACAGTGCTCATGCACATACGCCCTCACCTGTGGTATAGTGCACCCTGCCTTAGGGCTGTAAGGCCTGCTAGAGGGGTGACTTGCCTATGCCACAGGCAGTGTGAGGTTGGCAAGGCTCTCTGAGGGGAGTGCCATGTCGACTTAGTCATTTTCTCCCCACCAGCACACACAAGCTGAGAGGCAGTGTGCATGTGCTGAGTGAGGGGTCCCTAGGGTGGCATCAGACATGCTGAAGCCCTTAGAGACGTTCCCTGGCATCAGGCACCTTGGTACCAGGGGTACCAGTTACAAGGGACTTACCTGGGTGCCAGGGTTGTGCCAATTGTGGAGACAAAAGTACAGTTTAGGGAAAGAACACTGGTGCTGGGGCCTGATTAGCAGGGTCCCAGCACCTTTTCAAATCATAACTTAGCATCAGCAAAGGCAAAAAGTCAGGGGGTAACCATGCCAAGGAAGCATTTCCTTACAGATAGTGTAAATGGTCTATGTTTTTGGGGAAGGCTAAACACAAGAAAAGACAAGACAAATGTATGCCATGGATAATGGGGAGAAAGAATAAGAGACAATCGATCCATGAAATGGCAAGCCTATGGGCGGGGCTGAACCCCACACAGTGTATACAACATGTCTCTTCGAGACAGCACATGCGCTATGTAGCCGAGACCTAAAAAAGGATTTACCTTAACACAAATCGGCAAATAGCAGACAACAACTGCATTGATCTACAGCTGACGGATAAAACAAAGGCTGAGAGACTCTTCTGGTCGCTATGCAAAGTGATTTTAGAGAACCTCATTCAAGAGTCTCCACCCCTAGTTCAGTTTGGGCCATTTGCATTTTACACCATTATAGCCAAAATTCAACTGATGGAGGTAATCAATCTATTTCACAGCCTACAATGACTATCTTAGAAGATGTTCTTCCCGGACACAAGACATGGTGACCTTAAAACTCTTCAGCTATTGGCCTCAATGAGATTCCAGTAATAGTTCTCAAAAGAGAGCTTGTGACATAGGGAACATTCTTTAACTCTTCTTTTAAGTTACTGATCTCTAACTGGTCAAGTCTCAAATTCATGGAAACGCATTATTATAATTCCCTTCCATAAAAAAGATTCACAATCTCTTCCTTGTAACTTCGGTACGCTTGCTTTACTTGACGCAACAGGGAACATTTTCACAGGCTGCATCCTTGAAGAACGGCAGGGCTGGGTCTCTGCAAAGGGGATCATACTGCAGAAACCGCCAGACAAGGAGAGTAGACATCTGGACTCTCTGGGTAGGAAGATGTGTGGCACGGCGGCGGCGATGATGAAGGTCTCCAGTGCCTCAGCACTCTTAGGCAGATATGATCGATCCCTCTGGGACTCGCTGAACAGATTTGCGGAAAAGCTACCTAGGGAGGACAGGCAGGACTTCCAGGAGATCCTTCAAGAGGGAAGTCTGGTGGCCAATCAGATCATCAGTGCAGCCGCAGACGGTGCGGACTTGGCGGCACATGGATACACACATGGGGTTTGCACAAGAAGATCTTCCTGGCTAAGACTCACAGGGTTAAAGCAGGAGGCACAACAGCGTATCATGAATCTTCCGTTTAACGGAAACCCGTTATTTGGAGCCCACACGGATGATGAGATGGCACGTATGAAGGTGGAGGTCGACACGATGAGGGAAGTTGGTTTGGAAAGAAGGAAAGACTTCAGAAGGAGGTACAGACCTTATGACAGGCGCCCGTTCCAACAGAGGGTTCAAACCCCTCATTGGTCCCAGATACCGCAACAGAAGCAAGGGCGTACTCTCTTCCAGTCTCGCAAGGCCACAAGAGACCGAGGATCAAGCAGACCGCAGCAGTCTACCCCCAAAACCCCCACAAACCACTCCGGTTGGGGGAAGTATCACAGAGTTCGCTCACGAGTGGCATGGCATAACGAGACAAATGGGTGCTGAACATTGTAGAGAATGGATACTCTCTTCTTTTCCGACAACCTCCACCTCATTTGCCACCAACCAAGTTGAGGCCTGCTCAAATTAACTTACTACGCAAAGAGGTTCGCTCCCTGTTGCAGAAAAGAGCGATAGAAAAGGTGCCAGCCGCCCAAAGGGGAAAAGGTGTATACTCCAGATATTTTCTAGTAGCAAAAAAGGGTCGGGAAGGAGTCTTCAGACCTATTCCTAGACTTGAGGCTGCTCAACAAATTCATACGGAAACAAAAATTCAGAATGCTGGCTCTTCATCAGATTTTCCCTCAGCTGCATCGAGGAGACTGGATGTGCTCCATAGATCTGCAGGATGCGTATTTTCATATCCCGATTTCACCGAAACATCGAAAATTCCTTCGGTTTGTGATAGCCTCTCAACACTATCAGTTCAAGGTGCTGCCTTTCAGCCTCAAATCTGCCCCTCGCGCATTCTCCAAGTGTGTAGCAACAGTAACGGCACATTTAAGGAAGCAGAAAATCTTCATTTATCCATACCTAGACGATTGGCTACTGAAAGCCTCCTTTCCGGAACAGGCGAAAAAGCATCTAGACATTGTTCTCAGTGTTTTCTGCTCTATAGGTATGCAAGTCAACTTCCAAAAGTCCACTCTCATCCCAACTCAAACCCTCCACTACCTGGGGGCGATATTGAATACAGAGCTAGAAAAAGTGTATCCTTCAGAGGAACGACTATTCTCAATAAGGAGGAAGTGTCACAATCTTCTTGGTTCCCCCGCGCCTATGGCCCGTCAGGTGATATCTCTGTTGAGCTCCATGGCCTCTTGCATTTTCATTGTCCCGAACGCCAGATTGCATATGAGACCTCTTTAAGAGGCTCTAGAAGAAAATGGGAATCAACACACAGGCCAATGGGAGGACAGGATGCTTCTTCCTGTAGGAGCACGTCAATCATTGCAATGGTGGACGCGCAGACATCACCTGTCAGTAGGAGTTCCATTTCACCAACCAATTCCTTCCGACACTCTGGTAACGGATGCATCGCTACTGGGCTGGGGAGCTCATCTGGGTTCCCTACAAGCTCAGGGCCTGTGGTCCAGCAAAGAGAAGACATATCAACCTGCTGGAGCTCAGAGCGGTTGATCTGGCTCTCAAATCATTTGCACCATCGATTCAGGGAAAGTCTCTGCTGGTGCAGACGGACAATACGACGACAATGTATTTTCTGAACAAACAAGGGGGTACGAGATCCCGGCCCCTGCTTCGGGAGTCTCAAACCATTTGGCACTGGCTCATAGCGAGGGGAATGTCTCTTACAGCGATCCACCTCCCAGGGCAGCAAAACGTGGAGGCAGATTTCCTAAGCAGAACCCTCGCGGACGCCCACAACTGGGTTCTTCATGACGAGGTCGTCGCAGACATCTTCGTTCAATGGGTTCAGCCTCAGATAGATCTGTTTGCAGACAAAAATAAACAAAAAATGCCCAGACTTCGCGTCCAGGTTCTACCGTCCGGGGACTCGAGGGAATGCCCTGTTGATAAACTGGTCAGGGATATTTCTCTACACTTTTCCACCGATTCCCCCTGATACCAGCGGTGATAAACTCTACAGATCCAACACCAGAATGATTCTCATAGCCCTGCAATGGCCTCAACAGTTCTGGTACACGGATCTTCTCAAGCTGTCAGAACAACCGCACAAGAGGCTGCTGTGCAGACCGGATCTCCTTTGCAGGCTGGGAGGCAAGATTCTTCACCCCAACCTTCCCTCTCTGAGCTTGACGGCATGGCTCTTGAATTCCTGCAGTATGGGCATCTAGGGCTCTTGCAGGAATGCATGAACATTTTAAAGGAGTCCAGAAGGCCTTCCATGTGGCGCTCTTACGCGTTCAAGTGGAAGAGATTCTACATGTGGTGTCGACAACAGGGTCAGAATCCTATTCTGGCTCAGGAGGAGGTCATATTGTTTTACCTGCTCCATCTGGCGAAATCAGGTCTGCAGTTGTCATCTATTAAGGTACATTTATCTGCCATTACAGCTTATCGTAAGTCTCCTTCTCAGAAATCCTTCTTTACCATGCCAGTAGTCTAGGATTTCTTAGAAGGTTTAAAGAAGGTTTTTCCACCCATTCGAAAACCCTCGCCTCCATGGGAGCTGAACATAGTGTTATCTAAACTCATGGGCCCTCCTTTCGAGCCTATTCACAGAGCTTCTTTGCAACACCTTACATGGAAGACAGCTTTTCTCGTAGCCATTACTTCGGCTAGGAGGGTCAGTGAGATTCAGGCTTTGTCCTCCAGGGAACCGTATACGGTTTTCTATGAGAATAGAGTTGTTCTAAGAACTCATCCATCATTCTTACTGAAGGTGGTGTCGGATTTTCACATCAATCAGACTATATCACTCCCAACTTTTTTCCCCAATCCGGATACTCCGGCGGAGAAAGACTTGCACTCCCTGGATCTGAGAAGTGTATTAAAATTTTACCTGGATAAGACCAAATTGATTAGACGATCTCACCACCTGTTTGTAAATTATGGACATATGAGAACAGGCGATGCGGCCTCAAAACAAACTATTTCTAGATGGATAGTCTCATGTGTTGTAACTGCATATCAATTGGCTAACAAACAGTTATTGGCTAGGCCTAAGGCTCATTCGACAAGAGGAAAAGCGGCTACTGCTGCCCTCCTCAACAATGTTCCAATCTCAGAGATCTGTAAAGCTGCTACATGAAGATCTGTACATACGTTTACTAGGCATTACTGTTTAGATTCAGATGCCAAAGCAGACGCTCAAGTTGGTCAAGCGTCTCTGAGAAATTTGTTTGCATAGTGTATGTCTTTTTCCTGCACTTCTATTAGACAGTCCGCAGAGATAAGGGATGGGCTTGCTAATCTATTCAATGTTTATGACTATTGATGAGGATCCCCTGGAAGAGAAGGATAAGCTACTTACCTGTAAATCCTAGTTCTCTTCCAGGGGTATCCTCATCAAAGTCCTAAACAACCCACCCTCCTCCCCGGACACAAGTCTCCTAGAAGTGCAGAACAGACCATCTATCTAATCTGTTGGATTCTTTGTCACCGTAAAAAAGTACTGACCTAACTGTGAACCAACTGTCACCTCTCCTTCACCCCTAAGGCATGGTGGGATACTGGAGGTGCTCAGGGTCTTAAAGGTACGACGCCAAATTCTGTGGTTCTGCTGTATGCCTATTGGCTAATAATGCTCTGTTGTTTTCAGTGTAGTTTTTTTCTCTTTTCACATGTGTTGCTGGTATTTTTTTCTGTGCCCTCCAATTGGGCTTCAGAAAGTTTTCTTGTAATTATAAGAGAGAGTGTTAAAAAAAAAAAAACTCCATAGAAATAAAGCATTTTAGCCTGTTTATCAACATAGCCCTCATTGCTATTATACACATGTATACATGAATTCTGGCATGGAAATTATCTACTAACAAATGTTATTTTTTCATTTCATACTTATACATGTGTGTTTTTATATATGCTCCGGGATCCCCGCACGAGGGCGGGAATATTCAATGTTTATGACTATTGATGAGGATCCCCTGTAAGAGAAAGGTTAGTTTTGAAGGTAAGTAAAACACATACAAGTCTCAAAGTTGGGGTACAGGTAGCCCACTGTTGGGGGTTCAAGGCAACCCCACAGTTACCACACCAGCAGCTCAGGGCCGGTCAGGTGTAGAGGTCAAAGAGGTTCCCAATACACATAGGCTCCTATGAAGAACAGGGGTGCCCCGGTTCCAGTCTGCCAGCAGGTAAGTACCTGCGTCCTCGGGGTGCAGACCGCAGGGTTTTGTAGGGCACCTGGGGGGGGGGGACAGGGACGCAAGAAGGCACAGAAAATGCACCCTCAGCAGCACAGGGGCGGCCAGGTGCAGTGTGCAAACAGGCGTCGGGTTTTGTATAGAAAGCAATGGAGAGACCCGGGGATCACTTCAACGATGCAGGCAGGAACAGGGGGGGCTCCTTGGGGCAGCCACCACCTGGGCTAGGCAGAGGGTCGCCTGGGGGTCGCTCTTGCACTGGGGTTCGGTTCCTTCAGGTCCTGGGGGCTACGGGTGCAGTGTTGGTTCCAGGCGTTGGGTCCCTTGTTACAGGCAGTCGTGGTCAGGGGGAGCCTCTGGATTCCCTCTGCAGGCGTTGCTGTGGGGGTTCAGCGGGGTCGTCTCTGGTTACTCACGGGCTCGCAGTCGCCGGGGAGTCCTCCCAGAGATGTTGGTTTTCTTTAGGTCGAGCCGGGGGCGTCGGGTGCAGAGGGTGAAGTCTCACGCTTCCGGCAGGAAACGTGAAGTCTTTGGAAGTTGCTTCTTTGTTGCCAAGAAGTAGCTAGTTTTGAGCAGGGCCGCTGTTCACAGGAGTTTCTTGGTCCTTGGGTGCAGGGCAGTCCCCTGAGGCTTCAGAGGTCGCTGGTCCCTGTTGGGTGCGTCACTATTGCAGTTTTCTTCGAAGTTGGGAGACGGGCCGGTAGGGCTGGGCCAAGGCAGTTGTCGTCTCCATCTTCGCTGCAGGGCTTCAGGTCAGCAGTCCTTCTTCTTTGTTAAGGTTGCAGGAATCTAGTTTCCTAGGTTCTGGGGTGCCCCTAAATACTAGACTTAGGGGTGTGTTTAGGCCTGGGAGGGCAGTAGCCAATGTCCTGGAGGGTGGCTACACCCTCTTTGTGCCTCCTCCCTGTGGGGAGGGGGGCACATCCCTAATCCTATTGGGGGAATTCTCCACTCTCAAGATGGAGGATTTAAAAAAGCAGGAGTCACCTCAGCTCAGGACACCTTAGGAGCTCTCCTGACTGGTGGGTGGCTCCTCCTTGTTTTTCTAATTATCTCCTCCAGCCTGGCCGCCAAAAGTGGGGGCAGTGGCAAGAGGGGCGGGCATCTCCACTAGCTGGGATGCCCTGTGGTGCTGTAACAAAAGGGATGAGCCTTTGAGACTTACCACCAGGTGTTACAGTTCCTGCAGGGGGAGGTTAGCAGCACCTCCACCCAGTACAGGCTTTGTTCCTGGCCACAGAGTGACAAAGGCACTCTCCCCATGTGGCCAGCAGCATGTCTGGTGTGTGGCAGGCTGGCAGAAACTAGTCAGCCTACACTGGAAGTCGGGTTGGTATTCAGGGGGCACCTCTAAGGTGTCCTCTGGGTGTATGTTACAATAAATTGCACACTGGCATCAGTGTGCATTTATTGTGCTGAGAAGTTTGATACCAAACTTCCCAGTTTTCAGTATAGCTGTTATGGAACTATGGAGTTCGTGTCTGACAAACTCCCAGACCATATACTCTTATGGCTACCCTGCACTTACAGTGTCTAAGGATTTGCTTAGACACTATAGGGGCAAAGTGCTCATGCACATATGCCCTCACCTGTGGTATAGTGCACCCTTCCTTAGGGCTGTAAGGACTGCTAGAGGGGTTACTTACCTATGTCACAGGCAGTGTGAGGTTGGCATGGCACTCTGAGGGGAGTGCCATGTTGACTTAGTCATTTTCTCCTCACCAGCACACACAAGCTGTGAGGCAGCGTGCATGTGCTCAGTGAGGGGTCCCCAGGGTGGCATAAGACATACTGCAGCCCTTAGAGACCTTCCCTGGCATCAGGGCCCTTGGTACCAGAGGTACCAGTTACAAGGGACTTACCTGAGTGCCAGAGCTGTGCCAATTGTGGAAGCAAAGATACAGTTTAGGGAAAGAACACTGGTGCCTGGGCCTGGTTAGCAGGGTCTTTCAAATCATAACTTAGCATCAGCAAAGGCAAAAAGTCAGGGGGTAACCATGCCAAGAAGGCATTTCCTTACAATGGTGAAACTAGCCTCCCTTTTAGCCATTGTCTGCTGTTCTCTGGAAAAACTAAATGTAGTGAAGAATTCACTCCCGTTAATATACTTCCATGGAATGAGGCCGTTTTTCAGTGTCTGTAAAGTCCAACCCAGCTGCATGATGGAACGTAGCTGTGTTTGCCCATGATATAACCGGGACAAATCTGTCTGAGTGATATCAATAGCAGACAACACTATATTGGATAGTGAATAAATCCTGTTAGACAGTGTATTCATGCTGTTGTAGACAACTGCTAATGCCTTTTCTAAATTTTCTTTATCCAATTGCCTTAAACGTGCAGCAGCCTCAATCTGGGAAAGTTTCCAAATTTCATTGTACATAGCATATAAAAACCTTTTTTCTAGGACCCAGCAAAAAATCCTGCAAATCTACATCTTCAGAAAGAATGTTCAGGTGTTTAACTGCGGCTATCGTGTTGGTCTGTACCCATTGCTGGCACAGCTTACCCACACTGTATGTCGTAACTATACCTGTATGTTGACCCAATACAAAGTGAGGGCTGGCCTGTTAATTGAAAAAACCCCTGTAGAGTTCAAAAAACGCGCTTGACACTCATTAGTGTCAGTGGGCCATATTAACCACCCGCCGGGACTGGAAAGTGAAGAATTATAGATACCAGCCTTAACCATTGCATCTAGCCTGTCCTCTGTGATGGTAAGGACGTATTGCCAACTTTTAAACCTTGCCGGAGTGGGGATACTGGGCGTATTTAAGTCTTTAATTTTCACTAACCCCAGACAGGATGTCTGCTCAATAGTGTCATTTAAGAAAATCATTTGCACAGGAATCAGGCATGCTCGAAATAAAGCCTCCCTACCCTGTATCTGCCAATCTTGTGTTCCCCATACACTTTTCAAATCAATAGTGCTCTTCCAGTATTCGTAACCTTCAACTGCGAGCCGGGAAACAAAGGGATCTGAATAAATCATTTTGGTATCAGTTAGCAAAATGTTCCTAATTTGTGCCGGAGGTATTTTGCGCCTTGCCCAGAAAAGTATGTAAACTTATCACTATAGTATTTTGGGCTCCCCACCAGAGGTGTAGAACAGTGTTCCCACTGAGAGTAGTTTAATACTGGCCTGTATCTGGTGGCACGGTGTAGGTAGTAATGTCCCCAATTGTTATAGCAGAACATTTCCCCATAATTCATTGTATGTTCATATACATCATCAATTTCAAAAGCGGAATAGTCCTTCATTTCAGTTAGCATGGAATCAACTGTTTGGATATCCCAATCATCAGAGACAATATCAGGTGTAATTACATCAGTCATTTAAATTTTGAACACGTATGGTATTTGAATAATTTCTGTAGGCCCGTATATATCGAATGGAACTTTGTCCCACACAATCCCATCAGAAATCGGTATTGCTGTAACATTTACGGGGGACAAGTCTCTTCGGACCTTATGTGAAGAATGATATGGAGTTAAAACTTCATCCGCAGGCTCCACAGAGGAGCGATCAGGAATATAGTGACCATTTATAAGCAAAAAGAAAACAGTCACAAAGCCAACCCATAAAAATAATGCAAAAAAATGTCAAACAGAACCATAAATAGTTCCATGGGTATTTCAAATAGGTCTTTTTAAGCCATTGATACAGCTGACTTATTTTTGAAACATTGTCAACCACAGTAGTGGATGAATCTGAAGAAAAATCTATGTCAATAAAATAGCCAGAGGCAGTCTCTTCGAACAAGGGAGCCGGTGCACCATCTGTACTTTGGTCCACTTCACGTGGGGGCTCTTGGTAGACAGTGTCAGCTAGATCTTGAACCGGGGTGGTCACTGAAGAAGTGACAGGAACTAGCAAGAGTTCATTTTCCGCCCTCCCCATGGTCAAGGAGGTGTTTGTAACAGCATTTGACATTGGTGCGTAGTGTATAGTAGTGCTGTTCACCCTACTATGTAGGCGAATTTCCTGTTGGGTAGTGAGAGGGGATCAGGAACCACCCAAGGGACCTCTTGGTCTACTGTGAAGGATCGGCCACATGGTGTAATTTGATGTCATCAATGGAGACAAATCGTTTTGTTTTCGAACCAGACAGCAGTGGTAAGATGACAGTCCTGAAGGATCGAACAAACTCCTTCACTGCGATCGTCTCAAGAACCAGATCCCCGACTTTAGGAATCCAGCCAGTCGACGTTTTCGGTAAATCCCTTATTCCTAAATTGGCAGCACTTGCAGATGATTTATCATCACGAAATTGCTGTAGCACCTGTAAAACAGTGAGACGTTCATTTATGTCAAATGGTGTTTCTGCTGCCACCATACCAGGGGCATCAAGATCAGGGACATACATAGGTATCCCAAAGAGAACCTCTTGAGTGCGTCCCCCCAAGCACCGTCTTGGCAGATTATTCAGTGCTCTCCGGACCCCATACAAATCAAATCATAAACATTTATAAAGCGCGCTACTCACCCGTGCGGGTCTCAAGGCGCTAGGGGGAAGGGGTTACTGCTGCTCGAAAAGCCAGGTCTTGAGTAGTCTCCGGAATGCGGAGTGGTCCTGGGTGGTCCTGAGGATGGTGGGGAGGGAGTTCCAAGTCTTGGCCGCCAGGTAGGAGAAGGACCTCCCACCCGCCGTGGAGCAGCGGATGCGAGGGACAGCGGCGAGAGAGAGGCTGGTGGAGCGAAGAAGACGGGTGGGAGTGTAGAAGCTGAGGCGGCGGTTGAGGTATTCGGGTCCCTTGTTGTGGAGGGCTTTGTGTGCGTGGGTGAGGAGTCGGAAGGTGATCCTTTTGCTGACGGGAAGCCAGTGCAGGTGTCTCAAGTGGGCGGAGATGTGGCTGTTGCGGGGTATGTTGAGGATGAGGCGGGCGGAGGCGTTTTGAATTCGTTGCAGACGTTTCTGGAGTTTAGCGGTGGTTCCGGCGTATAGGGTGTTGCCGTAGTCCAGGCGGCTCGTGACGAGGGCGTGGGTCACGGTCTTTCTGGTGTCGGCGGGGATCCAACGGAAGATCTTTCGGAGCATGCGGAGGGTGAGGAAGCAGGAGGATGATACGGCGTTGACTTGTTTGGTCATGGTGAGAAGTGGGTCCAGGATGAAACCGAGGTTGCGTGCGTGGTCTGAGGGGGTCGGTGCGGTGCCAAGGGCCGTGGGCCACCAGGAGTCGTCCCAGGCGGTCGGGGTGTTTCCGAGGATGAGGACTTCCGTTTTGTCTGAGTTCAGTTTCAGACGGCTGAGTTTCATCCAGTCTGCGACGTCTTTCATTCCATCTTGCAGGTTGGTCTTGGCGCTGGTGGGGTCCTTGGTGAGGGAAAGTATCAGCTGAGTGTCGTCGGCGTAGGAGGTGATGATGATGCTGTGTTTGCGTACGATGTCGGCGAGGGGGCTCATGTAGACATTGAAGAGAGTCGGGCTAAGCGAGGAGCCTTTGTGGGACGCCGCAGATGATCTCGGTGGGGTCTGAGCGGAAAGGTGGGAGTTAGACTCTTTGGGAGCGGTTGGAGAGGAAGGAGGTGATCCAGTCTAGGGCCTGTCCTTGGATCCCGGTGGAGCGGAGGCGGGTTATTAGGGTGCGGTGGCAGACGGTGTCGAAGGCAGCCGAGAGGTCGAGGAGGATGAGGGCGACTGTTTCTCCGTTGTCCATCAGGGTTCTGATGTCATCTGTGACTGAGATGAGGGCGGTTTCTGTGCTGTGGTTGGCTCGGAATCCGGACTGAGAGGGGTCGAGAAGGTTGTTGTCTTCAAGGAAGTTGGTAAGCTGCTTGTTGACGGTCTTCTCTATGACTTTGGCAGGGAAGGGGAGGAGCGAGATGGGGCGGAAGTTCTTCAGGTCGCTTGGGTCCGCAGTAGGTTTCTTCAGTAGGGCGTTGACTTCAGCGTGTTTCCAGCTCTCGGGGAAGGTAGCAGATGAAAAGGAGCTGTTGATGATGGTCTGGAGGTGCGGGGCGATGATGTCGTCGGCTTTGTTGAAGATGAAGTGTGGGTAGGGGTCCGAGGGGGCACCGGAGTGGATGGAGTTCATGGTGGCTTTGGTCTCTTCCGTGTTGATGTGGGTCCAGGCGTTGAGGGTGATGGCTGGGGTTGTGGGTTCTGTGGTGGTCGGCTGGGTCTGGTGTCCGAAGCTGTCGTGTAGGTCGGTGATCTTACGATGGAAGAAGGTGGCGAGGGAGTTGCAAAGGTCTTGTGAGGGCGTGATGGCGTTGGAGAGCTCTTTGACGATGTTGAAGAGTTCTCTGCTGTTGTGGCTGTTTTTGTCCAATCTGTCTGTGAAGAAATTTCTTTTGGCGGCACGGATCAGTTGGTGGTGTTCGCGGGTAGCGTTCTTGAGGGCAGTCATGTTATCTGCGGTGTGGTCCTTACGCCAGGCTTTCTCGAGAGTGCGGCAGTTTTTTTTTGATTCCTTAAGGGTGTCAGTGAACCAGAGAGGTTTTTTGGTGTTGGTCTGTCTTGGGAGGCGTCTGAGGGGAGCGAGGTTGTCTGCGCAGTTGGTGATCCAATTCGTGAGGCTGAGGGCTGCGTCGTTGGGGTCGGAGGAGAAGGTGGGTTGGTTGTCGATGAGGGTGGAGAGAAGCTGTTCTTCTGGGATTTTATTCCACTGTCGACGTGGGATGGGTTGTGTGCGGAGGTGGCGAGTCTCGCGTCGGAAGGTGAAGTGGACACATCTGTGGTCGGTCCAGTGTAAAGCGGAGGAGTGGCTGAAGGATACGTGGTTGCTGGCGGAGAAGATGGGGTCGAGTGTGTGTCCGGCGATGTGGGTGGGGGTGTTCACCAGTTGCTTGAGACGAGGTTGTCGAGCAGGGCGGTGGTGTTGGGGTCGTTGTTCTGTTCCAGATGGAAGTTGAGGTCGCAGAGGAGGATGTAGTCCGGCGAGGCAAGGGCGTGCGGGGAGATGAAATCGGTGATAGAGTCGCTGAAGAGGGCACGCGGTCCAGGGGGTCGGTAGATGAGAGTTCCTCTGAGGGTGGTCCTGGGGTCTGTGTGGATCTGGAAGTGCAGGTGTTCGGCGGCGAGGGGGGTGTCTTCGGTGGAGGTGGTGACGTTGATGGAGTCCTTGAAGACGATGGCGATTCCTCCTCCTACTTGGTTGGTGCGGTCTTTCCTGGAAATCTTGTAGCCTTCGGGATTGGCTATGGCGATGTCGGGGGCCAAGGAGGTGTTCATCCAGGTCTCAGTGATGAAGGCGACGTCTGGTGCGTAACCAACTGGATACAGGTGATGTAACCACCTGCAGCCTGAACCTAATACTCGAGCTGTCAAGGACTGCTTTAGATCACGATTCCGCCTCTCCACGACCGAATTTCCCTCAGGTTGGTATGGTGAGGAGTAATGGAGTTCAACACCTATCGTCCCCATGGTGTCCCTGAATGCCTTAGAGGCAAATGCAGGGTCCTGGTCAGAATGGAATGCTGCAACCGCATATGTACCGATAAAGATCAGCAAGTATTTTATAACAGTCCGGGCGTCAGCTGACCACTGTGGCCATACCCACAGCAATCTAGAACAAGAATCTACAGCGACTAAAATGTATTTGTATGCACCATCAGGCTGTAAGGGACCACAATGGTACAGGTACATACACTGTAGTGGCCTGTTGGACACAAAGAGGGATGTCTGCGGTGGGTGTTTGATATTAGAGCCCTTGATCTGCTGGCAAATATCACAGCAAAGGTCATACTTTTTTGTTCGTCTGAGTAGACAAGGCCACCAGAAGCGTTTCTGTAGGAGTGTTAATGTGGCCGATATACCAGCATGTGCAGAAGTGAAACCCTCATGCAATGCTTTAATTAGGTCTAATCTCTGGTCTTCATTGGGGGATTACTCGATCTCCAACCCCAGGATTTGCTGTGTAAGCAACATTCTGCGCACTGATATGGCAAGTATAGTTTGTAGGGTATCCTTTCGGAAGGGGCTTTCCTGCAGCCGAAGCTTTAACGGCAGTCAATATTTCATTCACCAATCTCGTCTGAGAACGAGTCACTGCAGCCACAGAAGCCGTAGCTACTGCTGCTTTGGCCGCTTCATCAGCCAATGTATTACCAGTAACGTGTACTCCTACACGTTGGTGTCCCAATGTATGTACTACATGGACACACAGCAGCTTATCCTTAAGATCAGCCACCCTCCCCCACAATATTTTGTGTTTAATAGTGTTCCCTTTAGAATCTCTAAACCCATTCAGTTTCCAATGATTGAGATAGTCTTTGTATGACTGGACGCAGTAATAAGTGTCACAGACTATTAAAGTCCGGCATCCTGGCTCAGCATGTTCGAGCGCTAGAATAAGAGCTTTAAGCTCAGCCAACTGGGCTGTGCAGTCCCCTAAGGTCTGCGTGTAGGTATTGTAAGGGTGGAAGACTCCATCTTCCATCACTCCGCTCACGGCTGCGCAAGCTGCCGAATATTGGTTTAGTACCTACAGCCGGTTGTGCTGAACCATCAGTGTATATGACAGTATGGTATCTGTTTAGTGGCAAGATATTTAGAGGAGCAGGGTACTCTTGTTCATACTGGAGAAACTCTTGTGTCTGAAGTTTTGGATCGAATATATAATCGACATCAGTGGCGGTCAGAGACGTTGCCCATTGAATCCAACGGGTATGTAATGCTTTAGCGTTAGGTACGCTTCCTTTGGTGACAGCCTCTAAAGCCGGCACCAGGGAAACAACAATAATACGTTTCCCCTGGGCAAGTGGCCTCTCTTTTATGACGCCCATCTGAACTGTCGTCAGAATCTTTTCTGTAGGTGCAAAACGCTGTTCAGCATTGGAGTATAAATGTGATTTATACGCTATGGGTACTGTGTCATCCTCATTGAAGGTGACATAAGTAAATCCAATGGCACCAGCAATTATTCTGATGACCAAATTTGTTTTATTGTCACGCGTGTGCAAGTGTTTACTTCTAGCATGTCCTGTTGCATTTCCCTAAGGATACGTGTGTGTTCAATTGTCCAGTGTCTGCTAGAAAAATTGGGCTGAACTAAGTCATAAAGTGGCTTGATACGTTGTGCATAATCTGGAATGTATGTTCTGCCTAAATTAAAGAAACCTAGTAATGACTGTAGTTTCTTAAGTGTGTTAGGAGGGTGCAGTTGAGCACATTTTTCGAGAAAGTGGAGGCCAGGCTCTTTCACTCGTTTGATAGCTCATATCCCAGGAATAATACACTGAGAAAGGCGATCTTGCTTTTCTTAAAATTTAATTTGTAACCGAGTTCTGCAAATCCCAGAATGATCCGATCGACCCTTGTAAGATGAATGTCAAGGACGTCGTCAGTGAGATATGTCATCCACGTAGGATAACGCCTCGGAATCAATATCATGTAATATTGATGTTACACTTGCTGAAAATAGCCCCGGGCTATTTTTATAGCCTTAAGGTAAACAACAAAAGCGTTTCTGAGAGCCAAATGAGAATGCACTCAGGTCCTGACTTTCATGTGCTAAATTCTGGCAGAAGAATCCATTAGATATGTCTAATGTTGTTTTATTTTTTTTACGCACTATATTGTTTATTAGTGCTGTGTGAATTTTGTACAGCATATGTGCATGTATGACTATTTAAATGTCTATAATCAATAACTATACTATATGAATGGTCCAGCTTTATAACGGGGAATAACGGATTATTCATTGCAGATGTACAGGGCTCAATCACTCCCTGGTACTCAAGTTGGGCGAGGATCTCCCACACCAGAGCTTTTGCTTCATGTTTAACAGGATATTGTGGCTGCGGTTGGTGTGTAGACCTAACGGGAATAACATGATAAGGAGATTCCTTGTCCCAACCTACATGATTGCGATAGAACACAGGTGTCTGTGCTAAAGCCCATTCAGAAGCATAGGCTTCTTTGTCTGCTTCCGGAACAAGA
Organism: Pleurodeles waltl; assembly: GCF_031143425.1. Classification (NCBI taxonomy): domain Eukaryota; kingdom Metazoa; phylum Chordata; class Amphibia; order Caudata; family Salamandridae; genus Pleurodeles; species Pleurodeles waltl. The sequence continues at coordinate 156,324,998 of NC_090440.1, read as the reverse complement.
TCGGAGAAAGAAGGCAAAATGACATCTTCCCCATGTGGGAGCTAGCGGACGTGTTCAGGTGGCCAGTCTCTTTGGGCCAATAGAATATCACTAGTAAGTTCATCCCAAAATATCACATTAATAGTGCGTTCCACGTCTTCCTCTATCTGAATCTTTAAATCATAAACCCTATCGGGGGGAAGAACGCGACCGTCCGTTGTTTCAACTGCGATGAAATCACTAATTTCTGTCGCATCCAGATGATCTTTCAGACTCTGGCGACATATACCTCTGCCGCGCTGTCTAACAGAGTCACTGCCCACGTCTTGTTCCTCAACAGTGTTCTCAAGTATACTGGCATTTTTAGCTGTCAACGCTGCCACCTTCTTTTTAAACTGTGGCTTTTGCTGAGTAGTCTTTTCTTCTTTTTTAATGGTAGACTGCGGCGAGTCTCTTTTATTTCATGTATTCAGGACGTCGATCTTGACGGCCCCCTCTCTCGCTACGTCTATCCGGTGCGTCGTGAAAGGAACGAGAGGGACGTGAATCAGTATATCTGTCTGGAGTTTTAATTTTCTCCCTATTTCTGAGATTATATCTCCTTTCGGAGTTCTCGGGGTGTGGAGAATCAACTCTCTTATTTCTTCTTTCTTTTAAATCTTTGTTTGTCCCAGTGCTTCTTAGAGCCCTCTTGTGCCTGCTTTATACCGTCCTTATGGGCGGTACCTTGAACTCCAATTTTTTGGGGTTTGGCTCCCAAACTATCCCGTCCTATACTAGTATAGGTATCGGAAATAATTTTCGGTAGCTGTCTCTCTTGTTCCCGGTGTGGAGTTTCCCAGAGACACTGGCGAATTGCCAGTGCTACCGCTTCCCCTTTAATATTACTGAGTATTATTGAGAATACTGCGTCAAAGTTACGCATTAATTTCATCCCCAAATCCAGGACTGGTGCAGCCCCATGCTCATTTTGTATTTGTTTTAACACTTCCGGTAAATTGGCAAGTATCGGGGTAACATGTGGTAGTATATATGGTAGCGAGGACTGTACCCCATGAGGCACAGTCATCCACCGAGGGAACCATCCCAAAGGGCAAGCACATAGTGAGCAGTCTATGTTTTTCCTGTGGTCCCGTATGGGGAAACACAGCTTCCAGCCGATTACTTTTCTGAGCAATCCATAACGGTATTTTTTCTCGTTCCACGGGTACTTTACCCATAATAGTATGCACGGTTTGTGGATTAATCCCAGTAGCGCTGGTGTTGTGTTCAATGTTTGCATTACGAACTAAACTAATTGTCTATATAATGTCACTAATTCATTATGTAAATCTCACAGATCAGCTATTGGCATATTTTGTATGCCTGGGTGAGGTGTGTAGGTGGCAAACATAGGCCATGTTGGTCCGTCATTACTTAATGGACCTAACCTCACTCTTTGTAGTACATGTGGTAGGGTGCCTTTGAACCAGTTCTGATGCTCTTGGTATGTGAGCAATATTTCATGATACTGGTATGCTCAGTACCGTAAAGGCACGTTCGCAATTTCATATGTGTGGAATGTATGTGTTCTTTGGTCTACCTCAGGAAAGGTGACCCAACAGTAAAATGTTTCTGTTTGGTATGCTTCATGAGCATCCCCGCCCTCTTCTGTAAGGTCATGCATTAATAAATGTTGTGTTAGTGCTTGTCTAGCATTTTCAGGAATATCTATGGCAGCAGCCATTTCGTTTAGAGAAACGGAACACCAAAATGGGGAGTATAAGTCATTTTATGAGTTCGAGCTCGAACAACCTACAGCTTAATCAGGTGTTACCTTTTCGGCTGAGGAGGATTTTCCCAAAGACCACGGACGTCTCTGTATAATGGTACTTAGGGTACCTGTTGTCTGTGAGACAGTGATAGTCGGGGTATCTGTAAATTAGTGCCTAAACACCATCGTTGGTGGCGCCATGTTGTAGTTTGGACTCTTGCTCTGGGCAAGACTGCTGGTTAAAGGATGACAGTACTTTTGCTTGTAAGCGACTACACCTTTCCTACAACAAGTCTCAACTGTTGTCCCAACCTTACCAGCTCAATAGCTGCACCTATCCAGAAACACAATAGTAAATGGTGATTTGTGGCAGCCTTTACGCATGGACTCGAGAATAAGACATCTCAGTGAGTTTCGTGGTTAAACAGAGATTACCCCTTTCTCACAGATATATCATGTCTCATACAAACACAGGCAGTAACAAAGATGCTGTAGAGTTTCAATAGTTTTTATTTAACATAACTGTAATTTGTGATAAGTTGCATGGACTGCAATGATTAGGATAATGAATAATGCAAGGAACAGAATTGTGAAGACGAGAGTCATTATTACAAAGACCCCCGCCATCTTGCAATGTATGGAAAAGACATACGAGATGTAATATGCCCTAATCCCCTAATGTGTGAGGCCTAACCTCCTACCTAAAGGAGAGCTGGGTTTGCTAAACCTAATCTGCCAAAGCCCCCAACCCTCATTACCTTGGAATGAGGTCTCTATCTCAGACTCCGCAGGGACACTAAGACTGGGTCAGCGTCAAGACGACTGCAGCATCGATATCAGCGATGGTGGCGATGCCATCTGGTCGGAATCCCTCTGATTATCTGTCTAAAGTGCAATGTATTTATACAGATCTACAAGGACCCCTGACGTATGTGTGTTCCTAAAAAACAGATAACAGACATGCTTGGGACGGCAATTAATATAAACAATCCCTCGAAAGTATAGAGAGGGAAAATCCCTAAGTGTGAACACCTACTGTTTGTTTGTCTTTGTTGCTTGATCTTGACGCCTTAGCACGGTGATACTGATAATGTAACTCATAACAAATGGCCTAACTATAAACAAGGCAGCCATCTTAGAAGAATTAAATGGGCTAAGACAAAGCAAGCTAAGTAGGTTAAAAGTCACTACGTGACGGGGGCACGAGTCTGCAAGCCAGAGGCTAAGCTAACTCCTGTTATCCCATTAAAAACAAACTAGGATTCACTACACCTGTTGGGTGAGTGAAAGAATAAACAAAATGACATTAGATAGAAAAGAAGAAAGAGGATCAATAGACCTCTATGTACAATATGAAACAAAACGTTTCCACCGGCAGGCGTAAATCAACTTAGTAGAGGGACGCCTGGCTGCCAGAATGACATCATAGACTTCGGGAGGGAGGTCATAAACCATCAACTGTCGCCGTTCAACCTCCATGCATGAAGCTGCAAAGTTGACAGGTTCGGGTGGAGAACCTTCCCCTGCTGCTGCGATAGACGATCCTCCAGAAGAGGCAACCTGATTGGAGGACTGATGCTCATCTTAAGAAGCTCTGGATACCAGACTCTCTGTGCCCAATCCGGAGCTACTAGGATTACTTGGGCCCGGTCGTTCTTGATTTTCTTGATAACTCGGGGCAGAAGTGGTATGGGCGGAAAGGCGTACAGGATGCCTGAACTCCACTTGCGATGAAAAGCGTTGCCTAGCGATAGCCCCCTTGGAAACTCCAACACACAAAACTGCTGACATTGCGTGTTCTCTACAGAGGCCAACAGATCTAACCAAGGCTCTCTCCACTGCTGAAAGAGTCCTTGTGCCACCTCTGGACGTAGATCCCATTCGTGATCCGCTAAACATCTTCAGCTGAGTTAGTCCGTCCTGGCGTTCAGAGAACCTGCCAGGTGTTGCACCACCAGGGATATGCCCTGCTGTTCCAGCCATGTCCAGAGACACAGAGTCTCTTGACAAAGGGTCCACGACCCCACACCGCCCTACTTGTTGCAGTACCACATTCAGTAGTGTTGTCCGTCAACACCTGCACTACCTTCCCTTTCACAACAGGAAGAAATGCTTTTAATGCTAGACAGATCGCCCAAAGCTCCAACAAGTTGATATGGAGGCCAGATTGCACCGGAGACCAGCGACCTCTGATCTCCACCTCTCCCAGATGGCCGTCCCATCCAAGAAGGGACGCATCTGTCACAACTGTGAGAATTGGTTGGGGAAGGGAGAGGAGTCTGCCTTTGACCCAGTGGCAGTTCACTAATCACCACTGCAGATCCTTTGTAGTTCGCTCCGAGATTTGAACCACATCTGTAGGATTCCCCTGATGCTGTGCCCATTGGAACTTCAGGTCCCACTGCAGAGCCCTCATATGCCATCCGGCATGCTTGACCAATAGGATGCAGGAAGCCATGAGTCCCAACAGCCTCAGAGTCTGTATCACCGAAATCCAGGGTAGAGGCCGAAACATCGGTATCATAATCTGAATATCCTGGACTCGACGCTCGGGAGGATAGGCCTGATACTGCACAGTGTCCAGAACAGCTCTGATAAAAGGAGAGGGAGTCAGGTGTGACTTTTGCACATTTATAGTGAAACCCAGCGAATGCAGGAGGTCCGCCGTCGTCTGGAGATGGGTGACAAGAGCCTGGGGCGTCGGAGCCTTCAACAGCCAATCGTCTAGGTAGGGGAAGACTGAAATCCCTAACCTGCGCAGATGGGCTGCCACCACCGCCATCACCTTTGTGAATACCAGAGGGGCACTGGTGAGACCGAAAGGGAGCACAGTAAACTTAAAGTGCTTGTGGCCCACCTTGAACCGCAAGTAACGCCTGTGGGCGGGCAAGATGGGAATATGAAAATACACATCCTGCAAGTCCAATGCTACTATCCAGTCTCCTTGGTCTAGGGCAGACAAGACCTGAGCAAGAGGGAGCATCTTGAATTTCTCCTTCCTGAGGAAGAGTTTGACGTCCCTTAAATCCAGGCTAGGACGAAGGCCCTTGTTCTTTTTAGTATGGACAAGGTTTTGCAGAATCACACTAGGAGGGCTTGGGCGCAGTGGAGGGGGGCTATGTGGTGGTCTCACATTGGCCAGACCCTCTGGGTCTAATGGTACACAACCATGTCCACTCCTGGGATGTTGTGAAGCCGGAGGATGGTGGCTGAATTGTGGCTGGTGTGGTACCGCGCCCCTTCCGAAGCCTCGAAAGGGACGGAAGACAGACTGCTGTCGAGCTGGGGCTGAGAGACCAAGGATTTGGCCGTAGCTCGAGAATCCTTGAACCTCTCAAGCGCAGAGTCTGCCTTCTCACCAAAAAGGTGAGAGCCATCAAAGGGCATTGTCCATCAAACTCAACTGGACATCCCCTGAAAAGCCAGTCGAATGTAGCCAGGCGTGATGACGTAGGGCCACTGTCAGCGCAATCGCTCTACCCAGCGAGTAGTCAAGTCCAATCCACACCTGATTGTAAACTTGGCTGCATCTCTCCCATCCTTGACAGCCCGGGTGAGTGTGTCCCATACGCCCTCCGGGACCTGGGGCGGCACCTATGCCACCGTATCCTATAAAGTATGGGAAAAACGTCCCAATAGGCAAGAGGTGTTTACTGAACTCTTGGATTGCCTATCCGGGGGAACGGAAGGGAAAGCACCACGGGAAGTGGAGGCTTGGACAACCAAGCTCTCCGGGGTGGGGTGTTGGGAAAGGAAACTAGGGTCGTTTGGAGCAGGTCTATGGCAGCGGCCGACTGTCCTATTCACAGGAGCGCCTGTGCTGGGTTTGGACCATGTTCCCAGAAGGACATCCGTTAAGCCTCATTGAAAGGCTCTGATGTAGTTACCCCTGGGTGAAGCACCTCTGTCAGGAGATTTGTCTTGACTGGCACCGTGGGCAGGTCTAGGTCCAAGACCTCAGCTGCCCTACGCACCACCATAGCATAAGAAGCTCCCTCCTCAGTAGCCACATTAGGAGGAGAGAGCATGCCAATATCTGGAGACTTGTCCAGTCGACTGGCTTCCCCTAGATCCTCATACCAGTCCTGATCTTGCTCCAAATCACACTTCAAAGGGTCCTCAGACTCCTCCCACTCCTCTCCTGTGCCTGGCTGTTCAAAATAAGGCTCAGGCAATGATCTGGGCCTAATGGGTGCTGTAGGAGTCGGAGTCGTGCGACGTCGTTCCGGCTCATTCGCAATGAGGATGGGGATACCACCAGTGGGCGCCGGTGGTGGAGGAGGCATTGAAGTCTGACCCAGCGTCAGAGGTCGACTGTGAGGGACCGGCACCGGTCTGGATCTGTTATCGGATCCTGGGGTCCCCAACGGTGCATAGGCCGAAGTCGCTGACGTCGAACCCGATGGGGCCCCTGCTGAGCCCGAAGACCCACCTGAGGATGCAGCCTGCTCACAATCAAGGCGCATAGCCTCGTAAAATTCCTTTAGTTGAGCGGGGGTCGCTCCGGTCCCCGGAAAAGGGGGAAGAAGTGGAGTCAGCCATGGTGACGGCTCCGCAGAACAGCGCACGGAACGTCGACGTTCCCTGGACGCCTCGTTGGCCGATGGGCATGGCGAAGTCGAAGTCCGCTTGGACTTCTTGTGCCTCTTACCTGAATGATCGGATGACCTAGAATGCGAGGAAGAGGACTTGGAGCTCCGGGAGCAGTGCCGCGACCTCCTCCTACTGCAGGACTGTGACCCCCTCGGAGTCATGCCGACCGAAGACACCTGTCAGGCCGCTAGAAGTTTGAGCGATCTCTCCCTCAAGGACTTCGGAGCCATGGCCCGACAGTCGGAACAGGAAGGAGAGTCTTGATCCTTCTCCAAACACCAGAGACACACTTTGTGTGGGTCCGTAACCAACATGGTGCGATGACATGCACCACACGGTTTGAATCCAGTCTTTCTAGAAGACATGGTCAAACAATCAAGCTGAAAAAGCTCGACAACCGTCGAAGAAAAAGGGTAGCTCTTTCCACATCTGCGCTTAACCGGCGCAGAAGGAAAAGAACTGATGTACGTGCGCCGAGGTACTGCCCAGCAGAAAAATTCCAGATTCGAAGCTGACGGCAGGAAATTCTAAGGTAAGGAATCTGCAGCTAGAAGTCTCTATCAGATTTAGCAGTTTCTATAGCCTTGGCAATGGCAATTCTGCAAAGTGCATTGGGATGGATAGACTCTTCCCCTTCATTGTCATTATTGGTATTCTCTCTATGTCCTTAAGGAGAGAGCGAACTGGTTTCTAGAAAAAAATCAATGTGTAATTGGGTAGATTTATATTAAATATCTTTGTGAAACAGACTGCCGCTAGGTGCTGGCAATCCTGGAAAGTGGCATTCCATGCTGTGTACTGTGAAATACAGATATTGAAAAGCAGTAATTGAAAACCTTTTTGGAATAAGGGGACATACATGATCCATCTCAAGTCAAGTCTTTTTCAAGCCCTCCCACTGCAACACAGCCTTCTGCCCTCAAGTCCCTAACCGGTACAGCCATTAAAATGCAAGGAAGTATCCAGGGGCATTTCAACCAAGGACCTATAATCCAAATGTAGTACCTTAAGGATGATTCTACCTAGTTTTAGCAGTCACAAAAGTCTGTTTATGGCCTTAGACATATCATTAAAATTCGTAAGACCAATAATTGTGTTCACTTCTATGTTCTGCACTGTTTAAAATTTGGGGTTTGTCGATAGTTAAAAAGTAATTCAAGAATTGGAAATTAATATGTTCTTTCTGTGGGTGTTTTAAAACTAACAACTTCTGTAGACCTTCCTCTCTTTTCCATACATCACAAGCACTTTAAAGAAAGGAGTGAGACAACTTTGGTAGTATGCACTGCAATAATCAGCACCTTTGTGCTACCAAATCTTTTTGTGCTCCTAATTGTGAGAAAAAGACTTAACTTGGAAAAGTTCTGTGTGCCAGGGTACTCTTCTGGTACCAAAGTGTCAAGACAGACACTTTATTCTTTCTGATTCTGAGACGTTCCATGAGAATCATGGAAGATCTGAGTCTTAGATGATGTCATCCCTTCCCCAAAAAAGTGCAAACACTGATGATGAACAATTGGTTATGCCTTAAATGGCATTATATTCTAGATCCTACTCTTTGGGTGTGAGGAACCAGATATTGTGACCACTTTTTGTCTCCCAACCCTTGGCCATCCATCTAACTGTCAGAAATATGGGAGCTAGCTTTAAAAAGAATCTCCTTCCCCACTCAAGTCAAAGTTGTTATCAAAAGTGTTTTAGTTAATCTCCATTGAATTCTACCACAACTGCAAAGTTGAGAGGTTTTCCATCACCATATGTGTTGCCTGCTCTTTTATCACCTATAGCAACTGAGTTCTCATCAGCTGCTTGATTCATCTGTAGCCTACTGCCAACTCTAAAATCTCTCCACTGGTGCTAGTTAAATAAAGGTCAAACCCTTTTTGTGGTTCACAAAGGCTTTCATGGCTCATCGCCAGTCTACTTAACCAACCTTTTTTTCTGCACTGCCCGATCTGATGCCTGAGGTTAGTCTCCCAAAGCTGTATCTAAAAAATTATGCCCAAGCTTAAACGGTTTGGGGAAAGATCACTACAGCAACACGGCCATACACTCTAGAACTCTCTCCCAGCCACATCGCTACCAGGAAAATAAATTACGATCCTTTCACCAAACACTTGAAAACCCACCACTGCACACAACAGTTTGCTGCTTAATACCATTCATTAAATGTGTTTCACAGTGGCATGCTTGTGCACACTACAGCTTCCTCTGGTCACATAAATGCAGTAAAAAAGCAATAAAAAAAATATAATCTACAGTTTGCTCACTAGTTCGCACCAGAACTAGAGTCTCCTCTAAAGATGGAACAGGCATTTTTTCCAAGGCCTTGAAGGCCTCTAACCTTAAAATCCAAGTTCTAAAACCTTAGACATAAGCTCCTGCACCATTTACTGTGCAAAATTCAACTGACTTTTGAGATGTAAATTATTCAGGGTTGTCTCCCAAAAACGTTTTCAGAACTGGTTGAAACTTCCTTTACTGGTTGAGCAGTTTACTACCATATTCTTCGAAAGTAAGGTCTTATTAACCACAAAGTATTAATTAGATGCTGCACCTGTTACCCATCTACCTTTTGTATGAATCTAAAAAAAAAAAAAAAAAAACGACTAAATATTATTCAACTTAGCTGTATTCCTAAACAAGCCACTGTTACTTACAGATACCATTCCTTTTAATTGATTACTTGGTGCAATGCACATTTTGATACCGCATCCATAACATTTAAAAGGCAATAAACTTGACCTCATGATTTCTTTACTTTGACCCTATCATTTCGACCAACATGTACCTGACAATTACATTATCCCTTACATGGACCATTTTACTTTCACACTAACCCATGCATTAAAAATAATGCTATCATGAATCTAACATAAACCTGATCTTAGCCCCAATGATAACATGTTTTTCTTTTTTAAATATGTGATCTATACTAAACATAACTATATGTAAAATTTTTAACATTTCAAAATCACAGTCAACAGCGCATCACAACATGGGTAAATATTTAAAATGACTATCAAGAGATCTTACCAAGCGTGCACCACTTGCACTTGAAAGATCCGAGGGGTCCATTTCGCTTAGGAGATGTACATTGAGTGCCAGATCCTTATCCTCATGACAGGATGAAAAGAATGACTCTACCTCTACACTTCTGGTTGTAGAGACAGGATCTATGAGAACCACTGGGATTTCAGAGCTTGGCAGGGTAGCAATTTCTTTCAAGGAGAGCCCAAAGCCGCCAGGTGAATGCGGTGCTATAAACTGAGATAAAATTTTAAAAAATGGTCAAAGATGACACATAACCAAGCATCTGATTTTGCAGTGAATTTTGTAATTTAGCAAATGTGAATTTACAATATTAGTTACAAACTCCCATACCCACCCCTCCATCTGCTGCATCACATCATCCTCTCTATTACTTTTTCTCTGAAGCATTTTACTCTTACCCACTATGGTACGTTGTTTAGTTGGCTGGCTCAGGCGAAATGCATGCATGCATTCATATACAAGATTATTTCCAGTTACCTAGAATTTATAAAGGCAATGCAGACCTAGCTGGTCCCAAAATTTATTTAAGCTGTGATAGTATTTAGTTACAAGATGGGTTAATATTCAAGCAATCCCACCAGATATGGCAGAAGTCCCCCACCAACCCACATACCTTTCAGCAGGTATCAGGCATATCTGGGTAGATCTTTTTGAGTTTCACAGGGAACAAGTACCAATTGAGCCCCATAGACCGATTAAACCTAGGTATATCTTGATAGAGCACATTCCATTGTTTGTCGCTAATGTTGGTATCTGCTATATGATCCCAGAAAGTTAGGTGGTGGGGTTTGGGGGAGTGGCTCGCTATCAGCAATAATGTATACAAAGCAGAGATACAACAACTGGACATTCCCGCATGTTGCACAAATTGCTCCATTGGTAACAGGTCTCTAGTGGCTGCCAGGCGTATGTGGGGTTGTGTCGCCCAGTGTTTCAACTGTGCATAATGTATGCTCTGCAGCACTGCCACATGAATTTTGTTATTAACATGTGAAGATCTGTAAAAAAAAAATAATAATAACCCTAGTACGATCTACTGGAAGTCCCCGATACAGATTTAGGATGTGTGGAAGGCCCATCATCTTGATCGAGTTTATATGCCCTATCCAAGTGAGATACATGGAGGCCCACCATCTGAATTCAGACTTTACAATAGTGGGGGGTAGTTCACCTTATATAATGTCTCTACTTTAGAAGTAAGCTTAACCCCCAGGTACATGCCTCTCTTGTAGCCCATTAGAAGAGAACCTGGGATGCGAGGGTCTCCATTTCCAGCAAGGGGATTGTTTGATTGAGAAGAAAGGACTTTTGGCTATTAACTCTGAATCCTGACACTGCCTCGTATTCCCTAAGCCCCCCTTTGAATGGCTGGTTATTGAAGTGGGGTGAGAGCAAGCAATACATCGTCCACAATTAAGGAGATGTTATGTTCTTCCGAGCCAAAGGGTGTTGGGATTTGCCCTGACCTTAACTGCCAATACAGGGAGTGCAGAATTATTAGGCAAATGAGTATTTTGACCACATCATCCTCTTTATGCATGTTGTCTTACTCCAAGCTGTATAGGCTCGAAAGCCTACTACCAATTAAGCATATTAGGTGATGTGCATCTCTGTGATGAGAAGGGGTGTGGTCTAATGACATCAACACTCTATATCAGGTGTGCATAATTATTAGGCAACTTCCTTTCCTTTGGCAAAATGGGTCAAAAGAAGGACTTGACAGGCTCAGAAAAGTCAAAAATAGTGAGATATCTTGCAGAGGGATGCAGCACTCTTAAAATTGCAAAGCTTCTGAAGCGTGATCATCGAACAATCAAGCGTTTCATTCAAAATAGTCAACAGGGTCGCAAGAAGCGTGTGGAAAAACCAAGGCGCAAACTAACTGCCCATGAACTGAGAAAAGTCAAGCGTGCAGCTGCCACAATGCCACTTGCCACCAGTTTGGCCATATTTCAGAGCTGCAACATCACTGGAGTGCCCAAAAGCACAAGGTGTGCAATACTCAGAGACATGGCCAAGGTAAGAAAGGCTGAAAGACGACCACCACTGACCAAGACACACAAGCTGAAACGTCAAGACTGGGCCAAGAAATATCTCAAGACTGATTTTTCTAAGGTTTTATGGACTGATGAAATGAGAGTGAGTCTTGATGGGCCAGATGGATGGGCCCGTGGCTGGATTGGTAAAGGGCAGAGAGCTCCAGTCCGACTCAGACGCCAGCAAGGTGGAGGTGGAGTACTGGTTTGGGCTGGTATCATCAAAGATGAGCTTGTGGGGCCTTTTCGGGTTGAGGATGGAGTCAAGCTCAACTCCCAGTCCTACTGCCAGTTCCTGGAAGACACCTTCTTCAAGCAGTGGTACAGGAAGAAGTCTGCATCCTTCAAGAAAAACATGATTTTCATGCAGGACAATGCTCCATCACACGCGTCCAAGTACTCCACAGCGTGGCTGGCAAGAAAGGGTATAAAAGAAGGAAATCTAATGACATGGCCTCCTTGTTCACCTGATCTGAACCCCATTGAGAACCTGTGGTCCATCATCAAATGTGAGATTTACAAGGAGGGAAAACAGTACACCTCTCTGAACAGTGTCTGGGAGGCTGTGGTTGCTGCTGCACGCAATGTTGATGGTGAACAGATCAAAACACTGACAGAATCCATGGATGGCAGGCTTTTGATTGTCCTTGCAAAGAAAGGTGGCTATATTGGTCACTGATTTGTTTTTGTTTTGTTTTGTTTTTGAATGTCAGAAATGTATATTTGTGAATGTTGAGATGTTATATTGGTTTCACTGGTAATAATAAATAATTGAAATGGGTATATATATTTTTTTGTTAAGTTGCCTAATAATTATGCACAGTAATAGTCACCTGCACACACAGATATCCCCCTAACATAGCTAAAACTAAAAACAAACTAAAAACTACTTCCAAAAATATTCAGCTTTGATATTAATGAGTTTTTTGGGTTCATTGAGAACATGGTTGTTGTTCAATAATAAAATTAATCCTCAAAAATACAACTTGCCTAATAATTCTGCACTCCCTGTAGTTCTATACTAAGCACAAAAAGGGAAACAGAGGGCAACCTTGCCGCGTCTCGCTTGTCAGCACAAAAAACTCAGAAGCTGTAACACTGACAATGATCCGTGAGCTGGGGCAGGAGTATATGGCCAAGATCATAGTGATGAACCTCTCACCAAATCCAAACCAGTGCAGTGTGGCGACCAAAAACAACCAATCTACCTGGTTTAAAGCTTTCTCAGCATCTAGCACTAGCAAAACCGCAGGTATATTTTTCTAGGTCACCTTGTCAATTAAATGTATCACTTTACATAGGTTATCGTGGGTTTGGTACCCCTTTATAAATCCTGATTGGTCTGGATGAATTATTTCAAGCATAACATGGTCCAATCATGTGGCCAAGATTTTGGTGTACAATTTTGCATCCAGGTTGAGAAGAGCACAATTAAATAAGGCACTAAGTGAGATGCGAGATCAGATGGGGATTTGTGGACTTTTAACAAGTCAATGGCCTTTTGAACCTCTTCTCTATGGATGGGGCAATTCAAGTCTTCTACTATGTCTTGGTGTAGTTGCGGCAGATCCACTAGGTCCAGGTATGCCGCTTGGGCCTCCCACAGTAGGGGTTCAGCAGTATAGAGTTTTGCGTGAAAGTCACAGAACGACTGGGCCTTCCCCTCCTACAGGTAATGCACCACTCCCGCCTCATCTTTTATCTGGTCTCTATATTCCTGCTCCTGCTTTAGCCGTAATTGCCTCGCTAATAAAGGTGCTACCTTATTACCTTTTTTTTATAAGTGTTTTGTTTTAACAGCAGGAGTGTATATTTGGACCTATTAGCATATATCGCATGGAGTTTGCCCTTCAATGGGACACCTTTTCTTTGCAAAGTTAGAGAAGGTGTGGATTTGTGTGCCTTTTCTGCTAGAATTAACTCCCCTCCAGAGTCATTCCCTCGCTGTTATTTTTGCTGGTGTAGTGTAGACATTACTGAGATACATCTACACCTAATAACCACTTTAAATGCATCCCAAGTCGTGGCACAGGAGGTGTCCTTTGGGTCATTGAGTTAAAAAAAAAAAAAAAAAAGCTCCCTAATGGTCTTCCTGAGTTCATCTTGCAACGGTCTTATCACAAGTAAGGGCATTGGGGAAATACCATCCACAAAACTTGGACATTGGTGTCGGCCAGTCAAAAATGACCTCCAGGGGGGCATGGTCAGAAAGGAGGATAGAATTAATAGTTGCCATTGTAGTATTTGGTTGGAGGCACTGGCTGATAAAGGCATGATCTATCCTGAAGTAGGATATGTGCTTGTGGGAGAAAAACGTATAGTCCTTCACAGTGGGATGGAGTGTGTGCCAGGCATCTAAGATGCCCATTTGATGAAGTGAAGTTTTATGGAGTGTGAAAATATCCCACTAGATGACCTATGGGGATGTGTTGAATCTAGTGCAGGATCCCAAATGACATTGAAACCCTCAAATAGAAGTATGTTGCCTTCTTCGAAGCCCCCCAGTATCTACAGAACTGATTACTGTGCCCTGCTCCGCTACTCTGGTAATAGGCAGCCATGGTGATTAGGGGGCTCTTCTTAGCTGCACTTTATTTCACTGCCCCTTTTCCAAAGTAGATCACTTCGATCTGGCTGCAGGCTCGTACGGGGCGCCTCTCCTGCGGCCTCAGGGTTGTCTCTCACTCTTCACGGTTTGCAGTTACCCAGTGCTCCTACGCCCTCTATATTGTGACTGGGATGCGTTTTCTCTCTGTAACTGGGACTTTTCAGGTTTCAAGAGCTGCAACTAGTGTTTCCCCACATTCTACTGGTTCGCCTTTTCCCCACAGACTGCAATTACATGGGGGAAAGCATCAGATTATGCCTTCATCGCGGAGTAGTATGCAGAGCCACTGTGGATCACATCCACTCAGCTATGGTGGCAGGCCATGCCCTCCACAACTACTTAAAAATAAGTCTAAATCATGCTACTATAGGTGCAAAAACTAAACAAAAGCTAGCTCTTCTTATCTATTAACATTTTGCAAAGTTGGATATGAACTGTGTTGGATTTCTATATATCCTGAAAATAGAAAGGCAAATTGAGCTGCCCACTAGCAGCCAAACCTGTTACCATTAGGTTGAGGCACTGACGGCCAAAGCTATCTCATCAACACATGCAGAGCAGTCACCCATGAACATCAAGTGAATTGTGTAGACATCAATAACTGTATTTCCATGCTTCAAGGTAATGATAACCAATCCTATGCTCACCTTAGCTGGATGGTTTTAGATTAGCTTTGCTTTTATATAGCTCCACATAATATGAGTGCACATTAAGTAAAAACATCCTACTAAGAGAACTGCATTTTATAACAATGTGCATGTTTTCATTCACTTTTCTGGAAATTCTTTCCCTTTCTGGTGAGCTTAACAAGGTGTTTGACTCTCATACCTCCTATCTCTTTATTGGATACATCATTCCTCTCCCTGCACTTCACAATAGCACCAATAAACTGATAATACGTATGGTCTATGAGGTGTGTGCTATCAGTGAAAAAGAATGCTATTATAGCCCTCTCTGCTTTGTGGGAAAGCATAATCTCAGTTAAGTAGCCAGAGCTGGCTATGATGAAAAGTCAATAATCAAGGCTGATCTGTTTATTAAGAACTAGTATGACAAAGGCAATAGGCCTGACATATTGAAAAAAGCATATGCAAAAGACAAAAGCTGTTTAAAGTTGGATTCTTATTACACTATGTCACGACCTGTAGACAATTATTTTGTTGGACTCACACAGATCATCATACTAGGCAAAGTTTTGGGGTATGGTTACCCCTTCTAGCAATTCACTTAGGTAGAAGTTTTGCAACATGATAATTTTTGTAAGGCCCTTTTTGGAGGGTCATATATTGTTTTGGCAAATTGCATTTTGTATTAATTATGAATGAAAGCCTTGCGACAAAGCTGATGCTCAATGCATTAGGCATGAGTTGGTTATGGTGACTAGACAATGATAAAGGTGATAGCCTGATTGGTTCATTGTAATAGATTATGTCAGGCGCCAGATGACTGGTCTGTTTAGGCTGGACTGTTGATACTGGAGTAGGGTGAAGAGTGACTTGCATATGGCTGGGTCCAAACTGAGGTGGCACGTTGGACAACAAAAACAGTGGGTTGGAACGCTACCCCAAGCGATTGCCAGGGGTTGGACTAATTGCAAGCATTCCTCACATCACCCTTGTGTGTTTGTTGTTACACTCCAAGTGGAAAGGTTATGCCCAGATGTGTATACCGTGCTCAATGTGCTAGTGGATCAAAGCTACAGCTGACTGACGAGCCCCAATCAGGGCCAAACCGGTTTTGGGTTGCTTGTGTTTCAGTTCAGTGAAGGCCTAGCAGTTAGGGCTCGACTGTACCTATTGGAACAGGGTCAAGTATGAGTTGCTTATGGCTAGGTCCAAACTGAAGTGGCATGGTGGGCAAAAAAGTGATGGGTTAGAATGCTACCCCTAGCAACTGTCATTGATTAGATCTTTTGCAATTGGTCTTCCTATTACCTTCTGTGTGTTTCATTTCTATTCCACGCAAGAAGGTTTATTTGTCGAACAGCCAGGTTTTTAGGAGTTTCCGAAAAATCAGGTAATTGTCAGTGAGCCACATTGTATGGGAGAGTGTGTTTCATAGTTTGGCCCATTGTAGCCAAAGGAGCGCACACCACTTCTTGCTCTTCAAATTAATGGAACCGTAACCAAACAGGCATTGGTGGATCGAAGGGTTCTGGTTGGAGTGTAAGGTGAAATTAAATGTTGAAGAATAGAAGGGCCTTTATCTAGCAGTGCCCTATGTACAATGCAAAGGGTTTTAAATTTAACCAACTACTCAAACGGCAGCCAGTGGAGAGTAGCCAGAGCCTTCCGGGCTCAGCTGTGTCTGGGGACATTAGGCAAGACTCAGGGTGTGGCGTTTTGCACAACTTGGAGTATTTTGGTAACAGCTTTCAAAGCTTCAAGATATAGTGAGTTCCGATAGTCCAGGTGGGAAAGAATTAGTGTCTGGACTACCAGCCTACTTTAATTGAGGGTGAGCATGTAAGATTTTGCGCAGCATTCTAACAGCTGGTTGCGAGTTAGGTAGCTTGGATTTTCACAGATAAAGATTTGTCCACCCATACCCCAGACTCTCAATAACCATCTTGGGGCAGGTGATTTGCCTAGGTGATCTGGCCAACCTAGCCTCAGATGGGGTTAATGCTGTTGCCTATTACCATGATCACCGTTTTATTTCCATTTAATTTAAGGCAGGATTTTGCCATCCAACTTGCCACTCTCTCCAGAAACGGTCCTAATGAGGGAGATTGAGGATCGTGTCCAGGAGTAAGAGAGGACACCAGTTGGATGTCAATGGCATATGAAACTCTAGATATACCACAGAACACCACAAGGCCTGCAAGTGTGCATGCGTATAAGTTTAAAATTGTAGGGCTCACTGAAGAGCCCTAGGGTATGTCATACTTCGAAGGGACAGGATTTATCAAAGATCTGAAAAGTTCTGTCCTTCAAAAATGAGATCAGCCACTTTAAAGCAAGTCCTGCAACACCTACCCTGTTGGTTCTTCCATTGAGGCCATCAAGGTTCACCATGTCAAATGCTGCATTAAGGCAGGAGTATGATGTCAGCAGTACCTTCTCAATCGAGCAGCAATTTTGATTCCTCTGATACTGCCAGAAGGATGGTTTGTGTGCTGTATTTAGAGTTAAACCACATCTGGGTGGGTTGCAGAAGCTTATGTGTTTCTAGGAAATCTGAGAGATGCCGATTTACATGCTTCTCTAGTACTTTACTCAGTCAGGTGAGTAGAGTGATGGGTCTATAATTTCCTAGTCAGAGGGATTCCAAATAGGATTTTTTGAGGATGGTTTTTGCAAGGGAAAGATTTGCAAGGTCTAGCATAATCTGGAAAATAAATTCATTCTTTTGAGAGAATGTGCGGGGGAGCAGGGTCAAGTGGGGATCCTGATTTGACTTTGCTAAATAAACTTGCAAAGCTGTTCAGAGGGAGACTGGGAAAGTCTGTAAGACTGCTTTTCTCCCTTTCCTGATTATCATTAATTGGAAAGGGACTGGAGTCTCTGTCTGACTCATGGAGTGTTGAATAAATGTTTAGTGTAAAGCCTTAAGTGGCAAGGGTATGCCGAGACGTGGGTCCTGTACTCACTGTGCAACTGGAACCAAGATAGGAGGTACCCTGCCTCCCCAAATCCCCAAAGACATAACTTTTGTTCTGGAGATATTAGTTGTTAGACCTAGTATCCTTGACTTGGTTTCCCCCTTAACGTTTTACCTTCAACCCTCATATTCTGCTGACTTTGTTTCTGCTGGCTTTAGGACTCTGCACACTTTACCACTGCTAACCAGTGATAACGTCCTTGTGGTCCTCCTTAAAACATACTAGAATCAGCTTACACCCAATTAGCTTACTTAATTTACTTGTAGGTCCCTGGTAAAATGGCACTGTCCCCCGGGTAAATAAATTAAATGAAGCTAGTGGGCCTCCAGCATTGATTGTGCCACCACTTAAGTAGCCCTTTAAACAGGTCTCAGGCATGCCACTGCAGCCTGTTTGTCCAGTTTTAAACAGCCTTGTCAATGTAACCCTTTTGCCAGGCCCAAACCTTCCTTTTTAATACATATAAGTCACCACAAGTGTTAGCCCTGGAGGACAGGGTGCAGTGTATTTCAAAGGATGGACATGTAGTTTTTAGTTTTACATGCCCTGGTAGTGAAAAGCTCTTTACTTTTCACCACTGCAAGGCCCGCCTCTCCCATGGATAAGATTGGAGGTACCTTATTACATTTAATAAGTGATAATTTCCATACAGGTAACCAGTTAATGTTTGGTGTCTTTGGAACTGTCATGAAAAATACTCTCTCATGGTGAAGTCAGATTTTAAATTACAACTTTGAAAATGCCACTTATACAAAATTGGCATTTTACTGCCTTAGTCATTCAGTGCCTGCGGCCTGTCTCTGGGTCACATGACTGGGTGTAGCTGACAGTGGGGCTTTGCTCATTCCTCCTAGCCAGCCACACATAATAGAGAGCTTAGGTATGCCTGGAGGGGCCATCATTAGCAGGATGGAGCTGGGCATAGTCCTACTTACAGTTGAATGAATATATATTACCTAGTGGCGGCTGCCACTATTTAGTTATAGTTAGGACCTAGTTTCCCCACAAAGAGCCTTTTTTTGTTTTGCCTATAGCTTTGGCGCCGCTTGATGAATCTTCACAAATTTTTCAAAACTTATGTTTTGCTTAGTTCAGCTTCTGTCTTGAAAGTTTCAGGGCTATCCGTCAAGCTGGCCTGAGAAAAAGGGGGGTCCCAAAACGCATTTTCCCCATTTATTTTTCAATAGGAACTATAGACATGCACACAGCCCGAACTTCTGAATGAAATTACACCAAATTTGTCACAAAGCTAGATTCCCTTCTGCAGATTACTCTTTTTCTGGTTTGGTGGGAATCCGTTCAGTAGTTTCGGAGTAATTTAAGGCCCCAAAAAATATTTATAGGGATGCAGATCCTCCATGGATCAAACTGTCCCCGTGCTGATATCTGATTGGCTGCCAACACTTCAACAAGGAAGTGTTGGCAGACATCTTGGGGGTCAGCTTCAGCCGAGTCCCAGAAAAAAAGCCAAATAAAAAAGAAAGGGTTCCAGGGTAGCCCTGGTGCTGGGGTTTGGACCCTGCAAGGACCCCGCCAGGGCTATAAAAAAATAAAATTAAAATAAAAAATGTTTTTTTTTTTTTTTTTTAAGTGTCTTCCATGCTTTCTATTTGTTTTGTCCAAGGGAAGGTCAAGTCCCCAGGACTTTTGTGAAGAAATGTGTGTGTATCGGGGGGGTGGCTGGGGACCACCTACCTGCCCAGGACAAATATTAAATATGCGGGGGGCTCCATTTCCGCCCCTCCCGCTGTTGCCTCCCGGGGTGATCAATGTAATTAATGCGGGGGTGAGAGGGCAGGCTTCAAGTCCAGCCAGACTCGCTTCTCTTTCTTTTAAGTACAAATTACTTTTATTTTTAAAAATTGTAGAGAAACATCTCATTCTAAGTAAATCATACATCAAAGGCAAAAAACTTTCTCTCTCCCTCTCAATTTTAACCTCTCTCCGATTCTCTTTCAATTTCTTCCACACATTCACTCAGACACTTAAGCACCCACTCACAGACACTCAGACTCTCATAAACCCACTCACAGACCCACTGACACCCTTATGCACCCACTCAGACTCACGCATACACGGACAAACTCACTAAAACAATGATGTACGCACTCTCACACCCAGACAGACACTCGCACCCCCAAGTTACACCCTCTCACAACTATTCTCGCACCCAGAAATGCCAAAGGGCCATGTGCAGCATGGGGTTGGGTGTTTAGGGTGGGTTGGCTGCAGGCCAGGTCTTGCAGGCAACCTCTGCTGCACGTAAGGTTGGGTGATTATAAGGGGTTGGCCTTAGGTTCTGTATCAGTATATTCAGAACGTAACTATAACGTGTGTGTGTGTGTGTGTGTGTGTGTGTGCGTGTGCGCGTGTGCGTGCGCGTGTGTGTAGGAAAATGGCTCCTTGTTGCAGGTACCAACACCGCCCACCCACACTTTTTGCCGGATATTGATGCTGACTTGACTGAGAGTGCGCTGGGACCCTGTTAACCAGCCCCCAGCACCAGTGTTCTTTCATTAAAAATGTACCATTGTTTCCACAATTGGCACACCCCTGGCACAAAGATAAGTCCCTTGTAAAAGGTACCTGTGGTACCAAGGGCCCTGTGGCCAGTGAAGGTCCCTAAGGGTTGCAGCATGTGTTGTGCCATCCTAAGGGACCCCTCACCTAACACAAGCACACTTCCATTGCAGATTGTGTGTGTTAGTGGGGAGAAAAAGGCAAAGTCGACATGGCATCGCCCTCAGGATGCCATGCACACCAAATACTTCTGTGGCATAGGTAAGTCACCCCTCTAGCAAGCCTTAAAGCCCTAAGGCAGGGTGCACTATACCACAGGTAAGGGCATAACTGCATGAGCAATATGCCCCTACAGTGTCTAAGTCTATTCTTAGAGTAAGTACAGTGTGGCCATATTACGTATATGGTCTCGAAGTTTGTCAAAACGAACTCCACAGTTTCATAATGGCTACACTGAACACTGGGAAGTTTGGTATCAAACTTCTCAGAATAATAAACCCACACTGATGTCAGTGCTGGATTTATTAAAAAATGCACATAAAGGGCATCTTAAAGGTGACCCCTGTATTTTACCCAATCCATCAGTGCAGGACTGACTGGTCTGTGCCAGCCTGCTACTGAGAGACTAGTTTCTGCCCCCCTGGGGTGAGAGCCTTTGTGCTCTGAGGCCAGAAAAAAAGCCTGCATTGGGTGGAGGTGCTTCACACTTCCCCCCTGCAGGAACTGTAACACCTACCAGTGAGCCTCAAAGGCTCAGGCTTCGTGTTGCAATGCCCCAGTGCACTCCAGCTAGTGGAGATGCCCAGCCCCGGACCAAGCCCCCACTTTTGGCAGCAAGTCCGGGGAGATAATGAGAAACATAAGCATGAGTCTCCCCCTCAGCCAGGTCCACCTCTAAGGTGACCTGAGCAAAAGTGACCCCCTCCTTGGAAAATCCTCCGTCTTGTTTTGGAAGATGATTTAGCCCAATAGGGATAGGGATGTGCTCCCCTCCCCAAAGGGAGGAAGCACAAAGGAGAGTGTAGCCACCCTCAAGGACAGTAGCCATTGGCTACTGCCCTGTGACCCTAACACACCCCTAAATTCAGTATTTAGGGGAGACACTGAACCCAGGATTTTAGATTACTGACGACCTACAATGAAGGACTGCTTACCTGAAAGCCCAGCAGAGAAGGAAGACGACAACTGCTTTGGCCCCAGCCCTACCGGCCTGTCTCCAACTTCAAAGAACCTTCACCAGCGTTGCATCCTGCGGGCCCAGCGATCTCTGCAGACTCAGAAGACTGCCCTGCAACTACAAAGGACTAAGAAACTCCTGTGGACAGCAGACCTGTCCAACCAAGCTAGAAGAAACCATCTTTAGGGGGACTCTCACCTCACTCCAGAAGCATGAGTCCCCACCACTCTGCACCAGACGCCTCTGGTCCATGTCCAGAGAAACAAATGACACAGAGAGTATCCCCAGGCGATTCCGATGAAGTGTCCACCCTGGGCCAACCTCTCTGCACCTCCACGACGACGTCTGCAGAGGGAATCTCGAGGACCCCCTGACCGCGACTGCCCAGGATGAAGAAACCCGACGCCTGGAAGAAGCACTGCACCTGCAGCCCCCAGGACTGTGAAGAACCAACCACTGGTGCAGCAGTGACCAAGCAGACGGCCATTGTCCAGTCGGTGGCTGGCTCGAGAAGCCTCCATGCCCTGCCTGCAACGTCTGAGTAACTCCCGGGTCCCTCCATTGAAATCTATTACAAACCCGATGCCCTGTTTGCCCACTGCACCCGGCCGCCCCTGTGCTCCTGAGGGTGTGCTTTGTGTGCCTACTTGGGACCCTCCCAGTGCTCTACTAAACCCCTGTGGTCTGCTCCCCGAGGACGCAGGTACTTACATGCCAGCAGACTAGAACCAGAGCACCCCGTCTCTATAGGTGCCTATGTTATTTGGGCTCCACTTTGACCTCTGCACCTGACTCGCCCTGTGTTGCTGGTGCTGGGTGTTTGGGGTTGACTTGAACCCCGAACGGTGGGCTACCTATGTCCCAGAGACTTAACTTGTAAGGACGTCACTTACCACATTAACCTAACTGTACTTGCCTCCCCAGGAACAGTTGAATTTTTCTGTGTGTCCACTTTTAAAATAGCTTATTACCAATTTATGAAACACTGTGTACATTACTGTTTTGGTTCAAAATCCTAACTATACCTATGCAAAGTACCTTACATTTAATGAACTTACCTGCAATTTGAATCTTGCGGTTCTAAAATAAATTAAGAAAATAATATTTTTCTATATAAAAACCTATTGTCCTGGAGTTAAGTCATTGACTGTGTGTTCTCTTTTATTGCTTGAGCGTGTACAACAAATGCTTAACACTAACCTCTGATAAGCCTAACTGCTCGACCACTCTACCATAAATTGAGCATTAGTATTATCTATTATTGCCTCTGTCAAGCCTCTTGGAGAACCCCTGGACTCTGTGCACACTATGGCCCTCATTATGACCCTGTCGGTCGGTGGAGAAGAGGCGGTATTACCGCCAACAGGCTGGCGAAAAAAAAAAATGGAATTATGACCATGGCCGTTACCGCCATGGTCATCCGCCACTTCTCCGATTCGACCGCCAGGGACTTGGGTCTCCAGCCCGGCGGCCGTCACAAGACTTCATGGAGTTGGGAACCGCCATAAAATCCATGGCGGTAAGCACTATCAGTGCCAGGGAATTTCTTCCATGGCATTGATAGGGGTCTCCCCCACCCCCCTGGCACCCCCAAAGGTGGCAGGACCTCCCTCCCCACCCCTACCCCCAACATTGCTACACAGACACACACCGTACACGCATGCATACACCACCAACACACATACCCGCACACATACCAACAAACATGCCTACAGACACACACACATACACGCACACCCACATACATACACGCACACATCCATACAGACATACATAGACAGACACGCACACATTTCTGAACACACTACACCCCCCGCATGCATTCTGGCACTCATACACCCCCTCTACATACTCACACGCACACATCCATGCACGCACACAACACACACCTCCACCACCCTCCCCTAACGAACGATCAACTTACCTGGTCCGTTGATCTTCCGGAAGGAGACGGGATCCATGGGAGCTGCTCCGCCGCCAGCACCCGGTCACCAGAACACTGCCACGCCGAATCACGGAACGTGATTCGGTGGGCGGTGTTCTGATGACGGGGCGGTGGACGTGGAGCAACCTCCACTTCCCCGCCGACATGGCTGCTGGCGGCTCTCCGTCCGAAAAAGGACAGAGGGTTGCCAGCAGTCATAATTTGCTGAGTGGAAAACCGCCTGCACTGGCGGTCTTCAGCACGGCGGTCTTTCAAAAAGACCGCTGAGGTTGTAATGACCACCTATATCTAATTTTTGATATAGTATGTACAGAGCCAGCTTCATATATATATATATATATATATATATATATATATATATATATATCACATTTAAAAAAAACATTTTTTGACTGCCTATATCTTTGGTGTCATTTGACGGATCTTCACGAAATGTTCCCAAAAAAGAAAAAAAGTATGCTGTGATTCATGTTGAGCACGGAAAGTTTTGCAGTGTTCCGTCAAGCAGGGGCTGAGAACAAGGAGGGAGCAAAAAACGTGCATTTCCTATAATAATTCCCATAGAAGTTTTGAAAACGGCTACTCCCTGAACTGTTAGACAGAATTACACCAAACGTGGCTGAAGCGTACCTTTTGGTACGCAGATTACGCTTTTTGTTATTTGGTGTAAATCAGTTTAGAAGTTTAAGAGAAATTAAGGGAAATCTAAATTTCTATATCTACGGCGTGATTCCTCCTCTGTGACTTTGCAAATAGTACAATCTCGAGCAGGGATTTCCAGAGCTTTGATTGGCTCCCATCATTTCAAACAGGAAACTTCTGACTCGGCTTCAGCCTAGTCCTGAAAAAAAAAAAAAATGAAAAAAAAAGAAAAGGGGGCAGAGTAGGGACACCCTGAAACGTTAGCTCTGGTGCTGGGTCCCCGGAGGCACTTTTAGAAAAAAGGTTTGGCAAACATTCACGTCGTGGCAAATAGATTAAAAAAATAAAATAAAAAAAAAGGCCCGTCTTCAGCACTTGTTTTACTAAAGCCCTCCGGTAGGCCAAGCCCCAGAGGACATGTAAATATAAAGGGGGAGGGCGCATGGAGCCCCCCTCCTGTGCTTATTTATTACCCGGGGATCACCACCTTCCCACGGCCAACACTGAATCCCTCACGCCCCACAGCCCCAGTGACCGCTACCTCCCCAGGGCAAATAATGAATTACATGAGGGGGCTGGGAGCCGGCTGGGACCGTGGGAGTATTCAGGCTCCCCCAGTGGTCCCCAATGGTGGTGACTTGGTGCCCTGGAGGGCATCCAGGTGACATGGCCAGGCCCCGGGGGGGATGGGGTCGTCGGGGCAGAGATCAGCCTGGGGAGGGGGAACTATGCAGCACCTCTTCCCCAAAAAATTAAAATGTTTAGGCCAGGCTTAGGCAATGGGCCTGGGATCAGCCTGGGGAGGGGGGCCTGCGTGCACAGGGTTGGGTGATTATGAGGACTTGGCCAACCCCCTTCGCACACCGCCAAAGGTCCCCTAAACGCTGTTTCCCCTTGCATTTTTCGATAGGATTTTGATTTACACCAAATTTAGCAGAAAGGTAGCTCCTGGTTCAGAGAGCTCCCTTTTTGTTATGTGGTGCAAATCCGTTCAGTAGTTTTAGAGACATTAAAGAAATTCTGAATTCATATATATAGGGACATGAAGGCTTCCGTAAACCCATCTGATCTTGTGCTGAGATCTGACTGGCTGCCAATACTTCGTATGTCGTGGCGGATCTGGGGTGCCCTTTGAAATTATCAATGGAGGGGGCCGCCCAGCTTCCTCCGCAGCCCCGGGGGCCTCCACCTACTCGGGCACTAATGAAAACCAATGCGGGGGTGGGCTGCGCAACTGAGTTGTGTGGTTATAGGGGATGCAGTTTCTGGCCGCAGGCCAGGTCCTGTTGCAAATCCCTGCTGGACAAAGGCTGTGCACGGTGGTCGGATTAACGTTTAGTAATGAAAATTACTTTACATTAAAAACACCGGTGGAATTCACTGAAAAAAAGAAGAAAAAAAAAAAACAAAGGTTACAGGGATGTTATAGTTCAGAAATAGAATTAAAAAACCCCATAGAAAGTCACTTAAAAAAAACAAAGGTTACAGGGATGTTTTAGTTAGGCTCACATGTTAAACGTTCTGTTAAGAGCTATCACAAGTAAAAAATAACTCACACCCTCTCCATTCACTGCTGTTACCCCACAAATTACCATAGTCAGGACCACGTTTCCACAGATACTGTTTTTGACTTGCCTTTATCATTGGCACCATTTGATGAATCTTCAGAAAATGTTCCCCAAAAAGTGGCCCGGTGATTCTTGGTGCACATGTAAAGTTTTGTGGTGATCCGTTAAGTGGGGCCAAGAAAAAGGGAGCTCAAAAACATTGTTCCCCATTTTAATTCTCATAGGATCTGTCAACACATCTATAGCCCAAACCGCTAGACAGAATTACACCAAATTTGGGAGAAAGCTGTCAGAACGCAGACTGTGCTTTTTGTTAATTGGTGTAAATCCATTCAGTAGTTTTTGAGAAATTTAGGGAAATCAAAATTTGTATATCGCAGTCCGTGAAGAATTCACAAACAAAGATGACCTCATGCAGGGAAATGCACAGCTCATATTAGCTGGCAACACTTCAAACCAGGAAGTGTTGGCAGCCATCTTGGAACTCGGCTTGAGCTGAATCCCAGATAAAAAAAAAAAAAACAACCCTAACAACTTAGCATTGGGGGGGTTGGAGGTAGGGCAACACAAAAAAACATATTCAAACATTCATCTTTTGCAGTGAAATTGGATATCCGCAAATTTGTGGGAAAAAAAAAAAAAAAACAATCGTAGGCTCCCGCGCTTGTTTTTTTCCATAGGCCCCCGGGTGGGCCAGGTTCCGTGGGCATTAAAAATTGAGTGCCCAGAGGGTGGGGGACAACCACATACTCTGAGATTTCATTTATGGGGGTGGGGGGGGGGGCAAAGGGGGGTATCAGGTATGCCATCCCGCTTCCCTTGGGACGCCACCTTCCCAGGGCTTTAATTTTTATATATGGGCGGGAGGTAGTGTAGGGCGGGGGGGGGAGGTGGGGGATGCTGCCCCAGGGACCACCACCCACCCTGGGCAAATATTTAAAAAAAAAACAAAAAAGAAAAGAAAGGGGGTCCTTTTGGCACCCCCAAGGACCACCATCCCCTGGGGCTATGTCCCCACTAGACCCAGGGCTGGCTCCTGCTATGTCCAAGGGCACAGCTGTTTGTTGTGGCTTGTCTTGGCTACAGCAAACACTTCCAGTTTTGACAGCGAGAACTGTAAAGGAGGTCCCGATGTTAAAATACAAAGCTTTCATCTCTGTCCCCTGCATGCATGGGCAACCCCTACTGCGCACAAGAAAAGGCTGTGCATGATTTGGTGCTTATTGGGGGTCAGCATTAGGGTCTTTGACCGTGCGTGGCAGCGGTTGGATTCACGGATAGCAATGAAAATTACTATCCGTTAAAAGTTTTAAAAAAAACATAGAACTCCACTGGGGGAAAAAAAAAAAACAAAGGTTACAGAGACGTTATAGTTAGGTTCTGAATTTATTAGTACAAAACCACAGATATTCAGCACTTATTTATTTCAAGTAACTAAAACTTGCGCCCTCGGGTAACTATAGCACGTGTGTTCGCCATGGGCACTGTCCTGCTAGTGAGCTTCAAAGGGCTTACCAGCCTGCCCCATTGCAAACCCCCACTTTTGGTAGGAGCCACAGTGGGAAATCAGACAATGGACAGGAGGAGTAGGTGTTGCATGCAAGGTGACCTCTCCATTTTGTTTTCTTCCATCTTGCATGGAAGGAAAATAGCCAATCCGGTGTAGAGATGTGACCTCTGCCCACAGGAAGTGGTAGATGAACCATTGGTCACTACTAGATTCCCTCCTAAAATGCCCACTAAATACAGTATTTAGTGGGCATCCCTAGTTCAAGAAATCAGATTCTACGGACAAAAGGAGAAGACTAGCAACAAAGAAGACCCAGGGCTCGAGAACTGAAGTCCTGCTGCATTAAGAAAAAGCGTCAAACCCTGCCTGCTGCACCCAGGACGCGACAATCACCGCTGAGGGGTTGCTTGGATGTCGAACGGACTTTACAAACCCCCAGAGGACCTCCACTCTTTAAAAATCACCAAAGATCACCCTCCTGTGTGAAGGCATCACTGTGCAACACCAAGGAACCAAAGACCCAGTGAAGGTCATTTCACTGACCGACTGCCGACCAAGGAACTGGATTCCACAGCCGGACCAAACTTCACATGAGACCGTGAGGTCAACACCTATCAGTGTGCCAAGTTTGGTGGCACTGCGACTTCCAGTGGCCAGACCGTGTATTAGCCCCAGATACTGGCCACCTCATGTCAGACACAGAGGAGGATAGTCCATTACGGACTGAAAAAGGACCAGGAAGAAGCCCCAGTCGAGGGACTTCAGGAACCACCCAAACCTCCCAACAGAGTGCCCCTGCTAACCTACAAGCGACTCTCAAAGTGGCCTACCTCCTGCTTCCAAGGGCACCTTTGTGCAAAGCTCCTGGCTCACTGATTTGCTCTGCACCCGGCCGCCCTGTGCACTGCACCGGAGATTCAGCTATGCGCTAAGTCCCCCATACCCCTTGTGACATTGACACCCAAAGGGGACCCAAGGGACTTGCCTTTAAGTCCACCTGTGCAGTGCTTTTCCAAGTGGTCCCCCCCCTGCAGTGGCCTGGCACCAGCTCCATCAACTTTCTGCAGCTGCTCCCGCCGGAATTGCGAGTCGCCCGTACTTCTCCAGCTGGTCATGGGTACCCATTGACAACCTCAACATACCTGCAAAAGGAAACATTGGTAAATGGATTGCCTGATTTACTGTGAAATTTCTAAGTATTTCCCCATTGATTCCTATGGTGTTTATTTATGCACAAAAAGAGTAACTTTATCACAACTTTAAAAATTAATAACTTAAAAAGCACTTACCCAATTATGATGCTCTTGGTCTTAACTTTTTTTTAATACAAATCTGAAGTATTTGGTCTCAAGTTATTCTTTTGAGTGTGTACCTCGATTCATTCATACTATCAGTACAACAAATGTTTTGCACTTCTCCAAGATTAGCCTAATTGCTCCACTAAACTACCATAAAAATTAAAGTATTAGGTGGGCTAGTTCTGTACACCAACGTTTGGTTGCCTGAATCCCCTGCACAGTGTGCCTAAGTTTGCACACTATATAGAGGGCCAGCCTTCTACAAGCATAAGCTATACCAATGGAAGGAAGATGACTGAGGGAACAAACAGCACAAAAAGGTCAAAGGAAGAGGGGGCCTGAGTAGATAACTGCCTAAGTGGTGAGCTCCGCTGCGCATGATATCAAAGCAGCTCATTAACCTCAAATACAAATCAGGAAACTGCTCAGCTTATAGAAGCATGCTGAGAACTCGACTCCGCTGCAGATGGCTTACTTACAAGTGTGCAACTGGGGAAGCACTCTTGGCAGTTAGAATCCTCTGAAGCTGGCCTGACTTCAAAATGCCCGACACAATGACGCTACGTTAATTACAGCGAACCCACGTCGCATCCAACTCCTGAGTTTTTGAGGCGCAGCACTTGTGGTTATTCAGAACCACCAGCATTGCAACCTGAAGATCAGTAGGTGCTCTCACTACATAAAAAGTTTTCATTCTAGTCAGTGCTATGTCACTAATTCCTGCAACTCAGCGCCTGACCTAAGATGGTCACCGTACTCTGAACTGCACCATCTGGAAGCTTCCCAACTGTAAAACCCATAGTGGCTTAACACAGATCTACTCTCCCTACGGTGTCCTCAGTGCTAACCTACCAGGGATCAGAGGATCAATAATCGAGTTTGGATTTCTGATGCTCTGAGGCAACCCTGCTGGTGCTCTAGTCCTCCAAGACAATCCTGCATCACTGACTACCACTAGGACTGACTGAGGCCCCCCTCCAACACCTCAATGCTGACAAAACGTGACAAAACCTACTACTCTTTCTGCTCAGCTAAAAGGCGTTCATTAAGCATTATTCTCCTCAGGAGGAAACCTGATGCCAACATGAAAGAATCCAGCACACAGGACAGGGGTGGCCCTAAAGACTTAAAGCAGGCGCCAAAAATATCTAAACTTGAGCCCCCCACTCCAGACTCCCCCATCAAACTTAAAACGGACAATCATGCATCACTGGAACTAATCATGCAAAAACTGGACACCCTTCATATCCTGGCACAGTCTACAAAAACTACTACAAAAGCCATGCAGATTGATCTCTCCTCACTGAAACAAGACATGCTTCTACTGAGCAGCAGATTCACCAAAGCAGAATTGCACACAAGCCAGCTGGAAGACCGCCAGCACAACTCGGCTAAGGCCATCACAACCACTTAGATGAAAATGGCACGATTGGAGAAAAAGCATCACGAAGGACAGGAATAGGAGGGGCAATACATTTTTGGTATTCCAGAACCAAGCCCCCTCATGCACAACATTAATTGAAAAATGGATTCCCAAAGTCCTGGGAACGAACTTGGAGAAAGACTTGGAAATAACATGTGCACATAAAGTTTCCACCCATGTCATCAAACACTCTGATACACTGAGAGCCCTCGTCTTCAGATCACTCAGATACACCCATATTGGTTATCTTCGCCCAAATGAAGAAAATACAAGTAATCAAATGACAAGGGGCTTCCATTGGGATTTCACAGGACTACTCAAAGGATACTATCAAAAAGAGGAAAGCCTTCCTGTCCCAAATTCAAACACTAAAAAACAATACTGTACAAATCTCCTACATTGGTCCAGCTCATCTAAAAACAATCTACAATAGAAAGATTACCATCTTCGAAGATCCTAACAACTTAGACTCTCATTACAGTGCTTTAGAACTAAAAGATGTGTTCCTAAATGTGCGCTGAAAGACTCCATTGCTCTTGGTAAATATTGATAAATCATACCCAACACTAACGGGCATTGCTCCTCTAATGCTCCTCTGCATCACACTCACCCTTTGCTAATATATACTTACTAACTCTACACAACTAGTCGACCTAACTAAGATCTATCTAGGTTCGCTTTGACAATACCTTTGAAACCCTACCTAGCAAAGACCAACTCACTCACTAAATAACACAACATAATCAAAATCACTGAGTGTGATAACCAGTAAACAAAGATCATCCGAACTCTCCAGCCTGAGCGCTCAGACTTCGGACAAAATCAGAAATTTCAGAACCTCCAGAGCAATAGGCTTGTGATGTGCATGATGTGCCACAACAGGTAGTTTTACAAACACATAACTACCCTTCTAACTAAATTGATGGATGCCTAAACAGACAAACTATTAACTAGAACAATCAGAATACCTCTGGTGCACTTAATCCTTCACTCGCACGATATGGTATCTCTTATGATTTAGCGCACTTGATGGCGTGATTGCTGACTTGATGGCTTCCTTCTTGGACTGACAGCCCAAACAAGCTGTAGTACAAAAATTTTGTTCTTCTACATGAACAAATATCTAAGTACTCGGACAAGCTACTAAACTCTAACTATGAGAAACTAATAAGCTAACTCTTGTAGGTTTGCCAGATTCCAGATGCCTCTTCTACTACCTCTCTTGATTCCATAAAGAAAAACAGCGGTTTGCATACGATCGGTTTACTGTTGTTTTGTTTAATTACCTGTTATAATTCATTATTGTGTGCTCTATGTATGTAACTACACTTTTGGCTACTTACTCTGTAGGTCTACTTCACCATTTCCCTTTAATTGTAAGCTGGCCCTGCATCTGGTACTCTAAACCCACACTATCTGTTCCTCGATCCCTTACATGAGCATCTGGAACTCTAATCTATATCACTTTCATTGCAGACAACAAGAATACTCGTGGCCTACTTACAGTTTCTAGGAATTTAGACTAGGAATTTAGTAATATTGGTTTGCATACAGTCTAACTGTGCACAGTTATATTGATAACTTACCTGTTATGGTTTACTATTGTGAGCCCTACGTACAGAACCACATTTTTGGCCACAGCAGTCTGTAACACTAGTCTTGGCCTAGTTATAGGCATTAGAAATTTTAGATTAGAAATCTAGAATTGAAATGGATTAGTATTCATTGTTACCACAGTTTCCAATTGCACATGCTTCTAACGGCGACTGTCATTTATGTGCTAGTATACACTTATTTTATCAGGTACATCCCGACACCAATGACATACGCTCACTACCAGTAATACCAACTAACCCACCCCATTGCTCAGTCTACAGCTATTATAAACCAATTCAACCCTGCTGGCCACACTATCCCACTAACACACCTCATATGACAGTCTACTATTATCGTAAACCATTTTGACCTTACTTGCCCCACCAGCACATGCTGGGTAGACTTAAGTTCTCACAAGGTACCCCACCATACCTCGATGCTCGTACTTAAATTTCCCTTTATGGTACCCCACAGCCACTCATAATTCTAAACTCAAACTACTTTAAGGGCGTGGCTCGCAGCCCTCTATTTCTAGGCTTGACCGCTAGTGGCTCCCACCGCCCACTGTCTGTATAGATTCTCCCAGGTCTCTTCCACATCAATCCTAAACATCATGTGACTCAGTTACCATCTGTATCTCTTTTTTACTCTTACTCCATCTTCCCTCTTTCCTATCATGCTCCTTCTACGCTATATCCCCCCCCCATTCCACTTCCCTACCCAATGCCACTTACCCTTGCACCCTGTCCCTGGCTAAACGCATGGGACAATGATGATACACCCATACTCCTTAATTATGCACAACCTAATTATCCTATCCCATAATGTAAAGGGACTAAATCACCCAACGAAACGTCATAAAATCCTGAATACATACACAAACTCAGAGGTGATTTGAAACTCCTTCAGGAAATGAAGACTGCTCTAAACGAAGCACTTCCACTAAAACAGAGGTCTTCAAACTAGGGGGCCTCAAATGATCCCAGAGGGGGGGGCGCCAGACTCTGGCCGAAAGGAGCATTATACAGATAACAGGACTTTTCTTTAAACAGAAGCATGTTATTGCATTTTTTAAAAGGTAACATTACTTAACTGCAATGTTTGAATAGGTCTAGACAAATTTAAACATTGCCATATTTATAAAGTAATTGTGAAAAATTCTGAGGGGGGCCCCAATGATTTTTATTTTTCAACGGGGGTGGGGGTGTGGCATTAAAACGTTTGGAGACCACTGCGCTAAAGGGATCTTGGCTGGGGGACTTAGCCTGTGCCCCAATCACCAAAATGAAAAAAGGCCTTAACACCCTTGTTTCCACCTCCTCACGGCTCAACGTCAACACAACTGAGGCAGACCCAGAAGGTAGATGGCTCATTACTAAACTCCAAAAACACAACTCTGATCTCATAGTGGTGATCATCTACGCTCTAAACTTCAATAACCCAACTTTCTGGTCAAATCTTAATAAAAATGTATCAAACTTACCGGCATACTGCAGACTCATAGCGGGTGGAGACTTTAATATCACAATGGACAGTGTCCTAGATCGGAACTCTGCATGCTCATTTAAACCCAATAAGTCTCATACAGATGCAGAACCTCTGCAAAGTCCATAAGTTGAGAGATATCTGGAGGCTATTCAACCCCACAGGCAAGGATTATACATTTTTCTCATGAGTGTGCGTCCTATTTTCAATGTATGCATTCCTTGATTCGGTAATAAACCATATTGGTTGCCTACATAGTGCAACTCATGGCACTGCTGTGACCCGCCCAGGCTACTCTCCAACCCCCAAGCCCTTTGGGGTGCATTATGATCCCTTATTTAGAGTCTGACTCTACCCAATAAGTGCTCGGTCACTAGCCTAGCCTATCATGGAGCCTATCATGGAGGACACTGAGGCCATATTTTATGAGGAGGAGGCCCCCACCTTTATGCAGATAGACGCGGAGTTCTGTTAAGTGGTGGATGCGTCCAACCACCAACACTCACTCACTCTCTATGGCTCTCGCTCCTCTGAGGGAGAAACTGAACAAACTGACTCAGGCACATAAGTGGGAGTCAGGGTCACTGCCCAACCAATCGCACTCTGCCCGGCAGGAGGTCAAGCGCCCCTTGGAGCAGGGCATTGATAAGGATGTTTTTGAACACATTAACAGGCCTTCTTGCAATTGCAGCCCCGCCTGCAAGAGCTAAAGCCCCTAGACCTATTCACAAAATCCCTGTCCGGATGGGGTGGGGACGACTCGTCGCAAGCTTCCTAAAATAATCTGATCCACCCATGTCCCTCCACTGTAGTCTACTTGCAAGAAGGTGAAAACCTATCTGGGGGGTCGTTTGAAGAAGCCACTCGACAAAGAGGTGCGTGCCAGCCCCTGGGCGAAATACCCCCGCCCTTCCCTTGATGTCAAGGTGGCTCAGACACGGGAGATAGATGAGCGAATAAATACCTTCCTGGCAAAATTAATTTAGGATCCGAAAAAGCGGTCATGCCAGGACAAACTTTGGTATGACACAAGGCCCCTTACGAAGAATTTGGACATGGCCGAAGAGGCCAAGCTCTCGGACTCCCTCATCCAACCAGAGGTTGTCTCTGGCTGGGCTCAAAGCGCAGTTATACTGCTTGGGAATGACAACTGCACCTTATCAGCGGAAAGGAGAAGATCTCTTTCGATCAAGATGGACCCAAAATTGGGCGACCTGGCATCTTCTGAAGCAGGACTGGCAGCAGAAGGGGGTTTGTTTGGGGACGACTTTGTAAAGGAACTTGGGAAGTTTGTGTCGACTTTTCTCAATGGATAAGGCGCAGGCTTCAATGAAAAAGACATTTTCATCCAAAGTTTTTGGAGGGGCTAGGTGTGGCAGGGGGCGTTCATCCAGCCATTTTTCATCTGGATCCTCCCAAAATGGCCAAGGCTCCCGTCAAACCCAGTGGCAAGACCCAGCTGCTTCAGAGGTTTCCATCCATCCTGTCGTTTTCCACGAGCCCGAGGAGGCAGAGGTGGTGAGCGCAGCCGTTCCCAGGGATGTTCCCAAGTTAGGGACTGTAGGAAGTTGGCTCTGTATATACTATTTCAAAGTAAGAAATAGCATGCACAGAGTCCAAGGGGTCCCCTTAGAGGTAAGATAGTGGCAAAAAGAGATAATTCTAATGCTCTATTTTGTGGTAGTGTGGTCGAGCAGTAGGCTTATCAGAGAGTAGTGTTAAGCATTTGTTGTACACACACAGGCAATAAATGAGGAACACACACTCAAAGACTTACTCCAGGCCAATAGGTTTTAATATAGAAAAATACATTTTTTAATTTATTTTCAAGGTTCAAGATTTATAAGTAATACTTCAAATGAAAGGTATTTCACTTAGGTAACTTAGGAACTTTGAATCAGCAAAATACCATGTACAGTTTTCACAAAATATAGCAATAAGCTATTTTAAAACTAAAAACAGTGCAATTTTCAACAGTTCCTGGGGGAGGTAAGTGTTTGTTAGTTTTGCAGGTAAGTAAACCACCTACAGAGTTCTAAGTTGGGGCCAAGGTAGCCCACCGTTGGGGGTTCAGAGCAACCCCAAAGTTACCACACCAGCAGCTCAGGGCCGGTCAGGTGCAGAGGTCAAAGTTGTGCCCAAAACACATAGGCTTCAATGGAGAAGGGGGTGCCCCGGTTCCAATCTGCCAGCAGGTAGGTACCCGCGTCTTCGGAGGGCAGACCGGGGGAGGGGGGGGGGGGGGGGGGAGTTTGTAGGGCACCGGGGGGGACACAAGTCAGCACAAAAAGTACACCCTCAGCGGCACTGGGGCGGCCGGGTGCAGAGTGCAAACAGGCGTCAGGTTTGCAATTGGTTTCAATGGGAGACCCAGGGGTCTCTCCAGTGAAACAGGCAGGCAAGGGGGGGGGGTCCTCGGGGTAGCCACCACCTGGGGGTCTCTTCTGCACTGGAGGTCGGATCCTTCAGGTCCTGGGGGCTGCGGGTGCAGTGTCTTTACCAGGCGTTGGGTTCTTTGAAGCAGGCAGTCGCGGTCAGGGGGAGCCTCTGGATTCCCTCTGCAGGCCTCACTGAGGGGGCTCGGGGGGGGGGGGGATCAACTCTGGCTACTCACAGGGTCGCAGTCGCCGGGGAGTCCTCCCTGTGTGTTGTTTCTCCACAGGTCGAGCCAGGGGCGTCGGGTGCAGAGTGCAAAGTATCACGCTTCCGGCGGGAAACGTGTTGTCTTTAAAAGTTGCTTCTTTGTTGCAAAGATGTTTCTTCTTTGGAGCAGAACCGCTGTCCTCAGGAGTTCTTGGTCCTTTTAGATGCAGGGTAGTCCTCTGAGGCTTCAGAGGTCGCTGGACCCTGTGGAATGTGTCGCTTTTGCAGTTTTTCTTGAAGTGGGGAGACAGGCCGGTAGGGCTGGGGCCAAAGCAGTTGGTGTCTCCGTCTTCTCTGCAGGGCTTCAGGTCAGCAGTCCTTCTTCGTCTTCAGGTTGCAGGAATCTCTCTTGCTAGGTTCTGGGAGCTCCTAAATACTCAATTTAGGGGTGTGTTTAGGTATGGGGGGTTAGTAGCCAATGGCTACTAGCCCTGAGGGTGGCTACACCCTCTTTGTGCCTCCTCCCTGAGGGA
The DNA here is from genome assembly GCF_031143425.1 of Pleurodeles waltl. Classification (NCBI taxonomy): domain Eukaryota; kingdom Metazoa; phylum Chordata; class Amphibia; order Caudata; family Salamandridae; genus Pleurodeles; species Pleurodeles waltl. The sequence continues at coordinate 156,289,091 of NC_090440.1, read as the reverse complement.
AGGGGGGTGCATCCCTAATCCTATTGGGGGAATCCTCCATCTGCAAGATGGAGGATTTCTAAAAGTCAGAGTCACCTCAGCTCAGGACACCTTAGGGGTTGTCCTGACTGGCCAGTGACTCCTTGTTTTTCTCATTATCTCCTCCGGCCTTGCCGCCAAAAGTGGGGCCGTGGCTGGAGGGGGCGGCCATCTCCACTAGCTGGAGTGCCCTGGGGCGCTGTAACAAAGGGGGTGAGCCTTTGAGGCTCACGGCCAGGAGTTACAGTTCCTGCAGGGGGAGGTGAGAAGCACCTCCACCCAGTACAGGCTTTGTTACTAGCCACAGAGTGACAAAGGCACTCTCCCCATGTGGCCAGCAACATGTCTGGTGTGTGGCAGGCTGGCAAAACTAGTCAGCCCACACTGGAAGTCGGGTATGTTTTCAGGGGGTATCTCTAAGATGCCCTCTGGGGTGCATTTCACAATAAAATGTACACTGGCATCAGTGTGCATTTATTGTGCTGAGAAGTTTGATACCAAACTTCCCAGTTTTCAGTGTAGCCATTATGGTGCTGTGGAGTTTGTGTATGACAGACTCCCAGACCATATACTCTTATGGCTACCCTGCAATTACAATGTATAAGGTTTTGCTTAGACACTGTAGGGGCATAGTGCTCATGCACCTGTGCCCTCACCTATGGTATAGTGCACCCTGCCTTAGGACTGTAAGGCCTGCTAGAGGGGTGACTTATCTATGCCATTGGCAGTGTGAGGTTGGCATGGCACCCTGATGGGAGTGCCATGTCGACTTAGTCATTTTCTCCCCACCAGTACACACAAGCTGGCAAGCAGTGTGTCTGTGCTGAGTGAGGGGTCCCCAGGGTGGCAGAAGACATGCTGCAGCCCTTAGAGACCTTCCCTGGCATCAGGGCCCTTGGTACCAGGGTTACCAGTTACAAGGGACTTATCTGGATGCCAGGGTGTGCCAATTGTGTAAACAAAGGTACAGGTTAGGGAACGAACACTGATGCTGGGGCCTGGTTAGCAGGCCTCAGCACACTTTCAAATCATAACTTGGCATCAGCAAAGGCAAAAAGTCAGGGGGTAACCATGCCAAGGAGGCATTTCCTTACAGGGACTCTTCATTCTTCCCGTCTAAAAGGTGGGGGTTCGGTTGGCACACTCATCACAACTGAAGGGATCTGACACCCGACGCCTGGGTTCTCCAGACAGTCTAGGGCTATCTCTTGGAGTTTATTGGACTCTGGTTCAGGTTATGGACCTGCAGCCTCTTAGGTTTTCCAAGGCTCAAGCCACCTTGATCGACGAAGAGGTTTAGGAGCTCCTCCATAAAGGGCCAGTCACTTTGTCTACCCTTCATCCAAACGGTTTTCTCAGCAACCTATTCCCAGTCGAGAAGACAGACGGAGGGCAATGCCCCGGTTATCAATCTCAGGGATTTCAAAGGGTGGCTAGTTTATCGACACTTCAAGATGGAGGGTATCCATCTCTTGTGGATCCCGGGGACTGGCTAGTCTGGCTAGATCTCAAGGATGCTTTTCTCATCATTCCGGTCCTTCGGCCTCATCACAGGTTTCTACAATTCTTTTGGATTCATCAGGTCTTCGAGTTCCAGACACTTCCTTCTGGTCTGTCCACCGCTCCTTTGTGCATCACCAAGGTCTTTAGGCCCATAGTGAAGTTCCTTCAGGGTAAAGGAATTTGTATGGTTGTCTACTTGGATGACATCCCTATAATGGAACAGTAACCTCATGCCCTGTTGCAGCATCTTCAGACGGCAGTGAATCTGTTGGCGAGGCTGGGCATTGTTATCAACAAACAAGAGTCGCTTCTCTAACCGCAACAAAAGACTACGGGCCAGATGTAGCAAAAAAGCAAATTGCGACTTGCAATTTGCGAGTCCGTGCGACTCGCAAATTGCAAGTCGCAATTTGCTATGCAGAACGGTGTCTCAGACACCTTCTGCAACTCGCAATGGGGTCGCAAAGACCCACCTCATTAATATTAATGAGGTGGGTCGCAGTTTGCGACCCCAGTGCGAGTATGGGCACTCACGGGGATGGTGGCCTGCTGGAGTCAGCAGACCACCATGTCCATGACTGCTTTTTAATAAAGCAGTTTTTTTCCGGGGATGTCCAACAAGGTGGTCGAATGGCACTCAATACATCAGCAAGACCTCAGTGCCTGGCAACATCATCCAGAATTATTCCAGATGATTTAAAAGCTTTGGGGCCTGTTTTCGGGGGACATGTTCGCTTTTCATTTCGATTCTCACATGAGACGGTTCTTCAGTTGAAAACTGAATCCACAGGCGGCCAAGATGGAAGCTGTTCTCCAGGATTGGCGCGTGAAAACAGGCTATGCCTTCCCACCATTCGCAATCCTGATGAGAATGACAACCCAAGTACACAGACAGAAGGCATCATTGGTGGTGACCTCGCCACTGTGGAGGTCTCAAGAGTGGTTTCCAGTGGTGCTGGAACTTTCTTCAGAATCTCCAATCCGTCTACCCAGAGACTGGACTTACTTTGGTATCCTCTAGGGAATCCTCACTACAACTACCTCTTGTGGCATGGAGGATTACCAGAGTAGATGCAAGATCAGAGGACTTTCAGAGGCCGCTCCGGGTCTCCACCTCGAGGCCTGGTGTAGGGAAGTACCACTGTTGGCATGGTTACCCCCCATTTTGTGCCTGATATTGATGCCAACTTTGATTGTAAGTGTGCTGGGATCCTGCTAACCAGGCCCCAGCAACAGTGTTTTTTCACAAATTCTGTACCTTTGTTTTTACAATTGGCACACCCATAGAACACAGTTAAGTCCCTTGTAAAAGGTACCCATGGTACCAAGGGCCCTGTGACAAGGGTAGGTCCCAGAAGGCTGCAGCATGTATTATACCACCCTGGAGGTGGACCCTTCACCAAGCACATGCACACTGCCTTTGCAGCTTGTGTGTGCTGGTGGGGTGAAAAAGGCAAAGTCGACATGGCACCTCTCTCAGGGTGCCATGCCCTGCCTGTGGCATAGTTAAGTCACCCCTCAAGCAGGCCTTACAGCCCTATGGCAGGGTACACTGTACCACAGGTGAGGGCATAGCTGCATGAGCAATATGCTTCTACAGTCTATAAGTCCATTCTTAGACATTGTAAGTGCAGTGTAGCCATATCGCTTATATGGTCTGGGAGTTTGTCATTACTAACTCTGCAGCTCCATAACGGCTTCACTGAAAACTGGGAAGGTTGGAATCAAGCATCTCAGCAAAATAAACCCACACTGATGCCAGTGTGGAATTTATTGAGAAATGCACCCAGAGGGCATCTTAGAGATGCCCCCATATGTTAGCCAAATTGCTAGTGCCTAGACTGATTTGCATATGGCTGGGTCCAAACTGGGGTGGCATGGTGAGCAAAAGAACGATGGATTAAACCCAGATCTGTGACTGGGGGTAGGTGTTTGCATTGTCAGCACTCCGTCCATCATCCTTTAGTGTTTCTAAAGTTGCCCCAAGTGGGAAGGGTATGCCCAGACGTGGGTCCCTTGCTCACTGTGCCACTGGAATCAAGCTAGCCTGGCTGATGAGGGGTGAAACCCTGAAACCGGTCCCAGGATGCTTGTTTCCGGTCCAGGGAGGACTTGGCCTGGCAGTTCGGGCTGGACTGTTCCCATGAGGAACAGGGTCAAGACTGATTTGCATATGGCTGGGTCCAAACTGGGGTGGCATGGTGAGCAAAAGAACGATGGATTAAACCTAGATCTGTGACTGGGAGTGAGTGTTTTGCATTGTCAGCACTCCGTCCATCATCCTTTTGTGTTGCCTGACTAGTCTGTGCCAGCCTGCCATTTCCAGGCACGTTTCTGACCACATGGGGTGAGACCCTTTGTGCTCTGTGGCCAGAAACAAAGCCTATCCTGGGTGTAGGAACTGCAAGATCTGGCGGTGAGCCTTAAAGGCTCAAGACTCGGGTCACGGTGCCACAGGGCACTCCAGCTAGTGGAGTGGCCGCCCCCACCCCAGACAAAGCCTCACTTTTGTTGGCAAGTCCAGTGAGAAAATTAGGGAAAACAGAGGAGTGACCACTCCAGCTAGGACCAACCCTAAGGTGTCCAGAGCTGAGGTGACCCCCTCTCCCTACAGAACCCTCCATCTTGGTTTGGAGGACAGGGACCAATAGGGTTAGGTTTGTTTCCCCACAAACCTACTGCCTTCTGACCCCTGAAACGCCCCTAAATTCAGGATTTAAGGGCCTCCCTGAACCCAGCTCATCAGATTCCTTGCGACTTGACAAGAAAGAAGGACTGTTAAGCTGAGACCCAAGCAGGGAAGAAGGAAGATGCAAACTAACTTGGCCCCGGCCCTACTGGCCTGTCTCCTGATTCAAAGAACCTGCAACAAGAAAGCGATGCATCCTGTGGGACGAGTGACCTATGCCAAGCTCCAGAGGACTGCCCTGCACCTCAAAGGACCAGGAACTCCTGAGGACAGCAGCCCTGTCAAAAAAGAAACTACACCAAAGGACTCCAGGACCTCCACAGATCCGCAAATCCTGACCACTCTGCACCTGATGCCCATGGCCCGTGTCCAGGTGGCCCAACTGGCTATAGAGGATCCCCAGGCAATTCGGAGGAAGTGTCCACACCTGGATAGACCTCTCCTGCCCCTCACGACGCCGCCTGCCGTGTGAATCCAGTGGACCCCCCTGACCGCAAAAGTTCCGGACGAAGATATCCAACAACTGAAGGTGCACTGAACCCGCAGCCCCCACACCTTGAATAACCCAGCCACCAGTGCAGCAACATTCAGCAGGTGGCCCTCCTACTTGTCCATCCTGTGGTTTTCCAGAACTGACCCCCTGAACCCAGCTTGCAGCATCTAAGTGACCCCGGGGTCCCGTCATAGAAAAGCACTCTGCACTCGTCCGCCCCTGTGCCGCTGAGGGTATGTGTTTGGTGCTTACTTGTGCCTCCACTCCACCCCCGGTGCTCCTCTAAACTCCCCATGTCTGCCCTCCGAAGACACTGGTACTTAGCTGCCAACAGATCTGAAACCGAGTGCCCCCAGTCTCCATAGGAGCCCATTTTAAATTTGCCTCAACTTTGACCTCTGCTCCCGGCCGGCCCCGTTTTGCTGGTGCTGGGTGTTTGGGATAAACTTGAACTCCAACCTGTGGACTTCCTAACCCCCGAGACTGGAACTGTAAGTTGAGTAATTACCTGTAAATCATACTAACTTTCACCCCCCCAGGAACTGTTTGTGAAAATTGCACTGTCAATTTTAAAACAGATAATTGTCAATATTTCAAAAACTGTATAACTTATCGATTTCAAACAAAGTACTATTGATACATGTGTGAAATACGATTCTATTGAAGTACTTACTTGCAACTTGAAACTTGTGGTTTAAAAATAAAAGAAGAAATATTTATGCTACAGAAATATCACTCGTCTGGAGTTAAGTCATTGAGTGTGTGCTTCTTCTATTGCCTGTGTGTGTTCAAAAAATGCTTTGCACTATCCTCTGATAAGCCTACCTGATCGACTACACTACCACAAAAGAGAGCCTCAGTATTATCTACTTTAGCCTCTATTAAGCCTCTGGGGACCCCTGGACTCTGTGCACACTATATGTCATTTTGATATCAATCAATCATTAAATTTATAAAGCGCACTATGTACCCGTTAGGGTTTCAAGGCGCTGGGGGGGGGGGGAAGGGGCAGCTGCTATCGGTCGAAGAGCCATGTCTTGAGGAGTCTCCTGAAGGTGAGGAGGTCCTGGGTCTGGCGCAGGGAGGTCGGGAGTGAGTTCCAGGTCTTGGCGGCGAGGTAGGAGAAGGATCTGCCGCCGGCGGTCTTGCGTCGAATTCGGGGAACGATGGCGAGGGAGAGGTTGGCAGAGCGGAGTTGGCGGGAGGGGGCGTAGAAGTTGAGTCTGTTGTTCAGGTAGGCGGGTCCGGCGTTGTGTAGTACTTTGTGCGCGTGGGTGAGAAGTTTAAAGGTGATCCTCTTGTCCACGGGGAGCCAGTGGTGGGAGATGTGGCATCGGCGGGGTATGTCGAGGATCAGACAGGCGGATGCGTTCTGGATGCGTTGGAGTCGTTGGATGTCTTTTGCTGGGATGCCTGTGTAGAGTGCGTTGCCGTAGTCTAGTCTGCTACTGACGAGGGCCTGGGTCACAGTTTTTCTGGTTTCCGTCAGGATCCACTTGTAGATTCTACGGAGCATGCGGAGGGTGTTGAAGCAGGAGGAGGAGACTGCGTTGACCTGTTTGGACATGGTGAGGGCGGAGTCGAGGATGAAGCCGAGGTTGCGTGCGTGGTTGGCTGGAGTAGGTGGGGTTCCCAGTGCGGTGGGCCACCAGGAGTCGTCCCAGGTCGAGGGGGAGCGTCCGAGGATGAGGACTTCCGTCTTATCTGAGTTTAGCTTCAGGCGGCTGTTTCTCATCCATTCGGCAATGGATTTTAGTCCCTCGTAGAGGTTGGCTTTGGCGGTGTATGGATCTTTAGTAAGGGAGAGGATGAGCTGGGTGTCGTCGGCGTAGGAGAGGATACTGAGGTTGTGCTGCCGGGCCAGTTGAGCGAGGGGTGACATGTAGATGTTGAATAGCGTTGGGCTTAGCGTGGAGCCTTGGGGGACTCCGCAGATGAGGTTGGTGGCTTTGGAGCGGAAGGATGAGAGTTGGACTCTCTGGGTTCTGCCGGAGAGAAAAGAGGAGATCCAGTTGAGGGCTTTGTCTTGTATTCCGGCTTCGTGGAGACGAGTTAGTAGGGTGCGGTGGCAGACCGTATCGAAGGCGGCGGATAGGTCTAGGAGGATGAGGGCTGAAGTTTTGCCGGTGTCCATTTGCTGTCTGATGTCGTCTGTGGCGGCGAGGAGTGCAGTCTTCGAGGTAGTGGGTGAGCTGGGCGTTGACGATCTTCTCGATGACCTTCGCTGGGAAGGGGAGGAGGGAGATCGGGAGGAAGTTTTTGAGGTCGTTGAGGTCAGCCTTTGGTTTCTTGAGGAGGGCTTGGATGACGGCTTTCTTCCAGCTGTCCGGGACGGTGGCGGTGTCGAAGGAAAGGTTGATGATTTTATGAAGTTGGGGGGCGATGGTGGAGTCGGCTTTGTTGTAGACGTGGTGTGGGCAGGAGTCTGATGGGGATCCTGAGTGGATGGAGTTCATGGTCTTTCGGGTTTCGTCGTCATCTACGTGGGTCCAGGTGGTGAGGCGGTTGGCGCAGGAGGAGTTGTCGGGGGTGGGGTCTGGCGGAGGTGTGGAGTTGAGGCTGTCGTGGATGGCGGCGATTTTCTGGTAGAAAAAAGTAGAGAGTGCGTCGCAGAGTTTCTGGGATGGTGGGATGTCGTTGACGTTGGCGCTGGGGTTGGAGAGCTCCTTCATGATGCAGAAGAGTTCCTTGCTGTCGTGCGCGTTGCTGTTAAGGCGTTCTGTGAAGTGGGAGCGTTTGGCGAGTCGGATAAGTTGGTGGTGCTTGCGGGTGGCTTCCTTGTGGGCTGCTAGGTTGTCGGTGTGCGTTCGAGCAGCCATTTTTTCTTGAGTTTCTGGCAGGAGTGTTTGGAGGTGATGAGTTCGTCTGTGAACCATGCTGCTTTTTTCTTTTCTTGGTTGACGGTGGGCCTCTTGAGTGGTGCGAGGGTGTTGGCGCAGTTGAGGAGCCACTGTTGGAGGTTGATGGCGGCGGAGTCCGGGTTGGTGGGGTCGGTCGGCGGGTTCTTGGCGAGGGTGCTGGTTAGTTGGTCTGCAGTGACTTTTCCCCAGCGGCGGTGTGGTGGTAGTGGGGTGCGGTGATGTTCGGTGTTTTTCTTGAATGTGAAATAGACGCAGTGGTGGTCGGTCCAGTGGAGTTCGGTGGTGTGGTTGAAAGAGATGTGGTTGCTTGCAGTGAAGAGTGGGTCTAAGGTGTGACCGGCGATGTGGGTGGGTGTGTTGACCAGTTGTCTGAGTCCGAGGTCAGTGATGCGGTGTTGGCGTCGTTGTTGTTCTCCAGGTGGAAGTTGAGGTCTCCAAGGAGGATGTAGTCCGTTGAGGCGAGGGCGTGGGTGCTGGCGAGGTCGGAAATGGTGTCACTGAAGGGGGGTCTTGGTCCTGGTGGTCGGTATATGAGAGTTCCTCTGAGGGTAGTGTTGGGGTCCGTGTGGATCTGGAAGTGAAGTTGTTCAGCTGTCTTGACGGTGTCGTCCGTGTGGGTGTGGATCTTGAGGGTGGATTTGTGGACGATGGCTATTCCTCCACCGGTTCCGTTGGTGCGATCTCTTCCGGTGATCTTGTAGCCATCAGGGATGGCGATGGCGATGTCTGGGGCCGAGGAGTCGTTCCACCAGGTTTCGGTAAGGAAGGCTACGTCTGGGGCGGTGGTGTCGAGCAGGTCCCAGAGCTCGATTCCGTGCGGAGCGTGTGTTGAGGAGGATGCAGTGCAGGTGGTTGGTGTTGGTTGTTGTAGGCTACGTTGTTCTGTTGCAGGTGAAATTACAGGTGCGGCAGGAGAAGGGTCCTTTGGTGTGCTCCGGGGTGGCCTGGAAGCAGGTTGTGGAGGAGCCAGGGTTAAGGGCGAGTAGTTCACTGGCAGAGTAGCGAAGGCTGGTTGTGCGGGGGGCGTGCAGTCCAGGGGGAGGGGGGGGCGCGCTGGGTGTGGTCCAAGCGCGGACGGGCTTGCCTCGGACGCGCAGCGCCAGCCATTAAGAAGGGAGGGGGAGGGAGGAGCAGCTGGGAGGCGGGAGGGAGCGGCGAATGGGGGCGTGAGGGGGGCGGGGCCGCAGGAAGGCAGCGGCAGGGAGAGAACTGCAAGGGGGAGCGCACAAGGGGCGAAAACCAGGAAAACAAGGCACAGGAAAGTCGGGCACAATTTAAAAACAGTCACAAAATACAGTAATGGCACAAAATACAATCGGAGTACAGCAATCAGAAGGGGCACAAATGGGGGCAAGAGCGCAAGGAGGCAATGCGCTGAAAAGTTGAAAAACACTTACAAATATGGCGAAAAGCGGCAGAGAGCACACGGGTCTAGCGAAGCTTAGCAGAGCCCACTAGACACGCTCTGGGGGCTCGAACTCGCTAGCAGCAGCGTGGGCGGGGGTCAGGGGCACGAGACAGCAAGGTGGTGCTGTGGACGTGGGGGGCGAGCTCTGGACCTAAAACAGGTCAGAGGTTGCTGTATATACCGAGCCAGCTTCCTACACTTGGGCACCCAGAACAAATAAACAGTACATTTCTGCGTGGGGACGCTGGCTGCGCTGGCGTCTGCAAAGGGACATTGATCCCCTGGAATCCACCATCGTGCCTATCCTGAATTTACTCTCTTCTCTTGTGAAAAGAGGAATGGCTTACAGGTCGGTAAACACTTTCCAGTCTGCTATTTGTGCAGCTCATTTGCCTATTGAAGGTCTTCATGTGGTAGAGCATCCTTTAGTGAGGAAATTGATGAGGAGTGTACATCTGTCAGTTCCTCCTCAATCTAGGTATTCCTCATTGTGGGACATCAACCAGATACTTCGTCTGTTCCAGACTTGGCCACACAATAAATACTTCTCTATTAAACAGCTGTCTGGAAAGTTGGTGATGTTATTGTGCTTGGTGTCTTAATGTAGGGTGTCTGATGTTGGAGGGAGTGACACTTCATATATCCAGAAGGACGAAGTGCCATTCCAGCCTAGTTTCCTACCCATTGTTTCCTCACAAACCTAAACTTGGTTGTCAGATGCCTTAAGGCTTACAAGGCTGGCACAGAAGACCCCAGGCCGGCAGGTAAAAGCAACTATTCATCGTCCTACGTAAATCGTTTAAGGCAGTTTCCAGTACCTCTACTGCAGAGTGGGAGCGAGGTATTCTGCAGGAAGTTGGTATCAACACTTCCAAGTTTGGTGAACACTGAGCAATAGGTGCTATGACATCCAATGTGTTTGCGTTGAAAGCCCGTTAGGAAGATATCCTTAATGCAGCAGATTGGTCTTCTGACTCTATATTCAAAATGCTTTACTTTAAACCTGTGGCCCATATGGCATCCACGGTGGTGAACAAGCTTTAAATCGGCATAATCCGAGCCTCAGATTCTGACATAGAATGAAAAATTCCCTAGCTAACATAACAAAGTTTCAACTCCATTAAGCACATGGTGGCGAGGATTATTCCTTCACATAGAAACAGGGTGTTACTCTTATTCCCAACCCTCTCTGTATTCAAGCTTCTGATTATGATGTAACCAAAGGCTGGTAACCAATTCATTCTGCTTCCATTTGTGAGGGGGAGGTCTTTTATCCTCATCATCATGGGGGAATCTCTCTTTAGGTATAAGTAACTCTGCTCCTTCTAGTCACCTATGAATTGTGTGGCTGTAATTATGAATTTCACGATGGATACTGTAGTTGTTAGTATTATGCATTGATACGGTCTGATTGACTATATGATGTTTAGCAATGTTTATTCAAGTTACCTTCAAGGCAGAGGATTTACTTTTTTTTCCCAGCAGGGTATGAGGCTTCTAAACAAAACTGAAAGGCAGAGTCAGCTGTTTTCTATTCATCTGGTTCCTGCTGCATGCAGAAAAGGGAGCATGGATAGTGTTGTGGGACCAAGAGAGGGCTGAATAGTTCCGCCCGCCTGTGGGGACCCCGGAGCACTGTTCTGAAATTGTCTTCTTAAGTGCTGATGTTCACCTTTCTTCAAGGAGGTCTGCAAAGTCACTTACGAATGTCAATATGCAGCCTAAAGGAGAAGCTATAAAGGCCAAAATTCTTCATTCTACGTGGTTGAAAAAAAGGTTACTATAAAGTAGATATGCATTTAAATGCATGAATATTTTAAAGATTTTGCAGAAAACATCTTTCATAAACCTTTTTGCAATGTTATATCAGGATGAAGGAATGCACAGCAGTGTAGCCCATAGGCTGCCATTATACATAATCAAAATAAAGCTGTGTCTTTAAAAGCAGGTGGTCCTTCCGTAGTTACCTCCGTTTTCTTGGTAAGCTTCACTAGCTGAAATGAAGAAGTCTGCAAATTATCAATCATTATTAATATTATTATGTCTATTCCACCAGGGAGGGTCACTTATTATGACTATCATGGAAATACCCCTACAAGAGAACTGGAGTTACAGGTAAGAAACTATTCCTTCTCTCGTAGGGGATTTCCATGTATATTCATGAGCGCTGTATAGATTAGCAAGCCCATCCCCCCTGAGAGCAGTGGAGTAGACAGAACAATAGAGTGATACGTATTCATGCAAAGAGATTTCTAAGAGAAGCCTGTCCTATTTGAGCATCTGTCCTAGCATCAGAATCAAGATACTAATGCTTAGTAAAGGTGTGGCCAGACCACTATGTAGCTGCTTTGCAAATATCTGCCAACAGAATGTTTCTCATTCATGCAGCTGTGGCAGCCTTGCCCCTAGTGGAATGTGCTTTAGGTCTGCCATCAAGGGACTTATTGGCTAGCTGCTAAAAGAGCAAAATACATTAAACAATCCATCTGGACTGAGATTGCTTGGAGGTGGCCAGGCCTGTTCGAACTGGGCCATAGTTAATGAACAGCTGTTGTGACTTGCGAAAGGATTTAGTTTTGTCTAGATAACATTTTTTAAAACCTCTTCACATCTAGAGAGATAAGTGTTCACTCTGCAGGAGTAGACAGGTTTTGAATAAAAGTTGGTAAAGAGATAGTCTGGTTTACATGAAAGTCAGAGATAACTTTGAGTAGACATTTTGGATGTGTTCTCATTACAACCTTCGAGGAATGGAAAACTGTGTCTGGTTCCTGAGCACAAAGGGCCTGGCTCTCACTAACCCTGTGAGCTAAAGTAATTGCTACAAGGAAGGCAGTTTTCCAAGTGAGATGTTGTAGAGATGCCTTGTGTATGGGCTCAAAAGGATGTTGCATTAGACGTGAAAGAACTATATTAAGCTCCCATGGAGGTGAAGAACGCCTAGTAGGAGTAAAAATCTTCTCTAATCCCTCTAGGAAGTGTTTAATGACTGGAATTTTAAAGAAAGAGGGTTGTGAAGGACTTTTCCTGTTTTCAGTAAGAGCTGCCAGATGTACTTTGATCAATGAAAATTTTAAGCCAGATTTTGCTAGCTGCAACAGACATGGAAGAATAACATCTTCTCTGCATGTTGTTGGATCTATGCTCTTGTCCAGACACGACATGCAGAACCTTTTCCATTTTAAGGCATGTGCTGATCTGGTAGAAGGTCGCTTTGCCTCTCTTAGAACGTCCATGCAGTCTTGAGGAAGGTTAAGGTGACCATACTGCACTAGCTCAGGAACCATGCTGCCAAATTCAACGGCAAGAGGTTGGGGTTTCTCATCTAACCTCCGAATTTCGTGAGAATGTCTGGCCTGCATGGCAGTCGGAGACCGGTGAAGAATGTCTGGAAACCACCACTGCCGTGGCCATTCCTGGTTGATTAGTATCATCCTGGTTTTGGAGTGGAACAGTTTGATCAGGACTGGCGGGATCAGGGGAAGTGGAGGAAAAGAGTAAAGAAATTTCCCTGCTCAATCTATCCATAGGGCATTCCCCAATGTCCCTGGATGGTGATACCTGGAGGCGAGGTCTAGGCATTTTTTTGTTTTCTGAATAGATCTATAGAAGGGGTGCCCCACATGGAGAAGATGTTGTGTACGACATCGTCGTGCAGAAACCATTTGTGGTGTTCGTCTATCGCTCTACTGAGAGCATCTGCCTGAACATTCTCTATGCCAGGGAGGTGAGTCGTTATTATTAAATTCCTGGCCAGAAGCCAGTTTCAGATTGTTTGAGCCTCCAGAGAGTGTGTCCTGGACCTGGTGCCCCCCTGCTTGTTCAAGTAGTACATGGTGACCGTATTGTTTGTTTGAATAAGCAGAGTATTTGTTGTGAATGTTGGAAAAAAGGCTTTGAGTGCGAGATGGACTGCACGTAGCTCTAGGAGATTGATGTGATATCAGCTCTCCTTCCAAGACCAAGTGCCTTGAATCTGTAGATGAGCCATATGGGCACCCCATCCGACTAACAATGCATCCGTGACTATCGTCTGTGTGGGAACCTGTTGGTGGAATGGCATCCCTTTCAGAACATTGTTTGGAGAACACCACCACTTGAAGGATAGTATTGCATGTGGAGAGGGAGGAATCCTGTCCTCCTATTTGCCCATTAGCTGGTTCCAATGGTTTTCCAGGCACTCCTACAAGGGCTTCATGTGGAGGCGAGCACTGGGAGTGAGGTAGATGCAAGACGCCATCAACCATAGGAGAGACTAGACTATTTTTCCTGTTGAATGAGGTGCTCTCTTGAGAGCTTGAAATTTCCGAAGGATCGATGAAAGTCGCTCCTCCGAAGGAAACACCTTTGCTTGAATGGTGTCGATGGAGGCGCACCTTAGTAGTGCAACCTCTGGACAGGTGATGTTGATGTTTTCTTAGATGGGCTGCCACCACCGCTATGCATTTGAAGAACGTTCTGGGTGCTGACTTGAGCTGAAGGGGCGCACAGCAAATTGGTAATGGTCTTGTCCCACAAGAAATCTTAGGAACTTCCGATGCTTCCTGGCAACGGGAATGTGGAAGTAAGCCTGTGAAGATCTATGGAACCGAGACAATCTCCCTGGTGAAGCTGGTGGTATATCTGATGCAAAGACAGCATTCTGAACTTCTCCTTCCGAATCCATTTGTTGGCTATTCTTAGATCGAGAATGGGTCTGAATTTGTGCTTCTCCTTTTTTGGCACTAGGAAATACCTTGAGTAAATTCCTTTTTCCCGTTGATCTGTGGGAACTGGTTCTATTGCCTTCTTTTGTAATAGGATTTTGACCTCTACCTTGAGAGCATTGGGGTGGAATCTGGATGGCTTCGGTGGAATAGATGGCAGAGGATTGGTGAACCTGAGACAACAGCCATTTTGCACAGTATTCAAAACCCAGGCGTCTGATGTTATGCGTTGCAACTCTAACAGATAATGCAAAATACTTCCGGAGTGGGTAACGGAAGACGGGGAAGTATGGATTCAGGGTTTAGACGCAGATGTTTGACGTCCTCCTTGGGCGGTTTGTCAAGTGGATTGACCCCATATCTGTTTGCGTCGAGTTTGATATGGTCTCTGGTGCTGTAGCTGCTGAGATCTAGGTGGCACCCATTGCAGAGTTTGGATTCTATGCAAGAAAAACCTGCGGGGGCGGGACAGAAAGACTTTCACTGCTCTCTCAGTTTTTCAATGCCTACAGCCTTAAGCGTGTCTAGTTCTGCTTTCATTCTAGACATCTCATCATCTGCTTGAGACCCAAACAGAGTATAATCTGTAAATGGAAGTTTCTGTATTCTTTGCTGTGCTTCTGGTTTGATTGAATTAAGACGTAGCCACGAATGCCTTCTCTGGGATATTCCATGACAATATCCATGCGCCGCTAAAATAGAGGAATCTGCTGCCGCGCTTATAATCTGGTTAGAAACCATGGCACCTTCGTTAATGATTTCAAGGAAATCTTTTTTCTTATCTTTGGGAAGATGGTCAGTGAACTGGATGATGGGGTCCCAAAGAGCACGATCATATCTGCCCCAAAGGGCCATTACACTAGCTATCTTAGTGGAAATGGCTGATGTTGAACAAACTTTGCGTCCTGCTGCATCTATCTTTTTACTCACCTTGTCAGGCGGAGAGGAGGATGAAGGAGTAGTTGAATGTAGCTTCTTGGCAGCGACAATAACTACCGAATCTGGTGTTGGGTCTACCCTTAGAAATAAAAGATCCTGTTCTGGAGGACGATATTTCTTCTGAAGTCTAGAAGGCGCAGATTTGGCTGTGGCTGGTGTCAAGAATAGATCCATCATCGGTTGTAGAAGACCTGGGACCAGCGGAAGCAAGGGTCTTGCATGAGACCGTTGGTGTAGGTTTTAGAAGATAACTGATGTTGTCAGTGTAGGTACTGTCATAGGGATGTTCAGTTTAGTAGCATCTCGGACAAGGACTTCCTGAAAAGTGTTTACTTACGAAGGAGTGTCAGACAGAGTTGGAGAATAGTCTCTTGTAGACGATGAGGAATGCCGACGATGGGAGAGAGATGTTGATCTATTGTTAGTCATGATGGTGGTGTCTAGATCTAGAGGAGCATCTAGAAGGCTGATGATGCGAATGTCTTGAGGATCCTACAGGAATCGTAGGTGCCGGTTCAGAGGCAGTATCGGAGGAGGCGCCACAGGAGCAGGAGGAGCTGGTGGAGAAAGCGGCGAAGGCATTGTCATATGTGGAGGAGGAGATGGTTGAGGAGAAGATGGTAATATCATGAGAGAGGCAGAGGATTCAGATGTGGAGTAAATTCTCCTACTCTTCCTTGGTGACCTCCTCGACATCGACAAACTCCTGGATGTCGACGTACAATGTGGACGTGTTCCTCTCGACGTCAATCCATCATGACGTCGGGCGTCCCTCGACGTCTATGACGTCTGGTGTCCCTCAACGTCTATCTTCCATGCTGTGTCAACGGTTACCTCAACAGAGAAGCACTTCTCGACGTCGGATGTCCATGTTGTCTCGATGGCGTGTAAACTCTTGATGTTGAGATGGCGAGCGGTGTCACTTCCTCGCCGGCGAGCTTGCTCTCGGCGGCAAACATGTCAGTGCTCTTACTTGCCTCGATGTCGATGATCTGCGACATCGACCGGGACCTGTGTCGTTTTTTTAACAGAGCTGTGTTTCTGAGATGTAATACCAGCAATGGTCAACGAAGTAAGAGCCCTGGTGAAAGACTGACCTTCCCCTTGCTCCAAAGTCCTGCTGGTAGGCTGCTTTCTTCATCTGCTGTCCTCTTTGGACTAGAGGCAGATTTTCTCCCTGTCACGCAGGGTACGTCTGAGAAGTCTTTACATATCTCACAGGCATCTGGTATATGTGAAGCTGGAAGGGGGATAATGCAGACCTCGTGGTGGGTCTGTTTTGGCGTTCTTTCTTCCACAGCGAGGACATTTGTCAAAAAGTGAAGACATTTTGGCTGGAAATATACCCAAAATTTCTGTGAGGATTTAAAAAAAAAAAAAAAGAAAAGAAAATACTCAAGCAAGATGCAAAACAGAGTAAAAGTGTAATCAAAATGATTTGATCAGAACTTTTAGTAAAAAAAAAAAAACCTATAAATAGGTGGAGCTCAATGCTTCAGGGTCCTGTCAGAAGGAGCAGGAAAAAAGTACTAAGGTAACTGTCTCTTGTTAAGCATGATGGAATATGGGAGGACCATCAGCTCTTAAAGGCACAGCTTTATTATGATTCTTTGTAATGGCAGCCTATGGTCTACACTGCCCTGCATTCCTTCATCCTTATAAAGCATTGCAAAAAGGTTTGTGAAAGATTTATTCTTCGAAATCTTTAAAATATTCATACATTTGAATGAATATCTACTTTACAGTACCCTTTTTTTCCAACCAAGTAGGATGAAGAATTTTGGCCTTTGTAGCCTCTCCTTTAGGCTGCACATTGACATTCTTAAGTGACTTTGCAGGCCTCCTTGAAGAAAGTCGAACATCACCACTTAAGAAGACAGTGCTCCGGGGTCCCCGCAGACGGGCTGAACTATTCAGCGCTTATGACTATACATGGAAATCCCCTACGAGAGAACTGCCCCAACCCTACCTCTGAAGCATCAGTTTGAACTATGAACTTCTTGGAGTGGTCAGGGCTTTTTAACACAGGTGCAAAGCACATGGCCTGTTCGAGGTCCTCAAAAGCTTTATGACAGCTAGCTGCCCTCAACACTTTTTTAGGCATTCTTTTAGATGTGAAGTCATTAAGAGGTGCTACAATGGAGCCATAATTTTTAATGAACCTCTTGTAGTACCAAGTAAGGCCTGGGAAGGCTCTTACCTGGGTCTGTGAAGTAGGGGGAAAATAGTTTAAATCTTCCACATCAGTAGTTGAATTTGAACTCCACCTACCAGGTGGCCCAGATACACAACCTTCCCCTCCCCTATCTGGCACTTAGAGGCCTTGATAGTGAGGCCTGCTTTATGCAGAGCCTCCTAAACATTTCAGAGGTGGACCAAGTCGTCATCCCGGGCGGAGCTAAAGACAGCTACATCATCTAGATAAGCTGCACTATAGGCTTCCAAACCTTGGAGGACTGTATTCACCAGCCTTTGAAAACCAAAGGGCATCACTGTGAAGTGATCATGCACTCCAATGGATGAGAATGCTGTTTTTGCTTTCGGATCCTCTGATAACTTGATCTGCCAATAGCCTGCAATCAGATAAAAGGTGCTAAGATACTTGGCAGATGCCAGTGTATCTATGTGCTCATCTGCCCTAGGAATAGGGTGAGCATTCATTTTTGTGACAGTGCTGAGCCCGTTAATCAACACAGAATCTCATCTACCTTTTACCATTTTGGGAGTGAGGTTTTGGAACCAGCACCACTGGGCTAGCCCAGGGGCTGGGAGAGTGCCCAATGGCTCCTAGGTCTATAACCTTTTGCACCTCTGCTTTGATGCAGTCTCTAACATGGATAGGTGACCTGTAAAGTTTACTTTTAATAGGCAAAATGTCCCCTGTATCAGTGGTGTGTTCGCACCATTCTGTCTGACCAGGTGTCAGAGAAAACAGTAGTTCTGAGAACTGCCCTGGGAGGTTCCTGCAGTCTTCCTTCTGAGACTCTGAGAGACAGTCTGCTAGGATAACCCCATCCACGTAGCAATCAGCTGCAGTGTTGGAGAAGAGGTCAGGGAGAGGGTCATTCTCTTCTTCCTGTCCCTCATCAGTGGCCATGAGCAGGGTCAAGTCAGCCCTGTCATAGTAGGGCTTAAGGCTGTTCACATGAGGCACCCTGAGGGGGCTGCCGGGAGTACTTAGGTCAACTAAATAGGTTACCTCACCCTTCTTCTCTACTATAGTATGGAGACCATTCCACTTGTATTGGAGTGCCCTGGGAGCCAAAGGCTCCAGGACCCATACTTTCTGCCCTGGCTGGTACACAGTTAGGACAGCCTTCTGGTCAGCCACGGCTTCTGCAGTTCTTGGCTGGCCTGAAGGTTTTTAGTGGCGCATTTCATGTTTTCAGCCATCCTGAATCAGAGGCCAAGTACATGATCAACAATGTCTTGTTTAAGGGCTTGAGAGGTTGCTCCCAGCCCTCTTACAAGAGTAAGTGGACCCCTAACAGGCTGAACAAACAGAAGTTAAAAGGGGTTGTAGCCCACTCCCTTCTGAGGAACCTCCCTGTAGACAAAACGGAGGCATGGCAGTAGGACATCCCATCTCCCTCTGAGTTTTTCCAGAGACTCCCATGATCATGCCCTTGAGAGTTTTATTAAATCTCGCTACCAAACCATTGGTTTGAGGGTGGTAAGGGGTGGTGAACTTATAAGTTACACCATATTCCTTCCACATGGCCTTAAGGTATGCAGACAAAGTTTGTACTTCTGTCTGATACCACCTCTTTTGGGAAGCCCACCCTGGAGAAGATTCCCAGGGGGGCTTTTGCCACTGTAGGAACTGTAGTGGTCCTTAGAGGTATAGCCTCTGGATGCCTGGTGGCATGGTCCACCACCATCAGTATAAAACAGTTTCCAGAGGCAGTGAGCGGATCTAGGGGAATATGCACCCAACCCTCTCAAAGGGAACCCCGACCACTTGTAGTGGAATGAAGGGATCCTATGGGGTGCCACCTCTCTTGCCACTGGCTTGACAGGTAACACAGGAGCAACAAAACTCCTTGATATCTTCAGAAATATGGGGCCAGTGAGAGTGTGGGACAAGTCTGTCCTCAGTCTTGCTTTGCCCCAGGTACCTGCCAGGGGTATGTCATGGGTCTGGGTCAACAAAAATTGTCTATACTGCAGAGGTACTGCTAACCTTTTAGTAGCACCAGGTTTGGGTTCCTCTGGCTCTGAGTATGAGATTGTTTTCCCAATACACCTTGTGGGTTCCACCAATATCCCCTGCTTCCTGAAGAACAGCTTGCTGTCTTAACCCTTCCTGTGTGGGACAGGTTTTCTGAGCCATACTGAATTCCTCCCTGGCAGGCCCCCATGCACCTTCAAGTTGAGCTGTATCAGCTTTCAACTCTTCAGGTGTAGGTTCTACCAAGGGAGTGGATTCCTCCTCCTGAAAGGGAGAACCGTCACTGAAGGATGGGGTTGGGAAACCTTTTTGCCCTTTCTACTCTTACCTGGGATGATTCCGTCGACGATGGGACCGTAGACGATGCTGTCGACAACGAAGATTCTGATGACGACGGCATCATTGGCGATACTGTCGATGAAGACCAGAGGTGGACTCTCGCAGATGGATAGAACTTCGTCGACGAGGAGTAAAATTCAGGCCTTGACTGGAAAAGGGGATATAACTCCGCATGCCACATCTCCAGGTAAGGACACACCTTTACTTCCGGCCCATCCACTGGAGGAGGATTCTGATGATGATCGGCCATTTGGGGCAGCTCATAGTCCTTCCCAGCTCCACATTAAGTGTCAGGAAGATGAAGAGGAATATTACCAGCAGTATTATTCTCCTCAGAGAGACCAACAAAGTGTGCCAGAGGATATGGTCTGTATCTTAAGTTCCCTTATCTCTGATCTGCAGCTTATGTTGTCAGACTACAAGAAAAAGTTTCCGTCAGCACCACAGTCAGAGAAAATCCCGAATTGAACCTCCACCGTCGGTACCTGCCACCCCAGGCTATGTTGTTGCCTAGATCGGCGAGGAGTACCCCACATAGAACCTTCATGCAGGTTACAGTCGTCTTGGATGAGGAGAGAGGAAGGGGAGCATCAGGACACGCATTCTGATTGGGACTACTATATATTGCCAACCCCTTCATCTCCATCGTCTTCTCCGGTGAACTCACCCTCAGGAGACATAGGGGTTTCCATAATCTGCTTCAAAGAGCAGCGAAGAGATTTGCGCTGCCCATGCCATTCAAGCAGATAGAGTGCTTTCTTTACGATTTCAAGGAGCACTTTCAAAAGAGTATACGCTCCATACCCATAGTAGGTTACATCTGGTAGGAAGGTCTAAAAGTAATGAAAAAAACAGCTACTGTGACAGCGGTCTTACCAAGGTTAGACAAAAAGTATAAGGCTCCAGAAGACGCTACAACGTGTCTCATTGGTCACCCAAAGCCAGACTCTGTCATAACCCAGGCAGCGTAGAGGCATTCAAAAAATCCATCAACGCCAATTTCAGCGCCCCAGACAAGGAAGGTAGAAGGCTGGACAACACTGGGAAGAGTTTTTCCTCTATGTCAGGGCTTATACTATGAGCAACAAACTATCTGGCAATTTTGGGCAGATAGGACAGGCAACTATGGGCTGATATTGTGCCGCATCTGGACCACCTAATGGAAGTTTCAAAGGTCGAAGTGAAGAAAATTCTATTGGAGGGGGAGCGCACCTCGGCTGAGGTTATCGATTGCGCAATGGATATTGCTACCACTGCTTTTCCACAGTTAGCAGGTGGGGCGGTGCTCCGATGGCAAGGATTGCTTAAGGCAACTTCCTTTCGACCGGAAGTACAAAATAAAGTATTGGACCTCCTGTAGGAAAATGCCTCTCATGGCATGGTTACCCCCTAACTTATTCCCTTTGGTTGATGCTAGTTATGATTGAAAGTGTGCTGGGACCCTGCTAACCAGACCCCAGCACCAGTGTTCTTTCCCTAAACTGTACCTTTGTCTCCACAACTGGCACAGCCCTGGCATACAGTTAAGTCCCTTGCAAATGATACCCCTGGCCCTGTGGACAGGAAACATCTCTAAGGGCTGCAGCATGTGTGTGCTGGTGGGGAGAAAATGACTAAGTCGACATGGCACTCCCCTCAGGGTGCCAGCCCACAACCCACTGCCTGTGGCATAGGTAACTCACCCCTCTAGCAGGCCTTACAGCCCTAAGGCAGGGTGCACTATACCATAGGTGAGGGCATAGATGCATGAGCACAATGCCCCTACAGTGCCTAAGCCAATTCTTAGACATTGTAAGTGCAGGGTAGCCATAAAGAGTATATGGTCTGAGAGTTTGTCCAACACAAACTCCACAGTTCCATAATGGCTACACTGAATTCTGGGAAGTTTGGTATCAAACTTCTCAGCACAATAAATCCACACTGATGCCAGTGTGGGATTTATTGAGAAATACACACAGAGGGCATATTAGAGATGCCCCTGTATACCACTCCAAAGTCTAGTGTTAGGCTGACCAATTCCTGCCAGCCTTCCACATCCAGACGGGTTTCTGGCCACATGGGGTGAGTGCCTTTGTCACTCTGTGGCCAGGAACAAAGCCTGTATGGGTGGAGGTGCTCTCCCTCTGCAGGAACTCTAACACCTGGCAGTGAACCTAAAAGGCTCAAGCCTGGTGTCCAGCTAGTGGAGATGCCTGCCCCTTCGGACACAGCCCCCACTTTTGGTGGCAAGTCCAGAGGAGATAATGAGAAAAACAAGGAGGTGTCACCCACCAGTCAGGACAGCACCTAAGGTGTCCCGAGCTGAGGTGACCCCTGCCTTTAGAAATCCTCCCTCTTGGTTTGGAGGATTCCCCCAATAGGATTAGGAATGTGCCCTCCTCCCCTCAGGAAGGAGGCACAAAGAGGGTGTAGCCACCCTCCAGGACAGTAGCCATTGGCTACTGCCCCCCAGACCTAAACACCCCCCTAAATTCAGTATTTAAGGGCGACCCAGGAAAGCAGATTCCTGCAACCTGAAGAAAGGACTGCTGACCTGAAAGCCCCGCAGAGACGACAGAGACAACAACTGACTTGGCCCCAACCCTACCGGCCTGTCTCCAGACTCAAAGAACCTGCACAGCAATGCATCCAGCGGGACTAGCGACCTCTGAGGACTGAGAGGACTGACCTGCACCTAAAGGACCAAGAAACTTCAGAGGACAGAGGGTCTGTTCAAAAACAGCAATCAAGAAACCAACTGTAAAGAGACTCTCGCCTCACTCCGGAAGCCTGAGTCTTCACACACTGCACCCGACTTCCCCAGCTCGAGATCAGGAGAACCAACACCGCAGAGAGGACTCCCAGACGACTCCAACGACGTGGACACCCTGAGTCGACCTCCCTGCACCCCCACAGCAAAGCCTGCAGAGAGGATCCAGAGGCTCTTCCTGACCGTGACTGCCCGGTAACAAAGGAACCAGACATCTGGACAAAGCACTGCACCCGCAGCCCCCAGGACCGAGAGGAACCAACCACTGGTGCAGGAGTAACTAGGAGGCAGCCCTCATCCTAGCCCAGTCGGTGGCTGGCCCGAGAAGTCCCCCCTTTACTCTACCTGCATCGCCAGACTGAACCCCGGGTTCCTCCATTGCTTTCAATGCAAAACCTGACACCTACTTGGCACACTGCACCCAGCCGCCCCTGTGCCACTGAAGGTCTATTTTGTGTGCCTGTTTGTGCCCCCCCACCCCCAGTGCTCTACAAAACACCCCTGGTTTGCTCCCCGAGGACGCAGGTACTTACCTGCTAGCAGACTGGAACCGGAGCACCAGTGTTCTCCAGAAGCGCCTATGTTATTTGGGCCCTACTTTGACCTCTGCACCTGATCGGCCCTGTGATGCTGGTGCTGGGTGTTTGGGTTGACTTGAACCCCCAACGGTGGGCTGCGCATGCCCAGGATACTGAATTTGTAAATGCTTTACTTACCTGGAAATTAACCAATACTTACCTCCCCCAGGAACTGTTGATTTTTGCACTGTGTCCACTTTTAAAATAGCTATTTGCCATTTTTGCGAAAACTGTGTACATTACTGTTTTAATTCAAAGTTCCATACTTACCTGTGTGAAGTACCTTACAATTTATGTACTTACCTAACTTCTGAATCTTGTGGTTCTAAAATAAATTAAGAAAGGAATATTTTTCTACATAAAAACCTATTGGCCTGGAGTTAAGTCTGAGTGTGTTTTCTCATTTATTGCCTGTGTGTGTCCAACAAATGCTTAATACTCCCCTCTGATAAGCCTACTGCTCGACCCTTGGACTCTGTGCACACTATCTCTCACTTTGAGCTAGTATATACAGATCCAACTTCCTACACCTCCTGTTTGATGGGGAGGCTCTTTTCAGCAAACATGTGGATGAAGCCTTAAAGCGATAAAAACTGATACAGACACCGCTGGATCATTGGGGACCCTACAATTCAAAAGGTTGCCTTTGAGCCTCCAGGGGTCGAGGAATCCCATCATATTGAGGGAGTTTTCAAAACTTTCACTATTCCTCCTATGAGAGTCAGCAGTTTCAACAGCAATATTCACAGAGACAGCCACCCCAGGCGTCTTATTTCAGGCCTCCTCCTACGAGTAGAGCGCGTCAGAGCAAGGACGCAGTTCGACACCAATGACAGCTTTCAGGTTCCGGCTACATCCCGACCACCAATACACAGAATAAGGGGAAGAATATCCCACGAAAACGGCAAGAAAGAACATCGGACCAGTGGGTATTAAAGATAACTCAATTTGGCCACACTTTGGAGTTCATCCAAATCCCACCTTCACACCCTCCACATACTTTCCTTCAAAAGCATCTAAAACAACTCGAGCAGGAGGTCGTGACCATGCTAAAGAAGGGGGCTATAGAGAGAGTCTCTTCTTCAGAAAAGGGCATAGGTTTTTACTCCTGTTTCTTTCTAGTACGCAAATAATCCCTTTCTCGATCTCAGGGACTTAAAAAAATACCTCTAACGTCAAACCTTTTGCATGGTCATGCTGCAGGAGATTCTCCTCCGCATGAATCACGGTGACTTTATGGCAACCCTGGATCTACAGGATTCATACTTTCATATCCCGATTTCACCTGCTCACAGAAATTTCTGTGCTTCACTGTAGCCGGCAGCTATTTACAGTTCAGAGTTCTTCTATTTGGCCTGAAGTCTGCCCCCAGAATCTTTGCAAAGTGTCTACCTCCTGTAGCGGCTTTGGCTGAGAAGGAGAAAATATCAGATTTTTCCATATTTAGACGATTGGCAAATAAAATCGCAGTTGTATCAAGAGCCTCACGACTCAACGAGGGCTTGCATGGAATTATTTGACGAACTTGCTCTCACTCTGAATTGGAACAAGTCAAAGATCTTACCAACAAGAGTAACAACCTTTTTAGGGGCAACAATATACATGATCAGGGAAAAGGCCTTCCCTTCAGTGGAGACACAAACCAAGCTCATATCTCTAACAAGCAAAGAATAAAGGGCCAGATGTATCAAAGGGTTTTACCCATTCTGTGTCTATGGGAAAATGCGTTGGTACATATGTCCCAGTCTCTCAGTACGCAGGTACAAATCGCTTCTGGGGATGATATCTTGCATTCAGCTGGTTCCTTTTTGTTGCCTGAGAATGCGCCCCCTGCAAGAGGAACTGGATCTCCAATGGATTCAAAAAGAGGGCTCATTCAACGATTTGATCACAGTAACTCCTAGTATGATCAAAGCGCTCCACTGGCGGTCAGATCAACTGGACATCGCAGTAGATCTTTCTTTTCTGCCTCATCGACCCCTATTGGTCATTACCAAGGACGCCTCTCTGGAAGGATGGGGGGGCATACCTTCAAGATCTACAGGTCAGCGGAAGGTGGACCAGCTCTTTTTGGAAATATCACATCAATTTCCTAGAGTTGAGAGCAGTTTTTCTGGCCCTGCAGGCTTTCCTCCCCAGAATAAAACACTCTGCGGTTCTGATAAGAACGGGCAATATGACAACGATGCATTACCTGAACAAGCAGGAAGGAACTAAGTCTCTTCTACCTCGAGAATCTCAAAATAGTTGGAATTGGGCTATTCGAAACTGGATCAGTTTACGAGCAGAACACCTGCTAGGAAGGCAGAACGAGACAGCAGACACCCTCAGCAGACTAACATACTCCTGTCACGAACGGGAGCTGAACCAGGAGGTGCTCGGCCAAGTCTTCAAGAGGTGGGGAAAAGCCCAACCTAGATCTCTTCTCAACACCGCAGAACACCAAATGCTGCTCTTATGCAAGTTGGGATCACCATTCGGGCTCGTGGGGGAATGACTTTTCGATGACATGGTACAGAATATTTGCCTACACTTTTCCACCCATTCCCCTTTCAAGAGTGCTCACAAAAATCAAGAGAGAACGTTGCAGACTGACCCTGATAGTTCATTATTGGCCTCGCCAACATTGGTTTTCGGAGTTGCTCCTGTTCTCAGAGACAGACCGCATTCCACTGAGAGTCCCACCACAGCTCCTGACAAGGAACGAGGGTCAAGTTTTGCATCCAAACCCCAAATCACTAAAGTTATCAGCTTGGCTCCTGAACACAATGAGTTTTACCATTCAAACATTCACCCCAAATGTAGGAAAATACTTTCAAAGGCCAGAGCGGATGGCACAAACAAATCATACTCTCTGAAATGGAAAAGGTTTTATGGTTTCAGAAAGAACATATTAATCCACTATTGTCGCCGCCAGAGCAGATATTGCCCTATCTGCTCCATCTGGCATCAACAGGGTTGGCTCATGCATTCATCAGAGTGCACTTGGCGGGTATATCTCGTTCCAGATGTTTGCCGACATTGCCATCTTTATGGGCTGCTAGGTTGATAAAAACAGTTTCTAAAAGAACCCTTTCGAGTTTTTCCGCCAGTAAGATCTCCTCCACCATCCTGGCAGCTCAACACCGTTCTATCCCAGCTTATGAGACATCCATTTGAACCCATTCAAAAAGTGCAATTGATCTACTTATCGTGGAAAGTAGCTCATCTGGTGGTCCTTACTTCTACTAGACGCATCAGCGAAATCCAGGCTCTAACCATTCAAGAGCATTTCCTTCAATTTAGGCATGACAGAGTGATACTTTGTACAAACCCAAAATTTGTTCTAAAAGTTCCATCAGACTTTCATATTAACGAGCCTTTGATCTTGAAGTCTTTCTCTCCAAATCGGTCATCTCCAACAGAAAGGGCTCTTCATTTGTTGGACATCAAAAGGAATATTAAATTTTATTTGGAGAGAACCAAAGATTTTCGCAAGACTACACAGTTATTTGTCGCTTGTAGCACCCCGCGAAGAGGCTGAGCCTTTTCAAAACAGGGAATAGCAAGATGGATAGCAGCTGCCATAAAGTTTTGTCACCAAGCAGCTGGTAAGCCTTTACATTACTCAGTAAGGTCACATTCCATGAAATCTGTCTAAGCATCGATGCCACTGTTTGCAGGTGTGCCCCTACAAGACATTTGCAGAGCAGTCACCTAGAGAAGTACCCAAATGTTTACAAGGCACTACTGTCTGGATGCCATACTTCAAGGAGATGTAGCGGTAGGGCAGGCGGTCCTGCGGCATCTGTTCCAGTAATGGTGTGCTAACTTTACCTCACTCCATCCTTCTTTTATGGTACGCACATTGCATAATTGTTGTGCCTTGTATGTGGATATAGTCATCTAAGTACATGAATGTTTCTGTTCATTAGTAACTATCTTTACAGGTTAGAATACTATTATGCTTTTTCAGTTAAGACAGCTATCTGTCAGTAATTTTAACGATTTATTGTCAATGGAATGTGCTGCAAATACTGCTTTATAGTCTGATTCAAGCATGTGAATCTATGAAAGTTCCAATACTGGAGTACGAGAATAAGTTACTTACCTGTAACAAAAGTTCTCCAGTATTGGAATCTTTCATAGATTCACATGCGACCCACCCACCTCTCGGGGGAAGCTCACCTTTTTTACTTTCTGGATCAATTTTTAGGGTATGCAGTAGTACTTTAAAAATCTGAGGTACTGGAGCTTCTCTCAGGAGGGTTCTAGAGGGTGGAGTTATCTGACTGGTTAATGCTGTAGTTTGGTCCTTTTTTAACATAAGGACTTGGATAGGTTACTTAACCCCCTAGCTGCTGGGCCTTTCCCCCCCAGTGCTGAGCCCTTTTTTGGCTATTTGGGGTAGTTCGCGCTTAGGGCTTCATAACTTTTTGTCCACATAAGCTAACCACGCCAAATTTGCGTCCTTTTTTTCCAACATCCTAGGGATTCTAATGGTACCCAGAGTTTGTGGTTTCCCCTGGAGGAGACCAAGAAAATAGCCAAAATACAGTGAAAATTTCGTTTTTTTCCCAAAAAATTGGAAAAAAGGGCTGCCGAAGGAGGCTTGTGGTTTTTTCCCTGAAAATGCCATCAACAAAGGGTTTCTGGTGCTGAAATCACTATCTTCCCACCTTTCAGGAACGGGCAGACTTGAATCAGAAAACCACATTTTCCAACACAAATTTGGCATTTTACTGGGACATACCCCATTTTTACTATTTTTGGTGCTTTCAACCTCCTTCCAGTTAGTGACAGGAATGGGTGTGAAACCAATGCTGGATCCCGGAAAGCTAAACATTTCTGAAAACTAGACAAAATTCTGAATTCAGCAAGGGGTCATTTGTGTAGATCCTACAAGGTTTTCCTACAGAAAATAACAGCTGAAATAAAAAAATATTGAAATTGAGCTGAAAACAACAGCCATTTTTCTTTATGTTTTACTCTGTAACTTTTTCCTGCGATGTCAGATTTCTGAAAGCAATATACCGTTTTGTCTGCTGGACTCTTCTGGTTGCGGGGATATAAAGGGCTTGTAGGTTCATCAAGAACCCTAGGTACCCAGAGCCAATAAATGAGCTGCACCCTGCAGTTGGTTTTCATTCTATACTGGGTATACAGCAATTCATTTGCTGAAATATGAAGAGTGAAAAAGAGGTATCAAGAAAACCTTTGCATTTCCAAAATGGGATCAAGATAAGGTTTTGAGGAGCAGTGGTTATTTGCACATCTCTGAATTCCGAGGTGCCCATACTAGCATGTGAATTGCAGGGCATTTCTCAAATAGACGTCTTTTTTACACACTCTCTTATATTTGGAAGGAAAAAATGTAGAGAAAGATAAGGGGCAATAACACTTGTTTTGCTATTCTATGTTCCCCCAAGTCTCCCGATAAAAATGATACCTCACTTGGGTGGGTAGGCCTAGCGCCCGCTACAGGAAATGCCCCAAAACACAACGTGGACACATCCCATTTTTTGACAAAATACAGAGCTGTTTTTTGCAAAGTGCCTACCTGTAGATTTTGGCCTCTAGCTCAGCCGGCACATAGGGAAACCTACCAAACCTGTGCATTTTTGAAAACCAGAGACCTAGGGGAATCCAAGATGGGGTGACTTGTGGGGCTCCGACCAGGTTCTGTTACCCAGAATCCTTTGCAAACCTCAAAAAGTGGCTAAAAAAACAAGTTTTCCTCACATTTCGGTGACAGAAAGTTCTGGAATCTGAGAGGAGCCACAAATTTCCTTCCACCCAGCGTTCCCCCAAGTCTCCCGATAAAAATGATACCTCACTTGTGTGGGTAGGCCTAGCGCCCGCGACAGGAAATGCCCCAAAACACAACGTGGACACATCCCATTTTTTGACAAAATACAGAGCTGTTTTTTGCAAAGTGCCTACCTGTAGATTTTGGCCTCTAGCTCAGCCGGCACATAGGGAAACCTACCAAACCTGTGCATTTTTGAAAACCAGAGACCTAGGGGAATCCAAGATGGGGTGACTTGTGGGGCTCCGACCAGGTTCTGTTACCCAGAATCCTTTGCAAACCTCAAAACGTGGCTAAAAAAACACGTTTTCCTCACATTTCAGGGACAGAAAGTTCTGGAATCTGAGAGGAGCCACGAATTTCCTTCCTCCCAGCATTCCCCCAAGTCTCCCGATAAAAATGATACCTCACTTGTGTGGGTAGGCCTGGTGCCCACGACAGGAATAGATCACACAACGGTCAATGTTGGTCCTTACATGAGGCAGCTGTTGACCCTGGGGTGATCCATTCCTGACGCAGGCACTAGGTGTAGGCACTCAAGTGGGGTAGTGTTTTTATCAGGACAGGTGAGGAGTCACTGGGTGGTAGGAATTTTGTGGATCCCAGCATATTCCTGTAGTTTGTGTGACAGAAATGCGAGAAAAATCGAGTTTTTATTGAACATTTCAGCTTTGCAGGGTATTCTGGGTAAGAAAACTTTTGGGGAATCCACACAAGTCACACCTCTGTGGACTCCCCCGAATGTCTAGTTTCCAGAAATGTTTGGGTTTAGTGTGTCTCTCTATATGGCCGCCGAATCCAGGACCAAAAACACAGGTGCCTGCCTTACAAAACCAGTTTGTTTTGCCATAGATAATTTTGATGTCTCCACAATATAATTTGGGTGGTGGAATTTGGGGGTGAACTAAATTGGGGAGCTCCCAAGAGAGCACTCTCTCTCTGCTTGGCGCCGCATTCACCTGCTCTCTGGGTTGGCCTAACCCACTATTACCCAGTTGCACGAACAGCTTGCGAAGGGACAGCAGGACTGTCCTCATCACCTCCCTCATAATGTACTGGAAGAGGAGTTATCGAATGGGACTCCTCTGACTGAAAAATCACTCCCAGAGTCTGCGCCATTGTCCTATCCCTCAGATGCTGTCTCAGTATCTGATGTCTCAGTCTCTGATCCTATGTCAGAGTGGTCCTCTATAACCCGAGTGCAGGCAGCAGTCATCCATCAAGAAGCCATCTCTGCTATTGGCTAAACTGTTGCTCTAAAACACTAGCCTACGTAGACAGTCACAAAATCGATGGTGTGTGTGAGATACGTGCAACAGTAGAGGCCACCTTACCTGCGCTTCTTCCCTCAATCAGCACGTACTTTCAAGACACTCAAAAAACACCTTGTCACATACCATTCGTCACAGTCTTTAGCACCTCCTGCGCCCAGTCCAACAATCATTATTGGTGCTCCCACTCCCTCCTCCTCGGATTCCCTCATTACCACCCAGCAAAAGTGCCCTTCATCTCTCCATAGCCGCCCTCCACCCCGCACATACATTTCATTGGTATTATAGCGCAGGTAATGGCTGACTTTACTAATGTACTCAGCTATTTACATAAAATACAGATTTGCTCTTTGCAGTAGGCATATAAACCTTCTGCGCTTCTTTATGGCACTAAAACTGCCACTAGACAAGTCGGACCCTTTTCCCTCCCAGGGAAACCACACACATATTGACAAAAGTGATATATATATGACAGCCAACCACCTGAAACTCAACTCAAGCAAAACCGAAATAATCCTCTTTGTCCCACACAAAAACACCTGGGACCCCTCATGGTGGCCCACCACGCTAGGCCCTGCACCCACCCCCGCCAACCACACACGCAACCTCAGCATCATCCTAGACTCCTCCCTCTCGATGACCCAACAAATCAACGCTCTCACCTCCTCATGCTTCAACACACTCCGTATACTGAAAAACATTCAAATGGATCCCCACAGAGACCAGAAAAACTGTCACTCACGCACTCATCAGCTGCAGGCTTGATTACGGAAACGCCCTCTACGCCGGCACCACTCTAAAACTCAAGTGCAAACTACGTGCATCCAGAACTCAGCAGCACGACTCATCCTCGACCTCCCCCGACACGAACACATCTCTCCACACCTCAAATCCCTCCACTGGCTCCCCACTGACAAAAGGATCACTTTCAAGATCCTCATCCTCGCACACAAATCACTCCACAACACAGGCCCTGCCTACCTCAACGAGAGTCACCTTCCACACCCCCACACGAAACGTCCGCTCAGCTGACCTCTCTCTCGCCTCTGTCCCCCGCATCAAACACACCACCACCGGGGGCAGATCCTTCTCCTACCAAAACCTGGAACGCCCTCACAACCCACCTTCACAAGACCCAAAACCTACTTCTTTTCAGGAAGGGCCTCAAAACCTGGCTTTTCGAACAGTGAACCTCCCAGCCCCTTTCCCTCCCCCCGTCTCCCCCTCCAGTGCCTTGAGACCCTCACAGGTGAGTAGCGCGCTTTATAAATCTTTGATATATATATAGATCTACCTCTATATATATATATATCTACCTACATAGATATATCTATCTACATAGATATATATATATATATAGATCTATATATATATATATATATATATATATATATATATATATATATATATATATATATATTTTTTTTTAGTTGTTGTATGGTTTCCTTGGGGGCCAAAATGGGCCCCAGGGAAACCCTACAACATCTAAAAAAAAAAATATTGCCCACGGGCGACCCCCTGTCATTTTTTTTATTTTTTTATTTTTATTTTGGGGAAAAAATAAAAAAATCCCCAGCTGTGCTGCGATCGGGGGCCAGGAAACACTTTCAGGAAGGCCTCGTAAGAAAGGGGAGACTCTCCCCTTTCTTACGAGGCCTTCCCCAATGTGGGAAAGGCCGTTTTCCCCATCAAAGCAGGAAGTGGCCGCAAGGCTGCTTCCTGCTTTGATGGGGAAAACACCTTTTAAACGTCAGCGCGCCGCGTCACAAAGGGGCGGGTGGGGGTTGGGAAGGTTTAAAAAAAAAAGAAAAAAAATCCTCGGGTGCGACGCACCCGAGGATTTATTAATACCCTTCCTGGTGTCGGCCACTGGTCGTGACCCGCACCAGGGAGGGTATGTGGGCGTCGGCCACGCATCTAACAGGTTAAGATTAGAGCTGAAGGTTATTGCTGTTATGTCTTTGGGAACATGGTCTTTTTTAAGGTACCGGGGACTCTCATCTCGATGACGGGGAATGATTCAAGCATGTGAATCTAACAAAGTTCTAATACTGGAGTAACTATGCAAGCCCCAGAAGCAATCGTGAGAAACTACCAGGTGAAAGGGCCGGTGG
Source organism: Pleurodeles waltl (assembly GCF_031143425.1). Classification (NCBI taxonomy): domain Eukaryota; kingdom Metazoa; phylum Chordata; class Amphibia; order Caudata; family Salamandridae; genus Pleurodeles; species Pleurodeles waltl. Next base: position 156,257,464 of record NC_090440.1, on the reverse strand, counting down.
AACAGGGTTAAAAAGGAGGACACAAAGGGGAAATGGAGGGATAGAGCAAGGGGACATGGCAAGTGGGGGAGCGAAGAGCACAAAGGAGAATAAGAGGGCACGTGTGTGAAACAGAATAATGAGAAACAAGGAAAAGAGCGAGGGCAAAACATAAATCTACGAGCCAGCAGAGATGACTCTAAAGTCGTAAAACAGCACTTAAGGTACTTCCTTGAAAGCATGCTATTTTGTGGAGAAAAGATACACCATAACAGCCAAAAGCATCAGCTGAGAAGGAACTACTACTCTAGGCTGAGCCAAGAAGTGTTTGGCAAAGTCTTGAGCCAGTTGTTGAGACTGGTCAAAAATGTCAATGGCTTAAAATGGCACACCCAAAGCCAGTTCTAATTAAATTATAGAAGAAAACATAACAAATCACAAGAACATGATAAACGGAAAAAAAATCTACAGAACTAGGAAAAACACAAACATGCTTCATCAAAGTAGTTCCGAAAATATATTACAAGGTATAGCAAGTTTTTTGAATAGTTACACAATAAAAAAATGATAAATGATTTATATATATATATATATATATATATATATATATATATATATATACACACACACACACACACACATGTATATATATATATGTATGTATATAGTAATAACACCACATTTTAAGTCGTGTACGAGTGAAATGCAATGAATTTATTGGTTAAACTTCTCTTTACAAGGTGTTACTGAATTAGATTAAGTGGTACTGACTGCAAGGCTGCCTGTGTAGCCATAAAGTGTTAACAAGAAGTCCTAAAACTCTAAGGAAATCCTGCAGCTTTTAAAGGCATGTTCTTCTACAAATTACCATGAGTAGCCATGACTTTAAACAATGCCTGGCAAGGGATCTTGCAAACGATGTTACTTTTCCGGTATGGTTTGACAATGTAAGGTAGCCTTAATGAACAACAGACCGTTTTTTCAACATCTTCTTGACATTTCTTTTTGACATTGTGCATACACAGAAACATCAGATCCAAGAACTAGCGTAATAATATTCAATGAAGACAGATGTAAAAGAAAAGAGGTAAAATGTCAATGGTAAGTGTTTAGCAGCCCTTATTGACGATTTAGAGCACTGTACATCATATTTTGGCCAATTCAGAGCGATTCAATTATTTTGCATAGTATGAGGTAACAGAAGCTTGAGCACAATCGGGATTGTAACTTCATTTACTAGGCCTTAATGGAACGGCTTAAGTATTCAAAGGTCCGAAGAAAGTGATCCAATGGAGACTCTAACTTTCCTTAAACCCGCCCCCAACATCACCACCGTAGAGATACAATATTGCTTAGGGTGGGTGGAGCAAGTATGCTAATCCCACCCCCTCTACATTCCCTCAAGGTATGTTTTGGTCACAATCCTTATGAACTACCCTATCCTAAGAGCCACAGGGTTAGGCACTTCCTGTACAGGATGAGAAACTGTTTTACCTGCTCAGGGGTGCGTGGTTCCTTCTTGGGAGAATCCCTAGAGCACTGCCTACCACCTTTGGGGAGGCAAGGAGCTGCGACCTGTATTGTTCAAGAGAGAAGTGGGAATCCCTGTTCCAGTGAGAGAAGTGGCTGTTCATGTGTACTGGCACACTCTGGGTTGCAGTAATGTGCATGTGAAAGTACCCCTATCAGCCACAAGGACAACACAGAAGGGGGCCAGGTTGGATAATGGGTTTACACTCCTCTGTAACCAATCGGTGGATCCCAATCCACTTTCCGAAATGTATATTAAAGGGGTCTAGACTGTTAGCTAGTCACCCTTTCCATGTGACCGATTTCAAATACACCCTGTAAATGTCATCCAGTAACGTTGAATTTGAGTTCTCCAATTAGGCATCTACTCCAATACGGGCAGAGGTTACCTCTAATCCAAGATGGTGACGAAAAATATCCATAAGCATCAGCACTACAACACTCTTGGTTCTCCAAATAATCTAAGGTTATTTACCTCAATGCATCCTATCAGGCTTTCTGCGCTGTACAAGGGTGATGTTTCACAGAGCACTACCCATAAATATGGGTAAGAGCAGGCATCTCCATCCTCTCTAAGCTACAGCTCAGACCAGCACCATCTCAACTCACATCCACACACCACTAGCTCAGTTCAAAAGCTGCCTCCATCATTTGTACAATACAGACAACTAAATTCAAATGGGCAGAGCAGAAAGTGGTAACTACTTAATCCACACTCACTGAGTTTCCTGAAATGGAATTTCCTGCAAATGCCAGAAGCATGTGTTCTTTTTGGCTACAAAACTGTGCGAAATGGAGGCAATACAGATCCTCACAATAGAATGAAAACTTATAGAAATGTGACATCTAATAAAGGTCTGTATCCCATTTTCAGACCTTCTGACCTAAGAACAATGCATCAAACGACTGTACTATAGAAGCATGGCAATGTGAATTAAAACTCACTGAAGGTCTGAAGCACTGGGTGCATTGAGTCCTTTATTGAATACTGCTTTTGTGACGTGTACGCCGACTAGACAGCACTTGATGATACTACAAAAAGGCTTTGTCGCCAGTTTAAAGATCCCTTCCTATTCTAATACACAAATCATGAGGGTGCGGTAGGATCATGGGTGTGCTCCTGATTGTAAATCCTGCAATGTGAATAGCTGCATATTCCTACACAGACCCTCATTACACCTGGCCTACATTTTACTATGCTGCAAGCATCTCGTTACTAGCCGAATCAGGAATTCCAAGTGATGCAGAAATACCAAGGCTTCAGAGACTTTCACCCAGATATTTCACAAGTCTTGCCTCGTTATTTCCAACTTCTCAGAGGAAATCATTTAAATAATCAATTATTTTAGCAATCAGGAAATGCGGATACCCAGGTACCAGAAAAATAATATCATTTTGTACTCACACCTCAGCAGGAGTGAAATGCATATTCCTGAATCTTCAACATCAATGTTGAAATGAAGAACTTCATCTCCACAAGACTGCTCATATCTGTTGAATAATCTAGATGAAGCATGTGCAGGAACGATCTGTCATGGAATGAGGTAATCCATAGATCTTAGACATGCCAGAGTCCACTTTCAACTATCCAGTGCGTTGAAGGTTCTCTAAGATCATGCTCGAGGCAAGTGAACTTCACACTTTTAATGATGCACACTCACATGAATGACACGTATTTTCTCATCATTATTTTATAAATCAGGCAGCTCAGGAACATATTTAATAACATAGATAAGTTCAGTTATCTCTTATACAAATACAAAGACGTGATTGCCAATATGCTAGCGGCAGCCTGGAATCACAACCGTGTATGTATACCTTTATCATTTTATCAGAAATCCCCCTCCTCCCAAAATTCTGACACCTACTTCCAGCCAGGACAGGAGTAAAAAAAAAAAAAAAAAGACCTTTGCAGAGCGGCTCACTGTCAATCTATTTTCTGTCACTATAAACACAGAGCACCATTTTAAGTACGATGTTTGTCTCTGGTCCCCTGGGTGCATGATAAATGCTCCTCTTGGCGAAAGCCTGTGACACTCTTAGCTTCACTGAGTCACCTTTCCCCAGGGGGATCAGCCCCCCAGTTTAAAGTCGTAAGGCTCAGAAGACACGTCGGAAGAAGCAGCAGAGTCAATGATTTAACTTATCTTGCCTCATCCTGGGAAACAGCATCCCAACAGAAAGGAATGACCTCAAGATGCTTGTGGTGGAAGGAAACCGTGTTTTGCTGAGCCGTCAAATCTAGCTGGTTCAAAAAACCTAATAACAGAGAAGCTATTCATTTTTTTTTTTTTTTTTTTTTTACAAATGCTGTTTTTCCATCTGTGCAGCCACACAGAATGTCTGGCTGTTAGTGCTGATTCTGCTTCAGCCAACGACACACCATCATTTCTGAAGTTCAAACCTTAGTCCATCCCCTTCTCAGTATCTCTCCCATAGCTGAAAGAGGAGTAACCAGTGGAACAGACTATGGCCCTCATTACAACCCAGGTAGGCAGAAAAAAAAAAAAATAAATGGGATTACGAACGTGGCAGAAACCGCCAACATAGACAGCCACTTTAACACTCCAACCGCTACGGCGGTAGAAACAAACACTGCAGCCCACTGTATTTCAAGACGCCTATCCGCCACCTTTTCCGGGGCTGAACCAACGTTCAAAAGCACGGCGGAAACAGTACAACTCCCGATAGGCCACCGCCAGGATCCGGAACATCAGGGGGGTCATGGTGCCACCGGCACCCCTCCCACGTTGGGAGGCTATCCCCAGCTGGGCCTCCGCCGTTTTCTTGCTCCAGCGGCACAGGTTCTCCCATCTTTTACGGCAGTGGGTGCTCCATCTGTGGTAGACCCCCCGGGTCCAGACGTCCTTGGCGATGGCATGCCAAATACCCTTCTTCTGGTGGGCGCTGACCTAGAGGAATGGTACAGGGGGAAAGGAAATTACTTACCCATGCGGACCGTCATACTCATTGCCCACCAGTTCCCACCCATGCCCTGATGCACATACACTCACCATCCGCACATGCAGGCCTCAGCCCCCCACCCCCATGTACCTTCAATCCACTCAAAACGGGCATTGCCCATGCAGCATGCTAACAGTGTACTCACCTGTTTGTCTGGAGGACCGTACAGTTGCGTGTACTGGGGGAGGACCCCATCCACTAGTTTCTCCAACTCCTCCAAAGTGAAGGCAGGGGCCCTTTCCACAGACACTCGAGCCATCGTCGCTTCCAGACACAGGTCACAGCAGCACTTGCAGTGTAGGTCCTCTCCTGTTGAAGGTCAGGTATCAAGTGAGGGAACAGACAGAAAATGGCGGTCACGTCCGCGCTGGTGCATACCGTCACCGCCGGCGTACATCGTCATTGGCTCCTGGGACCCATAGGGCCCAATGTTAACCAATGCAGAATTGCGCCGCGGTCTTCGACCACCCACCGCGACGGCGTACAACACCAGCGCAGTTACCTCATATCCCCTTGTCCCACCTTACAGGTCAGGCAGCCGCCATTTCAGGAGGCCACACGGGATGAATGTTAAATGCATCACACCTATCTAGGCCGGGAATATAGACAGATACCGGCACAATGCGGATTAATAAAGTTTCTGCAAATAACAAATTGTGATACCTCAGTGCTGGATGACACTCTGCTCGCTGTTCCCCTCCATAGGGCACGTCTGCTGGGGCAGGTGATGAGATGACGGCATCCTCCGGTGTACAGACACCTGGTGGACCTGTCGACAATGGAAGTGAGAAACATCCTAATCACATACAGACTTGATCGTGCAACAATCCAGGAACTGTGTCCCCAGTTGGAGCCAGACCTGGTTTCATCTATCCGCCATCCCACAGGAATCACCCCTCTAGTGCAGGTCCTGTCTGTACTCCATTTCCTGGCCAGTGGGTCTTTTCAAACAGTGGCCATGGCATCTGGGATGTCCCAGCCAATTATCTGTAGCGTGTTGTCCAGAGTGTTGTCTGCCCTGCTGAAACACATGCGCAGCTACATCGTGTTCCCTCAGGTGGAGGATTTGCCCACAGTGAAAGGTGATTTCTATGCCCTGGGACATATCCCCAACATCATTGGTGCCATTGATGGGACACATGTGACATTTGTACCCCCCCACAGAAATGAACAGGTGTATAGAAACTGGAAGAGCTACCATTTGATGAATGTGCAGATGGTGTGTTTGGCAGACCAGTACATCTCCCATGTCAATGCTAAGTATCCTGGCTCTGTGCATGACGCTTACATTTTGAGAAATAGCAGCATGCCTTATGTGATGGGGCAACTCCAGAGGCACCGTGTGTGGCTAATAGGTGAGGGCAAGGTCACAATACAGTTGACATAGGTGTCTGGGTATGGGGCTGTCCCTAAGGGTTAGTGTGTGTCTAACAGATATCCATCGACATTTGCAGGTGACTCTGGTTACCCCAACCTGTCATGGCTACTGACCCTAGTGAGGAATCCCAGGACAAGGGCAGAGGAACGCTACAATGAGGCACATGGGCGAACTAGGAGGGTGATCGAACGCACCTTCACCCTCCTGAAGGCCAGATTCCGGTGCCGCCATCTGACAGGTGGCTCCCTATACTACTCACCGAAGGTGTGCCAGATAATCGTGGACTGCTGTATGCTGCACAACCTGGATTTGCGACGGCAGGTGCCTTTTCTGCAAGAGGATGGGCCAGATGGTGGTCTTGTGGCAGCTGTGGAGCCTGTGGACAGTGAAGAAGAGGAGGCAGAAGAAGAGGATATCGACAACCGAAACAACATCATCATGCAATACTTCCAGTGAGACACAGGTAAGAAGATGTCACTGCTTCCCACATCTCATACTATTGTTGGAGCTAGCATAAGTGTCATTTTCACTCAGTGTATGGACCCTGACTTCACTTTGACTTTCCATTTCACAGATCTGGGCCCCACTTTGTGCCCTTTGCTCTGTTTACTCCTGGCCTACAGCTGTGTTACATTGGTATGTGAACAAGTAAATTGACATTGCTATATTCCATAGTTATTGCAATTACACATTTGTGAAATCACAGACTGACTCCAGATTGTTTTGTGATTGAAGTGTGCTTATTCCTGTGCAAGTAAGTGAAGGGGGTTGTAAAATGGGCTGGGGTGATGGTGGAGGAATGTCCATGGCAGAGTCCAGTCTATTTGTTTCACAGGTACATTGTCCAAAGGGGCATAGGAAGTGGAGCAATGGCAGTTGAAGGATGGACAGGGTGACATAGTGGGACAGAAGGGTGACATTCAGGGGGGTCTCATTTCCTGGCGGGGGTCTTGGCAATGTTCTCTGTCTTGTTCCTGGATCTCAGGGACTGTTTGCTGGGTGGTTCTCCATCTGCAGGGGGTGGGGTGCTGGTCTCCTGTTCCTGTGGCGGTGCCTCCTGTCCACTGGCGCCGGCGGAGGTGGAGGGCTGTTCATCGTCCAGGCTAGTGTCAGGGGCCCCTTGTTGTGCCACTGTGTCCCTCCTGGTGTTGTGAAGGTCTGCCAGCACCCCTGTATGCAGGTGGGGCGGAGGGGATAAGGTAGTAAATATTTGCCTTACCAGAGTCCAGTCCTCCTGGTACTCCTGTGAGGCCCTCAGGATGCATTTTTGCCAAGACCTGCTCCTCCCACATTGTTAGTTGTGGGAGAGGAGGTGGGGGTCCACCGCCAGTTCTCTGTACAGCAATCTGGTGTCTGGATACCACGAAATTCACCTTCCCCCGTAGGTTGTTCCACCTCTTCCTGATGTCATCCCGTGTTCTTGGATGCTTTCCCACTGCGTTTACCCTGTTGACAATTCTTCGCCATAGCTCCATCTTTCTTGCAATGGTTGTCTGCTGCACCTGTGATCCGAATAGCTGTGGCTCTACCCGGATGGTTTCCTCCACCATGACCCTGAGCTCCTCCTCAGAGAACCTGAGGTGTTCTTTGAGGTTGCGATGATGTGGTGTGGGTGATGTGTGAGGTGGTGTCTGTTGTGATGTGTGAGGGGATGTGTTGGTGTGTGTTGTTTGAGGTGCGTGGATGTTGTGTGTCTGTGGATGCTGGTGTTGTTTTAGGTAGAGTCTCTCTCTGGCCTGCTTTCAAATTTCTGGTAGTAAGGGTTTGTGGGTTATGTGGGTGTGTGTTTTATAGTGGTGTGAGTGTGTGGGATGTGTATGTGTATCAGGTGTGTGTATTTTGAATTGTCCAATGTGGTTGTGTTTTGTAAATGTGTGTGTATTTTGAGCACAGCGGTGTGTACCACCAATGGTTTACAGCGGTTGAAAGACCGCCGCGTTGATTCGTGGGTCGTGATAGTGTGGGTGTATTCTTGTTGGCGTGACGTGTTGGTTTTGTTATCACCAGTTTATCACTGACCTTTGGTGTAGTGGACTTGTGTGGGTGCCTGTATTGTGGCGGATTCCGAGCTGTGGGTCGTAATACCTGTAGCGGAATTCCGCTGCCACAGCGGTAGGTTGGCGGTCTTCTGCACAGCGGTAAGCGGGATTTACCGCCAGAGTTGCAATGAGGGCCTATGTTTGAACATCCTATCAAAAACTAATGATGCCAAAGTCACCCTTACCACCAAAGGAATGATTGTGTCTGGACCAATTCAAAATAAGTAGTTGTGAGGCTTGTGATCTATAATCAGATAAACTACTGTGAAACATCGTGTTCATCAGGTTAACACCCATTGATTTCCAATTCTCAGCGCTCACTCCTCCCAATGCCAGGTCACGTCTCCATTCACTGCTACGTGTCTCGTAATGGATGAGCAGGAATGAAAGTCCATACCGCCACCTGCAGAATGGGCACCATGTTGGGTGGAGGGTTGTTGTATCTATAGTATTACTAAAGCGTGCAAGGGGACAGACCCGAGACCCACCTCTCAATAGAAAAGTACTGAACAGTCAGTGAGTCACTCCTATCTATGCAAGCATAAGAACTGCCGCAGGGGCTCCAAAAAGTAAAAACTAAAATATTTTTCCAATTGCAACACAAAGAACAAGATCTGTGTCATACAGTGTCCTCATAATCTAATACCTAAATATACCAAATCCATATAGTCTGTATGGAAGTACAAAGAGACCAAAAGGTGCTTGAAAAACCTAATGCCAAAAAAATTCCAGCTCAGAGGTGCGCAAACACCCTGGCAATAAAACGGTTAGCGTATGCAATGCCCAGAAGCTCCTTTTGACACTTCAAAATCTTCCCCAACTGCATACTTTCAGTCTCAGTCATTTCAGCAGTTCAGTTGTCTCTTTTAAATTAAGCTATCTGCTCACTCCCCTTTTCCTTAGGTTTTCTTTGCAGAGTCTTATTAATAATAACAAGGATTAACTATCTGAGGCCGTGTTTGCAAAGAACCAAATAACTGCAGGATTAAGCAAACCTCAATCTTAGAAAAGAACAAAGAGATCTGGTACTTTTTCTCTAGTCATTTTTTAATAATGACAACGTTCTTTATTCTGCAACTATGTAAAATGAAAATTAAATGTAATCTGGCAATTTTTACCTCTTTACCTCTCTATAGGCTTCATATATATATATATATATATATATATATATATATATATATATATATATATATATATACACACCCACACGTACGTGCGGGTGTGTGTGTATGACTATGTACATGGATGTTTTAATATATAATATTTCAGAAGTTACCAGGGTCCTCGCACGTGGCCAGGGCTATTCAGTGCTTATGACTTTGATGAGGGTCCCCTGGAAGAGAACTTGGCATAACCAGCCCAGAAGCTGCAGTGCACCTGAAACACGTTCTTTATTGGACTAATCCTGCTGGCCAAATTTACTTAAAAACCCTCACAGAAATATTGAGATGCAGGAGCTCAACTGAGACCATTTGACTGGAACTCATCAAAAAAGTTCTAGAAAGAACAGGCTTCTGCAAAAAACCCCAGCTTGATATGCAAATCAAGCATCATACTAATAAAAAAGTATCATGAAGTCACTAGTGAATTTAGCTTATCTCAATCAACAAAGTGAAGATGTCACTGACTGATTTGAACTCTCAAAACTCAAGTACCTTTGAAATGTACCATGACTATCTCACACCCTAATTGAAGAGAAGTTTATATCTAAAATTTAAATTAGGGATGCTTCTGGTATTGACTTTTTCTTTTTTTCTTTAAATAAAAATAAACAGTCCCCTTTTGGGAATAGCCAATAAGAAATAAATTACTTACATGTAACTGTAGTTCTCCAGTATTGGACACTTTCATAGATTCACATGCTTGAATCCTTCCCCGTCGTCGAGATGGGAGTCCCCGGTGTAATACAGAAGCTATGCTAAAGGGTATATACAGATTAAGTGTATTAGGCCTTACAATTAGAAACATACCAAAGTCTTTTTGTAAAAAAAAGACCACACTCTAATATCAACCAATCAGATCACACCACCCTCTAGAACCCTCCTGTGTGGAGCTGACTTCCCTCAGATTTTCCAAGCACTAGTGCTGTAATATAGATACTACAGAGAGAATGAAGGTGTGCTCTCCACGGGTGGTGAGTGGGTTGCATGTGAAACTATGAAAGTGTCCAATATTGGAGAACTACAGTTACAGGTCAGTAACTTATTTCTTACTCCAGTATTGGAACTTTCATAGATTCACATGCTTGAATCAGAATAGTAACCAGTGAGTAACACATTTTCTACATGTTCAGTATCAACATAGTATTACATATGTGAAAGAGCGGGACAAATTTCTCAGAATGTTTTCCTTGCGGTCTGGAGAGCATAAAGGTATTATTTTTATAGAAAATGTGACATAATACAAAACAAGCGGATGGAGGGAAAAAAAAATGGCTCACCTTCATTGGAATAGATTTCTAAGGACTGCTTGTCCAACCTCTGCATCTTTAAGTGACTCTGTATCCAGGAAATAGTGCTGCGTTAAAGTATGTGCTGTCTTCCATGTTGCAGCACGACAGATGTCCTGTATTGATACACCTGCGAACAGTGCACAGGATGTGGATATTGCTCTGGTGGAATGTGCTCATACGCACGTATTCAATGGTCTACCTGCCCTCTGATGGCAGACAATTATTGTGTCCTTAATCCATCGAGAAATAGTCTGTTTAGTTACAGGGTGCCCTTTTCTAGAGGTAATGAAAGCTATGAATAGCTGGTTAGTCTTCCTAAAGGATTTTGTTCTGTCCAAATAAAATTTGATGCATCGAGTGAACGCAGGGTTCTTTCCGCAGCAGTTTGGGAAGAATGACTTTAGTACTACTGGCTCATTAATATGAAAATCTGAAGGCACCTTAGGGATGAATTTAGGATTGGTGCGCAGAATAACTATCATTTTTGAATTGCAAGAAAGGCTCCTGTATTGTGAAAGCCTGGATTTCGCTGACCCTTCGTGCCGAAGTAAGGGCGAGGAGGAGAGCCACCTTCCATGTGAGGTACTTGATGTCTTCCCTGGGAATGGGTTAAAAAGGCTCCTTCATGAGATGGCCGAAGACGATGTTAAGTTGCCATGCTGGAGTTGGGGCTTTCACCGGAAAAAAGGATCTGAAGAGACCCTTCAAGAATTGCTTTATTAACCTCAGAGAACATTAGGATGGTTTACCTGGTATTCTCCTATGTCGGGAGATAGCTGCTAGATGGACTCTGATGGACGCATGGGCATGCCCTGAGCATGCTAGCTGCAAGACGTATGATAAAACTCTTTCCGGGGCGGAGGAGAGAGACTGTATTTTCATGGCTTCGCACCACAAACAAAATCACTTCCACTTTAGGCGGTACATTTTATTTGTGCTATCTGCCCATGCTTTAGCTAGTATGTCCTTGGAATTACTTGGTATGTCTAAGCGGCCAAATTCGTTGAATTCAGGAGCCATGCCGATAAGCTCAGAGTCTTGGGATCTGGGTGTCTTACTTGTCCTTGGTTGATGGTGAGCAGCTCCGGAACTGGTTTCATTCGGATGGGTGGACATGAGTATAGTAGAAGTAACTCCATGTACCAAGGTGACGTGGCCACGCTGGAGCTATCAGAATTATCTGGCAGGGTTCCGACTTTATTTTCCCGATTACCCTTGGGAGGAGAGGAATTGGAGGAAAGGCGTATGCATAAATCCCTGACCATGCGATCGAAAATGCATCCCCCCACGATCCTTGTTGGCGATGCCAAATTGCATATTATTGGCATTTGGCCTTCTGGGAAGCTGCAAACAGATCCAGATTCGTTTTTTCCCCACTGGGCGAATATTCCATCCAGTGGCCGCTGGTCTAACTCCCAATCATGAGGAGATGCTGTTAACCTGCTCAACGAATCCGCAATGGTATTTTGTAGGCCTGGGACATGCTCTGCTGTTATGTGCACTGAGTGTTGGATACACCAACTCCAAATGGTCTGCGCTTCTCGAGATAGTAGGTGGGAATGCATTCCTCCTTGCTTGCTGAGATAGTGCATTGTGGTGGTATTATTCGTTCTGACAAGCACCGTTGATCCTCGAATTCTCGGGAGGAAGGCTTTCAAAGCATAATATCACTGCTCTCAGCTCAAAAACGTTGATGGGAAAGAGATGGTGAGAGGGGGGGACATCTGCCGCTCACTCGAAGGTCCTGCAGGCATGCTCCCCATCCAGTCAGTGATGTGTCCATCATTACAGTCAGTGGAGGAATCTGTGGTAAGAAGTGCAGACCTTGTGAAATGTTTTCAGGAACTGTCCACCAATCGAGAGAAGCTATCATGAGTGGCATGATGTGGATCATGTCCTCGAAGGATCCTTGTGCTTGCTTCCATTGTTTGTCCAGCTCCTCTTGAATTGGACGCTTGTGAAGTCGACAGTGGGTAATGGGGCTTATACAAGATATCATCCCTAGTAAGGATTTGTACTGACAAACTGGAAGAAACTTTTTTTTTGGGATTTGCTTCGCTAGGAAGATTAAATTGTTCTGCCTGTCCAGTGTTGGGTAGGTTTTGGTTTGTTGCGTGTCCAGTATAGCCCCTAGGAAGGCTAACCGAGTCACAGATTGGAGCAATGATTTTTCCCTGTTTAGAGCAAGGCCCATGTCCTTGAAAAGGTGTAGGGTCGTCCTGACGGACTTGCGCGGTGACTGGATGTCGGGAGCTTTTATTAGCCAGTCGTCTAGATAAGGAAAAATCTGGAGCTTCTTTCTTCTCAGGTAGGCTGCAACTGGAGCCAAACATTTGGTGAAGATTTGTGGTGGTGATCGTAGCCCAAAGGAAAGGACCTTGAATTTGAAGTGTCTGCCATTCACCACAAATCTTAGGAACTTCCTGTGTAGTGGGTGAATGGGAATATGGAAGTACGCGTCTTGAAGGTCCAAGGCACCCATATAGTTTGCTCTGTTTAGAAGTTGTAGGGCCTCTTGTAGGGTGACCATCCGGAATGTTTGTTTTTTGAGGTATTTATTTAGCTCTGGCAAGTCTAGGATTGGTCTCCATAAACAAGATTTTTTCTGAATGAGAAAAAAGCGGGAGTAGAAACCCCTCCCTCTCTGGGAATTTTTTTACAACTTCTATGGTTCCTTTGCTCAGCATGGTTTCCACTTCTAAGCTGAGCAGACGAAGAGGACTGTCGAATCTGGGGTGGAGGCATTAATGGGGGAATATGAATGAACTGTAAGAGGTGTCCAAATTGAATTACATCTAGCACCCACTTGTCTTTGGTTATTTGCCGCCAGCGCTGGATATGATGTTTTAATACTCTGTGAAAGACCGTAAGGGAGAACCGGCTGGAGGCAGTCATTGTCTACGGGCATTTGCTTTATATTGTCGTTCAGGCTTACTTTTGTGACAGGGTCTGGTGTAAGCTGCTGGGGGCGGCTGTCTCTGCTGATACTGGGGTCTAGAAGTCTGGAAAGTGGTGGAGTACGATGGATATCTATAGTGCTAATATCCTCTACGAAATTAAGGTTGTCCTCTCCCTGCACGAAAAGGCACTTTTCTATACTGCAGAGTGCCTAACGATCTGGCTGTCTCAGTGTCTGACTTTATAGCCTGAAGCGCGTCATCAACGTGCTTCCCAAAGAGCGCCTCTCTGTCGTAGGGAAGATCTAAAATTTTTGTCTGAACTTCGGGTCGAAAATTAGTGGCTTTGAGCCTGCCCGGATGTCTTCAAACAGCTGATCCAGCAAGCAGCCTAAAGCCCATGGCGGAGATGTCAAGTGCACAGTCGATTGCCGCTGAGGAATGTTGTCCCTACATGAGCACCTTTTTTACCTCCATCTTTGAACCCTCCGAGAGTTCTTCCAAACAGTGAGACATGTCTGACAAGAGTGGTCTATCGTATCTACCAAGGAGCACTAGAGAATTGGCAGCCCTTACCACAATGGCAGACATTGAGGAAAAACACTTTCCAATGCTATCCAGGCGTCTCCCCTCTTTATCTGGCGGTGTTGTTAATGGTGTAGAAGGATTCCTGGAACGTCGTTGCGCTGCCTGTGAGATGGCAGAGTCCAGTTTTGGGTGGCCTGGTAGGCAAGCAGGAACATCCTCTGTAGACTTATATTTTTTGTCTAACTTAGGCATCACAGCAGGTACCGTTGCAGGGTTCTGCATTATCTTCAAACCTTGGCTCTAAACATGGTCAATTATCGGGATAGCCCTAACCGTTTTTCTGTGAGGTTCCTTGAAATTGAACAGGAAACAATCCTGTTGGCATCAGTAGATCAAATCGTGTGGCTGCTCTTTCTAGCAGGTTATGAAAGCCTCCGATATCCTCCAGAGGAGACTCCACAATAGGAGTCGCAGGAGAGGCAGGTGTTGGAATGATATAGTCATCCCATTCATCATTCAGTGTATGGATCTCTCCTTCCTCAACATCTTCATCCGAAGAGACTTGCCCCTGCACAGGTGTAGATTGAGGAGAAGCTTGAAACCTAGGAGAAGTTATAAGCTGCAGTTGTTGAAACTGCTGAGGAGTTGGTGGTATTGCAGGAATTGTCAGCTGATGCACCGATGTAGGCATTGGCGGAAAACGCTCCCTATAATCCGCTAACATTGCTTGCAAGTCCAACACCAAGCTGGGAGGGAGACCTACCAGCCCTGGTTGTTGCTGTTCGTAATAGTCATCATCCTGCGAATACTCCTGACATTTGACCCGTAATTGAGAGGGGCTGCTGGCCACCCCATAGAGGCCATCCTCTTCTGAGTCGTCTTCATTCAACAAATGCGAAGATAGTAGACTCAACACCTTAATAGGAGATGTAATGAGGGGGTCAAGTGATGCTTTCTGACTTTTCTTTGACTAGCCTGCTCCGTCAATGAGAACTGAGCTAAGGTAGACGGTCTCTGTCTCTGCTGTTATTTTGATCATCGACGAGAGGTGAGATGTCGACGGTGGCGGTGTCGACAAAGTGATCGTCGACGGAGGCATCATAGACAAGAGTATTGATAACTTAAGTGTCGTCGACAAGGCCGTCGTCGGTGGAGGCACTGACAAGGGTTCCGTTGACAAGCAGCGTCGACAAACTACGGTGACAGCGAGGCAATGGGGCATGCCGTCGACGAGGATGACCAGACTATCGATGAGGATTCAGAAGTACTTGCCATTGACACAGACATTGTTACGACGGTAGATGTCATTGTTACGGCATGGCATTGGCCGTTGATGGAGTTACCGCCGATGATGGTCCCGTCGACGGTGCAGAGGCTGGCTTTTTGAAGGTATGTTTTAGTCTGAAAGGTTGCATGGGGGGGGGGAGGAGCAGAGATGGTTTTCTTTCCAGATTTTATTTAATCTGAACTCTTTTTTGATGGGCTTCATATTTTTGAGGGCGACTAAGATGACTTCTTTGGAGCTTTTTTAGGTGGTTTGTGAGTGTCTGACATTTCCTCAGCATGTCTCTTCACAGGTGTCTTGATGACAGACACAGAAGAGGAGGCACTGTCCTCATCAGAAACCAATTTGTCTCTGGATTTAAATTTTTGTAGCCAAATCAGAAGACGCCCCTCTCTGTCCTTTAGGGTCTTAGTAGAAAATGTCCTACATACATTGCAGTCCCTAGTTTTCTGGTTAGGATAGAGACAATATATGCAGTCCTTATGCTGGTCATCGACATGTAGCCTCTTCTTAATGGAGGTATTACAGGCTCTAAAAAGCCCTTTCTTAGGTGTGTCTGACAGTTGTCAGTTTGAAGCATCCAATTGTAAGAACTTCTGAAGAGAAAAAATAATCAAAATCTCCTCAGAAAAGAATATTGGAGAGAAAAAACTGAGCAGAGCTCAGAGGAGACTCCGAAGTACGGCGTGCAGTGGAAAATCTGAGGGAAGTCAGCTCCTCACAGGAGGGTTCTAGAGGGTGGTATAATCTGATTGGTTGACATTAGAGTTTGGTCCTTTTTTTTGTTTTTACAAAACGACTGATATCTTTCTAATTTCAAGGCCTAATACACTTAATCTGTATTTGCCCTTAAGCATAGCTTCTGTATTACACCGGGGACTCCCATCTCAACAAAGGGGAAGGATTCAAGCATGTGAATCTATGAAAGTTTCAATACTGGAGTAACTCACTGTATGCTGTTGTACTTGAAAACAATGAGTTCCAGGAGCAATTTCTCTGCTCCATATTTCAGGCACACAATGCAACAACATGGAAACAGACTCTGGATTTATGTCGGAGGAGCAATTCACAGGACATATACTTACCAGTTGCTGGTACTGAAATGATTTAATCAAATAATAGCAAAGGCTACGTTTGAAAAATCACATAATTGAAGTTGCTATGTTTATGAAATACTAGTTCATATGGGTCTTTATTTTAGTTATTTTCATACAGCTATCAGCTGAAACAATTTTGATTTGCTTTATCCAGGATGTCCCTGGCTTAGTGCAGGCACTTATTCTTATGTTGTTCCTCTAAGCTAAACTCAGAATGGTGCTACTGTGGCTACATATCTCCTGTCCCACGGTAAAATAATGGCTAACCGATGCTGATCATGAAAATTAACAATGCGCCATTGTTGCTGCTTCAGTGTTGGGTGAAATAGTGGTGTCATTAATATTGTTTCCTCCCTTGATGAATTTAGATGATATGTCGCTAGATAACTGTTTCAGCTGTATTGTCTTTCTGATAATAGTGCTTCTCTATTTCATACTGAAAATGCTGGACTATGGATCGGCCTACACTGAGTCAGCCTACACACTGTCCTTATAGGATAGGTGCAATGACATTATGGACGTTTCCACAACCATTGCTGAAACTGTGGTGGAACGAAATAATAAAATTAGAGGTGGAAGGAAAGGAAGAAAAAAAAAAAACATCACAAAAATGCTCTTCACCTATGATTTTACATGTATGTTTTTTTTTTTTTATTCTTCCATCTTTTCGTAATATAGTAATATCTTTTAGCCAGCATCCATGTTTGGGACACTCAATGCCAATCCCATATCTTTATATATGATGCGTTAAGCAAATCTGACGAATGTGTAATGCAAGTTGGATTGGACTAGTGAGTAGTACATAGAGGGAAGTTTCACATGTCAGTCTGAACACTATAACCATTTAGATAATGCAGAAAAATTCATACAATTATATATGTGTTCTAGGACAATAGCATGCTAACTGGTGAGAGCCTTATTCGACAGCTATGCATCTGAAATGCATGAGATAGTCTACTTATGCAATTATGATGTATGACTGAATTAATGTATTCTCTACACATACAATCCATAAGAGGTTGTGTGCAATTACCCACCCCAACCTGTGAAAAATAATGCTAAATTATTAGCTCTTTTCGATCTAGAATCTACACCTATCTCAATGTCTTCAAGTTAAAAGTTGGCAAAGTTTAGAACCACGTGTGTAAGATATAAAATAATTCCAGTGCATGGTGAGTACCTTTACTATTACATATTTCAATCATTAATGCGTTGTCATTAATACATAGATCACCCGTGGTAGTATTCCCATCATGAAGGATTAATAAATCTAGTTTGCCAAGCTGGAGTATGAAGAAATAAACCACATGGATCAATTTCCAAACAACATGGGTCAATTTCTAAAGTCTTAAATCCAGCTATTTGATAGCATACATTGGCAGTGCTGCCATATTTACTTCAGTTTCAATTACAATTTGATAGTACTGTCACATTTCAAAAGACATTGATGTGAAGGTGATAAAGAGTAACAATAACAGCTTCTTTCATACTGTGCTAATAGACCCATGTGCCCCACGTCGGGAAATTACTCTCAGAATTTTCTAATCTGTATAGGCAATGCCAGACTTGCCACTCTGTTCTCTCTCCCTGAAGTGAAAAAAAAACAGAGTGCATCTTTTTAGAACGATTTTGATTTTGTATATAAGAATTATTAGTAAAAGTAATCTGGAGGTAGATACAGTTTTACCTAAGCATGTAAGGTGGACCATCAAGTTATCAATTTAAGTTCCAAGTGATCTAATGTGCCTTCAAAATGTTATGATAAAATATCACTGTATTTGTACATTTACCAATCACCTAATATTCAAATGTAAAGGAAGCCCAATAGAATAATTTTTTAATTTAGTCTGAAGCATTTTAGTTAAAAATGATACATTTCTTACTAATTTTAGTAGATAGTTAGACCTGCATAAGCATTAAATATAGTAATATATATCATAATATAAACAGCACTAAGATGTATAGTTCAATCGAGTTTCTTGATGCACACTAACCTGTCATCAGCCTACAAGCATGTGATGGTGTCATGGTGATAGAATTCCAAACTTTATAGGTTTCGCCTGCACAGCACTTGCGAAATATCTTGTAATGAAGAAAACAATGTAAAAGGGACTTACAGCCTGCCCATTATGTACCTCTACTTACCATTTGAGGGGTCCCACACCACTCTCGTTTTCTTGCTTCCTATTGGTCAGTGGCTCTACTGGTCTCTGGATTCCTCCTGGCCTCAGGAGCTTTGTAGTCTTCGCGGGTGCTGTGGAGCTTGGACCAAGTACTGTTTCCTGTGGCCAGTGGCCGCCGGCTACTGCAGGTACTCTTATTTCACTTTTAAACCTGCACTTATAGAGAATGCTTGTGTCTGCTTTTCCTCAACCCCTGTCCTCCTCATGCGCTGTCTGTTTTCTTCCCAACCTCCCTCCTCCCTTCTGTATTGTTTAATCAATTACCCTTACCATGTCTTTCTTTAATCACTACCCCCACTCATCCTGTCTTGTTCTATAATCGCTGTCCCCCACCCTCCTCCTAAGTCATTGTTTCATCCCGCCACCTTCACCCTCCTCCTACACTGCCTTTCTTGCCAACCTCCCTTGTGTGCTGTTTAATCACTCCCCAATCCTGTGTCTTTCTTTGATCATTGCCCCCACTCCTCCTGTGTCATTATTTAATCGCTGCCCCTCCCAAGTGTAGAGAGGCCCACCTGCTCGCACTGGTGACCCTGTGCCGCCTGCACGAACCTCTATATCTTTTTTTTGACTAACACCTCTTAAATGCACTGTAGTGCTAAGGGGCCTTCAGGTCACTGTGTGAACAAATATTGGACGCATCTGATTAGTGCACTTACTCTGTGCCTGCTGAAACAAAGCATTGCACTGCAGACCGTGCCAAATTTGTCAGTATGAACTCTGAATCTGAGCAGTCCTGAAACCTCATGCAACACAGACCAATCTTCTGTTCTGGTTAGCAGACTACCCTGTCGTGCTGGCCTGAGCTCAGTGCCTCATCCTGCAGGATCTCCCGAGCTGGCCTGAGCTTAGTTCCTCGCACTCCAGGACCTACCGAGCTTGCCTGAGCTCAGTGTTGTTAATTCACATTGCCCCCAGTGTCGTTCTTTAATAACTGCCCCCCACTCCTTCCATGTTGTTCTTTAATTTCAGGCCACAAGACTTGGGTTCAAACAGAGGAGCGAACCAGGGAGTGGGGAAAAAAACTGAATAACGCAGAATGGGACAGCTACAGCCAGCCAGCCACAGGTATTTCTTTCTACACTGTCCAGAATTTGTTTTCCGTTTTATTTATTTTCCTACTAAGAGTCCAACGTTCATCTTGCTTACTTCTCCGGGCTTCAGCAGCTTTTACTAGTCTGAAACGCAGAGCTCCTATTCTTCCTGAACGTGCGTCTGTCCAGCTCTGAATATCTCATCTAGGCATGCTGCTACATTCACCACAAGGCGCCCTGAGTTAATGTATTCACCCTCATGTCCGTACACTGGGCCAGCAGTTTCAACACATATGACGGAAAAAGCGGCTCTGGGGGACAATTGAAAGGAAATACCAGGTACATCCGACTGTTGTAAGGAGTTATTTTTATCTACAGGCAGAACCATAGAGTCATGGGAACATGTGGCCTAATGGTGAAGATTCAATCCTAGCTATACCACTCCAAGAAATTGTTTGATCCTGTGCAACTCTAGCTTCTGCTGCTCTGTTCTCCTACATATAGCAATAGAGTAGAGTTAAATCTAAACTAGGCACATTTTGGGCATTTTACACATTTAATATTTAATGAGGGAGTGAGGGAGACCGGTACTTACTGACGACTGAGAAAGATTAGTACTTACTGAAATATTTAAAATATTGTCTGAAAATAAGCCTGTCATCAGTTTTTATGGGCAATCGTTCTTGGTGATCCAGCTCAGTGACTGATGGCCAGTGAACATTATAGCAGTGCCCAAACGCCTCTATTCCCTGACAAAGTCCATTTCACCAAATCACTTTTTTCCTCTCTCCAACAATTATAAACAACCTCATGTAGTAACCCGCTAAGTAGACTACAATCATAAGAAATACTATAAAGGGACCTGCAGAACTAATAAAAGCTACTAGCTTACTGAAAACTATAAACTGTGCATTTATCTCTCGCAACGCATCATCTACCACACGGTTAAGCTCTGCGCCTTAAAGTACGATAACACCTCATGTTTATAAGGTATGACACAGAAACACTCCCCACATAGGATCACAAGCAAAAACAGATTTCCGAACACACACCCCACATGAAGAAGCTTGCTGCCCATGTATGAAAGGGCTTTGGTGCCCCACGTAAGTTGGGTGCAAACAACACAGGCGCTCTGACCACTTTCTACACAGTCACCATAGCCACCTGGTGGTCCTGTGCAAAGGCCTAATGCTTCTCGAAGTAAAGTCAGTAACATTTGCTATATTTTACAGTGACCAAATAAAACAGCAAGAGCTGAGAGAATAAAGATCTCAATATAAAAGGATTTTTGAAGACGTAACTAACACCAGATGTTTGTCAACACATCTGATATTCACTGAGAGTTTTAAAGACCTGGGGTACCAGTGTTCATATAAGCACTAATTTTTTTATATCAATGTAAACGTATGTCAATTATCTCCAGTGAGAGGTTGTTTAAGCACATGAGGACTTCCGCTAAATTTCAAGGAAACTATTAAATATTACACAAAGATACTTGCAGAGTATTATGGGGGCTCAGTGGTCTGACTGACAGCACCATGGGCTCAGGTCGCCAATACTATGTTCATTTCACTTGGAAAGCCTACCTCCCAACAACTACAGATCCATTTAAATAATAAAAATAATGTGATTAACCATTTATCCACTACCAATGTGTGTGTCAGTTTTATTGTGAAAAGGCTGTTTTGTGAATAATTAATATATATTAAAGTTATTGTTACAATTAGGAGGAACCCAACATGCAAGCAGTACTCCCACTTGCAATATTACCTGATTTCCATCAGTGAGGTGAACTTCTAACGGGTACAATGAGACCTTAGGCAAGGAATCACCACTTCCACAGGGAGGTTCGGTCAGCAATTCCACCTTCTGCATATTTTCTTTTGGCTCAGTGCATGCATTTTCTTTATCACTGTCATCTTTCGATCTAAGATGTTCTGCGGGCGGGGAGGTTTTAGCCACAGCAGTGGTAGAACGAGACCGCACAGGTCTTCCACGGTGGACTGTTTCCCACCCCTCGGCATCTTTATATTCTAAGGTATAAAAGAGAGAAAAAATATTAGCAAGTAACATTCTTGCAAGCAGCAAAAACATAATTGTATCCATTAGATATATCTCCTATATCGTGCTGTGTGTGGATTCATATTTTTTTAGGGGAAAATGTTAAACAGTTGTGGAGTGTCCAAAGCAATGCTGACGCTGAGTGGTGTTTACCAGACACCACTGGGATGTCATGGAGTTGTGGTTTGTCCCAAGGTCACCAGACCGGAGGATATAATGAGGGTGGAGCCACGTAACAGCAGTTCTGCACCAGTTATCAACGGGTATGTGTGCCTGACTCGTTCATCGCCACCGGTCTGGACACATGCAGCAAACCCCTTACTGGCATCATCCCACTTCTTGCCTCCTGACACAGGTAGCGCTGAATACAACGGTCCCAGAAATGTCAGCTTGTAATGACTGGAAAGGGAGTGCAAGACCTGATACAGGCAAAGAACCCAAAGGTGGCAATTCCCAAGTTAAGTCTGATCACTGCAGTGTATTTAAGCTGAACTTCTAATGTACACCAGAGGTTGAAGTGGGTGGGACCGAAGGGGCAGGACATGCCCACACTTTTTTGATTTATAAAAAACCGTTCTACTTTTTGTAAAAAGTCAACCATCCCGGGACAGTTGATTCTGATAGTTTAAATGTTTCAGCTGACGTGTCAGTCAGTCAGTCTCCTGTGCTATGAAACCAAAGCCAGGCAAACAGCTCAACAAGCCTTCCTGTCAGGGTGCCTGCTTGCCTGAAAGAAATGCAAATGTACACAAGTTGATCGGCAAATGTAAAGAGTAATCTGCGAATGTAAAGGATGCCTGGGAGCCAGTACTGGCTTTAATTGATCAAATCACTTGCAGCTTTGTATTCACAAAGGGATTCATTTTGAGTGGTAGTGCAAACAGTTACCAACAGAGCTGTGAGGTGCCTGCATTAAATTGTAATTATATTTATATGGCGCTTACTACCTCTGACAAGGTGTTGAAGGGACAGTTATGTAAAAACAAATTGCATTACGTATAGTCTAGGTAATACTAAAAGAACGAGTTACTTACCTTCGGTAACGACTTTTCTGGTGGATACATTAGCTACCTGTGGATTCCTCACCTAATGAATACTCCCATGGCGCCAGCATTCGACGGAAATCTTCTTCCTAGTCTCTGCACGTCGACGAGGACGTCACTCTAGCCCACGCGACGCCATCTGACGTCATACAGGCAATAAGAGGTCCTCGCCGATGTGCCGACGTCAGTACCAAAATTTTTTACGTGCATGAGAATAACAACCCAATGCAATGAAAGAGCAAGGCAACATCCCATAACATTGTAAAATACACAATATTGCAATAAAATGGCTGTAGATTTAATATAACTCTTTTTTTTTTTTAAACAAATATATGCAAATCATGTATATACATAAAGATATATACATATATATATATATACATATAAATATATACAAGTATCCATATATACAACATCTATTGCAACCTTGAAGACCAAGAGGAGCACACTCAAGGATTACTTGGTAAGACCAGAAAGGCAACGGGGAGGCGGGTGGGACCGTGAGGAATCCACAAGTAGCTAATGTATCCACCAGAAAAGTCGTTACTGAAGGTAAGTAACTCGTTCTTCTGATGGATACAACTACCTGTGGATTCCTCACCTAATGAATAGAGTCCCAAAGCAGTACCACTCCCGGTGGTGGGTGCCGAAATGGTCAAACCAATAAATCCTGCAGCACTGACCGTGCAAAATGGCCGTCCCTTCTGACCTCAGAGTCCAAACAGTAATGTTTCGCAAAAGTGTGAAGGGACGACCAAGTTGCGGCCTTGCAGATGTCGACCACAGGAACACCCCTGGCCAAGGCCGAAGTGGCCGACTTAGCTCTGGTGGAATGAGCTCTAATGACATCAGGAGGATCCTTCTTTGCCAAAGAGTAACAGATTTTAATGCAAAGAACAACCCACCTGGAGAGTGTTCTCTTGTGGACTGCCTTTCCTCTCCTCTTGCCCACGTATCCGATGAACAGCTGATTCTCCAGCCAGAAGTCCTTTGTTCTATCAATGAAGAAGCTTAACGCCCTCTTTGGGTCCAAGCGATGTAGTCTCTCTTCCTCCTTTGAAGGATGAGGCGGAGGATAGAACGTGGACAAAGTAATCGTCTGGGCCAAATGGAAGGGTGAAACAACCTTTGGGAGGAAAGCAGCCTTGGTCCTCAACACCACCTTATCCCCATAAAAAGTTGTATAAGGGGGTTTTACCGATAAGGCTTGCAACTCACTCACTCTCCTTGCAGATGTTATAGCCACCAGGAAGACTGTTTTAATAACCAAATACCTTAAGGGGCAAGAATGCATAGGCTCAAAACGGGACCCCCATGAGGAAAGTGAGGACCAAGGACAAATCCCATTGAGGCATAACGAATGGTTTTGGAGGATATTTATTTAGAAGACCTTTCAAGAATCTGAGATCAATAGGGGATTTAAATAACGATGGTTGGTCTGGAAGACAAATGAAGGCTGACAAAGCCGACAAATAACCCTTAATGGTAGCCACTGCACAACCTTTCTGCGCTAGAGACAGAGCAAAAGACAAAACGTCCGACAGATGAGCATGTAAGGGATCAATCTGTCTCTCTCCACACCACATAACAAATTTAGACCACCTATTAGCGTAGATAGATTTAGTGGAGTGTCGCCTGGCCGCTAATATAACATCCACTACATCAGGCGGGAGAGAGAAGGAACTCAGGTTGCCCCGTTCAATCTCCAGGCATGTAGGTGTAGACTCTGGAGGTTGGGGTGTAAAACCTGCCCCTGCGACTGCGAGAGGAGGTCTGCCCTGAGAGGGAGACGGAGCGGAGGGCACAGCGAGAGTTGGAGAAGGTCGGAGTACCACACCCTCCTTGGCCAATCAGGAGCTATTAAGATGACTTGGGCCCGGTCTTGGCGAATCTTCCTCAACACTCGAGGAATCAAGGGTATGGGGGGAAACGCGTAAAGCAACTGGTCGCACCAGGTTATCAGAAACGCGTCCCCCAATGCTCCCTGCACCGGATACTGGAGGCTGCAGAATAACGGACAATGCGCGTTCTCCAGAGTGGCAAACAGATCTATCCGAGGAAGCCCCCACATCTGGAAGATTAAACAGACTTGATCTGGATGGAGACGCCACTCGTGGTCAGCCGAGAATTGGCGACTGAGACTGTCCGTACGTACATTCAAGACCCCGGCCAGATGATTTGCTACCAAGCAAATCTGATGGTCCTTTGCCCAGGACCATAGTCGAAGAGCTTCTCTGCAGAGAAGGTACGACCCTACTCCTCCCTGTTTATTTATGTACCACATCGTGGTAGTATTGTCCGTCATGACCTGTACCGACTGACCACGAAGGGAAGGGAGGAAGGCCTTGAGAGCCAGACGTACAGCCCGTAACTCTAACAGATTGATATGAAACATCTGTTCCTCTGGAGACCAAAGTCCTTTGATCTCCAGATCCCCCAGATGAGCTCCCCACCCTAGAGTGGAAGCATCCGTTATGACCGTGGCCACTGGTGGCGACTGCGCGAACGGCTTTCATTGTGAAAGATTGTTGCTCGCAATCCACCACTTCAAGTCCACAGCAGCATCTCTGGAGATCTTGACCGCACCTTCTAGATCTCCCTTGTGTTGAGACCACTGCCTTCGGAGGTACCACTGAAGAGCCCTCATGTGCCAGCGAGCATTCGTGACCAACAGTATGCAGGAGGCAAACAGACCGAGCAGACGAAGGACCTTGAGGACTGGAACTACCGCTCCATTTCGAAACATTGGAACCAATTCCTGAATATCTTGAATCCGCTGAGGCGGAGGAAAGGCTCGATTCAATGTTGTATCCAGTACTGCCCCTATGAACAGGAGGCGCTGAGAGGGCTCCAGGTGAGATTTGGGCACGTTCACCGAAAAGCCCAGGTCGAACAACAACTGGATTGTTGACTGCAGATGATGCGACACAAGCTCCGGGGACTTGGCTTTGATCAACCAGTCGTCCAAGTAAGGGAATACTGCTATCCCCTTCCTTCTGAGCTCTGCCGCAACCACCGACATCACCTTCGTGAAGACTCGAGGTGCTGAAGTAAGACCAAACGGGAGGACCGCAAACTGATAGTGCTGCGACCCTACCACAAACCGGAGATACTTCCAGTGCGACATACGTTTACATTGATATAAAAAAATTAGTGCTTATATGAAAATAAGCATCCTGCAAGTCGACAGACACCATCCAATCTTCTTTGTTCAACGCCAAAAGCACCTGTGCTAGGGTCAGCATCTTGAACTTTTCCTGATTGAGGAACCAATTCAAGATCCTCAGATCCAGGATCGGTCTCAACCGACCATCCTTCTTGGGAATCAGGAAGTACCTTGAGTAACAACCTCGACCCCTTTCCTGCTCTGGGACCAACTCCACCGCGCCCTTTGAAAGGAGGACTTGAACCTCCTGTTCTAGCAACAGGAGGTGTTCTTCTGAACAATAAGATGGGCGGGATGGGGGGCGGAAACTCCCGAAAGGGAAGGGTGTAGCCTTTTTCCACAATACTGATAACCCAAGTGTCCGTTGTAATAGTCTCCCACTTGTGGAGAAAATGCCGTAATCTTCCCCCTACAGGAGAGGAGTGAGTGGTAAATGGTGGAAGCCTAAGGCTGCTTTCCCTGCTGCACCCCTCCAGAGGACGAGGAAGAGGCAGAGTGCTGTTGAGAGGCTCCTCTGGTGCGGGCCCTACCTCTCCCTCTAAATGATCTATAGGGGTGGGAAGAGGCGGGTTGCTGGAACCTCCCCCGAAAGGAAGAGCCACGCCCAAATCCACGAAACCTCCTGAAAAACCTGGAAGAGGCAGAGGAAGAAGGAGCTTGCAGCCCTAACGATTTGGCTGTGGCCCTGCTCTCTAAATCGCTCCAAAGCCGAATCTGCCTTTGCTCCAAACAGTTTGTCCCCATCAAACGGGAGGTCTAATAGGGTCGACTGCACGTCGGCAGAAAACCCTGAATTACGGAGCCAGGCCTGTCTCCTCGCCACCACAGCCGGGCCCATCGCCCTAGCCACCGAGTCGGTCGTGTCCAGCCCAGACTGGATAATCTGGGTTGCGGCAGCCTGGGCCTCCGAGACAACATCCAAGAGTCCCTGGGGAAGCTCCGTAAACAAAGATGAAACATCATCCATAAGAGCATGGATATATCTCCCCAGAATGCAAGTTGCGTTGGTGGCCTTCAACGCCAAACTGCAAGATGAAAATATTTTCTTGGATTGAGCATCCAGTTTTTTGGAGTCCCTGTCTCCAGGTACCATCGGGAAAGATCCAGGCGCTGATTTCGATGAACAGGAGGCTTGCACCACCAAGCTCTCCGGCGTAGGGTGTCTTGAAAGAAAGCCAGGGTCAGATGGTGCAGCCCGATATCTTCTGGCCACAGCCCTATGAACCGCCGAGGAAGATACAGGCTTCTTGCACACCTCTAACACCGGATCAAGCAAAGCCTCATTAAACGTCAAGAGAGGCTCCGCTGCAGCAGAGGCCGGATGCAGCACCTCCGTCAATAAATTCTGCTTCGCCTCTGCCACCGGCAAAGGCAGGTCCAAAAAGTTAGCTGCCTTCCTCACCACCGAGTGAAAGGTAGCAGCCTCCTCCGTATACTCCCCTGGAGATGAAAGGTCCCACTCAGGGGAAGTATCCAGCCCACTGGCCGTATCCAGACCATGCAGTCCATCACCAGAGTCCTCAACCTCTCCTTCCTCCAGGACTCGTTGGTACTCCTGCTCTTCCAAAAGACGGAGAGCACGCCTCCTCGAATGTAGTCTCTGCTCAATACGCGGAGTCGACATGGCCTCTGCCGAAGTCGAAGATCGGCGCCGATCTCCAGAAGCATCCGACGCCGCATCCGGCGCCACAGGCAGCTTCGGCGCCGATGAAGGAGCAGGACGAAGAGATCTTGGAGCCGATGGACCCACCGGAGTCACAGGACGAAATCCCGACGTCGACGGGATGGAAACCTCCGGAGCCAATCCCTCTGAAGCCACCGGAGCGGCCACCGGCGCCGACACCGGCGCCGAGCACACATTCCCAAAAGGGAGAAAGGGCATAAAGGGTGCCGGCCGAAGAGGCGCAGGATCACCCAATGAAAAGGCCAAAGGCCCCGAAGGACCAGCCGGAGCACCTCCTGGAGCCAACTGCTGAAAGATGGTATACATTGCATTCAGAAATGCGGTACTATCGGCTCCAGGGGCGGGAAAAGCCGGATACTGAGGTGCCTGGATCGAAGGCGACCCCGACGCCGGCCTCGACGCCGGAGACATCACATGAGGCTGCATCACCTCAACCACAGACGCTTGTCCAGGCGAAGTCGGTGACGCCGGAGAGGGCAACGGCGTCGATGGATGCGGCGTGACCGTGGGACTGACCTCCCAAGTCCTCCGACGACGAGCCGAAGGCGACCTCGAACGAGCCTCCTTGCTGGAATGACACCGTGAATCTCTACGGCGCCGGGAGTCTCGATGACGCCGATGAGACCTTGGCGAAGAAGACTTTTTGTGATGTTTTTCCTTTCTCTTCGACTTCGCCAGGAATAGTTTAGCCTCACGTTCTTTGAGGGCCTTCGGATTCATGTGCTGACATGAATCGCAAGTCACGACGTCGTGGTCGGAGCTCAAACACCAGAGACAGTCGGAGTGAGGATCTGTAACGGACATCTTGCCCCCACACTCTCGACAGGGCTTGAAACCCGACTTTCTCTGAGACATTGTTACCGCAGAGAAGAACTACGCAGCAGAAAATACACTGTAACTACTAAAGTAACAGTAGCTCCCTCGAAGATAACCGTTTTTGAATGCACGGAAAAAAGGGAACTGACGTCGGCAAGGACCTCTTATTGCCTGTATGACGTCAGACGGCGTCGCGTGGGCTAGAGTGACGTCCTCGTCGACGTGCAGAGACTAGGAAGAAGATTTCCGTCGAATGCTGGCGCCATGGGAGTATTCTTTAGGTGAGGAATCCACAGGTAGTTGTATCCATCAGAATCTATATTTTGGAAGCATTTTAGCTTAAACCTTTTTTGCACATTTTGCAGCAGTCTATAGTATACTGTGTGTTATGCAAGCTTAAAGTAATGACTTAAATATTCACAGAGCTTTCCATCACATATGGTGACCTCGTAGCACTAAAAATAAACTAGTCACTATTCTCCACTGCACTTACCAAGATTTAATTTTGTGGCTGTCTGGTTACACACAGACCTCTGCAGCGCATTAACTAACAAAGGTGTCATAATGTACCATGGTCCAATTCCCACTAACAACTTTAATTTAAATTTTTATAAGCTGCACGTTATTTTCTATGTAGCAACCTGACGGTGAAAGGGCAAAAAAAACTCACAGAATATTTAGGTGTTTTTTTAGCCACACCTTTGACCCTGCACCAATGCATGCAGCATCACAGTTCCCACACTTTATTTGCACTTTGACATCTGATGTACACAAATACTAATTTTTCTGTGGCTAGCCTAACCTCCTATTAAGAGCTTGTGCCATTCTTCAACATATGTGCTTGAATTTTAAGAGAAATTACTATGAAGCTCGCTATAAACATATAAAATTGTCGATAAGAATCTTGGCAAGGAACCACCTAGAATCATCAAGGAAGTGCTTTCTGACATCTGAATCAATCCTGGCACCTCTACTATACATGGTTGAATTTCCCAAGAAAATCATTTGAAGAATTGGGCTGTATAATTTAAAGTTGAATCCTGAGTTATTGATAAAGACCTGGTTTAACGTATTAGATCCCTTCAGAAGATGCTTTAGCAATCAACAGCTTACTGGGTGTAGTGGCAGCTTGAAGGCTATTATCCATTCCAGTGCTTTAAATTGGCAGGCACTCTCTGGAATTGAGTACCTGCACTTCTTTAATTTGAAAGGGTGAGTACTTGCACTTTTCAGCTCCGCAGCAATATATTTAATGGGAGAGTACTGGCACTTCTAAGGAACAAACAGGTAATCTAAAGAGTGAGTACCCAGACTTCTGTGTTTCCATGTAAAGCACTGATCTATTCAGAGGAAAATATTTAAACCTTCGAGAGATTAACGACATTAAAGAGCTTAAGCCAGATTTGATCAATTCTGGCCTTGCGTTTACCATATGCGTAAAGTTCTGACAGCTACCCAGGAGTAAGCACGGAATTCTTCCAGAATTCTTTCAAAATTCTCATATTTATTTCCCACACGTACAAATGTACATTTTCAGCGCTCCCCCAACCCACTAAAGTCACAGTGCCCCCTACCACTGCCCACTCACATGCATACAACCACGCATACAACCACAACACTCACACACATATTCATGCACACACGCAGACACCACACACTGACACTCAACAACCCCGTCCTCCAACCACCATCCCCTGTCGGACACATGACTTACCTTGCCAGGTGAGGAGGTCGACCGGCAGGGAATGGGAAGGGGCGCTGCTACAGCTGGCGGCGCCCTGCTAGCAGAACACCAGAACTCTGTATTAATGGTCTTAATACAGCTGGGGGTGTCCTTCTGGCGAGGGGGTGCAGGTGGTAGCGCTGCCCAGGCGTCTGACCCCCAGATTGGCTACTGCCAGATATCCGCAAAGTGTGGTGGAAATCCGGCAGTATCCATAATATGGCGGACGGGTCTCCTGGCGCCCATGGTGGTCTGTGACCGCCAAAGTCATAATAAATAGAACAGAAAGTCATATTGACAAACCTGATCAGGCAAAGCAAATAATCTCGATATCTAGAAGTCGATATCTAGGTGGGGTGCAATCAGCTAGGCAACAGGGAAACATGTGACCTCAGGGCACATCCAAGCAGGAAAAAAAAAAAAAATCAAAGCAGATGTGTTTCTTTTAAACCTGTTCTATTTCAGTATTAAGTTAAAGTCTCAGTTCAAGTCGGTAGAAGAGCAGATTTATCAATAAAGATTAATGTTAATTTTCAGTTGTTTAAGTCTGCATAAGTATGCTGCTAATCTAATTGACTGGGCCTCTTTTCTGGTTTCGCTGACAGCGAAGGAAGAGTGATTTTTTTTTTGTTTTTTTACAGTGGATCTGAAACTATGATTTCTGTCACTCTTCATTTTTTCCTTTTTCATAAAATAGAGAAAAATGAGGGCACGATTCTCTACTCCTAACACACTAAAAAGTGCCTTTTTGGGATGCCTACCAGAACTTTTCTCATTTTCTTGAGACAGACTTCATGGCAGTTATAAATCGGGGACATATGAATTTTCACACTATTCCAGGAATATGAGAGTTGATGCTGACATCAGATGCCGAGAACGTCGACCACCGAAGGAGAACACTGAGAGGGGTCTGGCGATAGAACGGCTTGAAAGCCGGGGAGGAAAACAGTGTTTTGGGGGTGTGATGTCGCGAATCACCAATAATGGCTGGATTCGCAGTGTGCCGTGTCATGTAACTTTATTGATCACAGTTCGTTATAGCATCCCCTTTCCCACCTTTGCTCCCCATATACATAAACATTCTATTGCGTCACTGGGAACATGCCCACTCGGGCTGTACACAACGGGAGGATGTCCACAAACACCCATGCTGTCTTGCTGAGTGGGTTGACCCATCCCCGGGCCAAAACTACATTCCTCCCCAACTGGAAAACAAACAGCAAACAAATCAAAACAAAACCCAACGAGTTTGTCCAGAAACAGTCATAATCAAAGAGGTGCCAGAAGTGGCTGCAGCGCCAAAACGTTCCGTGCATGCCACCTTTAGTCAATTACAAAATCCGCATAACCCCGGGAAGGGTTGGGGCTGTACCGAAGGTGGCACCGCCCACTTCCTGACCTCCCTGATGTTGGTCTCTTGGCTCTTCACAGTGATGGGTGTGTCTCCTCTCGGGATGGGAGCCCCCATCGGCGCTGGTGGGGACAGGGATCTCGGCCCCTGCCAGTTCCTTGCGGCACCTTGGCCCGCCGGGGAATTTCGTTCAACAGGGTTATCAGGGAGAGCTGGAAATTCCTCCTGGTCGCTCTCAGCCCCAGTCGTTTCGGAGCTGCCATCGTTGCTGTACAGGGGGGGGAGAGGAGGGAAAGGTGATTGAACTGGGAGATGTTCCGGGTTACCCTCTCGAGCCCCCAACCTGCCGTCACCATCGTGCTCTTCACAGCGTTCACCGTCCATGGTTTTGCTTCAAAAGGCAGACAGAATTTGCCCCCAGGGTGGCGGTCTTTCACCAGAACGGTGTCCCCCACTTGAACTGGAACTACTCTGGCTCTCCGCCTCCGGGATGCATAGTCTTTGCCGTGAGACCTCTGCCTCGTGGACTGGCTCTGGGGCGGCAGCTGGATTGCCCATGACGGGTGATGTGGGATGGCATCGGTCACCACTCTCTCGAAGCAAAGCTGGCTTGGGGTCACGCCAGTGGTGGCATGGGGCATTACTCTGTACTCCCAGAGGAAGGCGTAGATGGCACTTTCAATGTTTTGGGATTTTACCGGGCAAAGAGAATCACCTTGTTCAGTGTCTTGAAATAACGCTCTACCTCTCCGTTTGCCTGTGGCCACCTGGGCGTGATCCAGCGATGCTTCGTGTTTGTTGACATTAGAAAATCAGCCCACTCGCGACTGTTGAACGGGGGCCCGTTGTCTGTGTGGATTTCTCCGAACAGACCATGGGTAACCATGAGTTTTTCCATCTTTGGAATGACAGTGGATGCTGACGTGGACTGCACGCGTTCCACCTCTGGATATCGCGAATGGTCATTCACTACCACCACCATGTTGGAACTGTCGGGCAGACTCCCGAAGTCTGCACTGACCCCCTGCCACGGGAGCCGAAGGGCCGTCTTCGGTGATGATCAGTGCTGGGGGATCCGGAGTTCTGCTGGCTTGGTAGACAAGGCACCCTTTTACAGTGTCTTCCACTTGCTGATCTAGCCCTGGGAACCAGACTTTATTTCGGAGATGGTTCTTGGACTTGACAATGTCCTGGTGGGCTCCATGGGCTAGTGACCCAGCCCTGGACGTCAGGCAGGAGGGCATTACCAGACTGAACCCCTGCAGCAGACACCCATCGTCACTCACTGAAAGCTCGTGCCTGATGTTGACATCGGGTGTGCGAAAAACCGCTAGACATTGCAGCGGGCGCCAGTCACCCGACCGGGTAGCCGCCACGGCATTTATCTTGGCTTCTGGCGTCCACCACTTCAGCCAGCGGTATGAGCAGGGGCCTGGCCCGGTCAACCACCAATCGAACATATTCTTCGGTCTCTAAAGCCTCTTCAGCCTCCTGGGGGGTGGCCGGACGGGCGTGGCGCGACAAAATGTCTGCAGGGTTCCGAGTGCCCAGTTGGTACTCCACAGTGAAATTGAATTCCTGCAGCTGCAGTATCCACTTTTCGATCCGTGGAGGCGTCTTTGATGAGGACCCCTTGAAGAGGGGCAGCAGTGGTTTGTGGTCGGTCTTGCAGCATAGAAGGAATTTTGACCCCCCTCTTGGACACAGACCTTGGTTATTTTCGTGCTTTCATGGGCGACTTCCGCTGTGAAGACTCCGGCTATCTCTAGTAGGTGTGTCTTTCCAAAAGCATAGACTTGTACTCATGTGGGTTTGAGTGGTGGTGGTTTTGGAAGTCCATGATACCCCTCAGTAGCCATGAGGTTTATCAAGGCCCCTGTGTCAATCAAAGCTGAGATGGACAGGCCTTGCAGAAGCACTTGGCATGTAGGTAGCCAATGGGTGCAGACTGCGTGCACAACATGGACTACTTGGTGGCCAGTGTCCATGTCACTGTCTGATGAGGGGTTTGGAATGGCATCTATTGCTCTGACTGCCTTCTTGGGTGTGGGCATGGCTGCTTTTGTGAGGAATGGCAGACTTTCACAAAGTGATTGAGCGTCCCACACGCGCTGCAGGTTTTTTCCCGGGCTGGGCAACTCCTGGGGTGTGGCAATGGGCCTCCACACCATCTGCAGGGTTTGTCCCTCAGTCTCCCTTTGTGGCCCTCAGCTTTCACTTTCAGTGTGCCTGTGGTTACTGCATTGACTGGCTCTGTTTTTATCTGAACAGTCTGTGCCTGTTCTATATGTGCATCTCGCGCTTTCGACAGCTCCAGAGGAGCGTCCAAGGGTGAGAATGTCCCTCATCCTCGTGCAGGATGCGCTCCCTGAGTTCTGATGAGGAGCACCCTTGGATGAACAACGCCCGGACTTCGTCTTCCGCGTCAGGCAATGTGCATGTGCTGGCTAGCTCTCGCAGCTGCGGTTAAAAGATGTCAACTGATTCGTCTGACGTTTGGCGTGCCTCGCGCAGTAAGAAAGACTCTTAGTCCGGATTCGCGTAAGGCTTGAAATGTGCAGTGATTGCCACTTTCAATGTTTCGTACGTGCAAGGCGTTGCTTCTACCACAGATTTAGACACTCTGTGAATATCCACCCCCTCCTAGGTGAAGGAGCAGGGGTCTTTTACACTCATCTTAGACTTCTAAAGCCTCTAAGTAGGTTTCGAGTTGTTCTACCAACGCTTTCCACCTTGCAGTTTGGGTGGGATTGGGGGCTCCAGTGATGGTAAAAGGCTCCAGGGCAGGGATGCTAGCCATGTCAAGGGATGCACTGGGATGCCAGCGGGGTGCAGGGTGTAGTGCCTCAGAGTCTAACTGAGGAGTGTGGCCTCCTCACCTCAAACATCATAGGTGGTTCCTCCGCAGCCTGCATGCTTCCTCTGAGTTACTCCGATTCAGCCACCGTGCATGGAAGGGTTGTCACAGGGGTTATCAGGTGCAGGAGCCCCTGTATGCTGGAGGTAGCGCACATGTGGGATGTTCACTGTGAGCACAGTTGTCTGGCCGAGCACCGCTCCGAGCCGCGGCCTTCCGGAGAGCCGCAGGAGGTGCCGTGAGGGCAGGGCCACTCGTACTGGGCCACTGCCAATTATGAGGCCACACTTCGCCCTGGGCGCGGCCAGGGCCTCCACCGGGGGTGGGACGAGTCAGGCCAACGGGCTTGGGTGGGTCAGCGGGCCAGCCTGAGCGGCGTGTGCCGTCAGGCAAGATGCAGCACTATCCAAGGATCTTCAGCACCACA
The DNA here is from genome assembly GCF_031143425.1 of Pleurodeles waltl. NCBI lineage: Eukaryota > Metazoa > Chordata > Amphibia > Caudata > Salamandridae > Pleurodeles > Pleurodeles waltl. Next base: position 156,222,970 of record NC_090440.1, on the reverse strand, counting down.
GCTGGTAGGTGGGCCCACCTCATCGCCAGTTGTGATGTCGAGAGTCACCAATAATGACTCGGATTCGCAGTGTGCTGTGTCAAGTAACTTTATTGATCACAGTTCGTTATCTCCCCCCCCCCCGTTCCTGCCTATGCTCCCTATATATATATATATATATATATATATATATATATGAACTTTCTGTTGCGTCACTGGGGACGTGCTCACTCGGGCTGTACACAACGGGGGGACATCCATAAACACCCACGCGGTCTCGCCTAGTAGGTTGACCCATCCTCGGGCCAACCCTACAGGGCCTCAGGCTCCGTCCACTACCACACCCGCTGCATAGTTGCCACCTAGCAGCTTCAGAGTCTGGCCTCAGTGCACAGGTGTAAGGGGGCAACGCTGCTAGCGAGGATCTTGACGGATTCTTGGACTACCCAGTCCCCTGACTGCTTGCTCCAGCCTCAACGTGACGTACATCCCTCACTGTGCAGCAGGGGGGACTGAAGAAGGTGGTGTGCTAATCGCCTGCCCAGACTCGGGCTGTATTGTCCATATTCACAATCGGCCCAGCTTACCAGATTACTGGCATGCAGAGCCCTCAAAACCCCACTGAAGCCTACAAGGAATCAAGATGACCTGCACTCCTCAGCCAGCTGGCAAGCTAAGATCCATCAGGGCCGTGCATTCCAGACCATTCATGGGAGCTACCAGGAGGAAAGAGGTGAGAACAGCAAGGCAATGTGTAATGTATTTTCTTTTAACATAGCTCGAGCGTCTTTTCCTGCTCAAGCTGCTTGTGTTCTATTGAAGAATGTTTATTTATAAACATGTCCCGAGACGGGATCCGAGCGGCTGGACGCTTCCCGTCTTGGGCGAGTTATGAGCAATTAAGTTCCATACTTTCCAGCTTTTCCGGTTACATTATAATTCATTTCAGCAAGGCAAGTGCAGTGTGGCACAGTGAGCTGAGTGAGAGCAGCGAGGGCTCGGTGTTAGGCACTGCAGCAAAGAGAGAACCCGCTATTGGGAGGCGGCCTGACTAGGCCCAGGTGCGACTTGTGGGGGTGTGAGGTCCTTCCACTCGCATCAAAACATCTACACACCCTCGCACTTAAGTAATTGCAGCAGCTTCAGAGCGCTCAGCAAGGGGGTTGCAAGCATCATACTTAACCCCAGTCACAAAGCTCAAGCAGCAACCAGCAGCCCCGTGATATTGCAGCACATCAACATCACTGCAGCATCCCCCACGCAAGAGGCTGCACTTACATGAGAGACCAGTGACATTAGACAGTCGCACACCTGTGCAGCACTCGCAGTTGTTGACAGAGTAATTAAGCACTAGGTTACTATATAACAAGTGCCTAAATCCTGTTTAAATGGCGCACCAATCAAACAATAAATCCTGGCGGTTCTCAAACACCAAGAGGAGTTAAAGGCAGCGCAAGCAAGCTCTCCAATTAACTCCAACGGACACCGCAGGTGTCTTCATTAAAGCAGCGGCCTGACACAGGGACCAGCCTTGTCCTGAGGAGATTCAAAGGCCAAGCAAGTAAACCCATTTCTACTTTGGTGGAAATTGCACCATTGGTTTTTCAATCAGTGGCGAATCAGTGCAGTGACCAAAAGGAGGGTTCTCTAGAACCAGAATGGCTACAGTCTCTCCAAGAGGGTCTCGGAGAGGTCTGTTTATGGCACATAGAACTCAGTCTGAATATGCCACTAATAAGGCCATGGATGCACTTGAGCACATTACAGAAACTGAGCATAACAACAAAAACAACAATTAAACCAACTGCAAGGTAGCAAGAACAGGAACAAGTAAGTAATCATATACCAGAGTCTCCTCAACAAAGGAAATACGGCAACAAAGGAGAAGCAACATTAAAGAGTTATTTTTCAAGAAAAAATACCATCACAATCTTAAAGCCCAGACTGAGACCTAGTGGCCATCCCAAACACACTAGACGCAATTCATCTTTAAAAACTATGTACCCTACCAGAGGTTTTAACCTCAATGAATACAGACAGGAAGCTCGCCCTCCAATGCACTGTAAAAACAAGTATTTAACTGTTACATTCCACATTACCCAATAACGCAAACAAGCTTCCAGACACGTACAGAATTCCCCAACAGCACAGGGAGAACCTGCAAATTAAGAGATAAACAGCCAGATGCATCACTGGCGGACCCACCAGTCAACACCCTGCCAGATGCATCACTGGCGGCACCACCAGTCAACACCCTGCCTGCATTCCCGGGGAGGGTACTAACAGGGCCGACTCATAATGCCTCAAGTTGCACAAACTGCTAACAAATGGAAACACCTTACTATGTTGTAACCCAGGAGAAGCAATACAAGTAGACAACCAGTGGCCAAGAATATTTCCCAAAAGAAGAGATTAAAGAACAAAGCTGTGAAATAGCTACTGCAAACCTCACGCAACGGTGAGCATCAAACCCACGAAAACACAACAGACTAACGTAGCTAGTACATATACCATCTTTAGGGAAAGGAAGGCACCTAAGAAAGCAGATGAGCCCTTTAAAATAATACAACTGCTCAAACCCCGATTGTAGGAAAGCACCCTTTTTGACATGGTTAGCCCTCACTTTTTGCCTGGTTTCTGATGTGGCTTTTATTGTTTGTGCACTGGGTCCCTGCTACCCAAATCTCTTTCAACACAACTGCACAGTTGTTTTACACAATTGGCAGACTCTTTAGCTACCACTATAAGTCCCTAGTATATGGTAGCCCTGGTACCTAGGGCCTGGGGTACTAAGGAAGGTCTCAGAGGGCTGCAGCACCAGCTGTGCCATCCTCAGGGACTCCTCACCAAACCCACACAGTTCTGCTATTGCAGGCTGTGTGTATTGGTGCAGGCTAAATTGAAAAAACGTCCTGCAACACACACTTGTGTGCCAGGTTCCCTACCACACTCTCTGCATATGTCAAGTATAAGTCACCCTAAGGCAGGGTGCATCAAGGCACATGTGAGGGCATATATGCATGAGCAGATACACCCCTGCTATGTCTGTCAAATCTGGGACATATAAGTGAAAAGGGAAGCCATTTTAAATTCATGTGCTCGACACTGGTCATTAGGAGTTCCCCAGACGATGGCTGCTCTGAATCCTGGGATGTTTGGCATCAAACATCTCAGAATAATAAACCCTTGCTGATCCCAGTGATGGATTTATCAATAAATGCTCACAGAGGGCACCTTAGCGGTGCCCCCTGAAAACCTACCTACTACTTGCGTGTTGACTCACTGGTCCAGACCAGTTCAGCCACTACAGATACGTTTCTGGTCCCCCCAAGATGACAGCCAGTGCTCTCGAGGGCCTGAGATAAAAGCCTACATTGGGGAGAAGTGTTATCACCTCACCCAGGCAGGATGGACATTCCAGGGCAGGACGCTTCAAAGGCCTTGCTACCTTTTTAACACAACCCAGGTCTCTCCAAATGTAGGAGATGACCAGCCCCCTTGGCCTGACCCCATGTTTGATGGCAGCACAGATGGGAAAATTAGGCAGATTAGGAGGTGTGCCCACTTCATGCCAGTTCCACCCCTAAGTAGGACGAGCTGAAGTGAACAACACTTTTCAAATTCCTATATTTCTTGGAAGGAATTAGACCCACTAGGGTTAGTGTTATGTCCACTTCCCAACGGAAGTGGTCATAAGAGGGGTGTAGTCACCCTAAAGGTGGGCAGCCCATTGGCTACTACTAGGCACTCCGTGTAATGCCACTAAATTGAGTATTTAGGTGGTACCCCTGAACCCTAGAACTCAGATCCTGATGACATAAGACAAGGACATTGAAGAGTTGCACCAGGAGAAGAAGAAAAGAAGCAGCAGCTCACCACACTGGACTTCCTGCTGGCCTTAAAGGACTCTGCCCAATAAGTTGAGTCATCCAGCCTTCCATAAAGACTCAAGTCTCCCATGAGCAGCAGAACTGCTTTGCAACAAAAATTTCAAGGAAAGAACCCTGCAGCTGCCGGAAACTCAGAAGACCGACTCCTGAAATGACCACAGCACCTGACATCCACAACCCTTGGTGAAGCCAGCCAACAGTGCCAACACGGTTCTCCAGCTGTCCAGAGACCGAGTCCAGTGTGGTCACACCCATCCTGGGCTCACCCTAGATGCCTGGAGCCTCTGCACGCAGGCCCCCTCTCCCACAGACTGGTGGTAAGAGAAAACCTGACACCTCCAGCAACCACTGCAACCGTCACCCCTGACCATAACCAAGGTGGGCCTCTCGTGCTAACAATGTCCCCCGGCTTCTAAGAGCTCGAGTTCACCGTGGTCCACCCCAGATGGACTCCCCAACAACACCTGCAGCCTCAACACGCAGGACCCCCTGACCGAGAGTGCTCCCAGATGAGAAAAACAGATGCCTAAAGACACCCCTGCATCTGTCGCCCTGGCACAAGAAAAGAGGACCAAAGGTGCACCAACCTCCCCAAGTATCCCAAGTCTACTACCTACCTGCTTGTTGTCCCTGACTGGCTTCCCAGCCAGAGCCTGCTGCTTGTTTGTCATGAGGTCCAACTCTCATAGAGAACAATCGGGCACACTGCATCCCTGCACCTAGGCGCACCAGTGCAGCACAGTGTGACCTGCTGGTGTGGTTTTGATCAGGGCCTAGTACTTACCTTTGCTCCCTGAGCTCGACCTTGTAAGCTGTTGTTAACCCTGTGTTCACTGAACATTGTTTTCCTCCATAGGGTAACATTGAGAGAATTCTGAAAATTGCACTAAGTGCTGATTTCTCAAACCGCAGAGTATTCTTGCTTAAAAGTCTACTTACCTGATTACGAAGTTCTTGGTTTTGAAACATATATAAAAAGAATTATTTATCTAAATTTGTCTCAGATTTATTCTTTGAGTGTGTCTCATTTGTTGCCTCTGTGAGTACAACAAATGCTAAGCACACCCTTCTGATAAGCCTAACTGCTCACTGACACTATTACAAAATAGAGCATTAGTCCTATCTAGTTCTGCCTCTGCAAACCAATTGGGGATCCACTGGACTCTCTGCACAGTGTACTTTATTTTAGTGCACTATATAGAGCGCCATCTTCCTACACCGATTGTGAACTCAACTCACACCAGACCACTCTACAAGCTCTTCCAGCCCTTAGACATACCAGAATCACTCACTGTGCTCCAACTCCACCCAGAGGTCACTCATTCAACATCTCTATCCCACAGAATAGCGTACAATTCCGCCAATCACAATAACAGCATTGCAAAAAGCAGAGGAACTGGTAAACAGGGCAATCATGCAAAGCAGCCCAACCGACTCATGTACAAATCATCCTCGGTAGAACACACTAGAATCAATCGCACTATCAACAAGCCCATAAGGGACTTTAGGCCAGCAAAACTGATTTTTACTATGCAAAGTCCATCTGAAGGCCAACATGACACTTTAGAGTTATTACATTTGCTGCAGCTTTTTAAAGCCATTTCAAACCTAGTCAACATAGCCACGGAAGAGGTCCTGGGTGTGGCGTTAAAAACATTGGCAAACCAAAACCATGGAAAAGAATTAACATCCACCGTCATGGATGACATCAAAACTATTCCTAGTATAAAAAGCACAGGCTCAGAAAGAAAACAAAACATTAAGATAATATCACAGAATGTTGCTGAACTATCCAAACTACTCAAATCTCTACTCGCAAGCTTGTTCATAAAGAATGCTGACCCGCTATGTTTTCAGGAAACCTGGTCAACAAGTCCCATAGCAATACCCGGATTTCATAAAAAGCACCAAGCAGTAAATAAAAACAAACATCTTTGGGAGGCAGTCAGGTGGCCTATCAATATGTTAGTACGAGCTTGGACCTGAAACTAAAAAAGACTGAAGCACACAACGAGATGATTCAATTGTTTACCCTGTAAAGACTGCACATACATGACCAGGAGTCGAAGATACTGCTAGCTAATGTGTAATTCAACTGCTTTGGACCTAGACGAGTAGACAGGCTGACCCAAATAAACAAATCTCTAGAATCAGTGCTTTGTGAAAACACTAACCACAATGTCATGATCTGTGGGGACTTCAACCTTTGTCACCTGGGATTAGCACCAACAGACCCTCTTGCAGTGGGTCATGCCATCAATCTGCTCTGAAGCATATTTAGCAACCATAGTCTTAAGTCCATACAGCACATATTGGGGAGAAAAAAAAAAAAACAACGCTCCAAAATTCCCCAAAAAACCAAACTATGTGTTCTCTACTGATAAAATCATTGCATCCTTACAGAAATGCAAAATTCCACTGCTACACAAGACTGATCACCTCCCTCATCTCACTACCATAAAAGCAAGTACAACCAAGTGAAAATACCACAAGAAGTGGGCATCTCATCATAAGGGACAAAAACTGTCAGCCAATCAGGAGAATAAAATGGGGCCCAGTGTGCATTCAGATTCAAACCATGGATATCATCTGAGGCTCCTAACTCCCAAACCAAAATGGCAAATACCTATTGTATAACTGGGGTACAATTAACAAAGAAATCCACCATTCCTCACATAACACATTAGTGTCTCAAAGGACGTCCACTAAACCCCTACCAAAAAAGTGCCTTGTAATGGAATGTAAAAAAAATATAAGACTCCAAAAAGTGAGTCAAGAAACAAAGCAGAGATACAATTAAGACTAAGGTCAGTAAATGAACAGCATAAAAAGCTGGTTTGGGCAGCCAAACGTGAGCAACTGGACGAAGAGTAGCTACATGTACATACACTAATGGGCAAACAGAGTCAAGCTGATTTATGGGGATACATTCGAAACGAAACATGCTCAGAAGGATAACAAAATAAATGCAATCAATGAATCCCTGTGGACACTACTTGTAAAAAACCTTTATGTAGTTAAAACAGCATGTAACAACGAACTAACCATAAGAGGCACTCCTACATAAATCCTGAGGTGTTGCAAAAAATCCCAAGGAAAATCACAGCCTCCAGCTCCCCAGGTCCTAATAGCATCCCACCTCAGGTTTTTAAAAATTGACAGTGACCTGTGGTCAGAGATACTCCTTTCATTATATCACTCATGCTTATCGACCCAGCAGATCCAGTAGAGCTGGAAGGGCTTGATTCTATACACCATATTTAAGAAGAGCGACAGGAAGAGCGCAGCAAATTACCATTTATTGCCCTCTTAGACACTGAAGAAAAGGCTTATGTCTCAGTTGTTCTGAAAGAACTGGGGCACTTCACAGACAAATTAGAATCCTGTTCTGACAAACTGCTTCAGGGCAAATTGGTCAACTACTGATAAATTAGTGGCACTATAAGAAATTGGGTTGTTGGTTGACCGGGGTGTGAGCCCTGGTCAAGCAACAGCCACAATCCCTTGCAGGGTAAATCAGAAAAACCTGTGCCTTAGCACAAAAAAAAGCAGTCACGCTAACCTTAGAGGCAATGCGTTAATTATTTATGCAGCACACAAACAGCAATACAGTGAAACCATAACATAATAAACATCCCAAACCAATTTTGAAAGACAGAGGATATTTTAATAAATTATTTGACACCACATCCATCAAGTAGTAGAACCAGTAGATCCATTAGTAGAACCAAAGTTATGAATTTTTAATGTTGTAAGTGTAAAATAGCAATTAAAAACAAAATGTGCCAAATGAGGACATCTGGTAGCGATAGACCAGAGCAAAGGCAAAAGTTAAGGCTGACTACGATGGCGTGCAGTTCAGATACACAATGTGGATTTGGGCCGGTCAGTACTTACCTTAGGACCTACATGTTTTTTTCAAGAAAAAGTCTCTGAGAAGAGAAGTTCAGCTGGGCAAGGCTGCTGGAATGCCCAAGGTGGGAGCGATGTTGTCGGATAGCCGTGGAGCGAAGCAGCAATTAGGATTTTTACCTTCGGACTTAGCAATGAAGAACAAAGTAAAAAATCTCCAGCAGAAGGCGGTAGCTGAAGAAAGTTCCATGGAGGTCAGACACCCCTTTTGCAAAAGGACCGCTGAAAACAATCTGCTGCTGCAGAGAAGAGCGTCGCAGGAGAAGCTACAAATCTAATCCGACCAGCAATGCTCCTCGGGCGGATAGGCGAGCAGGTTGTTCCTGGTCTCCTCAAGGTTCTCAGAACACTTTTTGGCAAACCTTTGTCCTCAGTTTTGGAAACTAACTATATGGGCACCTTTAGCACCACCACCAAGGACCCAGGAGTAGATTGAGACCTCATGGGGGTTCAGGACTCACTCAGGCTCTGTCCAGGTGCGGGAGATGAAGATGGTGGAAGCCTGCTATCTCCCTGTGGCTCTGAACAGGAGGCCAGCAAAACTAGCTCTTGGAGTCAGCTCTGGAAGTCCTGGGTGCAGCTGAAGATGCAGGGCTCCACAGCAGTGCTGACCTTTGAGGGTTCAAGGCATGTTCCATGCAGTAAAGCTGTCCTTCCAGGAACAGCAGCGGCACAGCAGAGTCCACCGCTGGTCACAGCAGTAGGCAGCCCTCTGAGAGTCCTTCTGCAAGTGCAGTAGTGAACTGAGAAGTAGGTCTGAGAGCCTTATATTTTATACCTTGGTGCCCTGCTCCTAGAAGTTGGGAGACGTATCCTACCTACCCTGCCCTGGCTCCTAGCTGGCTGCATTGACAATATAGGGTTAGTAAGACTATTGTGTGGTGGCAGAGCTCAACCTGTTCAGGTATAAGTGGGGCTGTGTTCAGCTCTGCCCCCCCACTCCCCCTCCAACAACCATCCTGCCAGTGGAAAGGTAATTCACATGAATAACAAATATGGGAGTTTTTCACTACTAGGATATGTAAATTTAAAAAGTACATGTCCTACCTTTTAATTACATAGCACCCTGCCCCTAAGGGCTACCTAGGGCCTACCTTAGGGGTGACTTATATGTAATAAAAGGGGAGTTTAGGGCTTGGCAAAGGGTTTTAAATGCCAAGTAGACATGGCAGTGGGAAACTGCATTCAGGCTACTGATAGGAGCGAGCACAAGAACTTTAGCACTGGTTAGCAGTGGTAACGTGCACAGAGTTTAAGCTCAACAGAACACAAATCCAGACAAGATGAAGTTTAAGGGAAGACCAACCTGAGCCTGACAGGTCTAACAAGCACTCTCTTACCTAATGTACCAGACTACCAGCTAGAAGCAGCTCCCCCCATATGTATTTTTTCAATTATACTGCTACGTTTGACTCAGTAGACAGGAATAATTTATGGAGGAAACTCAGAAGGTGGGGTATTGCAAACAATTTGCTCCAGGCAATTATATCACTATGCACCTCAACCTGGGTCAATCAATCAAACAATCACAGCTTGTAAATTGCAACAACTCACTTGTTCGGGTCTCAAGGTGCTTGGAGGTGGGTGGGGGGTTGAGGGGGGATGTTGGAGGAGTTTGGAGGGTGAGGAGGAGTAGCATATACCGACGAGGTGGTTATTAGAAAAGCCAGGTCTTCAGTTCCTTCGAGAAGCTGAGGAGGGAGCTGGTTTGTCTGATGTGGAGAAGAAGGGTGTTCCAGGCGGTGGCTGTGAGGTAGGAAAAGGATTGTCCTCCTGTTCTGGTTTTCCTGATGCGGAGTACTTCTGAGAGAGAGCTGGGCTGAGCGTAGAGCCCTATGGGGTACGTTGAGATTGAGTCGCTGGTTCAGGTATGCTGGTCCTGTGTTGTGGAAGGCTTTGTGTGCGTGGGTGAGGATCTTGAAGGTGATTCTTTTTTCTATGGGAAGCCAGTGCAGTGTACGCAGGTGTTGCAAGATGTAGCAGTGTTGAGGTATGTCCTGGATCAGTCTGGCGGCGTTTTGATGAGTTTGCTGGTGAGTTTCTTGTTGATTCCGGCATAGAGTGCGTTGTCGTAGTCCAGTCTGCTAGTGACCAGGGCGTGTGTGACGGTCTTTCTATGTTCGAGGGGGATCCACTTGAAGGACTAGCGTAGGAGGCGGAAGGTGCGGAAGCAAGTGGAGGTGACTGGGTTGATTTCCTGGTTAATGCTGAGGTTGGAGTCCAGGATAATTCCAAGGTTGCGGGTTTGGCTGGTGGGGGTGGGCGGGTTACCGAAGGTGGGTGGCCACTAGGAGTTGTTCCAGGTGCTGGGTTGAGGGCACATGATGAGTACTTCTGTCATGTTGGTGTTGAGTTGAAGGCAGCTGTTTCTCATCCAGTTGGCGACTGCTTCCATGCCTTCGTGGAAGTTGTGTCTGGCTTTGTCGGGTTCTTTGGAGAGGGAGAGGATGAGTTGGGTGTCATTGATGTAGGAGATGTTGATTCCGTAGCGTCTGACGAGGGTGGCAAGTGGTGGGTGTGGGGTCTGCGAGGAAGGGGGTGAGTCTTACTCGTTGAGTTCCATCAGGTGAGGAAGGATTGGATCCAGTCGAGGGCCTTGTCTCTGACGCCAGCTTCGTGGAGTCTTCTTATCAGGGTGTGATGGGAGACTGTGACGAAGGCTGCCGACAGGTCTAGTAGGATGAGTCCCGCCGTCTCTTCTTTGTCCTGCAGGGAGACGATGTCGCCTGTTGCGGCCAGGAGGGCTGTTTCGGTGGTATGTTTTTTCATGAATCTAGATTGGGAGATGACGAGGATGCGGAGGTCTTCTATAAAGGTGGCGATTTGGCTATTCACTGCTTTTTCGATGACTTTTGCAGCAGATGGGAGTAGGGAGATGATCTTCAAGTTTTTGAGGTCGGTGGGGTCTGACAAGGGTTTCTTGAGGAGGAGGTTGATCTCGGCGTGTCTCCAGTCATCGGCAAAAGTGGCGGCAGCTACTGAGCAGCAGATGGTGAGGCAGCTCTGTTGAAAATGTGGTGGGGGCATGGGTCCGTGGGGGCCCCGGAGTGTATGGATCTCACTGTTCTCATCGTATCTTCGGTGGTAAGGGGGGGCCAGGTGGTGATTGTTGGTTTGTTGGTGTCGGGTTTTGGTAGAGGGGGTTCTGTGCGTAGGTTGTCCTTGCTGAAACTGTTGTAGATGGTCTTGATTTTGTGAATCGAAGTAGGCGTTGAGTTTGTTACAGAGGTCCTGGGAGGGTGGGATGTCCATTGTTTCACTGTTGGGTTGGGCGAACTCCTTGATGATGCTGAAGAGTTCCTTGCTGTTGTGTGCTTGTGAGGAGATACTGTCTTGTATATCTTTCTTTGTGATGTTTCTGATGAGTTGGTGGTGGCGGCTCTGAAGTTGTTATGGGCTTATGTGGATTTGGTGTTTCTACAGATTTTTTTTGAGGCGGCGACAAGTATGTCTAGATTATTGGAGTTCGGGGGTGAACCAGCTGGCTTTCTTTACGTGGGTGCGGTTGTTCTTTTTGAGGGGGGCTATGGTGTTGGCGCAGTCGGCGATCCATTTGCGGAAGGTACATGCGGCGGTGTTTGGGTCGTCATGTGCGATGGAGGGGGTGGCGATGGCGAGGGCAGCGGTAAGCTGATCGGTTATTCTTGTCCAGTTTCTATGTGATGGTTGGTGTTGGGGTCTGATGACAGTGGGTGTGTTGAAGGTGAAATAGGTGCATCAGTAGTCTGTCCATGGGAGTTCTGTGGTGTGACTGAAGGTAGCGGAGGTTCCTGTGGTGAAGATGGGATTGAGGGTGTGTTCTGCTGAGTGTGTTGGCTCTGTCACGATCTGTTAGAGTCTTATGTTGTGGAGGTTGTCTAGGAGAGAGGAAGTGTTAGGGTCTTGTAGATTTGAGGTGGAAGTTGAGGTCTCTCAGTAGGGTGTAGTTGGTGGTGGAGATGCAGTCCGTGATGGAGTCGGCGAAGGGTGTAGGTGGCCTGGGAAGGTGGTAGATGTGGGTTCCGCTGATGGTGGATGTCAGGCTGGTGTGTAGCTTGAAGTAGAGGTGTTCCATCAGATTGGTAGATTCTTCAGAGTCTTCGGAGTGGTGTTCAGGCGGAGGTTGGACTTGTGGAAGATGGATATTTCCCCCCCCCCCCCCCCCCCAGGGTGGCTGGGATGGTCTTTCTGGGGATCTTGTATCCTAGGCGGATGGCGATGTCCGGGCCGGAGGTGGTGTTGGTCTAGGGCTCAGTTAAGAATGCGACGTCCGAGGTGGTGCAGTCAAGGAGGTCCCAGATTTCATTAGCGTGTTTATGGAGGGAGCAGACGTTGAGGAGAATGCACTTCAGAGTTTTCGGGGGGAATGATGTTGCAGGTGGGTTGTGCTCAGTCCAAGGTCTTGGTGGTGGTGTAAGTTTGGCGGCAGCTGAAAGGACTGTGGGAGTTAGCTGATGATGCTTGCTTGCAGTTGTTGCGTCCTGGGTTGAGTGCGATGAGTGCTGCTGATGTGTTGAGGTGGCAGGACCAGGGGTCCTAGCGCTGGTCGCGTTCGGAGCGCAGACGGGCTTGCCTTAGGTACCACATCAGGGCTTTTGCTGCGCGGCCACACAGCGGTCGCCACTAATTGGGGGCGGGAGGGAGAGGACAGCTGGGAGACGGGAGCGAGAAACGGCACGAAAAAGGGGGGGCAACAGCGGCAGGAAGAGGGAATGAGAGAGAGGAGGGAGGCGGGGCCGCAGGGGCAGAAGAGCGAGAGAGATGAGCGAAAGAGCAGAGTGAGGGAAAAACAAAACAAGAAAAAGAGAAAGCTAAAGACACAAAAGAAACAGCACACAAACAAAAACGAGGATAAAAGAGGCAGAAGTCAGTCTAGCAGAAGATCCAAGCTCTCCCACTAGACATCAGGGATGAGGCACAGGCAGAAGCCTGCGGGTGGAGGAGGGCCTCGAATTACTGACAGAGGTCAGAGTTCAGGGAACAGAAGGGCTTCACTTGTCGGTGGAGCTACGCGGTGGCAGAGCAGTTCACTGACCAGGTCAGTGAGGTTGCTCCTCTTCTGGCACAGCGGCCGCCATTAAGTAGGGAGAGGGGAGGAGAGGACAGCTGGGAGGCGCTAGTGGGAAATGGCGTTGTAGGAAGTTTATTCTGCATATACTATCTCAAAGTAAGAGATAGTCCAAGGATTCCCCTTAGAGGTAAGATAGTGGCAAAATTAGATAATTCTAATGCTCTATTTTGTGGTAGTGTGGTCAAGCAGTAAGGCTTATCAGAGGGTAGTGTTAAGCATTTATTGTACACGCACAGGCGATAAATGAGGAACACACACTCAATGACTTAGCTCCAGGACAATCGTTTTTATATAGAAAAATATATTTTCTTAATTTATTTTTAGAACAACAAGTTCAAGATTTGAAGTAAATACATAAAATTCAAGGTACTCCACACAGGTAAGTTAGGAAATTTGAATTAGAGCAATAACATACACAGTTTTAGTTAAAAGGGCAATAAGCTATTTTAAAAGAGGACACAGAGCAAACTCAACAGTTCCTGGGAGAGGTAAGTAATGGTTAGTTTGTCAGGTAAGTAAGGCACTTACAAGTCTAAGTTCCTAAGCATAGGCAGCCCACCTTTGGGGGTTCAAGGCAACCCCAAAGTTACCACACCAGCAGCACAGGGCCAGTCAGGTGCAGAGGTCAAAGAGAAGCCCAAAACACATAGGCGCCTATGAAGAACAGGGGTGCTCTGGTCTGCCAGCAGGTAAGTACCCGCATACTCGGAGGGCAGACCAGGGGGGTTTTGTAGAGCACTGGGGGGGACACAAGTAGGCACACAAAACACACCCTCAGCGGCACAGGGGCGGCCGGGTGTAGTGTGCAAAGCAGGCGTCGGTTTTTGTAAAGGATTCAATAGAGGGACCCAGGGGTCACTGTAGCAACCCAGGGGTCACTCTAGCGGTGCAGGCAGGGCACAGGGGGGGGGCTTCTCGGGTCAGCCACCGTCTGGGCTAGGCAGAGGGTCGCCTGAGGGTCACTCCTGTACTGAGGGTCAGTTCCTCCTGGTCCTGGGGGCTGCAGGAGTAGTGCTTGGTCCAGGCGTCGGGTTCCTTGTTACAGGCAGTTGCGGTCAGGGGGAGCCTCTGGATTCTCTCTGCATGCGTCGTTATGGCAGTCCAGGGGGGTCGTCTCAGGCTACTCACGAGGCCGCAGTCGCCTGGGAGTCCTCCCTGTGGTGTTGGTTTTCTGGAGCTCGAGCCGGGGGCGTCGGGTGCAGAGTGCGAAGTCTCACACTTCCGGCGGGAAGAGTGAGTTCTTTAAAAGTTGCTTCTTTGTTGCAAAGATGTTGCTGTTGGTGAACAGTGCCGCTGTCCTCTCAGGAGTTTCTTAGTCCTTCAGTTTCAGGGCAGTCTTCGGAGTCTTCAGAGGTCGCTGGTCCCTGTCAGATGTGTCGCTGTGCAGGTTCTTCGAGTCTGGAGGCAGGCCGGTAGGGCTGGGGCCAAGTCTGTTGTTGTCTCTGCAGGGCTTTCAGGTCAGCAGTCCCTCTTGTTGTAGGTTGCAGGAATCTGATTTCCTGGGTTCTGAGGTGCCCCTAAATACTAAATTTAGGGGTGTGTTTAGGCCAGGAGGGCAGTAGCCAATGGCTACTGTCCTGGAGGGTGGCTACACCCTCTTTGTGCTTCCTCCCTGAAGGGAGGGGAGGGCACATCCCTAATCCTATTGGGGGAATCCTTCAAAACTAAGATGGAGGATTTCTAAAGGCAGGAGTCACCTCAGCTCAGGGCACCTTAGGAGCTGTCCTGACTGGTGGGTGACGTGGCCGGAGAGGCAGGCATCTCCACTAGCTGTGATGCCCTGGGGTGCTGTAACAAAAGGGTGAGCCTTTGAGGCTCACCACCAGGTGTTACAGTTTCTGCAGGGGGAGGTTAGAAGCACCTCCACCCAGTACAGGCTTTGTTCCTGGGCACAGAGTGACAAAGGCACTCTCCCAATGTGGTCATCAACTCGTCTGGTTGTGGCAGGCTGGCAGAAACTGGTAAGCCTAGCACTAGGAGTTGGACTGGTATTCAGGGGGCATCTCTAAGATGCCCTCTGGGTGCATAGTACAATACATTCCACACTGGGGTCAGTGTGCATTTATTGTGCTGAGAAGTTTGATACCAAACTTCCCAGATTTCAGTGTAGCCATTATGGAACTATGGAGTTCGTGTTTGACAAACTCCCAGACCATATACTATTTATGGCTAACTTGCACTTACAATGTCTAAGGTTTTGCTTAGACACTGTATGGGCATAGTGCTCTTGCACATATGCCCTCACCTGTGGTATAGGGCACCCTGCCTTAGGGCTGTAAGGCCTGCTAGAGGAGTGACTTACCAATGCCACAAGCAGTGTGAGGTTGGCATGGCACTCTGAGGGGAGTGCCATGTCGACTTAGTCATTTTCTCCCCACCAGCACACACAAGCTGTGAGGCAGTGTGCATGTGCTGAGTGAGGGGTCCCCAGGGTGGCATAATACATGCTGCAGCCCTTAGAGACTTTCCCTGGCATCAGAGCCTTTGGTACCAGGGGTACCAGTTACAAGGGTCTTATCTGAGTGCCAGGGCTGTGCCAATTGTGGAAGCAAAGGTACAGTTTAGGGAAAGGACACTGGTGCTGTGGCCTGGTTAGCAGGGTCCCAGCACACTTGCAATCATAACTTGGCATCAGCAAAAGGCAAAACGTCAGGGGGTAACCATGCCAAGGCGGCATTTCCTTACAGGTGTGAAAAAAGGGGGCGGTCCGCAGGGGCAGCAGCCGCAGGAAGAGGGAAGGAGAGAGAGGACGGGGCAGGCAGCAGCGGCAGGAAGTGGGAACGAGAGAGAGGAAGAGGGACAGGGCCGCAGGGGCAGCAGCGGCGGGAAGAGGGGGGGAGCGAGAGAGATGAAAGAGCAAAGTGAGGGAAAAACAAACGAGGAAAAGAGAGAGAATGTGCAGAAAGTGAAAGGCACAAAAGAAACAGCACGCAAACAATAAAAACGAGGAGAAAAGAGAAAAGAGGCAGAAGGCAGCCTAGCAGAAGAGCAGAGCTCTCCCACTAGAAACCAGGGATGAGGCGCAGGCAGAAGCCTGCGGGGAGGAGGGCTTTGAACTACTGACAGAGGTCAGAATTCAGGGAACAGAAGGGCTTCACTTGCCACCAGAATCTAGTAGTCTCATTAGGATACAGAGAAACTGTGTGACATGGCGCCGCCAATGTTTGGTCAGGCACTAACATTTGGGTCTTCCTGAGTATCTCTGTCACACTACATGCAAAGACACCTCAGTACTTTTTACAGAGACGTCCATGGTATTGAGGATTATTCCTTCTCAGCTAAGTAGAAAGCACCTAACTAACACTGTAGGTTGTTCAAGCTTGAACCCTAAAAGGATAATCCCCATTTGGTGTGTTTATCTCTGAACAAATTTACCATTCACCACGGAGAACCCGCAGCGGGTAGCAATTGCGGTCAATATGCAACCACCCCTTACCGCACATTTACTGAGACATGGCCTAACGACCCAGGGGAGTCCAGTTACATTTGTTGTTGAGGCTCATCCAGCTTATAGAACAGACATTTTCTATTCTTGGGTCACATTTCCAGCAGCCGATGGGAACAAAAATACATATCACAATTACACACCTGTAAATATACCTGCACAATAAAGAGAGCATGCATATCTAGAAATACCTATATTATCAAGACCATAATAACTGGCTTGATGGTGCCCTACCACATACAGTCCTACACGTTCGGTTAGGTCCTTTAAGTAATGATGGTCCTACCTGGCCTTTATTGGCCACATATACACTGCACACTGATGCAGCAACCTTTACAGTAGCTGAAGTCTGTCGTTTATATACTGAGTTTACAGAAATATACAGACTGTTAGTACAGTTTGTAATGCAAACATTAAATACAAACCCAGCACATGCTGCCCCAGTGCAACAACGCCAGGCATTAATCCTGCGACTGTACATTTGATTATGGGTAAAGTACCCGCCTAACGGGTAGAGATTCCGTTTTGGTTAGCTCAAAAAATAAAGGCACTGGAAGCAGTATTTCCCCAGACGGGACTTCAGGATAAGCATAGAATATTAACTTTGTGCTTGCCATCTGGGATGGTTCCCACAGTAGATAACTGCAATACTTGGGGTACGGTGTGTGCCACGCTCTATACTACTGCACACAGTACACTGACACTTGCCAATTTACTGGAAGTGTTAAAACAAATTCAAGATTAATAAGGGGCTGCCCCAGCCCTAGACTAAGGGATGCAACTTATGGGCAATTTTGCCACTGTATCTTCAAATATATTAAGTAACCTTAAAGGGGAAGCAGTCGTACTAGCAATACATATGCAGCTCCGGGACGTTCCTCCACAGGATCAAGAACGTGAGCTGCCAAAGATTATCACAGAGACCTGCTCTAGTATTGGTCAAGATAGTCTGGGGGCCAGACCCATAAAACTACAGTTTCAGGGTAAATCTAATAAAGATTCTACCAAGCAAGCATGAGGGTTCTAAAAAATGCTGGGATAAAAAAACAACAAACACCTAAAAAAAAAAGGTGAGAATCTCCGCACTGAGACCCCTCAGAATGGATATAATCTCAGAAAGAGAGATAATATAAAAACGCTTAACAGATATCAATATACTGATACACGCTAATCTCGTTCCTTTCAGGACTCACCGGAAAAACAGTGAAAGAAGTGGGTGGTCAGAGCGAAGAACTGAGTACATGAAACCAAGACAGGAATCGCAACGCTCTACAGAGGTTTCTGTTAAAAAAACAGAAGAGAAACTTCTCCCACCTAAACCCAAATTTAAAAAGAAAAAAGTGGCAGCAGCTGCAATTCGTCATGACACTCAAGAAGATGGTTCTATTGAAGAACAAGACGTGGGGGCCAAGCTCTGCTAGACAACGCAGCAGAGGTCACAACAGTTCGCCAGAATCTTCAAGAGCATCTAGAGGTGAAAGCAATTGATGACTTGTTACAAGTTGAAACTGCCGACATGCATGTCTCCACGCCTGACAGGGTGTACAAAGTAACAATACAGTTAGGAGACATTGAATACACAATTGACGCAATCTTCTGGGACCACGTCGTTAACATTTATGATATTTTACTAGCCGAAAATGATTGGCCACCTGAATTTATCTGTACTTGCCCATATGGAGAACAGGTTATCAAACCTTCTTTCTCGCCTCTTGTTTCCAATGAGCTCGCAGAATCCTACGCCATTGATTGGGCATTGGTGCAAGCATTATATTGCAACAACGTAGGGTAGGATAAAGATTCCCCCTATCATGTAATTCCAATTAAAAATCAACTCCAACCTCAACCCCAATACCCGATAAAACATGATGCTAAAGCACCTGTGAGGGAAATCCTCACACAGCTAGAGTACAAGGGTGTAATTGAACTCTGTCTCACCAATGAATAATCCTCTATTCCCTGTAGCAAAACCGGACCAGTCATACAGAACATTCTTAGATTACAGACACTAAAACAACGTTTTGCTCCCACTGAGAAAATTCTCACTGCTGTTCAGTTGGCTGTCATTAAAGAAAGACCAGGGGAAATGCAGTATTGTCGTAACTCCAATCCCAGCCCTCAAGGCTGTTACCAAAGGCGGCGTTCCAAATGCTAAAGCACTACATCCACGTTGGATCCAATGGGCAACGCCTCTCAAAGCCACTGATGTTGACTATATTTTTGACCCAAAGTTAAAAACTCAAGAATGTTTGCAATATGAACTAGAATACCCAGTTCCGGCAAATACATTGCCTATTGATCAATATCAAAGAGTCATGTACACCAATGGCTCAGCACAACCTACTATAGGCACTAAGCATCAATACTCAGCTGCTTGCAGTCGTAAGCAGCTATATGGAGGATAGTAAATTCTATCCACAACATACCTTTACGCAAACCTTAGGGGATTGCACAGCACAACTAGCAGAGCTTAAGGCTCTGGTGATGGCACTGGTACATACAGATCCTGCACAGCTAACACTGATTGTCTGTGATTCGTACTATTGTGTCTAGTCCCTCAATGAATATTTGCATTACTGGTGCCAGAATGGGTTCAGAGATTCCAAAGTTAACACCATCAAACACAGACTTCTGTGGGGTAAAGTAGTGGATCTGACGGAAACACTACCAAATGTCCAAGTTGTACATACACTTGGACACCAGCACGTTGTAATACAGGTGCTGGAAATTCATTGGCTGATAAAGCAACCAAATTAGCAGTAGCTACGGCTTCTGTTGCTGCAGTAAAGCGTTCTAGAACGAAACCTGACGATGAAATATTGGCTACCGTGCAAGCCTCGGCTGGTGGCACACCTTTACCTAAAATATATCCAATTAAATATTCCTACCAGATGGGAGGGTTCCTTGACTCCCAATAAAGACTTAAGACCAGAGTTGATCAAAGCAGCGCATGAGGGAGTTGCTTCTGCCCATGCAGGTGTGGCTGTTACAATATCATTGTGTAGACCTGGCCACCAATAGCGAGCCTGCAACAAACAGACCAAGCAGTATGTACTTTGCTGTGATATCTGCCGTAGGAAAATGCCTCTCATGGCATTGTTACCCCCTAACTATTTGCCTTTTGTTGATGCTAGTTATGATTGAAAGTGTGCTGGAATTCTGCTAACCAGGCCCCAGCACCAGTGTTCTTTCCCTAAACTGTACCTTTTGTTCCCACAATTGGTACAGCCCTGGCACAAAAATCAGCCCCTTGTAACTGGTACCCCTGGTACCAAAGGCCCTGTGGCCAGGGAAGGTCTCTAAGGGCTGTAGCATGTATTATGCCACCCTGGGGACACCTCACTCAGCACATGTACACTGCCTCACAGCTTGTGTGTGTACGCCGGTGAGGAGAAAATGACTAAGTCGACATGGCACTCCCCTCAGAGTGCCATGCCAACCTCACACTGCCTGTGGCATAGGTAAGTCACCCTTACAGCCCTAAGGCAGGGTGCACTATACCACAGGTGAGGGCATGTGTGCATGAGCACTATGCCCCTAGGGTGTCTAAGCCAAATCTTAGATATTGTAAGGGAGGGGTAGCCAGAAAGAGTATAAGGTCTGGGAGTTTGTCAAGCATGAACTCCACAGTTCCATAATGGTTACACTGAATTCTGGGAAGTTTGGAATCAAACTTCTCAGCACAATAAATCCACACTGATGTCAGTGTGGGATTTATTGAAAAATGCACATAGAGGGCATTCTAGAGATGCCCCCTGTATACCAGTCCAAACACCAGTGTTAGGCTGACCAGTTCCTGCAAGCCTGCCACATCCAGACGGGTTTCTGGCCACATGGGGTGAGTGCCTTTGTCACTGTGTGGCCAGGAACAAAGCCTGCAATGGGTGGAGGTGCTTCTCACCTCCCCCTGCAGGAAATGGAACACCTGGCGGTGAGCCTCAAAGGCTCAAGGCTGGCGTTACAGCGCCCCAGGGCATTCTAGCGAGTGGAGATGCCCACCCCTCCGGACATAGCCCCCACCTTTTGCGGCAAGTCAGGAGGAGATAATGAGAAAAACAAGGAGGTGTCCTGAGCTGAGGTGACCCCTACCTTAAGAAATCCTTCATCTTGTTTTTGGAGGATTCCCCCAATAGGAATAGGGATGTGCCCCCCTCAACCAAGGGAGGAGGCACTGCCCCCCTCAACCAAGGGAGGAGGCACAAAGAGGGTGTAGCCACCCTCCAGGACAGTAGCCATTGGCTACTGCCTCCCAATACCTAAACACCCCCCTAAATTGAGTATTTAGGGGAGACCCTAAACCCAGGAAATCAGATTCCTGCAACTTGAAGAAAGAAGAAGGACTGCTGACCTGAAAGCCCCAGAGAGACGACGGAGACGTCAACTGACTTGGCTTCAGAACCTGCACAGCGACGCATCCAGCGGGACCAGCGACCACTGACGACTTCGAGGACTCACCTGCATCTAAAGGACCAAGAAACTCCAGAGGACAACGGCTCAGTCCAGAAACAACAACCCAGAAAGCAACTTTAAAGACACTCCAACATCCCGCCAGAAGCGTGAGTCTTCACACTCTGCACCCGATGCCCTCGGCTCGAGTTCAGGACAACCAACACTGCAGAGAGGACTCTAAGGCGACTCCAATGAAGTGGACACCCTGAGTCGACCTCCTAAACCCCCACAGCAACGCCTTCAGAGAAGATCCAGAGGTTCCACCTGACCGCGACTGCCTGGTAACAAAGGAACCTGACCCTGGGCCAAGCACTGCACCCACAGCCCCCGTAACTGAGAGGAACCACCTACCATTGCAGGATTAATCAGCACGCGTCCCTCATCCTAGCCCAGTTGGTGGCTGGCCCGAGACGCCCCCCCTGTGCCCTGCATGCATCGCCAGAGTGAGCCCTGGGTCCCTCCATTGTTTTCAACGACAAAACCGACACCTACTTTGCACACTGCACCCGGCCACCCCTGTGCTGCTGAGGGTGTATTTTGTGTGTCTGTGTGTGTCCTCCCCAGTGCTCTACAAATCCCCCCTGTTCGGCTACCCGAGGACGCAGGTACTTACCTGCTAGCAGACTGGAACCGGAGCACCTCTGTTCTCCATAGGCACCTATGTTATTTGGGCCCTTCTTTGACCTCTGCACCAGACAGGCCCTGTGTTGCTGGTGCTGAGGGTTTGGGGTTGCCTTGAATCCCCAACTGTGGGCTACCTATGCCCAGGAGACTGAACTTGTAAGTGCTTTACTCACCAGAGAAACTAACTATTACTTTCCTCCCCCAGGAACTGTTGATTTTTGCAGTGTTCCCTTTTAAAATATCTTATTGCCATTTTTGCCAAAACTGTGTATACTAATGTTTTAAATCAAAGTTCTATACTTACCTGTGTGAAGTACCTTACAATTAATGTACTTACCTACATTCTGAATCTTGTGGTTAAAAAATAAATTAGGAAACAATATTTTTCTATATAAAACCTACTGGTCTCGAGTTAAGTCTTTGAGGGTGTGTTCTCATTTATTGCCTGTGTGTGTACAACAAACGCTGAATACTATCCTCTGATAAGCCTCCTGCTCGACCGCACTACCACGAAATAGAGCATTAGTATTATCTAATTTTGCCACTATCAACCTCTAAGGGGAACCCTTGGACTCTGTGCACACTATCTTTCTCTTTGAGATAGTATATACAGAGACAACATCCTACATCTGCCAACAAATTAAGGGGTCCACCATTAAACACCCACCACAGATACCCCTCCTAATTTCCAACAAACAATTACAATGTATGTACTTGGACCATTATCGTCCCCTGATACCAGACAGAACATACAAATACATCTTAGTCGCTGTTGGGTGTGGCCACAACGCTCAGACTTATTAAAGATTTGCAAGTCTTTTTCGGCACCTATGCAGATGCAGCTTTATACTCAGACCGGGGCCCTGCTTTCGCCTCAAGGGCATTCAGGAACTCCTTGGCTTTGTTAGGGGTCCAACTCCATTATTTATCTCCATTTCATCCCCAGGGAAACAGTATTGTGGAGTGATGAAACAGAGATTTAAAGCAATCCTTAACAGCCAGAGTATTAGGTAGGGGTCATAGTTGGCTTAATCACCTGTATTGAGTCCAGAGAGCCCTTAATCTGCCTAGAAGGTCCCTGGGGGGAGGTGGGGGAGGGGTTGTACTTAATACGAGTGCCTATTCGGAACTCAAATGTATGTTCCAGGTCTTGATGATCCTGGCGTGGAGGCGGCAGAAACACCCTTTGACAAATGATCGCGTCACTGTCTTGCAGGAATTCCAACAGTTCTGTGATGACAACGCTTCTGTCAGTGCTGCCTCTGTAGTAATTAAGGATGTACCAATAACATTTGCTGGCTGGATTCCAAAGGTTGGGGATCTAGTACGTGAGAAAGTTGCTGTGAAAAAGGAGTTCGGCCCTTCCTACTGTGTACCGGTTCCAGTCCTGGGACTACACAGTACCAGAACTGTTATTCTACCACCGCTGTCTGGTTCTAAAGAAAACCGCTTTGTCTCCACTGACAATGTCAAGTTACACCATGTGGCGGATCCTGCACAGAAGAAAAAGAGGAACAACCAGTAGTACCTGAATACTTCTCACTACTGGTCAAGATGTCCCTCTACAAGTTTTGAGCAGCAACACTGACACCTCTCCGAGCTTGGGGAGGGTGGAAAATTATCTTGCATTAGTTCCACTAACATCTATTGCAATAAGCAGCACAGAAATTGCTGATCGATTTGACTTGACTTCTACACAAACAGATGGAGTCATTTATTGTGAACAACCGCGGGAGACTTTTACCAGTCCTTCTTCAAATACGGCTCCAGTTTTTGCATGAACTGCTTCTGGATACTTTGTCGACATCACTGACACCTTTTGGGACTCATTTGCCTCTGCTGCACCTGAACTGCCAAAAACAGGTAAGCTGATAAATTGGTTTAAAATAAATTATTTTCTTCTCCCATGGAACTATCTGTGGCTTTCCTTGACTATATTAGCTTTCCTCCTTTGGATTGGCTTTGTTATTACTTTCTTTCTATTATAACATGGTCATTACCTTCCTGAAACATCAACAGTTCAACAGTGAAACCCCAATTCTCTTCTCACATGGTACGCAGAGACTTGTCTTTCGTGAACATTTCTGCTATACCAATTCCTGATGGGATTGTTTGGGATAAAGTCACATTTGATATACGGCCCCACGGAGGTCAATCGAATACCATGCGTGTTTAAATTATCTAAGAATGATGTAATAATGCCCGGAGTTGTTTCTGATGACTGGGATGTGAAAACCGTTGATTCTATGATAACTGAGTTGCAGTATTTTACTGTATTTGAAAGTGAGGATGTTCATCAATCCAAAGAAAATTATGGTGACATGTTTTGCTATAATTAATATGGTCACCATTTCATTCACACAGCCAGTACCTCAAACTATTTTTAATTACACACAATAGGAACAATGTCCAACTCCACCATAAGGCAGTTCTAAAACATTCTGAAAAATGCATATATTTTTCTGGGCACAATGTTAAAAATGCTGAGTCATATGATTTCCAATTGCCATTGATGGAAAATGTGCATATATTGTTGACAGATACAAAATGTATTTATTTGTATTCCTTTGTTTTCCGGTTGGCTATAGAAGGCTATGATATTGGTTAAAATTGATTGACTTAAAAAGTGTGTGGGGAACAACAAATTAGCAAATAAGGGGAAAGGAAGCTTTGTTTAGAGCATGCCTGATACCTGTTCAAATTATATTTTTTAAACGAAACTGTACTACAGACAAGTTGTTTAGGCTTAGCAAAAATTAAGGATTTGAATGCACCCAGGCATTCTTGCCCCTACAAAATCATTACAAATGGCAAAAATATATAAATGCAACTTAAGATCAGCTTGATGAATGGGTCCAAAATGGCACATTTAATGCTTCACGTTCACGTCCTGGTTAGTGGTTATTGTGCCCAACAGCTACCAATGGGTGTTAAACGTTTGCAAACTCCACGGGGTGTTTTTTTTTTTAAACAAGTAGGCCAGACCCTCGCTATGTGTCATCCGAACACGCGGGTAGAGTGACAACATATGGTGTAAGAAAACTATACAAGCAATGGTTGAAGAGTTCCTCACTAGATGCTGTTAAAGAACACCTCAGTCTCCTGTCTAATAATACTGACTTACAGGATTTCCTGTTAGTCCCCAGGAAACAATGAGGAAAGCTCTTCTTATATGCAGTCTATAATGAAACTTAGAAGCTTTCTCAACAAGAAGCTGCTGCCCGGTTAAGGCAAATAGATCAGGAAACTTTACAGAAGGCATTAGCTGTTGTAGATAATGTGATTAATAGCCTGTCCAACCGAATATACACTTTAAACAACATTGTTTCTTCCGCAATAGACATAGTACAAAGCGACATGTCCTCCTTACACCATGGACAGAGTCAACTAAAGTCCATTATGCTGTTAGGTTGGGCACTGCAAATACTGAAAGCAGGTTGAATTCCCTGGCAACACGTCAGCGCGAAGGACATATTTTATACATTTAATTTAACGCGACAACAACAACTAATGGCTAAGAAGGAAGCGACCTATGTCATGTTAAACACTGAGAAATTAGAAAAGTTGCCTTTTACAGTGGCTGAAATGCCATCTGCTGAGTGGTTAATACATGGAGTCATCAATCTGCCTATTTCAACACTTCAATTCACGTCCTGCTTAAAACACATTCCGGTGGGCAGATATGAAAAGCTAGGAGATAGTTACATCCATGAGGTGTGTGAGCTACTCTTCTCGTACAAAAGTGTCAGTGGCAAGAAAGAGGTCTTTCTTAGTGGTAGTGAATGCAAGACGTCTCTCAGCCATTCGATGGTTTGTAAACAGCTGTCCTTGCACAGGGCGTGTAATGCTTTGGCAGTGAACTTGGCTTGTTATCTGAAGGGAGTCCTAGTCCCCTTTACTAGAACTGTGTTCCAGGTGCTCTCGAATGGCAGCTATGTGCTCCTTAATAGTAAGAGCTGCTGTGAGATGCGAGCCGGAATAGTTTGTCATTTCGGTCTCCAAAATTGTTACATGCTGCGGGAATGTACTTTTTCCTCCTACATGACAGAGGGAAGTAGCTGAGATTTGGCCCTATATCGCTACTTCAAATGTGAATTTTGACAAGTTGAGCAGGCTCAAGGCTTTATTGGTTCAAAAACATGTGGCGCTTACATCTGCACGTGAGACCTATGCGCTTCAGGTTGCAAGGTCATCCGCAGAGATACAGTCCCTTTTAAGTACTAACTTTCCGAGACACTTTGGTGAACTTGTGGGATGGATATGTAATGCGTCCAGTACTACTGGAATCACAAATTTCTTTAAGGCCGTTGGTTCTGGTTTCATTCACACCTTCTCCTCTATATTTGGCTTAAAAACCGTCAGCAATCCACTCAATATTTTCCAGTATTTTCAGGGGATTTCTGATAACTTAGGCTAGAATCGGTGGCATCTTGCTATTGCTATTTTTTCTGCCCAATGGCTGCCCTGTTACAACAAGGAGGACTGAAGACGCTTCCACCAGTGCAGCTGTGTCGTGAGCGTATGATGCAGTGTGACTTGTCTCGGTTATTCAGACCGGTTTTGCATTGTGTGCAGCCTTTGTTTACGTGCCTTTGGTGCCCTATTGAATGTGCACTGGAAGTTTGTCTTTTTACGCAGCGCTTGCTTTCATTGGACGGTGATCTGTTGATGTTCTCGCTGAGGGCTCATTACCAGACATGCTGTAAGGAAATGGCTCCCTGTTGCAGTTACCCCCCACTGAGAAGTGTGTTGGGACCCTGCTAACCAGGCCCCAGCACCAGTGTTCTTTCACCTAAAATGTACCATTGTTTCCACAATTGGCACACAGATAAGTCCCTTGTAAAAGGTACCAGTGGTACCAAGGGCCCTGTGACCAGGGAAGGTCTCTAAGGGCTGCAGCATGTGTTGTGCCACCCTTAAGGACCCCTCACCTAACACATGCACACTGCCATTGCAGATTGTGTGTGTTGGTGGGGAGAAAAAGGCAAAGTCGACATGGCATCCCCCTCAGGGTGCCATGCACACAAAATACTGCCTGTGGTATAGGTAAGTCACCCCTCTAGCAGGCCTTACAGCCCTAAGGAAGGGTGCACTATACCACAGGTGAGGGCATAGCTGCATGAGCAATATGCCCCTACAGTGTCTAAGTCTATTCTTAGACATTGTAAGTACAGTGTGGCCATAATAAGTATATGGCCTGGGAGTTTGTCAAAAACATGCTCCATAATGGCTACACTGAATACTGGGAAGTTTGATATCAAACTTCTCAGAATAATAAACCCACACTGATGCCAGTGTTGGATTTATAATAAGAAAAAGGCACACAGAGGGCATCTTAGAGATGCCCCCTGTATTTTACCCAATCCTTCAGTGCAGGAATGACTGGTCAGTGCCAGCCTGCTGCTGAGAGACGAGTTTATGACCCCCTGGGGTGAGAGCCTTTGTGCTCTCTGAGGACAAAAACAAAGCCTGCACTGGGTGGAGATGCTTAACACCTCCCCCCTGCAGGAACTGTAACACCTAGCAGTGAGCCTCAAAGGCTCAAGCTTTGTGTTACAATGCCCCTGGGCACTCCAGCTAGTGGAGATGCCCAGCCCCTGGTAACAGCCCCCACTTTTGGTGGCAAGTCCAGGGGAGATAATGAGAAAAACAAGGAGGAGTCACCCACCAGTCAGGACAGCCCCTAAGGTGTCCTGAGCTGAGGTGACCCCTGCCTTTAGAAATCCTCCATCTTGGTTTTGGAGGATTCCCCCAATAGGATTAGGGATGTGCCCCCCTCCCCACAAGGAGGAGGCACAAAGAGGGTGTAGCCACCTTCCAAGGACAGTAGCCATTGGCTACTGCCCTCCCAGACCTAAACACACCCCTAAATTCAGTATTTAGGGGCACCCCAGATCCCAGGAAATTAGATTCCTGTAACCTGAAGAAAGAAGAAGGACTGCTGACCTACAAGCCTGCAGAGAAGGAGGAAGACAACAACTGATTTGGCACCAGCCCTACCGGCCTGTTTCCAACTTCGAAAACCTGCTCCAGCGACGCATCCGACAGAGACCAGCGACCTCTGAAGCCCCAGAGGACTGCCCTGGACTACAGGACCAAGAAACTCCTGTGAACAGCGGCCCTGTTCAAAACCTTCAACTTCTTTGCAACAAAGAAGCAACTTCCAAAGACTTCACGTTTCCCGCCGGAAGCGTGAGACTCTACACTCTTCGCCCGATGCCCCCGGCTCGACCTGCAGAAAACCAATACCTCAGGGAGGACTCCCTGGCGACTGCGAGCCCGTGAGTAACCAGAGACAACCCCCCTGAGCCCTCACAGCGACGCCCGCAGAGAGAATCCAGAGGCTCCCCCTGACCGTGACTGCCTGTAACAAGGGACCCGACACCTGGAACCAGCACTGCACCCTCAGCCCCCAGGACTTGAAGGAACCGAACTTCGACGCAGGAGTGACCCCCAGGTGACCTTCTGCCTTGCCCAGGTGGTGGCTGTCCCGAGAAGCCACCCCCTGTGCCTGCCTGCACTGCTAGAGTGACCCCCGGGTCCCTCCATTGAAACCTATACAAAACCAGACGGCTGCTTTGCAAACTGCACCCAGCCGCCCCGGTGCCGCTAAGGGTGTGTTTTGGGTGCCTACTTGTGTCCCCCCCAGTGCTCTACAAAACCCCCCTGGTCTGCCCCCCGAGGATGCAGGTACTTACCTGCTGGAAGACTGGAACCAGAGCACCCCTGTTCTCCATAGGCGCCTATGTGTTTTGGGCTCCTCTTTGACCTCTGCACCTGACCGGCCCTGAGCTGCTAGTGTGGTAACTTTAGGGTTGCCTTGAACCCCCAACGGTGGGCTGCCTATGCCCCAGGACTTAGACTTGTAAGTGTTTTACTTACCTCCAAATCTAACCTTTACTTACCTCCCCCAGGAACTGTTGATTTTTGCACTGTGTCTACTTTGAAAATAGCTTATTGCCATTTTTACAATGACTGTACTCTACCCTCTGATAAGCCTACTGCTCGACCACACTACCACAAAATAGAGCAATAGAATTATCTACTTTTGCCACTATCTTACCTCTAAGGGGAACCCTTGGACTGTGTGCACACTATTTCTTACTTTGACATAGTATATACAGAGCCAACTTCCTACACATGCGCACTGAGGTTGCGATTGCTACGGGAAGCTGTTTATGAGTTGCCCTTTGTGGATCATGCAGCTCTTCACTCACTGTTGGGCACTCCACGGAATGCTGGAGCTCAGGCTTTGAAACATGAATGCTCCTTGGTTTTCCTTGGCGATGAACTTCCTACTTTACCACCGCCGAAGTGGAAGATTTCCGGACTTCAATTATCCCGGATTCAATTGGCGACTTTAAAAATGACTGACTTTTGAAATTCTGTGTTTCTTGATGTCACAATTGACATCTTAAATTGTCCTATTGTCGAGGTAAAGCACCCGCCATACCCTTCTGCAGTGAATGCTCAAGAAGCCTTCTAGGTCCCAGATGGAGCTGGAAAGGGCGGCAGTGCAACTGGCAGTGGTGGAGATTACCGTACACGGACTCGCTAAGGAGCAAGTCCTCTGGCCAACGCTCTGGGCAATCAGATTCGGATGATTCGGCGGAAGGCAGCGACCTCCCAGATGTGACACTACAGACTGCTGAGGAGTGCATTGTACACAGAGCCTCTGTCATGTGCAGGTCTACTTATATGATGGCTGAGCTCTGCTACCTGATTGAGGGCCCCACTCTTGAGGCCCTGTTTTAGTACTTGCTCGTCTAGGGGCTTCAGCAAGGGGGGGTGATGCCAGGTGCTGTCCCTATGGATAAATGCCCTTTGAGGGGCTGGGGGGGAGGGGTGAGACATTGAACTGCATAGTGGCCAAATCTCTCCTGGACTTGAAGGGGGGAACGACACCCCACCACTTCGCACATGCACTACCACTCCTGTCCTGGTGGTACCATGAACAGCTCCGGTTGGTAAAAGGGCCCAAGGGCTGGCAAAAAGTTGTCTCAGTGCAGATGCAATGCAGGTTTCCAGTTGGGCACTTGCCCATCTCCACTGGGCCTATGTAGAAGGCTGACTGGAGTCATGCTTGCACCACAGTTGTTATCTTTACTGTTTGGGTGGCCAGCAGTTGCTGGACAGCTCTTGGGAGGGGTTTGGGGCAAGAGGTGTGGGGTATGGGGATCTGGGGGTGGGTTGAGAGCAACCACTAGGATGTTCAACCCAGTGACTGATGAGCGCCAAGGACTCAACTCCTGACTTGTAATATTAGCGGAATGGGGTCTGCATCTAAGTGGCAAAGCGTACACAGCTATGATAGAGGTCAAGTGGTACATATAGCCATGATACAGGTAACTTCTTATGGGGGGGTTGAGGTACTTTTATTGCAGCATTGTTGGAGGGAGCAGGTATACGGCATGGAATACTTCACTAATGCCAGAGAGGTCCTTGTACTAATGCGTGTCGGAATCCCATTTGAGGCTTGTAGGCAGCTGGGTTCTGGTCGCATACCACCTCACCCCCCACACTTTTTGGCTGTTTTTTAGCTGCAGCTTTGACTGAAGTGCTCTGGCTTCCTGCTAACCAGGTGCCCAGTGCCCCTTTCCTAAAACAAGACACTTGGTCACTTGATTCCCAAGTAACCAGGCCCTTCAGCCCCCCTTTAAGTCCCTAGTAAATGGAACCACTGGTACCTAGGGCGTGGGTACTGAAGAGGGCCCACTAGAGCAGCAGCACAACCTGTACCACTCTGAGGGACCCAGCACCAACCTTATGCAGACTGCCAATGCAGGCTGTGTGATAAGGACTCAAAACTTGTAAACACAACATGACACACAGCCATGTCCCCTAACACTGCATTTAATATATGTAAGTCACCCCTCTAGAAGGCCTTACAGCCCTAAGGCAGGATGCATTATATTACATGTGAGGGCATATCTGTCTTTGTTGATTCTCAGACTTAGTAAGTGTACAGGGAAGCCATTTTAAATACATGTGCTGGACACTGGTCACTGCGAGTTCCCCAGCTACATGATGGCTTTACTGAAGATAGGGATGTTTGGTATCAAACATCTCGTATTAATAAACCCTCACTGATTCCAGTGAAGGAGTTATTGATACATGCACCCAGAGGGCAACTTAGAGGTGCCCCCTGAAAAACCTACCAACTGCTGGTGAGCTCACTGACTGGTTCTGGCCAGCCTGCCATCAACAGATGGGAATCTGACCTCCCAAGAGGAGAGTCTTCTCTCTCAAGTGGTCAGAAACTAATGCATGTTCTGGATATGGTGTTACCCACCCCTCCCCACAGGATGACCAGCATTCCAAGGCATGATATGCAGAACTTGTCATCCACATGTAGTCTCGTTTTCGATGCAGGTAGCACAGGCTCTAAGAAGCCCTTTCCTAGGTGTCTCTGACATGGCTGTCAGGTTGAAGCACCCACTTTGGAAGAACGTTTGAAGAGAAAAATAATCCAAATCTCCTCAGAAATTAATACCTGAGAGAAAAACTGAGCAGAGCTCAGAGGAGACTCCCAAGCACAACGTGCAGTGGAAAATCTGAGGGAAGGCAGCTCCTCACAGGAGGGTTATAGAGGGTGGTGTGGTCTGATTGGTTGACATTGGAGTCTGGTCCTTTTCTACAAAACAACTGTGATATGTTTCTAATTTTAAGGCCTAATGCACTTACTTTGTACATGCCCTTGAGCATAGCTTCTGTATTACACCAGGGACTCCCATCTCGACGACGGGGAAGAATTCAAGGATGTGAATCTATGAAAGTTCAAATAGTGGAGTAACTTGCCTTCCTCAGAGGAAGATGCCAACCCCTCTGCCTAAGGACCCTGGACAGGCAGCAAATATATCTATGCAGGAGGTGTCATTCTTCCAGACTGGGAACACCCTAGGGAGGCCAACCTGAAGAGGACACCACTTTAGAAATTCCGCCATCTTGCGTGTGGTAGAATTTAGAAATTCTAGTTAGGCTGATACCCACTCCCCACAGGAAGTGGTCATCTAGGGGGTGTGGTGACCCCTAGGGTAAGTAGCCCACTGGCTACTACCCTTCACTCCCATGAATGCCCCCTAAAATGAGTATTTAGGGGATCCCCCTTATATCATATTCTCTTATCTTTGCTGGGCACAAAAGGAGTGGACAAGAAGCCTGCTGAACCCGAGAAACAAGGAGCACGACCGACGTGGCGCCAACCATGCCGGCCTGCCTGCTGCACCTGACCCGCGAGGAGCAACTGACCTGTCCTGCCGTTGCAGCCTTAAAAAAACTGGGAGATCTGCCAGTGCTTCTCCAATCACCAGGGGGAACTCCCTTGGAGTAGAGGAGCTGCTCCCCTGAATCTGCAGGCACCCAAGAAAGGACTGAGGGGGCCAGGACCACCAGAGATCACCACTGCACCCGCAACGCACTAGCCCGTGTTGAAGTGGGCCAACAGTGTCAGCCCAGTCCCTAGGCCTTCCAAACAGGAAACTCACCCTGTACTCACCCACTGTGAACTTCACGCAGGAGTCTGCAAAACCTGTTTCTGCAGACCCCCAGCAACCGCGAGTGACCAGGAGACAAAGACCCGACGCCTTAGGACACCACTGCACCCATCTGCCCTGAACTCAGTAGAAGAGAACCAAGGGTGTCCCCACGTCTCCCCACCTCATGAGACCTGAGCCCACATGTTGGCTTGTTTGGACCTCCAAGTCCATGCCTGCAGAGCGCTTCTGTGCACCCACCCCACTCTGCAACTGCAAGGAACTCCAGCACCGGACCAGACACCAGAAGACACCCCTGCACCCATGCTCTACAGTCTGAGGAGTAGTAGACCAACGGTGTGCCCATGTGCCTAAGTATTTCAAGGGTTGTGCCCCCCTGTGGGTTCCCTGGGACTGACCTTCCGGTCTGTCCCTGCAGCGACTTTGTACCCGGACCGATTCCCATAGACTTCAGCGGGACACCCGACACCAGAACACACCTTTGCACCCAGATGCATCACAGCCTCCCGAGGTGACATGTTGGTGTGGTGTAGGACCTTGCCCCCGTACTCACCCCAAGTTCAAAGAACAGTCCTGTAGGTCATCGCTAAGTGCCCGCATGCAGTGCATGTTTTTCCCCATAGGATAACATGGGGCACCCAACACTGACAAGCACCTCTGCACCCAGATGCCCTAGTACCTTTTGAAGTGATCTGTTGGTGCTGCTTTGGACCTTGCCCTGTACTTACCGTAACTCCAGGAGTCCCTGTTAAGTTGCAGTATGCAGTGTATGTTTTTTCCCCCTCCATAGGATAACATTACAGCTCAAAAAAGTGCACTGTCAGCTTTTGAAAACTATAAAAATTCATATCTCAGAAAGTACTCACCTGAATTTGGCGATCTTGGTATCAAAGTTTACATAAAAGTACATGGTATTTTTATAAACTGGTGTCGGATTTCTTTATTGAGTGAGTGTCTCACTTACTGCATGAGTGTGTGCATTACATGCTTTGCACTACCCTCTGATATGCCTAACTGCTCAACCACACTACCCAAAAAGAGCGTCTGAGATGTCATTTGTCCCTTTGTTAAACCTCTGGGGATTGCTTGTACTCTTTGCACAGTGAAGCTCATTTTGGTCCACTATGTAAAGAGCCAGCTTCTTATAAGTCTTTAACCACCACAATAAATAGGAGGGGCGATATGTGCTGCTCTCAGCTGTGCTTGAAGATAGACAGGTCAAACTGTGGAGTGTATATGAGCCCAACAGAATCAAGTTGCATTCCTTGACTTGCTGTCTACTTCTTTGGGTCGGCTGGACACAGATGGGCTGCTTCTGGGTGGAGACTTTAATTGTGACCTTGACACCAACACTGATCGTTCGACTCCACCTTTACCAGGTAACATAGCCCGCAGGTTGGCTGTTGGGTTTTGGTTCTGGTTACAGGGATGGGGGCATGAGGAGGTCTGGAGGACTACGCATGGGGAAGTGAGGTTCTACTCCTATTAATGACATACGTATCAACTACATACGCACCTGGATTGCTACATTTCTTCATGTGGACTGAGCCAATGTATGGCACAGACTGATTTTCTCAGTTGTACCTTCACACCACAGCCCACTCTTAATAAGCTTTCAGCCATGGGAAGACCGCACAGCCATATTACTGCAGGGCAGCTGAATACAGCCTCCCTCACAAATGCTCCCAATAGGCACTCATTTGGGAAAGCTAAAGTAGGATATTTTGACCTTAACCAGGGTACAGCCTCAGACTGCTTAACTGAATGGGAGGCCTTTAAGGTGGTTATCCACAGGCATTGCCTGAATTTGTTGCTTGGTGTGCGTGAGAACTGGATGGGGAATTGCCCACGCCAGAGGAGGCGTTGATGCCTAGACCAGTGTTTAAGTGCAGACATAAAAATGCACACAAGACTGAGGGCTTCAAGGGAGCAATATAAAGTGGTTCTGGAGCATCTACACCACCACAACTAAAGGCATAGAGCCCACAAAGAGCAGGAGGAAGGATTGGAGGCTATTGGCCTGGCTCATTAGACCTGAGTCGGAGGTGCCCCCATTATTCGACTGGTGGCACCGTATGGCACAGTGCTGTTCTTCCCCAACATCCATTAATGAGGCATTTCGGGACTATTATCTTGAGCTGTATAGGCACACAAATTCGGTGTCCACTGAACAAATGGGGGTGTATCCGGGGCGGTTTCCACTCTGGACTTTGCCTAGGGGTGTGAGTGAAGGCTTAGGGGGCCCAGTGACACCTCAGGAGATCAAAGTTGCGATTAAGGACATGGCCACTGGCAAAACTCTGGGGCCCGATAGTTTTCCTGCACACAGCCCAGATTGACAGAAGTATATGCTGCAGCCTTCAGAACAGGAGTGTTGCAGGCATCGACCACGGAGGCCCTGGTGGTCCTGCATCCTAAATCTGAGAACCGTAATACAACACACACTGGTGGAGGGTTTAGGCCTCTTTTCATGCTTAAAATAGACTTTAAAATACTGAGCAGAATACTAGGGACCCACCTGTTGCCCCATATGCAATTGCTTATTCACCCTGACCAGAATGGGTTAATACCAGTACGCAATACTTCCCTTAATCTCCAGAGGTTGCACCATGTGCTGTACCATCCCGAAAATCTTCCTAACCCCGCTGGCGATTATGTCCGTCCGTCGACCTTGAGAAAAGCATTCAACACAGTCCAGTGGGACTTCTTGGAAGAGATCATGCGGGTGATGGGTCCTGGAGTATAGTAGGCGCACCCATTGAATATTGAATCCAGGAAGCCCCAACGGCCAGGGTGAGAACGGGTTACACAGTGTTGCAGCGGCATGACGTCCACAGTGATACTTGCCAGGGACGTCCATAGTCGCCTCTTATGTTTGCCTGGTGATTGAGCCTTGGGCAGAACATTTTAAGCTGGAATGGAAGGACAGAGGCCTAGCAGTGGGTGGGCGTGAACACAGTCTCGTTGTACGTCAATGACACCCTGCTATACTTGGCAGATGGGGCTTTGAATGCTGGGCATACAGTGCGGCTACTGGAAGAGTTTGGTGCCCTATCCGGCCTAAAGGTCAATTGGTCGAAAACGTGCCTGTTCCTGGCAGCACCAGGTCATGAGCAGCCTGCAGAGGTCCCACAGGGCTTAGAGTGGGTATTGCAAACATTCAAATGCCTGGGAATCCACATTTACCACTGCCTGGGGGACCTACTCACTGAACCTCCCAATCATGGTGCAAAATGGTGATGCTCCTGAGGCTGCGTATTATTTCACAAATCTCCCAGTTAACATGCTGGTGGCCTGGTTGAAACAGCTAGATTCCCTGCTCCGGAAGCATGTTTGGGAAAAAGGCCCACCACAGGGTGGCCCTGTCCACCCTCAGGTGCCCAATAATTTGAGCAGGCTAGGAGCACTGGATTTTCAGCTCTGTTCTATAGGGGCTCAGCTTCAATGACTGGCTTGTTAGTTGGATGGTGCATATCACGTACCAGGCCTCTCAGTGCCTTCTCCTTGCTTTTCCCCCATTTGTTTGGTGTGCCTCTCCTTACATTTTCCCCTGCTTTTTGTGTGCATTCTCCTTGTTTTTACCTCACTTTCACTGCTTTGTCCTTCAATTTCCCCCAGTTATTTTGTCTTAATTTTCCCCCGTTTTTTTTATTTGCCTCGTTTTCACTGCTTTCACCTTGATTTTCCTCCATTTGTTGAGTGCCTTCTCCTTCCTTTTCCCTCATTTACACTGCTTCTCCTTACTCTTTCCCCTATTTTTTTGTGTGCATTCACCTTGCTTTTACCTCACTTTCACTGCTTTCTTCTTGCTTTTCCACCTGTTTTCTCATCTTAATTTCCACCCGGTTTTTGATTTCCCTCATTTTCACTTCTTTCTTCTTGCTTCTTGCTTTTTTCCTCCATTTTGTGTGTGCCTTCTCTCATTTTCCCAGATTTCTCCTTGCTTTGTCCCCTGTAATTGGGTGCCTTCCCCTAGCTTTTGCCTTTTTCTGTCTGCTTTCTCCTTGCTTTTCCTCCCAGGTTTTGTGTAACTTCTCCTTGCCTTTCCCTCTGTTCACTGCTTTCTCCTTGCTTTGTCACCCATTTTTTTCTGTGCCTGCTGCTTCTTTTCCCTAATTTTTTTAACTGCTTTTGTCCTTGCTTTTTCCCTCGTTGCTGTCCCGTCTGCTGCCTGTTATTTCCTGCACCGTGCCTAACCCCACCCAATGCCTTTGAGCGCCCATCCTCCACCCTGGACCTATTTAATGAGCACAGAGCAGCTACATCGATCTTGCTTCAGTTTTTTCCTATCTTTTACCCCCATTTTTTATGTGCCTTCTCCTTGCTCTTCCCCTCATTCTCACTGCTTTGCCTTTTCCCCAATTTTGTGTGCCCTCTCCTTGTTTTTTCCCTCTCTTTACTGCTTCTTCTAGTCTTTCCCACATTTTCTTTTTTGAGTGCCGCCTTCTTGCTTTTCCCTCATTTGCACTGCTTTCTGCCTACTTTTTTACCCTTTTTTAATGTGCCTTCTCCTTGCTTTTCCCTTGTTCCCACTGCTCTCTCCTTGCTTTTCCTCCCAGGTTTTGAGTAACTTTTCCTTGCTTTTCCCTCATGTTCACTGCTCTCTCCTTGCTTTGTCGTCCATTTTTTTTTCTTCTGTGTCTGCTCCTTCTTTTCTCTAATTTTTTCACTGGTTTCTCCTTGCTTTTTTCCCTTGTTGCTATCCCGTCTGCTGCCTGTTATTTCGTGCCCCCTGCCCAACCCTGCTCAATGCCTTCCAGCGCCCATCCTTCCCCCCGGACCTATCTAATGCGCACACAGCAAGTACCAAGCACCAGCTGTTCCTGTACTGCTACATCGATCTTGCTTCTGTTTTCTCCTATCTTTCACCCCCATTTTTTGTGTGCCTTCTCCTTGCTCTTCCCTCGTTCTCACTGCTTTGCCTTTTTCCCGATATTTTGTGTGACCTTCACTTGTTTATTTCCCTCCTCTTTACTGCTTTTTCTAGTCTTTCCCCCATTTTTGTGAGTGCCTTCTTCTTGCTTTTCCCTCGTTTGCACTGCTTTCTCCCTACTTTTTTTAACCTTTTTTTTTTTTTAATGTGCCTTCTCCTTGCTTTTCCCTTGTTTTCACTGCTTTCTCCTTGTTTTTCCACACTTTTTGTGTGCCTTCTCCTTGCTTTTCCCTCTTCTTTGCTATCTCTGTGACCTGCAAGCCTCTGGATACCCTATCGATTGACCATCCGCGCTTTACAAATCCTGATTGAGTGAGTGATATAAGGAGCAGCTCTGTCACATAGCCAAGGAACCCAATCAGGGGGCACTGCTGGCCCAATTACTTCAGCTGACCGTCTTGGTGGCGGCGCTACACTGCTGGCACAGGTATGTCCAACATGCTCGAGGACAATCGCTTTACGCCCCGCACTACCTCTGGTCGGTCTCCCACATAGTGAATCCCAAGTCTATTTCTCCAATGCAGAGATGTGCAAATAGAGAGGGGGGGTGATGACAGGAGGCTGCTTCAAGTTGGGAGTCCTACAGCCTTTTTGGGAGCTGGCTGAGTGATATGAGTTGCAGCCAGTCCAGTTCCTAACGTATGAGGCTATAGCGTGATGACCTGGCTTTATACGACTTCTGGTGAAATGGTATGGCACTTTCCAATTGTCTTCAAGGGAAAATGGGAAGGGGTCACGGGCAGAGAGTTCACAGACGAGAAGTAGTTACGAAAACTGGAATACCCACAAAGTGTCCTGAAATACGCGACTGAAATACTCTCAGTTCAATTATACTCACAACTTACCTGATGCAGCAAAGGCTCTGGTTCATGTACGGTGGGTAATCTAGAGGTTGCTCACTATGTGCACAACTCACCGCTGACTTATCATATGACCTGTGTGTGTCCCCATTTGCAAACATATTGAGGGAGGTGTTGGAGAGACTGAATGCCATTCTTGATCATTCACTGGTGTGCACTATGGAAGTATGCCTGTGGAGAGGTTCCCTCGACCCAAGACCAAGGAAGTGGGTAGCCGATTTCTGGAGCTGGCTCTCATGGTAGCCCGGCAAAGGATTGCGATGGCTTCAAAATCAGAGAAGAACCCACAGTGGGGGTATGGGCCACAGATGTGACAATGTGGGCAGTGGTGGATGAGAGAGTGCTGTAGCAGGAAGAGGCCCGAGGTGTGTGCAGTCAGCCCATAGTGGATTGCGATCTAAAGTTTTGGAAAATTGCAGTACCCCACCGGTGAGGAAGAGCAGAATACAAAAGGAGGGGATGGCTTGAGCATGAGTTACGATACAGGGAGGAAGGAGCCACGGAGTGGGAGATTGGCCTTTCCTGCAGACTATGAGTCTCCCCCTCTTCCCTCCTTCCTCCCCTTCCCCTCACTCACCCCCCCATCTATACAATATATATATCTATATACTCTGATTGGGCATTTAGGCCACTTAGGAGTAAGCTCATAATCATTAAGCATCTGTTG
Source organism: Pleurodeles waltl (assembly GCF_031143425.1). Taxonomy (NCBI): domain Eukaryota; kingdom Metazoa; phylum Chordata; class Amphibia; order Caudata; family Salamandridae; genus Pleurodeles; species Pleurodeles waltl. The sequence continues at coordinate 156,184,668 of NC_090440.1, read as the reverse complement.
GCCTCGGACCCGGGGTCTCCCTCTTCCCGTCTTCCCTTTGCGCTTACAACTACTTGTGGCCATGTGCTGCAGCGCTCTAGAGATGGGTAGTTGGACAGGTTCTGTTGCTCCTCAGTTTTGCCCCTGTTCAAGGAGGCTGGCTTGTGATTTGTACTATTATGTTGTGTTATGGGAGGGAAACAGTTTGCCCACCATGGTTGGGTTGTCTTGCTGTCATGTAGCGATGTTACTATGCAGAATATCCTAGCCCATGACCTTTCACCCTACTTATGTATTATATATCATTTTGTGGTATACTGGACTGCTGTGCATGGCAGTTTGGGTTACAACTATTTGTCGTACTCAGTTGCGCTGTATTTACTGAAATGCGAATAAACAATTACAATTAAAAATAAAATAAAAAAAGTAAGCCGTTGTATAATGAAGAAACCAACTTGAGGTCAGAATAATGGACCTGATTGAAAGGCTTTGACAAGAGCAAACCATCAACACAATGAGTTCCCACTTTAGCACTGGCCTCCTCAACGTATAAACATTTTCAGTAAGACATCAAGAAAGTCCTTAATCAATGTTTGGTCAAATGTTTGACCCTGTACCTCACTGTAGCAGAATGTTGCTGCCAGATGTGCCCTTGCAGATGTGTGTTGAAGTCATGATTTGGAGATGTCCAGTGAGTAAGGTAACAATTCGTGAGGTTTGACTAGCACATTATGCATGCCATTCTGTGAGCCTCAATGTAATAAGAACAAACTCAGAATTAGAATGTGAGAAGATGCAGTGACATCAAATGGAATGTAGAATGCTGAGGACATCAGTGGAGCAGGGAATCCGTGAGAGGCGAGAGAGCTGGAGGGCAAGAGGAGCTTTGCTGGAGATCTACATGAAATTAAATAAAGACTCTGGAATCATACACTGAGCACGATGTCTATATTGAGTACGATCTTTAAATTGGCAACAAGTGAGGCACCTGTGCAGGGGACAGGTATCGAACAGCTCCAGCCTCGGAACAGGTGTAAAAGCTGTTATCTGGCATTTACATCGAGACTAAGGCAAGTGCACTTTAAGCCTTTCATGGAGCTTTTTTTTTTTTTTTTTTAATTGAGAGACATTGTGTTTAAACCATTGTCGATTGTAGTGTAATCAGATTATTATAAAATGGCCGTGGGTAGACAGAGAAATGAGCGGTGCAAGCAGCGCAGTAACGGACAACAACACTAGAGCGGCGCAAGCAAAACATGTAGAGACCAGCGCAACCAACATGCAAGGATAATTTAAAAACACTTGTGCTAATGATATTGCCAACAGCATGAAACAATGTGAAAAAAGCCACGGCAATATGAGCCTACGCAACTGTACTGTGAAAAAACTGTAGACACTTACTGAGATGAGCGGATACCCATGGAGAAACAATTAGCTTGTCACATCAACAGTGGTGTGTCAGAAAGGATGCTGCATTAGAGGAAAGCTTTTGGCAACTCAATAATAATAATAGAAGAAGGATTTACTTCTACCAAAAGCTTGAAGTAGAAGAAAGCTCTTGGAAAGTAAAATATTATTAGAAGGCGCATTAAAGAGCACAATATGGAAGAATACAAGACAGTTATAAATATATAGATAAATGACTTTTTTTTTTTAGATTGTTATGGTAGGTTCGAATGTTAATTTATTATATGGGGTCCTTTTTTAAAATTTATATTTCAGTTCACTTTTTTTTAAAGTCCCTTTACAGGTATAATGGCAGATCAAAGTATCACGTCACCTCCACCTTTTCTATCTACACCAGGAGAGCCATAGAAGTTAATACCATAGAAGCAGCTGAATTTTATTTTCATTATTTACATGTTAGCCACTGGAGTTGATCGCTATGGTCGTCTGATGCGTCAAGCTATTCTTCACCGTTTGGTCACTGGAAGGAGAAGAATTTATGGGGATTTGCCAAAGGTCTCTTTGGGCATGCGTGATGGTCAGCCTAATAATGTATTTGATATGTCCATGTAGATGTTAGACATTCAGTTTACTCCTAAAACTAATTTAGGTATAGAACGTCATACATTTTATTCAAGAATACAAAAAGGGGTCAAAGACATTGGATCGTATGTCGCAGCATTAAGACCATTGGCATTATCCTGTAGAGTTGAACAGCTGATGGGTTCCTTGATAAGGAATCCGATTGTAAGGTGCACCAATAGTAAGAAAATAAGAGACTTGATGAAAGATCCCAATTTAGCGGAAGCTATACAACTAGCTAAAAGTTTGGAGCCCACAGCTATGTGGTTAAAAGAAATAGATAACAGGGATTGATAGGAAGGAAAAAACAATAAATAAGATTGGAGTTGCACAAGACAAAAAGAAAGGTAATGATAAAAACTGCTGATGTGAGAAGGAAGGTAGAAATGTCGAGATCAAAAGTGGAAGGAGATGTGAGACAAAGAAGTGGTACTTGGAGAGAAGTGAAATTCTTTCTATGTGGTGCTCTTGGACATAATGCATCTACCACAATGTGTGCAGCCAGGAATGCGATTTGTAGGAACTGTGGTAGAAGGGGACATTTTGCAAATGTATGCAAGACCAAATTTGAAGGCAGGGAAAATAAGAAAATTCAGGTAATTGACCAACAAAACGAAGACACATGCAAAAGCATTCAAGAGGTAATTCTAACTATCAGTGAGGAAGTAGGCAATTCTAAGAAGTACAAAGAATCAGAATGTGGAATGAAGACAAAAGCAAAAGATGTGAAGTTAGAAAGTATAGATAAATAAGAAAAGCAGCATTGTAAAATATTTCTGAACAAGATGTCCTTGAAGGTACTGGTGGACTCAAGAAGTTTATGTACCCTCATATCCAAAGGAACATATGAAAGTGAGTTGAAACAGGTGGAAGATTCTCAGTTGTGCAAACTGGATATAAAAGCTGTTGGTTATGCTGGCAAGAGAGCAGAGATTCAAGGGATGGAATGGGTGACTATCAAAATACAGGAAAAAGCTGTATATGGCAGAGTGTATATCACAGATTATGGGTCAGATTTACTAGAATGGCTTCAGAGAGATTCGGGGTGGACAGAGAGCCATTTCCTAATATATTCGAAATGTTAACTATGAAAGGAAAAGGGGTCAAGTTGTTGTGTTTTGGATATGTCAGCTGCATATCCTCAAGCTGATCTGCATGAGTAGTCTAGACACCTAACATCCTTTGTTACTTCATAAGGAACTTTCTGATATAAATAAATGCCCTTTGAACTTGCTTCAGCCTCAGTGGCATTTCAAAGGATAATGGAAAACATCTTTGGAGACATGGATCACGTATTATACCCCCAAGGTGATATACTCATTATAGTAGAGTGCGCAAGTGATCATGACCAATTGTTTGAGGAAGTCATGAAAAGACTGGAAACGCATGGGCTGACAAGAGAAATGTCACATTAGAAAAAAATAAGTAACTTATTAGGGGCATGTCAACGATAGTGAAGGAATCAGACCAAATAATAGTATTTTAAAGGCAATAGAAGAAGCTTCAAGATCGAGTACTAAGGACGAAATAAAGTCATTTCAAGGACTTGCAAATTATTGTTCAAAGTTTGTAAGAATTTTTACAGAGGTGGTGGAAACTTTAAGGAAATTGATGAAAAAAGTTGTACAATGAGTGGGGGAGGGGGGAGAATGTAAATATTCAGATGAGATAAAGGAAAGTATTATTCAAGCTGGGACATTTTGATGTTACCTGGAGGACATATATGACGAAAGACGCCAGTAACATAGGTACTGGTGCGGTATTAATGCAAGGTAAGGACTATGTACAATCCGTGGTTGGTTTTGTATCCTGGAGATTGCAAGGAGCAGAAACCGCATATTTTGTCATCGAAAGAGACATTGGCCTACTGGTGGGGAATTAATCACTTTAGATTTCATGAGCAGGGTATACCTGTCAGAGTACAAACTGATACAAACCATTAAACTATATTTTCAAGGGGGGAAGAGGATTTGGAAGGGAGTGCAACACCACATATTTCAAGGTGGTGGTTATCAATAATGGAATATTATTTTGAAGTGGAGTTTGTAATAAGATGCAAAGTGGTGGCAGGTTATTTATCAAGGATGCATGTAGGAGGGGAAGAAGTTGTTGAGAAAGCATTCATGACAGAAGAAAGAATTGTGAATGTATAAGTGGCAATAAAAGAGGAAGAGTGGAAGGATGCAAGGGAAAGTGATTTGGAGATGAAGGATGTTAAGAGAAAGTTGTGAGTGGATGAAATGAAGGAAGAGAGATTAACAAAGATGAATGGGAGTATGTTAAAATCAGAGCTGCACTAAGTATAGCTAATAGAAATTTAATGAGGAGAAATTAAATTGTGCCTCCTAGAGGGGTCCACATGCATATCATTGACATTGCACATGAGGGACATGTAGGTCATGGAGTGGCGAAAGGGAAAGTGAGGCAATCGTTCTGGTGGCCCAGCATAGACCATGAAAAAGTGGAAATTGTATTGCATGTGCTAATAGTGATAAAACTAAGGTTGTGAGGCAACCACTGTTATAAGCGGTGGAGTTTCCAGAAAGACCACTGGAAAAGTTAGCCATTGACTTCTTAGTACCTTTGTCAAGATTAGGGCTAAGGAATAAGTACATACTAATATTGGTAGACTCTCACACTAAATGGTTTGTTATAAAAAATTATGGAGCAACTGAATACAGCAGGAGTAATTGAATTCATGGAGGACGTTTTTATGGATAAAGGAATACCGAAAACGATTGTGTCAGACAGAGTGTAGTTTGTATTCAGGGAAATGAGGGATTACACCTATCTAGAATGGGAATAGTCCATGAGAGGGTTGCTCTTTTCCGACCACATGCCCATGTTTTAGTGGAAGAGATAAACTGGTTAGTAATGGAAATAATTCAGTTGTCTTTAGCCAATCAATTTCCATGGTGGAAGGAGTTGAGGTAAATAATTTGGTCACACAGGACATCTCCTCACTCGGTTACAGGTGTATCACCATGTGTAGCTCTGAAAGGAAGAGAACCTGGAATTAAAGAGTGCCCCATATGGTTAAAAGGAAAGTGAGTGTAAATGTGAATTGCACGGAGGTGAGAGACAGAGTTGAGGACTCACAGAGAAAAACATACAGTATTACAACAAGAGGAAAGGTGTGAAAGAGTGTTGTGTAAAAAAGAGATTGGGTAGTGGTGAGAAAGAGATATAGTTTGCAAAGGAGATAGTAAATTTTCCGATCCGTGCAAGGTAAAAAGTTAAACGCAGTGTGGTAACTCTAGGCGACGAAACCACATGGACTATGGGTGATATCTATAAAGATAATGGAAAAAATATACTAATGGATTTATTTATGAATATCATAAAATGTGGTCAATATAGAAATGACCTATGAAAGGAAATGCCTCCTTGGCATGGTTACCCTCTAACATTTTGCCTTTGCTGATGCTAAGTTTTGATTGAAAGTGTGCTGAGACCCTGCTAACGAGGCCCCAACACCAGTGTTCTTTCCCTAAACTGTACCTTTGCTTCCACAATTGGCACAGCCCTGGCACTCAGATAAGTCCCTTGTAACTGCTACCCCTGGTACCAAGGGCCCTGATGCCAGGGAAGGTCTCTAAGGGCTGCAGCATGTCTTATGCCACCCTGGGGACCCCTCACTCAGCACATGCACACTGCCTCACAGCTTGTGTGTGCTGGTGGGGAGAAAATGACTACGTCCACATGGCACTCCCCTCGGAGTGCCATGCCAACCCCACACTGCCTGTGGCATAGGTAAGTCACCCCTCTAGCAGGCCCTAAGGCAGGGTGCCCTATTCCATAGGTGGGGGCATATGTGCATGAGCACTATGCCCCTACAGTGTCTAAGCAAAACCTTAGACATTGTAAGTGCAGGGTAGCCATAAGAGTATATGATCTGGGACTTTGTCTAACACAAACTCCACAGCTCCATAATGGCTACACTGAAAACTGGGAAGTTTGGTATCAAACTTCTCAGCACAATGAATGCACACTGATGCCAGTGTGCAATTTATTGTAACATACACCCAGAGGGCATCTTAGAGATGCCCCCTGAATACCAATCCGACTTCTAGTGTAGGCTGACCAATTTCTGCCAGCCTGCCACACACCAGACATGTTGCTGGCCACATGTTGCTGGCCTGTCTGCGCCCGTCCGCGCCTGGCCCGCGCCCAGCGCCACGACCCCTGGTCCCCAGCTCTCCCAAACCCCGCTGATCCGCTACGACCCCACGACCCTCCTCGCCCTCAACCCAGGACGCTCCAACACCTGCTTCCAAGCTCACCCCAAACGCACTTATGGACCCTTCGCCTGCAACTCCTGCAAACGCATCTTCCACCACGCAACTACCACGACCACAAGCCCACGCGCCATCAACCACCTCAAGTGCATCCTGGTCAACGCTCGATCCGTCCACAAGCACGCCGTTGAACTCTGGGACCTCCTGGACTCCACAGCACCGGACGTCGCCTTCATCACGGAGACCTGGATGAACGCATCCTCTGCTCCAGACATCGCCACCGCCATCCCCGAAGGCTACAAGATCTCCAGAAAAGACCGCACCAACCAAGTAGGAGGAGGTATCGCCATCGTCTTCAAAGACTCCATCAGAGTCACCACCTCCACCGAAGACACCCCCCTCGCCGATGAACACCTGCATTTTCAGATTCGCACCGACCCGAGGACAACCCTCAGAGGATCCCTCGTCTACCGTCCTCCCGGACCGTGCGCCCCCATTCAGCGACGCCATCGCCGACTTCATCTCCCCGCACGCCCTCGCCTCACCGGACTACATCCTCCTAGGCGACCTCAACTTCCATCTGGAACAAAACAACGACCCCAACACCGCCCCCCTGCTCGACAACCTCGCCAACCTCGGCCTCAAACAACTGGTGAACACCGCCACCCACATCGCCGGACACACGCTTGACCCTATCTTCTCCGCCAGCAAACACGTCTTCTTCAGCCACACCTCCGCTCTACACTGGACCGACCACAGCTGTGTCCACTTCACATTCCGACGCGAGACCCGCCACCTCCACACTCAACCCATCCCTCGTCGACAGTGGAACAAGATCCCCGAAGAGCAACTCTTCTCAGCACTCGCCGCCAACCAACCCACCCTCACCACCGACCCCAACGACGCAGCCCTCAGCCTCACAAACTGGATCTCCAACTGCGCAGACAACCTTGCTCCCCTCAAACGCACGCATCGACAGACCAACACCAAAAAACCTCTCTGGTTCTCTGACACCCTCAAAGAATCAAAGAAAACTTGTTGCGCCCTCGAGAAGGCCTGGCGGAAGGACCACACCGCTGACAACATGACCGCCCTCAAGAATGCTACCCGCGAACACCACCGCCTGATCCGCGCTGCTAAAAAGACCTTTTTCACCGACAGACTGGACAAAAACAGCCACAACAGCAAAGAACTCTTCAGCATCGTCAAGGAGTTCTCCAACCCCAACGCCAACGCCGTCACGCCCTCACAGGATTTGTGCGAATCCCTCGCCACTTTCTTCCATCGCAAGATCAGCGACCTCCACAACAGCTTTGGACACCAGACCCAACATAACACCACCGAACCCGCACCCCCGGCCATTACCCTCAACAACTGGACCCACATCAACACTGAAGAAACCAAATCCATCATGAACTCTATCCACTCCGGCGCCCCTTCGGACCCCTGCCCTCACTTCATCTTTAACAAAGCAGACGACATCATCGCCCTGCACCTCCAGACCGTCATCAACTCTTCTTTTTCTTCTGCTACCTTCCCCGAATGCTGGAAACACGCCGAAGTCAACGCCCTACTAAAGAAACCTACGGCTGACCCGAGCGACCTGAAAAACGTCCACCCCATCTCTCTTCTGCCTTTCCCAGCCAAGGTAATAGAGAAGACCGTCAACAAACAGCTGACCACCTTCCTGGAAAACAACAACCTGCTCGACCCTTCACAAACCGGATTCCGAACCAACCACAGCACGGAAACCGCCCTCATCTCAGTCACTGACGACATCAGAACCCTGAAGGACAACGGTGAAACAGTCGCCCTCATTCTCCTCGACCTCTCGGCTGCCTTCGACACCGTCTGTCACCGCACCCTAATCACCCGCCTCCGCTCCACCGGGATCCAAGGCCAGGCCCTGGACTGGATCGCCTCCTTCCTCTCAAACCGTTCCCAAAGAGTTTACCTCCCTCCGTTTCGCTCAGAACCCACCGAGATCATCTGCGGCGTACCTCAAGGCTCATCGCTCAGCCCGACACTCTTCAATGTCTACATGAGCCCCCTCGCCAACATCGTTCGCAAGCACGACATCATCATCACCTCCTACGCCGACGACACCCAACTTATACTCTCCCTTACCAAGGACCCCGCCAGCGCCAAGACCAACCTACAAGAGGGCATGAAGGACGTCGCAGATTGGATGAGGCTCAGCCGCCTAAAGCTGAACTCTGAAAAAACGGAAGTCCTCATCCTCGGCAACACCCCGTCCGCCTGGGACGACTCCTGGTGGCCCACGGCCCTCGGCACCGCACCGACCCCAACAGACCACACCCGCAACCTCGGCTTCATCTTGGACCCTCTTCTCACCATGACCAAGCAAGTCAACGCTGTGTCCTCCGCCTGCTTCCTCACCCTCCGCATGCTCCGCAAGATCTTCCGCTGGATCCCCGCCGACACTAGAAAAACCGTGACCCACGCCCTCGTCACGAGCCGCATGGACTACGGCAACACCCTTTACGCCGGGACCACAGCCAAACTCCAAAATCGCCTGCAACGCATTCAAAACGCATTGGCACGCCTCATCCTCGACGTACCCTGCAACAGCCACATCTCCGCACAACTGAGACACCTGCATTGGCTCCCAGTCAGCAAAAGGATCACCTTTCGACTTGTCACCCACGCATACAAAGCCCTCCACAACAAAGGAACGGAATACCTCAACCGACGCCTCAGCTTCTACGTCCCCACCCGCCTCCTCCGTTCCTCTGGTCTCGCACTCGCTGCCGTCCCTTGCATCCGCCGCTCCACGGCGGGTGAGAGATCTTTCTCCTTCCTGGCGGCCAAGACCTGGAACTCCCTCCCCACCAGCCTCAGGACCACCCAGGACCACTCCGCTTTCCGGAGACTCCTAAAAACCTGGCTATTCGAGCAGCAGTAACCCCCCCTTTCCCCTAGCGCCTTGAGACCCGCACGGGTGAGTAGCGCGATTTATAAATGTTAATGATTTGATTTGACATGGGGAGAGTGCCTTTGTTACTCTGTGGCCAGGAACAAAGCCTGTACTGGGTGGAGGTGCTTCTTGCAGGAACTGTAACACCTGGTGGTGAGCCTCAAAGGCTCACCCCTTTTGTTACAGCGCCCCAGGGCATCCCAGCTAGTGGAGATGCCTGCCCCTCCGGCTACTGCCCCCACTTTTGGCGGCAAGGCTGGAGGAGATAATGAGAAAAACAAGGAGGAGTCACCCAGCAGTCAGGACAGTCCTAAGGTATCCTGAGCTGAGGCGAACCCTGCATTTAGAAACCCTCCATCTTAGTTTTGGAGGATTCCCCCAATAGGAATAGGGATGTGCCCCCCTCCCCTCAGGGAGGAGGCACAAAGAGGGTGTAGCCACCCTCAAGGACAGTAGCCATTGGCTACTGCCCTCCTAGACCTAAACACACCCCTAAATTCAGTATTTAGGGGCACCCCAGAACCTAGGAAACTAGATTCCTGCAACCTGAAGAAACAAGAAGGACTGCTGACCTACAAGCCTGCAGAGAAGACGGACGACGACAACTGCTTTGGCCCCAGCTCTACCGGCCTATCTCCAACTTCGAAAACCTGCAACCAGCGACACATCCGACAGGGACCAGCGACCTCTGAAGCCTCAGAGGACTGCCCTGGACTAAAGGACCAAGAAACTCCAGTGAGCAGCAGCTCTGCTCAAAACCAGCAATTTCTTTGCAACAAAGAAGCTATTACCAAAGACTTCACGTTTGCCGCCGGAAGCGTGAGACTTCACACTCTGCATCCAACACCCCCGGCTCGAGATCCAGAGAACAAACACCACAGGGAGAACTCTCCGGCGACTGTGAGCACGTGAGTAGCCAGAGACGACCCCCCTGAACCCCCACAGCAATGCCTGCAGAGAGAATCCAGAGGTTCCCCCTGACCGCGACTGCCTGTAACAAGGGACCCGATGCCTGGAAACAGCACTGCACCCGCAGCCCCCAGGACCTGAAGGAACCGAACCTCAGCGCAGGAGTGACCCCCAGGCGACCCTCTGCCTAGCCCAGGCGGTGGCTGTCCCGAGAAGCCCCCCGTGCCTGCCTGCACCGCTGAAGAGACCCCCGGGTCTCTCCATTGATTCCTTTCTAAAACCCGATGCCTGCTTTGCACAGTGCACCCGTCCGCCTCTGTGCCGCTGTGTTTTGTGTGCCTACTTGTGTCCCCCCCCAGTGCTCTACAAAAACCCCATGGCCTGCCCCCCGAGGACGCGGGTACTTACCTGCTGGCAGACTGGAACCGGAGCACCTCTGTTCTCCATAGGCACCTATGTGTTTTGGGCACCTCTTTGACCTCTGCACCTGAGCTGCTGGTGTGGTAACTTTGGGGTTGCCTTGAACCCCCAACAGTGGGCTGCCTATGCCCAGGAACTGAGACTTGTACGTGTGCTACCTACCTCACAATCTAACCAATACTTACCTCCCTGAGGAACTGTTGATTTTTGCACTGTGTCCCCTTTAAAATAGCTTATTGCCATTTTAACAGACTGTATATGATATTGCTTTTATTCAAAGTTCCTAAGAAAATATATTTTTCTATATAAAAACCTACTGGCCTGGAATAAGTCTTTGAGTGTGTGCTCCTCATTTATTGCCTGTGTGTGTACAACAAATGCTTAACACTAACCACTGATAAGCCTACTGCCCGACCACACTACCACAAAATAGAGCATTAGAATTAACTTATTTTGCCACTATCTTACCTCTAAGGGGAACCCTTGGACTCTGTGCATAATATTTTTTACTTTGAAATAGTATATACAGAGCCAACTTCCTACAACCTATTTTTGAAATATTGCGATCTATAACAAATCTTGCATGATTAAGCATATTGCTATCTTAGTTTATTATATTTGGGAGAAAACTTGTTATAAATGTCAATGTTCAATTTTAGATGTTACTGTGTAGTGATATGCATAAAGTCAGAATTAGAATGTGAGAAGATGTAGTGACATCAAATGGAATGCAGAATGTTGAGGACATCAGTGGGAGAGGGAATTAGTGAGAGGCGAGAGAGCTGGAGGGCAAGATGAGCTTTGCTGACGATGTACATAAAATTAAATAAAGAATCCGGAATCACTGACAGATCACAATCTCTATACTGAGTACAATCTTTACAATCAGATATAGAACTGTTTCCAGTTCAGTGTATATGACACTGCTAGATCCAGCCCTAGAGTTGTTCATCATCTCACGCAGGCTCAAGTGTCTTAATTCCAAAAGTACTTCAGCAGACTACTGAAATTAGAGATGCCCGCCAGGCAAGTGGAGATTTCTGTGCCTCTGGCAGAACCCCCACTGTTGCAGGTCCACTAAAGACACTGAACATTGCTGAGGGAGCACTACACTTGTTGCACCTGTTCAGCAAAGTTTTTTGCTTTCAAGAAATAAACTCAGTCATTCGGATTAGGTTTCTTGAAAACAAAAACACAATGGCCCAGATGCACAGGAAGCTTTCTTCCAATAGTTGGGGACCATCCTGAGTTTTCCCCACCTCTTCATGGTTGTCCAGGTAGGGAAAATGGATTCTAGTCTCACCACCCCAAATAGGACAGAGTTACTGACAATTTGACTTCCTGCGGTAGATAGGCGTTCAGGTCAAAGGTTATGTCAGAATAGCCAGTAGAGGCTCTGCTGTGTAAACCCAGCTACTCCTGCCATGCGTTTGTGGGGTGGTACCACTGCTTATGTGTGGTAGCTTTCCAGTTTCTCCAAACTAGAAATGATCATCTAGAAATCTAGGAACCAAGCTGAGAAGCTTAAAGGGGCAAGGCCATAAGGCACAATCCTGATTGTACCCCTGCTCAAGACATGACGGTTACTGGCAGTCAGGGTTCTCAGACACGTAGCCTGGGAACCACATTTTTTTTGCCCAACATGGAACTACTAGAATCATTTCCCCCCTACTCTTCAATGGGTTCTGTACCAGTCATCACACTAGAGAAAATTCTAGATCACATCAGTCTAGGTGACATCTAGATCTAGGTCACAACAGTCTAGTCCAGTCTAGTCTAGTCTAGGTCACATCAGCAGAAAAATGTAGAGCAGTGGTTCCCAACCTGTGGTCCAGGGATTCCTGGGGGTCCACAGAACCTGCTCAGGGAGTCCGTGACTGCTTGGAAAATTAACTTATATTAACAGATTATTAAAGTGTATATAAAAAAAGTTGCTAAAAGTACAACTGAAAATGTTCAAATGTACAAGAAATTTGAAATTGGAGGCTAAAAAATACAATTAGTGTCCTCAGATAGATTTGTGGGACGATGTGTGGCTTCAAATGAATTAAAAAAAGCTTCAACCTTCCAAATAAAATTATATATATATATTTTTTTGTTTGCAAACTAAATAAAATGTGTTATCTTTTGTGTATGTGTTTGATCGAATGTGCGTCTCTGTATTTTTTGTGTATTGCTTTGCAGTTCAAATAATCGCCAATGCTTAGGCCTGGGTCCCTGGCTTCCAGTCATGACTCAGTTGGGGGGGGGGGGTCCCCTCATTCCAATAATGTTTCAGTGGGGGTCCTCAGGTTCCAGTAATGGTAAAGTGGGAGTCCACAGAAGTCAAAAGGTTGGGATCCACAGGTGTAGAGGACTTCCCTTTCCAAGTCCATGGAGAACACATGCTTTAAAGCAGAAAGCATTTGGTCTTTGACCATATGGCAAACAGGCCTATCTTAAAGATGTCTCAAATGCCAAATAGGCCACCCAGCATCACTTGGTTCTGCCACTAATTACGCGATTCAGACTCAAACATGCAGAGATAATCATTCTTTATACCCAACAGGTGTTTTGTCACCAGGCAACTGTTCAGCTTGGCAGGCAATAGTACAGATGACCTCTGCCAGTGAAGGTGCTTAACAGCCAGGCGTTCACACAGGAAAAGATGTGGATCCCCTGCTTGCTAAGATGAGGCACAACAGGTTCTAAGCACTCTCTGAAGACTTTGAGTAAACTTCAGTGTGGAGTGAAACACTTTCAAATACAAGTAACCTTCTCTTGTTCTGAAACAGAGAAATCTGAGGGCATGGATCACCCACACTCCTGCCCAATCCCTCTCAATCTCACTGAAGTAGCAGTCACCAGGCTGGCTCCTGGTCCGTTACGCCATGTGAGGTGCTGTGTAGACAGACTGAGCACTGTGCCAAAGTCTGGTTTCAAAAGTCTGGGTTTGTAACTAAAGCACAAGACAACAAATACTGAAATAGCTAATGTACTGTGTATTCTTACTTTTCAGGGTAACTTACAATATCAATACAGAATCATATAATGCCACTATCCAGATGTGTACCAGAGAGTCAACCCTGTTCATATTGTTGAAAACCACACATACAAAACAGGTCCCAGGATGCTTATGTCTGATCCAGGGAGGACCTGGCCTGGCAGTTAGGGCTGGACTGTTCCCATGGGGAGCAGGGTCACGACTGATTTGCATACAGCTAGGTGTAAACTAGAATGACATGGCGAGCAAAACAACTGAATGATTAAACCCAGATTTGTGACTGGGGGTGAGTATTTCATTTGTTCATCATGCAGTCCATCTTCTGTTTTTTTTTGCAGTTGAGACATTCCTGAGCACAAACTTCATTGATGCAAGTTTCCATCTCCATTGATGACCGCACCACGATCCCGGTGTTCAGCTGCCTACCCATCATCGAGCCCCACTTCTAGTTTAACTTGCCCCATTAGCAACCACCTTTTCTCCATGAAGGTTTCCAGGTCAGAAGGTAAACTTCCCACTAGGAAGACTTTAGTCCCCGTATCCGACAGGCGTTTCATTCTCGTTGGCCTCGACCTCTGACCCGGTCTAGCGTGACCAGATATCCTTGGTTTGTGCTCTGTGGTGCTATTTTCAATTCCAAGTTTGAGCATTCATATCTTTGGGTCTACTTATTGGAGGTCTGTTGATTCTGTGTCATTTTATTTATTTAAAGATTTATTAAAATACTAAAATATTCTCCTTTTTCTAAATTGGTCTGGGATTTTTCTTGTGTTGTGCCCCAAAGTTGTTCTATCGGAGATCATTGTGTTAGTGTAGCAGATCTTAAGGAAAATGCAGAAAGTCCCTGCTTCTGTGTCATTTGGAAGCCCCTTGTGGATAAAACTCTATGCATGGAGTTTGACGCATTGTACATACACTCAACTGGACAGTGACATCTGTGATTCTGAGCTCAGTCAATATCAAGACCTGTTTGTTCTCTCAGCAGAGTATGCCTTCCTCTCCTGTTTTTTTGCCAATGCAGCCAGGCCACCGAAGCCAACAGGGATCTGTAAGAAAACCCAACTGGAAACAGTGAGATAATCCAAAAGATGAACTTTGAAAGGTTGACTTCCTCAGTATCTGAACATTTACTGGCTGAGGGCAATTGGTGACTGCCCCAGGCCTCATCTGAAAAATGGGTAAAATCGGTGATTAGTTAGTCTCTGTGAAAGATGTATTGGTAAGACGGGGTCCTGCCAAAGATGGAATACCACTGATCAGTAAAGGTCAAATTATGGCTCAATGTTTTAAAATATCAGACTTCTGGGCCCACAGTGGAAAAAGAAAGCCTAGAGGCTGCAGGATTATCACATTTAATTTGTTAATTGTTTTTAACACTTTCTGCATAACAGCTCCAACAAACCACTGGGTAGTATAAATAAAACAGCTGTATATCTCAACTTTTTCCTGCTACCATGGAGGAGTCTAGGAATAGTACTGAAAAAAACTCTTCAAGATCCTGAGAGAAGGGGCGATTGATCACTCCCTTTAATTTTATGCTCATACTCAGGAGTCTCCTTCAGGACAGGTAGTTCAAGACTTCATCATCAGTAAGTGTGCCATCCACGTTAGAGAACTGACTCACGCTAGAAGTGGAGAAGAAAAGTTCCCTATCAGAATAGTAATTTGGCTCTTTCACTTTTAGTAGCCCCTCTTCTACAAAACGGGTTTTGTTTTCACCCAAGTAATACTCAGAAAGTGAATACCTCCTTAATGGATAGAACGTCCTTGATGAAAAACAATCATGGATGACACCGATGTTTAAAACAATAAATCTTTTTTTTTTTTTTTTAAAGACACTGATCCCAGTGCACCCCATTCAGCTACAATTCCATTGCGCTGACTTCTTTTTTTAGTTAAATTCTTAGAGAAGGTAGTTGTAGGGAGTTGGAGTCCCCCCTGCCCCCACCAACTTAATGCCTGTTTTTTAGGTGCAAATTCGACTATAGGGCACTGGGCTCCTGCTAATCAGGTCTACTCCTGCAATCTATGTCGCCCGTCTGCTTCATGAAGGTAAATCTTGTCTCTGTCCCTTAGGAAGTAACTGCCACCTACTAGGCATGGTGGGGTATTAGTGGCCTATAAGCTCAAAGGCGCACTCTCGTTTCACATCTGGAGAGCTCCAACCTACAAGAATACTTTGTCCTCTTCCTTCTTCACAATTTTCCTTTAAAAAAGGTCTGTAAATGAGATTTAAAAGGACAAATAACTCCTACTATTTTTTCCTGTTTTTTTTTTAATCATATAGTAACTCTATTTTTAAATACAAATTAAAGCAATTGGCCAATTTACCTTCATTTATAAGCTGCAAAACATTTTAATAAATTAAGTTCTTAAAAGAAGTGCTCGGGATCCTCACATTCAGTGCTTATGGTTATCAATGGAGATCCCCTGCAAGAGAAAATTCAGATTAAGGAAAATCTGACAACCCACAATCGCAGACATACTCTGCCACTTGAAATAAAAAATACTTGAATTATGCCACATCCATATACTGTATGAGAAAAGTCACCTAATGAATTCTGGCAGTGAAGCCAATATGAGAAGAATCCCTCTACAAGAGAAACTTTGTGACATGTTAACAGTGTGAAGTTATTTGAATTAGAACTTTCAGTAGTAGGCAGAAATAGCTACTTTTCACAGTGGCATCGTCTCTCTCTATTTTGGGTGTGGAGCGGCACAATTGACAGTGCCTTCTTTTATATATCATTTATATGCAACATATATATTCAACATGTGGTTAAGCATGCTAATTTCATATGTCTTATATTATTCGAATGTATTATGTGATCCCCTTTAAAGAACTAAAAGTCACCTGTAGAACATATTTAGCTGAATTGTAACCACAGTACTCACACAAACAGAAAATGTATACTTTTCGAATAACTGTCCTTTTTGCTCCTTGGCTGCAGCTGCCTAACGTTCATTTTGGATTCTGGGATAATAGCCTGTAGGTAGGCCATAATTTGTATATTACACAATTAAAATTTATTTTGGTGTCCTGTTTTTCTCTCCACGGCAGGTGTGTTATCAGATTCTTAATAAGCTAGAGAAAAGTTATTTGTTTTGTATTAGACTGATAGCAAGGTGTGGTAAAAACAGATTTGGTCGTGAAATGGAGAGTAAACTGTGAGAAAAGTCTCTTATACTAGGCAGACCAGACGAAGGATATATTCAAGGACAAATACATGTGTGGTTTATTGTGTGGGGCTGGGAAAATAGCGAGTCTACTAGTTCCCAGAGCACTCTATTGCGGGATTGGTGCATTTTGTGAGTACATGAAGGCGAGACGCTTCTGGAAACTTTCCATTTTAATTTGTGTTCCATAAATTAGTTTAGGCAAAATATGACGGACGGAAGACCCTTTTCTCTGCTCTGCTGATTTTCTCTCCCAAAGTGGAAGGCTTATGCTTGAACACTCATTTCTTATGTTTTTGCCAACTAATTTGACTTGTGCTTTAGTTTATTTCCTAGTCTGGACATCATCCCAATCTGCTGTTTTTGTGGAAGCATATTGGTTTCATGGGTAAATGAAATGTGCTGCTAATGTTAGCTAATGTTAGCTCCTTTCACACACTTCAAGTTGACAATCAAATGTCCGTACAACCAGTGGAGGATTCTGTATGATGATTTGACTGAACGATTGAGATTTAAGGATACCTGCTTCATCAGGTGCCACTCAGCCTCTCATGCAACTCTAAGTGCAGGGACAGGGACAGTGCTATTTGTCACTAATTACCTACATTTTTGTGAAAACTTCTGGAAGTTGACAAATTATTTTAACAGATGCATATTATAAATGTGTCTTAACTGAAAGGCAAGGCGATGAGTGAAATGCGTGCAGGAGACTCAGCCACTGGTAATTACCACTCCCGACAGAAGCAAACCTTATGGAAATCAGACTTGTTCCTGCTCCTAAAGGAACAGTCCAACTTCCAGTGTGAGGGTGGCCGGACTGGGAACCACCCAAAGCATCCCTTGCAAATGTGTCAGACCAGCTCCCATACGGTACATACCTATCAAGTCTGTCCACTACAATATTTATTTTATTTTTTTGGGTGTTGGTGGTGGGGGTGGGTGGGGGGGGGGGATTGCTTTCACCCCACCCCCAACAAAGGTTGTAAAAAATGGCAAAAACTGAGCATTCTACAACACATTATTCATTATATATTAAATGATATTAGTTTTTAAAATATAGTAAATGATGACCTCACAGAGCACCAGGACAAGGCAATCTTAATTGGGACTCCTCAAGGATTTCCTCACCATCACCCTGTAACAGTACCGCTCATCTCTCCATTGACCTTCTATCACATGTATTTTATTTGTTTTATAGTGCCTCTTACCATCGTAGCGTGTTGGAATACTTTCCATCCCATACACATACAGAAACAATTAATCATGTGTGTGTAAATCAGTGTATAGAAAATGTTACACAAAAGGGACTAAAAGGTTTAGGATTTGGATTCACGTCACCCATACTGGTAAGCATGTTTTTTTTTTTTTTTTTTTAAGAGTGCTTGGTCTGGGGACGCCTAAACTCAAAATGTAAAAGTGGTTAGGGTTGTCTTTACGAATAACAATTTACTTCTACTCAAACAAACCCTTTTTTTTTTTTTAGCAAAAATCAGGATAATCTAAGTGGGAAAAAACCCATAACATTCTAACCTGTACTATGCAGTTTGCATGCAGCTCTTTGATGCAAGTTCATAGCTCACTGTGCTAGATAATGATTGTAACTTATGAATTGCACAGTAAAAAAGGGATCTCTGTAACAAACACAGTAGCCCACTGCGCTATGTACATAAAATATTGTTCTGCAACCTGCATAGTACACGTTCTTTGCTGCAGGCATATTAACCCTAGTCTAATTTACCTTGTATAAGTCAAAACTGCCACTAGAAAAAACTCGATAACTCTCCAGCATGTAAATTAATCACTGGAGCTATCTGGGCACTTTTATTGCCTGGGAACTGTTGGATATTCACGGAACTCTGTAGTGCTTTTAAAACTGCTGTCCTGCTTGACTGTCAGGACAAGTCCCCTCTAAATGTAAACACTAACAACACTAAGAAGTATCAGCCTTGTTGGAACTTGCCAGTTAGGTGCAGCTTGAGTCCACCATCACAGTGAGCACAAACCCATGTCTGGGGCTAAACATCGCAGTTAGGGCATCACATTGAAGGGCAGAGGTGATGGTTATAACACTTACAAGTTCCATGCTGTTTTTTATTGGCTGGGCTGCCAATTGTTTTGCCAACTATGCCACTCCAGACAGAGGTAAGACCTACATTATCCATCTGTAATGAAATTAGCTTGCAGCCAACGTTCTTCCACAGAAAGTAGCAGTTCACTTAGACAAAAGATCCCCATCATCGGCGTGGAGACTTTGATGTAACCAAGATTTTCATAAATATCTACACAAGATAAGCTTACAGAAAATGAATCTACATGGATCAATATAATCAGTGGTTATGTTGTAAATCTGGCATATATTAATTTTTTCTTTAATGGCCTTTGGCACCACTTTCTTCTCATCATTAATGTGTGTTGATTTAAATTAAGCTATATTGCTTGAATTTAGCAAAATCGCTTCTTTCAATTGCATCGTGATGCTGTGATGTTTAAAATCCCAACAACGGCTTAAAAGGAGCGAACTTCTACAAGGGAATAGGTTACATGACCAGCAGCACAACAAGGGGCAAGGGTCCTCATGTGAAAAGGAAAATGGCCCCAGAAGTGGTCCCAAAAGACTGTCCTAGTGAGGCTGCTCATTCAGTGGCTCATTTGCCTGAGGAAAAGATACAATGAGGTTACAGCAATAGCAGCCAAGTAAGAAAGTAGATATTGTTTTTTGATGGATACAAACGCAGCAAACAGTCAATTACGCATTACAGTAAATAATTAAGAACCAGCAGAGTCGACTTAGGATGGAAGAATTTGTTCCAAATCACTAGACAATGTTTATCCAGAGCAAATCAAAATTGCTCGAATGTGCACTCAGCTCTTCCACAATCTGCTAGGGGCATCATATGCCACCATGTATTTCTCTCTGTAGAAATAGCTGTTCTGTACTGCTTACGCTTTACAAAGGATTGTTGGATCGCTGAACAGGCCCGTTACTTAAAATCCTCCAATAGGCTTTTGGCACAACACTCCTGATACTAATAAAGTAGCAAAGCAATTTCTATCTGATATCTCAAAGAGGGAACCCCCCTCATATTTTAAGTATACACAACAATTGTGAGTGTAATAATACTTATAAGCTGACTGATATTATTAAAAGATAGAACCACTCTGTGTAATATGTTCCTAAACTTAAGGTTCAAGTTATCTTCTAACCCTAAAGGCAAGAGAACAAGTAGGAGCCTACATTTTACATACAGAATAAAACGACCGAAGGAGAGGCTGAACATTTTCAGATATACATACATTACTAACCTTGCCTAGAAACAGGTGCCAGTCACATTTTAGTTCAGTAAACAGTGTCTGCATGGGGGCGAAACAAGAGATGACAGGCACACATATACTTTTAGACGGCCGACAAAAGGAAAGAAAAATAAACGAACATACTAGTCAGAAACGTAGCCAAAAATGTAAAATACATTTATTTAAATATTTTTCTGGGTGCAGACTCATCTGGCAGATGAGCCACATGCTCTGGCCAAGATCAGCCAGCCCATATTTGGTTACGTGCCCAGGTCTGCCACTGAATAATTAATCGATTATTCTGATCCCTCTCAGGTTTCAGCCGGGCAGACATCTATCTCTCTGCTCACGCTTGTATTACATGGAAGCGACAAGCCATCTGTTTATCTGGAGGCCCTCCCTCTGCCCTTGGTCCGTGGCTGCTATAAAATGGAAGCCCAAGCTACGCTAGATTTAGCATCTTTGGGCTACCTCACTCGTACCATGCCGGAGCTTTTGCGCGTTCAGAATTCAGGAAAATTGAAATTCGGGTTACCAAGTTGACTATTACCACTTTCAGATCTAACTGTGCGCCCTCATCATTAATTGTGGGCCACAACGTGACTGGTTCTGTTCATATGTGCATTCAGCAATATTTATCATTTAAGAAACCGAAAAAATGTCAACAATTTATACTCTTCCTAACAAAGGACGCCGGAGAAGGTGGACAGCTGTAAACTCTATTCCGTCTTGGAAACCGCCTGCACACATCCCTTTTTTGAGGGTGACTAATGATTTTTAGACGATATGAGAAATGCATAATTTGTCAATGCGCATCTCCCCGTCGGTGCTTTTGGGTCAAACTATGCGGAATTTGGTGCATTTTGTTACCCGAAAAAAACAAAACGGTGTTAACATTTGTCAATGTTTTCAGCTTGATTGGGAAGCGTGTCTAGAAGTGCCTGAACGTTTCAGTAAGGTGAGAATGCGAGGTGCTTTCTAGCATCATTTATTCAGAATATCTGCGGACACCACTGATCATTTTCCAAACGCCTAAGAGTTTTACTGGTTTGAAAACTAGATCAGAAAATGGGTTTGGCTGATATGGGGTACTCACACAAACTGTAGTTTGGACACCACACATGCAACTCACTGCCCAAAGGTTAAATCAATTTTATAGTTAGGTGATAGAATGAGACAGTAAGTAACTCTTAAAAAATCAAAACCACTAAAATGCACCAGTTAGTTTAGTCAACAAACCTCCATCAGGCACTGCTTACTTGACATATTACATCACTCAGATGTTAAACGACTTCGTTTAGAACCACGACTGTGCACACTACGCAATATACATTCACATCATTAAAAAAGTAAGTTTGTAGTAAAGGGCCTACAGACATATGCAGCAAAAATTACTGTGTATTGGGAATTAAAATAACATAGGCCTTGTGATTCTATATGATGCACGATTTACCTACCACTAAAGTTAAGGGTCTAATCAGTACTCCATGTGAAACAATGTGAAGAATGAACACACATGATGTGGGAGATGTTGCAGAGCCAAGTTAAGAAGTAGGGTTTGTAATGAAGGAGAAATGTTTTTTTTTTTTTTTTTTTAAATCAAACACTTCTGTTCACGAATAATTATTCACCTGTGGGTGTCTGAGTACATGCCTACGCTAAATAAATGACATACAGTGCTATAGACAGATTGTATGTGAACTGGACATGTATAATGTGGCCTTTTTTTGCATAACTCATGATGATTTTAAAGCTTTGCATATGGTTGGATAATCTTTAATGTTGGGTTGACACGCTTAAATACGATGTAACTCATTGTGTGCTTATAAAAGTGGCTCTAAGGCTCTTGTGTTATGCAGATTTGTAGTGTGCACTATCAATCAGGAGGGATCCTGGCACTGAGGCGGTGTGAGCCTAACTAAATCTAGGGCCTAGTGGGATTACCTGAAAAGCCAGGTCTTCAGCTTCTTTCAGAACTAAAGAATTGAGGAGAAGGATTATATGTAGCAGCAGGTCATTCCACACTTTAGGAGCGATGTAGGAGAAGGCTTGACAGACAGATCTGGTTTTCATTATATGTGAGATGTGTGCAAGTAGGAAAGTCCAGGCGAGCGGAGGTGTGTGGAACGTTTGTTAAAGCAGATGCAATTGTTGAGGCATTTTGGGCCTGTCATGTAGGAATTTAAAGTGTAGCTGGGTAGTTTTAATTGTGCTTGTTTGGGTATAAGAATCCAGGGGAGCTCCTTTATGTGTGGTTAATGTGAGTGCAGCACAGGAGATTGAAAATGATTCTGGCTGCCAAGTTCTAATGGATCTGTAGCATTTTGGTGATCTGTACATCTTTCTGCTCTTCTCAGTAATGTGTGTAGTGTATTTTTACCGAACTACGGAGGGCTGTCCATACGGCACTTCTAAAGGTGGCCTTTCAGTGCGTAATGTATATCAGTGAACTTACTGACTAAAAATTGTATTATTATGGAAGATCTTTAAGAGTGTGTTCCCATTAAGGTGAAGAGAGAACAAACACAATTTTGTAGATTGTTCCATGTTTAAGAAGTGGAAAACCCCATATTAAAGTAAATGGAGAGAAGTTGCCTATAAGGCAGGTGAATACCAGTAAAACAAGGGGACAGTCACCAAATGTGGGTGAGTTCGGAGGTATGCTGGGTAATGTTGCATATTGCGAAAGGCTACGCCCATTATGACTTGATGATGGAAAATTGGATGGAGGTGTAGCTTGTTGAACTACTGCCAGTCTAGAATGCCTATAACATATTGTCACTATCACTGGATGCCATCAATGATGTCATGTATGATTTAGTAAGTGAAGTCATACACAATGTATGAAAGAAGTGCATTAAATACATAAAGAAGTTGATTAAATACATTATAACTAGCGAATTTCAGTTTTTTTCAAAATGTTCTTTCTGGTCTCCATTTGTCACCTTACTATAACCTCATTATAGCCTTTTATTTTTTGAGTGAATTTCGCAGGTTTTTATTTAAGTTATGGTCTTATTACTATACTTACTTAATTATAACATCACTTTAACCTTCATTTTTTCAGTGATTTTCTCTTTTTACCATATTCTAAATGTAGGATGTGTAACACTTTGAGGTGGGGAATCTCAGAGCATGGCGTACAGCAATGTACAGTGGGTTCTGGGCACAAAACCTGGCTTCACCACTCCTGCACACAACTTTTAGTTGTAGGCAAAGGAAATATGACAGAAGTTTGCCTCAGCACAATTTTAATTTTTGTTTTAAAAAAAAAATATTTTATTTATAAATTGCAACCATTTTTAGGCTTCAAATTTTTAAAAAGTAAAAAAAAAAAAAAAAAAACTACAGTATTTTGTTTAGCTCGTATTTTTTCCCCCATTTATTACATAACTGTGTTCCATCTTCATTTGGCCTTCCTTGGTTCTGAAAAAAATATATATATATATATTATAGTGATCTTATCAGAAGCCACGATTTTCAAGAAGTGCCTGCAATATGTAGCAAAATGGTGCATGATGTTGTTCTCCTACTTTTTCTTTTGGCACTGTCCTTCACCTTCCGCTCTGTGTGTTCTGACAATGTGCACAAGCTATGCAGTTGAGAAGAATAGCCTGCAGGCGCTTCTACATCTTGCTTGTTCCCATGGAGTACTGGCCAGGTTAACCCTTATGGAGCACTGGTATGCACTAGCATGCACTAGCTGCAGGGTACCTCCTGTGCGTATATCTTTGGTGGCAAGATATATATATATATATAAAATCCATCAAACGGTCTGACTTATGGCGTGCAAATTCACAGCTGAATCCGTGAGGAAAGGACCATTCCTCTACAATGTCCAAGACAAACAATTGCCAAGCAATGGATACGTTGCACTCCAAGATAGTTTTATTGCTTTATCCTAAAGTGTACTTTGAACGATACCATCACCAACACGTTTCAACCTCTTGGTCTTGTTCACAGTTTATAAAAACCACCTTCCCATGAGTCTCTTTTATAGTTTTTCAGCCTACTACCAACCCAGTGCATTATGGAACATGTAGTCTCAACCAAATTACATAAAACACAAACCATTTCAAAATCCAAAACCATACTTTTCAACACCCATTTACCATAATACTAATCAAAAATACTAACAACACTAAAAATAATAATGAATAAACACAAAAGAAAAGAAAAATTCTCTTAGAATTTAAGCAATAAAGCCTCTCTTCATCCTTAAAGGGGTAAGGTGGAGCATAGAACACCACCAGAGTTATGTTGTGCCTGGTGCAGAATGGCAACACAACCTTCAGGAGAAAGGATGCTCTAGTACCTAGAACTAGCTTGTAGGGGTGAAAGGTTATGTATGGAGGATGAACACACAAGGTGTGAAGATCACCCATGCTGTGGGAAAGTGAGGGTGACTAGGAACATAGTTTTGATGGTGAGAATCTGTAAAGAACAACTACGGAGTAGCTCAGATGGAGTACACATCAGCTATATAAGGACAAGATTGAGGTCCCATTGAAGCATCACAAATAGAGAAGGGGGTAACAGATGTTGGAGCCCTTTAAAAAATTGCATCACAACCAGTGATTTAAATAAAGAGGGCTTATCAGGTAACCATAAGAAGGCATAGAGGACCAAAGATAACCTTGAACTTGCAGAGAGTAAGGCCTTGTCGAACAAGAGACAGCACAAACATCAGACAGCTTGGCCTTGAGGAGCAGGAGTGGTATTAACAAAAATGCATACAGGAGACCCAAGTTCCATTAGAGGTGGAACATGTCTCCAAGTGATAGACCACTTGGAAACTCCAATGTGTAGAAGGGCTGACACTGAGCCCTCTTTGCGGTGGTGAACAGATTGAGCTAAGTTTCTCTCGATTTGCAGGAGAGACCTTGCGCCACCTCTGTCTGTACCTGACACTTGTGATCCACTAGGTGCCAAAGACTGAGTTCATCTGCCCTGCCTTTCAGTGAACCCGCCAGGTGGTTCACCACCAGAAGATACCTCAGTGGTCAAGCCGTTTCCAGAGGCGCAATGTCTCCTGGTATCCTTGACCCCACCTCACCCTATTTGTTGTTGCAGTGCCACATGGCGGTGGTGTTGTCCATATGCACCTGTACCACCCTGCCCTTGATAGATGGGAGGAAAGCTTTTAGCGCCAAATAGATGGCCCTCAGCTCCAGAAGGTTCATATGACACTGGGATTCTGCCAGAAAACGAATTCCTCTGATCTCCATCTCACCCAGATGGCCATCCCACCTCAGAAGCGATGACTCGGTCACCACTGTCAGTTCTGGATGGGGAAGGGAGAGGAGTCTGCCACAGTCTAATCAAGGTCCAGTAGCAACCACTACAGATCTTTTACAGTATCGGAGATCTGGACGTGGGCAGAGAGATCCCCTTGATATTTGGCTCACCAGGACTTCAAATCCTACTGCAGAGCCGGCATCAGCCACTTTGCATGCTCGACTAGCAGAAGGTCAGTAGTCCCAACAAATTTACTAACGACCAAACTGAAATCTAGGTCCAAGGTTGAATGACTGGGCTCATAGCCTGAATGTCCTGGACTCTGTTCCCTGAGGGAAAGCCATGAAACCAACTGTGTTCAGAATGGATCCGAAGAAAGGGAGCATCTGGGAAGGAGTCAGAGGTATCATCGGCACATTGATAGTGAACCACAAAGATTACAGGATGTTCGCTTTAGTCTGGAGGTGGTTGATGAGTGCCAGGGGTGAGCCCAACTTCAACAACCAGTCGTCAGAGCAGGGGAAGACTAGCAGCCCTGACCTCCAAAGGTGTGCTCCTACCACCAACATCACTATCGTGACACCAGAGGGGTGCTGGTCAGATATCAGGGGGAACAACAAAATGAAAATGCTGCTTTCCCACCACAAACCTTAAGTAGTGCTGATGGGCTATCCGGACATGAATGCAGAAAAACGACATCCTACAGGTCAAAAGCCAGCATCCAATCTCGAGGATTGAGGGCAGACAAGGCCAGGGGACGTATTTTCATTTTCTCCTTTCAGATGAAGAGATTGAGAGGTTGCAAATCGAGAATGGGCGGAAGACCTCCGTCCTTCTTGGGCACCAGAAAGCAGTGTGAATAACACCCAAATCCTAATTATGGTGCCGGTACCCTCTCGATAGCCCCTTTGGCCAAATGGGCTTGCATCTCATGCGGCAAAATTGAGAGATGGTCCTATGTCAGTCATTGGGTAGATGATGGAAGGTGCGGCAGGGACAAAAGGAAGGATAAAGCATAGCCTTTGCAAACATCTTGAAGGAACCACATGTCCGATGTAATTGCCTGCCACGCTGACCTTGGCAGTGGAGGCAGTGGGCACCCGGGCCTCTCCCACAAAACTACTGGGTACCCTGTTGGAGTGGGATAGGCTGGTGGTAGGAACACCTCTGCCAAAGCCACGAAAGGAACAATGCCTTTTCTGAAACCACAAAAGGAACGTTGGAAGTGTGTCTGGTGAGGCTAGGTAGAAAGGACCGGAGACCGAGCAGTAGCCCCCTCTTTAAAGCATTCAAGGGCCATATCAGCCTTGTCCCTGAACAAGCAAGTCCCATCAGACAGCATGAGAGAGAACTGAACATCACCCCATAACCCAGTGGATTGTAGTCATGCATGGCGGCAAATAGCAACACTGGTGCCTATGGCCCGCCTAATAGAGTCAGTGGTTTCCAAGTCACAATCATGAACCTGGCCACATCACAACCATCCCGGACGGACTGACGGAGAACTGGATAGAGGTCTTCTGGAACACTGCAGAGGGCTTCTGCCACTGAGTCCTGGACGGTGTGAGTACAACGCCACAGTAAACAGGAGGCGTTGATGGACCACAGATCCAAACTAGTGGAGAAGAACAAGCGTTTTCTAAAAGTTTCCGCAATCTTCAATCCCCTGTCAGGAGAAGTAGTAGGGAAGACTCTCTGTAGAAGGGAGCTGAGAGAGAAATGTCGGGTCGCCTGGCAAAGGGCAGTGGTGCATGGGAATTAGCTGGTTAACTGGTGGGCCAGTACATGATTAAACACAAGCCCCTTGAAGGCTATCCGCCGAAGCATCATTGAAGAGGAGTCAAGACTCCATAGTGAGGAGTTGAAGGTCAAGGCCTTCGGGTGCGTTGTACATGACAAGGCGTAAGAAGCAGGTTGTAACGTTGCTGGACCAGCAGGGAAGACAAGGGTGGACTCCAGGGTGTCTAGCCTTCTAGCATTCCCCCAAGTCCTCATCCCAATTTTCATTAACATAGGGCTGAGCAAACTAATCACCCTGATCAGGAGCGTTATCGGAGTCTGTGCCAAAAACAGAATGATCTGTAACAGGCATCAGTTTGTGACAGTTCTTACAAGGCTTATAACCTGTCATCATAGGGGGTGACATTCCTTGTACACTGCAGAAAATTTGGAAAACAGCTGCTAGAAAGTAGTCAGACAAGGGAAGAAAAATTGCTAACCTGTAATCCTAGTTCCCTTCCAGGTGAACCCTTATCAAAGTCAAAAGCGCTGAATAGTCCCGTCCACGTGGGGGGATCCCAGAACGAACACGAACGAACACACACACACACGTTATAGCTAGGTTCATATTTCTTGCATAAAACCATAGAAATTCAGCAGCTATAAGTTCTGGTTACCTTAAGTAACTATAACCTGCACCCCCTCCATGCACAGTTTTCATTTGAAAAATGTTACTGCAAATATTGCAGTAATATTATCAATGATGTCATAGAAGATGCTATGAGTGATGTAAGATGTGGGGTAATTATCAGTACATGGCAAGGGCACGAGTTAGTTACCTTAGGGCACAAGTTATAGTTATTTGAAATAACTAACTATAACAACTGAATTTCTATGGTTTTGTGCAAGTAAAATATGAATCTAACGCCCGTCTGCTTTGGTTTTTTAAAGTGAATTTCGATGGTTTATTTAA
Organism: Pleurodeles waltl; assembly: GCF_031143425.1. NCBI lineage: Eukaryota > Metazoa > Chordata > Amphibia > Caudata > Salamandridae > Pleurodeles > Pleurodeles waltl. Next base: position 156,156,775 of record NC_090440.1, on the reverse strand, counting down.
TTCTATTTCCTAACTGTAACGTACCGGTAACCTTTGGATTTTTCAGTGAGTTTTTTTAAAATATAAAACTTTTTTTTATTTTTTAAACATTGAGAAATTACTTTACATTAATCCAACCGCACGCCACTGTGACCAGGCCCTGCAGCCTAGCCCTATAAGCTGCACCCTGCTAAAATACTAATTTTGCTTTGCCCCAGGAAGGTGGTGGTCCCAGGGACATTTCTAAGGCACAAGAGTGGAATCTGCGCCCCCCCCCCCCTCCCCACCGACCATATTCTTTTTCAAGCCCGGGGGAGGTTTTTTTCCTAAGAAAATGCTTTTTTGCCTTACCAGTGCCAAGGCTAAAGGGGGGGGGGGGGGGGGGGGGGAATTACTACCCTGTCCCCCTTTTGTGTTGAGGTGGAGTCCCAAAACGGATGCCTACACTTCCTGGTTGAAGTGTTGGCAGCCAATCAGATCTCACCATCAGATCCCCAGGATCCGCAGAGCCTCACCGTCCCTAGATATCTATATTGTTTCACCTTTAATAACTCCAAAACTACTGAACGGATTTATAACAAATAACAAAAACCACTCTCAGGACCAAAATCTACCTTTCTGCCAAATTTGGTGTAATCTCATCCAGCTGTTCAGACTGCAGTCGTGTTCAAAATCCCTAGGGGAAAATGCATGGGGAAAACGGGTTTTGGGACCCCCCCCCCCTTTTTTTCTTAGCCCCCTCTTGACAAATCACCCCAAAACATTTAAGAGAGCAGCTGAAGTGATAGGCAAACTAGTTTGGAAAAATTTGTGAAGAGTCCTCAAACGACAACAAAGTTATTGGTAAAACAAAATTTACATTTCTTATGAAAACAATGTCCTGTCACTACCTACTGGCGACCAACCGCCAGTAGGCAAAAAAATAATAATATTATATATGTGTGTGTGTGTGTGTGTGTGTGTGTGTGTGTGTGTGTGTGTGTGTGTGTATATATATATATATATATACACACATACACACACACACACACACACACACATATATATATATATATATATACTTAAAAACTGCAGCCTATGGAGAGGTAAAAAAAACATATAAAAAGGCCAGATTATATATCATTTTCATTTTAAATGAATGCACAATGAAGAAATCATGTAATTATTAAAAGATGACTAGAGGAAAAAGTACCACAGTCCTTTATTTATAAGGAAGAGGAAAAGAAATAAAGGAATATGAGACATTATTAACCAATAGGCTGACATTCAAAGAATAACAGAAAGCTGGCCCTGTGCCTTTAAGAACCTCATAGTGCCCCTTGTGTCCCATTATGCCCCACAAGTGACAGTTAGGTCTGGTAATTTTATGGAAATTAGGAATCCAGAGTATAAAATGTGTTAAGAACTGCAGTAGGTTCTATATGGAGTTGTGGGAGGGTTGCTTAGGACTTTGTTGAGGATTCCACTGGATTAGAGGTAAGCAATTTCTTGTTCTCTTTCAGGGGATCTCATCAAGTCATAAGCACTGAATAGAATAGCAAGCATATCTCACAAAACAGGGAATAAAAACAAGCACAGTTCCAACAATAACCAAAATGATTCCTCAAAGAAGCCTGTCCAATTTGAGTATCTGCTTTACTATCTGAATCCAGATAATGCCTAGTAAACGGTATGAGCAGGTTTCCATGTAGTGGCTTTACCAATTTCAGAAACAGGTACATTCCTTAAAAGAGCTATAGTTGCAGCTTTTCCCCTTGCAGAGTATACCATAGGTCTACCAGGATTTATTTGCTACCTAGTAAGAAAGGTGTATACAAGAAACTATCTATCTAGAAATAGTTTGGAAGGAAAACTAGTACTCACTGGGCCACAGTTAACAAAAAGATCATCCGATTTCCTTATAACTTTGGTTTTATCCAGGTACAACTTTAGCACTCTTAATATTAGGAGAGTGTAACAACCTTTCAGCTGAAGTGGATTAGGGAAGAAGGTCGGATGTGAAATGCTTTGGTTAATGCGGAATTTTGACACTACCTTAGGAAGAAAACTGGGATGAGTTCTCATTGCCTCTCCATTGGAATGAAACACTGTGTAAGGCTCTTCAGAACACAAGGCTTAAATTTCACTTACCCTACAAGCTGAAGTGATGGCCACAAGAAAAGCTGTTTTCCATGTGAGATGCTGCTAAGAGGCTTTATGTATCGATTCAAATGGGGGACACATCAGTTTGGAAAGGACAATATTAAGGTCCCACGGAGAAGAGTGTCCTAATTGGAGGGAACACCTTTTTAAGTCCTTCTAAAAAGTCTTCGACCAAAGGAATTTTTAAGAAAGACTTTTATAAAGGAGATTTCCTATAGGATATAATGGTCGCAGGTTGTACCTTAATTGGGGGAAAACCACAGCCCAGATTTAGGTAAATGGAGAAGATACAGAATGACCACATCTTCTTGGCACAGAATCAAATTGTGAACATTTTGTGTGCACCATAAATAAAACCATTTCCATTCGAAAGCATATGATCTTCTAGTTCAAAGTTTTTTAGCCTCTCCTAAATGTCCATGCACTCTTGAGAAAGGACCATATTACAGGAATTCAGGAGCCATACTGTAAAGTTCAGTGATGAAAGGGCGAGAATGGGTCCCTCCCTGTTTGTTCAGGTAATGTATAGTTGTTGTGTTTGAACGGGGATAGTTTGTTCTGAAACCTGGAAAAAAAGATTTTAGAGCTAAGTAAACTGCTCTCAGATCCAGCATATTGGTGGTAAGTCTTTTACTTGTCTACACCAAACTCTGAGTCTGAAGAGGACCCATGTGAACACCTCCACCTCATCCTTAAAGAGAAGCATCTGTGATCAGTGTCTGAGTTGGTGTGCCCTGATGGAATGGTACCCCCACCATCAAAATATTTCACTGAGACCACCATGGGAGAGACTGACTTTCAGCCGGAAATAGGGTCAACTTGTCTTCTCAGGGGCTGGACAGTTGATTCCACTGGTCTTCCAGGCATTGCTGCAGAGGTCTCATGTGCAACCTCACATGAGGAACTATGAAAATGAAAGAGGCCATTGATCCCAGTAGAGAAGCAATCTGCCTTGCAGATGAATGGTCAGTCAGTATAATAGTGCGACATTTCAGGGTGATTGATGATAGTCTCCCCTCCAAAGGACACATTATGTGGATTCTGTGTCCAGTGTAGCTTCCAGGTAGTAGAATCTTTGCACTGGTCATACTGTAGACCGTTTAGAGTTAATATGAACAACTAGATTGACTAGTGTTTGGACACAAATTTAAAAATGTTCATTTGTCTGCGCTGGTGAGGAACTCTTTATCAGCCAGAAATCTAGGTAAGGATATACAAAGATGTTTTGTTTCCTTAAGAATACTGCAAGCACTGCCATACATTTTGAGATGATTAGTGGAGCTGATTTTGGCTGAATGGAAGCACTTTGTACCTTTGTGCAGAGATCCCACTTTGAAGCTGAGAAACTTCTGATGCTTCACATGAATTGGAATATGGAAGTATGCACCTTGAATGTCACACACATCAAGTCTCCTTGATGTAGTTGTGGACAGATCTGGTTAAGGGCCAGCATTCTGAATTTCTCTTTTTGTATTTATTTGTTTAGTACTCTAAGATCGAAGATGGGTCTGAACTATTGTTTCGGTCCTTTATTGTTTTTAACTAGAAAGTAACAGGAATAAATTCCCACTGCCCTTTGATGATATGGAACCTCCTCTATGGTCTCTTTCTGCAACAGTAAGCTGCAAGAAGTCTAGCTGATACTGTGATGTTTTTGCCAGAGGAACAGTGGGAGAAGGGGACTTGAAGCAAAGAGAAAAGCCATTCTAAACAATATTCAAGACCCATCTCTCTTTTTTGATTGATTGACACTCTTCCAAGTGATTGGCGATAGATACTACCCCCCCATCCCCCCCCCCCCAGCAGAGTGGGTAATGGAGAAGGGGAAGTGATGACTCTCTGTTTAGTAGAAGGCTTTCCTTTGGCTTCAGATTGCTATTGCAGCCTTCTCCCTCTACATGGTTTGCAGGGATGGTAGTGTGATGTTTCCGGATGGTGGTGATGCTGCCAATGAGGGATTTGAACCCTTTATGGAAAATACTTCTTGCGATATGGTCTGTATCTTCTGTAAAATTCCTTCTTCTTTTCTATACCAACAGCCTTGAGAGTGTCCAATTCTATCTTCATTCTGGGCATCTCTTCATCCACATGAGAACCAAAGAGTGTTTCCAAAGAATGGCAGTTTCATTGTTCAATGTTGTGCCTCTGGTTTGAAGCCATGAGACGCATCCAAGATTGACCTCCTTGCACAAATGCCCTGTGAATAACCATGCGCCGCTAGGTCTGACTCATCTGCAGCTGCACTTATAATTTGATCAGACACAAGGCCACCTTCATTTAAAATTTCTTAATAGTCTTGTCTGCCCTCCTTCTGCAGTTTTTCCATGAATCTGGTCAGTGAATCCCATAGGAATCGTCATACCTTCCAAGAAAAGCATACGCACTCACTACCTTTAAATATGATGAAGATGTTCCACACATCTTTTTTTCCAATGGAGTCTATCTGCTTACTTTCTTTGTCAGGAGGAATCAAAGAAGAGGAAGAAGCCGCAGAGAGGGATTTTCGTGTGGCAGCCACTATCACAGAATCAGGAGGAGAATCATCTCTAAGAAAAGGGGTCCTGGTCAGGAGCTTTGTATTTTTTAAGGATCCGAGTTGGGGCAGATCTTAGCGATGCCGGAGTAAGAAACATTTAAATCGCAGGCTTCAAAAGTCCAGGTTCCAGGGGTAGAAACGGTCTTGAGGCTGTTCTATGATAAAAAGTCTCAAAGATTACAAATGACGTGGTCGGAACGCCCAAGTTTTATTTGGGAGAACGCCTAGTCAGAACATCACTGAAAGTCAAGCGATCGTGCACTGGTGACACTTTGCCAGAGGTGTGTGTGATAATGTAGGAGAATAATCTCGCACTGAAGAGCACAAAGTTGTAGACCAGGAAGATCATCTTCTCCTATGCCTGGAAGGTGAGGTATGAGGTCTAGTAGATGGTGATCTAGTTCTAGATGCTGTCTAAGATCTAGACCGATGACGTACATGACTTCTTAATCTACGAGTAGACATTTAGGTGCAGACTCCTACGTGGCGTGACTTCTGGAGTGATCATAGGAGGTACTGATTGTGTACTTGGGAAGAACCTCAGAGAAGGTGTCTGTTTAGGTGATGGCGTATGTGGTGTGGCTCTGGATGCAGAGGATGCTTCTAAGTACCCAGAGTCAGAGGTATGAGGTATAGGCCTTTTCTGTAGACTTTGCAGCCACAATGGTGAGATGTTTAAAAGTGAATGTGCCATTGTTGGCATGGTTACTCACCACTTTTTGCCTGACATTGATGCCAACTTTGATCGAGTGTGCGCTGGGATCCTGCTAACCAGGCCCTAGCACCAATGTTCTTTCCCAAAATCTGTACCTTTGTTTCCACAAGTGGCACACCCAAGGCACACAGTTAAGTCCCTTGGAAAAGGTACCCAGGGTAACAAGGGTCCTGTGGCCAGGGAAGGACCCCAAGGGCTGCAGCATGTATTATGTCATTCTGGGGGGACCCCTCAACAAACATATGCACACTGCAAAGTCAACATGGCACCCCTCTCAGGGTACCGTGCCCACAACCCACTACCTGTGGCACAGGTAAGTCACCCTCCTCTAGCAGGCCTTTCAGCCCTGAGGCAGGGTGCGCTATACCACAGGTGAGGGCATTGATGCATGAACAATATGTCCCTACAGTGTCCAAGTCTATTCTTAGACATTGTAAGTGTAGGGTAGGCATAAAGAGTATATGGTCTGGGAGTTTGCCATTAAGAACTCCACAGCTCCATAATAGCCTCACTGGATACTATGAAGCTAGGTATCAAACTTATCAGCACAATAAGCCCACACTGATGCCAGTGTGGGATTTACTGAAAAAAGTAAATGCACCCAGAGGGCATCTTAGAGATGCCCCCTGTATGTTAGGCAAACTGACCAGTCTGTGCCAGCCTGCCACTTTCAGACAAGATTCTCATCACATGGTGTGAGAGCCTTTGAGCTCTCTGTTGCCAGAAACAAAGCCTGTACTGGGTGGAGGTGCTTCACAGCTCGCCCCTGCAGGAACTGTAACACCTGGAGGTAAGCCTCTTGTTACAGTGCCCCAGGGCACTCCAGCTAGTGGAGTTGCCCGCCCCCCGGACAAAGCCCCAGTTTTGGCAGCAAGTCCAGCGGGAAAATTAGGGAAAACAGGGAGGAGTGACCACACCAGCTGGGACCACCCCTGAGGTGTCCAGAGCTGATGTAACCCCCTCTGTGCAGAATCCTCCTTCTTAGTTTGGAGGACAGGGACAAAAATGGTTTGGTTTGTGTCCCCCTCCCCAAAGGGAGTGGATACAAGAAAGGTGTAGCCACCCTCAGGGACAGTAGCCATTGGGTACTGCCCTCTGACCCCCTGCAATGCCCCTAAATCCAGGATTTAAGGACTCCCCTGAACCCAGATCGTCAGATTCCTGGCGACCTCACAAGAAGAAAGGAGGACTGCTAAGCGGAAACCCCAGCAGAGCAGGAGGAAAGCGAACTCTAACTTGGCCCAAGCCCTACCAGCCTGACTCCTGCTTCAGAGAACCTCCAAAAGAAGGTGACGCGTCCTGCGGGTCCAGCGACCTCTGCCAAGATTCCAAATGACTGCCTGCATCACAGGGGACCAAGAACTCCAGTGGACAGTGGCCCTGTTCAGAAAGAAACTCCATCTAAGGACTCCAGGAACTCCCCGGATCCGCAAGTCCTGACCACTCTGCCCCAGACGCCCATGGCCCGTGTCCAGGTGGTCCAAATGACTAGAGAGGAGTCACAGCTGATTCAGAGCAAGTGCTCACCCTGGGCTGACCTATCCTGTCCCCCGCAACGACGCCTGCATTGTGAATCCAGAGGAACCCCCGACCGCTAAAGCTCCGGTCGAAGATACCCCTCGCCTAAAGGTCCAATGCACCCGTAGCCCCCTCATGTTGGGGAACCCGACCTCCGCTGCAGCAACGTTCAGCAAGCAGTCCTCCTACTTGTCCAGCCTGTGTTTTCCTGAAACTGACCTCTGGACCCTGCCTGCAGCATCTAAGTGACTCCTGGGGTCCCCTCATAGGAAAGCATTGGGAGCCAGACGCTCTGTTTGCACCCTGCACCAGGCCACCCCTGTGGCGCTGAGGGTGTGTGTTTGGTGCCTAATTGTGCTCCCCTTCCCCCTGACCAGGTCTGCCCTCCGAAGACGTGGGTACTTACCTGCCAGCAGATCTGAAAAAGAGTGCGCCCCTGTCTCTATAGGAGCCCATGTTAAATTTGCCTCAACTTTGACCCCTGCACCCAGCTAGCCCGTTTGGCTGGTGATGGATGTTTGGGGTTAACTGGAACCCCAATCTGTGGACCTGCTAACCCCCGGAGACTGGGACTATAAGTTGTGTACTTACCTGCAAAACATACAAACCGCTCTTCCCCCCAGGAAAACTGCAGTGTCAACTTTTAAAACAGATTATTGCCATTTCTTCTAAAATTGCATAACTTACCGATTTCCAACAAAGTGGTATTGATTCATATGTGAAATACATATTTATTGATGTACTTACCTGCAACTTGATTCTTGTGGTTCTAGAAATAAATTAACAAAATATATTTTTTCGATATAAAAACAATTGGTCTGGAGTTAAGTCATTGAGTGTGTGCTTCTTCTATTGTCTGTGTGTGTACAACAAATGCTTTGCAGTATCCTCTGATAAGCCTAACTGCTCGACCACAATACCACAAAACAGAGAATTAGTAATATCTACTGTAGGTTCTGCTAAGCCTCTGGGGAACCCCGGTACTCTGTGCACACTAGATCTCATTTTGATAAAGTATATACAGAGCCAGCTTCCTACAATGTCATTTAGAGCTAGAAGGCTAGAAAGGCCTAGATCCAGCCAAATCCTCTGTTGAAGTTGTTTGCGGCCTTGCAGCATGAGATAGTGTATGTTTGTCTCTCAACATCGATGGGATACAAGCCTGCTTTTCCCTTGATGACGTGTGAACTTTCACCACAGGCATCAACATCTGCTGCGACAAATGTCTCTGGCCAATGACAGCTGACTTGATGGTAGTTGAGAGGTGGTTCCATGAGCCTTCGATGGTGATGAATGCCCCTTAGCTGTCAATGCCGACCTCAGTGGCAATGGTTGTCTCGGTATTGATGAATGGTTCAACGTTGACAAATGGTGTCTCTTTGCCAGCGATGTGACTCTCAACGTCGAGTGTCGGGTGTGTTCAAACGTTGAGCAGTGAATGGACCCTACCTCGGACGGGGTCTTCGAAGTCGATGGTGAATATATCAGGATTTTGTCTGGACGCCATACCTCTTGACCTCCATCAAAAGCATGTTTTCTGATCTCTCTCCCAAGATCTTCCTCTGTAGGGGTCTTTGGGATGAGAGGAGGGCTCTCTAGAGGAAGATGGGTGTTTTCCAAGGCTTCTTGATGATCCAGCTATTCTGCTCTCTGTTCTTGAGGATGCGCCTGGAGTGAGGACAGGTGTCAGGACGATGGAACTCAGGCAGGCAGACAATGCAGATTGAATAAGGATCAGTCTGGGCCTTCATTTTCCCACAGGAAGGACATTTCACGAAGAGTTAAAGCATATCTTGACAGGAAATAAAAACTTTTTCTGTCAGAAAAATGGTTGTCTGTACTCTAGGAACTTAGTAGAATCAAGAGATGGTATTTTTCAAATATTTGAAAAAGATTTTTCTAACAAATTTGTCAAAAAAACAGAGCTACGTACTCCAGAATCCTAACAGTAAGAGCCGGAAAAGTGAACTCACCTGTCACCTGTGGGGCATGATGGGATGCAAGGGGTAATGCGAGGGTCTTGAAGGCACAGTGCCAGTTTTCTATGTTATTCTTTGAATTGCAGCCTATTGGTTATTAATGTCTTGTATTCCCTTTCTTTTTAAAAGTTTGTGGTACTTTTTCCTCTAGTAATTTTTAGGGTAGAGAGCACAACGCTCCGTCCCTGGTGTAATCTCTCTGTGGGCTTTTAACCACGCCCATGTCAAGCCATTCAGTTTGGTTGGTTTGTGGGCTTGCTTTTTAAAATTATCTTGATATAATTAGTGCAAGGCATGCTTTAGTCATGCCATTTCCGGTGTTTAGCTCGCCTCGTGCGCACCGGCCAACAACTGAAAACATATGAGGATCCATGTTTTCTGTATGGTTTCTTGCACTCTATTTCATAGGCAGCGCGATCTAGCTGTGCAGTAGTAGAGCTCTTTGCATGACATCTACCCTGTTACATGGATATTTGCACTTTTGCCAGTAACATGGATAATTGCACTTTTGCCAGTTCTATGGATAATTGCACTTTTGCCAATACGTTACACTGCGAGCGAACTTCTGTTTCCTTTTGTGTGTTTGCTTTGCGCTCATGGCAGCCGTCAGCTCGCTTATGTGAAACTGTTTTACTTTACAGTTTATGTGGCAAGAAGTCTGGTTACGAGTTTACAACGGTAATGGATTTATCTTGAGTAAACGAAAGACCCATTGTATTGCAAATGCTTGTTATAAATTACATGAATTTCTTCATTGTGAATCTGTTTAGAATGAAAATGAAATGCTATCTAGCCATTTTTAACCCTCTATAGGCTGCGGATATATGTATGTATATATATTTCTCTTCTTTTGTGCACCTTACGGAAGAAATACTATCCTTTAATACCCATGAACACAGGAATTTAATTATGTTGTTAACCATGACATCTCCCCATGCACATTTTGATTGTATATCTACATAAATTACATGTGTAAGATTGAAATGATTTTGGAGAAAAAAACTAGGTGATGTAAGAAGAGTCTTTCATTAGTGCTGCTTTGCACACTGTACTGTTGTTGACCAAAGCACAAATGGTGCTTAAAAGAGGCAATTGACTAGACTCCCGTTAATTCACAGTCCTCCCCATTTTCCTTGTGATTGGGGCTGCCTAAATGAGTGAGTTCTATTTGGTTGTGTAATGTATGAGAAAGTTAACATTAAACATTCTACGACAAAGGACGTTATCTGCACTGTAGCATTGATGAACAATATTAAAATTGGTTAATGTTGCCAATCTTTTCTAACCAATAAAAAGATTTCGACACAAAAAACTGAAGCAATTGTATCCTTTACACCCAGCAAGCAGTTCTGGAATTTCTCGATGGTCCTCTTTCCTATAATAAGAACAGGAGCTGATTTTTCTGAAGCCACTGCACCAACTTGGCTCTTGTATTTACAGATCTTCTTAGTGTCATTGCAGTTTCATTCCTTTTCAAGGAAAGGAGACATCAATATATGGTCATTTATTTTCATAACCCTCTGATTCTCCCAGCCAGTTCTGATCTTTTACTAGCCCTTGCAATTAACTACTGATTTCCAGTCTCAACTTCACCCTGCAACGTGTCATATCAGAGGCCCATTCAGTTATACCTGAAAAGCACTGAATGTTTCCCGTTGGTTAGCTGCTTCTGTAGACAATGCTCTCACTCACAGCCTCCCTGTCACTGTCCACAAACATATCTGACCAAAAGCTGTTGTCTGTGATAAACTGCAAATCTCTCTGGTAGGAGGATCCTACCACAACTCTGGAATGAAGGGAACTTTCATTTTGTTAACACTATTACTGCAGAAGTAGGGAGTCGTCACTTTTCTGAGCTTCTGCCAAAGCTTTCATGTGGAACTCGGTTACTCAATAGTAAACATCTTCTAAACAGTTACTCTTGGTCCTACATGCAACACATGGTCCAATAAAGAGGAAACTTAACTCGATGTCAAAAAGGAGCATCTGCTCCAGAGCCCAGTAAAAGTTAAGAAATGAACTGGCTTTATGGAACATTTTCCCATTTATGGCTGAAACGAGCAACTGGTCCCAGCTTAATTGCCTCTAAAGAAAGCTTAAGGAGATAAGAGGACACTGTCCAACCAAGGGTACAGTAACGTGACTGGACACACTCTAGCTCCACTCCCCAACTGAACAACTGCGGATCTCTACTTCTTCCCCCTTCAACACCCTCACTACTTTCCCCCTCCCCCACCCCGTAATTGTACTCCTTTTCCCCTTCTCACTCTTATTTTATATCTTTTTATATCTTTTCATTAGAGATCATTCTTTCCCTATCTTTTCTTTTGTCTCCTCTCCCCGTTTTCTTCTTTCTTTCCCTCTCCTGTCCCCTTCTGTCCTCTTTTGTTTTTTCCTTTATCTTTCCCCCTTTAATGTTTCCTTCTCTCCTTTTTTCTTTTTTTTCTCTTTATCCGTTGTCCCTTTTTTATTTCTTTTTCTCTGTCTTTTTATCTCTCTTTCTCTCTCTAGCTCCCGTTTGGTCATCCTGTGATCTACGGTCTCTACCCTTCTCTTCTTCTTTTCTTTTCTTTATATCCCTTGCAGTCCCTTTTAATTTTCTCCCACCATCTCTGACCCCACTCACCCATCTCATCCCCGCCCCTTTTCTTCGCTCGTTCTTTTTTTCTCTCCCCCGTTCGCCCTCGCCCCCATTTTCTTTTCTTCTTTCCCCTTTTTCTCCCCCCACCCCTTCCCTTCCTTTCCCCCCTCCATGCCCTCTGTTTTCTTCCTTCCCCCCACCTCCACCCGTATCCACGCCACTGTTCGCGGGCCCTCTGCAAGGGACCACAACTCCCATACTCCTCTGCCCCTCATTGAGCGTGGCTACGCGCTGCGTGCATCCCGCACACCACACCCCTTGATCCAGTTCGGGCCGGCGGACGGGCACGCAGCGGGACTTTTTAATCACCGTTCACTCCCTAAACCTGTTACCACATGCGGTCTAGGAGGGGAACAAAGTAGGTGCTTAGCGAGCGCCTCCTTTGGAGTTGTGACTTCTTTCCGAATCCTCGCACAGCGGCGATGCCCCGGCACAGATATGAATTGGACACTTGCGATTTCTTTCGTGTGTTTGCTCTTACTGGGTGTATGGCTGAGCATCGCTGGCCCTAGAGGCATGATGATGCTGATAGTATTCATGATCTGTGACCTCTATATTTATATATTGATTTATCGATGTGTGTGCTTGTGTCTCTAACCAATTGACGACTTCTATAGTTTCCTACTTGCCTATTGGGCTCCGGCAATGTAGTACACCCCAGACCCCCTCCATACAGCTCATAGGTTGTTCCTTGTTTTGTTTTGCCTTATTTTCCTGATTTTAGTGTGTGACTATAAGGGGACACTTCCCCTCCTTTAGACCTGGGGCCGTTAGCCCTTCAGGATTAGGGTAAGATACCTTCTTCATCCCTTTACATGTATTATTCACATTTACATTGCATGACTTTGTGCTTGCTGTGTCACTTCCCTGTGTGCTGTGGATTGCTGTGTGTCACTGATATGTATAAAGTACTATCATTTTTGTTTCCCTTAGGCCTCCATAGGACAACTCCCCACAGGTAGGCCCTCTATTTCTATAATATCTGAACTCCTCCTAGTGGAGTAGCCTCCTTTTTCTTGCTTTTGTAGTGCATGACACTGAGGGGATCCCAGGCCCTGTAGAATGCCCCTAGACCTCCTTTGTCTCTTAGCAGTGGGCAGAAACATATTGGCCAGTAATTATTAGATAGGTGACCCCGTGAGTCTTTACTCTCATTTAGGTGTCCCATCTTCTGTTCTTAACCTCACCAGCGGTCACCATGAATAAAGGTGTATTATTACACAGGTGACTGACTAGGTGTTTTTAAATTTTCCCTGGCATAGCTAGATCCCCTATATTTCCAGATAATTTGAATTTCTGAACTCCCTCCTGTTCTTTTAACAGTGAGGTTGAGTCCGCCCAGGTGGCATTGCCCTACCTGGGTGGGGCTAGGTGGTCATATGATGAAGCAAGACACTATATAGTGTGTGAGACCACCTAGTCCATAAAGGAAACTCCCCTTACTACATAGCTTTAAACAGCACTCAATACGGTACTCATAGTGAGAGACTGAGGAGCCCTAGGTAAACCTTTTACCTGAGGTTCCATCTAACAAGTAAACCCCCTAATTCTTGTGTTTATGGTTCGGGCTTTAGGGAGACAGTATGGGGTGGTCTTCCTCCTCTCCCTGACTCTGTTTGTGTTAAGATCTGTTAAAGTAACACAAAAATCAACAAACACAATAAAGAATACAAAAACCTGTTAATATTTGGGAAAGAGTTGACATCACCATCGGCCATGTACTACTCCAACAATCCAAAGCAACATGTTATGCAGTCAACCATAAAAAAAATTGCATCTACCAGACAATGCATCAAAACAATTAATTACAAATTTGAGGTTAGTTTTCAAGCTTGGTCACAAGTAACGATCTGGCATATTGGGAAGGTATAGACTGACTCGGAGTACAAACACATAAAACAATAATTTACATTACTCAAGAAAATAATCCCTCATCCTCAAACCTATGGCAACTGAAGACCTTTAAGTCATATGATGGTAACTCGCCTTCCACTGATGGCCATTTTCCTAAAGGAAGTTATATGCAGGGAAGCACACACAGGCATGGCAAGAAGTGAATAAGTCACATACTGGATTCACAACAACTGGAGAACGACATAAATTGGAGTTTTAAGAAGTAACTTCAGGCACAATGGCCTGTGGTATCAGTTAAATGGGGTTGAACAAATGCTGTTGACACTGGATACACGTGAGCCACGGCTTACTACTAAAAGTATTCAGAATATACATTCTTAAGTCAACACAGATCAACACAATACGCAACATTTCTGTTTCTTATGTATGTGCTTTACTATGCAAAAATAAGAGACAGACGCTTATAGAGATGGCTATAAGACAGCCAGATTTTTTCATTTTTGTACCAGCACACTTTTTACATTTTTACTGTGGAATCACTGTTTTCTATCAAGCTTAAATGTATGTTTAAGGAAACTAAACACAAAAACTCTTCAAAACTTACTGCAACTAGACATTTCATGGTATATCATTCAACAACAGTGCTTACATTCCAGTGGTGAAAGGGCACTGCTGACAGGCATAATGCAGACCTTCTATTTAGGTGCTACAGCATGACAAAACGTGCAGTAACAACATCCCTTAGCAGGAGTCATTTAACTAGCAGCACATGTCTTAAAGAGTCATTTGTAACTTTTATTTATGCACCAAGTCATAGTTTAAACGATACACATTCTCTCTACACTGCCATGAGGAGCAACACCATCGTGCTAACAACCTGTGTAAAAGATTTGTAGCGTAAAGGAATCAAGAGTCTTAGGCGCTCAAAATCAGCAGGGAGGATAGTTTTGATGACAGACTGCTGTCACTTTCCCATATGGCTCGAAATCCATTCTAGACAGCAGCTGATGATGATGTCTGTTGGAACGTGTCCTAGAGACTTAGCTACTTATTTTTATTAGTGAGAAGTTTAACATCTACCATGTCCTCATGCATTTAAAAAATGCACACGAAACTTAAAAGCAGAAATCTAGGGCCTGGAACCACGTGGAGTGCTAAATACATGTCTAGGCCAATATCCCATGGCCTAGAACATTAACAACAGTGGTCTTAACAATAGACATAGGAGTTCCCTGGGAGGGAAGGCCAAGGCATTGTCCCTAGAAGAACTGAGCCTTTCGTGGCTACTTTAAAACGGTAGAATTTTGACAATGTTTTTGGCAAAGTTGCTTCTAAATGTGGAACTGAGATTCAGAGCAACTGTTTGAAAAGTCAGATATATTAGTGTACGAAAATAAAAGGTAGGTCCTAACTCCAATGTTTGTCAGAATATTTTGGACGCTAAAAATATCCTCTGCAGATGTTTTGGCTTCTTAAATTATTAATCAATTATTTTTGTGAGAATCAAAACATAAAATGCACTACTAACACTTATTTCAGAGAAGACTTGTCCTGAAATCCTACTACAGTGTTTGGCTTCCCACCAGTAATGAAGAATTTACAGAATTGTCACAAATTATTTTACGCATGGATTCTCTGTATCACTCATCTATATGTTGTTTTTAAGGTGGTGATACATAAAACAAGCATGCAGGGCATCACTGTCAGCACTAACGAAAGAGCAAACAGTGTGCATATGCTCTGCTATAAGCGAACAAGTGACTGAGCTCACGTATCCGGTTAGGTTGAAGCCAGTGTGTGCTGTATGACAGTACCTACCTAAAACATACAATTCCTTGATTCACTCCTTTTGTACTTTACCTTTCAAGTAAGGACAAATAAGATCTCACCAGGCACTTCTGCTGAAGCAGCCCCAGGCAGTGGAGCTGGACCATCGAGTGTGTCAGCGAGCACACTACCCTCAATGGCACATCCTTCCAAAAGTACAACTTCCACCTCCCTTTATCTTATTGTGAGATACAGGCTTCCTCTCAATAGATTCCTGCACAGAAGGGCGACTGGACTCTTCCTTAACTGCATACTTATAGGCGAAGATGAGTTTAGCCATTGATGCAGAGACAAGGCGTCACAACGCCCTAATTTGGCCAGTATCCAAACTGTGCGACTACAATCTCAGCTTCTACTTAACAGGCTATTTCTTCCATCTGACTGACACAATGATAACACTGGGGAGGACAGAAAAGACCAACATCTCGACACCGGACAATTTCATGCACAGGTCGCAGGTGAAACTGCAAGGTGATCTTGAACAAGAAAGGATAGTCAAGGAGTTCCCCTTCGCTTGTACAATTGTGATCAGCTGCTGAGTAAGAGCCATTTGCAGTATTTTAAATGCATGAAAGCGCCATTATTCTTCTCTGCGGTTATTTGTTTACGTTTATCCCATGCGCACGGCTTGCGCCTTACACCTGTCATTGATTTTAGATCTCCGAGGTGTAGCGCGAGAAAATAAATATATGCAACCATTTTAAGAGTGGGCAACTATTGTAGTAAAAGATTCCTGTCAGAAGCAAAAGAAAGTATTGGAATGACTATGACCTAAAGCATACCACTGACCAACGTCTTTTTACTTGTCTTCAAAAAGCAGGGATTTGCACTTGGCACAGGCACATTCTGAGTGAGTTTTTTCTTTGAGCAGCTCATTGAAAAATAAGCAAGTGAAATGCTCTTCTACATAATCAGAATGGACAAGCAGTTTGGTTTTAAATATCTAAGTCTTCTTTTTAGTTGTTCACTAAGACCCACCCAGTGCCGGTCTCCAGGGCTGCGATGGCAGCGGAACCCATACACAGAAACTGCTACAGCTGTCTTTCTGTCCCTGGGCCCGACTATAAATAAGGCACTTAATGATGGGTTTGGGTATGATCACCCTAAAGCAGATTATACCTACCTGGGTCAGTGGCAGTTTTACCTGAGGAGCTGCACAATATGTACAAGCAAGGGGACTTCACAACTATCCACTTAAGGTCCATTCCAAACTATTGTGACAGAGTGAGCAACCACCTGCCACTCCAGCAGTATCTCCCACCACGGCCCGCAACAAATTCCACTAACTCCAGCATCCGGGATGAAAATAAAATTCATCAATGAACTGAAGGAATCCAGACAAGCCTGACTTCAATCTGTAGCCGGGAAACATTTCTTGTCCTCGGCCATGTCACTATAGCGGACACTGGTCCTCTGGCTTCAGGAAGGCAGTTACAGTGGATTTGTGAGGCAGTTCTTCCTTAAGAAAGTGACTCGTTCAAGCTCTCACAGTCTTAGCCTTAAGCAGCCCAGCAGGTTTTTCTTCGTAGCTGACATAACCCGCAGGTCAGATGGGTAACTGACCTGTCGCTCGAACAGCACCACTCTAATGGCCGTCCTATGAACACAGCTGAGCCTCCTCTGTGATGGGACATTCCAGCGAAAGGAAGCTACAATGAGGGGCTTTCAACGCTCAGTAGGCAGCCTAATGGCAATAATATAATTCTGTTCGCACCAACCTATTGTTCCAGTTCCTATTGTTCCAGAGGCGATTTTGTAAGGATGATCTGGGCAATGGCCGGCCTCCATAAAGTGCTATCTATAGACCTGCTTCGAATAGGCTTTGTTCCATTCCCAACCCAGGGCGGTATCACAGAACTGAAGATATCCTGGTGTGTAAGATGACCTATTGTCGAACCAGTCTTAGCAAAAGAGGCCTTACAGTCGGACTGAGGAATCCTCATTGCCAAAGGTAAGACAGACCGGTATCCAAGTGTTTTTGAAATACTGGCCAACATCAATACGGCCTTGGCTGGGAGGTGGTTATGCCCACAGCCTCCTAGGTCTGCTCACAGCCCAAATAGTAACCTCAGCCAACAAAGCCTACGAATAAAAATCCAAATAAATAATAAAAATAACCAGGTCCTGGCAAATGGCGATCGAACCAGCCCTATCCTTGATCCTACTGAGCCCCCAGGTAGCGGGTTGACTTGGTCTTGGCTAACAGCAGTTCTGAAAGGAATACCACAAGTCATTTCAAAATTGTGCTCATAGAATAAACGCTCTGCTCACACTGCAAGTGCGCAGGGCAGGCCAATCAGTTAGAACATCGTGGCTTGAAGCCGAAATTAGAGGATAACCAATGGGTAACCTACATCCAATCACATTCAGTCTCTTGTCTTCAATAGACGTGGGTGCTCAAGAAAATCAAACTAGAGGGGTTGTCAGCTTATTCTGCACTGGCAACTAAAAAAAACAAGGGAAGGTCAAAGGTAGGGTTAACAACCTGGGATGCACTGAGTATTCAAAAATCAGTAGAGGAGGAAAACGGTAATAACATCCAACATTTGAAGCTCAGCAACGATTCAAGGGCATTGGACAATTCAATGTTTATTTAACATCCGGAAAACAGAGAAGCTACTTTCTAACATTTAACCTTATAAGCTTTTACACTGATAATGCAAGTGAAAGAAACCATTCACAGTCAATTCAGTACCAACAGGACGCCCTGCCCTCACACTATTTTAGTATGTGGGGACTTCAACACCAAGCCAGACACATCTATGGTCAATCAAGCTAAGCTGGTGCCCAGTCAGGCTTCCACTATAGCCTAGTTCCAAACTCTAGCATTCACAAAGACAGGAGTTTAGTATTTTCCTCTTGCTGAATGAGCTAGTTCTTCCCAATAGCTGCACTCCCTCGGATCACCCAGTGCAGAAT
Organism: Pleurodeles waltl; assembly: GCF_031143425.1. Lineage (NCBI taxonomy): Eukaryota > Metazoa > Chordata > Amphibia > Caudata > Salamandridae > Pleurodeles > Pleurodeles waltl. The sequence continues at coordinate 156,138,665 of NC_090440.1, read as the reverse complement.
ACTTTCAGATCTGGTAAGTGGGAGAGTAGTAACAGACTATATATTGATTAAAGCAGAGTCATGGAAGGCAAATAATTGACATGACAGTCACCACAACAATTGAAAGCGACCACAACTTGCTAATAGTCACATTCATACATTCTTCCCCAGCTTCATCTATTGTGAAACTCTGATGCAAAATGGCCCTAGGAAATCTGTGCGTAAAATCCAGTAGGAAAGATAATCTTGGTACCCTTACTGCAACAAAAATACTCAAGGCCTTCAACGGTTACTGGCTTCAAGTACAAATGGATATTCTAGACAAGAAGGCAGTACCCAACCCAGTTACTGTGGGTAATTGCTCAGCCAGGGCAAACCCTGGTGCTAGGCTTCCTCATATGATAATTAAAATAGACTGGTACGACTCCTAATGCACAAAGCAGAAGCAGGCCTTAACTATTTCTCTAAGATCCAGACACCAGAAAGATGAGTGGGGCACTTCCGGCTGAAGCACATCTGTCAAGACATTAGTCTTAACTGCCACCAAGGGTAGGCTAATATCCAGGTCCTCAGCTGCCCATCTCACCATCATAGCAAAAGAGGCTACCTCCACCATAGCCAAGGCAGGAGGAGGGACCATGCCAGTATCTGGAGAGCTGTCCATTCCACTGGCATCTGCCAAGTCCTTGCACCAGTCCATGTTGGGTTCTAAGGGCTGGTATTCTCAAGTGTTCACCAACCCCTCCCAATCCTGCATGAGTTCCAGCCCATAAGAATAGAGCTCGGACTCTGGCCTGTTAGGCATGACTTCAGTCAGCGGCAGAGTCGGACGAAGCCTGTAGGAGGCTGGCCCAGTGTGTGGTGGACACCAATGGTGTTACACCTTATACGGGGTCCAGGCAACCCTTATTAAATAGTGTTACCATGTCTAGGTAGCCAGGGCTCTGTAGTGGTAGCTGTAGTGAGCAGCCAAGACTTATCTAGAAATAGCGTGAAGCACTTGCAATACCACAGTAGTCGCACAGTAACTTCTTACACATGAAAGGAACCACACAGTGTAGCAAAAATAAAGGTACTTTATTACAGGAACACCAAACTAGTTTACTATAGGCAAGCCCCCTCTGGAGGTAAGTACACACAAAATATACACAGGTGATTATTAGGAAATAGCACAAAATAGCAAGGGCCCTATTGGGGGTGGGGGAAGCCATATACTAAAAAAGTGGAATGCGAGAACAGTTCCCCCACCAGAGGATATGAAGTAGTTAGCCAAGGGCTGGGAAAGAGTGGAGCCCCAAGAAGTAAATATCTTAAAAATAAAAAATAAAAAATAAAAAATAAAAATAAATAATAATAAATCACCAGTGACCAGGAGAGCAGAGGTAAGTTAACTTGGTTGTCCCATAGACTAACATAGGGGCTTGTAAATGGAATATTGCAATAAAAGGACCAGGCTGGTGGAACCCATCAGTGGATTCTGGAAGAAGAGGACCTGCAAAAGAAGGGGACAGAGTCCAGTCCACGCAGGAGTGTCAATGCGGGGCAGGAGGAAACGCCCACCCTTCTGTGGGTGAAGATTCGGGTCGACAGTGGTTAATAAAGTCCAGATGTGGAGTCCAGGAGATACAGAGCAGTCCCTCAACGGTCGCCAGATTGCAGATGGGTTAGAGGTCAGGAGAACCACCAACAAGCACAAGTAAATGCAACTAGAGCTTTTGGAGATTTGCAGAGCTGAAGAGGACCAGCCAGGTCTTGGGAACTCGACCCTTAGAAGCGTGTCCGGGCTGATCGTGTGAAGACAGGAGAGGCAGCAGAAGCAGTCAGAACCCCCACAAGCAACACACTGGCAGAAGGCACAGTAAGTCACAGTGTGACCCAGGCAGCACACCTGAGGAGGAGTCCTACGTCGCTGGAGCACTAGAGAGGAAACTGTCCTTGCAGAGGTAGAGTGCTGAAGGCAGGGGCTACTTGGAGCCTGAAGATCCCTTGGAGCAGGAGTCAACAAGCATTGGTTGCTCCAACAGTTGCGGTGCACAGAGGTTCTGTCTTGGAGGAAGAGGCAAGGACTCACCGTCTCCCAAGTTAGAGAGAAGGCAGCGAGGACCCAGAGATCACCCCAGAATCACCACCTGTGTTGGAGAATCTTTCCAGGTCCAGAGGACAGCAGATCCCAGCAGCCGGATGTCGTTATCATAGGTGCCTGGAGATGCAGCGGAGTGACTCCTTCACTCCAAGGGAGATTCCTTCTTGCTTCTTTGGTGCAGCCAAAGTTTTGCCGACCCAGAGGATGCACAGCCATGGAAATGTTGCAAGTTGCTGGCAGGAGCCGCAGAAACAATGTTGCAAGGAGGCATTGTCTTGGTGTTGCAGTCTTGTTCGGTTCCTGTGAAGTCGAGCAGTGGTTCTGGTGGCCAGGAGCAGTAGAGGTCGTTGCAGAGGAGTCCTAGTGGAGTCTTGCACACCGAATCTGGGGACCCACCTGCAAACGAGTCCCTAAATAGCCCAAAAAGTGTCTTGGTCAGTTTGCAAGGTGACCACCTATCTTTGGGTGTGGGGGGGACAGGGGGACGGGGGGGGGTGTTGTGTTGTCACTGACGTCACCTGCCTAATCTGACCAGTCAGATGCTCCTAGGGGCCTTTGCCCATCTTATTTTCAAGATGGTAGAATCAAGTGGCCACCTAAAAGAGCTCTGGGCACCACCCCTGGGGTGGTGATGGACAGGGGAGTGATCACTCCCCTTTCCTTTGTGGAGTTTCATGCCAGAGCATGGAACCGGGGTTCCTGGACTGGTGCAAACCGAATTATGAAAGGAGGGCACCAAATGTGCCCTTCAAAGCAGTTCGGTGGCATAGGGAGGCTACCCCTCCCCAGCCTTTTTAACAGATATTTTCAAGGGAGAGAAGGTTGCACCCCTCTCCCACAGGAAATCCTTTGTTTTGCCTTCCCCTGCTTCAGCTGGTCAAGCAGCAGGGGGCAGAATCCTGTCTGAGGGGCTGCAGCGGCTGCTCGCAGACCCTGGAAGACTGGTAGGATCCTCCAAGGAGTGCCCAGAGTGCATTGAATCATGCCACCATTACTGGCATCAGTAATGAGGCATGATTCCAAAATGTTTGATACCAAACATGCCTAGGTTCACAGTTACCATTATGTAGCTGGACCATAGGTGGTGACCTATGGTCAGTACATAGCTTCCAGGTAATTGGGACTGGAGTTCTTAGGGGCACCTCTGTTCTTGCTGGGGTGCCAACACACACAGGGACCTGCACCCTGCCCTTGGAATTGAAGGGCCTACACTATAGGGGTGAGTTACAGTAACCTGGTGTAGTGATCAGCAGTGAAACCTGTACCTTTTCACGCAGTCTGCAAATGGCAGGCCTGCAGACACAGTTTGCATGGGCTCCCATGGGTGGCATAATATATGCTGCAGCCCATGGGGACCCCTGGTGTACCAATGCCCTGGGTACCTAAGTACCATATACTAGGGACTTACAGATGTACACCAATAGGTCAATTGTGGGGTGTAATGAGTATCATGACAAACAAATGTAGAGGGAAGAGCACAATCACTGGGGTCCTGGTTAGCAGGATCCCAGTGAAAACAGTCTAAGCACACTGACAACAAGCAAAAAAGTAGGGGTAACCATGCCAGAAAGAGAGACTTTCCTACAACATCCCTTCAGCTCAGTGTCAAAGTCGGGGATTAAAAAGGGGATGGTGCAGAGAGTGTTTGTATCGAGACTCGCACCGGTAAAGGTCAATGTGGTACGACCAGCACCGGTACGGATCCATTCGTGGATCCAAGGTGCCCCACTGGAGCCAGGGATGGAGCCACAAGCAAAAAACCAGTGGGGGGCCCTCACTAACCCACAAGGACCAAAAAGCACACCAGCAGGAAAGGGTAGCCCAAATCTGAGGTGCATGGCCTCAGAGAACTAAGAGTTGGGTGGGGGTTGCTATGGCTCTCAGAAACTAGGGGAAGCACAGAGCAGCCTCAGGGGCATGTTCAACCACGGAGCCAGGCCTCAAATGACAACGCTCCCTCATCTCTTAGGATGACTTCAACAGATTGGGTGAAGTCGAAGGCCTCTTTGACTTCTAACGTTTCTTTTTCTTGAGGAACTTACCCAAGGATGATTGAGTCAGACAAGAATCTTGGGCCCCGTGACATTCCTCTTGACCAGGATCGAGGCAGTCACTGCGTTGCATGTGGAGCGGCAAGGAACTTGAGAGATCGCTCCGTCAAGGCTTCTGGTGCATGTTGCGGCAGTCGAAGCAGGTCCTGACATCGTAGTTGCGCTCAAGGCACCATAAGCAAACCAGGTGCGGGTCCATCACTGGCATCTGTCAGTGACAGGCACCACAGGGCTTGAAGCCCGCCTTCCCAGTTGACATCCTGCCACACTAAGAGAAAATCTTAATAAAGACTAACAAAAACTCCAAAAAGATCAGTCAAAAAATGGCTGAGAGTAGCTCTCTCTAGATCTGCACTGACTGGCATGGAAAGAAAAGAACTGACGTCAGCATGCTGGGGTGGTGTCTATATAGGCACTGTGCACGTCACTTACGGCATGAACGCCAACACAATGAGGCACCAAATGACACCACCTACCAGCGTTCAAGGGTACTGTTCACGAAAAAATTCTGGATCCAGTCTGATGTCTTGGGATAATCCTAAGGTAAGGAATCTGAGGCTATAAGTCTTTTAGATAAGGCTAGAAAATGACTGGAGGTACCTCTCTCCAGATCTGGCCTGATTGGCACAGAAAGAAATTAACTGACATCAACGCGCTCGGGTGGTGCCAATATAGGCACCGATCAAGTCATTTCCAACCGCACCACACAGAGCCAAATGACACCAGCTACCGGCACACAGGGGTACTACCCACAAAAAATTCTTAATCCAGCCTGACTCCTGGGGATAATTCGAAGATAAGGAATCTGTAGCTAGAAGTCTATCAGATATGCTCTCATGTAAGGAATGTGACCTTGTATATAAACTTCATTGATTTCATAACCGCCTTTGATTCAGTTAAAAGATCTATTTTGTGGTGAACACTCCATGAACTGAGCTTGCCAGATAAACTTGTGAATTCCATGTAACAACTAATCATAACATAGCAACTATTAGTTAATGCATAAAAGTGGGATGAATGGCCAGCTTTGATATAAATAGTGGCTTAAGACAAGACTATGTTCTTGTGCCCCTTCTATTTAATCTTCTTACGAATGATGTCAGTAATAGTCTCCTGAACCTGTACTCCCCCTCTCACAGGAGAAGATAAAATTCGGATTTTGCTTTTCGCCGACTACCCAGTCCTCCTTGTCTTGCACTGAACTGTCAATACACAAATAACTCAATGTATTTGAAAATTACTGCATAAATAACCTCAGGTTAAACACAACAAAAAGTAAATTTATGATGGTAAAATTCAGGAAATCACTGAAGTCCACAATTAAAATCTACAGCCAGCCCCTCAGAGTTTATTCCCTCGATTACCTGAGGATTCATTTTGATGAGAAGCTGACCTGAGCAGCTCTACCATGGCAACGGCGTACAGAGATTTTTCAATTAATGCTGCTGCACACTTATTTCTCTGGCACTCTGCGTTTGTCAAACTAAAGTGACAGAGGGAGAGCCACCATTGGTTTAAACATATCGCAAGCACTCTTCTGGCACTAGACTGTGAAACGTTTCAGAACAACTCGTAGGATATGAATCCCTGAATCCTGCAACAAAAAAAAGCATACCTTTTTGGCATCCCTTTTTGGCATGCACAAGAGCCAAAGAGAAGGGCCAACTGATGACATGGTTCCAGTCGATCAAATCAAATGCATCCTTCGAAACTTACATGCATAGCGATTTTGGGCAACAAAAAGGTAATTGTTTATTAAATTAAGATTGGGCATTCCGCCAGTTAAAACCGTTACTAACTACGGTCAAGTAACTAGCAAAACATCAGCCACTGTGTTTGCACACGCGGCGGGGGACAAATGAATCAGGCCTCCACTCTATTTTACTCTGCATGCAGTCTATGCCAGCTAGGAAGAAAATAAGTTACTTACCTGTAACTGTAGTTCTCCAGTATTGGAAACTTTCATAGATTCACATGCTTGAATCATTCCCCGTCATCGAGATGGGAGTCCCCGGTATAATTTACACAAGTAATGTCAAGACATATTAACAAAGAAAAAGGCCCTAGGCCTCTTCAATTTAACAGTCTATCAGAGTCATTTTGTGAAAAGGACCAAACTTGAGCATCCACCAATCAGGCGACAGCACCCTCCAGAATCCTCCTGAGAGAAGCTCCAGCACCTCAGATTTTCCAAGCACAAGTGCGTACAATATAGGAAAAAGAGAGAGAGAAAGAGGTGAAGTGAGCTTCTCCGGGGAGGCGGGTGGGTCGCATATGAATCTATGAAAGTTACGCAAACCAATGTTGACGCGGCCAGTACGGAGCTATCAATATCAGAGTGCACGGCTCTGTTTTCATCTTCGTGAGTACCCGTGGGATCAACGGAATTGGAGGAAAGGCGTAAGCAAAGATGTCTGACCATACTATCGAAAACGCATTCCCCCAAGATCCCTTCTGGTGATGACAACTTGCGAAGAACTGGCATTTGGCGCTGAGTTTGTTCGCAAACAGGTCTACCGTTGGTGTTCCCCACAGGAACTGTCTGGTCTAGCTCCCACTCGTGGCAGTTCGACTTCTGCCTGCTGAGTGCATCTGCTGTCTTGTTGTTTATTCCCGGCAAGTGTACAGCTGATAGTGTGATGCCTTGCTGCGAGGCCCAGTTCTAGATTGCTTGGGCTTCTCTGGAGAGAGTGAGAGATCTTGTGCCTCCTTGTTTGTTGAGGTAATGCATCGTAGTGGTGTTGTCCGTCCTTATTACCACTTGCGATCCTGAGATCTTGGGAAAAAACGCCTGTAAGCCTGCACTGCTCTGAGCTCCAGCCAATTGATATGCATTGATCTACCATCCCTTCCACTTTGTTTCCTGGTCATTTGCTCCTCTTCCTCATTCTCCTGTTCCCCTTCTTTCTCTTACTGCCTCCTCTTGCTTCTCTTTACTTCTTTCTCATTGTCCTCTCTTCCTCTTTGCCACTTATTTGCAGATCCTGTAACACAGCTCCCCAGCCTTCCAGTGATGCATCCGTCGTTATGGTCCACGGAGCTGGCTGCTGTAGAAACGAAAGGCCGATTGATAGATGATGCCTTTGAGACCACCATCTCAGAGCTCTGAGCATTATCGGAGTTATTTGTATCTGATCCTCGAAAGTACCTTTGTTGTCTCTCTGACGTGGGACATGCCATGGTGGATTCTGTGTCCAGTTTTGCCCCTAGAAAGGCAATATTGCGTGCTGGTAGAGGCTTGGATTTCTCCCAGTTGATGGTGAGTCCGAGGTTGGTTAGTAAGGAAACGCACTTTTTTGTTGATTTGTGCGCTCCTGCGTAGTTCTTTGCCTTTATCAACCAATCGTCGAAGTATGGAAAAACTTGGTGTTTTCTCCTTCTGAGAAAGGCTGCGACTGGTGCTAAACATTTGGTAAATATTCTGGGAGCTGATTTCAGTCCGAAAGGAAGGACACAGTATTGAAAATGGCTGTGGGCAGGGTAGATGGGTATGTGGAAGTATGCATCTTTCAGGTCTAGTGTAGACATGAAATCTCCCTGATTGAGACGCAGGAGGAGGTCTTGTAGGCGGATCATACGAAACGATTGCTTTTTTAATTAGACATATAGTTCCCTTAAATCGAGGATCGGCCTCCAAACCTTCCACTTTTTCCGAATGAGGAAGAACCTGGAATAAAATCCTGTTCCTCGCTGGGCTCGAGGCACCTTCTCTATAGCTCCTTTGAGAAGCATTTTGTCGATCTCCTTTTTGAGTTATTGAGGGTATCTTGAAGGAGTCCTGCAGGGGGGAGGGGGGGTTGGAGGGAGGTATCTGGATAAATTCTAAAGTATGGCCCTGTTTCACTAATTGTAGGACCCACTTGTCTGAAGTAATGGTTTGCCATTGTTTGAGGAATAGAGATATCCTCCTGCCCAGAATGAAAGGAGGAGAACTGGACGTAGCCGGAGCCTCGGAAGCATCAGGTTCTACGAGCCGAATCTTTGGCCGGGCGGGTTGAGCGTCCACAGCCGCCAGGTCTACCATAGGCAGGTTGCGGCGGTTGCCTTTGTGAGTAGTATTGGCGATATTGTTGGGAAGAGGAAGGCTAGGCGGAATAGCTGTGTTGTTGATATCCTCCTCTGTATGAGGGTTGGCCACGCCCTCAAGGTCGAAAGGAAGACTTTCGATATTGCAGGGTCCCTAGTGACCTTGCCGTGTCTGTGTCCGATTTGATGGATTGTAAGGCGTCAATGTGTTTCCCAAATAACGCCTGGCCATCAAAAGGTAAGTCCAAGATTTTATTTTGCACTTCTGGTCGGAAAGAGGTAGCTTTAAGCCAACCTTGCCTTCTTAGCATCGCTGCACCGGCGAGTTGTCGAAAAGCAGTGGTTGCTATATCCATTGCACAGTCTATAAGCTCTGCAGACGTGCGTTGACCCTGTACCGTTTTATTTGCCTCTGATCTTGCATCTTCCGGCAACTGGCTAATATAAGGTGCAATGTCCGCCCAAAGCTGTCTATCGAACCTAGCCAGTATTGCCAAAGAGTTGGCAGCTCTAACTACTAGGCTAGCCATAGAACAAAACCTTTTACCTATGTTATCTAGCCGTCTACCCTCTTTGGGGGTGCGGAAATCCGGGCAGAAGGATTCGTAGATCTTCTTTATGCTGCCTGAGCTACCACTGAATCCGGAGGAGGGTGTCCCGTTAAGCATGTTGGTGCATCATCAGGTGCTTTGTATTTCTTATCCAGACGAGGCAGTACTGCCGTAACTGTAGCCGGATTATGCATGACCTTAAGACCCTCTTCCCAATGGTAGTTTACCATCGGGATAGAGCGCACAGATTTCTGAAAGGCTCCTTGAAGTCGTAAAGAAAACAGTCTTTTTGCTTGGTAGGCATTGGTAAAACAAAACGTTTGGCCGCTCTCTCTAGAAGATTGTGAAACCCTCCTATATCTTCTGGTGGGGATTCCACCTTCGATTGAGAAGGAGAAGAAGGAGCAGGGATGATGTATTCGTCCCACTCCGAGTGAGTGTCCAGGAGCTCCCCTTCTTCCTGATCCCCTTCTGAGATGTCGGTATCATGAGGAAGTGTCATATCAGGAGTGGCCACATTCGTGAGAGGTAAGGAAGTTGGCCTCTGGTGTGGGGTGGTAACCTCAGAGACGGGTGATGGGGGAGGTTGTTCTCCTTGAGGGGGAAACCTCCTGTTGTAATCAACCAACATCGCTCTGAGGTCAGTTAATAGGGAGGAAGGAATAAATGCTCCCTGTTGGTATTGCTGCTGTTCTGAATAAAATTGGGGGTCATAGGCCTCTACATAGTCCTCCTCTTCCTGGTACTTTACGTTCAGTTGGGATGGACTATGGGCTGTTCCAAATGGCCCCTCATCATCTGAGTCTTCGTCTCCCTCCAAAAGGTGTACTGGAACAAGGGAGGACACCTTACTAGGTGATGTATGAGTTGGCGTCAGCTTTTCCACACTTTTTAGATGTTTTTCTCTCGTCAACGGCATATATATATAGACTTTGTCATGGACGGTGTCGTAGACGCTGGACGCACAGAGATTTTAGTAGAAGAAAGTCTCGCCGACGTGTCTACCGTCGAAGTCGTCGACGACGGTAGGGCTGACACTGACATCAGCTCCGTCGACGATGTATAGACTGCTGTCGACGTCGATGTCGTAGCTGCAGTTCTCGTCGACGGTGGGGTATCTGTCCTCGTCGACGATGTTGCCGGCGGAGCCGTCAATGGTGGAAACCCAGAAGTAGATGTCGTCGCCAGAAAAGCACTCACCGACGGTACCGTCGAGATGAATCCGTCGACGATGCTTTTTTCCCAGTTACAGAGGATGGATTCTTAAAAGGCACAGATGGTGGTACAGAGGAAGACTTCCTTTGCCTCTCTGAACTGGAAGAATGGCCTTTCCCCTCTTTCCTGGAAACTTTCTTTGGGGAAGAAGATGGGCTGCGGCCCTTATAAGACCCTGAAGCAGTCTTTTTGTGGGCTTTTCTTGAGAGTTGTGAGGGAGATCTGGAGCCTGATCTCGCCCTCTTTGATGATCTCTTGGATGTTGATGATTCATCACTCTCAGAGTCAGAAACTGGGTCTTTCCTATGTTTTAGTTTCTGCAGCCATATCAATAATCTGACTTCCCTGTCTTTTAAAGTTTTAGAAGAAAAAGTACGACAAATCTTACAGTCTTTAGCTGAATGATCTAGGTAAAGGCAGTAAATGCAGTCTTGGTGAGGGTCTTCAGAATGAAGCCTTTTCTTTCCACAAGTCTTACAGTCTCTGAAGAGACCCTGTCTTCTCCTTGTCAGACATAGTTGGAAAATAGTTGACAAATCAAGTTAGATAAGTTTCTGTGAGAGAAAATTTTTGAAAAAAGGTGAGAAGAAAGAGCAGAGCTCTGAGGAGACTCCCTAGCACGACGTGCGGTAGAAAATCTGAGGTGCTGGAGCTTCTCTCAGGAGGATTCTGGAGGGTGCTGTCGTCTGATTGGTGGATGCTCAAGTTTGGTCCTTTTCACAAAATGACTCTGATAGACTGTTAAATTGAAGAGGCAGGGCCTTTTTCTTTGTTAATATGTCTTGACATTACTTGTGTAAATTATACCGGGGACTCCCATCTCGACGACAGGGAATGATTCAAGCATGTGAATCTATGAAAGTTCCAATACTGGAGTAAACAGTACCTAAGAACTTTATTCATTTGTCACAACATAAGGTACTGCAAAGCAGCCTTGCTGTTTAGTCTATGAGCTGATTTTGACCTTCTATAGCTTCATATATTTATTTTGGATGAAAAATAATGAGGCACACTCTCCAGAAGGCCTTCTTTCACACCCGCACCAGAGGCAGTGAATTGTGACATTCACAGCTTTTGCACATACATATCTTCACAAAATTATATCATTTTTCTAGACTCTGAAATGACATAGATTTTAGTAATATCTAAAAATGATAGATAGATCGATAGATAGATTTTGGTAGGTGGATCTTGCCTATCCCTTTTAAGATACCCTTTCCCTAGTGAGCTCAGCAGCTTGATTGCCTGTTTCAGCTGAGCACCAATACTTGACCTATCATCTTATGTTTAAAATGAGCTCTTCTCAGTCATGTAGTAAGGCCTTATTATCTTAGCTTGCATTAACTCTACTGGTGAGGCAAGTTTCAATCGTGAACCAAGTACTCATTAAGAATGTTCAGAAATATGAAATGGCCTGGTTCATATTTGCTGTGTATACTTCTGAGGTTCTTTCTTCTGTTCCTGAAATGTAGCTTGGTATGGTCAGATACTAGATGAGAATCCTGAGCAAATGAGTTACCAACGGTGGGCTATACTATATGCATATCCAATATATAAAGATATCTAAATTTAGTGCAGTACATTATCTATTAATGAACCCAGCAGCTTTGAGAAAAGCCCACACCCCAGCAAGCAATTATGCTAACGTGGGCTGGTGGGGCAATCACAAAGCCCTGCTGTTTTGGCTTATAAAGAAAAGCAAAGATATGGAACAGTTGATATCTATGCTAGCTCTGAACCTTCACTGTGGTGCTTTGCATAAAGATAGGGAAGGTTTAGCCTTTCACACAAAGTTTTTCATAAAACCACTAATAGCGTTCTCGATCCCAAATTGCACAACGCAGAATTTCAAAGCCAATTTTATCTCATTGTTTTGAATGGGCATATAGTTAATACACATATTTACTTTCTTCGGTCGTTGCACTCAAAAATTTCGATTTCAGAGACAAGGGTCACGTGAATATGCATTGCTGCCACAAACACAGCAATACGGTTAATCAAAATTATTTGGTCAGATGTCTATAAACTCTGGATTTGAGCCCCCAAACAATGTTTTAGCCTTCAAACAAAAAGGTCATGAGTATATGCAGCAAATCAACAGATAACAATGTAACTGCTAGTAAAGCTGGTCAAAGGATAACCAACATTGGCACCATTAATGAACTGTGGGTAGGTAGTTGAGGGGGAGGTTAAGGAGTGCCCAGCTTAGAAAGCCAAACAGATATGAATTCCAGGGTTCCCGATGAGCCTCGCCTTTTCTTCAGAAACCAGCCACATGGAGTTCCATCCGAGCTACAAAATTAAGGAAATTATGCCTTATAGCTCCGCCAAAGCAGTGGAACTGAAGTAGAACCCACCGCTTTAGGGCAAGGCCCTAAGATGCTTAATAGGCTGCAAGGTGGATGGGGTTGGGAGGCCATGGTGAGAGGAGAGGCGTGCTGAAAAAAGCCAGAGGCACCAGAAGGGCCTACCCAGCTGTCACAACTGAGGTGGCACTTGGCGGAATCCAGGGCTGAGTTTTGCCGACCTGATGAGGGGATGAAGTGAAGGCCGGCCGAGGGCGGTAGTGGGGCTAGGCCTAATGGGATATGATGGCCAGAAAAGAGGATGATAGCCATCAGATGCCGCTGTAACACTGTTCCTGGGAGCTGCAAAATGAAATTGAAGCAGCTCAAGCAGAAGGACCACTGTAGAGGTGTGCAGTGGGGCACTAACAAAGCTAAGCAGAAGGGGAGACCCGTAACCAGCATGGCCCTGCAGGAAGAAAGGCGAATGTCTGATACAAGTGTTTGAAAATACAGAGGTGAGTTGGACCCTGGCTGATTGCTGTAACCAAGAAAGTATAGACGGCAGGGGAAGCAAACAACCGATCTACAGTAGCACATAACAGCTGCTGCAAGGAAAATTGGCACCATGTATGAATACATTTTAAACAGTAGAGCTGGAAAATGCCCACAATGAGTACAACATCCCACACCAAGCAACAGCCTCTGAGACACAAGATAAGCGTGACAGCTCAAACCTAGGAATTATAATAAAATCAGAAGGAAGCTAACTGCTACACAGACCCTGCTTTGTGACCCGTGTCTGACGAGACTTCCCACACACATTATAGGAAGTGGCTTCTTCCCTACCGAGACATGTGCCAATACCATTGCCCAGAAAGCCACAAAAAAGAGCAATAGTAACTAAAGGAAGTAGGAAGGCCGTTCCTGGCTTTAACTAAACAGGAGGCCATGCTACATGCCTCCATATAAACATATAGCAAAAAATTCGAACTTCCGTGCCTGTTGATCTGCAACCTAGCACATCTGCAACCTAGTCCTGCTGCACTGAAAACAGTACACTGACTGGAAAACCCGATAAAACGGCACTCACAAAGATTTTGCATAGGTTGCAATCCTTAGACTAGAGTTACCACCTTGCAGGTTGTTTACCAACATTTTAATGTTTCGGAGGGTAAAAAAAATTGGGAAAATCATCTAATGGCGTTGTCTTTTAAAAAAATATTTTAAACAGTGAATTCAAGAAGAAAGCACTACAAAATGTGTTCTGGAGCTGCCTTAATTACCCCTGGGTGATAATTAAAGTAAACAAAGACAGAAGGACCAAAAATGAATACAATTGTTTCTAAAGTTCTAATAAAGTATCATATCCGGACCTTTACAAAATTTTAACATATGAATGAATGGTCTGTATTTTTCTCCGAGACAGGTGTCAACCTTTTTTAATACAGAACTGAGAGAAGAAATAAGTGCAGATAGAAGTAAAAGCCTGGAAGAGCTAAATGCAGACATTTACTCAAAAACTGCTATACTGCAGACGGATTAGAAGTTCTGTGGGGACAAGGAAGGTAGACGCTGAATCTAAAGTGGAAAGGTTGGGAAGATTGGAAGCTTCCCTAAAAATCATGGTTGCACTAAAGTCCCCATGGTAAAAAAACGCAATACATATTGGCAAAATGAAAAGGCCCAGAGACAGACATAAACTCTACAGCTTCATGGACAAAGACAAAATCTTAATGGCAGCAAGGGACAATGATGCAATCTCCTTCCAGGGATTTGACTGTGCCCGTATTAAGACATTGCCCCAGAAACTTTGCCACATCACCAGCAATTCCTCCAAGTCACAGACATGCTGAAAAGCAAACACACCATACACAGCTGGACACATCCCTTTTGCCCATCCTTGAATACTTAAGCAAGACTCGCTAATTCACAAGTGTGTACGGAACTGTAGAGCTACAGGTGGATGATGATATCAGGGGTACTATCCAACAAATAGATGCATCAAATTCTGCCGCCTGGACAGCCTCCCCATTTGCAAGGCACAGTGAAGTAAAGAAGAAAGGCAAGCAAAATCATTGGAGAAAAATAATTGAAGCATGGCTACAGTGAACAACGGAACTGCCCAGGGGGCCTCTTAGTGATGTTATCCATTAATCTGGGGCTCGCATTTTGCCCTTGGGGGAACGAAAAACAAGGTGTTAACTATGCAAGATCTATAGAATCTTTACATTTTAACTGATTATATGCAAACAAGTGTGCAATCTTCGAAGATAAACCACAAGAGATGGACAGGCCTAGTAAGCTTAGGTGAGTATTGGGAAACAGGAGGTGGGGATGCTTCCTAGAAGTGAAGACAGGGGTGTTCCCAGGGGGTGATTGGGCAGGTAGGAGGGCGGAGGGAGGTTTGTCTTGCTGACTACATTCCAGCCAGTGTGGCAAATGTTAGTACAGGCTCTCTGTGATATCCTTCCTTTGCAAAGGCATGCATTACGATTATGAATATGCTTTAACTCTTAATTCATTTGTTATAGGTTATTAGATCCCAATTTGGGTGGGAAATGGAGTTTATAGGGGAATCTAGAGAGACAACCACATGAGGGAAATAAAATGTGTGAACAAGCAGGGCACAAATACATATTAAAATATTACCACTAAGTATGGGTGAGGGAAGGTGACAATTATCAAACAAGACAAACATCATTTACGATAATAAGCACAAAAATGAGGTTAAATAGTAAATGTCTTAACATCCCTAATAAGAGTAGGCATGGCAATATCTGTGGGAGGGAAGATACAATGTAATAGCTCTACAGGAGACATTCTACCCAATCAAGAATAACGTCATATATGAGACAAATCCTACCTCGTGGCATTTTGTTCACCGGCTAAGAACAAGGGACAAAACCCAACAGGGTGACTCTGTTCATCTACTGATCACTAAGGTTTAAATCTGAAGCTCACAAAGCCAAGACAAAAGGTAGATGCTTAATGGTTGCAAGATATATACACAATAGATGCATGACAGTGGCCTCTGTATACCTTGAATGCAGGTCAAGACACTTATTTAATATCACTGCTCAACACGCTGGCAGAGCTCCCACCTGAGGATATTATTCTTATTGATGACTGACTCAGTATGGGATCCACACAGGGACAGGTCGAAGAGTAGCTCCCAGTCCCAAGAACCTTTTCTAAAGCTTTGAAGAACAAGTTACTTACCGTTGGTAATGCCTTATCTGGTAGAGACATGGTCTAGTTGCAGATTCCTTACCTTAGAATTTCCCCCAGGCATCAGTCTGCAGCTGAAGATTTGTCTGAAGCAGTATATCCCTGCGTGCTGTTAGGTGGTGTCTGTCGTCTTCGTGTCTGCCGTCAGCATCATGCACACCGGATATGATGTCAGGGGGCCTATATAGGTTCCATCCCAACGTGCTGATGTCAGTTTCTTTTCACGACTTTCCAAGCCAGAAGTGCGGAGCCATGAACAACACTGACTACCGGTACATCAGAATTAGGGACCTGAAAGGAAAGTCCCTATCCCTGGAGATCAGTTCATAGAGCGGTGAGGATGGGTGGGTCGGTAAAGAATCTGCAACTAGATATTGCCTCTAACGGATAAGGCATTACCGAAGGTAATTAACTTGTCCATCTGATAGAGACATCTAGTTACAGATTCCTTACTCTTGAATAGATTCCCAAGCAATACCAGGAAGATAAAAAAGGTTATGTATTAGGTGACCACACTGCATAAATGCTTCACATGTTTTTTTAATTTTTTTAAACTGAAGTTGAAAGGCAAGGTTGTGAGAAACAGGTGAGTCATCAGCTGTCAATGTACTGATCAAGGGTAGTACCACTGTAGATTTTAAGAATATAGGGTAAATTGCAGATAGTAAATAATGGTTGAACCGTGAGGTGAAGCAAAGCAGAAAATATCTTAAGGCTACTAACTGGTCTACCAATTTTGGGGGCGAGTGTTGGAAAGGAACACAGAAAAGGCTAACATTCAGAATACAGGGTTCAGTTTGTCAAGAGAAGTAGGGAGGAGTAAATATGAGCAGCATTGGGGTGGAAGGGTATGTGATGGGGGAGTGAGTCCTTGAGAAGGGTGTAGAATATATTTCTAACAGACTGTTTTTTTTTCAAAAGAAGTAGTATGCAAAGCAATTAGTTGTGAGGTTGTTCTGGGTTACAGTGATGGTGGGTGGGAGTTTATGGTGAAGAATAATTTATTGGAAGTAATGAGTCAGGAGAGGAGGTTAGGCAGAATGCCAATTTAGTGGAGGCAAGAGCCCATGACATTTAGCTTAGGATCAATTTGTAATTTTTTAGCTTCTCCTAAAGGCAGCTATTCTGCCATCTGTGTTAGATGTTGAGCTAATGAGGCATAAAGGGAGATATGAAACACTGCAGTACTACTGCGCAGCAAAAATAATGTAATGGTCATTGATAATGCAAGGGATAAAAACAGCTATCAGACAGAAAACAGGGTGTCTACTAATCAACACTTGTAAAAATACATCAGCTTTAACATGAGTAAACTTAACAATAATCAAATATAAGTCCAGTAAAAAAAATAAAAAATAAAAATTACCATCCTTCCGTGAAGACTTTTGGGTTGCTGTAGGTATTTTAGTCTGATCATTTACTTCCTCTATGCAGACTGAAGTGCCACCATAGTTGGCTTTAACTTTATCAGCCCAACTTACACCAGCAGGTTGGAGTCGAGCAGCAGGTATTGTCATAGAAGGGCCCCTAAAGACACAACAATATATAAAGTTGACTTGCTAGCAACAGTGTAGTTTCCATCACGCATAAATCAAACATAGAAAGTGCAAAGTAAATCAAAGCAAAATTGTGTGTATACTCTACCCAACTGTATATTCCTCAACCTTACAATATCCCCAGGTGCCAGAATGGATACAGCGAATTCTTTAGCAATTTTCCTGCACCCTGGTAGGTGGTTCCATATCCACCCTGGAGCTGACACAGTGGAACCACATATAAGACCTACCACTGTGTGAGGATAATGGTTTCTTGTAATGTTTCTCCCTCCGAGCCCACAGGCAGGGAGTGTACAACAAATGGACTGAGACAGTGTGCAGATTCCTAACTTCAGACTTTTTCATCAGAGTGTAAAGAGGCCTTTCTAAAGAACAATGAAGTGGGATGGCAGTGAGGAATCTGCAGTTACAATAAACACCAGAAAGAGGTACAAAAGCTATGTAACTTTATCTTCTGATCAAGACGTTTAGTCACAAATTCCACACATTTAGAATACACTAACCAATAGTTGTAATTGGCTGAGTAAATACCACAGTAGTATCTCTCAAAGGTGGAGGTTCTGCGGAGTGGACTAAAATCAAAACCTCTTACAGAACCAAGCAGGTAAAGAGACCTTCCCAACAGCCCACACCAGACTGTCAAGGCAATACTGTTTAGTGAATGTATGCACATGCTGATGTCACAGCCTTGTAGATGTCTAGAAAAGCTACCCCCCTCGCCAAAGGCACTCCCCTGGGGGAAATAAGCCTGAAAGACTTGAAAACATGCAAACATCCAGCCACCTTGACAGTGGCTTTTGCACTGCCATGCTTTTCTCTGCACAAGACAACCCCACAATGAGATAATCATCCACACTATGGCCATTTATGTGGCCCTTGTAAAAGCTCAGAGCCCTGTCACAGTTGAGGCAATGAGTTTCTCTTTCTCTTGAGGGAAGAGTGGGCCAAAAACAGCTGGTAGTGTGACGGACTGGCCAACATGGGACGTAGTCATGACCTTTGGTAGGCAGGCTGCCTGGGTTCTCAGTACCAATTTTTCTCCCAAGGCGGTTGTACTGTACATGTCTGCAGTTCACTCATGTAGCATTCTAACATAAATGTAGTGAGAAAGGAGGTTGCAAGTGTCAAAAACATTAAGTAACATATCTGCATAGGCCTTTTTCATCTATGCAGCAACAATCAGGAACATCCCCATGCCCATCAGGACCACCCCAGTAATGCTCCAATTTAGCAAAGAAATCAAGATGCACCTTGGTAAAGAACGCTGCATCACAATGCATTAACAGTCCAAAAAAAAGCTGTGACGTTGGTAAGGAAAGATCCAGAAACTCCAGGGAAACACGTAGAAAAATACGTATATTTTCTAGAGAGAAAAAAACTCCACCCACTGCCTTCCAGGGGAGTTCCCAGTCAACTGCCTTTCACAGTCTCCTCATTTGCTGCATGC
The DNA here is from genome assembly GCF_031143425.1 of Pleurodeles waltl. Taxonomy (NCBI): domain Eukaryota; kingdom Metazoa; phylum Chordata; class Amphibia; order Caudata; family Salamandridae; genus Pleurodeles; species Pleurodeles waltl. Next base: position 156,120,241 of record NC_090440.1, on the reverse strand, counting down.
ATACATACCTAGACATGCCACATACATACATATATAAGTATCAAGACCAAATTCAGATCCCATTAGGGCATAACAAAACGTTTTTGAGGCAAACTTGAGTCATACATGATACATTATAACTGGTGACTCAAACAAAGATGGTTACATCAGGCCTATAACTGTGGTACAATTGAATTAGGAGAGCTCAATGGAAAGGGCCTAGGTCTCAAGCAGCATTATGGTACTTAGATGATACAATATGATACAATATATAAGTGAGCTCTATTGTTAAAAATCTTAAGTGGGCAAGTGTGTTCAGCATTATGAGTCACTAAGCATTAGAGCCCAAGAACTGTATGCTACTAGAGTGCTCAGTTTTTTTCAGAACTAAAACCAATTGTTGATGTTAAGGGAAGTTTCACCCAATGCAGTAGCTAAATAGTAACCTGCTTGTCACTGCATATATGAAAGCAAAACAACGTGCAGCAGGACCAATGATAGCTGAGGAAGGACTAGTCCTAGAACGGGTAAGTATTACCCATTACATCAATGACCAAAATCATATCAATTAAGTCCGGGTAAAAGTAAAGAAAGAATATAAAGATCAATTGAATAAGTAACATATAGTCGGGATTATTCAAACTTGATTTATTATGGGCATGCATGGATACCTTAGCTGAATATGGAGACTATAACAGAAAGCAAAACTGCTACAATGGAAGAGGAGTGGCAAATTAACAGAGCACTATGAGAGTAAATCTCTCTCAGTGTATGGGGAAAGTCACGGAGGAGACATCGCTTACCGTGACTGGGGAGAAGATTCTGGTTTGTCCAGAGAGATGTGACAGCAAGATATGAGCCATTTCCGGAGTCAAAATCAAAAAAGCGGTCCGGAATCAATGTTCAGCCAGAGTCTGGAAGCTCGTGTTCATGCTAATGTCTTCTCTTTTTATTTTAGAAAGAATGCGCATTTGCCTTGATGGGCAAAAGTAAGATGGTAAAAAAATGTTAACTGGGAAAATTATCGGCTATGCTGGAGAGGTCAGTTCTTGGCCCTGAAGTGGTAAATTAGTAGGACTTTGTGTGGCGTATAGTAGAAAAATTGTAATACAGGCTGGGGCAATCTTTGTTGCCTATCCACAGGTCGAAAGCTGGTAGGAAAGGGAATAGTTTAGACTATGTAATCAGAATGGTATCAATAAAGACAACTGTAATTCTAGCGCTATAGCTGCCCTTCGAGACACTATTGCAAATAAAGTGATTTCTTCCAATGGTGGCCCAGATGGTGAGTATAGCTATGGAGATGTGTCTACCCCATGGGCATTTAAGAATAGATACAATGAATTTTCAGAATTAAGATGGGGCAGTCTGTCCCCTTCCTCATCACCATCAGTCTCTTAAGGGACACTTGGTGCTTCTTACACTGTGGCAGAATGAGAACCAAAATAGCATGAATTATCTTGTTGGTACCGGCATAGGGGCAGAAGTATCGGATTAGAATCAGTTTGTCAAACCACGATTGTGCTTTAGTAATTTCACAGCTTGCCAAATCCCCAGATCAGGCCAATGCCGGTTTGTTATCAGAGATCGGATCATCAAATAGTGGCAGTGGAAAGCATGCCAGAGTGAAGCACAAACCTACAAAAGATCTGCAGCATAGCCTCTTTGAAGTGTCCTATTTGCACTGGGGTCGGCAAGGGTGTGGCTAATTCAGGGTGCGCCAGGACCAGTTGCGGGATCACTGCAGATTCAGGAGACACTGGAGGGAGTGAGACCTTGTACATTCCTGTTAGGCTTCAAGTGGCGTGTAGGAAAGTGCCTCCTTTTGAAAAGGTCACCCCCACTTTCTGCTCACTGGTACTGAGGTTTTTCGACTGAGGTGCACTGGGTCCCTGCCAAACAGGTCCCCATGGCCAGTGCTCTTTCCCTAAAACAAGGTAAAATATGTACAACTGGCATACCCTCCTGTACCGCTGTACGCCCCTATTAAATGGTACCAAGGTACCTACGGCCTGAGTATTGGAAAGGGTCTCTAAGGGCTGCAGCATGCATTGTGCCACCTTCAGGGACCACCCCCAAACAACTTCCACACAGCTACCATTGCAGACTGCAAGTCCTGGAGCAAACCAGGTGAAAGCAGGAAATGGAACACCCATTGTGTGCTAGTGCCTCTCTCACTGCATTTAAAAATATATAAGTCACCCCTACAGCAGGCCTTAGAGCCCTAAGGCAGGGTGCATTATATCTGATGTGAGGACATATCTGCATGAGCAGATATGCCCCTGGGATGTCTGGTTTGATTACTGGACATTGTGAGCGAACAGAGAAGCCATCTTAAGGAATGTACTGTTTTGAACCCTCAATAGTTTAATAGCTGATGTACTATGAGCATTCAGGCATAGACTGGTAAGGCTGTGGGTGGGTGGGTGTGTGTGTGTGTGTGGGGGGGGGGAGAGGGTTTGGAGGTTCCAACACTTGGAACTCTATTATATGGTGGTCCAGTTACAGCATGCGTTCCACTGGCTTGACAGACAAGTGGGAGAAGAGATTATTCAGAGGTACCCTCAGGGACAGGCCCTTACCGATCCTCTGGATGTCTGGGCTCCGGATCCCCCTCAGATGTCCCCTATATCATCCACCTGGGGGCAGTAGCATGGGAGGGAGTGGTTTGTCGCACCCTCTGCCGTGCTCCATACAGCCCTAATAAGCCTTGATGGGTGGTGCAGTCCTTTATGCAAAATGCTGACTCCATGTTGGTATAGAAATAGAAAGATGGGTGATGTGAAGCCATGGGGGACTTATATCCTGTGCAACGCTTCATCACAATAGAGGAGGCCATTGACACTTTTTCCCTGGATGAGGGGCAATGTCCCCATTATATGGAGATTTCCAGTACAGCCCGGGAGATATGGCCATCCTTTCAAGATGAACCGACCTGATCTAACACTCTGACAACTATGGTGAAAACTGTCCAGGGTCGCAGATTGATCTCGCATCTATACCGTGTTCTGCGCGACGACTTACCACACATGGTGTTGCCTGTACAAACTGAATGGGGGAAGCTTAAGAGGAGGCCCCTATCGCCCAGGGACAGGGAAAATGTCCATGAGGGGGTTGGAAAGTCAGCTCCAACACACGTTTCAAACTTCTACAGTATAACTTTGTTCATCAGACATACCTCACTCCACAAACTTTGCACTCAATTTATAAGACCCGGGCTGCTAGCTGTCCATGCCTCATTGCCCACCCAGCAGATTTTGAACATATTGTTTGGAAATGCTTGTCCCTTGTCCCTATCCTCATATTGGCGAACTGTTCTGCACAGTGTAAATAGAGCTTCGGGATAGTATCTACAAATAGAGATCCATCTAGTACTGCTGGGATTGCTTCCAGCACATGCGAAGAAAAATTTAAGCAGGAAGTTTGTCCTCCTTGGGCTTATACTAGCTAAGAGGTACATTGCCATAGCAAGGCTGAAATCAACATCCCCCACCTATACTGTTTGGCTGAAAGATGTCTGAATGGGTGAGTGCGGAGGAAGTGCAGATGCGTCACATCTGTACAGATGCTAAACTAGAGGATGATCTACGAGCATGGTCAGCTATTTCATCTGATCTACAAGAGATGCCAGACTTAGCCGCATCCATAAATGTGGATGCATGCCGCAATGCTCACTTTGGAGGAGGGATTGGGAGAGGTTAAAGCCACCTTAGACTCCCAACCAGTGGGTTACTAATGTCTCCCAACTAAACCACATGAACCTTTGTCAGATATATGGTGAAAGCCCACACAGAAGCAGATAGGGCGAATGGGGCAGGAGGGTTCATTTGTTCTATTGGGTCTATGGGGATGCAGAAATTAATGGAAAATTTCTCTTTGCTTTTTCTTTTCTTATTCTGTATTAAAATACTGATCATATGGGTTGACCCTGCGAAAACAAACTGTGCCAAATTGCTTCCTGTGTTGTAAATATGATGTTTTTATATATTTGTCTGTGAGGGCTGGGACTTCTAAACACTATGCTGACAGTTACAGACGTCTAAGCAGATGCTGCTTTTGACCTTGCAGGGTGCAATGCTGCTTAATATCAAAGTGATCTGATGCATTGTCTATGCGTTATCCCAAAAACCCAATAAAGTTGCTTGGAAAAAAGGAAAAAAAAAAGAAAAGGTATGTACTGGACACTCGCTCTTACAAGTGCCCCAGCTACACAATGGCTTCACTGAAACCTACGGTGATTGGTATCAAACTCCTCATCTTAATAAATCCAGGGCACCTAAGAAGTGCCCCATGCGGCCTTCTAGTCCCTTAGTGTGCTGGCTGACTGGTACTGACCAGCCTACCACCAGACATGTTTCTGACTCTCGTGAGGTGAAAGCTCACACTCTCGGAAGACAGAAACAATGCCTGCTTTGGAGGATCAGCTACTCCAGCAGGGTGGCTAGTGAATCTGCACACCAAGGCCAGGGACTTTAAAGGCCCTACCACCTTTGATATGCAATCCTGACTTTCCCAGATGTGCTAGTTGCGCACCTCCTACCCTGAGGCTCACTTGACACGAGGACAGGCAGGAAAATTAGTTTATTAGTAGGTGTGCTCCATCTTTAGGCTAGCCACACCCCTATGGTGGACTACCCAAAGTGGACACTCGGGGAAGGGTTCCACCATCTTGAGTTTGGTGGAACTAGGAATTCTGGGACAGGGTTATTTCCACTTCCCACAGGAAGTAATCGTATAGGGGGGTTTAGCTGCCAAAGGGTAAACAGGCCATTGGCTACTACCCAACACTCTCCTAAACACCCCTAAATTGAGTATTTAGGTGTCCCCATGACAAAAGAAGAACAGATTTGTCAGACCCAAGAAAAAAAGGACAAAGAAGAGTTAAGAGTGAGAACTGTGGGCGACTGGGGAACTTTTGGTGCAAAACCCTGCCTGCCTACCTGCTTCTGTCCTGAAAGCCATGACATCCCGACTCGTCTTGCAGTTGTGGGGACTCCAAGAGCCTTGGTGGTTCTCCAGAACTTCACCAGCCTGTCAGGATCTCTCCTTGGAGTGGAGAAGCCACTTCCCTGCTTCCTGCAGGCACCAACTGCAACATCCGGGTCACCGTTCTGCTGACCACCGTTCTGCTGACCACCGGCACCACTGACGCAGCAGCCACCCAGGAGAAGGCTGCAAGACGCCACCAAGTGAGAAGCCAACAGGAAAAACCGGAGCTATCCTACACCAATACCTAGAGTGACGGACCTCTTGCAGGAGCCAAGGCTTGTTGAAGTCCAATTCGAATTCCAACATTGCATCTTGAGACCAGCGACCAGAGACATCAGCACGCAGAGAACATCTTCCAAAGTAGTCCAGATGCCCTGTTATGTCCCTATTTTTGTAGGTCCACCAAAGAACAGTAGGCACCTTGATGCAGGAGCACCAATGACAAAGACCCACTGCACTTGAGTTTCACGGCCTAGGTCCACATCATCAAACAGTGTCCCTTTGCTCCCAGGACCTCCACTGACTGAGCTCCCCATTGGTAGTTCCCAGACCTGTCCCCCAAGTCCCTCCTTGCAGTCTCTTTCTAGGTGGCCCCCTTGTTGCCAACCGTGCTGTGCTCATGACACACGATCTCAACTAGCACCAGTGCACACGGACACCCCAGGGCAGGTAAAACTATCGCTGGTCTTGCCTGTGACCTTGCACCCCTAGGACACTACAATTTTCAGGGGACCCCCGCAAACTTTTTGTAAGAACTGCTTTGCAATAAAAGTACTTTGAAACCTTTAACACACAAAAGTGCATTTGTTGGCGTTACTGGCTAAACAAATACAAATGCAACAGTACTGATCTTCTTTGAAGTTTTCCACTGATGAAACATTATATAAACAAAGTAATTATTTTCCTAAACATCGGTCTCTAGTTCCTTCTTGAATGCGTGTGTCTCATTTATTGACTCTGTGTGTTCAACAAACGCTTAGCACCACCCTCTGATAAGCTTAACTACTTGCCCACACTACCACAAAAGACAGCTTTTGGGATTATTACTTTTACCCCTGCAAACCAATAGGAGTCGCTGGTACTATCTGCATACTGTAACCCTGCATTTGGTACACTGCATAGACAGCCAGCTTTCTACACTGCCTATCTGTCACTGATCCATGTACTGGGTGTAGTACAGATCTGCATCAATTTTCCAGAAGCCCAGAATATTGACCACATAAGTCCAATATTCTCATTATGTGAAGACAAGACTGACTGTAGTTGCTGGGGCTACAGAAAATTAGGAGGTCTTGTGCAGAGACAGAGACCTGGTCTTCTAGCCCTAGACATTCTATGAACAGCTCACTTGCAAGGAAGAAGAGCAAGGGAGATAATAGGCATCCCTTCTCCATGAAGCTGCCAATTGGAAAAGGCTCTATTGATCTGCACCCAGGTCCGTGCTGGGTATAAAGTAAATGGATATTTTAGGACATTTGCTCCAAAGCCCATATTCAAAACAGCGAATGGGAAGTTTTTAAAAATAGGAGTTTTTAAAAGTAAACTAAAAGAGCTGATAGAGGTTTTTCATATTGTGGTGCGTGTATCATCTGGGCATAAAGCAACACTGATCTTCTTGCACCAGGGAACTGAAATCCTCAGAGGCAATTAGTCAGGCCCTCAGAGGTAACTTTTGTTTCATAATTTATTATAAAAGGTACAAGTATGTAACACATATATAGCAGGAACATCAATATGGAGGCTTCTTTGATTTGAAGAGTATCGATGTCTACGGTGTAGAAGGGTGCAGAGAGGTCAAGGAAGATCAAAGCTGCTGTTTCGCAACGAGAAGGGTTCGGATGTCATTGGTGGCTGCAATCAGGACAGTTTTCGTGCTGTGGTTGCTGTGAAAGCTGGATTGGGAGGATTTGAGTAGCTGGTTCTGCTCCAGGTAGGTCATGAGTTGCTTGTAGATGATTTTTTCCAGTACCTTCGCTTGGAATGGGAGCACGGAGATTGGCCGATAGTTTTTGGGTTCACTGGGGTCGGCAAGGGTTTTTTCAGTAGTGCACTGACTTTGGCGTGTTTCCTGGCGTCGGGAAACGTTGAGGTGGTGATAGAGGTTTTGAGCAGGGTGGTGAGTTCCTGGCCGGTCCTTTGTTTTCAAAGGCTGACGATTTGGTGCAAGCAGGGGTCTGGCGGCGCTCCTGAGTAAGTGGATTTCATGGTGGAGGTGATGTCCTGGGTGGAGAGAATGATCCAAGGGGTCAGTGTGTGGTTCGTGTTGGTTACTGTGGTGTCATATCTGTCAAAGAAGTCCGTATGTGTGGATTGGCATTCAACGTTACAGTATATGGTACCGATCTTGTTGTGGAAGAAGTGAGCGAGGCTGTCGCACAGCTCCTGTGAAGGTGTGATGTTGTTTTCACTAGCAGCTGGTTGGAGAATTTGTTGACAATGTTGAAGTATCTTGGTGTTTGTTTCAATGAGTGTAGCAAGGGCTGTCCTCTTTGCTGCCCCTAGCAGGCAGTGGTAGAGGTTGAGGGAGGTCCTGAAGGTTGCTCTGTCAGAGGTGTTCTCCTCTCCAGCTGTTTGCCGTCTCGTTTCACTGTTCTGAGTTCTTGGGTGTACCAGCTGGCCTTATTGGAGGATTTTCTATGGATGTTGCTCTTGATGGTGACAATGCTGTTGGTGCAATTTGTGATCCAAGCATTGATGTTTTTCAGTCTCTGTTCGAGGTGGGTGGCAGTAGCAGGCTTGGAGGTGGTGAGGGAATGGGTCCAGCAGGTCTGAGATTTTGTGCCACCTCCATAAGTGGAGCAGATCATTTTGAGGGTGTGGGCGGGTGGGGAGATAGAGATGCTGAAGTGGACGATGGAGTGATCGGTCCATGTGAGTTCTGTGACAAGGCTGTATTTGACACGGTTGCCGGAGGTGAAAATGGGGTTCAGTGCGTGTCCTGCAGTGTGTGTAGGGTCATGGATGATCTGGGTCAGTCCAGGGCTGCTCATACTGTTGAGGAGGTGTGCAGTGTTGTTGCCATTGGGGTCATCTAAATAGAGATTTAGGTCACCGAGGAAGATGTAGTCCTTGGACTCTAAGGCTCAGGAAATTAGGTACTTACCTGTAACTGCAGTTATCCAGTATTGGTATCTTTCATAGATTCACATGCTTGAATCTTCCCCGTCGTCAAAGTGGGAGGCCCACGGTGTCCTACAAAGCAGTATACAATAACCACAGAGGCTACTATGCAAGTAGGTCTTAAATTTGCTAGTCTATCCATGTATTTTTTTTTTTTTTTTAAATGGACCAAACGTGAACTACAACTAATCAGACGATAACACTCCCACTACAGTGAATTATGTTTCCTGAGTTAGTCAAGGGAGAACTAAGGGGAAGAGGGTGGGTCGCAAGTGAATCTATGAAAGATACCAATACTGGATAACTGCAGTTATAGGTAAATAACTCATTTCTTATCCAGTATTGGATCTTTTATAGATTCACATGCTTGAATAAGAATAACAAGCAGTATAAACTATATAGTATCATAAAATCATAGCGGATGGTGTCATATATCATACCTTATATACAGCAGTCATAATAATACAAAACTGTATCCAGAAATGTTTGACTTATAACAGAAATAATAATAATAACAATAACTATAATATTAGTAATAATAGAAATAATCACCAGTATTAGAAGTAAAATGTTTCATTAACATAGAGGCTCACTTTACTGGACCAGATGACAAAGGACTGCTTGACCCACAGCTGCATTAGTTCTATGCATGGACTGGAGGCAGTAATGGTTTGTGGTCGAGCGGGTACTCTTCCAAGTAGCAGCACGGCATATTTTTTGTAACGGAACTCCAGCAAACAGAGCAGCAGAGGTAGATACTACCCTTGTTGAATGTGCTCTAGGCCGCCTTTCTAGAGGTTTTCCTGCTGCAGAATGACAGAACTGAATTGTTGCTGATAGCCATCTTGCTATCATTGTCTTTGTTACTGCAGTGCCCAGTTGCCCAGATCCGTAGGACATTAATAATTGATCAGACTTGTGAACAGTTTTAGTTTGTTGAAGATTTAACTTAAGACATCTCTTCACATCCAATGTGTGGAGGGATTTTTCTGCTGGTGATGTTGGATTGGGAAAATATGTCCTGAGAAAACTGGTTGATTGAGATGAAATTGAGAAGGAACTTTAGGAATGGATTTTGGATTTGTTTTGAGAATGACGAATTCCTAAAATGCAGAAAAGGTTTTTTGTATAGTGAACACTTGGATTTCACTGACTCTTCTGGTGGAAGTGATCGCTAGTAGGAAAGCTATCTTCCACATAAGAAACTTGAGGTCTGTTGCCTTATGGATAGGTTCAAATGGAGATTTCATTAATTGTGAGAGTAAAACATTAAGGTGCCGTTCAGGGGGCGGCAACATTACTAGAGGAAAGACCCTGAATAAACATCTCATGAATTGCTTAATTAGTCGTGATGAACAAAGGGAGGCCGCGTCTGAAGAGAGTTTATGTTGAAACTGCTGCCAAAAGTACTTTCACTGAAAATGCACGAGCCCGGATTTCACTAGTATTAACAAGTAAGGTAATATTTGTTCTGGAAAGGCCTCATACAGGTGTAAGTTATGTTGCTGACACCAACAACAGAACCGCTTTTATTTAACTCAATATGTTTTGTTTGTACAGTCCGCTCTCACTTTAGAAAGTGTGTTTCTAAATTCTGGGGGGATCTGCAGATACTGATACTCATGGAATTCAGGAGCAATGCATGCAAGTACAGTGACGTCGGATCTGGATGCAATATCTCCCCTTGATGCATTGATAGTAGCACTGGAGTTGGTGGGAGATGTATCACTGTGGCTTCTGACATCAGAAGCAGATCCCGGTATCCGAACTGCCTGAGCCATTTGGGAGTGATTAGTATTAGGCAACAGGATTCCGCCTTCATCTCAGCTAGGACTTTGGGAATTAATGAGATGGGGGAAAAGCATTTGCATAGATCTGGACCGTTGCATCGAAAGGGCATTCCCCCAAGACCCTGGAAGGGGATAACGACTTGCGTAAAATTGGCATTTAGTATTCCAGTTCGCTGCAACAAGATCTAGAGTTGGCCTTTCCCATGTTGCAAATCTTTTGTCTAGTTGGGCTTGATTCAGTTCCCATTCGTGACAATCGCTGTTGGCCCTGCTGAGTGCATCCGCCAAGGTGTTGTGAGCTCCTGAGACATGTTCGACCTTCAAGGAGATGTTGTGGCTTGCTAGCCAGTTCCATAGCTCCAGCGCTTCTTGTGAGAGTGTTAAGAATGTCATGTCTCCCTGTTTGTTGATATAATACATGCAGGTTGTGTTGTCTGTCCACACCAGCACTCGAGAACCTTGTATCCTTGGAAGGAATGCCTGCAATAGAGAAAGATGGCTTTGAGTTCCAAGCTGTTGATGTGCATCAGCTTTTGATGGTTTGACCATTTCCCCTGTATTTGCAGATCTTGGAGATGACTTCTTCATCCTTCCATTGATGCATCTGTTGTATTTATAAACTGTGGGACTAACGGAATATATGTGAGGCCTTGAGAAAGATGATACTGGTGAGCCCACCAGTCCAATGCCTTTATCATCTTTGGTGTAACAAGAACGCAATCTTCGAACTATCCTTGTGATTGGTTCCATTGAACTTGTAATTCCTCCTGCAACGGTCTCATTTTGAGACGTGCATTTAGTACTAGGTTGATTGTGGCAGATACCATACCTAGGAGCGATTTGTACAACCTCACTGAAATGGACTTTCTTATTATTATTATTATTGTGGCCAAAGATGTCAGCCGATTCTGTTGTTCCTGTGTAAGGAAAGCCTTATTGTGCTGGGTGTCCAAAACAGCTCAGTGAAACTGTGAGACCTAATTTTTGAAGGAGCATAAGGCAGTCCTTTGTCGCTTTGAGTGTTTCTTGTAGAGCTGATGCTTTTAGTAGCCAGTCGTCTAGGTATGGAAAAACCTGAAGACTTTGTTTCCCGAGAAAGGCTGCTACTGGGGCTAAACACTTGGTGAAAATGTGTGGGGTTGACCAGAGTCCAAAGGGAAGGACTCGAAACTGATAGTGAGTACCAGCCACTGTGAACCGAAGATGCTTCCGATGCTTGCTTGGTAACAAATATTACCTTACTTGTTAATGCTAGTGAAATCCGGGCTCGTGCATTTTCAGTGAAAGTACATTTGGCAGCTGGCTCTGTATATACTATCTCAAAGTGAGAGATAGCATGCACAGAGTCCAAGGGTTCGCCTTAGAGGTTGATAGTGGCAAAATTAGATAATACTAATGCTCTATTTTGTGGTAGTGTGGTTGAGCAGTAGGCTTATCAGAGGGTAGTGTTAAGCATTTGTTGTACACAAACAGGCAATAAATGATGAACACGCACTCAAAGACAATTCCAGGCCAATAGGTTTTTATATAGAAAAATATATTGCTTAATTTATTTTAAAAACCACAAGATTCAAATTTTAGGTAAGTACATAAATTGCAAGGTACTTCATACAGGTATGTATAGAACTTTGTTTTAAAACAGCAGTACACACAATTTTGGTTAAAATGGCAAATAGCTATTTTAAAAGTGGACACTGTGCAAAAATCAACCGTTCCTGGGGGAGGTAAGTAAACGTTTGTTTCTCAGGTAAGTAAAGCACTTACACAGTCAGTCTCCTGGGCATTGGCAGCCCAACGTTAAGGGTTCAAGGCAAACCCAAAGTCACAGCACCAGCAACACAGAGCCGGTCAGGTGCAGAGGTCAAAGGAGGGCCCAAAACACATAGGCATCTATGGAGAACAGGGGTGCTCCGGTTCCAGTCTGCTAGCAGGTAAGTACCAGGGGTATTTTGTAGAACTCTGGGGGGGGTGGGACAGACAAGCACACAAAACACACCCTCAGTGGCACAGGGGAGGTCGGTGCTGTGTGCAAAGTAGGTGTCAGGTTTTGCATCGAAAACAATGGAGGGACCTGGGGGTCACTCTGGCTATGCAGGTAGGGCACAGGGAGGCTTCTTGGGCCAGCCACAGACTGGGTTAGGATGAGGGCCGCCTGCTGGTCCCTCCTGCACTGGTAGGAGGTTCCTCTCGGTCCTGGGGGCTGAGGGTGCAGTGCTTGGTCCAGGCGTTGGGTTCCTTTGTTACCAGGCAGTTACGGTCAGGGGGGAGCCTCTGGATCCTCTCTGCAGGCGTCGCTGTGGGGTTGCAGGGAGGTTGACTCAGGGTGCCCACGTCGTTGAAGTCACCTGGGAGTCCTCTCTGCAGTGTTGGTTTCTCCAAACTCGAGCCGAGGGCGTCGGGTGCAGAGTGTGAGGACTCACGCTTCTGGCGGGATGCTAGAGTCTCTTTAAAGTTGGTTTCTTGTTGGTGTTTTGTAGTTGTTTCTGGACAGAGTCGCTGTCCTGGGGAGGTTCTTGGTCCTTTAGGTGCAGGTCAGTCCTCTGAGACCTCAGAGGTTGCTGGTGTTGCTGGATGCGTCGCTGTGCAGGTTCTTTGAGTCTGGAGACAGGCCGGTAGGGCTGGGGCCAAGTCAGTTGTTGTCTCCGTCGCCTCTGCGGGGCTTTCAGGTCGCAGTCGTCCTTCTTGTTGTAGGTTGCAGGAATCTGATTTCCTGGGTTCAGGGTCGCCCCTAAATACTGGATTTAGGAGTGTATTTAAGTCTTGGGGGCAGTAGCCAATGGCTACTGTCCTGGAGGGTGGGTATACCCTCTTTGTGCCTCCTCCCTGAGGGCAGGGGGGGCACATCCATATTCCTACTGGGGGAACCCTCCAAAACAAAGATGGAGGATTTCTTAGGGGCTGTCCTGACTGGTGGGTGACGACTCCTTGTTTTTCTCATTATCTCCTCCGGACTTGCCGCCAAAAGTGGGGGCTGTGTCCAGAGGGGCGGGCATCTCCACTAGCTGGGATGCCCCAGGCGCTGCAACAACAGCCATGAGCCTTTGAAGCTCACCGCCAGGTGTTACATTTCCTGCAGGGGGAGGTGAGAAGCACCTCCACCCAGTGAAGGCTTTGTTCCTAGCCACAGAGTGACAAAGGCATTCACCCCATGTGGCCAGAAACCCGTCTGGTTGTGTCAAGATGGCAGGAACTGGTCAGCCTAACACTGGTGTTTGGACTGGTATACAGGGGGCATCTCTAATATGCCCTCTGTGTGCATTTTTCAATAAATCCCACACTGGCATCAGTGTGGATTTATTGTGCTGAGAAGTTTGATACCAAACTTCCCAGATTTCAATGTAGCCATTATAGAACTGTGGAGTTTGTATTTGACAGACTCCAAGATCATATACTCTTTATGGCTACCCTGCACTTACAATGTCTAAGGTTTGGCTTAGACACTGTAGGGGCATAGTGCTCATGCACATATGCCCTCACCTGTGGTATAGTGCACCCTGCCTTAGGGCTGTAGGGCCTCCTAGAGGGGCGACTTACCTATGCCACAGGCAATGGGTTGAGGGCATGGCACTCTGAGGGGAGTGCCATGCTGACATTCATTTTCTCCCCACCAGCACACACAAGCTGTGAGGCAGCGTGCATGTGCTGAGTGAGGGGTCCCCAGGGTGGCATAATACATGCTGCAGCCTTTAGAGACCTTCCCTGGCCACAGGGCCCTCGGTACCAGGGGTACCAGTTACAAGGGACTTATCTGTGGGCCAGGGCTGTGCCAATTGTGGGAACAAAGGTACAGTTTTGAGAAAGAACACTGGTGCCTGGTTAGCAGGATCCCAGCACACTTTCAATCATAACTAGCATCAATAAAAAGAAAAGGGTTAGGGGGTAACCATGCCAAGGGAGGCATTTCCCTACACTTGGGCTGAATGGGGATATGAAAATAAGCATCTTCCAAGTCTAGAGATGTCGTATAGTCTCCGCTGTTTAGGAGATTTAATATGTCTGGAAGAGTGATAATTCTGAAAGTTTGCTTGCGGGGGTATTTGTTTAGATGTCTAGAATACATCTCCATTCCCCTGTTTTCTTTCGCAAGAGGATAAAACGGTAATAGAATCCTTTTCCTTTCTGAGCTATTGGAGCTTTCTCTATTGTTCCTTTGTGAAGCATCGATTTGGGTTATTTTTTCAATAAGTGAAGATGAGGGGAATGCATCCCTTTTGGGGGGGGTGTTTGGTGGTTTTAGTGTGAATTCCAAGGTGTGGCCATTAGCCACTATGTCCAATACCCATTGATCCAAGGCAATAGTTTTCCAGTTGTGGAGATATTTGGATATATTTGCCCCCTACTTGAAGTTGGGAAGAATGAGCAGCTGGTACTTGGACTGGGTCATTGCTAAAGTCCTATGTCTCTGGATTGATGTGAGGTTCTCCGGCGAGCTTCCTGTTTAGAGAAACCAGCTGTAGTTGGTTGACGAAACGTTTGCGGTGCTCTACATTGAGATTGATAAGGCTGAAACTGTTGGGAGCAGTAGTATGAACCTCTAGAGGTGGAAAACCCTCGCCCCTTGGCCCTTCTGAAAGGCAATCTTCTATATTTCAAGACACCTAGGTACTTAGCGGTGTCAGTGTCTGTTTTAATGGCAAGAAGAGCTTCATCTTTGTGGTTGCCAAAGAGCATACACCGTCATAAGCCATATCCAGAATCTTCGTTTGCACTTCAGGTCGAAATGAAGTGGCTTTGAGCCAATCCTGATGCCTAAGAACAGCTGCGCCTGCCATCTGCCCAAACCCTGTTGAGGCGATATCCATGGCAGTGTCAATTTCAGAAGAGGCTCGTTCCCTCTCTTGTGAGATCCTATTTGCATCCTGTCTTTGGTCCTCTGGAATTAAATCTATCGTAGATTTGATGTCGGACCACATCTGCCTGTCATATCATGCCAGGATAGCCAAAATGTTAGCAGCCCTAACTAACAGCCGACATGAGGGAAAATCTTTTGCCTATAGTGTCAAGGCGTCGTTCGTCTCTATCTGGTGGTACTGAGGTGGGAGCTTCCGGATTTTTAGATCTTCTCTGCGCAGCTTGAGAAACCACGGAATCCAGCCTAGGGTGTCCCGTGAAGCATACAGGAGAATCATCAGGAGCCCTTTATTTTTTGTCAATACGGGGCAGGACTGCCATCACTGTAGCGGAGTCCATAATTCTAATACCTCCTGCCATAAGTAGTCAATGACGGGGATGGATCTAACTGATTTCCGTGCCTGGTCCTTGAAATCATCTAAGAAGCAATCCGAATGCTTCACCGCAATGGGTAGGTGAAATATTTCCACTACCCTTTCCATAATACAATGAAACCCCCCAATGTCTTCCGGAGGGGACTCAGCCGGAGGGTGCTGAGGTGGAGATGGAGTAGGGATGACGTAATCATCCCAGTTGTCCGGGTGAGCCGGTAGTTCACCTTCTTTCCTGGCCTCATCCTCCGATGTGGAAGGATCGTTTCTAGGAGGGGAGACAGCACGTGGTGGTGGTGTCATTCTAGGCGTAGCTGGAGGCAGTATATATGATGTTGGAATAGAAACTGTACGTGGAGGGGTTGATGGTGCTACCCCTGTCTGTAGATGGAAGGGATGTCTGTAGTCTGAAAACGTCTTGAAGATCCTGTACTAGTGAGCGAGGCATATATACATGTTCCTGAGAGCGATGGGATTTTGGATAGTACTGTTGGTGCTCAGTGTACTTGTGAGCAGAGGGTTGACGATAGTATCCCTCAAAGTCCTGACTTTGGTCACCCTCATAATACTCTTCCTCTTGATATTTAACATGGCGCTCTGAAGGAGCTGGTCAAAAAAGTCCTTCCTCTTCTGACTCTTCCATGCCTAAAAGGTGACTTGGGTCGAAGGGGTGAAATGTTCGCCATGTATGCCAGGGTAGGTTTGTAGAATGTTTTCATTTTTAATCTCGTCGACGGTGTAGTCATCAGTGGTATCGTCGACGGTGGGAGCATCAATGAAGGGAGCATCGACGGTGGGGTCGTGGATGGTGGTGCTGTTGTCGTCGATATCGTCAACGAGGCCTTAGGCAATGACAACATCAATGGCATAGTGTTTACCGTCGTTGTCGGGGAAACCGTCATCGCTGCAATTGAAGTGCCTTTCATCTCAGAGGTTCTCGTGGACGATATGGGAACCTGAAGTGAAGATGTGGTCGTTGTCGTCAATGTAGATGGTCTTGTGGATGATACAGTGCTGACGGTCGTCGACGACAATGTTGCCGTCGATGGTGATCATGTCGTCGACGGGGTTAGGAAAGGAGATTTTTCTGCTGTTGTTAACGTGTCTGAGGCATCTTTAACTTTTGTGGCTTACATGGGGTAGCTGGAGCAGATGAAGCTACCTCTGTAGAGGACTGTTTTTCTTTTTCTCTTTTCTTAGAATCTCTCGTCTGGTTGTAAATTTTAAGGGATTTTCTGCTCTCCTTCGAGCTTCCCTCCAAAGATCTAGCCCTTTTATGTGACCTAGGGGCAGAGTCACTATCTTCATCAGGAGACATTTTTTGGGGCTTTAGTTTTCTGTAGCCACAGCAATAATCTGCCTTCTCTGTCTCTCAAAGTCTTAGGTGGAAAAGTACAACAGATTTTGCATTCCTTTGCCTTATGAGTAGGGTGAAGGCAATAAATAAAAGTTTTATGTGGATCATCCATATGGGCTCTTTTTCCCCACAGGTCTTGCAGGGACGAAAGAGGCCTTTAGAATCAGACATAACTGGAATAAATGAAAGTCCAAACCTTTTTTGAAGTAATTTGTGAAAAAACTTAGAGCTCAGGGAGACTCCCTTCACACTTGACGTGAGGTGAAAATCTGAGGAAGAGAACTTCTCTTGGGAGTGTTCTAGCGGGTGCTGTCAACTGATTGGTTCAAGATTGGTCCATTTAAAAAAAGGAAATGGATAGATTAGCAAATATAAGGCATATTTGCAAGGTAGCCTCTGTGGTTATGGTATATTGCTTTATAGGACTCCGTGGGACTCCCACTTTGACGACGGGGAAGATTTAAGCATGTGAAACTATGAAAGATTCAATACTGTATAATGAAGTCTACGATGGTATTTTGGACTGGGGGTCGTTATGCGAGGGTGCCTCTGGTGGTTGTTTTGTCATCTGTGTAGAGCTTGAAGTTGTGATGTTCCATGGGGGTGGTGGTGTTGTCAGTGGTGGTGGTACACTGTATGGTCTCTTTGTGGATGACTGTTCCTCCTCCCAGCTTGTTGGTGCGGTCCTGGTGAGTAATTTTATATCTGTTGGGGATCGCTGTGGCAATGTCTGAGGCAGATGTGGGGTTAAGCCAGGTCTCAGTGAGGAAGACGATGTCGGGTGCGAGGGTGGCGATGAGGTCCCATAATTCAGTGGAATGCCTGCATAGTGAGAGTGTTGAGAAGGGCGCACGTGAGTTGGTGTCTTTGTTCAGGTGGTGTCTGTGGTGTGTTCGGGGTGGGGCTAGTCGGTGGGCTGGTGTGTGTGCTGTGGCAGGTGAAGTAGCAGGGCGTGCAGGTGAAAAGTCCTAATGTAGTGCAAGGGTCAGCATGGCGGCAGCGTTTGTTGCGGCGTATGGGGTGGAGGGCGTGGAGCTCGGCGATGGTATACCTTTTTGGGGGGAGAGATATGGGGGCATGGTTCATGGCACTGGGCACAGTTCAGGAGCAGACAGGCTTACCTTTAGCGCGTCAGTGGTGCGGTCGTGCTGCAGCCTGCATTAAGTAGGTCCTGTGGTGGGCTGGGCTTCTGGTGGTGCGAAGAATAGTGAGTCGGAAAACCCGGTCAGGAAAACACTGGCAGGAAAACCCAGGAAGCTGTGGTGTCACTGGATCAGGCTGGAACAAGCAGGAACTGGAAGCCACAGGCAAGTGGTAGGCTAGGTGCGACACTTCACCATTTCAAAAGGGGGAGACAGACTGATGTTTGGAATACATCAAGCAGCAGTATGAAGCAATTATATTGGCCAGTGCATGCTCTTCTATAACCAGATTTCCTTTAGCTTTGTAAACCTCACCCACATGTTTACCATGCCTTTCGCTGGCTGTGCAGCCAGCCAGGGACATGACTAAATCCTGGGGCCAAGCTCCCATTTCATGAACCCAGTGCAGTTTCCCTAAGCAGAATGAGGCTTGGTTGTGCCAGGACAGAGTATAACTTTCCCAAGCAACTGCAGAAAGGAGGTGAAGAGAGGGGAAGTGCATATACATTGAGACATGCCAAAGAATGGCCTCCTCATGTTCTCGAAAGTAAAATATCTACCTTGGAGCATCACTAGGTTCTGCTAACATGAAAGGGAGAGTCACTTTTAAGGAGAACATAAACCTCTACAGCCCCTAGGTAAAGCCCACATGACATATTGCCCTGGAACCCACAACAATTCAAGAAAGGACACCAGAGCCAAGTAGGTGGGTTTCCTGAAAAAAACTAAATCTGTGGATTAGGTGCTTACTGCATAGCTGTCTTTAAAATCACTCCCTCTTGACCTCATGGTTTAATCCATTAACATTCTACATAATAAATGTTAGCAGTGGTTGTGGACTGACACTAGTTGCCACGAGTGAGTAAGCGTTGTAATAGGGAGTGAGCCCCTGGAACTCCTGCCACCTTAGTCTGAATAAAAGCCAATTATAACAATCTAACAATACCTAACCCTACCACTACCCTTCACGTATACTTCCACAAAGAAGGGGTATCTACCTGTAATCTATATAGTCTAATTTACTCATGACCAAACATGAGCTGAGATACCTACACCCACAAGAGTTAAGAACCAACAAAAATTAATCAAGAGCATGTTGGTTAACGAATTAAGGAAAAAAAAACTATGTTGGGCATCCATAACATATTTATTGAGCCTCGATAATTAGCACTGTAATAATGGAAGAATGACTAATCAGCTAAATTAGGTTTTAGAAACCCTCAGATGTTGCTATAATGTTTAAATATAAGGTCTGTATCTTGCAGAAATGAATGTATAATAAAGAAGGTCTAGTAAGGCATATATTCTACAGTATCCAAATGGTAAATTTAGTATAGGACCCTGGGGTGTTATTTAGGGATTCTTTAGAGTCAGAGAGGTTTTCAGGATGAGACTGACCGTGATCTACAGTCCTCCTTTCATTGTGCCCAGACCTCTAATTTGTTAAGTGGGAGCTTGCAGGATCAAATGGAAAATCTTGTCTTCTTTTCAGTTTGTGTTCAGGTCACAGTTCATCCTTCTCTGCCAACAAGTCCCATGTAGATTCTCAAAAAAGGATTTGCAGTAAATCGTCAATATGTGCTATTGTGTTCTCATACCAGAGTCAATTGAGAAAAATCATCCTTGTTTGTACTCCGGTTTTGGTCAAGTGGTCAGTGTTGAAGAGAGGAGTGCAGCTCATTCAATCAGGTATTTCTTCAGTATTGCTGCCTGGGCACACTACACTAATAGATACAACACCATAATGGCCAAGGAGATAATCACAGAGAAAAAGCAGGAGGCCATAGGCCTTAAACCCATTTTCCAAATTATCAAATCTGTTGCATCACTTCTTCAGTATCAGGTTTCTGACGTTAGGTCACACCTATTTTTTTTCATGCATCTGGCCCATGACGAATCATGAATACACAAACTTGACTGTTGCCGGATTGCAAATCTGAGTTATGTTTTGTTGATTTGAATAGCACACTTATCACCAAGAGTGTATCCAGGCACTTGAGAGGAGGCTCCAATGTGTTGACGGAGGTAATTCCATGTCTTGGGTTCAATGTAGAATGGGCAACCTCCAGTTTTGCTTCCAGATGGAGGGAGTGTGTGCGAGTGACTGAGGCAGAGCCTAGGTGTCTATGTGCATGAGAAGTCTGAATTGGCTGCACTCATGAATGTGGAGCCAGTGAAGCTTCCTGAGGTGTGGTGTGATGTGATGTAGGTGCAGCGTGAGAGGTCAAGTATGAGTCTTGCGGTGGTGCTTGATTGTCTGGAGCATGTGTAGGAGTTATTTGGTGATTCCAGCATAGAGAGTGTTGTCACAGTCTAGCCTGCTGGTGATGAGTGCTTGTGCAATTGTCTGTCTGGTGTTCTAAGGCAACCATTGAAGATCTTTCACACAATGCGTAGGACGTGGAAGTCGAAAGTGCACACTGTGTTGACTTTAGCCACCGTGTTGAGCTTGTCATTTGGTATAATTTCTAGATTTCTTGCCGGTCTGTGGGTGTTGGCCCTACCTCCAATGGCCACCAGGTGAAGTCCCACAGGGAAGTCTTGTTGCCAAAGACCAGTACTTCCGTCTTGTCGGATTTGAGCTTCAGGCAGTTGGTTCACATCTATTCTGCAACCATGATGAAGCAGTTGGTGACGTTGGTTCTGGGTGTTGTTTTTCTTGTTCGCCAGGGAAAGGATGAGTCTGGTATCACCAGCATAGGACATGTCTGTGGTGTCTTGTGATCACATGATGTTGGCAAGCGCTGTCATGTGTATGTTGGAAAGGGTGCGGCTGAGGGACGATCCCTGTGGGACTCCACATATCAGTTTCTTCATCTCCGATATGAACAGAAGCAGCCTGACCCTTTGGGTTCTTCCTGTGATTAAAGGACAGATCTGTTTGAGAGTAGATCCTTGTATGCCCACCTCGTAGAGTCTTCTGATGAAGGTGTTGTGGGAGACAGTGCCGAAGGCCGTGGAGAGGTTGAGCTGGATGAAGACCGCTGTTTCTCCTCAGTCCAGGATGAAATGAACACTGTCTGTGGCTGCAATGAGTGCTATTTCGGTGCTGTGTTTCTTTTTTTTTTTTTATCTTGATTGAGTGTTGACTAGAAGATAGGGAACTTCGAGGTGGGATATGAGTTGCTTGTTGCTGCCCAATGATGCCATTATATCCTTGTTGGTGCTGATTGCTTTGCTTTCCACCGCTCACTGAGTTACACAGAGCCTTCTGCTTCTAGACAGCAGGCAGCAACCATAATGCCATAATCTGATTTCACAATCTGCATCTGCTCTAGGCAAACCTGCACCAGTGACTTGTGCTGCAGCTCTCACAACCAGGTCCCAATGTGCTGAGAGGTATCACCCTCCCCCCCCCCAACCTCTTCTCTAACAGCTAGGTCACTGAATGAGCGCACAACCAGGTCTTCATTCAGCCACATATCAAGCTCACATTCATAAAGGTTTTTCCACCAGACCCAGTTGCAAAATGACAACTTTTAGCAGGCCCATACCTGTAAGCAGAGGCATAGAGCCATGAAGAAGAGAGTTATACTTCAGTGGGGAAAAATACAAAATGATGCTACCATGTGGAGAGGAATGACTTGCGAGAAACTTCAAACTGAAAAACAAACACAACTAATGATGGATAATTGAAGAACAATGTCACAAATTATCAAATAGACAGATATAGAACAGGGTTAAGGGGCACTTTTCTCTGGAACTATAAACACCCCATGCAATATTAAGTGCTGCATGGTGATGATTGAAGTTTTACAAGGTGGTGAAGTTACTGATTTTGCACTGATTATGAAATCTGCATATAGCCACAAGTTTTCTTGGGGAGCTTGCTATAAGACAGAGTATGTTACAGTGAGTGCAGATTACATAAGCAGCAGTCAGAAGTTTACAAAATGTCACAGCAGAGTAACAAGCAAGGTGCTAGCAGAAGGCACATACAGATTAAATATTTGGGCAAGTGTGCCACAGAATAGTGTAAAGTGAAGATAAATGATCAGGTCATAAATTTGCCAGATCAATCAAATTCAATTGGAGACAAACACTGCCACAGAAATCAACGCAGACACAGGGGAAACATACAACACAGAGGAAATACTTAACCTATTTACGAATTACTAAACCAAATTATACACATCGCACAGCACATATTTAGAGAATGCCCTTAGGATATGGCTTGAGAGTGTAGATGAAGAGTCAATGCACCGGTTTTAGCAAGCTACGAAGGATATGGCAGGAGACTGCTCAGAAGGAAACAACTGAAATTTACTAAAAGTTCATTGACATACTAATATCCCATTTACTCATGGTGTGCAAAGAGGCATTGGTAAAGGGCACTACTCTCCCGCCAACTTTATAAGAAGCAATTGTAATCACTCTTAAACCTGTAAACCACCTGATCAAAGCAAATCATGCTGTCCCCATTCTGCAGACAATAAGGCAAAATATTAGCATTGGATTGCTTCCATATTTGCCTGAAATGATATCAACAGATCAATCTGATTTTATTCTGGGTAGATCAACCACACATAAGATACGCATCATATATAACTTAGCCCACTAAATTAACCCACAGGTTTGAGTGGCAGCAGTATACCTGAATGTTTCCAAGGAGCGGAATTCCATAGAATGGACTTTTCTTTGTTACAGTTCTCACAAGAATGGGTTTGGGTAATTAAATGCTAAAATACTTAAAGCTGCTATATACACTCTGTTGCAAGAGTTATGAATAAACAATGTAACATCAGGAGCTATTGCAGTTTCTAAGGGGCCTTGAAAGGGATGCTCTCCATCACCAAATGACTTTGCGCTAGGAAAGAACCGCTTGCATGCAAGTTTACAGAATACCATGCCGATAGGGATTTGAGGTTTGCTAACCACAAAAAACTCTTTAATTATACACAGATGATATTCTGCTCTTGCTTAAGAACAAAGACTCTAAGCTTAACTCCCTTAAAAATGCAATTATACAATCTGGAAATAAATCGGGATTAACCATTGAAGTCTACAATGACCCGCATAATACAAGAAACTATAAGGCTTTATCGTTAGGCGTACCCTTTCATTCAGTAAGAAATATCCACACCTTATCTGGAAATTCATTTCCACTGGGACACAGGCCAGCTAATTAGAAAGAACTATGGATCAGCCATTCTGCAGAGCATCAGATAAACTTTGCTAACAAATTACTTAAACATTTAAATAGGTGAAGAAACAGGACAATACCCAAACCAACAGTAAAACAAATATGTATGGAACAAGAAACAGTGATACCAACTATCAATGCCGGTGAACTCATTGACTATTCTACGATGGAAACAGAGAGCACAAACCCCAGGATCAAAAACAAAGGGGAAGAAATCAGCAAGATTCATCACAGTAGGTCCATGACAGCTGAAGACATACAATGGAAAACATGCACTACACAAAAAGTGAACTGGCAGAGAGACAAGACTCTTAATTTGCCACAGTATGTGTTCTGATGAATGAACAGCCACGTTATATTTGTGCTGTTGATAATTCTATGTATTAGTCTTCAGCAGTGCCCAAATGAATTATCTGGGTGACGCTGACCACAGTAGGGGAAGAGGGCCAATGCACCTATGCAACAATGGGAGGACAGGGCAGAACAACTACTAGAAGCATAATTTAACTGACAATACCTCAACCACCTCAACAACCCCCTTCATGACAACTGACAATAAAACTGGGCAAGTATACTTTGATACCTTGTGCCTATTGGGCATTAACTGCACTACGTTTTATTCTGGCCATGTTTAAATACTACTTTTACATAATAAACAAGGTGGAGAATCTGGAACTCAGGACTAGTCCAGATAACATAATTTGGCATAGCCTCAAGAGACAACAAAAGGTGGGTCAACAGGCAACAACAACCATGCAACACTACACAGTGTAGCCCCTCACCTATATACACCAAATACACAATGAGGCTAACAATTAAAAAATTGATGACCGGGAACGAGAGGGGTGGGTAAACTATCAAGCATCACAAAACTGCAGTGATCAATTATACTATGGAACCTACTTTATTTATGCAAGGGTCTACTTGTATGGGTTATTCTGGCATATTCATTGGTAATGTTGAGACCAAGACAAACCCAGCTGGCAGATTATTAACCCATATGCCCTGAAATTCTTACAAACGTTTGAAGTCTACATAAAATGGCAATGCATGCAACACACTTGCAACATATCCACAGAATGTGGGGAGCAGAAGTTAACTGTGTCCTGAACTCACACCGGGTCAGGGTACTTCCACCACTGTCCAGAACAGTTAGTACCACATTGAAAAGACTTGAGAAACGGCAGCACAACTAGGAACTAACAGATGCATGGAGGAATGTCCCTCCGTCCCCATAATTGATTCCTATTTTTATTTCTGGATGCTTATATGGATCCAATACCAATGGCAAACCAGGAAAACAAAGTATATCTCCATGGAGTACAGTGGGTAAAAATGAATACTTGAACAAATATCATAGTTCAACAGCTAGTTGACAGCTGTTTAATTCAATAAGGCAATTTATGGTCTAGTGAATAGGAAGCAATTGACTGAGCTGATTTCTTTGCAACTAGATCTTGATGCTTGGCATCTAGAACTATATCTCATTCTTCCTCATCATCCCACCTTAACAAATATGATCCATACTTGTCTACATAATTTACAGATGAAGCAGTCTTATTCTCAAATTCAAGTTATCTGTCAAATTCTCCTTCAACCTCAATGGTCTGCCCCCTGTAAGCAAAAACCTTTACATTAGTAGCCCTGAATTTGAAAGTCTGGAATTTTCTTAAACAACTCCGCTTTAATTATGGTGAAGGGTGATCCTGAAGCTGCCATCACTGGGACCTAAGTATCATTCAAACTTATATTACAATTTAGAGGTGTTCTTCTCATGTAGCCCATGGAATTCTTTTTGTATAAAACAGTAATTCCCGTCAAATTCTTTCTCAACACCACCATCTTGCACACCAATGTTTGTCACACTGAGGACTAAATCAGTATCCTCATCATCATTATCAAATTTTTCCAACTTGGATAGTACTGTGTTCCATGACATGCAACAAATTCTTGTCTTGTACCTTTTTTTCTTACATTGGTAGTGCACTTACATGGTTTATGCTAACATCTGTAAAACATAATATAACATTCATATCACACATATTACAATTCTACCAGTCATAATTAGGCTCACACAGTACTATACTATTCTTGGAGCTTCCATTGGCTAGTTGTAATTTGTCTTTTTTTTTTTTTAAGTAGGCATTGGAATTCCAATTTTTGTTGATGACTTATGTTTACCAATATGCAGTGTGTTTCCAAGTCCCCGCAACGTGCCTCTCAAGGAACCCTTTCCTGATTGGGGGATGGTAAGCCTGTTTTCTATATTAATGACTATCTGACCCACCTTATGAGGATAGTACACCTATACCTTGATACTCATATTAAGAGGTATAATTAGGTGTATGTATTTATTTTTGTTTAATTAATCCTTCTCTGTCCCCTAGGGCGACCTGACAGTGACGTACACCAGTTGACTTGAAATGTAAGTGACCGGTATATATATAGATTTTTTTCGTCACCTTCCTTTTTTGAATCGGAGAAGAACTGATTAAAAAAAAATTCTATTGGTCCTGATGAAGCGTCATTGGATCCGTGAGGACCGTCCGACGCGAAACATGTCGACCCTGATTTAAGGGTACTATTATAATTATAGTCCCCTACAGTTTGTTGCTCTTTGAAAGTAATTGAGCATCAACACTCAGTTTATTACTTTCCTCTTGATTTTAATCTTGGTCTTCATCCTAGTGTATTGATTAAAGTTATGAAATATTTTTGGGATGAATAACCAATTTTAATATTCCATTCTATTCTCTCCGTGCGCATGCTGGTGCCTGAATATAGGCACATCTGTCTGATTAGGTCGAATCTACAAGTCACCATCAGAACAGTACGGCTGAGTGCCCCCCTTTTTAAGGGGAGCCTGTCAGGCGTTGCAGCGCCGGCCTGGCGAGGAGCAATTCCCGATGATGATGCCAGTCATCCATTGTGATGCTTGAGGGTTCTTGCTCCTGACACCCCAGGTGCCCTAGGCTATCTTGAGCACGTGTGGAACAGTGTACCTTTGTATGTTATATTGGTTATCTAAATCAGGATTGTCAGTAGAAAGCAAACATTCCTGAATTTTCCTAGTGCAAGTCCTTTCCTTTAAATGGCCATGGATCATCTCATTGCGCATGTCGCAATAACTGCACATGATGGCCAAAGTTCTCAAGGCTGTGAGAAAATCATCAATTGATTCGCCTGGCTGTTGGGATTTCTTAAGAATTTGAGACTTTCAAAGTACTACATCCCTACTTGGCGAAAAGCATTTGTCAAGCGCCTGAATTATTTGGATATACTAAATCGATAATATCAGTAGGTAAAAGCTCTCTGGCTTCTTCTTGATGAGTCCGTATTCTTACTTATCCAAAAGTAGCATTTATAAAACATACCTGCCTGGAGGGCCCAATTTGTCTACCAGTAGCGCCATCTTCTTTTTGTTTATGAACGTGTTGTCACCTACAGCATCAAGATATGCTTCAAAAGCTTCTTTACAGTTTAACCACTCCCATGGGGACATGCCCGATACAGTTAAAAATGGCTGAGGAGGAAACACCCTCCATGAAGTTACTGCAGCAATGGAAATTAGCATAAATAAACAAGGCACCTACCAAGAGTAGGTTGCATTAACAGTAGATCATAAGTTAGGCAAATGGTTTAATCCCCATAATACCCAACACAGCAAACAGTGTAAGGGGGGGGGGGGGGGGGGAGTGTTACAAATATCAATGTGGACAGGAAGCAGCCCGACTTAAGAAAGTTGGCATGATAGGGAACAATGGAGGAGTCACAAGAGTTGCCTGACTTTAAAATGGCGGTGTAGTCGGTGTGACACATTTTGACCTGAAGTGCTGAAGACCAACAAATAAAAGTATATTTGGGAGACGACACCACAGAAAACCAAACAGCACTATTGTTGAGACCACAGACTCATAACAGTGCAACAGGAATAGCACCAAGCTTTTGCTGTTGGGCCATCGCTGCAGGTTAGCGAAACAGGTTGCAGGCCTGCGGTGCAGGAGATGGAGACTCATTTCCCTCATTCGCATCAGTGTGATGAAGTACTTCAGCCAGACAGATGGCAAGCCTTGTCCTACACTGCAGAGGATTAAAGCACACAGACAGGACCACCAGCGCATCACCCACAACAACCGTTCCACAATTCAAATTGACCATTGAAAACTCACACTGCTCCAAAAACGCAAAAACAGATCTCACCCCACTTAGGTCTGTTCTTGACAGATACAGCAAGGTAGCTTGCCTACTAGTGAATAAGAGAAAGACATGCTTGTTCCCTTGTGTCTACTATAGTCGCAAGGGAATATGATCTGCCCAAGCAACCACGAAAATGGGAAACATTAACATTCAGATATCTGGAAATTCACATATACCACCAAAATACAGAGACAATCAAAGGTAGAATTTCCAAAGCACTGAGAGCAACTGGAGAACCAATAAACCTCTGGCAAAAAAACTCTAAACATTTATGATGGGCAGAATGGCACTCTGGAAAATTGTCACAGTGCTACAGTTCATATACTAGTTTGCTTATATCCTGGCAATAATTCTCAGTAATGTATTCATGATATTGAACGCACTGTTAACAAACATAATAAGGGGAAATGGCTAAAAAGGAAAGAAAAATCTATAACTACCAGTGCTGGAAGGATGAATTAAAGGTTCCAGCTTATGAGAGCTAATAATCCAATCTCAATGGATGTCTAGCTAGTTTGCCAATCCCCATACAGAGGAACCTTACGATACAGGGGGACCCATCAACAACATATCGCTGGTTGACATGACATTTGGCGTATGCACACAGGAGTACACAACATGGCTAAACACTGCTGGAAATAATGCCTTAATACACTAAGAAAAGCATGGCTTATTCGCTGGACCTACCACTGAAGGAAGACTCTAAATTTAAAGAATTACTGAGCACTATTAACACTAGAATGGCGCAGGGCTAACATTTAAAAGCTTGGTAACTTAATTGATATCTGAACCCTACATACGTTTAACAGCATGAGACAAACAATCAATATTTGTCAGCCAATTTTTGACTCATGGAAATATACTGGGTGTGTAATGTTGTACGGGTGCGGGTTTCAATGTCTTTGCCACCTCTCATCTGTTTAGTCAGCCATAAAAAATTACTATAAAATCTGCTAGTTAGGCTAGTTGATACGTAAAAACAATGAGTGAACCTCCTCTCTGGTAAAATTATATGTTTGTAAGGTTAATTCTACATGTACCACCAGACAACTCAACCATAAGTTCCTGACCTTAAACGTGCACGCCTCTATGTTAAAGTGTAATAAAATTGTTGTAAAAACAGTAACTCTGACTACAACGCCCAGACCAACTGTGTAGATGTAAATACGTTTTTTAAGAATGTTTTTAAACATCACTCACTCTCTCCAATTATTTTTATAGGATGCCAGTGTGCCTCACTGTGCAAGCATTGTCCTGGTATTCTGGTAATGACCCTCGGACAGATGTCACACCGTGAAATCATTGACAAAAACCCAATGTATATAGATCAACTATGACACGCACTATACAAGGCATTTCTTGCCTGCATCTTAAACAATTTACAACTAGCATGAAAACTTCTAAAAATGTTGACTTGCTACAGCCTTACACAACGTCTGAATACCGGGAATCTCTTTAAATGGGGAAGATAAGATTGTCTTTATCACTGCCTGATTTTAATATTCAACATGATTAAATAAGAATCAAGCTTTTAATGTTAAAAAATTATTACAGAAATTTTAACAAATTATGGATTTAAGTATAATACTGTGCAGCTGTAGGTCCTAGTCATTGATTTCATTTGTGTGCATGAAGCACCGCAGACTGTCAATCAGCAGCTTTGACGTGCTCCAGATTACATTTCTACCACATACAAAACATGAGAAAAATAATTAACCCAAAATGCCCACAAACAGTAATGCAGAAGCAGTATTAGAAAATAACCTGGAATTATTTCATTCTAAACCTAAACGAATTGATGTTATTTAATGTTTGGGCCAAGGTGTTAAAGGCACGCACCTACACATTGTAGTAGTCACCTTGTCACTCTGAGTAATTTCACACTTTAAAGTACTAATGCATGCCCATTTTCCTGGAAGTTTTCATAAATAGGCACAGAGCTTTAAACTCAATAGCTTTTTCTGACTTCCCTGAGCTCCACATGCTCAATATTCTATGCAAACTCCACAACACAAATTAATTAATTTGGGCCCAAACATAAGCAATTCAATATTCTTTGTGTTAGACAGATCAAACATATAGTGATATAGCTTTAAACAGGCCAAATAGTATTACTATTTTCAAGCACATAGTTGTATTTTCAAGCACATAGTTGTATGTGTCTGTTCTGAGAATTCACTAACGTTTGCCAAAGCACAACTTCAGAGGGTAAAAAAAACTCTATAGATAATTACTCGTCATGTGGAAGGATTTAATCCTGCTGGACACCTCTTTCTAGAACTCTCGATCCTTGGAGCATCATCAGTATCAAACGTTTATAGTATATAAACAGACTATTACGACTTACCACCTAAGACACACCCAAAGAGGTCTAATTTTTTGGTACGGATTGTCACAAAAAATATCGGTATTGGATAACAGTAATTAAAAAATAGGTATCTGAGACAGGGGGAAATTGACTCCTGTGGCTAGGCTGCTTAGTTTGGAACTTGGTGACATAGATTCTAGTTGTGGCTAGGCCATTTGACTGGAAATCTCAAACCTGTTAATCTCTCCGCGCCTGAGTGGTATACATATATCGAAAGATAATGCAATTCTAAATATCTGTAATGTAACACTGAAATGCAAATGTATATCTGCAACTGTTGTACAGTACTCTGTTGCTACCCGGCCAAGGTCAAACTAAATAAATACACACATACATATATATGCACCTATACATTAGATGAGAAAAGACAAACCTCGGTCCTAAAACTCCCAAACCATACACACTAACTCACAAGTTCACTTTGGATTACGGTGTCAAAAAGTGATCGTTTGTGCTTTGTTTGAACCTGCATTAGTGCCGAACAGTGTTTCGATAAACACAAGAAGACTAGTAAAGGAAAACAATTTGCTTTCAAATCTTTATAAAATGTGTTACACTTCAAAGACAATACATAACGACATTTTGCATTAATGTTTTGTAATCACTGTTTGCTTTCTGAGGAAATGAACACCCTGTAGATAATTTTACTATCAATTTTAAATATCGGTTACATAGAGGTTGACCTTTGTTGTGTAAAAGTAAATGCCAATTAATCTTACTAAACAGTAAATGTGAAGTATATTGATTTTTTAAACTTAATCTTAGTGAATTGCTCAAGCATAATTAACAGTAAAATAAATTTACGACTCCTAATACAATTATTTTACAGAACCTGCCAAAAATATTTGCGACCCATTTTAATTTGCAGGCTTTATTACATCTATTTTCAAAAGCCGTCATTTCTGAACTAAAGCAACACAAAAAGATGATGGATGAGTGCTGAAACTTTTCAAAATGCCCACCACCAGTCACAGATCTGGGGGTGAGTGTTTGAAAGGTTTCAGCACTCCGTCCATCATCCTTTTGTGTTACTTCTGAAATGAAGCTTGGTCGTTTCAAAAGCCAAGTAGCTAATGTCTACTGTCCTGAAGGGTTGCTTGATTTTTCAAAATAATGTAAATGTAGCATTTAAGTCTACTGCATTATGGTGCGGGTTAACCATTTTTCTTGCTCTCATGGTTTTCACTGGAATAGCATACAGAAGCCACCACCCCATTTCAATGCACTTAAGGTTTACCCTTCTTGTGTTGCTGTATGAAAAAGCCGTCAATCGGTTGATTGCAACTCAGAATTCTTGAGCACGTCCCTAATAACTAATACTACCTTAAAGTCATATATTAAGAAACATTTTCTTCATAAATACTATCACTATTATGCAGGGCACAGGCACAAGCAGGGCACGGTCCACCCACTATTTTCAAAAGGCAGACGCCATCCACCTTGCCATATACTTGTGCCTCAAAGTAATATGCTGAATTTGTCCCGGTGTAATGTTTAAACACCGCAACGCATTGAGCAGCGCCTGCACGTTGACTGACTGCCTTCTGAGCAGAAATGTGCAGGCGGCAGAGAGGGGACTTTTTCATTTTAAATTTGAGCTGTAACCAAAACAAAGGCCCACGTTAAGTGGCCATCAGGCCTCCTTTTGTTCTCACTGGAGTTATCAGGAGCCTCACACTTACCTGCAAATGTAATGGCGGGGAAACAAAGGTACATGTCTTGTTGTCACTTCATATGATCTTAAGAGAGGCATTATTTTGACTTTGGTAAGTCCCTGGATTTTAGAGATGCATGCACTGTAAGAATGTCAGATATGCTGGTCTGTTCCTGCATTTACACAAATAGCAATTGAAATATCACTATTTTATTGAATTTCTTTTATAGCGCTACTTATCCCAATGCAGGGTTTCAGAGAGCTTTACATCGCATGTGCGCATTATACATTGACAATCATATAAAGTGCAAATCTATGTACAGGATGTCTAGGAGTTGCATGTCCTTCATAGCTCACTGTGCTATATTAGGATTACAATTTATGAACAGCAAGTAACAAAAGGATCTCTGTGTAAGAGCAGTAACCCATTTACCTTTCTACATAAAATAAAAATCTGCCATGATGTGCTTTGCATGAGACATGTTAACCCTCTATGCTACTTTGATTTAAAAATGGGACTAGACAAGAGACACATCTGTCCAGCAAACGTGTTAACCACCAGAGTTATTTTACCATTATTATTACCTGAGATTCACAGAGCATACCAAACTCTCTGGAACAGGTGCCTTAACCCTAGAAGATGTTTTAAAATGCAGTCTTGGCAATAAATCTGTCCTGCTTAATTGGTTGCAAAGTTTCTCCTTGTGTCAGTTTCTTTGTGGGAGAGATTTAAAAAAAAAAAAAAAAAATGTTGAATTTGAAGCCCAGATTCTGTGCCGAGGTTGTGTCACATATGTGAGGTTTTACGATCAGATGTCACTTCTTGTGATGTCACTTCCTCTGAGGTTATGGGTTGTAATGCCACTTTCCTGTGATACCACTTGCGATGTCACATGCTATGATATCAAGCACCATGATGTCACCTGTATACTGTCTAACTTGGTTAGTCCTCCCACCTATTATATTTTTTTTAGGACTTGTGCTCTATTATGAAGGTATCCCTAGGTTCATGCTTGCCTTTACAAAAACAACATGGGAAGCTTTGCCACTGCTCGTTCCTAACATCTGCCAAGTACACTGTTATCTAGCATCAGCCATTAATTCGACGAAGATGCATTATTTTAGAATAGTAATCAAATAATGAAGCAGGCTGCCTAGGTTGTTGGGCGAAGGTTTGTCCTTATTTTTTAAAACCTCACACCTTCTCAGAGAGAATATCCAGAAACTGCAAAGGATATGGCATGGTATTGTATAGTCTGGATTGTTTATTTTGATTTTTGGGTTCAATTAACTTTAGTATAAGTTACCACCCACAGGTGCCCACCATACATAAGTTGGAGCCCCAAGTGCACCCCTGGAGAATAATACTAATGCATATGCACTGTCACCAGCATGCCATGAGAGAACAGAGGGTGACTCAAACTAGTATTCAGCCACTGCAACTCTGGTAGGTCTCATTTCAGTCTTTATAATCAGCCAGGATAAACAGTTCCACAATAGAGTGTCACATTTATCCCCTGTTTGTAGCTCCAATGCCTACGCAGGTGGCACATGTCGGGCCTTTTAGAGCACTCCAACATGTCTTGCTCCTTGCAAGCTAACCAAAAGACCCTTTTGACACTACGTGGGCTAGAAACACCAAGGCACAGCCTGGAACAGGCCTTTTTCAGCTCCGTTTCTCGTGTCCTAGGCTTTCTAAAGTCAAGCCGCCACATCACCCTTGCTTAACCTGGGCAGGTGTACAAAAATACTATAATAATGTCCTAGTGTATCCTGAATGATCTTCATAGAGGAACCCATCAGGGTTGCCCCCTATCACCGCTGATTTATGCCTTGGTACTGGAGCCACTGGTGGCCTGCATCTGACAGGATCCTTTAGTACACGGGTTACAGTAGGATAATCAGTGGGAGGACAGAATCTCCCTATATGTGTATGACATTTTGCTCTATTTGATGGACGCAGTTCCTACACTGGACAGACTGATGCAGATCAGCATTAGTTTCGGCCACTCTTCCGGTTACACTATTAACTGGAAAAAATCCTTAATTTACCTCCTGAAGGGCCGGGCTCCAAGACAGCCCCATGACTGAGGCCACAAAAGCGATGGAGGAATTTTATTACTTTAGCATATTAATTACTACTGACCCAGACTTGTTTTTTAGCAAAACCCTTTTCTCACCACTGGATAGGCTGCAACAGAATAGCACTGTAAGTTGCTGCCACTGTCACTACCTGGCAGAGCCGCCCTCTTCAAAATAATATCCCTGTCCAGATTCCTTTTTGCCCTAAACAACACGTCAGTGCAAGACTCATTTTTCAAACTAAGTTTCAAGGGAAGTTAAAACACTGCTTTGGATAGGGGCTTGGCAAGGATTGCACTACAAAAGCTCACAGGGGGTGGTCGGGTGGGGGGATGAGGGGGGTGATGTGTGGAGCATTTCCCTCCCTGATATATAGAATTATTACTGGGCTGCACAACTTACCACTATCGACAACTGGGTCTTTTTGCCCCCCAACGAGCCCTCGATTCGGATGGATAGGTTGATAATGAAGCTGGGGGGGTACCTTTGGGCTCTCATAGGTAAGGCTAGGAATGCTGCCTTCTACAGTCCGACAGCAACAGTAGTCGCACTCTGGCACACAGCCACGAAGACCTTACGGTGGAAAGATGCGCTCACACATCTCACGCCCCTGTGGGACATGGCCCATTAGGTACTTTGAGAGAACAACCAGGGTTTAATAAATGGGATTTGATAGGCCTCTCTCAAAGGAGACCTCTGGGGTCAGGGAGATGTTTGCCCATGGGCAGATCTACAACAAAACCACCAACTAGCCCCCTCTGAGATATTCCGATATTTGCAAATACGACAAGCAATCAAAGCGTTGTTTTCGAATGGATCAGAGCTCCCTGAATCTTCTCGCCTAGAAGACCGGCTGTTGGACACGTACATGCCACAGAAAGCCACGTCCCTAACATACAGGTTACCTAATAAGCTGTCTGACACTATGCAGCACCTGAGGGAGCAATGGGCCTAGGACCTAGCAGAATTACAAAACGAAGAATGGGAGAATGCTTTGGCATTTCCAAAAGAGGTGGGTACATGGATGGGATTCTACTTAATCCAATTAAAAATTCTGCTTTACTCCTACTACACCACAACATCCCTAGTTAAGATGGGTAGCATGGCAGCAGAGAGTTTCTGGCGAGTCTGTGGGGGATTTGGTATGTTTTATGATATTATTTTGGAATGCCCGATTATACAGGTCTTCTGGACAGTGGGAGTGGTCTGTATGAATGAGGAGCATGAGTGTGCAATGATGCCTTAGCGAAATGCACACAGATCTAAACCGCACACGCAGATGTTGTGGACCTGGGGACTGACAGAAGCGAAACGTAACATAGTGGGATTATAGGGAGCGGAACAAGTACCACTGTTGGGATATGGATTAGTGTATGGTTGCTGAGCGAATGGTGTATGAAGACTAGGGCTGCCCCGAAAAATGGAATGCATATAGGAGGTAACATGTAATGACACTGCCTCCACAGTGCCAATAGAATAGCGATCAGGTCTCATTGTACCCCTCATTGTTGTTGACGGATTAAAGTACTGGGAATTAAGTATTGTCTGAACAGCTGAGCAACAGTCTGTTTGCTTGATTACTCCAATGTCAGTGCTCAGCTATGTCTTGCTTACTACATCATCAAAAAAAAGTGTTTTGTTTTTTTTAAAAATAATTTCCTGGCATCATGAGCCAGTTTACAAAGCATCACTCTTCTGGGTGGCTCTCTGACATTTCCAGAAACTCATGCTATTAAATGTGGCCCCAGCCATCTTCAGCCATCCTCTAGTTTTAGACCAAGAATATTAAAGTTCCCATGTTAAAATAAATATGATACATTTAGCCTAATTCAATTCCCAGGGAGCTATATTTAAATTATTTGGACAAGAAACCAACATATCACTTTTATAAAGATTATTTTCCTGGAGGGGAGGGTTTGTGTTAGCAGTATGTCAAGAAATTAGTTATAGTGGATTATCTAGGAACTTAGGATCATTCTTAAAATCCTTGCCTTTTGAACACAGAACCCAGCCTGTTAACAGAGGAACTTAGGATCATTCTTAAAATACTTGCCTTTTGAACACAGAACCCAGCCTGTTAACAGACAGTTAACACCTGAGGACATTAAGTTGAGGAGTTCTGTAGGCCTTGTATATACCACAATATGTGCCAATAGTGCTTTTGAAAATGCTCTATTAGTCCTTTATGGATTTCTACTGCCTAACACAGAAAGCGAACGCAATTGAACCAGGACCAGTCTTCCAAATTATGAAATATCACTCAGTGTTGCTACTCTTACGAGCAGTGTTGCCACAGTCTTCAAGACCTGAAACATGCACTCCAGGTCAGCAGTTCATTTTAACTTTCACAACCTCTCCACATATTATACTCAAACTGTTGCCTGGGTTGGCAGTTTTATCACACTAGAACTAACTGGAATTCACTATTCTACAGGTCTATAGGTGATCGTTTCTATGCAATCAAGAGCCACAATGTGCCATTCACTATTCCACATGGCTATTGTCTTAAGCTGACTCAGCTCTTGAATCTCCCTCCCATGTCCATTGATTTAACGGTTGCATTAGCCTGTCTGTACCTGAGCGTTTTCAGTGGAATGCATACTAATGAAAGGGCTGGTGTTGTAGCTTTATAGTCGGTGTTTCCCAATGTTATTAGTATAGCCTCTAAAAATAGCTTATATCAATAAGCAGCAAATTCCTAATCATTTAAGAGCCACCAGACACAGAGGACAGTGGTCCAGTTTCAAAAAAACTAGGAAGGAAATGTCACCTTTGAGCTGGAGTATGGTAAAACGCAGTACATGTAGGAGTTGTGGGAGTCACCATGATAGCATACTGTTCACTGCAAAAGAGCAACAGGCTTTCAATTTTGAATCTGTGCTTTTTACCAGAATCTAATGCATATAATAAAAGAAAACATAACAATCAACATCCCAAGACATATGAGAGGTGGGGAAATCAAACACAAGCAGATCATTTGCCCTAACTGATGGAAGAAATAATGTAGATGGGCGTTCTGTTTAGCAAAAGCACACTAATCACTTTTTTAGGTCTTCATACCCAAAATTAAGAGTCCTTCGAGCACTTGACGTAGCGCTGATTCTATCAGATGAGGGACTTGGGAGGACAGGGCGTCCAGGAGACATCTTCTTCACTTCCCAGGCCAATGATGTTGGTCTGCAAATAAAACACATATTGTAGAAAGGAGGACAGTATTCTGGAAATTCAAGTTTAACAATAACGGTTTTCTGTTCAAACGTTTTGTGATAAAATGGATAAACAAAGGTCTTATTTTTATTGCCCTTTGGCATATCCAAGATTTGCCCACTGCTATATAGCTTTTAGATAACAGAATAGCATTAACTCTTTCAGAATTCAAGACAGAGTTATGTCAAATCATTGATGAAGATTTTTTTGCAGGTTCTTATCAAGCATGTACATGATATGTTTTTTCAATATTTACACATATGTATCAATAGTTCCAAGTCTTGCAATCAATCAACACCGCGCAGAATTATCTGAGCCGGTGAACTGCCAAGTGAGACAATTTTTTAAAAATTATGTAAGAACGCAGATACTCTCATAAAGAGTAGCAAGATCACTAATGCATCACTGTAAATCTGTGTTACTCACAAAACCAGCAATATCAACATGTTTTGCTAGTGAGTCGAGCTTTTCCAATGACGTGTGATCACCTGATCTAAAAGCATCTTCTTTATGGAATTCCACCAAAGGTCTATTAGCAGACGTGGAATAATTACTTATAAATAACATCACATGTGAAGACACACAAACGCTTATATTTACACAAATATAGAGCAATACTGTGCTAACACTGCAAACTAAGAAGCACACTCAAAGTACTATTGTGTAGCAGAAGTGGAATAATGTTTCCAACTAGATTTTTGGCAGTTTACAGTTTTAATACAATTAAAAAAAGAGCAAAGCATTTAGTAAGTGGTATCACCCTGGTAACACCTAACTACTGTACCAGGTCTAGTGTGGGTATACTATGAAGTTGCAGACTTGTAAGATGCCTTCCCATGTCGGGAGTATGGCCTTTGGACACTTTATCTCACTAGCATTGACATGTTGATGTCATGAAATAAAATGTTTTATTGTTTTCATTGTCAGTATGACATTATAAGGTTCTTGTATGCCCATATCTAAATCAGAGAATATTTTAAGCAGTAAAACAATAGGCTACTCTGTAGATTACGTCAAAGAAGGGAAGTGGAATTTGAAGAGTGAGCCTTTGCCCGAAGACAATTTAATAAGCTATTGGGTTTTGACTAGTGTTTCTACTTAAAAGGTCAGCTAATCGAAAAGTACATGTTTCCATGGCAGTTTTGCCTTTTATAGATTGACTTTAGAGGTGTAGAGAAGGGGTTAGTCAACCACTAACAACATATTTATGCCCTAGGACTATCCCGGTGGAGATATATTTGCCAGGAGATTGTGTCGCTTTCAGAAACAATTTTATAACACCAACTTGACAGCAGAAATATATGCTACAATCACCACACGGTACTCTAATATATCGCAGAAACTGTAGCGTGAGTGGGAATGAGGTTTACAAGCTTGTTACGGAATCTTGCAAAAGCGGGCATAGCAGAGTGGATCGTGTACAAAAAAATGTTCTGTACATAACTACATTTGTCATACACATCTAGCTGTCTGGTAAAACACAAAAAGACCAATGAAATCTCAGTCAAAGCCTTGTACAGCTTATGAGTCTAGCTACTGTTCCATTAACGGTTTTGGCAAATAGCCCAAGGAAGAAACCACAGTAACGATGTGGCACACCAATAGCTCAAAGTACAGCTCAAATTGTTGCAGTAGTAATATCAGCAGGAAGGACCAGAGTAGACATGTTGGTAGTAGAAGACATGTAAGCTGAAGAAGGCACGTTTGTTGCTACACTATTAACTTGGGGCAAGAACATCAACTGAATGCGACTCTATAATCATCCACCTAATGCTTTTACAAGGGGCGTTCACAAAATGGTGGCCAAGTTAAGGGCAACTGAGGTGGAATCCACACGGCTGAGGTAGAGGCCCCTGCCCATTTGGCTGCAGAACTTGCATCCAAATAATAGTGTTCTGATAATATCCAAGAGGCAGGTTAACTGGCTATTTATGCAGCACCTATTCCACCAGTGGGTACCATAGATTGACAAAGGTACTAAAAGAAAGGCTATTTTTCCCAGATTTCTTTCTTTAGGTAGGGAAGGCAATAGGAAAAAATAATTAATAAATGTTAAATTAAATTCTGCACTTTGTTTCAATAATTAATTACAATTGTTAACTAAAATCGTCTTTAAAAACATACAACCATAATATACAGCTATAATCCAATTTAAAAAAACATACAGGTGTAGTTTTTGGATGACATACCATATTACACTTCAAAATACAACATCAACATTTTACATAAGCATTTTAATCAACTATGAAAAATAATCATTAGAAAACGTATACAAGTCATGGTACTTTATACAATGTTTTTGAAGTAATCAAAAATATTTTAATACTAATACATAAGTAAATGTTTTTCACATGATACACCATTTTAATAAGAAAAACAATAGTAAAAGCATGCTAACTGTGATACATTACATTGGGGAATTTGTTTTAGGAAAAATTACAAAAACAAAATATATTTCTTATTTTTTTTTAAATAACAGAATTATATTTTTTTAAGAAAGCTTTTTAACACAATGCTATTTAATGCTAAAAATATGTTTTGTTTGTTTTCATGGTCATTGTTTTCTTTACATTGTCTCCATTGTGTGCCAGTATGAGGCAGCTATTTTCCGCACTGCAGATAAATGATGCAGAGCTTTCTGGGTGAAAAAGTAACTCAAGTAAGACATTTACACTTCTATTGCAATATTTATAAGAATTACACCATCTATTCTTACTTATTGGGGTGGGTTTGGTAGGAATTATTTTGTAATAAAAAGAAAAATACTTCACACTGGGTAATTTAAATACAGAATTTTCTTTGGTGGGAATATCAATATATTTAAATGTATACATTTGTCCACTAGTAGACTAGGGTGGAGTGAGATTTTTTTTAATGTTTGGAGAGGAGTAAAGCTTTTTAACGTGTTGAATAACACCATTTTAATGATAGGAAAATTGAGCATTTTGAATTGAAGGGAAATTTTGTGGGACAAGGGTTTGATGGAACCTATCCTGAAATCAAAATCTTTCCAACACGCTCACTTTAATTTTTTAGGCCTATGTTTGCGTACAGGGATATTTTGGACCTGATGCATCAAAGGTATTTTCCCATTCTATTTCTACTTGGAATGTGCGGATACATAAGGGCCTTTATTTTTAGAAGAATGGTCTTTAAAAGCTGGGGGGGGGGGGGGGGGTTTAAAAGACTGGAAACCCTCACCGCCCCTCCTTTATTTCACATTATAGGTGAGACATTGTATTTTTTTTTTTAGGTATTCAAAGCCATGGATTAATTTGCATGGTTTGGGTTATTGTTTTGTTCTACCCGCTCCTTTTCTTGTCCTCTTCTAACTGAATAAGCAATTTACCTTTGGTAGCGGGCTCCTTTTGGTGGATACTCTATCTAACCACAGAATAATCACTTTTCATAATATCTCCAGGCATAAGACTAAACCTGATTTTTCAACAGCAATGGCTCAAGCACACATATAGGTCAGTGGACCAGTCATGACTGACTGGTGATGACATTGCCCAAAATTAACTCAGGACCTTTTTACAGACACCCGAGCCCACTCCAAAGAATGGGGAAGTGGGAAGGCAGTGAGGATTCTAAGATAGAGTATCTACTAGAAAGAGCATTAGCAAAGCTATGTAACTTGCTCTTTTGATGGAACATTAAACCACAAATTCCTCACCTTTTTAATATATACCCAAGTACCATCCCTTGTACGGTAGAGGGTTTGTGAAGTAGACTCATATCAAAAAGTCCAGCAGAACCGAATGGGAAAAATGACCCTCTCTGCAGACTTGACTGTTGAGACAGTAGTGCTTCATGAATGCATGCACAGATGTACACACAGCAGCCTGCAGATGTCCACTACAGAAATATCCCTAGCTAATGTCATCAAATCACCTTTGGCTCTGGTGGCATGAACCTGTAGACCCTGAGAGGGATCCTTCATGGCCAAGGCAGAACATGTCTTGTTGTTAAGGACAACCTATCTTTACAATATTTTTTAGCACCAGCAAAATCTACAAAAAGTTGGTTGCCGACTTGTTACTTATTTTGAGCACTCTATGTAAAAATTGAGGGCTATCCTCCGATCAAGCCAGTGAAGGCTTGAATAAAAATACAACTTCGTCTCGCGCCATAGAGTGGGATGCCCACAATGCGGTAATACGAGGACACTGCCTTGCGGCCACAGTGGGAGGAAGAAGGACACTCACCAAAGAACTACAAGCTTTGGAAGTCAAGCTCCACAAAACGGAGATTGAGGTTTCCAGAAACATGTCCACACTGGCAGCACTGAATTTGCTTAGAGCTGCCCATAGAGAAGCAGACACTAGACTATGTAAGCATGATTACAGACACTACATGACACGTCAACACACTGAGGGGGATAGATCAGGTAGACTGCTGGCGTGGCTGACTCGCCAATCCTCGCAACCCTCGTCCATTGGTGCGATACGCTTGAACTCCAACTACATTATCAATACCCAAGTAGGAATTAACAAAGCCTTCTCTACATACTATTGTGCCCTATATACGTTTCCTTCCCCCCCCATCGGAGCAGCAACCAGTTGACATATTATCACTCGTTTTCCAAAACCAACACATTATTGATAATGCAGGCACATTAGACGGTCCCATTACTATAGAAGAACTGCGCTCAGCTCTGTCACAAATGGCACGCAGCAAAACCCCTGGCTCAGACGGCCTACCGGTAGAGTATTTTAACTCCCATGCTACTCACCTCCTACAACCACTCAGAGGTATTCAACAAAGCGCGCAATAAATTACGATTGCCAGACTCCATGCACGAAGCCCTGATAGTCGTCCTTCCAAAGGCGGGTTGTGACCCTCTTGACGTTAAATCATACAGGCCGCTCTCTCTACTAAACACAGACTGCAAACTACTTGGAAAAATATTGGCAAATAGGCTACTCCCCCACCTGCCAAGCTTAATACACTCTGATCAGTCTGGCTTTATTCCAGGAAGAAGCACCTTCTTAAATATTAGGAGACTGATCCACATAATGCACAGCAACACAGAACCAGAAGCGGTGGCCCTCTCCCTAGATATTGAAAAAGCGTTCGATACGTTGAGCTGGGACTATCTTATATGTACACTCAAAGCGTTTGGATTCGGCCCCGGCTTCATTAGATGGATCAAAACGCTCTACTCCAAACCCACAGCCCGAGTCAAAAATGGACGAGCTATCTCTGAAGCATTCAACGTAGGCAGAGGTACCAGACAAGGTTGTCCATTATCCCCTTTATTATTCGCTATAGCCATGGAGCCATTAGCAATTAAGCTACGTAGCTACGCACACATATGGGGCATCACTGAATTTAATACACATCATATTATATCCTTATACGCAGATGATGCCCTGATATACCTGCATAAGCACTCCACCTCTATGGGCGGTGTGACTAATACTGGACTCCTTCGCACTCGCCTCTGGACTACGTGTCAATTGGTCCAAGTCAAGTATTTTCCCTCTCACCCCATACCAATCGACCTTGATATGATACTACCGCAATATCAACTGCCATGGTCACACACTACCTTTAAATACCTCAGGATACAAATTTACCACTCCATAGCCGACCTGAAAGAGGGCAACATTGACAGGGCACTCAGTTCCACCCGTAGCTCATTGTCGTTCTGGAGCTCACTTCCCCTATCCCCCATGGGTCGGGTAGCAATAGCCAAAATGCTTATCCTTCCCAGGTTCCTGTACTATTTTACCGCCCTTCCATTATGCCTACCACACTCGTTCTTTCACAAACTGCACTCATTATTAACCGACCTGCTCTGGGGCAAAGATAGACGCAGGGTAGCGTTATCCATAACACAATATCCGCAAGAAGCGGGCGGACTAGGCATGCCTAATTTTGAAATATACTATACAGCTGCCCAGCTGTTGTGGCTATCCACATGGCTCAGGGAAACTCCCCCCCCCACCGAAAGCATAATGCTGCAGGCACATACAGCCCCACAAATGGTACTGACCTCGTTTTTATCCGGCCCTAACCGCCTATCGTCAAAACCCATATTGTTGGCAGCAGCTAGATTATGCTGGCGTAGATATGTTCAAAGTAGGTCCCCCTTACCTCCTTATTTCCCTCTGTTACCGCTATCTCAACTGCCGGGCACCCGAACACTCATTACACCACGATACACGCGTCATAAGTACATTGAATGTGGGCGATTACTACTCTAGCTCCACAATGCGCACCTTCGCAGAACTAGTGGCCGATGGGGCTATGCACACTGGAGCCTTTTTGACATATAGCGCCACTAAACGGCTACTCAATAACTTATGGGGCTCTGGCAACAACGAGCCATCCGAGTCCCAATTACTCACCACTATCCTTATCATAGGAAGCACAAAAGGCATCATAATTAAACTATATAAAGTGCTTCTAGCTGAAGTCTGCCCTGCCTTGCCGCTTGCTAAAGCACGCTGGGACTCCGTCCTCCCTTCACCACTACCACAAAAAACTTGGGTCGCGGCTCTTAAAACGATCAAGTCAATATCCCGCAATCCCAGATTGCGTTACACCCAACTCAATTATATTCACCACTCATAGCTATCCCCGGCCCGCATCCAAAGAATATACCCAAACACAAACCTGGTATGTCCCAGATGCGCTACTCCAGGAGCAGACTTTTACCACATGGTTTGGAGCTGCCATTCAATAAACTTGGCCTGGCACCGCATTACGGACGACACAGCAGACATTTCGTCCCACACTCTGTTACCCACCCCAGACTCTTGTCTATTTGGCATACGACACCGCACCAAAGGCGATAAACATCTACACAGATTCATCGATCTAGCATTTGTTGTCTTCAAGAGCCTAATTGCCACGCACTGAAAGGCCCCACACGTTCCCTCTCATTCTGCCTGGCTCTGTGACTTACACAGTCGCTCACAGGCTGAAGCTCAAACATTACGCTTATTACAACATAAAGGCCTAATACAAGCTGGTGCCGAAGTCTGGGATACTTTTGTGGTAGCAATAGAAGCCAGGGATGACACATACCCCCCCCTAAACTAGCAACTGTATATGTATTATCTCTTTTCTCAATATTCATACCACGCCACCCCTGGTTGCCCCCCCCCCCATCACTCACTTTCTATATTAATTTCTCCACCTCCCTCCTTAATGTAACAACAAAACGTGCTTTCCCTACATCCACGCTCATGCAACCCACGTCTAGCCTTGCTCACTACTCTACTGGCTCCGAGCCCCTTTTTGTCCTGCGACGCCGGAGAAAACACAAGAGGCTGCACCACCTCAATCACCGACGCCTGACCAGGCGAAGTCGGTGACGCCGGAGAGGGCAACGGCGTCGATGGATGCGGCGTGACCGTGGGGCTGACCTCCCAAGTCCTCAGACGCCGAGCCGAAGGTGACCTCGAACGAGACTCCTTGCTGGAATGACGTCGTGAGTCTCTACGGCGCCGGGAGTCTCGATGACGCCGGTGAGACCTTGGCGAAGAAGACTTCTTATGATGTTTCTCCTTCTTCTTTGACTTTGCCATGAATAACTTGGCCTCACGCTCTTTGAGGGCCTTCGGATTCATGTGTTGACATGAATCGCAAGTCGAGACGTCGTGGTCGGAGCTCAAACACCATAGACAGTCGGAGTGAGGATCTGTAACTGACATCTTGCCCCCACACTCTCGACAGGGCTTGAAACCCGACTTCCTCTGAGACATTATTACCGCAGAGAAGACTACGCAGCAGACAATACACTGTAACCACGAAGGTAACAGTAGCTCCCTCGAAGATAACCGTTTCGAATGCACGGAAAAAAGGGAACTGTCATCGGCACGTCGGCGAGGACCTCTTATTGCCTGTATGACGTCAGACGGCGTCGCGTGGGCTAGAGTGACGTCCTCGTCGACGTGCAGAGACTAGTAAGAAGATTTCCGTCGAATGCTGGCGCCATGGGAGTATTCATTAGGTGAGGAATCCACAGGTAGTTGTATCCATCAGAATCAATATTTCAACCATGGCCTCACGGCTCCCATACGCAGCAGTTGTATCTTTTTGGTTTTTTCCCCCCCCATCCTCCAATTGGTGTAGCCAGCACCATGTGTGATATCAGCATTCTTTATTTGGTACTCAGTTGTGACTTTAACCACTTGTTGCAAAGTTTCAAGTTGTATTTCAGTATTTTATTGCACTGTACAAGCTTATAAATGAGCATAAACAGTTCGCAAAATTATTAATAGCAAAATGTACTGTTGTGCATAATGA
This sequence comes from Pleurodeles waltl, assembly GCF_031143425.1. Classification (NCBI taxonomy): domain Eukaryota; kingdom Metazoa; phylum Chordata; class Amphibia; order Caudata; family Salamandridae; genus Pleurodeles; species Pleurodeles waltl. Next base: position 156,075,729 of record NC_090440.1, on the reverse strand, counting down.
TTAATAAACAGATTAAAAAAAAAAAAAAAGGCCAGTGAAGGCTTTCCAGCTCTCGCGAGATGTGGAAAAGAAAGAGCAGGCAGGGTGATAGACTGACCCACATAGAAAGGCTATGCAACCTTTGATAGAAAGGAAGTGCTAGTTCTCAGAACTGATTTGTCAAGAAAGGAAGCAGTATAATTAAATTGCACTGAGGGTGCTTGCAGCTAAGAAGAGAAGAGATAGAAATAAGAAAAACTTTCTTGATGGCTATGGAATGTCATCTATATTAAAAACAGAAATTAAAGTCCCATTGAAGTATAACGAAGATCCTTGGTGGGGACCTATCCATTAATCCTTTTAAGAAGCTCATCACAGTGAGTGACCAAAAGAAAGTTGGCGAGGCAACAACATAAGGACCAAAATGTAGCCTTTACCTGTGGCAACAGCAAAGATTAGCAGAGCAAAAAAGAAAGCGAACAACAGAACATCAGGTACTTTGTCTCTAAAAAGTTAGCATAGTAAGGGAAGATTTGTCTCTGGCAAAAGGGTTATTTTGCCAGGACGGCGTGGCAGTGCAAAACCGCACACACAGGCTGTGCAATGGCAGGCCTGAGCCATAGTTAGGTGGCTGCGTAAGTGGGTGACACCATCAGTGCTGCAAGCCCACTAGTAGCGTATCATTTACACTCCCTGGGTACCTGTAATACCCCTTTACCTAACAATAAGGTAGGCTCTGAACAACCCAGAGGGCAAAGCGTTATGTATTTAAAATGCAAGACATGCCATTATGGCATGAGAGGCAAGACATCACATTTTACATGTCCTGGTAGTGAAAATCTCTTAAATTAGATTTTCCACTACTGAAAGGCTTAGCTCTCCTATAGGATAACATTGGACTTGCCTTATTACATTTTATAAATGTATATTCCAAAGGGGAGGTGAACATTTCTTTAAGTTTGGTGTCTCTGAATCACAATTTAAAATCATAATTTACAGTGAAGTCGGATTCTAAATTGCAATTCTGAAATTTGCCACTTTTAGAAATTTAGCATTTTCCTGCTTGAGGGATTTTGTGCCTACCAACCTATCTCTGGTCACATCATTGGACTTTGTGTATTTCCCCTAGACAGCCACACACAATGGGAGCTTAGGTGTGACTTCATCGGCCCTCCTGGGCAGGATGGGAGGGAGGAGCTGGACCCAGCCTCACATACATCTGAATAGGCTGTGCCATGTTCCCACACAAAGAGCTGCATAACCCCTGTAGTTAGTCTAGAAGCAGGGCAGGGAGGGCTGGGCATCTGTGCACTTCAAAGGGATTTCTGTGAAGTCTCCCTCACTTCAAAGGCACCACGGGATTCAAAAACTAGACCTCAGATACCACCACTTCAGTACACTTCTGGACTTTTGGATAACTCTGCCAGGAAGAAGGACTGCTGTGCTGCTGAAGGGCTACCACTTTGCTGGACTGCACTCTGCTGGACTCCTGCTTTTCTCACCTGTTGCCTGCTTACCTCTGCCTGGGTGAGAAGGACTGGACCTGCATCACTTGAACCCAGAGTCACTCCAAGGCCTAGGTGACTGGCCTCCTAATTTGTCGTCTCATGGACATAACAGACTTCTAACCACCCTACCCCTGCACCTGGATCTCTGCCACCTGTGAGTCTGCCCTGCCAAATCGTGTCACCCCAGTCCTCGAACCTTGGAAGTGGGCCTGAGGTGCTTAGCAGTGCAACAGACATCCTCTCTACTGAGCAATTAGCATCCAAGCAGAATCAATGCATCTCCTAGGATGAGGGAGGCATTCTCAAGCAGAACTGACACACTGCAGCTGCTGCATGGACTGTGACTGTCACAAAAAGACTAGCAATCACCGCTGCATATCTGAAGCTTGGATTCAACACATCTACTTTGGAACAGCTCTGTTTTTCCCAGCCCAAACTCCTCACTACTCCAGTTGACGGCAGCCTTGACAACGATGCTAGAACTCTGCATCGCAGCTTCATGGCTCATCGGAACTGACACATCACCTCAACTATACAATTCATCCTCGTCATCAGCCTTCGCATCACAAGCCCTGTTGACAGAACCTTGAAGCAACAGGATCTCGCACCACAGCCTAGCCGCATCTAGGAACCGATGCATCACCTCGGCAAAGTATCTTCAACATGAATCCACACATTGCTCCGCAGCCATGATTTAAGGTACTTTGTTCAGAGGGCCTAACTGGGCCACTGAAACTGGCCCACACTCCATCACAATCGGCCTGAACTTGTGACTTTGTCCCAGTCCAGTGCGACCAGCTATCCCCCAACAGCAGTTTGTGCTCTTGGCACCATTTTTACTTAGAACTTTGAAATTCAATATCTCCAGTTCTACTAATTGAATTTTTGTCATTGTGGTCTTCTTTTATTTGTTAAATTCAGAATATTTTATCCAACATGGTGTAGAATTTTTTGTGTGTTGGTTTTCACTGTTTTACTGTTTGAGGTGTTGCACAAATACTTTACACATTGCTGCTAAGTTAAGCTTGACTGCTCTGTGCCAAGCTACTAGAGAGTGAGCAAAGGTTCATTTTGGGTTTGCCTGTACCTTACCCTGACTAGGATTATGGTGGCTGCTGGACCAGGGATCACACCCCAGTCAACCACCAATGCAATTTCTAACAGGAGGGCATACCCTGGCAGCTGTAGAAAAGCTTAGAGAGCAAACAAATGACCCTTTAACATGCCCAATGTAGAGCCCTGCTGGGCCAGGGTAAGAATAAACAAAAGAAATTGGCAAAGAGGTGCAGATAAAGGGTTAACCAGTTTGTCTGTACCCCGTGCACCAAGCTTCCTGCAACAGCTGACGCATACTGTCTTGGTGGAGGGACGTCAAGCTGCAAAAATACATTACAGATTTCAGGCAGAAGGTCAAAAGCTGTCAAATGTCGCCGGTCAATCTATACACATGAAGGCAGAGAGTTGTGACTGGAGATCCTCCTGAAAGGGCAGCCTCATCAGAGCACCGATGCACATGCTCCACAGCTCAGGATACCAGCCCAGTCTGGAGCCACAAGGATGACTTGGGCTTGGTTGTTACTGATCTTCTTCAGAACTCTGGGCAGGAGTGGTATTGGTAGAAAGCCGGACAGGAGGCTGAAGCTCCACACGAGACAAATGTCCCTGAATGAGAGCCGCCTTGGAAACTCCAGTGGGAAGAACTGCTGACATTGCTTGTTCTCGGTGCTGGTGAACAGATCTAACCAAGGTTCTCCCCACTACTGAAAGAGACCTTGCACCACCTCCAGCTGGAGATGCAACTCATGATTCTCTTGCATCTTAGGATGATTTTGTCTGCTCAGAAGTTCAGAGAGCCCGCCAGGTATTGAATCACCAGGGAAATGCCCAAAGGATTAAGCAATATCCAGAGATTCAGGGCCTCTTGACAAAGGGTCCACAACCCCACCCCACCCTGTTTCTATCAGTACGACATGACAATGGTGTTGCCTGAACACCTGCACTAGCATTCCCTTGATGGAGGACAGAAAGGCTTTCAATGCCAATCGGATCGCTCAGAGCTCCAACAGGCTGATGGAAACCGGAGTCCACTGATCTTCACCTCTCCCAAATACCCACTACATCCCAGGAGTGACACATCCGTCATTAGTGTCAGATCAGGTAGGGGAAGAGAGATGGGTCTGCCACTGATCCAATCACGGTTCGTCAGCTACCACTTCAGACCTTTTGCAGTGCCCTTTGAGATCTGGCAATGTCCGAGTAATTCTCTTGATGCTGCGCCCACTGGATCTTCAGGTCCCACTGCAGAGCCTGCATTTGACAACGGACATAATTTAGAAGCAGGATGCAGGAGGCCATGAGGCCCAGCCGCCTCAGAGTCAGTCTAACCAAAATCCAGTATAGAGGCTGAAACACTCAATTTCATAGCATGAATATCCTGAATTTGCCGCTTGGGAGGATAAGCCCGAAACTGCACTGTGTCCAGAACAGCTCCGATGAAAGGGATTGTCTGAGAAGGGATCAGGGTGACTTTGGCAGTGAACCCCAGAGAGTACAGGAGGCCCATTGTAGTCTGGAAGTGGGAGACAATTGCCTGGGGTGAGCCTGCCTTCAACAGCCAGCCATCGCAATAGGGGGAAGACTGTCAACCCTGACTTCTGCAGATGAGCTGCATCCCCCGCTATCACATTGGTGAACACCCGAGGGGCGATGCTAAGGGCAAACTGGAGCTCAACAAACTGAAATTGCTTGTGGCCCACCGTGAACCGCAGGCAACGTCTGTGTGTAGGCAGAACAGGGATATGGAAGTATGCATCCTGCAAGTCTAACACTACTATCCAGTCTCCCAGTTCCAGGGCAGACAGGACTTGAGTGAGGGTGAGCATTTTGAATTTCTCCTTTCTCAGGAAGAAACTGAGTGGGCGCAGGTATAGGATAGCAGGAAGGCCTCCATTTGTTTCGGGTACCAGAAAGTAGCAGGAATAACAAGCACACCCTACTGATGCCAGCATGTTCTCTATGGCTCCATTGGCCAAGAGAACCACCACTTCTTCACAGAGTAATTAAATGTGGTCCTTTGTCAGCTTGTCATAAGTAGGTGGCATGGGTGAAAGGGTAATCATAAATTTGAAGTAATAACCACTTTGAACAATCTGGAGTACCCAACGGTCGGATGTTATCTACTTCCAATGTTGCAGGTGATGGCGTATCTTGCCCTCCACTGGGTGCGTATGATGGTCAGAGGGCAAACCAAAGGGGGACTGGCCTGACCTCTGGCAAGCTGACCCACGAGGTCAGTGGGTACCGCATTTTCAACCACGAAAAGGCTGGGAAGCCTGCGGGCCATGGTGGCTGGGCAGGTAGAGATGCAGCTGGAAGCCCCTTCCTTTGTAAAGAAATAAGCAAACGGCAGACTGAAGCTGGCAGGGGGACATGGAAAGGCCAAAGGACCTGGCCATAGCCCTGTTATTCTTAACACTAGCACTGAGTCCACCTTGTCTCCGAAGAGGCAGGAACCATCAAAAAGCATGTCTATGAGCAAGTCCAGGTCATCCCCTCATAAAGCCAATGGTTCTCAACCAGGTGTGGCACCTAAGGGCCACTAGCAATGGAGTTGCTTTCCCCAGTGAGTCGTTGTGTTTAGCCCACAGCGAATAGCAAACTTAGCTGCATCTCTCCCATTAGCAATAGTCAGAGAGTATTGCTCGCGCCATCTCCGAGACCACAGGCAACACCCACAAATGAATCCTAGGTGGTATAGAAGTGTCAGCCCAAAAGGCATGCCGTGTTCACTGACGTCAGTGCCATGCTAGCAAAAGAACATTCTCCTCCCAAAGGTTTCCGCCTCCTGGATTCTCTGTCTGGAGGAGAGGTAGGGAATGCGCCGGGATTTACTCAGGAAGTGGAGGCTGGCACCACCAAGCTCTAAGCTCTCTGGGGTGGGGTGCTGAATGAGGAAATTTGAAACCCACTGATGGGGCTATGGCAGCGAGCAGAAGTCCTATGCACAGGACCCCCTATGCAGGGTTTGGACCAGGCCCATGCAGAACGTCTAAAGTGGGATTTGTTAAAAGGAAGAAGCGGTTCAGACTGGATGACTCCCAGTTGAAGCATCTCTGTCAAGACATCTTTGTTGTGACTTCCACTGATGGTAGCAAAAGGTAAAGGACCATAGCTGCCCCCTCCTCACCACCACAGCAAACAAGGCTACCTGCTCCGTAATGATAGGAAAGGAGACCAAGACAGTGTCTCGGGAGGTCTCTAGGTTGCTGGCATCTGGCAGATCCCCATACCAGGTATTGTTCTCAGTGTCATCAGTGCCTTCCTCTTGACAGAGGTCGAGACAGTTGTGGTGTTCCACGTCAAGCGGTGATGAGCTTAAAGGACTGCTCCCTCAAGGCCTTGGGGTGCAAGACGCAGCAATCTGTGTACGTCTTTGCGTTGTGGTTGTGCTCCAGGCACCAGAGACATACCAAATTTGAGTCTGTCACTGCCATTTGTTGGTGACAGGTGCGACTTGGTTTGAAACCAGCTTTCCTAATGGACACCAGGAGACAAGCTTCAAAAAAGAGCTCGACAAACAGTTGTAAAAAGGGTCTGTCATAGAAGACTGAGGTTAGCTCTTCTCTGGATCTGCGGTGACTGGTGCAGAAAGAAAAGAACTGACGTCAGCGTGTTGGGGGGGGGGCGAATATATAAGCACTCTGCATATCACTTCTAGCACAGATGATGCCATGTGGAGCTGAACGATACCAACATGGCACCAGGGGCTAAGGAGGAAGTGTGGGCCTGTGCTGGTTAGCTTAAATTACTCTAAGGAAGTCCAGTTGGGCCAGTCACGGACTTCAGAGGAATCCCCAGAACAATTTCATCTGGTGGGCTCTGCGCTCAATGGGGACCAAAGATGTTCCAGCGGGAGCTGGCATTGCCTTCCAAATATGCAGCATGGTCTCTTTAAGGGCTGTGGAGTTGACATCTGTCTGGGGATCCTGAGGCACGCCAGAACCATCCTCAGATAGGGTCTCTGGGTCACCAGATGTTGATGAAATTGGGCTCTTGGAGTGTTAACTGCACAGGAGTGGCAAAAGAGGTACAAATCCTGATTGCCCTTTTTGCACGTATGAAGCGATTGGTTTCAGACTTACCCAATAACTTGGGGCAAGATTGGGATTTGGCGCTAGAGCAAGGCATGAACTGGGGCAGGAGAAGACTTGGACTGAGAATGTTGTTTCAAGTGTAATCCCTTCCTATGTCTCATGATTTTAATCTTTGCTTCCCAGTCCATGATGGCTTTTGTGCGCATTAGGGAGAATTTATTGCATGTCTCTGAATTGTGAACAGAACCAAGATACTAGAGGCCAATGTGACTAGGATCCATGTCCAACATCTTCTTCAGCTTGAAGGGATGGTTATTATATGCGGCTCAATGCTGTTTCTTCTGGGGCAGCGTAAGGCCATTGCACAGTTTGATGGTGCCACCTACTGGCACACATAATCAACTGATAATGAAAATCCAGATCTAGTCTGGTGGCTCAAAATGTCGATTTAATTTTTTTTTTTAAAAGCAACAATCAAATGAATTGATTGTCACAGTGTGCACAGAACTATCAACTGGTCAACCAAGTCATGAATATGCTTATGAGTAAAATGGTAATTTTCCAAGTGGCGTTTATACTCCCTGTAATTAGGAAAGTCTCAGCTCCAGGCCCCTCATGCTTCAGAAATCAAGGTCCTCAGCTAGTTTAGTAGGCTGTCCCCAGCAGACCAGAATGCCAATTTTCCTCATAGTCAGTTCAGGACCCTTTCTGCCACAGATCTAGTAGTTGATTGCAATAAGTTATTTGGAGGAGGGATTGCATGGATGTCCTTCTGCTTTTCCTTCTTTTTCATTTCCCCTTCTTTCAAGCTTCCTCAATAATATACAGAGATTGTTACAAGTAGCCATCAACCTTTACATAATCTTTCCCTTCTCTCAAGATCCAACTGTGGGCTCCGCAGGGCTTCATTTTCCAGTGACGCAGAGTTTTCATACATTGAAAGCCATAGAAGGATTTTCCTGAGTAAGAGTGACCAAGAACTGCATTGTCCCTGAGAGCCACTCTTGTTTTTGATCTTTCCTTTTCTTCAGCCATCATCTCCGCAATTAGCTTAAATTAGCCATAGATCCTCTCCCTTTGTGAGGAGTTTTGTTCTCTCCTAGTCCTGTTCTCTCCTTTTCTTCAGCCATAATCTCTCCCCAGCAAGCTTAAATTGGCCACAGATCTCTTGGGACAAGGAGGGTTTTTCAGCCATTTCATTGGTTGGGATTGGCATTCAAATTGTCATGCTTGTGCTTGGCACGACCTCTGAAGAGTTTGCTCAAAGGAACCTCTGAGGATCTGGGTGTGACTTCACTCACTCATATAAATTCATTTTTGCATAGCAATCCTCACCCACTTCTAGACCCGTCCTCTTCTCATAATCTGGCTGAGATCAGTTTGGGTCTGTCAGAATGACTCTTGGTCTCGTACCTTAATCTTCCTTAATTTCTTCCTGCCATTTCCAGCTCTGCTCAGTAGCTTGCTACCTTCCTCGCAGCTGTTTCTGAAAATGTTTCCATTTTAACAATAACACTACTGTCCATTTACATACAGCACACCACAACCTAAATTATTTCTGGATGTCTGAATAATAATTATGGTTCAATCCAACGATACTCATTCAATGACCATTAGGAGGAAGAAAGACTTATTAGACCCACCTGAATTTAAACCTGGAACTCCTGGTTTGTTGGCGCTTTCCTACCTGTGGAAATATTAGTTTACTAAAGGATGAAGCATGGCTCGTGTGTAAGCTGCCTTCCCTATTGTTTAATAAATATGGGGTAAGGAATGTGGGGCCAGATGTACCAAAGGATTTTACCCATTCTGTGTTTATGGGAAAAAGCTTTCGTACATGTGGCCCGTGGTGATTACACATACAAGATTCCTTAGACAAACTCAGAGGAAAAAGGATGGATATTTTAAAGAGGCCGAAGCATCACTAAGAACTTTTTAAAAAATGGAGTAAATCAGTGCGGTCTCACGTAAGGATAATATAACCAGCGGAGTACCCACTGAAAGTAACAAGTCAACATTTTAAATGCCGGAGCAAGAAGCATTTGTAGTTAATCTGGGTGAGATGGAAGATTCACAATGCGTAGTGTTCTGGCAAAAACAGCAATACTGGCTGACTAAATGATGCTGCAAAGGCTATTGTATCTACTTTGATAATATTGCTATGTATACCGCAGGCATGCTTTTGCAAAGTCGATGTGAATACTATAGGAATTATAGTGGAAGAGCCAAAGATTACACTTGATGTGCTGTAAAGCCACTGAAAAGTTGTTGTGGACACCAAAGCTATGGATCGTACTACTACACCTCCAAATAAAACTTGGAATGTGTCAAAATGATAGAAAAAAAATGACAGACGAGGTGATGAAGCAGATATGAATGACGCAGTCTCTGAATAGGTGGCACCTCTTTCCACAAGCATGAATAGTAATGTTGCTGCTATTTTTGTGCTGGATGGTATGTTCAGAGAAGACTGATTAAAATACTTCTCCGACCTGCAAACTAAATTTGCTTTAAGTACTTAGATTATGTATCACCATCTTCAACACTGTATTCAGAGCTGATGGGCAAAATGCTCTACATTCTAGTATAGCTGACACTAACCCATTTGGCTAAATCGGGGTTAATCCAGGGGTATAGTCCCAGGCCTATACTCCATTCTACTTGGGAACCTCTGCTTTGCAGCCACGCATCAGGACAAGACAGTCTTCCGGCAGACACAGCTTGCTTCTGAGAATACAGAGGAGGAATGCTAGTTTCGTCTTATGATGCATGAAAGGAAATTAAGGGAGTCCAGACAGAAGTCTTCCTATTTCAAGGTCCTGCATAATTGGTTTTGGTCTAAATCAAATTCCAGAAAGCTGGCCTACATCCTAATGAATTATGCTGGAGATTACACCAGCCAGGCTGCAACCTTTTGCATATTCTGTAGTTCTGCACGATGCTGGATGTTGACAGCTTGGAATTTTTTTTATCTGATGTCTGAGGCTGTATTTATCTCCTATAGCCCTCAGCCAGCTTATCGGGAGGAACCACTTCTCATAGCCTCACACAGAAACTGGAGGTGAGCTACTCGAGGATATTTAGGATCCATTTTGGGACTCTTAATACTATACACACATCAGAACTCCATCCCAGTTATGTAACTTTGCATGTATTTCAGACAGTGAGGGATGTTTGTGGTAACCTGGCGAGCACAACTTGGATACTGTGCTTTTGCAAAGCACTCTTTCATAAAGTCCCTCTGTGGTTGGGAAGTTGGCATAGTTGTTGTAGCTAGACCTGCTATGATGCATCTAGTGTTTGCAAAACTGCGGGTGGAAGCCTGCCTGGCCAGCCAGCCCACCTCTCCTCACTGGTGAAATAAAAGGACCAGTGCACTTCAAAAAACAAGCATTGGCAAAGCCACTGGGTTTCGCCTACGCGCAGTGCTTTAAATGGGAAAATAAAAGTGCAGGTACTCACCAACTTAGCTATGGCCGATGAGGTGGGTTTAGGGGTGGAGCCAGGGGCGGAGCTACTGGAAAACATTTACTGGTAATCAAGTTTTTTTGGGAATGAGTAATAACAGTTGCACTTCTGCAGTCTGCAGTTTGATAAACGCGGTCCTGAGTGAGGGTGCTGCAATTAACATTACACCTCAGAAGCCATAGGGATTGAAAAAAAAAATCCAATCATTACACAAAATAAACTGTAGGAAATGAGCTACGCCCAGCATGAAAGTGGTGCAGTGTGGTATCTAACTGGCACTGCATGGTGTGGAGTGCACTGTCATTTAGAGAAAGCACGTTCTCCATAGACATTCCCACTAAATTGCACAGACATTAAATTTTATTGATAAAGCTACACAGCCTACCAAGGATAACGTCTGTATTGGGTTCCAGGTATTAGCTTAGCCAGAGAGTCATGGTCCTGAATGCAACAAATGCAACAGCCTCCTGTGAAAAACAGCAGTAATCTGGGCTCAGTGGGCCCCCTAGGCCTCTATTCCTCTGCACCAATGAAAGCTAGGCCCCTGGTTCTAGACAATATATATTTTTGTACCTCCCCCAGTAAAGTATCTTGCTTTGCTTTGATCCTATTAAATTATTCCATGACACCTCTGAATTACAAAAGAACTGCTTATTTTTTCCTCTTCTCTAATTTTGAAATATTTGTACAATTAATTTTGTTGTGTTAACAAAAAATTACATCCTACATGTTTTCAAAAATCCTCTCGCTCTGCAGTCAGAAAAAAGTAGTAAAAAGTCAAACTCTATGTTAAGAGATTAACCCCTTCCCCGCCAGGGACGTAATGGTTACGTCCATGGCAGCGCCCGTGTGGCGCCATGGACGTAACCATTACGTCCTGGGACTGGCAGTCGGGGGAAGCGCTAGCGCTTCCCCCGAGGGCCGCCCCCCAACATCCCCAGGCCAGGGCTGAAAGGGGAATCCCTTCCCCTTTCACGCCCACCCCCCCACCCCCCCCCATGACGTCAGCGCGCGATCGCGCGCTGATTTCAGGGAAAGGGGGAAAGACGCGCTGGAAGCCATTTGCTTCCAGCGCGTCTAAGGGAGAAGGTGAGTTTTTCACCTTCGTGCGGGGTGGGGGTGCTCTGAGAGAGGCATCGAGGGAAAGGAAAGGGTTTTCCTTTCCCTCGATGTCTCTTTGAGCATTCCTGCTGCCCGATCGCGATGCGATCGGGCAGCAGGAATGCCCACTAGACACCAGGGATTTCTCTGTGTGTGTGCTTATTAGTGTAGGGGAGCGACCCCTTGGGCAAGGGTCGCTCCCCTTTGGGGGCACATGTATTTTACGTCGTTTCTGCCCCCCCTGGGGGCAGATTGGCCCTATTTTTAGGCCGATCTGCCCCCAAGGGGGGCAGAAAGCCACTAGACACCAGGGATTTTATTGTTGATTTGTATTTTTTGTGTTGGGGGGGCGGCCCCTTGGGCAAGGGTCGCTCCCCTTTGGGGGCACATGTATTTTACGTCGTTTCTGCCCCCCCTGGGGGCAGATTGGCCCTATTTTTAGGCCGATCTGCCCCCAAGGGGGGCAGAAAGCCACTAGACACCAGGGATTTTATTGTTGATTTGTATTTTTTGTGTTGGGGGGCGGCCCCTTGGGCAAGGGTCGCTCCCCTTTGGGGGCAAATGTATTTTACGTCGTTTCTGCCCCCCCTGGGGGCAGATTGGCCGGGGCAGAAAGCCACTAGACACCAGGGATTTTATTGTTGATTTGTATTTTTTGTGTTGGGGGGCGGCCCCTTGGGCAAGGGTCGCCCCCAGGGGCCCTCATTAATTTTTGGGCAGTTCTGCCCCCCTTGGGGGCAGAGAGGCCTATTTTTTTTAGGCCTTTCTGCCCCCAAGGGGGGCAGAATCCCAATAGCGCCAGAAATAGTATGTATGTATGTGTGCTTTGTGTTGGGGGGTGGCCCCTTGGGCAAGGGTCGCTCCCCCCAGGGGCGCAATGTATTTATTGTCGTTTCTGCCCCCCTTGGGGGCAGATTGGCCCTATTTTTAGGCCGATCTGCCCCCAGGCAGAAAGCCACTAGACACCAGGGATTTTATTGTTGATTTTTATTTTTTGTGTTGGGGGGTGGCCCCTTGGGCAAGGGTCGCCCCCAGGGGCCCACATGTATTTTTGGGCAGTTCTGCCCCCCTTGGGGGCAGAGAGGCCTATTTTTTTTAGGCCTTTCTGCCCCCAAGGGGGGCAGAATCCCAATAGCGCCAGAAAGATATGTTTGTATGTGTGCTTTGTGTTGGGGGGTGGCCCCTTGGGCAAGGGTCGCTCCCCCCGGGGGCGCAATGTATTTATCGTCGTATCTGCCGCCCTATTTTTACGCCGATCTGCCCCCAAGGGGGGCAGAAAGCCACTAGACACCAGGGATTTTATTGTTGGTTTTTATTTTTTGTGTTGGGGGGCGGCCCCTTGGGCAAGGGTCGCCCCCAGGGGCCCACATGTATTTTTGGGCAGTTCTGCCCCCCTTGGGGGCAGATATGCCTATTTTTTAGGCCTTTCTGTCGCCAAGGGGGGCAGAATCCCCATAGCGTCAGGGATACTATATGTGTGTGTGTGTGTGCTTTGTGTGGGGGTGTGGCCCCTTGGGCAAGGGTCGCCCCCCCCCAAAGGGTGCAATGTAATCTGGGCGATTTCTGCCCCCTCCCCTTGGGGGTAGATTGGCCTATTTTTTTTTAGGCCCATCTTCCCCCAAGCAGAGAAGACTAGACACAAGGGAAAATGAAAAAATGGTTAGTGGCGGAGTGTTTGTCAACTGGCGAAGTATTTGCTTTTATGATAATAACAGTTTTTCTCCTTTTTGTTCTAGTTCAAAGCTTTTGCTGACTTTGCTGTGGCTTGTTGCAGTTTTGGCAGTAGTTGTCCTGCGGTTTGCGTAGTTGCATGTTTTAGGTAAGTAAATAAATTTACTCCAAGTGAGTATTGTTGCAATGCATGAATGACATGTTTGTAGGTGGTGTACTGAATGCAGGATTGTGTGTGAAATTGTCCTTAGAGTTATGCACAATGATTATTGTGTTGTCTTATGTCTAATTTGCTTTTTTTTTTTCTCTTTTTAGTGGGATATCGTTGGTGATTGCTGTGGCTGTGCAGAGTAGTTGCTGGTGAGTCAAGCTTTTTCAGGCAAGTGAGCAGTATAGTTTTTGAGTTTATAATTCTTAGTGATAAACCTATACTTTGTTACTTATCTTACACAGTGCTGGTTGTTGGTGGTGTATTTGTCCAGTTAATTTTTGTAGGAAGGATCATGGCCAGCCGTAGGATGACCGCTCAGCAGGTTGTTAGTGTGCTTTTTGAGTCATCTTCTGACCATGAATATGAGACTGACTCTGCATCTGAGGCAGAGGAGGAAGTGCAGGATTCTGGAAGTGAATTTTCTGTCAGAGATGAATCATCTGATGATGAAGCCACTCTCAGTGCTGATGAAGGGCCTGTTTTAGAGGAGGACAGTGATGTGCCAATGGTGCAGGAGCCAGCGGCTGAAAGGCTTCCCATTGGAAGACCTGACGCATGGGTTGCACCAAACATGGAGCAGCCACAGTTGCCTGCGTTTACTGGTTTTCCAGGGTGTCGAGTTAATACGGAAAACTTTTTGCCCGTCAACTTTTTTGAGTTGTTTATGGACGATATATTTTTGGAAGAGATTTTTGAGCAGACTAATTTGTATGCAGAGCAGTTTTTGAGGGACAACGCTGCCAGACTTAGGCCACACTCTAGAGCTAGCCGGTGGATTCCCACAAATCTGGAAGAGTTGAAAAAGTTCTTGGGTTTAACTTTTTTGATGGGGCTGATAAGGAATCCGTCGCTGTCTTCATATTGGTCTACTAGTCCCTTGATGGCAACTGCTATATTTCCTGCCATCATGAGTCGTAACCGGTATGAGCTTCTTCTTCGGATGTTGCATTTTGTAGATAATGCTTTAGCCTTGCCATAAGATCATCCTGATTCTGACCGTCTTTTTAAGATTAGACCTGTCCTTGATCATTTGGTAGATCGGTTTTCAGAGTTCTATGTTCCAGGGAAAGAAATATCTGTAGATGAGTCTTTGGTCCTGTTCAAGGGTCGTTTGGTTTTTCGGCAGTACATTCCTAGCAAGAGGGCACGGTATGGAATTAAATTGTATATGCTGTCAGAAAGTAGTACAGGATATGTTTATAATTTCCGGGTCTACACTGGTAGGGATTCCAATATTGACCCCCCTGGTTGTCCTCCCACTTTTGGATTTAGTGAGAAAATTGTGTGGGAACTTGGTAGACGACTGTTTAACAAAGGTCACCATTTATATGTAGATAACTTCTACACTGGAGTTCGGTTGTTCAAGGAGTTGTTCAGAGTGGACACTGTTGCTTGTGGCACAATCCGCTCTAATCGGAAAGGCTATCCAAAAGAGCTTGTCTGTAAAAAACTTGAGAAGGGACAGTGCAGTGCCTTGCGGAATGATGAGCTGCTAGCTCTGAAATTTGTAGACAAGAGGGATGTATACATGCTAAGCACCATCCATGATGAGAGTACTTCACCTGTGGCTGTTTGGGGTCAGGTTGCCGAAGTGCGCAAACCTGTGTGCATCATAGACTATAATAAGCACATGGGTGGTGTTGATAGAGTAGATCAGAGGTTAGAACCTTACACTGCTGCTCGTAAGTCTTATGTGTGGTATAAGAAATTAGCGCTTCACTTGTTCCACTTGGCAACTTTTAATGCTTTTGTTGTGTTTAAGGATAGTTCTCCAGAGTCAAGGATGACATTTGTGAAATTTCAGGAGTCTATCATAGCTAGCCTTGTTGTGCTGGAACAGGCAAGAGTTCCTAGAGAAGCAGTGGTGGAGGATGTGGCTAGATTGAAAGATCGTCACTTTGCTGAGCACATTCCTCCCACGGCCAAAAAAAACTTTCCTGCTAAGAGATGTAGAGTCTGTGCTCGAAGAGGTATCAGGAAGGAGACTAGGATGTACTGCCCTGATTGTCCTTCAAAGCCTGGGCTGTGTGTGGGTGGCTGTTTCAGGAGCTACCACACACAGAAGAATTATTGGGAAATTCCGTGAGCGTAAACTGGTGTTTTATATTTTTATATGTTCGGTTTCACGGTTGGCATTAGTCATGTATTCAGTTAGAGCTTTTGTGTTTGTAGTTTTGTACTAATTTATGATTAGTGGTTTCTTTGTTGTTTAAAAACAAAAAAAAGGGGATGGCATGTGTAGAGTGGCGCTTGGCTGGCGGCGTGGGTGTGGTGGCGCTTGGCTGGCGGCGTGGGTGGGGTGGCGCTTGGCTGGCGGCGTGGGTGGGGTGGCGCTTGGCTGGCGGCGTGGGTGGGGTGGCGCTTGGCTGGCGGTGTTTGTGGGGTGGCGCTTGGCTGGCGGTGTGTGTGGGGTGGCGCTGGGCTGGCGGTGTGTGTGGGGTGGCGCTTGGCTGGTGGTGTGGGTGGGGTGGCGCTTGGCTGGTGGTGTGGCGCTTGGCTGGCAGTGCCGGCCAAACGCCAGTCCACACACTCATCAGCTGGTGTGATTGCTGTATCAGGCATGTGGGCGTATGAAAGTGATGGGCCCTTGACTGGCGCTGTCTGTGGATGCGAGTCTTGTAATGTGCTGGGCCCGTGGCTGGCGGCGTGAATGGTCTAGTGCATGTCATGTATGAAAGGTGTGTGAATGGACTGTAAAGCGGTTGGTGCCTTGTCGTGGCTTTACAGCTCACGAGCTGTGAGTCATTGGTTCAGTTTTTTGGCCTTTCAGTTATTACCAGTGCATTTCACTTTTGTGAAATCTCTTGTTAATAAAATTTGATCTACTGAACCATCACTCACCCTCGTGCCAAATCCAACCAGTATGTGTGGTACAAATGACAAAACCTGCTCCGCTGTAATTAGGCGTCGCAGCACACTTGAGACACGCTAGGTGCCTCGGGTGGGACCCCGATGATGAAGCATGCCACCAACTTGGTTGGTGGGTGAGGGGTCTTCTTCACATAACCTAAGTGTGTTTCTTTTCACAATTTTAGTGTTTGGCACATCACGGACGTATGTGCACACATCAAAGTGATATATTCCAAAAATACCTGTGTTTGGGGGGGAGGGCCCACCTATGTTTTTGGTCCTGGGTGCGGCCGTCATGTAGGGAAACCTACAAAACCCAGAAACTTTTTAAAACTAGGCACCCCAAGGAGTCTAGGGAGGTGTGGCTTGTGTGGCTCCCCCAACATTTTCTTACCCAGACTCCTCTGTAAACCTAAAAATTTGCATAAAAAAGCATATTTTCCTGATTTTTCTTAGTAGGATCACCGCTCCAGCACAAAATTCCTACTCCCCAGTTTTCCCCTCAGTCTCCCAAGTAAAATGACACCTCACTTATGTGGGTCCCCAAAGCAGAGTCCGTCTAAAGATGTATAAAAGAATATGTCCTTATAAACTTGCTGTGCTATCCCTTCTATCCCTTCAAGTTTTGGGCCTTATTCTGTTGCAGGCACCTGGCCCACCCACACAAGTGAGGTATCATTTTTATTGGGAGACTTGGGGGAACGCTGGGTGGAAGGAAATTTGTGGCTCCTATCAGATTCCAGAACTTTCTGCCACAGAAATGTGAGGAACATGTGTTTTTTTAGCCAAATTTTGAGGTTTGCAAAGGATTCTGGGTAACAGAACCTGGTCCGAGCCCCGCAAGTCACCCCTCCTTGGATTCCCCTAGGTCTCTAGTTTTCAGAAATGCACAGGTTTGGTAGGTTTCCCTAGGCGCCGGGTGAGCTACAGGCCAAAATCCACAGGTAGGCACTGTTTTCTCCCAAAATTTTGGATGTGTCCACGTTGCGCTTTGGGGTGTTTCCTGTCGCAGGCGCTAGGCCTACCCACGCAAGTGAGGTATCATTTTTATCGGGAGACTTGGGGGAACGCTGGGTGGAAGGAAATTTGTAGCTCCTCTCAGATTCCAGAACTTTCTGCCACAGAAATGTGAGGAACATGTGTTTGTTTAGCCAAATTTTGAGGTTTGCAAAGGATTCTGGGTAACAGAACTGGTCCGAGCCCCGCAAGTCACCCCTCCTTGGATTCCCCTAGGTCTCTAGTTTTCAGAAATGCACAGGTTTGGTAAGTTTCCCTAGGTGCCGGCTGAGCTAGAGGCCAAAATCTACAGGTAGGCACTTCGCAAAAAACACCTCTGTTTTTTTCAAAAATTTAGGATGTGTCCACGTTGCGCTTTGGGGTGTTTCCTGTCGCCGGCGCTAGGCCTACCCACGCAAGTGAGGTATCATTTTTATCGGGAGACTTGGGGGAACGCTGGGTGGAAGGAAATTCGTAGCTCCTCTCAGATTCCAGAACTTTCTGCCACAGAAATGTGAGGAACATGTGTTTTTTTAGCCAAATTTTGAGGTTTGCAAAGGATTCTGGGTAACAGAACCTGGTCCGAGCCCCGCAAGTCACCCCTCCTTGGATTCCCCTAGGTCTCTAGTTTTCAGAAATGCACAGGTTTGGTAGGTTTCCCTAGGTGCCGGCTGAGCTAGAGGCCAAAATCTACAGGTAGGCACTTCGCAAAAAACACCTCTGTTTTTTTCCAAAATTTAGGATGTGTCCACGTTGCGCTTTGGGGTGTTTCCTGTCGCCGGCGCTAGGCCTACCCACGCAAGTGAGGTATCATTTTTATCGGGAGACTTGGGGGAACGCTGGGTGGAAGGAAATTTGTAGCTCCTCTCAGATTCCAGAACTTTCTGCCACAGAAATGTGAGGAACATGTGTTTTTTTAGCCAAATTTTGAGGTTTGCAAAGGATTCTGGGTAACAGAACCTGGTCCGAGCCCCGCAAGTCACCCCTCCTTGGATTCCCCTAGGTCTCTAGTTTTCAGAAATGCACAGGTTTGGTAGGTTTCCCTAGGTGCCGGCTGAGCTAGAGGCCAAAATCTACAGGTAGGCACTTCGCAAAAAACACCTCTGTTTTTTCCCAAAATTTAGGATGTGTCCACGTTGCGCTTTGGGGTGTTTCCTGTCGCCGGCGCTAGGCCTACCCACACAAGTGAGGTATCATTTTTATAGGTAGACTTGGGGGAACATAGATTAGCAAAACAAGTGCTATTGCCCCTTGTCTTTCTCTAAATTTTTTCCTTCCAAATATAGGAGAGTGTGTAAAAAAGACATCTATTTGAGAAATTCCCTATAATTCACATGCTTGTATGGTCACCCCGGAATTCAGAGATGTGCAAATAACCACTGCTCCTCAGCACCTTATCTTGTGCCCTTTTTGGAAATGCAAAGGTTTTCTTGATAGCAATTTTTTACTCTTTATATTTCAGCAAATGAATTGCTGTATACCCGGTATAGAATGAAAACGCACTGCAGGGTGCAGCTCATTTATTGGCTCTGGGTTCCTCGGGTTCTTGATGAACCTACAAGCCCTATATATCCCCGCAACCAGAGGAGTCCACCAGACGTAACGGTATATTGCTTTCCATAATCTGACATTGCAGGGAAAAGTTACAGAGTAAAACGTAGAGAAAAATTGATGTTTTTTTCACCTCAATTTCAATATTTTTCTCTTTCAGCTGTTATTTTCTGTAGGAAACCCTTGTAGGATCTACACAAATGACCCCTTGCTGAATTCAGAATTTTCTCTACTTTTCAGAAATGGTTAGGTTTCTGGGATCCAGCATTGGTTTCATGCCCATTCCTGTCACTGACTGGAAGGAGGCTGAAAGCACAAAAAATTGCAAAAATGGGGTTTGCCCCAGTAAAATGCCAAAATTGTGTTGAAAAATTGGGTTTTCTGATTCAAGTCTGCCGGTTCCTGAAAGCTAGGAAGCTGCTGAGTTTAGCACTACAAACCCTTTGTTGATGCCATTTTCAGGGGGAAATCCACAAGCCTTCTTCTGCAGCCACTTTTTCCATTTTTAAAAAAAAAAAACTAAATTTTCACTGTATTTTGGCCAATTTCTTGGCCTCCTTCAAGGGAACCCACAAAGTCTGGGTACCTCTAGAATCCCTAGGATGTTGGAAAATAAGGACGCAAATTTGGCTTGGTTAGCTTATGTGGACAAAAAGTTATGAGGGCCTAAGCGCGAACTGCCCCAAATAGGCAAAAAAAGGCCTGGCACAGGAGGGGGAAAAGGCCTGGCAGCGAAGGGGTTAAGGAGCAATTTGCCTGACATTTGACCTCCGTGACAAGAGCAAAAAAATAAAAAACAAAGGCATCTTTTTGCTCTATCACCTTCTTGACTCCGCACGGTTATTTGGAGGGTCGCACATACTTGTAGACCCTGTGCCTCTTCCTGGGTGCTAGCAGCAGAGATTGTGCTCACAGAGCACACACATTGGCCTCGCTGAAAGTGATGAGTCCAACTTACTTTTATCGTTTGAAGATCTCTATAGCGGGTCCTGCAGAAGCTGAGGATCTAACAGCTACAGAATTAGAGTCCAGGGTCTTTATCGACGCTGCATGGATGATGGCCCAGCTACACGAGTCCAATCCTTGTGTCCTAGGTTCCAGATGGCGCTGGAGGAAAGAATCCGGGCCTGGGTCCCTGGCTGGAACTGGAGGTAACCCTGCTCAGTGGCTGCTGCTCCTGGCAAGATACCCTTACACGATCTTCGCTACTGTATGGCAAAGAAGGAAGGGAAAGCCATTGCAAACTGCATTTCCTTTCCGCCTCACAGCGATCTGGGTGGTGATGTCACACGATCTTCTGATGCCACCATGCTCGCCATTACCAGTGTGAAGTGGTAATCGTGTGATGCTGTGTATGCTCACATGAACACCATTTCTTTCGGAAACCGCAACATACTGCAGGCAGTCTTTGTGCATGGAGAAGTTCCGGTACTGATGGGGTGGGTGGGGTTAGGGGGAGTTTGTGGAGAAGTGCTGGTACTCCGAACCGGCCCATTCAAAGCACTACCGGTGCTCAGTACCGGCCCATTTAAAGCACTGCCTATGCGAGAGCTATTGACTTTTGCAAATGTCTTTCAGTAATGTGTATAGTATGCAGTAGAATGGACGTTATCAGTTGCTGAGACTTTTGCCAGCAATCCACCCATCCTTTGTATATTTTCCTTAGTGCAACACCCTAAGTATGCCTTCATAGGGAATCCATGCTCACAGCACTACAGAAGAAAATTAGTTACTTACCTGTAACTTTAGTTCTCCAGTATTGGAATCTTTCATAGATTCACATGCGTGAATCATTCCCCGTCGTCGAGATGGGAGCCCCCGGTACATTTAACCAAGTAGTGTTGACATTGATATAACCTAAGGGCCCTAGGCCTCTTAATTTAATATTCTATCAGAGTCATTTTAAGAAAAAGGACCAAACTTGAGCATCCACCAATCAGAAGACACCACCCTCTAGAACCCTCCTGAGAAAAGCTCTAGTACCTCAGATTTTCAGAGCACAAGTGCATATAACATAACAAAAGAAAGAGAGGTGAAGGTAAGCTTCTCCGGGGAGGCAGTGGGTCGCATGTGAATCTATGAAAGATTCCAATACTGGAGAACTAAAGTTATAGGTAAGTAACTAATTTTCTTACTCCAGTATTGGAACTTTCATAGATTCACAAGCTTGAATCAGAGTAGCAAGCAGTATCTATGCCCATTGAAACAATCTAGCCATCTATTGAGGATACACACAGAAAACATGTTAATATACAGCAAAATTTCCAATCAAATTCTGTCTGTTCCTCCCCTCTCCCCCCACCCCCAATCACCATAAGCATTGGATCTGAATCTGAAACAATTATTTATAAATAATGTGCATACCTGACATCAGGACGTTGGGATGAAAGAGGTGGCTCACCTTCACTGGAAGAGGTTCCTGAGGACTGCTTGACCCACCGCTACCTCTCCTTGAGATAGTGCTTCCAAGCAGTAATGTCTTGTAAACGTATGGCAGCTTTTCCACGTCGCTGCTCTACAAATGTCTTGCAGCGGTATCCCAACAAACAGTGCTGCTGAGGAAGAAACTGCCAGTGTAGAATGTGCACAGACAGATGAATGCAGTGGCTTGCCTGCTGCCTGATAGCAAAATTGAATTGCTGAGGAGATCCATCTAGCTATGCTCTGTTTGGAGAGCGGTTGGCCTCTCTTGGGTGCATTGTAAGCCACAAACAGATGATTGGACCTGCGAAAAGATTTTGTCCTGTCCAAATGGAATTTAACACATCTTTTAATGTCTAAAGAGTTCAAAAAACTCTCCACAGGAGTTGACAGATCTGAAAAAAAAAAATTGAAAACTAAGGGCTCCTTCAGATGACAATCCGAAGGGACCTTTGGGATAAAATGCAGGTTAGTGTGCAAAATTAGTCTGTCCTGTTTGATCTGTAAAAACGGCTCTTGTATGGGAAGAGCCTGTATCTCACTGACTCGTCTGGCTGATGTGAGGGCCACAAGTAAGGCAACTTTCCACAAGAGGAATTTCAGAGAAGCTCGATGAATCGGTTCAAACGGGTGCTTCATTAGTTGCGCAAGAACAATATTCAGATTCCATGAGGGAGGAGGAGGTCTGAATGGAGGAAAGACTCTGAAAAGTCCTTTCAGAAATCGTTTCATCAATCTAGAGGAATATAACAAAGGTAATGAGTCTGAATGCCTGTACGATGCAATCGCTGCCAGGTGCACCTTCATAGAGGAATGCACAAGCCCTGATTGCGCCAAATGCAGTAAATAAGGCAATATTTTCTCTGGCGATGAGGAAAGAGGATCAATTTGCTGTTGGTGACACCACAAACAAAACCTTTTCTACTTACAAGAGTAAGCCTTATTGGTGCTAGCTGCTCTGGCTTTGGACAGAATGTCTCTGCACTCCTGTGGAATATTTCAATGTGCAAATTCTCTGTACTCCGGAGCCATGCTGATAATCGCATCGACTGAGGATCCGGATGCAATATCTGCCCTCTGTTCATTGTCAGCAAGTGTGGAGATGGTTTCAGCAGGATGTGAGGCTTCATTGACAGAAGAAGAAGCTCTGCAAACCAATGTTGGCGAGGCCAGTACGGAGCTATTAATATTAGAGTGCACGGTTCTCTCTTCATCTTTGTCAGGAATCTCGGGATCAATGGTATTGGAGGAATAGCGTATGCAAAGATTCCTGACCAAGCTATGGAAAACGCATTCCCCCATGATCCCTTTTGGTGATGCCAGCTTGCAAAGTATTGGCATTTGGCATTCAATGTGCTGGCGAAAAGGTCAAATTTGGGCGTTCCCCACTGGGACAAAATGTGGTTGACTGGTCTAGTTCCCATTTGTGACAGCTCGATTTTTGCCTGCTGAGCGAGTCCGCTATCTTGTTCTGTATACCTGGGAGGTGCACCGCTGTGAGCCTGATGCCTTGCTGCGAAGCCCAGTTCCATATTCTATGACCTTCCCTGAAGAGGGTAAGAGATCTTGTGCCTCCCTGTTTGTTGAGGTAATGCATCGTAGTGGTGTTGTCTGTTCTTATTACCACCTCTGATCCGGCAATCTTTGGGATAAAAGCCTGATAAACTGCTTTGAGCTCCAGCAGATTGATGTGCGTTGTTCTCAACTCTAGTGGCTACTTGCCACTTACTCGTAGGTCTTGCAAAATAGCTCCCCAACCTTCCAGGGAGGCGTACGTGGTGATAGTCCACGGTGCTGGATGATGGAGAAACAATAGGCCGACAGACAGATGATGCTTCTGAGACCACCATACCAGAGCTTTGACTATAGCTGGGGTTATGTTTATTTGATCTTCGAAGCTTCCTGAAATCTGGAGCCATTGTAGATTGAGTTGCTCTTGCAGGAGCCGCATATTGAGCCTGCAGACAGGAACTAGAGGTATGCATGATGACCCATAAAGATTTGAAAAGGCGAACTGAAATGTAGGTCTTTCTCTGAATCGACTTTGCTAGAGCGAACATCTTTTGTTGTCTCTTCACAGTGGGACATGCCATGGTGGATTAAGTGTCAAGTTTTGCTCCTAAAAAGGTGATTTTGTGTGATGGTAGAGTTTTGGACTTCTCCCAGTTGATGGTCAGACTTAAGTTGTTGAGTAAGGAAACGCACTTTTTTGTTGACCTGTGCGCTCCTGCGTAGGTGTTTGCCTTTTTCAGCCAATCGTCTAGATATGGGAATACCTGATGTCTTCTACTGAGAAAGGCAGCAATCAGAGCTAGGCACTTGGTAAATATCCTGGGAGCTGACAGTAGGCCAAAAGGGAGGAAACAAAATTGAAAATGGCTTCCGGCTACCATGAATCTTAAGTATTGTCTGTGGGTTGGGTGAATGCGGATGTGGAAATATGCATCCTTTAGTTCTAGTGTAGACATAAAATCTCCCTGGTTTAAATGCAGGAGGCCATCCTGAAGGCTTATCATGCGGAAGGATTGCTTTATTAAGTAGGTGTTTAATTCTCTGAGATTGAGGATCGGCCTCCAGTCCTTCCACTTTTTGCGAATGAGAAAGAACCTGGAATAAAAAAACCTTCCTCGCTGAGATGGAGGTACTCTCTCTATTGCTCCTTTGAAGAGCATTTTGTTGACCTCCCTTTTGAGTTTTTCTAGATACTTCAATGAAGTTCTGCGAGGAGGATTGGGAGGAGGCATTTGGACAATCTCTAAAGTGTGGCTCTGTTTCACTAATTGTAAGACCCACTTGTCTGATGTTATGACTCGCCATTGTTTGAAAAACCGGGATATCTTTCCGCCTAGAAACAGAGGAGGCGGGTCAGATGCAGTCAGAGCCTTGGGTGTATCAGGTTCTGCGAGCTCAGTCTTTAGCAGGGTGAACTGACGTCCTCTAGAGCCAGATCTGCTGTAAGCCACCTGCGGCGGATGCCTTTGAGTGGTGTAGTTTTGGCGGAACTGCTGAAAGGAGGAAGGATACGTTGAGTATCTGTACTGCTGGCAGCCTCCCCTATATGAAGGCATTCCACGTCCTCTCGGTGCTCGAAAGGAAGGTTCCCGATATTGGAGAGTTCCCAACGATTTTGCAGTATCAGTGTCAGATTTAATAGATTGCAGAGCCTCACCAACATGTTTGCCAAACAATTCCTGGCCATTGAAAGGAAGATCTAAAACTTTATTCTGGACCTCAGGGCGGAATGATGTAGCTCTTAAACAGCCTTGCCTCCGAAGGACAGCCGCACCTGCAAGCTGACAAAACACAGTTGTGGCTATGTCCATCGAACAGTCTATCAGTTCTGCTGACGCACACTTTCCCTCACGTAACGTCTTCTTCGTCTCCGAATTAATATCGTCTGGCAACTGGTCAATATGCGGGGAGATGTCTGCCCATAGTTGCCTGTCATATCTGCCTAACACAGTCAAGGAGTTAGCCGCTCTTATCACGAGGCTAGCCATTGACGAGAACCTCTTTCCAATATTTTCCAACCGTCTACCCTCTTTGTCCAGAGGTGCGTAAATTGGAGCGGAGAGATTTTTGGACCTTCTCTGTGCCACCTGAGCAACCACTGAGGCTGGACGAGGGTGACCAGTCAGACATGCTGGGGCATCTTCCGGTTCTTTGTACTTTTTATCTAGCCGGGGAAGCACCGCCAAGACTGTAGCAGGGTTGTGCATGACCTTCAACCCCTGTTCCCATATGAAGTTGACTAATGGCATGTAACGTACAGATTTCTGGAACAGCTCCTTAAAATCATAAGAAGCAATTTGTTTGCTTGGACGGCATTGGCAGCGCAAACCGTTTAGCCGCTGTCCCCAGGAGGTTATGGAACCCCCCGATGTCATCTGGAGGAGAATCCACCGTCAGTTGAGGAAAAGGAGGAGCAGGAATAACATATTCATCGCACTCCAACTGAGTGTCAAGGAGCTCACCTTCTTCTTGATCACCCTCGGAAACATCAGTGGTCATAACCGGCATGGCCACATTAGCTAGTGGCAAAGATGCTGGCCTCTGATGTGGAGTGGTAACCCTTGACAATGAAACCGTCGTCGACGGTACAGTCTTTACTCCAGGAGCAGAAGAAGGCCTTTTGAAAGGCGCAGCAGATGCAAATTGGAGGTACAGAAAATGACTTTTTGTGCCTCTGAGAGCTGCTGGCATGACCTCTTTCCCCTTTTTTGGATAATCTGTGAGGTGCAGTAGATGAGCTGTGGCCCTTGTAAGACCCTGAGGTGGTTTTTTTGTGGGCTTTTCTTGATTGCTCTGAAGATTTTGAATGTGATCCAGCCCTTTTTGATGACTTTTTAGAGAATGTTGAGGAGACATCACTATCTGACTCAGAGACTGGATTATCTATGGATTTACATTTTGGCAGCCATAACAACAATCTGCCTTCTCTATCTTTCAGAGTCTTGGAAGAAAAGGTACGACAAACCTTACAGTCCTTAGCTGAGTGGTCCGGATAGAGGCAGTATATGCAGTCCTGATGAGGGTCTTCAGAGTGTAGTCTTTTCTGCCACAGGTCTTGCAGGCTCTGAATAAACGCTTCTTTTCCTTGTCAGACATGCTGTAGGCCTTACCCACAATCAGTCAAAACAAGTTTAGCAGAAGAAATTTAGCTTAAAGCTAATCCAAAAGTGTGAAGAGAGCAGAGCTCTCAGGAGACTCCCTAGCATGACGTGCAGTAGAAAATCTGAGGTACTGGAGCTTCACTCAGGAGGGTTCTAGAGGGTGGTGTCTTCTGATTGGTGGATGCTAAAGTTTGGTCCTTTTTCTTAAATTGACTCTGATATAATATTAAATTAAGAGGCCTAGGGCCCTTAGGTTATATCTATGTCAACACTACTTGGTTAAATGTACCAGGGGCTCCCATCTCCATGACGGGGAATGATTCAAGCATGTGAATCTATGAAAGTTCCAATACTGGATAACCCAATCTAGAAATCCTCTAGGCCAAAACCTGTCTGGGTTGTGGCTGTTCCTGTTCGGAAGGAACCTGGCCTGAAAGATCAGCTGAAATTTACCAAATGGAGCAGGACCAAGATTCACTTGCAGAAGGTCTGCAGAGAAGCCGACAGTGGGCGAAAAAACAGACTGGAATGAGTTCAAGAATGATTGTCAGTGGCTGAAAGCTTTGTAAGCAATCCGCCCATCACCTTTGTGTCTTTCGCTGTTTTAACGTTTATGCCTAAACATGCATTCCTACAATGACTCTGACAGAGGCCTCAAGTTGCACATTACTGATGTGGCCTACCTAAACCAAAAAGAATCTGGCGCTGCTTTTTTCTTTTCAGAAGGATCGTGTCCTGCAGACCAGGCTGCATGTTACTATTACAGCAAACCAAGGTGATCTCAGTGACAGAGGGCCTAAATCGATGGACTGGAGTACAGTCCCATGCGATTGCTAGTGGCTGAAATTTTTGCAAGTGTAACTCATCACCTTTATTTTTTCCCCAGGCAAATTCTTATATACAATCAAAAGGCAGATAGGCAACCTGACAGATTAAGCCCTTTGGTGCAATGGCCTGCTCCATGCTGTTCTCCGCATCGGTCCTCATGTGCCAAGGATGGCTTCAGACCATTGCCGCACGCAAAGCAGGAAATTCCCCTGGTGTTCACACAAGACAGATTTCCAATTTTTTTTTTTTTTAACATTCTAGTCGAAGAGCTGCAGAAGATCTTCCACAGCAGCCCAATCGTATTTTTAAAAAAACAAGTAAATGCACTAACGTCATTACATTGAAAGTGAAATCTGCTGATCGGCTCATTTAATTTTCACTGCATCAGTGCTCAGGGGCATAACTCAGACGATTCAAATGAGGAATAAGCTTCCTTTTACAATGGTACCATTCCCTAGTGGAAACCACAGCTTTGGGATCATCGAAGGAGGGAGATCTCCAAGCAGGGATCCGCCCACTAGACATCAGGGAAAGGGGGAGCAGCCCCTTGAGCAAGGGCTTGTGCTCCCCTTGCTGTTTTTTATGCTGTCTTGCTGCCCCCAATGGGTCAGAGGGGTTTTAGAAAGCCCACTAGATATAGACTATGCTGCCACTCCCTAAAAATGGGTAAATGCGGGCAATTACCCCTATATGCTTGGGGGGGGGGGGGGGGGGGGTGGAGAAAGCCCACAAGACACCAGGGATTGCTTTAGTCAATATATTTTTAGCAGTGGGGCTGCCATGGGAAATAGTCTTTCTGCCCCCCGGGGGTAGATGGGGGCTATTCTCCCTATCTGCCCCCCTGGGGGGACAGAAAGCCGACTAGACTGCAGGGATTTCTTTTTTTGTTTTGTTTAAAGTATGGGCACGACCCTGCCCCCTCCCTCATAAAAAATGGGGAAACAGTTTCTCACCCAATCCCCCCCACCCCAAGGCAGGATGGGGTAATCACCCCCATCTGTCACCCACTCCCTTGAGGGTAAAAAGTCCACTAGAAGCCAGGGATTTTTTTTTTTTAATATAGGTGTGGGGGTTGTCCAGCATTGCATGGCTATGCCCTGACATCAAGTAACAGTTTTTCTGCCCCCCCCCTACCTGGGGTAGATGGGGTAATTACCCCCGACCAGCCCTGGGGAAGCTCACTGTATGGGAACAATATATTGTTTTAAAAAAAATAAAGGGGTGGGACCTTTCCAGCCTTACATCAAGTCCCACCCTCACCCCTATAACCTCACCAGTCTTTCTGCTGCCTGCCCTGCAGACTAATTCATCCCATCCCAATAGCAAGCGAGAGGGCATTTGATGTTTTTACAAATAGGCCAGGGGAGTTCGGCTAACTCCCAGTATCATCCCACTTGCAATGGTGAATGGCTGTACCAGACCGAGATGGTTCTGAAAACAAGAGAAGTCCCAAATGAAAACGTTGTCACAAATGGCTGTTTTTTCCCCGCTAATTTTCAATATTTGTATTTCATACTTAGTTTCTTTTGGAAAAACCTTGAAGGACCTAAACAAATGACCCCTTGATGAATTCAGAATTTGGTCTAGTTTTCAGAAATGTGTAGTTTTCCGGGATCCACCATTTGTTTGACACCTGTTTCTACCACAAACTGGAAGGAGGTTAAAAATACAAAGGAAACAAGCATTTGCTTGAGTTAGAGCTATTCACATTTTAAACTCCTTACCGGACTTTCGTTGCCACATGAACTGAAAAGTAAAACAGTTTCACATAATCGAGTCCACAGCCACCATGAAGCATGATGGAGACACACAAAAGGAAACAGAAGTTCGCTTGCAGTGAAACGTATGGGCAAAAGTGCAATTATCCATGTTACCGGAAAAAGTGCAATTAGCCATGTAACTGGCAAAAGTGCAATTAGCCATATAACTGGCAAAAGCGCAATTAGCCATGTAACAGGGTCGATGTCATGAAAAGCGCTTTATTACTGCTTAGCGAGAACGCGCTGCCTGCAAAATAAAAAGAAAAAGTAGTCTAGAAACCATACGGAAAACATGGAGCCTCGTATGTTTTCAGTATTTGTCAGGTGGAGGAGGGCTAAACACCAGAAAAGGCATGACGTATGCATGCCTTCCACTAATTAAATCAAGCGAATTGTAAAAGGCAAGCCCACGTACAAACCAAACTCCTGGGCTTGACATGGGTGTGATTACAAGCCCGTAGAGAGATAACAGGGACAGAGCGCTTTGCGCTCGACCCTAAAAAGGGCTACTGTTTTTCTGAATCAAGTTTGCCTGTTCCTAAAAGCTGATAAGGTGGTGATTTTAGCCAGTGCTTAATTTGTAAATAAAGAGGTGCCGGTGCTCAAAGCCCTTCTCTTAAACACGAGACTGCTTTAATTAAATCTGCCAGCACTGAATACTGAGGCAGCGTAATCCTGAAGCCGTCTCGGGCCTCTTCAATCAATTTACGGCCACCCCTGCCCCTTCAGCTCATCCTGCAACTTTCTACTTTCTCCCTTTATGACGATTTTTAGTTTTTCCTTCTTCCGTCTTTCTCATATGTGTCTTTTGCTCGCAGCAAGTGCTTGAGGCTGAAGAATAAGCTCCGGCCCTCACAATTAAGTGCCGGTGCTCAGCACCGGAAACAACAAGCACAAGTTAAGAACTGATTTTAGCACAGCAAACAATTCGTTGATACCATTTGCAAGAAAAAAGAAAGACACTTTCTTCTTCTTTTCTCATTATTTTCCCCCCCAAAAAATAGCTATATTTCGGCTAATTTCTTGATTTCCTCCAGGGGAATTCAAATACCTTGGGTACCGTTAGAATCGCCACAACGTTGGAAACAAATGACAGTTTATATGGACAAAAAGGTATAGAAGCCTAAATGAAAACTAACCCATACATCCAAAAAGGCTAAGCAGGGGACTAGAGGGCTAGCGAAGAAGGTTTAATGCAACAAAGAACAACAGACAAAATTGCTGAACGAGGATGAAAGGAAAATATTCCTATACAAAAGGGAGGTATACAAGCACGATTTACATTTATACAAGTTGTTCAGAATAGTCTATTTAACTCCTTTGGTACTACACAAAATTCGAAGTGGTGATCTCAATACATGCCCCAAATGTAGAAGCGGATGAATTAATTAATATTGTTTGGGAATGACTGCCATGATATTACTCTTTAGAGACGCCGTTCTGCAAAGGAGGATGAAATTTTGATTTGTCAGACACCTGGGCCATAAAGTCTGTTCTTTTGGCATAAGGCAATAACGGAGCAGTTACTATAATTGGGACTGTTGATGATTAAGCGACTGATCATGATCAGATGAAAAATAAACATTCACCAATTTACAATGACTTTACAGATGTTGTTAAATGGGCTGCAGTATAGAGGACCAGAACCCGTGGAAACAAAGATGACACCGACTACGCAATAAGGGAAAAGTTTTGTGTTGGTAAAATATCCCTTAGTCAACAAGCCTCCATTGTAGACAAATATGAAAAACTCAAATGGTAATAAATTATAAACAGCGTATTAGTCAGTCACCGAGGCAGGACTAAGGTTTCCGCCTTTGAAGAAAAGGTGTTGTACATCAGATTGATATTTGTGGGATGTTTATGTAAAAGTTGGTTGCAGGTGGCTTGGATGATAGGGGGATTAGGAAGTCATGGAGACATGGAGTCTGGACAGGAACAAAAAGGCTCTTCAAAACCTAAGAGTTTCAGTTGTAAACGTTGTTGAAAAAAGAAAAAGTGGCAAAGGATAACGCCAAAGGACTACGTAGACATGTCACAGTTGCAATGAAGGGAACAAAGTGCTTGCGTAAAGGACTGAGATGCAATGAGATGAAAACAAAACTGACAATGTAAAAAAAAGATGGCATCTGAAAAATGCCAGAACTGGGGAGGGTAAAAATACAAACTAACCAGCCTAGCCTTGCGACCAGGTCAAAAAACAAACATGGAAGTGCCAGACATCGGTAGCACAGATCTTTAAGTGGTCATGAATTTAACGACGCTCAATAGCTAAAGAAAAGGAGGTTGCATCCCACGGAGAGAGAGTTTTAGGAATAAACCCAAGAGAACAACTGAAACAACAAGAAACGTTAACATACTAAAGTTATCCATCCGCTGGTTTTGACCTATTCAATAATGAAAACATAGAATAATTATGAACGTGAACAATGAACGTGGATTGAACAGTCTAAGGGAAATGGCAACTTAACAGGACCAAAGAACGATCTGGAGGGTTCCTGCAGGGCAGTGCTGTGGATAGTAGCATATTCTTCTGTATTGTAACTGGACGTGGCAACGGAAAATAACCTCCAACATTATGGCTTACCCGTTTACACTATATCCCTGGTGCTGGTCAGGACCAGTGGCCGACACCAGGGAGGGGGGTTAAAAAATCCTCGGTGCAATCTTTTTTTTTTTTTTAAACCCTGGGAGACGCTGTGATCTTCAGTGTCTCCCCCTGAACCCCCAACCGCCCCTTTGTGACGTCAGCACGCCTCTTCAGTGTTGCCCCAAACGGCCTCCCCAACGTTCGGGAAGGCCTCGTGTGAAAGGGGAGAGTCCCTTTCACACGAGGCCTTCCTGAACGTGTTCAGCACAGCTGCAATCGAGGGTCAGGAAACACCATTAGACACCAGGGATTTCACTTGGGGGAGTCGGGCCCCTCGGAAAAAGGGTCGCCCCCCCCCCCCCCCCCCCCCCCCCACAACCCACCACAGGGGCTAATTTGTTTTTAAAAAAATAAAGAAATTGAGAGGGGGGTCGCCTGTGGGCAGGGCGACCCCCTGTGGGGGCAATACTTTTTTTATATTTTTTTTTTAGTAGTTGTAGGGCTTCTCTGGGGGCCATTTTGGCCCCAAGGAAACCATACAACTACCAAAATATATATATATATATTTATATATTTTGGCCCCAAGGAAACCATACAACTACCAAAATATATATATATATAAATGGCCCCCAGAGAAACCCTACAACTACTAAAAAAAAAATATAAAAAATAAAAAAGTATTGCCCCCACAGGGGGTCGCCCTGCCCACGGGCGACCCCCCTCTCAATTTCTTTATTTTTTTTAAAACAAATATATATATATATATATCATTTTTGTCAATGTGTGGTTTCCCTGGGGGCTGCGATTGGCCCCCAGGAAAACCAGACCCACATATAAAAGATATATATATATATATATATATATATATATATATTATATATTTGCCACCAGTTGTCTTGCAGTTGCAGCTTGCGTCTTCAAAGCAATGCACATACTTCAACTGACGCATTTCAACTGTAGCTTTTAGGCAGTAGTAAAAAGTCAAGTAAGTCTTGTGATTATGTTTCTGCTACAAAAGGTTCAGACTTTTGTCTAGTGGCAGTTTTAGTGCCATAAAGAAGCGCAGAAGGTTTATATGCCTACTGCAAAGAGCAAAGCTGTATTTTATGTAAATAGCTGAGTACATTAGTAAAGTTAGCAAGCCATTACCTGCGCTATAATACAAATGAAATGTATGTGCAGGGGTGGGGGGCGGCCACAGAGAGATGAAGGGCACTTTTGCTGGGTGGTAATAAGGGAATCCGAGAAGGAGGATATGGGAGTGGGAACACCAATAATGATTGTTGGACTGGGTGCAGGAGGTGCTAAAGACTGACGAATGGTATGTGACAAGGTGTTTTTTGAGTGTCTTGAAAGAACGTGTTGATTGAGGGAAGAAGCGCAGGTAAGGTGACCTCTACTGTTGCACATATCACACACACACACCAGCAATTTGGTGACTGTCTACGTAAGCTAGTGTTTTAGAGCAACAGTTTAGCCAGTAGCAGAGATGGCATCTTGATGGATGACTGCTGCTGACGCCGTCACTCGGGTTATAGAGGACAGCTCTGACATAGGATCAGAGACTGAGACAGCAGATACTGAGACAGCATCTGAGGGATAAGACAATGCCGCAGACTCTGGGAGTGATTTTTCAGTCGGAGGAGTCCCATTCTATAACTCCTCTTCCAGTAATTATGAGGGAGGTGTTGAGGACAGTCCTGCTGTCCCTTCGCAAGCACAGTCTTTGCAACGGGGCAATAGTGGGTTAGCCCAACCCAGAGAGCAGGTGAATGCGGCAGAAAGCACAGAGAGGTAGTGGCTCTCTTGGGAGCTCCCCAATTTAGTTCAGCCCCAAATTCCACTGCCTAAATCGTGTTGTGGAGACATCAAAATTATCTATCACAAAACAAACTGGTTTTGTAAGGCAGGCACCTGGGTTTTTGGTCCTGGGTTCGGCGGCCATATATGGAAACATACTAAATCCAAACATGTCTGGGAACTAGACTTCCGGGGGAACCCACAGAGGTGTGACTTGTGTGGATTCCCCAAAGTTTTCTTACCCCGAATACCCTGCAAAGCTGAAATGTTGAATAAAAACTCTATTTTTCTTGCATTTCTGTCACACAAACTACAGGA
Organism: Pleurodeles waltl; assembly: GCF_031143425.1. Classification (NCBI taxonomy): domain Eukaryota; kingdom Metazoa; phylum Chordata; class Amphibia; order Caudata; family Salamandridae; genus Pleurodeles; species Pleurodeles waltl. The sequence goes on along the minus strand of NC_090440.1, from coordinate 156,042,971 downwards.
TCCACAAAATTCCTACCACCCAGTGATTCCTCACCTGTACTGATAAAAACACTACCCCACTTGAGTGCCTGTACCTAGTGCCTGCGTCAGGAATGGATCACCCCAGGGTCAACAGTTGTCTCATGTAAGGACCAACATTGACCGTTGTGTGATCTATTCCTGTCGCAGGCACTAGGCCTACCCACACAAGTGAGGTACCATCTTTATCGGGAGACTTGGGGGAGTGCTAGGTGGAAGGAAATTTGTGGCTCCTCTCAGATTCCAGAACTTTCTATCACCGAAATGTGAGGAAAACATGTTTTTTGGACAACTTTTGAGGTTTGCAAAAGATTCTGGGTAACAGAAACTGGTGAGAGCCCCACAAGTTAGCCCATCCTGGATTCCCCTAGGTGTCTAGTTTTAAAAAATGCACAGGTTTGGTAGGTTTCCCTGGGTGCCGGCTGAGCTGGAGGCCAAATTCCACAGCTAGGCACTTTGCAAAAAACAGCTCTGTTTTTTTTTTTTTTTTAGGGAAATGTGATGTGTCCACATTGTGTTTTGTAGCATTTCCTGTCGTAGGCGCTAGGCCTACCCACACAAGTGAGGTACCATTTTTATCAGGAGACTTGGGGGAGAGGGGGGGGCACGCTGGGTGGAAGGAAATTTGTGGCTCCTCTGAGATTCCAGAACTTTCTATCACCGAAATGTGAGGAAAAAATGTTTTTTGGACAACTTTTGAGGTTTGCAAAGGATTCTGGGTAACAGAACCTGGTGAGAGCCCCACAAGTTAGCCCATCCTGGATTCCCCTAGGTATCTAATTTTAAAAAATGCACAGGTTTGGTAGGTTTCCCTGGGTGCCGGCTGAGCTGGAGGCCAAATTCCACAGCTAGGCACTTTGCAAAAAACAGCTCTGGTTTTTTTTTTTTAGGAAAATGTGATGTGTCCACATTGTGTTTTGTAGCATTTCCTGTCACAGGCGCTAGGCCTACCCACACAAGTGAGGTACCATTTTTATCGGGAGACTTGGCGGGGGGGGGGAATCGCTGGGTGGAAGGAAATTTGTGGCTCCTCTCAGATTCCAGAACTTTGTCACCGAAATGTGAGGAAAAAATGTTTTTTGGACAAATGAACGAGTTACTTACCTTCGGTAACGACTTTTCTGGTGGATACATTAGCTACCTGTGGATTCCTCACCTCATGAATACTCCCATGGCGCCAGCATTTGACGGAAATCTTCTTACTAGTCTCTGCACGTCGACGAGGACGTCACTCTAGCCCACGCGACGCCGTCTGACGTCATACAGGCAATAAGAAGTCCTCGCCGACGTGCCGATGACAGTACCAACATTTTTTACGTGCATGAGAATAATAATAATAACCCAATGCAATGAAAGAGCAAAGCAACATCTCTTAATATTGTAAATCACACAACATTGCAATAAAATAGCTGTAGATTTAATATAACCTTTTTTTTTTTTTTTTTTTTTTTAAACAAATAAATATATTTATACATACGAATCATGTATATACCCAATATATATATAGATTTATATATACATATACACATATATACAAATATCATACATGCAAAATGTATTGCAACTTTGAAGACCAAAAGGAGCACACTCAAGGATTGCTTGGAGAGACCAAAAAGGCAACGGGGAGGCGGGTGGGACCGTGAGGAATCCACAGGTAGCTAATGTATCCACCAGAAAAGTCGTTACCGAAGGTAAGTAACTCGTTCTTCTGATGGATACAACTACCTGTGGATTCCTCACCTCATGAATAGAGTCCCAAAGCAGTACCACGCCCGGCGGTGGGTGCCTAAATGGTCAAACCAAGAAATCCTGCAGCACTGACCGTGCAAAATGACCGTCCCTTCTGACCTCAGAGTCCAAACAGTAATGTTTCACAAAAGTGTGAAGGGACGACCAAGTTGCGGCCTTGCAGATGTCAACCACAGGAACACCCCTGGCCAAGGCCGAAGAGGCCGACTTAGCTCTGGTGGAGTGAGCTCTAATGCCCTCAGGCGGATCCTTCTTTGCCAAAGAGTAACAGATTTTAATGCAAAGAACAACCCACCTGGAGAGTGTTCTCTTGTGGACTGCCTTTCCTCTCCTCTTGCCCACGTATCCGACAAACAGCTGATCCTCCAGCCTGATATCCTTCATTCTGTCGATATAGAAGCTCAACGCCCTTTTTGGGTCCAGGCGATGTAGTCTTTCTTCCTCCTTTGAAGGATGAGGCGGAGGATAAAACGTGGACAAAGTGATTGTCTGAGCCAAATGGAAGGGTGAAACAACCTTCGGAAGGAAAGCAGCCTTGGTCCTCAACACCACCTTATCCCCATAAAACGTTATATAAGGGGGTTTAACCGATAAGGCCTGCAACTCGCTCACTCTCCTTGCAGATGTTATAGCTACCAGGAATACTGTTTTAATAACCAAATACCTTAAGGGGCAAGAATGCATAGGCTCAAAAGGGGACCCCATAAGGAAAGTCAGGACCAAGGACAAATCCCATTGAGGCATAACGAATGGTTTTGGAGGATATTGATTCAGAAGACCTTTCAAGAATCTGAGAACAATAGGGGATTTAAATAACGATGGTTGGTCTGGAAGACAAATGAAGGCTGACAAGGCCGACAAATAACCCTTAATGGTAGCTACTGCACAACCTTTCTGCGCTAGAGACAGTGCAAAAGACAAAACATGTGACAGATGAGCATGTAAGGGATCAATCTGTCTCTCTCCACACCACATAACAAATTTAGACCACCTATTAGCGTAGATAGATTTAGTGGAGTGTCGCCTGGCCGCTAAGATAACATCCACTACATCAGGCGGGAGAGAGAAGGAACTCAGGTTGCCCCGTTCAATCTCCAAGCATGTAGGTGCAGACTCTGGAGGTTGGGGTGTAAAACCTGCCCCTGCGACTGCGAGAGGAGGTCTGCCCTGAGAGGGAGACGGAGCGGAGGGCACAGTGAGAGTTGGAGAAGGTCGGAGTACCATACCCTCCTTGGCCAATCCGGAGCTATTAAGATGACTTGGGCCCGGTCTTGGCGAATTTTCCTCAACACTCGAGGAATCAAGGGTATGGGGGGAAACGCGTAAAGCAACTGGTCGCACCAGGTTATCTGAAACGCGTCCCCCAACGCTCCCTGCATCGGATACTGGAGGCTGCAGAATAACGGGCAATGCGCGTTCTCCCGAGTGGCAAACAGATCTATCCGAGGAAACCCCCACATCTGGAAGATTAAACAGACTTGATCTGGATGGAGACGCCACTCGTGGTCTGCCGAGAATTGGCGACTGAGACTGTCCGCACGTACATTCAAGACCCCGGCCAGATGATTTGCCACCAAGCAAATCTGATGGTCCTTTGCCCAGGACCATAGCCGAAGAGCTTCTCTGCAGAGAAGGTACGACCCTACTCCTCCCTGTTTGTTTATGTACCACATCGTGGTAGTATTGTCCGTCAGGACCTGTACCGACTGACCACGAAGGGATGGGAGGAAGGCCTTGAGAGCCAAACGTACAGCCCGTAACTCCAACAGATTGATATGAAACACCTGTTCCTCTGGAGACCAAAGCCCTTTGATCTCCAGATCCCCCAGATGAGCTCCCCATCCTAGGGTGGAGGCATCCGTTATTACCGTGGCCACTGGTGGCGACTGCGCGAACGGCTTCCCCTGTGAAAGATTGTTGCCCGCAATCCACCACTTCAATTCCACAGCAGCATCTCTGGAGATCTTGACAGTACCTTCTAAATCTCCCTTGTGTTGAGACCACTGCCTTCGGAGGCACCACTGAAGAGCCCTCATGTGCCAGCGAGCATGCGTGACCAACAGAATGCAGGAGGCGAACAGACCGAGCAGACGAAGGACCTTGAGGACTGGAACTACCGCTCCATTTCGAAACATTGGAACCAATTCCTGAATATCTTGAATCCGCTGAGGCGGAGGAAAGGCTCGACTCAATGTTGTATCCAGTACTGCCCCTATGAACAGGAGGCGCTGAGAGGGCTCCAGGTGAGATTTGGGCACGTTCACCGAAAAGCCCAGGTCGAACAACAACTGGGTTGTTGACTGCAGATGATGCGACACAAGCTCCGGGGACTTGGCTTTGATCAACCAGTCGTCCAAGTAAGGGAATACTGCTATCCCCTTCCTTCTGAGCTCCGCCGCAACCACTGACATCACCTTTGTGAAGACTCGAGGTGCTGAAGTAAGACCAAACGGGAGGACCGCAAACTGATAGTGCTGCGACCCTACCACAAACCGGAGATACTTCCTGTGCGACTTGAGTATCGGGATATGAAAGTAAGCATCCTGCAAGTCGACAGACACCATCCAATCTTCCTTGTTCAACGCCAAAAGCACCTGTGCTAGGGTCAGCATCTTGAACTTTTCCTGTTTGAGGAACCAATTCAAGATCCTCAGATCCAGGATTGGTCTCAACTGACCATCCTTTTTGGGAATCAGGAAGTATCTTGAGTAACAACCTCGACCCTTTTCCTGCTCTGGGACCAACTCTACCGCGCCCTTTGAAAGGAGGACTTGAACCTCCTGTTCTAGCAACAGGAGGTGTTCTTCTGAACAATAAGATGGGCGGGGCGGGATGAGGGGCGGGAACTCCCGAAAGGGAAGGGCGTAGCCTTTTCCCACAATGCCGAGAACCCAAGTGTCCGTTGTGATAGACCTCCACTTGTGGAGAAAACGCTGTAATCTTCCCCCTACAGGAGAGGAGTGAGTGGGAAACGGTGGAAGCCTAAGGCTGCTTCCCCTGCTGCACCCCTCCAGAGGACGAGGAAGAGGCAGAGTGCTGTTGAGAGGCTCCTCTGGTACGGACCCCACCCCTCCCCCTCCCTCTAAATGACCTATAGGGGAGGGAAGAGGCGGGTTGCTGGAACCTCCCCCGAAAGGAAGAGGAATAAGAGCCACGCCCAAATCCCCGAAACCTCCTGAAAATTCTAGAAGAGGCAGAGGAAGAAGGAGCTTGCAGTCCTAACGATTTGGCTGTGGCTCTGCTCTCCTTAAATCGTTCCAAGGCCGAATCTGCCTTGGCTCCAAACAGTCTGTCCCCATCAAACGGGAGGTCCAGCAGGGTCGACTGCACATCCGCAGAGAACCCTGAGTTTCGGAGCCAGGCCTGTCTTCTTGCCACCACAGCCGTGCCCATCGCCCTGGCCACCGAGTCGGTCGTGTCCAGCCCAGACTGGATAATCTGGGTCGCGGCAGCCTGGGCGTCCGAGACCACATCCAAAAGACCCTGGGGAAGCTCCGTGAATGAAGACGAAATATCATCCATCAGCGCATGGATGTACCTCCCCAGAATGCACGTGGCGTTGGTGGCCTTCAACGCCAAACTGCATGCCGAAAATATTTTCTTGGACTGCGCATCCAGTTTCTTGGAGTCTCTGTCTCCAGGCACCGTCGGGAAGGAACCAGGCGCTGACTTTGAGGAACAGGAGGCTTGCACCACCAAGCTCTCCGGCGTAGGGTGTCTAGAGAGAAAGCCAGGGTCAGATGGTGCAGCTCGATACCTCCTGGCCACAGCCCTATGAACGGCCGAGGAAGACACCGGCTTCTTCCACACCTCCAACACCGGATCCAGCAAAGCCTCATTAAATGGCAAGAGAGGCTCAGCTGCAGCAGAGGCCGGATGCAATACCTCTGTCAGCAAATTCTGCTTTGCCTCTGCCACCGGCAAAGGCAGGTCCAAAAAGCTCGCTGCCTTCCTCACCACAGCATGAAAGGAAGCAGCCTCCTCCGTATATTCCCCTGGAGATGAAAGGTCCCACTCAGGGGAAGTGTCCAGCCCACTGGCTGTATCCAGACCATGCAGTCCGTCTCCAGAGTCCTCAATCTCTCCCTCCTCTAGGACTCGCTGGTACTCTTGCTCTTCTAAAAGACGGAGAGCACGCCTCCTCGAATGAAGTCTCTCCTCGATACGCGGAGTCGACATGGCCTCCGCCGACGTCGAAGAACGGCGCCGATCTCCAGAAGCATCTGACGCCGCGTCCGGCGCCACAGGCAGCTTCGGCGCCGAGGCAGGAGCCGGAGGACGAGGTCTTGGAGCCGATGGACCAACCGGAGTCACAGGGCAAAATCCTGACTTCGACGGAGGGGCAACCTCCGGGGCCGAAACATCCGAAGCCACCGGAGCGGCCACCGACGCCGGCACCGGCGCCGAGCCCACATTCCCAAAAGGGAGAAAGGGCATAAAGGGTGCCGGCCGAAGAGGCGCAGGATCACCCAACGAAAAGGCCAAGGGCCCCGAAGGACCAGCCGGAGCAGCTCCTGGAGCCATCTGCTGAAAGATGGTATACATCGCATTAAGAAACGCGGTACTATCGGCTCCAGGAGTGGGAAAAGCCGGATACTGGGGTGCCTGGATCGAAGGCGACCCCGACGCCGGCCTCGACGTCTGCGACGCCGGAGAAAACACAAGAGGCTGCACCACCTCAATCACTGACGCCTGACCAGGTGAAGTCGGTGACGCCGGAGAGGGCAACGGCGTCGATGGATGCGGCGTGACCGTGGGGCTGACCTCCCAAGTCCTCCGACGCCGAGCCGAAGGTGACCTCGAATGAGACTCCTTGCTGGAGTGACGTCGTGAGTCTCTACGGCGCCGGGAGTCTCGATGACGCCGGTGAGACCTTGGCGAAGAAGACTTCTTATGATGTTTCTCCTTCTTCTTTGACTTTGCCATGAATAACTTGGCCTCGCGCTCTTTGAGGGCCTTCGGATTCATGTGTTGACATGAATCGCAAGTCGAGACGTCGTGGTCGGAGCTCAAACACCATAGACAGTCGGAGTGAGGATCTGTAACTGACATCTTGCCCCCACACTCTCGACAGGGCTTGAAACCCGACTTCCTCTGAGACATTGTTACCGCAGAGAAGACTACGCAGCAGACAATACACTGTAACCACGAAGGTAACAGTAACTCCCTCGAAGATAACCGTTTCGAATGCACGGAAAAAAGGGAACTGTCATCGGCACGTCGGCGAGGACTTCTTATTGCCTGTATGACGTCAGACGGCGTCGCGTGGGCTAGAGTGACGTCCTCGTCGACGTGCAGAGACTAGTAAGAAGATTTCCGTCAAATGCTGGCGCCATGGGAGTATTCATGAGGTGAGGAATCCACAGGTAGTTGTATCCATCAGAAGTTGAGGTTTGCAAAGGATTCTGGGTAACAGAATCTGGTGAGAACCCCACAAGTTAGCCCATCCTGGATTCCCCTAGGTGTCTAGTTTTCAAAAATGCGCAGGTTTGGTAGGTTTCCCTAGGTGCCAGCTGAGCTAGAGGCCAAAATCTACTCCTAGGCACTTTGTAAAAACATGTCCGATTTCAATGTAAAAATGTGATGTGTCCATGTTGCCTTTCCTGTCGCAAGCATTAGGCCTACCCACGCAAGTGAGGTACCATTTTTATCGGGAGACTTGGGGGAACACAGAATAGCACAACAAGTGTTATTGCCCCTTGTCTTTCTCTACATTTTCCCTTCCAAATGTAAGACATTGTGTAAAAAAGACGTCTATTTGAGAAATGGCCTGTAATTCACATGATAGTATGGGCACCACGGAATTCAGAGATGTGCAAATAACCACTGCTTCTCAACACCTTATCTGCTTTTTTCAGCTCAATTTAAATATTTTTTTTATTTCAGCTGTTATTTTCTGTAGGAAAACTTTGTAGGATCTACACAAATGACCCCTTGCTGAATTCAGAATTTTGTCTACTTTTCAGAAATGCTTAGCTGTCCGGGATCCAGTATTGGTTTCACACCCATTCCTGTCACTAAATGGAAGGAGGCTGAAAGCACCAAAAATAGAAAAATGGGTTATGTCCAGTAAAGTGCCCAAATTGTGTTGAAAAATGTGTTTTTCTGATTTATGTCTGCCTGTTCCTGAAAGCTGGGAAGATGGTGATTTTGGCACCGCATACCCTTTGTTGAAGCCATTTTCAGGGAAAAAACACAAGCCTTCTTCGGCAGCCTTTTTTTCATTTAAAAAAAAAAAAAAAAGACAAATTTAGCTATATTTTGGCTAATTTCTTGGTCTCCTCCAGGGGAAACCCACAAACTCTGGGTACCTTTAGAATCCCTATGATGTGGGGAACAAAGGACGCAAATTTGGCGTGGATAGTTTATGTGGACAAAAAGTTATGAAGGCCTAAGCGTGAGCTATCCCAAATAGCCAAAAAAGGGCTCAGCACTGGGGGGTGGGGGGAAGGCCCCAAAGCTAAGAGGTTAATAATGATCTTGGGGGCATGGCCTGGATGCTGATTCAGTGTTCTGGCCCTAGAGGCCCCACAGGTTGTTTATTTTTGCACCGCCACAGTGTGCAGGGTAGGACCTGTGCCCTCCCCTCCACCTCCCAGCCCCTAAAGAGCACCAAGAAGACTTGACAGAGGCCCCACTGGGGACACATTACAGCCTGTGAGGAGGGGAGACGCTCCTAAACGCCGAGGCACCACTGACTACATAATTGAAGGGGGTAGCATAAAACTTCCCCCTCTCCCCCAACTTCTCTAAATGCGGGCTGGAGTAGGTCTTTGCCACTATGGTGAGCCCGACATCGGGTAGGGTGGTACCGGTAGTGGAGCCCTCACGGGGGAGAGACAAGAGCCCAATCCACAGTCTGAACACCAAATTAGAGGCCCAAATGGCCAAAATCCTAGTGGCTATTCTGGAAACAAAATCCACATTGGAGGCCAAGGTAGATATAGTGGCTCTAGACCTCAATGTACTGTGTGTGACCTCAACAAATTGGCAGATAGGGTGACATAGGTGGAAGCCTCCTTGGAGCAGACTTGTCGTCATACACTGACGAAGACTTAGGTGCTGCTGACCACACTGCAGAAAGAGGTGACCCTCCTCAGAGACAAACTGGATGATGCAGAGGGGCGCTCCAAGTGCAAAAACATGCACAGAGTGGGTGCCGGAGCAGGCAGAAGGACCCTGTATGGAGCTGTTTGTGGAGGAATGGTTCAGATGAACCATACTGGGACAAGGCATCGAAGCTCTACATGGTGGAACGTGTGCACAGGGTCTCCAGCAGGCCGCCTGCATCCAAGGCGCTGCTGCAACAGATAATGGTACGGCTGCACTTTCAGGAACGAGACAATGACCCTCACTATGACTGCGGTGGTCTTTTCCCGAGACCGCAGCAGCCGCCGGAAGACCACCGTATTATGACTGCCACCGGATATCCACCCTGCCGGCGGTCGGATATCCAGCTGCTGTCATTACAGCAGTCAGCAGCCCTTAGGCGGTTCCACTGCCGACACCCCCATGTCAGAAAAAGACCACCCACAGAATTACGACCAGTAATTCTGTGTGGCAGTATTTTTTCTGGCGTGGGGGTACTGGCTGTGGGAGCGCCGGGTTCCATCCCCTCACGGAGGAGCACCTCGTCGGACGAGGTGTCATCTGCAAGGGGAGGAAGGAGGGGGTGTGTGAGTGTGTGAATGCATGTCATGAATGTGGGGGAGGAGGTAGGGGGAGTGATTGTGTGTGTGTGTGTGTCTGTGTGTAAATGTGGTGATGTGTGTGTACGCATATGGACAGAGGGTGGGGGGTGTGTGCATGGTTGAATATGTCAGGGGTAAGGGGGGGGTGAGTGCGTGCAGGTGCGTGTATGTTTGTATGTGTATATGGTGTGTGTATGTGTATATGGTGTGTGTGTGCATGTGTGTGCGTGCGGTATGATTGGGGGGTGGTTGTGTGCAGATGAGTGAGGGGATAGAGGTTATGTATGTAGTTGAAGGGGTGGGGGGATGGGGAGTGTATGCGTGCGTGATATGTATGGATATGTATGCATGTCTATGGGGGTGAATGTTGTGAGGGGGGAGTGTGTGTATGCAAAGTGTGCGGAGGTGTTGGGGGGGTGTATCCCGGCAACAGGAATGCAAGTCTCCTGTTGCCGGGATGCCTTTGTGCCAGCATTTTGTGGCAGTGTAACCATCAGGAAAATGCTGGGGGTGTCCCTAGTCCGAATAACCTCAGCAGTTATCTGACTCCCGCCAGGCTGCAAGTGGAAACCTCCAGCCTGGCAGGCCACGGTAAACTGGCGGGACGAGCAGGGACGTGACAGTTTGGCAGTGGCCAAACTGGCCCGGTCGTGTTATGGCGGTCTGTACCACCGGTCCCACGACCTTGAGACCGCCAGAGCGGCCCAAGCGGTCCATTAACCACCAGGGTCATAACGAGGGTCAATATTCTACAGGTGGCAGCTACAAGAGGGCACGGTGAACATTTACTCTGACTAAATCACTGCAGTGCAAAGGCAAAATAAGACTTCCTTCACAGTGAAGAAACACCTGAGGCAATTGGACGTAAAGTATGCTCCGCTTTTCCGCATATAGTTGCAAATCCTTGACCAGGAGTCATCATTCTTCACCACGGTGATGGACATTTGGGGCTGGCTGGAGGCAAGGGGGCACTCCACACCTCACAAGAAGACCTCAATCGTTCCATAGGATTGAAGAGCAAGGGGCTACTCCGCTGGCCATGTAGACATACGAGGGCTGCCCCCTAAAGGGATCAGGTTGAGCTGGAAAGGGCTGAGGTGGTAGAGGACATTCACTACAGTCTGTTGTGACCACCAACAAGTGGGGAGGCAGTAGATGGAGACTGGATAATCTGAGATGGCAGTCACAGGCTCCCGATTCCCCCCTGCCGGTGGCAAGCCAATGACTTTGGACTCCATTATCTGACTTCTTCCTGGGGCTGAAAGATAGGCACCACAAGCAATGGGATGGCGGGTAAAACAACGCAAGCCGCACAACTTTCATTTACCTTATGGTATGTTGCACAGTGAATGTTGTGTTGCTTGTGTAGTTTTACCATAAAGATATAGGTTAAAACAATAAAGTGTGTGAGACCGCGCATCTTTGTGCCACATATGGCACCACAACACTGGTCTTCTGCCCAATTGCACTAGTGGTTATGATTACGTGTGGATGATATGGGCATAAAGAGTCATGAGGTGCTTGTTGTCACAACTAGTGTTATGTGGCAAAGGTAACGAGAGAGCACTTGAAACTGTAATTGCCCTTTAATATTATGATGGACTATACACAGTGAAATGGTATGGAGGGTGATTTTCATTCACAGGCCCATAAATGTGTCAGACAACTGCATGCGTCTTTAACACAAGTGGGCGTGAAGAAACTGACACATTTGTCCAGTTGCATTATAAGCATGTTACACAAGACCACTACTGCGCCAGCTCTGCATTATCTTCATTGATGCTGTTTAATTCTACCATGTCTTGATGCATTATGTCTGTCTCGCTGTAGTCCCAGTTTACAGAGACATTGGGTGAAAATCGTAATTCACAAACAAACCACGCAAAACATGTGTTCCACAGTGTGTGTGCATTCATGATTTAGGGCTTTTTGTGCTGAAGAAAGCCACTATGACTCAGCAGGCACGCACTGGAACAAGTCGACCAAACACTAGGATGTGAGAGACCACAGACTTCTCACTTCACATCCAACACCGTTTTTAATCCTACCCAAGGAGTCCATTATTAAATTTTACCCTTCAGGGACGGGTATCCTGGAGGTAGTTTTAATAATTTCACTCACATATTCACCTTATCTCAAAGGAAAAAAAACTGTTCTGCTGTAATCAGGCACTCACCATCCTAGGGGTAACCCAATAATGAAGCCTGCCACCAACCAGGTTGGTGGGTGAGGGTTCTTTTAAAAAACCTACTTGTTTTTTCCTCAGACAGTAGTTAATTGACATGAGTGACAGTTGAATGGCATGGTAGCAGGCTAATTCTTTTTGTTGGATACGTTATACGTTTTACACAAGCGGTGAGACATATAGATGGATAACAGACTGATATCCTTCCCTGACCTGCAGAGGCAATATGAGCTTACAGGGTCTTAGACCTGAGAGCCTTAGGATGGCCTCGCCCCGTATTCCTCCCCCCACCCCAACACTTTGCCTACCTCCTCCACTTTTGTGACCTAGTTTGTGCTGGCATTTTCCTACTTTAGCCATTTGGTGCCTGCTGTCTGTCTCTGAATACACATCTGGGGTGGGTGACATCTGGGTTTGTGCATTCCCTTTAGACAGCCACACACAAAGGGAGCCTAGGTGTGACTTGATGGGCCATCCTGGGCAGGATGGGAGGGAGGAGCTGGGCACAGTCTCACACTTACACCTGAATAGGATGTGTCCTCTCCCCACACAAAGGGCCGCGTATCCCCCTGTATTGAGTCTGGAGCCAAAGTACTCAAGAAGGCCATCAACCGACAGCTCACTGACCACCTAGAACGGAACCACCTATTCGACGCATCACAATCAGGTTTTGGGGCCAACCATAGCACCAAGACCGAGCTCATTGCCACAACAGACAGAGAGGGGAACGGAATAGGTGCCAAAGCAAGCGCCTCCATTGGAGTATGTGTGACTATAAGGAGGCACTCCCCCTACGATAGACCTGGGGCTAAATCAATCAATCAGTAACTTGTTAAGCGTACAACTCACCCGGAAGGGTCTCAAGGCGCGGGTGGATTTGGTGCTACTGATCGAAGAGCCAGGTCTGGAGGCGCTTCCTGAAGGTCGGGAGGTCCTGGGTCAGGCATAGGTTGACGGGGAGGCAGTTCCAGGTCTACAGGATTAGGGCCTCTGTAGTTTAGCCTTCCACAGGTAGGCCATGTCCTTATCTTTCGCATCATAGCTCCTCCTACTGAGGTAGCTTCTGTAGTGCATGATATTGAGGGATCCTAGTCCCTGAAGAATGACCCTAGACCTTTGTTGGGTCGTAGTAGTGGGCAGAAATATGTCAGCCACTAATCAATAGCTAGGTGACCCTTCGAGTCATTACTCTCAAATAAGTGTCCCATCATTTGTTCTTAATCTCACCAGCAGTCACCACGAATAAAGGTGTACTATTACACAGGTGATTGACTAGGTGTTTTTATTATTTCCATAGTCCCTAGCATAACTGGATCCCACATCTATCCAGATAACTTTAATCTCTGCACTCCCTCCGAGTTCTTTAAACGGTAAGGTTGAGTCCGTCCAGGTGGCACTGTCCTACCCGGATTGTGGCTAGGTGGTCATATGATGAAGCATGACACTATATAGTGTGTGAGACCACCTAGTCCGTAAAGGAGATTTCTCCTACCATAAAGCTTTAAGCAGCACGCAAAATAAGCCTCAAAATCTGAGACAAAAATGTCCATGGTAAAGGTTGTTGCCAGTGGTTCCCACACAAACACCCCGTACTTCCTGTGTATACGGTTCTGTTTATGGGGAGAAAGTATGGGTTGTTAGTCTTTCCTCTCTCCCAGACTCTCTGGTTGTGGTAAAATCTGATTCTCCTCGACCTATCTGCAGCTTTTGACACTGTTGTCCACCACATTCATCGACAGATCCCACAACATCGGATTTCAACAACACGCCCTCAAGTGGATCACCTCATCCCTCTCGGGATGCACCCAAAGCGTCCACCTACCTCTGTTCTCTTCCACTCCCGAGATCATCATATGCGGTGTGCCCCAGGGATTATGCTCAGTCCTACGCTGTTCAACATCATGACCTCCCCCCCATTGCAGACATTGTCAGAGTCAACGATACCCAGCTCTTTCTCTCGCTCACCAAAGACCCCTCTTACACCAAAACCAACATTTGCAACATCATGACTGACATAGCAGAATAGATAAGAGACAGCTGCCTCAAACTCAACTCCTACAAAACCAAGGAACTGATCTTTGGAAAGAACTCCTCCATTTGGGGCCACAGCTGGTGGCCGGAAGAACTCAGACCCACTCCCACACCACTGACTATGCTTGCAACCTCAGCATAATCTTGAACAGCCAACTGACCATGAAACAACAAGTCAACGCAGTCGCCTCCTCCTGTTTTCCACATCCTCTGTCTGCTCCGAAAGATCTTCAGATGGATCCCAGTAAACACCAGAAAGACCGCTGCACAAACCCTCGTCACCAGCTGCCTCGACTACAGCAACATGCTCTACAACGATATCTCCTCCCAGCTCCTCAGAAGACCCCAGACAATACAGAACCCTGCAGCCAGACTCATCCTGGACCTTCCAAAGCATACCCGCATCACTGCTCAGCTCAGGAAACTCCACTGGGTCCCTGTTCAGAAAAGATGCCCGTTCAAGATGCTCACACACACTTTAAAGCCCTCCACACACTGGGACTGTCCTACATCAACCATCGGCTGAAATTCCATCTTCCCTTGAGACACCTGTGCTCCTCTTCACTCACCCTTGCACAAGTCCCCAGCATCCATCACACCTGCGGTGTGGGGCTCACATTCTCCTACATCGCTGCCAAAGCAGACACAGCAACTTCAGCACCCAGATACCTCTAGGGGTGATAGTGTTGCGCTTTACAAATTAACGAATGATTGATTGAAGTGTTCGTGGGTGTCTGTCCTAGTATTGCAGCAGAAGTGTTCCTGGATGGCTCTACTAGTACCCTGTTTTGATTCACTGTAAATCATATAACGTTGTATTTTGAATTTCTATTTGCCATCCTCTTTTCCAGAAGATGTACAGACGTAGATGGACACTTCCTATGCCTAATAGTTTGTAGAGAATGCTTTTCGCTGCAGAGCACACAACAAACTTTTTGCTGCAGCTGTGCCATTTTGTTAAGGCCAGGAACAATTCTAAACAGTTGGAGACTGGTAACACTCCTGTGGTTAACCTCATAAGTCCCATGAAAAAGTCCTACGCCTTTATATCTTCCACGTTTTGACCCCCATTGTTTGAACTGAGCACCACTTTTGGGAGTCTCTTTCCGAAGGTGGTGATTATATGTTTCTAGATATTAAGTTTCCATTCTGCCGCTACTCTTTTACAAATCGTTGTTATCACTTGTGTCAGTCCAGCTAGTTCAAAGAAATCACCAATGACAACTGCATTAAGAATCAATTGGGCTGTTAAAGGAAACCCAGGACTGGAAATATAGTGCCCTGTTGACAAAAAGCTAGAACCCGAAAGCAGATGGAAGGTTTTCTATTGGGTGAAACCAATACCAGCCATCACCGCTGCAATTCTCATAATGTCAGAGAGTTGTAAGTATGACAGAATACATTTCACAACTATGGTTGCTGAACAGTGTTTTTGATGCGCATTCACCCATAGCAGTTGCAGCAAAGCACTTACCCTTCACTGTCTGAGGTGCCTCTCACAAAGAAAGTGTAGGGTGCTTTGGTATACTCAATAGTAAATTCTGGCAAAATTAGTTGTCAACTACCCTTTACATTTATGGTGCCATAATAGCTTCTCACAGCAATGTGCTAGCTGACTCATTTACAATCTGGCAATGTAATGCATCAACAGATGAGAATCAGGAAGCAGTAGCACAGGAAGAAGAAAAGGACGGGGGGGACAGGAAAATAAAGAAATAGGAAGGCGTAAACGCCTCTACTCTACCCCTTAATTAAGTGCTCTATTAGCTTATAGCTTTACCCCCTGACATTTACACTAGGTACACAAAATTATATTATTGGGACGGAAGAATGACAGATGTGCACCCCTGTCCTGAGTGCCCCAGCTGCATGGATATCTGGCTCCTTGGAACTGATTTTTGGTCTTGGGCAAACTTAAAGCCAGCAAAACGCCATGACCTAGGGATTTCTCATGGTAATCCTGTCTTGTTCAACCATTAGGGGCGCACCATGTGTTACCCTTATAATGGTAGCGGTAAGTGATATGAGCATGTTGACAGCAGCATATCCGTTTTCTCTTTTGTAAGAATCCGTAATGTGAACAGGCCTCCAGTAACAGTGCCACTGGAGTGATGCCTACTGGAAAGTTCTGCTGCTGTATACTTAATTGAACAATAGATTACAGGGTCCATCTGTGTAGCACGAGCAACGTGTGCATGCTAAGTTGTATGTATTTTGAAAGCACAGGGCCTGGAAAGGCTAGTGAAGGTCAAGACTGCTACCCCCCGTCAGGAGAGGATGGACATTTCTGAGGGCTGGGGTAGGAGACAGACAGACAGACAGACAGACAGACAGACAGACAGACAGACAGACAGACAGACAGACAGACAGACACACACACACACAAGTTTCTTCTGTGCACATGAAAGGTCTCCTAGATTCCAGAAAGACTTACTGGTCTGTGGGGCCTGGGCGCATTGTAAAGCAAAATGGTGGGCCTGATAAGGTTGGCACTGTAGGACCAGGGAATCATGATATAGGGGAAGGCTTAGGCCTTTGTGAGGCATATATCAGTGAAGCTGACAGCCAGGTGTGATCCCCGTTTATTTCCTTGACCTGTGCAGGCCTCGAAAAATCATAAAAATGTTACTAGACCTGCAGGTAGAGTAGCTTGAATAAACTACTCTATCTAATTGTACTGTATTTGACCCGGAAACGGGTCTCAAATTGTGTGATCCTAGGCAAATATTGTGTTTTACAGTCGCCTTTTTCTTCATTCTCACATTAGTGCACCTTCAAATGTGTGAGTTCAGCATTTCTGCTGTAAAACAATCCTCTTTTGTTTGATTAAATACACTAAACGTTTGCTCCATGTATAATAAATCTAGCCCACATATAGGGTACACATGATCCATGCATAACTTGCCTCCCAGTTTACTAATAGCTATGCCACCAGTGTGGCTTTAAATAAATATATTACTAAAGCATGATGTGGTAGTGCACAGACAGTAAATTTCCAAAAAACGTCCAAAAACCTCCCACTAACTTGCAGCTTTACTGATAAAACTATATAGTGTATTAACAATAATCTGTGAAAATTGGGTTTCAGAAAACATTTATCATTTGCACATCACCAAGTAAAGTGTTCTGACCTTTTTTTCCCATCCTATTAAAATATTTTTTTCATCACACAAAAGTACAAAAAATGGTCTTTCACAACTACTGATATATTTTTTCAAATGTTTATAAAGTTGACTTAGTTACAGAAATGTTAGGAAAAATCTGATACCAAAAGCCTTTTATTTCACATAGGTCAGACAATTCACCTTACAAAATCCTGGTACTCTGCAGTCACAAGGAAAAGTATTTGCATTGCAAGAAGACAAACTGACTTTTGCCCTCTGTCTCTGAACACAAATCAGATGTGACAAGAATATGATTTAAAGGCATCCTTTATTTTTTTTTTTAAATATATTTTTATTGTTTTATCGGCCAAGTGGCCACATTGGAATTAAATGCAATCTGTTACATTATGTTACATCGTGCATTACACAAATAACTGTTACGTATGAGCAAAACGCTACTCACGTATACATGCAACAACGCCCGAGGGGGCTTCACAAATGGCACGTTCACGTAGGGGTTGTATTAAACATATGCAAAATTATTCCAAGAGAACAGAGAACATAGAGAAAAAAGAGTAAGATAGACGCTGAGTAGGCTACAGCCGACACGCAACGGCTGGAGAGAAGAAGGGGACCGACAACGGAGGATAGGAGGGGCCCAGGAGGACGAGAAACCAGTATTCGGAGGGGTCAGGGAGCAATCTACATGAGGCTTGCATGACATCTGCGCGAATCTCCACGCATCGCATCACATCAACCCGTGGCCATGCCACACCACGGCCCCAGGGGACTGGCCCGCCATTGGCCGTGGAGCGCCATGCATTAGGGACGGGGCACAGCAGGAGGGAGCCAGAGGGTACCAATGTCTCACAGCCCCAGTACCCCCGAGCGTCACACAAGGCACCCGTGACGCGCCCAGGGGAGAACGCACAAGGCAACGCAATTCTATAGTTGTTCATTTGCTTTATTATTATTATTATTTTATTTTTTTTATTTATTGATTTTTTTTTTTTTGATTTTTTTTTAAAGTATTTCCTTTATACTATTCCTTCCCCCTCCTTTACCCCCCCTCACACCCGCTTGTCCCGAACGCACCATATGTTGATGTCACCCTGTGGCCACTGTGATGATGTAAAATCACTCCTTTCATTAGTTCAAGGAGGACGCATATCGTCTTTTTTTTCCACAGCTGTCAAAAACGAGTTCCATACCTCCAAGACTTTAACTAGTATACCCCTATCCAGTAGATTCTGCAATGCCTGTGTTTCTGCTTTGGTCCATCGTATTACCTCTTCGCGCCATTGGGCCACCCTGGGGGCATCGGGGGCTTTCCACTTCATGGCGATCAGGCGTCTATACAGCACCAGTGCAAAGGCAATGCATTTATATGTACATTTGCGTTTCTTGGGATGAGATGTTAAGCCCAGTAGGCACACCTCAGGAGTAGGAGATAGTGTAGTGTCCGTCCATTCCGCTAGCAACGTTATTATCTCTATCCATGTGTTCCGGATCGGGAGGCACTCCCATGTCATGTGGTAGAATGTGGCCTCTTCTGTGTCGCATCTGGGGCATGTCTGCGGCGACCGGGGAAACATACGTGTTATGCGGTGAGGTGATAGGTAGGTCTGATGCACATAGTTAAACTGTGTGTATCGGAAGCGCGGGTTGCGTGAAACCTCGCGAGTCAGCTTCAACGCTTGTTCCCATGAATCAGGGGATAGTGGCTCCGGTAGCACGCAGTCCCATTTGTTTTTTGCCTGATCCTGTTTATGTTCAGCCTGGGCGGCTATGATATTATATATATTTGAAATGCTTGATGGGGTGCTTATGCTTCCCAGAAGTTCGTGTAGCAAAGGGGAGGTATCAGGTTCCGAGTTGCCTTTACTCCAACTCTCTCTCATTACCTGCCTAATTGCACCGTAAGCTATGAAGCCTCCCCGGCCGAGCGCGTACCTATCGGCTAACGCTTCGTAGGTTTGAAGTTGCCAGTCCTGGTAGATGTCACCTAGTGTAAGTATGCCCCTGCTACCCCATGTATTTAGGCCTACTTTGGCTGCTATTTTTGCTAATGTCGGTAGGGCCAGCAGTGGAATCTTAGGTGAGTACTGCAGGACTTTTACGTTTTGCAGCGCATATCGGCCCCAGGCCCAATGTGCAGTGTGCAGCAGCACACTGCTAGTGTTCACTGGATCGGTACGGTTCATGAGGAATTGCATTATCTCCTTGCCTTCAAGATCGTGCAACACCCTCTGAGTTTCGAGCCTGGCCGGATAACCAACCCATGTGGATATCCATTGTAGTTGGGCAGCTGCATAGTACGCTTCAAATCTGGGGGCGCCCAGTCCACCCAACCTAAGCGGTAGGAAGACCTTTGTTAATGCGACGCGTCTGCGGCCATTGCCCCATATTAAATCCGTTAGTAAGGTATTCAGTAGTTTAAAGAATGAGCTCGGGAGTATTCAGGGTAGCGCCATAAAATAATAGAGTAGTCGGGGTAATACTATCATCTTTGCGATGGCTACTCTGCCCATAGGAGACAGTGGCAGTGAGCACCAGAAGGGCAGGGAGCCCCTCGTTGAACTGACCACTTGGCCGAGGTTACCATCCCTGAGATCTAAGCTGTCATGGTATATATTTACCCCTAAGTATTTAAATGTTGTATAACACCATTCCAAGCCTCCTGGACCCATCGGTGTTCTCAGTGCCTCAGGAACCGGGCGCAAAGGGAATATGCAGGATTTTGTCCAGTTCACTTTTAATCCGGCAACCGAGCTAAATTTTTCTAGGAGTTCCAGTAGGCCCGGCAGGGCTCCCACATGATCTCGTAGGAAGATCAACGCATCATCCGCATATAAGGAAACTATCTGGAGCTTCTGGCCATCCAAGATCCCCCACGTGGGGGCCATTATGCGAAGGCGGGCGGCCAGCGGCTCAATGGCTAATGCGAATAATAGTGGTGAGAGCGGGCATCCCTGTCTGGTGCCCCTACCGATATTGAATTGTTCGGAGACCGTATCGCCCGTCTTAACCCTAGCCGTTGGGTCAGTGTATAATGTTTTCACCCAACCAATGTACACTTGCCCGAACCCCATCCGCTTGAGTGTTTCTGTTAAGAAAGGCCAACTCAGAGTATCAAACGCTTTTTCTATATCCAATGATACTGCCACCCGGTGTTGGCCTTCTACCGGGGAGTTTCTCATTAGACGCAGTAAATTCCTGATATTGCTGAAGGTATTGCGGCCGGGGATGAAGCCTGCCTGATCCTGGTGTACCAACTCTGACACACAAGGAAGCAGGCGATTAGCTAGTATTTTTCCGAGTAATTTGCAATCGGTGTTTAGTAATGATAATTGCCTGTATGAGCAAACATCCAAGGGGTCACGACCTGCCTTTGGTAAAACTGCTATCAAAGCCTCGCGGCAGGATTCAGGGAGTTGGCCCCGTTCCAACGCTTCCTTTAGCATTGCTAGATATGGGGCTAGAGTCTGAGATTGGAACGTGCTGTAGTATTCTATGGGAATGCCATCGCTGCCGGGTGCTTTGCCATGTGTCAACTGTAGCAGCGCACGTTGGATTTCTGCTAACTCAATCGGGCTGTCCAATTCTATAGTTTGAGAGGCAGTTAGACTGCTTAGAGTTATATCGTTGAAGAATTCCTCTAACTGGATTTTAGTGGGTGGGGGCCGTGCCCGGTACAACAAGCTATAATACTCTTTGAAAGCGTTATTTATCTCAACCTGGGTATTAACTATACGGCCTGACTGCAGGCGGATAGCGCCTATAGGGGCGTTACGTGTTTACTCTTTATGAGCCACGCTAATAATTTACCGGATCTGTCGCCCTCTGCATGCGTGCGAGCCATATGATGCCGATAGTCGAACTGTCCGAGGCGTCTGTCTGTCTCGGACCATTTAGTGCGCAAGCTAGTGAGCTTAGTCGCTGTTGTGGTGTCTTTAGTGAACTCAACCTCAGCGATTTGAATTTCTTGTTCTAATGCACGGAGTTCGCGCATTAGCGTTTGCCGGACTCCCACTGTGGTTGATATACATACCCCTCTTATGACTATCTTATGTGCATCTCATTCGATGGCTCTGGAGGTAGCTGTCCCATTGTTCAATGTGAAGTATGTTGAGATATGTGTAGCAATGTCCTTCCTAAAAGAGGGGTCTAGTAGTAATTGCGTTTGCAGTCGCCAGGTGGGAATGCATGAGCGGGGCCTTCCCCAACTTATTTGTACAATGAGTGGGCAGTGGTCTGAGATTACCCTAGCGGAATACTCCGCTCTTGTTATTTTATGCGTTATATTCTGAGAGGTGAGGATGAGGTCTATACGGGTATGTAATAAGTGTACTGGGGAATAATAGGAGTACACATTTTCATGTGGATGCATGTGTCTCCATATGTCGATCAGTCGACGTTCTTCCATCCATGCGCCCAGCATTTGGGAGTTTTTCATTATTGGGGCGGCCACCAGCGGGGGATGTGATCTATCCTTGTCTATGTGTGGGACACAGTTCATGTCCCCCCCCCCATATGCATGATGAAGTTAGATCATTGGTTAATTGAGAGGTCTTGGTTTGTAAAAATTCACCTTGCTTGATGTTCGGTACATATAGTCCATTTATTACAAGATCCTCCCCATCCAGTGAGCCCCTTAACTGTATAAACCTGCCCCCCTTATCTTTTGTGCAGTGATGTACTGTATAAGGGACACCCGGCGCAATCCAAACCAGCACTCCTCTGGCGGAGGAGGAATCGCCAGCGCAATATATTGAGCCCAACCAGCACTTTTCTATCCGCGCAGCCTCTGCGGGTGTGATGTGTGTTTCCTGCAGTATTGCTATGTGTATGCGGTGGCGCTTTAGGTACGCATGTATTCGATGACGTTTACTAGTCCCTGCCATGCCCTTCACATTCCATGTTATGAGGTTATAACTAGGTATCTTATTCATTGTGTTGTGGTTAGGCGCAGGGGGTTATCTGATCTGTACCCAACACGCCCACCCCCTCCCACCTCCCCGACCCCACCCCAGACGCCCCCCACCAGTCCCCAGCCCCTCCACCCCAGCCCCCCAGCATCAGTGATAAAGGAATGAGCCCATAGTGGGCCAAAGATAGAAAAGAAAGAGATAGATATAACAACCAAAAGGATATTACGGGCTGTGTACGTCCGTTAAATAAAGTGGCACAACCGGTGCCTAAGGTGGCTTCCAAAGAGGACAGTTCCATTCGGATACCGTTCCGGTGTGGGGCGTCGTGGATCACCTGACGACTAGCCCTTGGGTGGCCCACCTGCAGGATATTTTCCTCTACCGCAGACCCATTCGCCTTTGTACAATATACGGGGATTCAGACGTAGTTCTTCATATTAATAGCTGTTATTCACTGTGGAGCTTAGGGCGAGTGCCCCGATGATAGTGTCATGCAGCACCTTAGTTGCTGTCGCCGACAGAGAGGGGCCACGAGCGGCAACTCCACCCCTTCAAAGTTCATCTGCCAATCGCGGCGTGAGGTCAGGGCCCACACGTATCGGAGAGGGGGACGGGCTCGTATCTCCCCCATGTGAGGCAGTGTCGTTAGTGTCCGTTTCACTCCTTGAGTCCAGCAACCCACGAGCGAATGAATTTGTGTCTTAATATTTGCGCCAGGTCCAATGCCATTTGCGCTTTTGTGGGGCGGGCAGATGTTTTGGAGCTTTTTTTCCTCCTTCTGGGTTTAGTTGTGGACCACTCACCAGGAACCGTGTCATCCCCGGGTGGGTCGGCCAATCCCTTAGCGTGTATCCAGGTCCATGCATTTTCAGGAGTGGGGAACATTAAGGTTTTCTCGTCCATAACGATGCGCAGACGTGCAGGGAACATGAGGGAGTAAGTGATGCCTTTCTCTCTTAGTAGTTGCTTGATCTTGCTATACGCAATTCTCCTGCTTTGTACCTCCATTGTATAATCAGGATAGGCTGCTACCCTGCTGTTCTCCATCACGATGTTGTCAGCCTCTCTAAAGTGTTGGAGGACCAAGTCTCTATCCCTATAATTCAAGAAGCGAGCTATTAGTGGTCGGGGCGGTGCTCCCGGCCGAGGTGGCCTGCCCGGAATTCTATGCGCTCTTTCAATCACCGGCGTTGTGGTGGGGTACTGCTCTTTAAGTGTGTTCCTCAGCCATGCCTCTAGGAACTCCTCTGCCTTAGGAAGTTCGATTCTCTCAGGGATTCCGAGGAATCTGATATTATTCCGCCTGGAACAACCCTCAGCTTCCTCAGCCTTACGTTGTAGTTGAGTTATGTCCAATTCCATTTTTTGCATTCTAGTTCTCATTTCTTCCACTTCGGGCTGGATAGTTTTCAGTGACGTTTCAGTGTCGTGTACCCTACCGGTTAATTTGCGGTGGTCCGCACGCAGCAATGAGACTTCTAGTACTGCAGCGTCTATTTTCCCCTCTAACGAGGATTTGGTGTCCATTATTGCTTGCACAATTTTGTCAAATTGTAGGGAGTGCGTGCGTAATGTTTCAGTCAACTGTAGCTGTGTAGACGGTTGCGAGTCCCCTTGGCAGGATGGTTGGAGAGGATCAGCTTCTCCAGTGGACCCCGTCTTGGGGTGTTTTGGTTTGACCATGATTTCTGCGCTATTTTACATTAGTGTGTTGCGCCAGCTTTATCGGACAGTTGTTTGCCGGAAGTAATCACCCACGACTTCTAGCTTCCTTCAGCACGTCCCCTGGTTCGCTAAGCTGTAATACAGGAGGGGGTTGAGTGTCCTTTTCTGATATTGGCGCCGGTTTAGATTCGCCGATTACCCACTCCGTCTTGTTGTTTTGGCCCAAGTTAATGACTAACTGATCCACGCCGGGTGGCTCCCACCACTCTCGATAGTCCGCAGACTCAGGGTAAATCCGTTACCATACGTGGTATTCCGCGCCAGAGGGGGCAGCACAATACCCAGTGCTCCCGTGGGTTCCAGGACAATGGCTGTGTCAGTACCAATATGATCAACCAATGACCGGGTATGGTCCGCTACTGGCCGCTCAATGTAGCCCAGATGGGGCACTCACCACCGTCCCGACCCCAGCCTCTCCGCCGGTAGAGCACAGATGCCCAATTCAATGCTAAACTGCAGATGTGTACAGGGTGTGAGGCTTACAGCGTGCTGTTAAGGCAGTTGGCGCGCCCGTTAAGGCACTCATTGAGATCGGGCCCCCCGCACGCCGCGACCCGAGCCGTGTCGCCGAGTGAGGTGCAGGGGGGGGAGCGATCCGTCCCCTCTCCGCGACTCGGTCTGTGTCGCCGAAAAGTGTGCTGCTCTTTATTGTTCCCACTGCGTGTGGGCGCCTGGGGCTCAGCAGGGGATCCCCCGAGCAGCCGCTCCAGGCGGCACGGGCACGACGGCGGTACAGCCGCCGCAGCTCCCCGAGCACCCGTCGAGCCGGAAGCCTCAGTCGCCATATTCCAGCGCCAAGGGGGGGCCGCAATTGATGGCACAGGAGTCGTCCGGTCAGCGCCGAGAGAAGCGATGATCAGCCGGCAAGAGAGCGCCGCGGGCCGGAGAGCCCAAGCGCGGCCGCCGTCCAACGTGTCTCGCGGCGCCGTGCGGCCCACCAGGCCCAGTCCCGCAACGGCAGCACCGCTTCAGGCGGTGGGGCGCGAGCAATCACTCCACCGCAGAGCAATCCCCGGGATGCGAGTGCTCCCGAACTCAGATGCCTCACGGCTCCCCAAGGCGTCTCTCCATTACAGCGTTGAGCGCTAGAGGTCCGGGGGCGGGGCCGGCCCGCGGCCCCGGGCAGCGAACTCACCCGCCGCGGCCGCGAGCGTCGGCTTAGCAGGTCGTCAGCTCCTCTTCGTCGCCCGAGGTGACCCCGGAGTCCTGAGAAGGGTCACCGCATCTGTCGGAGGTCCCGGGCAGCTGGGCAGATGGCACCCGCCTCAAAGAAGGCTCTAGGTGCCGATTTCAGGATGTTTTCTGTGGGCCAGGCACGGAGCTGCAGTATTACTCTGCCGCTCCGGTCGCCATGTTGGCCACGCCCCCTTTAAAGGCATCCTAATTGCTAATTCAGTTTCTGAGTAAGCAGAACACCTCTTCTTTCTCCACTGGCTAGAAGGGTGGTGTGGTATCTAAAAATAGCTCGACCTCCAGTAGACTGTTAGAGCCCTGCTGTGTTATGGGTGGATGCTGCTGGTAGGGCAAATTATTCCCTTGACAAAGGGCAGGACAGGGGAGAGGGCACGTCAAAGAAGTCAACATCAATAAAAAAGAATATTATAGGGCCAAACACTAAATCGCATCAGTGTCTGGATTTGGACTATAAATGTGGAAGCCAGAGTCCTGCAAGTTGTTCAACAGGAGTGGCTTCTAGCTGCTGGAACCAGGACAAGGAACCAAGGTTGGCTAGTCTACCTGCAAGGTAAAGGGCCCACCCTCTGGAAGTTAAGACCACTTGCCTTGAGTACCAGCCTTCTGTCTGACAGCCAAGATCACTGAACCCTCTGAAGTGGAGGAGAGCACCTGTAGGGAGGCGCAGAAGGGATCGTGCCAAGCGGATCCCAGTGAATGAAGGGTGAGACACCCAGTCTGGCCAGCAAACCACATCTGCCAAGAGCGTAGCCACCATAAAACTATGGCTATTGCCCTTGTGCCAGTGAACTCCGCAACCCTTGTGTGCCAGGAGTGTGCCACCTTGAAAAATAGGGATGTCCTTTTGCGAGCAGAACTGGTGATCCCTGTGTGCCCGAAGGGGACCACCATAAAGGCAGGGCCATCACCCTGGACCATTGCACCAAGACTGCTGTGAAGAACACTTACAGATTTCCGAAAGAGTCGCTGAGAGGATGTCTGACACCAACGAGGACCATCAAAAAACAAAGGCAGCCCCACGCATCATCTGGAGACTGGTACTCAAAAAGACAAGCCCCAGTCCTCCCGCACTTGCCAGATGCCATCTAGTCAGGTTAGCCTGGTCAAGTCCTGCCGGAGTCTTCACAAACTTAGAGCATAGTGTGGCTCACGTAGGCTCAAGGCAAAACCTAGACTATGTGGCGGGATACTAGTGTGGGTCACATCAGAAAAACTGCCTTCATTATCGAATGGAACTCAGGGCGATACATTAGTACAACGACCTTAAAATTCACTGGATATTATTTACTGGGTTGACTCTATGCTTTGTGTGATTATATTAGAACAGTACTTTTTTCATAAAAGCAAGAATATCTCTGGATAATCGGCTTGTTTCATTTATTGTTTGTACTTTAAGTCTTGCATTTGTGTATGCCTCACACCTACTTCCCTCTCGAGGAGTCTTGGACTTCTCGACCAACGATATCACAGAGTCAAGCGCAGAAAGTGTTAGCAATTGGCCCAGTTACTCAGGACCCATAGTAAGTTGGGCCCTGGGACAGCAGGAGTAAAAGGCCACAACCCACACGGAAGGACAGAGTAACCCCTCTGAAAAGGGTTTTGACAGATATGTCTTTCTTCAAGATAACAAAGGTAAGGCTAAATACGTGGTGCATGTCGCACTGTCTGAGGGTGGGGTAGTCAGTTAAAGAAATTTTTTAAATGATAACCAGTACCTAGGCTAAGAACTCACCATAATATTAGTATGCAGAATGATTAAACATTCTTTCACTGCATGTTAATGTTGAAATCTGATGTCTCTGCTTCTTCAGAGCTCACAGCAACCCTTGGTTGAAAATATTCACTGGTTCCTCTTTGTCATCATGGTTACTCACCACCCAGATATCGCCAATAAGTTACAGATAAGTGCTCAGTACATATGGAATCAGACACAGTACAAACCCTTCAGCACTTGACTCTGAGTTGTATCCATGGGAAGAGGGTGGGTCCCATGTGAATCTATCAAAGATCCCACTACTGGAGAACTGCAGTTACAGGTAAGCAACTTATTTTCTCCTCCAGTATTGGAACTTTCCTAGATTCACATGCTTGAATCAGAATAGCAAGCAGTTGTGACAGTTAATCACTGCAGAAAAGCAAAACCCTTAGAGGATGGTGGTTAATAATAACATGCATATCTGCATTACTTAGCACATAATAAATGCTAGCACATAAAATCAAGAAAAAATGATATAAACCACATTACGTGAGAAGATACAAAAAGCAAAAAGAATTATTTCTATGAGAAGAGGCTTACCATATTGGAACAAATGGCTTGTCCTACAGCTGCATCACTGCAGGTTGCCAAATCAAAACAGTAATGCCACGTGAAAGTATGTGTGTTCTTCCATGTTGTGGTTCAGCAGATTGTTTCCAACAGGACACCAGCAAACAGAGCAGCTGAGGAGGATATTGCCCTTGTGGAATGCGCTTTAGGCTTAAGTGTGAGCAGCTTACCCGCTTTAACATGGCAGAGTTAGATGGTCGTTGAAATCCATTGTGCAAAAGTTGTCTCTGTGACACCTAGTTTATTAGGACCATAGGAAGCCAGCTACTAATCAGTTTTTCAAATTTGTTTAGTTCTCTGCAAATAAAATTTAAGACACTGTTTGATGTCCAGAGAATGAAGAGATTTCTCAGCTGAAGGATGGATTTGGGAAAAAAGGTACAGAGAACAATAGGTTTGTTAAGATGGAATTGGGATGGAACTTTTGGAATAAACCTTGGACTTGTTCTAAGGAAAACACAGGCAGTGAAGTCTAGATAGGGTTTTTATAGTAAAGGCTTAAATTTTGCTTACTCTCCTCGCCAATGTGGGATCCAAAAATAATGCAACCTTCCAAGTAAGATATTTAAGCTCTGCTTTGTGAATAGGCTCAAACGGTGGCTTCATAAGCTGTGAAAGGGTTACATTGAGACTCCACTCCGGTGGAGGAGGTCGAATAGGGGGAAAAGTTCTCAATAATTCTTTCGTGAATTGCTTGATAATGCAGTTAGAACAAAGGGACAAAGAATTGAAAGAACATCTGCAACAAGTGATAGCAGCAAGGTGAACTTTTACAGATGCATGTACCAGTCTTGATCTAGCCAGAGAGAGAAGGTAAGGCAAAATTTGCTCTGGTGATGGATTGAGAGGGTGGATTTTGTTTCGTAGACACCAAGAACAAAAAACGCTTCAGTTTTAAACTATAAGTTTTGTTGGTGGATTCAGCTCTCATCTTGAATACTATATCACTGCAATCCTGAGGGATGTCTAAATCCTTGAATTTGTGACTTCAGGCGTCATGCATGCAGATGGAGAGAGGCGGGGTGCAGGTGGGGGATCTGCCCTTTGTTAATGGTCAATAGGGTTGTTGTTACCATAAGATGATAGTGTTTGGATTCCGAGAGCATAAGGAGCTCTGTAAACCAGTGCTGGCGGGGCCAGCATGGAGCAATGAGGATTAAGCAGCACAGTTCTCTCTTCATTTTCATTAGAAACCTGAAGATGATGGGGTATGGGGGAAAAGCGAAAGCAAAGATCCCTGGCCATCTTATCGAAAACGCATTCCCCCATGACCCTCTCTGAGGTTCCGAGCTGGCGAAGAACCAGCATTTTCGGTACTCTTGAGCGGCAAAGAAATCTAAGTTCGGTGTGGCCCACCTTTAGAATATGGAGTCGAGAATTGGCTGATTGAGTTCCCACTCGTGGCAGGTCTGGCTGGTTCTACTCAGGGTATCTGCTAGATTGATCCTTACACCTTGGAAAAGTTCCACCTTGATGTTGATGCAGTGTAGTGGGACCATTTCCAGATTCTTTGAGCTTCTAGAGATAAAATGTGAGACCTTGTACCTCCCTGCTTGAGGAAATGCATGCAGGTGGTGGCGTCTGCTCATATGAGGACAGAGGATGCTTGCTTTAGAAGGAATTACTGTTGACCCAATATCGCTAAAGCATTGGCCTGAGTGCCTGAGATGGTCGTGAATCTTTTGCCAATGTTATCTAAAGGTGTACCTTCCTTGTCAGGAGGCAAAATGATAGACGTGGAAGGATTTTTTAATCTTCACTGCGCAGCTTGGGTGACTACAGAGTCTGGTTTCGGATTTCCCACCAAACATGCCAGTGCGTCATCAGTGGCCTTGTATTTTTTGTCCATCCTGGGAAAGACTGCAATAACCATAGCTGGTGCTTTCATTACCTTCAAGCCTTCTTCCCATATATGATCAATTATGGGGATTGCCCTCACTGTTATTCTTGACTGATCCTTAAAATCGTGAAGAAAGCAGTCAGACTGCCTGACCGTCAAAGGAAGCTAAAACCTAGTAGCAGCTCTCTCCTTCAAGGCGTGCAAACTGTCTATGACCTCTGGAGGGGAGTCTGCCGGTTGAGAAGGCGGAAGAGAAGGTGTGAAGATTATATATTCTTCCCACTCATTGCCAGCGAATCTAGTATCTTGAATTTCTCCCTGTTCCATCTGATCAGAAGATGATGGGTCTGGCCTTGGTGGCAAGGGAATGTGCGAGGCCAGCGGCATTCTAGGCGTGGGAGGCATGGGAGGAGGTATAAGAGGTGGAGATGCTCATGAAAGAGGGGGTGGTAGTGTTCCCACACGTGAAGGAAAGCGTAAGCGGTAGTCCTGTAACATGGTATGTTAGTCCTGCACCAATGCTACAGGAAGCTGAACCATGGACTCATGAACAGATTCCATATATTGTTGTGTTTTGGGAGTAGCACGTTGGTGAAACTCCTGAGTATAATAGCCATCATCGTCATTTTCTTCTTCGTAATACTTTACATAAAGCGGTGAGAGACTATGTGCTGGGCTAAATAAGCCATCATCTGACTCTTCTAAAAAGAATTACTAGGAGGCAATGGTGATATTTGCGAAGAATCCTTAAGAAAGCTTCTGGTCGATAGTGCCATCGACTAGAACATTGACAATGCTAAAACTGGAGTAACTGGCAAGGTTGAGGGCCTCTTTATTTTAAGTGATGGCAGCATCGACAAGGGCTTTGTTGATGGTGGCAGCGATGAGGAATGTGCCACCGATGATGTAATAACGAGATGCGAAGGCAAGGTTGTTTTTGTTGATGTCGTCAACGGTTTTGTCATCGTCGATAATGTGGTGTTCGTCGACATTGTGGTGGTTGTTGACGGTGTAGGCATCGTTGACAAGGCATGCGGCGACGTTTTAGGGATCTCCGTCCACAGTGTAAACATTTTTTGTGTAGGCGCGTCAACTGTGAAGTTTTTGTTTGCGATGAAACGGTGGAGGGGAAAAACATCCCATTGGTGACATTTTTCTTGATGGTGATTTTTATGGCGCTGCCATCGATGAGGAGTCAGAAGAAGATTTCCCATGTTTTAAGATTTTTGGCAGGTCAGAGTCAGCCTCAGTAGGAAATAAATCGTTTCAATTTTGGGAGGAGTTTTGTGAGGGGTCATGGCGTGTCTTTTTGGAAGCCTTTTTGAGACTTTCAGGAGACTCGTGATCTTTCCCTCTTTTTATGTTTTTCAAGAGAGGTGTGAGAGCTCGCATTATCCTCATCCTCAGAGATGACGTCAGATTTAGTTTAAGTCTCTGTAACCATATTAGCAAAATACCCTTTCTGTCTTTTAGAGTTTTGGTTGAAAAGGTCCTACAAATTTTGCAAAGTTTGATCTTGTGCTGTGGGTACAAGCAATATATAGAGTCCTTATGGGGATTCTCCTGGTGAAGTTGATCTTCACTGCAAGATCCACACATGCTGAAGAGTCTTTTTTTTAATTTTATTTTAAGAATAGTCCGACATGGTAAAAAGAAAAAAACATCAAAGAAGTGAAAAAAACTGAGCTGAGCAGAGCTCATGGAGACTCCCTGTTACACAACGTGCAGTAGAAAATCTGAGGAACTCAGCCTCTTTTAGGAATGTTCTTCAGGGTGCTGTTGTCCGATTGATTATAGTTCAAGTTTGGTTCTTTTTTACAAAAGGATATGGATAGGCTATTGCAGCGGCTATCCATTGCATATTAGCATACAGGTAAATATTTGTACTGTTTTTCTCGTGATACCATGGGACTCCCACTTCGACGGCGGGGAAGATTCAAGCATGTGATCTATAAAAGATCCAATACTGGAGAATTTAGATCTTGGTGGACAGGATATCCTTCACCGTTGTGACAGAGTAACTTGTCCGCTAATATCTAAATCGGGCTCTCGGACAGGAGAGGAGTATCCACTGTCTGCAAATGTAGATGCCTCTCATTGCAGGGTAGTGTCCAGCTTTGAGCACCCACAACAGGGGCACAAAGAGGTGTGGTTTTTCTGCACCTGGCTGTCTTCAACCAACTGATGGAGTATTCAGGAAGAATAATCTGCAGCTCCTTGCGTACAAAAGCTCTAATCACATTTTTAAAGGGTGCTGTTTCAACTCTCCTCAGTGTCTAGGTCTCTTCTATCCAGCTTCAGCAATGTTCTCTGTCTGGGGAAAAAACAAACTCTTCTCCATCTTGTGTAAAGCCAGGCTTTTTGCTATTCAAAATGGATTCCACTAGCTTCCATTACACTGGCTCACTCTCAAACACACCAAGTATGCTCCATGCAGGCACAAACATGCACAACTACGAGGGAACCTAGAATCCATATTTGAGGCACTTTATGAGAGGGAGGCCTTAGCATGCCTAAAAGTGAATTGGTCTTAATCAGTGATACTCAAAGTATGGCCTGGGAGTCGCTTAATGTTGTCCTAAACTTTACATGTGGCCTCATGGTCTATAGCAGCATCGGGTAGCTATTTACTTTACTGAGCACTAATATTCACACAAATGTTAGATAAAGGTGTCCTGCACCACCTAACTTTGCGAAACCTTCATTTTTAAATACATTACGCAACAAATGAGTAAAATATGTTAAAATCTCTTCAGAATTCAAAAAGTGCATTTCATTACCATGCAGAAGTGTTTCACCTTAGTACATCAGATTATATCAATGTATTGAGAAATATTTTAAAATAGTTTTCAATCAATCAAAGCATCTGTAAAGCGCACTACTCACCTGTGAGGGTCTCAAGGCGCTGGGGGAGGGTGGTGATCAGCTGGTCTCCGGTGACCTTGTTCCATCTGCGGGGGAGAATCCGCTGCGGGTGATGGTGCGCTGTGGGTTTCGCGAAGGTGTGAATGCAGCAGTGGCGATCCGATGGAGCTCGGTGGTGTGGCTGAAGGAGACGTGTTTGCTGGCGGAGAAGATGGGGTCGAGCTTGTGTTCTGTGGAGTGGGTGGGTGTCGTGACGAGCTGCTTGAGGCCAAGGTTGGCGAGCAGTGTAGTGGATTTGTTGTCGGTGTTCTAGAGGTGGAAGTTCAGGTCCCCGAGGAGTATGTAGTCTGTGGATGCGAGAGCGTGTGTGCTGCTGACGTTGGAGATGAGTCACTGAACTGCTGTCAGGGTCCGGGGGTGTCTGAATACGAGGGTCCCTCCAAGGGTGGTGTATGGATCAGTGTGGATCTGGAAGTGCAGGTGTTCGGCGGCACTGAGGGTGTCTTCGGTGCTGGTCGTGATCCTGAGTGTTTCCTGTGGATGATGCCTCCTCCTGGTCTGCTGGTGCGGTCCCTACGGGTGATCTTGTAGCCATCCAGGATGGCTATCGCGATGGTGGCCGCTGAGGAGGGGTTCATCCAGGTCTCGGTCAGAAAGGCGACGTCTGGGGAGGCTGAGTCGAGTAGGTTCCATAGTTCAATGGCGTATTTGTGTACAGAGCGGGTGTTTGGTAGGATGCATCTGAGATGTTTGCGTCCAGACTTGGCAGGTGGGTAGCTGGCGTGGAGGCTGGTGAATGTGCAGTTCCGGCAGGAGAAGGGTCTGCGGGTGAGCTGCGGGGTGGCCGGATGGTAGGTGGATGAGCGGCTGGCTTTGAGCTCGTGGAGAGTGATGGCATCATAGCGGAGTCGTGTGTAGCGGCAGTGGGGGGAGCCAGAACCAGGGGTTCCCGGCACCGGACACAGTCCAGGCGCAGACAGGCTTGCCTTAGGCGCACCATCGGCAGGCCGCTGTGCAGCCGCCATTCAGCAGGGAGGGGGAGGAGAGGACAGCTGGGAGGCAGGAAGCGGGAGCAGGGTGTGGAAAACAGCGTGCAAAAAGGGGGCGGGCCAGCCCATGAGTTTAAAAACATTTGTGTTCCAACACCCAGACAACAATGCCAATAGTGGTAAGGGGCGTGGCTTGGATGCCGAACATGGCGGGCACACAACTTCGCGATGGGAGGTCATCGCAAATCAGCAGAACATCCTGTGCAGCATTGGGTTCTGCTGGCTGCAGGCTTCATAATGCTTCGCACCCACCCGGGCTGCTCAGTTGGGAGCAGTCATGAGGACAGGCCATTTACCGTATTTGCAGCCTCTGGGCAGGTGGCCGAAGAGGAGCAAGTCGTGCAGTGGCTTACAGTGTGGCCAGGCCAGTGGAGAAGCCGCAGCCGGCATGGCCAGGGCTCCGGTTGCTGGGGCCCAGTGCTTGAACAAGGCACACAGGGGATCGCCCGTTGTGGCGTGCTTCACCCAAACCTTTCCAGCTTTCATTACGGCCTCATATCGCTGGGTCAATCCCCATGTTGAGGGGATCGCAAACGGCAGGCCAGCGGCAAGTGAGCACACAGAGGGGAATCGCCTCTGGCACTGCAGCCATGAGATGTCTACAGCACGTTAAGCCCTGCTGCCCGGCGCCTGAGGTACCAAGGAAGCGGCACTGGCGATCCACTTGGGGGAGGCGGAGGGTGAGTAGTTGGGGGTGCCATATGGACCCCCCTGCTTCCACCTCCAATCTGGAATAAAATGTAACCACCTATGTGCCTCTCCTCCCCCCTCTGGACGACTGCTAGAGGTGCAGCAGGGTGTGGAGGGCGCCCCCAAACATCACACTGTGGTCAGGGGCAGGAGCAGGCTCGGAAGCCCCGACTTGGCCAACTAGAGGAGAACACTTTGGTGCTGACACTGCCCTGCAGGGGGCAGCAGGGAACACATGCAGTGCCCTGGAAGCCGGACAATGGCGCCTGAGAGTGTGTGGCCCAGAATAACTGTTGGAGGTTGGGCACCCAGTTGGGCGGCTTAAAGCTGCAGCGCCTCGAGTGCGCTGAAGCTGGGGGCCAGAACTGCAGTGTGTGCTGCCAAGAGGGGGCCTCCCTCCGTCTCATCATCCTCTCCATTTTCTTCTTTCCCATCCCCTGTGTAGCCGGGTGAGTGCTGTTGCCATCCCTGTGGAGTTTTGAACTATCTGCAAGGACAGGAATCATGGACGGGCATTAGATGTTGTGCGGGTCTGACTCCTTCCATAAGAGGTCTGCATTGCTCCCGCCTCCAGGCTAGCATCTGAACTGCCGTTGATTGGGAAAGTATTCAGTGAATATAGAGGCACTACCGTTCCCTGATTCTAACTGGCTCAGAAGGTGCACTAGTCAGGGTGAATACTTCCAAAAGACCCCGTACACCAGCAATTAATACTGGTAAACCATAAATTTCACGAATTTACTAGGAACACAACCCACCAATAAAGCATTCAGTTGAATTGTATAATATAGGAGTATTGTTACAACAGTAGTTCCACCTATATTATAGCTATTTATTGGTCCATATGTATGCCCAAATTGGCAACCACTACATCCACAATCAGTTGATATAGAGTCCAATAAATCGTATTCCGTGATTCTCTAGATCAATTCCAAATAGACTTCACATTGAATTTCCACCGATAGAACCTCCTGACATTTCTCAAATCCAGCCAGCCAACACATGTTTCGTCAGGGATATTACCCCTATGACTTCATCAGGGCTGTAACAATGTGTAACACACAAATTAATACAGTACAATTAAGATACTAAAGTTGCTGGTAACGTGATTAGCCATGCGGTGTCGTGTGGGTGATCAATTGATAACAGAGAATACAATCAAACTCAAATACATTGATGTGATAAGTCAACACCAAATTTATGTGCATAAAGTGACCATGTACCCAGAATTACTAAATATACCCATATGAAGTACACTGGTCCCAAATCAATACTATCCGATTTGGCCAACAGTGTATATCATATATGTGTGCATGCCTCTGTGATTGATACCCAACTAATTCAGTGTCACTAACCTTAATATTCAAAAAATCCTTGCAAGAGAAGTCTCTCTAAATATCATTGATATGTTGATTTCATGGCGGTGTATCCAAGGTCTATAATGATGATTTCCAATTCATCTATCCAAATATCAGAGACAAAACCATATTAAATAACTGTAAGTAATTGCCACTGTCGACTCAGAGTTACATGCCATTGACGCCTAACTATGTGACCCCTAAATTCTATAAAGCTCCGAAGTAAATGTATAGACACCATCACTATTTTCAGGGACAAGAAGTCAACATGGCCAAGTATATGTAAATGGGGTCTGATTATAACGTGATATCCATGCTAGATATTTGGGTTAACAAAGCAGGTAACTTATGCGTAAAAAGAAAACCCCATAGAGTATAATGTGTAGTTGAAAACCGTCCATCAGCCAGAAAATATCTAAGCCTACAAGTACCGAAGTATAATTGATAGTTGCCAAAATTACATAAATAACAAAGTACTGCCACTCTGATTTTTCAGCCCAGATTCCAATTCCAAGACCGGGCCTTTACACCTACCTTGGCCGATCACTATTACACTCCTTAAGATCGAAAGTCGTTGGATGCGAGTACGCTCATCAACCGAGCGTGACTCGCACTTGAGATTAAATAGCAGCATCAGCGCGTCTGATGCGGAAGTGACTATACCGTGTGTGTTTGTCCTTCCTTGATTTCTGTTGCTGCCGCATGGACACGGAAAGAGGACTCGGAGCCCCTAACTCTCCACTCTGCGCAGTCTACCCATTAACTCTTGACATCTTAATGTTAATATAAAATTCAATTGGTATCAGCGTCCTCTGTCCCCCTGACTCTTACCTCAGAGTAAAATTAGTAATAGTAGTCCATAAATGTATATAAATTATCCTGTGTAAATTAACAGACTCAAACATTTGAACTCAAACATGATAGCTAGCAGATATGCTATCTGAGAGACAGTGGCAAGCACAGTCATATTGTCAGCCATAAATCTATACTAAAGTCAAAGTGTAATATTACAGGACCTATCAATAATGCTCTAGATAAGTTTATGATATACAAACATACTCTTGAGAAATTCTATTTATATAGTCCAAGTTATCCTAAGTATAACTAATACTCAAATTTCAAACAATATAAGAAGTTGAGTAGAATCCCTAGGGGTCTGAAGTCACAGATCTTTCTGACATATGATGATTTGGATCTTTTGTCACAATGGAATAAGGAACTAATCTCCAGGTCCATGAGACTCATGGATATCCTTTTTGAAAATGTGGACAGGAAGGTTTCAAAATTACAAACAGAGATAGCAATACTAGAACAGGACATCAAAGGTACTGGTCTTACTGAAGCAATTGAAAAAAACTATAAAATAGTGGATGACATATTAACCCAACACCAGGAAGACATAAAACAAAGAAAAGCAAGAAAACTAAAAAGAGACTAGTGGGATTATTTGAATGGGAGAGTGTTTACTTTTGCCAGGAAATATGACCATTTAGCTAGAGGGACTAACATGAAGAGCTCTCCCATCAATTCCATGAGTTCTGTCTCTTCTTCAGGAGGGAGTGAGTTAACATGTGAGACTGACACTAATAGGGGGTGGGGCTATAACGGTTTCGCCAAATGCATTAACCCCATATATTGCAGATCTAGCAGACCTCCCTAAACGTAATCCTTTGGAGGGCAAACTCGTTATGGGAGATCCAGTTACATTTGAGTCTATCCAACAGGTGTGCGAGGCAATTGTGGGAGTGTCAGAGGATGAAGACTGGACAGAAGCGCTGGGTGCACCTACGGATGTGGCTATTGCAGCCTGGCTCTGGTTAATTCAGCTTAAGTACCTACATAGGGCATACTATACACGCCAATGGCTGTGGAGGATGGGGGTGACTGCCTCCCTGACTTGCTTAGGTGCAAGGCAGGGGACGGGGCACCTTTCTACACATGGTGTGGGGCTGTCCTGCACTGAATCATTTTTGGAGAGGTGCGACATCCTAAATAGGCGAAGTCCAGGGGTGGACAATCCTTATGATCCCGAAACTCATTCTTCTTCAAGTCAGGCACATGGGGGGGGGGGAAGCCCATGGGCCTCTCCTGTGGTGCTGTTTCCGTTATTTCTTGGTGTGACCGTGGCAAACAGAGATATAGCAAATGGGTGGAAGGCAGCCCAATATACATGTTTTTTTTTCCTTCCAGGATTCCTTGTGACTTCCCAAAAAGTTACAGTCTAGGTGGTTGTGACCAAGCCTTCTGCGCAACAAATCCACCTCAGGTAGTCCATTCTGGGTCAAGAATTTAATTGGGCCAAAAAAGGCCTCCCTATATCTGGCTATCTCTAGTCTCATGATATTTATAATCTTTTTGGACTCCTTTCAAGATATTGTCGACGCATTTTGGTCTTTTGTAATCCAGCCTCATCAGGACATTGGAAGACAAGGAAACTCTTCAACCGATAAAAATATATCACAATTATACAACATGCCAAAACCTACACTACATATGTCCAAACAAAAATGGATAATAACCTCCAAAAGGTATAGGTAAGCAATTCTCTCAATGAACCAACTATGACCAAACTTGTTTATACATCCTGGAGATTAGTCAATCATGCACTCAAAAGATGCCTGAGAATGACACAAATTCCATGCTACACTTAGACACCCTGTCTGGTGCAACAGGGAGAATCATGCAAAGTAAGTGCATCCCCAAGCGAGCCTCAGAGAGCACTCTTTTCAACATTTGACCCAGTCCTAAATCAAAAGCACATGCAAATGTCAGGGCCCATCTCATCTCAAATAATAATTTTTATAGAAAAAGCAACACACTGAGAACCATTTCTGCATATTAGGTACACAACGCTTACCGAGTGAACTTTCGAAGGCGTATAACCAACTTACTCACCTGATTCACCCTCCATGCGGTGGTTGCAAGACGCAACTATGCGCTCCCCTCCCCTCCCCAGATCAGGGGGCCGTCACCAAGCTACTGAGAATCAGTAGAGTGTATTGAAGCAACCAAATTGCATCTCAAGCATTCCTGATGCTGAACCAAATTCACCCGACTGCTATCTTTTATGACATTTTTTTTTTAAATACGCAGAAGTGACAAATTAGGTTTCCTTCAGTAAACATCAAAGAGGTGACTTACCTCAATAAAGCCCTTGTGTAGTGAATTTGGTTGAACTGAGTAATTATACAAAACGGTGAAAAATAAATTATACCAAATGAAGAAAGGTCCCTACTGCTGCCGGCCATAGTAAGTGAACTCATCTCCAATCTTACATTCGAAAAACGCTCAACAAATGAAGCCCAATCGCGGCAACTGCTAAAAAATATTGCACAGGGCCATCATGGTGAATACGCACACCAATGCATGTTGCAAAACTGTGTTTGGTAACTATTAAAAATAACAGAGTGACACAGCGCTTCTACTAATGGGGCTCTATGCATATGAAGTTTCTAAGACTAGTTCATTAGAAAAGGTGCAAAACCATATTAATGTCAGTGTCAATTGCAAAACGTTCTAACAAAGCTAACCCAGGTTAGAGCTGACTATTACAAAATGCAGCCCAAGGGACAGTAGCTCACCTAAATTCATTTCGTACATCAATTTACTGTTCTTAAAGACAGAGCGACGAATATACACAAAATCGCATGTGATCACGATTATAGCTGGACTCCATATCCATATTCCATGTATTACATATATCTATTCATTACATTTCACTCACCATGATGAAATACTATCCTTGTGCAGGCTGTATACATATTGAGCTTATCTCCCAAAGCCCAACACCGTATTAAACCAAAAAGAAATTCTGTTTAGCCATATTACATTTGGGGATCTCATAGATATCAGATCAATGACCATCTCATATCCATATCAGTGAGTCCTTTTTGCGCAGACTGAAATTTCTCTATCAACATAGCTTCCATTCTATTCAAAATGGACACTACATCTTGTTGATTTCTTTTTACAACAAATAAGGGAGACCACTAAGTATAATTTTCTGTGTGTTTCGAATCCTTGTAATGTTCAACCGAGGGTGCGCCCTATGTGCCACATTTTACTTGTGATCTATGTTGTAATATTGTTGTTTTCAGAGGCTGCGTTATAACTCCTATGTATGTCAGCACATTTAATGCAGTACACCACATTTAAAAAATTTTTTTTTTACAGGTGGAAAATGTTTGATTATAACGGATATATATCATTTATAATGATACTTTTAGTGTCAGCAGTGAATCTAAATGCTGTACAACTTTGATATCTGTATTGTCCTACCACTGGTGGCAAGCTCCTTAGTGTGGGAATATCCCTTGGTTTATTCCAGGTCTTGCCAACAGTGGTTTAAAGTTTTTTTTTTCCCTTTATTAAAAGCAAACATAGGGAATGAAGCACCCAAATCAGAAATAGTTGCCTAATGGTTTTTGATGATCCTCTTTATTTTGTTCGCCTTCGGGTTGTATGTGAGAACACAAGTCAGAGGTGTTTCCTCTACTTTTTCTTTAGGTTTCAACAATGTTTCCCTCATTGTAAACCAAGCCTTTTTAAGTGATCCTTTAATCAATTTGTTAAGGTACCCTCTGGCCATTAGTTTATTCATCAGTATGTTGGCATTGTCAAAGTAATCCTCCTTATTTGTGCAGTTTCTGTGGATACGAAGAAACTGTCCAACGGGGAAGTTTCTTTGCGAGATCTAGGGTGTCCACTAGTGAAGAGTAGAAGTGTATTGCGGTCTGTCAGCTTTGTATACAAACTGACACAAAGACCAACATTACTTTTCTTAGATACATTAAACTCTTATGCATTCTCCTGTTGAATGGGTGTGACTGGTGCTTTATCTGCCACTTTTTGCAATGAATGTAATCCCAGACAAGAATATTCCTTCACACCACTGCTTTTGACTCTGGCCATCTAGCTTCTTTTTGCCTGGACCCACCGTTGGTCCATTTATTTATTTAGTATGCTGTATAGCACCCATGGGTATTCAGGCATTTTAAAGTTGATATGACCCATGCAACGTCATGACTCCAATCTGTGCCCTAAGTGCGGTGGGTTTTACTCGCTGGGCTCATGTCACCCTTCCTTTGAGGCGCCTCCCTGCCCAGAGTATTCCAAGTCATGCTTCCCTTATGGCACCTTCCGGTCTCTAGCACTCCATGATTTCCCTCCCAAGAAGCTTAAACTATTGACCCTCCTGTTCTGTTGCTATGCAAGTTTGGTCTATTGTGCACCTGCAGATATCATATGACTATTTAGGATAGTTACATTTCCACTGTGAACCACTGAATTGTTCCATCATGCCCTTGAGGTTCCGTTGGTCTTGTTTATTGCTGCCAATTACCGTTTGGACCTGCCACCTGCAAGGCCTCACATCCGCTGTATTTAACATGTGATCTTCTCTCCAGGTTAAATGGAATATTCCACGTGGGACATGTGCTTTTCTGGAACACTCTTTTTTTCCCCCAGGGTAAATACCCCCCCGAACTGGCATCAGTGCTTAGCCTTGTCCCCATCCTGTTTAAACGTTGTCGCTGCACTCTGCTCCTGAGTCTCCTGGGTCTTCCAGCATTCCAGTCCTGTGCAAGCTTCGTCCCTACACTTCTCTCGTCTTCCAAGACTTCCTGATGATCCCATGACTGGCTTCTGTGACGCTTCTTGTGTCTTCCTTGTAGAGCTACATTTCGCCTCCTCTTGAGCTTCTTGCACTGAGCCTCCTAAGCAGGCGTGACTATCAGCATCTTCAAGACCTGTCTCCAGTTCCATCCCCATAATTTTTCTCCAGCGCTTCTTGCTTGTCCTTACTCCAGACTCTCTTTCCAACTTTGGCACTTCAACTGTTTTTGCTCCCGGACCAGAGACTTAATTCTGTGTTACTCTATTAAACAGAAGTGTCAAGAAGAATGTTCTTTTAGAAGTGACTGATATTTTTATGAACCTTGTAACCTCCATTCTGTGTTTCTACCGTACCTTGGAAACGTCATTAACCCCAACCTATGTACCTAGTGTAACCTTGGAAGTGCCTATAACTCCAACCTATGTTTCGAGTACAACTTTGGGAGTGTCGGGGGTGTATCCAAGATGGTGGTTAGTGCGGACGCTTTCTGAGAAGCTCCGCTCGCGGCCCAAACATTAATTCTTCAATTTTCCCCTCCCGCACATTCCCAGTGCCCATCGCCTAGCTGAGTGTGGCCACAAGACGCCGAGGAGTCAATAGCCTACCAAGCTGGCCTCGGT
The DNA here is from genome assembly GCF_031143425.1 of Pleurodeles waltl. Taxonomy (NCBI): domain Eukaryota; kingdom Metazoa; phylum Chordata; class Amphibia; order Caudata; family Salamandridae; genus Pleurodeles; species Pleurodeles waltl. The sequence continues at coordinate 156,001,981 of NC_090440.1, read as the reverse complement.
CGGGCGCTGCAGAGTGCCCGACCAGCTGGGGGCAGCGGAGGCCCCAGATGCAGAGCGACAGAGGCAAGAGACGGAGCGGTGCCTCTTCCCGATGCTCATCGCGCTCGCACGCAGGTACTGCGGGAGGCCGCCAGTGGAGGGGCTCCCTGGGGAGAAGACCAGGCCCAGTGGTGCCGACTGGCCGGGCGAGTGAGCCCGCCACAGCGCTTTACGTGGATCAGTGGTCGACAATCTGCCGGAGCAGTGATTGCACCCGAGGGTGTACCTGGCTCGTCCGGCCCTGGCGGTGGGACCTAGAGGCGTGGAGCCGCTGCTGGGGGCTGACTGCGGGCGACTTAGCTCAGCGGCCCGGAATGAGCGGGTGGACGTGCGTCAAAGCTGGGGAAATGTGGCAGCAGAGTAATGGAATGAGCCTAAAAACAATGGTGCGGCGCGCTGAGATGCGATGATGATGACCCATAGAGTGCGGTCTGGACTAGGGGGAGCCAACGTGAAGCAAATAAGGCGGCAAGAGGACTGCACCTGAGGCTACCGCGACAGTGGGGTTAGCTGTGTTCGATGAATGGGCAGGTGAGCACACTAACAGTTATCCCAGTCATTAGAGCCCAGAAGATTGGTACATGACCCACTGTGGCTGAAAGGAGAGGGTGTGTGTATACTGGCACAGATACTCCCTGAAGAGCAGAGACCCCCGATCACTATCTGGGTTGCTCAACAGGGCGCTGGATTGCCCTCCCGACACTCACGGGCCACATCTGATTGCTGTGCATGCTTAGACCCACTGGGGCTCTACTTGATCATGATCGGAGACCCACAAGCCCCGATCTAGGGCTACAACTGAGGAGGGTCCATCGAGATCCAGTCCCACTGCGGCTGCAACATACCCTCCGATTGAATTCACAGTGACTCACCTTGGGAGGCAAGGGATGCACCAAGATGGTGACAGGACATTAGGCTGACCACACCCACCATAGATGGATAGCCGCAATCGTCGCAGCCCGGGGCCCGACACCAGTGCACAGTATCACTAAGATAATCTTTTCTCTCTTACATCTGCGCTGTGCTTGGAGACGCATTTGGTCAGCGGGGTCTCTCTCGCTGTGCGCCTGGACTAGCACCCAGCTCGGCTGCTCTAGAGACTCGGATGGTCTGGAGTTCTCCCCAGCGATAAAAACGACCTCACCAAATATGGTCAAACCAAAACCACCCAAGCCGCAGCTAATGGCAGATGCGGAGGGGCTGAACTCTGCTAGCCTAGCTGGGACACAAGCTGCTGCACTGCAACAAATGAATCTGAAACTACAAGAGCATTCAGCATAGTCCGACAAGCTGTTGCAGGCAGTGCTAGACACGAAAACTACATTGGAAGGGAAAATAGACTCTGTAGTAATCGAAGTAAATCTGCTCAGGGCAGATCACTGCAAATTGGTAGATAGGGTCAGTGACAATGAACAAGCGCTCGCAGTTATTCACCCAGAAATCAGAGATTTGCGCAACCAGGTAAAGCGTATGGAAATAGAGGTCAGTCAACTCCAAAAGAGAGCAGAGGGATGCTCGAGGAGCAACAACGTCAGATACATAGGATTTCCGGAGCAAGCAGAGTCACCAAATACTGAACAATTCTTGGAAAAGTGGCTTCTGGATAAAGTTATGATGAACGCGGTATCACCAATGTTCGAGGTGGAATGTGCCCACTGAATTCCAAGTGGACCACCACAGCCAGGTGCACCCACCCTCCCCTTGATAGCACGCCTACTAAACTTTTGGGACAGAGACTTGATCCTTCAAAGATTCAGGACCCAGGATCCCATACAGATAGATAACAATGTGATAACGCGTATCCGGACTATACAGTTGAAGTACAACGTAGGAGAGCGTCCTTAAAAGAGTAAAACAATTACTGCGTGATGATAATCTCTCCTACTCCCTGTTGTTCCCGGCACGGCTCCGGGTAATAGATGGGGAGAAGACACATTTTCCCGTCCCCCCTAGGACACCTGGACATGGCTGCACGCCAAAGGAATGGCCCAGCTCAAGCAAGATGACGTCAAGCAGGGTACATGGCTCAATCCCCCACCACGAAGGAAGAAATCAAAATCGGGTACACACCCATCCAAGGCACAAGTTGCAGAAAGCCAGGAACAGGCCTTGAGGGCGGCCAACCTGTTCACATCGCCGCAGTGCCAGATATACCGGGACCCAGAAAAGGCAAACTCGGATCTTTCAGTGGATCAATCCAGTGGCTCTTCCTCTCCTTTGGCAATTGGCCCGGAGCTTACACCAGGCACAGCAGATGACATCTAAACCCCAAGTTGTAATACACAGTGACAGAGTATGGCGCTGAGACCTATCAGATGCTCCAGCGGGCCATCTTGATCAGCTGGACGTCATGTAGTCCCAGAGCTCTCTCTTACACAGGTATAGAGATCCTGGGGACGAAGAAGGCGATAGGGCACACGGGGTATGGCGGGGGGCGATGAACATCCGGCTGGGACAGTCATGAAGGGAAGTATCGAAACGGACCCCACGCCCCCACAGCCCACGGAGACACCTGAAGGACCTTCCCATGATAGTTAATACACTGGACACCGGTTGTGCCTTAGTGTTACCAGTTGGGCTTCACCTGCTAAATCTCTTCTCAGTTCCTTTCCACTCTCTTTCTCTATCTTTTCTCCTTTACGTTATGCGGTGTGGTTCTAGGGTGGGGAGCGAAGGTGGGATGGGAGCAGGGGAAATAGTAATGCTTGGTTCAAGATCGTCTTCCCGGCTGGGTATCCGGACCTACGTAACCTCTAGCACATATGAGAATGTCCACCTATAATATAATGACCTGGAATGTGCGAGGCATGGCTAAACCTATTAAGCGCTGCAGAATTTACACATATCTCAAAAGGCACAAAATACACATTGCTATACTGCAGGAAACACTTAACAGAGGAACTACGCAGCCTACAGAATAAATGGCGGGCCTAGCTTACGGCACCTCTTTTTCTGCATATGTAAAGGGAGTATTAATATGGATTGCCCCAGAAGTACCCTATACCGTAGACCACCACAGAATAGATGCAGACGGCCAGTACGTACAGCTAGAGGGTTCCCTAGATGGTAAACCGCTCATTATCACTGGCGTATACGCTCCCAACACAAAACAGGGAGAATTTCTCCAGAACATTCACTCCTCAATTATTTCAAGATCCTACCTCGCAATATATATATCGGGTAGAGACTGGAACTGCGTACCTGATACAATTAAAGATAGGTCACATCCCCCGTTGGACGGTGCTCTCTGTGGGAAGACTTCCCAAGCGTTTCAGGCCTGGATCTCAGAGCATAGACTAGTGGACGTATGGCGCACGCTGTATCCCCTTGATAGGTAATACTCCTTTTCCCCGGTTCACCGCCTTCACAATCACATAGACCTGCTGCTTTGCTCGATTTAACTAGTTAACAAGTTCACGGGAACCTCTTATCTTACTAAAACAATATCTGTCCGCTTCTAGGCACCGCTCGTTGGGGTAGAATGAGGACAGGCATCCACACCTGGCGGCTACCGCCAAGTTTCATGTTAGACCCATCATTCTGTCACGAGTTATCAGAGCACGTTTTGATGCATTTCAAACTCAATCATGGGACAGCGTCGTCACAAGCCCTGGAGTGGGATGCCCATAAGGTGGTGGTCAGGGGTCTCTGTATGTCAGCAGCGGGAGGGATGCGGCGCGTACTATCAGACGAGTTGAGGAGGGCGGAGATTGAGCTCTGCGAAGCGGAGAAGGGTACGGCGTCAGGTGCTGTGGCCCTGGAGGACTTACGTGCGCTCCAGGCACGGACGAACGAGGTCGATACGCTCCTAAGCAGATACGATTATCGCCATTATGGAAACAGAGCGCACTCAGAGGGGGACTGCTTGGGTAGAATGCTTGACTGGTGGTGGTGGGGGGGGACGGCAAAGCAACATAGACCAATAGGAGCATTAAGTTCAGGCTCAGGAGTAGTGACCAATACCAATACCCAAGCTCCTTATACGCAGCACAGCCTCCCCCATCCACACAACAACTGACAGAATTTTTCGTTGCACTTCCTTTGACTCGCTTGTCCGTGACACAGCAAGGTGAATTAGATGCACCCATCAGTGCGGCAGAGGTTCAATTAGCATTACAATTATTGGCGGGCAATAGAGCGTCGAGCAGTGATGGACTCCCAGCAGAGTATTACCGCGCATGCTCAGGACAACTAATCCAACCATATGTAGAGATGGTACATGAAGTGCTTGAGAAAGGTAGGTTATCTGGGTCACAACGGGAGGCAGTAATCGTAGTCCTACCGAAACCGGGGCGAGACCCGCTGGATGCCTGCTCATACAGGACCCTCTCTCTTCTGAACCTGGATTGCAAGTTGATAGGCAAGATCCTAGCGAACCGCCTACTCTCGCTGATGCCACACTTGGTTCACGAAGACCAATCGGGCTTTATCCCAGGGCGCAATACTTTCATGAACATCAGACGTTTACTGCAGACTATAAGAGAAACACCCGAGTTTGACCACGACCGAGTAGCGGTTTCTCTGGACATTGAGAAGGCGTTAGATACGTTCGATTGGCATTTCTTATTGGAGACGCTGTCCCGGCTGAGAGTAGGGAGTGTTTTCCTGAAGTGGATAGAGATCCTGTACGCAGACCCTGTCATTCGGGTTAAAACAGGCAGAATAATTTTGGACGAGTTTCCCATAGGCAGAGGCACAAGGCAAGGATGTCCATTGTCCCCACTCTTCTTTGCTCTGGCAATGGAACCACTTGCCGCGCAATTCAGAAGCAGGGCACGGGAATGGGGCATACCGCACGGGGACAGCTATCAGATTATCTCACTATACGCAGATGATGCGCTGATATACTTGCGTGACTACACAGCCTCGCTCCCGGGTATGTTACAACTATGGGATAGATTCAGTGATATATCAGGCCTGCGGGTAAATTGGTACAAATCCTGTCTGTTTCCGTTAGCGCAACACTGGAGGAATTATGATCCAGTGCTCCGACATATGCACTACCATGGGCGTACACAACCTTTAAATATCTAGGCATACAGATATACCAAGGTGTTGCTGACCTGAGAGAGGGTAACCTGGGACGCGCGCTCCGTTCAATAAAGGGATCTCTGCTTTTCTGGGGATCACTCCCGCTCTCGCCCATGGGCAGGGTAGCAATCGCCAAAATGATAATCCTACCGCGCATGCTTTATCACTTCGCAGCTTTACCGCTGATACCCCGTGATTTTTTCACATCACTAAATAGCCTTACAACTGACTTAATATGGAGAGGAGGCCGCCGGAGAGTAGCGTTGACTGACACGCAGCTACCATTAGAACTAGGCAGGCTGGGCACACCGCAATACGAACTATACTATGCTTCATCGCAAATACAGTGGGCCTGGCGTTGGTTGCAAGACCCCCTGAGCTCAGAGGCAAAATTAGTGCACGCCGCTCTAGGATGCACAAGCATATTACAATGGTTGTTGGATCGCTGTAGCCCAGCTGCCCAGAACAAACTTTGATGCACATAGCTCACTGGTGTTGGCGCCACTATATACTTGACGGGAATCGTACTCCCCCATACTCACCCCGAATTGCACTACTATCCATCCCAGGGATCTCTAAACTGGCTAAACAGAACAAACTGCAACAGTGGCCTGAGAGGGGCATCCAAACGATTGGGGACATATTTTTAGAGGGTCGTATGATGCCATATGCTGAACTTTCCTCGAGATATGATGTGGACAGGGGATGGTTTCTGACATATTGTGCTCTACAACAATTCATGCGTCTAACTTGGCGATGCTGAGATAGGGAACCTCCAACAATGCCTGCACTGCACGAACTGCTTTCCAGCCTGGGTGGGCATTGCAGTACATCCCAGATATATAAAGTTCTAATGGGTAACCTGGAGATAGCTCAGCCCAAGGCAAAGGCAAGGTGGGACTGGGTTCTCTCAGCCCCGTTGGACCAACGAGAATGGGATACGGCACTCGGCTTGGTACGATCCGTGTCTCGCAACCCTAGGTTTCGCTTTACCCAGTTCAACTACTTACACCAGACCTATCTATCCCCGCACCGGCTACAACGCATGTTCCCTCAATCTCCCCAGGAGTGCCCATGATGTGGGAGGCAGATGCAACTTTTTTCCTCATGACATGGGAATGCCCGTTGCTACTACGTGCCTGGCAAGACACAACTGCTCTGACTGCCGAGCTGGTCGGGCGTCCGCTCTTTCCCACACCTGCTTCATGCTTACTGGGTATCCGCCCACATCTGAAAGGGAAAAAACAAATACAAAGATGCATTGAGTTGGCGTTCATTTTATTCAAGCGCCTAATAGCAATGCGATGGAAAGCGCCAGCCATACCAGACACTCGGCACTGGCTAAAAGATATGCTGAAGTGGGCGAGGGCGGAGACTTAAGCTTTCCACTCACTCCAGGATAGAGGAATACAGATCAAGGGGATAGATGAACGGGACACTTTGGCTGCATCACTCGAAGCTAAGGATGATTCCCGCCCGCAATGATCACATGGTCGACGGCGACCGACATGCCCACATCTGACATTAATTAAGATCTAACTGGACCCTGTGGTCTGGAGACATACGCCACGATCTCACCCTACCTTACACGCCAACTACAATGTACCACACAGTATGTAAGGCATAAGTGGATACACCTGAGATATTACATAGCAGGCAGGAGGGTCCAGGCTGGGGGAGACTCTGTCCAAGAAACACTGTTGGAAAATGGGACAGGAGCTGGTTCTATAGTGGCCGTTGAACATAGGAGGCCTGCATTAGAGCTCTCCCCACATGCCTCTGGCTGACCACAGTGATAGGCGTTACGGAACAGCACATTACCTTCGCTAAGGAGGGTAACCTCTACCCCCGTCCCACCGATCCTGCTCATGGGCGCTCCCCCCTTTTGCCCTTCCCTTCCTACCCCCCTTCTTCCTCTCCTTCCTACTCAAACACAGCCCCTCCCCCCACCCTATAGTTCATTACTCAGGCTCACTTCCATGTGATATTAGTTATTTTTAGGATTAGTCAACCCTCACTTGGAATGCCTAATAGGTTATCTCACACCGCTGTACGCATAGTTCTGTCTTCTCTCCTCACTCTTCCTTCCTTTTCTCACTCTGTTCACAAAATTGGATTCCGTATTATAAACAATGATAAAATCAGCGATTAATGCTCAGATGTATGTGATACTGTGTTTTCCACATTAATAAACAGATTAAAAAAAAAAAAAAAAAAAAAAAACAACCTTGGGAGTGTCAATAACTTCAACCTTGTTCCGATTGTCACCTTATTCTGAGTGTAACCTTGCTTATACCATACCTTGAGAGTTTTTTCAAGTTCCAACCTACGTACCGAGTGTAACCTTGTTGCTAGTATGCCTTGGGAGTGTCCGTAACTCCACTCCATGTGTCAAGTGTAACCTGGGAGTGCCAGTAACTCCAATCTTTGTTCAGAGTTTACCCCAGAAAGTGTCAGAGGCTCCAATCAGTACTTCAAGTTCTTCATCAAGAGTCTCAGAAGATTCTTATCCAAGAATCTGATTATTCTGCTCTTAAGCCATGATTTTGAAGAAACCTATAAGTGTTGGTTACTGAAGCACTGCAATTAAAATTATGCAGAGGCTTGCTAGAGTATTGATGGTAATTGCCTCTTCTTGATGTTCCCAGTGCACTGTGTTTTCACAAAACCAGAGAAGCTGGTCACGTAAACATCCACCTTTGCATACCCAGAGGTTCTCAGGAGTGATGAATCCTGTCAATCAGAGTAGTATCATTGCTAAGCAGATCCAGTAACGCAAGTTTCTTTTTCATATTTTGTCCCTTTCCCACTTCCCCTTCGGGATGGTGCGGGATCTAGGAGTTCCGCCCCTGGATCTTACATCTTCCTGAGAGAGTTGAAGTCCAGTATCGGCTATAGTGTCATATCAGCGCTTGGGACCGGGTGAGTGCATGACAAACAGTGAATATGACAACTTACAATAGAAAAGGAGTGATAAATGGGATCAACAGGAACTCGATGGCAGTTTAAAAAAGCAAAAACAATGAGTTATGAGATTAAGAAAAAACTAAAAAAGTGAAGGAAGGTCCCCCAGGAGATAAAAAGAACAGCATAAGAATTTAAGAGCAATGCAGTGATTTAGTCCAATTTGTCGCTGAAGCTAGCGATACTCAGTCTGTCGTTACAGCTCTGAGGTAGGGATTCAGTCTGTCAGTTGAGGCTCCGGATGTACAGTTAAGGGCATACAGGGCATAAATCAAGAAAGAGTCTGAATAGTTTTCAGATGCTTCCTGAATGTAAGGAGGGTAGGTTGGGTACTGATACTAAAGCTACAGCAAAAGGTCACTTCTAAGAAAGGAGATCTTTCATTTCTCAACATTATTGTGATGTCATTTGGACTTGGAAGATTTCCTTGATCTCCCAACATTGGAGTAGACCAGAGAGATGAGAAGGATTATTGGTATTTAAGGCAACACAATTTGAAGATTAAACTAGCAGCTGGTAGTAGCCAATGTAGTTTGTGTAAGATGGGCAAAATGTTACCAGATTTCTTTGAAGTCACTAGCTTGGGGGCATAATAGAGTATGGCTTTTGGTGGGGGTAGGTTTAATTAGCAACTCTATCCAAACAGGGGTCCACCCAGGCCAGCAAGCAAGATCAAGAAAGTGGACTTCAGTTTTTAAATCTCTTAGGGCCTGATTTAGAGTTGAGCCGAGGGGTTAGTCCATCACAACAGTGACATATTCCCTCAGGCAATATCTAAATTCCAAAGAAACAATGGGATTTATATTTCAACGGATAGGGTAACCCCTCCGCCAAGATCTAAATCAGGCCTTTAATATTATGTCTCTTACTTTTTTTAAGGATGTGAAGAAAGAAGGTGGCAAATCTGGTCATATTTGTTAATGTGTGGAATAAAAAACAGTGAAGAATTCAGTGTAAAAGAACGAGTTACTTACCTTTGGTAATGACTTTTCTGGTGGATACATTAGCTACCTGTGGATTCCTCACCTATTGAATACTCCCATTGCGCCAGCATCCGACGGAAATCTTCTTCCTAGCTTCTGCACGTCGACGAGGACGTCACAATTGCCCATGCGACGCCGTCTGACGTCATACAGGCAATAAGAGGTCCTTGCCGACGTGAGTACCAACATTTTTTACGTGCCTGAGACTAATAGGCCATTGAGACAAACAATCAAATAACAATGTTTAATAATATCGAAGATAACACATCATTCCAAAGATTCAAGATCCTGTATTTTTTTTTCTCCCAAATAAATAAATATATATACAGTATATGTACAAGCCCTCACATACCAAGAGGAACACACCCAAGAACAACTTGGTTAGACCAGACAGGCAACAGGGAGGCGGGTGGGACCGTGAGGTATCCACAGGTAGCTAATGTATCCACAAGAAAAGTCGTTACCGAAGGTAAGTAACTCGTTCTTCTGATGGATACAACTACCTGTGGATTCCTCACCTATTGAATAGAGTCCCAAAGCAGTACTGCACTCGGTGGAGGGTGCCTGAATGGTCAAACCAAGAAATCCTGCAGCACTGACCGTGTAAAATGGCCATCCCTCCTAACCTCAGAATCCAAGCAGTAATGCTTCGCAAAAGTGTGGAGGGATGACCAAGTTGCGGCCTTGCAGATGTCGACCACAGGAACACCCCTAGCCAAGGCCGAAGAGGCCGACTTAGCTCTGGTGGAATGAGCTCTTATACCATCAGGGGGTTCCTTCTTTGCTAAAGAGTAACACATTTTAATGCAAAGAATGACCCACCTGGAGAGTGTTCTCTTGTGGACTGCCCTTCCTCTCCTCTTTCCCACGTACCCGATGAAGAGCTGATCCTCCAACCTAAAATCCTTTGTTCTGTCCACATAGAAGCTTAGCGCTCTCCTCGGGTCTAAGCGGTGTAGTCTTTGTTCTCCTTTCGAAGGATGAGGCGGAGGATAAAACGAGGCAAGAGTAATCGTTTGGGCCATATGAAAGGGTGAAATAAACTTCGGTAGGAAAGCAGCCTTGGTCCTCAACACCACCTTGTCCCCATAAAAAGATGTGTGAGGTGGTCTAACAGAAAGAGCCTGCAGCTCACTCACTCTTCTTGCGGAAGTAATTGCAACAAGGAAAACAGTCTTTAGGACTAATAACCTTAAAGGGCAAGAATGCATAGGCTCAAACGGTGAACCCATAAGAAATGTTAAGACTAGATTTAAATCCCACTGAGACATAATGAAAGGAGTGGGAGGAAATTTGTTAATGAGACCTTTTAAAAATCTAAGTACTATAGGGGATTTTCAATAGAGAAGGCAGGTCCGGAAGACATAGAAAGGCTGACAGGGCAGATAAATAGCCCTTGACTGTAGCCACTGCACAACCCCTCTGTGCCAGAGACACAGCAAAAGACAAGATATCCGATAAGTGGGCACGTAAGGGGTCAATTTGCCTCTCTCCACACCAATTCACAAATTTAGCCCACCTATTAGCGTAGATAGATTTAGTGGAGTGTTGCCTGGCCGATAGAATAACATCCACTACGTCAGGCGGGAGAGAAAAGGAACTCAGGTTGCCCCGTTCAATCTCCAGGCATGAAGGTGCAGGATCTGAAGGTGGGGGTGTAAAACCTGCCCCTGCGAGAGGAGGTCTTCCCTGAGAGGGAGACGGAGCGGAGGGCATAGTGAGAGTTGGAGAAGGTCCGTGTACCATTCCCTCCTCGGCCAATCAGGAGCTATTAAGATGACTTGAGCCCGGTCTTGGAGAATTTTCCTCAAAACTCGAGGAATCAAGGGTATGGGGGGAAACACGTAAAGCAACTGGTCGCACCAGGTCATCTGAAACGCGTCCCCCAACGCTCCTTGTACCGGATACTGGAGGCTGCAGAATAACGGGCAGTGCGAGTTCTCCCGAGTGGCAAACAGATCTATCCGAGGAAACCCCCACATCTGGAAGATTAGACGGACTTGATCCGGATGGAGACGCCACTCGTGATCGGTCGAGAAATGGCGACTGAGAGTATCCGCACGCACGTTCAAGACTCCGGCCAGATGCTTTGCTACCAAACACATCTGATGGTCCTTTGCCCAGGACCAAAGCCGCAGAGCTTCTCTGCAGAGAAGATACAACCCTACACCTCCCTGTTTGTTTATATACCACATTGCGGTAGTATTGTCCGTCAGGACCTGAACCGACTGACCGCGAAGGGATGGGAGGAAGGCCTTGAGTGTAAGACGTACAGCCCGCAACTCCAACAGATTTATATGAAACATCTGTTCAACTGGAGACCAAAGACCTTTGATCTCCAGGTCCCCCAGATGAGCTCCCCACCCTAGAGTGGAAGCATCCGTTATTACTGTGGACACCGGAGGAGGTTGCGAGAATGGCCTTCCTTGGGAAAGATTGCCGTCCGCAATCCACCATTTTAAATCCGCAGCAGCGTCCCCGGAGATCTTTACCGATCCTTTGAGATCCCATTTGTGTTGAGACCACTGCTTCCGGAGGCACCACTGAAGATCCCTCATGTGCCAGCGAGCGTGAGTGACCAACAGAATGCAAGAAGCGAACAGACCAAGCAGACGTAGGACCTTGAGGACTGGAACTACCGCTCCACTTCGAAACATTGGAACCAATGCCTGAATGTCCTGAATCCTCTGAGGCGGAGGAAAGGCACGATTCAACGTTGTATCCAGTACTGCCCCTATGAACAGGAGGCGCTGAGAGGTCTCTAGGTGAGATTTGGGCACATTTACAGAAAAACCCAGGTCGAACAACAACTGGGTTGTCGACTGTAGGTGACGCAGCACGAGCTCCGAAGACTTGGCTTTGATCAACCAGTCGTCCAGGTAAGGAAATACCGCTATCCCCTTCCTTCTGAGCCCTGCCGCAACTACCGCCATCACCTTTGTGAAGACTCAAGGTGCTGAAGTAAGACCAAAGGGGAGGACCGCAAACTGATAGTGCTGCGACCCCACCACAAACCGGAGATACTTCCTGTGCGACTTGAGTATCGGGATATGAAAGTAAGCATCCTGCAAGTCGACAGACACCATCCAATATCCATTGTTCATCGCCAAAAGCACCTGAGCTAGGGTCAGCATCTTGAACTTCTCCTGTTTGAGGAACCAATTCAAGATCCTCAGGTCCAGGATTGGCCTCAACCGACCATCCTTCTTGGGGATCAGGAAGTATCTTGAGTAACAACCCTGACCCCTCTCCTGCTCTGGAACCAACTCCACTGCACCCTTTGAAAGGAGGACTTGAACCTCCTGCTCTAGTAACAGGAGATGCTCTTCTGAACAGTAGGAAGGGCAGGCGGGATGGGGGGGTGGAAACTCCCGAAAGGGAAGGGCATAGCCTTTCCCCACAATGCTGGTGAACCAGGAGTCTGATGTTATAACCTCCCACTTGTGGAGAAAGTTCAATAACCTCCCCCCTACAGGAGTGGAGTGAGAAGGAATTGGTGGAAGTCTAAGGCTGCTTCCCATGCTGCACCCCTCCAGAGGAAGAGGAAGAGGCAGAGTGCTGCTGGGCGGCTCCTCTGGTTCGGACCCTACCCCTCCCTCTGTAAGATCTATAGGAGAGAGCAGAGGCGGGTTGATGTTGGAATCTCCCTCGAAAGGAGGAGGAGGAACCACAACCAAATCCTCGAAACCTCCTAAAAAGTCTGGAAGAAGCAGAAGAAGAGGCTTGCAAGCCTAAAGACTTCGCAGTGGCCCTACTCTCCTTGAACCTCTAGAGCTGACTCAGCCTTGGAGCTGAAAAGTTTATCGCCATCGAAAGGAAGGTCCAAGAGGGTCGACTGTACATCAGAAGAGAATCCAGAGCTACGAAGCCAGGCTTGCCTCCTTGTAGCTACAGCAGTACCCATAGCCCTGGCAACAGAGTCAGTCGTATCTAACCCAGATTGAATAACTTGGGTTGCCGCTGCTTGAGCATCAGAAACCAGGCTCATTATTTCTTGGGGCACCTCAGTATGAGACGACTTTATTTCGTCCATCAGGGCGTAAATGTTTCTCCCTAAAATACAGGTAGCATTAGTGGATTTCAAAGCCATGCTACATGACGAAAAAACCTTCTTTGATGAAATGTCTATTTTCTTAGAGTGTCTATCTGAGGGCACAGCTGGAAATGATCCTGGGGCAGACCGGGCTGAGCATGAGGCCTGAACCACCAGGCTTTCAGGAGTTGGGTGGCTATAGAGGAAGCCTGGGTCAGCAGGAGCCACTCGATATCTTCGAGCCACAGATCTATTCACCGCCGAAGATGACACCGGCTTCTTCCAAATCTCCGTGATTGGATCCAACAAAGCCTCATTAAAAGGCAGAAGTGGCTCTGCAGATGTTGAGGCAGGATGCAACACTTCCGTTAAAATGTTCGGCTTAGGCTCCGACACCGGCAAAGGGAGGTCTAAAAAGTCAGCTGCTTTCCTGATGACTGAATGAAATGTTGCAGCCTCCTCCGTATACTCTCCAGGTGATGTCAAGTCCCATTCAGGAGAGGTGTCCAAACCACTAGCCGTGTCTAAGCCATGGAGATCTTCTCGAGATTCCTCAATCTCTCCTTCTTCTAATGTCCGTCTCCGATATTCTTGTTCCTCAAGGAGGCGAAGAGCAAGCCTCCTCGAATGTAGTCTTTCCTCTAGCCTCGGCGTCGACATGGCTTCAGCAGACGTCGAAGCCTGACGCCGCTCCTCAGATCCATCAGACGCCGGATCTAACGGCGCCATGGATTTCTTCGGCGCCGAACGAGGAGAAGGACGGACAGAAGACTGTTCCGGCGCCGGTACCACAGGTCTACTCGGCGTCACTGGCTGAGATGCTGACGCCATAGGCACCGACGCCGGCGCCGAGCCCACATTTCCCATGGGAAGAAAGGGCATAAAAGGTGCCGGTCGTAACGGAGCCGGAGCACCCATATTGAAGGCCAAAGGGCCCGATGGACTAGCCGGTCCACCAACCGGAGCCATCTGCTGAAAGATGGAGAACATTGCATTCAAGAATGCGGTACTATCGGCTCCAGGGGCTGGGAAATCCAGGTACTGAGGAGCCTGGGTTGGAGGCGACATCGACGCCGGTCCTGAAGTCTGCAAAGCTGGAGAAAACTCTTGACGCCGAGGAACCTCGAACACAGAAGGAGGATTCACAGGCGACGTCGGCGAAGTCGGAGATGCTAACTGCGTCTGCGGTTGGGGAGAGATGGTGGGACTCACTTCCCAAGTCTTCCGACGTCAAGTCGAAGGTTACCTCGATCGCGATCTCTCCCTACTCGACCACCGTCGAGATTCTCGACGGCGCCGGGAGTCCCGATGATGCCGATGCGACTTCGGTGAAGACAACTTGCGATGATGTCTTTTCTCCTTTTTCTTCGACTTCGCCAAAAAGAGCTTTGCTTCTCGCTCTTTTAAGGCCTTTGGATTCATCCGTTGACAAGAGTCACATTTGTCAACATCGCGGTCGGAACTAAGACACCACAAACAGTCAGAATGTGGGTCCGTAACCGACATCTTGCCACTGCACTCGTTGCAGGGCTTGAATCCAGACTTTCTTTGCGACATTGTAAACTGTCTCAAAGCGAAAACAGCAAAAATAACTGTAACTACGTCGAGTAGTAACAGTAGCTCCCTCGAAGAATAACCGTTGTTCTAATGGCATGGAAAAAAGGGAACTGACGTCGGCACGTCGGCGAGGACCTCTTATTGCCTGTCTGAGGTCCTACGGCGTCGCGTGGGCAATTGTGACGTCCTCGTCCAGAAGCTAGGAAGAAAATTTCCGTCGGATGCTGGCGCAATGGGAGTATTCAATAGGTGAGGAATCCACAGGTAGTTGTATCCATCAGAAACAAGGGATTTAACAGCTAGCTTGCACTTGAGAGTAAAGCTATCAAGGATTAGGTCTACAAGAAGGTTATATTAGAGTCTGTTTTTATGTCAGAGAGAAAAGTAGAAATTCAGTTTAGTTAGGATTTAGTTAAAGACATTTTGTACACTTCCAGCACTGGATTGAGATCAGACGGCTTCTGAAAACTGATGTGTATTGTCCTCATATTGGGTAAAGGATACATCTGGGTGACTAAGAAACTCGCTCAGCAGCTCCAGGTGCAGGCTCAATAAGGCAGGTGTGAAGATAGATTACTGAGTAACCTTCCATGACATCTGTATCTCCTTGTAAGTAACTTTCCCCACGCTCACAAATTGTTGGCAGTTTAAGAGGAAAAATGAAAAGCACCTGAGGGCACACTTTGATAGTCTAGTACAGGAGATCATTCTATTGCATTAATGGGGCACCTATGTGGCCTTTGAAAAATGCATTCAATATGTTTATGACAGAGGACTGTTCATGGCAGAAATTAGGTTGAATCATTGGGCCTTCCAACTGACTATAGTAACCATAAGGAGCCCTCAATTCGACTGAAACTTGGTTCCAGAACTAGGTCAGTAATCGCTGCTATATGGGGATCATCTGCCACCCTCCAGTCCCCCTCACAACCACATTGCTAAAATATTTGAACGACATTCAGACTGTAGACGGATCTGTGGGATGCCACTGTGGATGGGGATAGGCCAGACACATACATTGAGTCTTGAAAGTTTTGTCCTGTGGGACTGTACAGGTAGCTCTAAATTTGGAGACATTGGATCCATGGTCATATTAGGTATTTCTCAATTTCACAAATATCTTTGGCTGAGGAATGCGATTGGAGGGCATGGGCACAAACCAGCCTCCTACTCAAATTTAACCCCATTAAGGATAAAATGGTGAGAGGCCAGCTAGAAACCAAAGGAATCTCACAGTTTTACCATATGTTGGTCCTCCATGGTCCAGACAGGCTTGTGATCCTTAAATCAAACTGAAAAAGGGACCGCTGTCTACTGGAAGACGGCTGGCAAGAATTGCCATATCTGCTAGTTTCAGGCCGATCCAACTCAAATATTTCCTAAGGCTGCATTATGCCCCTGAACACCTTTTGCAGATGGGTAGAAATACATCCCTGAATTGAATTAGATGCACATCCCAACATGGGGGCTTCTTTCATGTTGTCCAGATGTCTGATTATTCAAAACTGCTGGTCAGACATCACTTGCACACTAACAGAGGTCTGGGGCAAAGAGGCAACGAGTTCTTTAAACTGGCTCTTCCGGGCATTATGGAGGAAGGAATATATGCTTGTGCAGCATGCTTCCTTACAGGTCTTGGAGTCTTTCTCGCAAAACTAAATATAGCTAATTATTGGAGCTCAACCAAGCTCCCCCTACTGAGGAATGGTTTAGGGGAAAGGACAAATGATCAGTGTTTGAA
Source organism: Pleurodeles waltl (assembly GCF_031143425.1). Taxonomy (NCBI): domain Eukaryota; kingdom Metazoa; phylum Chordata; class Amphibia; order Caudata; family Salamandridae; genus Pleurodeles; species Pleurodeles waltl. Next base: position 155,985,633 of record NC_090440.1, on the reverse strand, counting down.
GCAGGTATCTAAAAGGTTGGGTTTGCCCCAAAACATGCAAAGATCTGGGATCAATGGTGGAAACATTTCCAGATTCCTCTGGGACTTAATACATATTTTCCTGGTTTAAGTATACACACACCATACCACTTTAACCTATCCAGTAGTCCGATATCTTGTAACAAATGTGAATATTTTCAACTTAAAATATATCTGATTATATTGATCCTATGAGCTGCTGCTGGTATTCTTAAATGCCTAATATTTTATTTAAAAAAAAGAAACTTTAAATTAATTTGAAATTGGTAGTCAAATCGCAAGGATTTACAAAATGAAGCTAGTTGTAGAGAGAGGGACAGACAGAAAATAAATTGAATGTAGTCTTGGTGATCAGCAGTCCTGCTGGATAACAAATAAGAAATAAATTATGAAATGTGCAAGGCAGCAACGTTTAGCCTTACAGATAAAAGGACACCATATGAATCTTTATCCAAGTACTTAACTTTATCAAATTTGTTTTTAGAATGTATTGTAAAAAAAAATGACTAACAAAAAACAGTAACTTCGGTAAAACTGATCTTAAAATAGTTCACTTAAAGAATAATATAAATGGAAAGAAATGGGTTGTAGTCTAAAAAAGTTCTAAATGTATTTTTTGATAACTCAAAAAAAGCAGCATGCTAATTATGACAGCATAGCTATCCTGTCTGTGTTGATATAACATCTACTTTGAACAAGTGGGCCACAGCAACTTTCTACCTACAGCAATGTAGCAGCATATTATCTGCCAAATTCCTGCATGGTTTGATATGTAACTGTTCTTTCTTCATGTAATGTAAAAGGAAATTTGAATTTAAAGAGGCTACAACTGATCATCTAACAATATTGAGTTATCAAAGTGTCCTCTGTTGTTTTTTTACTTCAAGCATTTAACAAGGAGCAATTTTCAAAATATTTTCTGTGATTTTCTCCAACTTAAAGAATCCCTCCACCCGCATAAAGAAATTTGCCCGAATTGTGTGCTGAAAATTTCGAGCTTTATAATTTGACTGGGGAACAGTGGAGTAGTAGCCTAAATCACATATATAAGACAAGACAGGAACCAGCACTGGCAAAGCCAAGAGGTCTCTCCAAAGAAACTTATCGGCTTTGTCAGGGTTTGTTTATTACTTCCGCCAGATAGCCAACATGCAACTAGGAAAAAAAATGGATTTTATTACAGCATCAGGAAATCCATTTAAAGATGGTTCTCATGAATGCCAATGCTGATTAATAATCTGGATTCTTTTAAGTGTCGAGCCTGCGATAGCATGCGCTGGTGCATGGGTATCGCTAGCCATTGTTGGCTGTAGCATCCCTCTTCTCTGCAGCCTTCTTAACTGGCCAGTGCTCGCCAAACGTTCCTTCTGGTTCTGTCAGTGGAGGAGGGACCAAGCACAGATAAATTAAACTTAATTAGTGCCCATCCGCTGCTCACATTGTGATTGAGGTACTATTAATTTTCCTCCCTCCCACTCCCTCGTCCGGTTATTTCTTGGTTTTATTAGCCTGCCAGAGAAACCGAACTCTGAGCTTCAAAGTTAGCCACTCTCATGGTTTTCTCTCTCGTCTCTTACTTCGGTGCCTGACTCTGTTAGCAGTCCGCTTTATCTCCACTTAATCGGCAAGTGATTGCTCATCCCCACGTTGTCACCTCCCACTGTTACTGCTTGTGTTTGCTTGGTTATGGATACTGGGAGAGGAAGCAGTGTCCAAACTGCTGAATTTGTAGCTCGGCAATCAGGTTTGAGTCTCAGCCGTACAGCCCAAAAATGTTTTTTTTCCAGTGTGGCTCTTTGGGGGCTGCTCTAAGAGCACTCCGAGGCTGCCTGACCTTCAGTTCGAGCACTTCCCACTTAGTGCAGCACCCGATTCACAACCATTACGCTTCGCACAATATTTTTTAAATGTATGCTTTTTGTTGTGAAAAAGCACTTTCCACTCGATCACGGCACATGCTTCACGGACGCAACGCTTCATTTTATTCCACAGTTGTTGCTTCTTGTCCACACTGCCCTGGTCGGTGCATTTTTTATTTCCACAGGAGGGGTGGCCATGTAGCGCTCCCGTCATGCTCTGCTTTGGGTGCCGACAGTTAGAGTGCTTGGTCTGCTTAAAAAGCAGCACTACCGGACGGTGCACAAGTCTCTTATCTACATCAGAATAGCGGCACAGATACATGGCACGGCAGCTGATTCCACCATGCATGGCCGCGGAGCAAGGACTGAGATATAAGGGAGAAGTGCTTTGCAAAATTATGCAAGGACTGCCACATAGCTGCCCAGCAGATGCTGCCAACTAGGGTGCCTCTGGTAAGTTCATGGACTGAGCCTTGGCCCTGGTGCAATTAGTAGAAATACCTACAAATGATCTTTCTTGGCCGTACATGGCAGATATTTATACAGCGGATGTTGGAAAATGGGTTATTGGTAAGGGCAGGTAAGTACGTACACTTAGCAATAGGCCACTTAGGTCCAGTCAGGTCTCAGTAAATTAAACCCAGCTGAACCCTTTGTAGCTTGGCAACGAGCGAGAAGGCTTAACTTAGGAGACAGAGTGTAAAGCATTCCAATATCACAAAACAGTAATTAAACAAAACACAGGAAACTGTTTAAAAATCCAAAATCTATTTATAAAAATAGGAAATATTTGTAGCTTTAAAATGACACAAACACAAATAAAATCGGATATGGGGAACCGGAGATATGAATTTTTAAATAATTATTGCTTTCTAGCGCATAGAAACAAAAAGTGCCAATCTGGTCATCTGGTCGCACCTCGACCGGGGCAAAGTCAAAGTTTAAGGCTGGCCGCGATGGAGCCTGGCTTGGCTACAGCCCGCGGGAGGCCTCGATCAAAAGTTAACCTTTGGACTTAGGTTCGTCCCGCTGAAGAAAATCCTCAGAAAAACTACTGCCAGTCCAATCCGACCTCCTGGAACTCTTCCTCGGACACGCGTCACGGGAACCCTCAGTGGAGATTTTTACCTTCGGACTTAGTCGTTTTTTCGAGGTGAAAATCCTTTGACCGGGGCAAACCTGGATCTTGATCCGACGCCTTTGGAGTCCTCCTCGGATACGCTGGCTGGGAGGTCCCGGTCAACTTCCTACGTTCGGACTTAGTCTCTTTTTTGAGGATTTTCTTCACCGGGACGAACCTGTAAGTCAGGCCGGGTCGCGGTTAAGGCAAGTCGGCTAGAGTTGCCGCGGCGGGTCGGTCCCTCTATGGAGCTTTTTTCCAAAAGTTCTCCAAACTTCTATATCGTCTCCCAGATATTCTTTTAAGGTTCTTTTGGGGTCCACAGCTCACCCCAAGGTTCCAGAAGCTCTGAGATGCTTTTTGGGGGTGTGAACTACAACTCCCTGAATGCACCTGGCGCAAACTCCTTTTTGGCTACTGGACAGTGGTCAGCTGGTTGGTTTCTTCAGGAGTTGGTGCAGGGGACTCTGGTTAGCAAGTTTTTACATGTAGCAAACAGGGAGTCCCCTCCTTGAACCAGTTGAAGCCAGGCAAAGTCCTTCTTGTGGTGAAGCCCAAGTGTGCAGCTGGTGCAGTCCTTCAGAGTGCAGGATCCAGGTGCAGGCCAAGGGTACAGCAGGGCAGTCTTTCTTTTCCTGTAGTTCTTCCTTGTTGGAATCTGATGGGGACCTGAGGTGTGGGTGCAGGTCTGCCAGTTTTATCCATGCTCCTGGGTGAAAAACAGGGGGGTCCTGGTTCTCCAATCAGGGGCAGGGTCCTTCCCCCTGTGATGATAACTTCCTGGGAAGTGTGGCAAAAATCAATCCCAGGGAGCAACATTCCTCAAAAATCCATCATGGCTGAAAGTGATTTTTAGAGGTTACATCTGGCTGAGCCCACCCACTGGTGTGGCTAAAAATCCTAAACACAACCCTCTCCTAATCTAATCAAGGGGGCACCTAATTGTCTGGGTTTGCAGGATGTGGGGGTGTGCTGGGTTGCTCCAAATGTCCTTCTCTGCCTTTGAAGACCAGTTTGGCAGCCCTCCCCCTTCCTGCCTCACCATCTGCTGAGGGGAGATCTCCTCCCACAGGCACATCTGTGTGTGAAGCCAGGCCACTTCACACCTCATCAAGGCAGCCTGGCTAGGCTGCCAGAGACTGGCATATCAGAGCACTGCAGCAAAAACACTGCAGGGCTGAAGTTGGCAACTTTTCAGGTAAAGCTTAAAACTCTTTACCTGAACAAGTTATATTAAATCCCACAACTGAAAGTTGTGGGATTTATTATATCAATTAATTTGATACCAACCTCTTGGTATTGGTTACTTAAGGGGACTTTCAAAATTAAAATAAAGTCTCCCCATTCTAGCCTATAACGGCCATTCACTACAATGAGGGAAAAACGAATTTGACAGTTTCACCTCACCAGGGCTTATAAAACTATTTTTATAAGGTCCCTGCTTATAGTTACATGGCACCAAGCCCTAGGTGCACATAGGGCACACCTTAGGGGTGACATATGTAAAAATAAGGTAGTTTACGACTTTGGAACTACTTTTAATTCCAAAGTCGAATTTGCACGTAACTTTAATTTAAAAGCAGCCAACAAGGCAGGCCTGCCTTTAAAATGACACTGGGCACCTCAGCAGTGCACCTATGGGGGCACTACCTATGCTGGGGTCCCTAAACCTCCATGCCCTACCATATACTAGGGACTTATATGTAGGTTAACTTTGCCAATTATAATCAGCCTAATTTGCATATCCACTTTACACAGATCACTAGCCCTGGGACTGGTAAGCAGTACCCAGGGCACAGCCAAGAGTCAGTAACCACCAGTACCTGTCCAAAAAGTTTGGGGGTGACCAGGACAAAAAGGAGGACTTTCCTGCAGCGGATGACCAAAAAAATGTTATTATAGAAATAGGCTGAAAGGCTGGCTTTCTAATATTTAAATGGTCTCTTTTCATTTAAAGGTTCTTTTCATTGCTAGTCTTGTGGGTAATGTATCTTCTAAAGCACCAAAAGGATTTGCGTTAATGTGTTCTACAAATAAATTAGAATAATGAAAAGTGATCCAACCTAAAATGGTGCATTTCCCCACCACCTTGCATTGTTTAACTCCAGTGAAGCCCACAATGAGCTGTTCATCAACTCTGTTCTGTGTACATAGACGTTCTTCCTCGTTGTTTGGGTGCAGAGGAGAGCAGAATGACGGAAGAGTCAAAGAAAGGCCCATAGTAAACAACTCTTGGTAAGAAGGATTGACAGGTGCAAAGGACCATCTAATGACTATAAAATTATAAAACTGCATTTAACATGAGCTGAATGCACCTGATGTCCTCGGACCCCCTGAGCAGAATTAATCGCCATCAGACTGATTTCAGAGCAAGAAGTTGAACCAAGCAAGTGTGCATCGGCTCTATTTGAGACATCAAGAAAGTCAAAACGGGGTTCAAATCCCACTGAGTAATAAACAAAGTGGGAGTAAACAAATAAAACAAAACTTTCATAAAAGTCGCCCCTAGTGATGTTTTATACAGTCGGGTTTTACAGGAAGGCACATAAATACAGACAGAGATATCTGGTAGCCTGTAACTGTAGCCACTGCCAGACTCGGCAAACGTTTTAACTTTGGACAGCAAGATGTAAAACAATGAATACCTTCCGATTCACACCACTGCACAAACTTGTTCCAGCAGCCCATGCAGACTGATTTGGTTGCAGGTCCCTGTCTCTCAAGTGAACTTTAAGTTCTCATGCTCATGAGGAAGGCAAAAGGATTTTGGTTGAAACATTTGGTCACCTTATGTGAACAACAGTGTCTGGAGATTAGGGTGTAGAACCTGACCTGCTGCTACGAGAACACTTTTGCTCTGTGTGGCAGGAAAGAAGGAAGTCAAATACAGAGTACCAGCAGATGGACGTACCAGATCCTGCTCGCAAATCCTGAAGAGATCAGCTGCACCTGATCCTCCCGCAGTTTGCACAGTACTTTGGACATAAGTGGTATGGACACCTCGGACCAGCTAAACTTAGATGCATCTTGCAGGCACCCATCCGGTAGGAAGTAAACGTGTGACGTAAAAGTACACTTATTATTCTGGCCTATGGTGAAGAGATGCATACATGGAAAACCCTATGTGGAGAAGATTCCCCCTCCAGGATCTTGTGGTATTGTTCCCACTAATGGTCCTACAACTAGACTTTACGATAGGCATTTGTTCTCAAACCGAGGAAGCCTGTATAATGGGCTGCTTTTAGGAAGGTTCCACGTGACTGCACCAATGTCCACAGAGTAGCTGTTTACCAACACAGGAGCCAAAATCCCACACTCCTGTGTTTATTGCTAGAATGGATGGTATTGATGTGTCCAAATAAATCTGAGCAAGGGAATTCTGAAATGCAAGGGAGAAAGGCCTTCTGGACAAGACAGACCACTAACATCTCAAGTACATATAAGTGCAGGTGCAGTTCAGACATGGACCAAACGTTTGTGCTGTCAAACTTTTTCCTGCCAGTTCAACACATTCAGAAGGGAGAGGACCAGGCAGCAGTCTGCACTGCTTACTGTAATCAGTGTCAGTACAGCAGTTGCAGCCTTGGCTCCGGTGCTTAGCCCTCAATCCCTAAGGGGATTCTTTTAGGCAAACGCAAAGCTGATTTTGATATAGAGAATATCCACCTGGATAAGGTCCTCTTCTGCACTGCCTTGCCTTTCTTTTACTCAGAGAACCCTCCGAAGAGCTGTTAACTTCATTAGGTGATCTTTGGATCAACGGATGTAAAAGCTCAATGCTCTTTTTTGGTGCCCAAATGATGGACTCTTTACCCCTCTCTAAGGAAGTGAGATGGGGCAAAGAACATCAGGAATGTAGTGGACTGCCCAATATGAGCACCAGTTTGTCCTGAAAGAAGCTGGACTGAAAGCGTTTGAAGCTCACTCAGGTGACAAACTGAGGTAATCACGATAAGAAAGACCATTTTCAGCGTTAGGAGCTGTAAGGACAGCTGTGTAACAGCTTAAACTGGGGACACATAAGAAAAGTAAGGACCAAATTAAGATTTCACTGAGGCATCACAAAAGGCTTTGGTGAAAGTATGTGGACCAAACCTTTAAGAAAATGCATCACAATGTGTAATTTAAACAAGGAGAGCTGGCCAGCAAAAAGAAAAAAAGGTTTGAAAGGCTACCTTGCTGTGCCACAGACAGAACAAACATCACATTTTATAGTTTTGTCTGCACAATATCTATTACAGGTATCACACCAAGATACCCAAACTTGTCCCACTGTATGAAGGAAACAGATTTTGTTGTAAGATGTCTGGCTGCCAGGATGACGTCCACAATCTCGAGCAGTAGAATGAATGCAGTCAACTCTTGTTGCTCAATCTCAATGTATGGAAATGTAGATTGTGCAGGCCCTGGTGTAGGACCCTGTCCTGCTGCTGTGACACAAGATCCTCCCAAAGTGTCAGCCTGTTCGGAGGGCAGATGCTCAAGCTCAGAAGCTCCAAATATCATACCCTAGTGGCTCATTCCAGAACCACTTGGATCACTTGGGCCTGGTTGTTCCTTATGTACTTCATAACTCAGGGCAGGAGAGGCAGCAGTGGTAAGGTATACAGGAGTCCAAACTCCACTCTAAATGGAATATGTTTTCCAGAGGGAGTCTTCTTGAGAATTCCAGCATACAAAAGCATTGACATTGTGCCATCTAGGTGGTGGCCAACAGAATATACTAGGGTTCTCCTCCTTGCTGGAAGATGCCATGCACCAGGTGCCAGTCATAAACCTCTAGGTGTCATTGGCTCAGTTTGTCCACCCTGTCATTTAAAGATCCCACAATGAGGTGTACAACCAGGGAAATGCACTGATGATTCATTCAGGTCTGGAGAATCAGGGCCTTCTGCCCCAGAACCCAGGACCCCGTTCTGCTTGATGCACTACCACACGGTGGTGGTGTGGTCCATAAGGACCTGAACCAGCTTCTCCTTGATGGATGGCAGGAAGGATTTCCGTGCCAAGCAAATAGTCCCCAAATGCAGTAAGTTGGTGTGGAGGTGAGTATCTGCAGAGACCAAAGTGCTCTGATCACCACCTATACCAGATGACCTACCCAGCCCACTAGCAACTCGTACATCATTACTGTCAGCTCTGGGTGGGATAGGGAAGGGGGTTAGCCAGTGCTCCAATTGCAGTCGAACAGACACCACTGCAGATCTTTGCAGCCTCCTCTGAAACCTGGATGAGATCTGACAGGTTTCCTTAGTTCTGGTCAATGAAAGTGGAGAACTCAGTGCAGAACCCAAAAGTGTCATCTGGCATGGTGAAAGAGCAGAATGCAGGAGACCAGCAGGCCCAGAGGCCTAAGAGCCATTCTAATTAAGATGCAGGACCTGGGCTAGATCATATCCCAAATGGCCTGGACTCAGTAATCCAGGCTCTGACCTGCTCTATGGCTCCTTTGTCCAAAAGAGCCTGACTGTACTGCAGTAGAATGGACAAACGGTCCTCAGAAGGCCGTTCTGATGAGGGTGAAAGATGCAACGGGATAGAAAGGAGTGGCAGGGTATAGCCTACTTCAAGGACCCACGTGTCAGATGTAATGGCGTGCCACCTGCAGAGAAAATTACTGATCCTGTCTCCCACGGGGTTATCATGTGTCACTAAGGGGCAAACTGAGGAGGTTTGCTACCCCTGGGGGCCTGAGCGCTGTCTACTGGATCCCAAACCCCAGAAGGACTGGGGTGCCTGTTGTTGGGGGGGGGTTTGGCCTTGACTATGGCTGTAGGCAAAACCCTTAGCGATGCCTCATAAGGGGTGCAACTGGTGGAGATACTACCTCTTGGGTGTAGAAAAACCGATGAAGCATGCAGTGTCCCTACTGTCTTTGAACTGCTTGAGGGAAGAATTTGCCTTCTTGTCAAAGAGGGGAGACCTGTCAAAAGGCATATCCATTAGTGACGCCTAAATGTCATTGGAGAAGACCATGGACCTCATATACATGTGGCACCAGAGTGCAAAGCTAGTACAAACCGCTCTGCATAAACAGTCTGTTGTGAACAGACCTGATCAGATGACACACTTGACAGGAACCTGATCATGTGAATGGTCTGCTCCAAATTAGCACAACATTCTTCCAACACTGCTGGTAAGATCTCAGCAACTGAGTCCCATAATACATTCAAGTGCTTTCTAAGAAAACAGCTGAAGCTGACTGATGTAAGAGTGAGGCTAGCAGAAGGAAACATCCTCCAAGACTTCAGATCTAAATAAAAAAAAAAGCACAACAAGGGCCAGACATGACAGGTCCTAGCCTCACCATTCTCAGTCTGATAAGTCGCAAGAACAGGAAGGTGTCATGCAGTCTTGTTCCCGGTCCCCTACTGAGGAGCTGATACCAATGCTTTACGAATTCCAGTGTCTGCTGCCATGCCAGAACAGAATGAGGAGTTTAAGGACCTATGTTCCACATCTTTGGTACCCTACCAGCTTACTCTGGTGCGGTTTTGGGCCGTTGGATTGGCAGAGGCCTCCAATCAGGATACCGCCGGCAGGTCTGCCTTCGACACCATCTGTGCCGCCTCATCTCACCTAAAGCACTGTGATCCATATTCAGATTTTCCCTACAGACAGCTAAAACACTGAGGAGTCCTTGGCGTAGAATCCAAAACCTTAAGAAGCAGAAAGAGGAGTGACTGGGGTTCTCCTGTGCAGAACTCATTTTGCAATGTTGCTAGGAGGGCAGGAGCAGGTGCTTTGAGTCAGAGGGGGGTGGCGTGCATTTTAGTGAAAAGAAAGCCACTGTGACACTCCTCGACTGAAGGTCCCAAAACACTTGATGCTATTGCGTACCTTTAAAAGTGGTGCTGCAGTATTTGGTCCACAGCTAAGTTGAGCCAAAAGTCATGCAGGGCATTTGCTTCCCCCGAGAAGCAGATCCAAACGTTTTCGCTTCTCTGAAAGTCAAGCAGAAAGGGATACATGCAGGCTAGAGTAAGCAATCTATGGGTGATGGGGAGGAGGAAGCAATACAGAGGGCGAGGGGTGGAATTACTGAGGTCAGGGGTGGGCAAACAACATGAAACACGACGTTGCAGGTGGGATAAACAATATGCAGGCACAGGTGGTGAAAGCAACATGGAAGGCAGGAGGGATGGATGCAAACTAACAAGCAGCTCAAGAGGCAAAAGCACAATGGGCATGAAGAGTGAGGGCAAAAGTACAATGGGCAGGGAGGACTGTGCAAAATAAAACGGCAACAGAGGGCGGGATGAGTGGTGAAAAGCAAAGGGAAATGGAGGGTGGAGGGGAGAGTAGGACATGGGAGACAAAACTACATGTAGCACTGGGCATGGGCAGAGAAGCACACACCAGCAAGGCAGCTGCAAAATATGTGTTTTCTCATGGAGTGCTTTACAAAAAAGATTCTTTTTTTTCTGTAAAGTGAACACTTGTGGAAGTGTAGGAGCAGCCAATCCGAGAGGTGTTAAATGTGCTATGCTTCAAGGGAGGGGTAAAGATAAGATCGATGGATTAAAACAAATATAGCCAGCGAAAAGCAAGCAAGCAAGCAAATATGCGTCACAAGACACAAAGTCAATGGCAAGAAATGGGTAAACCTATTTCTAGGTAGGTTTTCGGCATGTCCCCAAGCTGTTTGGTAGGCTTTGACCTAAAAAGAGAGGACAGGGAAGAGATGCCTTCTATTTACAGCTGTTCATGTGAGGTTGTAAGTTAGTTCAAAACAAAAAACGAAGAAAGGACAAGCAAGAGAGCAAGGAACGTGGTTTACTGCAAAGCAATGTTGCAAGAAAATAAACAAGGACAGGCAAGCCAATAAGTCTCGCTTTTTGTCTCCTCCTTTGTTGCCTACAGATATAGTAGATTATGATAGTAAGGGGTGGGGGATGACGTGGGGGTGGTCAAGCAACGAGGAAAGACAGGGGCTGGTGATGTGACAGGAGGAAGCAGCACACTGGAGAGAAGGGGTGAAAGTAAGAAATCACATCCACTCCTATTGAGCACAGTAGTGGCGCTGGGTCGACTGACCTCCTTCTACACCCTGGAAAGAGCACATCGGGTGCCCTCGAGACCCCTGGCGCCGGGCAGGCCCCCCCCCCGGGTGGTGATCGCAAGACTACTACACTACAGAGACAGGGACATCTTACTGCAAAGGGCACGAGAAGAGGGCCCATTTAAAGTAGCAAATGGCGAAGTCACACTCTTTGCAGATTCCACAGTAGAGGTACAGAGTAAGCGTGCCTCATACATTGCAGTCAAAGGGGCTCTAAGAAACGAAGGTATTCAATATTCGCTGCTGTACCCGGCTAGACTGAAAGTAATGCTAGACGGTAAAACAACATTTCTTCAATCCCCTGAGGAGGCATGGGAGTTGCTGGAAGCCCGTGGGGTACAGACAGAGGGGCTCGGGGGAAGGGGGTCCGGCTGGAGGTGGACGGCATGCCCGAAGCCGCCCCTGTATGGCACCATCCCGGAATCAAAAAGAGAGTGGCAGAAGAGCAGCACTAGAGGCAGCGGCTCGTATGAGTGGAGAGGGGTCCCCCCCCGGAGTGCTCTGGAGGAGAATCGGACGAGACCGTGATGTCGTCGACGGGGGGCTCGGGCAGTTCGATGCAAGCCCCAATAGTAACCCCACAGACTGCACACGATCTTTGATGCCCAAAGGCTTATTGGACAACCCCGGGGCAGGTGAAACGGATGTACTAAAGGCCTCTCCTTGCAGGGCCACCCCCCTACTGGAATCTCGCCCATACAGGCAGACTGGCGAGAACTGCAACTAAAAGTTGATACAAGCTGCACTGTTGCACAGGGTTTATTTTTTTGGGCAGCCTACTGTTTGAGAGGCGCCCTGGGGAGGGGGAGTTGGGATAGGCAGTTACAAATTAAGATAGCAAGGGGTGGACAATCGTCGGAAAACAGCAGAATTCCATTATTGAGCAGGGGAAAGCTGAAGGTAAAGGTGGTAAAGGGCAGCCGATATAAATCTGTAAAACACCAACATGACAGAATACAACTTCTTAACGTGGAACGTTGGGGGAATGGGGTCACCGAGCAAACGACACAAAATACTGGCTTACTTAAAAAGGAGGAATATACAGGTCGCAATGCTACAGGAGACCCACCTGGCGGCTGGCGAACCTGAGAGGCGGAGACGCAGATGGAGGGGGGGGGTGTTCGCAATAGAGTACTCAGCATACGCAAGGGGAGTGATGATCTGGGTCCGGGCAGGGGTCCCCCTAGAGATAGAGGCCTCCAACATAGACCGAGAGGGGAGGTTTGTGATTCTGGAGGGAAGGTTGCACGGTATACCGATGGTCCTATGTTGCATGTATGCCCCCAATCAGGACCAGATCCCCTTTCTGACAAGACTGTCGAGCCACCTCACCCGCCAGAGGAGAGGGGAGCTCTTGGTTGGAGGGGACTTCAATAGTATATTAGATGTAGACTTGGATAGGTCAACTCCCCCGCTGCATGGTGCAGTGACAAGCAAGATAGCCGGGAAGCTTAGTGAATGGTTGGACTCTTGGGGGCCGGTGGATATCTGGCGGGACCAACACTTACACGACAAGGACTACTCATTCTACTCGGGCCTTCACCGGCTCCATACCAGAATCGACAGGGTGGTGTGCACAGCAGACCTTATACAGGGGATGGTTCACTCAGAATATCTGGGCCGTACATTGTCCGACCACAACCCCCTATTGGTAACATGGAGGGCGACAGAGGTTACGCCCCCCATCCCGGCCTGGAGACTAACCCCTGCAGCGCTTGAGGACCCAGCATTTAGAGACACCCTGAGACAGCATCTGACTGATCACATTCAAACTAACAGTGGATCCACCACCTCTAGATCAATGGAATGGGAAGCCCTTAAGGTGGTGACAAGGAGTTTTTGTCTGGGACAATCAGCCGGAGTTCGTCGCACACTTGAAAGAGAACTGACCAAGCTAGAGAAGATAATACATGAGAGGGAACTGGGACAGGGGGCGGACACACCAGAAAGCGAGGAATACAATCAGGCAAGAAGGGACCACTCCCAGATCGAAGAGCAATCAGATGCCACAATACACAAAAATATTTCGCCTCCTTACAGTCTGAAGAGGGTAGGTCCGGGAAAATGCTAGCCTGGTTAGTAAGACCGGGTGAGGAGGCCGAGCCCATAACAAATGTGCTGGATGAGGAAGGGATATGCAGAAGTAGGCCAGGTCCTGTAAATAATGCATTCAAAGAATATTATACCTATCTCTATGGGAAACCGGCTGAAATCAGCACAGAAGTCTTTGATAATTATTTACAACAGATACCCATACCAAGTTTGACGGCCGAAGACAGGGATAGCTTGGGGGGCCCAGTAACGTTGGCGGAGGTCAGTGAAGCTATAGCGCAACTAGGCCCTGGGTAGACCCCGGGGACAGACGGCCTCCCCATGGACTTCTACAAAACAAATTGAGAAACAGCTGCCTCCCCAGCTGGTAGAGATGTATTCAGAAGCGCTACGAATTGGGATAATGCCAGGCACCATGAGAGAGGCACTGGTGATCCCACTCCCTAAGACCAAATCAAGGCAGCCATCGGTAACCGACTTCCGCCCCTTCTCAATGCTAAATAGTGATATTAAAATACTAAGCAAGATCATGGCTAACCGTCTGCTTAACCATGTACCAACTCTTGTACATGAAGATCAGAATGGTTTCGTCCCGAATCGCAGCACCTCCTTGAACCTGAGGCGTCTCTTTGCGGTCCTGAATATGCCTAGCGATGAGAGACCTGCAGCGGGGGTGTTGCTCGCGGTGGACTTTGAGAAGGCATTCAACTCGATTAGATGGGACTACTTGAGAGCAGTGATGCTCCGTATGGGAATGGGTGAAGGTTGGGTCAGATGGGTGGACCTACTATACGCGTCACCGCTGGCAAGAGTGAGGACAGGCAAGACGGTATCCGACACCTACCCAATTTACAGGGGAACCAGACAAGGCTGCCCATTATCCCCACTGTTATTCGCCCTGGCCATCGAGCCGCTGACGTTCCAGATGAGACAGGACGGCATAGGTAGAGGAGTGGAACGGGGACACCAAGAACATATCATCTCGCTGTATGATGATGATATACTGGTCTACCTTAGGGACGGAGAGGGGGATCTCCCATGGGCGTTGGGAGTGCTGGAAAACTACGGGGATATCTCTGGACTACACCTTAACCGTAGCAAAACATGTGTGTTCCCCATGTCATCGTGTGGCGAACGCCCGACAACATGCCCTGGGGATATGATCTGGGCCCCACGAACCTTCAAGTACTTGGGTATACAGGTATTTCACGATAGTGCAGACTTGCGCGAGGGTAACCTGGGTAGAGCACTACGATCCTTGAAGTCTTCGGTTGGATTCTGGCAGTCGCTAAAATTAACGATAATGGCCAGAATAGCATTATCTAAAATGATCATGTTACCTCGCCTCCTATATTACTTCGCTAATTTGCCCCTTCTGATACCAGCAGCATGGTTCCGTGAACTTAACACTCTACGCAGGGAACCTATATGGGATGATGGTCGGAGACGCACCTCGCTCTCGATACTATGCAGACCAACTTGCCAAGGGGGTCTAGGAGCCCCAGATTTTGGAGCCTACTACCTGGCATCCCAGTTGCAGTGCGTAGCCAGATGGCTTACAGGTAAGGGTCAGCTGGAGAGATGCACCACCCCAGCGGATGAGGATATAAATAAACTGGTTCATCGCGCGAATGACGAATAGGAAGCTCCCTCCCCACATGCACAGCCTGATGACAAGAGTGGCACTGGCGTGTTGGAAGAGGTGCGCAAAAAGGGTTGGAGTGGGCCCCCCGTACTCCCCAGCCCTACCCCTAGCGGCATTCGAGATTGAAGCAGGAGGGAGAAACCTGGGGGGCTTGAGTCTCGGACCCTGGAGGAGAGTGGGAAAAGAAACTATGGGAGACCTGTTTCACGAGGGAGTACTGAGATCCTTCGCGAACCATGTTGATGATGGATTCTCCCTGTCGCAGTTCCTTCTGTTCCATAAATTGGTGCACACGTTGAAAACGCATTGGATCACGGTCAATGCAGAACCAGCCACCCACAGGGTGTTGCATCTCCTATTGACATCAGGGGAGGAGACCCATCTGATCACTAAATTATATCGAGCTCAAATTGAGGATGCACTAGACTCCTTGCGGCCACTGAGAGAGAGATGGGGGAGGATAGTCGGTAAGGAACCGTCCGATGCGGAGTGGAACAGAGCCCTAGCTTATCCCCGGACTGTCGCTCGCAGCACACGACTGCGTTATATACAATACAATTACTTACACAGAACGTACCTCACCCCACATCGATTAACAGTAATTTATGGGGGAGATCCTAGGATGTGTCCTAGATGTTAAAACGTAGACGCAAACTTTGACCATATGGTATGGATCTGCCCGGAGATCCAGCAGGGGTGGGGCGAGGTGATGTCTAACCTATCAAGACTCATCAATATGAACCTGAATCCGACCCCCGACGTGTGTTTACTGGGCTATGGGGATGATCTACCACGGGGAAGGGTGGAGATCCGCTTCCTGAACCTGGCCCTGTACAGGAGACAAATCAAGATACTGTTTATTAAACAACAAAATGTTAATAAAAAAATATTTAAACTTTTTTTTTTTTTTTTTATGTATTGTACACAGCAAGCGTTCAACCGACAACTAAAGCAATCTGCAAATCAAAACTAAAAAATAAAGTTCTTATGAAACAGTTAATCCACATCTGCCTGTCAGTAACTATAAAATCTTGACTTTCAAATTTATATTATTTTCATGATTTGTAGAACAAGGCCAAGGTTTAAATGCTCTTTCACCGGAGGGAGAAAAAAGTATTTGTCGCTAATAGCACTAAGTTTCTCACGGTGCTACGTTCACTCTTCAGCATCGATAGTTTTGAATTCCCAGCAGCGCTGATCAGAGCTCGTTGGTTCATTAAATAATATGCTACAATAATGTGAAATTTAAAAAGGAAATATCTAGCAATACATGATTAATATTTCTATTACTTCTTAATACTGTAAATTATAACAATTGTGTATAAGACGGAGAGCACACTGATATGGTGAAAAATTCTGATAATTTGTTAGTGGTATGGTCGACTGTATTATCTCTAAACAGACTGAGCGGTTCTATGGATTGCTTGAACATTACTATGAATGTATTGTATTGTGTTCCTTCTTTGTAGCTCAGTAAAAGTTAATAAAAAATAAATGTAGCCAAAGGAAGGAAGTAATAAGAATGTTAACAGAAACAAGATTTGGCAAAGACTATTGTTTTGGCTTTGCATATTGAAATGTACTAGCACCCAATCGTGGCTGGCGACTAGGAAAAGTGGCAGGGCAGGGGGGGAATAAAAAAAAAAAAAGAACTTACCTTAACCTCGCCGCCGCACTCCAGGCTCCCAGCCTGCCCTACAGCTAATCATGACGCTGCTCAAAGCCTGGGCTTGCTCTCTCCAACCCAGCAACACAGTGCCAGGTTGGAGAGAGCCCTTGTTCGCATGTGTGTTTGGCCGGCCTGAGACAGCCGCCCAAACATACATGTGCACTGAGGAGAGTGCTCTGTGCACTCCAAATACTGCTCGTCGCCCCTATGGCCCTGCCCCTTTAAAAATCAAAAGAATAAACAGTTTATTATCGTTTTATTTTTAAAGGATTTGCAGCTCCTGCTGCTGGCGGATGGGCAACGCTCCTCCGCCATAGCGGAGGAGCCATCCCTGCTAGCAGCTTCATTCATACACATTACAAATATAGCATGGAAAGCAGTAATGGAACTTTTGTCAAACACAGGACAATGTGTAATATCAACAGCAGCAGCGCAAGTTTTCTTTTCAAACACAGAAAAGATACAAGAAGCTGAATCACACACGAAAAGATACAGAAGCTAAATCACATACAGAAAAGATACAGAAGCTGAAGTGGCAGTGCAAACATCTCCTGTCCTTGATCTTCTTCAAATTCCCATATCGGGAAGTGGATAAATAGGACACGGCCTTAGGGAAAGATTAAGGACTGTTGGGGTAAAAAAGAAGAGACCCATGCAGCAGAAAACAGACACTGTGCTGCAACTACACATCACTAACTACAAAGGATTTATATAGTGCCTATCACCTGGTTAGGTAATATTTGTAGCACCGCATGCAGTTCTGAAGGTTACTTCTGAAGTCTTGTGTTCAATTTAGAGGCTAGCTCAGTCTTTTACATCCAGTTCTGGAGATCACCTCCAGATGTTTGTGACCAGGCTGGGAGTTCGACAGTAGTTTGTTTTTCTAGGTGGTGGAGGATGCCTTTGGAGAACGGTGTCCAATTCCAAAGTCCACCTAGAGGTGATCTCTCCAGTTCTGAAGGTTATCTGAGTAAAGTATTGTGGTTTGATTTTATTTAATCGTGCCACGTTTCGCTAAATACGGACATGTCACCTATGGCACTTCACAGTTCAAAGAGTGTCTTAGCTTTAGGGCCCTCTAGTCTCCGTGTTAGACAAAGAACTGGACCATCAGCTGTGAGGAGGCCAAGAGTTTATAATTAAAATAAGTTGTTATATAGCATTTGACATCGCACTTATGCATGTCTAAGTGCTGTAATTAACAAAGTTATTATTAGCCAATTTATTAGCACGCAAGACCACATACACAGTAATATGCTCCATTAGAGAGGCCTCATTTGGAACGTTATTAAAGCTATGGAAGCCACCACTAGAGTAATGTGTCTGGATTTGGAGAGCTTATCGTAAATGCTGAAATGCTGTGTTCATATCTGGAGGCCACAAAAGAACTATCACTCAAGGTACCATCACAAGCACTTTTTTTTTTAGTTCTACAGGACACAACTGATTTTGTCAGCTCTGGAAGCCTCCCCTGGAATATTGTACCCAGTTCTGAAGTCCTTATCAGGTGTATTGTGCCTCGATTTAGAAAACGCATTTTGGGTATTGGGTTCAGTTGTGGAGGCCTCTCCTAGAGAAATTATTCCAGTTAGAGACATGTTGACCAGTTATGTAGCCTTATCTGGAATGAGGAGTCCCATTATGAAAATAAGTTACTTACCTGTAACTGTAGTTCTCCAGTATTGGAATCTTTCATAGATTCACATGCTTGAATCATTCCCCGTCGTCGAGATGGGAGTCCCGGTATAAATTTTAATAAGTAATGTTAAAACATATTGAAGAGAAAAAGGCCCTAGGCCTCTTCAATTTGATAGTCTATCAGAGTCATTTTGTGAAAAGGACCAAACTTGATCCTCCACCAATCAGGCGACAGCACCCTTCAGAACCTCCTGAGAGAAGCTCTAGCACCTCAGATTTTCCACGCACAAGTGCGTATATTACAATGAGTATATGTACTACTAGAAAGAGAGAAGTGAAGTGAGCTTCTCCGGGGAGGTGGGTGGGTCGCATGTGAATCTATGAAAGATTCCAATACTGGAGAACTACAGTTACAGGTAAGTAACTTATTTTCTTACTCCAGTATTGGAACTTTCATAGATTCACATGCTTGAATCAGAGTAGAAAGCAATAAGTATGCACATTGTAAAATGACAACCCCTTTTAAGAAACAGGTTATCTTAGACCACAAAATCTTATCATCCTGTATAACGTGATGAAGTATATGAGTGTACTGACATATGTTTCTACATAAACATCTATATATAGATATACATATATACACCTCTATCTATACACACGTATATATATATACATAAATAACAGTATGTAATTATCTCTAATATAAATAAGGTATTCCTGTGAAGATACATGCTGAAATTTAAATAACAATCCAGTATTAAAACATAAGACAGTAATGAAAGCTGATCAATATCTGATAACCCGCTGACTATGGGATTATGATAGTGATCAATTATCTTTAGATACATTTCTTTTTTTTTTTTTTTTTTTTTTTTGATGTGCATACGTTTTCTAGGATGGAGGGATGTAGGAGAAATGGCTCACCTTCACCTGAAGAGATTCCTGAGAACAGCTTGGCCCACTGCTACCTCTCCGTGCGAGAGGGACTCCAAGCAATAGTGCTTAGTAAAGGTATGACAGTTCTTCCATGTTGCTGCCCTACAAATGTCTTGTAGTGGCACTCCGGCAAACAGTGCCGCTGACGATGAGACTTTTCTCGTCGAGTGAGCATGCACAGACGACTGCAAAGGTTTGCCCGCTGCCTGATGGCAGAAGCGAATAGCAGAGGCGATCCATCTTGAAATACTCTGCTTGGATAGCGGGTACCCCTTCCTAGGGGCACTGTACGCTACAAATAGTTGATTAGAACGTCGAAAAGCTTTTGTCCTGTCCAAATAAAATTGAACGCATCTTTTCACGTCTAGAGAGTGTAATGCTCTCTCCGCTGAAGTAGACGGATGAGGGAAAAAAGACTTGAAGACCAAAGGTTCGTTAATGTGAAAGTCTGACGGAACCTTTGGAATAAAATGCGGGTTAGTGCGCATTAGTAGTCTATCTTGTTTAAACTGTAGGAATGGCTCTTGGATGGAGAGCGCTTGTACCTCACTGACCCGCCTAGCCGATGTAAGGGCTATCAATAAGGCAACCTTCCACGATAAATGTTTGAGGGAAGTACGGTGGATCGGTTCAAAAGGATGCTTCATCAGTTGTGCCAAAACAATGTTCAGGTTCCACGAAGGAGGTGGAGGTCTGAAAGGAGGGTAAACCCTGAACAGCCCCTTTAGAAATCTCTTAATCAGCCGAGAAGAGAAGAGCGAAGGTGTGTCCTCTGAACGTCTGTATGCAGCTATGGCTGCTATATGAACTTTAATGGACGAGTGTGCTAGGCCAGATCGAGCTAACTCTAAGAGATACGGCAAAATCTCTTCTGGTAGTGAAAGAAAAGGGTCAATTTGACGTTGATGACACCAGGCACAGAATCTTTTCCATTTAAACTGATACGCCTGGTTAGTGCTATCCGCTCTGGCGTGTGACAAAATATCTCTGCAGTCCTGCGGAATATTTAAATGCGCAAATTCTCTGTGGTGAGGAGCCATGCCGCTAACCGTAGCGAGTGTGGATCGGGGTGTCGGACTTGGCCGTTGTTCATTGTTAGTAAATGAGGTAACGGCTCCAGCGGAATATGGGGTTTGACTGAGAGAATGAGGAGCTCCGTGAACCAATGTTGGCGCGGCCAATACGGGGCTATCAGTATGAGAGTGCACGGTTCTGTTTTCATCTTCGTGAGGACCCTTGGGATCAACGGAATGGGAGGAAAGGCGAAAGCAAAGATGTCTGACCAGACTATCGAAAACGCATTCCCCCAGGATCCCTTTTGGTGATGCCAACTTGCGAAGAACTGGCATTTGGCGTTGTCCTTCTTCGCAAACAGATCCACTGTTGGTGTTCCCCACTGGGAAAAAATCTGGGTGAGCACCGTCTGGTCTAATTCCCACTCGTGGCATTCCGATTTCTGTCTGCTGAGTGCATCCGCTGCTTTGTTGTTTATTCCCGGCAAGTGCACCGCCGATAGTGTGACGCCTTGCTGCGAGGCCCAGTTCCAGATCGCTTGGGCTTCCCTGGAGAGGGTGAGAGATCTTGTACCTCCTTGTTTGTTGAGATTGTGCATCGTAGTGGTGTTGTCCGTTCTTATCACCACTCGCGATCCATGGATTCTTGGGAGAAACGCTTGTAGAGCAAGGTGTACTGCCCTGAGTTCTAGCCAATTGATATGTCTTGATGCCAGATGAGTTGACCATCTGCCACTTATTTTCAGGTCCTGTAATACTGCGCCCCAGCCCTCCAGTGAGGCATCTGTTGTTATGGTCCAGGGGGCTGGCTGTTGCAGAAACGAAAGACCGATTGAGAGATGATGGTCTTGAGACCACCACTTGAGAGTTCTGATCATTGTCGGAGTAATTTGTATCTGGTCTTCGAAAGTTCCTGATACTTGAAGCCATTGACGGTTGAGCTGCTCCTGCAAGGGGCGCATCTTTAGCCGACACAGAGGGATCAGAGGTATGCATGAAGACATCATGCCCAATAGTGATTTGAAGAGACGGACTGTAACCTTTCGTCTTCTTTGTATGACACTCCCTAGGGTTAGTAACCTTTGTTGTCTCTCTAACGTGGGACATGCGATGCCGGATTCCGTGTTCAGTTTTGCTCCCAGAAAAGTAATACTGCGGCCTGGTAGAGGGTTGGACTTCTCCCAGTTGATCGTGAATCCGAGATTGGTCAGCAAGGAAACACACTTTCTTGTTGACTTGTGTGCTCCTGTGTAAGTCTTTGCCTTTATTAACCAGTCGTCTAAGTATGGAAAGACCTGGTGCTTTCTTCTCCTGAGAAAGGCTGCCACTGGTGCCAGGCATTTGGTAAATATTCTTGGGGCTGATTTGAGCCCGAAAGGAAGGACGCGATATTGATAATGGCTCCCGGCTACGGTAAATCTCAGATACTTTCTGTGGGCAGGGTGGATTGGTATGTGGAAGTATGCGTCCTTGAGGTCTAGCGATGACATAAAATCTCTTTGATTGAGACGCAGAAGGACGTCTTGCAGGCTGATCATTCGAAACGATTGCTTCTTGAGGTATACATTTATTTGCCTTAAATCGAGGATCGGTCTCCAATCCTTCCACTTTTTTCGAATTATGAAGAACCTGGAATAAAATCCTGTTCCTCTTTGATCCCGCAGCACCTTCTCTATAGCTCCCTTGAGAAGGAGCTTGTAGACCTCTTCCTTGAGTTGTTGAGGGTATCTTGAAGGAGTCCTGCGGGGAGGGTTGGGGGGAGGTTTCTGGACAAATTCTAAAGTATGGCCCTGTTCCACTAATTGTAGGACCCACTTGTCTGACGTAATGGTTTGCCATTGACTGAAAAATGAGGAAATTCTTCCGCCCAGGGTGACAGGAGGAAGATTGGGCGTAGCCGGCGCCTCGAAGACATCAGGTTCTACGCGCTGCATCCTTAGCAGGGCGGGTTGAGCGTCCACGGCCTGCCGGTCTATTATAGGCTGATTGAGCCGGTTGTCTCTGGGAATAGTATGGCCGAAATTGTTGCGAAGATGAGGGGTAGGAAGAGTATCTCTGTTGCTGATACCCTCCTCTGTAAGAGGGCTGGCCACGCCCCCTAGGGCGAAAGGACGTTTTCCGATATTGCAGGGTCCCTAGTGACCTTGCAGTGTCCGTGTCCGTCTTAATTGATTGTAGGGCTTCGTCCACATGTTTCCCAAATAACGCTTGGCCATCAAAGGGTAAGTCTAGGATCTTATTCTGGACTTCTGGACGAAATGAGGTGGCTTTGAGCCAGCCCTGTCTTCTTAATACAGCCGCACCTGCAAGCTGTCTGAAAGCAGTGGTCGCTATGTCCATTGCGCAGTCTATAAGCTCTGCAGACGCGCGTTGACCCTCTTGCACAGTCTTTTTTGCCTCTGATTTTACGTCTTCCGGCAGTTGACTAATGAAAGGTGCAATATCTGCCCAAAGCTGTCTGTCGTATCGAGACAAAATAGCCAAGGAGTTGGCAGCTCTAAGCACTAAGCTGGCCATAGAAGAAAATCTCTTTCCTATGTTGTCTAGCCTTCTACCCTCCTTATCTGGGGGCGCAGAAATTGGAGCAGAAGGATTTTTTGATTTTCTTTGAGCCGCTTGAGCTACTACGGAATCTGGAGGAGGATGGCCTGTTAAGCATGTTGGGGCATCATCGGGAGCTTTGTATTTCTTATCCAGACGTGGTAAAACTGCTGTGACTGTTGCTGGATTAGTCATGACCTTAAGGCCTTCTTCCCACAAATAGTTCACCATCGGGATGGAACGCACAGACTTCTGGAAGGGCTCTTTAAAATCATAGAGGAAACAATCTGTTTGCTTCGTCGGTAGCGGTAATGCAAAGTGCTTGGCTGCCCTCTCTAAGAGATTGTGAAAACCTCCAATGTCTTCAGGTGGGGATTCCACCTTCGAATGAGAAGGAGAAGGTGGAGCAGGAATAATATACTCGTCCCACTCTGAGTGAGCATCTATGAGCTCTCCTTCTTCTTGATCTCCATCAGAAATGTCAGTGTCCTGGGGAATTGTCATGTCTGGGGTAGCCACATCTGTGAGATGCAAAGTCGTCGGTCTTTGATGTGGAGTAGACGGACCAGAAATGGGCGATGGATGAGGCTGTTCTCCTTGTGGAGGAAACCTTCTGTTATAATCCACCAACATGGCTCTAAGGCCAGTAAGCAGGTCGGAAGGGATATACGTTCCCTGTTGATACTGCTGATGCTCCAAGGAAGCCTGGGGATCATAAGCTTCCTCATATTCTTCCTCTTCCTGATATTTTACATTCAGTTCAGATGGGCTGTGGGCCGTACCAAAAGGTCCCTCTTCGTCTGAATCATCATCTCCCTCCAAAAGATGTACTGGTACCAGGGAGGATACCTTACTAGGTGAAGTGTGGGTTGGTGTTAATGTGTCTGTTCTTTTTTGATATTTTTCCCTCGTCGACGGTGTCGTCGACGATCTCGTCGTCGACGTGTAAACTGACTGTCGTCGACGGTGCCGTCGATGCTGGACGCACTGTTATTTTAATAGCCGCAAGCTTCGCCGACGAGTCTACCGTCGACGAAGTCCTCGTCGACGGTAAAGCTGATACCGACGTCAGCGCCGTCGACGAGGTGTAGACGGTCGTCGACGCTGCTGTCGTCGTTGTAGTTCTCGTCGACGGTGGTGTACTCATCGACGATGTCGCCGACGGAGCCGTGGACGACGGAACACCTAAAGTAGTTGGAGTCGTCGGCAATGCGCCCACTGACGGTGCCGTCGACGGGGAATCCGTCGACAAGGCCTTTTTTCCAGTCACAGAAGATGGTTTTTTGAAAGGCACAGATGGAGGAACAGATGAAGATTTCCTGTGCCTCTCAGAACTGGAAGAACGTTTTTTCTCCTCTTTACTTAAGAGTCTAGTTGGGGAAGAAGATGGGCTGCGACCCTTATAAGACCCTGAAGCAGTCTTTTTGAGGGCTTTTCTTGAGGTTTGTGAGGGAGATCTAGAGCGTGATCTTGCTCTTTTAGTTGATCTCTTGGATGTTGATGATTCCTCACTCTCAGAATCAGAAACTGGATCCTTCCTATGCTTCAGTTTCTGCAGCCATATTAGTCATCTGCCTTCTCTATCCTTTAAGGTTTTAGAAGAAAAAGTACGGCAAATCTTACAGTCTTTGGCTGAATGATCTGGATAAAGGCAGTAAATGCAGTCTTGATGAGGATCTTCAGAGTGAAGTCTTTTCTTCCCACAAGTCTTGCAGTCTCTAAAGAGACTTTTCTTTTCCTTGTCAGACATAGTTGAAAAATAGCTGACAAATCAAAATTATTGAGTTTCTCTGAGAGAAAAAGAGCTGAATAAAGGTGTGAAAACAGAGCAGAGCTCTGAGGAGACTCCCTAGCACGACGTGCGGTAGAAAATCTGAGGTGCTAGAGCTTCTCTCAGGAGGTTCTGAAGGGTGCTGTCGCCTGATTGGTGGAGGATCAAGTTTGCTCCTTTTCACAAAATGACTCTGATAGACTATCAAATTGAAGAGGCCTAGGGCCTTTTTTTCTCTTCAATATGTTTTAACATTACTTATTAAAATTTATACCGGGACTCCCATCTCGACGACGGGGAATGATTCAAGCATGTGAATCTATGAAAGTTCCAATACTGGAGTAATGAATGCACCTCTGTTGCTTTTTTGTCCACTCCTGTAAGCCAGTTCTAGGGTACTGTGTACAGTTCTACTACCCACCTCTGGCATACTGTCTGAATACCGCATCTGAAATGCAGTTTAAACTTTTTTATTTATTGATGGGTGAATTTGTGTGGATGTGTCCGTGAGTGAGTGGATAGATGGACGGATGGATGGATGGATGGGCAAGTAGTGAGTGAGTGGATGGATGGATGGGCAAGTAAAAGTGAATGTTTAATTTGAGTTGGTGATTAACTATTCATATAAACATGCTTGTTCACTGATGCATACAGTTCTAAAAGAATTGATGGCTGAGTGAATACATTGTTGAATCAATGAGCACATTGGTGGGTTAATGAGGGCAGTTAGGAATGAATGGAAGAGTTGCTGGATGACTAATGGGTTAGTGCATTAATGAGATGTTAGATACATGCATGCTTTAGACGATTTACACTAGGCTGTGCTCTGCAAAAAAAAGTAAGTCAGGAGGATAGTTAACACAAATCCTATACCAAATTCTGACACACTGCAACCCAAAGCTAATCTTATTCCAAAACGCATAAATCCTTCTGCCCCAGTGCTCCATTTTTGGGCTTACATGGCAGTACTGCACATGCTGATCATCACAGAGGGCAGAGACATTCCTCGACAAGCACAAACAGCGTTTGAAAGTGAAAGTGGTAGCATACCTGCTGCACCAGTTGGCTCGAGCATACCAGCGCGCAAGCTATGCTTTTCCAACGTGTTGGTATCTATTTGGGCTTTTAACCACGCCCATCACTTTCACTCGTTCGTGGGCTTGCCTTTCAAAAGTCCTTCGATGACATTGGTAATTGCTTTATGTTTGTCCCTCCTTGGAGCAGTTTTGTGACCGCCTTGGGGACGACCCTGTTACATGGATAATTGCACGTTTGTCGATATGTATGACTGCGAGTGAACTTCTTTTTCCTTTTGTGTCTCTCCGCACTCATGCCCACCGTGGAGCTTTGAATCGGCTCGCTTATGTCAACTGTTTTACTTTTACTTTTCAATTTACGTGGCAAGACAATTCCAGTTAGGAATTTACAACGCTAATAGCGCTAACTCGAGCAAACGCTAGACCCATTGCATTGCAAATGCTTGTTTTTGATAATGGGGACTGGAGTGGCTGGCGTGCCCCTCAGAAAGCCTCAGTCAAATGTGAAGCATCAATGTACATAATAGAAGCAAAGTGTACCGTGGTTATTGTGCCAAAGTGACCTATCGAGCACTCTTTGTACCAAAGTAGGTTAAGTTATGTTTTGTCACTTCTGAACATATCGTATAAATCGCAATGCTTCGCCCAGGAAAAAGAACACAGATTAATAAAACTGTCTCTCGGTGCAGCTCATGAAGCTGCCATGAATGCTAGCTAGTCGCATTGCGAACAATTACATACATGGCCTCATAGAGGAGGAATTAAAGATGGTGAAATCCCGAATAAGAAATGAAGATAAATGTTTTCTTTAAATCAAACATAGCGTCTTTCTCTTCCTGGGGCATTACAGTAACACAATGATCTACCAAAAGCAAAGTTATCTCTCAGCCAAAACAAGAGAAAGTACACTTCACAGAAATTTAAGATACAAATAGCCACTTGATAGGTTTATATTGGCAACTTGGACACAATCCAATGACATCTGCGAATATATGGGTATTCTCCAGGTCATTCTTCTCCTGACTCCCAGACGTGATGTCAAAAATAATATATCTAAAGTGGATGAAAGTAAACTAAACGGTGAGAAACACCTGCTTTGTTAAGCAGCATCCCACACAGCTGCCCTAAACGCCAGCCCAAATTCGAGCAAAGCAACGTACAAAGGCTACATATAGAGAAGATGAACACGTTCATGAGTTGAATGCACAATGTTCAAGAAAAAAGCTCAAGCACCCATTGAAGGATTTCTAGGGCCACAACGAAATATATTTTTTAAAAGACTAGTCAATTCTACCCATTTATGAAAAATGCAAAGAAAAGAAGAATATATTGTTTCAGGGTTACCTGTTCTGCCCATCAGCCTTCTCTAGCTTTTCTTGTAGCTGTATCCAGTCAATAAGCGCCTTGAAATCTCTTACATAATTATCAAGCATCATTAAAACCTCCTGCAAATAAAATACATCACAACGTGTTAGGCTATACAAAAACTTCGGAATCACTTAACTGCATTCTCAGCCATGAGCATTTTATGACAAGGGATTAATGTTAGCACACTTCATATTAGTCCTGATAACTAAGCTGTAATGGAACTTATGAGGTGTAGTTGGTGGATCTCGCTGCACCACAGGTACAGTAGGTAGAGATCACAGATTAAATAAGAATATAGAGGTAAGAAGAACGAGTTACTTACCTTCGGTAACGACTTTTCTGGTGGATACATTAGCTACCTGTGGATTCCTCACCTCATGAATACTCCCATGGCGCCAGCATTCGACGGAAATTTTCTTACTAGTCTCTGCACGTCGACGAGCACGTCACTGTCTCGCACGCGACGCCGTCTGACGTCATACAGGCAATAAGAGGTCCTCGACGACGTGCAGACGTCAGTACCAATCATTTTTTACGTGCATGAGAACAACCAGGCAATGCAATGAAAGAGCAAGGCAACATCCATTATATTGTAAAAATACACCACATTGTATGAATAACTGTAAATCTTTTTATGTACATATATATATATATATATATAAAACTCTCTTTTAAAATATATACACACACCAAGTATATACATAAAGATATATACACATATACATATATATATATATATATATATATATATATATATATATAATATATTATATATACATCTATTGCACCCTCAAAGACCAAGAGGAGCGCACTCAAGGATTACTTGGCAAGACCATAAAGGCAACGGGGAGGCGGGTGGGACCGTGAGGAATCCACAGGTAGCTAATGTATCCACCAGAAAAGTTGTTACCGAAGGTAAGTAACTCGTTCTTCTGATGGATACAACTACCTGTGGATTCCTCACCTCATGAATAGAGTCCCAAAGCAGTACCACGCCCGGCGGTGGGTGCCTAAATGGTCAAACCAAGAAATCCTGCAGCACTGACCGTGCAAAATGGCCGTCCCTTCTAACCTCAGAATCTAAACAGTAATGTTTTGCAAAAGTGTGAAGGGACGACCAAGTTGCGGCCTTGCAGATGTCGACCACAGGAACACCTCTGGCTAAGGCCGAAGTGGCCGACTTAGCTCTGGTGGAATGAGCTCTAATGCCCTCAGGAGGATCCTTCTTTGCCAAAGAGTAACATATTTTAATGCAAAGAACAACCCACCTGGATAGTGTTCTCTTGTGGACTGCCTTTCCTCTCCTCTTGCCCACGTATCCAATAAACAGCTGATCCTCCAGCCTGAAATCCCTTGTTCTATCGATAAAGAAGCTCAACGCTCTCTTTGGGTCCAGACGGTGCAGTCTTTCTTCCTCTTTGGAAGGATGAGGCGGAGGATAGAACGTGGACAAAGTAATTGCCTGAGCCAAATGGAAGGGTGAAACAACCTTCGGGAGGAAAGCAGCCTTGGTCCTCAACACCACCTTATCCCCATAAAAAGTTGTATAAGGGGGTTTTACTGATAAGGCCTGCAACTCACTCACTCTCCTTGCTGATGTTATAGCTATCAGGAAGACTGTTTTTAAAACCAAATACCTCAAGGGGCAAGAATGCATAGGTTCAAAAGGGGACCCCATAAGGAAAGTCAGGACTAAGGACAAATCCCATTGCGGCATAACGAATGGCTTTGGAGGATATTGATTTAGAAGACCTTTCAAGAATCTGATAACAATAGGGGATTTAAATAAAGATGGTTGGTCTGGAAGACATATGAAGGCTGACAAGGCCGATAAATAACCTTTAATGGTAGCCACTGCACAACCTTTCTGCGCCAGAGATAGAGCAAAAGACAAAACGTCCGATAGATGAGCATGTAAAGGATCAATCTGCCTCTCTCCACACCACGCAACAAATTTAGACCACCTATTAGCGTAGATAGATTTAGTGGAGTGTCGCCTGGCCGCTAATATAACATCCACTACCTCAGGCGGGAGAGAGAAGGAACTCAGGTTGCCCCGTTCAATCTCCAGGCATGTAGGTGCAGACTCTGGAGGTTGGGGTGTAGAACCTGCCCCTGCGACTGTGAGAGGAGGTCTGCCCTGAAAGGGAGACGGAGCGGCGGGCACGTTGAGAGTTGGAGAAGGTCGGAGTACCACACCCTCCTTGGCCAATCCGGAGCTATTAAGATTACTAGAGCCCGGTCTTGGCGAATCTTCCTCAATACTCGAGGAATCAAGGGTATGGGAGGAAACGCGTAAAGCAACTGGCCGCACCAGGTCATTTGAAACGCGTCCCCCAACGCTTCCTGCATCGGATACTGAAGGCTGCAGAACAACGGACAATGCGCGTTCTCTCGAGTGGCGAACAGATCTACCCGAGGAAACCCCCACTTCTGGAAGATTAAACGGACTTGATCTGGATGGAGACGCCACTCGTGCTCTGCCGAGAAGTGGCGACTGAGACTGTCCGCACGCACGTTCAAAACTCCGGCCAGATGGTTTGCTATCAAGCAAATCCGATGGTCCTTTGCCCAGGACCATAGTCGAAGAGCTTCTCTGCAGAGAAGGTACGACCCCACTCCTCCCTGCTTGTTTATGTACCACATCGTGGTAGTATTGTCCGTTAGGACCTGTACCGACTGACCACGAAGGGAAGGGAGGAAGGCCTTGAGAGACAGACGTACAGCCCGTAACTCTAACAGATTGATGTGAAAAATCTGTTCCTCTGGAGACCAAAGACCTTTGATCTCCAGATCCCCCAGATGAGCTCCCCACCCTAGAGTGGAAGCATCCGTTATGACTGTGGCCACTGGTGGCGACTGCTGGAACGGCTTTCCTTGTGAAAGATTGTTGCTTGCAATCCACCACTTCAAATCCACAGCAGCATCTCTGGAGATCTTGACAGTACCCTCTAGATCCCCTCTGTGTTGAGACCACTGCCTTCGGAGGCACCACTGAAGAGCCCTCATGTGCCAGCGAGCATGCGTGACCAACAGAATGCAGGAGGCAAAAAGACCGAGCAGACGAAGGACCTTGAGGACTGGAACTACCGCTCCATTTCGAAACATTGGAACCAAATCCTGAATATCTTGAATCCGCTGGGGCGGAGGAAAGGCCCGACCCAATGTTGTATCCAGTACTGCCCCTATGAACAGGAGGCGCTGAGAGGGCTCTAGGTGAGATTTGGGCTCGTTCACCGAAAAGCCCAGGTCGAACAACAACTGGGTTGTTGACTGCAGATGACGCAACACAAGCTCCGGGGACTTGGCTTTGATCAACCAATCGTCCAAGTAAGGGAATACTGCTATCCCCTTCCTTCTGAGCTCTGCCGCAACCACCGACATCACCTTCGTGAAGACTCGAGGTGCTGAAGTAAGACCAAACGGAAGGACCGCAAACTGGTAGTGTTGCGATCCCACCACAAACCGGAGATACTTCCTGTGTGACTTGAGTATCGGGATATGAAAGTAAGCATCCTGCAAGTCGACAGACACCATCCAGTCTTCCATGTTCAACGCCAAAAGCACCTGTGCTAGGGTCAGCATCTTGAACTTTTCCTGCTTGAGGAACCAATTCAAGATCCTCAGGTCCAGAATTGGTCTCAAACGACCATCCTTCTTGGGAATCAGGAAATACCTTGAGTAAACTCCTTGACCCCTTTCCTGCTCCGGGACCAACTCCACCGCGCCCTTTAAAAGGAGGACTTCTACCTCCTGTTCTAGCAACAGGAGGTGTTCTTGTGAACAATACGAAGGGCGGGGCGGGATGAGGGGCGGAAACTCCCAAAAGGGAAGGGTGTAGCCTTTTCCCACAACACTGAGAACCCAAGTGTCCGACGTAACAGTCTCCCATTTGGTGAGAAAATGCTGTAATCTTCCCCCTACAGGAGAGGAGTGAGTGGGAAATGGTGGAAGCCTAAGGCTGCTTCCCCTGCTGCACCCCGCCAGAGGATGAGGAAGAGGCAGAGTGCTGCTGAGAAGCTCCCCTGGTGCGGACCCTACCCCTACCCCTAAAAGATCTATAGGGATGGGAAGAGGCAGGTTGCTGATATCTTCCCCGAAAGGAAGAGGAGGAAGAGCCACGCCCAAATCCACGAAACCTCCTGAAGAATCTGGAAGAGGCCGTGGAAGAAGGAGCTTGGAGTCCCAACGACTTAGCCGTGGCCCTGCTCTCCTTAAACCGTTCCAAGGCCGAATCAGCCTTAGCCCCAAACAGTTTGTCCCCATCAAACGGGAGATCCAACAATGTGGACTGTACATCTGCCGAAAAGCCCGAGTTATGGAGCCAGGCCTGTCTCCTTTCCACCACAGTTGTGCCCATTGCTCTGGCTACCGAGTCGGTGGTATCCAGTCCCGTCTGGATAATTTGGGTCGCAGCAGCCTAGGCATCAGAGACAAGATCCAAAAGACCCTGGGGAAGCTCTGTAAACGAAGAGGAGATGTCATCCATCAGAGCATGAATATACCTCCCCAGGATACAGGTTGCATTGGTGGCTTTTAATGCCAGACTGCAGGACGAAAAAATCTTCTTCGACTGCGCCTCCAGCCTTTTTGAATCTCTGTCCCCAGGCACCGTCGGAAAAGAACCAGGCGCTGACTTGGACGAACAGGAGGCCTGCACAACCAAGCTCTCCGGCGTAGGGTGCCTAGATAGGAAACCAGGATCAGTTGGAGCCGTCCGATACCTCCTGGCCACGGCTCTGTGAACTGCTGGGGAAGATGCCGGCTTCTTCCACACCTCTAAAACCGGATCCAGCAGAGCGTCATTAAAAGGTAATAGAGGCTCCGCCGCGGCTGAGGCCGGATGCAACACCTCTGTCAAAAGGTTTTGTTTCGCCTCCACCACCGGCAAAGGCAGGTCCAAAAAACTAGCTGCCTTCCGTACCACTGTATGAAAGGAAGCAGCTTCCTCGGTATATTCCCCCGGGGACGAAAGGTCCCACTCAGGGGAAGTGTCCAGCCCACTGGCCGACTCCAGTCCACGCAGCCCATCACCTGAGTCCTCTAGCTCTCCTTCCTCTAGGGCTCGTTGGTACT
Organism: Pleurodeles waltl; assembly: GCF_031143425.1. Lineage (NCBI taxonomy): Eukaryota > Metazoa > Chordata > Amphibia > Caudata > Salamandridae > Pleurodeles > Pleurodeles waltl. The sequence continues at coordinate 155,953,828 of NC_090440.1, read as the reverse complement.
CCTGCTCTTCTAGTACCCGGAGAGCACGCCTCCTTGAATGCAGTCGTTGCTCAATCCGCGGAGTCGACAATACCTCCGCCGAAGTCGGAGATCGGCGCCGATCTTCCGAAGCCACCGACGCCGCATCCGGCGCCACAGGTAACTTCGGCGCCGACTGAAGAGCAGTTGAAACGGATGGACCCACCGGAGTCACAGGCCGAAATCTCGACGTCGACGGGATGGAAATCCCTGGGGCCAATCCCTCCGAAGCCACCGGAGCGGCCACCGGCGCCGACACTGGCGCCGAGCCCACGTTCCCAAACGGGAGAAAGGGCATAAAGGGTGCCGGCCGAAGAGGCGCAGGATCACCCAAAGAAAAGGCCAAAGGCCCAGCCGGAGCACCCCCTGGAGCCATCTGTTGGAAGATGGCATACATCGCATTCAAGAATGCGGAACTATCGGCTCCAGGGGTGGGAAAAGCCGGATACTGGGGTGCCTGACTCGGAGGCGACCCCGACGACGGCCTCGGCGTCTGCGCCGGAGAAAACACTTGAGGCTCCAATACCTCAATCACCGACGCCTGTCCAGGCGAAGTTGGAGACGCCGGAGAGGGCAACGGCGTCGAAGGATGCGGCGTCACCGTGGGGCTGACCTCCCATGTTCTTCGGCGCCGATCCGGAGACCTGGAACGAGCCTCCCTTGAATGACGCCGAGATTCTCTACGGCGCCGGGAGTCTCGATGACGCCGATGTCTTGGAGAAGACTTTTTCTTGTGATGCTTCTCCTTTGACTTGGCCATAAACAGCTTCGCCTCGCGTTCTTTAAGGGCCTTCGGATTCATGTGCTGACATGAATCACAAGTCGAGACGTCGTGGTCGGAGCTCAAACACCAAAGGCAATCGGAATGAGGATCCGTCACCGACATCTTGCCTCCACACTCACGACAAGGCTTAAATCCAGACTTTCTCTGCGACATTATTTCCACAGAGAAAGAGTACGCAGCAAGATATACACTGTAACCGCAAGAGTAACAGTTGCTCCCTCGAAGATAACCGTTTCGAATGCACGGAAAAAAGGGAACTGACGTCTGCACGTCGTCGAGGACCTCTTATTGCCTGTATGACGTCAGACGGCGTCGCGTGCGAGACAGTGACGTCCTCGTCGACGTGCAGAGACTAGTAAGAAGATTTCCGTCGAATGCTGGCGCCATGGGAGTATTCATGAGGTGAGGAATCCACAGGTAGTTGTATCCATCAGAATGCCCAGATACTGCAAATTCAGCTGATAGTATACTGAGATATCGTAAGGTATTTAGAACATAACATAAGATGCGTATTTATACAGTATACACCCACCTGAGGGAATAGCTTTGAGGTACTGGTAAATAAAATATCCATATGAGCAGCACTCAAGGATGTGGAACCCAGCTCAGTGCAGTTGACTGCTTTGTCCTGTCATATTCACAATTAACAATGGCACATCATGTAAGCAGAAAATGAGTAAGCAAAAAAGATGTTGGCCAAAAGTTGGGTAAAACAGCACAGTCTGTTTTCTGAAAGACATCTTGGGGGTGGGGAGGGTTTCAGAAAGTTGACGAGTAATGCATTCTGCCCATACCTTGCCATTGACTTTGGAACTTAACGTTTTCTGGGCTTCCATTTGCTGGCTTTAATTGCTTAAGGTTCTCCACCTAGAGTCTGTATCTGCCCAAGCTAAAACCATGTTTACAATATTGTTCTAGGAACTCGTTTTCTGCAATAAACCGGCCTGTAAATCTCGTTATCTCATCACATTCGCTGTGCATTCAAAGTCCAAGGTCAAAAGTCAAGCCTGTGTCTTAGAGGGAGCCTGGCGTTAATTTTGCTTTGGGTTGACTTCAAAGTAAGAGCATTTACAGGAAAAGGGAATGCAGCATACTTGATCCGTGGAGTCTGCTTCTTTTATCATCATAATCAACAGGAAAGGTTAAGCCAGGGTGCAAGTTTTAGACCCTGTGACCTGCAGTCAGATCTCTGCAGCGGGCGCATTAATCCTGTATGAAAACCAATTTTTCAATAATGTAAGTATAGTATGTTTTGGGACGAACCATGTGCCTTGTCATGGTTTATGAAAGGATTTCCTTAGGTAGGTGGGTAGAAACGAGGTCATACTTCAAAACGAGGTCTTACATCAAAGTGTTTAAGAGCATGTTTTCTGTTGTTCTGTAATATAAGAACCACAAGTTGTTTCTGATTTGTGGTAATGCAACACAAAAACAAATGTGATAAATCCATATTCATTATTATTGGAAGGAGACACAAATTTTAATTATTTCTGAAGTGTCCACTTGCTGGAAGGCACAATCAACACGTTCTTTTCTTACTCACACATTTGCGTTACTAGACATGATATTGATATCATACCCTAATTCCAACTACCTGTATTTTCTCACACTCCCTGTTTTTAATTTCAGTATGTTTCTGGTACATCATCCAAATGACCTGGCGCTACACAGACAAATAAACGCAATAACATTCTGGGAAGATATTCTTATGGTCCCATACTAAGGTAAGACAAATTTAGATCCAGGACTATCACAGCTTACAAGTTAATTCCATAGCAAAGGCCTAAATAAATTTATTAGCAGTGTTTTGTTGCTTTCGTCCTATCATTTGTCTGTTTTAAATTTAAGGGCATAGAAAGCACTCAGTCCATGTGAACACATGCCAGCACATTCATTGTTGTAGGGCAGACACCGACAAAGGAGTACGCAGAAAAATAAAATACCCCACTTTCAGAAATACAGAAAATACTTCTGAGTGAGGCAGTGATAGTAAGTTTGTCATCTTTTTTTCTTGCTTCTATCTCTCGAATTTTTATTGTCTTTTTCATCTACACCCCTCTTTCTTTGCATCTACCCTTTCTATCCACCTTTCTATCTTTCCCCATCCACTGCTTTGTAATTTCCCCTCCTTCCTTTAAATCATCCATTCAACTATCATCCATCCTTTTCTTTTTCTATATCCACCCATCCATCCTGCCTTCCTTCCTTCTATCTATCTATCCATCCATCCAGCTGACTGTTCATCCTTCACCATAGCCAACCCTTCATCTATCCATATCTTTAATGTAATCACTGTCTATTCATCTATCCACCCTTCACTGCACCCCTGCCTGTTTCATTCTTCTCTACATCTACCCTCCCTGCATCCATCCTACTCTCCATCTATCCCTCCCTCCATACCCCTTTCCCTCCCTCCCTTACATTGTGCTCTCTTGTTCCATTTGTTTCTGCAACCAGCATCCCATAGATCCATCATACTTTTTTGTTGTAGCAATTTTTGTTGCAGTTTGTTGCACATAACTGCTCAGTGAGACCCCCGCCCCCTGGCTCAAGCTGCCACCCCCCCACCCCTGGCTCAAGCTGCTAAAATGTGGGGTGTTGATGATGCGCCTTGGAGGCCCGTAGAATGTAGATAATGTGTACTCTGTCCTGCAAATCACGGCAATTAAATTTTTGTGCATGCCCTGTGTTGTAGGCCAAGTGTCTACTGTGTGCAAGTGAACTCTGTGCTGCCGGCCAGGTTGGTATAAAGCATATGCACAATCCGTGCAGCAGGTTAGAAACACGACTATGCAGGCACACTTTGCAGCTTGTTTGGCACAAACAATTAACGATGAGCGTAATTCTGTGCTCCATCACGCATGTCATCCCGTGCCTCCTATTGAACACTGTTATGTAAAACTGTTCATCTGTGTCTACTGATACCTTTGTAGATCTGTGTGGCAGAAAGTAAAATAGAAACAAGCGCTATGATGCGACTAGCATTGACCACATTATAACTCTTTTTTTCTTACTTTCAGCAATCCTTAGCAGCAGCAATGCTGCTGTACAACATGGCTTAAAAAAAAATTGACAAATCTAATTGAGCTTGCATAGGCGTGACCTATTGGCTTTGCCAATGCTTTTTTTTTTTTTTTTTTTTAAATGAAGGCAATTCAAGGATTCTTCTATCTGAGCAAAGATATTAATTATATACAGACTGATAGTTACTAAAGATTCATATGAGAAGGAAAACAATGTAAAATGAAAATAATGTATTGTAAACAAATGTAGTGTCCTTTCCATTTAAGATAGGGTATCATAAGAATGTGAATCAGAGAAGCATCCTGTTAGAAATGGGGTTTCTGGTTGGCTACGGCATGCAACTCAGCCAGGAAGGAACCACCACTCTAGTCAAGGCGAGTAAGTTACACACTAAAGATAACCTGTGCTCACCCCCGGTAGCTTGGCACAGAGCAGTCAGTCTTATCCTCAGAGGTCCTGTGTAAAGCGTTTGCAAAATACACACAACCCAGTGACACAATAAATACGCCATAAAAGAAACTCCAAAAGTTATTTTAAAAAAAAAATGTATTGCATAAAAATCATTTGCATAGGTTAGAAAACACTCCCCTCTTTGCATACCAGAAAGATTCTGAAAATATGCTTGTCACCCAAACATGATAAGCACGACAAACTAATCAGGTCATGAAAGAGGGGGAAAATGCACCATATACAATGATGGCAGAAATATCATGGTGAAAGGCAGTACAGCATGAATCACCAACAACACCTACACGAAAACTGCAGTGCTTCGCACTTCTCTCAGAGGGTAGGTATACAGTAAGTGAAAAACCACCTCCTAATGTACAGAGCCTCCTGCACTCTTTTTATGATCAGGGCAGTGAACAAAAGGGGCTTGGCAGGTACAGGACCTCCATCAAGGTTTTTCTCCCCGTTCTGCAGGCCCTATTACTAATGCCCCCAAAGGAATGTCAACACCCGGTTCCTGCAACAGCAGAAAGACCCCTCTGTAACCCCCGCACCAACCCGGTTAAGCCAGCTACGCTACCAACACTGCGGATCCTCCTCCTATTCGGGGAGTGATGGTAGTCAGAATGAAGCCTCCGGCTATGGAACTTCATACAGGGAAACATCCTAAATGGCATAGTCAGAAGGAGCACTCCGGCGCGAGAACTTCACACGGGTAAATGCCCAGAATGGCAGACTCCCGCAGGGAGACTTCTCTCGGTCCCTGCCATCAGGAGTTCCACCAGTGAGGCGAGGGCAGGCCTCACACCTAGGGCCTGCGGCACAGATGCTTCTTGCTAATCAGCTTCTCCTCCATCAGTCGGGCAGTCCACACAGGCAGCGCTGTCCCAGCTCCCTCTAGATGAAGAGAGCGACGTGTCTCCGTCCTTCTGGGCCGACTCAGATTCCTCAGAACTGATTCTGCTGGTGTGGGAGATTCCAACAAAAGGGAAGAGTGCAAAAAATGATACAAGTGCTTTTCACGCACTGCGGGGACAACAAAGTGCAGCGCTCACCACACGCTGGTAATAAGCGCCCACTGTGCGCTGATTCCAGTGAAAGTGAGAGCGCTCTGTACATGCTTGGCTGCAGACTCCAGAACAAGCCTGCACTTGGGGATGAGAAATAAAGCGCTCCTTAAGTGCTGAGAACACTGGTGGGGGCACAAGGCAAGCAGACAGGCGAGCACATCAATAACAGTGACAAAATGGCAGCTCCCACTGGCAACACAGCAGTGCCTTAGTGAAACAGAGTCAGGAAGCCACTGGAAGCAGGCCAACAAGTGGAAAAGCAACCCAGATGAGTCCTCTGAGCCACCCAGCAGGCCCAAGGCAGGTAGGCAACAAAAAAAGAGCAGTGTAGATGAGTCCTTTGTGCAGTCCAATAGTCCTTCAAACAGAGGTTCAGTCCCAATTCCAAAAGTGCTTCTAAGAACTCAAGGGCTACAGCCCCTCTACTTATACTCAGAAAGCCCAGCTTCTAGAAGGTCGGAGAAGGTTCCAGCCAGATCTGACCAGTTCCAAGAAATCCCCTTCTCCTGTACCTTTGCTCCAGACATCAGTGGGTGGTGGTGGTGGTGGCGGCGGTGGGAGGGGAGGTAAACAAGCTCTTTGTGTGAGTGCAGGACAGCCTACACAGGTGTAAAGTGTGCTCCACTTCCCTCTACCCCAGCCCAAGAAGACCATCAGTATGCAGATGTAATCCTGTCACACCTAACCCTTCCTGATGGATGGCTGTCTGGAGAGTATGCACAAAGTAGAGCGGTCATCCTGCCCTAGATGTGGGTTGGAGTCAGGCTGCAAAACACCAGTTATGAGCACAGAGAAATGCCCGCTTTGTAAAAGTGGCATTTCTACACCAGTGAGCAAGATTTTCCACTACCATTCCAAACATACATAATATGTCCACACTACTCCTTATAGATCAGAAACTACCACTTAGACATATAGAAGGGAAATTCTAATGCAATCCTATGAGAGGAGCAGCACTCACAGTAGTGAGAAACTAAATAAGCTTTTGTCATTACTAGGACATGTAACCCAAAAATACATATGGCCTACCTTTTACATACACAGCACCCTGCCCATAGGGCTATATAGGGCCTAACTTAGGGGTGACTTTGGTGTAGCAAAAAGGGAGTCTAGGCCTTGGCAAGGGGTTTGGCTTGTAAAGTCAGTGTGGCAGTAAACTATGCATTCATACTCTTCAGTGGCAGGCCTGAGACATGTTTGAAAGGCTACTTCTGGAAGTGGCACAATCTGCGCAGCAGGCCCCCTAGTAGCATTTATTGACAGGCTCTGGATATATGGTATACACTTTAGAAGGGACTTATAAGTAAATTAAATAAATAAGCCAAAAAGGTTTGATCCAATTACTCCAAGTTTTAGGGGTGAGAACACATGCACCTTAGCACTGATTAGCAGTGGTAAAGTAAAGTTCCTAGGGTCCTAAAGCCAACAAAAAGAGGGTCAGAAAAAAAGGAGGAGAAAGGCACAAAGTTTGGGGATAACCCTGCAGAAAGAGCCATTTCCAACACATCCCATAAGGAGAATCCTATGCTTTGAGACTTCATAGAAGATCCAACATTTACCTAAAGAAAACCAGTGGGAAAATGTGACTTTGCTAAAAACAAGTGACACATAAAACCATTCAATCAATCAATAATTTATAATCAATCATTAATTTATAAAGCGTGCTATGTACCCGTTAGGGTTTCGAGGCGCTTGGGGGGGTGGGGTGGGGGGGGGGGGGGGGTGTGCTGCTATTGTGCGAAGAGCCATGTCTTAAGGAGTCTCCTGAAGGTGAGGAGGTCCTGGGTCTGGCGTAGTGAGGTTGGGAGTGCGTTCCAGGTCTTGGCGGCGAGGTAGGAGAAGGATCTGCCGCCAGAGTTCTTGCGCTGGATTCGGGGGACGATGGAGAGGGCAAGGTTGGCAGAGCGTAGTTGACGTGAGGGAACGTAGAAGTTGAGTCTGGTGTTCAGGTAGGTGGGTCCGGTGTCGTGTAGAGCCTTGTGTGCGTGGGTGAGGAGTTTAAAGGTGATCCTCTTGTCCACGGGGAGCCAGTGGAGGTCCCTCAGGTGAGGGGAGATGTGACATCGGCGGGGTATGTTGAGGATCAGGCGGGCGGATGCGTTCTGGATGCGTTGGAGTCGTTTGATGTCTTTTGTTGGGATGCCTGTGTAGAGTGCGTTGCCGTAGTCGAGTCTGCTACTGACGAGGGCTTGGGTTACCGTCTTTCTGGTTCCTGTTGGAATCCACTTGAAGATCCTGCGGAGCATACGGAGGGTGTTAAAACAGGAGGATGAAACTGCGTTGACCTGTTTGGACATGGTGAGGGCGGAGTCGAGGATGAAGCCGAGATTTCGTGCGTGGTTGGCTGGGGTGGGTGGAGGGCCCAGGGCGGTGGGCCACCACGAGTCGTTCCAGGCCGAGGGGGTGCGCCCGAGGATGGGGACTTCCGTCTTGTCGGAGTTAAGTTTTAGGCGGCTGTTGCTCATCCATTCGGCGATGGATTTCAGTCCCTCATGAAGGTTGGCTTTGGCGGTGTGAGGATCTTTGGTCAGGGAGAGGACGAGCTGGGTGTCGTCGGCGTAGGAGAGGATGCTGAGGTTGTGCTGGCGGGCCAGTTGTGCGAGGGGGGCCATGTAGACGTTGAATAGCGTTGGGCTTAGTGAGGAGCCTTGGGGGACGCCGCAGATGAGGTTGGTGGCTTTGGAGTGGAAAGGTGAGAGTCGGACCCTCTGGATTCTGCCGGAGAGAAAGGAGGAGATCCAGTTGAGGGCTTTGTCTTGGATGCCGGCTTTGTGTAGACGGGTTAGTAGGGTGCGGTGGCAGACTGTATCGAAGGCGGCTGATAGGTCTAAGAGGATCAGGGCTGAGGTTTCGCCGTTGTCCATTTGTAGTCTGATGTCATCTGTGGCGGCGAGGAGAGCAGTCTCTGTGCTGTGGTTTCGTCTGAACCCGGATTGGGAGGGGTCTAGGATGGAGTTGTCTTCAAGGTAGTGGGCGAGCTGTGTGTTGACGATCTTCTCGATGACTTTCGCTGGGAAAGGGAGGAGGGAGATTGGTGGGAAGTTTTTGAGAACGTTAAGGTCAGCCTTAGGTTTCTTGAGGAGAGGTTGGATTTCTGCGTGCTTCCAGCTGTCGGGGAAGGTAGCGGTGTTGAAGGAAAGGTTGATGATCTTGCGGAGTATGGGGGCGATGGCGACGTCGGCTTTGTTGAAAACGTGATGTGGGCAGGGGTCAGAGGGAGATCCTGAGTGGATGGAGTTCATGGTTTTTAGGGTTTTGGCGTCGTCTACTTGGGTCCAGGTGGTGATGTGGTCGGCGTGGGAGGAGTTGTTGGGGGTGGGGTCTGGCGGAGGTGAGGTGTTGAAGCTGTCGTGGATGGCTGCGATTTTCTGGTAGAAGAAGGTGGACAGATCGTCGCAGAGTTTCTGGGATGGAGGGATGTCGTTGACGTTGGCGTTGGGGTTGGAGAGTTCCTTCACAAAGCTGAAGAGTTCCTTGCAGTCATGAGCGTTGTTGTTAAGGCGTTCTGTGAAGTGGGAGCGCTTGGCGAGTCGGATCAGTTGGTGGTGTTTACGGTTGGCTTCCTTGAGGGTAGCAAGGTTCTCGGGTGTGCGCTCGAGGATCCATTTTTTCTTGAGTTTCTGGCAGGTGCGTTTGGAGGTGGTTAGTTTGTCTGTGAACCAGGCTGTTTTTTTCTTTTCTTGGTTGGCGGTGGGTCTCTTGAGTGGGGCTAGGATGTTGGCGCAGTTGAGGATCCATTGTTGGAGGTTGATGGCGGCGGAGTCCGGGTCGGTGGGGTCTGGTGGTGGGTTTTTGGCGAGGGTGTTGGTGAGTTGGTCTTTGGTGACTTTTCCCCAGCGGCGGTGAGGCGGCAGAGGGGTGCAGTGGTGTTCGGTGTTTTTCTTGAAGGAGAAATGGACGCAGTGATGGTCGGTCCAGTGGAGTTCGGAGGTGTGGCTGAAAGAGATGTGGTTGCTTGAAGTGAAGAGTGGGTCAAGGGTGTGGCCGGCGATGTGGGTGGGAGTGTTGACCAGTTGACGGAGTCCGAGGTTGGAGAGGTTGGGGGTCAGTGATGCGGTGTTGACGTCATTGTTGTTCTCCAGGTGGAAGTTTAGGTCTCCCAGGAGGATGTAGTCTGAAGAGGCGAGGGCGTGGGTGCTTGCGAGGTCGGAGACGGTGTTGCTGAAGAGGGCTCTTGGTCCTGGAGGACGGTATATGAGGGTTCCTCTGAGGGTAGTGTTGGGGTCCGTGTGAATCTGGAAGTGGTGGTGTTTGGCTGTTTTGAGGGTGTCGTCCGTGTGGGTATGGATCTTGAGGGTAGCTTTGTGGGCGATGGCTATTCCTCCGCCGATTCCGTTGGTGCGATCTCTTCTGGTGATCTTGTAGCCGTCAGGGATGGCGATGGCGATGTCAGGGGCCGAGGAGTCGTTCCACCAGGTTTCGGTCAGGAAGGCTACGTCTGGGGCGGTGCTGTCGAGCAGGTCCCAGAGTTCGATGTCGTGCTTTTGTGCGGAGCGTGTGTTGAGGAGGATGCAGTGCAGGTGGTTTGTGTTGGTTGTTGCTGGCTTCGTTGTTCTGTTGCAGGTGCGGCAGGAAAAAGGTCCTTTGGTGTGCTTCGGGCTGGCCTGGGAGCACTCTGTGGAGGGGCCAGGGTTGAAGGCGAGGAGTTCGCTGGCCGAGTAACGAAGGCATGGGGCGCGGGGGGCGTGGGGCGTGGGGACCAGGGGGGGTGGCGCTGGGCGCGGTCCAGGCGCGGACGGGCGCAGATGGGCTTGCCTCTGGCGCGCCAGCGGCACGTCCGCTGTGCGGACGCGCAGCGCCAACCATTAAGAAGGGAGGGGGGAGGGGGGAGGGAGGAGCAGCTGGGAGGCGGGAGGGAGCGGCGAATGGGGGCGCGAGGGGGGGCGGGGCCGCAGGGAGGCAGCCGCAGGGAGAGAACTGCAAGGGGGAGTGCCCAAGGGGCAAAAACAAGAAAAACAAGGCACAAAAAAGTCGGGCACAATTTGAAAAACAGTCACAAAAATACACTAATGGCACAAAATACAATCGGGGTACAGCAATCAGAGGGGCACAACGGGGGCAGATGCGCAGGAGGCAAGGCGCTTGAAAAAACAATAGAAAAGCACTTACAGGACGGCAAAAAGTGGCACAATCAGAAGGGGCACGACGGGGGCAGAAACGCAAGGAGGCAAGGCGCTGAAAATATAGAAAACACTTACAGGACGGCGGAAAGCGGCACACGGGTCAAGTGAAGCTTACTAGAGCCCACTAGACACCAGGGATGAGGCGCAGGAGGGTGCCTGCGGGTGGAGGAGGGCCTCGAACACGCTAGCAGCAGCGTGGGCGGGGGTCAGAGGCAGGATACAGCAGGTTGAAACAACGACCCAAAAATGTGCTGGGCTTTGGGAGGTAAGAATGTTAATGCCCATTTCTGGTAGCTGCATGGCACATCTGAAAAGAAAATCAAGGCTGGAGACACCTTCTGTATATTGGTACAATAGGTTGTACAATGTACAATAGGTTATTACCACTGCCCTGCCTGGTTCTGGAAACAAGTTCAAAATGGTAATAAGCAATCTCATAAAAGATATTTATGTATGCTAGCTTCGGATTTAGATGGTGGCAAATTGTAATTTAGCTGTATCGGCACTAATAAACTGATTTAAGAGGCTGAAGGGGCAAATATTAATTTTAGTAAAAGCCACATTAAAATATACAAAAGTAAGTGGTTTCGATGTTATTAACTGTCTGCATCCATACCTGGATTCAGTTTTAGTAACCAGTCTCTGCTCACTGTAAAGGGAGTGCATGTGCACTCTTCGGCTAGAGCACGGATCTGAATAGAATTAAACGAAAATATCTGCAACTGTTATGTAAAAGTCACCAAATCATATTATATTGGGGCCAGATCTGGTATGTGAGTGTCACGCCAAAAGTGTATTTAACAGTTTTATCATGATACTGAGGAATCTTCAGCTGCACAGTATCAGAGATGATCAGTGCCGCCCCATGCAGCTGTAATCCGAGGCATGTTTTACGGACAAGGAATACAAACAAGACACAGCTGGCTCGGCCTCGTACCCACCGAAGCACGTCTCACTCTCTCAAACTAAGAAGGCCATTTTGTCAAGCAGGAGAAAGCTGAACAAAAGTGGTTCTGAAAGCGCTGGGACAGGCTTCCAGATAACTTTATATAGACATACAGCTAAAATTACCAATTAGTTTACCAATTGGCTGCAACGGATTCGATTGGTATGTAATTCATTCTCGTTGCTGTCGCATACAGCAAGACGCTTGGCGCCAGCCCTTTGTCCTACTGACATACTATCCCTAGCGCACAAGGCCCAAGGGTCTCGGGCATCAATACAGCTCTCCGGTTCACCTACAAACCAAGCGCCGCAGAGAAACCCCACGGAGCTGAAGCGGTGGAGACTCGCAGCACACAAGCAGCTGACAAAAAGGAACCAAAGAGGCTCAGCTCTCGCTACAAGCCGGTAACCCCACTAGATTCAGAACATGCTGAAAAAGCCATTATCTCTGAAGGTCAAGTGCATCTCATACACTTTGTGCACATACATGGAAAACAAGGCGAGGATCCGTCGGATGATTAAAATGGTAAACGCGAACAGGGAGGATAGGCCCACTGCAGATTTAATGGCCATTTTGTGAAAATGTCAACTGGTACTTTAACCTCGTTGTTGAAAAAACATAGAACGGTTTGCAAAACAGAAAGAGTTGAATAACACTTTACCTACTTTGTACTGTTGTACAGTCTGACATTTAGACACATTTACGAGTGATATGACAACTCTCTCTCTCTTTATATATATATATATATATATATATATATATATATATATATATATATATATATATATATATATATATAAAATTTCAAGTGGAATTACGTGTTTGGGCAAGAACCATAAGTCATAGAAATGACTTATGGTTCTGGCCCAAACACGTAATTCAACTTGAAATTTGCCGCTTACCATTATCAACACACTCAACACATACCATCACTTGCGCAGCCAGGATCTGCACCCAGCCATTGGGGGGGTTGTTTGGCCAATGGTCTACCACCAGACCATGTGCGTAACCTCTCGCTGTCTAACCCCTAATGTACGCTGTGCAGCTGTTTTGTCTATTTTTTACTTATTTTGGAAATATGTTTCCTATATGAAAAAAAAAATATCCCCGATATAAAAACTCTATTAAACTATTTTAAAAAATGTGATTCTCAGCAGAAAATTGAGCCTTTTCCTCCATCTATCACTATTTTTATTTAAAATGCAATTCTCACACTTTGAACCCTTTTTGGGGGGTTCAAAATGCATTTTGCTATGCTTCAGGTGCCCCATAGCATCCCCATGGGGTTGGACACCTCTTATTGCGCCCCCTCCTAAGGCTGTGGGATTTTTTTTATTTTTTCAATGGCACAACTTGCTAGATTCAAGATGTCCATAAAAGAAGAAAAATAAATTGAGCCCTTCTCCAGCTAAAAGGTGTGAAAAAAAAAAATCTAAACGTGATTGACAAGCAAAGATATACAAAAGAGACCATAAGGAAACCTTTTGAAACGTTTCTATCTCCAAAAAAGCCTGAATTGATTTACACCAAACTAATGAAAACATGCTTTCTGAGGACATTTCTATTTAAAAGCTATACCTATATGTATATAAAACCCATGCTGAAAAGAACAGTTTAAAGGGACAAGCAAAACCACTGATATTCACCAGTTATAGTTATCTCAAGTGACTACAACTCATGCACTAAAGTAACTATAACTCATGTCCTCGCCTAGGAAGTAGGGTACCCAAACCCAGCCCTCGTATGTTTTTTGGGGTTTTTTTTTGTTACAAATTTTCTCAAGACAGAGGACTGCGTCCTCATGTCCTAAAATGGCTGCCATCACATCTTTGTAGATGTGGTGGTAGCCAATCAGATCTTAACTCTATATCTGTTGCATCTAACGTTTAATTTCTTGAAAATTACTAAACAAAATTACACCAAATCACAAAAAGCATGCTTTCTGGACCAAGATCTTGCTTTCTGAAAATCTGGTGTAATCCATTCATACATTGTGGCTGTAGCTGTATTTAGTTTTTGTTAGAAATGGGGTCTCTGGTTGGCAGTCAGTTTGCACTCTGTCCAAGCAGGGACCCTCACTCTAGTCAGGGCAATGGAGATAAACACTTAGATAACCCCCTCCTCACCCCCTTGGTAGCTTGGCACAAGCAGTCAGGCTTATCTCAAAGGCTATGTGTAAAGTATTTGTACCAACACGCAGAGTAATACAGTGAAAACACTACAAAATGGACACAACACCAGTTTAGAAAAACAGGCAATATTTATCGAAATCACACCACACCAAAACAACAAAAATCCAACATACACAAGTAAAGTTATGGATTTTTAAAATAATAGAATCTTACTCCATAGAAAACAATGGAAACGTTGTTACACAAAGTACCTTGTTTGCGTAAAAAATAAAGCCGCATAGGCAAGCGTCGGAAAGGTCAGCGATGCGTCGATTCCCTACTCACAAGTGAGGCTGCGCGCTGTTTTTTCTCCAGTCGGTAGGCGATCCATAATTTTTCTCTCCAGCAAGAGAGCGATGTGTTGATTTCCGGACAGGGCACCTCAGATCCGTGCAGCTTCACAATGACTGACGCTCAGTGACAATGCCTGGGAAAACCGACCGCATGGTGATGGAAAACCTCGCTGAGTGGGGTTTGCGTCTTTAGCAGCCACAAACAGGTGTTGCATCCTTTCTCCAGCCGATGCCGGTGATGCGTTGAAATCAGCAGCGAGGTGGGTGGTGTGTCGTTTTTACAGCCGGGTTGCAGGTGGTGTATAAAAATTTTCCCACACGGTTCCCCATGTGTGGATTTCCGTCCTTGTTCTACCAGTTTCACCTTTCAAGGGTCCAGGGACTGGATAGGGCACCACTTGGCAGGGCAGGAGTCTCAGCAGAGAGTCTAGGTTCTAGCAGAGGACGTCTTTAATGGCCCTCAGACTTCAAAAGAGAAGGCAAGCTCAGTCCAAACCCTTGGAGATTCTTCACAAGCAGGAATATACCTCAAAGTCCAGTCTTTGTCCCCTTCCTCAGGCAGAAGCAGCAACTGCAGTATAGCCAAACAAAGCACAGGCAGGGGCAGGGGCAGGGGCAGGGGCAGCACTTCTCCTCAGCTCTTCTACTTGGCAAAGGTTCCTTTTGGTTCCAGACATAAATCTAATATCTGGGGTTTTGGGCCCAATATTTATAGGCAAACTTCAAAGGAAAGACTCTGTTGTTCACAAGATCCTGCCTGGCTCAGGCCTGGCTCCAGACACACACCAGGAGGTTGGAGACTGCATTGGTGAGGGCACGCATAGCCCATTCAGGTGTAAGTGGCCACTCCTCACTCCACTCCAGCCCAGATGGCCCATCAAGATATGCAGGTTACACCCCAGCTCCCTTTGTGTCACTGTCTAGTGGAGATTCACAAACAGCCCAACTGTCAGTTTGACCCAGACAGAGAATACACAAGCAGGCAAAGTCACAGAATGGTTTAAGCAAGAAAATGCCCACTTTCTAAAAGTGGCATTTTCAGAGTAGAAGATGCAGTTTAAAATTGTTAGTTCAGATACCCCAACCTCCATATCTGCTCTCAAAGGGAACCTGCACGTTAGGAACATTTAAAGGCAGCCGCCATGTTGACATATGAGAGATAGGCCTTGCAACAGTGAAAACCCAATTTGGCAGTATTTCACTATTGGGACATGTAAAGCACATCTGTACATGTCCCATCTTTAACATACACTGCACACCCTACCCACGGGACTATCTAGGGCCTACCTTAGGGGTGCCTTACATGTACAAAAAGGGAAGGGAAGGTTAGGGCCTGGCAAGTGGGTAAACTTGTCTCAATACATTCTTTATTTCGGCTGTGAGCCATAAAAGCAACATACATACAATAACATCATATCCTAAAATAAACATATTTACAACTCATAAAATTCAAGGTTAAATTGAATTATTTGCATTATGAAATACATTCGTTTAGTTAAAATTCTCAATTTCAGTATGCAGTTAATTTTTTAATTTGAAGTTCACATCAAAGATAACCCTTCTATAGCAGGTAAATGTGCTATACTGCTTAGTCTCCTGCTGTGAAGTTAAAAGGCTTTAAATCTTTAGGGGTAGCAAATGGAAAACCCTAATCATATCTCCTACCATTCAACTAAGTGCCAAGGTGTAACTGGTTGCTGTCAACAGGAAGATAAATCTCTTTTGTTCTCACAGTCCAAGCCCATTGCAAACATCAGGTGGTTGCAAACACTACCCTTTCGCTTGAGTCGCTTATTAAAATCCCAAGTGTTCCCTGGTAGTTCTGGATGCCAAAAAGCCTGTATAGTGGCATAGTCCACTTCCTCCTAGGCTTTAGATACTTTGGGCAGAAAAAAATATAATGTGTCATGGACTCATTTTCCAAAGGGCATTGTGGGCAAGTGCTGCTATCACAGCCATACTTTTTCCATTTGGAAGTAAGAGATTTCAATGGTAAAATACCCAATCTAAATTTTATAAACAAATGTTTGGCCTTAGCAGGGTGGATGCTGTCCAAATATTGTTAAAACCTGGGAGAACACTTGTGATTTAAAAATTGCTCCGTTCTACCTACTGTCTGGGAACGCCAAATCTGGAGTAGTACTGCTTCCCAGTAAAGTTGTTTTATACGGTGTACAATGTCTCTGGCTATTTTCTGGGGGGAGTCCCATACTTCGTCCATTTTAATCCACTGGCAGAGATTCTTAACGCGCTTAAGCCAGGGAGTTGACGCCGCTTTGTCTATCATTCGTAATTCTGTCAAAGCAACCCTATAGGAACTCAATTTCTCAGAGGCCCATAGACGTATCCATTATAATAACAGCTTTAGGGAGATTGCACAATGGATTTGATTAAGAGCTAAATCGAATCTGAGGGGAGTAAGAGGCGTACTGGTGGGCAAATTTAGCAAAGATCGGATAACAAAATATGTTACTTACCTGTAACTGCAGTTCTCTAGTATTGGTATCTTTCATAGATTCACATGCTTGAATCATTCCCTGTCGTCGAGATGGGAGTCCCCGGTAATTCAATAAAGCAGTATATATATCACTATCATAGGCTATAATGGCAATGAAAAGATCAGTTTAATAGCCTAGCCATGTCCTTTTTAAAAAAAGGACCAAACTTGAACTATAACCAATCAGGCGACAGCACCCCTAGAACACTCCCAACAGAGGCTGTGTCCCTCAGATTTTCAAGCACAAGTGGGAATAGATAATTCCGAGCTATAAGGGGAGCCTCTCTGGGGAGGAGGGTGGGTCGCATGTGAATCTATGAAAGATACCAATACTGGAGAACTGCAGTTACAGGTAAGTAACTTATTTTCTTCTCCAGTATTGGATCTTTCATAGATTCACATGCTTGAATCAATAGCAAGCAGTTACTGTATTTGTATATCTTATAGTATTAGCGCAAATAGTGGATGGTGGGTAGAAAATATACATAAAATTCATATGCAACATAATACATTTATACATATATATACACATAGATCCATATATACACATCCTACATTAAAATCTGCATGAATTCATAAACACATGGAACCAAAAGAGGCTCCCCTTAATGAAATAAGTGGTATAGTAAAACCAATCCAACCTCTGTATGATTGCGCTGTGCTGATTTCAGGTAATAATGCTGCATGAATGAAATGCACACTCTTCGAAGTCGCATCACGGCATCTTCGCCGCAGGAACAAAGTAGTTGAAGTGGAACTGCCCCAGTTGAATGCACCCTACTTTTCTCTGTGAGGAGATTGAGTGAGTAGCAGGTCTGGACTGCAGCTAAAATTCATTCAGCAATGGTTGCCATTGAGACTGGAGCACCCTTACGAGTGTGACTATCTGAGTCCAACAGTTGGTCAGTTCACGTGAGTTGTTTAGTGCGATGTCAGTAGATTTTAGATGTCACTCGTTACCTAGAGTATGAATAGACCTCTCAGCTGGTGATGCTGAATTCAGGAGAAAAGTCCGAAATATTATAGGCTCATTGAGGCAAAATCTGAAGGAACCATGGGAATAAATCTGGATTGGTTCACCGAAGAACTGAATTGCCTGTGAGGCGCCACAAGGCTCTTGTGTTGAGAAAGCCTGCATCTTCTCTACCGTACTTATCGAGGTGAGCGCCAGTAACAAGCCGAACTTCCATGCAAGAAATATGAGGTGTGCTCTGAGAGTGGGTTCAAATTAACTCCTCGTGAGTTGAAATAGAAGTATGTTCCGATGCCAGTCCGAGGAAGCAGCCCTTTCTATAGGAAAACACTGAATACATTTTTTATGAATTGTTTGATGATTCTGCAAGAGTAGAAAGTAAAAATGTGATGAACAGCTACATCTTGATAATGCTGTAAGCTGTACCTTAACGGACGCATGTACCAACTGTGACTGAGCTAGTGAAAGGAGATAGGATGCGTTATTTGCCTGATTATGCTAGTTTAGAGGATGTAGGTTTGATTTTCTGGTGCCACAGGCAGAAACTTTCCCATCAACGTTTACGTGTCCTTATCGTGGCCTCCTCCTCGACTTAGAGAGAATCCACCTGCAGGCCTGGGGAACATTGAGATCTTTGGATTGATGGAATTTAGGAGCTGTGCGCTTAAGAGGAGCGCAGTCAGGTCAGGGATGAAGGGGCTGGCCTTAGTTTATCATCAAAGGTTTACAGAATGTTGGTAGGTGAATGTGGTTGTGTTCTGATAGCAGGAGAAGCTCAGTGAACCAATGCTGAACTAGCCACCTGGGGGCTATCAGGACAAGAGAACACTGCTTTGCTTTCCTCTTGGTGAGAATCTTTGGTATTATAGGTATTGGGGAAAAAGGTAGGTATAGATCCTGGAGCATCTGTCGAAAGGCATTCCACCAAGATTCTGGATGTGGATGCCAACTTGCATAGAACTGGCATTTGCTGGTTTCGTTTGTTGCAAAGGGATGTAGAGCCAGTTTGCCAACATCATGCTTAGAGCCAAATGATCAAATTCTCCTTCTTGGAGGCTGTTTCCAGTTTTGTTTAGCATGTCTGGATGAGATTTCTAGTACATGGACTATGTTCAGCCAGAAGAGTTATCCTGTGTGTCATTAGCAGACATCAAATTTCCTGGCCTTCCTTGGACAGTGCCAAGGATCTTGCTGCTTCGTTTATTCACTTATTGCATGCTGGTAGTACTGTCCTTGCGAACGAACACTGAAGACTCTGCTACATTGGCAGGAAAAATTCGGAGACCGAACAGTTGGCTTTGAGATCTAGGTGAATGATATGTATGCTCTTCTGGAGCAGAGACCACTTTCCTCAAATTAGAGGTTCTGTAGAGGACTGCCCCAGCTTCCCAGGGAAGTATTTATATTCTGAGACTACCAGACTAGAGCTTCCATCACCTATGTGAACATTCTCCAGGCCCTGAAATGATTTGTTTGACAGAGTCTATTGTTTTTGTAGCTGCTCCTGTAAGGCATTCATTTTCAGGCATACAAGAGGGATCCTACTGATCGCTGAGGACCTGACACCCAAAAGCTAATTGAACATAAAATATCTTCTTTGATGGAGGAGTTGATTATTTCTTATAATTCACAAGGCGACAGCCTGTGCAACAACTTTAGGCAAGCCTCTGTGGCCTTGGACGCTTGAAATGTCGTTGGTGCTTTTCTCAACGAGTTGTTGAAGTTGGGGAAACCCTTCTTGAAAAAGCTGATCTGAAGCCAAATGGAATAACTCTGAGGAGTGGGAATGCAGAGAAGTGTATAATGGATCGATACTCCTCTGTTTTCTGGTTTATGAGGCAAAACCAAGAATAGAAGCCTCTTTCCTGCTGAGAATGTGGGTTTCTCTCTATGGACCCCTTGGTCAGAGTAGCTAGCACTTCCTTCTGAAGGTAGATGGTGGAATCTGGATGAACTGCAACATATATCTATATGTGAGGAGATCCAGGACTTGTGTTCAATGCTATTTTCTGCCATAGATGACATTTTTGGAACGTTTTTTTCCCCACTGGATGGTGTAATCAGCACCAGAACGTGGTCACTGTAGGTAAGCTAGCCTAAGTGTCTCTGAGAGGGTTGTTAAGTCAGATACATATCAATAGATAATTGTCTTTTTTGGGTCCCTCGAGAGATTCTTTCATTTGAAATTGTAATGCCCCAAAAGATAATGCAGTGTCAAGAGTCACCGTTGAGGGCTTACAAGTAGTCGTCCACATGCATGGCATACAGAGCGTCGGCATGGTACTATAAAATATTAGATATATTTGTATCTTACATTTTTTAATGTGGTTGCATTAATCCGTAATATCCAAGGACCACTGACCCTGCCAGCTGTGAGAATACTATTGACGCTTTATCTATAGCACAGTCTATGCTGACATCTCACTCCACTACAGTAGCATTTAAAAAAAAAAAAAAAAATTTTTATCTTACTACAAACATTTTATTTATGTGGCCATGTCTGACCACATCCGTTGGCTATACCTGCCCTGCACTACCAGTAAATTGGCAGCCCGTACAGTACTCTGGACCTAGATGAGAACGTGTCCTTGCTGGTTAGGCAGAACTATGAATAATAGGGTTTTCCATGATTGTAATTCTTCCTGGATATATGAGCTAGTCTAATAGGTTTTACAGCTTTCCTATTTAAATTCATAAAAAAATAAAATTAAAAAAAATCTTGTTTACTATAAGAAACTGGAAGTGTTTGGTCGCTCGCTCCGAAGGGTATAGAAACCCCAAAATTAATCTGGTGGGGAAATTCACCAGTTGCGGCTGTAATATGCTCTGAAGCTCTAGTATGAGATACATGGACCTGCCCATGCTCTGCATCAATATATTGACTGTTAAAGACATGCTCATATTGGTAACTCAATGCTTGACACCAAGTTATTCTGTTTTTTGTGCGTTTTGCTCTTGTTGACAATTATGTGTTTACGTCTTAATTTGTATTGTGATGAAGTTCGACGAGGCAGATGTTAAACAACTAGGCTCATGTTGACAATGTTTGCTGTTGTTGACGAGGCCTTCACCGCAGACAAGGCCTTCGTAGAGGATGCAGTCACAGACAAGGCCGTCGTCGACAAAGCATACAGAGACAAGGCCATCGTAGATGTGGTTCTATAGACTAGGTCATTGTAGGCAAGGCTGTAGAGGTAGACAACCACCGGGAAAGGCTGTTGCATATGAACATTGTCGATGAGACTGTCACAGATGACTATCATAAAAGAGGCCATCGTATATGATCGTCGTAGTCCATCGTATATGAGGTTGTCATAGACTAGCGTCATAGATGAGGTCGCTATAGACGACCATCATATATGATACTGCCATATAGTAGCATCGTAGATGAGGCCGTGGTAGATGAGCATCGTAGATGAGGCCGTGGTAGATGAGCATCGTAGATGAGGCCGTGGTAGATGAGCATCGTAGATGAGGCCGTGGTAGACGAGCATCGTAGATGAGGCCGTGGTAGACGAGCATCGTAGATGAGGCCGTGGTAGACGAGCATCGTAGATGAGGCCGTGGTAGACGAGCATCGTAGATGAGGCCGTGGTAGACGAGCATCGTAGATGAGGCCGTGGTAGACGAGCATCGTAGATGAGGCCGTGGTAGACGAGCATCGTAGATGGAGGCCGTCATAGATGAGCATCGTAGATGGAGGCCGTCATAGATGAGCATCGTAGGTGGAGGCCGTCATAGATGAGCATCGTAGATGGAGGCCGTCATAGATGAGCATCGTAGATGGAAGCCGTCATAAAGATGAAGGCCGTCATAGATGAGCATCGTAGATGGAGGCCGTCATAGATGAGCATCGTAGGTGACTCTCGTAGATGAGGTAGTCGCAGACAGCCATCATAGATGAGGTAGTCGCAGACAGCCATCATAGATGAGGCAGTCGTAGACAGCCATCATAGATGAGGCCGTCGTAGACAGCCATCATAGATGAGGCCGTCGTAGACAGCCATCATAGATGAGGCCGTCGTAGACAGCCATCATAGATGAGGCCGTCGTAGACAGCCATCATAGATGAGGCCGTTGTAGACAGCCATCATAGATGAGGCCGTCGTCGACTACTACTGTAGATGACTGTTGTCAAAGACCAGCGTAGACGACCGTCGTCGACGAGCACCGTAGACGACCACTGTAGATGACCGTCGTAGACGACCACTGTAGATGACCGTCGTAGACGACCACTGTAGATGACCGTCGTAGACGACCACTGTAGATGACCGACCACTGTAGATGACCGTCGTAGACGACCACTGTAGATGACTGTCGTAGACGACCACTGTAGATGACCGTCGTAGACGACCACTGTAGATGAGGCCACCGTAGATGAGGTCCTTCGTAGAGGAGACCATTATAGACCACTGTAGATGGCTGTCGTAGACGAGCACTGTTGATGACCGTCATAGACGAGCACTGTAGATGACCGTCACAGACGAGCACTGTAGATGACCGTCACAGACGAGCACTGTAGATGACCGTCAGACGAGCACTGTAGATGACCGTCATAGACGAGCACTGTAGATGACAGTCATAGACGAGCACTGTAGATGACAGTCATAGACGAGCGTCATAGATGGGGCCGTCATAGATGGCCATCGTAGATGAGGCCATCATAGACGAGGCCCTTTGTAGACGAGGTAATACTAGTCAAGATTGTCATCAACCACCTCACAGTAATTCCTGTGAATGATGATTTTACAGGTGGTTTTCAGACACCCCATTGTAAGATTATGAGGGTCTCTCTGATGTATTGTCAGAGTTGAAGAGGAAGTTGAGGGACTTTTTCCATTCTTTTTTGAAGACTCATGGTAAGTCTTTTTATGGCTTTTCTGCATGCCTTCCGGAGAACCTGGCGCAACGTCTCACTCTGACCTCTCCTGTGAGGTGAAGGAATCCTCACTGTCCTCATTATTAGTGACCGATTTAAGATTTTGTAATCCCAGCCAGTAATAGCCTCATCTCTCAGAATGTGAGAGTTTCTGAGGAAAAGGTTAGACATATTTATGTAGTCTTTTACCTTGTTTACTGCTACTCCAAATTATTAGTGCCAGGGTTAGAGAAATGAAACAGGAAATATAATCTTGGATGATCCAAAAAAGAAGAAAAAGCTGAAGAACTGAGCAGAGCTCAGAGAGACCCCCTTCACACGACGTGCGGTAGAAAATATGAGGGACTCTGTTGGGAGTGTTCTAGGGGTGCTGTCGCCTGATTGGTTATAGTCCAAGTTTGGTCCTTTTTTTTTTTTTTTTTTTTTTAAAAGGACATGGCTAGGCTATTAAACTGACCTTTTCATTGCCATTATAGCCTATGATAGTGGTATATAT
The DNA here is from genome assembly GCF_031143425.1 of Pleurodeles waltl. Taxonomy (NCBI): domain Eukaryota; kingdom Metazoa; phylum Chordata; class Amphibia; order Caudata; family Salamandridae; genus Pleurodeles; species Pleurodeles waltl. The sequence continues at coordinate 155,931,107 of NC_090440.1, read as the reverse complement.
ACTGCTTTATTGAATTACCGGGGACTTCCATCTAGACGACGGTGAATGATTCAAGCATGTGAAACTATGAAAGATCCAATACTGGAGAAACTTATTTTTGATTATAGTTAACTGGTGATCACTTTGATGTCCCCAAAGCGCGGCACCATACGTTGCAGCCAGCACTGTTGCAGCTTCGTACACCATAAGGGCGGGAGAGAGGGGCCATCCCATAGAAGATTTATACTTTCTCCCAATTGCTGCTAACCGTTGCTGAAGAATGGTGAAACTTTTCTCAATAAGGGGGAGGGGAAAGGGGAAATAGGGTTGGTTATCAGCCACCCTTATCTCCAAGTAGTCCAACTTTCTAACTCCCACTATGGCCATCTTGCCCCTAAAAGATTTATGAGGATTTAATGCCATAAACTGAGATTTCTCTGGGTTTATTTCTAGTCCTCTACTTGCACAGAATGCTGCAAAGCAGTCTAAAGCATTTTGGAGGCCCATTGGGGTACATGAGATAAGGAGAGTATCATCAGCAAACAATAAAATAGATACAGGAGCTCCTGCTATCTTCGGAGCATCATGGGTGCACTGGGCTAGCTGGTCCACCGCACTGTTGATTTAGAAGCTAAACCACCTTAGAAGGTCGCTATCTAAACCATAGGATTCTAAGACTCTCAAAAGGTGTTTACTTGGGAACAGGTCAAATGCCACCCTCAGGTCAATGAAGGTGACATAAAGGTGATCTTGTTTTCAAGTTATGTACTTCCAGCACAGTACTTCAAACCTCAGTACTTGATCAACTGTACTAACCCCCTTCTACAAGAATCTGGTGCTCGGTCATCCAAGAATGCAGCCTAGCTAGAACTTGTCTGCAAAACACCTTTTGACTGATGTCAATTAAACTTATCGGACTAGTTACCTGGAGTATCACGGTCACCCTTATTATATATTGGGACTATAATTGCTTCCCGCCACAAGGTGGAGATTCCATCTCCCATCACAATGGCATTACTCATAGTGTTTAGGTATGGTACACAAACCTCAAGGTGAGACAGGTACAGGACTCCCGGGATACCATCAATGCCTGGAGCCATCCCCCTATGCAATGAGTTTAAAGCCTGGGTAGTTTTCTTCACGGTTATGTTGGGTGACTATCCCATAGGGTCTAACTTCTTTGTCCTTGAGATATGGGATATTACTTCTATTCTTGGCTACTAATTTCTGAGTCTCATTGCTGGGCCATCCCCTGTAGAGCTCCTAAAAATGTTTAACCCATCTCTCAGGCTGGATTTCTGGATCACAATCATTGATGTTGGCATATTCTCTGTCTGCTACCAATTTCCAAAATAATTTAGAGTCCCCCCTCATGCAAGGTGGCAGTTAGACTATCCCATTGGGCGCTCTCCCACTTTGTTTTAGCACCACTTCGCGTTCTTTTCTTAAAAAAAATAAAAAAAACCCTTGTTGTTCTTATCTCTATCACATTCCCCTTTTACAACGAGCCTAACCACCTCAGCAATTTATGGTTACTAGTCCCTCTGCGTCTTACCACCATAAAAAGGGGTCTCACTTGTTCCATCAAATTGCAATGAAGCAAAGTGAAGTTCACCGATGAAGGACTCAAGGATGACAAGGGGGTAAAAAACTCTATAACCATGTTATAAATTGAGGTTTGGATCTTCACATCGTTTGCCACTACAGCCCACCTTAGATTCTTCCTGTTTGTTACATCAGTGTTACTCCCCTTAACACAGGAGGACATTAAGCTGCTTTTAAACAAGTGGGGTGAAAAAGAGCACCAAGTTCCCCACTGCAAATGGGTCAATATATCCGCAGTATATTCTACTATGGGTGTTTGAATGTTTGAGAGGGCAGGTCTAATGTGGATGTCTACAATGACAATGTGCTTAGACCAATGTTCTAAGTAAACCAAACGTCAGTTTTTCTGCTAGGAACAATAAAGCACTAACGCGGCAATTGAACTGGGGTGGCTCATGTCTTTATATGATCTGAGAAAGGAAGTAGCAGAGTTGCTGAATATATTTATATGTATATATATTCATATATCATACTGACAGTAGCCAGTAGGTGTAGTTAGGACCTAGTTTCCACAGGATAAGCGTTTCCTGTTTTGCTAATAACTTTAGCACTGACAAATCTTCACAACATTTTCAAAACTAGTTTGGCACTCACTTCATACGCTGTATGGAAAGGTTTGGGGTGATTTGTCAAGTGGGGCCAAAAAAATGCGGGGGGTCCAAAAACACATTTTCCCTATGCAATTTCCCGAAGGGAATTTAGACACGACTACAGCCCGAACCGCTTAACAGAATTACACCAAATTCATCAGAAATCTAGATCTTGGTCCAGGAAGGTCTCTTTTTGTAAGTTGGTGTGAATCTGTTCAGTAATTTTGGAGTTATTAAAAAATAAAACTGTAAATATAGAATGAAGGAGCCACTGTGGTGGATCAGCAGATCCATATGCCAAAACCAATGCAGTGATAGGCTGGCCACATTATGAGACAAAAATTGTGGCCACCATTTTGTTTTTTTAATAGGGACTTGGTCGGGAGGGGGGGAGAATAAAAGTTACAAGTCATAGAAGGCATCAGGGTAAAGGTACCCTCACCCCATGGGACTGATGTAGGGTTCTGTGAGAAAACCCTCATGAGCAAGAAATTGCCCAAAAACATTTTGTTTGTGGCACACAAAGATCGAGGATCCTCTGCGGATCTCAGCGCAGCCCCCTTGTGTGAATCCATGTATCCAGAGCTCAATTAAAAAAATATATACATATACACCCACTCACAGATCCACTCACACACTCACTCATTCAAACCCCCACTCAGACTCACACAACCACTACCACACCATCACAGACCCACAGATCCACTCACACACCCATACAGCCACTCACGCCACTACTCAGACCCACAAAACCACTCACACACCCACTCACAGATCCACATAGCCACTCACACCCACACAACTACATGCACCCATACAGCTACTCACAGACTTACAGCTTGTGGTTGGCTACATGCGGGAGGTCGCCATACACGCCCAACAGTCAACAACATGGTTAGCATACTCACCAAATCTGCCCTTGGGCATCTTGCAGTTACTAATGCAAGCGGGGGCTGGTGGGGATTATCAGAGTGGAGAACTGTGAACATAGTCAGAGTGGGAGATCTATTTTGAGCGGAAGAGTTGCTTCCATTTGAGGAACCGCGCCAGGAATTCGACCATCAACAGGGGCACTTCTTGCTCCACAGGGCAGTGCCGGTGGTGGTCAGGCAACACTGGGGGGCAGGCATGATGGAGACTCCGAAGAACAGGTGTTGCCAGTGTATGGTAACAAGCTCTGGTACCTTCAAGGCAGTCACCTGCTTATATAGAGCGATTAGAGCAGATATGGTGACACCACTGAATGGGCTCAGAGCAAAATGGGAAGAGGATATGGGGGTGCCAATCCCAGAGGCCGACTGGATGAAGATTATGGAGCAGCCCCCCAGAGTATCTGGGAATGCCTAATTCAAATTGATAAACTTCTATATACTTCATAGGGCATACTTTACCGCAGGTAGAGTGAATAGGTTCTTCCATACGGTGGGTGCCACATGTCCGAGATGAGGGGGAGTAGGGGCTAAGGTGTGCCACATGCTATGGTCCTGAGCACACCTAAATGAATTCCGGGAAAAGGTCACTTCCACAATCACTGATATAATTGAGAAGGAAGTTCCTTGTTCGCCCGGGCACGGTCTGCTGAGCTGGTGTCCACACACTGCCAAAACCAAAGTCATGAGCAGATTCCAAGATTTTGCTGTATGGTTAGCGAAGAGGGAAATCACACACAACTGGAAAGCAGTTACAGGACCCAAGATGAAAGGTTGGTGTGGAGAACTGAGGCAATGGGCTGAGTATGAGAGTGAGGTGTTGCTCTGGAAGGGAAGTAAAGGCCTGGGTTCTCTGGAGGTGGCCACGGTCTGGGAGGAATTAGTGGAAGGTATAAGAGACCCAGATTATAGGTCTAGTGATGTCTGACGGTAGCTCCACAGCACTGTAAAAGGCCCAAGTGGATTGAGACATGACTTGCCATCTCTGGGTAGACCTTGGGGTGATAGACCTAGGCCGCATGGCGAGGCAGAGTGTAGACGCACAGAAGCAGGACAAAACTGTGCTGCTGAAAAAATCCTGTAGAGAACTACTGCTTGCCTTGAGGGGAGTTCTGGAAAGGCTCGTTGACTATTATGATTGCACCACCATGCTGCACTACAAAATGTTGTGAAAACCTAATAAAAGTCTGTTTTACAAAATAAAAGGGGAACAAACCGGGAACTGCCAACATTTTTTTTAAACAAACACGACTCTAAAAAAACAAAACTAGTTCAGCATGATAAAAGTAGCTTAAAAATAGTAGTAGGTAACAAAACTATCAGTAATATCAGATTTGAATTAGGTACCATATAGTTAGTTAAAGTGAAGATAGTCTCTCTAGAAAAGGCATCAATCATCAGAATACACCCGAATGGATAGCAATGGCAGATTTTTGCAATGGGATCTCACCACAAACCAAGCTACTTGTCTTGAGTACGCATACAGAACTTAAGTGGACATTTATTTACTTACAGTGATGTTTGTGAAGAATCAGTTTGTCATATTCCAGTACTTGATATACATGATAACCTGCATAACTGAGAATGACAAGTGATGGCTCAAAACAGTATTAAGTCTGAGTCAGGGAGAACGATGCATGACTATAATGGGGAAACAGTACAATTTTGTGTTGCGCATACAAGGCAATTATGACTGCCAATTGATGTTTCTTGTAGAGGCCACATACATATGTGAATGTCCCTTTTTACATGAAAATGGGAGACGTCTTAAATTTAAATGTATTTTCAAAATGCTGTATTTAGTTTGACTAAAGTTTTTTCTTCCATTTGCCACTATGTCCTTAAGCATAACGCATTAAGAAGTTTAAAACATTGGTGGTTTCAGGTAACTCTGTTGAAAACCGTTAGCGCAAGTCACTCAGATATCGCCTGCGGCACTGACCTAAAGTAAGGGGAAAATGAATACATCAGCTGATCCTTTTACATGTAGCATTTCACCGTCGTCATCCCAACCACAACCCTTTCGTCTGCAGTTTCAACCGCAACCAGCCACTAGAGCCCTTTGCTATTTGAAAGCACAAAACGTTATCCTCAATGGCACACTAATCAATAATTAGGAACTCTGATAATAAAATGTTGGGAATGTGCTATTCGCATTTAAGTTTAATAAACAAAGTTATAGACAGACTTGGATATGATATGAATCCTTGCCATGCATTCTTACCTGTTGTGCTAAAGCTTGACTGCCCATAGAGACACAACACATCTCGGTTAGTCACGTCATGACATACAAATATCATAAACTCTTCGTTCTGAAAGCGCTGAGATTTTTTAATTGTTTGAGCCTTAACCCTTCCATGCAGAGAAAGGCTTCCTTTAGCCTAAAGTCCACGTTTGCAGGCATATTTAACATGTCATTTGGAATGTCTTCTTTTTCATTATATCTGAATTCTTGCATGGCAAAAAAGATTAAATGTAAATTCTCTGCTCCCTAGAATCCTTGACCCCACCCTGCACCCATTCAAGAGCATACCTTCACACTGGTAAACTCCCATGCCCTAGAAAGGGACAATAGCCTGTCTGGCTGAAAAACTAGCCCGCTCAGTGATCCATGCAACACAAGAACCCATAACGTCAGCAGAAAACAACATCCCTCTACATATTTGGCAGCTTAATCAGTCCTTAATTTTCAGATAGGAGCTAAAGATTTATCACTTAAAGTAGCAACTCTCCAATATGTAAAGTCTCCACAAGACCAAACAAGCATTTGCAATGCAATAGGTCTCACATTTTCTTAAGTTAGAGCTATTGACATTGTAAATTCATAACAGGACTTTTCTTGCCACATAACTTGGTCAACCCTGTCTCATAATTGTCTTTTCCGGCCATATAATTCTAGTGGCCCTGCATATAACTAAAGCACTTCCATTTGCCCTTTTCTGTGTCTAAAGCAAAAAATGAAAATGTTGCCATTTAGCATCCTAACTTAAATCTGCCATGCTAATTCCAATAGAATACCACTTTCACCATCAGATTTGCTGCCTGGTCAACACACTTCCCCCAAAAAAGACACATGACAGCCACAGAGAAGAAATAAATTAGAAGGGTCGCCCAAACATAGCAAGAGTGTTCAAACAGTCAGTGTAATAAGGATGTTAAGCTGGCCTGAATTATGGTCATAATTGCAATAAGGAGAGATTATGAAAACATATACACGTATCATTTAAACCTTTATCAGAAATACACTTTTGGCAGACTGTAATGCTCAGAACAGCCCCAAGAGGGCACCATAACAAAAATAAAATTTGTTAGAAACATGATAATGTAACCATATTGTTAGCCGTTAGAGGGCATAACCCCATGAAAAACAAAACAGGAGAAAGTAATGCAGAGTAACCACGTACTTTGCCCCTAGAGGGCTTTTTTAAGGCTAGCAGGCCTACTGGAAAGATATTCCAAACAAGGCCTTTCAAACAAAACGTCTCCTATGTATAAAACAAAAGTTGTAGCCATGAGAACACTTAAAAAAACATTGAAAGGTGGTAGGAGTTATTATTTTGGAGTCCTCACCAATATAGTGTGGGGACAAAGATGATGCAGACAGAAAGAGCACATTGTGTTCAAGGTTTTGAAGGTGTTCCCATTGTAAAAGTAATTGCCTACCAAGCATTAAAGGGCAAGTTTCCGTGCCACAAATATTTTTATAAGTTGATATGACTGTAATGCTTAAAACAGCCGCTAGAGGACATCACAACAAACATAGCATTTGTAAGAAACATTGGGCGCCAATGGGGCCACAATCCCGCCAGCCCAGAGGGGATGTCGGCCGTAACATGGGAGCCGGCTCCTAATGGAGCCGGAGGTGTTGCGGCGGTGCGACTGGTGCAGCTGCACCCATTGCGCTTTTCACTGTCTGCTGTGCAGACAGTGAAAAGCAGGGTGGGGCTGTGCCTGGGGGCCCATGCACTGCCCATGTCAAGTGCAAGGGCAGTGCAGGGGCAGTGCAGGGGCCCCATGACACCCCTTTCCGCCCGCCTTTCCATGGCGGTCTCTACCGCCATGGACAGGCTGGCGGGAAGGGGACTCGTAATCCCCTGGGCAGTGCTGCCCTGGAGGATTAAAACCGCTGGGACAACCATGGCAGTAAACCGCCGGTCCCGGCGGTGCGACCGCGGCGATTGTACCACCAGCCTGTTGTCTTTGACCACCAGGGTTGTAATGAGGCCCATGGTCTTGTAACTATACAGTGAGCCCCTGAAGGGCATAACCACACACACACACACAAAAAAAAATGGAACTAAATAATGCATAGTAACCATATATGTAGCCCCTAGCGGGCATAGTGCATTGCCCATTTTCAGGGCTATAGTAATGATATTACAAACAAGGGCCTTAAAACACAATCCATTCCCAGCTGGAAAACAAAAGTTCCAGACACGAAAATGCTTAACAAGATATTGACTAGAGGGAGGGGTTATTATTTTGGGGTCCACACTAACCTACTGTGGGAACCCAAAGATGACCTAGACAGAAAGAGTGTGTCGTGCTGAACATTTTGGTGGTGGTCCCAATGTCCTAGGACCACCACCGGATGTGTTATGGGTAAAGATGTTGTAAAAATAATGCTTGCAAAGCATTGTGTCCAGTTTTCCAGAGTGCAGTGAATATTGTAGTATTGGCACTCCCGCTGTGCTGGGAGAGACACTTTTGCTTTGAGGATTTCTCTTTTATGTAAAGCATTTACCAATTTCAAGTATTATAAGGTGAGAGCCACAAGAAATTACTCTGATTAGGTAACTGTGAACAATATGACCAGTGCTTCAATACCGCCGATCGAGTTCACATTGTTGTGCCTGTTCGTGCTGCGAGCACCATGGCCGCCATGCAGCACGAATGGGAGAGACAAAAAAAAAAAAAAAATCGCCCACGCTTAAGTATATTGGCAGTTGTGTAATAATCCATGTAACAGGGGCGGTCTGCAAGGCATGACAAAAACAGCCTCAAGGCGGGACAACCAAAGCAATTACCAATGACATTAAGTGATTTTTGAAAGGCAAGTCTATAAACAAGTGAAAGTGATGGGCGTGAGGTGGGCATGGTAAAAGCCCACAATATGTCAAACAGGTCAAAGCGCTTGCACGTTCAACCTAAAAACTAAGACTTTTAATTTCTCCTTTCATCCACATCACATGTAGGCAACCTTGTTTTCCTACTCCCTGACATTTATACAGAGTGCAATGCTGCTCTCTAGGATAGATATACATATTTTATTTATGGGTGGTTTTCTTTTAATTTCGTCACCTTTTTCACTCTGGGTTTTGCCTTTTGTCTAAAACCGGTGCAAGTGATTTAAAGTACGGCAATGGAGAACTACAGTGACAGCAGTGTACCTCAATGACATTCAAACAAACAGAATAATCAACTCAACATGTTTTTCTACAATCAATGTGTTTAGTTTATACAGAATAAGATAATTCAATGAAGAACTAAGGAGATCGCTGTACTAATAATTCAACCACAACAACAATGGCATTCTGGTAGGCTAGAGCATCTATTTTACTGCGAAACAGATGCTGGCGCGGCAGGCGCGGCCGCAGGCTCAGGCGGCCGCGTCGCGGCATTCTACCGCGGTCTGCGTGCGGGCCGCGGGGAAAGCCGCGAGTCCGTCCAGGGGTCGCGGCACTCGCCGCGCCCCCTTCTTTTGTCTGTCTAGTAAAGACAAACGCGGCGGGAGAAAGACCTCGAGTTGGGTCTAGATCCTGCCACGCACAGCGCATTAGTGCGCTTTACATTTGGACAGTATGTACTTTGGGCACTTACCAGCATGCACAGGCAAGAGCCGGATACTTGCACATGATGGTGCTTTTATGCAGACCTTTTCCCTTTCCCAGCATGCTACCCACTTCCTCTCTTCCCAGCATGCATTATTTTTCTTTGTTTGGACGCATGTACCTGATTCACTATTATACTCTTTTCCCCAATCCAAGATGGTGGTGTTTCTACTTCCTGTTTCCTACTTCCTGTCTAGAGGTATATAAGGGGAATCCAGCTGCTTGTTCATTGCGTTGCAACACTCCTTGGTGGTAGTCACGCTCTGACTGGTTTCTTCCTGTGAATCCAGTATTTCCTGACCTGTCTTCGTTTCCAGTCTTCCTGTACTCCGGATCTTCAGCTCTAACACCTTGGTGTCCTCCTTCTGTTTCAGGGAGTTCCTGTTGGAGGTTTTTTACCCTATTGGGGTTTTTCCTCTGGGACTCCTTCTGGAGGGCACGGACTGTAGTGGCTTGCTATTGTCAAACAGCACCGTGGCTACCGGAAGGGGTCGCCCCTACCTCGGCCAGAGCAGAACTTGCCGGAACCGGGGCCGTTCCCCAACTCTTCTCAACTTCGACGGTAAGCCCATTGAAAACCGTGACAGATGCAGCTGTAAAATTTACAGATATAAGAAAACTGCAAATTAAGCATTTGTTAGCAAGAAAAGCTTGTAACCCAAACAACATGCTTCTTTTAGATCATCAGAAATGGGGTTATTAATTTAGGAAGGGGTACTCTTACTGACTCAAATAAATCCTCTTCTACAGGGTCAAAACAGATCTGAGAACACCTGATCAACCCTGGAAACTATGGCAAATGCAAGCAGGCAATCCCCAGAGAGTCTGTGTTAAGTTCAATCACGACCATCATTTCCAAGTAAAGAACACAACATAATATAATGCTAAAATCTAGTTACAAAAAATAGAGGAAAACAGTTAACAAGGAGACACCAAGATCGTTTTATGCAAGTTGAAATATTTTTTTAATTTATAAGGCAAAAAGTGCCTAACGAAATTGAAGTATAAAGGAAAAATAACAGTTCCCAGTGGATATTTCAGTAGGACCACATTGTGGTGAAGGTTGTTGTAGGAAGTTGGCTCTGTATATACTATTTCAAAGTAAGAATAGTGTGCACAGAGCTCAGGGGTTCCCCTTAGAGGTAAGATAGTGGCACAAGTAGATAATTCTAATGCTCTATTTTGTGGTAGTGTGGTCGAGCAGTAGGCTTATCAGAGGGTAGTGTTAAGCATTTGTTGTACACACACAGGCAATAAATGAGGAACACACACTCAAAGACTTACTCCAGGCCAATAGGCTTTTATATTGAAAAATATATTTTCTTAGTTTATTTTAAGAACCACAGGTTCAAGATTTACAATATTCACTTTAAGTGTAAGGTACTTCACTTAGATACTTTAGGAACTTTGAATTAAAGCAATATCACATACGTAAAAATGGCAATAAGCTATTTTCAAAGTGGACACAGTGCAAAAATCAACAGTTCCTGGGGGAGGTAAGTAAAGGTTAGATTAGAAGGTAAGTAAAACACTTACAAGTCTCAGTCCTGGGGCATAGGCAGCCCACCATTGGGGATTCAAGGCAACCCCAAAGTTACCACACCAGCAGCTCAGGGCCGGTCAGATGCAGAGGTCAAAGAGGTGCCCAAAACACATAGGCGCCTATGGAGAACAGGGGTGCTTCGGTTTAAGTCTGCCAGCAGGTAAGTACCTGCGTCCTCGGGGGGCAGACCAAGGGGGTTTTGTAGAGCACTGGGAGGGGACACAAGTAGGCACACAAAACACACCCTCAGTGGCACAGGGGCGGCCGGGTGCAGTGTGCAAAGCAGGCGTAGGGTTTCAGGTAGGAAACAATGGAGGGACCAAAGGGGTCACTCTAGCGGTGCAGGCAGGCACAGGGGGGCTTCCCGGGACAGCCACCACCTGGGCTAGGCTGTGGATCATCTGGGGGTCACTCCTGCGTTGAAGTTCGGTTCCTTCAGGTCCTTGGGGCTGCGGGTGCAGTGTTGGTTCCAGGCGTCGGGTCCCTTGTTACAGGCAGTCGCAGTCAGGGGGAGCCTCTGGATTCTCTCTGCAGGTGTCGCTGTGGGGTCTCAGGGGGGTCGTCTCTGGTTACTCACGGGCTCGCAGTCGCCGGGGCGTCCTCCCTGAGGTGTTTGTTCTCTGGATCTCGAGCCGGGGGCGTCGGGTGCAGAGTGTGAAGTCTCACGCTTCCGGCGGGAAACGTGCAGTCTTTGAAAGTTGCTTCTTTGTTGCAAAGAAGTAGCTGGTTTTGAACAGGGCTGCTGTTCACAGGAGTTTCTTGGTCCTTTAGTCCAGGGCAGTCCTCTGGGGCTTCAGAGGTCACTGGTCCCCGTCGGATGTGTCGCTGGAGCAGCTTTTCGAAGTTGGAGAAAGGCCGGTAAGGCTGGGGCCAAAGCAGTTGTCTTCCTCCTTCTCTGCAGGCTTGTAGGTCAGCAGTCCTTGTTTCTTCAGGTTGCAGGAATCTGATTTCCTGGGTTCTGGGTCGCCCCTAAATACTGAATTTAGGGGGGTGTTTAGGTCAGGAGGGCAGTAGCCAATGGCTACACTCCTGAAGGGTGGCTACTCCCTCTTTGTGACTCCTCCCTGATGGGAGGGGGTCACATCCCTAATCCTATTGGGGGAATCCTCCAAAATCAAGATGGAGGATTCCTAAAGGCAGGGGTCACCTGAGCTCAGGACACCTTAGGGGCTGTCCTGACTGGTGGGTGACTCCTCCTTGTTTTTCTCATTATCTCCCCTGGACTTGCCGCCAAAAGTGGGGTGTATGTCCAGGGGGCGGGCATCTCCTACTAGCTGGAGTGCCCTAGGGCACTGTAACACGAAGCTTGAGCCTTTGAGGCTCACTGCTAGGTGTTACAGTTCCTGCAGGGGGGAGGTGTTAAGCATCTCTACCCAGTGCAGGCTTTGTTTCTAGCCTCAGAGAGCACAAAGACTCTCACCCCAGGGGGTCAGAAACTCGTCTCTCAGCAGCAGGCTGGCACAGACCAGTCAGTCCTGCACTGAAGGATTGGGTAAAATACAGGGGACATCTCTAAGATGCCCTCTGTGTGCCTTTTTTTTTTTATAACTCCAACACTGGCATCAGTGTGGGTTTATTATTCTGAGAAGTTTGATACCAAACTTCCAGTATTCAGTGTAGCCATTATGGAGCTGTGGAGTTCGTTTTTGACAAACTCCCAGACCATATACTTAATATGGCCACACTGTACTTACAATGTCTAAGAATGGACTTAGACACTGTAGAGGCATATTGCTCATGCAGCTATGTGCTCACCTGTGGTATAGTGCACCCTGCCTTAGGGCTGTAAGGCCTGCTAGAGGGGCGACTTACCTATGCCACAGGCAGTATTTTGTGGGCATGGCATCCTGAGGGGGATGCACTATAGGATGCAAAAAGAAGGTTTAAGAAATTAGAAAGGATACAGCAAAGGGATTATTCAATTAAGTCCAGAGTTACCTTAGTTCGTATTAATAGGTCTGTCGGAAAAAGTGTACCACTCTGTTCCTTTATCCCGTCCGACTTAGGACGAAATTACAGGAAAAGCCTACCAATATGTGAATCCTGTTTAGAACACAGATAGTCTACATCCCTCCACCTGTCTCAGCCTTTAGGGTTCTAGGTCAATATAAACCAGACGCTTCTCAATATTTACATCCATCCTTTGGCTACCTTAGTTAAATCTTCTGGGTCACCTGTATGAATTATGCAGATGACACTCAACTGATCGTTGCCTATGACAGGACATAACAGAATCAGTCTCGCCCGAGTCATTCCATCACTGCATGACCATTGTGTCTTCATGGTTGCAACTCAAAGGCTTGAAGTTACATATGCGACTTGGGTCCTTTGCATCTCCCACACCTCACATGCTAGACATTTACAACTCTGGCCTTCATCTTGGTCCGATTTCCCCCAACCCAGTAGAGTTCATAAACAAATTTGGCTTCCATCCGGGGAGGACCTGACTTTGGAAAGACAGGACATTCTCAACAAAAAAAGACATGCTAATCGTTTGACAATGTTAAGAAAAAATGTCTTGCTTCTTCCCTCTCTAGCCCACTGGAAAGTGGCACAGGTGACTATTCTCAATTGTCTCAATTAATGCAATTTTCTTTTTCTGGGTGCACCACCCAGAAATGCCTCATCGAGATGCCTTGTCTGCCTCTGTCTTACAAATGTTGCAATGGCTCCTCGTAACAAAAATGATCAAGTATCTATAACTCGTGCTCTAAGGTAACTATAACTCACTCCCCTGTCACGCACAGTTTTCTCATCAATACTTTTGTTGCAAATGTTGCAGTGATAACATCAAATATGCCATAGAAGGTGTCCTCAATGATATAATATGTGGGGTAATTAGCTGTGCATAGTAAGGCGCAAGTTATAGTTCCTTAGGGCACGAGTTAAAGCTGCTTGAAATAACTAACTGTAACTGCTGAATTTCTATGGTTTTGCAGTAGTAAATTCAGAACCAAACTATAAAATCCCTGTAACCTTAAGTAAATCACACAGCGGGTGGTTTTAGGGGAAATTTGGTGCTCACAATCACTAGTGACAATAATTACGATTCTGATTCAAATCTCTTGTAAGGTGACACTTTTAAGGGGGAACACAGTCACAACCCCCAAACATTAACAATCTAGGACTGTCAATAATAACAAAATTGCATTAAGGCACACGCCCTGACATAAATATGAAACAATCATTTCTCTTTATATGTAGCACATATGCAAAACGATGTTTATTTCATGTTTAATATCCGGTTCATTTGTCTTGTAACAGCCAGATTACAATCCAAACTACAATCCTTCAATTCAATTCAGCCAACACGTGTTTCGTCTTTTGGGATGTATCCCATTCAACTTCATCAGGGCTGTAAATATTACAAACACAACGTTGTAAACCTACATTAATCAAATAGTCACATATACATATCACCCAATCACCAATCCCAATGCACGTGGAAACCAAACACGGTTCATAAGAAAGTTTGCTGTTGAAAAATGTTCATGCATCAGTGTACATTGTCATACGTATAAGTCTACATACTCATAGTGAGTCATCATTGTAAAAAACAATGTGGCAATCTAGATAATACAGACTTTGTGCACCTAAAGTCTCATGCATCAAAACAAATTTGTCAGAATATCAAAAATAGTGTAATTAAAATTGCTCAGGCACACACATGAGAATCCTAAATACCCAAAGCCACCCATGCTGGCGTTAATCATAAGTGCTTGCAAAAGACCAAAAACATCCTCATATCCAATGGGCAATACCTGTTTATTTTGAAGTCCCAAAACACTACAAGAGCAGAGTATATCTTACTCCATGGTTCTTCATATCTTCGAATTACACATAATTTCTGCCAAAAATAGTTAACACTCTGAATCTCTTGTTAATTAAGGCTTAAATAAACAGGAGTTGATCAACACAAGTGGAAAACGTACCCTGGATTTAACAACTGCCACAATCCACTGTATACGTTTTTATTAATATAAAAAGTCATTTGCCTTTAATTAGGTAACTGTATCTGTAAATAAAACCATTATATTGCCATTATCCCAGACTCCTTATTCTAATATTTATTTAGATATTTAAATGAATCCATTTATCATTACTACTTCAAATTCATTCCATAATACAACTAAATAAAATAAAAAAATATATAAATAGATCCGCATAATGAATTAATCAAACTTAATATTCCCTAATCAGCAAACCAAAATTAAGAAACAATATCCCCCTGAACGTGAACCCAGCAATCAATTACAGCCACAATATTTACGCTGTATGTATTGCTTTCTAATGCCATTTCATAAGAATTGTCACTAACTCAACGGCACATCACCTAGCTACAATGCACCTCATTCAAATATTCATCTGGCTAACATTAGTAATCGTGATGATTGCGTTACTGAATAATTACCTAATATCATATCCTAACAAGCGTCACTAGCTAAATGTTGCTCCGTAACATCAAAAAGCAATAGAAACTCCCCATGCATGTTCAACTAATTCAAAATATCACCATAAGATGTGCACCTACCAGTAATCTCATATCTACGAGAAAAACACGCTGTGAGTACACTCTGTAATGTCGTTCTAGGGAATAGTCCGTCTTCGACTCGACCCACATATAGAAATAGTAAAAATAGACATAGGACTGACACCTACAGGCACCAATATCTTGGAATGAAGCATACAGGCTTATTGACCAAGTATCACTAAACTTCAAATCTACCCCACCTAAATATGCCAACAAACATAATAAGGGTCAAGACAATCATTTTAGTCTGTAACGTACCCCAAACTCACCAGTCAATCAAATCAATCAAATTATCAATTGCTTACAAAAACCAATTTATTTCGGACAAATCGCACACAATATGAAAAGGTATGCAAAGACCTGTTTATATCATGAATGATGGCTCTTAAAAAAGAACATTCGCTTATTCACCTTACGCCAGAATTTTCCAAAATCCAACGCATAAATATTCTTAATTAAATCATTACTTCGCAAGGTCCATACATTTTAAATAAATCGAACCTGACAGTAATAGCCATCCCATCTCTACAATATGCCATAAATATGACGACAATATTATCGAACTAGCTACAAATTTAGCTTAACCACCATACCCCTTTAAATAATTGAATATTTCATCATAACCCCAACTGTAAAATAAAGAAAATTTACTATCTACACCTATAATCAGATAATTCACCAAAACCTGTTTAAAAGCAAACCCCCATCTCTGTGTAACCCATTGGATATAATGTATGTTATCAGTTACACATTATATAATATTTAGTTGTCAAATACTGTAATCATTTGACTCGATATGTAAACATTCAAATTTGTATATGTAAGCTCAAATTCCTAGTTCATGTTAATACACACCTTACTTGCTCCTTGTTTATCACATATCCTCATATATTGTGCAATTGGATAACGCTCATCGTCCTGTTTCAGTGCCCTCATATGTTCACTAATACTTACTCTAAGGGGGCGGATTGTGTTCCCAGTATACATATGTTCACAATTACATGGTATAATACACACCACAAAGGTCGTACTACAGTTAATATTGGACTCAATTCTGATACTCTGGGTTCTAACAATTCCAAAGTCTTTCTTTCCATGACATGTCCACCCACATACGCCACATTAGCCACATTTGAAAAACTTTTTTGTAATTGGACAACCAATTATCCTGTATCCAATGTAATGGCTAGCTGGGACTGAGGAGGCTCCTCAAGGATCTCACCTTCTGATACGTAATCTCAGGTATATTTGAGATACAGCCCTTCAAGGTCAAATCCTGTGATAAACTTTTCCAATGACTACTCATGACTTTCCTGAAAACAACAGAGGTCCCTGTGTAGTCAGTCACCTTCCTGTCTTTATCTTTTTTGTCATTATTAACTATAGTAAGAAGGGGCCTATATGCAGAATTCCTATTGCCCGATGTCCGGGACATCTTGTTTGGGGTCAAGGGCAACACGTTTTCATGTTTATTTTGTCTTTGGGACAAGTAGGCCCAACCCTCTGCAGCACAAACCTTTTAGCTGCCAGTTTACAGAGAGGGGAACTGTTTGCAGCTGAGGTAATGTGTGTCCATATGTTAATGCTGTTCGAACTTGTATTTATGGTTCATTAACTGAAAGCCTTCATTATTAGGGTGAGCACTGTAAATACATGTTTTAAGATAACACTGCACTACTGACAGTGGTTCCAGTAAAAAAAAAAAAAAAAACACAAGTGTACACACATTTGAAAGTTTAACAATACGAGGCCAAGTATAATGCTCCCAGAATGGAGCCTGATTAGATCCAAATATTTGTAAAAGCTTGTAAGAGTGAGGATTCTTTGCTTTTAAAATAAAATGTTCAGAAAAAATGCAACTAGGAAAAAAAAAAGTTTTGCTACTATGAAATTTTAGGTAATATTTCTTTGAAGCGTCATTTAGTAAAATGTGGTGATCCATGCTAGTATTTCCAAAAAATATTCTTAATGGAAAACCATTGCAACCATTTTCAACAAGATTATAGGAAGCATGAAAATAAACTAGCACTGACAAAGTCAACCGATTCGAAAAAAAATTGTGAGTCTTTTAGACTCAATGTGTGTCTTGTTTTCACACAACTTTTCTAACACTTTATTGTTGTGGGAGCTGCCAGACCCTCACCATTGTAACAAACACTGGCAAAAACAAAAGAAAAATGTTTCTGATCTCTAAAAGCACACGTTATTGCCACTAGTGGTATAGCAAGGGCCCCGCAGCCCCCCTCCAGGGGTCCTCTTCAGCACAGCACCTGCCCTGAATGAGTCTGGAGAGGAGGCCCCCTCCATGTTCTTTGCAAATGGACCCCCTCCAGTTTCGCTATGCTACTGATTGGCACTGTAGTTCCTGACACTGAACAAAACTACTTTGTATGCCAAGATGCTCCTTGTGGTAGAGCATCCTGCGATCCCCCACAGTAAAGCCAGTAGACAGGAAGAGAAGAACAAGTTACTTACCTTCCGTAATGCTTTTTCTGGTGGATACAATAGCTACCTGTGGATTTCTCACCTTATGAATTCGTCCTTGCGCCAGCATCCAACGGAAAGTCTTCTTCCCAGCTCTCCACGTCGACGAGGACGTCACAATTGCATGGCTCCACGTGACTCCGTCTGACGTCACTGTGCCAAAAAGAGGCCCTCGCCAGCATGCTGACGTTAGTTTCACCCATTTTTACGTGCCTTTGAGGCGAACAGGTGAGAACCGACCCACAATAACACCAATAGATGTATACATACAAAAAAAAACTTCATGATGCCACATAATCAAACGCATCATTAACAAATACGAGAAAACATCAAAATATACATATATATAAAATGTATATATACAAATACCACATATTCTAGTGCAATCAGGCAGACAATGGGGAGGCGGGTGGGACTGTGAGGAATCTACAGGTAGCTATTGTATCCACCAGAAAAAGCATTACCGAAGGTAAGTAACTTGTTCTTCTGATGGATACAACTACCTGTGGATTCCTCACCTTATGAACAGAGTCCCAAAGCAGTACCGCACTCGGAGGAGGGTGCCTGCCCGATTACACCAAGAAATCCTGTAATACAGAACGCGCAAAATGGCCGTCCCTCCTAACCTCCAAATCCAAACAGTAATGTTTTGCGAAGGTATGGAGGGACGGCCAAGTTGCCGCTTTACAAATGTTCACCACTGGAACACCCCTTGCCATGGCCGAAGTGGTTGACATCGCCCTGTTGGAATGGGCTCTGATACCCTCTGGGGGAAATTCCTTTGCCAACGAGTAGCAAACCTTGATACAAAGAATGACCCACCTGGAAATTGTTCTTTTATGGACTGCTCTGCCCTATAGCTGTCCAACATATCCCACGAACAGCTGATCCTCCAGGCAAAAGTCTTTCGTCCTCTCAATATAAAAACTGAGAGCCCTTCTGGGGTCCAATTGATGGAGTCTCTATTCTTCCTTTGAGGGGTAAGGAGGGGGGTAGAAAGATGGAAGGGTAATCGTTTGCCCCATATGAAAAGGAGTGACAACTTTTGGCAGGAAAGCCGCCCTGGTTTTCAGTACCACTTTATCAGGGAAAAACAAGGTAAATGGGGGTTTCACAGAAAGAGCTTGAAGCACTCCTACCCGCCTAGCCGAGGTTATTGCAACTAGAAAAACAGTCTTAAGGACTAAAAACCTTAACGAACAAGAGTGCATGGGCTCGAAAGGCGAACCCATCAAGTAAGTTAAAATGAGATTTAGATCCCACTGAAGCATATGAAAAGGTGTGGGTGGAAACATATTAAGTAAACCCTTTCGAAACATAATTACAATAGATGACAAACAGAGAGGGCTGATCCGGGAATCAAAGAAAAGCTGATAGGGCAGCCAAATAACCCTTAACTGTAGCCACTGTACAACCATTCTTTGCTAGTTCTAAAGCGAATAATAAAATATCAGAAAGGTGGACCTTCAAGGGATCAATCTGTCTCTCTCCACACCAAACCACAAATTTTGCCCACCTACCAGCATAAATAGTCTTAGTGGAGTGTCGCCTGGCCAATAAAATAACATCTACTACATCCGGTGGGAGAGAAAAGGAACTCCGGTTGCCCCGCTCAATCTCCAGGCATGAAGGTGCAGACTCTGGAGGTGAGGGTGTAGAACCTGCCACTGCGACTGCGAGAGGAGGTCTGCCCTGTGAGGGAGACGGAGTGGTGGGCACAGTGATAGTTGGAGAAGGTCTTTGTACCACACCCTTCTTGGCCAATCCGGAGATTAAGATGACTTGGGCCAGGTCTTGGCAAATCTTCCTCAGAACCCGAGGAATCAAGGGTATGGGGGGGAAACAGGTAAAACAGCTGGCCGTACCAGGACATCTAAAACGCGTCCCTCAACGCTCCTTGCACCGGATAATGGAGGCTGCAGAATGTCGGGCAGTGGGCGTTCTCCCGAGTGGCAAACAGTTCTACCTGAGGAGATCCCCACATCTGAAAGATGTAAAAGGACCAGGTCTGGATGAAGATGCCCCTCGTGATCGGCCGAGAAGTGCCGACTGAGACTGTCTGCAAGTACATTCAAAACTCCGGCCAAATGATTTGCCATCAAGCAAATCTGATGGTACTGAGCCCAGGACCAGAGTCGCAGAGCCTCTCTGCAGAGAAGGTATGACCCTACTCCTCCCTGCTTGTTGATGTACCACATCGCAGCAGTGTTGTCCGTCAGAAGTGCTGTGTTGAGGACAAAACGTGTTAGCTGCTGTTTTTATGAATTTGTTCCAATAAAAAGTTGAATAAAAGGAAGAAAATTGAATGAACAAAAGTGGCACTATATGCTCTTTGGACTCTTTTGATATATTGTAACTAGTGGTACACTATCAAAATATTTTACTATCTGTGAGTGAGTGCCCGAGTGGCTCTGAAAGTCGATGTGTGAGTCTATGAGTGGGTCTGAGTGGGTGTGCAAGTTGGCACACGAGTCTCTGAGTGCATGTATGAGTAAATGAATTAGTGTATGAATGAGTCTGTGAATTCTTTTTTTCAAAAAGAAATTCACCACGCGCAATATTCGCAAATTATTCAGGAATATTCTCGAAAATTCACAAATAATTTGTGAATATCGTGCATGGTGAAAAAAAAAAATTAAACCCATAATGTGACCCATAATCACCCCTATGTCACACCCCTGGGGTCAGGGTACCTCCACCATGACCCATTACGCTACTTTTCATTTTGTTTTGCAGCCCCAGGGACTGTGTCCCTTGACATTAAAATGGCAGCTGCAACTTTTTGTTCAGGTTGTGGCCAGCCAATTACAGCTCTTCTATTTGCATGCGCATTTGCGAATATTCGTAAATCATTTGTGAATCATTGGCCCCACTAGATATCTATATTTCCCTTTCTTTACTATCTCAAAAACAACTGAACAGTATTACACCAAACAAGAAAAAAGCTTCTTTCAGGACCAAAGCTACCTTTCTGCCAAACTTGGTGTAGTTCCGGATCAGCAGTTCAGGCTGTAGTCAAGTTCAAAATCCCTATAAGAATTAAAATGGGAAATGCAACTTTTTTTGACCCTCCCTATTTCTCGGTCCCTGCTTGACGGATAACCCTGAAGATTTGTCAAAAATACAGGCAAGTCAAAAAAACGTCAATAGGATATATATATGTGTGTGTGTATATTATATATATATATATATATATATATATATATATATATATATATACACACATACATACATACACACAGACACACATACAGGGATATATTATATATATATATTTATATTTCAATTGCAGAGTAGCAGTAGCCACCCTGTAGTTATAGTTAGGATTCCCAGAGAACGCAATTCCTCAGATTTTCGCTTGCTAACAACTCGCTAATAACTTTGCCAAAACTATGCACCAAAAAAAAACTTTGCAGACCTACTGCTTTTTCTATATTGCCGGATGATGCAATGTCTTGAGGTGATTCCTCAAGGGGGTGCAAATAAAATAGTGGGATTCCCAAACCACATTTTTCCACTAATGCATTTTCCATAGAATTTCCACTCTGGCATATTGGGAAAACAGGCAGTCCGATTTCAATGAAATTTGGCAGGAATATACTTTATGGAATGTAGAAGATTCTTTTTGGTAGCAGAGGTAAGTAAGTATTTTTAAAATTATAAGGCATTAAAACTTAGTGGATCTCAGGCTGCAGTATACTACTGTAATTTTGTAGTACTTGAAATTGTCAAGGCAGTATATGATTGGTTAATTGTTTCTTTAATGTTGTTTTTGCCACACTTAGGTTATATTCTGGGTTAGGAGCTTTAGATATACTTAAATATGAGATTTTATATTCTTCCCTAACTATTAAAAAGTTATCAAAGTGTTATTAGCGAAGGAATATATTTATATTATTCTATATATTTTCAAACAAGTCCATGCAGTACATAGGGTACTAACTAGAAAGCTAATAAAAAACGTGAAAAAAAAAATATACACTGTACTACAGTACATTTTAGAAATACAGTGTACTACAGTGTTTTTTTTTCTTCATTTTTTACATATTCGGTTTATGAAAAACTACAGAGTACCACAGTACTACCTAGAAATTACGGCGCTACTTAGAAAAAAGTAAAAATAATAAAATGTTAAAAAAAATGATAAAAGCACTAAGACATTACATTACATTTAAGCGGATACTGTTGTACAGTGTTTTCAAAAATGTTTACACATTTATTTATTTTTATTTTAGATTTAGGGCCTGATTAGGAGTATGGCGGCCCATAGGACCACTGTATCCACTGTGGTGGTTCCCTCCATGCCTCCCCACTCTGCAGACAGATTTCTAGGATTAGGGACGATCCTTTTCAGGGCCCTAGTCTGGACACACAGTTAACTTCATGGCTCTGAATTCCTGGAGTGAAAAGCTGTGAAAAGTAACTGATGCCCGCTCACCTAGGTGGCGTCTATATTGGTGACCGTGACATCACTTCCGGCACCAACAACGCCGACGCACAGAACCAAATAAGGACACCCAACGGCGCACAGGGTTACTGCTCAGGCAAAAGATTCTGGATCAAGTCTGACGCCTGGGAAATTCAAAGGTAAGGAGTCTGCAGTGGGAAATTTCTATCAGAAAAAACATTCACATCATTTTTTGCAGGCCTGCCATTCACTATGTAATCCTTGATCATTTTGTGCTCCATGTCCACCTGCTCTTCTTCATTTGCTGGGATCTTGAGACACAGCCATGATATCACCACAAGAAACTTCCTCAGGACTGCAGCTGGTGACTTGCAATCTGGATAGACAATCTGCTACTTTGTTTTGATACTTAAACCTGACAAATAGTGTACCTCGAAATTTAGCTCACTGACACATTCCATTCACCTACCAATCCTAGGGGTAATTTCTTTATTATACTGTAGGAAGCTGGCTCTGTATGTACTATTTCAAAGTAAGAAATAGTGTGCACAGAGTCCAAGGGCTCCCTTTAGAGGTAAGATGGTGGCAAAAAGAGAATTATAATGCTCTATTTTGTGGTAGTGTGGTTGAGCAGTAGGCTTAGAGGGTAGTGTTAAGCATTTGTTGTACACACACAGGCAATGCATGAGGAACACACACTCAGACAATTCCAGGCCAATAGGTTTTTATATAGAAAAAAATATTTTCTTAGTTTATTTTAAGAACCACAGGTTCAAGATTTACAATCAATACTTTAAATGAACGGTACTTCACTCAGGTATCATAGGAACTTTGAATCAGCAAAATAGCATGCACAGTTTTGGTAAAAATGGCAATAAGCTATTTTAAAACTAGACAGTGCAAATTTCAAAAGTTCCTGGGGGAGGTAAGTATTTGTTAGTTTTGCAGGTAAGTAAACCACCTACAGGGTTCAAAGTTGGGTCCAAGGTAGCCCACCATTGGGGGTTCAGGGCAACCCCAAAGTTACCACACCAGCAGCTCAGGGCAGGTCAGGTGCAGAGGTCAAAGTGGTGCCCAAAACGCATAGGCTTCAATGGAGAAGGGGGCGCCCCGGTTCCAGTCTGCCAGCAGGTAAGTACCGGCGACTTTGGAGGGCAGACCTGGGGTTTTTTGTAGGGCACTGGGGGGGGACACAAACAAGTCAGCACAAAAAGTACACCCTCAGCGGCACGGGGGCGGCCGGGTGCGGAGTGCAAACAGGCGTCGGGTTTGTAATAGGTTTTAATGGGAGACCCAGGGGTCTCTTCAACGAAGCAGGCAGGCAAGCGGGGGGCTCCTCGGGGTAGCCACCACCTGGGCAAGAGAGAGGGACACCTGGGGGTCGCTTCTGCAATGGAGGTTGGATCCTTCAGGTGCTGGGGCTGCGGGTGCAGTGTCTTTACCAGGCGTCGGGTTCTTTGAAGCAAGCAGTCGCAGTCAGGGGGAGCCTCTGGATTCCCTCTGCAGGCGTTGCTGGGGGAGTAAGGGGGGTCAACTCTGGCTACTCACAGGGTCGCAGTCGCTGGGGAGTCCTCCCTGTAGTGTTGGTTCTCCTCAGGTCGAGCCGGGGGCGTCGGGTGCAGAGTGGAAAGTCTCACGCTTCCGGCGGGAAACGTGGAGTCCTTTTAAAGTTGTTTCTTTGTTTCAAGTTTTGGTTTCTTTGGAGCAGGGCTGCTGTCCTCTGGAGTTCCTGGTCCTTCTATATGCAGGGTTGTCCTCTGAGGCTTCAGAGGTCGCTGGACCCTGGGGGACGCGTCGCTGTTGCAGTTTTTCTTGAAGTGGGGAGACAGGCCGGTAGGGCTGGGGCCAAAGCAGTTGGGGTGTCTGTCTTCTCTGCAGGGCTTCAGGTCAGCAGTCCTTCTTCGTTTTCAGGTTGCAGGAATCTAGTTTCCTAGGTTCTGGGGAGCCCCTAAATACTGGATTTAGGGGTGTGTTTAGGTCTGGGAGGGCAGTAGCCAATGGCTAATGTCCTTGAAGGTGGCTACACCCTCTTTGTGCCTCCTCCCTGAGGGGAGGGGGCACATCCTTATTCCTATTGGGGGAATCCTCCAAAATCAAGATAGAGGATTTCTAAAGGCAGGGGTCACCTCAGCTCAGGACACCTTAGGGGCTGTCCTGACTGGTGGGTGACTCCTCCTTGTTTTTCTCATTATCACCCATGGACTTGCTGCCAAAAGTGGCGGCTGTGTCCAGGGGGCGGGCATCTCCACTAGCTGGAGTGCCCTGGGGCACTGTAACACAAAGCCTGAGCCTTTGAGGCTCACTGCTAGGTGTTACAGTTCCTGCAGGGGGGAGGTGTGAAGCACCTCCACCCAGAGCAGGCTTTTGTGTTTCTGTCCTCAGAGAGCACAAAGGCCCTCACCACATGGGGTCAGAAACTCGTCTCAGCAGCAGGCTGGCACAGACCAGTCAGTCCTGCACTGAACAATTGGGTAAAATACAGGTGGCATCTCTAAGATGCCCTCTGTGTGCATTTTTTAATAAATCCAACACTGGCATCAGTGTGGGTTTATTATTCTGATAAGTTTGATACCAAACTTCTGAGTATTCAGTGTAGCCATTATGGAGCTGTGGAGTTCGTTTTTGACAAACTTTCAGACCATATACTTAATATGGCCACAACTGTACTTACAATGTCTAAGAATAGACTTAGACACTGTAGGGGCATATTGCTCATGCAGCTATGCCCTCACCTGTGGTATAGTGCACCCTGCCTTAGGGCTGTAAGGCCTGCTAGAGGGGTGACTTACCTATGCCACAGACAGTATTTTGTGTGCATGGCATCCTGAGGGGAATGCCATGTCGACTTTGCCTTTTTCTCCCCACCAACACACACAATCTGCAATGGCAGTGTGCATGTGTTAGGTGAGGGGTCCCTTAGAGTGGCACAACATATGCTGCAGCCCTTAGGGACCTTCCCTGGTCGCAGGGCCCTTGGTACCACTGGTACCTTTTACAAGGGACTTATCTGTGTGCCAATTGTGGAAACAATGGTACATTTTAGGTGAAAGAACACTGGTGCTGGGGCCTGGTTAGGAG
Source organism: Pleurodeles waltl (assembly GCF_031143425.1). Classification (NCBI taxonomy): domain Eukaryota; kingdom Metazoa; phylum Chordata; class Amphibia; order Caudata; family Salamandridae; genus Pleurodeles; species Pleurodeles waltl. The sequence goes on along the minus strand of NC_090440.1, from coordinate 155,906,129 downwards.
GGTCCCAACACACTTCTCAGTCAAGTCAGCATCAGTATAAGGCAAAAAGTGGGGGGTAACTGCAACAGGGAGCCATTTCCTTACATATACTTACATGGGACAACTTGCACCAAAGGTTTATGATAACTCCTTGGTGCAAATGGTATGCCCCAGAGGAAAAATGTGAATGTTTGTTTTGCCCACGTACAACCCAACACCTCACTCTCTGTCACTTTATAATTAACTTCAGTCCCTCTGAGAGCTAAAGGCAAAAGCTATAACCTTTTCTTCCACACAATCAACTTGAGTTAAAACTGCTCCCAAACCATTCAAAGTAGCATCAGTGGTCACAACAGTCTTCTTCTTCACATAAAGATATCCTAGTGTTGCCATACATCTCACTTGATCTTTTATCTGTTGGAAAGCTACTGCATAGACATTGGACCATACACATTTCCACACCCTTCCTCAAGGGAGACCTTAAAGCATAAACCAATGATGCAAAGCCATTGAAGAATTTTGAATATTAGTCTGGTAGACCCCAGAACCTTAATTGTTCTTTGTCCTATGAAACAGGACCCCGGACAACAGATTCAGCAAGATTCTGTTTAGGGCTGATTCCTATACATGATATAGTATGCCCGAATATTTTACTGTGCCTACCATGCAATTTCATTTTTCCCTTTTAACAGTCTAACTATTTAACTGCAGTCAGAGTAGAACTCATCAATGTGTCATCATGTTCTCTCCGGTCCTGTCCATAGACTAAAATATCATCCTGAATTTCTTTTACCTAGGCACATCCCCCAAGCCATTTTAATGATTCACTGAAAGCAAGCAACAGCAGATCCCAGCCCAAAAAGCATTCTCATGAACCAGTATGCCCCAAAAGGGTCACAAATGATATCAAAAGCTTTGACTCCTCACTCAAAAAAAAACTTGATGGTACGCTGACAATAAGTCCATCAAGCTAAAAACTTGATGCATCATTCAAGACATATCTTCTGAAATACTTGGTAGGGGTTGTCTATAAACCCCAAAACAAGTTTTCAGGTCTTCGGGCACTACACTTGCAAATGCTTTTCCCACCACCCTTTGGTGACAACGCAACAGGTGCCAACCCCTTCGAGCAGTCTATCCCCTCAACAGGACCAAGTCTCTTTAGTCTCTCTAATTACATTTTTAACAGTTACAAAATAAGAAAAGGTACTTTCCTAACGTCATGTACAACACGTTTAGTTCCCCTTGAAACCATGTAACAAACCCATATTATTCCAAAAATGTCAGAAATTTTTTATCATTCTCACTGATATATGAAATCATAATGACTTGATCAGCAGCATTCGGATTTAATGTAATTCCTAAATCTCGCTGTGGACGCGAACCCAACAAATTGTCACCTTTCTTGGCAACATACGCCTTCCAAAAAGTTTCTCTCCCTTTGAAATTGACTCTCATAGGTGCATAGCCATTTAAACAGTTTTACCACCATATCCAACTGGATTTGTCCAGTTTACTCAGAATATTTTGCTCATTTAATTTCATCACCTATGAGTGTAAAAGGTGAACCTGAGTCAGCTGAAATATTTATCATAAAGCATGATTTCCCACTCAGGCATTTTAATATATTCAACATCACACAATCTTTTAATCATGTCATATTCACATTTGTAACATGGAAATAAACTTTCTTTTAATTTTCAGTGGCATCTTCCACCTGCCGTACAGTCACATTCTTACTCTTTTCATCATTAATTTTAAATACTCTTGTGCAATGGCCATATTTCCGACATTTCCTAAAAGAGGAATTCCTTGCCATACAACGTGTAATATTTAGTCAAAGGTTGCTGCTTTCACACCTGAGACATCAGTAATTATTACTGTTCCAATTGACAGAATCACACTATTTTCATTTTCTATCTCATTGACCCATTTGGTAGTATGCTCCATCCCTTCAAGCAGGCAATCACTTCTTTCAAATCAGGACTTTTTGCAAGTAGTTTTTCTTGTACCTGGGTGTTATTAGTACAACACACAAGCCGGACCCTTATAAATGAGTCTGTAAGATCAGCAAACTCACAAGTTCTGGCAAAATTCTTCAAAGATACCACATAGTTGGGGACATGGCCAAGACAGCGGCTGCATCAGTTGCCTTCTGTGTGCTCGGCCATGGCCCGCCAATAATCCTTAAACATCCTGCACATCAGACTCTACCTGCCCCACCAGAAACCCCCTAAATGACACATTAAGCGCAGGTGACCCGCTGGGAGCCTTAAGGGGGTGGAGTGGCCATAGAAAGCAGTGGATCTAGAGACTCATGGCCAAAGCCTACGGTGGTGCCCTGGACTGCAGTGGGAAAGCCTGAGGTGACAGACCACCAGGACAGCACGCTACAGGGAGCAAAGATGGTGGAAGACACTGTGGCTATCGCAGCGATAACACAGTGGCATGTCCCTGAGGAACGCTGGCCAGAGAAGATACCCCAATGTCGGGGGGGCACTCCACCAGCATAGTGACACAGGGTTAGGCCTGGAGCTCACAAGGCCCCCCTGCCCCAACCACACTGACGGGTCTGCAACACCGAAGAGTGACCCTTCCTGGCTCAACTGAGAGAGACACAGTGCATCCCAGAGTGGGCTTAGGACCACACCCCGGGGTCTGTGAACTGGCGGTGGATGTGATGCAACCTATGGGAGGTGAAGAAGCCAGGAGTCTGACAACTGACTGAGAGAGATGCTAGGGGTTCCGGCCTCTGGGAGTGTGCATCTAGGAAACTACCGCTCTGAAGAAGATCTGCTGGCATATGTTTGTAGGAGCTAGAGAGTGACAGTGTGCAACAACGGCTGCCCTTGCACTGAAGTGGGATTGTGACTGACACCCCTACAAACCCACCCCCCAATTTACCTCGAGCTGAAGAGGACCTCACCAATGAAAGCTCTTCTAGAAGACCTTGTTGCTGATCAGAGTGGCAGGGGGTGGCTGGTGCCCCTGGGATTGCAACATTGACAGGGAGCCCCCAGGCAACTCCCCTCCCCTATAAGTACTGAAGGGACAAAAAGTCAATACCTGCTGGCTGCTGTGACAGGGAAGGGGTACCCTAGGCCCACAAAGGGCAATAGCCCACACGGACAGGAGTGGGAGGGGCTGCACAGTATTATACTTCTCCTTGATGCGGCCCAGTACCTAGCCAACATGCCTGACGATGACGCCTAGAGAGTCGTCATGGGAAGAGGCACCTTGAGACCCCAGAACTGAAGGACAAACAACATGAAAATATGTGAGACTGAGTGAAGTCACAGACATCGAGTTCAGTGGCGAGCAATTTTGTTGGGAAAGCTTCTAGCATCGAAAACGGAGCCATAGCGACTGTCAAAAATTGTGGCCCCAGCAGCCTAATTACATAGACTGCTGCATTCCAGGGCATACTACTGACTCTGGGACTGCGCTTGGAGCTGTGGAGGCCAGGAATGGCTCAAGGCAACACACCACGATACGACTGAGACCCTCTGGCATACAGCAGTCCAGTGCTACCCTTGTGTCTTTCGGTATTTGCCGCATAGACGTTGAGCCGGTGGAAGTGTGGCTACTGAGCAACTGAGATGGCTGCCCTGCTGCTGGGTGGCGAGAAGGATTGAATTACATGGTTTTAACTCTGCTCAGCCGGCCTTTGTCACCCACACCAACTGCCCCGAGCCATGGGAAATGATAAACCTCAACGAGGAGTTCAGCAGAATAAAATAGATCAGCACACAGCCCCTGGAACACTTGGGAGGGGGAGGCACCTGTGAACCAAGATACATCCTGTGAGGCTTCCAAGGCACAGATTATGACCACGATCAAGGCGTTCAGGGCCACAGTGCAGAGTAAGATTGAGGCCATCTCCCCTGATGTCAGACTACTGAGGGTGGATCTCCGCACCATGACAGAAAGATCCCTGGCCACGGAGCAAGGCGTAAACACTCTACAGTATGAAGTGACATCTTTCAAGACGAACTCACTGCCTTAAACACTAAAAAGAAATTCTGTAGCACAGAGCCTAAGACGTAGAGTTGATCCAGGAGATGTAACCTTCACTTTGTTGGCTTTCCAGAAGATGTTGACGACCAGGCACCAGAATTGCTTCTTAAACGATGGCTCAGAGAGGCGTGCCCGACCGCGACTCTGTCTCCTGTAGTTGTGGTTGAAACAGCACACTGTGCACTTACCCTGAAACCACCTGTGGGAAGACCTTCACGCACTATCATCACAAAAATTCTGAACTAGAGACCGGGATCTATCCTCTGAGCTGTTTGACAGACAGGCAAACCCAAGTTAGAAAACCAGGTGATCTGTATTTTTCCAGAAAACACCCAACCACTTCAGACATCCTTTGGGGGTGTGAAGCAAAAACTTAGAGCTATGGGACTCCAGTATATGCTACTTTATCAGGCCAAGTTGGAGGCTCTTCATGCTGCCTGCACCCACATCTCCACCACCCGAGGTGGCCGGGGACTGGCTTGAGGTACATGGTAATGGCAGGATCCCAACACCACAGCTATCAGGACACACCCGCTTGCAGATCCACGCTCACCGACCTTCGCAACGGAAGAGGCAGAGGAGGAGCCCGGCCACCCGCTCCTCATAATGTGTAGTGGTTTGACAGGATGGTACACTGGCTCTGGAGTACTCGGACAGGAAAAGACCTGTAGGCATGTCATAGACTCCGAGCAACAGGGATCTGAGAGAGGATGCGAGAGCACTGGTGGAAGAGGTGACAGCCCTGAGCTCAGATGACAGCGGCACTGGTCTCATAGATGAGATCCGACCCTCCCATGGCTCCTGAGAGACTTCCTTCCGTGGAAGACCTGGGCAGGGGGAACCAATGAGGTGGGGTAAGGGCCCTGCAGCATGAGTCAAAGACTAACTTAACAAATCTAATCTGCAAGGGACTATCCCAGTAAGACAGTAAAATGCCGTTAGAGAAGGGCAAGAGTCAGAAGCAAACTGTCGGGCAGGCCACATATGGCCCCCCCCATAATTTGCTGGAAGTTTTGCGTGACTGACGTGAGTAGTGTAGTAGCGCGTATGAGATACTGCATTTGGCAGTGGTGAGGCTGGTGTCTTAGGCGTTTGTGGTAAACTTTTGCTGCATATGTTCGACAAGAAAGTGAGTGTGTGAGAGTGGGATGGCAGCTGTGTGCCTCGATGCACACAGCGAGGGCAGCATGAGGCCCCTCACTCAGCGCGAAGTATATTTTATGCTGTCAGTGTGTGAATGAATAGGATGTGGCTGTAACGTGAGGTATACAATTCAGGTAGTGAGTTGATATTGATTGCTTTTGTTTATTGTGGGGAGGGACATGGGCAACCGGATAAGGTTTGGGGATACACATGTTGATGTTTTGTGTCGACCCGGTGTGGGGGGTGGTACTGTTCTAGTTCAATTAAATATGTAGCAGCAAGGACAGCAGTGATATTGCTTTACAGGGGGGCACAGGGTGGGGGAAGAAGACATCTAGACATTAGAGATGGGTACTACCTATCGATTCATGACATGAAATGTCCAAGGACTTAACTCCTACGTTAAACAATAAATGGTACAGACCTACCTCTGCAGACACAGAGTCTATGTGGCTTTACTCTAGCAGACACATCTGTTAGATGAGGTATACAAACTGTAGGAAGCTGGCTTTGTATATGCTATACCAAAGTAAGGTACAGTGTGCACAGAGTCCAGTGTATCCCCAGAGGCTTTACAGAGTCTAAAGTAGATAACATTAATGCGCTCTTCAGTGGTGGTGTGATTGAGCAGTTAGGCTTATCAAAGGGTAGTGATAAGAATTTGTGGAACACACACAGTCAAGAAATGAGGCACACACTCAATGACTAACTCAAGGCCAAAGTTTTATGTATCAAATATATATACTTTCTTTCTAAAACACAAAGGTTTTTTGCTGCAGGTAAGTACAGTTTAAAGAATGTATCACTTTCAAGTATCAAATGCACTTTTAGAATTCATAGATTAAACAGTTTACAGGTAAGTAATACTTTTCAATTTCAAAAGTAGACAGTGCATTTTCTCATAGAAAGCAATGCAGCCCTAGGGCAGGAAAAGTAACAACAAAATCTGCAGGAAAGTATTCGACTTACAATCCCAGACTTTTGGGTTAGGGTGTCACAGGGCAAGGTTTAGGAAGACACCAACGGTGCAAAATGGGGCCGGCCGGTTGCAGACGTCAAAGTTGGTATCCGGTGCCCACTGGAATTCTATGGAGACTGGGGACACTTAGAAAGAAGCAGCTTGCAGGTAAGTACCTGCAACTTCAGGGAACAGACCTTGGGGAGGGCAGAGGTCAGCACCAATCACACATTCTTAGTGGCACAGGGGTGGTGGTGGTGGTGGGGGGGGGGGGGGGGGGGAATTCATAGGTCAGCACCAAACACACACCCTTTTAGTGGCACAGGGGTGGCCGGGTGCAGGATGCAAACACAGCGTTGGGTGCACAATGTTTTCCAAGGGAGGAACCCCTGAGGTCATAAAGAGGCAGCAGGCTTGGTCCAGGGAGTCAGCTGAAGAAAACCAACAGCTGAACAGGTAAGTAGAGAGCCCACTGAACGTTGCTGGACCATTGGTGGGTTCTCCAAGGACAGGGCGCTTCAGGTGGAGGGGTAACTTTAGGCGTTGAGAAATTTTCACTGTAACCGGTCTCGGTCAGGGGGTCCTCTGAATTTAGGCTCCAGGAATCGTCGTGTTGGTCAGGAGGGATCAACCCAGGGTGGACTTGAGGTCAGAATTGCCTGGGGACCTTCTCTGGACCGGTGGGCCACCTGGAAACGGGCCGTGTGCAGAGTGGGCAGGACTCGCTGATCCAGGGGCAGTTCAGGAGTCCTTCTTGGAGGTTTCTTTGTGGACAGGACCACTGTCCTCTGGAAATTTTGGTCCGTGGGTAGGCAGGCAGTCCTTTGGGGTTTGTACAGGTTACTGGTCTGCAGGAAGCGTCGCCTTTTTGTAGCAGGAGTCTTGAAGATGAAGATGCAGGCCGGTAAGGCTGGGACCAAGTCAGTTGTTGTCTGGAGTCTTCACTGCTGGTGCAGCTCTTCATTCCTTCTTCTTTTAGGTCGCCAGGAATCTGAAGAGCAAGGTTTCAGGGGTGCCCCTAAATGCTAGATTCAGAGGTGTTACAGGTGTCAGAGGGCAGTAGTCAACGGCTATTGACCCTGATGGTGGCTACACCCTTCCTGTGCCCATTCTCTTTGGGGAAGTGGGTACATTCCTAACCCTAGTGGCTAACATCTTACAAAACAAGATGGAGGATTCTGCCGGGGGGTTCACCTTAACTCTGGGCCCCCTAGGGATGGTCCCAGCTGGGGAGGACACTCCTCCTGGTGTTTACTAATTTTCCTGCCTGACCTGCTGCCAAAAGTAGGGCTTGGTCTGGGGGCATAGGCATCGCCACGAGCTGGAGTGCCCTGGGGCAGTGTAACAAGAGGCAGGAGCCTTTGAGGCTCACCACCAAGTGTTGCTTTTCCTGCACGTGGTAGGTGTGAATGGGTTCGACAAGCACCACCGCGTCCTAGTATCAAACCACATATCGCTGACGCCCTCCATGCGGTGATGAACCATCTGCACAGTATAGACGTGTGGAGGGCTATGCCCCCTGGGGTGTGAAAATACACCTGCTACACCTCAGCCTGTGAAGCATATAGCTGAATTGATAGGGTTCTTATATCGGACAAAATGGTGCCAGCTGTGCCTTGCATCCAAACTATGGGCTGAATCCTCTCAGACCATGCCCCAGTATTTCTGGAGTGGGGGGTGGGTGAGAGACGTTTTTGCGTCGCCTTATGACAATTGTGCCTTGAGACACTGAAAGACCTGATGTTCAGAGCAGATCTAAGGGACATGACTGCAGAGTTCCTCAGCACTAGCTGGCTGTCCACAGGAGAGAGCGGGCTGGAGTGGGTCACCTTGAAGGCAGTAACTCATGGAGAATGCCTCTCCAGAATTGGTGGCACAAGACAACAATTAGAAGAACTCCTGGAAGCAGAGGGGTTCCTAACTGACCTTCACACACAAGCCCTGACTTAGGGGAGCACTGTGAAAATATACTACAGGCACAGCGCTGCGTTGCGTTGCAGAGTGTGGAATAGGCTGGGTTGTCTGATCAGATGCAAATACCGGCAGCTGCTACACTGTGTGTGTGTGTGTGTGTGTGTGTGTAGGGGGGGTGTAGGAGTAGGAAGAGGATGGGGAAATTGGCCATACTTCTGGCGTGGCAGTTGCGGTGGGAACATTCCACCCCCTCCCCCTTTATTCTATCTTAAACAACCCAGGATTGCATTAATACATTGTTGCGAGACCACATGGCGGAAGTCTATGGTGGAGGCCCACCCACGTCCCAGACAGTGCTTCGGGATTACAGAGGCCCAGAGAATGGGTCTCGACGAGGACCTACAGCTGGAGGAGCTCAAAGAGGCAGCTGAGGCCATGGCGCGATGCAAGGCCCCTGGCCCGAATGGTCTGCCAGTGGAGTATTATCAGTCATATGCAGAGCTCTTGCTGCCCCACCTGCTGGAGACTCTCGAGGAGTACAGGCGACTGGGTTCCATGCTGTGATCCATGCGAGAGGCCCAGATTGTTATGCTCCCAAAACCAGGTAGAGACCTCAAAGACCCCGGCTCATACAGACCCCTCTACATGCTGTGTGTAGACTCCAAAATACTGGCTAAGGTCCTTGCTGCGTGACTGGGGCACATCGTGATCCTCCTTGTTCACGAGGACCAGTGTGGCTTCACCCCAGGCAAAGGGACCCATATGAATCTACAGTGTCTCTCCCACATACTCCACTCGACAACTGGCACCAAGGCACAAGCAGCGGTGGTCGCGCTAGATACTGAAAAAGCATTTGACACTCTAGGATGGGAATACCTATGGCCTGTGCTAGAGATGATGGAATTGGGACCAGAATTACTTTCATGGGTATGGGTCGGTACTGGCACCATAGTCTCTGAAAGTAAACCCATAGCAAGGGGGGCTCTGCAGGTTGTCCACTGTCCCTCCTCCTCTTCGCTCTAGCAATACAGCCTTTTAGGTAAAGATTGAGATGAGATATGGCCAGATGGGGTGTGGTGGTGGGGGGGCCGTACTTGCGTCATCTCCCTAAATGCGGATGACGCGCTACATTACATTAGTTACCTGAAGTGCTCCGTGTTTGTGTTATTGGAAATCATGACGACGTTTGAGGAAGTCTCTGGACTGCACATCAATCAGCGTAAATTAGCCTGGTCAGATTAGATGCAACAGATTTGCCCCAGACGGCGACTGACTGGGAATGCAGTCATTTCATTACCTGGGCATGCTGGTGGCCCATTCGGTTGCAGTCAATTATGATCTAAATATGGGAACAACAATCACCTATCTGGAGGACTCCATCCGATTCAAGAACCGCCTCCCAGTCTCTATTATGGGAAGGGCGGCACTGAGCAGAATGGTTTTCCTCCCCGTTGCCTCTATGTTCTACTCTATGTGCCTTATTCTGCAGGCCAGGTTTGCTAAACTTAATAGCCTCTTAATTTCCCTTACATGGGCAAGTGGTCCGAGCTGGGTAAAACCGGAGGTGCAGAAACTCGACCCAGAGCTAGAGGGCCTAGGGATCCCAGATCTGCAGTTTTACTACTTGGCGGAAATCCTACAGTACGCTACACAGTGGTGTGTGGAGGGACTGGCGGGAAGCACAGCCATTTTGGCAGACGGGATGGGGTGGCAGAACTCCCAGGCTACCTAATGAAAGGACGCGGAGTCACGGCAGAGGCCCCATTCATGGTGCAACAGGTGGCTGAGGTGTGGGAGAAGGCGGTCTCTGTTGTACTCCACAGGGTCCCGTAGAGCCAGAGGAGTACCACTCTACAGCTCCTTTTGGATCCATACACTACTAGAGGCAGGATATCTTGCATATACAAAGCCCTGAAAGCGGATCGCAGAGTGGACATAGCTGTGATTCAGGACAGATGGTCTGAGGACCCGCTGGCCCCCCTCATGGGCGCTGAGTGGCGACGGGCATTTGCACAGGTCTCAGAGGTGGCAAGCAACACCCTGTTTAAACTCACCCGATTCCACTATTTACACTGTACTTATCTTACTCCCCAACGGCTAAAAAAAAAAATGTACGGGACACTTGTATGGATGTCCACGCTGCAGGTCTGAACTGGTGCTGTTCCTCCACAAGACCTGGAACTGCCCCAGACTACAGGGTTACTGGGCCGCCATTTTGGATGATCTGTAAGATATCACAGGGATTCAACTTGAGCCCTCAGTCAAACAGTGCCTGCTGAGTGCACTCGTACACCCAAACATGCCCTGTTGGGTCCAGTGCTATCTGAACGTTGCATTGCAATACACTGGACCCAAACTCATCCCCCCACTCTGGAAAAATGGAGGACAGACTTGCACGAATGAGGAGTAAAGGCTAAAACTGGTCCACACAGACGAGAACGCACAGCGGGATCTTGAGATATGGGATGACATGTTAGAAGACCTGGAGACACAGGAGCCACAACCGCCACACAACCTGGATAAACGCAGGACACAACCACAGAAGAGACCCAAAGTGGGAAGGGGGGCGTGGGGCGGAACTGAGAAGTTGGGGCAGACATCAACTTGTGAGGGAACCACACTACTGTGCACTGAATTTGCCCTGTGAGGGGCAGGTAGTGGTTGACAAAGACAGAGGCCCAACTTACCTGACTCTGCGCACCCCTATTTATAAATAAGCTGGCGACAGACATATACACTGACCGTTGCCAACTTCATGTCGGTTTTGTTTTTGTTTCATGTTACAGTAAGTTGTTGTTAATTGCAAAACATTAAAAAAATAAGCTTGCGATGTTCGGAGATTTTGGAATAATCAGCAGGATCATAAGTATACTCTTGACGAGGGACAATGCCCTAGTAACTCATTCCTCCACTGCCGGAAAGACGTGTAGCTTAAAATATCTGGGGCAGCTCCACAAGAGTCCCCGTACACACGATGCCCGACTAATGTGCTGCACACCACCAGGGACACTAAGGTAGCTCTGCTCTGTATCCTTAATGCGCTAGCAAAGCAAATGAATTAAAATGACAGATTAACACAACAACATTGCTTCTTGTTTGCTTGAAAGAGCCAGAACATCAATAAATAACCTTTACGGCAGATGAACAATACCGGTCTGAAGGAGAATGTTAACTGTCTTAAATCAGAAGATTGTGATCCACATCTGTCACAAAGAAAAGCAACTGTCATGAATGGTACAGTCAATCATTAATCCAGCATACCTCAGATCCCTAAACACACATGATGACAAATACCCACAAAAAATGCTGAACGAGAATACATGCGTGGAGTACAAACACATAGATGCTGCTAGACACCATGGTTAATAGCGCAGCTGTCTATTTTCTCAATTTAAAATAACTGCTGACATAATGTATTTAACACATGCATGAAGAGCGCATCCCAAGAATGCAGGGCAGTTGGAAACAGATAAGCACTTGTGAAGCTGCCATGCACATCACAGACGACTGAATCCTGAAGAAAAGTAAGCACTCTGCTCATGCAACCAAGTGCTGACAAGGCCAATTTTGGAAAATTGTTTAGCCTAATATGAGAAGGACCTATTCACAATTTCCAAAACCTTTCTCAGTCGGTTCTTTCAATGACTGGTTAAATTCAAATGGTCTATTGTGACAAAGTTCCAACGATACCGGTCGTATGGTAGGCTGCTGAGTCCAAACAGTAGCTGTATTAAGTGCCTCCACACCTTCTGCCAACAGGACGTCAGGAACAGGCAGTGCTTTGTCATGTGTAGAAAACCTGCTACTGGGCTCCCACATCCGGCGCAGCAATCTGATCAGGAACTGTATATAGCATGTAGTGTTTTTAGGGACAGATACGTCAAATGCACATAACTGTACTGTATCGGGGGCGGAGCTGACCGAGCCGAAAGATGGCTGCGCTTTAGCGGAGCTCCATCGGCTACCATAAGATCCTTTATAATCCTGTGGACCACACCCGAGCTCTCGAATTCCCTGGGGGAGCAACCGATGCCCGAACGCCAGGGAAGAAGATTCAGCCGTCTGTGGGCTCCGACGAGGCCCAATGTGAGTGTCGGATGGGGAAGGTCGCATCGAGCGGGCCAGAGCAGATCGTCCGAGGCCTGGAAACGGTGAGACGGCGCTGGCGCCCGCGGGGCAGGAGAGCTCCCGAGACGCATTGCGGTGAGAACAGCCGCACCCGGGACAAGAACAGGGGCATGCCAGGAAGCAGCCTTAACAGCTCGGCGGGACTGCAGAAGCCTCCGGGCGGCATTGAATGCATGTGGCAGCGCTCCCCTTTCAGATTGGAAGCGCAGTAGATCCCGCGAGAGAAGTAAAGGCCTAGAGGTGAGCCAGGGTGACGCAGCGAGGAGCAGAGAGAAACCTGCCGCAGTCGCGATTGGTGGGACCGGGCTAGACTGCCCGAAACTGGCACGGCCGCAGTAAGACTAGGAGTGACGCCTCGGTGATGACCGGCGCAGCGTATTACGCGCACTCACAATAAATCTAAGAAGGCCCCTGGGGATGCTGATTGCGGCGCGCTGGCTATTGTCGGACCGAGGGCAGACCGCGGCGTCCCGGGAAACCAGCGGGGGGTGCCGGCTGAGGCGAGACGTGTCCTGGGTGAGCGAAACCGGCGCTGGGCATCAGATTGGTGGCACTGACCCTTTGGAGGGGCCCTCAGCGGTAAGCGATCAGGGTACCGCGGATACCGGAAATTACAGCAAGCAAACTCGCAGGGACAGAGGGCAGACCACGAGGAAAGGTCATTAACTCCTACCAACATGGGAAAACATGACAAAGCTCAACCTAAACTACACTTCGAGAGACGTAAAACTATGAGTCAGACTGGGGAAGGAGCTGAAGCTAGATTGGAGGGGTCCCCAGAGGTCCCAACTCATGATGATCAAGACCTGTGCCACATTCTAACAGCTATGCAACAAAGTCTAACCCAAATAGATGGTAAAATCGACTCTCTATCATACCGTGTGGACAGAATGTCGGAAAGACTAGATAAGCAGACGGAGCGCCTGGACCAGGTGGAGAGGCATGTATCAGCGGTGGAGGATGGACAAACTGCACTAGCATCTGGACAACTAAAAGTGAACACAGAACTGGATATCCTTAAACACAAAATGGATGATTTGGAGTCCCGTTCTCGGCGAAACAACCTTCGCATCGTGGGACTTGCGGAGTCTACATCGATCGTAAATATGGAGACATTTGTTGAGTCTGCTGGTACAACTGCTGGGACAGGATACTTTCTCAACGTTCGTCGTTGTGGAACAAGCACATAGGTCGTCGGCGGTTCGGCTTCCGCCTGGGGCTCCACCTCACCCGGTGATAGCGAGACTGTTGAACTATAGGGACCGTGATGCTGCATTGAAACTGGCATGTGAGTTGAAAACATTGCGGTACGAGGGAATGACTCTCGTTGTACCCTGACTTCACACTACAGGTACAGGAAGCGAGGAAGCAATTTCTGCCAGGAAAGAAACAGCTGAGAGCACTGCAACTAGATTACAGGGAGTGCAGAATTATTAGGCAAGGTGTATTTTTGAGGATTAATTTTATTATTGAACAACAACCATGTTCTCAATGAACCCAAAAAACTCATTAATATCAAAGCTGAATATTTTTGGAAGTAGTTTTTAGTTTGTTTTTAGTTTTAGCTATGTTAGGGGGATATCTGTGTGTGCAGGTGACTATCACTGTGCATAATTATTAGGCAACTTAACAAAAAAAAATATATACCCATTTCAATTATTTATTATTACCAGTGAAACCAATATAACATCTCAACATTCACAAATATACATTTCTGACATTCAAAAACAAAACAAAAAAAAATCAGTGACCAATATAGCCACCTTTCTTTGCAAGGACACTCAAAAGCCTGCCATCCATGGATTCTGTCAGTGTTTTGATCTGTTCACCATCAACATTGCGTGCAGCAGCAACCACAGCCTCCCAGACACTGTTCAGAGAGGTGTACTGTTTTCCCTCCTTGTAAATCTCACATTTGATGATGGACCACAGGTTCTCAATGGGGTTCAGATCAGGTGAACAAGGAGGCCATGTCATTAGATTTCCTTCTTGTATACCCTTTCTTGCCAGCCACGCTGTGGAGTACTTGGACGCGTGTGATGGAGCATTGTCCTGCATGAAAATCATGTTTTTCTTGAAGGATGCAGACTTCTTCCTGTACCACTGCTTGAAGAAGGTGTCTTCCAGGAACTGGCAGTAGGACTGGGAGTTGAGCTTGACTCCATCCTCAACCCGAAAAGGCCCCACAAGCTCATCTTTGATGATACCAGCCCAAACCAGTACTCCACCTCCACCTTGCTGGCGTCTGAGTCGGACTGGAGCTCTCTGCCCTTTACCAATCCAGCCACGGGCCCATCCATCTGGCCCATCAAGACTCACTCTCATTTCATCAGTCCATAAAACCTTAGAAAAATCAGTCTTGAGATATTTCTTGGCCCAGTCTTGACGTTTCAGCTTGTGTGTCTTGTTCAGTGGTGGTCGTCTTTCAGCCTTTCTTACCTTGGCCATGTCTCTGAGTATTGCACACCTTGTGCTTTTGGGCACTCCAGTGATGTTGCAGCTCTGAAATATGGCCAAACTGGTGGCAAGTGGCATCGTGGCAGCTGCACGCTTGACTTTTCTCAGTTCATGGGCAGTTATTTTGCGCCTTGGTTTTTCCACACGCTTCTTGCGACCCTGTTGACTATTTTGAATGAAACGCTTGATTGTTCGATGATCACGCTTCAGAAGCTTTGCAATTTTAAGAGTGCTGCATCCCTCTGCAAGATATCTCACTATTTTTGACTTTTCTGAGCCTGTCAAGTCCTTCTTTTGACCCATTTTGCCAAAGGAAAGGAAGTTGCCTAATAATTATGCACACCTGATATAGGGTGTTGATGTCATTAGACCACACCCCTTCTCATTACAGAGATGCACATCACCTAATATGCTTACTTGGTAGTAGGCTTTCGAGCCTATACAGCTTGGAGTAAGACAACATGCATAAAGAGGATGATGTGGTCAAAATACTCATTTGCCTAATAATTCTGCACTCCCTGTATAGACTGTTATACCCAGCTAAACTGAGAGTAGATGGTAACACAATATTCTTCACTGACCATAAAAAGTTGGAACAATTTGTGAACCGTAAGCTGGCTGATAAAACAAACGCTCCGGGTGCTGAACCGGCGAATGACTAATCAAAGTCCAGAGTTTAGTCGTAAAAGCTCTCTGTAGAAATTTGCTCAGAACACTAGAATTGAGAAAGTTATGCACATTATAGTTGTAAATCAGTGACATGCGAATATCATCCATAATGAGAATGTTTAGGGCCTTCTAGGTCTGGAGGTAAACCATATGGGTACTACACACTGGTGCGACGCGCCCAGAGATCTAGGGATGGTCTGTTGGAAAATTACATTGGTAGCCAAGATAACAAAACAATTGTTGGGGCGAAGCAACATCCGCCTTCATGTGTGTTCCACTTACAAAAATGTTGGGGTTAGTATTAAGTGGGGTAGTTCACGGGAGGATTTCAAACGTTACTAACAGATGGGCAGGTTGGGGTTTAGCCTATTGAGGAGGGGGGGGGGGGCAGGGAAGAAGTTGCAGTAACAGTATGGTGGAAATGTAGGGTAAGACAAAGCAGACAAAACGCAGACGAGTACTATACACAATCCGATTTAGAAAATCAATCTAGAAAAATAGATGACTCCGGTATATACAACTACTGACACGCAAAAAGATTACCACAAACTTAGGTTGGTCACCTGGAATGTGAGAGGTGTCAATGACACACGCAAAACCCAGGGGGGTGGTGGTGTATCTACTCAGACATAAGGTCGATATTGCAGTATTGCAAGAGACACATTTGGCCCCAAATAGTCCTATGCTCAACCCTCGCAGAATGAAAGGACAGTGTTTAGCTGCAGGTTACACAACTCACTCTAGGGGCGTCTTGTTGTGGGCCTCCCGTGCATCGGCCATTGAGTTCGAGAGCGCGGAAATTGACCCCAGTGGACGATGTGGTAGCAAGGTGTAAGGGCAGGACTTTCACTTTTATACTAATAGGAATATATGGGCCGAACTATGATGACCCCCAGTTTTACAGAGATCTAGCGGCGCGGACAATGAAATGGAGAGACGTTCCACAACTTTGGTGTGGAGACTTTAATTGCACACTGTCTCCTGCATTAGATAGATCGGGGGCAGGACCAGGGGCCCAGCTGCTGCAGCTGGCGCAATACTAGACATAATGATGGTCTCGGGACTGGTGGATGTTTGGAGAGACAGGCATCCAGAAAAGGGAGGCTTCACTCATTACTCATCAGCACATGACTTGTATACACGCATAGATCTTTGTCTAGTCTCCCGCAGTATATCACACAGAGTGATGCCCGAAGCGCCTTGGCCACAAACTTATTCGGATCACTCACCGGTCCCGATATTACTGACAGTGGGTCATGTTCCACCCCCACCGTTCTCCTGGAGATTCCCACCATACTCGCTGACAGACACTGTGTTTAGGGAGGAACTGGCCAATGCAATCAAATAATTTTTCCAACTAAATAAAGCAACAGTTGCCAGAGTGGGTACAGTCTGGGAGACATTTAAGGAATACATAAGAGGAATTACAATGTCCAAACATGCGGGGGTACTCCGATCAATACGGGGACGACTACAATTACTCGAAAGGGAACTATCCCAGTTAGAACAAGAACATTGTGATACTGCAGATACAGGTACACTGGGTCATATTTGTGTCAAGGTACAGGAGTATCAGGAGACGGCTCTATCGGAAATTCGTCATATGGGGAAGTATGCCGTTGCCCGGACATACGGGGAGGGGGACAGACCTGGCAAATTCCTGGCAAACTTAATCCGCCCCAGTCGCAGCGCTAATCTAACTAACAAAACGACAGCAACAGATGGTAGTATACTCAATGACCCTGAGGATATCACGGCCAGATTTCGGGAATACTACCAAACACTTTACACCACAAAAGGAAACTCTGAAGCTAATGCCATAAAAGAATATCTCACCCACACAGTATTACCGAAACTTTCGGAGAGCGACAGAGAGGCTCTAGGGGCACCATTTACTCTGGCTGAGATAGCAAAAGCACTGGGAAACATGGCTGAGGGTAAGGCCCCGGGTCCTGATGGCCTGACTGTATATTTCTACAAAGCATATCAAACACTAATACTTCCACACCTAAAAGAGGTGTTTGAGGAGATGATCGTGGATGGTTGCATGCCTCCATCGATGAGGGAAGCCATGATAGTCACACTGCTTAAGCCATGGAAGCCAAAAGAACAATGCTCCTCCTATAGGCCACTATCGTTATTGAATGTTGATGTCAAAATATACGCCAAAATCTTAGCGGAACGACTGGCCAAAGTACTGCCTCTACTGGTAAAACCTGAACAGGCAGGGTTCGTCCCCGGCCGCAATCTAACCATGAACCTACGCACATTATTCAGCACAATACAGAACATTAACCCCGATATACAGGCGGTGGCAGTCTTTTTGGATGTGGACAAAGCGTTTGATTCAGTGGAGTGGGACGTCTTATGGGCAGCACTGCGAAAATTCGGAGTTGGGGACAATTTTCTACACTTGATAACCACATTATATAGGGAACCCCGGGCCAGAGTTCGGGTCAACGATGTGGTGACAGTGTCACTGGACATCACCAGAGGCACTAGGAAGGGATGCCCGCTTTCCCCCTTATTGTATTCGCTGATGGCAGAGCCACTGGCTTGCGCACTGAGGGAATGTCATGGGCATCGGGTCCTTGACTTCAAGCATTACAAAGCAGTAATCTCAGCATACGCAGATGATACTTTGCTGTATATCAAAGATCCAAAATGTAATGCGGCACCGATGCTCCAAGAAATAGTACGATACGGAGCATTATCGGGCCTTAAAGACAATTGGGGTAAATCTTTGATGTTCCCACTGACTCCCTCCACAGTGCAGACAGAGGTGGGTTTCCCGCTCAGAAGGGAGACTGGGTCAGATATGGAATCTTGGTATTAAGGTGCAAACTGATCCCAACATTATTGTGATGGATAATTATGACACAGCGATAACTAAATTAGCAACAGATGTCGAGAAATGGATACGACTCCCACTGTCCTTGCTTGGTAGAGTAGCATTGATGAAAATGGTGGTTTTGCCGCGCTTTCTATTTCTGTTTCAGAATATTCCGATGGTGCTACGTAAGAAATATTTTGCCACATTAAGATCACTCCTCATAAAACTAGCCTGGGCAGGCAAACAGCCCCGGGTGTAATGGCGTGTTCTGACTTTGCCATATGAGCTCGGTGGCCTGGGAGCGCCGGACTTGGAGGTCTATGGCGTGGCGGCTCGAGCTGCAGTGGCGCAGGCCTGGCTACATGGCCCAAGAGATACCCCATTTCTTGGGATAGAGAAAGAACTGGCATCACCAGCTCCGCTACAGGGAAGATTATACCAGACCCCAAGTAGGCAATATAAAAAATTGGCATCCCTGGACTCAGTAGCAAAGGCATGGCACGAGATTAGGGACAAACAAAAATTGGCTATGCTGTACTCCCCACATGTACCAGTATATTGCTCTGCTTGGTTTCCACTATGGCGTGACAGTAAACTGATATACGCCCTCAGTGAACTAGGAATCAACACATTAGGAGACCTATTTGAAAACAACAGTATGAAAAGTTGGGACAAGATAAGAGAAGGAACCGTTGAGACTACTCCCCTACACCAGTTCCAATATCAAAGGGCACGACATGCACTAGCACAGTTATTGGGCGAAGACATGCAAGAACCCCCCGAGATCACATCGCTTTCTATGATCCTGCAGGGAAGTTGTACGAGACGCTTGGTATCCCGTCTGTACGCATCAATGCAGGAGACAAGAGCCCAAGAGCTCTCAAGGGCCCGTGTGGAGTGGCAAAGAGATCTGGGTGTACAGATCACAGACACGCAGTGGCGTTACTGCTGCGCTTAGACATGCTCTATCTCCCTAAATGGCAGACATTGTCTCATTCACTTCAAATTCCTTAACAGAATATATTACACCCCAATCCGTCTACACAGATGTGGTTTGCATGAAAATTCGAACTGCCCTAGATGTGGGGTAGAACGAGCTGATTTCTTACATATAATTGAAACTTCACTTTGCACTTTAGGAGCTAGACGCTCGTTTTTAATATAAAGTAAACTCGCTTTTTGCCGCCATTTTGGGGGTTAGCACTCTAGCTTCTATTGCTAGAGAGCTATTTAGTCACACGATGAGCGCGGCGTGCAGCGGACGCGCGCAGCGGGTGCGCCGATTGCACGCCAAAGGCAAGCCCGTCTGCGCCCGAACGAGCCAAGAGCCAAGAAATTATGCCCAAGTGCTATCTGAAAAGATAGTTATCACTTATTCTAAAGATGAATTACTTCTCCTTAACAAGAAATCTCATGCCATGTGTAGTAAAAGCCTAGACCCTCATAAGGTCACATTTAGATGCCCCAGGTGTGCATGGTCACTCAATAGGCACACAGATCATCGACAAGTGGAGAATTTTGATAAACTATCCATTTTCCTTGTTAATTGTCGCTCATTAGGAGCTCATATAATGGATATTCATCTGTTAATTGAACAAATTAAACCCCTGGCCTTGTTTCTAACAGAAACCTGGTTAGATGAAAGCTCTGCTCCTGATGTCGCTATGGCCCTTCCCACAGGCTATAAGATCAGTAGAATGGACAGACCTAGTAGAGGGGGAGGCATTGCAGTCATTTTCAGAGACACGTGCAAGATTAATACCACTCCCACCCTAATCAAAGACTGCGAGAGTATGTCTTTCGCCATCAATGTGAACCCTCATTACACCCTTTTGGGTGTTTTGATTTATCGTCCTCCTGGTCCTATGGGAGATTTCCTACTGTCACTAGCAGAAAACATCTCACAAATAATATACACTAAACCAAACTTCTTAGTGCTGGGTGATTTTAATCTACATGCTGAGAATACAGATAATGCGTCCACTAAGATGCTGATTGCAGACATGAATGCATGTGACTTAACACAACTTATTCAAGGCCCCACTCACGTTAAGGGTCATACACTTGATCTGGTTTTTTCTAATGACCCAAGTATAAATTTTCTGTCATCCTGCCCGTTAGCATGGTCGGATCACTTCCTTTTAGAAGTGAAAGTACATTTCACTCACTCTAGGATCACCCACATGGGGGCACCCCCCCATAGAAGGAAATGGCATAGATTAAAATCCTCAGATTTCATCTCCGCCTTGGAGAAAAATAGACCAGGAAGTATATATACAAATAACATAACAGATTTTTCGCACTCTGTTAATAAATGGATAGAGGACAGCCTAGAGGAGATCATACCTATCGCCTCGTCCAAAAGTCGGCTCCATGGTACAATGCTTGCTTATTAGAGAAGAAAAGAGAGTGTAGGAAGCAAGAGAGGAGATGGAGATGTACCCAAGATGAATCCATGAAAAGAGTCTATAAAAATCTGATTCGAGAATATCATTTGGAAATTAAAAAAACTCAGGCGACCTATTACGCAGGAAAAATCGAAGCAGCAGCTAATTCACCTAAGGAGATCTTTAATGCCCTAAAAGATCTTATTCATCCAAGGGAAGAAGCAGAAATTAAGGACTTCCCTCAACAACATGTAGAAGATCTGGCTAGTTTTTTTCTAAATAAAATTCTGAATATTTATCGAGCCTTCCCCAATCCCCCTAGTAAAGATCAGAAGAAGATGAGCCAAGAGATCGG
Organism: Pleurodeles waltl; assembly: GCF_031143425.1. NCBI lineage: Eukaryota > Metazoa > Chordata > Amphibia > Caudata > Salamandridae > Pleurodeles > Pleurodeles waltl. The sequence continues at coordinate 155,885,289 of NC_090440.1, read as the reverse complement.
GGAGGTAACTCTTCTTACAAACTTTACTCCTATCAGTTTGGATAGTTATCAACCTACTGAGCTCAACGAAATCGGGCTCCCCACTAGATCCTGCCCCCCCCCAAGATCCTATCCATGGGAATTTCAGCATTAGGGCCGATAATAAAGAAACTCATTAACACCTCATTGAGTGATGGCATTGTACCCGATCACTGGAAACAAGCCATTATCAAGCCGCTCCTGAAGAAAAATAATTTAGATCCTAAGATTCTGAGTAACTATAGACCAATTTCATTACTGCCTCTAATTGCCAAACTTGCAGAGAAACATGTACACTATCAATTATCCACGCTCTTGGAAGAAAATAAACTTATACACCCTACCCAGATGGGTTTTAGACCTAAACATGGCACAGAAACCGCACTGATTGCCATTACAGAAGAAGCAAGGAAAAGGATGGATCAAGGTTTGGAAACTGCGATTATCCTCCTTGATCTAAGTGCGGCTTTCGATACAGTTGACCTAAAAATCCTCATGGATAGATTGCGAGGTTGTGGAATTGCCGGAACCGCGTTAGACTGGATTTGCTCTTTTTTATATGGGAGGTCATTTCAGGTACTCGATAGAGTATATCTCTAGGAGCACCTTCAATAGCTGTGGTGTTCCGCAGGGCTCGGCCTTAAGTCCATTACTTTTCAACATCTATATGCAGCCATTAGCAGGTATAGTTGAGCCTTTCGGGCTGAATCTAGTATCATATGCAGATGATACGCAACTGATAGTTTCCTTCTCCAAGGCCCGCCCAGATATGGGTTCAGCACTAGGTCCTTGTATGAAAGCAGTTGCATCCTGGATGTCTGAAAGTAAATTAAAGCTCAACGATGACAAAAAGGAAGTTATGTTTTTTGGAAATAAAATTCCCCCTGTCAATTCCAGCCTACTGAGCGGGGTGCCTACCCTCCCACCCCCTAAATGTCTTATTAAAAGCTTAGGGGTATGGCTTGACCCTTTTCTCTCAAGGGCCCAACATGCGAATAGAATAGCAGGAACTGCTTTTGCTCTGCTAAGGACCCTGAGGAAGGTTTTAACTATTTTACCATTCTCAGCCAGAAGAATGGTGGTCCAGGCACTGATTGGCGCTCGGATTGACTATGGCAATGCTTTGTTTATTGGTTCCCCGAAATATGTAATTCATAGACTACAAAGGGTACAAAATGAAGCGGCTCGTCTGCTATTAAATATTCCTAAACTACATTCGATACGGCCAGGAATTGTCTCCCTACACTGGCTCCCGGTAGCGGAAAGGATTCAGTTCAAGACCCTGTGCCACTTTCATAGATCCATATTTGATAAGGGACCTGAAATGCTGAAAGCACTGGCACAGGTTTACATTCCAGCCAGGTCGCTTAGATCCTCCTCAGCTAATCTGGCCATAATTCCAACAACGAGGAAAGCCAGATGGGGAGGAAGATCGTTAGCATACCAAGGCGCCTTGCTTTGGAATAATCTCCCCCTCAAGATGAGAGTAAATCCTCAAGAGAGGTCGTTTAGGAAGGAATTGAAGACCTGGCTATTTAAAATCTAAATTCCTTGTATAAACATAAATAGTATGTCACCGTTATGGCAGTATAAGCGCTACGAGGCCGTTGGGCAGTTAGGCGCTATATAAATCATTATAACATAACATAACATATGGCATGGGCGTGTGAAAATATACAATTTTTTTGGAGAGCAATATTCAGAGAGCTGGAAACTATAACTAGTAAACAAACAGACGCTGAACCACTCTTGGCGCTTGTGGGTTGGGATGCCCATTTACCAAAATCAATTCGCAAATTGGTGGCAATGGGTCTGTTGCTAGCTAAGCGTAGAGTTGCCATGCGGTGGGATCATGGACCGATCCCTAAGGTAGATGAATGACATAGAGATATGACTTATTGCAACACGCAAACAGATACTTACAGTGAGTTACTCCCTCCCACAAACAAACCAGCGAAATTCTGGGAAATATACAAACAGTACCTTATAGGGAAAGAAACGGGAGAAACGGAGGGCGAGACAACTGATTGATAAACAAAACACGTTCACAGTTAGATGTATGGTTCAAGGCTACCAATGGCTTGTATACATAATTGAAAGACTCTACTGACAAAATCCCGAAGGAGAAAATGCCCACTGAACTGATGCAATATGTTGTTTAAATTGTATTAGTCTGCAAATACATGATCTTACTGTACTGCTTTACTTGTTTGTATAAAAGCATAAATAAAAGATTTAAAAAAAAAAAAAAAAACTGTACTCTATCCATTTTAATCTGTCATTAGTGCTGACCGTCTTGTCCCCATCGTGATCCCATTCCCATTCTCTCAGTCAGGGGTTCCTCAAGCACCCCCGCCCATTGAGTGTCGGTCCCGGGAGATAAGCTCAAAGTGCTCAGAACATGACAGATATCAATTTACGAGGGTACTGATCACTCAGGGTATCGCAGGCCCCATCCTTCCATTTTTGTACAGACATAAATTCGGCTGTCTAAAGAAACAGCTGGAGGGACCACGGTGGCTTAACCGATGCACACAGGGCTTGTCGTATCACTCTCATGACCACTGCCTCCAACACTCCACACACCTGGCATATAATATAGTGTGTGCCCGGAGATACCTTTGCCCCTCAGATTAGTAAAATATGCAAGGATCTCTCCATGGGTGCCACGCAGTAATCCTCTCTTCAAATTTTCGCAGTGGTCCAGCCAATGAATGGCATGTTGCAAGTGCCCTGCTGTGTAGTACAGCTCAATATTAGGGACTCCTAAGCCCAAAGGTCCTCCTGTGTGGCTAAGCTCAACATACTTCCACTTGTTTGCCCACAGCAAATCAATGATGAAGCTATCTGTTTCCTAAAAAAAAGTTCTGGGCATCTTATACAAAGTGTCCTGTAGGGCATGCAGGCACTGGAGAAGCATGCTCATTTTCACTGGGGCTACCTTACCCATCAATGACGGAGGCGGATCTCTCCAGAACGGGACCAAAGCCCACAACGCCTCCACGACCCTGCCCACACTGAGGTCCAGGAACATCTGCTCAATGTGTGTGATTCTGATGCCACGTATCTCATGCTGTCCAATCTCCAGGGGAGTCTCATGTCTAGGAGCAGCTCAGTCGGGGTCCCTTTTAATCTCCCTAGTGGGAACCTGGTGGATTTCTCCCAGCTGACATGTAGTCCCAACAACTCCCCAAATTCTCGAAAAGCATTTAGGAGTACGAGTACTGAATTCTAGGGCTGCTTCAAGTTGACAAGGGCATCATTAGTGTATAAGGAGATCACATGTGTGGCATTCCCCACCACAATCCCCCAGGGGCGGAGTGCACCACGCAGCCTCTCCACCACCGGTTACATCACCAGAGCAAACAAGAGCAGTGACAGAGGGCACCCCTGCCTAGTGCCACTATGTAGCTGAAATCTATCCTAAGCAACCCTACCCATCCGCACTCTGGCACCAGGGTTGATGTAAAGTAATTTAACACATTGCACAGATCGGTGACCAAGACCCACCTTCTCAAACATCTGATATACGTAGCCCCAATCCACGGAGTCGAATGCTTGCTCGATGTCAAGAAACGCCAGGGCATATGCATCGTTCTGAAGTTGTGGTGCATGATATATATGTGATAGCCATATGACTTGTAGTGCGTGTTCCTTCTGGGGATAAATCCACTCTGATCAGTGTGTACCAATGTCAGGAGGTGGGGAAGCAAACGTGCCACCAATATGCCACTGAGGATTTTAACAGCAAAGCCACAATTGGGTCTTTGCCCGGCTTCTGAACCATCACAATCATCGCTTCACACATGGTGTCTGGAAGCTTCCCTCTTTGGAGGGCTTCACTGTAGACCTTCGGGAGCCTGCCTGCCAATATCTAATATTTTGTTAAAAGTTATACAGGCATTTTGTTTTGGGGAACTGAGTAAATAAAACAAGAAATTAATGCATAATTCTCACTTTCGTGTCCTTCATAGAATTGAAACCTTCCTTCACATCAGCTGGAAAATGTTATATTCTTGCAAGATTTATATGATTAAGCCATGGGTAGGGTTTTTATACTCTTAGCAAAAGATATGATAGAGCACAGAAACAATGACTACTGAAACAAAGCCAGATGAGACTAGAGCAAGTGATGGCCGACCCACGGTCTAATAAGACTGGAGCCATGGTACAAGAGATGACAGTGAACCTAGTACAACTAAAATGGGAACAGCTAGAGGGAAGTAAAGACATGAACACAAAGTCAAGGAGGGGCCCGCTAACACATGGAGAAAAAAAGTAAATACAGGACAAAAGACAAGAAAAGGGTGTAGAGGCAGAAACAAAAAGACAAAAAGACAAAACTCCTTTGGGAAGAGAAGCAAGGAGTCAGAAAGAGCAACAGAATATAAAATAGTGACAAATAAACCCACTGTAAATCTATCAGGAAGGAAAGTAACCCAGTTTGAATAATTTGTCCTTAACCTAGATTTGACTTTCTGCCCCAATACACCACAAACTGACCTCTTCCAACTCACCCGAAAGCTTAAGCTACTTAACACACATACGATGCCAACTAAAAAACACTGAAAGAACTACTCCAAAAACCATGGTAGAATCTGATGTTTAGATAGGTGACACTGAAACAGTCTTTACCTTGGTGGATTTACAAAATGAGAATGGTATGCAACATGAGGGCCTAGATGAACCAGGTAATGTTATGGAAATGGGCATTAATACTAATGCCAGCTATTCTAATGGTTTCCAATTTAAATCAAAATTAATCCGTGATGTACCTTATGACGCCACTGACATATTTCAGGAAGTGACCATTAATTACTTTAAACAATTAATATGAAGTAGAAGACAGAATCGTGGATATCATCTTACAGGTGAATAGCTTTGAAATGTTTGATGGAAAAGAAAGAAAAGATAAAGGAGATGTATTTTAAGGAAGTTTAGGACAACTTTTAGATTTGTCCTGCTATAATGATAGAAAGGAAAGAATGTGTGTATTAGAAATACATTCTGGGAAATATTGGATCATTGGAAGGAGGGGGTTAACTGAGGAATACTGGTTTCATAGAAACCGCATCGCAAGGTAACTATAGCCTATCACATACCTAAGACACAGAAGAAAATGGAAAATTGACAAGATAGGACTATCCTATCTTCTATTGATAGCCTATTTGAAAATGCCTCTAAAAATGTGGCTTTTTACCTACACGCATTTGTGATTAATCTCTCCTTTTATAAAAGACAGTTGAGACTTCTTGACAACATTGTACAATATGAATTGTGAAAATTATTGTTTGCTTATGACATTAGGTGTGAAAGCCTTGAATACCAGCATAGTACATACAGATAGCAAAGATACTCAGGTATTTTCTTAGGACCAGGCCTATATCTCACTACATGCATAAAGAAATGGTAAATGTAATTGTGACATTCGGTTTACAAAACAATACATTCTGTTTTATGGACAATTTGTGCAGACAAGTAAGAGATGCAGCGATGGGGACAAGCCTTGCCCCAACTATGTCATTCTACAAATGGACTGGTGGGAAGAGCAGGTGTTTGGATTTTAATATAGTGGCAGTTAATGAACACAGCATTGTATGGTATAGGTTTACTTATGATTTATTTTTATTTGAATAGGTTCCAGGACAGAGGCAGTAAAGTTTGAGAAATCCCACAATACCAATGAATCTGAAATTCACAAGTAACGTAAGTAAAGAGTATTGATTTTAATGTTACAATCATGACCAATAGACTTGATACAAAATGTTATGTTAAGACCATAGCAAGTAAAAGTCAGCTATATGCAACAAGAAGTCATTCCAAGTGACTGAACTAGAGTATCCTATATGACGAACTTCTAATGGAGAAAAAGAACTGCAGCACTGAGGAAGGATTTATAAAAAAACAAGAGACTATGTTACAGAGATCGGAGAAATGAGGTTACACAAGTAGGTATTAAAGAGCAAGTTACTTACATTTGAGGCCGCCTTATTTGGTAGAGACTCTCTAGCTGCAGATTTCTTACCTTAGACTATTCCCCAGGCACCAGCAGGGGCCCAGAAGATTTTCAAGCAGTAACCCTGTGCGCCCAGAGGTGACATTACTTGGCTCAGAGGCGACGTCTACACAGGAAGTGATATGCGTGGTACCTATATGAAGCCACAATGGTGTGCTGATGTCAGTTACTTTGGTGACTTTCCAAACTAGAAACACAGCCACGATGAGCACGGACCATTGGTGTGACAAATTAAGGCCCTGGGAATGGTGTCCCTTACTGTGTAACTGACTTATAGAGCAGGAAGGATGGGAGGGTTGGTTAAGGAATCTGCGTTAAGATAGAGTCTCTACCAGATAAGGCGTTACCGAAGGTCAGTAACTTGTTCATCTGACAGATTTCTAGCCACAGATTCCTTAACTTAGAATATATACCCAAGCAAAAACTTCCCCGGAGATGGGGCAGCAAAGTCAATTAAAATAGAAAGTTCTGCAGGGCCGAACGGGCGAAGTGCCCGTCACAATAGACCTGACTGTCCAGGCAGTATTGCTTGGTGAATGTGTTCAGGGAGGCCTATGTTGCTGTCTGACAGATGTCCAGGACAGGGACGCAGCGTGCTAACTCAGTGACCGTAGCTTTGGTGGAGTGAGCCCTCAGGGGGTTGCTTCCAGTGCTTAATTTGTAAATAAAAAGGTGCCGGTGCGCAAAGCTCTCCTCTGACACACGCAGCTGCTGCAATTAAGTGTGCGAACACGGAATACTGAGGCAGCGTAATCCTGAAGCCATCTCGTGCCTCTTTAATCTATTTACAGCAATCCTCTGCCCCTTCAGCTCACTCCTGCAGCTTTCTGCTTTCTCCCATTGTGATGCTTTTTCGTTTTTCTCTTCCTCAGTCTTTCCCATATGTGTCTTTTGCTCGCAGTAAATGCTTGAGGCAGAAGAATAAGCGCCAGCCCTAAAAAATAAGTGCTGGTGCTCCGCACCAGAAACAACAAGCACAAATTAAGCACTGGTTGCTTCTGAGCCAACGTATAGCAGATTTAATGCATAGAATGGATCCATCATGAGATGCTCCTTCTCTACTGCCTTCCTTTTTTTGGCTCCTACATAGCCTACAAAGAGTTGATAACCCAAAGTAGAACAGCAGCTCTTTTTGGTCCAAATGGTGGTGTCTTTCCTCCTCTTTGGCGTGATGAGGTGGAGCAAAGAAGGTAGGCATGGTCTAAATTTAGACCGAATAAACTATTGATTGATTGAAGGTAGGCAGGGTGATGCGCTGGTCCACATGGAAGGGAGTCTTAACCTTTGGAAGGAAGGAGGCACGTGTCCTAATACCCAGCTTGTCTGGGTAGAAGGTGGCATAAGGAGGGTGCGCAGAGAGTGCCTGCGATTCACTGTCTCTCCTGGCCGATGTTATGCCCACTTAAAAGGCAGCTTTTTGTTGTCAAAAGCCTAAGAGGGCAATGGTGATGAGTAGTGGTTCTTAACTTGTGGTCCAGGGACCCCTAGGACTCCATGAAGCGTACTCGAGAGGTTCACGACTACTTAGAAAATGAAATAAAATTAACAGATTAAAAAAGTGTATATATATATATATATATATATATATATATATATATATATATAAAGCAAAAAGAAAATAAATATAATACTCGCACACTCGGGCTTCCTGAAACCCGAGTGTGCGAGTATTATATTTATTTTCTTTTTGCTTGACTAATTACCGGCTTGCTCGTGTCGGTTCTCGCACCACCCCTTTGGGCTGATTGAGATCATACTTCGATCATTTTTGTAGTTATATATATATATATATATATATGGATTCAAAAAACTGGTGCAATACAATTGCACACCAAGGGCTGCACAACATCCAAACAAGCTCGTAAAAATGTAGAGTCAAAGACCATTTATATAAAATTTCATCGGCTTCGATTTATTGAAAAAAGTTCAAATGCAGGTTAGATTCACACCGCATGAAAAAATATAAGAGGCACAATAAAAGAGTCACTAATGTGCCCACCAGGAACAAACACACGCTGTCCCAACCAAATGTCGACACGTTTCGGCAATAGCCTTCAACTGGACATTGGCAGACATTTTTACACCCAACTATTTAAACCCTATAGTCCTTCTTTGTTATTGACTATATAACCAAGGAGGAAGTGCAAACAGAGCGGCCATTTTGTAACATAACAATTTTAAATTTCAAAATTAGAAAATAGTGACCCTGTGCTTGGATGGGATATAAATTTTAAAATATAACGTTATGTATTTCTTTTATATTGTGATACAGCATCACATATATGATATAATCACTTGTAAATGCATAAATGGATTTGTATTCTCAATCAATAATTATTAAATACAAGGAAGAGAACAACCCATTTACATATTTTTTTCCTTTTTTCTTTCTCTCTAATATAAAAATATTGCCCACGTTTTACTTGATAATTCTAAAAGCATGATATATAAATAAATATGTGTACTATAAATTAATTACAATACAGTCAATCTATATACAAGCTATAAATAAATAAATGGAATAATTCCAATCAATTTGTATCAAAGAATGACAATAAAAGATATATAAAAAGGACGAATGTATAAATAATAAATGTTAATAACCAAGATTCTGTACAGTATATACTGATGTATAGATATCTCAATTAATCTTAATAACAATATTAAATTCATTTATGAATAAATAGTTACACAATTCATAAAAATGGTAAACAAAGTCCTCTAGATATGAATATGATGTCAACAGAAAAAAGAAAAAATTGTTATGTCCATAACACAGGCAAAAATACCATTGATCTTGGAATTAAGAAATTACAAAAAGAGCCCATCAAATTCGACAACAGGGATATGTATGTACAAACCGCAAAAGCCTCCCTCAAACGTCCATAATACAGTGCCAAGGTAGTAAACTGAGTGTAACACCCTAAAGGAAATTAATAATGTGATATATAAAATGACAAAATAAACTGAGTTCTGAATCCGGAAATAATATTATTAATCAATAACAAGGATCCTAAAAAGAAATCTTCAGTATCGGATAAATTTCATATTTTTTCTACTGTAAGAATATGTAAATATAAAAATCTAAAATTTCACAAATGTACATGAAGCTCTACATCCAAATTATGACCCCAGGGGTTTTCTGTGCCTAAAAGTAGAATCATTTTCGACTCAGTTTGTCTCAAGTGGGCAGTTCTATTACCCCCCGGGGGTGAGCAGCAATGGTTTTAACACCATAAAATGTTAAAGAACTGCAGTTGCCTTCATGCACGTCCCAGAAGTGTTTAGCTAAAGGGTAAGATGGATCATGGTTCTTAATAGCTCTGACATGTTGTAAGAACCTAACTTTCAGTTTATGAATTGTGCTGCCTACATATTTTTTATGGCAGCCACATTCAATAACATATATGACATATTCAGTTTCACAAGTAATGCGGTCTGTTATATCACAAATTTTCCCTTCAAATGTGGTGTATGTATGGGTATTTTGTGCATAAAAGCAGGATTTGCAGTGCCCACATTTCCAAAAGCCGAGACTTTTCTTAGCTAGCCAAGATGAATTGGCTTTGGAACTGAATAAACTTCTGGTGAGATGGTCACCCAATGATTGAGTTTTACGATATGTTATATGTGGATGGGGACCTATACTGTCCTTTATAGCAGAATCAGGTCTCAAAACATGCCAATTTTTTTATATGATGTTATTTAGTTGAGAGTGTTGAGAGCTGAATTCGAGAAAAAGTCTAGGTGAAGATCCATCATTTTGATCCTGATTGTTGGTACTACCAGATTTAAAAAGCAGTTTTTCTCTAGACATGTTCAGCACCCTCAAATGTGCATCTTTGAGAATCTTTAAGGGTGACCGCTATTGCCATGTAGAATTGAATTACAAGCTGTAGGTTTGCGAAATATAGTTGTCTGTAAACTGTCCTTTTGTACAAAAATCTGGACATCAAGAAATTCTATAGTTTGGGCACTATATTTTAAATCTAAATGAATATTCAGCTCATTGTTATTCAAGATGTTAACATATTGTATAAGAGAACCTTCGTCACCATCCCAAATAAGAAAGAGATTGTCAATATATCTGACCCATAGTACCACTTGTTCCATATATTTACTATTCGAGTCAGACCACGCTATCTCCTTCTCCCACCAGCCCATGTAAAGTTTGCGTAAGTGGGAGCAAATGAAGCTCCCATCGTGGTCCCTAGTTTTTGCAAGTAATATTGATTGTCAAATAAAAAGGCATTGTGGGTGAGACAGAATCTTAGCATGCTAACTAGCATATTGGTGTGTTGAAGGAATTCAATTTTACGAGTGCCCAAAAAATGACAACATGCTTGAATACCATAATCGTGCATGATAGAGGTATAGAGTGCAGTCACATCCATGGTTACCAATAAGTAATTGGATTGCCATGGAACATTATGAATCTTGGCTAGAAAATCATTAGTGTCTCGTAGGTATGAGGGCAATTCGGTTACATAGGGACATAAGAAGAGGTCCCGAAAGCGAGAGGTGTTTTCTAATAGGGACGAATTCATACTGACAATGGGTCGACCAGGGGGATGTTTTTTGTTTTTATGAATTTTTGGTAGAAAATAGATACAGGGAGTTCTGGGAGATGTGACTTTGAGATAAAGATATTCATTTTGATCAATGAGATCATTAGTGTGCCAAATATCGAGCATCTCCCAGTAGATAGTTTGATATTCATTAGTAGGATTGGTGGTTAATTTATGATAATGCTGTTTATTGGAAAGTTGATGATTAGCCTCCTTCATATAGCTATCAATATCCATGATGACGATATTCCCTCCTTTATCGGAGGGTTTGATGACAATAGTACTATTGGATTTGAGCTCATTTAAATCTTTCCAATCTGAGGCTGAAAAATTGGTTCTCTGAGATTTTTTCATTTTTGTACTTTTCCAATTATTACGAAAATGATCAATATCATCGACCACCAATTCATAGAACATATCAATCATATTACCCATAGGTAGTTGAGGATTGAATCTACTGGAGGGTTTTAAAGTACTGGCAATGGTCTGATTAGTAACAAATCCCATATCTATCAAAATGTTGTTGTCTTTACCTGTATCATTGCTAGCATCATCTGGACAACTCAAGTTCCCAATTTCTACTAGGTCAGGAACATCACTGATATGAAACCCAGATGGCGTATCTACATTAGTGTTGGGACCTGATGTAGTGGCCTGTGTTTTTTTAAGAGAAGTGTTTCAAAAGCCGCAACTTACGTGTATATTTATACAATTCTATTCTGGTGTCAACATAGTCCTAATGATTATCTGGACAAAAACTTAGCCCTAAATTTAGAATACGTTCTTGATTCAAAGTTAGCTGTGCTTTAGAAATATTTACAATGATGTTAAGATTGTCAGATTGAAAAGTCCCCTCTAATCTTGATATTTGTGATTTCTGCCTCTTCCCCCTCCGAGTCTTGTACCTCCTCGACTTCGTCCTCTGCTCCTTTTTGATTGTGACGTAACTGATTGTAATAGTCTCATTTCCCCGTGAAAATCCAATTTATTTGCAGAGGCTTCATCAGCTGATGAACTTAGATCGGAGCTATCTTCTACTGAGTTGGCTGTCACATTGGAGCTATCTGTTGCAATTTTGTCTTGTGCTCTAAATGTATTATATTTACGAGCAAATGTGTAGATTCTACCTACTTCATAATCTTTTTTATCTCTATTGAATTTGGAGGCCTTACGGAGTTTGATTTCATCCTCTTTTTTAGCAATACGTTCTTCCATCTTCATCAATAGTTGTTGTATCTCTGGAGAGTTACCCATTTTTTCTAATTCTTTAGTTAAAAGTTCTATCTTGTGGGTTTGTTCTTCCATATGTCGTTTAGATTGAGTGATCAGGGTGTCCATCAATTTAACTGAACATTTATATATATATATATATATATATATATATATATATATGCAAAATGTAGAAACAACATTTTTTAAATTTTCTGTAAATGTGAAGGAATTTGAAATCAGAGGGTTACAATTGAATTAGTTTCCTCAGATTGACTTGGGAAGCAGTGCAAGAGCATTAAACAGAATGTAGTATAGAGGATGAGTGGGCTAAATTGAATTTAGAAAACCTCCATCTATTTTTGTGTATTGTTTTGTCATTCAAATAATCAAAACTGCTTAGGTAGGGGACCTCGGCTTCCAGTAGTGACTCATTGGAGGTCCCCAGACTCCAATAACGATTCAATGGGGGGTCCTTAGGTTCCAGTAATGCTCAAGTGGGGGTCCACAGAAGTCAAAAGCCTAGAGGCTTTAGTGTAGAGGGTCAAATGGTGCACACATGAGAAAGGTGAAGACCAGGTTGAGGTTCCACTGAGTAATAATGAATGACATAGGGGGACACATATGCTCCAGGTTTTTAATCAAACTAGCCACTGTGCTTGACTTAAACAGAGAGGGTTGGTCTGTCAACCGCAAAAACAGCGAGACAACAGAGATAACATTTAACTGTGCCCAAAGCAGAACCGTGCTGGACCAAAGACAAAGCAACCAATAGAACCTCGGAAAAGGGTTCAGAAAGGGGGTCAGCTTTGTGAGTAACACACCATGACACAAACTTGTCCCAGTGGCAGGTGTATTCAGACTTGGGGGAGGAACACATTGCTGTCAGAATAACGTTGCAGACTTCGGGAGGAAGGTTATGCTCATCAGCTTGGGATAACACTTTTTGTGCCCAATCTGGATCCACATGAATGACTTAGGCCCGGTCGTTCCTGATCTTCTTGAGAACTCTAAGCAGGAGTGCTACTGGTTTAAAAACATACAGGGGTCTGGATCTGTACTTGAGAGAGCATCATCTTGGAAACTCCAGCACACAAAACTACTGACATTGCGTTTTGTCAGCAGTGGCGAACAGAACTAACAAAGGCTCTCCACACTGCTGAATTAGACCTTGCACCACCTCTGGATGGAGACCTCACTCGTGATCTGCTAGAGGTCTTGGGCTGAGTTTGTCTGCTCTGGGGTTCAGAAAACCTGACAGGTGTTGGACCACCAGATAAATGCCCTGACAGTCCCGCAATGTCCAGAGACGCAGGACCTCTTCCACCACTCCCACCATGTTTGCTGCAATGCCACAAAGCAGTGATGTCTGAGAACACCTAAACCAGCCTTTCCTTGTTCAAAGGAAGTAGGGTTTTCAATGCCATGCAAATTGCCTGGCGCTTTAACAGACCAGAGTCCTCTGATCTCCAACTCTACCAGATGGCCGCCCCAACCCAGGAGTGACTCATCTGTCATAATACAGTCAGCTATGGTTCTGAAGGAAGTAGGGTCTGCCACTGACCCAATCGTGGATCGTCAGCCACCACTGCAGATCTTTTGAAGCCCCCCCCGAGATCTGGACCATGCCAGAGGGATTCCACTGATGCTGCACCCAATAGGACTTCAGGTCCCACTACAGAGCCTGCACATGCCAACGGACATGAGTAACCAGTAGGATGCAGGAGCCCGTAAGAGTAAAGTCTCACCAAAATCCAGGACAAAGGATGAAACATTAGAATCATAGCCTGAATATCCTGGACCCGCCACTCAGAAGAATAGGCCGAAACTGCACTATATCTTGAGGAAAGGGAGCGTCAGGGCGAGACAGGTGTGACTTTGCCATGTTGATAGTGAACCCCCGCGAAAGCAGGTTTGCCGTAGTCTGAAGGCAGGAGACGACTGCCTGGGGCGAGCCCGCCTTCAACAGCATATCATAAAGGTAAGGGAAGACTGGAACCCCTGGCCTCCGCATATGAGCTGTAACCACTGTTCTCACTTTTGTGAACACCAGAGGTGCACTGGTAAGGCCAGAAGGGAGCACAGCAAACTGCTTTTGCTCTTGGCCCATCGTGAACTGCAAGTAATGCCTGTGGGCAGGCAGTATCGGAATGTAGAAGTATGCTTCCTCCAAGTCCATAGCTACCATCCAGTCTCCCAAGTTCAGGGCAGACAGAATTTGGGTAAGCATGAGCATTTTGAACTTCCCCTTTTTCAAGGAGAAGTTGAGAAGGTGCAGGTATGGATAGGATGAAGTCCTCCGTCCTTCTCTGGAAGCAGAAAGTAGCGGGAGTAACCAACACAACTTACTTCTGATGCAGGCACCTTCTCAATGGCTCCCTTGACCAAGAGAGCCTGCACTTCTAGGAGGAGCAAGGAGAGATGGCCCTCCATTAGCCAATCGTAAGTGGGTGGCAGGGAGGGTTTGCACTAGTCACAAACGTGAGGGAGTAGCCCCTTTGGAAGATCTGGCAGTGGTCTTATGTCATTGACCGCCAGTGGGGCAGGTGATGGCATATCTTCCCTTCCACTGGATGATGGTTAGAGGGCAAATTAAAGTGGATCAGAGACAGCAGCTGCTGGGGTGCTGTTGGACTGACCAGACAGCAGAGCAGGCTACTTGTCCCACATGGATTGTGGGACGCACATCCTCGGCCATGAAAAAGCTGGGAAGCCTTTTGGCTGAGATGGCCGAGGGGGTATGGATATGGTTGGAGGTCCCTTTCATGGACTTAAAATAGAGCAGAAGATGGACTGGGGTGTCCGTGGCTCTACTGCCCTAAAGGCGCTCCAGCATTGAGTCCGCCATCTCTTCAAAAAGGCGAGAGCCATCAAAGGGCAGATCCAGGAGAAAAGCCTGGACATCTACTGAAAAGCCTGTCATTCTCAGCCAGGTGGGGGCCGCAAGGTCATGAACTATACAATCGATCTGTCCAGCGTGTTGAGCCCACACCTAATGGCAAACTTAGCTACATCCCGCCCATCAGCAGTAGCCTGGTGAGTACAGCTCAGACCTCCTCCAAGACCATAAGCAGCACTTGCGCAGCAGAGTCCCATAATGTTTGGGACTAATGGCCCAATTGGCACATGTTGTTCACGGACCGCAATTCTTGAATGGCTGAAGAGAACATTCTCTTGCCAAAATTATCCATCCTCTTGGATTCCCTATCTGGTGGAGTGGTAGGGATGCACTAGAATTAATTCTGAACGTGGAAATTTCGACCACCAAGCTCTCTTGGGGGGGGGGCGGGGGGGGGGGGTGACTCCGGGTAATAAAACTGGGACCCCCAGGAGAGGGGACATGGCGGCAGGTAATCATTCTATGCACAGGAACCCCTGTGAGGTGAGGTGTCTAACTCAATGTCCTCCGACAGTTCCTCGTAGCAGTTGTCCCGTTTCTCATTTGGTAGCTAGTAACCATATTGGTCCATAGACCCCTACCCATTTGCCTCCCTCTCCAGTCCTATCAAACATATAAGGCACTGGCTCTGCTCCGGGAAGCATGGGCACATTGGCACTGGAGTCTGCTTCGTTCGACACCCATCCAGCTACATGTCAGAGTTGGTAATAATGATGGAGGCAGCCCCGGGGAGTGTCAGTACCTTAGAAGGTCTTTATCTCACCACTGGCTCCGCTCTGGATCCAACAAGGGACCCATGGATCCCACCAGCGATGATCCAATAGGGGCCCCTCCTACACCAGAGTATAAGGAGCATGGCCTCCTAAATCTTTTTCAGCTGGGCGAGGGTCACTTTGGCTTCAGGAAAATTGGGAAAGTACAGACTCCAAGTTCAGAACCTACCGACTCACAGGGTCTCTGACTTGTTGGTCTTGGTCTGCAGGACTTGCCTCAGATCTCCGTCGACTGAGTGTGATAACTGCTGTTGGGAAGGGCTCTGCAAACAGTTCAGGAACCTTCCACACAAGCGACACCTTGAGCGTGGCAGAGTCAACTGACCTCAGGCAATGAGGAGCTTGTGGGAGCGCTCCTTCAGCACCTGGGATGCATAGTGCAGCAGCTCTCACAGGTCATGGTCACACTCCAAGCACCACAAACATACCAAGTGGGGTTCTGTCACTGACATTTGCCTGTGACAGGCTGCACATGGTTTGAATGCAGACGGTTTATTGGCGACAACCTCACACCAAGAGAAAATTCCCAAAAAAGTTTGACAAATTGTTTAAAATGGCCAGTCAAAAAAGTGACTGAGGGGTTGCTCAGATCAGAACTATCTGGTGCAGAAAGGAAAGAACCGAGGTCAGCGCGCCAAGGTGATGCCTAAATAGATACCACACATGTCACTTCCTGCATGGGTATTGCCGACACGGAACAATGCCACCTACCAGCGCGCAGGGGTACTACTCAAAAAGCTTCTGGTTCCAGTTTGATCCTTGTGGATATTCTAAGGTACGGAATCTGCAGCTAGACGTCTATCAGATCAAGGCAGTTGAAAGAGTTAAACTAACAAGAGAGGTTTAACTATATTAGGATCAAAACGTAAAACATGAAAAGCACCACCGAGTAACAGGAGATTAGAGTCATAACCACACAGAATCATAGTGAAAGGGTGATAAGGAAAGTGTGGTTATGACAATGAGGATCTTTGAGAGCTGATGGAGTTATAGGTAAATAACTACCACTGTATCCCAAAACAGGAGAAGCCAATCCCTTGAGGATAAACTTGTCAGAAGTAATAAGGAGATATCTGATTCCAGCAACATATGAGAAAACCTGAAAGGCTTTGATGTTCGTGGGTAAGGCATCCCAACAAACAAAACACTACAGAATATAAGCTACCATATAGTAATGATAAGAGTAGTATACAAATATTCATCACATGTTTCAAATGATGCAATGTACATAGTAAGCAGTCCATATGGTAGCAAATATGTGGGTAGTACCTGTCAGCCATTAAAAAACACATTTTAGAACATATCTGAGCTACACTTCACAAGAACAAATCCTATCTAATGAGAAGCCATTATAATGAGAAAGACAAACTATAATCTGTAGTTTATTTTGCCATTGTTAGAGTGACGATAAATAGAGGAGGTGGTCAGGGAGCTAGACCTTAGAAGACTAAAATCGAAGTACATCATCAACCTAGAAATTAATTTTCAAGGGGGATTCACAATGGAGGAGGAAGTAAGAATGTATATATTATACATGGTATGTAGCTGCTTTCTTTAAATTAAGAGCTGAAGAAGAAACGTTTTAAAATTTGCTTTACATTATAGGTGGCAACAAAGTATGAAGATGGTCTACAGAAAGAGGAATATATTTTTTTTACACCCTGAAAGAGAAATCTGTGGGCCACTGGCGCAGGATGGACATACAGAATCAGTATAGTGATTTTTATGAAGTACTTTGAAATGAAAAAAATTAAGATGGACATAGTGACTTATTTAAATTATTACACAGACTAAATGATGCAATTACTATGCATGAACATATACTGTGTGGTCAGCCCACTTGGGTGAAATGGAGTTACAATGAAAGACCTGAATGTCAAAACCATGCCACTAACACAGTAATTTCCTATGGTAAGCAATATGGAACGACAATAAGCACCATAGCATTTCTTCTATATCAATAATTAAGAAATAGCTTTTTAATGAATATACGAATCATAATTATTTACCAACATGGGTACAATGAGCTTGATGATACGCAGAAAAGTATAGCTGCATTTTTACATAAAGTCAAAAGGGTCTTTTATTATGGTTGATTTGTTTAAGATTAACTCTTAAAACATAGCCCAAGTAAAGTGAATTGAAAAGTATTTTTCCCTGCATGCTTATGCTTAGGTGGTTTGCACTTTAGAAATGAGGATTTTCACTTGTGATTTTAACTTGAGAATGGCACCTGCATTTAAAGTGTGTCATTTTGTATCTTAGGGGATGGGGACAACAGACATGCATATAGGAGAGTATAAGTGAATCTTTCTTTTTTTTTTTTTTTGTTTTGCTTTAAACAAAAACCCATTCTGTGACATAGGCTTGTTTAACAGCTTCAAGACAAGAACAGAAATAGAAGGTATAATTATATCTCCTTGTGACTCAACAAACTCAGGTGGCCAAACTACCTCACCCAGGAGAATGTCATGAGTGTTTTTTACATTTTGCCAGAAAATGACTTTAATAGTACACTGTATACCACCCCCAATTTGGCTGTCCAAGTCATAAAGTCTATCAGGAGGGCTAACCTGCTGATCTGGTGTTTCAACTTGAATAAAGACACTAGTTTCTCTCAAAACCAGAAACTTTTGAAGATTCTGGCGAACTATCTTGTCCTCTGCTGCACTGTCTAGCAATGTCAATGCTCATGTCTTGTTCTGAATGAGCGTTCCTAATTTGTGTGGCATATTTAGCGGAAATACCTGCCACCACCTTCTTTTCAAAATGAGGTTTTTGTTGTGGAAGTTTTGCTTCCATTTTTATGATGGGAGATGAGATCTGTAAGCCTGTTTTTGGTTTCACATACTCTTCATCCCTGTGCTCTGTTCGTCCGCCTCTCTCAGGGCGTTAGTCTGGTTAGGTTCTGATAAGAAGGATGTGTATCAGTGGACTGATACCTATCAGGCTGTTTGCATATATCACAGTTGCGTAAATTATAAAGTTCTTTTTGAGGACTCCGGTTGCAGAGATCCAAACCGTGTTTTTGTTTTATCCTTGCTTTTTGTTTTGTCCCAGCTTTTTGATTTTAGAAGACTCAGGTGCCTGTCTGGTAATATCTGGTTCAGATTTCTCTTTAAGCTATGGCTTATTAGGCCTGGCTCCCAAATTATCTCGACCTATGGATGCATAGGATTCAGCGATAATTTTTGGTAATTTGCGCTCTTGGTCCAACTGGAACCTGAGCCAGGTACTGACGAACTGCCAGTGCTGATACCTCACCTTTGACATTACTTTAAATAATTGTGCCAATTAATTTCATTTCCAAATCCAGGGCATAGTCATTTTGAATCTGCTTTAGCACTTCAGGCAAAACAGCAACAGATAGTGTACCATGTGTTATGGTGTATATATAGCAGCAAAAGCTGTGCCCTTGGTGGCACAATCTCTATAGGGCGAACCATACCAAGTGGTAGAAACATTGTGAGAATTGTATGTTGGTCTTGGGCTGCTGTATGGTGAAACACTGCCTCAAGCTGCTTTGTTTTTGTGCGATCCACACAAAATGTCCTCCCAATTGGTGAGAACCTTACTCATAATTGTGTTGATAGTAACAGGACTATTTGCAGGCACAGCTTACTGTGGCTGCACGGCTTGAACAGCCCTTGCTGGGGCAGTTGTTGCTGTACATATTGCAAACTTTGCTTAACGTCTATATAGTCTAACTAGACCTGTATAGGGAGTACGGAGTCCTCAAACACTAAATGGTGCTAAACTTGGGTATGGAGCCGGCTAGGACTGGCCAGGTTGCACCATCTCTGCTAAGGGGACCTAGCCTTACATGGTGAAGTGGATGTGGAAGGGCACCTTGGAACCAATTTTGATGTTCCTGAAAAGTTAATACTATTTATAGTTGTCAAGGCCTGTATTGATTAGGTACTGCAGCCTTGGTGTATGTGTGAAATGTCTGTTGTGGCATCTGCTGCAGGAAAATTGACGCAAGAATAAAACACTTCCCATTTATATGCTTTGCATGCCACAACCACAAAGGTAACACTTCCACCCAAAAGAGGGAGTCCTTGTGCCAATAAATGTGCCTTAACTGCATGACTACATTTGACAGGAACATTAATTGTGTTCGACATTTTAATGAATGGGATTCAGATACGAAAATACTATAATGGGGAAATTATTTTACAAGTTCAGGCTTAAACAATCTTTAGACAACAATAGGGGGGTTCCTATTAATCTGAGGAGAAAATATTCCTAACACCATGGACATCTCCGTAAAAAGGTGACAAGGGGACCCTGGACACACGCAAGAACTACTCAGGAGACCCATTAAATAAGTACCTGACCTAGAACGTTAGTGGCGCCATTTTATACGGTTCCTACAAATTAAGTAGGACAGTGTATCAAATCAATATAAACTTCAGGATATAGGGACTTAGGGCTTGATTTTGGCAAACGCGACGGACATACCGTCTGCCGTTTTACAATCCCCAGAGGCTTTTATGGGATCGTAATACGGCGGACAGGATATCCATCATGTTTGTAATGGAGTAACCCCCTCTGCCAAACTCTAAATCAGGCCCTTAGTCTGTCTATACCATCAGGAAATGTTGACAATTCTGAAAGACCTAATCTTACAAGGGTACCAGATAGTATCAGCAACCTTGAAAATTACCACTCTGATTCCCAAGGAAATCATGGAAATAGAGCTACCCTTTTCATTATTATTTTGCGTGCCCAACGTAAGATTTACTAAAGTGGCTCTCAAACATTAATTGAAACAACTGTATCCTTGTATAAAAAGCATGACCTGCAATTATTAGGCTGATGAAAAAGCACTGTAACCAGTATCATAAGAATGGTGAAAAGGATTTAAAAAAAATTCAACCATGGTAAAGTTACTACAATGCTACACTCCTATATGTCACTACCTACAATAGTGAGAGCTTAGTGGAAGTACCCTCTGCCACATCCATTGGGATAGCCTAACCCCCATACCTGTGTAAGATGCAACAGGAAACCGGCCTGATGTAGTGCAGGCTATCATCCTTTTCAGGATGGAGGACAGAGTCAGTACGGCTGTAACTCAGTCACAGTGCACCGTTTCCAGGATAAACCCTGCAGAAGTGCTCCTCTGCCAAATGTAGCACAGAGTCAGTTTATATAATAAAAACACTGTTCATTTTGCAGTGTCAAAGGTGCAGAGCTGATGTGAGGGTTTGTCTGGGTGTTCGAATTTTCATCCTTGGCGTGGTCTCCATTAACTTTTTGCCTCTGTTCCCCAGGTTGTTGATGTGTGCTGGACTCTGATTTTACTGTTTTTGTTACCCTGGGCGCTTTACCACTGCTAACCAGTGCTAAAGTGCAAGTGCTCCTTTACAAAATGTGTATGTAATTGGCTTATCCATGATTGGCATATTTGATTTACTAGTAAGTCCCTAGTAAAGTGCACTGGAGGTGCTAGGGCCTGTAAATCAAATGCTACTAGTAGGCCTGCAGCACTTGTTGTGCCACCCAACTAAGTAGCTCTGTAATCATGTCTCAGACCTGCCATTGCAGTGTCTGTGTGTGCAGTTTTAACTGTAAATTCGACTTGGCAAGTGTACCCACTTGCCAGGCCTAAACCTTCCCTTTTCTTACATGTGAGACAGCCCTAAGGTAGGCCCTAGGTAGCCCCAAGGGCAGGGTGCAGTGTATGGTTAAGGTAGGACATATAAATGTGTTTTATATGTCCCGACAGTGAAATATTGCTAAATACGTTTTTCACTGTTGCAAGGCCTGTCCCTCTCATAGGTTAACATGGGGGCTACCTTTAAATCTGATTAAAGTGTAGATTCCCTTTGGGAGCGGATGGACATGTGGAGTTTGGGGTCTCTGAGCTCACAATTTAAAAATACATCTCTTAGTAAAGTTGATTTTAAGATTGTGTGTTTGGAAATGCCACTTTTAGAAAGTGAGCATTTTCTTGCTTATACCATTTCTGTGACTCTGCCTGTTTGTGGATTCCCTGTCTAGGTCAGTTTGACAGTTGGGCTGGTTGCATCTCACACTAGACAGTGACACAAAGGGAGCTGGGTTGTAGCCTGCGTATCCTGATGAGCCCTCTGTGCTAGGAGGGAGGGGAGGAGTGGTCACTTTCACATGAAAGGGCTGTGCCTGTCCTCACAGGATGTAGTCTCCGACCCCCTGGTGAGTGTCTGGGGCCTGGCCTGGGCAAGGCAGGATTTCACATTCACAAGAGACCTTACTTTGAAGTAGGCCTACTTCAAAGGAGAAATTGGGTATAAGAAGGGCACCCAAAACCACAGACTTTAGAACACTTCTGGAAACAAGAGGAACCTCTGCCTGGAGAAGAGCTGAAGAGCTGAGGAAGAAGAGCTGCCCTGCCCGTGACTGTGCTTTGTGGAGCTATCCTGCAGTTGCTGCTTCTGCCAGAGTAAGAGGGCAAAGAAAGGACTTTGTGTGCCTTCCATCTTGTGAAGAAATCTCCAAGGGCTTGATTTAGAGCTTGCCTCCTGTTATTTGAAGTCTCAGGGACAGCAAAGACTTCTCTCTGCCAGCATCTGGAGTCTCTGGAGAGACTCATGCTCTGACAAGTGGTGCACTATCCAGTCCATTGGCCCTTGAAAAGAAAGCTGGTGGAAATCCAAGGAAATCGACTTCAGACGACTTCGGACCGCCGCTGCTGCTGAATCCAGTGACGCCGCCTGCAACCGACTCCGTAATCTTCGCTGGAACGGACGACCTTTGCAGGACCGAGGAAGTCGCCGCACCATGTTGTGACCGACGCCACTCGAAGTGCACGGATTCAACGTTTCGCACAGATGCCACGATCCCCGACTTGGTGCATCGACTTGTTTTCACTCTGCACCAAATGTACTGTACTCAGGGGTCTACGCGACTCCGTGTCCGGCGCCGCTGGTGTCAGATTGTTGGGAACGACTCCGTCACGACGCCGTGTTAACACCTCATCGAAGCATTTTGTGTTTCTAAGCCCTATTTTTGAGTTTAATCTTTAACAATTCATAACTTGACTTGTGTATGTCGGATTTTTGTTGTTTTGGTCTTGTTTTATTTAGATAAATATTTCCTATTTTTCTAAACTGGTGTTGTGTCATTTTGTGGTGTTTTCATTAAGTTACTGTGTGTTGGTACAAATATTTTACACTTAGCCCTCTGAAGTTAAGCCTACTGCTCTGCCAAGCTACCAAGAGGGTAAGCAGGGGTTAGCTGAGGGTGATGCTCTTTTACCCTGCCTAGAGTGAGGGTCCTTGCTTGAACACAGGCTAACCTGACTGTCAACAAAAGACCCCATTTCTAGCATCTGGAGTCACAGAGCTGTCTCCAATGGACAGTCATGATACAACAGCATCACATTCTGAGTGTCTAGCCTTGAACAGAGTGAACAGACTATAGGGCAGTGAAGCTTACTAGGAATAAGCTGCATGTACAGTGTCTTCTCAGTACATTATTGCATAAGTGTGAAAACATGTAAAAGTCACTATCAGAAAAATATATCAAGTTAATATATGGAATCTAAAATGGAGAACCAGCACAGGCCCGCATGTGCTTCACTGCAGGAGAAAAGTCGAGAGCAGAATACACACACATCCCACCAGCTCCCTATATCCCCACAGCTGGCGTGCACCAGCGCCATGAAATAGGAATTCTGGTGTCAGGCAACAGACAAAATATCAGAGATAGCAAGGAGGACTCATAAGGATTAGAAATACCATTTTAACTGACATAACCGAGAAAGAAAAAGGGGACACAACAGAGGAAATTTATAAACTTAGACAAAACGAGTCCTCAGTAAACTCAACTATGGTAATAGCCTATTGACCACCATAACGAAAACTTAAGTTACACCTCTATGAGAGAGACTTGTGGCCTCAGAGACCAAATGGTATGATCACATTGCCCCCACTTTGATCTCACTCAACTGGCTACCCTTATAGACAAGATGCAAGTTTAACCTCCCTGTGTCATTCACAAGGCTCTAAACACAGGATCACGTAAACACGAGCCCACAACTCACAGTTTTGAGGGATCTCAGGAACTCCAAAGCTCATACTCTCTCAGACTTGAAACTCCACTCTTCAAAAATTCTCACCCCCTGAATTAATCATTCTCGGGCATCGCCCTGAAGATCTATAAAAAATGTCCCACCAGACAGAAGAACAAACCCCTCACACAGCATAATCAAGAAAGATCTTAAACTCTATATCTTCCAGCGCTTCTTCCAATCTTGAACAACAAACCTGTACTATTTCCCATTGGGTAGACTGTGAGGCCAGGAAAGGATCACAAATGTATGGATCACTGACATCTATGAACATTATGAACACTGTGATAATTATGATCATTAATTGGGAAGATCTCCATCATGAGCAAATACCTCTAATCTCATTACCGTGAGGAATCCACAGGTAGCTAGTGTATCCACCAGAAAAGGCATTACCAAAGGTAAGTAACTTGTTCTTCTGATGGATGCAACTACTTGTTGATTCCTCACCTAATGAATAGAGTCTCAAAGCAGCACCGCACTCGGTGGTGGGTGCCTGAATTGTCTAACAAAGAAATCCTGCAGCACGGACCGTGCAAAATGGCCATCCCTCCTAACCCCTGAATCCAAACAATAATGTTTTGCAAAAGTATGGAGGGATGCCCAAGTTGCGGCCTTACAAATGTCAGCCACAGGAACACCTCTAGCCAAAGCCGAAGAGGCCGACTTCGCCCTGGTGGTATGGGCTCTAATTCCCACAGGAGGAACCTTCTTTGCCAAGGAATAACCCACCTGGAGAGTGTTCTCTTGTGGACAGCCTTGCCTTTCCTCTTCCCCACGTAACCGACAAAGAGCTGATCCTCCAGTCGGAATTCTCTTGCCCTATCAACGTAGAAACAATGCCCTTTTTGGATCCAGAAGATGCAGTCTCTCCTCCTCCTTTAATGGACGGGGAGGAGGATAGAAGGACAAGAGTGTTATTGAGTGCCCTAAATGAAAGGGTGTAACAACCTTTGGTAGGAAAGCCGCCTTGGTCCTCAACACCACATTGTCCACATGAAAGGACCAGCGACCTCTGAAGCCTCAGAGGACTGCCCTGCAACCAAGGATCAAAAAACTCCTGTGAACAGCGGCCCTGTTCAACAATCTGCAACTTTCTTGCAACAAAGAAACAACTTTAAAGACTTCACGTTTCCCGCCGGAAGCGTGAGAATTTCCACTCTGCACCCGACGCCCCCGGCTCCACCTGCGGAAAACCAACACTTCAGGGAGGACTCCACGGCGACTGCGAGTCTGTGAGTAGCCAGAGACGAACCCTCTGAGCCCCCACAGCGACACCTGCAGAGGAAATCCAGAGGCTCCCCCTGACCGAGACTGCCTCTAACAAGGGACCCGACGCCTGGAACCAACACTGCACCCGCTGCCCCCAGGACCTGAAGGAACCGAACTCCAGTGCAGGAGCGACCCCCAGGCGACCCTCTGCCTAGTCCAGGTGGTGACTACCCAGAGGAGCCCTCCCCTGTGCCTGCCTGCATCTTTGAAGAGACCCCCGGGTCTCCCCATTACTTCCTATCTAAAACCCGACGCCTGTTTGCACTCTGCACCCGGCCGCCCCTGTGCCACTGAGGGTGTACTTTCTGTGCCTGCTTGTGTCCCCCCCGGTGCCCTACGAAACCCCTCTGGTCTTCCCCCCGAGGACACGGGTACTTACCTGCTGGCAGACTGGAACCGGGACACACCTGTTCTCCATTGAAGCCTATGTGTTTTGGGCACCTCATTGACCTCTGCACCTGACCGGCCCTGAGCTGCTGGTGTGGTAACTTTGGGGTTGTCTTGAACCCCCAACGGTGGGCTACCTTGGACCAAACTTTGAGACTTGTAAGTGTTTTACTTACCTGCAAAACTAACTTTTACTTACCTCCCCCAGGAACTGTTGATTTTTGCACTTTGTCCACTTTTAAAATAACTTATTGCCATTTTTATAAAGACTGTACATGATATTGTGATTATTCAAAGTTCCTAGAGTACCTAAGTGAAATACCTTTCATTTGAAGTATTACTTGAAAATTTTGAATCTGTGGTTCTTAAAATAAACTAAGAAAATATATTTTTCAATATAAAAACCTATTGGCCTGGAGTAAGTCTTTGAGTGTGTGTTCCTCATTTATTGCTTGTGTGTGTACAACAAATGCTTAACACTACTCTCTGATAAGCCTACTGCTCGACCACACTACTACAAAATAAAGCATTAGAATTATCTATTTTTGCCACTATCTTACCTCTAAGGGGAACCCTTAGACTCTGTGCACACTACTTCTTACTTTGAAATAATATATACAGAGCCTACTTCCTACAAGGGGGTTTTACTGAAAACAAAGAGGACAGAGTATAAAATGAGTTTAGGAGATTGACACAAAAATAAAGCCATACGGAGTGAATAAATGCACGTTAAAGTAAGGGCTAAACAGGTTCTAAGGAACAAAAAAACAAAACAAAAAAAAAAAAAAGAGTGGGAAGAAGAAACAAATTAGGTTATGTTACTGCTGTGGGAGGGTACAGCACACTTCCTCATTACAAGACTGCAATGGGCATAAGGCAGTGGTTCCCAACCTTTTGACATCTGTGGACGCCCCACTTTTTCATTACTGGAAGCCGGGGACCCCCAATTAATAATTATTGGAATCCAGAGACCCCGCCCAATTGAATCATTACTGAAAGATGGGAACCATATAGGTTAATATTATTTAATTTTCTAAGCAGTCGCGGACCCCCTGAGGAGGCTTCGCTGACCACTGGCATAGGGTATTTTGTTGAGTGCTTGGAAGGAGATGGCATTTCCTCAAGTGCTGAAGGAGTGCAAACAAGTATTGATCTAATCTAGTACTTTGTAAATATGGGAATAGATGAGACTGTGGTGGCAATGGAGAACTTGCAAGTGGGCTCAATGATAGGAAACTAGCTCCTAATAGCGGCATATCTGTTAATCAAATGCCAGTGAGTATACTAGCAGACTCGAAGGCAACGTGCATCTTCACGTTAGCTAGTGTAAACAGGATTTTGGGTTAGAAATGTTGAAATACAGAGGATTGCCAAAAGCTCACGAGTACGCTCAAGGATGGACGCTCCAAAGGTGAACTGAAATGTAAGACAATGACGAAAAATAGTGTCCAAAGTACTGAGAAGTGTGAATCTTTTGCGGGGTGGTTATAGCAGGCATTAAACTAAATCCAGATAAGGTGCTTTAGGTTCGAGGTGATGTTGCAGTGCCAAAGATATAACTGCCTCCAAAGACATTTTTGGAAGAGGAGGGATGCATCAAAGAGTGTCACAAAAACAGGGTTAAGGGAAGAGTGAAACAGTGAACAGCAGGATGTGGAAAGGCTGAAAAGTCTGCAAAGGAGAGTAAAAGGAATGGAAAGTTAATGTGAGTGCGGATTTAACCACACACAGCAACTCCACACCCTGTTTGGTTTGCTTCCATGGTGATCATTACTCTCTAAACTGTTGAGTCTACTTTTTGGTAGTTGTTGACTGCTGTAGTGCACCAGTGGTGATTATTCACGACTACTCCATTGAGTCAGCATTGGCTTTACCGCCAAAGTATTGTGGGTACTTAAACCGTACAACACTATACAAAGTGCATTGTTTCTGGAACATTGCTCTTTCTCAAGCAGCAATTATACCCACATCTTAGTTTATGTTTACATTTTAAAATTGATCTTTTAAGGGTGGCTTTAAAATTCTTGATTAAGTCATGTATTTGTTTCATCAGATTTTGATGTAAAACAAAAACTGGTTAAAAGTTGGTTCCACTCTACGAATACAGATGCCACATCATGGATGGAAATTGAAAATGGGGTACTGTCCCGATTTGCGATTAACCAACTATCAATTCTGGACACCTACTACAGTAAAGTCAACACCTGGATCCTGTCTTTCACACTGTTAGCTGAGCAAATGACTTGATTTATTTTATTCCTACGTTACTCAAACTCTGATATGGAAGTTATCTGTCTGTTTACATTTCAATGAAAAAACTATCATGTAAAAATGGTGGGTTAATGCTGGTGTAACTATTTTAAAAGATGTTTTACATGAAGGGCTTGCAGCCAATTTTAGTTTTCTGAAATATAGAGACTGCCCATTTCTTAACTTCGTAGACTTGTTTCTCTTGTGTGTATTCTATCCTATGATTAGAAAGGGTCATGGTAATACATATTGATATTTAATTGAACAGACCTTGCCGTACAGCAACTGAGCGCTGAACATTAATTGCGCCTGGTTGTTCAGAGACTATCTTGATTGTGTAGTGTATACCAAGTTGAGCTTTGAAATTGTGTGGAATTAAATTGTTAACTTGTAACGTAATTCTTTCTGTGACTTTTACATCTGTGTCTGCTAAAAGACTAGGACTTATGTAACAGAAACATTTCAAGAAAACGGTGAACACCAGTAAAAATCGATGCTTTGCCTCTTATGGAAAAGAAACCAACCTTATTGAGTTCAGTGTGTTACTCATGTCATGATTTTGGCAGAAGCCAAATATATACTCTGCCCTGTACAGTGGTTAATTCGAGACGGTTTCCAGTCCAGAGCCCCGGCCCTTATTTTTTTTAAGGACCGCATTTATTTTTCTGCCTCAAGCATTTACTGCGAGCAAAAGACACATGGGAAAGACGGAGGAGGAGAAAAACAAAAAAGTGTCAAAGGGAGAAAGCAGAAAGCTGCAAGAGTGATCTGAATGGCAGGGAGTGGCTGTAAATAAATTAAAGAGGCCCAAGATGGCTTCAGGATTACACTGCCTCTGTATTTCCTGCTAGCACAGTTAGTTGCAGCAGCCCCGTGTTTCAGAGAAGAGCTTTGGGCACCAGCACGCTTTTATTTACAAATTAAGCACTGGCTCCGTGGGACCATATATTAAAACAACAAGCTAGGGAGCACGTTCAGTTATCTACGTATAGTCGTTCTGAGGTGTAGTTTGAAACAGCAAAGGCATGCTGATATTGTAAAAGAAATCTCTGGAAACCAAATGACATTCTAAAGATTTAATTTAAATGTTGAGAAATACACCTATAGTGTGCAAAGTTTGTAGACAGGTTTGATCAGCAGAGGTGACCCTTCTCACCAATGGGTATGACCTCCTTAGTGGTTGTTTGAGCCTTGTTCTGTAGAAGCAGTCTCACAATGCAACTGTCTGTATAAGGGAACACTTGGTTGTCCTGACATTAAGGCACAAAGGAACTGAATGTTTCAGCCCCCCAAAAGTAACCTGAAGTACTTTCTTTGCTAACCTTTAGTTAAGATATGTGAAAGCATGCAAATGTGTAGTCCTGAAGATCTAAATAAAAGGCTTATGAAGATGTTTTTCATAATGGACAATTGTGTTTGGTGAAAACATTTCCTAGTAGAACCCAAGGATTTTTGTTAGAAAATGCATTAAGTCCTCACATACACAAAATGGCATGTTATATCGTGCGGTTCTCTCCTCACCCGACTCAATTTTATAGTCAATGGTGGGCTCAGTGGTTTTGGAAGCTCTTCACTGAGGTCTCATGATTGTTGAATAGATATCTGCTCTGTTTAGTGAGTGCACAAAAGTTCGCCCTTCTTCTGGTTTGCCTTGTGGGTACACTATCAGCTCTTATCAGGAGAATCAAACAATTAAAGTACCAAGAATAATAAAATTGCATCACAGTAGGTTAAACAAGCAAGTATATACATATATATATATATATATATATATATACACATATATACATACATATATTTATACATATATACATACATATATATATTCACCAAACTTCCCTCTCCATGTTACATCGAAGGAAAACGCCAGCACTCTAGACTCTGTTCCAAGTTCATCATTTTATTCATTATATGACTGTACCCAGCAGAAACATTTCAAAGTTCTAGGGCTGACGCGTTTCAACTGTGTCGGTCTTATTCATAGCCCACATGAACTAATTTGAAAAACAGGCCCTACCACCTCTCAACCGTATATCCTTTCCATTTAGTAAACAAACAAAATACTCACACCAATACAATATGTTTTCAACTTAAACTTATTAAATTCATTAATACATTCCCTATTCATTCACTCTTCTGCCTCTTTCTATTTTTCTTGTTTATTTATTCATGTCAAAATAACAGTTATACTACCCTTTTCAATTAAAATAACATATTCATCCTATCATAAATAATCACCACACTGGGAAAACTGAAGGAGGTTAAGATGCAGCATTCAAACAGTGCTTTTAAAAAATCCTTACATTCGAATAGAAATATTTAAGAATAAATATTGCGGTGACAAGGTCTCACTGTATATTGCTTCCCCAAGCAATGAGCACATTGGGCCTACTGTAGGATACGAAGTCCCAAGCAACTTTGGGTTTACTGTGCCCCATGACGCACCAGATTGCTGTCTCTGTGCTTTGCCTGCAACTGGGTAATCTCTTCAAGGGCACAGCAGACACAATCCCTCTACCTTGAAAATCATACTGTTGTTCTAATATCGATAGAGTTGGGAAGCAAATTCTCATAAAGCATCCTCCTTCACTTACTCAAGCGCAGTCTGCTTAGTTTGTCTATATGTAGTTTCTTGCCCATGTTCTCAGGTTGAGAGGGGGCTCATTCATCGAAACAGTCTGTTTTTCAATAGATATTAGTAAAGGTCTAACAATGTACTTCTCACCTGACATTCAAAACCCACAATGCACCTAAGTCATGAGCTCCATCGTCTATTGAGGCTCCAGTACTGAAGCACTTGCAGAAATCGGAAATGTAGCACTGTCCAGTGGGAGTGGATGAATGTTCTTTATGGCAAACGAGCTCGATGTCTTATTGTGACTAATGTTGAAATCTTTGCATGTAACCGCCAGTTCACAAATGTCAAGCCTGGCAACACAGCTTAATAAACTGAGTAATCACTCCCGAAATGTATCTGTAAATCGTAAATTACATATTGCAATTCTGGTAGAATACCCCAGCACTAAGTGTAACCAACAGATTTTAGTACTGGTAAATGCTCTGTAGGTTCAAGGTCCACTGCAGATATCGGTGTGTAAACTGGAAGTCAGCCATTTCTGGCAGCCCTGCAGTTACCCTTCGGAGTTCAATAAAATGGGGGCCCTAGAGTTAAGCAATATTAAGATCTGGATGTATTGAACTTGCATAAAATGGGCTTTGAGTGGTCTACATAAAAAGGTCACCAGAAATAACATTGCAGGCTCACAAATGTGCCACCCACGCAGGCACTGTCAATTCCTTTCTTTCACATTCTGCAGATGTGAGGATCAGGAGCGCCTTACATATTTCTAATTTTCAATGATTGGTTTCTCAAAATATATTTATTTTGGACGACCGTGTTATTTCCAATTTTAGCAAGCACTTTAGTACCCATCTTTATCAATCAATAACTTTTTTCAATTAATTTCTGTAAGCCTTCGTAACTAGCGTCTAAGCACTGCAAATAGCAGGCGTTACCATTACCTAATTTTCTGGCTCTTTGGAAAGCTGAGTCGACCTTGTTGGGCTTCAAACGGATGACTTGCGAAACACCGCATATTTCAGCAGTGAGCACTGAACGTAATGGCCTTTTCTGCCAGCTGTTAGGACTGCCTGTGACTATGAACAGTAATTACAAAACCGCAATTTCAAACTGTACCACCAATATGGAAATCCATGGAATCAGGAAAAGCAAGTTCTGTTGGTCAACTGTGTGAGATAACCGCAGATTTCTTGCAAACAAGGTTGTTAATAATGGCCTTCCTAGGCGTTAAAGTCATTTTGATTCCGGTATTATTTATTTGTATGTTTGCTGTTTTATATATCGCGAACTTGCCCAAAGGCAATGCTTTACACAAACATCAGATTATTTTACATAAAGCCAAATTCATGCTTTTGTTAAGAGGAGAGTGAAAGATTTTGCCTAGATTCACAGAATGCAGAGCCGGGACTGCAACCTGGTTCCCCAGTTTCAGTCGCTAGCATGGGCCTTTATTCCTCACTTACCATCTCCTAGAACATCTTGGATTCCTTTTGGTGGTCTCCCAAAATGTAGCCGAAAAATTTTAGCGCAGTAAAAGTACCACATCAAGCCATGTTCACTGCATACTACTGTCTCATCTCATCTGGAGATCGCCAGGAATTATTTACTCTACTCCAAAGTTTAAATCTACAAACTGCCCTTTCAGTGTTGAAATTCAAGGTTGAACTGTGTGGGGTAAAATTGCAGTCCTGCATTCCCAAGTCCTATTGATAGTTTGAAATTGTTGTAATGTTAATTCAAGAGCAGTATTACGTGAATGTCTTTCATTATAGGTTTACAAGACATATTTATATTTACAGTTACTTTGGACAATAAGCTAACGAAGCATTCTTGTTATTCGGTGAAATAAGGCAGCAATGCACTGAACTAATTGCGATACAGTCATTAAAAGTGGTTATCTAAAAAAAAGAAAACCACACCTAAGGGGCATCCCCGGGCACTGTTTGTTTTCAGCCTTCAATCTTAATATCCTACGTCTTGAACTGATAACTATTTTATTAGAAAGGGTGCAATATCCAACTTAGACATTGTACACGTGAATGGAAAAAAGATGAAGAAAAACCAGAAAACCACCAGTGCCACTTACAGTTAAAACGTAGAATGGAACAATCTGGGAAACATTTTACTGTTGAAACATCAGATCCCTTATTAAGAGAATGCAATGCTGAGATTAGCGCGCTTTACAATGAAGAATCGGCTATAAAAAAAAGTGTATAATTTGAAGCGTGCTTGCAGATGGCACCTGCCAGCATCTCTTTATAATGTACGTATCAAACAAACATATAATACAATAGACATAATCCTGTAAAATCCATCCTTAAAAACAATGCATTTAAAACAAGTACCAAATAATTAAAATCAGGATCCCAAGTGCTACTTCATACTGCCATGTAATTAGGTTTCGGCATTTTGGGTTTATCCAAATCTTTTGAAAGAGAATGTATGCAGGAGAGTAAAACATTAAATGTGCAGCAGATTTCGGCTGGGACTTGCATGAGGGTCAAAGACGCGTTTTCAGAAGATGTATGGCATTTATTGTGAAAGCACTTAACTGGTACAATATCATATCTAAATTTCAAAATGACCAATCTTGCTTTAGGCGGTTCTCTCTTATGCAAAAAAAAAAATGAAATTCCAGCCCAATATTAGAGTCAGGAAGCCTCTTATTCAGGCTTGCCGAGAATGGTGGTATGAGCTACCTTTCATAAACATGCGCTAAACATCTTGATTTCAGTAACTCAATCGTTCCCTTAGAGATGGATTTGAGATTGTTCCAGGCTTCACACATGTCCAGCTTATAAAACCCCCAACTAGCATAATTAAACCACGATATTTTACTTAAGTTATCTATTTCTTAATTCTGCAACTCCATTCACGTAGGGCTGTGGTACACTAATAAACCACAGTAATATCCCCTCACCACTGCCACGTCCCCGCGCTGCAGGACTGGCTCACCCCCTGGCAGCTCGATATATGGCGACTCCGTCACCCCAAAACCAAACTCTACTCCTTTGACTCACCTTCACATAAACACCATGCCAGGACTGATCATTTGGTTGGGACCCCTCAACCTGCTAACATCACCCACACGGACTATCTAGGCCGCACCCACTCGGACTACATCTCCAATACTTACACCCTTCCTGGGAAACTGCCCCCCCCCACCTCCCTCCCCTCCTCCCAACCTGGCGCCTACAAACTGTAACACTGGAGGTCCTCCAGGTCCTTGCGGCACAAGGTAGCGCTATCGAGGAATACTTCGAACATAACACCGATACTGTCTCGGCAAGGCTAACTGAATGGGACACACTGAAGGTGACGCTCAAAGGTCATTGTTTGGGAACGAACAATGGCACGCGCCGCCAAAGAGAAGGGGAGGTGTCACAAATTGAACACACTCTCTGGACTTCGAAACATTATTAGTACAGGGCCCACTGAGCGGCACCATGCTTGCAGAGGCACAGGGTACACTAGCCACCCAGCTGGAGCAACATCTTGAAAAATCATTTGATTCACCTCAATGGGCCTTCTTGTTTGCGGTATTGCAATGTTACAGTATAGGGGAAAGATACATTCGGATAGTGCGTCTGTTATACTTGAAACCACTGACTAGGGTCAAAACCGGCAATCTTATATCAGAACCGATCCAAACATGCAGGGGCACCACTCTGGACTGCCCGCTCCCATCCCTACATTTTTCTTTAGCAAGCAAGCCCCTGGCACTTGCAATGCGAGCACCATCTGAAGAACGGGACATACTCATAGGTGACAGAGTTCACACAATCCCACCATATACTCCTTTATATTAGAAACGTCCATTCCCTTATCGGTAGAGCACCCATTTGCGAACCTCTCTGGTCTGAAGTTCACTTGGGCAAAATCCTGTCTATTCCCCTTCACCCCACATTGGCAGACCTGATTACACTCGCCTGGCAACTCACAGTTTTCAGATATCATGGTGTTAGGGTATTCCATCCGGAATGAAATCTGCTTGATAGAAACCTCACCAGGGCAGTTACGTCACTGAACTCGAAAATGGATTTTTAGAACACAGTCCCACTATCCGTTGTGGGACGTACTGGCTCTTAAAAATGGTGGTGCTCCCCGCCTACTTTATTATTTTTCCAGTTTGCCACTGTACATTCCACCTTCCTTCCTTCCGTTCCTTTGAAAAACCAATGCGCTGCTTTATCGAGAGTAAAAACCGCTACAGGGTAGCATTACTGAAGTTATATCTGTCTGCTGACAGGGAAGAGTGGTGGTGCCAAATTACAGATACCACTACTTCACATCCCAGCTCCAATGGGTGGCACGATAGGTGGTGGGTCACGCTTGAGCCTGCCTGGACAAAGACCACTATCCTTCACCTATTTCACCCTTACTCTAATCCGCCATTGCCACGTCCTAAACTAGTACTTGTTGCCTACACATGCTTCTGTCGCATCCCAGCTCCAATGGGTGGCACGATAGGTAGCAGGTTTGCGGCTTGCAGGCACTGCCTCACTTGAGCCTGCCTGGACACAGACCACTATCCTTCACCTATTTCACCCTTGCTCTAATCCACCACTGCCATGCCCTAGCTAGTAACTGTCACCTACAGATGCTTCTGTCGCTGCCTCTCTCACTCGATCCATCACACCATGTGCCCCAGCAATGGCATTGCTGAGGACATCTTGGGGACAAGCTGTGACCACCACAGCAAAGTTACAGCCTGGCATGAGGCGGGACTTTATACACTAGGTGATCTCTACTTCCTACGAGTTATTAATGACTGACACAGACTTACCCCCGGAACAATTCCTTGCATACAACTCTTTAGTGGGAACACTGGGGCACAAATGGGGAGTGTGTCCAATGAGCCCAAAACGCATCTTACCCTGCAATATTTACATGTGATGAGCACGAGTCGCCATCTAATGCGTGGGCTGTCTGACTTGCTACACCTGCTTGCTGCAACATCACTCACATCTCTTCGCCAACACTGGGAAACTGATCTATTATGTGCCTGTACAGACAAGGGCTGGACCACGCGGTTAGCAAGCCCATTATATATATCTCTTAATGCCCGGGTTCGACTTATACAATATTATGTGGTACATCAAGCATATTTGACCCCAGCTAAGATGAAACGCTATTTCCACGGAGCAGATGCAGCCTGCCCTCATTGTCAGCACGTAGATGCCGACTTCCTGCATATGCTAAGGCTTGCCCTTCCCTACAACGTTATTGGCAAGGGGTCATGCAACATTTACACACATGCACAGGGAGATCTGTCTTACCTGGAAGCCTGCCTATTGGGTTTTTACCGCAGGGATAAACAAAAAAAAACCTTCGAGGCACT
This sequence comes from Pleurodeles waltl, assembly GCF_031143425.1. Classification (NCBI taxonomy): domain Eukaryota; kingdom Metazoa; phylum Chordata; class Amphibia; order Caudata; family Salamandridae; genus Pleurodeles; species Pleurodeles waltl. The sequence continues at coordinate 155,849,916 of NC_090440.1, read as the reverse complement.
ACATGTTTCTTAGATCTGGGCGTCTTAGTGGCCAAATGCCTCATTATTTGCCTTTGGAAGTAACATGAACCCCTGACAGTTGAGGCTTGGTCCCGTTCCATCTCTATATGGGCTCAAGCCTAAAGTGCACTACATAGGGAGAATAATGTAGGGCTCCATAGGTATCCTAGCGCAGCCCACTGGGACACTAACTTGGTAGACCACTATACAACATGGTGACATCGCTCCAGACAACGCCATCGTAACCAACATATATGTGGAAGAGACACAGCACACTACTTAGCCGTCTAGCAATTTCAACTACTTTGTTGCATCAGGTGTCTCATGGTTGCGAAATGTTGCATAGAATCAGCTGGGGCATTCATGCAGCACCACGAAAGTCATAACCCCAGCAGACCCCGAATTCAACCTGTTGCTCCAGGGCTGGACCGCTTTCACTCCTGAGGGATCCGGCCAGTGGTGAAGGCAACCGGTAAGTTTCAGGGGTGATTAGGAAGGTGCTGGTGTGGTGCGAAGCAGCAGATAAGAAACCGATGGATGGTGGCACAGACAGGCTCAGGCTTCCATGTGACTTGCGGCATGACAGAAGGGCTCCCAAAAAAACAAACAAGCATCCCCAGTCTATACAGGATTGTTAACTCAATATACAGGGCTAAAAGGAGTAACCAGACCAGGGGCCTGGGACAGTGTAATAGCTGTGAAAATGGAAGAGGAAAACAACGCTTTATAGCCTGCAGTCCATAGCAGTGCAAACCTTATTGCCCGTAATTACACACAGCACAAAAGCAGCATACAATTCTTTGCATGTTAATTGCATGTGGCCCAAATGACCGCCGGCAACCAGGAAGCAGCATCCTTGGTAATAGTTCTTATATTATATAGGCTAGTAAGCCCAGCTCACACAAAACGCCCACTTTGGTTAGGCAATAAACTAAAATACGTCAATGCCTTAAAAGGTTTTTGAGATAGAACAATATTGGCATCTCATAACTATGGGATGTCAAAGCAGGCACCACCATTTGCTCATTCGCATATCTTCAGGCGACCTTGATATACACAAACACCAATTTATCATATACAACTAAGCACGCACTCCACCATTATATTAAAGGGCTCATCGAGCTTCCTGATTTCAGTCCTCTAGATGCAAATTTGCTGATGAGGCACTGGTCACAGAAGATAGCCAATCTTTATAAATCACAGGTAATACAAGACTGACACTTTACATGCTCTTAGACAGGGTTGGAAGGATGAAGCGGGGGCTCATATAGATGGAGAAGGGCAATCTGCTGGGATGTTCCAAGAGAGGTGATCATCACCAAATAATTTTGTATAACCCAACTTAAATAAACTCCAAATATTTTGTACATCAGCATTGATGGATTCTCGGGTGAATCAGCTCAGCTGGATACCGCAGATATAAGGAGCACATGGCACTTTCATTCACCTTGTATGGCGGTGCCCCTGGATCAAACCCATTTGGCTGTGGATGCAACACCCAGACTTTAAAAAGGTGATTGTGTGGCAAGTGGATGAAAACACTAAACTTTCTCTTTTACATATACCAGCTGATTTGGATAGCAACCAACCAATATAATCTTGAACTAATACACTTAGGATTCATAGTCTTGATCAGAGACATAACAAGAAATTGGCGTAATGGTAACCCACCTAGCTTGTAAGTGTGGGCTCTGAGAATGGATCGCTGTATGGCACTAAAGATCCTCATACACAGCCAGGTAAAAACGCAGGGAGAATGAACCGAACACAGTGGGTTTGTAAAGGAACTGGGACAGGGGGTGGCTACTGTTTAGACATGATCACTCGTCCACGTGAGAAAATAAGCACACATGATGGTTTACTTGTTGCAGGACTCAATTAGTTATCACCTCTTATATGTAAGAGACTAAATTATACTTTGAACGTGTTGTTGTTACTGTAAGGAGAATCGTTTTTGTCTCCTCTTTCAGTTCCTGTTTAATGTACATTTGCCAATAAAATGTAGCAATAAAAAAAGTCTGTAATCTTGCAGAAAGTCACACATCAATCAAACGATACCGATATTCACCATTTAAGAACTCTGGCTGGTAGGACACAAGCAAGCAAATATGGGCTACTGGGTTACACATGCCACTTCCTCTGGCTATTATCATAATTGCACAGAGAAAATTTCAAGTAAACTTAATTGCATATCCCCTTCATAAATGTGCCTTCTTGCAAGGTCTTTTTTGAATGCAACTAAACTTCAGGAATTAAATTAATCAAAGTAAAACAACGGCACAAGACAAGTGTGCGTACCTTTTTACAGCTTCCACATTAATGCGAGGACTGCCAACACAACCGCAATGGGAGTGGCAACATTAAAATTAACTTGAAGTAATTTTGTGGTAAGATAATAGACACTCAAGCATCATACTATCATACTAATATTACAAATAGTGGCCTTTACTCATTATTATGTAGTCATTACACTGAACCCTTACCTTACATTCCACAACACTTTGATCGGATTCACAGGTAACATAAATCTCATCTACTGCTCTTCTGAGATTGTCGAAAAGAAATGCCCAGTATCGAGCTCTTAGATCAACCTTTCGAGGATGTCTTGTTTTGGTTGGACTCTTATCAAGATTTTTGTCTCCAACAGATGATGACATTACTTTAAGGTCAAGTGTGGTGTTCTGTAAAAAAGAAAATAACTCCTAGCATACGACTTTCAATCTTAGTTTACATTATAAATCTTTATTTTTCAAAAGAGTTAAATACAAAACTTTAAAAAAGGACATTGTTCCGTTGCCATTGGAAACTCGCCAAATGCTGTGTTTCTTAAACAAAATATTCTTGTCTTTGCATACCTAAATACCACAGTCTCCTGTTGCAGATTCCCCTACTGTATGCATACAGTGCTATTAAGTATGACCAGGCTTGATTTGATCTGTGTTAAGCCTCAAAACTAAATATTTTTCAGCATCCCAAGAGTAGTGCATTAGTGAATGGTGCCTTCGATGTGGTCAATATTAATTAGTCTCAGTGATAATGTTCAGTCAACTGTTGTAAATGTATTTCCATTATGCAACGTTATATATATATATTTTTCAAATGAACAGTGAGGAAACAAATAACCACAAAACTTCATTTATGCATTTGTGGCAATGTTGGAGAGTTAGGTTAGTTCCACTCACCAAAAATTAGAATTTCCATGGCTTCACAAATAAACTGAGGGCCAGATGTATGAAGGCTTTTTGTGGGGTCACAAGGTCAGATTTGCAGAATCAGGCCATTTGCGACAGTAAAAATGCATTTTTCTATTCACAAACCACGATTCCATAAAACTCGACGGCATCGCAATATGGATGTGGGATCCAATACTAGTTCAGTATTTAAAAGGGCCGTGTTTAGGACGTCCCTTCCAAATACCAAATTGCAATGGTATGTATTAAATGTTTTGCGACCAAAAGCCAGTCACAAAACATTAATATTTTACAGATTACAAACAAATAGTGATAACCCATTTGCAAATGCAAGGGGGTCTAAAGGAACCCCTTTCCTTTAGAAAATAATTAAAACAACTTTTTTTTTTTAGAGCATGTAGTGACCTCATGGACCACTGCATACTGTTAAAATATGTTACTTTAACTTTTTATTTATCTTTTTTTAAAACGTATCCCATTTTCCTCTAGAGATTGCTTTATTTTAAATCCATCACAGACATGGTGTTCTCATGACATCAGCAGGCCACCATCCCTGTGATGGCTGTAATTCCTAGTGGGTCACAAACTGTAAACTACCTCATTAATATTCATGGGGTAGGTCGATTGCCAACCTAATAGGAATCTGTATTGTGCAAACATACATAGGTCGCCTTCAAAATACGGAACTGATCGCAAACTATTGTGGCTCATTCATCGGCCCAAAATTACTCTGATTGTGAATATATCAGACTAGACCTCATAAGGGCAACTGTATATGTCTGCTCTTTTGATGCTTTCGGTGAAGTCATTCATGAACTCTGGCAGGAAATAATGCACACAGTACATATAGGTGGTACCTGTGACACCAATTATACCTTCATTTCTTGTACTACATAGTGGCACAATAAACTAAAAAGGAATAGCATTACCTAAGCAAATCGTTCAAACCAATAATAAAGAGAATGATGGAAGGTAGGAGAGTGGAAGGTAATGTCAGGGGGGATAAAATATATGTCAGAAAGTGACAGGTCTGTCTAACGAATGCTCCATCTAAAAAATTCCTTGCCAGTGAAAAGATGTCACGGCACTGGAATGAAAATAAGTAGCACTGTAGACTGCAGAGACGTCCAGTAGGATTGGCGCTGTGGTTTCTCCTCTGTCCAGTATCATCTGGATGTCTGGTGCTGCTACGAGGGCTGTCTCTGTACTGTGGTTTAGTCTGAAGCCTGATTGTATGGTGTCAAGGAACTGGCTGCTGGTAAGGTGGTCGCTCGGGCATCTGTTGATGGCTTTTTCTAGGACTTGGCCACTAATGAAGAAGGGAGTTAGGTCAGTAGTTTGCGAGTTTGGCTGGGTTTGCTGAGGGCTTTTTCAGGAGGGCACGGATGGCTGCATGTTTCCAGATTTCAGGAAAAGTGGTTGTGCTGATGGAGGTGTAGAGGATGGGGAGGAGGGCGGGGCGGGGCGGGGGAGGGAGAATCGGGGTTGAGACAAGGGTCAGACAGGGCCTCAGAGTGGATAGCCTTCATGACAGCTGTGGTTTCCCCTATGGTGATAGGAGTTCCATGTTGTCAGGATAGCACTGATACTAGAAGATTTACTACAAGTTGCTGGGACCTAGTTGTGGGTCAAAGTTGGTGTAGATGGCTGAGATTTTGTTGCGTAAGAAGTCTGAGAGGTTGTTGCACAGGTCTTGGCTCAGGTTCATGTTGCTGGCAATTGCGGCTGGTGTGGTGAAGTCCTTGATGATAGCTAAAACTTACTTACTCCTTCAAGCTCCACACCAACAAAAAGTGCTGATCTTTGGGAATAAGAGCTCACCTTAGGAATCCACCTGGTGGCCCCCCAAATTCAGCCCCACACCCACCTCAACCAACCAAGCTAGGAACCTAGGCCTCATCCTGGACACCAACCTCACCATGAAGTCCCAAGGTCAACAACATCACCAACTCATGCTTTCACATCCTCCGCATGTTACATGAAATCTTTAAGTGGCTCCCACTGGACACAACATCAGGCAAGCCCTAATCACAACCAGATTGAACTACAGCAACACACCACACAGGCATCGCAACCCATCTTCTTCACACACATACCTCAACCATCAGTTTCACTTTCACCAACCCATCAGACAACTTTTCTCAGCATCTCTCTCACTCGCACACACCCCACATCCACAAAAGCAGACCAGAAGGCCAATCATTCTCCTACCAAGCCACCAGATCCTGGAACAACCTCCCAAATACACCAGGGCCTCCTCCTCACTTCTTGAGTTCCACAAGAAGCTGAAGACCTCGTTTTTCAATTAGTCTTCTTGTGGGACCATCATCACTGCCTGTACTAGGGCCAAGCTAAAACAAAAAGCAGTTTGGAAAAAGCTGACATGACAGATAAAAAGAGAATCAGATAAGAGGCTGTGGGGTAGACTCCTATAAGACTAAGACCAACAACAGTGTACGGTTTTGGTGTACGGTCAACTTGTTACAAAATCCAACTACACATGTAATTAGTTCTCACCTAACATAAGAGGCCAGGGCAAGCTACCTTTAGGATCACTCTAACAAATCTCACAGCAATGCAAATGTAGAGTTCAATCTTCAAATGGGTTCAAATGAGGAAGGAAAAACTGATAAAATAAGCAGCAGTTATGGAACCTCACTGATCACAATCTCTGCTAATCAAATTGCAAAAGGAATAACTAAAGGAAGAAGAGAGGGAGCACCTGGCACAAATGGCATTCCCATGGTATTATTTAATTAGACCCAGATTACTGGGAGGAGGCAGTGGAATTAGGCTTCAAAAGAACTGTGCAAACAAAGTCAATTCCAGCTGCATAGTGGGGTTCGATTACCTCCTGGATACACAAAAAAGGAAGTAAGGACAAGGCCAATAATTACAGGCTGGTAGCACTGATAGACAATGATGCCAATTTTTATGTTGGCCTCAAACTCAAGGACTTCGAGTCCTGGGCAACGGATAATGGAATTATTCCACTCAATCAGACCGATTTCAGGAAAAAATGGGAACTACCACTAATATATTAAGTCTTTCAGTGCTGATGGATGCCACAATCGCAGCAAGACAGACACTGTTTCGCTCTCTCTCTTTTTTTTTTTTTTTTTTAAATCAATTACAGGTCAGCTTTCGACCACATTGACAGAAACAGACTATGGTACAAGCTTTCTAAATGGTATGTTCCTCCTCTCCTTCTCAACCAACTGATACTCTTGCATAAAGACACATGGGTTCAAGTAAAGTTGGTGACTGGAATCCTTCTTGAAAGGAAATCACCAACCACAATGGGCGGAAACAAGGATGTGTCCTAGCCATAACCCTGTCCTCCCTCTTTATGTCAGACTTATCAGCCATGCTAGACAAGTGTTACTCTCATGCTTCAAAATATGGGTGGTCTCATCCTCTTCAACTTGCTATATGCAGACGACCTAGTACTTATTAGCAGAACTCCAGTAGGTCTTCAACGCTTCCTAGACATGACTCAAAGCTACGCCATAGAAAATGGTTTGAGTATTAATAATAAAGTCTAAAGTAATGCATCTGAATCATTACAAAGTAAAGGGTTCACATTGATTGTATCTCGCTATACAACAACTGGAAAATGTTCAAGAGTATAAGCACTTGGGGGTCATAATTGACAACAAGGGCACCTATAGCGCCCAAAAAACTGCACTTAAAAGGAAAGGTACTGCAACAGCAGTCATTAAAAAAAACTTGATGAACAAACTCACGGGCCCAAACCTCACTCCACTGGTTCAAGTTCTACAGGCTAAACTTTTCCCAGCAGTCACCTACGGAACCGAGGCCATTAGGGGGGAGAGCCGCTGTCCTATTGGATAATATAATAACAGGTGCACTGCAAATGACTTTCAACTTACCCAAATATACCTCACTGGCTCAAGTAAGGCTAGAATTCAGCAGACAGAGGCAAGTGCTGGCTTGTCAAGGAGCCTAGGTCAAATGCTGGCACAAGATCGGAGTAGTTGAATCAAGATCTTTAAATGCTCACTTATGGAATGAACTGTTGATTAAGGAGAATAGTGCGGCTAGAGCTTATCTGCAAGATTCAATCAATCAGCTAGGCCTACCGGGACTCTAAGAGGCTGCAGGACCACATGATAATTTTAAAAAACATGTAAACAAAACAATTAAACGAATCTCTATGGTAAAGCTTGCGGAAAGGGCACATGGACAGCTTACCATACAAAGTTATGACAAGGCAGCCTCTCAGGTTTACCTAGGTACATGCTTCACAAGGTCCATCAAGGAGAAGTACCTACAGTATTGCCACAGCATTTTACCATTGGCCAACCCACTTACCACCATAAAAGAGCCCCTCGCTACCAAATCGCTGTCACCTCTGAAGGGAAGGAAAAGATGACGTTGTACATCTACTATGCATATGTAAGGAACTGAAGAGGGATCATAGAGTATTGCTTAGGCCCCTTTTTAATCTTAAAGGACTACATACATGTAGGCAGGCAGTAAAAGCGTGCTTTGCCAGCGATGATGTACATCTAAACCGTCGCATAGTAAAGTTCCTCAGCATTTCTGAAAAGAGACTTAATTGTAAGATCGATCTGGAGGAAGCTGAAGGCACATCCCATCATTAGAAGGAAATTAACAGCACTTGTCACTTTATGCACGTTCTCTACCTTACCATGTGGCTAGGAGATTGGTGAGCAGTTAGCTTTTAACCTTAATTTACCTATGGCCTATTAGCACTGGAAGAGAATAAGTGAGCTGCACTTGGCACTTCTTGCATGCTCTTGGACGATTTCATGCAACCAGGTGACCACTGCGCAGTCAGTTTTAATATGTATATTCGTAAGATAATTATTATGTTTTATTGTGATTTGTATTTTTTTTTAAAGTTATGATTTCGTCACTCTTTTCGCAAATGCAACGGTTTTAATTAATCACGCAAATAAAGAGTACTTACTTATTATTTAACTTGTGTGGTTGCAGCTGCCAGAAGTTTAGTAGAATTCCCCTAATCAAGAAAACATCTGGAGACTTAAAACTGCGGATTTCCATTTTTTCTCCGATATTTCCATAGCACCACTTTGGAAATGCTGAGACAGAGTTGCCAGAAAAGTGTCACAGTTGAAAATAACAATCCAAAATGGACACATACTTCAATATTTTTTTACTTTCATAACAGAGGAGAAAAGGTTGGCCTGATTATTGCTTCCTGGAGCATGATCTACTTGTGCCTTTAATTCACAAACAGCTTGTGAGTACCCAGTGTTTGCAATAAGTAAGTAGTTAGAGGTGGCCTACGGCTTCTTTTGGTCATATAAATTATACTGTGTGTGCTCTTTGAAAAAACAGCTAATCAATGGCTTTATTTTTCCAAATTCATTTCGCAAAATGTAGGAAGCGCATCACTTACAATTTCACATGGCCCATTCAGGTCGAGGAACAGCTGCAAAAGCTATGAATAATACAAAAAAAAAAAAACTAAACACGCGGCTCCCATAAGATCATACAAAGGTCAGGGCAGTGCCAGTTGCTATTTTAAATCAATTTACTTAAAAAAAGAGGTCAGAAAGTGCTCGCGAATGTAACACAACCTACAAAGTCCGAAGAGAATGCAGTGGTGGAGCAATGTGCTAATGGAAAGGCTGTGGACATCCCCAGGCATCTGTCCGTTTAGAGACTGTTCATCTAAAAGTGTCACCCGTTACAGAACACTACTCAAGGGAAGGCGAACCAGTCATGAAGAAAGAACGAAGGCCTGCCTTATTCGCGGCTCTTCACCTTCCATTAGCTACTTGCTAAGAGTGTGCACCGGCCTAGAGTCGCACTGCAAGCGTGGTTTAACAAGCAGTTCAGTCTACCTTTGCTCACACGCTTTGTTATCGAGTTAAAAGACAACTGCAGAAGGAGACTAAAAACCGACAAATTTTGGATGATAAAGAAAATATTACTTTCTGTGTGTCGATTGCCTCACTGGATGGTGGACCTCCGCGACTGCTCGTTGTGATGAAGTGCACTACCAAAATTCACAGCAACCATTTGTTGGTACATTTACTTTATTGGACAGCTAATATTATGCGACCCCTTTGTCTATACTATGTTGTTTTGAAGGCGCAAGGGGCAGGACTCGTGGAAGAATTTAGGATACTATTGTTGCGTGGCAAGGCTTCCAAGAGCTCTGTAGGAGGCAAGGAAAATTGGCCTCTGATGGTTGTATAGGTTAATAACAGGTAACCATAAATTAGGTACAATGGGACCTTCACAAGGCTGGTCCACTATTTCTGCTACACTAATGATAGTTAGGCCACTGTGTCAGCATTCTCACATTCACGCAAACATAGGACAATTACGCTGGTTTGCGTATAGATTTGAAAATAGTTAATTCAACTTAAAATTATTCTATTTTTTTAGGGTCGAGCGAGCAAGCGCTCTAGGCTGCTGTAATTGCTCTGTGGGCTTCTAACCACACCCACCACATGCTCTCAGTTTCGTTGGTTCGTAGGCTTGCCTTTTAAAAATCACATGATTTTATTTGTGAAAGGCATGCATACATCATGCCTTGTCCTATGATTACCCCTCCTCTAGCGCACCGGCCAACTACTGAAAACATATGAGGCTCCGTGTTTTCAGCATGGTTTCTGGACTACTTTTTATTTTTATTTCCTACGCAGTGCGATCTCGCTGCACATTTGCCAATACGTTCTACTGCGAGCGAACTTCTGTTTAATTTTGTGTGCTCTGTCACGTTCATGCCACGATGCTTCAAATCGAGACGTTTAATTATTACTTTTTAGTTTATGTGGCAATAAAAGTCCGGTTAGGACTTTACAATGCTAATAGCTGTAAGTCGAGCAAATGCGAGACCCATTGCATTGCAAATGCTTTTTGTTAAGTTGCTGCCACCCAAAGGGTATCTAGTCGCCAAAAGGGGGTGAAGGAAACTGGAAGACCACAGAGAAAATTAAACAAAGGTAGGCTAGAATAAGACGACAGAGATAGGACGTTAGATATTTTTTCACTATATTAGCATTACAACATCAGGGGCAATCAGGTTTTGAATTCTGCTGATAGATCTAGAAAGATGAGAGATGGAGTTTTCCCTCTTGTTGATGATCATCCGGATCTCATCCGTTGCTGCTATAATGGTGGTTTCCTGTGCTGTGATTGGGCTGGCATCCTGCCTCCCTCTTTAACAAGATGCCTGGCCCCACGGGATGGGGCCCCGGGGCCAATATTGGCCTGAAAGAGGGGGGTTGAGTGCCCCCCTCCCCCTTGACCAGATTTGTGGATCCATGCGTCAACAGCAATGCCATGATTGGCTGGCATCAACCTCAGATGAAAGTTGCGGCCACAATTTGGTCCATTAGGAGTCAGTTCTCTGAGGGGAAAATAAAATTTAAAAGTTATAGAAGGGGTCAGGGTAGAGGTACCCTGACCCTATGGTACGGATGGCTGGATCTGTGAGGGACCCCTCATGGGCAACAAACTATCCAAAAAGAAGGGGGAGGGGAGTGTGCTTGAGCATGCAAGGCTCTGCGGATTAACATGGATTCCCACAGATTCTGGAAGATCTGCGGATCCACAGACCAATTAAAAAAAAACACATACACCCACTCTAAGATCCACAAACTTACTCACACAAACCCACACGTACAACCACTCCCACATCAACTCAGACCCACAAAACCACTCACACACCCACACAGATTCACACACCCACTCACACACCTACTCACAGACCCACACAGCCAGTCACACACACACTCAAACATACCCACCACACCCCCACACCCCCACATAACCACTCAAACACCCAGGTCTCAGGGATATTATAGTTATGAAATAACATTAAAAAAATGTAGAAACTCACTGAAAAAACAAAGGTTATTGGACGATCTAGATAAGCTCAGATGTTACACACATAAAACCAGAAAAATTCAGTAGTTATAGTTATCTCAAGTAACTATAATGTGTGTCCTAGGTAAGTATAACTCCTGTCTTTGCCATGCACTGCTAATTACCCCACATATTACATGGTTCATGACATCTTTTAAATCATTGATAATACTACTGCAACATCTGCAGTGAAATTACTGAGGAGAACACAGTGTATGGCCAGAGCATGAGTTACAGTTACCTAAGGGCACAACTATAATGAGCCTGTAACCTTTGTCTTTTCAGTGAATTTTAAGTCTTTTTTTTTTTTCTTTTAATTTTATTTCCCAACTATAACATGTCTATAACCTTTTTGTATACACCCCCCTCCAACGATAGTGTAAACAGTTAGCCCTAACCAAAGCAGCACTTACAAAATGCTAAATCGTATCACTGAAAAGCCCTGCATATCTTCGGTATGTACACATAAATGCAACGATTTAAACAGATATGCCGTAAAAAGGTACAAAAACATTGCAAACAAACTTGACAAAGATAGAGCAAGCATCACCAGTGTCATAAGGAGACAGAGGCCCAAGGAAAGATGGTACCCCTGGGAAAAGTTCTGTGATATGCTTAAAGATCAGTGAGTATATCACTGATGACAACCAAACCAAACGCTGCTAAGTAGATATGGCAAACGTGTGTATATCTCCGACAGCAGCAACACAGCTTCAGCGTAGTGAGGAGAGTACCTGACGTGCTCCCATCCAAAATGGCGACGCCATATAAAAGAAGTGTATGTGCCACTGATGCACAGCAACAGGCTATATGCCAGTGCCATCTTTGCATGCAAACATCTCTGCCCACTGAGCACCGCGTATGGCACCAAACCTCTAGGGACCTCTCTGCAGAACTTGAGTGTAGGAAGCTGGCTTTGTATATAGCATACCAAAATGAGGCATAGTGTGTACAGAGTCCAGGGGCTCCCCAGAAGCTTAACAGAGGCTAAAGTAGATAATACTAATGATCTTTTTTGTGGTAATGTGGTCGAGCAGTTAGGCTTATCAGAGGGTAGAGCAAAGCATTAGTGTTAGCACAGAAAACAGGTAAGTACACGATTTACAATGCCAGTCTTCGGGATTTAGGATGTCCACAGGTCAAAGTTTAGGCTGACCCCAAAAGTGCACCACCAGCAACACGGGGCCGGCTGGGTTCCCAGGTCAAAGTTGGTGTTGGGTTTGTATTGGATCCTATGAGGTCTGGGGGTGCTCCGCAAAAAGCAAATTGCAGGTAAGTACTCGGGGTTCCAGGACACAGGCCTGGGGGTTTAGGCCAGCATTAAGGGGGGCACAGGCTCACACCAAACACACACCCTCAGCGGCACAGGGCAGCCAGATGCAGAGTGCAAACACAGAGCCAGGCGTCCAATGCTTTACAATGGGGGAGGGGGGTGAACGCCGGGGTCACCAAAGATGCTGCAGGCTGGGTCCAGGGTGTTGGTTCTGGGAAACCAAAGGCTGGACAGGCAGGAGAGGCGCCCGTTGGACATTGCTGGACCGTTGGTCTGATTCCCCAAGGCGAGGGGGCTGTGGATGCAGGTGTCTCCTTGGGCGTTGGCAATCTTCGTCAGATCTGGTCGCTGTCAGTGGGTCCTCCTGACTTAGGCTGCAGCTGTTGTCTTGGCCAGGAGTGGCCAACCCAGGATGGACTCTAGGTCAGAATCACCTGGGGACCTTCTCTGGACTGGTGGGCAACCTGGACTAGGGCCATGGGTGACGGGTGCAGAGTGGACAGGACTCGCAGATCCGGGGCGGTTTTGCAGTCCTTTGGGTGGTTTCTTCTGGACAGGGACGCTGTCCTCCGGAGGGCTGCCTGCCCAGCAAAGGGCCAAGAACTCCTGTGGTTTGCAGATGTTGCTGGCCCTGCAGGATGCATCGCCTTCTTTGAGAAGGGGTCTTTGAACCCTGCAGACAGGCTGGTAGGGATGGGGCCAAGTCAGTTGTCACCTGGAGTCTTCACTGCTGGAGTCGGCTTCGCAGTCCTCCTTTCTTCTGATGTTCCCAGGAATTTGGTGAGCTAGGTTAAGGGGTTCCCTTAAATCCTAGATTTAGGTGAGTTACAGGGGTCAGAGGACAGTAGCCAATGGCTACTGTCCCTGAGGGTGCTACACCCTTCCTCTTCCCGCTCCCTTTGGGGAGGAGGGCACATTCCTAACCCTATTGGTCCCTGTCCCCCAAACCAAGATGGAGGATTCTGCAGGGAGGGGGGGGGGGGTCACTTCAGCTCTGGACACCTTAGAGGTGGTCCTAGCTGGAGTGGTCACTCCTCCCTGTTTTACCTCATTTTTTTCCGCCAGACTTGCCGCCAAGAGTGGGGCTTCATCTGGGGTGCAGGCATCTCCACTAGCTGAAGTGCCCTGGAGCACAGTAACAGGAGGCCTGAACCTTTGAGGCTCACTGCCAAGTGTTACAGTTCCTGCAGTTCGGAGGTGCGAAGCACCTCCACCTAGAGCATGCTTTGTTTCTTACCCCAGAGAGCACAAAGGCCCTCATCCCATGGGGTCAGAAAGGGTTAGGTAGGGTACAGGGTGCATCTCTAAGATGCCTTCTGTGTGCATTTTACAATAAATCCAACACTGTCATCAGTTTATTGTGCTGAGACGTTTGATACCAAACTTCTCAGTCTTCAGTAAAACCGTCATAGACCTGTGAAGTTCGTACTGACAAACTCCCAGCCCTTGTGCTCAGTATGGCCACACTGCACTTACAGTGTCTAAGAATGGACTTGTAGGGGCATATTGCTCACGCAGGTATGCCCTCATCGGTGGTATAGTGCACCCTGCCTTAGGGCTGTAAGGCCTGCTAGAGGGATGACTTACCAAAGCCACAGGCAGTGGTTGGTGGGCATGACACCCTGATAGGGATGCCATTTCGACGTTACCTTTTTTTTCCTAACAGCACACACAATCTGCAATGGCAGTGTGCATGTGCTTAGTGAGGCGTCCATTAGGGATGCACAATACATGCGGCAGCCCTTAGCGACCCTCTCTGCTCACAAAGCCCTTGGTACCACCTGCACCATTTACAAGGGACTTAGCTGTGTTTTAATTGTGGGAACAAGGGTACAGTTTATGGAAAGAACACTGGTGCTGAGGCCTAGTTAGCAGGGTCCCAGCACCCAAAACGTTGAGGGGGGGGGGGAAACAAACAAGGGGCCAGTTTCTACAAATGAGGGACTACCATCCCAAGGACCAAGGTTGAAAGGCCACAACAAAGAAGACTCAACTAAGCAGCAGAAGAGACAATAGAAGAGTCCTCAAAGGAAACCAGCATGTTGTCACAGCTGCACATTCAAGGCTGCACACTGGGGTTTGGTCCTATAGTCACTCACCACCACTAGAAATAAGTCACAGATCAGGTAGGCTGTTGCTGCAGACTGCAATCACTAACTGAGACTCGCAACATTCTAGTTCCATCGTCCAGTATAACCAGGCTAACATTCCATAGAGAGAACAAGAAAGAACCCAACACTTAGGAAATCATCTTGGTGATTTAGGATCCTGGTAAATGTTTTACATTTATTGAAAACCCTTGCCAAGTCACACAGCCAGATACTTTGCGACTCTCTAGGAAATTAATGCTAAGAGAGATCTCCCTATTTCACCAGCAGACTTCCACCAACAGACTTACTAGATGAGTTCTCAATTCTGAAAAAGAAGCATCTGTTACAACAGTGTGGGGGTTGGAAGTTTCTATTGGAAAGGGACTCACTGAAGATTTGCTTTCTTGCACTACCATGAAACAGATTGCACTGCGTTCACTGAAAAGCACAGTCCCAATTGCTTTCTTTATGAGACCACAGATCTTCCAGACACTGCTGCAGAGAACCCTTATGTCGTTTTGAATTCAGGCAATGGAAATACAAGAAAACTATGAACTTTAGAAAGGATGAGATTTGCCTGGATGTGGAACTAGAAGTCTTCAAAAGAAGATGACTTTCCTCCAAGACTTATGATAATCTTTCCCAAAGAAACACTTTACCTTGCAATGTGTCTAGTGTTGTTCGCAAGTAACATAGGACTGGAACCTTTGGATGTTTATCTGTAGACCTAGACTGAACAGCAGTGTCTTTTTTGTTCTGAAGTCTTGTTCCACTTTCTAGGAATGTGTCTATGTAAGGGTAACTGAATATTCCTTGATATAGATGTTCAGTGCTACTACTGCTATGCGTTGTGCAAACATTTGAGGGCAGATTTCAGACTAAAAGGCAGCATTGCATATTAGTGGTGTGATGTTCCTAATACAAACCTCCAATACTTCCTGTAGATCTACAGCACACATTAAATCACCTTTCTATGGCTAATGAACAAAATTTTCTGTCTTGATCCATTTGTGCCCTGTTCACAGATCCAAGATTGATCTCAAATCCTTCTTAGGGTCCCTTTTGATCTAATGGTCATTTGTGACCTTTCCTTACTCTTCCACATACCACAATATTGCTGCCCCCACAAATTCTTCTTATGTGTGGTACACAACAAAAAAACGAAACAAAAAAATGAAAGACGGATTGCTTAATTGAATCTCAACCACTGGGAATCACTATGGGCCGCAATTCAGTCCATCTATTTTTTATCCCCCATACCACTTCAGAGATGAACCAGTCATATGGAAATCAGTTTTGATCCCGTGCAAAAAACAATAGTTCCGCCTGGACTACCGGGCCAGGTCCCCTCTGAGTGGGGCCACGAGCAACCCCTAACCTTGTTTATGGCCTATTTGGGCCTTTTTTTTTTTTTTTAGAAGGATGTAGATTGAGTCCTATTGCACAGTGAGCAGGTCACCAGTCTCGGAATACCAGTCACACTTAGGGCATGTCACTCAGGAAAACAAAAAAGTGACAGGTGGATTGCTATAATCAGTTTCAGCCACTGGTAATTGCTCTGGGCCGTGATCCAGCCCATTGTATATTTTGCCTAAACAATGAAGAGATAAAATGAGAGTTCGAGGATTTTTAGTTCTGACTCAGGCTTCAAGGTGGTCAAGCGCAACTAAGAAGAGTGGCACACAATTGATACCATGGCAATAGCCATATGCTGTATGCTCCATATAATCAACAGCAGCATTGACTATTTGAGATGAGGGAAGCCTCACGCATCATTCCCTCAAATTCCTGCCAACAGTAGCTTCAGTAGGTTAACTGAAGGATTTAATAGCTTTCATAATTTCACACCCATATTGGCCCCACATAGCAGTTGCACCATCTATCTTCAGTGCAGTGACTATGTAGCGCATTTTCTTTCTGCCCACATACACTCTCTTTATGGTGAAACCAATGTCTCAGTGCCTGTGTATGCTTCCTCACACAGCCAAGACTACAAGAGACCATTTTGGGATGGAACCTTTAGAAATCTGTATCCTGCTGAGGAGGATTATATTTCTTAATCAGATGTGGAGTTGTTGTTTTTACAGCTGACAGTGTTAAGAATTTGTCCTCTGCAATCTCTAACAAGCATGGTACCAGTAGAGGAGGGGGTTTCGGTGATGGTCGAGGCTAGAGAAGCTCCATTTTAACCTGTACTAAGGCCTTAGTGTCCCCATTGAGATGTTTAATTTAGATGCACCTCTCAGCAAAACATCATAAACAAGTGAAGTCATTTGAATTATCCTCTATGGCAAACCAGAAGGTACAAGCGTACAAGGAACTTGATCCTATGGAGACCCTGAACCACTCACACGAGACTGAGTTGTTTTGCATCACAAGACCTTCTATGTGTCAAAGGCAACCACCTAATCGGAGACATTGATTTCTGCTTTGAAACCATCCTTAGATGAAATGGAAGGTTTAGTGGTTGGAGAGTAGTTTGAAAAGGGTGTTCTGACATAATGACAAAATTTCGGGGTCCCAAAATTCGAGGTGTTGACTCAGCAGACAATGATAGCCTCAGCCTCTTTGGATTAAACTCCACTTCCATGGAATTACTGTGACCGGTGTCTCATATGGTGTGAGCATTGCCGGCAATTGATGTACAGACACCAAGCCAACAGAAACAATAGACATCAAAGGTGATGCCATCGTCCACCTTGAGTCAAAGACTTACTGCTTTAGTGACAGTGGCAGTATTTATACATTGACTCAGTTTTCGATAGAAAATCAGATCAGGCTGATTCCTTTGCAGAAGCTGAAGACTCTGAAGGCAAGCGGGAATGACACCAAAGGGAATACCAATGATAATGTTGTATTTTTCTCGGTTTTCTGAAGATATTTTGTTTTTTGGCTCTTCTTCTCTCACTCTACTTCAGGTCTTCTGATTCACCATTGCGTCTAAGACCCACTGTATATTTGAGTGTCCTCTCTGACATCATTTGGAAAAATTCACATAGCTTGCCAGAATGTGAAGATGGGAAGCTCGCCCTAAATGCTTGATGTGGATTAGTGGTAGTCTTTTTCCTTCCACAAGAAAGGCACGCTAGAAATAAAGAAGGCATTCTGACTGAAAAACCTTCTGGAAAAGGCACAATATGTAATGCTCTCTTCTGCTTGACAAAAAGTTTGAATTCGGTCAGGAAAGTATCAGCAAAAAACCAGAGTAGAACCAAAGTGTCCCTGGCTCCCATTTATACGAGCCAGAAAAGAGAACCCACCTTGTGAGGTAATTGGCAGTTCAAGGCATCAAAGGTATTGGAAGCTCCTGGATTCTTAAAGAAGGCAAGTGCATTTTAATGTACGTCTATCAGACTGCACATTTCCATATTTTTTCAAAATGCGCGCTTTAATTCAAGATTCCTCTCACCTGGGGGCCAGGGAGGTGCAGCAACGTGGAAAGGGCAGGAGCCCTTTAAAAACTCAATAGCGCTCCCGCTCACGGGACACCCTTTAATTCAAGATTCCTCTCACCTGGGAGCCAGGGAGGTGCAGTAACATGGAAAGGGCAGGAGCCCTTTAAAAACTCAATAGTGCTCCCGCTCGTGGGCTCGCGGGACGCGCTTTAATTCAAGATTCCTCTCACCTGGGGGCCAGGGAGGTGCAGCAACGTGGAAAGGGCAGGAGCCCTTTAAAAACTCAATAGCGCTCCCGCTTGCGGGACGCGCGCGCCCGGGCCAAGGGCGGGCCCATCCTGTGCCCGTCTGAGACCGGAGGAGGCTGGGCTGGGCCACACCTCTTAATTTTTGTTTTTTGTGCTGCCAGTGGTACTGAGTGAGCCGTTTCTTTTTTCCTTAACATGGGAAAGCGTAAGGTACGCTCTAGTCCCGATGCAGCCTCAATTAAGTCCAAATCTTCTAAATCCAATAGAGAAACGCAAATTCACTCTAATTGTGTCTTTAGAGAAATTGATAACTTAA
Source organism: Pleurodeles waltl (assembly GCF_031143425.1). Lineage (NCBI taxonomy): Eukaryota > Metazoa > Chordata > Amphibia > Caudata > Salamandridae > Pleurodeles > Pleurodeles waltl. The sequence continues at coordinate 155,831,510 of NC_090440.1, read as the reverse complement.
TTGAGGAAGTGGAATCTATCCTTAAGGAAAAAGAGGGCAACGCTGGAAAGAGATTGAAATCTGGATCTTTGCTCCCGTTTTTGACAACAGGTCCTAACAAATCCTCTGATGTTCAGTCTTTGAAAACCTTGGCCTCTGGCCCCGCTTCCTCCCCCCGCCTTGTTTGGTCAGCCCTCCTCCTCACCCTCGATCCTGTTCCAATTTGGAGGTTGCTCCTCCTGACTCCTTCCTCAATGGGATTTCTTGTGCAAACCGATTCTCTGTTTTGGCTTACCCAGAATTGGAGGATGTTAACCAGCCTTTGCCTCCTGCAGTTTTTAATTCCAACTGTGATCCTCCTAGTGAAGACGTTTTAACATTGGTGTCTAGTCTGAAACGTGAAGTTGGGGAATTGAAGAGTTTACTGTTTGAAGTTCTAAAACTTCAAAAAACCCGAACCAACCCCCCAGTGTACTTCGTTCTCAACCCCAGCACAAGTTTTCTTTTCTTCGGCTCCTGCTCCTCTGCCAGTAGTCTTGCCACCGTCACGAGAAGCTGACAAGGGTCTTAGTCGTAGATCTTATCCCAGAAACCATTCAATACTAGTTCCAGACCCTCTTAGCTCTGATTATTCTAGGGCCCACTCTATACTCGAGTCTGACCAAAATTGTATTGACATGTGCAACGGTACCCCAACTCACACCCCACAAGAGGGAAGATACTTCCTCTCTCATTAACAAAGTGTCGTATTGGATTCGCCACACCAGGGGCTGTGGCTCTATTATTCATGCTGACATTGTCTTCGCTTCACATGTTCAAGGCTGCCCTGGGGGGCGGGATACCATTAAACTCAATCTTGCTAATCCCACTTTAGTTAAGGGGCTTTTGCAGATGGAAGCTCGTAATCCACCAAGAACGGATCTAGATATTTTTTTTTAGAGAAAGCTTGCCCGGTATGGATGATAAGATCTCGTCCTCCTGCCCTCCTAGGGCTACGACCATTCCTTGTAATGTTCCTGCTCCTGTTGCTCCCCCTGGTTTGTTGCCTTTTTTTTACTGATGGGGCTGCTATGGTTCGTAACATTAAAGCTTTCAACTCCCGAGATCCTACTTGTCCATGGGATACATCTGATGTGGACTGACTACGTCATTATTCCTCTGGCAAACCCTGTGCTCCATATTATCAGGAAGTGCCTCCTTTAAGATCTCCACTTGGCACGGGGGTCAATACTTCAGGGGCCCCACTTTGCACTATTAATGCGATCTCCAATCCAGCTTTTGATGTTGACCCATGTAAGCTGGGTTGCAGTACCGCACCAGGGAAACTACTGTCTTGGAACGTAGAGGGCATTAAGAGCAAATTATCCGACCCAGAGTGGGGGTCCTATGTTGATTCTTTCTCCATATGCATGTTCCAGGAAACCTGGTCCAAGGTCTGTGTGTATAGGAAAGGTTATTCCTGTTTTACTAAAAAGGCATCCCAATCCACTAGGGGATGGGCGATTGGGGGTCTATGTACTTGGGTCAAGTTGACTGAGGTGGGCAGGGTTAAGGAAATTGCAGTTGATTCCTGTGATATTCTAGCAACAGTAATATGGCCAATTTCAGGTGTTCCTGTATTATGCATTAACATTTATAATAGACCAGGTCCTTCTAATCTTCAGTCTGATACTATCCACCTACTGCACAACCTTCTATCTGAATTCCACTCGAAATATCATGTAATGATTGCAGGTGATTTTAATGCCCAAATTGAATTTGACTCAGCTTTTGCGGAGTCTATTCAGGCTGAAGATGAAGTGTGGAACGTCCCCCCGCTTTCATTCCAATCAGTATCTTGTACCCCTCCCCCTAGGACGCTGCAGATAATAGATCTTGCAGTCACATATGGCCTCCGTTTTGGAAATGGTCGATTCCCAAATGATAACCCTGCCAAACCTACCTTCTTTAGAGGCTCATATACCAGTATTCTGGATTACGTCATTTTTTTATCTACGTGTCTGGCATTCCATAATCGATGTGGAGGTAGGTTCGAGGTGTACCAGTGATCACGCCCCTTTACAAATTGTATACAATGCAATGCTTTTTAAAGGGCATGCTCCACTTTCTGCCTTGGACGCTTCCAAAGTTCCATTGGAATTATCCAGCAATAGGCGTGCGGTGAGATGGTCTTCGTTTTCGAAATCCAATCAGCTCAGCGACAAGCTTTGCGCCCTAGTTTCCTGTCACCAGCTTTTTGATGAATTTACTGTATTTTTTCCCTCAGACGTTATGTCTTCCCATGAGGCTCTTTTTGCGGATCTTAAGGAGCTTTTTACTAAATCTCCTATAATACATAAGAAACTTCCTGTACCAAATTGTAAATGGTTTGATAAGGAGTGTCGGGAGGCTAAGAGCCTTCTGTCCAAAGACTTAAAGTCAAAGATCCGGGACGCCATTGTATACGCGAGACGAAACTATGTTTCTACTTGTAAGTTATCCAAACTTAAATATGAGGAAAATCTATGGAAATGCTTGGAGGAGGCGGCTAGTGCTCGTGATGCCAAACTTTTTTGGTCTCTGGTTTCTCGCAGCGACCCTGCCCTTTTATCCATTTCTGAGTGTCACATTGATGCAGAAACTTGGCTCTCTCATTTTGGGGATCTGTATGGGTCTTGCCCGGATCTGGACAACACTCCTCCTAAACTCTTATCGTGCCTTTCTGCTGTCCCGCCTTTTACATTAAAAGAAACAGAGCTGGCTATTTGTGCCCAAAAAATAGGGAAGGCTCCTGGTCTAGACAGCATCCCTTCGGACTTGTATAAATCAGAATTATCCGTATGGACCCGGTATATCAACAGGGTTTCGAATAGCATCCTGACAACTCATTCTTATCCGGACTCGTGGAAGGTGGCAATTATTGTTCCCATTCACAAAAAAAGAGACAAGAGCTCCACAGGGAATTATAGACCCATTAGTCTATTAGACAACTTGCAAAAAGTTTTCTCTTTCCAGCTCCTATCCAGACTAAAGAACTGGATAACGAAAAACCAGGTTTTAAGTCATCTACAGGCTGGATTTAGGGACAAGGTCAGCACTATCGACCAGGTCTTCTGATTTACTACCATCAAGTGGAAGATCGTAGATGCAGACCGAGGCCACTTATTCGTGGCCTTTGTTGATCTAAAATCTGCGTTTGACCTTGTCCCGCGTGCCAAGCTCTGGGAGGTCCTGAGCTCCACTGGAATGCCGGGCTCTATGATCAACATTATTAAAGATCTTCACTCTGATAACTATGCCAGAGTTCGTTGGGGTTCGGCTGGTGATTTGTCCTCCGCTTTTCCTGCAGCCCGTGGTGTGAGGCAGGGGTGCGTTCTGGCACCTACCTTATTTTTATTGTTCATCAATGCATGTATTCCATATCTCCTAGATCCTTATGGTGACGCTCCAAGTTTGGGTGGGCAAAAGTTCCCTTGCCTTTTGTTTGCGGATGACACCCTGCTACTTTCACGAACTGCAATGGGCCTTTCAAGATTGCTCTCCCGTTTTATGGAGTTCTGTAAGGACCACGGGTTGGAAATTAACTCAGTAAAAACAAAATATATGGTCTTTGGGGACAATAGGTGCACAATGAAGAGGCCGGTGTACTTAGAAGGTGTTCCCCTGGAAAGAGTGGGCACCTTCGATTACCTGGGCATTAAATTGGAAGACTCGCATCATTGGCATGCTCATCGCCAGAAATCCCTACTGTGCTTGAAGCAAAGGGCGGGCGGCATTGTTAGATTTGCTTCTAGATCTCCCAAATTTGCAATGTCTCCTGCCCTTGAAATATACAAATCTCAAGCCAGGGGGAGGCCCTATATGGTGCCGAACTCTGGGGCCATTGTAGCCTGGTGAACCTGGCGAGGGCAGAAAATCAATTCTTGAAAATGTTGCTCAAAGTTCCTTCCAGCACTCCATCTCTGCCCATTCGAATGGATCTCAACCTTTTTTCTATTTGGCAGATTGCTGCTTTAAGGCCATTGCTATTTCGGATTCGGTCAACAGATGCCCTATCTCCATTCCGCTGCGGGCTTCTATACTTGGTGGGTCATAACACTATCATCAAAACCAAATGGTGTGCTTATGTTAAACAGTCTTTAACTCATCTTGGTTTAGGGTCCTACTGGTTGGACCCATCCTCCATTCCCAAAAATGCTGTACAGGTACTGAAGGATGCTTTTTGGCATAACGTTCAGACTATGCAATTTGCTGTCTATGTCGGACAAGTTCTTATCAATCAAATGCCATTATGAACTTGAGCCCTTCATGGACATTACACTATCTCCACTTGCACGAGCTCTTTTTGTTAGATTTAGAGTAGGGTCTCTCCCTTTATGTTCTTTGACGCACAATTGGCCTAGTTCTACTAACAGATTCAAGTTTTGCCCGATGGGTTGTAAAAGTGAAGAGTCTGTTTCACACGTTTTTTTTTATTGTCATGCATACCTCAAACAAAGAGCCCTTTGGATTATCCCGCTTTGTAAATCTATAGGTGTCAGGTCTTATCTTCATGCTGAGAGAATTTTAAAATCTGATCCATCTGTCCAGGTAGTTTTTCCAGTGGCAAAATTTTTCGAAGCAATCTGGCGCCTTAGATTAGTCATTTTAAAGACAAATATTGGGTAGCTAATTTTTATATTTATTTATGTATATCTACTGACTCGTGATGACTGATTTTACATTTTTCCTCTTAGCACAATGTTATTCTTTTATTATATTATTGACTATCTATGGACCCCGGGAAGTGGCCCCTTGTCGAGGGGTCCCTCTTATTGTTAAGAGACACATCTTTGATACTTTGGTTAGATTTTAATCCTCTTTTATCTTTTAATTCTCTACTGTGCATGTATTTTTAGTGTCTTTTAATTTTAACTGTTATTGTCTGTACTGTACTTTTATGGTATGTTTTTTACTTACCGAAATAAAGTTAAATGATGATGATGTATAGATAAAGCTACAATATAGGTTTGGGAATCAGCTTTTTAGTATTGTAGTCAGCCTAAAATTGAGAACTTCCTGTCTGTGATAGGAAGTTGGAGGGTGTGCTCCAATAAATGGACATTTTAGATGGATACACTTAAGACTAATACAAACCTAAGTACTTTGGCCTTTTGGATTAATGTGAGCTGCATGCAAATGGCAGGGTGTCATTACTAAAACCTCATCTTTGCTCCATTTGGAGCTAGAGAAACATTTGTTCATTCAGCAGGGCATGCAGGCATTAAGGAATATCAGCCAGGTGATGTTGTACAAGGAGTAGAAATAGGTGATGTTGTACAGTTGCCTCCGGTAAGGGGTAGGCTTGCAGTAAACTTGCAGCTAGCAGTTACATTTTTAGATGATTTTAAAGTACCAAGTCAGATCTCTTTGACCTAGCAGTATAGAAATGGTCTTACACATTCCAGGACATTGAAAGCTGTGATCTAGCAAGTCACAGGTTATTAGGAAGCTAGACAAAATCAGTGTAGCTGGTAGGGTATTTCTCGGATATCAACAAGTGCAGTTTTAGTTACTCTTGATAGGCTACACTTTGGCTGACAATCGTAAAGTTTGGGTGCTGGGCTATATTAATTCCCGGATCTGCTGATCTCTAGTATTCTGCTGGCAAAGGGAATATTTGAGATGGCGCAGCTTTTAAGGAGATTTTTTGGGTCCTGCAACAAGTTTGTTTAGAAGGACTGACATTGCTCTAGGTTTTTAAAATTCTGAACACTACTATTGTGTGGGATGTGCTTAGTATGCTTCCCATGGCATATTGTCAGAGAAATCCTAAGAAGCCAGAAGCTGAGTAGGAATCGACCAGTACAATTGAAACTTTAACCTTGTTTGCCATAATTCAGAACTCACCTAGACAAAAAGGTATGAGGTATGGAAAAGTAGACATGGGATTTTATTAAATAAAGGATGATTCAGTAGTGTTTTATTATGTGGCAGATGAGTTGCCTACTATGAGTAGACAACTGATTTAACCTTGACTGGTGCACTCAATGATGTTATTTGACATGAATGACAGGCAAAAAGTCTAACAGCCCTGAGATGTATGTTACAATGCGTGCATCTATTAGTCAAAAGGAATGCCCCACAAACGATTATGGGGCAAGTTTCACAGTGCAGCGAATATTGTAGTGTTTTAACTGTAATGCTCAGAACAGCCCAGAGGGGAAACCTTAATAAAAATAGTATTTGTAAGAAGCATGATCATGTAACCATATAGGCAGCCCCTAGAGGGCACAATGACATGAAAACGGAATAGCTGAAAGTAATGCAGTGTAACCATATATGTAGCTCCTTAGAGGGCGTAGTGACTTAGACATTTTTAGGTCTTGCAAGCCTACTGCAATACTATTACATAGAAGGCCCTTAAAATACAAATTACTCCCAGCTGTAAAACAAAAGTTCCAGCCATGAGAGAGCTTAAAAAGACAATAAATGGTGGGAGAGGTTACTATTTTGGGCCCCAGTGTGGGGACCCAGAGATGACCTAGAAAGAAAGTGAATCGTGCAGAACACTTAGATGGTGGTCCTATTGTCTTAGGACCACCATGGGCTGAGCTATGGGCAGAAAATGTTTTGAAAAAGAAATGCTCTGCAAAGCATTATGGGGCGCGTTTCCTCGAGTGCAGTGAATATTGTAGTAGCTTGATTCTAATGCTCAGAACAGCCCCTAGTGGAGGCCATAATAAAAATAGCATCTGAAAGAAACATGGTCATGTAGCCATATAGCCAGCCCCTACATGGCATAATGCATTACACATTTTGAAGCTTAGCAGACCTACTGCAATACTATTACAAAGAAAGCCCTTAAAATACAAATTACTCCCAGCTGTAAAACAAAAGTTCCAGTCATGAAAGAGCTTTAAAAGACATTGAATGGTGTGAATGCTGGACAAGAACACTCACAACAGCAAAGAACTCTTCAACATCGTCAAAGAGCTCTCCAATCCTAACGCCAACTCCAACTCCAACTCCATCACGCCCTCACAAGTCCTCTGCAACTCCCTCGCTACCTTCTTCCATCGTAAGATCACCGACCTACACGACAGCTTCGGACACCAGACCCAGCCAACCACCACAGAACCTACAACCCCAGCCATCACCCTCAACGCCTGGACTCACATCAGCGCGGAGGAGATCAAAGCTACCATGAACTCCATCCACTCCGGTGCCCCCTCAGATCCCTGCCCACACTTCATCTTCAACAAAGCCGACGACATCATCGCCCCGCATCTCCAGACCATCATCAACAGCTCGTTTGCTTCTGCCACCTTTCCCGAGAGCTGGAAACACGCGGAAGTCAACGCCCTACAGAAGAAACCTACGGCGGACCCCAGCGACCTGAAGAACTTCCGCCCCATCTCGCTCCTCCCCTTCCCTGCCAAAGTCATTGAGAAGACCGTCAACAAGCAACTGACCAACTTCCTTGAAGACAACAACCTACTCGATCCCTCTCAGTCTGGATTCCGAGCCAATCACAGCACAGAAACCGCCCTCATCTCAGTCACAGACGACATCAGAACTCTGATGGACAACGGAGAAACAGTCGCCCTCATCCTCCTCGACCTCTCGGCTGCCTTCAACACCGTCTGCCACCGAACCCTAACATCCCGCCTGCGCTCCACCGGTATCCAAGGACTGGCCCTGGACTGGATCACCTCTTTCCTCTCCAACCGCTCCCAAAGAGTCTACCTCCCTCCATTCCGCTCAGACCCCACCGAGATAATCTGCGGCGTCTCAGAAGGCTCCTCGCTCAGCCCAACTCTCTTCAATGTCTACATGAGCCCCCTCGCCGACATCGTAGGCAAACACAACATCATCATCATCACCTCCTACGCCGACGACACTCAGCTGATACTTTCCCTCACCAAGGACCCCACTGGCGCCAAGACCAACCTGCAAGATGGAATGAAAGACGTTGCAGAATGCTTGAAACTCAGCCGTCTGAAACTGAACTCAGAAAAAAACGGAAGTCCTCATCCTCGGAAACACCCTGTCCGCCTGGGACGACTCTTAGTGGCCCACGGCCCTAGGCACCGCACCAACCTCCTCAGACCACGCAAGCAACCTCGGATTCATCCTGGACCCGCTTCTCACCATGACCAAACAAGTCAACGCCGTATCATCTTCCTGCTTCCTCACTCTCCCCATGCTCCGAAAGATCTTCCGCTGGATCCCCGCCGACACCAGAAAAACTGTGACCCACGCCCTCGTCACAAGCCGCCTGGACTACGGAAACACCCTATACGTAGGAACCACCGCTAAACTCCAGAAACGTCTGCAGCAAATACAAAACGCCTCCGCCCGCCTCATCCTCGACATACCCCGCAACAGCCACATCTCCACCCACCTGAGACACCTGCACTGGCTTCCCGTCAACAAAAGGATCACCTTCCGGCTCCTCACCCACGCACACAAAGCCCTCCACAACAAGGGACCCGAATACCTCAACCGTCGCCTCAGTTTCTACACGCCCACCCGTCAACTTCGCTCTGCCAACCTCGCACTCGCCGCCGTCCCTCGCATCCGCCGCACCACAGCAGGTGGGAAATCCTTCTCCTACCTGGCAGCCAAGACATGGAACTCCCTCCCCGCCAACCTCAGGACCACCATGCATTCCGGAGGCAGCTCAAAACCTGGCTCTTCGAGCAGCAGTCACCCCCTCCCCCTAGCGCCTTGAGACCCTCACGGGTGAGTAGCGCGCTTTATAAATGTTTTTTGATTTGATTTGAATGGTGGGAGAGGTTACTATTTTGGGGTGCCTCCCCAACTTAGTGTGATGACCCAGACATCACCTAGACAGAAAGAGCATGTCATGCTGAACGTGTTGGTGGTAGTCTAATTGTCGTAGGACCACAACAGAGTTATGGGTAACAAATGTTTTGAAAAAGAAAACCCCTGAGTGCAAAGAGTATTGTAGTATTGGCTCACCCGCTATGCCGGGAGAGCCGCGTTAAGAATTTCTGTGCTTTTTACTATTGTTGTGACTGCTCCAGTTTGTATATTTGCAACCAATTGAATTTGCGCTCTATGAACATTTAAAAATATATATTAAATAAATATGAAATAAATGAAAAAGAAACAACGGCATGCCTAAAATAAGGAAGAGGAAGAAGTAACATACAGCCACGCAGCACAAAGTGGCAAGAAAAAAGAAAAAATAGTGCGCCACACTTAGGTATATGACAGATCATGCAATAACCATGTAATCGGGTCAGTCTCCAAGGTGGTAACAAAGCAGCCTCAAGGCGGGAGTAAAATAAGCGTTTACCTATGAAATCTAGGGAAATTTGAAAGGCAGGCCAAGGAAGTTGAGAAGCCCACAGAATAGATTACATGTTGAGAATAGCAGCGCTTGTGCGCTGCTATGCTCCACCTAAAAACTAATCTAACTCCTAGCACAACAAGAGATACCCCAGCACAAACGGCGATAGGAGGGCTGCCCGGCTTCTCAAAGCTGCAAGGGCTGCAGGGAGCCCAGGACGACGGCCGGGGCCTAGGAGTGGAGGCCACTGGGCTCCAGTCAGTACATTGCCCAGGAGAAGGAATTGTGTGTAGGGAGCCGTGGTGAGCCCCATAGTCCCCTACTGTAGCAAACCACAGAGGCAGTCCACGGGAGGGAGCCCACTGCACTTGTGGTACCCCGCACTGGGGGAGATCCCAGTACAGTAAAAACTTCAAAGCCAAAAATGAAAGGGGATCATTGCAGCACCGCAAACCCGCCACAGCACAGTCACGGGAGAGATGCAGCAGGTAGAATGACGCGGATCCCGCACGGCACCTAAGAAGGACGACTTAATAAACCACACAACAAGTGGAGAAGCGGCCGGGAAACCTCTAGGATCTCGAGGGCCTGGAGAATCGCTAACAGGAGAGGAATCTGTTGCTTCCTTACCACCACCCCCCCAACCCCCTTTCCCCCCAGACGTACTGACTTGGCCTCCACTGTCAAAAAGGACGGCACAGGACGACAAAGACCCAGATATAGGAAAAGTAGGCCGCAAGAAAGATCCAGAGGTGAAAGACTACACTACTGTAAATGCCATGACAGACCACAGGGAACCAAGAACACCCACCCCGCGGAAGGGACCAGAAGACCCCACCCTTCAGGACATTTTACAAGCCATAACAGCCTCCTGTGAAGTATTAGAAGGGAAAATTGATGCCCTGGCCACAGACTTAACTATACTCAGGGACGACCACCGTCGCTTGGCCGAAAAAGTGTCTACAGAAGAAAAACAAGTCAAAGAGACCCTGCCAAAGATTAGTGACACAACCAAGACTATGAGCAAGATGGAGAAGCAAATTTGCGTCCTGAAAATAAGAGCAAAGGATGCTGAAAATCGTTCCAGATGAAACAATATCTGCGTGGTCGGCTTACCAGAATACATTGAAAAGAATAACATGGTGGAGTGTCTAGAGCGCATGCTTAAAGAGGAAGTGGCGGAGGACGGACTCTCACCCTTCTTCGCACTTGAGAGAGCGCATAAGGTTCCAGCGCGCCCCCCGCCTCCGGGGGCCCCTCCAAGGTCGGTTATAGCTCGATTGTTGCATTATAGGGACAGGGACTATTTGCTGAGCCAAGTCAGGAGGAACGGCGATTGTACAATAGTCAATCACACGGTCCGTATTTTTCCGGACTTTTCGCGGGCAGTACAGAAACAGAGGACCACTTTTTGAGACGCTAAACAATCTGCGGCAAATGGGGATACAGTATGTGATATGATGTTTCCAGCAAAACTGAGGGCGATGGCCAAGGGGGCGCACAGTTCTTTACTTCACCGGAAGAAGTATGGCAGTAGATAGACTCTCAGTCTTCACCAGGAGAGAACCATCTCACGGGAGACCCGCAATCACGGCACCAAAAGAGATCCCGATATTGCATGAACCACAAATTGACAGCTCCTTTCAACAAAGAGGTGCAAAAGGAACGCCAGAAGGTAATGGAAGCGGTGGCCTCTGAGTGGACCAGACCCCGGCTCCCCCCCCGGCGGTGGACGAGGAGATGGAGCATTCAGGATCGGATGAAGACTCAGATGTAACGCGCACATCAGACGGGACTGGACGGGACTCCAGGAACGTCGGACTGAATCATCTGACTCGCTCATCTCTGGATTTATCCGGGAGGACCTGGGTCGGCACCGGGTGGCCACCAAGAATTGTCTGGGAATCATCCTTCCGTCATGAGCAGTCGAAAAAACAGTCTGAGATGGCAGAACCTGCAGGAGGGAGGCCGAGCCCAAAAACAATCCGAAATATAAGGGGGGGGGGGGGGGGAGGCGGACAGGCAACATGGCAGATTCTTCTAAGTGAACTTGAGGACTACCCCCAGATTCGATAGACTAGTTGATGTAATTGTTTAGGTTTGGATGAGAGACGAAAACACTTTTGTCCTGGGGAAGGGGGGTTGGGAAGTTACTTGTTGGGTTAGGTTTACAGGGCAATGCGAGTCAGAGTTTGGTTTTAGTTCTGTATCTAAATATGTGGGGCGGGAGGACACTGTTGCGGTTGTCGATGGAGATGGGATGGGCACAGAAGCGGCTGTGGACAAGACAGTGGTATGGCTACATTGGACTCAAATTAATTTCATGGAATGTCCAGGGCATGCACACGATAGTCAAAAGGTATAAGGTATTTTCATACTTACAGAGGAGAGTGGTCCAGGTGGCAATGCTTCAGGAAACACACTTAACACAAGCCGAGGGGAAGGCTATACAGAAACGATGGAGGGGCCAAGTATACTACACCACTCACTCTGGCTATGCCAGAAGGACCTTGATATAGATACAGGTGGGGTCCGAGTCCAATTGCTGGACAGTCTCATTGAGCCGGCGGGGTGATTTGTAGCAATTCGGGGGAGATTAGAGGGCAGGGAGCTGGGAATGATTAATGTTTATGCACCCAACTCAGATCAGGGCTCATTCTTTGCACAACTATCAAGCCACCTGGCCCCATTCCTGCAACACTCACTAGTATTGGAAGGAGATTTTATTTGTGTGGCGGACCCCATTAAAGACAGCCCCCACACCCCCTTTGCACGATTCTCCGCTCACTAGAGTGGCTCGGCAATTCACATCCTGGCAATCATATTGGGGCCTGGTTGATGCGTGGGGAAGGCTGTACCCTGACACCAGAGACTACTCGTATTTGTCCTATTTACATGAATTACATGTTAGGCTGGACACATTCCTGTGTACACCGGATGTGTTCTCTCACATACACAAGGCTGAATACTTGGCTCGCACTATCTCAGACCATAATCCAATATTGCTATCACTGAAGTGGTGTCTGCCCCTCCCCCCGTATCCCCACATGGAAATTATAACCGGAATCGTTAGGGGATGCACATTATCAAGGGGAGGTGAAACAGCATATTGATCACTTTTCTGCGGATAATGAGGCCACAACCAGCAATCCTTTGATAGAATGGGATGCCTTTAAAGTAGTGATGAGGTGGAGGTGCATAGCAGGATCAGTAAGGGTACACAGAACGCTACTTAGAGACACCATAGTGGCAGAGAGCAAACAGGGAGGCTAAAAGGAGTAGACCGGATAATCCAAACTACCAACATAAAATATTAGAGCTCAAAGAAACAGTAGCGGAGCGCATTGAACGTCTTCGCTGCTTCGACTATAAAAATTATATTGCAGGAGCCCACAGGGAGAGGGACAAGGCAGGCCGTATGCTGGCGTGGGTGGCATCGCTGACTCAGAGAGGCTCAATCATTCTGGAAATGAAAACAGACATGGGGGAAATCGCTTCTATGGACAGGAATAAATTAATGTACATTTTCTAGCCTTTTATGAGCAGCTATATAAAAGTACCCTCCAGTATGATAGAGAAGCCAAAGAAGCCTACTTGGCCCAGATGCCACTCGCCACACTCACACCTGACAGAGCAGAGCAGTTGGGAGGAGCCATCACCCAACAGGAAATCAAGTGGGCCATCAAGGAATTGGCTAAGGGACAGACGGCTTCCCGGTCGAGTTCTATGCTATGTACGTAGACCTGCTGGCCTCAAGGCTGGAGACCCTCTATGTGGCTGTCAGAGAGCGGGGAATATTTCCAGTGACCACAAGAGAGGCAGTTGTGGTACCTCTGCTAAAACCTGGTAAAAATCCTACAGAACGAGGCGCGTACAGACCATTGTCCATGTTGAATTTGGAATACAAAATTCTTAGTAAGATCTTGGTGACGAGACTCCTCCCTTACATGTTAAAGCTAATACACCCAGACCAGGCAGGCTTCGTCCTGGGACGAAACACAGCGGATAACATATGCGGATTGTTGGCGGTCATGAGGGACCCCTCCTATGATGACAAGACGATGGGAGTACTTGCTGTGGATATTGAAAAGGCTTTTGATAGCCTAGAGTGGAGCTTTCTTTACACCGTGATGGCCAGGATGGGCTTGTGGCCTGACTATATTGCATGGGTGCGCTTACTATATACAAACCCACGGCCAGAGTTCGCACTGGTCAGACAATATCAAAAAGCTACGCGGTGGAGCAGGGCACTAGACAGGGTTGCCTCCTGTCTTCAATGCTGTTTGCAATAGCAATGGAGCCATTGGCAACCACAGCTCGGGGGGGGGGGGGGGGGGGGAGAGGGAGGCCAGGGAATAAGAGCAGGTGGGGGAAGACATTGCATAGCCCTATATGCTGATGACCTGCAGATTTTTCTGGGGAATATGCATAGAGACCTGCCGGGGGCCCAAATGATGCTCTCCAGGTTCGGTACTCTTTCGGGACTTGGAGTAAACGGGGACAAGACCCAGTTGTTCCCACTAGGTCCTGCAGCGACACCTCCTCATGAGCTGAATACTGTAATAGGGGAACAGCGCTGTCTTTCTTACTTAGGGGTTAGGGTGTATCACAACCCACAAGACATCCTTGAGGAAATGTAGGGAGGGCCTTGCAGTCCATCAAGAACAATATGGCTTTTTGGCCGACCCTGTCACTGTCTGTAGCGGGTACGGTGGCGCTTCTTAAAATGATAGTCCTACCTAGCCTACTATATTATTTTACAGTATTACCGATATGGATACCCAGGGCACCTTTAGAGAATTGGGAGAACTAGTCATATCATTCCTATGGGGCAGTGGGCAAAGGAGAGTGGCATTGGCTAAACTTCAAAGACAGTCCACAGATGAAAGGCTGGCTGTCCCGTGACTTTGAGGCCTACTATTTGACGGCACAGCTCCAGTGGCTCACACATTGGATAGCAAGCAGACAGGACCCCGACGCTTTGGTGAAACCATTCACCCCTCTGCTGATGAGATTAATGGAGGTGCTATTGGGGATTCGAAGCAACAGGGCAGGGGACTCTCCTGAATTGAAATTCAGGAACTGAATTCCCTAGACCTTCCACTTCTGTCCATATTGGCGCTACCGCATAGGGGTAACTGGGAGGGACTCCAAGCCTGGGTTGAGGCATGGGTACAGACAGTGGGTACCCTGTTTAAGGAAGGGACAATGACAACATTCGAGGACCTCAGAGCGGAGTTTGATCTACCGGGGGGGTCACTTTTTGCTCTATGGCTCAGTCACTGCCGGTATTCAGCATCACTGGCGGGCGGGATTGGGGAAGCCCCCAACGCAGACAACTTGTACCTATCTGACGACCTCTACAGGTAAGATAAAAGCAGTGACATATTTATATGGCAGAATGCGTCAGATAAGACTCTCCCATTGGCCTAACTTGGACTAAAATGGGAAGGAGATCTGGGTGCCACTATCCCTGACAAGGCGTGGGAGCAAATATTGAAGGGCTTCCCCAGGCCGACTAGAAATGCCAGATTCAAGCTTATTAACTTTTATGTGTTGCATCAAGCTTATTTAACCCCCGGTCAGATTAATAGGTATTTCAGCACGGACCGAGCGAAATGCATTAAGTGTGGGCTGCTCGGTGCAGAATTCAAGCACATATTTTGGGATTGTCCAATACTAGGGACGTACTGGGGACAGGTGACCCAGTCAGTGGCAAAAGCAGTGGACAGGGTGATTTCCTGTACAATGGGCCATTGCTTACTCGGGTGGTTCCCACAAACTTCCAAAACAAAGGTCACTAGCAGATTCCAGGGTGTGGCCTATGTCTTGGCCAAGAGGGAGATTGCCATGACCTGGAAAAACCTGACAAGCTCAAGGATATCTTAATGGAAAGGGGAATTTGAAAAATGGGCTAGATGCGAGGGAGATGCCCTTCTCAGGGAGGCCAAAAGAGGGATGAGATCACTAGAGGTAGCAAGGGGATGGGACATGGTAATGGAAGCCATGGAAGAGGTGACCCCTGTTGCCCTGACCCCTGAATGAGAGGCGAACTGATAAAACCCAACCACATCGCACCTGATAGCAGATATCCCTACTGAGTAGGAACGTGACGCTGCCTCACACAAGGGATGGCGGCGCACGTGACCTCACTGCACAATGTTCATCCTGCACCACTAATTCCGACTCACAAAGGGGTGTGGGGGGTGATAGCGAGCTCTTAAGGAACCAGCACAGTAGTGTACTTAACAAGAGTTGAATAGGCTGAGCCATTGCGCTGAAAAATGTTGTATCTCACTAAGATTGTATGATCATTTAATGATGGAAAATATCAATAAAAAAGTGTTTATAAAAAAATAAACTATATCGCTCGAGCCCACGAGGAGGAGGGGCGGTCAGGGAGGGCCCTGGCTTGACCAGGTGTGAGATTAGAGTAACACTGATCACCCAGCTCCAAACAACTGACGGTACATGATCATATTCCCCAGAGGCCATCAATGTCACATTTCAGGACTATTATGAAACGCTTTACCATTGGCAGAAGTTATTTCTAAAGGGGGCTACAAGTGGATTTGTTGCACAGACAACTGCTCCAGGTGCTGCCACCGCGGCCCAGGAAGACGTGGGAGCTCCAGTGATGGTGTAAGAGATTAGAGCTGCCATTAAGGAAATGGCAACTGGCAAAACATCAGGAACTGACAGCCTCCCAGTAGAGTTCTAGTCCGTGTTTGTAACCCAATTGGCCCCGAAACTAGAGGTACTCTATGGAATTAGGAGCTTTGCACAAATCTACATGAAGGGCGACTGTGGTACCTCTTCCTAAGACCAAGATTGTGGGTTCACCTACTGTGTTCTGACCCTTTTCCATGAGCAGCATGGATTTCAAGATTCTTAGTAAGGTTCTGACCTCCTGAATGCTCCACCATTTGCTGGGGCTGATCCATGGGGATCAAAATGACTTTATCCCAACCTGCTGTACCTCCCTTAATCCAGGCCTCGAAAATTCTACTTGTCCACTTGCTAGGGCGAGTCATATTTTATCATGTCGAGCTATTTTTAGGACCTACTCACCGCTTTTGGCGAGTTAACAAGATAAGATATTCTGGCGAGTTAACAAGATAAGATATTCTGTTCAGTCAGAAAGTGAAGGAGGCCTTTAAATGTTGCCCTTATCACATGTGCTCTATTTTCAGAGACCGAGGTCAAAGTCAGTTTGTTTTACAATTAATTTGTCTTCTGACTACAGAGTTCCAGGATTTTGTCAGTTTTTCCCTAACGCACAACATTTAAATAACCAAGTCAACTGTACAAACATTTCAAAATATATTTCAGTAGTTGTGAAAGCCCATTGTTTGTACTTCTGTGTGATGAAACAAATATTTTAATAGGATGACAACAAATCAGATCACTTTACTTGGTGATGTGCAAAGAATAAATATGTTTTCTGAAACCCGATTTTCACAGATTGTTAATACATTATATAGTTTTATCAGTACAGCTGCAAGTTAGTGGGAAGGTTATAGAATATATTTTGGACATTTTCTGTCTGTAAATGACAGTGTGCGATCACATCATGCTCTAGTAATATATTTATTAAAAGAGCAGTGTTTCTAGGTTTATGTTTAAACACTTAATTAGTAAACTAAGAGGCAATCCATGGATCATGTGTCCCCTATATGAGGGCTATATTCTTTATATACATGGAGCAAATGTTTAGTCTGTTTAATCAAACAACAAAGTTTTTTATACAGCAGAAATGCTGAGCTCACATATTTGAAGGTACACTCGTGTGAAAGAAGAAAAAGGGGACTCTGTAAACTAAGATATTTGCCTAGGATCACACAATTTGGGATGGGTCAAGTACATTACAGTTATCGCCAAGTAGATTATTCAAGTTACTTGACCTGCAGGTCTAGTAACACTCATCATTTTTCGAGGCCTGCTTAATATCAGGCGGCTCTATCATATTCTACATAACGCCACGGTGCAGTCCTTACTGAGGGCCATGCTCATGTCAGTGGACCTTGAAAAGGCCTTTGACATGGTTTGGTGAGATTTTCTAATTGTGGTCATGCACACTGGGAGAAAGCTAGATCAAGTGAGTTACATTGCTGAACTCCAAACCGACAACCAGAGTTCGGACGAGTTCCACAGTTTCTCATCAATATATCTTAAGGGGTACAAGAAGGGGCTACCCTCTAGCCCCCCTCTTATTAGGACTAAGCCATCAAGCCCTTAGCAGAGCTATTTCGTCGGGAGGGTAGAGGCAGTGGGATAGTCGTCAACTGCCGAGAACATATAATCTTGCTCTATGCAGACGACCTCCTGCTGTACTTGGGTGGTGGTGCTGCTATTGTCACAGATGCAGTCCAATGACTGAAGGAATTTGAGACCCTTTCTGGCCTTTGTGATAATATGACCAAAACTTACTTGATCCCAATAATCCAAGGAACACAGCAGCACCTAATTTTCCTCCGGGTCTGACCTAGTCTCCCTGTCATTTAAAAACCTGGGTATCTAGGTGTATCATACCCTGGAAGATCTACCCGAGGGCAGCCTTGGAGGGGTTCTCCACCTTCTTAAGACTTGTCTCTTTCTGAAGATCTGTACGTCTCACTATAATCCCCACATACACATCTCCAAGATGGTGATGCTTCCTCGTTTCTGTACTGCTTTGTGAATATCCCTATCAGGGTACTGGCCTCGAGTTTCCAGCAACTAGACACCCTACTCCACGCACTAATTTGGGATGGAGGTCATCAGAGAGTATCCCTGGAAGTGCTACTGCGTTCACCAGATGAGGGGGTTTGGGAGCTCCAGATTTTGAGTTATATTTTTAAGTGGCTCAGCTCCAGTGGGTTGCCCCGGTGTTTTATTGAGGCACCCCGGGACAGGTTAGAACTTATGGCATCGATACGACATCAGGTGTGCTGCTGGCACGACTGCTGTGACCAGCTGTGGGTATTCCACAGCCTAGCACCCTGTTGACTGTGGCGCTCCTCAAATGCTGTCGACATTGGCTGTTGAAGACTAGGGCTGTTCCACTCTACGCCCCTGCTCTGCCATTAATGGGATTGCCTCATGGAGATCCTATTCCCTTTTTTACAGCTCTGCAACTGTTGGAGTGGATGGAGGCTGGGCTTCGGCTGTCTGTGAATGTCACCACCTGTGCTCTTTCATCCCCTTCAAGGATATAGCAGCCCGGCATGACCTGCCCCATGCCAGCTCCTGACATATGAAGCCTTGGTGCGGACTTTTGAGATTCTCTGGGGCAATGGCCGGGAAGAGCCGACAACCCACTCAGTACACAAATTGGTGACATCTATGAGATTAGCACAGCACTTGGTAACTTATTTTTTTAAGGCCCTGAACGGCATAGCACAGAAGCCCTTGGTGGAGCTCAGGACCAGATGAGAAGTACTGGGTCGTGAAAGCCCAGACAGGGAATGGCATAAGATAATGGCTTACTCCAAGAAAGTCTCCAGGAATGAGAGACTTAAATACATCCAGTTCAACTATGTCCACATGACCTACCTGACACCCCACAGATGTCAGATAATTTATTGGGGGGGGGCTCAGATTGCGCACCTCACTGGGTCACACACACTTCTCTTCAAATGAGACCTGCCTTTTGGGGATGTTCACCAGACCTAAACCTCAAATGGGGGGCTCCAGGTTTTTGGATCTGGCACTCATATTGGCCAGGAGACGCATCGTAATGGCATGGAAGGCTGCTACGGGACCTGTGCTGGAGACTTGGGTGGGAGATGTCACTATGTGGGGTAGAGCAGAGGAGAGGGTGTTATTGAAAGAAAACCCCCGGGGAGTGATCAACCTATTGCTGGGTTTTAGGAGGAGGTGTTGAATAACTGGGAGCAACCAGAGGATGTGTCAGGGTCAGAGAATGACAAGCGTTCTGAAGTGGCTGCTGAGTACTTGGATGAAGCCCTTGAGGATGGGATTGGAACCTTACGGTTACCTCCCTGGCTACCCCTGTGCACTCCCACACACCCCTCTTTCCTCTCCCTTCCACTTCCTCCACCCTCCCATCCAAGAGTGAAGGAAAGAGCAGAGCGAGTGGACATTTAGGAGAACTATTGTGATTTGTTCCACAATGTCCTAAGAGACCAGAGTGGAGGCTAAATTCTCAAAGTGTAAGCCCATAGAGCTGGGAATCACCGGACTGACATGGGGGAAGAGATGTCATGGTGAAATAGCCCCACTCATCTGCCAAGGATAAGATTCTGCTTGCAGCGCAATGATAGGAGATTATAGTTTAAGGGCAGTGTGATCCAATTGTTCCAGGACCTCTCATAAAACATTGGGTAGGCGATGAGCACTATAGAGGGTCACAAAAGAATAGAGGAATGAAGTACAGATGGTCATTTCCCTTTATTTTCGTATATACGTTTGAGCAAACTTTGCAGCACTTAGGGCAAAAAAAAAAAAGATAATCGCTGGCGAAAGAGAGGTGTCCCTACCAGTGGATAGAGCCATTTAAGTCAGGGAATCCCCTTTTTCTCACTCGTTTGCCATCTTGATGGAGCCATTTGTGCAAACAAATTATGCAGACTGTCCCCCATGCAAACATGCTATATAAGACCAATCATCATTGCATGGCTGTGGATATAAAAAAAAAAGAGATCTGAAAAGATTAAATCCTTTGTATAGCTCCTGGCTCTTGCTCCTACAAGTCCTGGGGCCTTCAGCCCATTAGTACTTCTCCACCACACCTCCTCCGCTGTTCTTCATTCCTTAATGCTAACAACTCACCTTCAGACAGTTACGTTATTTTACAACTTAGGTTACTCGACAAGTCCCCCCATTCCCCTGCCCACCTCCTAACCCAGTGTCTTGTAGGCCACATGGGATATTTACAACTTCTACCATTGCAAAGACTTTGACTAGGATGGTATAGCAAACATGTTCCAAGAACGCAAAGGGACCATTCACTACAGTTTTCCAGTGGGATTGCATGCCTTTCCTTTTTCAAGGGAATGTTATGATAGTGCAGTTGTGTGATTGTTGCTTGTTCACCTTGTCCACTGAGAGAGTACACACACATTTATTACTCGCTGACTGACAACCTTGCTGAGATAGGCTACTGTTTCATGTACCTATGTACTAAAATGCCAATAAACTTATGTTAAAGGAAACATAACTGAGCATAAGCAAGGTCTACATGCAACAGGATGGTCACTATGGTGTCAAGTCCCCTGATGTGTAAAAACAAAAGAAATTAGGTGGCCATGTTAAAGTCTTGCTTGCACTCGAGTACACACAAAAATGAAAGAACTGCTTTCTGTATACAATACCGAAAATGAATTGAACATGTGACGAGTGACTGATTTTATTTAGATGCAAAATAGAGTGCTGCAACCTCCAGGGTGGCCTAAAGTTACGAGTACTGAAGCACTTGCCAAGGAATACATAGCATCGAGCACAGGTAAAAATAAATAACAACACTTGTCGGCCAAAGTAAGCCCGCCTATGTGTATACCTTTTCAACAATGTATGTTTTGGTATGAATTTCAAAGCACTGTAGTCCAAACAATGCAGTAGCCATCAGTAGACTATGCATTGTTCATTGCACTGAAGAACTCCACTAGAGTCAGAATGATAAAACAGCTAAGAGCATTTTGTGAGAGACTAGTAATTCTCAGCCCACTGTACGCATATTTAAAAAATCATTAACCAAACGTTTGTACGCATACTTAAAGAAGAGGTACTCCACATTTCAGTGAGCCCACAGTGTAGGAAGCTGGCCTGGTGAGCACCTGTGGTGTTATCACCCTATACCAGGTCCAGGTATCCCCGATTAATGAGGTGTAGTCAGTGTCTAGGAAGCCAGGTTATCTAGAGGTAGCTGGGGTTGAGCAGCCAAGGCTTATCTAGGAGACATGCAAAGCTTATGCAATACCACTTACAGTCACACAGCACTCACACACATGAAAGAACCACACGGTGTTACAAAAATAAAGGTACTTTATTATAGTGACGCACATACTAAAATACTATATAGGTAATACTCTACTAGCAGGTGAGTAAACACACTATTATATACACCTTAGTAATCAGGAATGGGCATAGAAGCCAATAGAAAACAGTGAAATAACAGCAAACAAGAGAGCCCATAGGGGGAGACCAAACCATATATTAAAACAAAAATGGAAAACGAAATTCAGACACCCCACCCAGGTAAGTGGAATCTGTAGAGGGGAGCTGGAAGAACTAGGAACCCCAAAAGGTAAGTACCAAAGCGCCCCCCCCTGCCACCATGAGAGAAGAGGTAAGTACCTGGTTTTTCCCAAACCCACAGAGAAACTTTGAAAAAGGACTGTGCAAGACCCAAGCAAGACTGGAAGAAACAGAAGATGGATTCAGACAGAAGAGGACCTGCAAATGAAGGGGGACGAAGTCCAGTTCCAGTGTCCAGTTGGGGCAGGATCCACTACCCACCATTCTGGAGGTGCAGGACCAGGTCGACGGTGAAGACCAGCAGTAAGTTATGCAGCACAGGAGCAGAGGAAGAGTTCCAGAAGGGATGCAGTGGATGTCCCTCATCAGAAGAAGAGTTGCAGTCAGTCAATGGGGTGGAAAAACCTCCAACAAGCGTTGGCAAAGGCAAGAGTCACAGAAAACAAATTGCAGAGCTGCTGGGGACCAGGAAGGTATGTGGGGACTCAACTCAAGGAGGGAAGTCCCAGGCGATCATCAGAAGTGAAGAGAGCTAAAAGTCGAGGGTGCAGCCCCCACAGGCAACTCACAAGCAACAGGCACAGGAATCTCAGTGAGGCCTACTCAGCACAACTGGATTGGGGTCCCTCGTCGCTGGAGCAGCAGGCAGTTGACTACACTTTGCAGAGAAGAGTGCTGGAGGCCAGGGCTACACGGAGCCTGAAGATCCCTTGGAAGAAGAGCCAACAAGTCTTGGTAGCTGCAAGTTGCGGTGCACAGGTGTGCTGTCCTGCAAGGAGACCCAAAGAATCACCACCTCCAAAGTTGGGCAGCTGGTAGAGGAGGCCAAGGGGACCACTCAAGACCACCACCTGAGTGTGGGAGAGGACCAACACAGCTGGTCGTCGTTGCAGTTGGTGCCTGCAGATGCAGGGGAGTGACTCCTTCACTCCAAGGGAGATTCCTTCTGGCTTCTCGGTGCAGACTAAAGACTTGCCGCCCTCAGAGGATGCACAGCCGGGAAAATGTTGCAGTTGCTGGAAAGAGCCACAGAAACAATGTTGCAGAGCAAAGTCATTGCTGGAGCTGCAGATTGTAGGTTCCTGTGAAGTCCAGTTGCGGTTCCAGTGGCCAGACGTCAAAGTAAACATTGCAGAGGAGTCCTCCTGGAATCTTGCACGTCGAATCTAGATACCCAACCAAGAGGGAGATCCTATATAGCCCTAAAAGGGGGATTGGTCACCTAGCAGGGTGACCACCTATCAGGAAGGGGCTGTGATGTCACTTGCCTGACCTGGCCACTCAGATTCTCCCAGAGGCCTCTGCCTATCTTGGATTCAAGATGGCAAATCAAGTGGTCACCTGGAGGAGCTCTGGGCACCACCCCTGGGGAGGTGATGGACAAGGGAGTCGTAACTCCCCTTTCCATTTTCCAGTTTTGCACCAGAGCAGGGACCGGGGGGTCCCTGGACTACTGCAAACCGGTTTATACAAGGAGGGAACCAAATGTGCCTTCAAAGCATATCAGTGGCTTGGGGAGGCTACCCATCCCAAGCCATGAAACTCCTAGTTCCAAAGGGAGATGGTGTTACCTCCCTCTCCCAAAGTAAATCCTTTGTTCTGCCTTCCTGGGCTTGAGCTGCTCGAGCAGTAGTAGGGAAGAAACCTGTCTGTAGGATGGCTGCAGCGCAGGCTGTCTTGGTAAATCCTGCAAACTGGTAGGAGCAAAGCTGGGGGTCCTCTAAGGAGCCCCCTGAGTGCATAGAATCATACAACCAATACTGCCACCAGTATTAAGGTATGATTCTGACATGTTTGATGCCAAACAGGCCTAGGTTTGGAGTTCCCATTATGTAGCTGGACATAGGTAGTGACCTATGTCTAGTACACGTATAAAATGGCTTCCCCACATTCAGGAAAAAGGAGCTGGGGTTCGTGGGGGCACCTCTGCTCACTAGGTGTGGTCACATTACCTAATTATGCATAAAAGTTATTTCCCCCATTAGTTCCCTGTGAGTCTTGTTTTATGCATGCATGCATTTACGGGGGATTTCCATAGCAGTTTGGAAACTGTATCCTTTTGCAACAGTATGCACTGTAGGTTTTGTATGTTGATCACGGTTTAAAAGCAAACACCCCACAATGGCAATGGCTAAAATACATGGTTGATTTTCTTGAGGAAGCAGAATGTTAATAAGAGGCGCAAAATGTTGACGAGTACGTGAACGCAAGTGATCCTTGAATAAATGTGGTTTCCCCTTTTTGAAATTATTAAATTAGGGAGTAGAGTGTGCAGGTATTTACACTCCAGCCATTTAGTTTAACCGAAGGCAATACCGATATCAACTGCAGAGATTTATGAATATTTATCAACATGAGATTGATACATTGTATTTTGCGCTGTAAAATTCCTGTTTTTAACATCATCCTTTTTAAACAGTTATGAGAAAATAAACGTTGAAATTTTTCTAGCATATTGCGGACTTCATTTATTTACGCGTTTAGCAAAAAATGTATGGTGGCCTGTTTATCGCTTCCCCGATGGTCTCTAGAAGGTCACGTAAAAAGATTAATATTTGGCTATGTAATCTAAGTTCGTAGTTAACAACACCATTCACTCCCTGGTGCACTAAGATTTTCCTGGCTCTGAGATATTCTCATCTGACCAGGTCAACTCTGGACGATACAGGCCTCCTTTAGATAACTAACATATATGACATACCAATTAGTCAAGTGAGGATGTAATATACACACACTTTTCAGATAAATTCATTCAATCATTTATTTGTCTAAAATCTGTACATGAATTGAATAATCTGCAAAAACAACAAATACCTGTTTGAAGGATTTATGTGGTCCATGAAGTCCTCTCTTGGGCTTTCCACTGACGTGCAATTTTGGTTTTCCTTTGAAAAAAAAAAAGCATTAATTTATGAAATACATCTCTAATACTAAATGGTGGAGTCTTAGAATGCTATATAATTCTAGTTTTTAATAACAATGGTTTCCAATTTTCCCAAAAACATACAATAAATCAAACCTTGTTTTCATACACCAAACCTAATTGTTGTAGAACTGACAGATACAAATGAAAGCAATTTTAAACGGAGACTAGCAAAGCCAATCAAGTCTGGCGTTGGCTGGCAGCGTTTTGATATTTCTTTTTTGTTTTGTCTTTTTTTATTATTTATTTTTTTACAAAAAATATTGTTCTGGAAGCTGAAGAGTGACTCATTAAATCTAAATTTAAAAAATATTGGCTAAAGTCAAATTTGTTTTTCTGGTCTCAAAAAGTACACATTACCATGGTACACACGGCACTAAAGGGAACTACCTTGTGTGTGGTCGTGCTCCTTGAGAAAGGGAAGCATGCCGTTACTCATAGTAAAGTCATTCAGTGGCCGAAGAGGGTTAACATCGCCCTTAATGCATGCTGGAGTGGGTGGAAGAAAAATGTGAGTGACACAATCATTGACTAAAGGATGAAGTCTGACTTAAAACCCCCATAAGTAACTATGTTCTAAATACCTTTAGTAAATTCAAAACGTCTTGGCTAACACAGACCTAATAAAGCCATGCCTTTGAGAAAGAATATAAGAAAAAAGGGTAGGAAGGAAGAAAAAAGGAATGAATGTGAACAAAAAAAAGAGGAATGCTGACAAAAAATAAAAGACAAGGGCAAAAGAAAGAAAGGAGTGAGGCAAAAGGGGAAGGAAGAAGGCAAAAAGAGGGAAAAATTAAAAAAGGCAAGAAAGACGGGAAAGAACGAAAGAAAGAAGGAAAAATGAAAGAAGGCAAGAAAGAAGAGAAAGAACAAAAAAAGAAGAGAAAGAACAAAAAAGAGAAAGAACAAAAGAAATAAGAGAAAGAACAAAAGAAAGAAGAGAGAACGAAAAGGGAATAAAGGAAAAAGAAAGAAGGAAAGAAAGAAATAAGGAAGAAAAAAGGAAGGAAAGAAGGAAGGAAAGAGGGTTCATAGTATAAAATATTGGATACTAAACACCAGGCTATCTTTCAATAAAACTGATAAACACAATATAGTATACTGTGAAACAGCAGTAGTCACTTCAAAAGGAATTTACAACTGCACTGGGAACCAGGAACTGATAAAGCTGGAATGTGCCCTGTGCTCACTTTAAAAGCATCCTACGATCACATCAAGCAACATTGGTACTTAAGAGAACTAAACTACCTTGTTTGCGGATGTGCTCATTGTGAAACAGAAAAATGCAGTCACTCAAAGTGACGTTAACCAGTGGCTTAAGCAGGCTTACCCACTGCCCCAAGTTGTAGTGGGAAGAGACAAAATGGGAAAGGCACAACAACAGATCAATAGGTGAAGAGAGATGGCTGAAAGCCTCTTAAAGTATGTATGATACACATTTAAAAAAAAAAAAAAAAAACACATCAAAACGTCTTGGTTAACACCAAACCAAAAAAAAAAGTAGGCAAGCTGTTTACTCAAGATCACAGTTTAGTAGCCTATGTTCATGTCAGTGGGTCTCTCCAAATTCCCAATTCCACTATATCCTGAAAGGCCAATGCCA
Source organism: Pleurodeles waltl (assembly GCF_031143425.1). NCBI lineage: Eukaryota > Metazoa > Chordata > Amphibia > Caudata > Salamandridae > Pleurodeles > Pleurodeles waltl. Next base: position 155,805,527 of record NC_090440.1, on the reverse strand, counting down.
CTCTTATCTTAAAGAAACCTATCCGTCTAACTACCACATATCAAGGAACATTTTCATAATGAGATAGTAAATCTAAATAATTCTTATCTTTACAGGGGGAATACCTAAATTTTTCCTGATAGTTGCATCCAGGGTGGTCAACTTTAAAGAACAAGTTACTTATATTCGGTAACGCATTATCTGGTAGAGACTATCTAGCTGCAGATTCCTTACCTTAGAATTCCCCAGCTTCAGCTAGGAATCTGGAACTTTTTCAGAGCAATACCCTTGAATGCACCATCAGGTAGCATCGTTCTGATCTGTGTGGAGTTGTCGGCATTGTTGGAGCCGTTTGTAACATCACAGTCATCTATAAAGGCACCACCCAGGTGCGCGTAAGTCAGTTCCTTTTCCATGAACTCCCAAGCCAGAAGCACAGAGCCATTGAAAGAACCAACAATTTGTATGTGCAATCACTAGGACCCTGAAAGGGGCAATCCCTGATCTCAATAGACTTGTATGCAGACCTGTGAGGCATGGGTGGGTGTAAGGAATCGGCAACTAGATAGACTCTCTCTCTACCAGATAATGCGTTATCAAAGGTAAGTAACTTGTTCATCTGATAGAGCCTTCTTGCTGCAGATTACTTACCTTAGAATAGATACCAAAGCTATAACTTCCTGGAGGTGGGCTGCGGACAGATCTTTACACTACAGAGTTCTGTAGGACCTAACAGGCAAAGTGTCCATCTCTACGGACCTGACTGTCCAGGCAGTAATGTCTTGCAAATGTGTGCAATGATGCCCACATTGTTCCCTGACAGATACCCTGGACTGGAACACCTTGTGCTATCAGGCTTCCCCCTGGTAAAATGGGCCCTCAAGCAGCTGCTTCTTGGCCAGTGCATAGCAGATCTTAATGCAGAGAACGACCCAGTGCAAAATGTCAGTTTCTGCACTACCCAAGCCCTACTTTGAGTTGGTCATCTACCCGGAACTCTTTTGTGCGGTCAAGATAGAACGAAAATGCTCTTTTTGGGTCCAGCCAGTGGAGTCGCTCCTCTTCTTTAGTGGGATGCAGTGGAGCAAAGAAGGTGGGCAGGGTGAATTTCTGACCCAGGTGAAATGGGGTCACCACCTTGGAGAGGAAAGAGGCACAAGCTCTAGGTACCACCTTGTCTGCAAACATGGTGAGATACGGCAGCTTAGATTAAAGAGCCTGCATCTCACTCACCCTCCTGTCAGATGTTATTGCCACTAAAAAGGCTGTCTTAATGGTGACCAGCCAGAGGGGACGGTTGTGCAGTGACTCAAAAGGGAGCACACATGAGAAAAGTGAGGTCCAGATTTAAGTCCAACTGAGGCATGACAAAGGGCGTAGGAGGATACATATGTACAAGCCCTTTAAGAAATCTATTTACAATTGGAGATTTGAATAATGAAAGCTGATCGGGCAGCCGAAGGAATGCCAATAGGGTGGACAGATAGCCTTTGAAAGAGCCCAAGGCAGAACCCTATTGAGCAGGGGATAAGAAAGAGAAGGATGTCAGAGAGAGAAGCAGAAACACGATCAATATCTTTCTGTACAATAATATACAAAGCATTTCCAATGGCAGGCAGATACCATCTTAGTGGACGGATGCCTGGCTGCCAGAATCATTTTACAGACTTTGCGAGGAAGGTCGAAGGCTGTCAACTGTCGCAGCTCAATCTCCACGCATGAAGATGCAGAATTGACAGTTTTGGGTAAAGAACCTTTCCCTGCTGGTGTAACAGAAGATCTTCCTGAAGAGGCAGCCTGATCAGAGGATCGATGCACATTTTCAGAAGCTCGGGATAGTGGTGCCCAGTCTGGCGCCACCAGGATTACTTGGGCACAGTCGTTCTTGATCTTCTTGAGAACTCTGGACAGAAGTGGCATGGGTGGAAAGGAATACAGGAGGCCTGAATTCAACTCGCAACAAAAAACGTCGCCGAGCGAGTGCAGCCTTGCAAACTCAAACGTGCAATACTGCTGACATTACATCTGTTCGCCTTCGCAGCGAAATGGAAGGAGCTAAGGGAACTGGAGGCTTGGACCACCAAGCTCTCCAGGGTGGGATGTTGAATGAAGAAGCTAGGGTCATTTGGAGCTGGGCAATGGCGTCGGCCAACTGTACTATTCACTGGAGTCCATGTGCTGGGTCTGGACCATGTCCCCAGCAGAACATCAGTGAGGGCTTTGTTAAAGGGTAACATTGGTTCTGATGTGGTAACCCCTGGCTCAAGCACCTCAGTCAGGAGGTTAGTCCTGACTGGTACCGTAGGCAGATCTAGGTCTAAGATCTTAGCTGCCCTATGCACCACAGTAGCATAAGATGCTCCCTCCTCCGTAGCCACGGTAGGAGGTGAGAGCATGCCAGTATCTGGAGAGGTGTCCAGTCCACTGGCTTCTCCAAACTCCTCATACCAGTCCATTTATTCAATCCATACTCCAGAAGGTCTGGAGACCTCCCCCCCCATTCCTCACCAATGCCTGGTTGATCATATTAAGACTCAGGCAATGATCTTGCCCCTGTTGGAGCTTTCGGCACCTGAATCGGCGTTGTATGATGCCATTCCGGCTCTGGATCATCAGGTATGAGGATGGGGCTTGCACCGCCTGTGGCTCCGGCAGTGTGGACGTTGGAAACGACGCCAGAGGAAACCGATTGTGTGGACTTGGCGTCATTCCGGATCAGATATTGGATCCAAGAGACCACATCGTGCTGAGGCTGAAGACACCGGAGTTGAACCTGATGGAGCCTTTGCCGACCCCACAGGGCCCGAAGGCGCACCAGCAGGGGCAGCCAGCTAAAATACAAGAAACATGGTGTCGTAAAACTCCTTTAGTTGAGTGGGGGTCACCCTGGCTCCTGGAAAGGGGGGGGGGGGGGGGGGAAGCTCGAAGTCGGCCCTGGCATTGGCCCTGCGGAACTATGCTTGGAACATCAACTTTTCCGACTCGCCTCGTCAGCCGACGCGCAAGGTGAAGTCAAGGTCCGCTTGGACATCTTTTTGGGCCTCTTCCCTGAGTGCCCAGAGGATCTTGAGTGAGATGAAGAGGACTTTGGGCTCCTGGAGGGGGCACAAGACCTCCTCCTCGATCGGGACCGTGACCTCCGAGGAGTTGCGCCGACTGACGTCAACTAACAGGCCGCCATGAGCTTTAGGGCCACTCCCTCAAAGCTTTCAGAGCCATGGCCCAGCAGTCGGAACGCGACTTAGAGTCACAGTCTCAGTCCAGACACCAGAGACATACCTTATGGGGGTCTGTCACCGACATGGCACAGTAGCAGGTGCCGCACGGCTTGAACCCAGTCTTCCTAGATGACATTCTACGCAGACTAGGAAAAGTCTTCAACAAAAAGGTTGGAAAAGGCTCGATGGTAGCTCGATTCTGGATCTGCACTAACCAGCGCGGAAGGAAAAGAACTGACATATGTGCACCTGAATGGTGCCTCAATAGGCGACTCTGACGTTACGAATGGCTCCAACGACACCACGCGGATATGAATGCCACCCGACGACGCGCGCAAGGTTATTACTCTGCAAAAGTTCCGGATTTCAAGTTGATGCCAGGGAGTTCTAAGGTAAGGAATGTGTAGCTAGAAATCTCTATCAGATATACATAGCCACTGCATTTTGACCAGCATATGCAAGATCATCTGTGAGTGGCCCTTCCTGAAGGCTGAGTCCTCATGATCTCCCAAAAGGAGTGTCCATCCATTATTTAGGTTAAGAATAATGCCTAACAGGCACTGTTGTAATGTCAATGTATCACCCTTCTTATTTGCTTTAGTATAACTTGAATCTTAGTTCAACAATCTTATATCAGAGGTATGGACCATATCATGTGCAGAAAACGAACATTAGATTCTACATTTAAAACAGTTCAGGGGACACTTCGGATGTATGACGCTCTGAATGTATGCTTTGCAATTTTATAGGTGACACATTCTTTAGATGTGACTGAAAAGAACCAGTTGAAACATTGCCTCAATGGAGACCCTCAATCTGCTGACATGACACTTATCTCTTTAGTTGAGATTTGTTTGCTGCATTCTATTATCCAGTGCACCCTAATCAAGTGAGGTTCTCCTTTTTTGCCAGTGAAAAAACCGTGTGTGTGTGTGTGTGTGTATATATATATATATATATATATATATATATATATATATATATATATATATATATATATAAATAAATAAATAAATAGTTCTTCTACCTGCTTCGCGCTTTCATCTTCCTACTGCAATGCATGCGGTATTTGTGCTACCATATATTACAATTTGGATTATTGCAGAAATAAGGCCCCTTTAAACCAACGGCAACTTCAGCATCAGCATCATTATTTGTATTCTATTGTGTTTTCCTTTTCACACCAATGAGATGAATAACGGATATGGCACTTTAACACTTTTGGGGTCAGCTGGGATATCGCACCCTGCAGAGACTATAGGTCCTAGGGAAAAAAACATTCTGGTCAACAAAAAATGTTGCAGTGTTCCAAAATACCAGTGATTTATCTAGCCCCTCCAGTACTCTGCCCAAATTATCCTTATAATGGTATTTCTCTGTATAGGCCTCTTGTATTCCTAATAGCAAATTCCTAGAGTCTCCCACTGAACCACCAATTCCAGGGACTGGGTTCTCATTAACCACTGCAGCCCACTACAGGGAATAATTTTGTTTTAGCCAAATTAACACAGAGCCCTTATAGCTCTCCAAATCTCTCCATTCCAGTAGCAGAGAATGGTGCATAATCAGTGTGAAATTGATAGAGTAATGATAACACAGTTAGAAAATAGCTGGACTATATTCTTGTTTTTATTAAGCAAACTATTTTGAAATGTATGGAAGCACGGAAACTGCAACTATAAACCTAAACCCTGAATTATTGAACAGCTCTTAAAAAATGTCTAGACTTGTCTTTCATGACTAAACAAACATATGTGAAATAAACATCTTTCAAATTATAACCAAATTATTTTAAAAATTGCTCTTGTTTACGATCTTTATCTTCGAGAGAGGTGTCTTTGGTTCACAAAGCTGAATTTTCAGTAATATTCAGTTCAATCATAGCATTTTTCCGAGCAGTGGTTCTTAACCTGGGGTTCGAGACACCTATACAGAGGGTCTGCAACCGTTTAGAAAAATAAATTATATTAGCAAATTAATAAAGTGTATATGCAAAAACAAAATTAAAATGCTCAGAATCTGAAACTGAAAGCTTTACTTTAAGTTAGTATCCTTATCTTTAGTTGGAGGAGCAGCACAAAAACAGAAAACCGAATCTAGTATGAATTGGTGGTGTCAATTGAAGCAACACCAATATGCACAGACAAAAAAAGCACCCATTAGAGTAAAAAAAAAAAAAAAAAAACTGTGATATGCTTGAGTCCATCATATTGCTTTCTTTTACAGAAATAAAACTAAATTAGGAAAAGCTCCAACCTTCGTGTTGAAATTTCTAAGTATTTATATTTTTTGTTTGTGAATCCAATAAACTATTCAATAATTGTGTACTTGTTTGATGTATTTTTATATAATGTGTTGAGGTTTGCAGTGTAAAAATTGTTTAGTTGGGGATCCCTGGCCCTTTCAGAGGGGTCATCCCCAAATATTTAGCACTCCTCCTCCTATTTTCACTTAATTTGTTTCTGTTGACCTTAGGAATCTGTGCACTTTACCACTGCTAACCAATGTTAAAGTGCTTGTGAGGTCTTTCCTCTAAACATGATATTGGCCTATCTCCAAGTGGCATATTTAGTTTGCTTGTAAGTCCTTCGTAAAGTGCACTACATGTGCCTAAGGCCTGTAAATTAAATGCTCCAAGTGGGCCTTCAGCACTGATTGTGCCACCCACTTTAGTAGCCCTCTAAGCAAGACTCAAGGCTGCCATTGCAGAGCCTTTAAGTCCAGTTTTACTCCGCCATTTCGACCTGGCAAAATAACCCTTTTGCCAGGCTCAAACCTTCCCTTTTTTATACATGTACGTCGCCTCTACAGTAGGCCCTGGACAACCGAGAGGGCAGGGTGCAATGTATTTAAAAGGCAGGACATGTACTTTTACATTTTGCATGTCCTGGTAGTGTAAAACACCCTAAGTCATTTTTCACTAATGCAAGGCCTAACTCTCACAGAGGCTAACATTGGGATTACCTTATTAGACTTATCAAGACGTTGAATATTTGGTGTCGCTGGAACCACAATGTAAAATCCAAACTAATGGTGAGGTTGGATTTTAAATTAATCATTCTGAAAATTCCACTTTTTAGAAAGTTGGCATTTTCTTACTTTAGCCATTTCGTGCCTGCTGCCAGTCTCTGATCACGTCTTGGGTGGGTGACACCTGGGCTTTGTATATCCCTCCTAGACAGCCACACACAATGGAAGCTGTCTGTGGCTGTCTACTTGACTTGATGGCCCATCCTGGGGAGGATGGGAGGGAGGAGCTGGGCACAGCCTCACACTTACACCTGAATAGGCTGCATCCTGTCCCCACACAAATGGCTGCATTACAAAGGCTTGTCTTTGAAGTCTTCTCAACTTCAAAAGCAACACTGGTTATAAGAACTAGACCTCAGACACCATCTGTTCAGCACACATCTGGACAAGTAGAACAATTACTGTGCTCCTGAAAGGACAGCCACTGTACTGGAATGAAACTCTGAAGGGGCTGCTGTCTTGCTGTGTTGACCTGTTGCCCTCTTGCATGAAGAGGAAGAACTGAACATGTAACCCATCTTGAACCCAGGACCCCACACTGACTCAAGGGGCTAGTCTACTGGCCTCCTGATCTGATCCTCCAGGCCATAACAAGCTCCCCACAATTCCCAGACCGGTCTTCAACAAGCTCGACCCCCCAAGTGGTGCCTCTCAAGTCCGTGGCCCTTAGAAGTGGTGTTTAAGTTCTTAAAGTCAAGCTTTTGGGCTCCTCGCGAACAGGCCTGTTCGCTCCAGAACCTTACTCCATGTCTGGAAATCCAGTACAAGCAGCCGCAAATTTGTCTCTTCACACAGCAAGCACTGTCTACCCGCATCACCACTGTGAGGCTTCAGCTCGTCCGTTCGCTATGCCCAGCCTCCTCCTCGGCCCCACCGACCAGCTATGAGCTCCTTGCTCCCGGCAAACTTCTTCCTCGCGAATGGGACTCTTAGCACAATTCTTGAGAACGTATTATTTCAGCTGGACTAATCTGGGACTGTGTTCAACCAGCGCTCCATCGCAGTCAGTTTGAACTTTTGACTTTGACCTGGTCCAGCGCGACCAGATAGCTATGGTTGGCACTTTATGCTCTTAGATGATATACTGCAGTTTAGTCTTTAAACATGTATAACTCTGGTTCTACTGACTGAATTTTTGTTGTGTTGGTCTTGTTTTATTTATTAAATTTTGCTTTATTTTTCTAAACTGGTGTGGAATCTCATTGTGTGGCATTTTCACTGTTTGAAGTGTTGCACAAATACTTTCCCTAGCACAGGGTGAGCACGTGTTAATTAAGGGTTGCCTGACACTTACCCTGACTAAGATTGTGGTTGCTGCTTGACCAGGGTTAATACCCCAATGAACCAACAACTCGATTTCTAACACCTGGCCTCCAGTAATGATGCAGCGGTGGTCCAGAGAAGTCAAAAGGTTAAGATCAGCTGCTTCAGAGGTTTTGTTGGGAATCAAAGTTAACTTCAGTGGCGATCTAAAAGAACTCAAAACAGAAGAAGGGACAACTTCTGGCAAAATAGAAGAAAATTTAAGATTACAGTAAAATGAAATCCAGGGGGAAAACGGTGTTTTAAAAGGATAACAAATACTGCTGCAAACAGTTTAAAAACACTTTTTGATGCTGTACAGCATTGCGGCTTTTGCAACATAGACAGATCACTAAATCTATAGTAACATCTCAAAACTAAGCAAAAAATTGTAATCCTTCTTGTTTCAATACGTTGGGCACAGAAAAAAAAGCCCTGGTCAACTCTTACCTTTGCCTTTAGGTCTACTGGCTAGTATCTTATCACTAATCTTGAAAGAGTGCCAACCCCACTGAATTTACACATCATCATACTCCAAGTAGCTCATTGTATCTCAAGCAGGACAGCGATGAACTCAAGCTGGCAGTGGAAAATTAGGTGCAAGTTTACCATGGCTCATTAGACCAAGACATTTTCTGTAAGCACTATGGTATACTGGAACTGATAAAAAAACAATATACTTCTTTTGAGGTCACTGACTGGGAACATATGCTACCAAGATCCTTTTGCTGCAGTTGGTAAGTAACAGACCACAGCAACGCTTTTATTTGATTGAATTAAATTAAGCTTCATGGCAATTCTGATAAAGAAATGCGCAGAGCCCAAGAGGATATATGCCTTGCATCACTGCGAGTGCCAGGGGACAGAATGTGTGTGGGAAAACATCCGATGCTGCAGCCTCTTGCGCTGACACTTCCCTATGAAAACACCATGTTATAGCATACCAACTGGAATACTCAAATGCAGTGCAAGAGAAATTCCATCATCTCAGCAACCTGAGCACTTGCATCCATCTTAGATGAGGAGAATGTCCATAACAATGGAATGGAATTTCTCGGTTTCGCAGTCTGTTACCAATGCTCTAGTTACTATGAAATTAACAAGTTTTATGTGGTCCATAAATAGTCATTACACTGTAATGGTGGCACGCCATAAACGGACTAGAACAATGCTGACCTATCATGAGTTGAGATGCTGTAAAGAAGCTGATCAACAATCAAAGCCACTTTGTTTCTGTATCCTCGTAACTTTTGAATGCTTTAACATGAATTCCATCAACACTAAAGATGTCCATAACCAGACACGAAAAAGTGATCCTCTCACTTTTAGAACCCATACCATTATTCTTCCTATTACATATCTGTCAAGGTGATAAACTCGGTATGTTGCGACTGATGATTACAATCAACCAGCAGCTGATGAACGCGTGCTCACCATCAGAAGATTACACCGTTCAACTACTAATGGCTGAGGTTGTCTTCATCTCCTCTCCCTCTGTTTAATTTACACAATATTTCAATGAATTGTGCAAACAACATTTAGCCAAAATAAAAACTCAACTGAGTTTAGAAACAGGCAACAGTCTACGTGTTTAGCATTTTCTAAAATTAAGCTGAATAAATTCACACTAAAATCAACCAAATTGCCTCACTTCAGTTGAACGTATTTAATTATGATTTGGCAGCATGTATAACTAAAGATACAGACATTACAGATGTACAACTTTATGTTGATGTATAAATAATCAACAGGAACATCCTTGCCTTTTAAATACTTTAATTGGGTTTGGAGACCCGATTTTTAGATCGCACAGTTGAGCATAGTGTGTGAACTTCGACAATGTGCGCCATCAACTTAAGCCTTAGTTGAACCTGCATTTCAGCAAGATAACTTCAATGGGGAAAGTCTCTGATTAGAGGGTTCTGCGCGTGCCAGCTGGAGACTGGGGCTAACGTGCTTAAATAAAAACCACGAACACTTGCTTTCCTCCTGGTGCCACACGAGTCATAATTTAACTCCGATGAAAATTCGAATGAGCGAAAAAAACCTCAAAACGATCTGTTGCGAGTCCGGCAAGTGCGCTGAATTAAGAAACTGTCGGCTAACAAAGCGAAAGCAGTTGAACCTAAATATGCCGTTGGAGAATTTGCGCTGCATCGGTTAGGCAGCGGGGTAGCAGCTCGAAGGACCTAATCCTTAAACTTCACTTTGAAGGGGGAGTCACGGCGCACGCGGAGGCCGTGGGAGTGGCGTCACCTAGTTAAGTGCGTTCCAGCATCGTTGTAGAAAGGTGACCCAAGAGCAGCGGATATCTTTGGTCGTCGGGAAGCTTTTGCGGACGACAGGGCGCCTGCGTCACAAGGTTAACTTTCTTGAGTGAGGCCTATAATGACGAGGCGGGGTTAGATAAGGAGCGCACAGACTGTACAGCGCGCTCGTTTACGGCTCGCCACAGAACGGCGTAACGGCTCAAAATCCGCCGCCGAACATTCTAAACAGAGGCTCCTCGTGCGCGCTCACACCGGGAAGAGAAAAGAAGGGGGAAACAGGAGGCTAAGACTACCACGTGAGAAAACACACAATTTGGAATGGAGGGGTGAAATACTACACAGAGGCTGAACAGCTAGAGCACAAAGTGCTGCAGTTAGATGCAGAGAAAATTAATTGAATGGGAGTATGTAAACACTGCATCGCACTACACATCCGTATAGTGTTTCAGGAACAAACTTCACTTTGCGTGGCCTTTTAAGTATACACTGTAACTGGGCAGAGGTTATGTGAGATGTATTTTTCTGAACTTATGCAGCATGCCTTACAGGTAATGGTCATTTCATTTACTGAACACTGACGGTGTACTGATCTTTGGCGGAAATTGGTACACCTGAGTGACACATCCAACGATTCGTGGATACAGAGCTGCAAGCAAGAGACTATTCAGGTGTGTCACCTTTTGGCGATTGGCTCGTCATTCACTGTGGAGAATAACAATATTTAATTTTCACTACTGGGTTTTTGCTGAAATGCTTGTATATTCCTGGTCCCCAAGATTGAACATTAGATAACTATTTTTTTGCCTCATCACACCAACACGTGTACGTTATGAAGCGCTGTGTGTGCGCACTTAAATCCTTTGTTGTTGAATGTCAAAAACAGCTTAGGTGTGCTAACTGCCCTGTACCATCCAGACCAGTGTGCTATTTTGGATGCTTTGGTTCTATTCGGTCTTTGTTGTCTCAGTCCCATGCATCTGGACTCTGGAAGTAAACATGCAAAATGGGACTCCTCCATTTTTTTCTTTAGCTTACCAGGTGAACTTTCACAGAGAGAGCAAGTGGAAGGGACTCTTTCCGAACTACAGTGTGTGGGTAACATTTGGGAACGAAACAAAATCTCACTGCAAATTCAATGTCTGGATGCGGAATGGTAAGAGGTTTGGCTAGGAAACCTGCTTACTTGCTTGAACATGTTACCTCCCGATGTAAAGAAACCTTTCTCCTTGTCAGATTACTTTTACTCTAAATGGCCCACTCATTGGACTTTTACATATGCTTTGCCTATATTTACCCTATATTTACCTTAAACCTTCTGTTGAGTACATTCACGATGCTCCTCTTTGTATGTAAGCTGTATCAAAACCACAGCCCTGTACGCAGTTCCATTACTGCTTGCACCAGTAAGTAAGATGCGTAGTATTCTGGTACACAACCAATGCTATGTTCTGAAATATGGCCAGTATCTGCTGTTAGTGGGCTCTGAAGCTGAAGATCGGTGGCTACTTCTATTTAAATAAAGCCTACTAGTCTATGTTCCTCTTGGTGCTTCCTGAGCCAAAAATCCACAATAGCTTTATTACATGTTTATTTACACATTTTATTATAAATTCCATTAGGTCTACATCCAGTTGGTAAGGGGAAAAAATATTTGTTTTATCGCAGTACAGAAGGCTGTTGAACAGGGACAAGACGAATCAGGTGCTTGATTATGGAATATATCTGTCCATCTGAGGCATGTGCCTAGCTATACTCCTTGAATTCCTAATAGTAAAGGAAAAGCATATTAAGGCTTACAATGGATGGCAAGAATTCCATTTTACTCTGGTTTTTGCATTTGCACCAGCTTTCTTTACTCTCCACAACATTAATTTAAACAACTAGTTGCTCAGGTTGGACAGCAGTATCAGTTCAAAACATCCTAGTCACATCTGTGAAAGGTACATATCAAACTTAGACCTGTTGTAGGGTCAAGTGGAAAGTTCCAGGGTCAAACCTATCACTGCAAGTCTGAAGAATGCTTCACCATTTCCCTTGGTTTGCATAACATTATTTGTATAGTTCTGATGTGTCATAAGGGGTAGGGGTAGTAGTGGGAATGATGCTGGTAGTAACAGACTGAAGTAGTAATGTTAATAGTGGTGGCAATCAATCAATCAATCAGGGATTTGTAAAGCACACTACTCACCCGTGATGGTCTCAAGGCGCTGAGGAGGGGAGGGAGGAGAAGGGGGGGGAGTGGGGAGAACGTGGGGGGAGGTGCTGCTACTGTTCGAACAGCCAGGTCTTGAGAAGTTTTCTGAAGGTAAGGCGGTCTTTGGTCTGGCGTAGGTGGGTGGGAAGAGTGCTCCACATTTTGGTGGTGAGGTGCGAGAATTATCTACTGCCGGTTGTAGTTCTGCGGACGCGTGGGATGGTTGCGAGGGTGAGGCCGGTGGAGCAGAGATGCCGGGTCGGGGTGTAGAAGGAGAGCCGTCTGTTGAGGTATTTTGGTCTGGTGTTGTGCAGTGCTTTGTGAGCGTGGGTGAGGAGTTTGAAGGTGATTCTGTTGTTGACTAGGAGCCAGTGCAGGTTTTTCAGGTGGTCTGTGATGTGGCAGTGGCGGGGGATGTTCAGGATGAGGCGTGCAGAGGCGTTCTGGATGCGTTGCAGCCTCTTCTGGAGTTTGGCCGTGGTTCTTGCGTAGAGGGTGTTGCCGTAGTCCAGCTTGCTGCTTACGAGGGCTTGGGTGACTGTTCTTCTGGTTTTGGTGGTTATCCATTTGTAGATCTTTCGGAGCATGCGGACGGTGGTGAAGCAGGAGAAGGCGTTGACTTGTTGGGCCATGGATAGTTAGGGGTCCAAGATGAATCCTAGGTTGCATGTGTGGTCGGTGGGTGTCGGAGCGGTTCGGAGAGTGGCAGACCACCAGGAGTCATCCCATGCGGAGGGGGTGGAGCTGAAGATAAGGACTTCCGTCTTGTCGAATTGAGTTTGAGGCAGCTGCTCTTCATCCATTCGGCGATGGCCTTCATTCGTTTGTGGAGGTAGGTCTTGGCGAAGTCCTTGGTGAGGGAGAGGATTAGCTGGGTGTCGCCGGCGTATGAGATGATGTTTAGGTTGTGGGATCAGGCGATGTTAGCGAGCGGGCCATGTAGATATTGAAGAGGGTCGGGCTGAGGGACGAACCCTTGGGTATACTGCAGATGATTTCGGTGGCCTCCGAGCGGAATGGGGAGGGGAGAGGGTGGGGTGGATTCTCTGGGTTCTGCCAGTGAGAAAGGAGGTGACCTAGTCCAGGGCTCCGTCGCGGATTCCAGCATTGCTGAGGCATGAGCGTAGGGTGGGGTGGCTGACGGTGTTGAACGCGGCCAAGAGGTCCAGGAGGATGAGGGCCGCGGTTGTCCAGTATGGTTCTGATGTTGTCAGTGGCGGCGCTGAGGGCGGTGTCGGTGCTGTGGTTGCTGCGGAATCCATATTGGGAAGGGTCCAGGGTGCTGTTCTCCTCTAGGAAGTGGGTTAGTTGCAATGGTGAAAGGGCTAAGCAAGAGGTGAAACCAGATGATACACAGGTGTGCCTAGCAATCCATGAGCTGAAAGGAGTGAGCAAGAGAAGAGCTGCCAGACTGGGCTCTAATTTCTACACAAGGAGCTTGAAGCAGCGTAATGAAAGCTGCTGGGTGCCACAAAAGTTTACATAGAGAACTTCAGCACAAATGCCTTTGCATATTCAGCACAAAAGCATTTAACAAGCAGGGAAGAACTGAGTTTAAGCTAGGATTGCATGAAACAGGAGTCAGGCTGTCCTGATGTGTATAAACGAAAAATACATTAGGTGGCCATACTAAAGTCTGGCTTGCCTTCTGATACACATAAAAAATATTTTAAAAAGCCTAGTCCTGCGAAATAAAAATAAAAATGTGGAAAAGGATTGTTTTCTGTATACAATGCAAACAATGAATTGAATGTGTGATGAGTGGCTGGTTTTATTTATGATAAAATCGAGCGCTGCAAACTCCAGGGTGCTTTAACATTAGCACTGGCCAAGGAATACACTGCATGGAGCACATAAGTGAAAATAAAAAACACTCCCATACCAAGCCGGGCTGCATGATTCCCTATTCAACAATGTATTCAACACTGTTTTTCTATGAATTTCTGAGCAATGTAGACCAAACAAACTGCCCACCAAGTACGGCAGTAGCCACCAGTAGGCTATGCGTCATGCTGGATCCCAACTGCTGTTATTTTCTTTAACAGTGGACCACCTTTGCCTCCCTAATGACCTAATCATAAGCTGGGAGTGAGACTTAAGCAGGGGCGGGTCCTCCTCAATTGCAAAGGAGCATCACCCCACTAACTCAGAGCCAGCATGTGCAGGGAGGGGCAGGTCTGGGCCATGGGAGAGGAGAGGAGGAGTTGAGTGTGTGCATTTAAGGGCGCATGTCAGTTTGGCCAACCACCATAGGCCGGCCAAACTAAGATGCACACATAACTTTCTCAAACCTAGCTGTGTTGCATAGCCAGGTTGGAGAAGCAGCAGAGACTGTCTGAGCAGCAGACCAAGATACTTAGACCAATCCTGACACTGCTCTCATGCTAGGTATTGCATGAGAGCAGCACCCGGATTGCCATAGGGAGTCTGGGCTGGTGTCCAAGGGACTATTAGGACACCAACACCATCGGGGGAGAAGGAAGGCAGCAGCCGGCAGCAGAGAGGTAAGGTTTTTTTTTTTTTTTCTGTTTTTTTTGTCATCGCTCCCCCCACCTCGGTGATTTGCGTCGCCCACCACTGGACTTAAGAGAACCTTGCCTAGTGTCTCCTACCCTGTATGAGGTATCAAGCTAGCTGCATTCTCCACTATGCTCTAGCCATCAGTTGATTGAGACAGACTGACCAGCTGGACACTGCTTGGGGCCTCGTGACTGGCCCTGGGGTTTGTGTGTAAATGCGCATGAGACAGAAAAAACATCAATTGATTTCAGTGATGTGCCATGACAGAAGGCTCTGCACTGGTATGGAGGAAGACTTGGTGACCAGATGATTAGGTGAGGACCGCCCGCCCTCAAATCTAGACTCAAGACCAAACAACTACCACTTTTGGGCCCACTGTGGAAGGCAGGAAGCAGACTGTTACCTGGGACATTTAATAGTGTTTCCAGGACCTGAACACTGCCATAGTGAGCTGCAAAGCTGTGTTTAGTGCCAGCAAGGGTTTCTCTGTAAAAATAAAACAGCTGGCATATGTCAGCACACAAATGTGGAAGCAGCACAGGAGATTTAACATAGGAGTAGGTGTGGCAATGAATGCGTTAGCAGAGGATTGACGACTTATCCTCCGACCCATTTTCCTGAACTGCATGTGTATGGAGCATGCAAAGTAGTTAAAAGGCACAGGGCTGAAGGTCCTTCCTCTCAGGTCGCGCTAAGGGGCACCCACAAATTCATTGAATTCATATGTGCACATCCACCAAACAAGAAGCGAAGGTAAGAGCAGGGCTGGTAGGCCCATATCGTACTAATGCTTGTTCATTCTTTATTCTTGTTGTAGTCTGGGTAGCGTGTTTAAACTATGTTTACAGTTGACAGTAATTTAAATCCAATAGTGAATTTTCTTCACACCAATAAGAATCATTTTATTGTGATATGTATTTAAACTAAAACAGGTTTCTAAACCTGTTCTAAGTACCCTGCTTGCTAAGAAGCACCCTTGCGGTTCTATCAAACATATATGCAATGGTGTACTTTCTTTTAATGATATTTTTTTAGATTGAGCATAGCAGCGCACAAGCGCTGCTTTTCTGACGTGTTGGTATGTATCTGGGCTTTTAACAACGCCCACCTCACGCCCATCACTACTACTCAATAGTGGCCTTCCCTTCAAAAATCCTTTGACAATATTGGTAAATGGTTTACGTTTGTCCTTCCTTGGGGAGGTTTTGTTACCGCCTTGGCCATCGCTCCTGTTACATGGCTAACTGCACTTTTGCTGATAAGTTTGTCTGCGAGGGAACTTCTTTTTCTTTTTGTGTGTTTCTTCACGCTGATGCTCATAGCGACCGTGGCCCTGCGAATCAGCTCGCTTATGTGGTACTGCTTTACTTTTCATTTTCAATTTATGTGGCAAGAAAAGTCAGATTAGGAGCTTATAACGCTAATAGCTGTAACTCGATCAAATTCAAGACCCATTGCATTGCAAATGCTTGTTTTGATTGCAAACATATCACCGCCATTTTTAGGCAGAAGCACGTTTCTGTTTGTAGCATTTGCTTGTAAATAAAATACAATTTAAACAAATGTAACAATCACACCAGTTTACCAAGGCCAGACCTACTGGCTTCAACCAGGCAAATACTAAGAGTCACTGAAAACAGGATGAGATGTACAACACTGAAATAAAGTTTAAAAACAAACAAGCCTGCCTATCCTAAATTGCTTTTATAATGGTATACAGTTCCAAATAATTATCAAATTATTTAGTGACAGTGTTACACATATAATATAAAAGGATACTTCATTATGGCACATATTATACAGAGGTTGTTTATAATTACAATTTGTATTTAATAATTATACGTGCTAGATATCAATCCCTTAATACCTCTAAGTGACCAAATGTGTGGGTGGGTAACTTCAGCTTCAAGGCAGCTGAAAGATATCTTGGCTTAGCTTCCTGCAACTGGAGCTGCTGCTGGTTTCTGAGATAAAACTCTTCTGCAAATATAGCGCTACTTTTTAGGTCGAGCCTAGGCAGCGTGCAAGCGCTGTACCTCAACATGTTGTAATCTACTTCTGTGGGCTTTCACTACACCCATCCCATACCCATCACTTTCATTTGTTCCTTGGCCTGCGTTTCAAAATTCCCTTGATTTCATAGGTAAATGCTTTACATTTATCCTGTCTTGAGGCTGCTTTTGTTGCCGCCTTGGAGACTGACCCTATGGACATGGATTATTGAACGATTGGCCATATAGCTCAGTGTGGTGTACTACTTTTTTTTTTCCCCTCTCCGCTTCGTGCTCCGTAGCCATATGTTGTTTCTTCCTCTTCCTTGTATTTGGACAGGTTGCTGTTTCTTTGTGGTGTCTGTGCCCAAAGGCTGCAAGCTGGAGTGGGATTCTTTTTTTTTAATTGATTTCTTTTTTTGGAAGTTTCATATAGCGCACACTCGATCAGTGGAGCGCTTTACATGAGTACCACTTACATACGTGAGGCTTCATATAGCGCAAACTCGATCAGGAGAGCGATTTATATGAGTATCACTTATGTACAAGTTTAGCTGTTGAAAAGTATACAAACTGGCACATTTAAAACAGAAAAAAACTCAAAAATCCTCAACACGGCTCTCCCGACACAAGGGGGGAGCCAATACTACAATATTCACTGCACTCAGGAAACTTGCCCAATAATGCTTTACGGGTCATTTTTCCCCAAAAAACATTTTGGCCCATACCTCAGCCTGTGGTGGTCCTACAGTAATGGGGCCACCACCAAACCGTTCAGCATGACATGATCTTTCTGTCTAGGCCATCTCTGGGTCCAGACACTAAGTCGAGGGAGACCACAAAAAATAATATAAAAAAATATAATAAATAATGGCTATATTTTCATTTTGTTGCTGCAGACAGAGGAAGAAGGTAAATGGAAGTGCTTTAGTTATAGGTTGGGCCCCTGGGATTACGTGGCAGAGAGAACCAAATTATGCAGCAGGGTTGACCAATTGATGTGGGACGAAAAATCCAGGTTTGCATTTACAAGCCAATAGCTCTAACTCAAGCAAATGCGAGACCTATTGCATTGCAAATGCTTGTTCTGACATTGTGTTTTAAACTTCAGTACCTGACGGGGTGGAATAGCTCACATCCTGAGCATTTGCCTTCTCTTTTTATATCCTCTTTCTATTCCTTTTTCATTGGGCACACTGACTGCTTTTCTCTTTTAAACCAATTCATGTTTTTCCGCGGTGACTTATTTTCAGGAGAAAAAAAATCTCGGGATTGGTGAAACTTAAAGTACTTCATAAAATACCTGGCAGAAGAGTGCTGCTATTGCAGTTTTGGCGAGCTGGGAATAAGTTTTCTAGGACGTGGGAAGTCCGGAAACTTCCTTAATACATTATGAGAATGCCCTAAACCTGAGTTTTTCTGGACAATTACTGAAAAAAGCTACTGATGTATGCATGGTAGTCAATAAAACTTGAAGTATGTAAAAAGCTTCTCGGTATTTAGGACTAAGAACTGCTGAGATACCAAAATCTATAAACTCCTATGACGTAAGTCCACTCACCAGCGCAAAAGAGATGGGACACAGAACTAGGACGACAACTGATGGACAGGGAGTGGAGGGCCATCTACACTAGAATACAGATCTCAGCCACTAGTAGCTCAGGAAGGGTGTCCTGCTGCAGGTGGCTCATAACTGGTACACCAGAACACATACATAAAAGGCATCTGGTCACACCTTCCACATGCTTGATGAATTGCGGGGCATTATGTCTGATTTTGTATTGGTCGTCAGTAATAAATATAGTTATGGAGAGGATACTGGTTTAACATTAGGACGGTACGACGTAGCCTGCCATCGCTTACTTTAGTTGTGTGTATCTTTCTCTTTTCTCCTCCACAGTGTGTGACAATAAAGGACATCGTCCTATTCCCACACCAGAAGTCTGTACCCCTAAAGTTTAGGGTTAGGGGGTCGAATAGCAACCAGTGACAACGTAGTATTAATACTTTTAGGATGGCCTACAGGTAGACTACATATGGCAGATGGGGCCTTGTGAAGATCACTGCTGTGCTGTAAGGCCATGTGCGGAGGAAAGTCAGCTACCCTGTATACAAGGTGGAGGCACAGTGAAGATTACTGCTGTGCTGTCAGGCCATGTGCGGAGGAAAGTCAGCTACCCTGTATACAAGGTGGAGGCAAAGTGAAGATTACTGCTGGGCCAAATGGCCCATAGATGGTGTACAGAGTAAGGTTGGTGCCCCCATATGCCAAGGACTATTACCTAGTTCCAGCCATCATCTTAAGGAGAGGCCGCCGTGGTGACCTATGCAGGCCCAAGCCCTGACTGAGGATCTTAACCGGAGCCACCTCCTCCACTCCAGTGGGAAAGATCAAAGGAACTTACCCTCTCACTGTAGGAATCACTGTGGATACCCATCTGCTGCCTCACCCGAGCTACGAAGGCTTCCCACCAACAGCTGCTCCCCTTGGAGACTTTAGTCACAACATCCTCACGGGTAAGACTGGTCACAAGGCCAAAAGACCCAGGGAAAATATGTTTTACTACACAGCGCTTCGGGCTTGGTCACTTCTGACCGAGTCGGAGTGTGAGTCCTAAGATCCAGACTACTAGTGAGGCCTAACCTGAGTGTTTCCTATAGTGAATGCGGAATATCCACTACCGCCAGTGAGAGGGAAGTGGCACTCAGGGACCTGCCTACTTAACACTGAGTCCTGAATTCAGGGAGCTGTGTGTATGATTTGTGTATGCCGTATTTCACTCTGTGTTTATATAGAAATAATACGTTTGTCAGAAAAGAAAGTATCTGACTGGACAATCATTTATTGCTGCTACTAAACGTGCTTTGAGTTGTAAGCCTGTGTCCCCCCCCTCTGTATCTACCACCCCCACCATCCCTCTGAGAATCCTTGGACTGTTCGACAACATTACTACTCAAAGTCAAGCGCTGGGCCCAATTGTTCTGCCTCCATAGTAGGTCGAGCCCCAAGGCATCAGGAGAAAAAGACATCATCCCCCACAGTTGGGCCCAGTGCTCCTGCCTGCTCGTGGCCCTCTGAAAGGGGTTCTGACAATGATCACCTTGTGGCACAAATTAAAAAGGTCTTATTCAGAAGACACTCCTCCTGACACCCAACAAACATATGTGGTATATAAATATTTTAGGAGTCCATTTCCAATTTTACTCTGTGGCATTCAGAAAAATTTAACAACCAATATAGGTTATCGTCACGCACACATTTTTTTAACCATATCTGCAAACACTTAGTTCTTGCGTTGTCCTATGTAGTGTGCTGCCCATTCTATAGACAGTCATCTACGGCAAAGAAACAAATGATTTGACAAGTATGGTTTGATATGGTGCCACTCTACCGGTAATCATATCACAAATAAGAAAGCATTGTGAGGTATATTAGATCTAATGAAAGCAAAGTACAAATGATAAACCTCATTCCCTGTATTGATGTTTTTGTGGTTTGAGAAACATTGATTGATTCGAGCAGTATCCCCTTTTGTGTATTGATTTTGTACCATCTAACCATGTAACTCGACCACTAACAGAACATTCCACGTATCCGCTTCTTTAAAAATCATTATCTGACCCCTAGATCAGATGCTTTAGTCCTTGGCACATTCAAGCACGCCTGAGAAATCAGATCATAAATGGCAAATAAATACAGCATGCAGGAATCACAGAAAACAGGGAGCCCCAGGGTATTTTTGTGAAATTGCAGAACACCAAGTTTGTTTCAAACGTAATACGTTAGCATAGAATAACCACATGTAAATATCAATGCTCTTTACTATAAGCATTAACAAAGCCAATAGTCTGACTATTTTCATAAGTAAAAGTGACTGGCAAAATTGTATGTGTGGTTAGGTGAGTTTAGTAAATATTAATTTGAGCCAACAGTTTGAAGAATGGATGGATGATTGCAAGGATGGATAACCGGGTTATAGGTGAATGCACGGAACAAGGAGTGAATAAGTGCACAGATAAATGAAAATATAATTTCCTGCATCTGTACATTGATGAATGAATGAAACTGCATTTGTTTCATTGGTCTATTGAAGAGCATTGGACAGGATCTCAAGTAGCAGTCTAAGGTTGAGGGTGTGATGTGGAGGTTGGGTGTTGCTTGCACGGTTTGCCACGTCTACATACAGAGCATTTCTACTGCTGGGAGACTGATCCTTTTATGCTATAATCTACCATCGCAAGGTGTGCGGCCTTGCTCCTTCAGAAACACAGCCTCAGGCTCTGTACCTAGCTACAGCATAGTGTTGTAACTTCATCCCGGAAACTGGCCATGCTGCTCATGTGCAACTGCTCTGTGGCTTCAAGCACCATCCCTAAACTCTACACCAAGAAGCACAGTAGTAAACTTTAAAGTAAAGGATGAGAAGGCAAAACGGAGAAAAAAAAGAAAAACCCAAACGCTAAAAAAATAATAGCTCCTCGAAAACCAAGTACGGTTACAGAGCAAGACAGTCTGTAATCCAGCTTGAAAACAATTCAGCAATGCGAGAAGGTTACAGAACATGCAGCATATAAAAGGTGGTATTCACCAGTGTTTGAATTGGGGAGGTATGAAACATGTTTCGTCACTTAATCTTCCGTAAACTTCACTGTTGGGTCGAAATGGACCAATATGCTATGAGCAGTAAAGAACATTATCCTAATATGCCTTGTCACGTGCACGTGTCCAAATATATAATGGAACTTGGAGAAACTAACCCCAAGATAAATTACAGTGAGCCGTTCCAACAATACTATCGCTCTGTGGTAGTGAATAGAAAGTCATATAGAAGCCCAAGTAACTCTGAATATTTATATCGAAATAAAAAGAAAGTTAGACAGAAGCTCAAGGTCCTTTACTATTTATAGTACCTAAATTAAATAATTTCGACACTAAAAAGTACAAATATATGTTATTAACCTTTCAATGTGCCCTGCTAAAGTAGAGTAATTATCTGAGGCAGAAAATACAAAAACAACGAAGAAAAAAATTAAGACTATAAGGGATCTCAAAATTGATGGAAAGAATATAAAAGAGCCACCAAACAGCTCCAAACTGTAAGCAGTAATGTCTAGTGATTATCATAAAGAGTGTATAGGTCAAAGAATGTGTTTTAAGTGACGCATAGCTTGGAATTCCACCTTGCTAAAGAATTAATTTAAAAAAGGACTCCAAGTTTCCCGAGCATTCAGCAACTCCAGGGATTCATTCATTCATTTATTCATTCATTTTAAAATCCGAATAAGTGCAAATTCTGAGCAATTATATATTTTAATGTTATACAATTCATACCTGTACTGTGCACCTATGTCATTATGACTTTAAAAGCGGCAGACAGAATGACTGAATGATTACTGAATCAGGTAATCCATTTTGGTAGCAGTATTTTCTTTTACTTTCCCTGAGGTTACAATAACGTTTGTCACCAGGTTGGATGGCTGCTTACCACAAACAGCCCTTGCATAAACTACTTGTCCTATTTGAATGGACTATCTACCGCTCTCCTAATTTTTAACACTGCTATAAAACACTGCCTTTTCAAGCAAAACAAGTTTATACTAATCCATCACAAATGCCATTTTTCATATCACTCTTTCACTGCAGCCATGTCCATTTGTAAATACGTATGCTGTAACATACTGATGTGTTTAATGTCTTGTAATAAATGCAATGTCTTGCATCGCCACCCGCTTATAAACATGTTAATTTTATCAAGCACACTGCAAAACATGTTGCTTTATACAGCAAATTTTCAAAAATGTTTTTGTTACTCTACTATAAAAAAATTCAACTTTGTGATTGTCTAACCTTTTTTTATCTAACCAAGTCTCCATAATCGCGAATGGCTTCAGGGAGGCTCTACTAGCTCTTACCTGAAAAGCCATACCATTTCTGTTGTGACATAGTACATAAGCTATTCATTCTTCGGTGGACCACACCAACTTTGATGGTCATCCAAAAAGAGTGCATTATACACTCTCACAGCTGCCTGAAACAAATAAAAGGGGGCACATAACCAGGTGCAAGCCATGGAAGCGCTTAACCACATCACCCATCACCACGAATTTCAAGGCACTTCAACCAAACTTCTGACAGTGATTTCCACCTCCTGGGCCAGGACAAACCTAAGATCCTGAACCCTTCATAAACATTGCCTCCTACAGACATCGGCCACATAAAATTAACTCTGTTGGGATTGTAACATTCCACTACATTCAGTTACAAATATAATCATGGAAACAAAGTAACAAGGGATAATCTGGGCACAGCTGTCAGAGTACTTAGGGGAGTAGTTAACTTCTGGAAGTCATTCCTGATCTCAGAGTTAAGATTTCTCCTATTAAAAAAAAAATGCTACTTCGCTTATTGTAATACTTTGCAAACATCTGATTACACCTGAACAACTCCTTCTTTATGGAGCTAATGTCGATCATGGTTGTCTTAATATTGAATGGGGGTTGTCACACAAGTGCACTGCATAAACCCCACGACTCCAGTGATGAGGTTGGGTTGAGACTCCCAGAACTCGAGATTTACTTCATAACAGCGCAGTTGCAATGGGTGTCTATATGGCTAGCAAGGAGTCCTGCACTAAGGGGTAAATATTTACTACACCACATCGAACTACACAGATTCATTATTTATTACTAAAAAAGAAAATGTCATGAAATTGACTCCAGATATTGCCAAGAGCTGTCAAATCCAGCTGGGAGAGGTATTGATGACTGACTCCGATAGGTAGTTTAGGCGAGGATGTTAGCAGTGACAGAGTCCGAAGTGGGACTTGCACACGTAGAAATGGCAGCACACCCTAGAAACATGGACTGAGGCTCAGTTGGTACTAAGATGTGTTCAAGGGGGGAACCCACTTAGAAAGCTGTTGAAAGACGCAACCATAAAGAATGGCCAATTTTTAACATGCAGGAGATTAGTAAGGGGCATAAGTGTGGAAAGTGGTACAGGAGGGGACCCTCTCATACACCAGGTGCTCTCCAACTTCCTTACCCCTGCAGAGGGAGGAAACAAACATTACTGCAGCAATAGAGCATGCTGCTAAATACTCTGAAACACCCCCTGGGTGTGCTAGGGCAGAATGGCCTGCCGACTTCTGCCAGAAACACATGGATAAAGAGTGGAATTTAGCATTGCAACATCCCCCAAAGTTTCTAGAAAGACACGAAGTTAATTCAGTTCAACTTCCTATATTGGATATACCACACCAAGAAAATCAGGGAAAATATACACTGCCTCTTGCCAACGATGTAACCTTGAGGGGGGGTAGTGTTTTACAATTAGACCCGGGATTTCCCAATGATAACCCATAACGGGGAAGTGATGACCATTAGAGTCCTGAACTATGGAAAGGACAAACCTTCTGAAGGGAGCTTTTAGAAGTCAAGGTGAACACAAGAAGAAAAAAGTGGGAAGTCGATATGTGGCCTTCTGTTGGTAATAGCAAAATTAAATAAACATCGCCAAGAACTGGATATCCTAGGTAGTACCTAGCACTGCACAATGGAGGCTTAGGTAATTTACTGGGCTGAGATAGAAGATAAGATGAAGTCTTACATATGAAAAGGCAGACGGGTCTTATGTTATGCAGATTTGTAACAAACTAGGGTATCCTGGCGCTGGGCAGGTGTGAGTTTAGTCACACCTAGGGCCCAGTGGAACTTAGTCGAAAAAACAAGTCTTCATCTTCATGTGGAATAAGTGAGGAGGTGGCTCTTATGTGTAGTGGCAGGTCGTTCCACACTGTAGGGGCGATGAAGGAGATGGCTCAACTGCAAAATTTGGAGGTGGGATTTGTGCAAGTAGGAGTTCAAATGAACACAAGTTTCTGGAAGGTCTGTGAAAGCAGATTCAACTCTTCAGGTATGCTGTGCCAGTGTTATGTTTTGCCTTGAATATGTGGGTGGGGAGTTTGAATAGAGCTGGTTTGTGAACAGGGAGCCAGTGGAGTTCCTTCAAGTGTCATGTGATAAGAGTGCGGCATGGGAGTTTGAGAGTGATTCTGGCTGCTGACTTCTGAATGGTTTGCAGAAGTTTTTTGTTTTGTTGATTGCAGCAAAGAGGATATTCCCGTAGTCCAAGTTGCTTGTGACCAGGCCGTGCATGACGCTTTTCTGGGTGCTGTTTGGGAGCCATTTGAAAATCTTCCTCAGCATCTTCCGGGTATGGAAGCAGGAGGCGGTGATGGCACTGACTTAGGCAGTCATTTTGAGTTTGCCGACGATGATGATGATGATCCTGAGAATATTGGCATGGGTGGAGGGGGTGGGTGTCAGTCCTACCTCTGCTGGCCACCAGATGAAGTCCCACGGTGCTGTGCTCTTCCCAAAGATCACAATTTTGATCTTGTCTGTTTTTAGTATAAGACAGTTGGTCTTCAGCCAGTGGGTGATTTCAGTCATGTCGGCACTGAACTTGATCCAGGTGCTTGGCGTCATGTTTGTGACGTAGAAAATGAATTGAGTGTCGTCACTGTAGGAGATGACATTGATGTGAGAGCGGATGATGCTGACTAGTGGGCGTGTGTATGAGTTATAGAGGGTCAGGCTCAGGGAGGATACTTGCAGAAATCCGCAGATGAGGTTGTGGATTTCCGAGATGTAAGGTGCCAGGCGGACTGACTTGGTCCTTCCAGTCAGGTGGAGTTCGTGCCCTTGGATTCAGATGTCCTGTAGGTGTTAGATGAACACAGGGTGGGAGACTGAGTAAAATGCTCCCGAAAGGTCCAGAGGGATGAGGTCCCTTGTATCTTCTCTGTGTAGAGCCATATGGATATCATCCGTGGAAGCTATGAGGGCAGTTTCCATAATGTGGTTGGGTCTGAAACTAGAATGAGTGGTGTCAAGAAGTAGATGGTCACTGAGGTATTCAGTGAGGTGTCCGTTAATGATTTTCTTTAAGACCTTGGCCAGGAATAGTAGCAGGGCATCGATCTGTAGTTGGCGAGCGTAATGACATCAGCTTATGGCGCCCTGATGTGGTAATTAACAGCTGGGATGTGCTGGAATGCGTTTGCTTCCAGCACATCCTGGCGAGACGACTTGTTGTGGTAATTCCTGCTGGAGAGGAATGAGGGTGGAAGAGGCACACTGGTGGGAAAAAAAAGATGTCCTTGTCCACTCCAGATATCACTCTTCAGTACATTCCTGCTGCGGGATCGTGGGTGGGACCACAATCATGAAACAGTAATGCTCCCACTAGACACCAGGGAATTCTTTTTGCTGGAGGGAGCAGACCCTTGGGTAAGGGTGGCTCCTTGTTTTTGGGGACATACATTTTGGCCATTTTCCGCACCCTTTGGGTCAGATCGGCCATTTTTGTAGCCTGATCTGCCCTCTAGGAGGTAGAAAACCACTAGATACCAGGGAGCTTGTTATGTATGTTGGTGTGCAGCCCCTTGGACAAGGGTCACTCCCCATTCTGAAATTTGCATTTAATTTGTTTTCTAACCCCCCAGGGCGGGGTGGAAAACCACTAGACACCACAAAATATTTATATATATGTTGGGGGAGCTGCCCTTTAGGCAGGGGATGATTCCCATTTTGAAATGGGCATCTCTTTTCTTCTCACCCTAGGGCATCCTGGGCATTTTTTTAGGCCAATCTTTCACTCAGGGCTGTGGGGGAGAGAGGGACCACTAGACAACTGGAAACTTTCAATTACATATATGTTAGGAGAGCAGCTCATTGTATGTTTGTGTGAGTGAACGAGAGAGAGAGAGAGAGAGAGAGAGAGAGAGAGAAAAAAAAAAACTGTTGTTTGGTTTGGTTAACAGGCGGGTAACGGTCACTCCCTTCTGGGTTGCCTGTTTTTTTTGCCTTTGCTTTGTGCCCCTCTTAGCAGCAGATCAACTGTCTGTAATGCGGATCTGCCCCCAGTGCCAGACTTCATAGTGTTTTATATAATGCTAAAGAAATTATTTTTTGTCATCATTTGCATTTGTGAACTTAACGTTTTCTTTTTCATTGTAGTGCAAAGCTTTTGATTTCCTATGTGGCAACTTCTGCTTGCAGTTTCGGCATTGGTAGATCTGCAGTTTGTACAGTTGGATGTGTTTGGTAAGGAACCTTTTTTTTCTAATGGTTACTGCAAATGAGTATCATTCCACTGTGAATACACAATGACAACACTGGATGTATAATATTAACACCAGACATGACAGAAGGCTTAGAAGAGACATAGAAGGTTGTATCTGTCTAGCTGGGGCAGCAGTGAATGGTAGTTACTTATTGAAAATTACAAGCTGATTTTGGAACAAAATTGTGAATTTCCTGAACACAGTAAAAGTGCTTCACAGAAGTGCAAGTGAAAGTATTCCTAATGTTTGCCTACAGTGGCGCAATCAGTACAAGACCACTGATAAATAAATATCTGTGGAATTTTTAACTTTCTTCAAAATAATTATGGAACATAGTTAGAATAATAAGGACCTCTCATGGAACATTTTGGTAAAGTTTTACTTTCTACAATCATTCTAGGACGGGGGCTGTAATAGTAAATTAACCTTCGTAGTGTCCACAAAAATCTATACTGCCTTGAGAGAGCAAGAGAAGCGTAAAAAATAAGGCATGGTTGACAAACTAACAAAACAATGCTTTACTTGTGAACAATCTCCCTGAACACAAAGCAACAGTGACATCATGTGGCCACTTTGATTAGTACTAGTCAGGCATCGCACTTTTAAACTTTTTTCCAACAACGGCACAAAGTACACCGTTTAGGAAAATTTTTACATTATTGTTTGCAGCCTAAATTGCCAGTTACCCAACAAAGTGCCATCATTACCAGGCTTTAAAGTGCTGTGTGCAAACCCCCTTTCAACTAACAGTGCTAAACAAAAGTAATACGTATTCGGCGCAGATCCAGTCTAACACCTGCAGTTAAGTAACTTCCCTTCCAAGAACTTGACATGATGGCAGCTTTCTAGAGATACGTTTGTTTTAAAGAGCACTGTCTTCTACAGAGCGTAGAACGGGAACCCTGAGCAGCAAGTTTCCCTTTTCTAACCTTTATGCATTAATTGAAGAGTGATAAAATACTGAACGTCCAGAGAAAAATATGTGCGGCATTCCAAACATGGATATTTACAATCTCGCTGAACAACTTCTGTCATAACGTGTGTGGCCCCTAGCAATTTAGCCCTTTGCCTAGTCCTCCACCAAGAATCCGGAATATGGCCCTAGCAATATGACGTGATTGTTTAGGGAAATCTATCAAGAACCTTTGGGGCAGAATGTAAGTTATGCAGAGATCTTAAAACGTTTTTGCTCTGACTTCCTCCAAGCAATATGTTCTGAAACCAGGCCCCATCCCCCCTCCAAACTTTAGGGGAGAGGCAGGACAGAGCAAAGGAGGTGGTGCTTATCAGATCACATTAGGGGTACTTTTCTGCAGCTCAGTGGCGGCTCATCCGCTATGGTGGAGGAGTGCTGCTCCCCACCAGCAGCAACCGCTGCAAATACTTTAACAACGAAAGGATAATAAACCAAGTTTCTACCCCATGTTCATCACTGACATGTCTCTGTGGCCCAAACTAAGGTGTCGCCCCAGATTTCAGTTTTCCTCTCTTTTGGTCATTGCTCTAAGACACAAAGCATCACTGACGCAGTAAATGTGCACTGGGCCCTAATGCAAACAAGGAAGAATATTAAAACTGCAATAAAACCCCACATTTCACCTCCCTGTCTGCTTGGGCCTTGATTCCAATGCACAAGCTTATAAATATTGCCTGTTTCCCTGGGCATCTCTCCAAAGAAGCAGCCTGTCACCACCTGTCTGCCTCTGGTGGGTCATCTCTTTGACACCATCAATGCATATCCCTCCTTTCCTCTTTCTCCATGGCCATTACTCTGAGCCCGAGGGGTCTTGGAGAATCAGGGTTCTGCATTGAAATAAAACTCTGCTTGCCTCCTTCCTGCCACCCTTCTTCACTCAGCTGAAAGGACATCTGCATGTATACAGAGGTCAAAGGAAGCAGGATCTATAAGGCACAACATGGCTATGCTTTTCTAATTTTCCAAAAACAGTCCCCATTCTTTTTGTTTAACAAACAACCATCCCTAAATGGTTAATGCCAACCATGAGGTGCTGCTGTCTGAAAGCAAAGGAAAGGGGGGAGGTCATCTCCTGTGCTGTGAAGCCCATAGAAGGACAGGGAGCTAAAGAAGAAAACAGACTTCTCACCAGGGTGTCTGCTACCTAAAAGAAATAAAAATGGGGCTTACAAGTCAGTATGGGCTTTAATTGATAGGGTGGCTGAAGATTCATTGTAACAAAGATGTATTCTTTTTGAGAGGTAATGTAAGGGTGTGTTTTATCTTAAACACTAATAGTAGCAGCCTATCTTATGCTGTAACAATGTTATAATAATGACTAGCATATTCACAGTGCTTTTTTGTCACAGGTTGGGACCTCGTAGAACTATAAATACAAAGTCATCATTGCCCTCTGCGCCAACCAGAAATTCAGTTGTGTGAGAGTCAGTCTCTCTCTCTCTCTCTCTCCCTCTCCGCCTCTCCCCCAGTGTACTACTCTCTCTCTCTCTAACCCCCCCCCCCCCCCAATGCCTCTCCCCCACTACTACTAAGAATTTTCGTATAATTGGAAGAACGGTAACTGGGGAGATTGAAGTTTAATTACATTTAGATTATCCTATTGTGTTACCCTTTGAAACCTTGCAGGTATCCGAAGACATTTGGAGAGGCCACCTCACCCACAGGTATCCTGGCATGCTTCATCATGGGGAGCTTTCCACTCTAAGGTAGGCGGATACCACCTTGGTGGACTCAACCACTTACAGGGAGTTCTTGACCCATTTGACGGCATAAAAGCAGGAACCCAGATATCTTTCTAAAACATATATTATTCTTACATCACTTAGGTGTCCCTTTTAATAACTGCATAACAGAGATACATTTATTTAGATAATTACAAATATCATGATTGGATGCCTGATTAAAGACAAGGTTGAATCCATCAATTCTGTTATCTAACTTCTTTCGGTCATGTGACGTGATCAAGGAGTTCTTTCTAACATGGATTACCTCAACAACGTTTACAACCATTTTTGAACTCCGTGTTTTTGCCTGTAAAGTTAGGGACATGAAAAAACAGGGCCCGAGGGACCCGTTTCAGGATCAGTTTTTAATTACTGTAGGATATGAGACTCGGCACGACGCTGCTCACTCAAAGTATGGAGAAAGCATTAGCAAAAGCTTTGGTTCACATATTCCTTTCCAAAATGGTGTCTTTAGTAATGAGACATATCAGCTCTTTGATCGCTGTGAAGAGTTACTCTGTTTTTTTAATAAATTCAAGGTTCTCACCTTTGCATACAAAGCCCTCCACAACATAGGACCCAGTCTCATTAACCACAGACTCTCCTTCCACCAGCCCACCAGACAACTCTGTTGGAATAAATCTCGCCCTCGATCAAGTCCCTAGAGTTCGCCGCAAAGGGTGCTCCTTCTCCTACCTCACTGACAAGATCTGGAACAACCTCACCTCCCACCTGGCACCTCCCACACTATAATCAAGTTCAGGAGAAGGCTCTTTGAGGAGTAGCCACTGATTCGCAGCGACAACCTGGATCCCCCCCCCCCCCCCCAAGGGGTGATAAGCCTCGCTTTACAAATCTAACGATTGTTTGATTTATTAATATTTTTTAACAGCTATTGAGCTCGGCTCTGTAAGTGGCTTATTGGTTCAGGTGTTATTGCCACCATACCCTCTCTAGACAACGACTTATTTTTAAAGGCAAAGACATGTGACAAGTCAAGTAAGAAGCCTGGCACAAGCTGTGTTTGAATAAATGAGACTATAAATAGGGAGATGTTGATAGGGAGATGTTGTCGGTACCTCTACACATATGGTGTGAAAGGACTTCTTAACTTTGTCAACCTTAGAAGCTTGATTTCACATATTCACCAGCTCGCTAAGAGACAGGAAGCAATCAAGCAGGACAGATCGAGCCAATAAGTTGGTGTACAACTGGAGAGTAGTCTTTGTTATGCGGAAGTAATCAAAAGGGATTTATTGGAAGGCAGACATTCCAAGTGTCCAGTCTGTCAGCATCATCTGTGCTACAGTGGCAAAAGGGCCAGGTAATTATACAGGAGAGATATAAGTCTTAATGGCCTTTATTTCCTTTACCAAAACTCAAACCACTGGGGGTTGTTGGGAGCATACAGATCAAAGTTGGATTTTTTTTTCCAGCTGACAGGGTGCACCCAGGCTACTAAAGGCTTGAGAGACTAGAACTGAAACTCTTTGGGTTACAGGTATTTACTGAATTCTTTAAAGAGGTGGTGCCATGGTTTTGTTTGGTCACTGCAGTAACCAGGGAAGAACTCACTGGTTCTAGGCACTCATCTGTCAGGCTGAAAGGACCAGAGTTGTGACAGTAAATTAAATGACTAGCTTGAGAAGTGTTGGTACTGTCGGATGGGCGAAAAAAGGAAGATGCTCAGCAGTGCATTTTATCTGTAAAAACGTTGTTTACAACAAAGCTAACATGAGATACAAAAAAGTAGTTCCGCTCTACTTATAACTAAAGTTTTTAACCAATGAGGCAGACGAGGAGGAGAGTCTTTAATTCCAGGCCATAGAGACAGACTCAGAGTTGCTTTTGCTTCGGCCATGGCAGAGGCTAGCCCTCCTACAGCAGTCGTGCTGAGCTCGTCCCACAAAGCCCCACAAGAGGCCAAAGAACAGTAGCGTTACTCAGAGCATAGAGAAAAGACATTGTGCTCACTGCCAGTCTCCATTCCCCCAAACCACACAAGTTCAAATACAGAATACCCAAAGAGTTCCACAAGAAACACTGATACAAGCTGAAAAAGATTATGAGGGGTAAGCAAGCTCATAAATCAATCATAATTGTCTGAGCTCTGAGACCAATTAGGAGTGGCTGTGGAGCAGCTAATCACACTGGCTGAAACATAAGTTTAGATCAGTAATTCCGACTGGCACCAACCAGTGTAGACTATTTCGAATGTTTACTAAGAAGTCAGTAGGAATATCTAGAGCAGTTGTGCCTTTTTGGCCAGTAAAACGGTCCAGAGAGGCATGGGTTATTTTGCTTGGAGTAGTCTGGGAAGCTCAGCACTAGAAATCCAGCAACGATTTGTATATTAAATTCTTGGACTCTGTGGCCTGTATTTTATAAGGAAATGTGCTACATAAGACCCACAATATTCCATTGCCATTATGTATTTTGGCCCATCAATGCGGTCAAAAGATACGAGGAAGGCTAAAGTATGATAAATCTACATGATACAAGAAGGGCTAAATATGGTGAGGAAGAAGTCCATTCATTCCACTCAATAATTCCCGACTTGTCCAAACTCCATCCGGGTGACTGGTAGATATTAGAGCAGGTGTATCTCCTTCGTAACCTCATACTCCAGTCCTGCTGCAGATGGCTTCCCCTGGGAGAGAGGGAAGGATGAGACTGGTGGTTTCAGTTGCAAGCCTTGAGAGATGCAGCCTTCGCAATTGAAGTGGGCCAAGCTATAAATGAGTATCTTGCATTTAATGCTAGCACAATGGACAGATACACTACATTATGGGTACCTGTAAGGCAGTAATCAAGGGGTGTGTATGTGTAAAAAAGCAGGCATCTTAAAAGCACTAGGGATCCACCCATATAAGTTGTTAAAACAACTTGGTAACCTGGAAGGGTTCACTCCAAGAGTAAAGTAATAGTCCACGGAGCTTACAGGTGCTTAACACTGTCTACTCGGGCTGTTCCCCAGACGTAAACATAAGAAGGCTACAACACAGTTTATGGACTTGCCCCTCCTACTAACTAAAAGAGCTATAAAATTACTGGGTTTTTACATCAACACCACTGATTTTGCAGTGGAAAACAAAGATTATACAATGGGCGGTTGCGCAACGCACAGCCCTCCGTAGAGAGGAGAAGAGAGGGCTGCACAAGAATCCCCTAGCAGAGTCCTGGGATACAATCCTGCATGATTAAACGGAACACACCAAACATTATGCCGGAGCCCCGTGAGGCGCTCGACCTGCCATTAACACTCCTAACACGTCTCCTTGTAGCTCCTTTGCACCTCCCTCTATTCAAAAAGTAGAGCCCTCTTGCCCTCAACAGCACTACCTCTTTGTGGCCCCTAGAACGTCCCCATGCAATAGCATGTATGATCTGACAGCCAATGGCTCAGACTTGCAATGGGGCTCAGTTTGCATAGTCCTAATTTCTTCCAATAGTGAGTTGCAGTGTATTTGAGCAAGTTACAATGTATGAAGTTCTTAAGGCCTGCCCATTGGCAAACCTGCATTTACACAATATATTCTGTAAATGCTTTTCATAGAAAAATACACCTCGACATGGGGTGCAACATTTATGTTTAGCTATGATGTCTGCATAATGCCAATTCCATGTCTTGTCCTCAGTAAAAATTAATACAAATTGTGCAGATTGAGGTGTACTACATGGAATGGTTGTACAACCTTATCATGTAATACACTCATGAAATTGTCTTGGGTCCAGTCAGGCTAATTTGTGAAACTTCTATCTAAACCCTAGGTAGTTGTGGCTTTGAGCAGCAAGGCATAAACAAACAAACTAGTGTAAAGCATTTAGAAATGCCAAACAACGAAATAAAGTCAGGCAACACAAAAGAAATCCAACACTAATTTGAAGAATAAAAATAGATAATATTTTTATAAAATTTTAGACATCAAAATGAACAAAATTCACCAGAAGGTTTCAGAGATGTAGATTCTTATGTAAAACTTATCTTAGCATTTTAGTCTTAAAGCACAAACAAGCATTGGTACTATAAATTTTATTAACTTTTGAAAAGTTTGAAAGAGTTGTGTTAGACTATTCCAGCCCAAATTGGGTGACCAATTCTGGCAGAGAAGGGTGGGGGTCAGCAAAGCAACCTCAATTCCAGTTCCACACTTTACAACAAGCCCACCATAGACTTCCATGGAGTGGTCCTGATGCTGGGAATGTAAGATCCAGAAGATGGTGAAAGATGCTCTGGGTGCTATGCAGGTGATGGGGGTTTTCCTGGTGTTATTCCTCTGTACACAGGTAAGGTGGGGTGATTTGGGCCACAGGGGTCGGAGTCCCTCAAAGTCGTCTGAGAGCCAGTAGAAGTCCAGCTGCAGCTGGGTTACCGATATCCGGATGCAGCGGGTCCAGCGATATCCTTTGATGAGGACTAGTTTTGTTGCTTGGCAACCAATCCACACTTTGAGAACTCAAATCCAGCAGACACGGGTTCAACTTCTGAGCCTAGGGGGAGGCAAGTCTTCTTGGCTGCACGTAGGTGGTCAGCAGTGAATACTTGAGAGCGGGTACTAACTGTCCAGAAGGGGCTGTATCAACTTTTATGGCCCAGGTGCTGGAACAGCGGGTCAGCAGACTATCCCTTTAAGTCACAACTTCATTCTGGGGCTTATGAGCTACTTTTCCTCAAGCCAGGCACCACAATCAGTCCTCTCTTTGCTAGCCCATTGAGCAGCAAGTGCAATACAGCAATTGGTGTAGCCTCTCTTGACAGGTCCAGGGGTCAGCGGGGCTGTGCTCCTTTAGTCCTTTCTCCAGTCCAGATGTGACCTGAGGTTCAAGGTGTGAGTGGTGCCATATCCACCAGAAAGTGCCAGGTGGGAGAAGGGGGTCGGGGTGAGGGGCAGGAGGTGATAAGGTGCAGCTATCTCAGGGCTACACACCCACAGGAAAACCAGTTTCACCACTAGTTTCCCCTCTCGGTTTCCAACACCAGCCTTGTAAAGGGGCAGCCCCTAACGAGTGTGATAGCCATTTGCTCACCAAATGCAGCCTTCCATTAGAAGCTCGCCTTGCAAGCCAACATCCTGTTTGGCTTTCTGCAAGGGGGAGGTAACAGCTCCCTCTGAAGCAGGCCTCTTTTGTTCCCAAGCCTTTGGAGTCTTTAACGCTACTCCCCAGGAGGGCAGAAGGCTGTCTGGTGGCCAGCAGCTGTGAACGCAATCAGAAAACTGTGGAATGGAGTAGCAATTTTCTACAACTTGTCTTTCTCCAAAAGTGGCATTAAATTTGACTTGGGCATCGAGTTGGGCTGAATGATCCAATTAATCTGGTACCTTTAAGTACCCACTTTACTAGTCTTGGTCAGACATCAGCTGAACTGAGAGGTCAACTGGAGTTTTGTTGTGAGGGAATATCAAAGTACATATCCTACTTAATAATACAAGCATTTGCAATGCAATGGGTCTCGCATTTGCTCGAGTTAGAGCTATTAGAGTTATTAGTTCCTAACAGAACTTTTCTTGCCACATAAATTGAAAATGAAAAGTAAAACATAAGTTGACAAAAGCGAGTCGATTCAAAGCGTCATGGCCCCCATGAGCATGAGTGTGAAGGAGACACACAAAAAGGAAAGAAGTTTGCTTGCAGTCAAACATATCGGCAATCGTGCAATTATCCTTGAAAAAGGGGCCGTCTGCAAGGTGGTAACAAAACCGCCCCAAGTAGAGACAAACGTGAAGCATTTACCAATGATGATAAAGGATTTTTGAAAGGCAAGCCCACGAACGAGTGAAAGTGATGGGCATGCAGTGGCGTGGGTAAAAGCTCCCAATACTCAGATCAGGTCAAAGCGCTTGTACACTCGACCTAAACATTGATTCGCCACACCTAAAGACTGGCCTGTGATGCTTTTTATTGGTGTTTCAATCCATAAAGAATTTTTAAGCAGAGTAATGGATAAAATTAAGTCAAATGAAAAATATTGTGAGCAAAGAAAACAGAGAAACACCCATCCACCACATTGAAAAGGTGATAATACCATCAACAATTTTCATCAAGAAATGTCAGACTTGATTCAAAGAGTCATTCGCGTACCTAAAGTCAACTTAGGTATACAAATCTGCACATATTATGAGTAATTACAAAACTGATTTTACGTTTGTATGCTAAATCTACTCCCATGGCGTTCATTAAACATTCCAATGAAGAAATGCCTTCTAGAATGGGTGAATACCCACAAACTTTTAATTTGTTGTCTTTCATAAATGCTCCCACCTTGTATATAATTAAAGATTTAAGCCCACCAAGGGCAGGAGTAAATCTGTATGTGGATGTGAATGGGACACATTGTTGGAGAGTAGGCAAAGTGATTTCTCTGTTTGAAGAAGTGTTTTCGCCAGCGAAAAAAAAGACAACTGAATTAGCTTGTGGAAAAACAGTTTCACGAAGCATCTACTCAGCCGTAAATGTAGATTATGTAAATAGGTGCTTGTGTGTATCCCATAGAAGCTGAAAATGGTTTTCCAACTAGCATCTCTGGAATTCTTTGTGAAGTCAAAATAATCTGTAAAGAAATAAATGGTGGCAGATTTTTTTTTTTTTATTAATGGGTCCGGTTACCTTGAAATATGAGTCACAAAACTATAACCACATCTCATAATAAAAGGTTCCAACCTTGAGGAACGGAAGAAAGGTAACTTTTGTTTAAGATAAGAAGTCAATGCCTGAAGGAAAAAACAATTTGTCTGGATCATAACAATTGTAAGTTGCAATGTCTTTGTAGTTTTTATTACATGGTTAAAATGCTGTAATGGGTTCTTTATCCCGAAACAAATAAAGGGGATATTGGAATAATATGACAGGCGCAGAAGGTGAGGGTTTAGCTAATTTATTCTTGCTTTGGTTTTAAGGATGGAGCTTTTTATCCCATGTTTCTTGTTCACACGGATAACGCACTTGTAGTCCAAAGAAATTAACAAAGTTCCCTTTTTCTTCTCTTTCAGGGTTTTGGTGATAGTCCATAAGTGACCGGGTCCAGCTTTGGGAAGGTCTCCGATCTTCCTCTACGTCAGTGGGCCAGGCTCTAAAAAAAAAATAGAAGAAGGACAACAAAACAGGTAAGTGGGATATATATACTGTCAGTATATAGGGTTAGTAGGGTGGTGGGGGAATAGGTATGAGTGACGGAAAGTGAGGGTATAACTGTCCTTTAGTTTGTGGTTTTCCCTATAGGTGTTCTCAGACATTCCCTTCTTTGCAGAAATCCTCTGGCTGTCGGTTTCTTTGTGAGGTTAGATTTACTTTAGGGCTCTCTGTCATATGGTCTCCCCTTCCCTGCAGGACCTCCCTCTCTTTCCCCTATCCCCCCCTATTCCTAATAACCACCCTCTCGCAAACCCCCAGCTGTGGTACGAACGTACCTGATGTGGCCACGCCCCTCCAGGGACGCGGCCGGCACTTTGGCAGTCTCCCGGCTTTTCTCCGACGGGGGCGGGAGAGCCCCGGTGCTTTTCTCTCTCCTTCGGATCTCCCGATCCTTCGACGGGTTCCTTCCTCTCCGTCCTCGGTGTCCGGGTTTCCTTTTCTTCGGGTCGCGCTTGCCGAGCGTCTTCCTCCGTCTCTCTCTCTCTCTCTCCTTTTCCTTTTGGTCCGTCTTTTCTTTCGGTCGTCGTCCAGACGCCAAAGGCGTCTGACGTCATAGGCTTGCGTCCCTCTCGAGTGTTTCGGGCCCCATTAATGGCGGCCGTCACAATATTTTGAAGACCGGCGTCCGGAGACGTCCGGTTACAAATGCTAAGGGACCTAGCAGTATTAACATCTGACAGCTAAACCAGTGATCGCTACAAAACGACCTGCTTATCGCCCAGAATCTACAAACTGTGCCTCTAGGCAAAGGTGAAAGTCTCAGCAGTATCCCAAAATCTAAGTATTGAGGTCTCCATCACTAGGAGCTCCAAATCTAACCAGACTTTCCCCCCCCCTCAAGACAGCCACACATTGGGGCTATTGTTACCGGTTTATGGGAGGCCAAGTTACTCGCTGACAGAGATATTAGTGCTGTAAACTCCTAACCAAGTTTTCTTGCCACATAACTTTAAAATCAAAAGTAAAACAGTTGACATAAGCGAGCCGATTCACAGCGCCACGGCCGCCATGAGCATCAGCAATAAGGAGAGACACAAAAGGAAAGACGTTCGCTCACAGTCAAACTTACCGGCAAAAGTGCATTTAGCCATGTAACAGGGGCAATAGCCAATGGGGTAACAAAACCTCCCCAAGGAGGGACAGACGTGAACCATTTACCAATGTCAAAGGATTTTTGAAGGGCAAGCCCATGAACAAGTAATAGTGATGGGCGTGAGGTGGGCGTTGTTAAAAGCCCAGATACATACCAACACGTCGGAAAAGCAGCGCATGCGCACTGTTATGCTCAACCTAAAAAATGGTGGCGTCATGTTGTGTGCAAGCGTATCACGTAAACACGTGTAGACAGAGTCCTGCTTGATGAGAAATGCCAAAGAGACGTGCGTGTGAGCGTAACACATAAGCATATGTAGCCAGATAAACAATTAACCTAATGCGCTGGAGGAACGGAAAGCGCACACCAAAGAAAATAGGCTTGCACACAGTTCCAACCATCCAAAATGACGGAAAAGATAAATTCAAAATTTCACTCCAAGTAAAGCCACATAAGTGAAGACAAAAGACAATGAACTCACAGAAATAAAAGCCACCGGAACGCGATGGCAGATTGCGACTCAGAAGGTGGCTTGGAGCAGAAGGAAACCCAGCCCTCAGGATGCAGGTCACTCGCGTGAAGTTTTGTTGGGTGGTGCTGAGTCTCGTCGCCACTTGAAAAGTAAGAATCACCAATAAAGTGGTAAAAGTACAACTTTATTTCACTCAGCACCACCTACAATACATTGTTCTCCTGCTTTCAGCGCTCCAGTGTAATTGTTATTTCTCAAATCTTAACATTCCGATCTGGAATGCAAAGAATGAGAGGGTGCGAGAACCTAAAATACTCAACACAGAGGACCTCAAGAAATTATTCAGAAAAAGCCACTGGCACTCTGACAATTTAACCAAAGCCAAGAGAGAGGATGTGAGAGACTTATAAAACAGCAACAATATAGGAATCAGATAATCAGATAAGGGAGACAACGTTGTTGTCCTCGCAAAAAAAGATGTACCTAAAGGAGGGGTACGGAAACCTTAAAGACACTGAGTGTCCATTTCCTCCAAAGAAAAGCATATCGTAGTGTCAATTACAAAGAAGGACAGGTTAGACGACATGGGAAACACAAGCATTTTCAATGCAACGAGTTTCGCATTTGCTCGAGTTGGAGCTATAAGCGTTGTAAACTCCTAACCGGAATTTTCTTGCCACACAAATTAAAAGAAAATAAATAAATAAAAAAGCGCAATTGCACTATGTAAAATGCAACGCAATCGTGTCGAAGTTGAAAACTGAAAAATAGAGTGTGATTGCGCTACATAAACCCCAGCGCGATCGCGCTGAGTGAAAAATAAACAGATAAAGTAGTCCGGAAACCATGCTGAAAACATAGAGCCTCGTATGTTTTTAGTAGTTTACCGGTGTTGTGTAGGCGGGCTACACACCGGAAATGACGTATGCATGCCTTTCACAAATGAAAGCAAGCAGATTTTAAAAGGCAAGCCCACAAACCAATGAAAATGACTGATGTGACATGGGTGTGGTTGGGAGCCCAAAGAGAGATGCAGCAGCAATGGCGGTAGGTGAGGTCCGCCGCTTATATACAGAAGTCACAATTACATATAGATTGTTAGGACAATTTGTTATGCAAATGTTAAACACAAACCCCAGCACAAGCTGCTCAAGCACAAGTACATGCTTCAGCGCCAGGTATAAATCCTGCAACTATACATTCGATCATGGGTAAAGTACCTGCCAAAGGGGAGGAAACTCTGTTTTGGTTAGCTCAAAAAATAAATGCACTGGGAGCAGTCTTTCCCCATACAGGACCTCAGGATACAAATAGAATTTTGACAATGTGCTTGCTTTTCGGGATGGTTCCCACAATTCAAAACTGTAATACATGGGGCAAAGTATTTGCCACGCTCTACATAACCGCACACGGTACACCAACACTTGCCAATCTTCCGGAGATGCTGAAACAAATTCAAGATGAATATGGGGCAGCCCCTGGCCTAGATTTGTTGATGCAATTAATAGGTAATTTTGCCACTGTATCTTCAATCATATTAAGTAACATTAAAGGGGAAGCAGTTGCACTGATAGTGCGCATGTGGCTCCACGACGTTCCGGCACAGGATCAGGAACGTGAGCTGCCAAAAATTATCCCTGAAGCATACTTCAGTATAGGTTGAGATAGTTTGGGAGCCAGGCCGACTAAGCCACAAGTACAAGGTAGATCCAATAAGGATGCTGCCAAACAAACACCGGAGGGTTCTAAAAAATACAGGGATTAAAAAAATTAAAAAAACACCTAGAAAAGAAAGAGGAGAATCTCCGTATTCAGAGACCCCACAAAAAAATAGATACAACCTTAGAAATAGGGATAATATAAAAACGCCTGACAGATATCAGTATACTGATGCATGCCAATCTCATTCCTTTCAGGACTCACCGGAAAAACTCAGTTAGATCAGCGGACTGAGTATGTGAAACCAAGAAAGGACTCACAACGCTTGTCGGAAGTTTCTGTTATTAAAGAAGAGAAACTTCCACAACAGAAACCACAGTTTAAAAAGAAAAAAGTGGCAGCAGTTGCAATACGACATGCCACTCAAGATGAGGGCTTTACTAAAGAACAAGAAGTGGGTGCTAGCGCTGCTAGACAGTGCAGCAGAAGTCACAATAGTTCGCCGGGATCTTCTAGAGAATCTGGAGGTGAAAGCAACTGATGACTATTTACAAGTAGAGACTGTGGGCATGAGTGTCTCCACACCAGATAGGGTGTATAAAGTAACTATTCAGTTAGAAGGGTACATCGAACGCATAATAGACACCATCTTTTGGGATTGTGTTGTCTCTATTTATGATATTCTGCTGTCCGAAAAAGATTGGCCACTGGTATTTGTTTGAGATCTCCCATATGGAGAGGACACTATTTAAAAATCCTTATTGCCCCTTGTTCCGAAAGAGCTCGTTGAAAAATCCGCCATTGATTGGGCAGTGGTGCAAGCTCCTGCACTATATTGTAATCATGTAGGATGGGACAAAGATTCTCCCTACCATATAAATACCTATAAAATCAACACCTCAGCCCCAACCTCAATATCCAATAAAATACGAGGCAAAAGCCCCAGTGAGGGAAATTATCACACAACTAGAGTACCAGGGTGTCAATTAACCCTCTGACTCATCAATCAACAATCCATTACTTCCAGTCGCTAAACCCAACCACTCATAATAGTCTTAGACTATAGGCATTTAAATAGTCACACAAAAACATATGTTATACAAAACACACATAGTACAGCATTAATTAACAACACTGAGCAAAGAAAATACAAAACAAACCTGGATATATCCAATGGGTTTTTCTGCAAAAACGTAGCGCCTGAAAATAGGGACTTAACAAGTTTCAGCGCTTTAGGCTCCTAGAAAATTTTTTGCCGACTCCCACAAGACTATAAGAAGAGTCATGGACTGTTTTCAGCTTGTGTGACATCAATATTACACCACAAAGACCCTGAGGCCTTGTCCTATGTGGATGATGACCTTATACAACATTTAAGACAGGTAGCCCGCGTTATTGTAGGATTCGCCAAAATCTGCTACAAATGTAACTTTAAAAAAACAAAAATAGTCTCTCCGTGCCCTGTTTCTGGGATACGAGTTGTCGGATGAAGGCAAGAGCCTGGAACCCCAATTTTTAGAGAAATGCGCACAGCTACAACCACCAAATACAATAAAAAAGCTCCAATCAGTGTTGGACTTCCTGAATTTTGGCAGTACTTAAATTACAGACTATGCACAACGCATGAACCCATTATATGACCTAATACGTCCTGACTTTACTAGCAAACAATAGACATTCTCAAAGCACTACAAAAAGACATGCTTGAAGCTAAATATCTAAATACAATGGACAATAAAAAACATTTGGCCGTCAGAGTAATTGCTGGTGCCATTGGTTTCACCTATGTGACCTTCAATGAAAGTAAGACTGTCCCAATTGCATATAAATCACACATATATTCTACAGCTGAACCACACTTTGCTCCCACTGAAAAAATTCTCACTGATGTTCAGTCGGCGGTCCTTAAAGAGAGACCTCTAGCCCAAGGGAAATGCATTATTGTCGTATCCCTGGTCCAAGCCCTTGAGGCTGTCAACACAGCAAGTGTCGCGAACGTTAAAGCATTACATCCATGTTGGATTCAATGGGCAAAGTCTCTGACGGCCACTCATGTTAATTATGTGTTTGATTCCTAATTACAGACCCAAGAAGTCCTACAATACGAACTTGAATATCATGTTCCAGCAAATACACTACCTATTGAACAATACAAAACAATTTTGTACACTGATTGTCAGCACAACCTGCTATAGGCACCAACACCAATACTCTGCTGCTTGCACAGTCGTGAGTGGATATATGAAGGATGGCAAGTTCCATCCAGGAAAAAAAACACACACAGACTCTAGTGGACTCTACAGCACAGCTTGAAAGCTTAGGGCTTTGGTGATGGCACTGGAACATACGGATCCAGACCAGATGACTCTGATTGTCAGTGATTCGTACTACTGTGTCCAGTCCTTTAATGAATACTTGCATTACTGGTGACACAATGGGTTCAGAGATCCAAAAGGTAATACCATAAAACACAGAATTCTGTGGGGGAAGGTAGCGGATCTGAAGGAAAAACTACTGAATGTCCATGTTGTACATGCACTAGGACACCAACGTGTTGGAATACACGTTGAAGGCAACATTTTGGCTGATGAAGCAGCAAAGTCAGTAGTAGCAATAGCTTCAGTCGCAGCTGTAACACACTCAAAAACAAGAGTGGATGATGAAACATTAGCAGCTATAGGGGCGATGGCTGAGGACACAAGTATGCCTAAAGCCTATCCCACTAAGTATTCCTACCAGATGGGGGGCATGTTTGATGCAGAAGTAAAGATTCCAGACGTGGGGTCCGAGTGATTCCCAACAAAGACCTAACACCAGAGTTAGCAAAAGCAGCGCATGAGGGAGTTGTATCTGCACATGCTGGTGTAGCTGCTACAATTTCAATATTACAATCACACTTTTGGTGGCCAGGTCTTTAACAGGCCAAGCAGTATGTCCTTTGCTATGACATCTGCCAATAGAAGGCTCCAGCGTTAAGCGCCCACCACAGACACCCCTCTTAATTTCCACAAACCTTTACAATGTGTGTACTTGGACCAATCTGGTCCCCTGACACCAGACCGTGCATACAAATACATTTTAGTCGCTGTCAACTGATGCTTCAGATTTCTATGGGTCTAGCCACAATGCTCAGCTGACGCTCAAACCGTTAATAAAGATTTGCAAGTCTTTGTCAGTACATATGCTGTTGCGGCTTTCCACTCGGACTGGGGCCCTGCTTTTGCCTCAAGGGCTCACAGAGATACCATGGCTTCATTAGGGGTCCAACTGAATTACTCGTCTCCATTTCATCCCGATGGAAACAGTGTTGTGGAGGGACAAAACCGCAATCTAAAGCAATTCTTAACAGCAAGAGGATTAGGCACGGGTCGTAGTTGGCTTACACACCTGTATGGAATTCAGAGAGTACTTAATAATCTGCCTACAAGGTCCCTGTGGGGGCAGACTTCATAAAAGTGCCTGTTAGGAACTCAAATGTATGTTCCAGATCTTCATTGTCCTGGCATGGAGGCAGCAGATACACCTTTTGACATAAATAATAGTGTCACTGTCTTGCAGGAGTTACAACAATTCCGTGATGACAACGTATCTGCCAGTGCTGCCTCCTCTGGAATTATGGATGTACCAGTAAAATCTACCGGTTGGATTCCCAAGCTGGGAGATCTAGTATGTGAAAAGATTGCTCTGAAAAAGGAGTTCAGTTCTTATCCTGCACCGGTCCCAGTCCTGGGAATACACAGTACCAGAACTGTTATTCTACTACCGCTGCCTGGTTCTAAAGAGAATCGCTTTGTCTCCATTGACAATGTCAAGCTACAACATGTGGCCCATCCTGCATAACAGACCTAGAGGACTCCTGAGATGTGCCCGAATCACTCCCACTACAGACCAGGATGTTCCTCTGCACTTTTTCCAACAGCAACACTGATACCTCTCCGAGCTTGGGAAGGGTTGTAAATGAGCTTTCATTGGTTCCACTCACAACTATTACTTCATTGAGTTCTGCTGATACAGAGCACCCTTCTACAAATACAACAAAAACGGATGTTGTAACATACTACACACCACCGAGGGAATCCTTAGCAGTTTCTCCTCCTCCGAATACACCTCCAGCATTTGTATGAAAAGATGATGGTTACTTTGTCGATGCAGACAAGTTTTCTTCAGACCCATCCGCCTCCACTGTGACTGGACTGCCAAGAGCCTCGTCCTTGGAACCATCTATGGTTATTGCTGACTGTGGTTGCCTTTTTTCTTTGGATTGGGTTTGACATAATATTCTTTCTTCATATACATGGTCATTATCTTTCTGATCGCTTGACAGTTGAACCAGTGGATGAAGTCTTAAAACCACATTTTTCTACACATAAAATACGCAGAGACATGTCCCTAGTGAACATCACAGCAGTGGCAATTCTAGATGGGATTGTATGGGATAAAGTCTTATTCGACATATGGTGCTACAGAGATCATTCAAATTCCTTA
Organism: Pleurodeles waltl; assembly: GCF_031143425.1. Classification (NCBI taxonomy): domain Eukaryota; kingdom Metazoa; phylum Chordata; class Amphibia; order Caudata; family Salamandridae; genus Pleurodeles; species Pleurodeles waltl. Next base: position 155,761,353 of record NC_090440.1, on the reverse strand, counting down.
TGTGTTTCATTGACTGATGTAATTACACCTGGAGTGATTTTTGATGATTGGGATGTAAAAACAGTTGATACTATGATGCCTGATCTACAGTATTATACAGTTTTTGAAAATAATGATGTGTACCAATTTAAAAGAAATTATGGAGATATGTTCTGTTATAATCATTATGGACATCATTTTATTCACAGAGCTAGTACCCCGAAAAGTATTTTTAAATATGCACAATGGGAACACTGCCTGATTCCGCCAATAGGCAGTTCAAAAACGTATACTGAAAAGTTTGCATATTTTTCTGAACACAATGTCAAGAATGCTGAGTCATATTATTTCAAATTGCCAGTGATGGAATATTTGTGTGTATTATTGACTGATACAAAATTGATATATTCTGATTCCTTTGTTTCCCGATTGGCCACAGAAGGTTATGAACATTGGGTTAATTCAACTGATTTGAAAAGTGTGTGGGGAACAAGAAATTGGCAAATTAGAGGTATAGAAGCTTTATTTAGAGCGTGCATGATTCCTGAACAGATGATATTTTTAAATGAAACAGTACAACAAACGAGCTGTTTAGGCTTAGCAAACATTAAAGAACTGAATGCGCCAAGTATTCACGTCCCTGCAAAATTTAACAAATGGCACTAGTACATAAATGCATTTGAAGACCAGCTTTTTGAATGGGTAGAAAATGGAACCTATAACACGTCATTATCACATCCTGGCAGGTGGTTATTGTGGCCTGTAGACACCAACGGGTGCCATTCGCGTTTTGTAAACTCCTCGGGGGGGGTTTAGAACTAATAGGCCAGACCCTCGCTATATATCCTCAGAGCACTGGTTAGTGTGACAACATAGTGTAGGGAAACTATGCCAGCACTGGATAAAGGTCTCCTCACTAGATGCTGTTAAAGAACGTCTTGGTCTCCTGTCCAATTACACCGATTTATAGGACTTTCTGTTAGGCCCCAAAAGATACGCTTCATATATGAAACATACAATGACATTTGGAAACTTTCCCAACAAGAAGCAGCTGCCTGGTTAAGGCACATAGATCAGGAAAATTTATGGAAAGCATTAGCCATCATAGATAACGACATTAACACCTTGTCCGACCGCATTTACACCCTAAATAATATTGTGTCCTCTGCAATAGATATAGTACAGAGTGATGTGTTGTTTCTGCAACATGGACAAAGTCAGCTACGATCTATCATGCAGTTAGGTTGCACACTACAAACACTGACGGTAGGTCGCGTCCCCTGGCAACATGTTAGCGCGAGGGAGATTTTTTCAACATTTAATTTAATGAGACAGCAACAAATAATGGCTAAGAAGGAAGCAACATATATCATGTTGAGAATAGAGAAATTAGAAAAGTTGCCTTTTACTGTGGCTGAAGTACCCTCTGCTGAATATGTTAATACACTGGGTTATTATTCTGCCTATTTCAACACTTCAATTCACATCCTGCATGAAACACATTTCGGTAGGCAGATATGAAAGGCTGGGAGATAATTACATACACAAGGTGTGGAAGCTACCCTTTTCCTAAAAATGTTTCAATGGGTTGAAAGAGGTCTTTCTTAGCGACAGCGAATGCAAGACTTCTGTGAGCCATTCAATGGTTTTTAAACAGCTGTCCTTGCATGGGACATGCAGTGACTCCATGACGAATTTAGCCTGTTATCGGAAAGGAGTCCCGGTAACATTAATCAGACCATTGTTCCAGGTGCGCTCCAATTACAGCTATGTGCTCCTTAAAAGTGAGAGCTGTTGTGGAATGCGAGACAGAAAACATTATTTGTTTCCGTCTCCAAAATTGTTACATGTTGTGGGAATGTCCTTTTTCCCCTTGCACAACTCAAAGGAGTAACAGACAACTGGACCCATTTTGCTACTCCTGATGCTAACTTTGACAAGTTGAGCAGACTAAAGGCCTTATTGTTCCAAGAACATGTGGCGCTTATATCAGCCCAAGAGATTTAGGCGCTTCAAGTTGCAAGGTCATCAGCGGAGATTCAGACCTTTTAAATATCAACTTTCCGACACAGTTTGATGAACTCGGTGGACGAATATTCAATGCGTCTAGTACTAGTGGAATAGCCCACTTTAAAGCTGTTGGTTCTGGTTTCGTTAATACATTCTCCTCTATATTTGGTCTAATACCTTCTGTCATACATTCACTTTTTCCGAGTGTTTCGGGGGATTTCTGATCACTTTGGTTTTAAATTGTGACATTCTGCTGTTGCAGCTTTTTCTGCGCAATGGCTGTCCCTTCACAGCAAGGAGGTCTGAAAGCTCAAGTGTGTCGTGAACGCACATTGCGTATTTCGGAGCACCTCTCCTGCAACAGCTAAAGTGTGACTGGTCTTTGTCATTCCGACCAGTTTTGGATTGTGTGCAGCCTGTGTTTCGATGCATCTGGTGCCTCTTTGAATTTGCACTGGAAGTCTGTCTTTCTACACAGCGTTAACTTTCATTGGACACTGATCTGTTGATGTTCTCAATGAGGGCTCATCGTCAGACATGCGTGTTGAGGGTGCGTTTGCTACGGGAAGCCGTTTATGAGTTGCCCTTTGTGGATTCGGTGACTCTTAACTCTACAGTGGGCATGACACAGAATGCTGCTGCCTCGGCTGAAGCTCAGGCTCTGGAACACGAGCGCTTTTTGGTCTTCCCTGGACATGAATTCGATATTTTGTCACCTGCCTAAGTTAACCGACTCCTGGCCTCCATTGTCCTGGATATAATTGGCAATGCCCAAACTGACTCGGACTTTTGAAATTGGGTACCACGTGCCACATTGTGGTATTCGAAATTGTCCTTTCATATGGCTTATGTTCACTGAACTTGTCATAATTAACGCTTTGGTTGATGTTTTAGTTTTGGGTTTTATATCCGCATTAGCGTTGAACCAACTTTGACCAGCATGGGGAGTGTGTTGTATAGCTATTTTAGTCAGGTTTTAGACACGTTGTTTTAGCTAACTAGGCCTGCCGCTGTGCACTTTCACCCTATTATATTTTACACGGCATTGCTATATTTTTCTAGCAATAGCTTCATTTGCGGTGCTGTTTTTATTTCTCTCTATCTTATTGTCCTTTCGCCTAGGAATGCATTGTGTACTTAGCAGGACATATAGATCACTTTGTGCTTTCTCCAAGGCTACAGTCAGAGAGGTTTGCCAACAAATGTGGTATGCTGTGTCTCCTGCATTCACAGAAACACGCACTCATACGTCGGGACCATTTCTTAGCATGTTGGCTGTTTTATTATAAAACACCCCTTAGTCCCAGACATGCTAGAGGGAGATTCCAGCCAGGTGACCACAACTGTATGCGGACTGCTGCAAGCTTCACTACAGCTACTTGTTTAGATGGCCGAGCCCTGAACTGGATGGGAACGGTGTCTCTCTAGACCTCAAGCCTCTTCTTCAGGTATGAGGGATGATGTTCTCCCAGGGGAAAACCCGAAGGGCAGATTAGGCTTCGTATGCTGTGCTCATACTTAGCGTAGGTGAGGAGCTATAGATCCACTCCTCTGTTTAAACAGCATGGTTGGACTGTTCTTGTGTTTTACATTTTTAGTCACATGCCTGATCCTATTGTCTTTTATTATCCTCGTTATTGCTATCCACCTGCTTTTATCTAAGTTGCAGATATTTTGATAAATGCTTATTTAAATATATTCTTCCTTTGTTGTCTTTGCCAGAGTGAGATTTTGGCAACAGAGAACCGGATGAGATCTGATGTACCACGAATCCCTGAAGAGTCTATCTTACCATGAGCTTGGTTGCCACAACCATCTCGGTCAGAGATGGGGCGCTGTTAGTGCTGTGGGAAACCCCGGATTAGGCCGACAGGTGTCACCAGGTGTGATATTGTACTCAGTACCCACAATCTAGGCAATCCTACTGTCTAAATCCAGTAGCCTCATTACCCTAATGAGAACCTATGCAACAGGGGGTTACTACCAGAGCACTGAAATTGAAAATTGCCCATTTTAAGGCTGTTCTCCTTTCTGACGAGGAGTAAAGTGTTTGACTAAAGCTCCTATAAACTGTAACATCTATCAGATAACATGGTGCAACCTCTTATAGCTGATGAGAAAGCCTAGGTTGAGAAGTGTGTTACAAATTAGGTAGAGATTTTGTCAGGTAAGTCATACATATACAGATAAAAGTATAAGATGCTTAAGATGGGATGCCTTTAAAGAGCAGTTTTAAACACAGGGCAGAACTTGGGTCCAAAGGACACAACCTGTACAAGTAATGTTAAGTGATATTTCTTGTCGGCTGTACATCTTCAATTATTACCAGGGAAGGCCTCCTTCCATGCATACGCCTTGAGGTATTATTGTGACATTATTCCTTCTCAGTAATGAGCTATATTATGCCAGCGCCTCTTTCCTACATTCCAACTTATTTTCTATAACCTAATTTTGTGTAATACATATCAAAATTTAATAAACAACCTTTTGTGTTTCTAGCGCCCTCTATCGACATTCCAGTGTTTCCACCGATTATCCATCTTCTACACGTGGACATTAAACTCCAAATCCTTAAAGAACATCAGTAGGTTTCAGGTATGTGTATTACTTGCAGGTATGTGTATTACTTGTTCTTCAGCCTTTCATATGTCAGTTGATTCTATTCTTGGCTACATTCAGGCAAGTCTCAAATCTGTGATCAGTCATCATGTGCTTGAATACAAATATAGAGTCTTTCTGAGCAAACATTCTTGCTGAAATTGTTGAGAACGACATCACACCACCTTATTTCCAAAGGTATGCCAATTCTGATTTGTTTGTATGAGCTCACCTTGTGTGCTGTTACGATAAAGGATTTCTTTAAATCACGTTGCAGGACCCTCACACAGCACAAATATCGATTCAATAACTGTGGCTAACTAGCTCACTCAATAGTAATGCTGGATATCAGAAAGATAGCTTGTTGTGAGGTATATTACAAGAATTCCCATCTTTCCTTATTTATTTTTAAAGCTAAGACCTTTTACTGAACTTGGCGGCAGCAACTCGTCATACTTCCAAGCATTTCTGAGTTACATAAACATGGAATATTGGGATATTTAAGGATTACTACTGTTCTGCAATTCAAAATGTTTACATATCCTTATGCTAGTAAATTGTTTTTTTTTGTCCTTTATTTCATCCCCCTTTCCTTTTCTTTTTTTTTAATGTAAGGATGTAACATAATTCACATTACTATCGCCCTGCTGCAGAAATTATTATTATTAACATGGTATGGGGGCGTGGCTGCACCAAGCCAAATAGGAGATGTTTAATCCAAGAGGACCAACGCGGCAGTGTAATCCAGCGCAATCCAGATACACTGAGCAACCCTTGCCTGCCTTTTCTGTGTGAGGAGGAGCTGTAAAAAATATCAGAGGCTCCAGAGTGATTTGTTGAGCCAGGGGAGGCATCCCAAACACGAGGAGCGGCTGCAGCCTGGGCGCAGAAGGCAGATCAAGGTAGCAAAGCCAGGAGTTCTTGGAGCCGGCCCCTTCTGTACAGGGAGTGCAGAATTATTAGGCAAATGAGTATTTTGACCACATCATCCTCTTTATGCATGTTGTCTTACTCCAAGCTGTATAGGCTCAAAAGCCTACTACCAATTAAGCATATTAGGTGATGTGCATCTCTGTAATGAGAAGGGGTGTGGTCTAATGACATCAACACCCTATATCAGGTGTGCATAATTATTAGGCAACTTCCTTTCCTTTGGCAAAATGGGTCAAAAGAAGGACTTGACAGGCTCAGAAAAGTCAAAAATAGTGAGATATCTTGCAGAGGGATGCAGCACTCTTAAAATTGCAAAGCTTCTGAAGCGTGATCATCGAACAATCAAGCGTTTCATTCAAAATAGTCAACAGGGTCGCAAGAAGCGTGTGGAAAAACCAAGGCGCAAAATAACTGCCCATGAACTGAGAAAAGTCAAGCGTGCAGCTGCCACGATGCCACTTGCCACCAGTTTGGCCATATTTCAGAGCTGCAACATCACTGGAGTGCCAAAAAGCACAAGGTGTGCAATACTCAGAGACATGGCCAAGGTAAGAAAGGCTGAAAGACGACCACCACTGAACAAGACACACAAGCTGAAACGTCAAGACTGGGCCAAGAAATATCTCAAGACTGATTTTTATAAGGTTTTATGGACTGATGAAATGAGAGTGAGTCTTGATGGGCCAGATGGATGGGCCCGTGGCTGGATTGGTAAAGGGCAGAGAGCTCCAGTCCGACTCAGACGCCAGCAAGGTGGAGGTGGAGTACTGGTTTGGGCTGGTATCATCAAAGATGAGCTTGTGGGGCCTTTTCGGGTTGAGGATGGAGTCAAGCTCAACTCCCAGTCCTACTGCCAGTTCCTGGAAGACACCTTCTTCAAGCAGTGGTACAGGAAGAAGTCTGCATCCTTCAAGAAAAATATGATTTTCATGCAGGACAATGCTCCATCACAAGCGTCCAAGTACTCCACAGCGTGGCTGGCAAGAAAGGGTATAAAAGAAGGAAATCTAATGACATGGCCTCCTTGTTCACCTGATCTGAACCCCATTGAGAACCTGTGGTCCATCATCAAATGTGAGATTTACAAGGTGGGAAAACAGTACACCTCTCTGAACAGTGTCTGGGAGGCTGTGGTTGCTGCTGCACGCAATGTTGATGGTGAACAGATCAAAACACTGACAGAATCCATGGATGGCAGGCTTTTGAGTGTCCTTGCAAAGAAAGGTGGCTATATTGGTCACTGATTTGTTTTTGTTTTGTTTTTGAATGTCAGAAATGTATATTTGTGAATGTTGAGATGTTATATTGGTTTCACTGGTAATGAAAAATAATTGAAATGGGTATATATTTTTTTTTGTTAAGTTGCCTAATAATTATGCACAGTGATAGTCACCTGCACACACAGATATCCCCCTAACATAGCTAAAACTAAAAACAAACTAAAAACTACTTCCAAAAATATTCAGTTTTGATAGTAATGAGTTTTTTGGGTTCATTGAGAACATGGTTGTTGTTCAATAATAAAATTAATCCTCAAAAATACAACTTGCCTAATAATTCTGCACTCCCTGTATAGCTCAAGCCGCCTGAGGCAGGGCCTAGAGAGGAGAGGAGCAGGCTATGGAGGTCTCAAAGATTTCACACCAGCAGCATTTCTGTGAGGAGGGGGCCTCATGCCTAGAGGGCAGGGATCTTCAGCCTCACATAGTGAGTGTCACTGCAGACACAGTCTGCCAAAAGCAAGAAAACAAGTCTGGACTGAGACAGCCCCAAGGGAGAAGCCAAGGGAGGAGAGCACACAATCTGTGAGCCATACACTTCCCCTGGACCCTGTCACTCTTCCTATCAGAGGGGGAGGCCATTGAAGGAATGACAATGATGCGGGCAGGATGACAGTAACTGGCAATGAGTTTGGCTTGGGTTGCCACTGAGGCGCCCCAACCTAGCGGCTGCTCGTGCTTCCTCACCCTGGACCCCTGCCCAGGGTGTAAGGGGTGAGGCAAACAGACCCTACACCACAGGAGAAAGGGTCAGCCTGGAGAGAGAAGCTCTCTCAGCTGACTGCGACAACCTTTGATGTACGGGCGACCTGCAACAGACTGTCATAGCTCAGGAGAGGGAGGGAGGGAACACACCAGCATTAAACATAATCAGGCCTCTAAAAAAATAAAAAATAAAAGTGATGGGCATACACAACACTCTAAATTGATGGTGGTGCCCAGAGAGCTCCCCACCGCAGAAGTTGCAGGGGGCCTGCCTGGACAAGATAAACTAGATGTTATATTGGCAGTCATAGAGACCTCCAGGAACTACCTGGAAACAAAAGTAGACGCAGTCAGCGAGGACATTAACCTACTTCTGCAAGATCATAAGGAATTGTCTGAGCGGGTGCCCCTCACCGAAAAGTCCTTGGCTGATCTTTGACCCCAGATGTCAGACTTTCAGAAGCAACTGTGGGATCTCTTAGAGAGTGCAGTTCTTGAAGGCCCAAGAAAAAGACACAGAGGTCATTGCCAGGCACGTTAAAATCTGCATCATCGGCCTCACAGATGGTAACAAGGGCCCCAACAAGATGGGCCACCTGGAACAGTGGTTCAGAGAGCTGGTGCTGACAGAAGACTTCATCCCATTTCTCTCAGTGGAATGAGCCCACCGAGTCCCAGCGACACGCCCTCTGACAGGAACTCCATAGCATCCGATTGCCTCCAAGCTCCTACACTAAGGACAGCAATGCGATCCAAAAGGCGGTCAACCCTTCACCCCGATACTCTGACAATCACCAGGTCCTCCTCTTCATAGACTACACCTTGGCAGTGCAATGTCAACAGGCATCTTTTTTTAGAGAGGAAAAGGATACTGAGAAACTTTGGCCTGTAACATGCTCTTCTTGCCCCTTCCAAAATGAAAGTGAGCGATGACCACGTATTTTTTTTTTCATGGAACTGTCCGAGCCCTTGGACTGGCTGGAAGCTATGATCACAGCTGCTATCAAACCAGGGGATAGCCAAGAGACCCAGAACCGCAGGAGCAACTGCCTATGACAGGCCCGACTGCCGCTCCGGATGCTGAGCAACACCCGAGGCTCAATCAAGGTAACAAGTCCACAATAGACGTTAATCTGTGCTGGAGGTAGCGGAGACCCTTCAAGAGGGCCTAAAGCTCCACTCAGATTCCTAATCTAGCACCTCAAAGAATGGGCGCTCTTGCACTTCCTATATACTAGACATGAACTTACTTTTGAGACTGGCTCCCAAAACAGCACACAATATTATATAGCTGGACTGCCCGCAGCCCACGCTGGGTTCCTGCTGGGGCCCACTCTCTTGTTGTCGGCCTAGTATGCCTCTCCTTTATCCATGTGATTACCAGAGGACCGGTCATGGGGCACACCTAGTGGCCTTTTCTTTCATTGCACCCCTTCCATGAGATGGGCTGGACAAGCTGTCACAGGCCGTTGCCTAGTTACATGCAGTATTGTTGTTCTGTTCGAACACAGTTCTACTGGATAGCCACTCCCCACAGCCCCTACAGTTACCACAGCCAGAACCTTACAGATATGGCTACAACAACAGGCCTTGACTGACATATGGAATCACCTCAACCAAGGTGTCAGGCTCTACTCCTTTCACTCTCCACCAAGTTTAAGCACACTTGGACAGAGTGGTCTGCTCACTCTTTTTGCCCCCTCATTGCTTCACTGGATTATCTTGGCAGGGAGCTCTGTCCACAACCCCCTCCAGCTAAGCCTTCAGTGGTGGTAAAAAGCTTCCCTAATCCCGACATGGAGACTGCAGTCTTCGGCTCTGGAGAACCCACCCTTTAAAGACACCATAACATGTACAATCCAGGACTTTGTGTCCACAATGAAAGCACAACATCCTCCATTGCACTATAGTGGAAAGCCTTTAAAGTGGTGCTCCAGGGTGAACGCATACAAAGATTGGTCGGGTAAAGTCCACACTGCTTCAAGAGCTGGACGCTGCTGAGGGAAAGTGGAACAAAGCAGAATGGTAAGCAGTATGGTCCCCCAACATCTCCCCCTTCACTTTGAGGTCCATCTGAGAAGGACACACAACTTTTGGAGCACCTCCTCGGTCAAGATTTTGCCACTTGTTCAACCAGAATTCACTCAGAGGGGGACCGTTCTTTTAGATTACTGTTGTGGTTGACCAATAGGCACATCAGACTACCTCCAGTGACTACACTCTGAACTCGTGGTGGGGGCAACTCCCCGTGCAGCAGGCAATACAGGAGGTCTTTACTTTGTACTATACGGATCTGTATAGAACTCAAACAGAGACCCTGTCCTTCGACTTTTAAGAGCATTTTAAGAGCAGATACCCCTTCCCAAACTCTTTCTGATGGCCTAAGAGAACCTCAGTAACCCCCTTACAGACCAGATGAAAGTGGTAATAAGGGCGTTGTCTACAGGCAAATCACTGGGGACAGATTGCCTACTGGCAGAATTTTATAAAGCCTTTCAGAGAGAACCTGCTCCCAGACTGCTCAAATTATAGGAGACTGCAATGTCAGCAGGTTGCCTCCCCACCACGATGAGGGAGGCCTCTGTGGTGTCCTTATTAAAACCTGAGAAAGACCTTCTAGATATTGCTTCTTATCACCTCATTGCAATACTAAACATGGACTACAGTGCTAAGCACCAGCTTGGCCCAGTGAATGAAACAGATATTGCCAAAACTAATCTACGAAGACCAAAATAGGATTATCCTGGAAAGGAGCACCTCAATGTGAATTAGGAACTTGTACAGGATTACGGAGGTGGCACAGAATACATGGTCCAGCGCCACCGCACTGATGCTTGACATCCATAAAGCCTTTGATCCTCTCGACTAAAACTACCTCTTCCCAGTCCTCACTAAATTTGGCTTTTGCCCCTACATTACAAAAATAATCTGCTTATTGTACACCTCCCCCACCACACCGCACCGTTTGTGCCTGCCCGACTCTATTCAGGTAGCACAAGGCAGGGCTGCCCTCTTTTGCTTTTCCACTCCTCTCTGGCGATAGGCCACTGGCAGCTAGGGCACAGGCTGAGGTAGAGGGGTGGGAAATCCCCCTGCCAGATGGCACTCATACCATCTCATTGTACGCAGACACCGTTCTTTTATACCTGAAAGAGCTCATCTATGGCCTCATGCCCACAGCCTCTGTACTGAGTTTGGTTCAGTGTTGGGACTTAGAGTTAGCTGGGACAAAACATGCCTGTTTCCATTGCAGCATAGGGCAACCCCAAAGGGAGTTGAGCTGGGCGGGGCCTGTTAGTTGGGAGCTGTCTGCAGTCTGATACCTGGGAAGCCAGGTGATTCATACTCTTCCGGACCTCCTTGACGTGAACTTGGTACCTTCCTGGCCAGTAGTTACAGGTGTGGGAGGTGAAGGGACTGACTAGTGTAGTGGACCTCTTTCAAAGTGGACATTTAATGCCATCTGAGACCCTCCCCAAGGGCCAGTTCCTCCTTTACGCAGCCCTCAAGCGAGCTCTTGCAGACATTTGGGCAGCACACGAAATGAAACCAGACACTCACCAACACCTACAAACATTACACACGGGGGGTGGGGGACGACCACAAGCTGATCAGTTGGCTTATTAGAGCTTTGATTGCGCACACACACACCGACACCCTAAGGCATGCCTGGGAAACAGACTATGACAGGCCACTTCACAATAAAATAAATGGGAAAGGGCCCGGTCATACCCATTCAAGGTCCATTGAAATGCTAGGCTGAAATTAATCTAATACTATATTTTACACAGCCTTTTATGGCGGCCCCTACCGCATGACCAACAACTCTGAATCCCTTACTACCACTCAGCAAATGAGTCCCTCATCTCTTCATAGCCCCCATTTCACAAAGGCTGCCTTTACTAATCCACTCAGTTATCACCATAAAATATAGTTCTGTTCTTTGCAGCAGGCATGTTGATTCCCAATGCTTCTTTATGTCAAGTCAAAGCTGCTGCTAGACAAAACTCCCATCTCTCTCCCTAGAAGGAACGTTAATCACAAGAGGTATCTTCACATTTTATTTGCTTCCTGAAGGCTGGACGCACAAAGAACTTTTCAGCAGGTGCTTTTAAAATCGCAAATTATTGCTAAACAAGGCACCCCCAAATCCAGGTCAGCACCCGGTGCAGCCGCACCTGTCACACTTTCGTAAAGCTCCGATTTTACATAGGGCATACCTCTGCCCAGAACGCTTTGCCCGCATAGTCCCTACAGCTGCTTACACCTGTACCAGACATAACACCCCAGGGGCAGGCCAGAGACATGCTCTGGGACTGCTCAGACTACAGGAATACTAGAGCAGAGTCATACTCTCCATGAATCAGGTTATAGTGATCACAGGCATATTAAGGTGGGAGGCAGGACCCCTGGGCGTTTACACACTATCACCTAAACATGAAAACAGCCATGCGATTCCTGGATCTGGTGCTCATCATAGCCAAGAAACACGCTGGAAACTCCCAGCACCGCCCAGGGATCTGGCAGAGTACTTTTTTTTTTAACCTGGGGAAGGGGGGGCTAGGCAGAAGTCTTGCACCGAGAGGAGCCCAGAGGCCTATGATGTGGTCCAATGGCTCAGGAATGGGAGGCATTACTTTCCCGACTGACTCTTCCTTAGGTTCCCAGGAATCCACAGACTGCTCTCCTTTTCACCAGGCTGCGTGGAAATGAGATGGTCTTTCTTGAAACCCTTGTCCATTTCCTTTCACTGCTGGACCCCCTGCCCACCATCTCGCCTGCAAATGGAAGACTAGGACTGAGGGACCTCACTCCCTCCCCTGCTAAGTTACTGTTGGCTGATTCTTTATGCCTCTCTCCATAGGATGACCACCTGGCATCAAGGCAAATTCTGGCCAGAACTGTAAAAAATTCAGGACAAAGGGTCACAATTCCAGACAAAAATTCAGGGCGAATGGTCAAAATTCAGGACAAAAATTCAGGAACAAACGTCAGTTTTACAGACACATCCAAGAAAGGCCATACCCCATTATGTTATCAGAGCATTTACTCACTCTTTTTTAAAACAGCACTATTTATTCACTGTATTCTTTTTGTGATTGCCTCCTGGCATGCTACATTCAGGTGTCACATTACATCCTTGTTCAGTAGTAAATTAATGCCCTTCAACACTGTATCAAGGCCATCACCCCTACCCAGATCTACCCAATCTTTCTTTCTTTGATTAAAGTCAATACAGGTTTCCAAGCCCCTTTGCATTTGCAGATTTACCAGTTGCGCACATTTGCGTTTCTTTAGGGAAGAAGACACCCTGGCACAAAGGTCTGTTTCTTATCTGTCTGCCCCTCCCTCCTTCCTACAGAGTACAGGAGACTCCCAGCATTTCAATCCATCTGGGGAAACTGATCAGTCAGTTTATTGCTTGCATTGCCCCTCTGGCGGCGTAATAAAGGTACTAATGACTGGGGTGGTCTAACAATGTGAATACCACAATTTTGAAAGAGGGGCAGCCCCATAGAGGGCCCTAGGTAGGGGTAAAGGGGCCATTAAGCTGTGGTGTCACCGAGGAGTGATGTATTTATGTCTTAAAGGATGGTATCCCCTGGCTGTGGGGTCATTTACAGAGACCTATGGCTTCCTCTCTCTGTTGGGCTTTGCTTCCACTTCTGCTCACTTGACAGAGCGCTACTTCAAGCCGACAAGGTTGTTATGGTCATCTACTTCATTAGTGGTGATGGCCCGCATTGGGAGAAGGGCAAGATTAGCCAAGCGTGATGAAACTTTATTCTTTTTAAACTGCTTATAGACACTTAAGGCTACTGATATCCAATCATAGGGGTTGGCCTTTGCAACACTGGAGGAACTCACTTGTAGCACTTTTGTCCAATAGCACCCTAACGAAGGGCACACCCTGAGCATGTGTTGTAAATCTCTCGTCACAAGGGGAGCAAGAAGCATTGGCCTTTTAGAAATACTTAGTGATCACTACTGGCGTGAAGTAGGCCCTACTATGCAGGATGAATTATTGGAGAGGTGTAAACTTGCTGTTATGAGAAACTTAATGGGGGAAAGCAAGGGCATGCTTTCACTCTGTTTAGGGGAAAACTCAGCCTGATCTGTCTCCCATTTGTTACAGATAGTGGTTAGTGGCATAGCAGTGAGTGTAGTGAGACCTTTGTAAAACCAGATGTGCCTGTGCTCCGAACTAACAGTGCAAATGGCCTGGACAAGTGAGTGTGGTGCCGGTCTGTGTCTATTATGGACCAAATAAGTTGCCCCACCCCCCAAAAACCACGCCAGCAACCTGGGCGTCATCTTAGACTCATCTCTCTCAATGGACTGACAGGTGAGCGCAGTCTCATCTGGTTGCTTCCACACCCTGTGCATGCTTCAAAGAATCTACAAGTGGATCCCCACCGAAGCCAGAAAGACAGTCACCCAGGCCCTTGTCAGCAGCCGCCTTGACTACAGCAATGCACTCTACACCGGAACCACCGCTAAGACCTGGAAAAGAATACAACACATCCAGAACCTCCCAGGCCGTCTCATCAAAAACGCCCCACAACAGAGCCACACTTCCGCCCTTCTAAGAGACCTATACTAGCTGCCCATCGACAAGAGAATCACCTTCAAGCTCCTGACCCACACCTACAAGACCCTACACAACACCGGACCAGCCTACCTCAACCACAGACTCTCCTTCTACACTCCTGCCAGACATATCCACTTCACCGGCCAGGCCCTCACCAACGTCCCCCACATCCGGAAAACCACAGCCGGAGGAAATCCTTCTTCCACATCACCACTAAGACCTGGAACACCCTCCCCATCCACCTCAGGCAACCTCCCACCCTGTCACAGTTCACAGAGGACCTCAAGATCTGCATGAGCCTACAACTCCACTTCTGCCCAAGCTGATGTCTCTAAATCATTCCCTAGTAGACAGTCTACTGGTAAATCTGAGGCAACCACAACTTTCTTTGGACCAGTAAACCCCCCCCCCCGCAACCCCCACCCCCCCCCCCCAAAGTTGAGATTCACAACAGCCATGGGGTGGCTAAGAGTGTTGTTATGAGCGTCTGCAACTTGGTACTGCTGACCAAGTAGGTGTTGTTCAGGGTGGACCATTTTCTGTATGACCATAGTAACACTGGCACCTGTGTCCCTGTAGGCCTGAACCTCAACACCATTTATTAGGGGAAGTTGCTTGTACTTATCCATATTAAGGGGACAAGCAACCAAGGTGGCCAAATCAATGGCACCTTCAGAGACTAACACAGCCTCTGTGGTCTCCCTAACAAGACCAACCCCAACTACATTGCCAATAGTGAGCCCAACTACACCCTTGGATTGGCTATTTGTAGGTTTCCCACCACCACTGATATTACTAGGGGCACAAGAATTTGTAGCAGGGGGTGTGGTAGTGGGAGGTTTGGTGATTTTCTTTGGACAACTGGAATCAGTTGCCCAATGGCCTTTGACTTTACACAAATAACACCAAGGTGTTGATTATTGGAAGAGGATTTGGACCCACCACCCCCACCAAAGGGTTTTTGTGGGACTGATGAAGATTCAGTATGTTCACTTTTCTCCCCACCCTTGTCAGAAGATTTATCATCCTTCTTCTTGCCATCCTGGTCACCCCCTGTATGATATTTTCTGTTCACCCTTGTTCTGACCCACCTGTCTGCCAATTCTTGGGGAGAGGTCAGATCAGAGTCCACTAGGTATTGGTGCAACAAGTCAGACACAGAGTTATTCAGAATATGCTCTCTCAGAATAAGATTATACAGGCTTTCATAGTCAAGATACCTTACTGCCATGTAACCACCCTTCCAAGGCCTTCACTGAACAGTCCACAAAATCTGTCCAGTCTTGAGAGGACTCTTTTGTGGTGTCTCTGAACTTAATCCTGTATTGTTCAGTGGTTAAGCTAAATCCATCCAAGAGTGCATCCTTCAATACTGTAAAATTGTTAGCTTCACTTTCTCTAACAGTAAGGAGCCTATCCCTACCCTTTCCAGTGAAAGGTAGCCACAAAATAGCAGTCCACTGCCTTTGAGGGACCCCCTGTACCATACAGGCCTTCTCAAGTGCAGCAAACCACTTGTTGATGTCATCCCCCTCCTTGTAAGGGGGGACTATCTTGTGCAGATTCTTGGAATCATGCTCTCTAACAGGATTACTATCAGGAATACTGCTGCTGCCACCATGGGGTCCTAACCCCAACCTCTGTCTCTCCTTCTCAATGACTTGGGATTCCCTATCTAAGGCCAGCTGTTGCGGTTTAAGCTTCAGTCTGGTCTCTTCAACCCTCAACTTTTTGAGTTCCCTTTCTAACAATTTATCCTCAGGGTGGGTGGGTTGGGAATGCTTTGACACAGATGACAAATGGGAAACTTCAGAGGGGGACCTGTCCCTAACTGTCTGGACCCTGGTAACTTGGCCTCTAGGAATAAAGGATGCCCTACTGTGATGGGAACCTCCATTACTACCAACATTACTGTGTGTCCTGCTAGGGGGCTGATCCTGTTCAGAACCCTCCCCACCCTTCTCAGGGAACTCTCCTGAATCAGACTGGGAAGTTTCTACATGTTCTAACCTCTCATTTGATGGGCCAGCTTGGGTCTCATCATCTACCATAAGCAAGTTGAACAGAAACTCTTTTGTAGGGTTCTTTCCTATAACTAAACCTCTATCTAGGCAGAGACTCCTTAAGCTCTTGTAATTCAAAATGTCATAAGTAGCATTGACAGTTTTGGGAGCAGAATCTACCACAGACATGATAGCAAAAGGTTAAGAGATAGTGAGAAGAGAGAAAAAGATTTAGAACTTTAGAAAGCACAGAGAAAAAAAAAACTTTTTCTAACTTTTAGAAGTTTTAAGAAACTTTTCAGAAGTTTGTAAAACGTTTTAGAGGAGAAAAGCAAACTTTTTGGGTTAAGTGTACATACACTGAACTGTTTGGTATAGGATTCTCTGATGAAAAGAGCAAAATGACAAAGTGGTAAGTAGTTACAAGTACTTATCCCAGCACTGCACAACCAAAGTAGGAGGCTGGCCTGGCTTGTAGTGGGTACCAGAGGTACTTACACCTTGTGCCAGGTCCAGTTATCCCTTATTAGTGTAGAAGAGGTGTTTCTAGCAGCTTAGACTGATAGAAGGTAGCTATGGCAAAGCAGCTTAGGCTGAACTAGGAGACATGCAAAGCTCCTACTATACCACTTATATCAGATGCACAATATCATAAGAAAACACAATACACAGAGTTACTAAAAATAAAGGTACTTTATTTTTATGATAATATGCCACAAGTATCTCAGTGAGTACCCTCAGTAAGAAGGTAAGTACTAAACACAAGTTATATGTACACAAACCCAAATCAGGTAAGTAAGAGCTAGAAAAGTAATGCAAACAGTGTAGAATTACAATAGGTTGCAATAGGAGCACATAGATATAGGGGCAACACAAACCATATACTCCAAAAGTGGAATGCGAACCACGAATGGACCCCAAACCTATGTGAGCTTGTAGAGGGTCGCTGGGACTGTAAGAAAACAGTGAGGGTTAGAAAAATACCCCACCCCAAGACCCTGAAAAGTAGGAGTAAAGTACACCTACTACCCCCAGAGACCACAGAAGTCGTGATAGGGGGATTCTGCAGGAAGAACAAACACCAGCAGTGCACTGACAATGGATTTCCGGACCTGAGTACCTGTAAGACAAGGGGACCAAGTCCAATAGTCGCAACAGTGTCCAGGGGGGGCAGGAGCCCAGGAAACCCCAGCTGAAGGTGCAAGGAAGCTGCCACTGGTTGGAAGAAGCTTGGAGTTCTGCAAGAAAGAAGAGGACTAAGAACTTCTCCTTTGGAAGACGGATGTCCCACGTCGCGATGAAGCTTGCAGAGGTGTTCCCACGCAGAAAGACCGCAAACAAGCCTTGCTAGCTGCAAGGGACGCGGTAGAGGTTTTTGGGTGCTGCAGAGGACCAGGAAGGACCAGGATGTCGCCTTTTGGAGGAGGAGACAGAGGGGGCCCTCACAGAAGCAGGCAGCACCCGCAGAAGTACCCCAACAGGCACTTGGAAGAAGAGTGGACCGGAGTCCACGCAAAGTTACAAAAGGGAGTCCCACGACGTCGGAGGACAACTCAGAAGGTTGTGCACTGCAGGACAGAGTGCTGGGGAACCAGGCTTGGCTGTGCACGAAGGAAATCCTGGAAGAGTGCACAGGAGCCGGAACAGCTGCAAATCACGCGGTACACAGCTTTGCAGTCTAGCATGGGGAGGCAAGGACTTACGTCCACCAAACTTGGACTGAAGAGTCACTGGACTGTGGGAGTCACTTGGACAGAGTTGCTGTGTTCCAGGGACCACGCTCGTCAGGATGAGAGGGGACCCAGAGGACCAGTGTTGCAGTCTTTTGGTGCAGGTGTTAGCAGGGGGAAGATTCAGTCGACCCACAGGAGATTTCTTCGGAGCTTCTGGTGCAGGGTGAAGGCAGGCTACCCCCAGAGCATGCACCACCAGGAAACAGTTGAGAAAGCCGGCAGGAATAGGCGCTACAATGTTGCTGGTAGTCATCTTGCTACTTTGTTGCGGTTTTGCAGGCGTCCTGGTGCAGTCAGCGGTCGATCCTTGGTAGAAGGTGAAGAGGGAGATGCAGAGGAACTCTGGTGAGCTCTTGCATTCGTTATCTGAAGAATTCCCCAAAGCAGAGACCCTAAATAGCCAGAAAAGGAGGTTTGGCTACCAAGTTAGGAGGATTGGCTACCAAGAGAGGTAAGAGCCTATCAGAAGGAGCCTCTGGCATCACCTGCTGGCACTGGCCACTCAGAGCAGTCCAGTGTGCCCCCAACACTTGTTTCCAAGATGGCAGAGGTCTGGGACACACTGTAGGAGCTCTGGGCACCTCCCCTGGGAGGTACTGGTCAGGGGAGTGGTCACTCCCCTTTCCTTTGTCCAGTTTCATGACAGAGCAGGGCTGGGGGATCCCTGAACCGGTGTAGACTGGCTTATGCAGAGATGGGCACCATCTGTGCCCATCAAAGCATTTCCAGTGGCTGGGGGAGGCTTCTCCTACCCAGCCCTTCACACCTATTTCCAAAGGGAGAGGGTGTAACACCCTCTCTCAGAGGAAATCCTTTGTTCGGCCTTCCTGGGCCAGGGCTGCCTGGACCCCAGGAGGGCAGAAACCTGTCTGAGGGGTTGGCAGCAGCTGCAGTGGAGACCCCAGAAAGGCAGTTTGGCAGTACCCAGGTTCTGTGCTAGAGACCCGGGGGATCATGGAATTGTCCCCCCAATACCAGAATGGTATTGGGGGGACAATTCCATGATCTTAGACATGGTACATGGCCATGTTCGGAGTTACCATGGTGTCGCTATACATAGGTAGTGACCTATGTACAATGCACGCGTGTAATGGTGTCCCCGCACTCACAAAGTCCGGGGAATTTGCCCTGAACGATGTGGGGGCACCTTGGCTAGTGCTAGGGTGCCCACACACTAAGTAACTTTGCACCCAACCTTCACCAGGTGAAGGTTAGACATATAGGTGACTTATAAGTTACATATGTGGAGTGGTAAATGGCTGTGAAATAACATGGATGTTATTTCACGCAGGCTGCAGTGGCAGGCCTGTGTAAGAATTGTCAGAGCTCCCTATGGGTGGCAAAAGAAATGCTGCAGCCCGTAGGGATCTCCTGGAACCCCAATACCCTGGGTACCTCAGTACCATATACAAGGGAATTATATGGGTGTACAAGTATGCCAATGTGAATTGGTAAATTTAGTCACTAGCCTGTTAGTGACAAATCTGGAAAGCAGAGAGAGCATATCCACTGAGGTTCTGGTTAGCAGAGCCTCAGTGAGACAGTTAGGCATCACACAGGTAACACATACATGGCACATACTTGTGAGGCACTGGGGCCCTGTCTGGCAGGGTCCCAGTGACACATAGACTAAAACAACATATATACAGTGAAATATGGGGGTAACATGCCAGGCAAGATAGTACTTTCCTACACTCTTCGACTGATTCTCAGCACCCCCTACCTACCCCAGAGCCTTAGACCCTCATGGGTGAGTAGCCACGCTTTATAAATCCCTGATTGATTGACTGAGTGTGCTAGATGTAAAGGTTCATTAAGAACTGATTGTCTGGGGGACAGACTGGTCTGACAGTTTGTCAAATGTAAGGAGGCAGCATTCTTCAAACAGGTCTAATGAGAACGGAATTATTTCAATGGGTCAGGTGCCCTCATGAAAAGAGGACCGTGGGGTCCAGGGATTCCCAGGAGACGTACATCTGGCTCGCAGGGGGGGGTTTGAAGCCCTATTCATAGGGCCCATGGCTCACATGTAAGACCACAAAACCACCTGAAGCACACAGAGGTGGAAGCTCTTGCAACTAGCGGTTCATCAAAGTACAGCTCGTAGACCAGGGCCCTTAATCCCCTGCATCAACTGAGAAGCGCAGCTTGGCAAATGCCACTCTGCAATGCCACATGTGCCATATAAGGTCCCCAACAGAGTTTCCAAGCCGTGAAAAGAATTTGAGGTGAACTGTGTAAAGGGTAAATTGGCAAAGTAGTATAGCAGGTGCGGTAATACCACCATCTTAGAGAGGGCGATATTCACGACTGCAGCAAGACGTGGTTCTTCACGAGAAGTGAGGGCTGTCACTTCTCGTCAGGTTGCCATCCAACAGATCACGATTGATATGGTATATTTTGATCCCAAGGTATCAGAAGGAAATGCCCTCACACTGAAGAAGTGGTTCCTAAAAGCTGCACTTCCTTACCTGGAAAAGTAAGGACAAATGGGACTATACAGGATTTTGACCAATTTACTCGAAGGCCGGAGACAGCAGTAAACTTCAAGGATGCACGTTATCTCTGTGGTGTCTCTGTGGAGATCCTTAAGGTAGATTAAGAGATATCGCTATATAATGACAAAATAAAAATTCCAAGCTTTCATGGAGTTTTTGATTTCTTTATGGCCGAAAGCAAAGATTATGCTTTACTTTCTTTACTGATTTAAATAACCTTTTTAGAAATACAAAAAACACCTCCATGAACAGGTTATTAAACATGACTAAAACTACAATTCCCATGACAAACTTACAACTGCCAAGACAGCTATAGTTCCCATCTTCAAAGTCCGAATCAGAGTTTTAATTTGCAGCAAATGACAACGTGTTAGAATGTGAAGTCATACACTGCTAGGCTTACTTCTGCTCCATGCCTCATCGAAGAACATTCAAGCATCAGCTCCCTCAATCATTCCTTCTCTAAACACAAATTAAAAATGTCTTCGCATAATACCAGGGAAGGAAAAACATACATACTATAAAGCACTGCCTTGGAAAACTGATCAACATTTCTTTATCTGAACCTACTAAATAGAGTGACATGATCTTTGCCTCGTCCTTAATAGTTTAAACACTTTCTGCAGCGAAAGCCAGGACACTTTGCAGTCTATGTCAGTCGTGGAGATGAGGAGTATGCTTGTTCACAGCTTAGTCAAAACTAGGCTGGCTACAGCTGCAATAAGATTGAATAAAAGCTCTTTAAAAGTACATTCTACTGACCAGTCAGCTGCCTTGATAATGCTTTCCAGCATAAACCCTATCATAAACGATTGCCATCTGGCATAAATATGTAGCATAAAAACTGTGAAATGGACATGAATTAAGTTCTAAATGGAATCCACAGATTTTCAATGCGCGTGTCAGAGCTCTCAGATGCCTTAGAGTCCGCCTAAATCTGCTCACTCAAAGCTTCATTCTCCTCGAAAGAACAAAGCTTTTGCATTTTTCTAGTGTGCAAACTGATCATGATCAGTTGCTTAATCATCAACAGTCCCAATTATAGTAACTGCTCAGTTTTTGCCTTATCCCAAAAGAACAGACTACATGTCTCAGGTGTCTGACAAATCTCAATTTCATCATCCTTTACAGAACGGCATCTCAAAAGAGTAATATCATGGCAGTCATTCCCAAACAATATTAAGTAATTAATCCGCTTATACATCTGGGGCATGTATTAAGAGCACCACTTCTAATTTTGTGTAGTACCAAAGGAGTTAAATAGACGATTTACATTTATACAAGTTGTTCAGAAAAGTCATAGATTCACATGCTTGAATCATTCCCCATTGTCGAGATGGGAGCCCCCGGTACATTTAACCAAGTAGTGTTGACATAGATCTTACCTAAGGGCCCTAGGACTCTTAATTTAATATTCTATCAGAGTAATTTTAAGAAAAAGGACCAAACTTGAGCATCCACCAATCAGAAGACACCACCCTCCTGAGAGAAATTTTGTGACCACCTCTGAGATCTGAATGTCACTTATTTGCCATCTGAAGCATCACTTTTAGGACAGGCAAGTGCTGAAAGGCCCCCCTTGTCTCCAGAGTAATATTCTGTTTGTGCCTACCCCATAACTGAAGCCCACAAGAGGCCTACTGTTTGCACTAAAGAAACCATCTGTGACCTTTAAAGAACTGGAAGATCCAACTTCCTCCCAAGGATCCTTTATCTTTTCTGGATTCCCAACTGTCTTAAGCCCACCAGAGAGATACTGTTTGAAGTGGACAATATATCTGCCATATTGCCTCTAGAATGAGACTCCTTCAGCTTGTTCACTCGCCTAATTCAAGCCACTTGCTACCTCTCCCAGATTTGCAAGGTCTCATGGGTGTTCCTTCACATATTTCCTTTGTAGGTTTTTGATGTTTCCTGAAAAGGAACTTACCAGGGATCTCTGGAGCTATACAGGCTGCTGTGCTGCCCCTGACCATGAGGCCTAACTTACCAATACCCCAACCACTGGATTCTGCACTACATTACCCCTCCCATCTTCTAAGGTCAGATGATACATTTCCTCTTCTGTCGAAATCACTCTAGCCACAATTCCTTCACCAGAAATGCTAAAGCATTTCTGCCCCATTGTATTTCAAGCTGGTTTCTCTGCACTTGGTACAATTTATGTGTTGCTTCAGATGTCAGACTCCCTTCTTCTACTGTGTACTCAGCAATACTAGAGGGATCAATTTACAAAACAAAAATATCCCTCTCATGACACATTAGTGAAGACTGTCTGGAGGAAAACAATTTACCTATTTGAGCCTTCTGGTGCTTTATTCCTTCTCTGCAATTATATTAGGAGGACTTTTGTTCAGGATTACTCGAGTCAAGCAGTGCACCAGAGGCCTGCTTCTTAGCATTTTGCTTGAAGGTGCCAGGTAGAAAGGACTCATCTTTCAAGTTTGAAACTCACAACCTTAGAGTCTCCAGGATGGAGTGCTGTAAATGGCCCGTCTCTGTGACAGAAGATCCTCCTTCAATGAAAGCTGATCAAATGACACCCTGCTGAGATGCCTTAAGTTTAGGTTCCATGGTCTACTGGCCTAATCTAGTGTAATTAGTAACGTGAAGTTTACAACAAAGAGTCACATGTTTAACATTCAGAATTCAAAGATGAGAAAAACCATGATGCAACGGTTACTTCCATAGCAACATCAGTGCACCAAACAGATCCCTTCCTGTGAAATTCCAGAGGTATTCCACTGTATCCTGATGAAGTTCCTACTCATGCATAATGAGCAACATCATGCTCAAAAGGTAAAACATCCCAGATAAATTTTCCCCCCATCTATGGCCTGGTCGCAAATATACCACGCACAAACATGGTGCTTACCTTACTTACTTGTTAGATAAATTATCACAGTTTTTTTTTTTTTTTAAAGGTGTTAAAATCTGCACAACAATGTGCACCTGAGGAAGGAAACAATGTGCACCTGAGGAAGAAATCCTATTTTATGCCAATAAATGGCCACAGGTACATCTTTAAGACAAGTTCCTCCCTCGCCCCTGAGCGATGCATCTGTCTCTATCTACATCTGATGAAGAGGACGCCTGAAAAGAAAAACTACTTCTGCATTTAACTGACACATCCATTGAAGCATGCGCTAGGGAATTAGCATGACATCCTTGAAACTATTATGCGGAATCTATGGTCTTCTCAGACACCTCAGTACTAGACGCATCCGTAGATACTACTGGAAACATTGATATACATTAACACCAGAAAGCCTAGAAGATGGATGGCTGATGTGACCTTACAATGAGTGCAATCCACAAAATGCAACAATATCTGAAATATAAGAACCGGCCTACTCAGAGGAAAAAATGCTTTGAGAAGAGGGGTTATCAGGAATCACTATTATACATTGGATAGAGGGGGAAAAAAACTCCAGTTCTTTAAAAACACCGGACTGTAGTGAAAAGGCTTTGAAGCAGCTAATCTGGAGCAAGCCCCCTCTGCAACCAATCACTCAAAGGTGGAGAGAGAAAATTGCACTAAGGTACATTAATTACTAGATCAGAGCGTGATCATAATCACATAGAAATAGAGAATGACCTCCAAGCATCGAGACTCCTGTCCTACAAAACCAGCAGGCTGCAACTATCAACCAAGCTATGCCCCCTGACAAAAAGGATCAAATGGAGTTTGCCCTGCAAGACGAAATACGATCTATGGAGGCAAGTCAGTGGCTCATTAAACCTAGGAAGTGGGCTACGTAGAATTGGCGACCAGTGGGCAAATACGATTAGGAATTTACATGAGTCACTGTGCAGCTCTACGCATCAAGGGGCTGCAGGAAGCAAAAGACAAAAAATAGCCAGGTTCACAACAACTAGGGAATATAAACAGCACAAGTGGGAATGTAGGCAGGCAGAAGCATATTTCAGAAGAAATAAATCCCCGGAAGCGGAAGCTCTTAGGAAGTTGGGGAGTAAAGATTACAAAAAAAAAAACAATATGGGAGTTGAAACAGAAGGAGCTTGAAAAACACTGGATTCATCTACATGCATTATCACCACCAAACAAAAGTAAACAATTTTGGGACTATGTCAATTCTCTACTTTCTGGAACAACAAGTAAGGAGAATGCGATTTTGGCCAGCTCGTGGGAATCCCACATAGGCAATCTCTACGCGGACCCTTAACACTATACAGGCCTGAGCACCACGGGGTTGTCACACTATCTGGGTGGCCTTGTAGATAAGGCAATAGAGACCACAACCAAATCAGTGAAAACAGTAATCGGCAACATCAGGAGGGATGGAGCTCTGGGTCCAAATGGCCTCCCAGGGTGCATATTTAGAGATTACCAAGATTACTGGGCCAAACCTTTGAACACCCTCTTCAACTACTGTTTATACCATTCGGTGGTCCCAGAGGCATGGAAAGGGTCAATATTGCACCCAATCTATAAAAAAAGGAGACTTCAGTCTTCCGGAAAACTATAGGGTAATAGTCTTTCTGGATGTGGATGGGAAAGCCTATGCAAGGGTGCTGCTACAAGAACTGGAAAAATGGAGAGCAGAGAATAAGATTATACCAATATATCAAACCGGCTTCAGACCGAGCTCTTCCACCTTAGATAACATGCTAGCCATCTCATATTTAGGCCAGAAAGCACTGAAATCATCGGCTCAGCCGCTCTACGCTTGCTTTATAAACTAGAGTGCAGCCTTTGATGGAGTAGTGCACCTTATCCTCTGGAAGAAGCTAGCGGCATGGGGGATACCAGGGAAACTCCTTACCTCCATAATCTCATTATACTTCGACACCTGGGTGAGAATTAAGATCACAAACTCACATGTGACCATAAACATTTACACGAATAAAGGTTTAAAAACAGGGTTGTATCAATGCACCCACCCTTTTTAACCTGTAAACGGCAGACTTGGGAGAGGAATTGTTGAAAGGAAACACACTTCCCCCGAAATTAGGGAATATAGCCCTCCCCACAGTACAATATGCAGACGACCTGTTGCTTCTTGCAGAGACTAAAATAGGTTCGAAAAGGGGTTTGGAGATATTGCACAGATACAATGAAAGAATTATTTAAGGGCAAATGCGGCAAAAACCAAGGTGTTGGTCTTTGGGCATCAGGCCAAAGAGTGGAAGCTTGGTTCACTCACAATAGACACAGAAGATAAATATCACTACCTTGGAGTCTGGCTGTCAAATACAGGGAAAACATCACACCAGGTAGCAGCAATAAGAACTAAGGCGGAAAGAACTACCTACGCCATAAAACTCCACTTTCAGCTATGGTCACCAACACCTGAGGCAATGGGAAGGGTGATTAAAGCAAAACTACTCCCGGCTATCACCTACGGGCATTTAGTATTCCCTTGCAGGATAACTGCATTTTTAGAAAAGTGCCAGATGAGAACCTACAAAAGGATATTTCTGATCCCTATCTTAACCAGACACTCAGGGTTACGTTTAGAGTTTAATGTAACAGAAATCGACACCCTGTGTAAAATGGATATAATCAAGCTCTTCCATGGTGTCTGTAGGGCCAATTAGGACAGCCTGAGGGGTTCCCTGAACATAATCCTTTAAGGATAAAGCAAGTAGTTGGGCTATCTACCTCAGGCAAGCCGAGGAATATTTCAACCTAGTTCCCACCTATTCGCTGGACCCTCTCATATCAAAGGCTCCCCTAAAAAAGACCTTGAAAGACCAGAGCATACAAATGTCTAGAGAAAATGACATAGCCATAATAAAGAATATCACCAGGGCAGAGGGCTTGGCCGAGTCCTACTTGTCCAACCATACATGAAAACAGCTTTGGGAGCCCGCACGTTTCAGAATATTTTGTCAATGCGTCTACTAACACTCCCTGGGAGTTTAGGGATTTTAGACGTAATTGGAAGCCTGCATGGGGTGTTTCTCAGGATTGTGTATCCTGCAATTACCATACTAAATCTATAAGACATCTAGTATATGTTGCTGTCCACAACTGGCCTTGGAGAGACGCCTTCTACTAAAACCGCTTTTCCTGAAAAATGGAGTGAGATCATGCTCTGATGTCATAAAGTTATTCAATATTCAGGGCAGACTTCCCAATGGAACTTGCTCGCTATGGAATTTTATTTGCTACTATGAGACTGGCCCTACAGAATGCCCGGAGTCTCCAATGTGCAGAAACAAAAAAGGAAGAGGCAGCCACCAAAGAAACAGCTGCATTAACGAAGTGGCTTACTCACCCATGAAATGCCCACAATAGCATTAGACTTCGAGCTGACATTGGACTGGCAAGACAGTCTGGGCGTCCCTGTTCGAACTTCAGAGCATATTATTGTGTATTATTACTGTGCTTATCGCCCTTTTTCATCTATGGTCAGCTCTTTGATAGTTTGAGATTCTGAGCTAGACAGGGAATCCTTGTTTCTTTTTGCGGCTCTCACCAGTGTGCATTATTTTACTCTGCCTTACCGTGGCTATCTTAATCCTCAGTCTGTAGGGAAGTCTGGCATAGGCAATCATTCCGCCATGGGGGCGCCTGTCGACCGCATACTAATGGATGAAATTATGTGATAACTCCATGCACTTCCTATTACTGGCACTTCTGTTCTAAGATTTTAGATCTAGTATGACTGTTAATTTTATTAGACGTTGTGATCGCCTTTGCTAGAGCATTCACATAGACACGCAAACTGCATTATAGGTAGACCGCTTATATGCTTAAAGACACTAGAATGGATACGAAGGACAGGCTTCTGATTCTAGCATACTTTGCACTCTTCACACTGACACTTGCAATTGTATGCAGTGAGGTTGAGGAGATTGCATATGCCTAGAAGTATTTTATGGGAATGTATTTGTACTGTATTTTATGCAATGATTTTAAGTAATTATGCAATAAAGGTTACTACTATACTATTACATTAATTACTACAGCCATCATCTTTGTAAACACCATCGCAGCAGATTACCATATGAAAGGAAGAACCCTATACTGACATTAATCTCCCCCGGGGTAAATGTCATTTTCTGGAAGCTTCTGAGATAGAAATATAAAAATACACATCCAGGAGATCCAGGGGTACCTATCAATCATGTATCTGGAGGGACTGCATTATTTGCTCTAAAGTCAACATTTGTAACTCATTTTTCAGAAACCTATTCAATATCCAGAGACTGAAAGTTGGAACAACATCTCCATCTTTTTAGCAAAAGAAACATCCATGGCATATCTGTGATTAGGGAACAATCTCAAGGTTTGTGTAGAGAGGGAGTGGGGGTTCTGAAGAGATTGAAGGCCCCACCTTCCAAAATGGTAAAAAAAAATCTGATGTAAAGCTTGTAATAGCTACTTGTTCATGGTTATTTTTGACAATATTTGAACTAAAGAAGCCAGCCTTCCCCTGACAGGAGAGTTACAGGTTGATAAGAACGGGCACAGAGAGGGTAGAAAACAAAAAAAGATGCAGTTGCAGCCTAACTTCCTCTTCTACCATCCTTGCCAATAAAAAAACGAAACAGTTCTTGTTACTTGCTGTTCAGGTGGCAGAGGAGGCTGATACCGATAAACAAACAACTGAATGTCCTCCCCTAAAGAGTCTATAGCATTTAGTGAAAAGTTTTTATTGGCTGAGACAATTTCAGAACATGAGCGAACACCGGACCTCTTTAAATCAATTGAGGGAAGACTTTGCTTTATCTCCAAGCAACCCAGAACATCAAATGACACAGTGGAATAACCTTCATGACACTTTGTAATAAAAACAAAGGACGTTTACTGCAAGAAGAATGGAGTCCAAGGAGGCACATGCAATCAGGATGAAGCCTTGGAACCAACTGATACACAAAACCTGGAATGCCAAGGACACCAACAAGTGTGCATACTAGGAACTTCAACCACCAACTTAATAGAAAGATTCTATAGTTGTAAGTATAGAAAACATACTACTTAGAAAACATGATACAAATGATATGACAAGCCATGCCACAGATATGCCCATTAACTGGCCCTGCACATCACTAGAAAACCAGTAGTACACATCAGTGCATGCTTCAATTAAACTATACTAAAGCCCATCGACCTTGCCACGCCATTCACAGTGTCCAATTCTGCTTGCATTTACTTGCTTGAAAACAGCAATGCCATTCCAGCAAAAGCTGCTTGTATGAATCAGGCAAGCGTCCTGTCCCTAAAGTTACTTCTTTCAAAGCAAAGGTGTGTTGCACTAAAATGTATTAAGCATTTCTATATTTTAAAGTTGAACACCCTGAAGCAAAAAACGTCTGCAGCAAATCTCAAAATGTGAATTTCTAATGGCGCATCGTTGTTTATCATTATTTGCCCATATCTGCGCAATCAGCCCTAAGGGTTGGATCAACTGATAAAAAAGGTGGGTAAACTGGTGCCAGCCTAGACTTCAGAGCAGCTGATCTGGCCACAGTCGAAGTGAATTGTGTTTTTTCCCAGGCATTTTTAATAATATTTGTCAACGCCTCATTAAGGGGTAAATTGGCATCCGTCACTTGCTTAATTCATGAAATATACAACAGCATACTAAGTATGCAAAGGTATATTTAACATTTCTGCTACCTTCTTGATGACAGTAGTAACATGAGCTTGATCCATAGGAGTAGGACAATCAGATGAAAAACTAAATAACTAGTGATAACATGCAGCTCAAAGGCATTACCTAGATATGTAAGAACACACAAATCAGTAAACTATTAGGAAAGCCAATTATCCCCCTCAATGTCATTATCAGTATACCCTGACATAACAGTAAAATGTGGAAACCTCAGAGTCACAGTGTGACCCAAAGAGAAGATCCATCCTTCGAAACAAGCCATGCCTTTATTTCTGCTGTATTGGAAATCGGACTTTCAAATTTCAAAAGAAACAGTCTTCTTTTGATCAGTACTGAGGATAAATTCTAAAAGCTCCAAGAAAGATTTTGCCACCGGCAGATGCAACCTGCCTTTTTTATACTAGTTTTGTGGTGAAGCAGATATCAACCAAGATAATTTCTGGCTGAGCAGGTACCATCTCAAAAGGATAAGCAGAGTCAGACACTGCATGCTCAGACATCACCTTAGGGATTGTTGAGGTTGATCTAGAGAGTGACTGCCTTAGAACAGCCATCACAGCCTGTGAAAGGCGTCTTTCTATCTCCTGATCTAGTATAGTGTTAGAAGGCACAGAAGACAACTTATTATATGTGCACTTGTGTTTAAATGGCAGAATGGTTTTCTTCTGTTATTAAGGGGAACAGCTCCTTGAACAAGTGGAATAATGGTCTCGACCAAGGGACCTAAAAGGAGACTGCAAAAGAAAAACATAAGGAGCTTAGTCTCCTTCTCACAAGTCACTTTTGGGTGCATAAGAGCATACACCTCATAAGTCAAAGATCACATGCCTTGCCCAGGCACCATATTAACAGGACTTGTGGGTTCTCCAAACCAAACAACTGCTTCTTTTATTTAGAATTGGAATTAAAGTCTGATAAATGTGGAGGAAGACATATCTCCACCTCACCCCGGTGAAAACAATAAGCAAACTAAGTGAAAAAACAACTGCAGCACCAGATTTGTGTTTATATTGCCTCCTACAGCCAAGGGTGATGTCTTTTTTAGAGTTTGAGTGGCTATGGTAGAAGGGATGAGCTATGCCAGTTAAATATTTCAGAATCCAAGTGTTTGGAGAGGGTTTTACTTAAACAATCTGACAGACAACCTGATCATTAGAAACAAACTTTTTTCAGCTTCTGGAACAAGAAAACTCACATGCCTGTCCAGATTGCCATCTTGTTGCATTTATTTGCCAAAAAGAAAGGAGGGGCAAATATATTTAGGAATTTTATTCCAATTCATTAATGCCTGAGCGTGTCTGTCCAAGGCAAGATGGAGTGGGAAAAGATTTGTTCCCTTTACCGGCGCACCTGTATCACACCTGGGTGAGCTGTAACATCTTGCTTCAGATAAAGGCTCTCCTATGGGTTTTTGACACTTTAAAGCCAAAGTATTTGAAAAAGATGTCTTTGAGGCTCGAATGACTTTCCAGGCTCATATATGAACTGTTACATAGTAGAATACTCCATATCCAAGATTCCCTTAAAGGAGCAGATGGAATAAGCCTTTAACAGCCGGTTTAGGAGACAGAGAAGTCAAATCTGGTCTTCTAACCACATTTATCCTTATTCACTAGCTTAAGTTTGAACTTCAGGTACAGGGTGTATAACTGAAGCAAGTTGTATAACTGAAGCTCAAACCATCACTATATAAATAGGATCTAATTTTGTTGATGACTTCGGTAGTGTACATATTAATATATTTTGGATACTAATACAGCGGGACAAGTTAGAATTCCTCATTTATAAAGAAATGTGAAATGATGTAGAAATATTACTGGCATAAACATGGATTTTAACTTAGATAGGAGGTTCACTGGATGCCTTTCAAACATGGTAAATTGCTAGGCAGCTATAGTCTTCGTTGGACATTTAAACTTTCTTTGAGAATGCTGAACCATGCTACAGCGTTGTTAGAGGCTATAGGAAGCTTAGTCTTTGATCATATGGAGTAAGTATTCAGTGCCTATCTTATCAGAACTATTATTTTTCTACACAATTTCCTATACATCAAGTACTATACAAATCTCTTGACTGACGCACACATGCTTGCTCTACGACTAAGCTTTGAAATGTTCTCTGAGAAAAAAAAATATGTACCCTCATCTTCTCGGTTTTCTAGGGGCACACTCCAAGCTATTAAGTTTCTTGCAGTGCGTCCTTCCTCTGCCACTATCTTCCTCACTTTGTCATGGCTGTTGGAGCGCTGGAATGAAGCCTAAAAAACAAGAAAGAGCAAAATATATTAGATTTATTTGAAGTTTTCAGATTAACATCAACACTCAGTCTCTAAAACGTGGTTCTTTAAATGAGTGATCTAAAGACAACACTGATTGGTCCAATAGGTCATCGTCAACTAAGGTGTGTATCAGACTGTGCCACATGATAATTACCTTTAATGTACCTTCTATCAACACTACAATATCCTTCCAAAAGACACAGTGCCATTTACATTTTTCTTTTGTTTTGTTTTAATTGGTTAGTGATTTTCAAAAACATGACAACCCATGGTTGGGGAAAGGGTGGCAAGAGGTAGCACGATCTGGGGAACTCTACAAGCAGTGTTTCTTGGAGCTCATTTGAGTGCAGGCTGCAGGAACATGGAGCCTCTTTCGGAAGTGGTTTGGGTAGTGCACCAACAGCAGTGACAAAGCAGTTCTCTCTTCCTCCCTGTCCTAAACAGAGGCATAACATGAAATACTTACAGCATGAGAAGTCTCAGGTCAGAGGTACTCAAAGGAAGGCAGCAGCCCAGGGTGCGAGTGTGGCGCTGCCCAGGCAACACAGAACTACAAGGTGCACGGAGGACAATTGCAAGAAAAGGATTGAGACACCAAGCCTGTGGTTTAGCCAGTCTTTTAAAACAGAAGATGGCACCTCTTGGCAGTGAGTGGGAGATGGATCTCCCCAGTGATGGTACTTTGACTCTCAGGGGGGAGGTGAAGGAGGAGGGCAGTTATCCACCAGCAAGACAATTTAGTTCACTGTATTTCCAGTCTTCGTCCACAATTCTGAATGATTTGCAAAAGCACTGTGAACAGGGCCGGTTCTAGGCTTTTGGGGCCCCAGGCAAGATGGAAATCTATGCAGTCCCATAATTTGCATACATTGTAACATGAAATGACATCACACATAATATTACAGGAAGTGCCATCAACTGCTGTTTTTGAAGCAACTTTGCAAGAAGCAACTTTCTGGGTGTAGATCCCAATCAAAACAAAAAAAACAAATATTAACACAAATGAATAAATATATTTTCTCCAGTAATGGATCTTTCATAGATTCACATGCTTGAATCATCCCCGTCGTCGAGGTGGGAGCCTCACGGTAAGTTTGAATACATAAAGCAGTGAGTCAGTAAGTGTAAAACAAGTAGGCCCCAGTAGGCCTCAGAGTATTTTACAGTCTATCCACTTTGTTTTGTGAAAAGACCCAAACTTGAGTATCAACCAATCAGGATTCAGCCCCTCCCAAACACTCCCAACAGAGGCTGAATTCCCTCAGATTTTCTACCGCACGTCGTGTGAAGGGAGTCTCCCTGAGCTCTGCTCAGTTTTTTCCTTATTTCTGACTGAAGATTGTTTCTCTCAGGAAACTAGCTCTACAGCTTTACCATGTCTGAAAAGACAAAGAAGGGTCTGTTCAGAGACTGTGACAATTGTGGGAAGAAGAGACTGCATGTTGATGACCCCCACAAGAAATGTATCTACTGCCTCCATCCAGACCACAAGGTGAGAGACTGCAAAATCTGTCACACCTTTAGTCAAAAAACCCTCAAGGACCGTGAGGGAAGCGTCATCTCAGGCTTCTCGCCCTCAGAAAAGAACAGGTGAGAGAAGTAGAGGATCTGATGAGCCACCAAGGAAGGTGCCCAAAAAGGCAAAACAAGTCTCTACAGAGACGAAAAAGGATGTTTCCCACTCAGAGACACTAAAACATTTGCCAAAAAAGGTTCATTCAGAGCCTACTACGCCTTTGCATCGGAAAAGCACCTAAAAAAGGCATCCCTGTCTCGGTCACCCCAAAAAGAGCCAGAAAAAGCCTCTTCAGGGAAGAAACAAGCGTCGACGACCACCCCGTCGATGACGGTGTCGACGGTAACATCTACTACGGTGTCGTCGACGTTCACAACAGCGGTCTCACCGATGATTATGACGTCATCGCCGTTATAGTTGACGACGATAATTACGGCAAATGTTTTAAGAAGGCTTCGCCGGCAACCATATCGTCGACGGCGGAGGCCTCCTGAGTTCACCAATCGACCAGGGCACTCCCATCTATGAAGCACCTCTCAATGAGGTTTAAAAAGGCACTGCCGACGACGGCACCTACAGAGGATACGTCGACGAAACAACGGTCAACGAAAGAACCATCGACGAAGGATTTGTCCATGAAGGGCCTGTCGACGAGGGAACCGTCGACGAGGGAACCGTCAACGATCATATCGTCCACAGCACTAACAGTGTATAAACCATCAACCTACCTGGATACTTCACCGCACCATTCCTCATATCATCAGGACGAATCCACCAGGTTCTTACCCCTTTCACTTATTACCATGGGGGACAAAGCGTCTAATATTCTGCCAATGCATACCTCACCAAGTAAAGTGTTGCCATACCCACAACATCTTTTAGATGATGATGACGATGATGCATACTCTCAAAACGACGGAATGTTTGGAGCAGCTAGTAGCCCGTCCCAACTCCATGTCAAATGCCAAGATTTTGATGATGAGGAGGAACAGCATTAGCAGCCTAGTTATGCCTCAACATCCTACCCACAGGCAGAACAACTATCGCCCCTCTCCATGCCTAGCACACTAGTTGCAGACCTACAATATATGTTGAATGACTACTATAAAAGGTTTCCACCATCAACTCAGACCACGCCACCTAGACCTGAAAGCTACCAGACACCTCGGCAAACCCAGACTACTAATTTTTCGGAAACACCACAGGCTAGCATACCGGTAACTAGCCAAACTCAAGAAGTTCATCCCTCGTCAGACGACGAAAGGGAAGAGGGTGAGCTGAGAGATTCGGCGGCTAGTGAATTGGATGATTATCTCGTCCCCACACCATCTCCACCGCCAGCAGGTCCAATAGATTCTCCTCCAGAGGAGATAGGAGGTTTTCATAATTTAATAGAGAGAGCGACAAAACGTTTTGGCCTTTCAATTGTCTCTCATGAAACCGAATGTTTTTTGTACGACTTCAAAGAGCCAACAAAGAGATCGGTAAGAGCTATACCCATAGTAGATTTCTTATGGCAGGAAGGTTTGAAGGCAATAAAAAATCCTGCAACAGTGCCTTCACAAATGCCAAGACTGGAGAAAAAGTACAAGGCCCCAGATGATCCTCCGGCCTGTCTAGTCTCACAGCCAAAACCTGATTCTGTCATATCACAGG
Source organism: Pleurodeles waltl (assembly GCF_031143425.1). Classification (NCBI taxonomy): domain Eukaryota; kingdom Metazoa; phylum Chordata; class Amphibia; order Caudata; family Salamandridae; genus Pleurodeles; species Pleurodeles waltl. The sequence goes on along the minus strand of NC_090440.1, from coordinate 155,726,984 downwards.
CGGCGCAGCGACGTTCCAGAAACCCCTCCACACCTATAGCATCTCCCCCAGACAAAGAAGGAAGGAGATTAGACAACATCGGCAAAAAATTCTCCTCTGTTGCAGCGGTCACAGTTAAGGCGGCTAACTCCCTCGCCATCCTGGGAAGGTATGATCGCCAAATGTGGGCAGACATGTCTGCCTTTTTGGATCTACTGCCAGAAGACGTCAAGGTGGAAGCAAAAAAGGTGTTGCGGGAGGGAGAAAGGATTTCCGCAGAGATTATAGACAGCGCAATAGACATTTCTCTAACTGGCTTCAGACAATTAGCTGGTGCAGCAGTCCTGCTCAGGCAAGGATGGCTTAAGGCTACTTCATTTAGACCGGAAGTCCAGAGTCGTGTTCTCGACATGCCTTTTGATGGAGAAAGTTTGTTTGGGAAGCATGTCGACGACATGTTGCAGGCTATCAAAACTGATACGGATACGGCAAAATCTCTAGGTACCCTTCAATATAAAAAACAACCTTTTCGTGGAGCAAGGGGAAGAGGAAGTTACTCCTTTCGAGGTGGATACCAACAATACAGATCCCAATATCAGTCTTCCTCCACAGGATCACGACACCAGTACCACCAGCAACAGCAGCATTATAGGTTACCACCGGCCGCAGCTTACAAACATCCAGCTAGAGGAAGAGGAGCTACCGAGGAAGAGATACGGGCAGAAAACAATGACCCGCCGGTCATCTCAGCACTTCCCCACCCACCAATATCGAGGGTCGGAGGTCGCATCACTTCCTATTTCCCCCAATGGGAGGCTATAACATCGTACAGATGGGTACTCGATGTAGTGGCCAGAGGTCATACTCTGGAATTCACACAAACACCACCAGTTGTTCCTCCATCGGGCCCACCACCCCCGAGGATGAACCAACTACTCAAGGAAGTAAGAGTGATGCTGAGAAAAGGGGCGGTAGAACCAGTCCCTTTCTCTCAAAAGAACAGAGGATTCTACTCCCACTTTTTCCTCGTAAAGAAACCCTCAGGAGACTGGCGCCCCATCCTGGACTTGAGAGCACTAAACAAGTTTCTAAAGAAACAGTCGTTCAGGATGGTAACACTTCAAGATGTCCTGCGTCTTTTAAATGCTGGAGATCTGATGGCATCCCTAGACCTCCAGGATGCGTATTTTCATATCCCCATATATTGCAACCACCGCAAATTCCTTAGGTTCAGAGTGGGGGGTATGCACCTCCAATTCCGAGTTCTCCCATTCGGTCTCAAATCGGCCCCCAGAATCTTCACAAAAATGTTGGCTCCGGTAGCAGCACATCTCCGCCAGTCAGGTATCCAGGTCTTTCCTTACCTGGACGACTGGCTTATAAAGGCACCCTCAAAGTAGCAAGTAATAAGTCATATCTCCTATTGCCTTCAATTGTTACACAGCCTGGGGTTTGTAGTCAACTACCAGAAATCTCAGCTCCACCCCAAACAGGTATTAAACTTCTTGGGAGCAATACTAGACACAGTCCGCAACAAAGCGTACCCATCTCACGAGAGGAAACAAAAGTTAACCTCCTTGGCATGCAGGCTCTCCAGAAAAAAGTTAATTTCAGTCCGCATCTACAAATCATTGCTAGGGATGATCTCCTCTTGCATTCCGCTAGTCCCAGATTGCAGGCTCCATATGCGACCCCTGCAAGAGCAATTGGACATACAATGGACCCAGATCAACGGTTTCTTCGAAGACAAGATTCACATAACGCCTCTAATGAAAAACACCATGAGGTGGTGGGCGACTCTAACCAATTTGTCAAACGGACTGTCATTCCTTCATTAAACACCCAGTTACATAGTAACAACGGATGCCTCTCTCGAAGGATGGGGTGCACACAGCCAGGACCTGCAAATCAGCGGAACCTGGAATGCGAAAGAGGTTCAGCTCCACATCAATTACCTAGAACTCAAGGCAATACACTCAGCTCTAAAAGCTTTCTTGCCAAAGATACAAAATTCAAGCGTCTTAATCAGGACAGACAACACAACCAGCATGTTTTATCTAAACAAGCAAGGAGGCACGAGATCCCTACAACTCTCGCAGCTAGCACAGCAAATCTGGACATGGGCCATCAAGCACAATATTTCACTCAAGGCGGAGCATGTGCCAGGGCAAACCAACGTTCTAGCAGACACCCTGAGCAGGACAGTGATGCCTTATCACGAGTGGGAGCTAGACCAAAAAACTCTCAACAGCCTTTTTCTAATATGGGGCAAACCGAACCTAGACCTATTTGCCACTCTCAAGAACAAGAAATGCCAGTTCTACGCAAGTTGGCTTCCCCAGAAAGATTCGTGGGGGAATGCGTTTTCGATGAGATGGTCCGGAGTTTATGCCTACGCTTTTCCTCCGATCCCGCTCATTCCGAGAGTCATCAACAAACTAAAGACGGAGGGGTGTCGCCTCCTGTTCATAGCTCCCAGATGGACCAGACAAGTCTGGTACACGGAGCTCCTCATGCTCTCCGAACGGCCACATCTGCAACTCAGACAGAGTCCGACTCTTAACGATGCACCAGGGACAAGTCAGACACCCAGATCCGTCATCTCTTCATTTGTCTGCTTGGCTCCTGAATACAATGAATACTTGAATCTCAACATTTCCCCGGGGTGTAGAGACATCTTGGCAAAAGCTAGAGCTGACACTACCAACAAAACCTATAGACTTAAATGGAAACGTCCTTTGTCCGCTCCTCAAGAACAGGTACTTCCATATCTCTTGCTCTTGGCAAAGTCAGGACTTTCATATTCCTCCATTCGAGTACATCTGGCAGCAATCTCCAGGTACCGCAGATCACCACACAGAGTCTCATTATGTTCCACAAGAATTGTCAAGCAATTCATGAAAGGCCTTTTCCGGGTTTTCCCGCCAGTTAGAAAACCTCTGCCGTTATGGTCCATGAATGTTGTATTAATGCAGCTCATGAAAGCTCCTTTTGAGCCGATCCACAAAGCTGATCTAAAATTAATCTCATGGAAAACAGCGTTACTGCTAGCTCTTACTTCAGCCAAAAGAGTCTGCGACATTCAGGCTTTCACTGTCAAACAGCCTTTCCTCCAATTCACAAACTCAGGTGTGATCCTGTGAACAAATCCTAAATTCATCCCGAAAGTTCCCTCAACGTTTCACTTGAATGAACCAGTCATCTTAAAAACCTTTTTTCCAAATCCGCAAACAGTAGCCGAAAGGACATTACATTCCCTTGATATTAAAAGATGTTTAAAGTTTTATCTACAGAAAACGCAAACCATCCGCCAGTCTGATCAATTATTTGTCGCATTTGGCGGAACAAGAAAGGGGCATGCGGTGTCCAAACAGAATATAGCAAAATGGATTGGCCTGGCAATTCAATTCTGCCATGCAAAAGCAGGTAAACCGCTCTACACCAAGGTGAGAGCCCACTCTACAAGATCGGTAGCCACTTCAGCTGCACTCTTTGCAGGGGTGCCACTACATAGCATCTGTAGAGCAGCCACATGGTCCAGCCAGCATACATTTACAAGACACTACTGTCTCGAGGAAACTAATAACGTCGATACAGCAGTGGGACAGGCAGTGCTGAGGCATCTATTTCGTTAAGGTGAGCCTCTTACACATCCCACCACCACACTCAAGGTATGTTCGATATTGGTTCTCAGTCTCGTTAATATCTAATTTTATATCACAGTGTGGTTTACTCTAATAATGTGCTTCAAACTATTCGCTTTGTTATATTGTGTTAACATGTTGAAGACCTCAAAACAATAACAAAACAGATTGTGTCCAAACTTTCTGCCACACAGCTTTTCTATTGCTATTCTATTGAGATATCTATATATGTATATATATATCTATATATGTATATATATATCTATATATATATATATATATAGATATATATATACATACACGTGGATGTATAAAGCTGAACTAATGTGAGTCACATCACTTAAAGAATTACGATAAAATTACAGTCAATGTAATTCACTAATTAAGAAGACATTACTGCTCATTATTCTGATTCAAGCATGTGAATCTATGAAAGATCCAATACTGGAGAAGAAAATTAGTTACTTACCTGTAACTGCAGTTCTCCAGTATTGGTATCTTTCATAGATTCACATGCGACCCACCCTCCTCCCCTCAGAGGCTCCCCTATTATATAGATATTAAACTTCACACTCCTACTAGAAAATCTGAGGGAATTCAGCCTCTGTTGGGAGTGTTTGGGAGGGGCTGAATCCTGATTGGTTGATATTGAAGTTTGGGTCTTTTCACAAAACAAAGTGGATAGACTGTAAAATACTCTATGAGGCCTACTGGGGCCTACTTGTTTTACACTTACTGACTTACTGCTTTATGTATTTAAACTTACCGTGAGGCTCCCACCTAGACGACGGGGATGATTCAAGCATGTGAATCTATGAAAGATACCAATACTGGAGAACTGCAGTTACAGGTAAGTAACTAATTGTCTTAAAGTTCTTTCAAGTGGAATTACTTTATATTAGTCACATTGGGTGGAAAGGCTTGACCTAAGCCTCTCCAAAACGTATACCTTTAATCAAATTTTAACAAATTGGTTTCTGATTAGTGCATTATATATGTATGTATGGCGTATTTGTATAGTGTGAACCTAGCTGAAAGGTTAGATTGGGCTGTACAGTGAGAAAGTCAAAGAGAAAGTCAACATGTGCTAAGAGGAGTAAAGGTGGACTGTTACTACATCATGATGTAGTGTTTTTAAAGAGATGAGTGTTCAGCTGTTTCCAAACAGCTGCTGGTTTGGGCTGTCAGGCTGGATATAGGGATATTGTTTAAATCTTTGGTACAGAGATGGGAAAGGCCTTTTAAACTTGTTTTCTTTTTAACACTTCCTCCATCTAAAGATGTCCTGCTGCAGGTATGCAGAGAGCCACTGGAGATCGGGAGCTTTTTCTCCAAGTAGGCAGGGTTGATGGTCAGTCATATGTATATAGGATTTCTATAATGTGGATCTACCCAAAAGGCAGCAGAGTGCTATACAGGGTAAAAGAAAAGCATAAAATCAAAGAGTAATAGCAAGGGTAGCCGGTTTGCTGACTGTTAATGCATTGTGATGGCTTTGTAGATGACCCAGCTGTTTTTGAAGATGGTACAGGCTGGCAAGGGGAACCTGTGAAGTTCCATCAGGGTGGAACTATGTTGTAATTTCTTCGTGACTAGTTGGTGTGCTGCAGCGTGTAGAATACCCTTAAGGGGAACAGTGTGGATTAACATTCCAAGATGGTTTTCCAGATACCCAGTGCAACATAAATATGTGGTACAGAAGATTTTTGAGCAAGAAAAATATTGAACGCAAATAAAGCTGTTGAAATAGCTTGCCTTCTATTAAACACATCACCCAAGTAACTGTAAAATACTAGAAATGATCATAATAAAATCATGTTGGCTAGAAAGGTTTGATGTCATATGCCCTGGGACTTGGCTACAACACACCCAGCAATGCCTCTGAAGCCTTCAAATGTTCTGATACTAATTATTAATATACACTAACATGCTGCCAGAGTGAATTTCTTTTTGTAAATTAGAATGATGTAAATTCAAACAACAGGTTTTGAGATACATCTCCTTTCACTACCACCTGATAATTTGTCACAATTCTGCTTAATACCTGCAAAGCTCACATCACAAATGCAATTAAATGATGCTACAAGCCTTCCTCACTAACCGATCTATTTCCTTGGGCCTCACAGTGCTGGACTACAGCCGCAAGGCCTATGGAAGGGGGGGGGGAGGGCATTTAGAGTTGTCTGGCCAATATTTTACCATCTTGCCCATATTTTATCATCATGACTACTAATGTCATGTCTAATACAGAGGAAAAGAGCAAATATTTCAATTGAACGTATTGGGATATAATTATATAGAACAAACAAACTTTGCCTCATTAACAAAGTACATTTTTTCAAATTGGAAGGGTGCAGAATATAAAAACAAATGACGCACAGCAGAGTTCTTCCAATTGGGGGTAGGCCCCCTTGGGTAGCCTCAATTGATTTAGGGGACACCAGGCTCTGGCCAGGAGAAACATTTGTTATGCTCAAAGGATCAGAGACAAACATCAGGCTTAAATCAGTGCTGCATTTCTACTGAAGAAAAACAGATTGACAGTAAGCTGCTCTATAATGGGCCTTCAGTAATGTGCACAAGTGGAATTGGGATCTGGGGACATTAACACCAGTTTGCAGACAGGAAAGTAACTGGAAAGAATTATTCCTTGAACTTCAGAAGAAGTCAAATAACCCCTTTCTCTGAGCCTTGCAGTGTTTGACCAAGATTGGTAGGTCCAAGAGAGAAGGGTTCCCTGTGGATCGCACCCATGTTCCAGCACTGCCAGGATGTGGTATGGCCCTCTTGAGTCATGCAGCACTTGACCTTGTCTGTGAGGCCCACGGAAGGGATGGCTTTTCCCTGAGCCTCTCTCTCTATGGTCCAGCCCTACAAAATATAGGGGAGCGCCCTTCCTCCCCTGGACTTTGCAGCATCTGGCCCTGGCTGGGATCTCTTGATGGCATGAGTCAATCCCTAACTTCTAAAGTGAAGAACAGACTTCACACAACCTACTCCTAGGCATCCTACCAGGGCAAAAGTCAACTTTCCATTATTACTTTTTCTGTGCTTGTAGCTTCACCAAGAAGATGCATTTAGAGAGGTTACCAAAAATCACTGAGTTTATTTCAGGATTTTCATCCCTTTACACCCTGTGCTAAATTAGGCCTGTATTCTCTGACATATAAAGCATACTGGGAAAGTTATGGGTCTTGAAAAAGCAATCATGGTTCTCCTACTTGGCCAAATTGTTTAATCTTTGGGAAATCATGTTCTCCTTGTACCTTTACCTCCTTATCTGCCATTATCTCATGGGCAGACTGGACATTATCTTAAGGATTTACGGGTGAGTGCTACCCATTCAGGGGTGTTTCATTCTCAGTGTTTGCATTCCTCCATTTTAGCAACCCAAAAGGTAAACATTTTAATAAAGTGACCTGTGTAAGTCACTTTCTTTGGCATAAGTACTCCATACAAGTTACCATGTTAGCAAATGATGGCCTCGTGAATTTTTGTACAGGACAGTCTGTGTTAAGACAAGCCACTGAGCTGGGCTGCTCCAGGCTTCCCAGCTGACCTGTTTGTTTTATATCACATATTGATTAGACTGCTTGTCTGAATCATTTCCTTGACAAGCAAAACAAAAGTTAGACATTTGGCATCCTGCAGGAGCTCACTACAGTATGACGTGCAAACATCTAAAAGGAAGAGCAATCCAGCACACTGCCTTCCTAAGACTGAACCACAGCTGTCACACCCATGGGTGTGAAGGCCTCTCCTGACTCGCAGTGCAGGATGATACCTGTGAGGCCTAGGAGAGGGGGCCAGTGGTAAAGGAATGATGCTGTGGGTCCTTGTTAAGGCAAGGTAAATGGACCATTCTTCCTACGCTGATCTACAGGATGGATGTAAAACACATCCTTAATTTGGGTAAATAGGGTCCAAAATACCCCTGCGCTTTCTGTGCCATTGTACCTGCTGCACTAATGATATCTACATCCCTGGGGTGGGGAGGCCTCTTCCCATGGGACTCACAGCCATAGTCCTGTAAAAAACACCTATAATTTGGGTACACTGGGGACCTAACACCCCAGAGTTCCATTTTTACTGCAACACTATCATTAACCAAACCCCTGTAAGCTGTCTCACAGTCATGGTCCTGTGATTTGAGGTCTAGCAGCAGAGGACCATGGTTGAGAGACTCAGGGGAGGGGAACCTGTGGTATATTAGTGGTGCATTGAGCCCTGGTGCAAGCACGGTAAATTGTTCCTCCCCATTCCCTCTGGCCACTGAATTGACAGTAAACTACAACTATAATTTGAGTGCATTGGCTCCAAAACCACTCAAGGCAACAATGGCGATGCACTTGCTATGCTATCGATAGCTGTGGCCCTCAAAGCCATGGTACAGTGCTGAAAGGCCCAGGGCAGAAGGCTCCTTTCCTTGGGCCTCTGAGCACTAGACCATGGCTATGAGGTCTGAGGATAGGCTTTTCCTGGTTCTCGCAACTCTGGGTCATGGCTCTGAGATGCATGGGAGAAGGGATCAGTGGCATAGTATGGGCTCTGATGCAAGTAAACGATGCTGGACAGTAAACACAGCAATACAGTGGGTGTACTTGCTCCCTGCCATTCATGAACACTGGTGCCACAGCACCTGCTGCACTATTGATAGCTACACCCATGAGAGAGCTCCCCCCCCATGGTTTCACAGCCATAGCCAGGTGCCTGAAAGCTCATGAGTGGGCACCCCCTTCCCTTGGCATTCAACCATGGCTAAGATGGGCATGGGAGAATCCGTATTCAGCCTCCCTGTGCTGAAACATGGTAGTAAGGCCCTTGAAAGAGGCAGGTTGCACAGCAATGGTGCCATGGGCCCTGGTGCAAAGGAAAAGTGTCCCCCGCAACCTTGTCCACCGCCTGCACAATAAAATACAGCCATAATTTGCTTCCATTGGGTACCTAACACCCATGAGCCCAGTACCAGTTGTAGGTGAGGGCGTTCATCTCCCTTGTGCCTGTCAGCACTGGACCATGGCTATAAGGCCTAGGATAAGACCCCTCGCCCCACTGACCTGGGTCTGGTAACCCTGGTCTAGAGCTGCGGGGCCCAGGAGAGCGTAGCCTATTGTAATTAAGTCCTCTTCCCTGGGTCTTGCAGCAATGGTCTGGGGCTGCAAGCCCAATTGATGGGGGTTACCTCCACCTCCACCTCCACTGGATATTCCCCCATATGATCCAGAGCTGTGAAGGCCAGGGGAGTGGGTAGGAGCTTTCCCCTGGGCCTCACATTCATGGTCTTGTGCTGAGAGGCCCACGGAGTGTGAGCCAACTCCACTGTGCCCCAGCCATGGTCTAGCACTACTAGTCCCAGGGGAGGGTGGTCCAATCCCCTAGGCCTCACTGCTATTGGCTAGTGTGGCAAGGCCTAGGTCTCACATCCATGGTATGGTACTTCAAGATTCAGAAGAAAAGTGCCCCATACCTGGGCTATGCAGATCTAGCCCATCATGGAGTCCAAGGACAGGGGGCCCCATTCCCGTGGACATCTCAGCCGTGGTCTAGCACTGCGAGGTCATAGTAGGGTGGTCAATTTTCCATTTTCATTTCATAGTACACTTTGGTGGTCATTCTGACTCTGGCAGTCTTGACGCCAGGGTAAATGGGGTGGTCCCACCACCAACAGGCTGGTGGTGCAGGCCGCCACATCTCCACTCATACCGACAGGGCGGTCGGAACCGCCGGGCCGGAGATGATCATCTCGACCCAGCGGTCCACATAAGACCGACGGCAGTATTAAGAGCCGGCCTTCCAACATGGTTTCTGCGGCAGTAGCACCGCCACAAAAACCCTGGGGGACAGGCTACCAGTGATAGGGAATTACTTCCATGTCACCGGTTGACGGCTCTACCACCCCCCCCACCCAGCAAGCACTAGACCTTCCCCCTCTCCCCCACCCCTTCAGCCATATCGCGCCCCTCCTTCAGCCACATCACCCCCTCCCTGCATACATGTAGACACCCACACACACCACGCATACACTCATTCACCAACACTTGCATACAAACATCCATTCACACGCATTCACAACTATATCCATACATGCATTTGAGGACGCATACTCACACCCATCCAAACATGCATACTTACATGCATAAACAGTGACATGCAGACACGCACTCACTTCAACATTCAGATACGCATACAATCACACATTCACACATTCATGCACACACACAACACCCCCCCCCCCACTCTCACACACCCTCCCCTATCGGACGATCACCTTACCTGTTCTGGGGAGAAGGTCGTCCAGCAGGGAACAGGAAGGGGTGCTTCCACCCCCGGCAGCACCCTGCAGCAGGACACCACCAGGCTGTATTATGGCCCATAATACGGCGGGCAGTGTCCTACTGGCAGGAAGGCCGGTGGTGGAACCGCCCTACTGGCAGGGAGGGCCGGTGGTGGAACCGCCAGAGTGCCTCTGCCCGCCAGCATGGCTACTGCTGGGTTTCTGCCCAAAGTGTGGCAGAACTCCAGCAGTACGCGTGATATGGTGAACGGGAGACCGCCAGCACAGGCGGTCTCCTGACGTCCGCGGCTTTGGCGGTCTTCACAGAAGACCGCTAAAGTTGTTTTTTTTTCGAGCCTTTGTGCCTTTGGAGACATCATGCATGCGGGGAGACACTGTTTGCAGAGGCATCAGAAATAGTTTGTTTGGGAGCGGAACAACAACAAATCACATAGAAGATTTTTTGAACTTCATTCTAAATCTCCACCTCTGACAGACCAACATAAATAAAAAATAAAAAATAAAAAAAATCGGCTGGAGACAGAGTTTATCTGTGATTGCTATTCATACAATATTTGAGCCCTGATCCCTTTACCACATCCTGAAGTAAGTCTTGTCGCTCAAATTTGCAATGGTGAGTAGTTAAGTTTTAAAAAAATGAACTCTGCTATGCAAACGGAATGAAATTCTTAAGCTTTGAAACACTAGTAGTAAATATCAGTTTCTAGGAGGCATACTGCCCAGTAAGCAACCACTGCCACAGGACTTTGCCCAGTGGGCATATTTTAGCCATTGGCTGTAATATCTGACATCTAATCTCAGCTTTACCATTTTACCTACATGTGATGGAAATAAACATTATATGACAAAAATTACACTTTCCCTGGGAAGGGCGCCTCCTTGGCCTTGCCATAAGAATCATTGACACCCCAGTTATGGTCTAGTGAACTAGTTTGAAATGTGGAAAGAGGAGACACCTTGATTAATACCGGCCTCCCATTTAGGCAAATTGTATGCTATAAGTTTTCTGAACTTTTAGCTCTGCTCCCTTTTTTTTTTAAAGATTGGGAGCATTTTGATTTCATTTAAAAACTGCTAGTAGGTGTACGATTACAAAATGTGCTGAATATTACCTGGAAGGGGAGAAGTGCCCAGTCACATGTTATATTCACCCAAATGTAATACTGTGGTAAATGTATAGCTAGGACCACTGAAATTATGCAATTAGGCAGCCTGGTGATTTTCACATAATTATGGATTTGCCGCCTGTGCCACATTATCCATAATCTGCTACATAATCTACAGTTTTCAACCAAAAATAATGTTTCTAGCACAAATATTTCAGAAGTTACTAAAAATGCAGCAATACGTGCTGCCATGCAGTGAAATGTCATTTTCAAAGGTTGACTGGTCACTTATTGGTTGTTTATTGCTATATTTGGTTGTTAAACTGATAGTAATGAGGGCTAACATATGCACAGTCTGTTAACAAGTGTACAAATCAGAAAATAATGAAATAATACTATCACAAAAAACGCCACATTACTTTGCATAATTTGCCATTTCTTACCGCATAATTTAGTGAACCCTGATGTATAATTTGGCTGTCCCTACTGCATAATTACGGTGGCCCTGTGTATAGCCTTTGTACCAAGTACAAGTGCACTGCAATCTTGGCTCTACTAATTTAATCAACTGTTTGATCCTGGGCTAATAATCTCACTGTGCCTGTGCCAATGTGATTTAACATTGTGACCGCACTTTGAAACAGCCTTACAGGGTAAACTCCCAGGGCAGGTCCCCAGTATAGGTTTCATTCACTCATTTAGTTAAGGCTGGTTGCATCCCAGTACCTGAAGGTGCTACTGAAGCTGCTTTGATCAGGACCTCTTGTGTGCTGCAATGTCTCCCTTCTAAGCGCCCACAAGCATCTCTTTCACAGCTCATCAGCGGTTTAAAGAGTGCCTTGTTATTTTAAAGGGTTAAAAGTGTGGGACAGTAGGTGTCCTGAAGTGTGTCTGGGCAGCGCAAAACGGGACCCCGATAATAGGCTGTCTTTCGCCAGGGAGAGAGGCTCTTTGTTCCCCGAGCATGCACTTATGGTGTAAAAAGCTGCGAGGGCCAGGGGATGGGACGTCACTTCCCTGTGTCTCACAGTCATGGCACAGTGCGGCGAGGGCCAGAGAAGTGGGCCCCTTCCTTATGCTTTCCAGAACTACATGATTCTGAGCCTTAGACCTCGCTGCGCTACACGACAGCTTTTGGGCCCAGGGCAGGAGGCCTCACAGGTGTGGGGCCCCATGTTGGTCGGCTGGGTGTGGTGCCCTGGGAAGCTGCCATTCCTAGCACCAGCCCGGACTGTGAACACTCACAAACACTGTACATTTGGTTCTTTACTGAAGTCTCACCTTCAGTTGGTCTTTTCAGTCTAGTTATCTCCGTGCTCCATTGACAGTATTACAGTGCAAAAATCAGAGCGGACTGAAAAGACTGCTAATATTAAGAAAGCTGAGAGAGCTTAAGGCAAGATGGTGGGGAAGGTGGACAAACAAGTATAGACCGACAGCAAGAGAAATTGGCTAACAAAATTCAGAGGAAGGAGCGCCAGATTAATTGGTGTGGACCAAGTTTCACCAACTCGAGAACCTTAAAGCAGGATGTTAGAAATAGGGTTTCTGGTTGGCTAGGGTATACATCCAAGCCAGGCAAAACCTACCACTCTTGTCAGGATAAAACACATACAACCTAAATTAGCCTGTGCTCACCCCTTGGTAGCTTTGTGGCACAGAGCTGGCAGGCTTAACTTGGAAGGCAATATGTAAAGTATTTGTGCAACACACACATAGATAACAACTGGGTACACCACAAAGACTCCACAAAGATGGAGAAAAACTGCTAATATTTATAGCAAAAATCCAATCAGTAGAAGTCGAGAAATTCAAGTTTTCATATGATAAACCAACATGTTTAAACAACAATCAGCGGGCTCATTTTATGAGGTATACGGTAATTCTCTTGAACAGTTATAAAATCTAGCAGTTCTTCAAGCGTGTGCATCGCACTGAAATCCTGGGAGAGCAAGCATGCTTCCTTTATACCAGTTACGGTAATATCACCAGACGCGCTCTTCTTCATAGCGCAGCCGGCTGTTAAGGGGTTGTTGCAGGATCCCAAAGAACGGCTGGGGAAAGCGCTGGATTGAGTGTGGGGACTGCCCCGGTTCAGTTGAGCAGGAGAAGAAATTTAGGCCAGTTACACCCGTCCCCACAATACCTGAGATTTACTTTGTAGCCGCTAGGCAGGGGACAATCCGCTACAAACCCAGAAGAGATTGTGCAGGAGGGCCCCAGCGCATGAAGGCTGTCAGGATAGTCGGGCAGGAAACAGCAGAATCTCCAGCAGTACTAGAAGCTAGCGCACTGCTCCTCTAAGCGCTCGCAGCTGCACCGCTTGTGGTCACTGCCGGTTTCTTCCTTAGGGCTCCTCACGAGGGGTAGGCGCCCAACTGCAGCACAGGTGGAGGAAAGCTAGCTCTTGTGGGTACAGCAGTGCAAGAAGGGTGGTGGGCTGCAGTGAGTGACTTGCTGCAGCACCAGCTAATGATATGAAGTGCTCCCTCACCACAGAGGCTGTTGCTGGGTGAATGTTCCGGGCAGCTTGGTTCAGGCAAGTTGCTGCGTCTTTGGGGTTACTGAGACCAGGGTGGACAAGCCAGCAAGCCATGAAAGTCACTCTGCTGCAGAAACCACAAGGAGACAACCAAAAGGTCAGCAGGGTAGTGTAATTAGGCAGAGCAGCAGTCCCTTAGAACAGTCAAGCACCACAAGTTGACAATCCTCCAGCTCAGGAGGCTTTACCCCAGAGTAGTTTGTTCCAGGTCCAAAAGTGTACTGTCTGAGTGGGTCAAGAGACCCAATACTCATACTGACAAGTGCATTTGATGTGGGGAGGGTAACTACAACAGAGTTCTTTCGAAGTGCACAGGTCCCCCTTTCATGTCAGCCTCGGCTCCAGACTGCCAGTGGGAAGTAGTCAGTCCATTTGTGTGGACTCTAGTCACTACCCTTTGAAATGGAAGTGTGAGCCCTTCCCATCCTCCTCCCAGGAAGACCCATCAGTATGCACATGAATGCAGATGTAGCCGAGTACCCTGTGTTGTGGGTGTCCGAAGGGAATGCACAAGTGTAGCTGTCACCTACCCCAAGCCAGACCTCTATTGGGGATAGGCCATAGGCACACAGGGCAGAGAGTGCGGACAAATGTTCACTTTCTAAAAGTGGCATTTGTAAAAATGTAATAATAAATCCAACTTTACTAGTAAAGAGGCATTATTATTATTACCACCCCAACTGTACTAAACATGATTCAGCTACTCCTCTTAGATCAGGAATTACAGCTTAAAGATTTTATAAGGACTTCCCAATCCTGACCTATGAGAGGGGCAGGCCTCACAGTAATGAAAAATGACTTTAGGAGTTTTTCATTATTAGAACATGAAAAACTTAAAGGCACATGTCCTTCCTTTTCCTTACATGGCACCCTGTCCTATAGGCTACCTAGGGCCTACCTTTGGCATGACATATGTAAGAAAAAAAGAGTTCTGGGCTTGGCAAGAGGTTTTAGATGCCAAGTCGAGGTGGCAGTGAAACTGCACATGCAGGCTCTACAGTGGCAGGCCTGAGACATGTTTACAGACCTACTTAAGTGGGTGTCACAATCAGTGCTGCAGGCTCACTAGTACCATCTAACTTACAGGACCTGGGTATATGGTATACCACTCTACCAGGGACTTACAGGTAAATTAAATATGCCAAGTGTGGATACACCCATGTTACCATGTTTTAGGGGAGAAGCATGTGTACTTCAGCAATGATCTCAGTGGTAAAGTGCTCAGAGTCCTAAGGCCAACAAACATATACAACAACAAAACAGGAGGTAAAGGCAACACGTCTGGGGTAAGACCACCCTAAGGATGCCAGGTCTAACACAGGACCTCTCTAAATGTACTGGGGATTCCCCCCACAAATACCAGACGTGGTAGGCAAACCGCTGGTCTGAATACTGAGGAAGTGTACCAAGCTGTGTGTGGAGCACTTCAGTTTCAAGTTATGGGGAGAGAGGCAGCATTGTGATGGGGACCCTGATGGTTTTTTAATAGAGTGAAAGGGCATTTAAGGTGTTAGTTAAGAAGGGCACATTTCAATTGCTAAATAATAGACTCACTTTCTTTTATTTAAAAGAGTTTTCTATAACGCATACATGACCAAGGGTATTAGTCAGCTTTAAAAGCAGCCGTTTACAACTCCCACAATATTTACTTGTAGATCAAAGGTCGAGAGAAGACTGTAGTGAGATATAGTAAAAGGTATCAGCGAAGAGTCATTCTATACAATACACAGTGTACACTGGTACACTAGTAGAGCATAAGTCAACATTCCCCTGACTGTGAGGGTATGTGTGAGTCACTTATCCTTGTGTACCTTGCCTTGTAGTTCCTGTTTTGAATAAACACCAAGTGAACTCCTTGTGCTGCACTGCACAAAGTGCCCCGGGGGCCCAACAGACTTTTGCCCCTGCTTTGTGCGCCCTGGGGAACTTGGTATTACAGAAAGGGCCACAGACACTTGTGCAGCCCCTTCTGTAATACAGATAGCACTGGCACATATATAGCACCAGGCTAGCATCAAAGGGTATTCCCTCCGCCCCATGCAAATGAGGGAATGTCTGTCTCTGTGCCCACGCCTTATTACAGGCATGGTCGCAAAAGCAAAGAAGCTTTCAAGAGATGCACTGTCAGTGCGCCCTCTGATGGCAGCACTCTGCAGTGGGTTAAAGGGGTCCTATGTATCCCTCGTTCCTCTTAAAGGACGGGTTTCCACCTGCACTGTGAAGAACGGAGCGGCTGCTTCAAAAACGCTCTGTATTTCACTTGAAAGCGCTGCCCCAAGGGGGCAGCACATTTGCTCTAACATGACACACTCTCCTTGTTTGAACAGGGTGCACCTTTTAAAAGGTGCACCCGGAACAAACAAGGAAAATGCCTCTGATGTATATCAATCAATCATTGAATTTGTAAAGCGCTCTACGTACCTGCGAAGGTTTCAAGGCGCTGGGGGGTAGGGGGTGCGGGGGGAGCTGATGTTACTGATCGAAGAGCCATGTCTTGAGGAGTCTTCTGAAGGTGAGTAGGTCTTGGGTCTGTCGCAGGTTGGTAGGGAGCGTGTTCCAGGTTTTGGCGGCGAGGTATGAGAAGGATCTGCTGCCGGAGGTTTTTCGTTGGATGCGGGGGACGACGGCGAGGGCGAGGTTTGCGGAGCGGAGCTGATGTGTGGGGGTGTAGAAGCGGAGTCTGTTGTTCAGGTAGGTTGGTCCGGCGTTGTGGAGTGCTTTGTGAGCGTGGGTAAGAAGCTTGAAAGTGATCCTCTTGTCCACGGGAAGCCAGTGAAGGTTTCTCAGGTGGTGGGAGATGTGGCTGCGGTGGGGTATGTCGAGGATCAGCCGGGCGGAGGCGTTTTGGATGCGTTGGAGGCGTAGTAGGTTTGTTGCTGGGATGTCTGTGTAGAGTGCATTGCCGTAGTCTAGCCTGCTGCTGACGAGGGCCTGTGTCACCGTTCTTTTTGTTTCTGTCGGGATCCACTTGAAGATCCTACGGAGCATGCGGAGTGTGTTGTAGCAGGAGGAGGAGACTGCGTTGACCTGTTTAGACATGGTGAGGGAGGAGTCGAGGACGAAGCCCAGGTTGCGTGCGTGGTTGGTTGGTTGGTGTCGGTGGGGTTCCAAGTGTGGTAGGCCACCAGGTGTCGTCCCAGGCGGAGGGGGTGGGTCCTAGGATGAGGACCTCAGTCTTGTCCGAATTGAGTTTCAGACGGCTGCTTTTCATCCATTCGCCGATGGATTCCATTCCCTCGTGGAGGCTGGTTTTGGCTGTGCGCGGGTCTTTGGTGAGCGAGAGGATGAGCTGGGTGTCGTCGGCGTAGGTGAGAATGTTGAGGTTGTGTTGTTGGGCTACTTGTGCTAGGGGGGCCATGTAGATGTTGAACAGCGTCGGGCTGAGGGATCAGCCTTGGGGGATGCCGCAGATGATGTCGATGGCTTTGGAGCGGAAGAGGGGGGGTGGGGGGGGTCGCAGACTCTCTGGGTTCTGCCGGAGAGGAATGAGATGATCCAGTCGAGGGCTTTTCCTTGGATTCCGGTTTCGTGGAGGCGTGTTTTCAGGGTGCGGTAGCAGACTGTGTCGAAGGCGGCAGATAGGTCCAGGGGGATGAGGGCTGATGTTTCGCCGTTGTCCATTTGACGTCTGATGTCGTCTGTGGCGGCGAGAAGGGCGGTCTCAGTGCTGCTGTGGTTTCGTCTGAAGCCGGACCGGGAGGGAGCCAGGATGTTGTTGTCTTCGAGGTGGCTGGTTAGTTGTGTGTTGAATATTTTTTCAATCACCTTCGCGGGGAAGGGGAGTATGGAGATCGGTCGGAAGTTCTTGAGGTCGTTGAGGTCTGCTTTGGGCTTCTTTAGGAGGGCGTGGATTTCGGCATGCTTCCAACTTTCCGGAAAGCTCGCTGTTTCAAAGGAGATGTTGATGGCCTTCCGTAGTTGGTTGGCGATGGTGGAGTCGGCCTTGTTGTATACGTGGTGGTGGCAGGGGTCTGACGGAGATCCTGAGTGGATGGAGTTCATGATCTTGCGTGTCTGTGTCGTTGACGTTGGTCCAGGAGGTCAGGCGGTTTGCACAGGTGGAGCTTTCGGGGGTGGGTCTGGCGTGGGAGTGCCGTTGAAGCTGTCGTGGATGTCGGCGATCTTTCGGTGGAAGAAGGTGGACAGTGCGTTGCAGAGTTCTTGGGATGGAGGGATGTCGTTGACATTGGCGCTGGGGTTGGATAGTTCTTTTACGATGCTGAAGAGCTCTTTGCTGTCATGTGCGTCGTTGTCCAGGCGCTCTTTGAAGTGGGATCGTTTGGCTTGTCTGATGAGTTGGTGGTGTCTGCGGGTGGCGTCCTTGTGGGCTGTGAGGCTGTCAGGTGTGCGTTTGAGGAGCCATTCTTTTTTTAGTTTTCAACAGTCGCGCTTGGAGTGTAGGAGCTCATCGGTGAACCAGGCGGCTTTTCTTCTGGCTTGGTTGTTGGTGGGTTTCTTGAGTGGCGTGAGGATGTTGGCACCATCGTTGATCCACAGAGTGAGGTTGTGGGCACCGGTGTCTGGATCGGTGGGGTCGGAGGGTGGCTTCTGGGCGAGGGTGTTGGTAAGCTGGTCTTCTGTAACTTTGCTCCAGCAGCGGCAGGGTAGTTGTTGGGTGCAATGGTACTCGGTATGTTTCTTGTAGGTGAAGTGGATGCAGTGGTGGTCGGTCCAGTGGAGTACGGTGGTGTGGTTGAAGGTGACGTGGGCGCTTAAGGAGAAGATGGAGTGCACTATCACCCAGGAGTGTATCCTAGTGCTAATTAGTTGTGAGTCTAGCAAAAGTTAGGGCCTAGTAGAACTCCCAAAAACCCAGGTCTTCAGTTTCTTGCTGAATTCCAGAAGTGAAGATGAGGCCCTTATGTGTAGCAGCAAGACATTCCACACATTAGAAACAATGCAGAAGGCTCAACCGGTTTTGGCATGTGTGGGATGCATGCAAGTAGGAGTTTAGGCGAGTGTTGGTGTCTGGAAGACAAAAGCAAATGTGATTGTTGTGGTATGCTGGGCCAGTTTATGTAGTGCCCTGAAAACGTGGCAGGTCAGTTTGATTTGTGCTAGTTTGCACATGGGGAGCCAGTGGAGGTCCTTCAGGTTTTGTGTGATGTGAGTGCAGAGTGAGAGGTCAAGTGAGATTCTGGCCACCAAGTTCTGAATGGTCTGCAGCCTTCTGGTAAGTGTTTTATGCTGATCTCAGCACAGAGGGTATTCCTGTAACTCAGCAAGCCTGTGACAAGGGCAGGCGTGGCAGTCTTCCGGGTACTGACTGGGAGCCATTTGAAAATCTTCCTCAGCATATTCAGGGTATGTAAGAATAAGGTGGTGATGGCGTTGTCTTGAGAAGTCATGTTGAATTTGCAGTCAATGACAATCCCAAGGTTTTTGGCATGGGTGGATGATGGTCACAGCTTTGTTGGCCCCCAGGTGAATCCCATGGTAAAGGGCTCTTCCCGAAGATCACGTTTTTGGCCTTGTCAGAGTTTAGCTTCAGGCAGCTGGTCTTCATCTAGTGGATGATTTCAGTCATGCAAGCAGTGAATTTGATCCGGGTACTGGGCGTCTTTTCCATTAGGGAGAGAATGAGTTCTGTGTCATAAGTATAAAAGAGGACATTGATGTTGTGAGAACGGATGATGCTGACTTGAGGGATCATGTACGAGTTGAAGAGGGTTAGGCTGAGGGAATATCCTTACTGATCTCGGTTGTTACTTTGTGTACATCCTAAGTGTTTGGGGGGCAGACCTACTGACTGTCATTCCAGTCACAAAGGAGTGCATGTCCTTGGAGCAGAGTGCTGAGGGACTTGGGTCTCTTTTCGAGTCTGTGGGGCATTAGGAATTACCAGGGTGTCTTGTCCCTTGGTACATCTTTGGTGGAGCCAGAAGTTCAGAATGGAAGTAATCTGTTCAACAAGGTCTGTTTGCTTACTTATTGAATGTGATAACAAATGGGTAGGTGCAAAACTGGAGTGGGAGGGAGTTCCACATACATGAGCTGCACCAAAGAGTGTGTGTGTATAGGTCCTTTTTTTTCTTAAATCTCTGCTGTTCCAGTCATAGGGAATTGAAACTGAGTGGTGAGTGGTGTCTCTGGAAATGAGTAATGAGCAGCTGCTAAGTATAAGGGTATACCTGTGTGTGAGGTTTTATGAGTTAGACAAGCTATCTTGAGCATGCTTCTTGATTGAATAGGGAGCTACTAGAGAGCTAAAAGATAGCTTAACATGGTCCAAGTGTCCCTTCCCCGTTTCCAGTCTAGCTGTAACAGAGACGGTTGCTCTGACAAAGGCGAGGTGAACTTTCGGCATTTCAATTAGTCATAGTTCAGTATCCACTCCGGGTACGAACAAGTCTTGTACTGCATTCTAAAAATCAGGTACAGGCAGAGGATTGCTGATTTACAAAGGAAACATATCTTCCTAACTGTGTGATAATACTTTCTTTAACATTCATACTTAGCCTCCCCGATCTGCTCCTTGAAACGTATTGGCCCTACTTGGACGATCTGTTTTAGACTATGGTGGGACAGGCGAAGTGTGGGTTATTTTATTTTTTTATTTTTGGGAGGGGTTAGAGGCTAGGGTTAGGACCAATAAAACACAGGTGCCTAGACACAAAAGGTAAATTTTACACACGTAGATTTACTCATGTGAAAACGTACAAATGCACCTGGTAGTAACTTTAGTCTTTTTGCTAGTCACCAACTCAGCGTATATTTTATTACTAGATGCAGACTTACAAGTCTCTAACCCCTCAAAACAGGGTCCAGATTTAAGTAATTTCTTTTTGTACCAATAGTATTAAATATTTATTTTTAAACAAACAATTTAAAAATTCAACACTAACAAAATATATATACACATGTGCAATTTAAAATTAAAGATATTTTCTTTTCCTATCCTATGGGGTGTTGTTTTAAGTCCCTGCCTCCATTTATGGCAGCTGCTGTACGTTTATTGAGCCATGTGTGGTACTGGACTTATTGAAAGGATGGCTGAAGTACATTTACAGTTTTGGGTCCTTTTTTGACTGAGGTAATTTTTAATTGCTGTTTGTAAACAACAGCAAGGATAGTCTTTTGTGGGTGGATGTGTGTATTTACAAGAGACTCCCTAAACACCTCCTGACCGCTCCCTAAAGAAGGTGTACCCTTAAAGAAACACAGAGTCAAATGCAATTCACAGAACACCTCTTTATATTAATGGGTCCCTCTTGGGGTGGAAATGACAAGCCACTTGGTGTATGTCCTGTCTGACTAACACAAAATTATAACTAAGTCCAGGCTTAGCGCTTTTTTTGTATCGGCTGATAAAAGTGGCTCATTGGCACAAATTCCAGTTATCGCACAGCGACAATGGTTTACCTGCGTGCCAAAGGAGAAACCAACATAAAGAGCTGCTGGAATAAGGTGGCATCAAATAAAGGGGCAAGACCTGAAGCAGGAACCAGATCGGCTAAAATGGGAGTTTAAATGAAATAGTGCCTCAAAGCGTTATGCAGAGGTTCCCAAGGGTAAAAACAGCATTTCAAAGGTCCTGGTGAACCGGAATCTGAAAGACATCAATAAAGATGTATCAGACATTGGCACTAGAGTTCAGTCCCTGGAAAAAACAAAAGATAAATACAGTATGGTTCAGGAAATTCTGAGCACGCCTATTGATGCTGGAGTAATAATGTGATCCTCCAAGATAAAAAGAAGAATTTAGAAAACAGAGCATGTCAAAATACAAGGAACGGAGGAATCCCAAAGGAACAGAAGGTAGAAATATTAAAACCTATGATCAGTAACCATTTAAATGCAAGGTACCATAGTGAAGGTAACAAGGTTCGTTACTTACCATTAAATTACAAGCCAAACAAATCTAGAGTTACACAAAAGAGATATGGGTGATACATCTGCACGTAGTATGGAGGAGGGTAAACTGAGCTGGTTTCACTGTTTTTAATAAACCTATAGAGTGCTGACAGACTCACAATACGGACAGGGAGAGCTACCTAGCTGACACATGCTTGCCGAAGATCACAGACTTAGTAAGAGATCAGAGTCCACCTAAGTGAAGATGAGGTCCTGATGGTGACAGAGGCTCAAGCCTTCCAATATCCGACGTGCAGACAGGTTCTCTGCAGGGTTCTGTAGGCTCTTTGGTTCTTTTCCAGTCTGATGAATAAAGACGTCCTTAGACCAACCATGAATGCAACTTAGATTACTCCTATATATAAACCAGGAAAAGGCCCTAAATAACAGCAGCCATCTCAACCCATACCTGTGCTTAATCGGGATGGTAACTGTTAGAAATGGGGTCTCTATTTGGCAGTCTGTTTGCACCCTGTCCAAGTAGGACCCTCACTCTAGTCAGGATAAGGGAGATAACCAGCTCAGATAACCCTTGCTCACCCCCCCTTGGTAGCATGGCACGAGCAGTCAGGCTTATCTCAGAAGCAATGTGTAAAGCATTTGCACATAACACACAGTAATAAATGAAAACACTAAAAAAAGGACACCACACCAGTTTTAGAAAAATAGCCAATATTTATCTATATAAACCAAGACCAAATATGATAAACATCCACCATACAGTAATAAATATATGAATTCTGCAAGATTTACTCAAAAATACAGTTTCTTGAAGTTGATAGCTCCACCTGCAGCTATCACGGCGTTGTGATCAACAAAACCAACAGTTCAGGCCGGCTGCGGCGTCGCAGGCCAGCTACGGTGTGGAGGACACCCGCAAATAGTACCTTTGGATTTGCAGGGCGCCGTAATCCTCACTGTGAGCTCCAGAGAGCAGTACTGTGGTGTTGGTGTAGGGGTCGTGGAGAGTGCTGGTGTGGATGACGTCGGGACTGTGGTGCAAAGCATGACGATGCAACATGCAGTGCCCACAGGTCATATGCAGGCAGCGGCTCGGTGATGGCGTCAAGCAGCGTAGGTGAGACCAGGGCTGCGATGAGAAGCGGGGCGGTGCAACATCACCAGGAGACAGTGCAGGCAGCGCCGGCGTCGTTGCTGAAGTGCTGTCTCCGGTAGGCCCAAGCCTACTTCGTGACCCTCATGAACGGTATCTATAGGCCATATTGCAGGCAGGAATGCCTGGTGACGACACTGGAGTCGATGGTGCTGGCGTCAGTGGACCGGGCCCGCATGCTGCAGAGGACGGTGCTTCGTGCTCCTTACGAGCAGTGTCCACAGGCCATGGTGGAGGCAGCGGCGCTGGTGTGCAGCAGCAGCGGCGCAGGTGTCGGGGATGCCCAGGCTTCGGTGCACGCAGGTGATGCTGGAGTGCGAGGCCCACAGGTCACAGTGCGAGCAGCAGCTCCGTGCAGGCCAGCGACTTCATTGGCAGCATTGCGGTGGTTTATCCTCTTGAACAGCACAAAACACACAGTTCCAAGTGCTGCAGGTCAAGGAAACTGAAGTCTTTGGTGTCTCAGACTTCCAACAGGAGGCAAGCTCTACTCCAATCCCTTGGAGAACTTTCTCAAGCAGGACACACAACAAAGTTCACCCTTTGCACTCTCTTCAGGCAGTAGCAGCAACTGCAGGCCAGTCCAGCCAAGCAACACAGCAAAGGGTCAGTACTCCTCCTCCAGTTCTTCAGCTCTTCTCTTGGGCAGAGGTTCCTCTTGATTCCTGAAAGATTCAAAAAGTCTTGGGTTTTGAGTCCAATGCTTATACCCCTTTCTGCCATTGAAGTTGGCTAACTTCAAAGCAAAGTCTCAAGTGTTTGCAAGAGCCTTCCTTGTCCAGGCCAGGACACACACTAGGGGTTTGAAGACTGCACTGTGTGAGGGCAGGCACAGTCCTTTCAAGTGCAAGTGACCACTCCTCCTTCCACTCTAGCTCAGATGGCTCATAAGGATATGCAGGCTACTCCCAGCTCCCTTTGTGTCACTGTCTAGAGAGAGGTGCAAAACAGCCCAACTGTCAAACTGACCCAGACAGGGAATCCACAAACAGGCAGCGTCACAGAATGGTTTAAGCAAGAAAATGCTCACTTTCTAAAAGTGGCATTTTCAAACACACAATCTTAAAATCAACTTTACTAAAAGGTGTATTTTTAAATTGTGAGCTCAGAGACCCCCAACTACATGTCTATCCGCTCCCAAAGGGAATCTACACTTTAATCATATTTAAAGGCAGCCCCCATGTTAACCTATGAGAGGGATAGGCCTTGCAACAGTGAAAAACGAATTTAGCAGTATTTCACTGTTAGGAAATATAAAACACATTAGTATATGTCCTCCCTTAAAAATACACTTGAGCCTGCCCATGGGGCTACCTAGGGCCTACCTTAGGGGTGTCTTACATGTAGGCAAAGGGAAAGTTTAGGCCTGCCAAGTGGGTATACTTGGCAAATCGAATTGGCAGTTTAAAACTGCACACACAGACACTGCAGGGGCAGGTCTGAGACATGATTACAGGGCGACTAATGTGGGTGGCACAACCAGTGCTGCAGGCCCACTAGTAGCATTTGATTTACAGGCCCTGGGCACCTTTAGTGCACTGTACTAGGGACTTACCAGTAAATTAAATACACCAATCATGGATGAACCAATTACATACACATTTTGTATAGGAGCACTTGCACTTTAGCACTGGATAGCAGTAGTAAAGTGCCCAGAATAACAAAAACAGCAAAATCAGAGTCCAGCACACATCAACAACCTGGGAAACAGACAAAAAGTTAAGGGAGACCACGCCAAGGATGAAAAGTCTAACAGATGGGTTCTGTAGGAAAGTACCCTCTTTCTTGGCATGGTTACCCCCATTTTCTGCCTGTTGTCAGTGTGTTTGAACGTGTTCACTGGGATATTGCTAACCAGGACCCCAATGACTGTGCTCTCTTCCATCTAACTTGGTAACTTGTACCATTTTCGCCCCCACATTTGGCATACTGGTTCCCCCATGTAAGTCCCTAGTATATGGTACACAGGTACCAAGGGCATTGGGGTACCAATGTATCCCCATGGGCTGCAGCAGGTATTATGCCACCCATGGGGAGCCCATGCAAAGTGTTGTGGAGGTCTGCCATTGCAGGTCACTATAAGTCACCCCTATAACAGGCCCTCCTAGCCCAAAGGGCAGGGTGCAAGTACCTGTGTGAGGGCACCCCTGCACTAGCATAGCTGCCCTCACGAACTCCAGTACCATTTTCATGGACTTTGTGAATGGGGGTACACCATTTTATGCGTGTACTGGACATAGGTCACTACCTATGTCCACCTACATAATAGTAACTCCGAACCTAGACATGTTTGGTATCAAACATGTCTGAATCATGCCCAATACTGTTGCCAGTATTAGAAGTATGATTCCATGCTCTCTGGGGCTCCTTAGAGGACCCCTAGCATTGCTCCTACCAGTCTTCCAGGCAGCCCAAGCTGCTGCCACTCCTCAGACAGGTTTCTGCCTTCCTGCTGCTTGAACAGCTCAAGCCAGGAAGGCAGAACAAAGGATTACCTTTGGAAGAGGGGGTAACACTTATGCTAGTGCAGGGGTTACATGGCCTGGGAGGGGTAGCCTCCACAAGCCACTGTTATGCTTTGAAGGGCCCATTTGGTGCCCTCCGTGCATAAACCAGTCTACACTGGTTCAGGGACCTTCAGTCACTGGAACCGCAACTGGACCGCCCAGGAACCGACAGTCTGCATCCACGAAAAAGACTCTTCTTGCAACATTGTTTCCACGGCTCCTTCCAGCTTCTGCAACATGTCCCCAGCTGTGCATCCTCTGAGGGTGGCAAGTCTTCAACCTGCACGAGAAGGAAGAAGGAATCTCCCTTGGAGTGAAGGAGTCACTCCCCTGCATAAGCAGGTACCTACTGCAATGACGACCGGCTTCGTGGATCTCCTCTTATCCTGAGCTGCGTGGATCCTGCATTGCGGGTGGTAGCCCAGAGTAGTCCTCTTGGTCCTTTCTGCCCGCAATCCAACTTTGGTGGTGGTGGTAAGACCTTGCCTTCCCACGCAGGACAGTACCCCCATGCCCCGCGTCTCCTGCAGCTGCCAAGGCTTGTTTGCATCTCTTCCAAAGGAACTCCAGGACACATGCAGCTCTAGCCCCCAGCAGTCCTCTATGTGGTTCTCCTGTGGCATGGGATCCCTTTCTGTAGTGCTGCGTGGGCTCCTTCTGTGACTTCTGTGTCCCCGTCCTGTGGGACTCCTGTGGGTGCTGCCTTTGCTCCTGTGGACTCTGTCGCTGAGGGTCCCCCCTGACTTCCCCCACCTGCGCCGAGTCCTCCTTGGACTTGCTGGTCCCCAGCAACACCACTTTTCAACTAAAAGCATATCTGCCTTTGCCAAGGCTCGTTAGGGGAATTCCAGCACCAACACCCGTCTGCACTCTTCATTCCAGCATGGGACATCTTCTGCATCTCTCAGGAACTCTTCTCCGGGTCCAGGACTGCAGTGCTGACCTGTTCTTCAGCTCCCCTCTACACATTCCACTTACTTAAGTGGGAGTCCTGTGTTCGCATTCCATTTTTTAGTGTATGGTTTGGGCTCCCTCTAGGGTCACTATTGGTTATTTACATTTGCACTGTTTCTAGCTTTTTCTATCCCTATTGCTGTTTACTTGTGTATATAATTAGTGTATTACCTCCTGCTGGAGGGTTGCCCTTCTAGTATTTTGTGGTATTGTGTGACCAAAAATAAATTACCCTTATTATTGAACAACTGAGTGTTTGCTTTCACGTGTGTGGGTGCTGTGCGACTACAGTGGTTTTGCATGAGCTTTGCAGGTCTCCTAGACAAGCCTTGGCTGCTCATTCACAGCTACCTCTAGAGAGCCTGGATTCTAGACACCGCCTACACTTCACTAAGGGGGGATACCTGGACCTGGTATAAGATGCAAGTACCTTAGGTACCCATCGCACACCAAGCCAGCTCCCTACAGGTTCTAATATGATTTATTGGTAAGTTATGAATGCCTGGAGATAGAAGATATGTGATTGCAAGTCATAACTCTTTACCTTTTGTCAGTTACCACTCCACTCCCAAGATACCTTGATGTAAATGGAATGGTTTTCATTATTTTTATTATCGTGCATTTCATTATTAAAAAATAACAATTGCAGTAAAAGTGATTATATACATTGATAAT
The DNA here is from genome assembly GCF_031143425.1 of Pleurodeles waltl. NCBI lineage: Eukaryota > Metazoa > Chordata > Amphibia > Caudata > Salamandridae > Pleurodeles > Pleurodeles waltl. Next base: position 155,700,314 of record NC_090440.1, on the reverse strand, counting down.
ACTTCTAATAGTAATTATGATTATATTAAGTACACCAGGTAAAATGTATACATTTTTTTATTAATTTATTTTTCCAGAGCTGCTGGTGAATGACCGTACAGCATCATGAAGAAGACTGAAACAAGCACATCGTGTCCCTCTGATCCCCGCATACAATTTATTTATGATCAAATGTCCAACATGGAGTTAAGTTAACAAGCCTGCATTACTACCTATTATGGAAACCTTTGTCAGAGGCAGCTCAAATAAGGAATTACATTCCACTGTTAGACGTTGCGAGAAATTAGGAAAGCAACATGGTTTCCCAAGTATTTTACCACAGGAAGTGCTGGAGCCTGTTTACTATGAAGAGAGATTTACAGACTACTAAGCGAAAAGCTGAAGTAAGTGTCAATGATGATGCTGGAACAAGTGAGTGCACGAGTAAACGCTTAAACAGAAGAACATCGAAGCCAAACATGTATGCTGAAGAATGTATATTATGTAAAAAGATAAAATGCTACAAGGGAACATCAACACTTGAGACATTAATCAAGGCCGCGGAGCTTAGAGTTGACAAAAGGCTTCAAGAGTGTGCAACCATTAATTGTGATTCAAAGATCTTAGCTGTAGTAGGGGCATCGTGGCTGCAGAAGCCCATTATCATGCATCTTGCTATAGGTAGGAAGATCATGCACCTAGCATTCAAACTGATGATCACTACAAAAATATATGAGAGATGAAGCATATGATGAACTATTTCAATCCATTAGAACTGTGATTATTCCTAACAAAGAGGTAATACATGCAATTACTCTCACTGAAAGGCTTGAAACCCTCATGACACGCAGAGGAACACAGGGAATAGATAAATCAACTAAGAAGCATATTAGAAGAAAACTTGACTCAGTTCAGTGACAGCTTCCACATATTTCCAGACAACCAAGAAAAATTATTCACCCAACCTGATAGTGTCATGCTACAGGACATCGTAAGAGAAAACGAGAGTTCGAAAAGAGAATTATCAGTTTTAAAGGTTAAGGCAACAGACATGAACAAGATCACAGATCAAACATCATCGCACATAAGAACAACGATTAAAACAAACTTGACATCAACACCATTGGCCACATCATCCATCAGATGCTGATAAAGATTAATTTACAGTGCCAGATTACCTTAAACTGTTCCTATTAGGACTTCTGCCTGGAGATCCAGAAAACACAAAGCCACCCAAAGAGTCATCTTACTAATGCTATCATTCAGTCAGGACAATATATATGCAGTCACAAATGGGCAGAATCCCCCCCCCCCAAAAGCAATTGTTGCTCCCATATGCCGTAAAAACACTGACAGGCAATTTTAAAGTGATTCTGACTCTAACCAGACTTGGTCATGGGATTTCATGCTCACAACTCAAAGTAAATGATACCGCCTTGTGCCTTCAGAAACTTGCTGCTATCTTAAATGAGCAAATTGTTCTTCCAGACGTAATTCAGCCTCATGTATTCACTAACTTAGCATGGGATAACACCGATAGGCTGGATGAGACCGTTACTGGTAAGGGGACAACTCATCAACACAATAGCTGTACAGCCCAAGTTGTTTGGACCACAAACTTTTAAAGCTCCTCTGCTAAGCATTGAGAAACAAAAGAAAAGAAAGAACCTTGACCATCACAAATACTGAAGAATTGTTTATGTATGTTTCTGGCGAACGAGTTTGGCCTCAGCCATCGATGAATAGTACCAAAGTCAAGATGGATTGTGTTGTCCAGTTGAAGCTTGCACAAAATATTAACATAATCTGGGATGTTACAAGACAAGAAGCGAGCCTCGCACAGATAAAACCAAGTTGGACAGGATTTAACATCAATACTAGAGACCTAGTAGGTATATCACAGGATTCCACTGGCTACTTGCCAACCATTAATGCCCGTGCAACTGAGTTGACAACTGTTTATGAAATTTTTAAACAGTCAGAGCTGATAAGGGAATAACTGCATTTGGGTAAAACTGTAGTTGTCGTGGTTCAATCTCTCTGTGCAAAAGCAACTGAGATCGTGTGGAGGCATAAAGCAACGTACCACAGAATAATTCTTCGAATGAGCACCTCTCACACCATTTACAATGTCATATCCATTGTTGGAAAATGCTCTCAAGACGCTGGCATTTGCGACCTTTGTACTGAAGCAGACATGATAGCAGAAGGATCAATATCATCAGTACTAGAAGGTTGTATATACAGTCATGAAGTTCGAGTTATACAGAGCATGTATGAAGCTATGTTAAGACTGGTCTGGTGGTGAAGAATTACAAAGAGAACATTCAGGTACACTTCAATGAGGAGGTTAATGACTTTGCAAAATACCTATGCCAACAGACAACGTCTTGCAGAATGCTGCCTTTGCCAAAGTAAAACAGCTTTGGGATATATTCCTGGAACATCTTTGTCATGACAATGGAGATCTCTCTTGCATTTTGGATGTCATATGTGGATATTGTTGAAAATGTCTTGCTGGCTCTGTTGCGTGCTGCTCAAGAAGGAAATCGGCATTTACATCTTACCCCCATACGCTCTATGATCCCATGGTATTTTGCGATGACAGGACCAACTACGTTAGATATCTTCCTGTATACTATGCCGAAATTACATTACTTTCAGTGATCCATCCAGGGATTCACCACAACTTCATCAACTGATGCTTTTCAGTTCAATTGTCAGATGTTAGTCCATTTGGAAGAATTCCGGTCGATCAATCGATCGAGATAACAGTCAACAACCACTCTGGGCGGTACAACAAGGTTTAATCTCAAGGCGGGTGCTGTGAAAATATATTATATGACAGCTGAACACAGAATCGCCTTTTTTGGGTCACAAAAGGGAAGTGGTTTGTAACAATAGATCAGATCTTACGCTATGTTAATCAAGAAGTGGAAAAGACAAAGATACTGTTACATGAGTGGTTAGTCTGGTTCAATGCTGGATGAACCCATTTGTTGTGCCACATGATCTCATTAGTCTCTCCACAACAAAAAAGGCATCTCAAGACACAGTATCCGACATAATGAAGGCATATGAAATAGGTGAACAGTGAAAATAATGCATATAATCCATATCAATATATGAGGACTACAATCAAGTTTTATTGTTATTATTTTAAGGACTAAATTGTTATTATTACAATTAATAAAAAAAGATTTTTAAATTATATTCAATTTAACTAATCTGGTAAAATTAGATTTATTTTTCGACATATGATGAAATGTTATGTTATTTAGCAAACATATGACAACCATTATTTTTTTTCAGCTATGGTTGCTAATCATATAATATCAGACAAAAGGAAAAGAGTGATGACTTGCTATCATATATTTTCCATCGCTAGGCATCCATACCCTGAAAAAAATTCATTTTACACCCCACCCCCCAAAGTGGTACCAATGGCCTAAATTTCGGGTCCCGGCTCATGGCCGATTTTAATCTTTTGTTTACCAATCAGAGTTGGGCTAGGTTTAAAAAAAATATATATAGATATAGATAGATATAGAATGTGAGCAGAACACGCAGGTGGGAAGGGAATACACAGGTGAGGAAAAGAACACAGGCGGGGAAGCAACGTGCAGGGCAAAGAACCAATAGGAGGTTGGAGGAAGGTACACGAAGGTCGGCAGAGGCAACAGGGTGGGGGGGGTGGGACAAACACAGAGGTGGTGGGGAGGGAAGCAAATGGAAAAAGGGCAATGTAGAAGGGGTTTTGAAAGCGAAGACGAGAGTACGACATGGTGTTAAAGAGCACAGGAGAGCAGCTTGAAGGGCCAAACTGTATAAAAGGAAAAGCATATGCATTAGTAGCCTGATGGACAAAGTTGAAAAAAAATGACATTTTTATGGTGTTTTAAGAAGAAATGTGCTGACTGGCAGAACTGGGAAAGACAGAGAGAACAGGGGGAAACACATGCACTCACGTGGAGTGTTTTTAGATTAACAAAAAAAAGGTTCAGAAAACCAAAAACTTGTGGAAGAATAAAAGAAGCCGCATTCAACTAACCCCCTAAACAGGGGGTGCTTTAAGCAAAGAAAATAAATAAACCCTGTAAAGTAAATTAAAATCATTGCCCAACAGTATAAACTATCACCGACAAGCTCCCTGCTAAGGAGACTGGACAAAACCCCCCTTTGAGCATACTACCTGCAGACACACTCCCACTAGCATCACAGCACAATCTCTACCCAAAGAATCACAGGTAGACTACTCATCAAGAGAACACCCGACCCACTTTAGCTTACTCGATTTTAGGTTTCATATTTATTCTAACAAAGTCAATATGGGAAAAATGTTTCAGTAGCAACATGCTTTTTACAGTTTAGTGTTGCACTATGTAAGCTGAAATTGGCTGTAATGTACATGAATAAAATAAAAACAACAAATATTGAAAAATAAGGTTATATTGGCTTTGGTAGTGTATGCAACACAACTATATACATCCATGCACCCAGATACCAAGACAACTATGCATACCGTGTATAAATATGGATGAACGCATCACATTTTTGAAGATAATTATTTTGGCTTGTTCATTTTTCATACACAACATAAAACATATTTGGCCGCTGTAATGATGCTAATTTCTGTTTGTCAGCTATCAAAGAGACTTACTAGGTTTCTGTAGTTGACACCTGGCTATAATTTGTTATGCAACAGGCAGAATAAAATAGCCATGCATACAATGCTATTTACAAACTAGAGGTAACAGTTAGAAACTTCTTCTGTGGGGTTATTCTGCACAGAAATTTGATTAAACACCTATAACATGATTCTACAATGCAAATACTGTTTACAATTTCCTAAACAGGTGACTGTACTTGTTGTGGGCCCTTCTTGGGTCCACTTTGGTTCTCCATTTTAGTGTTATATTTTAAACGTTTTTGGCTGACATTGTTATAGTAATATTATTTTACATGTTTTATACTTGCACGATATTATTCTGAGAATCCGCTGTACATACTGCTTGTTTTCATTAAGCCTTTCTTGTAAAAATAATCTGTACACTCTGTTTAAGGCTAAGCAGACAAAACAAGATATCCTAGCGCTTGAGTTGTCCATTTAGAGACGGCTTCTAAAACCAAGACATACCACTGCATCAAAGTTGTGCCTCTAACACTGTGGTTTTGAATACATAAACTGTGCAGTGCCCTACACAGGAGAGAGGAGCACTCCGGCTGCGACAGTCCTGTAATAGACCCTGTGTTCAATTTGCAGCTCTATTGACACTGATCTTTCATCTTACAGCAAAGGATTGCCAATTGCACTTCAGTCCATCTCCCTGGCTCAGCTATCAAGGTGTAGGGGGGCTCAGGCTTTCCTTCATGATCTGGCACAGGGTACACCGACTGTGCTCTCAGAATGCAGATAGTGATAGGTAGGAATATACAGAAATATAATCACATAAACTTGCCAAGGCTGGATTGTTTATTCTTTTCACCAGGTTAGTAATGCTGGTTACACTGCTTTGTTGCATAATAATCGCAGCTCATTCTCTCTATGCAACAATATAATTATTTCGATAAATGTTTTGAAAACCTTTATTCGTATCATTTTTTGGGTTTTACCAGGGCAAGCATCAGTAAAACAACAATTTTATTTATTTGAATTGCTGTGTGGATTAGTAAAGCCAGCCATTACTTGTGCTTTAAAACAAACTAATATATGTGCAAGGGGGCTATGGAGAGATGAAGGGCAATTTTGCTGGGTGGTAGTGAGGGAATCCAAGGAGGAGGACATGGGAGGGAAGTGGCAAAAAAGCTTGTCACACTGGGCACCACAAGTGCTAAAGACTGTGATAATGGGTATGTGACAAGGTGAAGTAATAGTGTGTCTTTGTTTTTTCAGTGTCTTCAAATTGACTACGTCCATCTCTTTTTGGATGCTGACTTTCTTCAGCAATTATGCAGCAAACAAATTTGTGTTCCGAACAATTTCTGAAGGAGCCTAGAGGCACTCTAGGGCCCTGTTCTAGGGCAAGCCAGTGGACTCCCACTTCGCTCGTGAAGTTGAAGATAGTTTTGGGCCTTACGCTCAAAATGGGGTTAGTGCAGAAGCCCACCTTGCAGCCCTGCTGGACGACTTGCATGGTTTGGGTAACTCCTATCATTGCACAGGGCCACGAGAGGGAAGGCCCAAATTGTATTGTGGAGACATCAAAATTATCTATCACAAACAACCTGGTTTTGTAAGGCGGGCACCTGCGCTTTGAGTCCTGGGCTCAGCGGCCATATAGGGAAACCTACCGAACCCAAACATTTCTAAAAACTAGACACTCTGGTTAGTCCACAGAGGTGTAGCTTGTGTGGATTCCCCAAAGTTTTCTTACCTCACAATACCTGGCAAAGGTGAAACAAGGAATAAAAACCTCTATTTTTCCTTGCATTTCTGTCACATAAACTACAGGAATATGCGGGGATCCACAACATTCCTACCACCTGGCATTTCTCCACTTGTTCTGATAAAACTGCTACCCCACTTGTGTGCCTGTGCCTAGCGCCTGCATCAGGAGTGTATCACCCCAGGGTTAACAGTAACCCTTATGAAGGACTACCATTGACAGTGTGTGATCAATTCCTGTCACAGGCAGTAAGTCCCGGCACACCAATGGGGTAGTGTTTTTATTGGGACAAGTTGGGGAATGCTGGCTAGTAAGCAGTTTGTAGATCCCTGCATATTCCTGTAAGCTAAGTCACAGAAATGTAGGGAAAAATAGTGGCTTACCACCAGAGGTTTACCTTTGCAGGGCATTCGGGGAGGAAAAAATAAAATACTGGGAAATCCTCACAAGCGATACCTACCTGGACCCCCCCTTGATGCCTACTTAACAGAAATGCCTGGGTTTGATAGGTTTCCCTAAGTGATTCCCAATCCCAGAACTAATTAGTACACTCACCGTAGTTATCATCACCACAATACATTTTGAGTCCTTTCCTGTCACGAGTATGTGGCCTACCCACACAAGTGAGGTAACATTTTTAATCAGGGGGACCTGGGGGAGTGCTAGGTGGAAGGAAGTTCGTGGCTCCCATCAGATTCCAGAACTTTCAATCACCGAAGTGTGCAGAAAAAGTGTTTTTATCCTCCAGATTTTGAGGTTTGCAAAGTAGTCTGGGTGACAGAACCCAGTGAGAGCCACACATGTCAACCATCTTAGATTCCCCAAGGTGTCTTTTTTCCAAAAATGTACAGACTTGGTAGATTTCCCTAGGTGCCAGCTGAGCTAGAGGCCATAATCCACAGCTAGGCACGTTGCAAAATACATATCCGTTTTTTGGGGGGAAATGTGTTTCGGGGCATTTCCTGTTGAGGGCACTAGGCCTACCCACATAAGTGAGGTACCATTTATGTCGTGAGACTTGGGGGAAATGCTGAGTGGAAGGAAGTTTGTGGCTCCCCTCAGATTCCAGAATTTTGCAGCACCGAAATGTGAGGAAAAGCTGTTTTTTAGCCTAATTTCGAGGTTTGCAAAGGAGTCTGGGTGACAGAACCCAGTGAGAGCCCCACGTCACCCCATACTGAATTCCCGTAGGTGTCTAGTTTTAAAAAATGTACAGGTTTGGTAGGTTCCTCCGAGTGCCGACTGAGCTACAGCCCAAAATCCACAGCTATGCACTTTCCAAGAAACACTTCAGTTTTCAATGGAAAAATGTGATGTGTCTATGTTGCGTATAGGGGTGTTTCCTGTTGCGGACGCTAGGCCTACCCACACAAGTGAAGTATAATTATTTTTAATTGGCAGGTTTGGGGAGGAACACAGAATAGAAGAACAAGTGTTATTGCCAATTGTCTTTCTTTACAGGTTTGCCTTCCAAATGTAAGACAGTGTGTAAGAAAGAAGCCATTTTGCGAAATGCCCTGTAATTCACATGCTAGTATGGGGACCCTCAAATTCAGAAATGTGCAAATAACCACTGCTTCTAAACTCCATATTTTGTGCCCATTTCGGAAATACATAGGTTTCCTTGATACCTATTTTTCACTCTTTATATTTTACCAAATAAATTGCTGTATACCCGGTATACAATGAAAACCCACTGCAAGGTGCAGTTCATTTATTGGCTTTGGGTACCTTGGGTTCTTGATGAACTTACAAGCCCCGCAACTAGAAGGGTTTAGCAGACGTAACAGTATATTGCTTTACAAAAGCTGTTTTAGTTGGAAAAAGTTACAGAAGAAAGCGTAGCCAGAAATGGCTGTTTTTTTCAACTCAAATTTCAATATTTTTTTATTTCAAATGTTACTTTCTAAAGGAAGACCTTGAAGGGTTTACACAAATGACCCCTTGCTGATTGCAGAATTATGTTTACTTCTCAGAAATGTTTAGCTGTCTAGGATCCACCATTGGTTTCATACCTACTTCTGTCACTAACTGGAAGGAGGCTGAAAGCACACAAAAAAGTAAAGAAAAAAAAAAAAATGGGGTATGTCTCAGTAAAATGCAAAAACTGTGTTAAAAAAGTTGGTTTTCTAATTCAAGTATGTCTGTTCCTGAAAGTTGGGAAGATGGTGATTTAATCACCGCAAACCCTTCATTGATCCCATTTGCAGGACAAAAAAAAAAAGAAAAAAACAGATGTTTTCTTCTGCAGCACTTTTTCCCATTTTTATTTTTATCAAAAATTCAAATTTTTGCCGTATTTTGGCTAATTTCTTGGTCTCCTCCAGGGGAGCCCACAAACTCTGGGTACCTTTATAACTCCCAAGATGTTTGGAAAAAAGGGCACAAATTTGGTGTGGATAACTTATGTGACAAAAAGGTATTGGGCTTAAGCACGAACTACCCCAGATAGCTAAAAAAGGCTCAGTACTGGTGGTGGTTTTGGGGACCGCAGCAGCTAAGGGGTTAAATAAGTAGACGTCGAGATATGAATTTTTAAAGATTAGCTGTAGTGCTTACAAGCTTAAAGCACCAAACAGGGAATCTGGTTGCGCTAGACCAGGGTAAAGTCAAAAGTTCAGGCCGACCACAATGGAGTGAGGGCTGGCTACAGCGACCAACCTTGTCCCACTGAAAGAGTACCTTGTATGGCCAGTTGTGTTGGTGTCAAGGATCCAATGCGAGGAGCAGAGGAGACGATGCGAAGGCGATACATTGTTTATGATCCGCGCAGTCCGATAGAAAATAGCAATTGGGTCTCAATTGAAAATTACACTTATAAAATGTAATATGGTAATCCTGCTGTTACCTTATGGGAGAGATACGCCTTGCAGTAATGAAAAATACATTTAAGAGTTTTTCACTACATGGACATGTAAAAAATAAAAAGTACCTGGTCAACTTTTTAACTACACTGAACCTTGCCTTTAGGGCTGTCCAGGGCCTACCTTAGGGGTGACTTACATGTATTAAACAGGAAGATTTGGGCCTGGAAAGAGGGTTAACTTGGTAGGTCGACATGGCAGTTTACAACTGCACATGCAGGCTCTGCAAGGGCAGGCCTGAGCAATGTCTGAAGGACTACCGATGTGAGTGGCACAATCGGTGCTGCAGGTCCACCAGTAGCATTTAGTTTACAAGGCACTAGCACATGTAGCACACTTTACTAGGGATTTAAGTAATTTAAATATGCCAGTTATGAATAGGTCAATGTTACCATGTGTTAGGGAAAGAGCACATGCTCTTTCCCTAACACATGGGCAATTTACCACTGTGGACCAAAAGCCAGCAAAAACGAAGCCAGCAAAACAGGAGGTCAGAAGACAAATAAGTCAAGGGAAAACATGCAAGGATGCTAGGCCTAACACCTACCTTTTAGTGGGAACCACATAATATGGTGCCACCAACGTGTATATACCAGGTACTTATTTAACTCAGGGTCTCCTGAGTAGTTCTTTTGTGTGCCCAAGGTCCCCTATTCACCTTTAAAATAGAGATGACCATTGTGTTAGGGATGAATCCTCCACAGCATCTTAGGAAGTGACTTTTTGTTTGTAGGTTGTTCAAGCTTGAACATTTAAAAGGATACCCGCTATCGTACTTCCCTCTTTGAATTCTAGTCATTAAAATGATGCAAGTTATTAATATTCCTGATAATTGCAGACATGCTGTTACAGCACATTTACATTACATGGGCACCTGCTGGGGGTGGAGATGTTACCTTCATTGTTGAGGCTTATGAAGCTTATAAAGCAGAGGTATTTTACTCATGGGTCATTCCTCCCACAGTCCATGCCAAAACACCAGCATTTCACGCACACACTGAAGCTGCCATATCTAGCCAACACAGAGCTTATAATGATTTATAAATAGCATTAACATATCAGGAACCTCAAAATTGGTCCTAAAGCGCCTTCCTCATTTAATACAAAATATTAGACTGGTTCCCCTCACAAGTGACGGGGCAACATGGCCAGTCTTAGCCAACTATACACCATATCCAAACTTAGCATTGCTTAACGCAAGTGATTTATGTAATTTGTACACAGGTCTAGTAGGACTATATAGACTTTAAACACTGTTTGTTATGCACAGATTAACAGCTGCCCCAGCAAGGGTTGTTCAAGCTCTCAAGCCGAGGTTAGCTGTGCCTCCAACTACTCCTGTAACTATGAACGCTATAACGGGAAAGATTCCCACCAGAAAGGCGGAAATTCCATTTTGGATTGCACAAAAAACACACTAGCTTGAAGTAGTGTTTCCCCATATGGAACACGGGGACAAACATAAAATTCTCACCATGTGCTCACCACTTGGGATGGTCCCCCTTATTGACGACCGTGCCACTTGGGGTTCAATATTCGCTGCAATATATACCATAACACATGGTACACCATCAGTTTTTGTTTTGCTTGAAGTGCTTGAGAAGATTTAAAATGAATACGAGGCGGCCCTGTCCTGAATGAAGCTAATTAGTAATGTTTTTACAATATCCTCAATCATATTAAATAATATTAAAGGGGAAGCAGCAGAACTGGCAATACGCCAATGCCTCACACAGGTCGCGGTTGCAGACTAGAAGCGCAAGAATTATTGCGGACACCTAAAAGTCTATAGGCTGAGATAATTTTGAAGCCAGACCAAATAAACCACAGCTTAAAGGTAGCTCTGAAAAGGACAATTTCAAATAAGCACCTGAGTTTGCTAAAACAAAAAAGCTGGGACAAACAAAATAAGGAAAAAACAAAATCACAAGGTGGAACTCTGCAACCGGAGACCTCTGATAAACATTATAACCTAAGTAACCGTGATACACACAAACAGCCTGATAGGTATCAGTACACATCAGTGGGTTGCCAGACTAGCCTCTGAGAGAGGAGGATGAACAGAAGGCAGGCATGAAGAGTATGTGAAACCGAAAACTGGCTCACAACGCTCAGCTGACATAAAAAATAAAAAAAAGAAACTTCCACAGCGCCAAACCCAACTCAAAAAGAAGAAGGTTGCAGGTATGTCAGCTAATATGCCACATTTATTTAGAATGCTCCTTTAGAACAAGACGTGGGCAGTGATTCTGCTAGACAGCGCTGCAGGGGTCACAACAGTTTGCCAGAATCTTCAAGCATTTCTGGATGCGACAGCAACTAATGACTATTGAAGCTGAAACCCCAGATCAACTAGTCAGCCCTCTGGATAGACTTTACAAATTATATATACAAATTGAGGGTGACATAACTAAAATAATATTCTGGAAAAATGTAACACTTCGCTATGACATTCTCTTGGCTGAGGCTGATTAGCCATCGGAGTTTGTTAAAACAGTCCCAGAAGAAGAGAATGTAACTGTGCTATCTTTCTCCATTCCTGTCCCTGAAGACGTTTAACAAGCATATGCCACAGAATGGGCACCTGCACAAGGCATTATACCCCAATGACGTAGGCTGGGATAAGGATTTGCCTTATCATATTATACCCAAAAAGCCCAGCCTGCAAGTGCAACCACAATACCCAATAAAACGTGAAGCGAAAGCTTCTGGGAGAGAAATTCTCACAACTAGAGATCCAGTAGTAGAACTACCCTTTATTTCCGATAGCTGAATCAGATCATTCCTACCGCAAAACCTTGAAAGCAGAGGTCTAACAGTGTTCTCAGCGCTAAACTCACAATGTTACTTTTGCCAACTCCCTCAAGGTTATAAGAACTGTCCTGGACCGAGTAACGTCAATTCTACAGGATATTGACCCAGAAGCATTGTCCTCTGTTGATTTTATTATATCTATCTATCACGGATGATGACAAACACAAAATCAGCAAGAGGCGATCACATTGTTTTGGGATTGGCTGACCACGGCTACAAATGTATTTATTTATTTTTAAAATTGCCTTTCTCAGTGTCCGATTTTTAGGACACAATTTATCAAATGAAGACAAAAGCCTGGCACCACATTTTTTTTTTTTTTTTTAAAAAGAGAAATATGCTCTTATACAAACTCCAAACACCATAAAAAAAAAAAAAAAAAAAATACAACCCTTGTTTTGTTTCCTCAACTTTGATAGATCTTACATACGAGATTATGCACAACACATACACATTACAATATAAATACAATTTAATTTGCTCTAATTTTTGCCAGTACTCCTCGTACATCAGTACATGCATATATTTTAGGTCACTACAGACTTGCATCAACACACTTACACACATGTCAATAAACAAATTTGGTCATCCACATAATTGCAGGTGCCATTAATTTCACCTATTTCACAGTCAATGTGGGTGATACAGAGTCAACTTTGCATTTATAAGATAATGTTGACATGAGTTTTGTATTCACATGAAAAAATACTCACTTCAGTTTAGATGGCTGTCATTAAGGAATGACCAATGGCTCAAGGAAAACACATAATTGTTGGCTGTCACAAAGCCTAGCATTCCAAGCACAAAATCCTTACATGCTAGAATGATAAAATGGGCCACTTCCCTGGCAGCTACTGATGTAGACTATGTCTTTGACCTTATTTACAAACTCAATTTTTCCAATATGAACAAGAATACCCCCAAGCCCTGTGATATATCGCCTCTTGATCAGTATACTTACATAATATGTAGTGATGGTTCAGCCCAGCCTGCTATAGGCACTAAACACCAATACTCAGCATCCTGCGCCGCAGTACATGGTGTCATGAAGGATGGATAATTGCATTCATAAAAAAATCTTTTACACAGTCCTTGGGGGATTGTACTACACAACTGGGTTAACTGAAAGCTTTGATTTTTGCATTAGTAAATACAGATCCAGATTGCTGTACACTCAGGCCCTCATTATGAGCCTGGTGGTCCTAGGACAGCGAAAGCGCCACGGTCTAACTGCTGGCACGGCCACTTTTTCGACTACGTGCCGGTGGTCTTAATCCGCGAGGTAAGTGTGCCTTGGGGGATTAAGACTCCGGTGTCTGCCAGCTTTTGCGGGGATGTTCCACCGCCAACCAAAGGCTGCCGAAGACGGGGTGCTGGGGGCCCCTGCACTGCCCATGCACTTTGCATGGACAGTGCAGGGCCCCCCCATGAGCAGCCCCATCGTGCTTTTCACTGCCTGAATTACAGGCAGGGAAAAGCGCAACGGGTGCTGTCATACCCGATGCAGAGCAGCATTGCTGTTGGCTCAATTACGAGCTAGTGTCAATGTTGTGGGTAGTTTCCTGCTGTGCCAGCAGACGGAAACGCTGTTTCCGCCCACTTGCCAAGCGAGAAACTTATAATAGGACCAGCGAGCGGAAAACCAAACTGGTGCTCTTCCGACCCAACGAGGCCACCCGCCAAACTCTTAATGAGGCCCTGAGTGTCTTATTCGTATGATTGTATCCAGTAAACTTTACATTACTGGCACCTGAATGGATTCAGAGACTCGAAAAGGAATACCATCAAGCACAAACTGCTTTGGGTGAAGGTGGCCCAGCTTAAGGATAGTTTCACACAGGCTCATGCAATACTTGTAGTGAATTCACTGGCTGATGAAATAGACAACTCTGCAGTTAAGACTACTACTGTAGCTGAGAATACTCATTCTCATACAAGGGTGGATGAAGATATCATGGCTGCCATCACTACTTCACGCAATGGCACCCCTTTACCTTAGAAATATCCAGTAAAATATTCCTACCAGTTAAGTGCCAAAATACTCTTTTTGCTAGCATCCCTGGGATGGGTGATCGTGTGATACCCAACCAAGACCGTAGGCAAGAATTAATAATAGCTGCTCATGAGATTCTTGCATTTGCCCATGCAGGTGTGGCAGCCACAGTTTCTCTACTTTCGAAATGCTAATGGTGGCATGGTCTGTGCAAGTAGACAAAATAATATGTCCTTAGTTTTATTTGCCAACAAATAAAAAGCACAACAGTTGCACGCCCACCACAGACACCCCTTTAAGTTTCAAACAAACCACTTCAATGTGTGTATTTCAAACATTGCAGACCTCTAAATTCAGATGGTGTATATACATGTATTCTACTTGCTGTAGAATCTTACTCTAGATTCTTATGGGTGTGGCCACATCAATCAGTTGATGCTCGAACTGTTAATGAAGAATTGCAAGGCTTCGTCGGAACATATGCAGTAGCTGCATTCCATTCGGACCAGGGCCCTGGCTTTGCATCTAAAGCTTACAGGCATACTATGGGAACACTGGGTGTTGCTGTTTATTGTTCCTCTCCATATCATCCTGAGGGAAACTCAATTCAATCTGTGAAATCTTTATTCAGAAGCATAAGAACATCCATAAAAGTGTTGTACAATAAAAGAGTCAATACAATTTGTAAAATACAAAACTACAATGATTAAAAAACAAGAGCAAGAAGCAATGATAGCAAAGGCAACATAGACCTGTGAGCTCGAAGAGCAGATTTAAAAAATGCCCCAATGTGCAAAACAGCTTTATCATTACATAATAACACTAGACAACTAAAATCAGGCTTACACTGATCTACAGCTTGGCAATTCTTTATGGTTTAAATCTGTTTATTGTTTTAAAAGTGGGAAAGAGTAATACAACATCACTCACCTACATCCAACGGCCTGTGAGGTGTAAACAGAACACAGGTAACTGGGAAGGACAGGATTAAGGGGGGAGGAGGGGGGGGGGGGGGAGAGAGAAAGTACCACATGTGTGTGTTAGGGGAATCAGGATATGTGACCTATATATCCAGGTTGGTTGCCTCTAGTGAGAATATAAGGACCCTTGAAGGACTGGGGTTATATGTGTAGTGCCCCTTTCAGGGGATCATTCATTATGGTGTTCCATCATTGTGAGGTGGAAGATGCGTAAGTAAGCAGGGCAAGTGAGTTCCCCGAGTTCCAATGAGAGGTACCGCAGACAGGGTTCCCAAGTCTTACAGAACTGAGGTAGCCATTGATCAACTGTTGCTGTCAGCTTTTCCATACCTATAAGGTCCCAGAGTTTAGAGTTAACGCTGCACTCCCTCTCTGGTATAAATCCTGTCTGATCGGGGTTAACCGGCTGCTGCATGTGGGGGGCAGGACAAACCGCTAGTATAGATGTGAAAATCTTTGCATCCACGTTTTAGGGTGATGTGGGGATATGGCAGTCAGTACTCGAGGAGAGAGGAGAGAGATACAACCACACTCTAGTACCCTTAAATTAGATGGCATTGCGATCACGTACTGCTAGCATAAGTGCATCTTTCTGCTTATAGAAATGTAGGCAGGTCAGGATGTCCTGAGGCATCCTGGGGATGTAGCCAGTCCGCCAGCTCTGGGGGTCTGTTCCAGTAGGATATCCTGGGGTGCAAGTTCTGGTACCACACAGTGGAAAAGTCAGCGAACATATTCATACAGATTCCCAGTGTATGCTTGGAGGGGAACCTACTGGATTCTAATATTGACTGCAGTTCGCCATTTTTGTCTTGTAGTTTCCAAAAGCTCACGTCTGTAGGACTCCAGCTCTTCTTCACAAGTGTCACCCGACTGCTCAAGAGCATCCTCCCGCTGACCCAGTTCCTGCCACTTCTTTTAAAGTCTTTAATGTTGGCCACTATTTCTTGCTGAAGAGCCACTATGTCAGTCTGCACTGTCCCAAACAGAGACTCCAAAAAGGCCCTAGTGACTGGGGCATCCTCGTCCGTCTGATCATTGGAGGCTTCATCAAATTGATAGAAAGGTGGTGGGGATGCTCGTCATCAGTGGGAGCCACTTTCTTGTTAGTAGGCTTATTAAGGAGGTCCTTAACTGAATTGCCCTTTGTGTGAACGTGGTGCTGCCATAGCCGCTCCGACCGGCTAAGAAGGTGCAGGGCATTGCAGTTTGGTAACAGACTCTCAAGTTCAAAGCTGTGGTCAGCTTAGTATGGGGTGTTAGCGTGTGCGAATGCGCCGCCCGTTAGAGCCCTAGATGTGGAGCTGAAATCAATTGCCCTAGGAGTAGGCTTGATTTCATAAGGAAGACCGACAGCAAGTTGTGGATAAAGTCTTTATGGGGAAGTGCAACACCTAAAGTACCTTCAGCGTTACCCAGATCACCTCCATAGATACGCAAGTCAAATGTCCATCAATGAAATGGGTCAGGCCCATGGGAGGAGGGAGAAGGTGGGAGGAGGGAGAAGGTGGGGTGTGGGGGGGGGTGGCTCGCAGTACTGGGGCCACAGTTATTATAGGATTAACTGTACTAGGCCAGAGTGTTGCAGCTCTGCCAGGCATGCCTGGAAATGCCTTTCCATCAATGGGGGCGCAGGGTGGGGTGCAGCCTCGTTATATTCTCTAAGCAGTGCCGGGAGAGTTTGGGCAGTGTGCATTGACTTGCCTCTGAGCGGGGGGGGGCAGATTCCCCAGCCCCCCCCCTTAGGATACAGCTGCAGAGGTGCTAGGCCAGAGGGTCGCATGGGGTCTGCATTGATCGCACCACCGGGGTAAGGTGAGCCACGTGAGCGGGCGGGCCCAGCGCATGTTGTTCTCCCGTTCTTACTAGCTAAACAAAGGCCTCACCAGCCAGCCAGAGAAACGGCCGCCCCGATCGAGCAGTGGGCGGCCGCAGTGTATGCACTAGGCTGTCTCTCTCAACCACTGAGCGGTAATTGTTGCAGTGAGAAGGCCGCCATCATCCAATCCGCAACGCAGGGTAGCAATAGTCAAAACCGGAGCAGATGTGCTGCTCCATCAGCAGGGTTCAGCGCTGTCTGCCATCTTGTGTGCGCTCGTTCTGAGGGTCAGATTAAATCAGCCCGCAGGTCCAGCAGTCGGTTGAAGTGCAGGAACAAGAGCAAACCCAGTATCTGGGTGCCCTCCCAGTGGTGAGTGGGGTCTGGCAGGGTTCAGGCTGCCCCACTTCAGCCTGTCCTGATGGTAAGAGCTCTACAATTGTGCTGCTATTACGGGGCCATCTTAAACATGTCCGCCAGCATTTCTTTTTTTAAATCTGAATCAGAAAAAATCTGGAATACCTTACACAAAACGTACCCAAAAAAATAAGTAAAATGAATCATCGATTGGCGAGATACATCATCACAGGTTCAAGGTACATCATCTAAATTTCATGCAAACCCCAAGGGAAAACAAAGCAAATATTTCATTTTGTCAGATCTGAAACAAAATAACAGAGAGCGTACCCAGTGACTGCATGCGTGCAAAATATAATCAGTGGGACAATCAGACTTAGATAGGCAGTCACCCCGTACTTCCCCGCCGATTCCCTTAACCATTGGGATTCCTCAAAGCTATAAAGGGCTTGTGCCACAGTGTTTTTTTGTCTATGCTAGTACATTATAATGGGTCGGTAAAGGTGGACTGCATACCAATTTTACAATATTCAGCTTTCACATGCACCAGCCAAGGAATACGCATCCCTCTATCTAAAAAAGGCAATCCATTATGTCTTTGGATAGGGCAGCTTATAAGTTCCTTCAAATTGCAAGTCATAACAAAAACAGGCCAAACTCTAATCCGATCTTCCAGGTACAGGAGACCCAGTTCTTTGTGGCAAATAAGATGCAAGGCTGATATAGGGACAGACAGAAGTTTCCTGCAAAATCTGTTATCCTCACGTTGGATGGCCTTACAGTCCGAAATGCCCCACACCTTTGCTTCACATATAGCAATGTGTAAACATTGTGAATTGTATATTAAGGCTTCTTAGGGGCCCAATAGCCATGAAGAATTTAGTGCAATGACACTCAATATTAGAGGACCAAAATCCTCCAGCAGAAAAGATTACACCAAGGTATGGGAAAGTGCTAGTACTACTTTAGGTGCTGCGAGTCAGTAACTATGCTTCAAAGAGGCTTACTTTTGGGCCTGCATGACATAATATGAGACTTTGTGAAACTGATCTGAAGATCAAGCGAGGCCATGAAGACTACAAAATTATTCACTAGCTGACTCAGTGCCCTGGGGGATGAGCTAAGAGCACTGCGTAATCGAGTGTTGATACAGGTTTACCCTTTATTATTGGAACATCAGACGTCGGCCACACTAAGGACGGTCAGAGCTCATTTATATAAAGGATGAATAAGAGAGGAGCCAACATGCAACCCTGTCTTACTCTTCAATATAAGCCTACATCTCCTGAAACCTCACCCCTTGTGCCAATTCGGACCCTAGCCCACATGTCAATATGCAAGAAAATTAACTAGTACTATGTCCAGCCCCCGGTTCTATAAGAAGAGGCCATAGTTCTGACTGGTTCACACATCAAAGGCTGATTATAGGTCCATAAATGCTAGGTAGAGAAGGGATTACTTAGCAACTGTATATTTCCCCAAGACCAGTTTTAAATTCAGGCACTGTTCTTCAGTTCCCAACTTACGCCTGAACCCATATTAGCAAGGGTGTAACACCGAGGAATCTTGCACCCATTCTCTAATTCTACTGTAAATGACTCTACCCAAGATTATGAACATAGGGTCAATTAACGAGATCGGCCAAACAAAAGCCAGGAGTGACCGATCTCCTTTTTTAAAAACAGGCACAATGATGTTAGTGCCCCATATGTTAGGCAAAGGAGAATGGGTGAGGTTGTTAAAAACGTTAGTCAGAAGCAGAACTCAAAAGGTAACATAACTTTTTATTAGATCGATGGGAACACCATTGGGGCTCGGCGCCTTACTACCTACACTTTGCTTAATGGCTTCCTCAACTTCTCCCAGGGTCGTCCTAAAGCATGAAACAAGGCATGGATCAATAGAAAAGATATCAGGGGTTAATGATGTGGCATAAATTTTACTGAAGTGTTCTTCCCAAATCTTGTTGGAAATAGGGCACATAATTGGGCTAAGGGGCCAGCGATTTGCATACAATGAACCAAAAATATTTACTGTTATTCAGCGGTGATGCCAGCACTAACTGATCCCACTGACTCAATTACCTCCTGCCTTTGTTTGGCAGTGGCCTTTTTATAATTCTTACCAAAACGGTCATCAAAGCAGAATCTCAGGTTTCACGGCTAGGGCAGAACGCAGCGCCTTGTTTGCTGTAGAACATTTATCATTAAACCATTGAGGAGAATTAGGCAAAGGGCGCTTAGGTTTTAAAAAAAGCCTTCCTAATAGCACAACTTAAAGCAGTCTCCAAGCCAGCCTCAGGTTGTCAGTGGAAGGCTGCAGCTCACAAGCCCCAATGTCCATCCTAAACTTTCCCTTAAAGCACAGAGATAATAAAATCGCAGTAGCATCGTGGTCACTATAACTAGATGGAACCACTGTAATATGAATAAGTATGTCCCCTAGACGACGGGTAACAAACACAGTCCACTATAGAAGAAATACCTCTACCCTGGAAGGTAGGAACTTAGTTTCCAGTCAAACCCACAACTTCTATTGAGTTAACCAAACCAAGTGGTTTAAGAAATTAGATGAATTCAGCACCGCGCAAATCGATGCAGGCAGGTAAACCAAGCGCTGTATTTATAGAGGGAAGCTGTACATTGAAATCGCCCGCCAGACAAAGGTAAGTTGCGTGCCCTAACAGTGCAAGACCGTCCACTACTTTAGAAATTAAACTAAATAAAAGGTGGGAACTTTGTGTTTGGGACACAGGTAAAATCATTATTATAAAGGTTCAAAATAGAAACTACAACCAGACCGTACAACTATGGCTACTATCCATGGTCTCCACAGATTTAACATATCCCCCTATGGCAACACTCGCCCCAAAAGGCCAGTCCCCCAGATGCGTGCCCACAGTGAGAAGGAGTAGCAACAGAAGCACTGATACACATCTATCAATAGAGGCAGCGTGCCCAGGTTTAGCCCTTAATAAAGTACAGCCAATCGGGTATATTGCCCTTTGTTCAGAGGTCTTCTACATCCCAGCTTAATATCTTAAGTGGCAAAGGTCCACTCCACCAACCTACAGACCTCGCTGTAATGGGACAAGATACAAGATCATAGGTATGTGAAATTAACGGTTCGTGCACAGGCACATACTTCCTAGCCCACTGCCCCTCAATACAATCCCCAGGAAAAGTGGTAGCATGGTATATTGTGAGGGAGTCAATACAAACAAATAATGGTTGCGTTTCTGGCAGATCACCGTGACGTCAATCTATGCTCTCCAAACCACTATGTGGTGAGAACACGTTTCACCAGAGAACACTAAAGGTCCGAACAGAGCCATCACATGAGTCTAGGAAGGAGTTTGGGAGCTTATACAAATACCCTAAGGGTAAGGTGGTGATCTTAGTTTTAAATAAACTGTTACATTCCTTCGCTCTCAATATATTTTGTACAAAAACATGACTCTGAAAGTTTACAACAATACAATTCCCTCCTAGTTAACTGACCAAGCCAGCCCACCCTCCTCATCATCATCATCATCATCATGATGATCTCATTATGTCCTCAAGCATTGAAAAGTTTATACTTGAGTAACCAGTGCACAACCCTGTGCCGGAGCGGATTCCATGTCTCCTGTTGACCAGCCCTGAGAGGGAGCACCCCAGCCAACATTAGGATGCATGGGAAGGCTGCGGGACGAAGCTTCAAAACATCCTGGCAGGGAGCAGGAGCAAATCTGCCAGTGGCCTGCGAGGGTGGGATAAAAGTTATTATGAGAGTTGACAAATGGGGACGGGCGGGGGCGAGTGAAGCACTGGTACTTGGAGCTGAAGGAAACACACTGAGTCAATTTGGTAAACACTACTAAACATGAAATTGCTGCAGGCTTAAGTTCAGGTTATAGTGAAATCAAGATCAAGGTGACAAGCACCAAGAGGCTCTTGAAAACAATAGAGAATGCTTACAGTAAAAAAAAATCAGGGAGCATGCAAATGTAAGTTTTAACTAGGCAGGGTTGGTGGAAGCACGGAGCCCACCTTGGTTCAGGACCTCATGACCTGGCAACAGGTCTAGAGAAATCCTGGATAATTGTCCGATGTTGAAACACTCAAAAACAACCCTGAAACCCAACAAAGAAGAGCTGCAACACCACCTTGGATAGTACAGCAAAACATGAACCCTTCATGCGAATCAAAAGAGCAAAAACAAAATCACAGCCTTTCAAAAAAACAGCTAAAACAACTTGAATTTCACACTCCTATTGCTTTCTCTATGTTTGGTTTGCACACCAATATAGAAGTTAACTGCAGGCTACCATCAGAACTTATCACAATAGTATTTGTGTGGTATGCATTTTGAAATATTCCCCAAATTCAATCTTGGAACCATTCTTGTCAGTTATATTATGGGCACCTCAACAAGGTCTTATGTTGATTTGCGATCCTCATCATACCACACACTTCGAAGAAAAAGCAGATCAACACATATTCTCTGTCAAATTTGTAATTTTTACTGTAGCCATTAAAAAAAACAGGAATAGTCCACTTGCCAATTCTATGACAAGTACAAACTATAGGTGCATTGTAATTCACCAGCACATCTCCATGTGTCACATTTTCAAACTGCCATTTTTTTGTTCAGAAAATAGACTGTAAAATTCCATATTCAACAAAAACTTGTAATTTACTATTTAAAAGAGTAACTAATTGATAGGACCACCTAAAATCTATTCAACTTCACAATATTTGTTAAAACGGTGTCATGGTGTTCATATTTTAAAGGAAATTGTAAGGTGAACACGTGTGGTCCGAAAATGAAAAAGTGTATGAGATTTATCTAAAAAATACAAAGATAGGAGTACCACCTTTGTGGGCGCAGCTGGAAGATGCATGACATGCTACACTATAGATTTTCTTTTATTAATTTCAGACGAAAGAGTAGAATATTAAGGTTGCCATCAGCCACTACTCAATTTGAACACATGGTGCAAGTCATTTAAAAATAAAATGGACAAGTCTTCTCAAACGCTATTAATGCTTTAATGGAATGCAAGCCACAAGAATAACCAATTTTCTAACAAACAGTCATCATACAAAACATTAAAACGCATTATATTATTACCAAATGTGCACCCGCGATTGGTGGTCTACATAAGAAATATGCAGGAACAAGCCTTGCCTCTGTATCCACTCCCAAAGCAAGCATATGCAAAGGTTTACCAGAAAGTCTATCTTCTTACCATAAGACGGAATGTTAATCTCTTGATGGGCGGTTATGGCGTTTGTCAAGTATGTTTCAATACAGCTTCTTCTGTGGCAGCCTAGACATAACATACCCCACACCTAGGATTATAAATGAATCATAGTAAAAGTTCCTGCACAGACCTACAGATCCAATATGTATTACTCGTTCCCCCACCAAAGAAAAGCATTAGAACATACATTTAACATAATATTCTCACTCTGCATTTACAATTATTTTAAGAGACTGTGTTTGAAACTTTGGACATAGAAATCGGAGCACAATAGGATTTAGACATAATTCCCCTCCTTTAAAATGTGATACCTAGAATAACCCGTCTCTTCAGAAAATATTCTTCATTACATTGGAAAAAAGAAAAAAAAAAAGAGACACTTTCCCATTAGCCAACAGAGTACGCAAGCATTATCAAAGTACAGCGCAAAAATAACAAATTGCAAGGACAGTAGCAGTTTAACAAGGAGCAAGGGAAATTAATTTTGGGGCAAGCCGCAAGTTTTCCACTTAAACATTTGTTTTGTTTACACTTCCAGCTCTAAACTCAGGTTGGCAATAGCAAGTAGGTCCCAATATCACCTCTGTACCTTTCCTATGTTTCATAGTTTCACTTGGCCACTTCGAAGCAGGAGAAAATCTGCCATGATAGCCATGGTACTCAACTCGTTCTTCCAATCACACAGCACACCTGGACCACGCCACTAATAGGCCCACTAGTACCCCGTTTCCCAATCCAATCTTGCCTGCTGTTATACCTACCAGAATCAAAGCTGCAGTTTGGCGTCAATGGCTGTAGAGTGGGTAAAGGTGGTGCAGTTTGATGTAGCTGGCCTCTTTAATAGGGTTTCCTAGCAGAAAGGCAGCAGTAATGGTGTGTAATTCCCCTACTGTAGTGTACACCTGTTGACACACAAAACATTAACGTTAATACCAACCATTAGGAGCTAATTTGTTCGGTGTCAGATCAAAGGCATATATCTCTTTGCAGCCGAAGCTCCTTCTTAGAGCACCACTTCGGTCTTATCTGTTTTTTATATGTCGCTATGTACACCAGCGATAACTCACTGGTACACCTGCACACACCATCAAGCAGAGGTCTAAGAAGGTAGAATCTATTGCTTTGGAAACTGCGTTCCCCAGCTTTTCTAATTTTACCAAAAAATGTCCTCATAAGTTTCGTTAATCAATAACCGTTCCTTAACAGTAGATGTCGACCATTAGTTTCTTCAGGCTAAAACGGGGGGCGGGGGGGGGGGGAAATCTCCCGTACAATCAATTAAGAGGATGGCCAGACAGCTACCAAGAAACAACAATTCTCTCGAGAATGCCCGCTATACGAAAGAAAAGTAAATGTGTGCAATTAATTAACCAACAAATATAAAGGCTGTTTGGGAAACATAATACTGTTTAATTAATGGCTTCGTTTTTTGTTTGTGTTTTTTTTGTAAAATAAAAAGGAGTTCCTATTCTGGAGTGAGTAAGGAAACCTATATTTAAAAAAAAAAAAAGTTTACACTAGGCACAGTGTGATTGCTAATTGTTAAACAAGCATTAACAAGGCCAATCGGTTTTGCCTATGTGTAAAGGAAACGAATAGTACATTTTCATTATTATATATATTGTGTAAATGTTAGACTATAAACACGTATAAACATTGAAATTAAACCTTATGTATGGGTACGGCAGTTAGAATTGCTAAATTGGACATTTTGCGTCACTGGAAAACAAGCAGAATCCCAACATTTCAATCCTGGACAGAAAATATGTATGAGTTGGAGACGGATTTGTAAGCTTAACAACCAATTACAATGATTTCCTAAACAATCCCCGTCCTCCCTATGAAGGTGAGTACTTTCAGATTCCAGCCACGGCAGTAGGGCTCTTCTCTGGTTCTCTATTGTAGAAGGAAATGTGTTTTGCCAACTTATGGCTGTATTATGTCGAGCAAGGAGCATTGCCAAGTCAAGGAATCTAAAGGATTCTTCATTTTTTTTTGGACGAGGGAAGATACCAAGTATGGATGATTCCAGAGAATTAAGGAGTACCTGACCTGTTGCAAGAGACAATACTTCCAACACTCTGGACCAACAGAAGTGAAAAGGACCACAGCATGTGCTGTAAGTCAGGGCATCTCAAGTCTACACCTGCACAGATCCCGCCAATATTTTGGGGTGTCAAATATCCTCTATTTACTATAATAAATTGAATATACTTGAATCTGGATCTGCAGTATATTTTAAGCAGGTATTTCAATATTTTTGGCCATTAGGCATCACTGAAAGCTAATTTTGCAAGATTTCCCAGCGCTTAAAGATGTACTCCCATAGTTCAAAGGAGTTTGATAAAAAAGTTTTGCATTCTTCTGGTTAGTGACTTTGATGTAGGCCGGCATTTTGGGGTCACAGAGCTCCTCAGTGGCTTTTGTTAAAACATTTAGTTCTGGTTGTGGGTCCAGATGGTCTGGGATGACTTGTGGGAGACCGTATGAGGCTACTTGATTGACAACATTTGACTCTGAGGAGAAAGTGGGAGGGGGGGGTGCGCAGTGGCCCCAGAATGCTGGAGTATGTGGAAAAGATTGCTGCTGCTTGGTCCTTCGGAATGAAGAATTTGCTGTGACTTATGCTGGTTCTCGTCAGTCGCAAGACTTTGAGTAGAGAGGGTGACCTAACTACTCCGAGTGGGTGTGCTGGTGATCCCTGTGGTGCTCAGGGATTGTCCTGGGCCAGGGCTAGGCGACAGGATTGCTGTGTGCTACAGTGCGGATTGGAGTGGCTTTCTTTTTTGCTCGAGTCGTCAGGGGGCCTCATTCTTCCAGACCGCAATTTATGCCTGTATCATGATTTAACATTGTGCACTGCTCCCCGGTGCTTTCCCAGACTAGTCCTTGGGCTGATTGATACATGGGCAGATGAAAGCGGGTATGTCTGGAGAGGTACAAGCTGCACTGGTCTAACACTGGCTGCCTCTGCACCATCTGACGATAGCCTCTGCCTTCTGAGGCCTTGCCCGGTCACTGCAGCCCACGTCAGTACCTTTTACTTCTTCCGTAGGCGGGGTCCAAGATTCTAAACTTAAGACTAGAGGCGAAATTGATGCTAAGTGCTAGATGCTTGAATACGCTGAGTTAATGGGATAAGCTGGAGAGTTGGGATACTGGCTGAACTGCGGTGGACAAGGCTGAGTGCAGAAATCTAAGTTCCAACCAAATGCACGTTCTGGATAGTGGAGACAAGCAGGAGGATGGCTAATATCCACTTTTGAGTCCACCTTCGGCAGGTGAATAGAGCACTAGGCAGCAGAGTGGAGTTGTGGAAAGAGTGCTTGATTGAGCTTGGATTAAGCTTGAATTGGCCGTGAGACAGGTAGCTGCGGGGGTTGTTAGACCTACCAGGTCTTGCCAGGTCTATGTTATGCTTGTCTGGGCTCGCTGTCTGCCGGTCCTGTTGCGGGCGGCAGAGCGGTGCTGACATTGGTGGAGAGAAGGCACTGAGTCGGCAAAGGTGGTGAGGACATAATGTGAACCATGTTAGTTTAGTTTGCAAGTGATTTTGGTGTTTTCCAATTCTGTTTCATTTTCAAAACAGGAGATAAAATCAGTGGTCAAACAGTAAGTAAACCCCCAATATTTAACTACTGATTGGGAGAGGTCTTCGTGCTAGAACTATCACCAGAGGTCACACCAGATTGCCCAGCCAGCTACTCTCAGTCAGAGAGATGATTTCAGAAGCTACGCCGGTGTCCTTTACCAAGAGAACATATTTTGTTTCCTCAGCAAAACTCTAATAAATAATAGCTTATGCCAGCTACTCAAAAGGTATGATGTGCAATCCATCCTAAGGAATTAGAAAGGCAGGTTTGTTGTGTAACACTTTAGCTAAGATTTAGCACAGCGCTTAGAAAAAGGTTTAGGATGTTTGGATGTCCAAAACTTGCTACAATGCTAGAAACGTTCATCTTATTTTCATTGACCATTACATGCTTCACTACTTTTATTTTTGCATTCTATGTGGTTACCATTCATGTTTATGCACTGAACTGGGGATTTTAAAATAAACATGTAAATTACAGGTCACCATGTTTTAGTGCAATCTTTGAGAGTGTTATTTTTTGGGATGGAAAAGTCTTCTGCATGGCAATGTATGTGCACACCTGCCCTGAGTGCTCAGACTGTACTAATGTTTGGATCCCTAATGCCCTTTTTTGTTTTCATATGCAAACATAGATCATGCGGGTGCACCATGACACAGGCCTTTCTCATGGACTGGGGTCTTGTTGGACCGGGAGGGACATCCAAAATGCTGCTGTCATAGTGGTGAAAGGCTACTGCTTTTATCAGCAGTTAAGCAGTGCGAGCACAGGGATGACAGCTTACGGTGTAGTGATCTGCAGGGGTAGCAGGGATGAACAGGTCCTTTTAACCTTTGTCACTGGAATGAGGCCTGCAGCCTCACTCATTTAAAGTTCCACTGATGTGTGCTTAACTCCCCATTGGCCTACATCTGTTTGGTGTGTAAGGCTGCACAGTGCATATGTGATGAACATGTGCTGGGTGTATGTGTGCATGTGAATGGTGAAATACAGGGATAATGCATTACTGTGCAGTGCATTTATGTTATATGCCTGTGCTGGGTGTATATGTGCCTATGAGTGGCAAAGTACATGAAGGATGTAATGCTGCGCAGTGCATGTACATGTGCCTAGTGTATGTGTGCCTGTGAGTGGTACAATACATGAAGGATGTAGTGCTGCGCGGTTTGTGTATGTTATATGCATGTGCTGGGTGAATGTGTGCCTGCCAGTGGTGCAATACATTGTTGACTCTGGGTCCCTTTTTGGGAGACCCAGGGTTGCATGGTGTAACAGGAGTTAGAGGAAGTCCCCAGACAGATGTGTATTGCTGCATTCTTGTAAGCAGGGTGGACACAGGAGGGAGCGAGAGCCAGGCTCCCCCATTGAACTTCAAAGGGAGCTCTTTCATTCAGAGAGAGGTCACGAGGGTTGGGTGTGGGCACATCTCAAGAAATATATGGGTCTTGCTAAGAGAATCATAAAGATTAGGGATGAGGCCCTGAGCTAAACTTTTGATACACATCATTGTGGCTGACATCCAGGTGTGAACTTCTAGAAACGCAAATGGCCTGTGTTGTGAGGCAGTTTTGGAGCCGCTCGTACTGTAACAGGCTGCTTTCTGGAGGAAGAGAGGACAGAGGAGTGGGCACTTCAAAAGGAAGCAGAACCCCAACATAAACTTCAAAGACTAAGGGGGTTATTACAACTTTGGAGGAGGTGTTAATCCGTCCCAAAAATAATGGTAAAGTGACGGATATACCACCAGCCGTATTACGAGTTTCATAGGATATAATGGACTCGTAATACGGCTGGTGGTATATCCGTCACTTTACCGTCACTTTTAGGACGGATTAACACCTCCTCCAAAGTTGTAATAACCCCCTAAGTCCCTAAATCACATTTGTTCACTGGAAATGGACTATAAGAAGGAGAGCTAGAGACCCCAAAAATTGTCATCTTTCAAGTACCCAGTCAGGCTGTGCGAGAAGTAGATGTTCTACAAGACTTCTGTCTGTGATCAGGACTGGGGGCCAAGGCGCACTAGTCTCCCAGCTGGGTGAGGGGATATGGCCCAGGGAATCCAAGACCGCCTACCTTGGAGCACCAGCACCTGACTGCTTGCCAAGACCTGGTGGAATTTGCTGTGCCGAACGGGTCAGAGCCTTGTGCAGTGGACAGACGGCCACCCTGTATGGCAGAGTGGACCACTGGGACCAAGCAAGAACTGTGACGTGGTCGGGTGGTCACAGGAGGACAAAGGCAGCTGTGGTGACCACTAAGGACCTGCACTGTGACAGCGGATCAGCATCAGGACTATCACACTTCATCCCCCAAACCCCCACCAAACATGGGAAGGACCAAAGACCTTACCCAGCTTGGAAAAGCCACAAAGAACCTCCGGTTGCTGCAGCTGCATGACTGCTTGTGAGAAACATGAGGTCCCCTGTGCCCAGCCTATCTAGATGGCATACAAATCACCTACTGGACACAGCCGCTGCAGCTCCAGCTCACGTGGAGGCACGCTCAGGGACTCCATTTATTCCATTACTGCAGGTGCTGTTGAGACTGATTTCGGGCCAGTCAGCCCTGGGGAACTTGCTTAACAGATAGTCCTTCAGCACTGGAACACTTGATTTTTTAAGAGTCGTAGTGGGACTCCTAAGACACAGACTAGTGGGGCTTCACCTGAATCTCAACAATAGAGAATGGGGAAAACCACTACTGCTAAAGTAGGAAAGAGTGAGACTCAGGGAATCGTCTAAGAAGCACTAGAGTGCTGACCTCAGGGGGCTTTGGAATTTGTTTCTCAACATCATATTTCCCTTTGCGGTGGTGGCTGTAAAATAAATACTTTTTCAAAAAAGCAAGTATTTGTCTGAACAATCAATTATTGTTGCTGCTGTGCGTATTTTGAAATGTTAGCTTGTGTTCAGCATCCTGTATCTACCTCTCACTTCGAAGCTACTACTGAGAGTCAAGTGCCAAAGGGGTTCTTGGTCCAGATGCTCTTGACCCATAGTAGGCCAGGTTTTACGGCTAGGACCGGTACCTCCTGTTTGCTCCGTGGCCCTCTGAAGTGAGTTCTGATAATTGGTGGCAGCAGTGGGATGCTTAACATTTAATGGCTTTGGATACAGGAGTAGCATTGCCCATTTCCAGTTTACACCAGTACTACAATAAATTCAGTTTTTACAAACAAAGGCAACATGCTTAGATAATAGAAGCCATAGGGTTGGGAACAGACCTCAGCACCATGTCCATAGATCAGTGCGGACACTGTGTAGATTCCAGTTTTACTTGTTTGGCACTAAGTTTGTATAGCAAGCCTATTATAAACCAGTGATGATGGCAAGGAAGGGAGACAATCCCAAGTTGCTGACATGGTCTATTTCTTTGCGGTGGAGAACAGAGCTAGATTGAGTCAAATGAATGCTTATTGACAAAAGATTGTTTGAATTACCACTGTCTCTTAACTCATCTATCCAGACTGATAGTAACCAGGAAGCACTGCCTGCAAAGGATTGCTCACCGTGCCTCATGTTAGAGCTGCAGTTTAACTGGCTTTCTGATTCAATGTATGAAAGTTGAACTGAGTCCTTGCATCAGAGGGTTAAAAATCCAACGCATGTGGAACCCCCTTCCCCCAAGTATCACTAGGAAAAAAAAGTCTATGCATACATTTTTGTTTTGCTTTTCCACATCTCGTACCAACAGCTTGCTTTATTTATAAAACATTCCTATTTTTAAAACTCCCATTTAATGCATGAAAAGTAAAATCAGGCATGCAGCCATGATGTTTCTCTGCTGACTATTTTGTTCCGGTACACTGTATTTATGGGAGTTCAGGCTTAAAGATTGCAGTACTGTCTGACACCATTTTGAAAACATAGCAAATAGCACAGCACATTTCCCTTGCTTTCCAAAAGATGTTTCATATAGCAGGGATGTGGAATTCCTATCGCCCGACGCCCGGGACATCTTGTTTGGGGTCAAGGGCAACAAGTTTTTATGTTTACTTTGTCCTTGGGACAAGTAGGCCCAACCCCCTGCAGCACAAACCCTTTGGCTGCCTGTTTACAGAGAGAGGCATTCTCTGCAGTTGAGGTAATGTGTTTCCAAAAGATAATGCTGTTCGAACTTGTATTTATGGTTCATTATTTGAAAGCCTTCATTATTAGGGTGAGTGCTGTAAATAAATGTTTTAAGGTCACACTTCACTACTGACGTTGGTTCCAGTACAAAAAAAAAAAAAAAACGTGTACACACATGTTTGAAAAGTTTAGGCTAAGTATAATGCTCCCAGAATGCTCTCTGATAATATGCAAATGAAGTGTCATTTAGTAAAATGTGTTGATGCATGCTAGTATTTCCCAAAAATATTTCTAATGGAAAATCAGTGTAACCATTTTCAACACGATTATGGGAAGCATGAAAATAAACAAACACTGACAAAGCCAACTGATCCAACATATTTTTATAAGTCTTTTAGTTTCATCAATGCGTGTCTTGTTTTGACATGGCTTTTGTAACACTTTATTGTTGTGGGAGCTACCAGGCCCTCAACATTGTAACAAACATTGGCAAAACCCCCCCAAAAAGTTTTTGAACTCTTAAAGCACACGTTGCCACCAGCGGCATAACAAAGCCCCGCAGCCGCCCTCCAGGGGGCCCCTCCAGCACATCACCTGCCCTGGGTGAGTCTGGAGAGGGGGCTCCTCCATGTTCTTTGCAAAGGGGCACCCTCCAGTTTCGTTACGTCACCGATTGCCACTGTAGTTCCTGACACTGAACAAAACTACTTTGTGTGGCAATATGCTCCTTGTGGAAGAGCAGAATGCGATCACTCACAGTAAAGCCAGCCGAAAGAGAGAGAAATAGAAGTTTAATAAAAACAAAATGTCTTTGTTAACACCAGACCTAATTAGGGACCAAGACCCACATGTAGGTAGCTTTTTGCATGTCGCAAACAGCGACTTTCGCTGTTTGCGACATGCAAAAAGCACATTGCGATGCACAAACCCAGTTTTGCAATTCAGTAACCTGGTTACCGAATCACAAAACGGGTTTGCGACTCGCAATTAGTAAGGGGTGTTCCCTTCCTAATTGCAACTCGCAGTGCAATGTAGGATTGTTTTGTGACCGCGAACGCGGGCGCAAACCAATCGCAGTTTGCACCCATTTCAAATGGGTGCTAACACTTTCGCAAAAGGGAAGGGATCCCCATGGGACCCCTTCCCCATTGTGAATGTCACTGTAAACATTTTTTCAGAGCAGGCAGTGGTCCTGGTCCTGCGGAAAAAATGAAACGAAAACGTTTCTTTTTTCGTTTTTGTTATGCATCTCGTTTTCCTTTAAGAAAAACGGGCTGCATTACAAAAACAAACAAAAAAAACTGCTTTATTGAAAAGCAGTCACAGACATGGTGGCCTGCTGTCTCCAGCAGGCCACCATTCGCGAGGGGGGTCGCAAATTGCGACCCACCTCATGATTATTCATGAGATGGGCATTTGCAAAGCCCTTGCGAATCACAGATGGTGTCAAGGACACCATCCTACATTTGGATTTGCGACTCGCAATTTGCACGTCACAAATCTGAACCTACCTACATGTGGCCCCAAATTCTTAAAGAAAGTCACAAAAGTGCACCCATGGTATATGTCGTACCCCTTTAAAATATTTGTGAACTGTATTTTAGCATGGGTAAATACGATGTGTAGATTTGCTCATGTGAAAATCTATTGAGCATTTGCAAGTTCATTTTCCCTCCAGCCACTTTCTTCCCAACCCTGGAAGAAGTTCTAATTCTGCCATTGTCAGGAGTAAATGTCCAACCTTTCTTATTATGGAAAAATATTAGAGAGAAGCTGGTAAAAATCTTTAAAACATGCAGGTTAGTAGGTTTGCAGACTCAAAGGCATTCCAGCCCTGAAACTATTGCTTACTGCTTCCTCCAGCCCCAGTATGCAGATCTGCAGAAAGGTGGCAAAATAAGGAAATTGCTACAGTAGGGATTGAAACTCCAAGTATTCAAGCCCTACTATGGTAGTAGCCCTGGCATAATCAGAGAGGCTATTAATTGCTGCCATAATTTGTCGCCACACTACATGGCACTAAAGGGACAAGTAGATCTTTTTACAGGACAAGTAGATTTGAGAAGCAACCTGTCCCCTGGACAAGTAGATATTTTAATAAATTCCACACCCCTGATATAGTGTGAAGTAGGAGAAAGCTCATTTAGAATAGTATTATTGACGAAAGCGCCCGTTTGTAGTGCTGATGACTTCGGTACTCTATAATGAGCAGGTCAGTTGACTTTTACATTAAACGACAAAACGTCTGCAGCCAGACAGATGAGCAATTTTGTAAAGATACCCTTCTAAAACTACCTTCACCTACTTCACATTAAATAGAACACCTTTTAGCAAGCAAGTGAAAAAACATTTTATCAGAGCTGCTCCGGGCATTTCAAGACTATCTATGGTTTTCAGATTCACATGCGAAAAATAAAAAATTTAGCTCTTAGCACACATAATTGCAAAGCGCTACAAAATAAATAAGTCAGCTCACAAGTACACAACTGCTTTCATGATTTTGCTCGTTACATTAAAATGGAGAAGAAAAAAAAATAAAAAAAAAATAAAGTGATATTTAGAAAACAAAAAACAGGCCATTACCACGAGACGTAAAAAAGCAAAGGGACACTAGTATACACAGATATATTTCCCTTCAAGTGGGAAGTAATAGTTTCATTAAACCTGAAACGTGCATATGCCTAGAAACATTGTAGCAAAGCCTTCAGGCACGCAACAATGCCTTACTCAAAGTTTTTTCCAAATTTGTGTCAGGATAATACAGGCTGCTCTGAGCACACATAAATGCAATGCACCATAACAAAATAAAAAGTCAGCAGCTAAGCACACAGGAATTGTCTCATCATACATTAAAAAGAAGCCAGAAAACAAGTGGTATTTTGAAATTTAAGCAAATTAACGATGATTGACTGTAAAACGCTGTTTTTGCTAAATGCAAGCTGATTGCAGAGAGGACAGATCAAAGAACCAGTATAAAAATGAAGAGGAGAGTGAGAACAGTGACAGTAATGAACTCCTACGACGAAGTTCTAAAACACAAATAGTTGGAAAGCTGCAACAGAAGCGAAGGGATACAACACAAGTAATGAAAACAGTATGAGAGCTATGCTCCAGAAATAACACACACACACACACACACACACACCCACCCACCCACCCACCCACCTCAGAGAGGAAAGCCAACAATAAAAAACAAAGGAACACAGACTGACAAGAAAGCCACCCAATCATGTGCAACGGTTGAGTTTGGAATACTGTATACAATGCTCTTTGCAACAGATACCTGGAGCTATCTGTTGAGAGACAGCAAAAATATAGCTTATGAAAGACACAATCTTTTTGCATATTTTGGTTCAGCCTGTCTTGCTCTGGGTGCAACACATTTTTCAAATGCAGCAGTCTATCTTACACAGTAATTCCTTTTTTTTAAAAATAATATCTTTATTGAGTTTTGCGCTCTAGGTTTACAACATGATGACTTGCACCTATAATTGGCAGTGTATCAACAAACTTGGGTACAAGGATTAGTAAAGAAAATGCATTATTGGCTACAACATATAACAGGAATATCTACTGCCTGCCCACCCCTTGCAAGTGGCAGTTAGGGAAAAAAAAGAACAGGGAAGCAGCTGTAGTATAGTAACAATAGCAAGCAGTTCTAGACAAATGCATCCAGAGAGCTAGGCAGGTAATGGAGCAACACCACAGCATAGGTCGTAGCCAGACAATAAATGCTAAGTAATAAGTGCATGTATAATATCGCACATAGCAACAAGGGGAGAAAGGGCCAGTCACCGAACACAAGCCAGGACGGAACTTCAGATCCGTGTAGACAGGAGTATGGACACTAGAGTAAAGCTGAGGGGGCACTTGGTGATGCAAGCTTGCTACAGCACAAGGAGTAGCAGACGCACGATTCAAGGAGGGAAGGGAGTTGTGTTTGGCCACCGCTGGAAGCTGAGAAGGAGGTTGTCCCATTACATGGAGATGGGATGTTTCCAAAGACCCTGACCTCTTCTGTCCTCAGAATGGTTCTCTCTGCTGTCCCCCAAACCGACAATGATTGTTGCCATGCCGCAATTACAGGAGGAGGGCAATTACGATTTTGTTTTGCTTTATGCATGGGTAGGAACCCAGGGTGCAAGCTTCCCAGTATCGTAGGGCAGTCAACTCACTTGTCTTAAGGTGCGCAGTGATCGCTGATTAGTACTGTAAGAGAGAGGGATACAGCCATAACATGTGGTGCAGGTCAACAACAGGGAAGTGGCAATAAAGACAGCCAGCTTTGACCCAGGGAAAAATCTTGATCATCTTGGCAGGAGATAAATACGCCCTGTGCAACCCAAAGAGGAGGATAATCTTAAACCTTGCCTTCACAGAAACGGAGGCTGGAAAGGCCAGCACCCTGTCCTACTCGTTATGAGCAAAGGCCCGGCCAAGTTCCATCTCCCATCTCTCCCGAAGACAAGGCTAGATAGACCTGAATGGCAAAAGCTTTTGGAGTGCACAATCAGATGATTAGTCTCCATCTATTGGCCATGACATGGAGGTACTGTACAACAGCATTGGTCAGTGGTTCTACTGCCACGGCATTCCAGTTAGCGCACAAGATACGAGGCAGCATGTGGTATATTAGGAACTGACCCCTATGTATGTTAAAGTGGTCTACCAGCTCTTCAAAGGGTAGCAGATCGCCATCCTGAAGTGTGTGACTCCTTTCCTTAATGAAAACCTTGCATTTTCACAGTGCTTTCTGTCACAGGCTCTGACGCCATAGCTCTATAAATATGTCTATTTCCCAGTGCACCAGTCAAGATTCACATCTGGGACCCTCCAGTTAGACACACATATGTTAAGTGACTGCATTAACCAATAGAGCTCTTGTGACAGACTAATGTATTTCACTCTTTAGTTTACCTGGCATTTACTTTCATTTACAGTGTTTGCATTATATATTACCTAGTGGTGGTCGTCACTAGGTAGTATAGTTTGGACCTAGTTTCCATAGACGGAGCATTTTTTGTTTTGCCTATAACTTTGGTGCCACTTGATAAATCTTTATAACATTTTCAAAACTTATACTTTGGTCAGTTCAGCTGCTGTCTTGAAAGTTTTGGGGTGATCCGACAAGCTGGTGCTAAGAAAAAGGTGGGGTCCCAAAACACGTTTTCCCCATTAATTTTTCCATAGGACCTTTAGACACACCTACAGCCCAAACCACTGAACAGAATTACACCAAATTTGGCAGGAAGCTAGATCTTGTTCTGCAGATTACACTTTTGGTGTTTTGGCAGAAATCTGTTCAGCAGTTTTGGAGAAATTGAAGGCCAAAAAATATAGATATCTAGGGACGCAGATCCATCTGTCCCCGTGCTGATATCTGATTGACTGCCAACACTTCAACAAGAAAGTGTTGGCAGCCATCTTGGGACTCTGCTTCAACCAAAGGACGTGTGCGGCAGTGGTTGGAGTAATGTATAGTAATTAAAATAACTTTGCGTTAAAAAAAATAGAAATTTACTGTGGGGGGGGGAATGTTACAGGGACTTTATAGTTATGCAATAGAATAGAAAACTAGAAATTCACTGAAAAAACAAAGGTTACAGGGATGATCTGAATTTACTCGTACAAAAAAAAAAACTTTAGAAATTCACCAGTTAGAGTTATTTCAAGTAACTATAACTCGAACCCTCGCCATGCACTGTTAATTACTCCAGATACTACAGCACTCATGAAAACGTATATAATGTCATTAAAAATACAAATGAAACATTAGCAGTTAAATTATTGAAGACAAAAACTGTGTATGGCGGGGCGCTAGTATAGTTACCTTAGAGAACGAATTATAGTTACTTGAAATAACTAACTATAACCGCTGAATTTCTAAGGTTTTGTACGAGTAAATTCAGATCCTAACTATAACATCCCTGTAACCTTTGTTTTTTTCCAGTGGAAAAAAAAATATATAGATAGCTAGATAGATGAAAGGTAAACAAATTAGTTGACATTTCAATCTGTTTACCCACATCTCCGACTTCTCCCCCACACTCTGTGAAGGTCAATCCCCAAAGTACTTGGGATCACAGTATCCATGCTGCTTTAATGGACATCGAATGCAGCCATGAAGCACTGTATAAATGCCGATATACCACTGCCAAATTCAGGAGATGGAAAGAACTGAGATTCGTATGCCCCTTCACCAATCAAAGTTGTAAAAAGGATCCCCTGGCAGTGAAATGCACACCCAATTTAACCATCAAAGGTAAATTAGGGCGATTAAATGAAATCTTTATAAGGATGAGGGATTGGTTTAACTATTTCATATAGTTTGGGAATATTTCGTTATTTTCATCTGAACCTTAAGCATTTATGTGAGTGTGATACATTAGGATCGTTAATTTGCGCAATGCCTGTCACAGTTTATTACAGGCTTCCTCAGGGGAGATGCATGACAACACGAAGCTTTAAGACCGTCTACAAATATTTCCATGCGGTAACAGTCCGCTCACCACACCCACACTTCCCAAGCTCACCATGGAGACAAAACCTCCCTCAAATAACAGTTGAGGCAAGGCAATGGTGACTCTTTTGCTACCGTTGTATAACGACGCAACACACAAACACCGCTTTTGACGGTGCTGAAAATCAAGCCCCCATTCTATCAGAGAATGCTTTGGACTGGATAAGCAACGTTACAGATGCGTTTGAATTCTTTAAATGAAGGAGGTAGTTTGGAGCGCAAACTTGTGGTTTGTGTAAACTATACTTTCCTAAGCAATCATTCGCCCACTTAGTATTTTAATTCCAAGCAAAAGACAGATGCCCAGAGAAAAATCAACTAACAGATTACACAAAACAATTTCCATGATTGTAGAAATATTTTTAAACTACTTGGAGGGTTAATTTTCACCAATACTGATACATGAGTTGGGCACAGCACATGCTCTTTCAGACCCCCGTCGGCTCCTTGCTGTGGCCTCCGAGGAGGCTTCCTAAATGGTCATGAAGCACAGTTTGAGACGGGTGCAGGGGGACAGCAAGTCCCGCTCCCCGCAGAGAAGATGGAGCAGAGTTCCGAGTAGGGGAAGGTTTAGAGGGGTCGCATGTCACACTCACCGGCGGTGCAGCCCTGCTGAGGGGTGCTGTGAGAGCACGACAGCAGCACTAAAGACACTAGTAGCCCTACAGCGGCTGCAGAGTGACAGCGCCGTGGCGAGAGGAGGAGGGCGCAGGAGGCGCCACGCTAGTGACGCACGGTACAGACCGAGTGGCTCTAGGCAACAGCTCTAGTTTTTCATCGACCCTGTTCCCATTGATCACAGATAACTTACTGTCAAAGTCGACCAGTGGAGCCAGTCAACAGATGGAAGCCGGGTCGTATAGCAGGTTCACTCTCTGACAGACGCGCGGGTACTGTGTGGGACAACACGCCAATAAACAACCGGCAAACATTTCCTCATCCAATGTTAAGCCGCGATATAGTCTGTAAGGGGGGAGTCTCACAGCCAAACGAACAGCTGACATTAACTCCCTCAGCCAATCCCATGACATGAATTCCACCAACTAAACAAATGGCAAGAGGCTTTGCCACCACTGAACAGAATATGTATCTTCTTACCTGATTGGGTGCGGATACCTAGGTGCTCAAGCTCTGCTTCTGCTCCCCGTAATAAAGGAACAGTGGAGCCTGTCAAAGACGCGGACAGTGTCAAATATGAAAGTGTTCATGGAAATTCAGGATATGTAGCTATCCAGCCAATGACAGGCTCTAAAGCTTTTTCTTATAGATATCTTTTGAACTAGCACCATTGTTTTAAGTTTTCGAACAGTTCGTGTTCATTTGCCCACATCATGCCTGCCAACTGAAAGATAACTACAAGTCGTGAACGAAGAGGTAACAATGTATTTGCTCCTTCAGCATTAATTTTCTTTCAAGCATTTGCATAGATCGTGGCTATATTTTACGGAGGTGCCAAGTTTCCCAGGCTAATGTGTGCTAACCGATGCACTTCTAGGGAGTCTAAAGGTCAGAAGATTTAGTAAAAAGCTGGGTGCATTTAAATTTTCCAGTTAACTTACATTGAAGTTGAGAGAATTTCAACTGGCAGAAAGCTAAAATAAACCATTGATACCGCACCATTTTCTATACCGGCAGGCTCTAGTGTTGTCATCAAACAGATTGCGTCACCGGTCATATGAACCTTTAGATATCAGCTGAATGTGTTTTCTGGGAGCTAACACTGGGTCAACAAAGTAAAATGTACAGGCAAACCCGTTTGGTTCTACAACAACAACAGACTGGGTAGTTTCTAAACCATGAAGGTTTATTTACATATTAGTCAGTTACAGGCTTTATTAGTAAATTGATTTTCAGATAAACATGCAATTCAGTAAAGGTTAATCAATCCAGCTGCTTATATCAGATAATAGTAGCATAACTTGTTTAAGGAATGCATATGCAAAACAGAGACTTCCCTAAACTAAATAAAGCATCTAAAGACAGCAGCACGAAAACCTAGGTAGAAAGTCTCAATCTGAAGTGAACCAAATAAAGGTTCAGGGGGTAGATAGTCATAAGCGTTCAAGATTCTAACTCAAGAACCAGAAATATGAAATCTCAGATATAACAGATCAGCAGAGTATGAGAACGGTCCTCCCTTGGCAAAGTCAGGGCACGGTCCCCGTACACCTATTATAAAACACACACTTAAATTAGTCTCATTCTTTCCCAGAACTTCTTCCCATCAACTCCAACGAGCTGGGACCAATCAGGTTGTGCCATCTTCTACTCTAACTTTCCCTAATATCAAACAATCAGCTCCTCTTCTAACTAAGCTTGTTGTGCTGCTCCTGTAATCAGATGGAAAACATGAAAACACATTTTGAAATCAACATTAAGTTTAACAGTGAAAAGCCTTTGAACACATGAGACCTATTTGCAGGCAAGTCAACTTTAAGAAAATACATCTAGTTAAACGTGAATATACTATAAGCAAATAGTTAAATTTCAGTTATACAAGGTGTAGTGTCCATATTCGTATATTGCCATACATTAACACACAGAGTAACATACGATTAGTCAAAATTACAAAGCCTTAATTTTCTCACTGCGTCCGTCCTCCCTCCGATGGCTAGAATACCTTGCCCAGTGAGAGATGATTCTACTGTAATAGCTCAAAAATCTATTATATACAAACACACTCTTGTGGGAGAGTCCTGCTCATAATGGTATATATTTATACTAGAGTGTATTGAACAACTGAGACCTTCTCACAGACCTCCATATTGGATACAAAATGTTGTTAATAGCATAGGGAAAATAATTGTTATCTACTGAATAATTTCAAAAGACTAACAGGTGTAGTATGTTGTGGGCTGCAACTATCCTATTCAAGAATACCTACTATGCATATTTACTATCCTGTAGAAAAATACACAAATGTACTCAGTCACCTCTTCTTAACATGATGGCTATATGTAGTAGAGACTATGGAAAAATTGTAGTTTTTAATAGAAAGTGTCAGTAGACACATACTATTATCCAGTACAATGATAAATGTATGTAGTAGAGTACAAAGCGGTAGTGACATCTTGTGAGAAATTGGGGTCATTGACTGACTGAGGTGTGATCCCTGGTCAAGCAACAGCCACAATCCCTTGCAGGCAGAACCATGAAAAGTCACTTTAATTAAACACTGCTTAACCCTGGATACCTTGGCACAAAAAGTAGTCAGGCTTAACTTAGAGGCAATGTGTAAAATAGTTATGCAGCACACAAACAGTAATAAAGTTAAAACACAACACAAGAAAAACACCACACTAAGTTAGAAAAATACAGTACATTTTAATAAATCAATTGACACCAAAATGACAAAAATCCAATCAGTAGAACTATTACATTGTAAAGTTAAAGGTGCAAAATACCTCCAATTGCTGACATCTGGTCACGCAAGACTGGGTCAAGGTCAAAAGTTAAGGCAGAGCGCAATGGAGTGCGGTTCGGATAAAAGAAGTGGATTGGGCCTGGTCAGCGCTTACCTTCGGTCTTAGAAACATTTTCAAGAGAAAATGTTTGAGAAGGTAGAAGTTCAGTGGGGAAAGGATACAGGAGTGTCCGAGGAGGGAGCATCGTCAGGTAGCCATGGATCAGAGCGATGGTGAAGATTTTTACCTAGTCGCTGAAATGGAAGTTGAAAATCTCCAGTGGGACAAAGAAGAAGGTTGTAGCCAAAGACAGTTCCATGAGGTCAGATACCCCTTTGGTGAAGGACCACAGAAAGGAATTTGCTGCTGCGGAGAACAACGCAGCGGGGGAAGCTGCAAAGTCAATCCGACTGGCAATGCACCTCAGGTGCATAGGAAAGCAGGTTGGTCCTGGTCTCCTCCTGGTTCTCAGAGCACTTATTAGCCAACATTTGTATAAGTATAAGCATATGTTGGTTTATTCCTTCCTTTCCACAGGTCCTCACCAATTAAGGTTCTGATTTGTGTAGCGCATTAAGTAATTTATATCTACCCTATAAATTCCTAATGTTACTAGGGTATGCAGTGTAGCTTAGGAGATGTTTGTTTTTGGTCCTGATGAAACGCCACTTGATCCGTAGGGACATCTTAGGCCTGAAACATGTTGCCCTCATTCAGTGGCTGAAGGAAGATTTTTCCTGTCTACCCCCACTGTGTTGGTAGAGTGGTGGAACATTATTTCCATCCCACTCCCTTGAGTTTTTAACATTGACCGAGATCCTCTCTGCTTAATAAAACACACTGTGTTTGGGCTCTCGAGCCAATTTTAACTTCCCCTTTTTGTCCTGCTCCTCTCTAGCTGTAGGTTTGAGTTTATTCCTACTCCCATCCATTGCACGTACTTCAAATTAAGATCTCTAGCAAAGAACCACCTTGTGTGGCCTATCAGACATTGCAGCGCCAGTCTGACGAAGAGCAAGCCCTATGATGAAGCATGATATCCAGTGGATGTGTGAGGGCTCTAGCTTCTACTTTTAGAAGTGCCTTCAGTACCAGTGGACTTTCTTTGTGGAACAGTGTACCTTATTGATTTGTACTATATGTAGGGAGGCTGTACACTGGACCATTATAATCTCCCTGTCCCTCTTATGGTTTATAGGGATCAGGATGTGGTGCTGCACTTCTCCAGGAGCGTAGACAGTTCAGTAACAAGGCAGTGTAATTGTTTTCTACCCTGATTTCACCACAGCAGTACAAGCAGCCAGAAAGGAATTTGCACCCGTGAAAAAGAAACTGCAGCAGGCAGAAGTTGAATATACCATGCTGTACCCAGCACGGTTGCGGGTCCAACTGCCAGAGGGTCAGAAGATATCTGCCACCCCCCAGGCTGCCATGGACCATCTCAAGAAGGCAGGACTAAGGCCCAGACCAGCCTCAGATAAAACCGATTAGCAGATGGATAGTTGCTGTGCAACATGAAAGATCTTTAAGCGTTACGTCCTGCGCCTTACCTTGGAGTGGCTAGTCTATCCTTGACACATTTATTCCAGCACCGATTACTATTGTTTAGACAGAGTTGATGGCTATTCTTAGGGTGAGCGGGCAGCGAAGACGGCCCAGTCACCTCCGTTTAGGGGGAGGCTGGCCCTCTATACAACCCCTGGAGGGATACCCTGAGTCCCAAGAAGGTGCATGACAAGTGTTAGAGTTGTGCTCAGTGAAGTGCTGAATGGTTATAAATGGTATTGTTATGGTTGAATGGGGGGATGTGCCTTTGGCAAGTTGGGGGTCGCTGAAGTGGGTCAAGGGAGGGTTGGGGATCAGGAGATATTTTGCCCGTAAAGTCTGGGCCTTGCAGTTATTGCCTGTAATTGACTTGCTTTATTCCAATACACAATCAATGTCATCCTGGAGATATGAACGATAGAGTGACTACTAACGTAGCCTCCCTCAGCGTTCTGTCTTGGATTGTATGGGGGTAAATAATCTGAAAAAAAATAAGACAGGTGCTAGCATGTCTTGATACACATAATGTGCAGGTAGCATATCTGCCTGAAATGCACCTCTCCAAGCGTTCGGCAGAGAGGGTGGGTGCAAGGTGGGTTGGGTCCCGTATGGCCACATCATATTCTACATATACTTGAGGGGTAATTATATTAATCAAATAGGGGGTGTCATTTGAGCTGACACATTCTGAGGTGTATGAACAGGGACGCTATGATCTGGTGCAGGGCTGGCTGTGTGGTACCTTGGTTACTATGCTCAATACATACAGTCCCAATGTGGATGACCCAGAGTTTGTACTGCATATCTGGAACTGGCTACATGTATTGCCAAATATGCCATTGTTGTGGGGGCGAGGGTTTAACCCATGTCTGTATTTCAGCTTAGATAGGTGTAGTTGAATTTCTTATCAATAGTAAAGAAGTGACACAATTATAGTAATAATTGAGTAGTTATAAGTAAAATAAAATAAAACAAAATACGACCGGGAGTACAGCACAGTTCTGCAACTGAAGCCACACTCAACTCAGCTCTTTCACACAGTGATTTTTATACACTTGGTGGGCACTTAAAATCCAACTCCTTCACAACACTTACAATTAACAAAAGCAATAATCTTTAAACGCTATCTGACTGCTTGTTACAAAAATACAGTCCTGACAGATTTATTACGTACATAGTATCTAACATACACAATGTCCTTCTATCCTGCCCTGTGACCTCTACCAATATGTTCCCCCTACACGTCTCCCAGTCTCTAAAAGTTTTATGTCCTGTCACCTCCTTTCTGCCAGCCTTTGAAACACATACATCTAACACTGTGTCTCCCTTTCAAGTCTGTCGTGATTTACCCTTATCTTTTACTGCTATCAGAAAGTAGCTCAGACTCTCCCCTGTGTGTGCGCATCCTTCTAAGTTATCTGTGGTATGCTAGGCTGAATCGTAACTACTTTACCCTGCACCTGGCCTCTCTTCTCGTTCTCCTTTCTGTCCCTGCAGTCCTTCTTGACCATTATGTTCAAACCAAGGCCTGTACTTTTCTCGTATAATATAGACTTCTGCACGTTTGTTTTCTAATTCATGTGTTGACCAGAGTAGGCCCTTTTTAGTTTTCTTAAGGCCTATTACATTCCCCCCTCTAGTTCAATTTTCAACTACCTGC
Source organism: Pleurodeles waltl (assembly GCF_031143425.1). Classification (NCBI taxonomy): domain Eukaryota; kingdom Metazoa; phylum Chordata; class Amphibia; order Caudata; family Salamandridae; genus Pleurodeles; species Pleurodeles waltl. The sequence continues at coordinate 155,657,079 of NC_090440.1, read as the reverse complement.
TCACCTTTCCTACCCAATGCACCCATCTCAGTGTAGGCATTTTGCTTCTCCTTCCACTCCTTACTACCTAATCTATTAGTAAACATCCCCCCCAACTTCTGACTACCTGATTTGCAACACCCTACAATAACCTGAACTAGGCAATACATTAAAAGGATCCTCACAAGAATTGGAAGAAGTCCTTTAAACAACTCAGGTAACCAGGCCGGCATCCATGAAAACAACCCTGGAAACCACTTGTTGGAGGCACCCCCTCTTCTACCATGTTCTTCTGTATATTGTGCAAAGTCTGTATAGCCTCTGTTATCGTTCCATTGTCCGCATCATTAGCCGGCACGTATGTGCAACACGCCGTACCGATTTTGGCACAGACCCCACCCTCCATTGCCGTCATCAAGTCTAACACATACCTATGTTGCATAAGCATCACTCGCACTTCCCTCAATTCTTCTTTGATTGCATTGAAACCATCTTCCGTTGCATTGATGGCTTTCATCAGTTCCCAACAAGTTATTTGCAACCATCGAGCAGTGGCTTTGGCCTGAATGAATGGGAGGATGCTTCCATAAAACAACTGGGCGTCGTTAAACAGTCGATATTCCTGTGGAATATTTGCCCATGTTGCAGTTCCAAAATATTCAGCAGCTCTTCTCCTTCGATGATGGTGTAACAAAGTAGTTAGACGGCTTATAGGATGCTCATGTAGCTTTGAAACATCCACTCCTGGAATTACCAAGGAAGGGGTGTGCATAGTGACTAAAGAAAAGAGACCATTCCATCCTGCGGGAAGTCGCGTATATAGCCATTCTCCACATTGCCAATAATAGTCCATTAGACTAGAGGTGCCCCATTGCATGTCCTCATTATATCTTGTGATGATACAATTAACGTTTGTCCCTACTGAAATTGTTCCATTACCCTTAAAACATAAAGAGAAAACACTTGGCATTCGACCCACTCGAAGAGTTGTAGGTGTTTCTACCCAGGTTAAACCTTGTATATTTTTATTCCATATTGCCTGGCAATCTTGTTCTATATTATGCTTTTCCCACTCTTCTCCCATAAGGAGAGAGCTCTACATCCAAATATTGCACCATGGTGCCATTGACCATGGACATATACTGACCCATTTACCCTAAGATAAGGTCTCTCTTGACAGTCATAAGGCCTAGGTGTGGCTGTATAATCTCTACATAAAAAAGTAGATTGTGATACCCCTAAAAATCCTTGTCCTATTGTTCTAGCTTTCCATCTACCCCCTTGTACCTTAAAGCTCCTGTCCTTGACATTGCTTCTATTTTTGTTTCTATATCCTTATAGTCAGTCAGAACGTTTGTTATGTCAGCTAGTCCTCTTTCATATTGTGTGATGTTTACTAAGAATGTTCCCTGTTGCACTTGTAAAGGTTGCATCAGAGCCCTCATTCTACATAGGAAAAGATGGAGAAGACACTCTGTAACATTAGATGAGACTTCTTTAGATGAATGCAGTCTATCTGAATCACTAGCATATGGAATCAAAGAACATACTAAACATGACTCAATAGAACTTTGCATACCTATTTCCATCATGTGTTGATACCAAGCATTTTCAGTTAGTCTATAATGTATAACATGAGATCTATTTGTATATACATTTCTTTTAGAATATGTCATCTTTAAGCATGATTCTCTACATGGCCTAAAATACCATTGCAAACCAGCAGTAAATAAGAAAAAAATTAAAAAGACAAATACAAAAAAAATCCAGAAAAGTATTTTGGCGGAACTAGTATGATGCTCCACTCGCTCTTTGAAAAAGTACACTGTTATTTCTCCACTGGCTCGTTTTCCTGCAAAAGTTCCTGTGCCAATGGCAACGTGTGACACAAAGTAGGAGCCAGTCGAATGTCTGACAAATGTATCCATGGTTTCCTGCCCTCCATTTTCACTGCAGTGGGGGTGCTCTGAGTGACCGGATAAGGCCCCTCGAATTTGCTGTCCTTCCATCGTCTCACAAAATTTCGAATGTATACGGACTGTCCCACAGAAATTGGACTAATCTGCTGGGCTGTGGTGGTGCACTTCTGTTGCTGAGTTACCTGTTTGGAGAAGAACTTAGCAGATTTCAACAGTTGAGACAAATACCCACTCATTTCCTCCCCCAACACTTCAGCAGTTTTATGCGCATCTGTCCTTCTCCTTGCTACTGTCAACAGAGTTGGCATAGGGCGTCCTCTCACTATCTGATGCGGTGTGAGGTGGTGGTCACTTCCTGGCGTATTTCTCAGAGCGTACAAGGCCAATGGAAGAGAGTGTAACCAATTTTTATGCAAAGTACCACACAGTCTACTTATTTTATTTTTCAATAAATTGTTGAGGCGTTCTACTATTCCATTACTTTGGGGATGATAGACAGATGACAGTTTATGCTTTATCCCCAGAGAGATACAAATATGTTGAAAAAGGACGTTTACAAAATGGCTGCCATTATCTGATCGAATGGTTTCCATCTTGGTATTACTTCTCTTATCAAAAAATTAGCTGCTGCTTTAGCATCATTATGTACACATGGTCCTGCCTCAATCCACCTTGAAAAAGGGCAGACCACAACTATTAGATACCTATAATTGTTACATCTATCAATCATGTCAACAAAATGGACCTGTCGAACGGGGAATTGTTGATGTAATGAATTTTTATTGTAGGTCTTGGGCTGTACTGTTGGCATACTGCACATTCAGCAATATACATTGTAATCATCTCTGACAATTGTGGGATGAACCAATCTGCCAGGCTAGAAGATATTCTTTGGCAGTATGCGCAGGAAGATGCAATTGTTCCAGCTCTGTGTGCAACAAAACGTGGGGCATTTCAGGTTTCCCAGTGCTTTCCTTTCTATAGATAAAATCTGTGGGTGATTGTATACATCCTCGCTGTTCCCATAACTCCCTTTCATGTGTTGGTGCCTGTTCCTGCAACTCACGTAAATGTAATTGTGCTGTCTCAATGTACGAGGGTGGTAAGTCAATATCATTCTGTTGTCTACTTAGCATTTCCAATGTACTCTCTTCTGTATCAATATAATTTAGAGATGCCTTTGCTGCCTCCTTAGCTGCCCAGTCTGCCAGAGCATTACCCCTGGAGACGAGGTCTTGCTTATTTGTATGGGCTGCACATTTTATTACTGCCACGCTAGATGGTAATGTTAAAGCATGTATCAATTTTGACAATAAATCTCTGGGCATCAGTGGAGACACATCAGTTTTAAAAACCGTCTCCTTTCCCACCTGTGGATGCTTGAATACACAGTAGTGGTAACATATGCTGAATCTGAATAGATTGTAACATCTAGGGCCAGATGTATGAAAAGTTTTTGCACTTGCAAACGGTGCGAATCGCAAAAATCGACCGTTTGCAAGTGCAAAAACGTGGTCCGCGATGCATGAAAGGCATTCGCAGACCAAAAATAAGAAATCGCAAAAATTGTGTTTTTTTGCGGTGCGACCTGGTTTTGCGAGTCGCATTTTCCAATTTGGTATTTCCAGTAGGAAATTGCGAGGCGCAAAATGCGATTCGCAAAATCCAAATTGCAATTAGATACATCAAAAAATTGCAATTAGCGATTTTTCGCAGAATGGCATTTTGCACATGCAAAATACCACTAAGTGAAACCAGGTGGTAACCAGGTGCAACCTATATAAAGGCCCAGAATGCCTCAGACTCTTTTCCACAATGGCTGCACTCTACGTCATGGTGAGGAGGATGAGGATCTTGGCAGGTTTGAGGAGAGGGAGGAGGAGACAGGAGCGCATTTTCAGAGTGCGCATTACACTATTTGACCTGACAGAGGAGGAAATATTTGAGAGGTATAGGTTGAACTCAGCCATGATACTTGATTTTATAGCTGAGCTACAACCCATACTGCAGCGCAGAACACTAAGGACTCACAGCATACCCACCCATGTGCAGGTATTATGCTCCCCACACCTACTCGCCTCAGGGAGCTATCAAGGGGTCATAGCAGCGGGTGGGGGGGTGTCACAAAGTACCCTCTCCAGATTTTTCAATGCATTTATCAACGCCATGCTAAGCAAACTCCAACAGTACATCAGATTCCCCACACCCCACAGGAAATACAGCAGACAAAAATAGAGTTTTACCAGATAGCACAGTTCCCCCAAGTCCTAGGTGCCATAGATGGCACACATGTAGCAATATGTCCACCATCAGTCACAGAGTATGTGTACCAAAACCGTAAATACCAACATTCCATGAATATACAGGTGATATGCAATGCCTCCTATTTCATAACTGATCTCGTGGCCAGGTACCCAGGGAGCACACATGATTCTTACATCTTTCGCCACAGCGGCATTTACACAAGACTGCTAGCTGGGGAGTTTGGTGAAGGATATCTACTAGGTAATGTCACTCTGTACACTGGCGAATAGATGACAAACCCATGTCAGATGGCAGAGTTACTCATCACACCTTCTGTCCCTTCCAGGAGACAGTGCCTACGCAGTGCGCACCTACATGATGACGCCCTACCTCAATCCCGCAACACCAGCAGAACGGAGATACAATGCAGCACACAGGGCAACCCGCAACGTTGTGGAGCGCACATTTGGCCTGCTGAAGAGTCCCTTCCGTTGCCTCCACAAAAGTGGAGGGGCACTACAGTACAGAAACCACATGTAGAATAGTGGCTACTTGTGCAATCTTGCACAATATAGCTACAACCAGGGGCATACCTATAGAAATCAGTGACACTGAATTAGATGAGGATGACGATCCCATACCACCTCTACAGCCAACAGACAGGACCAGTGCAGCAGAGGGAAGGCAAAGGCGTTCCGACATCACACACAACCATTTCAGACGTGAGTATGAATGGCAAAAATCCACTGACAACTGTAACTGTAGTGATAGAAATGTATTACCTTACGTCAGGTAATGAATGAGTGATAAATGAAGTAAACAGGTGATGGAAAAAAATAAAATGAACAAAAGAACTGAGTCACGCACTATTACGTCATATTGGCAACACCAGTGTTAATGCGGTACTTCACTTTCTCCTCCCACGCACACCACTCGGGTGCCCAGTTAACTCACTGGCACCTTGAATGTCACCTTCAGTGGCAGTGCTGCGCCTGGCACTGCGCTGTCTGGTGTCTGCTGCAGGTACGGCCACACTACTGAGGCTAGAACTGTCCTCAGTGTCCCCCAAGGCTACCTCACTGGGAGTGGCAGATCTCTGTCCCATGACAAGTTCAATCACATTAGTGATGTGCACAAGGCCCTGCACCACGTCCCTGCTGGTGTGTGCAGCCTCCACTTGTGCCGCCACAGCGCGACCGGAGTTCGCCATCCTGTTGGAGGACCTGCAGTAGCTGCCAAACATTTTCCTGAATCGGTGTTCCTGTCTGCACCGGCTAACCCTTTCATGGCGCAGCTCCTGGCAGAGGTCACGCACTGCACTAGTAAGGTCCCTAGTGTCCTCAGAAGCCTGCACCTGTCCCTCACGCAGCTGTGTGATGTTGCTGTTCAGTGCCTCCAGTTGCCGATGCAGGCCCATCATGTGTCTATTGTGGACTCTCAGGTTCCGGTCCAAACTAAGTATGCGCTTGTTTTGCAGTCGCTGTTGCTGCAACATAGCAGCCTCAATGGCCCCCGAACAAGGACAGACCCTCACCTGCTTCATGAGGTTGCTGCTGGGACACTGTGGCACTCCTGCATTGTGCTGGCTGACCCCTGCCCTCCAGTATCTGACTGCGCCTGTCTGGTGCAGACGGTGTGCTTGGCCCTTCCTGCTGCACATCCGAGTCGACGCTGAAGTCTGGCAGTGGTAGTGCCCTGGGCCTGTGGCGCACAGTGGAGATGTAGGCAATTGGCTTATGTTCCATAGATGTTTTCTGAGTTAATAAAGCAGTCATAGTCATTCCATTACAGTGACAAAAGAGGTAGAATTGTTTCTTGTAATCAGGAGTACCTAACACTGGGGCATTCATAATCACTTTCTTTAGCTCTTGGAATGCCATCTCTCCATCCTCTGTCCAATGGATTTTATTTGCAGCCGTATGGGATTCTTTTAACATGTTAAGAAGGGGCGCTGTAGCATAATCAAACACCCACTGTCTCACATAATTACAGAGTCCCAGAAACAGCTGCATCTGTTTGGTATTCGGGGGCTTGGGCATGCTTTTTATACTTTCCATCTGTCAGGTGTCACTTTTCGTCCATCTTTAGATAATAGTTGTACCAAATAATGAACCTCTTTTTGCACGTACTGTAACCTATTTTTATCCACCTTGTAGCCTTTGTTTGCAAGCGTGCAGAGAAGACCAACTGTATCCTCTCGGCATATCTCCTCATTGGCACTACAAACCAAAATGTCGTCCACATATTGTAAAAGCGTACTTTTACATTGAATGTTTGCTAAATCCTTTTTAACTGTTTGATTAAAAATACTTGGGGATTCACAAAATCCTTGAGGAAACCTACTATGGCAATACTGAGGATTTTTAAATGTAAATCCAGTAAAAAATTGGCTATCGATATGCAATGGAATACTGAAAAACGCATTTTTCAAATCGATTACAGAGAAGAAAGTAGCCCCCTTTTTAAAAAAAAATATCTGTTATTGCTTTTTCCAAACAAGTCCACAATATATACATAGTAGACATTCCAAACTTCCCTCTTGAAACACCACCCTCCCCCCCTTCATGCACTTGAGCCATCGTGTAGTTCCCCTGAGTCCGTGTTTCACAGATTAATATAACAGCCAATCACAAACATGTACAGATTTATGTCTTGGACGTAGAGGCGAGATCAGAGTCGGATTCTGAGGTAGATATGGCGTCTTCAGGAGGAGGGGTATCTGGGAACTTTAAGATCTCCAAGATCGAGTCCCATTGTTTCGCTGCATCCCTTGGCCTCCTCTCCTACATGGCTTCTTGCAGTAGTACAGATCCTTCAATTTCAGCCCATTTTATTAAAGTGTCTTGCCATTTATTTACTTGACGGCCCACTGTATCTTTCCAATGTGACATCATTTCCCTTTTATCTAGGACTAGTGCTAGATCTATGAATTTGTTAGATATTTTATAGGCTGAGGGGCGAGTGAAGTCTCCCAGTAGCACCATCAAAGGGGAAGAAGTCAGTGTTCTTTCTGTGCAAGCAGAGATTTTCCCAACTATTTCTTCCCAGTATGGCCTAATTCTTGGGCAACTCCACAGCATTTACACGAGTCCCGCCTCTGGTTCAGCACACCTAGGGTTGCCTGTTCCGCTTGTATTATACATTTTAGCTATCATATGTGGGGTTACGTAGGCTCTATGATAAATATATAGGTTTATTAATTAAAATCTGGCGTTCCTAGATACTGAGTAGATACGAGAGGTAATCCTTGCCCACTGCTGTTCTTCTATGGCGATTTCTAACTCTGTCTGCCATTTAATGTCTAAGTTTATCCAGAGGTGTATATGTGCTTTTATGTAGGGTCTGATAGATTGCTGAGATCATTCCTCTCTGTTCCCCTATTGAGCAAATAAGGTTCAGTGAGTAGGAGGTTCCTGTGTGCCTGCTCTCCATGTCTTTTGTATATTTCTTGTAACTGCGTTGTAGGTAATAAATATTCCTGACGGGATATCAAACTGTTCTTGCAGTTCTGTGTATGTGCGTAGCTTCCCACTGCAGAACAGGTACCCCAGTTTTGTTATGTTATGTGCTACTAGTTTGTTAAGTCCTATTAGTGCTGGGCTCCCCATTATGTGTTTCAGGCAGATTAAGGGCGCTTCTGGTGTGTACGGAGTCTTAGTATGTGTGCGTTTTAGATATTGCTCCCAGCAATATCTTGTTGACTCCCACTCCAGTGGCAGTTGTTATTTTTGTCTCCTGGGGTACAATAGTATGCTCAGTATCCCTTCTAGTGGGCAACTTAGGGGGGCTCGTAGTTCGCGTGCCACTGGGGGCTCGCTGATTAACTTTGCTAGCCATTGTAACTGACCAGCCCAGTAATATACTTCAAAATCTGGGGGGGAGGAGCCAAGATGGCGGCCGGGAAGGACGCTTAGTTAAGCGCTCCGCCTCGGGCTCGTCAACAAACAATTGCAAGGCGCTCCCGGGGCCCCATTACCTGAATGCGGAGACGGGATCTGCTCCGCGGAATCCGGCCCTCCACCGGCGGAGCCGACTGAAGCTGTGTGGTTGCGGGGCGCAGCCGCCGGGGATACAGGAGCCTCAGAGGGGCGGCGGCCGCCATCTTTGCTGGAGCGGCGTCCCGAGGCCCGACCTATGAGAACTGCTACACGGTGGGTGCCTGGCGGCGGGAGGGGCTCGCATCGAGGGGAGGTGGGCCTAGACTTGGGCCCTGCTTCCCCCTCGCTCCCCCCTCCGCCCTCCTCACCATTGTTCCCCCCCCCTGTTCGGGTGGGGGAGGAGCGGACGCCGCGGCCCCGTTGCCCAGGCCCCTGGGTGTGCCCCCCAACATCTGTGCGCGAGATGCGCCCCCAGAGAGGACCTGGGGGCCGCAAGAAACACTCGCCACTACAGCCCGTGGGGCACACACGCGACCGGCCCTGGAACTGGATTAAGGCGCGCGGCGCCACTTCACCGCAAGAGTGGCCGGCCGCGGCGGTGATGCCACGGGCACCCGGAGCTTGACCAGCACACGCACACAAGGGGGATCTCCCCCCCATTTTACTGGAGGATCCAGCGCTTGGAGCCTGTTGTCGGCGGGGGAACCGGCGAACGCAACGTGGGTTTAGCTCCCCCCTTTCTTCTGCCCGCGCTGATCGGCGGGCCCAGTGGTAGGGGGATCCTGTCTACCCTGGTTAAAACCTACCTCGGAGGTCACCAGGAGGGCCGGCACTCTAGAACGTGGAGTGCCCATCGGCGGTGGCCCGCGGGGGCGCGCTGCCTCCGCCAGGCCTGCTTGGAGAACGCAGGCAGCCGCGTGGGTGCGCGTGAGACGAGGAGACACAAACAGCGAGGCATGGGTGCGCCACCAGCAAAGCCATCCACCCGGTTTGCACCCGGTGGTGCAGTACAACTACCCAAAGGACAGTTAAAAATCAGGAAAAATGGCCGGGAAGTCCAAATCAGCGAAAAGCCAAGACCGAAGCACACACGGACCAACACCCGGAGATCAACAACTTATACCAACCCTACAGTCACTGGAAAGCACACTCCAGGCCCACTCCTCACAATTCGAGAAAATGCTACAGGCAATTATGGACACTAAGGGGGTTGTTCCAACTTTGGAGGAGGTGGTAATCCGTCCTAAATGTGACGGATTTACCACCAGCCGTATTACGAGTTCCATAGGATATAATGGACTCGTAATACGGCTGGTGGTATATCCGTCACTTTACCGTCACTTTTGGGACGGATTACCACTTCCTCCAAAGTTAGAATAACCCCCTAAATCTTCACTGGAGAACAGGATAGACACGGTATCGCAAGACCTGAATCTACTCAGAGTAGACCATCGCAAATTATCTGAAAGAGTGAAGTCAACAGAAGAGGTGCTAAGTGAACTGACCCCCATGGTAGCGGACAACCAAAAACAAATTCTCCGCCTCAACGCAGAAGTAAAGACACCGTTGAGAAGAGCAGAGGAGGCGGAGGGCAGATTTCACCGCAACAACGTACGGGTTCTGGGATTCCCTGAAAAATCACTGGATCAAAACTCAGACCTCTTGCTGGAACACTGGCTAACCAAAGAAGTTCTGAATGGGGCCCCATCGAGGTTCTTCTCTGTGGAAAGAGCGCACCGGATCCTGGGACGTCCCCCGACTCCGGGAAAACCTCCAAGACCGCTAATAGCCAGGTTCCTGAACTTTAGAGACCGCGATGCTATACTGCAGCAGTTCCGCAACAAAGGCCCATTTAGATACGAGGACTCAGTTGTCAGCGCCTACCCAGACTTCACTCAAGAGGTACAAAAACAACGCAACTCCTACGTCAAAATAAAGCAGCGCCTTCGTGAGCATGACATAAAGTACGCATTACTATTCCCTGCCAAACTAAGAGTGTCAACAGAAGAACGCACCCACGTGTTCACCTCCCCGGAGGATGCCTGGACGTGGATCCACGCCAAGGGGCTCTCTCGCCCCCAAGAAGCGGATGGCACTGACAAGGACTGGTTAGTATCATCTCCGCGGAAACGCACTAAGAGGCGCACCAGGGGACAACCCACGGAGAAACAGGCCGCAGAAGAAAGAGCCAAGGTCCTGAAAGAAACCCCCCTGCTGAGACAGAACTCCTTTGAGGCTCTCAGGTCGCGCCCGAAGAAGGCTCGGAGTCAGACTCGATCAGCTCGGACTCTACACTAACAGATGTGCTAAAAGGTCCAGAGTTTACCCCCAGAACCGCAGATGCACTCTGACTGAGTATCGCTGAGTCATCCCCCCGCCGGAATTGGCCGCCACAACCGAGGAGCAGAACTGGACACTGCGTGCGCCACTGGATGTGGGTGGCTACCACATCTGAATCTATGTATCTTTTCTTTTTTCTTGAAAACTGTTCCCACACCCAGACTGCGCACTGCTGGCGGCGATGGGACGCGGGGGGGAGGGAACAGCTCACCCCGGGAGCGCCCCAAATCATCTGCAGACCGGTTCTGCAGAAGGATGCGAGCCCCATAACGAGCTGCATCCGGTTGGTAAAATTGCTCCCCCACAGACATCCACATGGACACAGTTTTGCTCACACTCCAGCGGGGTGCGCAGTTTGTTACAAGTTTACAGTTGGGGAAGGGATCCAGTTGGGGAGGGAAGGGGGGTAACAGTTAGTTTGTACACTACAGGTCCGTCCATAACACAGGGAACATTGCTGAGACTGATGGGGTTGACCGCAGACGTGCTGGGGTTGGGGGGAGTCGGCTGGGCCTCAGCCGGTGGCAGAGTGCTAGATGCACCCTCGCAAAATAAAACATGGCTCAATCCGCAGTCCACATCACGCATAAATATGAAATAGTCACCTGGAATGTCAGGGGACTGGGGACACCGAGTAAAAGGTCCCGGGTGCACGCACGTCTCAGGCGCCAGGGTATACACATTGCAATCCTACAAGAGACTCACCTACGAGACCCCGACCTGCAAGAACTGCGGAGCAAATGGGGGGGACAGATAATAGGCACATCCTACTCGACCTTCGCGAGGGGGGTCCTTATATGGATAGCTGGGGGCGTCCCCTTCCTCCAAACATCGCACAGGATAGATCAGGGAGGCAGGTATGTGGTAGTGGAGGGTCGACTTGACGGTAGACAATTATCACTAATAGGGATATATGCCCCCAATAACGCATCATCTGAATTTCTGGGTACACTCACCCCAGCATTATTGGTGAGTCCTGAAGCACCCGCCATATGGGGCGGGGACTTCAATTGTATACCGGACCCGGCGCTGGACAGGTCAAACCCCCCCACACAAACGACAGCCAATAGAAACACCAGACGCCCACTACATGCATGGGCTAGCGATATGGGTCTACATGACATATGGCGCGTGAAACACCCACTACAAAGGGAATACTCATTCTACTCAATACCACATAAGGTACACACCAGGATAGACATACTGTGGGGCACCCAGGAAATCTGCACAACCGCCAGCGGGATAGAATATCTAGCTAAAACACTATTGGATCATTCGCCGCTTAAAGTAACTCTGAACTGGGGCAGGAAGCGCCAAGCGATCCCCACATGGAGACTTCAGGTGGAAGCCCTTCAGGATCAAGCATTCACAGACACGCTGAACACAGCGCTAAAACAGTATTGGGAAATAAACGCTGGTTCTACAAACCTAAGGGCAGTGGAGTGGCATGCGCATAATGTAGTGGTTCGTGGTCACTGTATTTCAACTACCTGGGGGGTGAGACGCACACTCCAAGCAGAGGTCTGCAAGTTGGAAAAAAAATTAAGAGCATTAGAAACTGCCGTAGCCCGCAACGAAACACCATACACAGTACTAAAAGATGCGCGCGCAGAATATGCTGTCGCTGATACCACACTTCGCCAACACGATCATAAATACCACTTGATGCGACTTCAAATGTAAGGCGACAGATCGGGCAGGCTACTCGCGTGGCTTCTACACGAAGACCGGCAGCGCTCACCTATTGGGGCCATAGAGACAGGCGTAGGTACACTGGCAATCACACAGGAAGAAATAAACGACACGTTTAGGGAATACTACACAAACTTATACACTAAACGCACATCATGCACCACCCAACAACTTATGTCCTTCCTGGCGGGCTCACCCCTGCCCCAACTTACAGGGACTGATAGGGAGACACTAGAGGCTCCCCTGACACTAGGGGAACTCAACACGGCCCTGGCACAATTGCCTAGGAATAAAGCACCAGGCGCAGACGGCCTTCCATCAGAATACTACTCTACCTTTGCGACACGCCTAAGCTCCCATCTCCTGAAAGTATTCGAAGAGGCATGGGCCAGCAGGACCCTACCCCCAACACTGAGGGAGGCAATGATAGTGGTCCTCCCTAAACAAGGACGCAACCCCACTGATGTTAAATCCTACAGGCCCCTGTCGCTACTAAATTTAGACTGTAAAATACTGGGTAAAATACTGGCCAACAGGTTAGCCCACTACATGCACACCCTGGTACACGAAGACCAAAACGGGTTCATCCCGAAACGCAACACTTTTCTTAACATCCGGAGGCTGCTGAGCGTGCTGGGTGACACTCTCCTGCATGCATACGAGGAAATGGTGATCTCACTTGATATTGAGAAACCGTTCGACACACTAGAATGGGATTTCTTGTTCACCACCATGCAGCAAATGGGTATTGGCCCAAAATTCACACGCTGGGTACGAACATTGTACACCAACCCACAGGCTAGGGTGAAGACGAGTGGGGTCATATCAGGGAGTTTCCCGATCAACAGGGGCACAAGACAGGGATGCCCCCTGCCCCCCTTGCTGTTTGCCTTGGCAATGGAACCACTGGCTGTACGCGTTCGCGCGAAGAAGGAGAGGTGGGGGATAATTAGGAACGGGACCTACCATGCCATATCATTATACGCAGACAATGCCTTGATATACATACAAAGGGGTGGAGAGGTGCTGTCCTCGGTGATGTCGCTGCTATCTGAGTTTGGAGGGATCTCTGGCCTAGTAGTAAACTGGGGAAAATCCTGCATATTCCCACTAACTAGCTGGCCCCTATTTAAACAAGGTAACGCCCCATTAGGCCGCCTGAAATGGTGCTTTGACACATTTAAATACTTAGAGGTCAACATCTATCACAGAACAGAGGACCTTAGGGATGGTAATCTAGGGAGAGCAGTGGCTTCCATGAAGGGTTCAATGCAATTCTGGAATAAGTTACCACTCTCACCACTGGTCAGGGTGGCCTTAGCAAACATGCTGATACTGCCTAGATTGTTATACCACTTCGCAGCCCTGCCGCTCATTATTCCTAAATGTTTCTTCAATAGTTTCAACGCTGTCTTACTGCAGCTTGTGTGGGGAGAGGGCAGAAGGTGGGTCGCACTCACCACGCTACACCGCCCGGTCAACACGGGTGGACTGGGCGCTCCCAACTTTGAGCTTTATTTTGCGGCCACGCAGTTACAGTGGATACTGAACTGGATCCATAGGCCTAATTCGGTGGAATCCACTTGCTAACGACCCGACTCCAAGGAGTCCCCCTGCTCGTATGGCTCACAAATAAGCAAATAAAAAGCGCACGCGAAAACCCATTGATGGCGGTGGCTCACGCATGCTGGAAGAGGTACATCCAAAGAGACGGAAAGGAACTTCCCTACTCGCTGCTCATCCCACTGGAACGGCTTCCCGGATGGGCTGAGACGAGATTACACTCGCCCGCAGCCTGGTCGGATGCGGGCATATACACAGTGGGAGACTGCTTTGAGGAAGGTAAATTAATGTCGTTCGAATCCATGCAAGCCCTCACAGCGGTGAGCCCGGGACAATTCCTGGCCTATCACGCCATATGTCACTCAATTAGAAAAATATGGGCGACTGGAGAACTAGAGCCAGATACCTCCCCCGGACTACACCACATGCTGAGCTGCGACACCCAAGCAAAAGCAGTCTCGAACTCATACAAACTCCTGAATAAGCTCCTTGTACCCAATTTGGTAAAAGCCAGGGAGAGGTGGAACGCCGTACTGCCTGCCCTGATCCCATGGGAAGAATGGTCGAAAGCCTTAAGCCATACCCGTGAGGTCTCAAGAAACCCCAGATTCTGCTACACGCAGTTCAATTACATACACCAAACATATTTAGCACCAGCTAGGATCAAACGCATGTTCCCCGGGTCGGACCCGGCCTGTCCCAGATGTAATGCCCCAGAGGCACAGTTCTACCACATGGTCTGGGAGTGCCCCCAGATACAAAAGGAATGGGCTGGGGTGGTAAAAACAATAGCAGAAATGACGGGCCTTGCCCTGGACTTGAACCCCAAGTCCTGCCTACTTGGTCTCAGGACAAGGGCGAAAAAACACAAACACCTACTTAGGTTTGCAGACCTGGCTTATGCAATGTACAAAAGACTGATAGCCATGAATTGGAAAGCTCCCAATGCACCCGACCTGAAAGCCTGGCTCACTCTCACACTGCGATGGGCCCGCGCTGAGTACCAGGTACTTAAGAAACGAGCGCGCGAGGGACTGCGACATGCGGGTTGCGAAATATGGAGCACCCTAGTATCTAAACTAGAGGCAAAAAATGACGAGAAGCATCCGTGACTTGCGAATTAACGCGAATGTCCAGATAGTCACTGGTATGTAGCCGGCCACAACGCAGCATTCCATCAGGGGACATACACAACCTCATCAACAACACCTCACTCCCACTGACAACACACCAGACCTCCGTGCGCACATGCTTCATGCAGTACCCACTGGCCTGCACACCTTAATCACTCGACACTGGCACCCTGACAACCGGCGCTTACCCCCCCCCCGCACAAAATCCAGGACTCCATCCTGGGCAACTGTGGAGTCTCTCCGCATCAAAATACACTAGTTATAGGCATAGGCAATAACTCAAAAATACTGGGTAGATCATTCGGACCTGGAAGTGTACAATGTGTTTTAGTTGTTTGATTATTTTAAGTTGTGCGAATTTAAAAGGTCTGTTTAAACCACTAATATCCTGTCACTGATAATACATGTATGTAGCACAATGTTTGGTTTTGAAAAACTCAATAAAAATATATTATAAAAAAAATACTTCAAAATCTGGGGCAGCTAATCCCCCCTCTGCTGTGGGTCTTTGGAGGGAGTTCAATGCAATTCTATGTCTGCCCGCGCCCCAAACAAAGCTTGTAGTCATTGATTCTATGTCCTTGAATACTGCTTTCGGGATTGTGAGTGGAATTGTATAGAAGTAGTATAACAATCTGGGCAGCACTATCATTTTAAGCAAGGCGGTTCTTCCCGATACTGTCAATGGCAGTGTTTCCCAGAAGTGCATGGTGGATCTTATCATTCTCAGTGCTCTGTGAATGTTCCCCTCTATCAAGTCCTCTGTTTTGTGGTAGATGTTCACTCCTAGGTATTTAAACGTATTAGGTGACCAGGGCAGTCCCCTTGTATCATAGAACCTTTCAGTGCCTTCTATTAAGGGGAAGATTGTGGATTTCCTCCAGTTGATTTGCAAACCCGAGGCTTCTCTGAAGCTCTCTAGCATATTCATTGCTCCCGGTAGGTCGACCTCAGTATTTCGAAGGAAGAGCAGCATGTCACCTGCATAGAGAGCAATGTGGTGAGTCCAGTGGCTAACTGGTATACCTCTAAAGTACTGCCCTGTTCTGGCCATTTGAGCCAGAGGTTCCACGGCCACCTCAAACAGTAGGGGTGACAATGGGCAGCCTTGTCTGGTGCCCCTACCTATCTGAAAAGGTTTTGATATAGTACTGCCTGTTCGTACTCTTGCCATTGGGTTAGTATATAGCAATTTCGTCCAGCAGATAAATCCCTCACCTAATCCCAGCTTTAACATTTCTAAGTAATCCCATCTCAGACTATCAAAGGCCTTTTCAATATCTACTGATATAATCGCTGCCTGTGCCATTGTTGAAGGTACTGAGTGGAGTATTGAGACCAGTCTCCTAATGTTTTGGGCTGTGCTACGCTGTGGAATAAATCCCGATTGGTCTTGGTGGATCAATGAGGACATGTGAGGTAGAAGTCTATTTGCTAATATCCGGCTTAGAATTTTATAGTCTATGTTAAGCATCGACAGTGGACGGTATGAGCGGACATTTTTAGGAGGTCTGTCTGGTTTCAATAGTGGTACCATAATGGCCTCATTAGTGGACTGGGGCAGGCTTTGCCAGGGTCAAACTATCCTCGTTTCCCAATTTAGGAAGTGTAAGATCCTCCAACTCCCGCATCTGGGAGTTATTAAGAGTTTCGGTAGGAGGTGCATATAGTGTAGAATGGTAGTTGGCAAAGCTAGCATTTATCTCTTTCTGGCCATATATACTATTACCTGGGGTTTCTTCTATTTCTACTATTACTGTTTGTTGTTTCGGTGGGTTAGCGAGCCAGGCCAACAGGGCACCCGCCTTATCTCCCCCGTATGTTGTTTAGTTAAGTATTGCCTATAGTCGAAACGTGCTAGTCTTGCATTTGATTTGATTATTTTTTCTTTGGTTTCTTTAAGCAGGGGGGCAAGGTTTGGACAGTCTGGGCGTCTGCGTTCAATATCCCTGAGTGAGTCTTCCAACCTCCGGAGTTCCGTTTCCAGTGACCTCCGAACCCCTATGTTCTCATTAATGCACGTGCCTCTGATTACTGTTTTGAACGTCTCCCACTCAATGGATCTGGAGGAAGCAGTCCCTGTGTTTTCTTTAAAAAACTCGTCTGTAGTTGTATGAAGTAGGTGTTTGAAAGCTTCGCCTTCTAACATTTCCGCTCTGAGGCGCCATGTTGGGATTGTCGGCCTCCGTCTACCCCAGGCCAATGAGACCACCAGATGGTTGTGATCAGATATTGTACAGCTAAGGTATTCAGCCGCTAGTACTTCACTTTGTATTTCAGGGGATGTTAGAAAGGTGTCAAGCCTAACATGTAGATCGTGTACTGAAGAGTAAAATGAGTAATCTCAAGTGTGCGGGTTGAGTTGTCTCCAGCAATCACTCAGCTGCCAGGTTTGTTGCCATTCTGTAAATAATTTAGCAGTTTTTATGGCCTGAGAGTGTGTTAAGGGAGGATGAGATCTATCCAGATTAATATTAGCTATATGTAAGGAAATGCCTCCTTGGGATGGTTACCCCCTGACTTTTTGCCTTTGCTGATGCTAAGTTATGATTTGAAAGTGTGCTGGGACCCTGCTAACCAGGCCCCAGCACCAGTGTTCTTTCCCTAAACTATATCTTTGTCTCCACAATTGGCACAACCCTGGCACTCAGGTAAGTCCCTTTGAAGCAAGCTATGTGCACAGCAACAGTTCTCAAAGCTCCAAATTACTCCAAGCAGTTCATTGTGCAGACTGATGCCTCTGAACATGGGATAGGGGCAGTTCTGTCCGAAACAAATGATGATGGCTTTGGCAAGCCTGTTGCTTTCATTAGCAGGAGGTTACTCCCCAGGGAGCAGCGTTGGAGTGCCATTGAGAGGGAGGCTTTAGCTGTGGTCTGGTCCCTGAAGAAGCTGAGACCATACCTCTTTGGTACTCACTTTGTAGTTCAGACTGACCACAGACCTCTCAGATGGCTAATGCAAATGAAAAGTGAAAATCCTAAACTGTTGAGGTGGTCCATCTCCCTACAAGGAATGGACTTTATAGTGGAACCCAGACCTGGGACTGCCTGTGCCAATGCAGATGGCCTTTCCAGGTTCTTCCACTTAGAAAATGAAGACTCTCTTTGGAAAGGTTAGTCTCATCCTCTTTCGTTTGGGTGGGGGGTTGTGTAAGGAAAGGCTTCCTTGGCATGGTTACCCCCTGACTTTTTGCCTTTGCTGATGCTAAGTTATGATTTGAAAGTGTGCTGGGACCCTGCTAACCAGGACCCAGCACCAGTGTTCTTTCCCTAAACTATACCTTTGTCTCCACAATTGGCACAACCCTGGTACTCAGGTAAGTCCCTTGTAACTGGTACCCCTGGTACCAAGGGCCCTGGTGCCAGGGAATGTCTCCAAGGGCTGCAGCATGTCTTATGCTACCCTAGGGACCCCTCACTCAGCACATACACACTGCTTGCCAGCTTGTGTGTGCTGGTGGGGAGAAAATGACTAAGTCGACATGGCACTCCCCTCAGAGTGCCATGCCAACCTCACACTGCCTGTGGCATAGGTAAGTCACCCCTCTAGCAGGCCTTACAGCCCTAAGGCAGGGTGCACTATACCACAGGTGAGGGCATATGTGCATGAGCACTATGCCCCTACAGTGTCTAAGCAAAACCTTAGACATTGTAAGTGCAGGGTAGCCATAAGAGTCTGTCAAACAGGAACTCCACAGCACCATAATGGCTACACTGAAAACTGGGAAGTTTGGTATCAAACTTCTCAGCACAATAAATGCACACTGATGCCAGTGTGCACTTTATTGTAAAATACACCCAGAGGGCATCTTAGAGATGCCCTCTGAAAACATACCCGACTTCCAGTGTGGACTGACTAGTTTTTGCCAGCCTGCCACACACCAGACATGTTGCTGGCCACATGGGGAGAGTACCTTTGTCACTCTGTGGACAGGAACAAAGCCTGTACTGGGTGGAGGTGCTTCTCACCTCCCCCTGCAGGAACTGTAACACCTGGCGGTGAGCCTCAAAGGCTCACACCCCTTGTTACAGCGCCCCTAAATTCAGTATTTAGGGGCTCCCAGAGCCGAGGAAGATAGATTCCTGCAACCTAAAGAAGAAGAAAGACTGCAGACCTGAAGCCCTGCTATGAAGACGGAGACAACAACTGTTTTGGCCCCAGGCCCACCGGCCTGTCTCCCTACTTCGATGAAAACTGCAACAGCGACGCATCCAACAGGGACCAGCGACCTCTGAAGCCTCAGAGGACGGCCCTGCATCTAAAGGACCAAGAAGCTCCTGAGAATAGCGGCCCTTTCCAAGAAACTGCAACTTTCTGCAACAAAGAAGCAATGTTAAAGACCCCACGTTTCCCGCCGGAAGCGTGAGACTTTACACTCTGCACCCGACGCCCCCGGCTCGACCTGTGGAAAACAAACACCTCAGGGAGGACTCCCCGGTGACTGCGAGCCCATGAGTAGCCAGAGTTGACCCCCCTGAGCCCACACAGCGACGCCTGCAGAGGAAATCCAGAGGCTTCCCCTGACCACGACTGCCTATAACAAGGAACCCGACGCCTGGAACCATCACTGCACCCGCAGCCCCCAGGACCTGAAGGAACCAAACTCCAGGTGCAGGAGTGACCCCCAGGCGACCCTCTGCCTAGCCCAGGTGGTGGCTACCCTGAGGAGCCCCCCTATGCCTGCCTGCATCGTTGAAGAGACCCCCGGGTCTCCCCATTGATTCCTATCTGAAACCCGACGCCTGTTTGCACTCTGCACCCGGCCGCCCCTGTGCCGCTGAGGGTGTACTTTCTGTGCCTGCTTGTGTCCGCCCGGTGCCCTACAAAACCCCCCTGGTCTGCCCTCCGAAGACGCGGGTACTTACCTGCTGGCAGACTGGAACCGGGGCACCCCTGTTTCCATTGACGCCTATGTGTTTTGGGCACCACTTTGACCTCTGCACCTGACCAGCCCTGAGCTGCTGGTGTGGTAACTTTGGGGTTGCCTTGAACCCAACTTTGAACCCTGTAAGTGTTTTACTTACCTGTGAACGTAATATTTACTTACCTCCTCCACTTTTAAAATAGCTTATTGGTATTGTTGTCAAAACTGTCCATGCTATTGTGATTATTCAAGGTTCCTAGAATACCTGAGTGAAATACCTTTCATTTGAAGTATCACTTGTAAATATTGAACCTGTGGTTCTTAAAATAAACTAAGAAAATATATTTTTCTATATAAAAACCTATTGGCCTGGAGTAAGTCTTTGAGTGTGTGTTCCTCAATTATTGCCTGTGTGTGTACAACAAATGCTTAACACTACCCTCTGATAAGCCTACTGCTCGACCACACTACCACAAAATAGAGCATTAGAATGATCTCTTTTTGCCACTTTCTTACCTCTAAGGGGAACCCTTGGACTCTGTGCACGCTATTTGTTACTTTGAAATAGTATATACAGAGCCAACTTCCTACACTATACAATTGAAGTCACTCCCAATTATATTGGGTCCTGCTAGGAGTGGACCTATTTCCAGGGATAACTTGTTAAAAAAAAGTTCCCTGTTCTTGATTTGGTGCATATATACTACCTATAGTTATATCCTTTCCCTCCAATCTTCCAACTACCATTACATATCTCCCTTCTTTATCTATGATCTTGTGAGATTTTTGGAATGGCACACCAGGACGAATCCATAGTAGCACTCCTCTGGGAAATGCTGAGTAATTAGTGGCAATTATTTGGCCTCTCCATCTCTTTTTTAAAGGCGTTGATTTTGTGTTCTATGAGGTGAGTTTCTTGTATTAGAGCTATGTGTATCCCTCTGCGCTTGAGCTGATTATACACCTTGTATCTTTTAGACATATTATTTAGGCCCCTGACATTCCACGTGGCTATTTTATATTTCGTGGCCATTTTCTAGATTTACTTGCATGGAACAGTTATGACGTGTATCTTTTCCCAGAGGGTTAAGTTTATGTCTCGGTAGCATGTCTCTAGTGTGAAGGCTATATGATTTGATAACGATGAGTGCATAACTTATTCCCCTTTCTAACTTAATAAACCAAATGCCCAACTCCCTCTCCCCAGGACTGGTGACCAGAACTATCCTCGTCCAAACCATTACAACTTTGCCTAGCATCCTATAGGTGGGTGGCGCACCAGAAGCCAAGAGCCCAGCCCCAGCTCCCGGGACCCAAATCAATTATATTTGCTGCCCGCAAGGTTATTAATCCTTTGGGTTTTTTTTTTTTTTTTTTTTTGTCTCCCTTCTCCGAGTTTCCCCCTTTCAGGAACTACCTGGTAACATTTGCTAGTTTCTAAGTGCAAACAGTTTATTTTCAAGTCCTTCCATTATTTAAACTGTTCCTGTGTTCTCTTTGGTATTAACTAGACTGCCTCTTTCAGTTACAAGTTTTGCTTCTCTCCCCCAATACCACAGGCCAGTTATCCTCGTATCATTACTCACAAGACCTCAGCTTATCAAGGATCAAATGATATCTTCCGACGTTCCTGGGTCACTTTCGGCATGCTGGTGAGGGTGTCCCGTGAGGATATTGAGGAGCCCCCACAGCTCGAGTCGTGGTCCGAGACATTACCAGAGGATTGGGTCAAGGCAGGAACCCTCCGCTCAATGCAGCAGCTGCGTCCACTGCTTCTCGCATTTCTTGAAGTGTTTGGTGTCTCGGGGGGGCAACCTCCGTACCCCTTTTAGTGGATCTGCTGTGCTTCCTAAGTGAAGTTTGAAGATTCTTACGCCGGGGGTTGGAAGAGGTAATGTTCTGAGACTCCAGCCAATCCCAGACCAGTTGCGGTGAAGTGAAAAAAATGCGTCTTGCCCTCGTACTCCACTCTAAGCTTGGCCGGGAAGAGCATCGCGTATTGTATTCCGTGTTTGCAAAATATGCATTTGGAGTCTATAAAGGAGGCCCTTTGTGCTTGCGTTTCATCGTGAAATCCAGGAAAATCATGACTCGCTGGTTTTCCAGTGTAATTTCACCTTTCAGGCGGGTTTGAGTCAAAATGTAGTCCCTGTCCTTGAAGCAAGCAGTTTCGCCGAATCGGTCGTCTTCTCGTTCCAGGGGGAAGGGGTCTGCCAGGGACTCTATGGGCCCTCTGTATTGCAAAAAATGATCAGAGGCCCTCAGAGGCCACAATTTCCTTGAACCAGTTCTCTAGGAACGATTCCATACTTGCTGCTGATGCTTCCATACCCTCAGGCAGACCGATCAGTCTAAGGTTGCTCCTGCGGGCACGATTTTCTGCATCTTCTGCTCTTGTTTCCAGCTTTTTAACCCGAGAGGTAAGTTCAATGAGTTCTGTGGTCAAGGATTTCTGGGTTGAGGTCAGTTGTTCCAGCGCCTTCTCATTTGATTCTACTCTTTCTGTGAGTCTACGGTGGTCATCCCTTAATAATGAAAAGAAAGGTCCACAGTCATATTATCAATCTTTTACTCTAAGGCTTTGCAAGATTCTCTGATAGCTTGTAGTATTGTGTCCAGTGTTGTCTCCTGGTTTATTGTGCTATCCTGTGAGCTAAGACTGGGGTGTTGTTCAGGGGGTTTAGTTGCTTAAGTTTCATCCAGATCTTGATATTCTTGTTTTTTTGGTTTACCCATTTACCTGCTTTTGTGGCTAATTATTTATTTACGAGGGCGAAGTATCTACTTCCGTTAATAGCAGAGCGTTAATAATCCAGTGGTTTGATGGGATAAACCCATCTGTCGCTCCGCTCACCTTCGATAAGGTGTCTGATTGGGGGGGATTGTAGTGCTGTGAGGGAGGGCTTAGTATTTGTTCCCTTCCTGCTTGCGTTAAGTCGCTGTAGAGGAGTGGGGTTCCGGATGGGGGGAGAGGACCAGGGAGACGCTAGGCCTCCCAACCCCGATCACCCAAGTGGGCGATGAGTTTTCAGCCAAACATTGTTCGCGCTTCTGCCGTTTGCTGGGGTTCCGTGTACTTCCCTTGGTTGTAGGTTTGTTCTTGGGCTTAATTAAGTTCCGGTAGTGCAGAATATATTTGTCCAGGAACAGTTTCTTGGTTTAAAGTGGTGCGGTCAGCTCCAAGGCCCCCTACACCTCGCTACTATGGGACTGCGGGCTGTAGTGTGGAATACGATCTGCTCTGCTTCAGCCGGGCAGGTCGTTTTAAGCAGGTTCTCTCATACTGTTGCGCTTCCCCCTCCTCTTACCGTGTCTCTCTTTCGATCTCCGTCGAGGGAGGGGGGGTTCGCCACTGCTCTGGACTTCCTTTTGGGGAGTAGGGTCTGAGCTGCTGCGGTCCCCAAAGCTTTATGCGCACTCCTCCCGGAGGATCGCTCCGCCGGTCTGGTTCCAAGTCACGGCCGCCATTTTGTTTTCGATCGGACGTGAATTTCAGGCTCCGGTTCCTCCTACGCTGCTGCTCGTTATCCACCAGTTGCGCTCCCGCAAGTGCTGTGAGCCGTTATGGGTAGGTGGCACCGGCCAGATCTCCGTTCAGGGCTTTATTGCTTCAGGATTAACTGGGCCCGTTCACTGCTCCCGGAGCGCCGCGCTTAGGCGTGCGTCTTCATCGGCTGCAGGCCACGACCCCCCAAGAAAGTAGCCTTTTTAGGAATATTTGACAATATAACCGAAGGATCGGGTACTAGAGGAAATTCTGGAATGACAATATCATTCAGAGAGCATAAACCTTGAATCATTCTCCAAGTTCCCCCCTGAGCTTTTCTTATCGGGAAAATCAGTGTATTACAGGGTGTCGATCTTTCATATTTCACCCCTTGCTCAAGTAGCGCCTGAATGGTAGGTAAAATACCTTCCTCTGCTTCTTTGGACAGAGGGTACTGGCGTATCCTGGGCAATATAGCTCCGGGTGTAATTCGTAACAGGCTCAGCTCCTTTAATCAATCCCGCATCATGTGGTCCTTTTGTCTATAACACTTCCGGTACTTTAGCCAAACTCTTTCTTTCACTGTTATGTCTGGTACATTGTTTGACACGGTTCTACACTGCACCTGCATTCTAATAGAAATGTCCATTTCAAACACAACTGTTTCAATTACGGGGTGTTCACTGAACAATTCCTCATCTGAGATATCTCTCAGTTTGACCCTGGGATCTGTGAACACTATTGATGCCCACATTCTCTGTCCTTTGTCAAATGCAATGAGCACAGCATACAATGGCCTTAATTCAAGAGCTGATATATTCAGCACCATTTCTTGTTCTACCATTGGCTCTGTGGGTTCGCATGACCGAAACACTAACTCATTTGGTTAACTGCACTGTTTTCCCCTGCAGCACTGGTGTATGTGCTAACAGAGCATATATGCCCCGCAGAAAAGCCTCTGTGTCTACTGGCACTGCTCTGGCCTGCTGTCTAGATTCTTCACGAGCAAGGAGAGACAATATCCTACCTGGCATAACAACAGGCGTATAACACACCATCGATCCATCTTCCAAAAATGAAATGGTCATGTTTAATTTACTCATTAGATCTCTCCCCAAAAGATTGATAGGTGACTCAGGAGAGTATAACAATCGCCCATCAATTTGTGTATCACCCTCAGTCATGTTTACTGAATGAGTAAAAGGAACCCGTCTGACAGCCCCGCAGAACCCCTGTGTGTCCATCGAATTACACAAGAGTGGTAACATACCTTCATTTATGCAAGATTTGGTGGCCCCTATGTTGATTAAAAACTGATAGGGGCGACCTTCTATGGTCACCATCACAGTGGGTTCCTCCTCTGATCTGTGGGTTAACAATAGTATTGGACACATAGTTGTTACCTGTGGGCTTTGTCATTGTATATAATTGGGTGTCTGCACCCCACCAGATACTTGGGGTGTCACGTAAAAGGGATTACCTCCTTGCACCACTACTCCTCCTACCTGCCCCTGCATTTGTCCACTTATGACTGTGGCACTTGTTGCGGTGGTCCCTGAGGTACCATCCACTGAGCTTGAGGGGACTGGGGACCCTCTTGTCTTATATATTGTTGTGGTCCTCATTGCATCTGTGACGCCCTCACAACTTGTCTTTGCGGAGTGGCCCATCCCTGCAAACGCTCATCAATCCTTTTAGTTCTGCACTCTCTTACAAAATGACCTGACCTGCCGCAATAAAAGCACTGTGGCCCCCCTCTGAATCCTCCATGTCTTCTTTCCTGCATTGCTTCTTGTCCTCCTACTGGACCTCCTTGTCATCTCCCCATTTCACTTACTCCTTGACCTCCTGGTACTTGCCCTTGCACTGGTATTGTGACAGCTGCTGATGGTACGGTCACAAGCGCTCCTTCAGTACTCAGTTTCTTAACTTTTTGTTGCACTAATTTGGCAGTAGCTCTCTCTGCCTGCTTTGTTCTCTCTTTGTCTTTCTCCTGCTTTTGTTTGAAGTAATGTATTATGTGCGCCTGTATTTCTGGCCATGGTAAAGCCTCAATTCCCACCACTCCATCTAAGTTTACCTGAATACACTTGGGAAGGCCTTTCTTCAGCACATTATAGAATATCAATGCATTTCCTCCCGTGTTTTCCCAATTACATTCTACCTCCTGTATCCATCGCTCTTTCATTCTTGTAATAAACTCTGCAATTTCCTCAGATGGCTTAATACTTTCTGCCACAAGGGCTCCAATGTCTGGTCTGTCTGGATATATCTGCCGCAGCGCATCCCAAACATGCTGACGAACATTATTAAAGGCTGATCCATCAAATTGTATATTTGTCAACGTAACCTGAGGAAGTCCTGCTTTCGTGAACATAGTATTCACCTCATCTCCTGCCAGAGAACTCAACAAACTCTTAACATTGCCTAGAGCAAGATTCACTCCAGCTGTGTGTTTTTCAAAACTCCCTATCGGTTTTCCTGCACCTTCAGACAATGGAGGCAGTGTTCTTTTTAATTTTTCTTTGTCCATCTGTGGCCAAGGCACGTATGTCGGTGCCTGCCTTCCTTTAAAAATGAGAGGCAATTGTGTGATAGGCGGGGATCTTGTTAACCTACTCCTTAGCCTCGGGTCTGGCCTATTGCTGCGTATCACTTCAGTCGGTTTGTCTTCTGCATACGTTTCCCAAACTACACTCTTGCATGTATGGATAATCCCAACCCGGGGCATTCTGTCCTTGTCGTATACAATCTTCTGCTAAATCATAGGGTTGAAACGACCCCTGCCGGGGCCATGATTTTCTCCCCCCTCTTGTTCAGTCCATTCTGCCAATTCATCTAAGAAGGGGTAACAAAAATACCTTCCTTCTTCCTGTTCTGTTGTCTCAATTGGTGTCATCCTTCATTTAGCTGATTTTAAGATTGACTTCCTCTTTGTCTGTTCTGAGTCTCGCGCTGTTAATTGCAACCTTCGTATAGGACAGGGTCGAAAGTTATACAAGCCCCTGCCTCTTCCCACTGCACTCACATTCGTATCGGAGTCGTCACCCAAATCCTCAACTGTAGCCTCAGCTTCTGTTTCCTTTCTCCTTACATCTAAATATCTATCATATCGTAACCTTTCTACATCTTCTTCTCTTTCCCTTTTTTCCAACATCCACTCTCCTGCTGCCTCTCTCAATGTACTCGCAGACTTATCCCCTACTTTAAGAATAATCTGCCCAGTGGTCCATTGCCCTCGAAGAGAATCAACATTCTCCAATCTTTCTGCCTGTTCTTCAGTAAGCTGTACCCTAGATATTGCTCCTTCCTTCCTTCTCTGTTCACACTCTGCCAGCTGAGCTGTCGGGAGTACGCAAGGCGTTTTCTCCGCCTCCTTCACCTCTGTCTCACCTTGCTGAAATTCAACCCGCACTGGATCCTGGTATCCAGCCCGTGCCGAGTGGGATAGAGACCGTACGGTGGGGGGTCCCTCTGAAACACCTTCTGTATCTATCTCTTGTATTTGTGTCGCTGTCTGTTCTAACATTGTCGATTTTATATTTGTCTTTGTATCACAGAAAACCCGCCATAACAACAAAATAGCTTCCCTCTTCTTTCTCTTCCGTTCTGATATTTAGATTTAATGTGAGTCAATGTATGTTCAATTATGTCCTCATCTAATGTTCCTTCCTTAGGCCATGACTGAGCATAGTCTTTGGTGTCTCTGTACCATTGCTTACAATATTTCTGTATTTTCTTTTTGTCAGACGAAAATGTTTTTATCATATGTTCCAAGGGAGCATCCATGATTTCTCTCCCGGGACATACACATCCTCTACACCTATATGCTTTTTTTTTCTACCTACTTCTGGTGTCCCTTATACTACTATGCATGTTTTTTACCTATAGCAATAGCCTGTAGTACTTCTTCTATTTCAATGTCAGGTGTGTGCATTTATAGGGGACCTAATAGGTTACTTCCCAACATAATACAGGTCACATCTTTTTACGAATTAGCATTCTCTGTGACCGCACTTAGAAACCTAATACCCCTTTCTACATTTAAAACTTCTGAATCATACAAATCTGTAAAAAATGCATCTAGGAGAGCATCTAGCACAATAACTTCCTGTGTTATTATGTGAAACTGAGGAGTGTCACACAGGCACAGGGGTTGGCCGTGAGCCCATTCAAATGTTAAAACTAAATCAAGGGTGTCTTCTTGCCACAGGGAATTATCAGTCTTACTCATGAGAGTTTTTATTTATCTCCACCAATTTTAATATTCTCTATTTTAATTTCTCTGGCTTTATTTATTTTGACGTTTTCCCCCTCCCCGGGCACTTCAAGTTTTCCCCCGGGGATATCAAATATATACGACAGAGATCTTGCCATCTCTCTTCCTCACTTATTTCAGATTGTATTACCACTGGCGAGAATCTTTGTTTTTTTCTCTACAATTTGGAGAATTAATTAATTATGGAAAATCACAGTCTTTTCATCATTGACATTATGCATTATTAATATCACACATTTTCACTATCATCATTACACTTTTTAACTTTTCAACACAAAGTCTGACTGTGCTCCGGATAAAGTCAACAGTCAAAATGGGGAGCACCCTGTCTTCAATTCCAGCATTTGTGACCCCAAGGCATCATGGTAAATGCAGTCATTAGCACAAATTTGAATAGAGTTTTGAAAGTTTTTCTGCATAAGTTGGTGCGGCGAGTGCCGTATCTTCGGACACGTGTTTCTGGCTATTTGGCCGTCATCAGCGAAGAGCAACGTGTAGCTGGCGGGGTTGCTTGAAATGCCGCCTTGAAAGTATTCACAGGTTTAAGTACCACTCAAGAAGGCGCACAGGTGCTTCCCCCGAGCTTGTCAGCTCAGAGGCTCACGGGAGCCTTAATTACAACAGTCAAAATGGGGAGCACCTTGTCTTCCATTCCAGCATTTGTGACCCCAAGGCATCATGGTAAATGCAGTCATTAGCACGAATTTGAATAGAGTTTTGAAAGTTTTTCACCATAAGTTGGTGCGGCGAGTGCCGTATCTTCGGACACGTGTTTCTGGCTATTTGGCCGTCATCAGCGAAGAGCAACGTGTAGCTGGCGGGATTGCTTGAAATGCCGCCTTGAAAGTATTCACAGGTTTAAGTACCACTCAAGAAGGCGCACAGGTGCTTCCCCCGAGCTCGTCAGCTCAGAGGCTCACGGGAGCCTTAATTACAACAGTCAAAATGGGGAGCATCCTGTCTTCCATTCCAGCATTTGTGACCCCAAGGCATCATGGTAAATGCAGTCATTAGCACGAATTTGAATAGAGTTTTGAAAGTTTTTCACCATAAGTTGGTGCGGCGAGTGCCGTATCTTCGGACACGTGTTTCTGGCTATTGGGCCGTCATCAGCGAAGAGCAACGTGTAGCTGGCGGGGTTGCTTGAAATGTCGCCTTGAAAGTATTCACAGGTTTAAGTACCACTCAAGAAGGCTCACAGGTGCTTCCCCCGAGCTCGTCAGCTCAGAGGCTCACGGGAGCCTTAATTACAACAGTCAAAATAGGGAGTACCCTGTCTTCCATTCCAGCATTTGTGACCCCAAGGCATCATGGTAAATGCAGTCATTAGCACGAATTTGAATAGAGTTATGAACGTTTTTCACCATAAGTTGGTGCGGCGAGTGCCGTATCTTCGGACACGTGTTTCTGGCTATTTGGCCGTCATCAGCGAAGAGCAACGTGTAGCTGGCGGGGTTGCTTGAAATGCCGCCTTGAAAGTATTCACAGGTTTAAGTACCACTCAAGAAGGCGCACAGGTGCTTCCCCTGAGCTCGTCAGCTCGTCAGCTCAGAGGCTCACGGGAGCCTTAATTACAACAGTCAAAATGGGGAGCACCCTGTCTTCCATTCCAGCATTTGTGACTCCAAGGCATCATGGTAAATGCAGTCATTAGCACGAATTTGAATAGAGTTTTGAAAGTTTTTCACCATAAGTTGGTGCGGCGAGTGCCGTATCTTCGGACACGTGTTTCTGGCTATTTGGCCGTCATCAGCGAAGAGCAACGTGTAGCTGGTGGGGTTGCTTGAAATGCCGCCTTGAAAGTATTCACAGGTTTAAGTACCACTCAAGAAGGCGTACAGGTGCTTCCCCCAGCTCGTCAGGTCAGAGGCTCACGGGAGCCTTAATTACAACAGTCAAAATGGGGAGCACCCTGTCTTCCATTCCAGCATTTGTGACCACAAGGCATCATGGTAAATGCAGTCATTAGCACGAATTTGAATAGAATTTTGAACGTTTTTCACCATAAGTTGGTGCGGCGAGTGCCGTATCTTCGGACACGTGTTTCTGGCTATTTGGCCGTCATCAGCGAAGAGCAACGTGTAGCTGGCGGGGTTGCTTGAAATGCCGCCTTGAAAGTATTCACAGGTTTAAGTACCACTCAAGACGGCGCAGAGGTGCTTCCCCGAGCTCGTCAGCTCAGAGGCTCACGGGAGCCTTAATTCACTTGACACCGACCTCTTGGTCGTCCCTCTACACCTTGTCCGACTTTTACACATTACCTGTCTCACCCATTCTCTAATCTCGCTCTCCGGACCTAGCCGGGCTACCTAACGGACACTAACTGTTTCTTCCAGGAACTGTTTCCTAGGTTATCCACTAGTACACCTAATGTGTCTTCCAGGGCTATTCCCTAGGTTATCCACAAATACACCTAGTGTGTCTTCCAGTGCTATTCCCTAGGTTATCCAAAAGTACACCTAGTGTGTCTTCCAGGGAAATTCCCTAGGTTATCCACAAATACACCTAGTGTGTCTTCTAGGAGCAACTCTCCTAGGAACCCGCTAATACACTTAAGGTGTCTTCTAGGAGCTACTGTCCTAGGATCCCACTAATACACTTAAGGTGTCTTATAGGAGCTACTCTCCTAGGTTTTACATCTATTGTGTCTTCCAGGGGCTGTGCCCTGAGTTATCCACTACTGCTCATTCTCTCCTTTCTATTACAAAAGGTAATCCCCACTAGCTAGTCTTCCGGCCTGGCCGGGATCCCACATTTCATTTCTACATCAACATTATATTTCAACAAACCATACAAATCCTGCATGCATTTACTTCCCCATACTACAATTACCACAGAAATATGCACTTTCATCTATCACAGTTCGAAGCAAGACTCCTCATCACCCTTTAGGACAGCAGCCTCTGGAGCCTCGCCCGTCCGCTCAAAGAGACAGGTGTAATCCTCACCTGGTATGCGCGCAGTATTCTGTTCAAGCGTCACAGGCAATGTCTCCTTTAGCCGCTGTCTCCTTTAGCCGCTGGTCCAGGATTTCAGGAAGTAGTAGGCTCCTGGCTGGCTCGCCAAAATGTAGTTGAATTTCTTATCAATAATAAAGAAGTGACACAATTCTAGTAATAATTGAGTATTTATAAGTAAAATAAGATAAAACAAAATACGGCCGGGAGTACAGCACAGTTCTGCAACTGAAGTCACACTCACCTCAGCTCTTACACACAGTGATTTTTATACACTTGGTGGGCACTTAAAATCCATCTCCTTCACATCACTTACAATTAACAAAAACAATAATTCTTTAAACGCTATCTGACTGCTTGTTACAAAAATACAGTCCTGACAGATTTATTACGTACATAATATCTAACATACACAATGACCTTCAATCCTGCCCTGTGACCTCTACCAATATGTTCCCCCTACACATCTCCCAGTCTCTAAAAGTTTTATGTCCTGTCACCTCCTTTCTGCCAGCCTTGAAACACAAACATCTAACGCCATATCTCCCTTTCAAGTTTGTCGTGATTTACCCTTCTCCTTTTCTGCTATCAGAAAGTAGCTCAGACTCTCCCTTGTGTGTGCGCATCCTTCTAAGTTATCTGTGGTATCCTAGGCTGAATCGTAACTGCTTTACCCTGCACCTGGCCTCTCTTCTCATTCTCCTTTCTGTCCCTGCATTCCTTCTTGACCATTATGGTCAGACCGAGGCCTGTACTTTTCTTTTATATTATGGACTTCTGCACGTTTGTTTTCTAATTCATATGTTTACCAGAGTAGGCCCTCTTTAGTTTTCTTAAGGCCTATTACATAGGTCAACGACATCAGGTGGCCAGGATA
Organism: Pleurodeles waltl; assembly: GCF_031143425.1. Classification (NCBI taxonomy): domain Eukaryota; kingdom Metazoa; phylum Chordata; class Amphibia; order Caudata; family Salamandridae; genus Pleurodeles; species Pleurodeles waltl. The sequence continues at coordinate 155,625,864 of NC_090440.1, read as the reverse complement.
AACGGGCTGCGAAAATCATGAGAGAACATATGTCAGACTATGGGGACATAGGTGTGTGGCAGCCACAACATTTGGGAGTCGGGGAGGGTACCTATGTGTCCTCAGTACATGGCTCATGGTCCAGGCTAGATTACTGGTTACTCTCTAGGGACTTGCAGGGATGGGTGGGAAAGGTGTTCCATCTCCCCCGCACTTTGTCAGATCATGCAGCAGTATATCTGCTAATACACATTCCCACATATATGCCCCGGCAATATAGTTGGAGGATCCCTCACACAGCCTTACTAGATCAGGTGTTTCAATAGACGGTTAAGGAGGCCATAGTGGAGTACTTCCTCCTGAATAATAATTCGATGGGTAGTGTTGGTGTACTCTGGGAAGCATTCAAAGTCATTATAAGGGAGATCTGCAAGGGTGGTCAAGCAGATATCCTAAAAGACATTCGGACTAGGCTGCGAACTGTCGAAGACACATTGCAGGAGCTGGAATGGGACCATGTTGCCAAACCATCACCTGACATACTAACACATATCTGGGAACAGGTAACTGAATATAATGAGTCTGCTGAAAGTCCAGTATCGCTCAAGGAGGCATGTAGCTCATGCTTATGGTGAGGGAGACTGGCCTGGGAGTACAATGGCCAACAAACTGAAGAGTTATAAAGCCCCAACTCATGTGGAGCAGATAGTTAAATGGGATGACGAGACCTGTTATGACACTAGGGCCCATATTTATCCTTTTTTTGTGCCGCTTTGTATCATTTTTTGACGCAAAAGCAGCGCAAACTTACAAAATACAATTATATTTTGTAAGTTTGTGCCCTTTTTGCATCAAAAAATGACTCAAATGTGGCGCTAAAACAGTATAAATATGGGCATAGGTCCATCATGAAACAGTTTTCAGTATTTTATGCTGTATTATTTTGGCCTAGGAAGACAGGAATTCCAGACGATATCTAGACGATATTGCATTCGCATTGCTCTCGGCGGGGCAAAGGGAATTTATTAGCCAAACATTCACAATTGATTAAATAAAAGAGGCTATTAAAGGACAACCAAATGGTAATTCCCCTTGGCTAGATTGCTTGCCTACGGGGAGAGTTTTAGAAATATGATATACAGGTATTAGCTCCATATCTCCTGTGGCTGTTTAAGGAAGCCTACGAAGCGCTGTGCCTTCCCCTAACTTTGCAAAAGGCGCTTATAGTTACCCTCCTGAAGCCTGATAAACCACCGGAGCGCTGTGAACCGTATAGACCATTATCCCTTATTAATACTGACACTAAAATTGTAGCCAAACTAATAGCCGCGCGGTTGCTTCCTTTAATGCCCGACATGGTTCTTCCGGATCAGGCGGCATTTGTTCCCTCCCGATTTAGCACCCAAAATTTGTGCACACTGTGTACTGTTGCATCATTTAGATGCCTCAATGAAGGCAGCAACAGCACTAGTAAATACTGCCAAGCCGTTCGACCCTGCTGCCTGGCCATACCTATTCTCCATTCTACAGAGGATGGGAATTCCCATGAGGTTACTAAATTGAATCCAGCTGCTATACAAGGAGCTAGTAGCTAGCCTTCGAGTGAACGGAGTGGTCTCGGCTCCATTTGCGTTATATAGGGGTACCCATCAGGGGTGCCCCCTATCACCGATACTATTTGCCCTAGCTGTGGAGCCACTGACCTGCATCATTAGGTAGAGACATGCTGCTACGCCCCTTAGATTCAAACAGTGGCCGCTGCCCATGTCACTCTATGCAGACGATATGGTGCTTTGTGTGCAGGACGCCGAGACTCGTCTAATTTCTCTTATTTGAAAATAAGTGCTGTTCGAATGGCAGTCGGGACTGAGTATTAAGAGCGACAAGTCATATGTGAAAGGGTTCACCATGGAATGCCCCTGCAGTAGTGTGAGGACACAGTAAAATATTTGGGAGTCTGGGTGAACAGGGATGCTGCACTAGTGATTCAATGGAATTATGGCAGAGCGACGACCACGTAGGTATCGGCTTCCGCTATCACTGGCTGATCGCACAGTCATCAAAATGACTAGCCACAATTCTTATATCTATTTGGAACATACCAATTCACCTCATGCAGCCCTTTTTTTAAGACACTGCAATCCTTGTTATTAACATTGACCTGGACTGGGAAGCAACCACAAATTCCTTGGAGGCAGCTGGCACTCCTCTTTGCCCGAGGACGCTTAAATGCCCCAGATTTTTACCTTTACTATTTATGCGCAAAGCACAACACACACATTATTAGGGGCATCCTGAATGATACATGACACACTTAGCAGTAGAGCAAGTCGCAGTGCACCCCATACCACTGGCTTCATTGCTATTGCATAGATAGGTAAATGTGGTCCATGGCAGTATTAGCACGACAACTGTACTTTGAACGCATGGCAGGCCATTGGAGCCAGGGCAGTTAAGGGCCCCATATATGCACCTGCTTTGCAAATAGCATGTTATCCCAATTTATCTGTTATGCAAGAGCCAAAGGCCCTGTGCCTCCTAAAAGGAGCAGGGCACAGGCAATGGGAGATCTGTTTCCTAAAGAATGCTTTATTCATTTCGCAACATTGCCCCAGTGAAAGCACGACTCCCCACTCATGAATTTTACATACTTGTGACTGCAGGCGGCCCTGAGAGTACACTATGCAACGTTTCCACAGGCTCCTCCTACCTCCAGAACTTTACAACTAGTACTCACCAGTATGTCCTGTAAAGGGTTGATCATGAATCTATATAATATGGTATAGGCAGAGGAGGGCAAGTCTGATCCTACAGTACTAGATAGGTGGAATGGGATACTCAAGACTCTGCTTACACTGGTAAAGTGTGAACCCCGTACATGCTTACTGGGATATGTTCAAATCATCAAATCAAATCATTAACATTTATAAAGCGCGCTACTCACCGGTGCGGGTCTCAAGGCGCTAGGGGAAAGAGAGGGGGTTACCGCTGCTCGAAAAGCCAGGTTTTTAGGAGTCTCCGGAAAGTGGAGTGGTCCTGGGTGGTCCTGAGGCTGGTGGGGAGGGAGTTCCAGGTCTTGGCCGCCAGGAAGGAGAAAGATCTCCCACCCGCCGTGGAGTGGCGGATGCGAGGGACGGAAGCGAGTGCAAGGCCAGAGGAACGGAGGAGGCGGGTGGGGACGTAGAAGCTGAGGCGTCGGTTGAGGTATTCCGGTCCCTTGTCGTGGAGGGCTTTGTGTGCGTGGGTGAGAAGTCGAAAGGTGATCCTTTTGTTGACTGGGAGCCAATGCAGGTGTCTCAGGTGTGCGGAGATGTGGCTGTTGTGGGGTACGTCGAGGATGAGGCGGGCCGAGGCGTTTTGAATGCGTTGCAGGCGATTTTGGAGTTTGGCGGTGGTCCCAGCGTAGAGGGTGTTGCCGTAGTCCAGGCGGCTCGTGACGAGGGCGTGGGTCACAGTTTTTCTAGTGTCGGCGGGGATCCAGCGGAAGATCTTGCGGAGCATGCGGAGGGTGAGGAAGCAGGCGGAGGACACGGCGTTGACTTGCTTGGTCATGGTGAGAAGAGGGTCCAAGATGAAGCCGAGGTTGCGGGCGTGGTCTGCGGGGGCCGGTGCGGTGCCGAGGGCCGTGGGCCACCAGGAGTCGTCCCAGGTGGACGGGGTGTTGCCGAGGATGAGGACTTCCGTTTTTTCAGAGTTCAGCTTTAGGCGGCTGAGCCTCATCCAATCTGCCACGTCCTTCATACCCTCTTGTAGGTTGGTCTTGACGCTGACGGGGTCCTTGGTGAGGGAGAGTATAAGTTGGGTGTCGTCGGTGTAGGAGGTGATGATGATGTCGTGCTTGCGTACGATGTTGGCGAGGGGGCTCATGTAGACATTGAAGAGTGTCGGGCTGAGTGATGAGCCTTGAGGTACGCCGCAGATGATCTCGGTGGGTTCTGAGCGAAACGGAGGGAGGTAAACTCTTTGGGAGCGGTTTGAGAGGAAGGAGGCGATCCAGTCCAGGGCCTGGCCTTGGATCCCGGTGGAGCGGAGGCGGGTGATTAGGGTGCGGTGACAGACAGTGTCGAAGGCAGCCGAAAGGTCGAGGAGAATGAGGGCGACTGTTTCACCGTTGTCCATCAGTGTTCTGATGTCGTCTGTGACTGAGATGAGGGCGGTTTCCGTGCTGTGGTTGGTTCGGAATCCGGTTTGTGAAGGGTCGAGCAGGTTGTTGTTTTCCAGGAAGGTGGTCAGCTGTTTGTTGACGGTCATCTCTATTACCTTGGCTGGGAAAGGCAGGAGAGAGCCTTTACAGCCAGCAAGTCGCAAGTTAGTTGCTGTAGCTTTGTAACTGGCAAAGAGGAGAGTTGGCATTCATTGGGGAAGAAAATATGCCTGACTATAACACAGCGGTTGCAGGACATTGCCTACTGTAGAGATCAGCTGGAGATATATAAGGAAGAGCTCCCCAAGGCATTCTGTCCTAAGGATTATTGGGCACCCATGACACCATATCTCCTGACATTAGAGGCTGAGGAGTCATAAGATTGTCATTGCAGAGAACTGGGGAATATATTGAATAACAAGAATATAAAATCTCAGGCTTGGCACTTCTTATGAACATGAGGTATTCGGAGTGAAACCAAGAGGACTGTCTGTAATGTGATCAATGGTTGAATGTTGTTTTTCTTAGTTGTAACATGAAAATGTTCAATTAAAAAAAGGTACATGTCCTACCTTTTAATTACATAGCACCCTGCCCTATGGGCTACTGTATAGGGCCTACCTGAGTGGTGACATATGTAATGAAAGGGGAGTGTAAGGCTTGATAAGGGTCTTTAAATGCCAAGTCAACATGGCAGTGGGACACCGCAATCAGGCTGCAATGGAAGGCCTGGGACAAGATTTAGAGAGCTACTAAGGTGAGTGTCACAAAGAGTGCTGCAGGCCCACTGGTAGTATTTAATTTACAGGCACTGGGTACGTGGTGTATCACTTTCAAGGGGTGTACAAGTAAATTAAATAGGCCAGTCAGGTATATGCCAATCAAACCATTTTTAGGGGAGTGAGCACAAGCACTTTCACACTGGTCAGCAGTGGTAAAGTGCACAGAGTCTAGAGTTCAAAATGGAGGCAAGCAGGCAAAAGGTTTGGGGGAGATCACCCTAAGGCTGACAGGCCTAACAGGCCCCAGCTGAAAGTAAGGAGGACTGCCCAACCTCCTGGGAGTTCTCATCACTAGGGTGGAAAAACCTGGATAGACCAGCAGCACTGATGTCGTCTGACCCACATCTATGTTCCACCGTAAAATCCATTCCCTGTAGGGAGATGGACCACCTCAACAATTATGGATTCTCACCACTCAGATGCATTAGCCACCTGAGGGGCCTGTTGTCTCTCTGAATCTTGAAGTCAGTCCCAAACAGGTATGGTCTCACCTTCTGAAGTGTACAGATCACAGCAAAGGCTTCTTTCTCAATAGCACTCCACCCCTTTTCCCTGGAAAGTAACCTCCTAGAGATGAAAGCTACAAGTTGGTCCAGGACCTCATCATTAACTTGTGAAAGTACTGCCCCTAAGCCATGCTCTGAGGCATCTGTTTGTACTATGAATTATTTGAAAAAGTCAGGGCCTTGAGCACAGGGGCTGTGCACATGGCTTGTTTTAGGGAGTCAAAGGCTTTCTTGCAGGCCTCTGGCCAGATCACCTTTCTTGGCTGTTTCTTGGAAGTCAGCTCAGTCAAAGGGGCAACAATGGTGCCTTGTCCATTGACAAACCTCCTTCAATACCCTGTGAGGTTCAGGAAGGTCCTCACCTCTGTTTGAGTTGTTGGGGGCACCCAGGCCAGAATGGTCTTTATTTTGGCCCTGGGAGGGCTGCACCTTAGCTCCACCTACCAGGTGTCCCACATACACCACAGACCCCTGCCCTATCTGAAACATACTGGCCTTGATAGTCAGGCCTCAATTCAGCAGGGCCTGAGCACTTCCTGGAGGTAAAAGAGGTGTTTCTTCCAGCTGCTACTGAAGACAGCTATGTCATCTAAATAAGCAGCACTGTAGGCCTCCATACCAGACAAAAGAGATTCACCAGCCTCTAGAATGTGGCAGGAGCATTGTGCAAACCAACTGGCACCACTTTAAACTGAGAGTGGCCCTCTGGAGTAGACAAGGCTTACCTCTCCTTAGCCCCTTCAGTTAGAGCAATCTACCGATATCCTAAAGTCAAATCAAAAGAGCTCAGGAACATGGCAGAACCTAACCTATCAATGAGCTCATCAGCTCTGGGGATGGGGTGAGCATCAGTCTTAGTGACTGAATTGAGCCCCCTGTCAACCACACAGAACTGGAAGTCTAGGAAGACGCCAAGAGGGGCAGCTTTTCTTACTAGCACCAAAGGGCTGGACCAGGGGCTACTGGAGCACTCAATAACCCCACTTCCAACATATTAAAGACTTCCTCTTTGATGCTGGCCCTCACTTTGTCAGACAAACTATACATTTTGTTTTTGACAAGGAGGCTGTCTCCTATATCAACATCATGGGTACACAGATCTGTAAGCCCAGGAGTGAGGGAAAGCAGGGAGGCAAACAGCCCTAACAGCTGGTGACAGTCCCTCTACTAATCTGGGGTCAAGGTAGGGGAGAGGTCCACACCCTCTACTGACCCATATTTTGATGACAGGAGGTCAGAGAGAGGTTCACTCTCCTCCTCCACACTATCTGTCACCAACAGCCTGGTGACCTCAGAGTGGGTTTGAGACAGTTGATATTGAGGACACTTACAGTGTGTCTGGGGGTCTTGACACCCACCAAGTAGATGGTCTCCCCCTTCCTTTCAACTATCTCACAAGGCCCAGTCCAATGGTCATGGAGGGCCCTGGGCTCTACTGGCTCCTTCACCCACACTTTCTGCCCAGGCCTGAATTCCACAGGGGTTGTTCTCTGGTCATACCGCTGCCTCATCATCTCCTAGCTGGCATCCAAGTTCGCAGAAGCTTTCATCCAGAACCTGACCGTCTGGTTCCGGAGGGCTAGCATGTAGCTAACCACATCCTGGGAGGCTTCTTGGGAGCTTGCCCCAACCCCTCCCTAACCAGGCTGAGAGATCCCCTTACAAAAACTCAAAGGGGCTAAATCCAACCACCTTCTGTGGTACCTCTCTGTAAGCAAAGAGTAGGTATGGTAAGAGGACATCCCACTTCCGCCCCATGGACTCAGGCAGGTTCATAATCAAGCCCTTCAGGGTCTGGTTGAATCTCTCAACAAGCCAATTTGTTTGTGGATGATAGGGTGTGGAAAACTTGTAAGTAATTCCATGCTCCTTCCACATTGCATACAAGCAGACATAAAGTAGATGCCCCTGTCAGACACTACTTCTTTCGGGAAACCCACTCTGGTAAAAACCCCATTAGGGCCCTAGCCATTGCAAGTGCAGTCGCAGTCCTCAGAGCTATGGTCTCTGGGTATCTTTTGGCATGGCCCACCACAATCAGGATAAACATGTTGCCAGAGGCTGTCTTGGGGATCAGGGGCCCAATAATGTCAATATCCACCCTTTCAAAGGGGATGCCAATGACAGGTAAGGGCCTGGCAGGTCGAGCAAGTCCTGCAGAATGTTTCTGAGGACACCTTCATCCAGGGCTAGTAAAAGTGGGGGACACGCCTAGCAAAGGTCTTGTTCTGCTCCAGGTGTCCTGGCAGGGGAATCACATGAATCAACCCCAGTAGGATGGCCCTGTAGCATTGGGGAACAACAAGTACCCGTGTTGCCTCATGCACAGTTGCCTGAGACTCACTGCACAGGAAGTGATTCTCCCAGTAGATGTGGTTATCTCCAGAAGTATCACCAGCTGCCTGGGCTTTAGCCTGTTGCCTCATGCCCTTCACGGTGGGGCACTCTGTATGCCTTACAGAACTGCTCCCTGGTGGGTCCCGCTTCTGCTTGCCATCCAGCAAGTTCAGGCAGGTCACCAAGGGAGGCAATGCCCTCCTCAGTGGGCTCCAGGGAGGCCTCTTCCGGCGTCCCATACTACTCGTCAGGAGGACACTCAGGGGCTGGTTTCCAACACCCTTTGCCATTTCCTCACTTGGCAGCAATCTGGGCCATTTTCCCAGGCTCCACACCTCCTTGATTCCCTTCCTGAGGAGCCAGGAACCTGGGGGTCACTCAAACCCACTCAGGCAACCCCAACATTCTACTGGCTCCTCTGTCCCTCAGAGCCTCCCCCTCTGCCCACTATTGATGATCCACTGCCTATACTTTGCAGTATTAGAAGGCATATGGGCTTTGGGCACCATCCCCTCATCACCCAGGGACACTAGTGTAACCTCACCAACGTCACCCCACTAACTGGGGCCATCTCCTCCCCAAGCACTAAACTAGCCAATCCTGACTGTTTGCCTCCAGTGGGGGCTGTGCTCTCTTGGGGCACTTGGGATCCCCCTTGTAATGCCCATACTCATAACACTCACAGCCCTTGGGGTTAGACTTATTGGGACTCTTCTCAGAGAAACCTTCTTCTGGTGGCCAGATTAGGATTGGGACCCTTTCCCTTGAGAACTATTTTGGGGGCTTTGAGAGGACTCCTTCTTTTTATCTCCCCACTCCTTCTTCTGGTGGGAACACTGAGCACCATTTTGGGAGTCCCCCCAGATGCTTTATTGGCCCAGAGGTCCGCTTCCTCCGCAAGCTTCCTGGGGTCAGTCAACTTGCTATCTACCAGATGTTGGTGCAGCTTGATAAAACAAGTAATGAGCGTGTGCTCCCTCAAAATAGGATTGTACAGCCCATTGAAATAATTGACCTTGCTGCCCCTCACCCAGCCCTTAAGGGCCTTGCTAGCATAATCTAAAAAGTCCACCCAGGACTGGTTTGGCAGTTGGTGGCTGTCTCTGAACGTCTGCCTGTATTTGTCAGGGGTCAGCCCAAATTCACTAAGAAGAATGGCATTCATGGGAGCATGGTTGGTTTTGTCCTCTACCTCTAGTGTTAAGAGTGTGTCCTTTCCCACCATAGACACTTACCTCCAAAATCTAGCTCCATTGTACTCCTCTGGTACCCTGTTTACCGTCAGAGCTATGTCATAGCCTGAGAACCATTTATCTATATCATCTCCCACCACGTAACTGGGCACCAGGTCCTTGGGGGTGCAGATTTTCATCTCCTCAGAGCACTGCTGATTCACTGCCACTACCACTGCTGGACTCCATCTGCTTGACTTTAATGCCCAGCTCCTTGAGTTTGAGTTCATGTGCCAGCTTCTTCCCCTCATACTTAGCTTGGTAAGCTCCAGCTTGAGTCTCTTTTCTTCCCTCATGTACTCCAGGTCCTTTGGGGCAGGCCCTGGACAGACACACTGCTCCCCGCTCCATCCTGGTCATCTGGGCATCCTGGTCATCTTCTGGGGTTGAGTGGGGCAGCTCAAGGTCATTGGATAGGCCCTCTCCCTCCTCATCCTCCTATTATGCTCCATCCTCCTCATCATCCACCTCTTCCTCTAATGACGTGGTCTGCCTCCTCTCATCCTCAGAGGCAGTGATGGCTTCCTGGAGCTCCTGCTTGGTAGCCCTCTTGTCTGCTTTCAGTCCGTTCTGTTTGCAGTTTCACCAGCTCAGTCCTGCTGAGAGGGTCAAAGCTGTAGGCATCCATGGTACAAAAGCAAGGTAAGACATTTAGGGGGTCATTTTGACCTTGGCGGACGGCGGAGGCCGTCCGCCAAGGTACCGCCGCTGAATGACCGCACCGCGGTCAAAAGACCGCAGTGGCCATTCAGACATTTCCTCTGGGCCGGCGGGCGCTCTCCAAAAGAGCGCCCGCCGGCCCAGAGGAAATGCCCCTGCAACGAGGACGCCGGCTCAGAATTGAGCCGGCGTAGTTGCAGGGGTGCGACGGGTGCAGTTGCACCCGTCGCGTATTTCAGTGCCTGCTTAGCAGACACTGAAATACTTTGCGGGGCCCTCTTACGGGGGCCCCTGCAGTGCCCATGCCATGGGCACTGCAGGGGCCCCCAGGGGCCCCGCGGCACCCCCTACCGCCATCCTGTTCCTGGCGGGAGACCCGCCAGGAACAGGATGGCAGTAGGGGGTGTCAGAATCCCCATGGCTGCGGAGCGCGCTCCGCAGCCATGGAGGATTCACAAGGGCAGTGGTAAACCGGCGGGAGACCGCCGGTTTACCCTTTCTGGCCGCGGCTGAACCGCCGCGGTCAGAATGCCCTCGGGAGCACCGCCAGCCTGTTGGCGGTGCTCCCGTGGTCGGTGACCCTGGCGGTCACCGGCCGCCAGGGTCAGAATGACCCCCTTACTTTTAGAAAAGGGGTAAAATAGCTAGTTGAAAAACTATGGAGGAAATTTAAAAGGGGTCACTCTGATGTCAAATTATTTATTGGGGATGTTTGTGTAACACAAATCAGTGTATGGTCCTGCACAAACACACATCCTGATCCAAAGACAAAATGAGGGGTGAAGAAGGTCCCACGGATTTCTCCACTTGCTAAATGGGTATAATGTAAGTGTTCAGCAGTGCCCAAAATTGGAAACACTAACCCATTGAAACAAAGCCCAAATGTAGATAGGGGCCAAAGCTGAAGCCAGGTATAAGTTATTTTTCAATTCCAATTCATACAAGGCAATGTTCCAATACAAGTTTATATTTATTCTTTATGAGATAAGCTCCAAAGTGTGATTGTGGAAAAGAAGGAAACAACTGAACAGCTGAACAGCAAACGTGTTTCAACCATGGACAATGCGCAGGCATGGGGCTTTCTCAAGGCTGATCAAGCAAAAAAAAACACCTAAAAGAGGCAATGAAGTAACTACAGTGCAAACAGTACAAAAATGTTCGAAATCACACTTTCATAAAAACAACAAACATAAAAGTAATATTAAAGTTTAAAAAAATGAAACAAAACACAAAGCAGGATGAAACCACAATCAAAATATACGATAAACATTTTAGTCCCCTAGGCCAATCATGTCATTAGCAGTAAGGCATCATACAAGGGCAGAAAAGGCATCATATGTACAGGCATAGTTTACAATTGTGAAGCGCGCACAAGGCCAAACATCAGAAAAAATATATATGCTTATAGTATGACACATAATGTGAGAGCGTCTGCTAGGCACCTATTATAAATCAACAAGGAAAACATCAAGTAAATTGCAAAAAAAATACTCACAAATTCCACATGAAGGTGGGACTGTAGTATGGACATTAAGTGGTCAGCATGGTGTCCAAGTCAGGATGAGCATAGAGAGAAAAGGAAAGAGAATTTAAAGAAAAGAAGAAGAGAAAAGGAAAGGCAGACCACATTAGAAAATCACATAAATAATCAGGGATGGTGTGATAGACAACAGGGCGAGCTCCAGTTTGGTAGTCCTCTTGTCTGCTTTCATTCCCTTCTGTTTGCAGAGTTTCAGCAGCTCAGTCCTGCTGAGGGGGTCAAAGTTGTAGCCCTGTGTAAAAGGGAGAAAAAGTGTACCTAAAACCTCATTGATGGTAAACATTCCAATTTCGAGTTTTCAAAGGAGTGGTGTAGAAAGATGTTACTTATCCTAGTAATATTAACAATGTTAGGGGTTGTGTAAACCTACTTATCCTTGGTAGGTAAATTGCATAGCCCCACAACATGCCCTTGGGCATGCCCCCGAAATAAACAAACCTGGATGCTGTGCCCAGATTCCAAAAATAAAACAGAGAGGGCATGCAAGGTGACCAAAGGTGAAAAACAAATGGTCATATAGCTGGAATGGTCAGAGCCCTGTGTGTGGCTTCTTACAGAGTAATAAATGAGCCAAATAAATCCTGGCATCAACGGCAGTGAGAGTCAATCCCACACCGTTTGGTTGCTGTTGGCCTAACCCTTTCAGGTAGCTAGCAGCACCTCACCCAAACCTAGAAAGTAAAGGTGATTTGTGGCAGCCTAACGCATGACACTTTCACTCCTCAGGAAAGTTGTGTTGGAACAGATCTTACCCCTTTCTCTCATTTGCACACAGTCTCATACATGCAAAGCAGACAGAGAAATGCAGGACAGATTTCAATATATTTTATTGAAGCAACTCCATTGTATGTAATGAAGCATGAGCTGTGATTATTAGGAAAATAAAACAAAATACAATTATTATGGTGACCAAGAATGTGAAAGAAATAAAAAGTCCCAGCATCCTGTCACCCTAGTGAATCTAAATCTCTACCTACACTTTTAGCTTCTTCAGTAGAGCATTGCAGTGATAGCCCTTGTTTGCTCATACTAGTCTTTGAAAGGAAGCCCAGGACCCATACCTGAATAATAAGCAGAGGTTGTTTGCCTGTAGTCTGCTGGCAGTTCTCCCAAGTGGCAGGAGTGATGAAGCCAAGTTCAGCAGAGCTGCAACAACATGGTGCAGCATAAGATGGCTGACTGGAATGTCCCCTCTAAGGTGCACTGCGTATTCTTGGACAGGCAATACTTGGTAGACTATCATATACAGTCGTGAGCAGAGCACATGATGAGAAAGTTGTGAAGAGGGAACTAATAACAATCCCTGCATGGAAAGCAATTAAGAAAAATAATAAAAAAATCACTGTTAAAATGAAGCCATGCTAAAATAATAAAAGCAAAATGTTGACAAGTAGGACAAGCTGAAGACAGGCTAAATTTAAACAGTCAATTTAGAATTTAAACAAATAGGATACACAAATTAAGACCAAATGTCAAAATCAACAATATTCATGATCCCGCAGAAAATCACCAACATCTTGAATAGTGATAGAATTCAGGAAAGATTCCACCCTGGCAGGTGATTAGTTAACCAGCTCGTCAGTAAGTATGGAAAGGAAGCACACGTGTTCCGGCGTCTCAGCCATATATCCGGCCAAGTGGGCAGCAGTCTGTGCAGTGTCAGGTGATAAAGCAGCAGGAGCCATTAGGTCCATGAAGGGCAGTTCATAGAAGCATCCGGCAGCAACTGCAGTCTCAATGGCACCTTTGGCAACGAACTCTCATCAAGAACACAATCAGACCTGCATCCAAAAAAAGGTATGCGCTGCAGAGCAAGACACACTTATGGCGCATGTTCGAATGGGCACCACAAAGCATTGAAAGATGGGCTGCATGCAATTGAGAACCAGCCTGAATGACAGTAAGCATTTCAACTCCAGTTCTTCCAGGAGTGGTGTTCCAAAGTCCTGCATCATCCATTCATGACACATTTGGGCTGGTGGAAGCTCCATCTTTCCTCATTGTTGTAATGGGGCAGCCATTGTGAATGAAAAACAGCAACAGACGAATACTGCTAATTAATACCAAAGGTATTCGGAATCCCCAAAAAACACTCATAAATTGTGAGTGAATAACTGAAGGTATAACTCCAAACATGGTTTGAAAGGTGCTAATAAAGCTGGAATCAACAGCCTTAAAAAAGTGCACAATCCTGCAGTGTTGAATACATTAAAGATGTGTCTAATCAAATCACTGAAATGTTTTGTAAACCTGGTATTTAATAGGGACTGCATCTCTGTCTATGACCTTGCTACTTGAATATCATAGGTCTCCCAGGTGGATGTAAGCACCAAGTGATTCATGAAACAAAAAAGCCTTCAGTCTGCTCAGCTTGTCAAACTTTATATGAGCAATAGCAATATGAAGCCATAAGTCTGCTACTTTTATCTCTTGCGTGGGGAAAAAGCACATTTCCGCAAGAAGTCACAATCTGAGAAACCAAAAGCATGCAGGTGATGCCGGCCCTCACACCACAGCAGCCTTCATCACTCAGCATCACATAACTCCCATTCAAGAGCACCTGGAACACTGGGCGAATCTAAAGGACAGGAATACCATTCAGATAACAGGCTTAGTTTGCAACTGAAGCATTATAAACTCTGTGCAAGAACAGCTGATAACAAATCACCCAGTGACTCACGGAAGTCTCGCATTTGCTGCTGTTAAGAAAGACCTCCTTTGCACCACTGAAGCATTTGCATGAAAAGGGTGGCTCTCACACATTGTGGATGTAACTGTCTCCCAAGTGCTCAAATCTGCCTACCGAATGTTATTTCAAACACAAAGTAAACTGTAATGTTGGAATAAGCAGATTAATTACTTCATGTATTAACCACACTGCTGATAGAATTTCTGCCACAGTAAAAGGCAACTTTTCAAACTTTTCGATGTTAAGCATGAGTTGCTTCTTTCTTAGCCATTATCTGTTGTTTACTTGTCAAATTAAATGCTGCAAATAACCCCTTAGAGTTAATGTGCTGCTAGGGTACGGAGCCACTTCTAAGAACTTGTAGCCTCCAACTCAACTGCATAATGGACCTATGCGGACTCTGTCCATGATGTAAAAGTGACATTTCATTTTTAAATGAAGTCAATTACAGATGACACAATGTTGTTTAGAGTGTAAATGAGGCTGGACAATGTGTTTGTTGGAGACTTTTCTCATGCAGTGTAATCCCCAATATTTTTGCCTCCTGCCTCCTATTTTTTCTGACCTGTTGCTGTTGGCTTTTGAACTCTGATCACTTTACCACTGCTAACCAGTGCTAAAGTGCATATACTCTCTGTGTAAATTGTATGTAATTGGTTTATCCATGATTGGCATATTTGATTTACTAGTAAGTCCCTAGTAAAGTCCACTAGAGGTGCCAGGGCCTGTAAATCAAATGCTACTAGTGGGCCTGCAGCACTGGTTGTGCCACCCACATAAGTAGCTCTGTAATCATGTCTCAGATCTGCCACTACAGTGTCTGTGTGTGCAGTTCTAACTGTAAATTCAACTTGGCAAGTGTACCAACTCCCCAGGCCTAAACCTTCCCTTTTCTTACATGTCAGACACCCCTAAGTAGGCCCTAGGTAGCCCCAAGGACAGGGTGCAGTGTATGGTTAAGGTAGGACATATAAGTGGTCATTACAACCCTGGCGGACGGTGTTAAAGTGGCGGTAAGACCGCCAACAGGCCGGTGCTAAAACAAATTGAATTACGACTGTGGCGGAAACCGCCAACAAAGACAGCCACTTTAACACTCCGACCGCCATGGCGGTACTGACAAACACCTTGGCGGTCACCGCCAACAGACAGGCGGAAGACAAAGTACCGCCCACAGTATCACAACCTACCAATCCTCCACCTTTTCCGGGGCGGATTCACCGCGGACAAAAACACGGCGGAAACAGGACTTCGAAGGGAAAATGCTCACCTCTACACACCCCACGAGGAATCCGGATGCCATGGAACCAGAGTTCAATCCTGGGGAGTGCAAAGCCACAGTCTCTCAAGTCTATACAGTGGGTGGTTTGCCCACTGTTCAATCCTGGGGAGTGCAAAGCCACAGTCTCTCAAGTCTATAAAGTGGGTGGTTTGCCCACTGTTCAATCCTGGGGAGTGCAAAGCCATAGTCTCTCAAGTCTATACAGTGGGTGGGTTGCCTACTGTTCCATCCTGGGGAGTGCAAAGCCACAGTCTCTCAAGTGGATGACAGTCTCCACTGGTTCTGGAGGGGGCATGGTGCCCAGAGTGCTTCATCCTGCTAAGGACAGAGCTAGTGGATAACAGTCTCCACTGGTTCTGGAGGGGGCTCTGTGCCCAGAGTGCTTCATCCTGCTTGTCACGGACTCAGTAGCGTCAGTGCCCTTGGCGCTCATGGGCCAGCGGTACTTGTGGCGGCTGTGCCCTGTTCAGCGGTGCTTGAGGCGGTGGTGCCCTGTTCAGCGGTGCTTGAGGCGGCGGTGCCCTGCTCAGCGGTGCTTGTAGCAGCGGTGCCCTGTTCAGCGGTGCTTGAGGCGGTGGTGCCCTGTTCAGCACTGCTTGAGGCGGCAGTGCCCTGTTCAGCGGTGTCTGTGGCGGCGGTGCCCTGTTCAGTGGTGCTTGAGGCGGCCGTGCCCTGTTCAGCAGTTCTTGAGGTGGCGGTGCCCTGTTCAGCGGTGCTTGAGGCAGCGGTCTCCTTTGCAGTGACTCGGATGCTGGCGGTCCTCTATGTCCCAGTGGGGCTTGTGCTGGCGGTCCTCTATGTCCCAGCGGGGCTTGTGCTGGCGGTCCTCTCTCTTCTAGCGGGGCTTGTGCTGGCGGTCCTCTCTGTCCCAGCGGGGCTTGTGATGGTGGTCCTCTCTAGCCCAGCGGGGCTTGTGCTGGCGGTCCTCTCTGTCCCAGAGGGACTTGTGCTGGCGGTCCTCTCTAGCCCAGTGGGGCTTGTGCTGGCGGTCCTCTCTAGCCCAGCAGGGCTTGTGCTGGCGGTCCTCTCTGTCCCAGCGGGGCTTGTGCTGGCAGTCCTCTCTAGCCCAGCGGGGCTTGTGCTTGCGGTCCTCTCTAGCCCAGCAGGGCTTGGGCTGGCGGTCCTCTCTGTCCCAGCGGGGCTTGTGCTGGCGGTCCTCTCTAGCCCCGCGGGGCTTGTGCTGGCGGTCCTCTCTGTCCCAGCGGGGCTTGTGCTGGCGGTCCTCTCTAGCCCAACGGGGCTTGTGCTGGCGGTCCTCTCTAGCCCAGCGGGGCTTGTGCTGGCGGTGGCCTCCTGGGCAGCAGGGCAGGTGCTGGCGGTGGCCTCCTGGGCAGCGGGGATGATGGCGGTGGCCTACCGGGCAGCGGGGATGATGGCGGTGGCCTCCTGGGCAGCGGGGATGATGGCGGTGACCTCCTGGGCAGCGGGGATGATGGCGGTCTCCTCCGCCGTGCTGCTCTTCCCAGACTTGCCGGGTTTCTTGTGGCCCTTCCCCACCTTGGAAGGTGTTGCAGCTGACTCCACACTCCCACCGGGACCCCTGGGAGTGGCTTTGGTGGCTGGAGTCTTCCCCCTCTCCCGCCGGGCACTGGCCAACTTTTAATGCTTGACAGGTGGGGGACTGTCCGTGCTGTGGCTTCGTGCCACACTGGCTGCCCTGGTGGCTGGTGCACTCCAGATTCTGGTGACTACAGGCACCACTGGTCCCGGAGATGTTGTGGCTGAGGTGCTAGGTTGGGACCTGAGTGTCGGGCCCTAGGAGACGGACAGGGTGGGGGAGGTGTGGGAAAGAGGTCAAGGTTGGACAGGAAAAGTTTTTGGGAGACACTGGGACGGGTAGCTGGAGTGGGTTTGGGAGTGGAGAAAGAGGTTGTGGTTGTAGGAGGTGTTCGTTTGGTGACTTTGGGTGAAGGTGCATGCGCTGGAGGCTGTCGTGAGGTGGATGCCTGTTGGGTGGGTGTGTGCCTGCGTTTGTGTATCTTGGGAGGTGGCGTCACAGACACACTGGGAGAGGACACAGGGGACGTGTGAATGGTAGTGGGGGTGGTGACTGCACATGAGCGGGGTGTGGTGGTGGGTGTGCTGGTGATGGCAGCAGTGGCTGTAGATGTAGTGCATGCAGGTGTGAGTGTAGACGAGACTGGGAGGGAGGAGGGAGACAAGGAGGAGGGGGACACAGTGGATGCAGTGGATGTTGGTGTGTCTGCATGTGTGTGATGCTTGCATGAGTGCCTGTGGGATGTGTGGTGCTTATGTTTGTCTGAGCTTCCTTTGTGTGTTGAGGTGTGTGCATGCTGGTCTGAAGGTGTGCTTGGGATAGGCTGGGGTACAGGGGATTGGGTCTGGGTGGAGGAAGTTGGAGGGGGGAGGCTAGAGACAGGGACAATGGCTGCCATCAGTGCTGAGGCCAGAGTCTGAAAAGCTCGCTGAAGGGCCACCTGACCAGAATGAATGCCCTCCAGGAATGCATTGGTTTGTTGCAATTGCCTTTCGACACCCTGGATGGCATTCAAAATGGTAGACTGCCCAACAATGAGGGACCTGAGGAGGTCAATGGGCAGCAGGGGTGACTGGGGCAGGGCCTGAGGTGCCTGGGGCGAAGGTGATGCCCACCCTTCTGGGTGATCGGGCACGGGGCAAAGGCTGGGGGGCTGCTGGGAGGGTGGTGCTGGTAGGGGGGGTGGCGGCTGTACCTGTAGATGCAGGGTGCACAGATGTTGCCACCACCACAAGGGAGCTCCCATCAGAGGACGAGTCCGTGGCACTGGTGTCAGCTCCTGTCCCCGCCGTGGAGCTCCCCTCGCCCTCCGTCCCACTGGTGAACTCCGAGTCCGTAGTCTCACCCTCCAGGGCCATGTGGGATGCAGCTCCCTTGTGCTCCGGTGCCATTGCTCCTCCGCCTGATGATGCTAATGCACACAAGAACAGGGAGACCACAAAAAGGGGGGGGACGACAGAAGAAAGACATGTGCATGCATTACCGCTACAGTTGGCGGACACAACAGACACGGAAGCCCCCTGCACTACACGCTCTTGGGCTCCACTGTTCAATCCCTGGGAAATGGCCTACAAGGCTATGGACGACATTTGCACACATGGATGACACAGGGGCATGACTAGGTGTACTTGGCACTCTACAGAGGTAGGGTGGTGTGCCACATGGCCTGCCTTACGGAGGGACCTTGCCTACTAAACTCGCCCTGGCCTAGGGAAACCCACAGCCCACCTCCCCCACCCAGACACCTCCACTGTGACCAAAATCAGCAGGATGAGAGTGTACTCACCCCCTTGGGTCTGCTGTGATGCCCTCAAGCGCCCATCCAACTCCGGGTACGCCACCGCCAGGATCCTGAACATCAGGGGGGTCATGGTGCGACGGGCACCCCTCCCACGTTGGGAGGCCATCCCCAGCTGAGCCTCCGCTGTCTTCTTGCTCCAGCGGCGAATGTCCTCCCATCTTTTCCGGCAGTGGGTGCTCCGTCTGTGGAAGACCCCCAGGGTCCGGACGTCCTTGGCGATGGCACGCCAAATTTCTTTTTTCTGGTGGGCGCTGACCTACATGATTTGTACAGGGGGAAGATAAACTTATTACCAACTGCACCGTCACAGTCATTGGCCCCCATCCCTAATCTTGCCATGTGGCACATGTACTCACCGTCGTTTCATGCACGCCGCAATCCCCCCCCCCCATCTTACATCCACCCCACTCCACACAGGCATAGCCCATACAGCATGCTCCCAGTGTACTTACCTGTTTGTCTGGAGGACCGTAGAGTAGCGTGTACTGGGGGAGGACCCCGTCCACAAGTTTCTCCAACTCCTCCGATGTGAAGGCAGGGGCCCTTTCCCCAGACACTCGAGCCGTTGTCTCTTCCAGACCGAGGTCACAGCAGCACTTGCAGTGTAGGTCCTCTCCTGTCGAAGATCAGGTATCGAGTGATTGAACAGATAGAAAATGTTGATCACATCCGCGGCGGTGCATACCGTCACCGCCGACGTACATCGTCATTGGCTCCTGGGACCCATAGGGTCCAATGTTAACCAATGCATCATTGCGCTGCGGTCTTCGACCGCCTACCGCAATGGTGTACAACGCCAGCGCAGTTACCTCACATCCCATTGTCCCACTTTACAGGTCAGCCAGCCGCCATTTCAGGGGCCCACATGGCTTAATTTTTAACTGCGTCACGCATACATAGGCCTAGACTCAACACACATACAGGCCATTTTTCGGATTGGGATTTGTGTTCTGTGTAAGCTGTGAGTACGTACCTCTGAGTTGGTTGACTCTGTGCTCGCTTTTGCCTTTCATAGGCCCCGTCCGCTGGGACATGTGAGGAGATGGCAGCATCCTCCGGTGTACAGACCGCTGGTGGACCTGTCGACAATGGAGGAAAGACATGTGATCATCACATACATGCTTGACCGTGCCACAAACCAGGAACTGTGTACCCAGCTGGAGCCAGACCTGATGTCAGCTATCCGCCATCCCACAGGAATCCCCCCTCAAGTGCAGTTGCTGTCAGTACTCCATTTCCTTGCAAGTGGGTCTTTTCAAACTGCAGTGGCCATAGTATCAGGGATGTCCCAGCCTATGTTTTCCAACGTATTGTCCAGAGTGTTGTCTGCCCTGCTGAAACACATGCGAAGCTACATCGTTTTCCCTCAGGTGGAGGATTTGCCTACAGTGAAAGGTGACTTCTATGCCCTGGGACATATCCCCAACATCATAGGTACCATTGATGGGACACATGTGGCCTTGGTACCCCCCGCAGGAGTGAACAGGTGTACAGAAACCGGAAGAGTTATCATTCCATGAATGTGCAGATGGTGTGTTTGGCAGACCAGTACATCTCCCATGTGAATGCCAAGTTCCCTGGCTCAGTGCCTCTGGTTACCCCAACCTGTCATGGCTACTGACCCCAGTGAGGAATCCCAGGACAATGGCAGAGGAACGCTACAATGAGGCCCATGGGCGAACACAGCGTATAATAGAGCGGACCTTTGGGCTCCTGTAGGCCAGGTTCAGGTGCCTCCATATGACAGGTGGATCCCTATTCTACTCACCAAAGAAGGTGTGCCAGATCATCGTGGCCTGCTGCATGCTTCACAACTTAGCTTTGCGACGACAGGTGCCTTTTCTGCAGGAGGATGGTCCAGATGGTGGTGTTGTTACAGCTGTGGAGCCTGTGGACAGTGAGGACGAGGAAGCAGAAGAAGAGGACATGGACAACATGAACTCGGTTATCCTGCTATATTTCCAGTGAGACACAGGTAAGAATACAAACCTGCCTACTGCATGTACTTTAACAGTACTACCTCTCTACTGTCTGTCGTGTTCACCCAGTGTATGGTCACTGAGTTGTCACTTTCCCTTACGATTTCACAGATTTGGGCCCCACTGTGTGACATCTGCTTTGATTCCTCATGGACTAAAGCTGTGTGACATAGGTATGTTGACATTACAATTGAAAGAGCTTTTTGCCACAGTAATTGCTAATACACTATTCCGAAATCACAGACTGACTCCAGATTGTTTTGTGCTTCAAGGGTGTATATTTAAGTGCTCTATATTGGAGGGGGTTGCAAAATGGTGAGGGGTGATGGTGGAGGAATGTCCATGGCAGAGTCCAGTCTATTAGTCTCACAGGTGCATTGCCCAAATGGGAAAAGGAAGTGGAGCTGGGGCTGTTTAAGGATAAACAGGGTGACAAAGTGGGACAGACGGATGACATTCAGGGTGGTCTCATTTCTTGGTGGGGTCTTGGCATTGTTCTCTGTCTTTGTCCTGGATCTCAGGGACTGTTTGCGGGGTGGTTCTCCCTCTGCAGGGGGTGGGGTGCTGGTGTGGTGGTCCTGTGGCGGTGCCTCCTGTCCACTAGCGCCGGCAGAGGTGGTGGGCAGTTCATCGTCCATGCTAGTGTCAGGGGCCCCTTGTTGTGCCACAGTGTCCCTCCTGGTGTTGAGTACTTCCTTCAGCACCCCTACGATGGTGCCCAGGGTGGAATTCATGGTTCTGAGTTCCTCCCTGAAGCCCAAATACTGTTCCTCCTGCAGGTGCCGGGTCTCCTGAAACTTGGCCAGTACCGTTGCCATCGTCTCCTGGGAGTTGTGGTAGGCTCCCATGATGGAGGAGAGGGCCTCGTGGAGAGTGCGTTCCCTGGGCCTGTCCTCCCCCTGTCGCACAGCAGCCCTCCCAGTTCCCCTGTGTTCCTGGGCCTCCGTCCCCTGGACCGTGTGCCCACTGCCACTGCCCCCAGGTCCCTGTTGTTGTTGGGGTAGTGGGTTAGTCTGGGTTCCCTGTAGTGGTGGACACACTGCTGATTGACGTGTCCTGGGGACAGAGGTATGAGCCCGCTGGGTGGGTGCTGTGCTGGTGTTTCCAGAGGGGAGAAGCTCTGTAGTGGCCTGTGACTGTGTGATGGGAACTGTAAGGAAGTGCCTCCTTGGCATGGTTACCCCCTGACTTTTTGCCTTTGATGATGCCAAGTTATGATTTGAAAGTGTGCTGAGGCCTGCTAACCAGGCCCCAGCACCAATGTTCTTTCCCTAACCTGTACATTTATTCTCACAATTGGCACACCCTGGCATCCAGGTAAGTCCCTTGTAACTGGTACCCCTGGTACCAAGGGCCCTGATGCCAGGGAAGGTCTCTAAGGGCTGCAGCATGTCTTATGCCACCCTGGAGACCCCTCACTCAGCACAGACACACTGCTTGCCAGCTTGTGTGTGCTGGTGGGGAGAAAATGACTAAGTCGACATGGCACTCCCCTCAGGGTGCCATGCCAACCTCACACTGCCCATGGCATAGATAAGGCACCACTCTAGCAGGCCTTACAGCCCTAGGCAGGGTGCACTATACCATAGGTGAGGGCATAGGTGCATGAGCACTATGCCCCTACAGTGTCTAGGTGCAGGGTAGCCATAAGAGTATATGGTCTGGGAGTCTGTCATAAACGAACTCCACAGCACCATAATGTCTACACTGAAAACTGGGAAGTTTAGTATCAAACTTCTCAGCACAATAAATGATGCCAGTGTACATTTTATTGTAAAATACACCCCAGAGGGCATCTTAGACATGCCCCCTGAAACCATACCTGACTTCAAGTGTGGGCTGACTAGTTTTAGCTTTTTGGTGGTACTGGGAGATTGTAGTTACACACATTCTTCTTGAAAGTGGGGCGCCAGGCTCTTTACCTCATCTGATAGTTCATATCCTAAATAAAGGACATTCAGAAAAGCTATTTTTGTTTTCTTGAAATTGAATTTGTAGCCCAATTCAGCAAATCCCACAATATAGTAAACCCGGACTAAGGCCCTCATAATGACATTGGCGGTAAATCCCGCTTAACGCCACGGTGACAGCTGCCACCATACTGCTGCGGTGGCGAATATCCATTCGCCATATTATAACACACACACCAATCCGGCAGAATACACAAATCCGCCAGCCCAAAGGTCAGTGCTAAAGTGGCGGTCCCAACACCCGTACCATTACGCCAACAGAATAACACCCGCCACATTATGACCCACGAATCACCACGGCGGACATTCAATGGCGGTAAACCATTGGCGGTAGATACTGCCGCGCTCAGAATGGACATCCGCATACAAAACAACACTACATGGGCCGATACTAAAAACACACACCTGATACTTATACACACACCACACCCACCCACCCACCCACAGCACCATAAAACACACAACCACATTACCCACAACCCTTTACAAACAACAATTACTGCCAGGAGATTGACACGAACAACACCGAGACAACTAGACACACACCACATACACCCATGTCCCCACAAAGGCACTCCTGTTTCACTGATGAGGAGTTAAGGGTCATGGTAGAGGAAATTTTCAGGGTAGAGCCACAGCTGTTTGGAGCACAGGTACAGCAGATATCCATTGCCAGGAAGATGGAGCTATGGTGGATAATCGTGGACAGGGTGAATGCCATGGGACAGCATCCAAAACCAAGGGACGACATCAGGAAGAGGTGGAACGACCTATGGGGGAAGGTACGTTCTGTAGGAGCAAGGCACCAGCTTGCCATACAGAGGACTGGCAGTGGACCCTCAACTCCTCCCCCATAGCTCACAGCATGGGAGGAGCAAGTCTTGGCAATCCTGCATCCTGAGGAACTCGCTGGAGTAGCTGGAGGACTGGACACTGGTAAGTCAACATTTACCACTTATCACCCCCCATACCTGCATGCCATCACCCTCCCCCACCCTCACTCCCATCACTCCACTCAATCCCACACACTGCACCTCCACATATGACTAACCCCAATGCTTAGCCCTGCATGCCATACCAATGCATGGACAGCCCTCCCAGCCCTGCATGGACACCCATCACAAAAGTATGCACAACGTAGGGAAACTAACAATCACAGAATACATCACCATACACCAAGGTAGCAGGGCAACAGCAATGATATAAGGGAAGCCAGGGATGTACAATATGTCACAGACATGAAGCATAATACATCACTTACATCCCCACAGGGGCCCCAGCCAATGTCAGCGGAGAGGAGGTGCTACGACTATCCAGTCCCCCAACAGAAGATGCCCCCAGTAATGACAGTAACTCTGGACTTCAGGATCTGGACCAACAACCTTGCCCATCAGGGACCACTGGACAGTTGGTCACCCTAGCCCACTCACAGTCTACCACAGAGCATCCCCATCAGTATCCAACACCACAGCACCCACACAGCGTACCAACACCTATGTCCCCAGGACACGTCAATCAGCAGTGTGCCCACCTGTACAGGGACCCCAGTCCACACCTCATACCCAAGACAATCAGGGACCTGGGGTCAGTGTCAGTGGGCACACCGTTCAGGGGACACAGGCACAGGCCAACAGGGACACTGGGAGGACCACTGTGCACCAGGGGGAGGACAGGCCCACGGAACCGACTCTTCAAGAGGCTCTCACCGAGATCCTGGGAGCCTACCAACATTCCAAGGACACGATGGGCCAGATCCTTGACAACGTGCAGGAGAACAGGTAGCTGCAGGAGGAACAGTATCAGGGGGTCAGGGAGGACTTGCAGGCCATCAGCCCCACCCTGATCTCCATAGCAGGGGTGCTGGCAGATATGGCCAACATCATGAGGGAAGCAACAGTACACCAGCGGGCCCCTACCACTAGCCAGTCCATTGACCAGCCCTCCACTTCTGCTGCAGCTAGTGGGCAGGAGGCCCTGCCACAGGACCCACAGGCCACCAGCAGCCCTCCCAATGGAGAAGGTGAACCACCCCACAAATGTTCCCTGCGACCCAGACAGAAGCCAGAGACACTTGCCAAGACCACCACCAGGAAATGAGACTCATCTGATTGTCCTCCTTGTGTCCCACACTGTCACCTTGTCCACGTTGAACTGCCTTTGCTCCCCTTCCTATGGCCCCTTGAACACTGGACCTGTGCTACAAACAGACTGGAACAATACACTGGACTTTCCTCCATCATCACCCCATTCCATTACACTTTTCCCTCAATTTCATAGCACTACAATAAACACCCTTGAACACAACTTGACTACTAGTATTTTGGGGCATATTTATACTCCGTTTGCGCCGAATTTGCGTCGGTTTCTTTCGACGCAAATTAGACGCAAAACGAACTCCAGATTTTTACTTTGGCGTTAGACTCGTCTAGCGCCAAAGTTCATGGAGTTAGCGTCATTTTTTGGCGTGAACACCTTCCTTGCGTTAATGAGATGCAAGGTAGGCGTTCCCGTCTTAAAAAATGACTCCCAGGCATGTGCGTGGTATTTATACTCCCGGGCAAAAATGACGCCCGGGAGTGGGCGGGGCAAACAACCCCGCATTTGCGCCTCTTTTTAACGCCTGGGTCAGGGCAGGCGTTAAGGGACCTGTGGGCTCAGAATGAGCCCAGAGGTGCCCTCCCCTGCCCCCAGGGACACCCCCTGCCTCCCTTGCCCACCCCAGGAGGACACCCAAGGATGGAGGGACCCATCCCAGGGAAGAAAAGGTAAGTTGTGGTAAGTATTTTTTTATTTTATTTTTGTGGCATAGGGGGGCCTGATTTGTGCCCCCCTACATGCCACTATGCCCAATGACCATGCCCAGGGGACATAAGTCACTTGGGCATGGCCATTGGGCAAGGGGGCATGACTCCTGTCTTTGCTAAGACAGGAGTCATGTTAATGGCGTCTGGGCGCCCAAAAAAAATGGCGCAAATCGGGTTAAGACGATTTTTTTGCCTCAGCCTGACTTGCCCCATTTTGGGACGCCCAAACACCATTTTTCCCTACGCCGGCGCTGCCTGGTGTACGTCGTTTTTTTTCACGCACACCTGGCAGCGCCGGTCGGCTAACGCGACTAACGGCATTCAATAAATAGGGCGCACGGATGGCGCTTCAGAATGGCGTTAGCCGGCGCTAATTTTTTTGGCGCAAAACTGCGTTAGCGCAGTTTTGCGTCAAAAAGTATAAATATGGCCCTTTATGTGTTGAAAATGTGCATTTATGGAAACAGTCTCATTTAGTGCAAATGATCTGAACACTGTGAGAGCATAGAAATAATGACCTGTAGCTGTCTGTACTCAATCCCAACCAATCCCATGCACACATACAGACGAGCACGCACACAAGACAACACACAAGAGTGGCACAGTCAAACACAGGCACCATACTTCATTCCACAAGCATTCACGCAAACACCAGACAGTTGCAGACACAACCATATCCACTACCTCCACTGTCTCCCCCTCCTCCTCCACCTCCCTCAGTCTCGTCCACACTCACACCTGCATGCACTGCATCAACATCCACCACCAACATCACCACACCTCACTAGCAGACACCTCCACAACATCCATGCACGCGTCCCCTGTGTCCTCTCCCACCCTCTCTGTTCCACCCTCCTAAAGGACACAAACGCAAGCACTCATGCACTCAACACCCATTCACCTCACATCAGCACACTGCACATGCACCTGAACCCAAGTCCAGCAGACATACACCTCCAACAACCACTCCCTCAACCTCCACTCCCATCTCTCCTCCCTCATTCCGCCCCACCGTCCCAAAGAAACTTTTCCTTGCCCAACTTGACCTTTTCCCTCCCTCTTCCCCCCATCCTGCCCTTAAGAGCAGGGTCCCAATGACCCAGCCCAGCACCTCAGCCAAACAGTCCATGCGGACAGTAGTGGCACCACCTAGTCGTGGTGGCAAGTTAGTGAAGGATACCACTCCACCAGCCAGGAAGGGTAAGGATCCCACACCTCCTGCCATGAAGGAGAAGGAGCCCGCACCTCCTGCTATGATGAGGAAGAAGCCCTCGACTCCTGCCAGGAAGGGTAAGGAGCCCGCACATCCTGCCATGAAGGGGAAGAAGCTCTCTACCTCTGCCAGGAAGGGTAAGGATCCAAAGCCTCCTGCCATGAAGGGGACGAAGCCCTCGGCTCCAGCGGAGGCTGTCAGGGTGACACCACCACCACCAGTGGTCAGAGGGCCCCCACCGCCAGCTGAGGAAGTGCATCCCTCACCTCCAGCAGAGGCTGCCCAGGAGGCACCTCCACCTGCCAACACAGTGCATCCCTCACCTCCGGCTGAGGCTGCCGAGGAGGCACCTCCACCTGCCAACACAGTGCATCCCTCACCTCCATAGACACAGTGCAGCCATCACCACCAGCGGAAGACATGTAGGCCACCCTCCAGGGACTGCTGTAGAAGGGCCCCCCTCTAGGAGCAGTGGGGAAGTCACCCACTCCAGAGAATGTGGCCTTGCACTCCCCAGCAAAGAGAAAAGGGCACTGAGCCCCCTCCAGAACCAGTGGGAAAGTTACCCACCTGAGAGACTGTGGCCTTGCACTCCCCAGTAAAGAGAAATGGGCATAGAGCCCCCTCCAGAACCAGTGGGAAAGTCACCCACTCCAGAGACTGTGGCCTTGCACTCCCCAGCAAAGTGAAATGGGCATGAAGCCCCCTCCAGAACCAGTGGGAAAGTAACCCACCTGAGAGACTCTGGCCTTGCACTCCCCAGCAAAGAGAAATGGGCATGGAGCCCCCTCCAGAACCAGTGGGAAAGTCACCCACCTGAGAGATTGTGGCCTTGCACTCCCCAGCAAAGAGAAATGGGCATGGAGCTCCCTCCAGAACCAGTGGGAAAGTCACCCACCTGAGAGACTGTGGCCTTGCACTCCCCAGCAAAGAGAAATGGGCATGGAGCCCCCTCCAGAGCTAGTGGGCGTGTTCCTGTATTCGGATGAGGTGCCAGTCCCTCCCCCACCCCCCACCACCACCGATTCCCCTGCAAACTGATGCCCCTGCAGAGTTCTATCTAGATGAAATCAGGATTCGAGTTGGGCCTTGG
This sequence comes from Pleurodeles waltl, assembly GCF_031143425.1. Taxonomy (NCBI): domain Eukaryota; kingdom Metazoa; phylum Chordata; class Amphibia; order Caudata; family Salamandridae; genus Pleurodeles; species Pleurodeles waltl. The sequence continues at coordinate 155,598,355 of NC_090440.1, read as the reverse complement.
ATTGTGCCCTATGGGCCCTTAGTACATTGGACTGGGCATTGGCCCTTTGTGTACATTTGTACATATCTGTTTTTTGTACAATTAGTTAATTTGGTAGCTGTTTATATCAATACATTCTCATTACTGCATTCTTGTTGTCCTTGCATTATTCTGCAGTGTATCATGTGCCATTGTTTTTGGTCTGCAGCTGGTTGTGTGTATGATGTGTGTTGGTAATAAGCAAGGGTCGTTTACCTGTAGTCTGCTGGCAGTCCTCCCAAGTGGCTGGAGCAACAAGGCCAAGTTCAGCAGAGCTGCGACTACCTGATACAGCATGTAATCGCTGGCTGGAATATCCCCTCTAACCTTATTTTTGCCAGTGTGTTTTTTTTAATAATAAAACAAGTTATTTTCTAAGAACTGGCCTGACATAATAATGCATCTTTTAAGCAACAGGTTGCACTACTTACTCATGGACAGGCAATACTTGGAAGACCATCATATACAGCCTTGAGCAGAGCACAATATGAGAATGTCGTGCAGAAGGAACTAATAACAATCCCTGCATGGAAAGGCAGCTGATAAAAATAATAAAACAGCACCGCTATAATGAAGCCATGCTAAAATATTAAAAGGAACAAATGAAAATGAAATGGGTGAAAGAGCACAGGCAGCAGGCCCAAAGCTAAAATAAGTGTGCCCAAACATTGTGCTAAAATGGACCCATGCCCCTATCAGGCCACTGTTCACAAGGAAACTGGCGCATTACCACAATATCAATAAATTATCTTCCGAACACCCACTGACAGAACACTTCCATATATCGCATCCACATAATAAGACATTTACATTGGAAGGGATAGAAATCATTACCAAGCACCCACGTGGTGGAAATAGGGAATTAAAACTATGCAGGAGAGTAAGTGAGCTGATCTTAAGAATCATCACAGTCAAAAATGGTTTAAATAAGGATGCTGAAATGCACTCCTGGCAGTGTAACGACTGAAGCAGCTACCTTACACTAATCACAGCTATCCCCCCTAGTACTCTGACTTACGGGTGATTTCAGACCATGAGACACCACTTTATGGATCAAATCTGTTTATTGGTATTTTCAATTATAAACATCACATAGGCAACGCATCAAAATAATACAATTGCGTTGATATACAACATGCTCCATGCGCAATGATAGAAAACCTAAATACAACTTCAACTTTGTTTCCCCGCGGCTGGTGTGTCATACAACAGTCAAACGATCCCAGGCCTGGTACCAATGCAGTCTTAGCCCTACATATATATCTACTGCACATTCGCTCCCATTCGCTCAATTCAGCTCAAGAACCCTCAAATAGGCCGGACATGTCAATTCTGTGAACTCCACAGACAGTATTTGTAAGAATGGTTGCCAAAGTTCCTTAAAGTCCCCACTACGCTGCTGTGAAGTCAAAGTGAGCTTTTCCATAGCGAGGATAAACCACAGCACATGGAGCCATGATGTTACTGTCGGGATCTGGTCAGTCCCCCACACAGCTAATAGCAGCTGTAATGCCGCATTTAATGCCAAGGCCATCTGCCGTCCTTTCAATGATCTCATGGGGAAAGTGAGCGGGTTAGGCAGGCCGAGCAAAGTGTATGCAGGAAATCTGGGGATCTGAGTATCAAACGCCGTGTCAATAGTGTCTAATATATTCTCCCAGTACCGATGAAGCTTAGGGCAATGCCATAGTAAGTGGACAAGCGACCCCCCACCCCTGCACCCCCTCTAACAAAGGCGGGTCTTAGTGGGATCCCAAGCATGAATCCTTGCTGGGGTGTAGTACCAATATGAGGCCACTTTATAAGCTGTCTCTGTACCTGCCGCATTGTAAGCCGTGTGGTGTGTCCTGTAAAAGATGCTGTCCCACTCCTCATCAGAGAGCTCCCTCTCCAGTTCCTTCTTCCACCTCAGCTGACCCTTAGTCTTAGGCGAGAGGGCCTCCCCCCGCAGGAGAGCGTAAAGCTCCGAAATCACCGGTTTATCGTCCTTTTTCATTAGAATCCATTTTTCAAACGGTGTTAACGGCCTATCTATTAATGCTCTATTGGCTGGTAGCAGGGCCCAGTGTTGTATTTGATAATACATCATCCTGTCTGCCTCGGTTAAGCCATACGTCTCCCTCATCTGGTCAAAGGGGATCACCCCGTGCTCATCAAAAAGGTATCCCACCCTCTTACAGCCCCCTTCATGCCACCGACGCAGTGCCTCTAATTGAAGGCCCGGACCAAAATCAGGGTTCGCACCTAAGGGGGTAATTGGGGACGGGAAAGTCGTCAAGCCCCTTCTGCTGGCCACCCCGTCCCACACCCTCATCGACACTTCCGTGACTGGGGATATGTACAGCCCCCACGCTCTGTGATGGCGCCTAAGCCAGGGCTCCTTCCATATATGGGAGCCCGCCACCGCCTGATCCATGAAGCACCAATGTTTCTCGGAAGACGGGCGACTCCATTCTAATAGGAAACGCAATTGTGCTGCCTGAAAGTATCGTAGAAGGCAGGGGACCACAAATCCTCCCTCCTGCTTAGTGCGATACAACACCCGTCGTGGTAGCCGCGTCGCTTTTCCCTCCCAGATAAATCTAAGAACTGCTGTTTGAAGGGTTGCTATCGTTTGTGGCGGGGGTTCTACCGGAAGTGCCTGAAACACATACAGTACGCGTGGTAGAATGGTCATCTTCACTGCCGCCACCCTACCCAACCAAGACAGTTTAAGTCTCCCCTAGGTCTCTAAGTCTCGCTGCACCTCCCGAATCAATTTTGTGTAATTCAACGTCGCCGTACGAGCGACCGTGGACCCCAACTCAACCCCCAAGTACGGGAGCCCTGAGGAAGACCATATAAAGTGGAATCGGGCCTTCAGGTCTCTTTCATGCTCGGCACTGATAAACCTGCTCATGGCCTGCGACTTTAGCATTTTTATCCGGAATCCCGAGACCCGTCCAAATTCCTCTAGTATACCCATTAGAGCAGGCAGTGAGGTTGCGGGTTCCGCCAAAGTAAGAATCACGTCATCCGCGTATAACGATATGATATGCTCATCTCCCCCAAACTTCACGCCCGTAATCCGAGGGCTATCCTGAAGCCGCTGCGCCATGGGCTCCATATAAAGCGCGAACAAGAGGGGCAAAAGCGGGCACCCCTGTCGGGTCCCTCTTTGAATTGAGAATGGCAACGAGAGCGTCCCATTAACTCGGACCGCCGCCCGAGGCGCCTGATAGATACAGCGGATCCATGCCATAAAACCTGGGCCCAGCCCAAATCGCTCTAGCACCCTGAACAGGTATCGCCAATGAACCCTATAGAACGCCTTTTCGGCATCGATGGAGAGGAAGAGCACCTCCCCACGCGAGCGAACAGTTTTATCCAAGAGATGAAGCAGTTGCTTGGTGTTATCACTACACTGCCTATGTGGTATAAATCCCGCTTGGTCGGGATCCACAAGGCCCGGCATGTAATAATTGAGACGGTGTGCCAGTATGCCTGTGAACAGTTTGGCATCAATATTCAAGAGGGAGATAGGCCTGTATGAGGCGCACTCCTCGGGGTCCTTCCCCGGCTTCGGAATAACCACGATAGTGGCATCCAACATGCTAGACGTGAGAGTCCCCGTATGTCGAAAGGAATTAAAAAGTCGCACTAAAACGGGTATAAGTTCCATACAGAAGGTCTTATAAAAAAGTGCGGAGAAGCCATCGGGGCCATGTGACTTCCCAGCCTGCAAGCGTGCAATTGCTGATATGACCTCTTCCGCCCTTATAGGTTGATCTAACGAAGTCGCCTCCCTCTCGGTCAAGGAAGTAATTGCTATACCCTCTAGGAAGGCCTCCGGAGTTGAATTACCGGGCTCCTCAGCCCCATATAGTTCCCGATAGTATTCCGCAAAGGCCTCCGCAATTTGGTCACTCGTGTGTGCTTCCGCACCCGAGGGAGAGCGAACCATTTTTATAATTGACGCTGCGTGCTGCGCTCACAACCGATGTGCCAGTAGCTTCCCACATTTATTACTTCCTATGTAGTACTTATGCTTAAGGCGAGCTACCGCATACTCCTCCCTGTCCCAATCCAACCTCCTCAACTGCTTCCTTACTTCTCAAACTCTCGCCATACTCTCGGTGCACCGGTGTGCTTATGTGAACGCTCCAACACCCTCACTCGCTGTTCTAAATCCTCTCTGAGTAGTCTCCTTGCTTTATTATCCCTAGCGTACAGCGACATCACCTGACCCCTCACTACAGCCTTCAGTGCCTCCCACAGCGTCGCCATGCAAGTAGTCCCGTCGTCATTAAGGCTAAGGTAGTCTATTATTGTCCTACAAATCGCCTCCACTGTTGCACCGTTCTGAAGCATTGAGTACCTAAATCACCAACCCGATGCGCCCAGCGCTCCATGTTCATGTGAACCTCAACTGTAACCGGGGCATGAGCTAACAGGGCTCGAGGCTCAATCACTGACTCTCTGACCCGGGGAAGAAACTCCTGCAAGGCCAAGAAAAGGTCCAGCCTAGCATATGTCTTAGTCGCTGCTGAGTAAAAGGAGTAGTCTGTTAACGTGGGGTGCGCCCTCCTCCACACATCCTCCAGGCCACACTCACTCAGCCACTGACGACCAGCCACCGTCATTGACCCCGTCTGCCCATACCGGTGACCAGAACGATCCAGATCACCATCCATCACCAGGTTAAAATCGCCCCCCACCAGGAAGGCACCGTCAGGGGATTGCAGCAGCGAGGTCAACACCTGTTTTAGGAAGATTTCTTGCTGGGAATTAGGCGCGTAGAGGGAACCAATAGTGAAGGAAAAAAACACCAGTCTCATTCTCATAGCTAGAAGCCTCCCTTGCACCTCATGAAGCTTTGTCACCACTTCCCCAGGGAATGAGCGCGCTAATAGTATCGCCACCCCTGCATGCTTTGAGGGAGCCGAGGACCAGAACTGCCCGGGGAACCACTTAGAGCGCATATGATAAGTATCTTTTGGGGCAAGGTGTGTCTCCTGCAGCAGGCATATGTGACTCCCCGATCTCTCTAAGGCGGACAGGATGGCTAGCCTCTTGGTAGGATTATTGAGCCCACGGACATTCAAGCTTGTACAGTTAATAATCATATCCTAAAATGAGGGCAGCATGCAAGAAGAAAGGGAGCTCGCAAGAAGAACACCCCCGTGCCAAAATCTACACCACCTATAGCACCAAGGCCTGAGAGCATCTCCACAAAAAATCCAGCATCGCAGGGAAACCCAACAACATTCAACCAATACGCACAACAGGTGCATACAACACTGAAGTCCTCGAACATCCATCTTCACGAGGAAAAGTCTCCACAGGGCAGTAGAACCATCCATATTTGGTAAACCAGGTCCATCGCCGCCGCCCGACCCTCTTCAACGGCCAACATGCCATTAACGTCAAGGCCCACCGCAGTTCGGGACCTCCCCCGCCCCCACTTCTCTAAGCTGAAGTTTCGGCGGCCACACTGTTCAAAACAGATTCCCTCTCCGACCTCAGCTCTGAAGCCGTTGGGCGCTGCAGCTTCCTTCTTTTCTCCTTTCGCCGCCAGCGCGGAGGACCCCCTCCACAGGCAAGGTCGCCTTCTCGCTCGCTTCCTGGCATAGATCCTCCATACCCACGATCCGACTTGGTTTCAAAACGGATTTCACCTGCCGAAGCTGCTCCTCCCAGCGGAAGACCAGACGGAACGGGTAGCCCCAAGAGTAAGACACATTGTGCGCCCGCAAGTGCTCCGTAATCGGTCTAAATTCTCTCCGCCTTTGCAGGGTCCACACAGAGAGGGTGTAGAATAGTTGGAGCTCATGCCCTCTAAAGAGTACCTGCTGAAGATTGCGAGCCCGCTGTAGGATCTTTTCTTTAAGGACAAAATTGTGGAGACCGGCTAGAATATCCGGGGGGCGGTCTCCATGGCCACCAGCGTGGCCGACACGATGAACTCTATCCAGGACTATCTCTTAAGTCTCGACCGGGCCAAGCAGAGAGCGAAACAGGCCCACCACATAGTCCCCAATGTCCTCCTTTTCCGCCCCCACCGGAGCCCCTCTGATGCAAATATTTTGTCTCCTCAAGCGGTTTTCCAAATCCTCGACCGCAGTCTGGAGGAGATCCTGCTGCTCTTGGAGGCGGATTACCTCCTGCTGCATGCCCGCCACCTCTTCACCACGTGGAATCTCACCATCTTCCAGCTGCGAAACTCGCTCTCCCAAGGAGGTAACCTCTCCTCGCAACTCCTTCACCTCCTGGGATATGTCCCTACACAGCTCCTGAATGTTGCTCCACAGCGAATCAAACAGGGAGGTCAAAAAGCCCTTCGTGACCGGTAAACCCTCATCTGAATCCATCTCCGTCCGACCCTCCAAGGGTCTCGTTGCCGGTGAGTCCTAACCATACCACCTGATGTCAGATGGGCCCTGTCAGCATTTCTCTCACTAAGCACTCTCGCTTGGATTTGGACGCCGCCATAGCTCACGGGCCCAGTCTCGGTTCGCCGGATCAGCCCCACAAGTCTCTCCAAAAGCTCCGTCTGGGACAGATCACCAGGCGTCGCTGCGTCAGAGATTGCACCTGGACCTAGCACCCGGTAGCCTCCTCCTGCGAAGCTTCGCTGTTATAGCCTCTGCCTCCTCGTGCAAGGGCCCGCACTTACGTGTGCTCCTTGTGGGTGAGTATAGCAACCTCGGGGCAAAGCGACGACCTCCCGTTTTTGCCCGGAACTTCAGGCTTCTCCTCTGTCCCGCAGAGGCCTGCTTGGGTGGGGGGTGCCATCCTCCAGCCCCTGACCAAATCCTGTGTGTGGGGCGCCCCCCGCGCCCAAGGCGCTCGCAGATCCTGGGGTCTAGGCCCCCACTGAGGTCCTGCTGCTTGCGGGGCCCAAAACAAGCTCTCTAGGCCTTCGGCCCCTCCGGCACTGGGCCCAGGAAGCCGCCGGAGGAAGGCCCGCCTCGCGGCCCAGGCCGCCGCCCAAGCCGCTCCGCAGCCCCAGCAGCGTTTCGGGCCCGGCCGGTCCTCTCCCAGCGGGAGCAGCATGGCGCGCCCCGAGCCTCTACCGGGCGGCCAACAGCCCACAGAAGTGCCCGTCACTTCGGGGGGGCCTCAGGCTGTCCCCCCGGCGGGCCAGTCTGCGGTGTTCCGGGCCAGGGCAGCGGAGCTCGGACAGGCACGTCCTAGCGTGCCGCCATCTTGGCCACGCCCCGAGACACCACTTTAAGACTGTACTTTGTGTTAATTTTGTTACTATTGACATAGGGTGGTATATTTTGTTTGCTACCAGCTGCACCTACTGGCCCTTATATCTCCACTTAAGTACAGTGCTCACCTATACAGCTAATTTTCATTCTCTTCTCTTTAATTTAACAACTTTTTTCTTTTTCCTTTTTGGATCTACACAGGGGCACATAGGTTCTGGGAAGCCCTGGGGCATTCCTCCCTGTCCAGCACCTCTAACCGTACTCCGACTACTTGACGGTTTTCTGTCCTTTTCTTGTTTGTTATATTGCCCTTACTTGGGCCCCTGAGTATCCATTCATGTGGGTGGCAAAGTTATCAGCGATGTTTCTGACATATTACTTCCCCAATGATTTGACAGTTTTTCCATCCGTTTTTTGGTTGTCATTTTGGCCACACCTGGGCCTCAAAGCATCCAATTATGTGAGTGCTGAAGCTAACAGCCAGGTTTTTTTGTAAAATTACTTCCTTCATCACCAGGAAGTAATGCCCCTGTTGACTATTATCTGATTGGATACCCCTGCCCAGCCACGACCCCACAGCCCACCCGTGTATGCTGACCTGCTTCTCTTTTTAAAATATACTTCTTGGACTGCATCCAAGACAGCGACTGCCCTCAGACTTGCAAGCCCATTGAAGTGCGGTCTAGTTCCTTGCATGAGGGCTTCCATTGATAGGACTGGACTTCCCTTTTCAGGGGCGGGCTTCTCCATGTTCAAGTGGATGCCTTTATACGACTGTTGGGAGCAGGATGCTTTTGGACAGACTGCAAGAGATTTGTTACGAGAATCAGGTAATGACACCTTAGCCATTTTTTCTGCTGGACTTAATTTCACGCATATACAGCTGTTGACATGATCTCTAATATTTGCGGCACACCTCCATCACTATCTGACTGTTATTCCCTGACCATACTCATAACTGGGTTCGCCTGACCAATTACCAGGTATTTAACTAGTACTCTCCATTTAGCATGTTCTCTGGATTCCTGATTCTGTTCGAGTTTTGATGTCTTGTTTCCTTAACTCAGGATTTTGATGGGTTTCGTTGCATTACATATCCAGTGGACAGCCTCATTTATTCCTCTGTAAAAGGCCACCCGGACCAAACAGCTCTGATCATTAAGGCCATATGACCATCTGTTTTTCACCTTTGGTGTCCTCGCATGCCCTCTCTGTTTTATTATTGGAATACGGGCACCCAGGTTTCTTTATTTTAGGGGCATGACCAACAGCACTCTGTGGGACTATGCACTTTACCTACCAATGATAAGTAGGTTTACACCCCCCTCGCATTGTTAGTATTACTAGAATAATTACCATCTATTTACACCCCTCTTTTGAAAACTCAAAATTGGAATGCTTACCATCAATGACCCATGTGAGGTTTTGGTAACACGTTTTCTCCCTTTTACACAAGGCAAAATGGGTGCACAGCCCACATCGTCTGTCACACCACCCTGATTATTCTATGTTATATGCTAATGTGCTCAGCCTTTCCCTTTCTTCTTTTCCTTTTCTTCCAATTCTTTTTCCTTTTTTCTATATGCTCATCCTGACTCAGACACCATGCTGACCACTGTGCTATCAATACAGGGTTCAAAGTTGGGTCCAAGGTAGCCCACCGTTGGGGGTTCAGGGCAACCCCAAAGTTACCACACCAGCAGCTCAGGGCCGGTCAGGTGCAGAGGTCAAAGTGGTGCCCAAAACGCATAGGCTTCAATGGAGAAGGGGGTGCCCAGGTTCCAGTCTGCCAGCAGGTAAGTACCCGTGTCTTCGGAGGGCAGACCAGGGGGGTTTTGTAGGGCACCGGGGGACACACAAGTCAGCACAAAAAGTACACCCTCAGCGGCACGGGGCGGCCGGGTGCAGAGTGCAAACAGGCGTCGGGTTTGCAATAGGTTTCAATGGGAGACCCAGGGGTCACTTTGGCGAGGCACGCAGGCAGGGGGGGGGCTCCTCGGGGTAGCCACCACCTGGGCAAGGGAGAGGTCCACCTGGGGGTCACTTCTGCACTGGAGGTCGGATCCTTCAGGTCCTGGGGGTTGTGGGTGCAGTGTCTTTACCAGGCATCGAGTTCTTAGAAGCAGGCAGTAGCGGTCAGGGGGAGCCTCTGGATTCCCTCTACAGGCATAGCTGGGGGGCATTAGGGGGGTCAACTCTGGCTCCTCACAGGGTCGCAGTCGGCGGGGAGTCCTCCCTGTAGTGTTGTTTCTCCGCAGGTCGAGTCTGGGGCGTCGGGTGCAGAGTGCAAAGTCTCACGCTTCCGGCGGGAAACGTGTTGTCTTTAAAAGTTGGTTCTTTGTTGCAAAGATGTTTCTTCGGTGGAGCAGAGCCGCTGTCCTCAGGAGTTCTTGGTCCTTTTAGATGCAGGGTAATCCTCTGAGGCTTCAGAGGTCGCTGGACCCTGTAGAACGCGTCGCTGTTGCAGTTTTTCTTGAAGTGGGGAGGCAGGCCGGTAGGGCTGGGGCCAAAGCCGTTGGTGTCTCCGTCTTCTCTGCAGGGCTTCAGGTCAGCAGTCCTTCTTCATCTTCAGGGTGCAGGAATCTAGCTTGCTAGGTTCTGGGGGCCACTAAATACTCAATTGAGGGGTGTGTTTAGGTCTGGGGGGTTAGTAGCCAATGGCTAATAGCCCTGAGGGTGGCTACACCCTCTTTGTGCCTCCTCCCTGAGGAGAGGGGGGCACATCCCTAATCCTCTTGGGGGAATCCTCCATCTGCAAAATGGAGGATTTCTAAAAGTCAGAGTCACCTCAGCTCAGGACACCTTAGGGGTTGTCCTGACTTGCCAGTGACTCCTCCTTGTTTTTCTCATTATCTCCTCCGGCCTTGCCGCCAAAAGTGGGGCCGTGGCTGGAGGGGGCGGGCATCTCCACTAGCTGGAGTGCCCTGGGGCAACGTAACAAAGGGGGTGAGCCTTTGAGGCTCACTGCCAGGTGCTACCTTTCCTGCAGGGGGAGGTGAGAAGCACCTCCACCCAGTACAGGCTTTGTTACTAGCCGCAGAGTGACAAAGGCACTCTCTCCATGTGGCCAGCAACATGTCTGGTGTGTGGCAGGCTGGTAAAACTAGTCAGCCCACACTGGAAGTCGGGTATGTTTTCAGGGGGCATCTCTAAGATGCCCTCTGGGGTGTATTTCACAATAAAATGTACACTGGCATCAGTGTGCATTTATTGTTCTGAGGCGTTTGATACCAAACTTCCCAGTTTTCAGTGTAGCCATTATGGTGCTGTGGAGTTCGTGTATGTCAGACTCCCAGACCATATACTCTTATGGCTACCCTGCACTTACAATGTCTAAGGTTTTGTTTAGACACTGTAGGGGCATAGTGCTCATGCACCTATGCCCTCACGTATGGTATAGTGCACCCTGCCTTAGGGCTGTAAGGCCTGCTAGAGGGTGACTTATCTATACCTATAGGCAGTGTGAGGTTAGCATGGCACCCTGAGGGGAGTGCCATGTCGACTTAGTCAATTTATCCCCACCAGCACACACAAGTTGGCAAGCAGTGTGTCTGTGCTGAGTGAGGGGTCTCCAGGGTGGCATAAGACATGCTGCAGCCCTCAGAGACCTTCCCTGGCATCAGGGCCCTTGGTACCAGGGGTACCAGTTACAAGGGACTTACCTGGATGCCAGGGTGTGCCAATTGTGGAAGCAAAGGTACAGGTTAGGGAAAGAACACTGGTGCTGGGGCCTGGTTAGCAGGCCTCAGCACACTTTCAAATCATAACTTGGCATCAGCAAAGGCAAAAAGTCAGGGGGTAACCATGCCAAGGAGGCATTTCCTTACAGAAGGTGAAAAAGGGCTGCCTCAGGGTGGAAGAAGCCGAAGATTCTGCAACAACGGAAGGTGCCAGGAACTTCTCCTTTGGTCAGAAGATGTCCCACGGCGTGCTGGAGGATGCAGAGTTGTTTCCACGCAGAAAGACTGCAAACAAGCCTTGCTAGCTGCAGGAGTCGTGGTTGAGGATTTTGGGTGCTGCCAGGGACCAGGAAAGACAAGGAGGTTGCCCCTTGGAGGGGGAGACAGAGCGGGCGCTCAGCAACAGAGAGAGCCCACGCAGAAGCAGGCAGCACCTTCAGAAGCACCTGAACAGGCGTTCAGAAGATCTGAGCACGGCAGTCGTCTCAGCACAACAAAAGAGGGTCCCACGAAGTTGGAGGTCAACTCAGCGAGTTGGGCAATGCAGAACGGAGTGCTGGGGACCTGGACTGTGCTGTGCACGAATGAAGTCTTGCAAAAGTGCACAGAAGCCCTAGCAGCTGCAGTTCACGCAGTACACAGGATTACTGTCTGGCGTGGGGAGGCAAGGACTTATCTCCACCAAATTTGGACAGAAGGACCACTGGACTGTCGGGGTCACTTGGATCCAGCTCCTGTGTTCCAGGGACCACCCTCGTCAAGATGAGAAGGGACCCAGAGGACTGGTGATGCAGAAATTTGGTGCCTCCGTTGGCAGAGGGAAGATTCCGTTGACCAACGGGAGATTTCGTCTTGGCTTCCAGTGCAGGGTGAAGGCAGACAGCCCTCAGAGCATTCACCACCAGGAAACAGTTGAGAAAGCCGGCAGGATGAGGCGCTGCAATGTTGCTGGTAATCTTCTTGCTACTTTGTTGCGGTTTTGCAGGCGTCCTGGAGCAGTCAGCAGTCGATCTCTGGCAGAAGTCGAAGAGAGAAGTGCAAAGGAACTCTGGTGAGCTCTTGCATTTGTTATCTGCTGAGAAACCCACAGAAGAGACCCTAAATAGCCCTCAGAGGAGGATTGGCTACCTAACCAGGTAAGAGCCTATCAGGAGGGGTCTCTGACATCACCTGCTGCCACTGGCCACTCAGAGGTCTCCATTGTGCCCTCACACCTCTGCATTCAAGATGGCAGAGGTCTGGGACACACTGGAAGAGCTCTGGGCACCACCCCTGAGGTGGTGATGGACAAGGGAGTGGTCACTCCCCTTTCCTTTGTCCAGTTTCGTGCCAGAGCAGGGGCTGGGGGCTCCCTGAACCGGTGTAGACTGGCTTATGCAAGGAGGGCACCATCTCTGCCCTTCGAAGCATTTCCAGAGGCTGGGAGAGGCTACTCCTCCCCAGCCCTTAACACCTACTTCCAAAGCGAAAGGGTGTAACACCCTCTCCCAGAGGAAATCCTTTGTTCTGCCTTCCTGGGACTGGGCTGCCCAGACCCCAGGAGGGCAGAAACCTGTCTGAGGGTTGGCAGCAGCGGTAGCTGCAGAGAAAACCCAAGAAAGCTAGTTTGGCAGTACCCGGGGTCCATGCTGGAGCCCAGGGGATGCAAGGAATTGTCCCCCCAATACCAGAATGGTATTGGGGTTACAATTCCATGAGCCTTGACATGTTACATGGCCATGTTCGGAGTTACCATTGTGAAGCTACACATAGGTATTGATCTATATGTTGTTCACGCGTGTAATGGTGACCCCGCACTAACAAACTCTGGGGAAATTGCCCTGAACAATGTGGGGACACCTTGGCTAGTGCCAGGGTGCCCTCACACTAAGTAACTTTGCACCTAACCTTCACTAAGTGAGGGTTAGACATATAGGTGACTTATAAGTTACTTAAGTGCTGTGTAAAATGGCTGTGAAATAACGTGGATATTATTTCACTCAGGCTGTGGTGTCAGTCCTGTGTAAGAATTGTCTGAGCTCCCTATGGGTAGCAAAAGAAATGCTGCAGCCCATAGGGATCTCCTGGATCCCCAATACCCTGGGTACCTAGGTACCATATACTAGGGAATTGTAAGGGTGTTCCAGTGTGCCAATCAGAACTGGTAAAATTAGTCTCTAGCCTGCAGTGACAATTTTAAAAGCAGAGAAAGCATAAACACTGAGGTTCTGATTAGCAGAGCCTCAGTGATATCGTTAGGCACCACACAGGGAACACATACAGGGCACACTTTATGAGCACTGGGGTCCTGGCTAGCAGGATCCCAGTGACACAGGCAAAAACAAACATACATACAAGTAAAAATGGGGGTAACATGCCAGGCAAGATTGTACTTTTCTACAGACCCGCTGAACAAAACACCTTTGCCCATAAACTGACTGTGTCCCTGTGCTCCAGAGACCTTCAAGAGCGGAGCCCCACTTTGGGCTCTGCTGGATTTGTCCCCAAGTCCTGGAAGGCACCCACAAAAACATGTGCAAGTATATCTATGCAGTGTATGTTCCTCCCATAGGATAAATTTACTGAGTTCGAGGCTCTAACAAAGCACTTGGGATGATTAAAATAAGCTCTGCAAACCAAATAAGGATTATTTGGACTTTTTACATGATGTATCCCCTCCTTTGAAATGCTAAATTAAAAGGTAGCTTCCAACATGTACTGTCTGCGGTTTGAGACATCTGCCAAAGTCCATTGCCAAAATGCCTAAGTTTCTAATGAAAGGGTCCTTGATCATGATCCATCTGGATCAGGTTGCTGTCTGATCCTATTGAAGGAAGAAATTATTTTAGGGCTGGGTAGACTGCCTGTAATTCCAGATGACTGATGTCATCTGTGTTTTCTTTTTCGGTCAATTGACCCTCTATAGGGAAGCCCCTTAGATGAGCTCCCGATTTTATCAGAGACATATCTCTGACAACGGTTTCTAGTGGTGTCCCTTGCTCGAAAGGGACACCTTGTAAAAGATGTGTCCATCTGCACCATCAGAGACTGCCTTGCTGAGACGGTCAGCTGCTCCCAACAGCTGTCCCAGAGACCACTGATCCTAAGAAATTGCTGCAATGGCCATATATGCAGCCCTGCATTTGGGACAATAGAGATGCAGGAAGCTATGGAGACCAGAAGTGATGATATTTGACCAGCTGTGGGTAAATCGTTCTTTAGCAATATATGACATTTGTTTTTAATTGAAAACAGTCTCTCCTCTGAAGGAAACACTTTTCTTTTGACGATGTCTATTGTGATCCCTAGATAGGACTGACTTGCACTGGTATCACTCTTGAGTTGTGCATGTTTATGTGGAACACCCAGTTTAATTAGGGGGAAAGCAGTTATCCGAAAATCTTGCATTAGCTTGAGGCGATGGTGAGACTTCAGAAGCCAATTGTTTAAATAGCGTTATCTGAATAGTTCATGTTTTTCTCAGGTGTGCTTTGCTGCTGCAACTGTCATGCACTTTGAGAATGTGCAAGTGGTTGACATCAGCCTGAATGGTAGGAAAGAGTACTGAAAATGTAGATTGGCTACCAGAGGACTCATCTGTGGTGTTTTGCTATATTCCTTGATCTTTTTGCTGCAATTAAACCAGTACTATTGCCCGTTTTTTTGTAGCAGGTGTGAAGTTTCCTTTCTTACGATTGTAAGTGACAATATACCGTTTCCTCACTGGGGTGGCGAATGCAGGGCTACTAAGTTGTCAGCTCCTGTTTCTGGAGGGCTGGTGTCCTCCTGAAAAAGGAGGAAGGCACAAGTGTTGGTTTTAGTTTTGACGTTTTCATATTGCAAGGATATTTCTATCCTTGCTGTTGGTGATTTAATGGTTTATGTGGCTAACGAGGGATTGGAACCTGTATGTGTAATAGCTAGTGCACTTTGGCTTATATTGCTGTTTGCAAAAAAAACTTTCTTTTTGTCCCACTACTATTGGAAACTTAAGCTAATGTTTAATTCAAATCATTCCTTTCTCTGGGTACTGACCAAACAGCGTGGTACCAGGGAAAGGACGATTGATCACTTTTTGCTGTGCATCTAATTTCAGGGTGGGCATTCTTAACCAGAATGATCTCTGGAATGATACCCCATGGCAATAACCTGTAGCAGCTAATTGTGCTCCATCAGCAGCTGCACTCATAACTTATTTAGAAACTAGAGAGCCTTCATTGACCATCTCCTTGGAATTTTGCTGACTATGCTTAAGAAAGTCTTCATATCCAATATTTGTCTGTGATAGCAGCCCAGCAGAGCTGTTGCACTCACATTTTTAATGTTGTTGCCACAGTTTTGCACATCCTCCTGCCAGTAATATTAATTGTTTTACTCTCGTTCTGGAGAAGAAGTTTGTCGGTGTCAAGAACTTATCTTCCATGATGTCTAGGAGACCTGGGAAAATGGGGAGTGACTCTCTTGGAGGCCCTCTTGGTTGAAGAGTATCAAGTATAACTTACACAGATGTTTGAGATGCTCCCAGAGGAATATTCAGTTTATTTGCTCTTCCATCAAAATATTGTGAAAGGCTGTAAGTCACTTACTGGAGAGACTCTTGCTGGCAAAGCAGGAGAAGCCAAGAGTGTTGGATGAAAACCATGTATTATTAGATGTTGAGGGTGATTTAGATCGTGTGGATGCTCTAATTTGTTAGGAGTATGTTGACTCCTAGTTTGAAAGGTTGCTATGTCCTGAAGTGTTTGCGATGCAGGAGTTACAGGAGGATCACGTTTGCTACCATCAGGTGACATAGATGTTTCTCCTAGCACAATTTTTGGTTTTGCTGTCAGTAGTGGTAATTCTGGAATAGAATATTTAAGTCGGAGGTAAATCAAAAGGGGCCACTAGAGTTTGCAATGGGTCCTCTAACAGGGTTTCACAATATGGGACCCCTACAGAAAGTCTTGGGACCTGGTTTAGAATTTGGCAGATAGGTTACGCCGTCACAAACATGATGGACATCCTGTCCACTGTATTACAATTCCCATAGGATATAATGGGTTCTTAATAAGGCGGACGGGATATCCGTCACGTTTGTAATGGTGTAACCCCATTTGCCAAACTCTAACTCAGGCCCTTAGGCCCTCATTCTGACCTTGGCGGGCGGCGGAGGCCGCCCGCCAAAGTCCCGCCGTCAGATTACCGTTCCGCGGTCGAAAGACCGCGGCGGTAATTCTGACTTTCCCGCTGGGCTGGCGGGCGGTCGCCTTCAGACCGCCCGCCAGCCCAGCGGGAAAGAGGCTTCCACTATGAAGCCGGCTCGGAATCGAGCCGGCGGAGTGGAAGCTGTGCGACGGGTGCAGTTGCACCCGTCGCGTATTTCACTGTCTGCGTGGCAGACAGTGAAATACATGTAGGGGCCCTCTTACGGGGGCCCCTGCAATGCCCATGCCAGTGGCATGGGCACTGCAGGGGCCCCCAGGGGCCCCGCGACCCCCCCCTACCGCCATCCGGATCCCGGCGGTCCGGATGGCGGTAGGGGGGGTCAGAATCCCCGCGGCGGTGCAGCAAGCTGCGCCGCCGTGGAGGATTCTATGGGGCGGCGGTACACTGGCGGGAGCCCGCCAGTGGTGCCGGTCCGACCGCGGCTTTACCGCCGCGGTCGGAATCCCCATTGGAGCACCGCCGGCCTGTCGGCGGTGCTCCCGCGGTCCTCCGCCCTGGCGGTCAAAGACCGCCAGGGTCAGAATGACCACCTTAGTCTCTTTTTAAGAGAAAATGAAGAGGAATATCTGGGAGGTCCTTATCTTGGGGAAGGTAAAGACTAATTTGACTCACTAGATGGTGGAGGAGAAGCAGACAAAAAATTGTGGAGTGCTTTGCATCAACGCTGATGGTGACGGTCTCAGCATCGAACGGTGTTCTCTCACCATCAATGAAGCCCCTGGTGATGATACATGGCTCTTCAATGTTGACAGTGATGTTCTCTACGTCACCCACTGTTTTTTCAATGTCAATGAAGGTACAGTTGGTAATCTGTGTCTCTTCAACGTTGATCTCAGTGATGAAGTCTTGAGGATGTCTTTCCAAGGTCTTGACATTGATGGTGTCACTGATCTGCGTCTCACAAAGATGAACATTTCCTCAATGGTGAGCATGTTAGAACCGATTCTTTTGACAAGAATGTCATTTTATATGGTGGTAATAAGCCTCCATCCTCTCATATTTTTCCATCTTGAGATGTACGTTTCTTGGGGGTGGCTGGGTGATTTCTCAGTCATCTCCTTCTTACTCTTTTCGTTTGCCATCATTTACTCAAGCTTCACCCGGATGCCTTGCCCTCTTAGGCATTTGATGGCAAATTCGCATTATTTGGTGAAATATGAAGAAGGTACACACACCACACATAGACCACGTCGGTCTGATGGCTCCTTTTTCTGTCAAAGGAAAGATACTTCACGAATAGTGAAGGTATTTTGACAGTAAAATTATGTAAAATCGTCAGGAAATAAACAAGATTACTTGAATATGAGATGTTGTATAAAGATGAAAAAAAATAATTCAGGTAAACAGAGGTTTGAAACCTCGATGTGTTTCAGGATCCTTAGCTCACGTGCTGGAAAAAAAACTGTATGAGGAAGGCAATTGCCAGTAAAGTGCTTCGTGTGTAGCTCCTGGACTACAAAAGGCACAGCACCCTTTTCTCCGTGGCTTTATAATATAAGCCTATCATGCTACATTTTTTTCACGCTCCATTAGACAATTCTAGGTGTTTTTAATTTCAAATGCTGCACTGCAGTTTTAAAATGGTCTCTGAGCATTCTACAGTCTGCATTTTGGAAAAAACCTTTGCCTTGGCGAGGCTTCTGAACGATGCTCCACTTCATATGGACATATGCATATTAGCACTCTCACCCTGCACATACTGTTATATGGACAAATATGAACTTTGTGTGTTCCAGGTGATTTTTCAAGCATTTATGTCAATCAACGATAATCCTATGATGCAAAACTTGAAATTTCTACTGCCAAGATATTGGGGCATATTAACTGAGGCATATATAGCATGTAACCACGTCTTACTTCAGGCCTCTTTTGCACAGCAATGTGTGAAATCTCAATTCTCACCAAAGAGGTGAAAATATATTTCTTGGGGGGCAGAACACATTCCGTTTGATGGTAATTATAAAAAAAATTGACATGCTTCAAAGAGGATCAAAAAATGTAAAGAGTGTAAGCATCCTTATTTGTAACACTCCCTGCTGTTCTTTTCAGAGTAGTTTGTGCTTCTTGAATTATACAATGTTTGTACCAGAAGAAGTTGTTTGCCTCACTTTCAAATACAGTGGTGATAGGTGATGTGTGTCAGAAAATGTTATCTTCCTTCAATATCTTAACACATTTGTTCTGTCTTTGATCTTTCAGATCTTGTTTGAGGTCTGTAAAAGGCAGTCAATAAATGCATCTTATTGGCAACTCATGGCATTCATTGGGAAGGCGATCTGGTAACTGTTGAGTATCAAAAAGCTTAGAAGGCCTTGCTGCTGTTATTGTAGATTCTGAGGATCCACAGCCCTTCTTGCCAAGTGCATCCAGTTTATTATTTATTCTACCAGATGTACATAGACATTAGAATTAATATCAGTGCTTTTTATTTGAGGCTAGAATGGAGTCTGGCTGAGGTTGACACTTTAGAAATGAGAAATCATTCTCCATCAGCATTTATTTTTTCATGATCCTTTGGGTCATTTTTGACTGTGTCAGAAGGATTACTATAAACACAGATACTGTGGACAAAAGTAGCAATCCTTGTGCTATTGGAACCAAATGTGAGAATGTGAGCCTGTTAAGTAAACTATTGAAAAAATGACCAGTGTAGAAATACAATAATCTGTATTTAGTAACTCAAATTTAGATTCTCAAATGGCAAGGATCATTTTGAATGAAAATAATGTATCTGTTAATGATAGTCTCATAGGGGAAGCCAGAGCTGAGTTTGGCTTTTGATGTTTGACTGTTATGTTATGTTATAAAGGTTTATATAGCGCCTAACTGCCAACGGCCTCGTAGCGCTTAAACAGCCATAACGGTGACATACTGTTTAAATGTATTCAAGGGATTTAGTTAGGTATTACAAAAGATACAAAGAATCGCTTCTCTTAATATTCCCTATAAGAGGTAGCTCCTGGGGGAGTTGAGGCTTGCTTTTTGTGTGATCGTAAGGGTTATCAAAGTTTCTAATTCTACCAAAGACTTATTCAGTGCTACAGTTTTTTCCCATCAAAGCTCCAGACCCGTTTTACTATGTCAATTGTTTTCAATGTTTACAATGTTGTCTTGGGAAGTATGGATTTTGACACCATTTCTTTCTATGTTATGTTAGACGTCAATAGGTCTTTAGCCTCTGTCAAAGTGCTTTAGAAAGGCAACTAGCCACATTGCTGTGTTGCACCTGCTGCTGAGGGGCCTTAAAGTCAGCAGTGTGGCATTACTAGCGGTCCCAATATGGCCAGTAGTTCTGGTTACCAGTGAAGTCAGGATTACCTCAAGAGCTCATATGATGGTCAGCCCCTTTCTAGTATGCACTTACTTTTTTTCAACTCACTGACTCAAGGAGCACGCTTTTCACTGCTGTTCAGTAGATTCACTTCTGTCAGTCAACTTAAGCATGGGCAATTTTACAAAGCGTTTCCATTTTAGTTAAAGTGTATTTACTCTTCTGATCCAAACAGAGAATACATATGTAATTTACAAAACTGTTCTGAGGTTTGTTACAGGAGGGTCATGAAATCATAGCAAACAAACCAAGTGCATAGACCCAGAAGAAGTGTGTTCTTTATTTCTATATTTTTGCACACCGTAAATAATTGGCCTCATTTAGAGTTTGGAAGTAACTGAAAATCCTCTATTTACTGGAATGAGCTATAAGAACGAGTTACTTACCTTCGGTAACGACTTTTCTGGTGGATACATTAGCTACCTGTGGATTCCTCACCTAATGAATACTCCCATGGCGCCAGCATTCAACGGAAATCTTCTTACTAGTCTCTGCACGTCGACGAGGACGTCACTCTAGCCCACGCGACGCCGTCTGACGTCATACAGGCAATAAGAGGTCCTCGACGACGTGCCGACGTCAGTACCAATCATTTTTTACGTGCATGAGAACAACCAGGCAATGCAATGAAAGAGCAAGGCAACATCCCATAACATTGTAAAAATACACAACATTGCATGAATAACTGTAAATCTTTTATATATATATAACTCTCTCTTTTTAAAATATATATACACATCAAGTATATACACAAAGATATATACATATATACATATATAAATATATTATATACAACATCTATTGCACCCTCGAAGACCAAGAGGAGCGTACTCAAGGATTACTTGGTAAGACCAGAAAGGCAACGGGGAGGCGGGTGGGACCGTGAGGAATCCACAGGTAGCTAATGTATCCACCAGAAAAGTCGTTACCGAAGGTAAGTAACTCGTTCTTCTGATGGATACAACTACCTGTGGATTCCTCACCTAATGAATAGAGTCCCAAAGCAGTACCACGCCCGGCGGTGGGTGCCTAAATGGTCAAACCAAGAAATCCTGCAGCACTGACCGTGCAAAATGGCCATCCCTTCTAACCTCAGAATCCAAACAGTAATGTTTTGCAAAAGTGTGAAGGGACGACCAAGTTGCGGCCTTGCAGATGTCGACCACAGGAACACCTCTGGCCAAGGCCGAAGTGGCCGACTTAGCTCTGGTGGAATGAGCTCTAATGCCCTCAGGAGGATCCTTCTTTGCCAAAGAGTAACAGATTTTAATGCAAAGAACAACCCACCTGGATAGTGTTCTCTTGTGGACTGCCTTTCCTCTCCTCTGGCCCACGTATCCAATAAACAGCTGATCCTCCAGCCTGAAATCCTTTGTTCTATCAATAAAGAAGCTCAACGCCCTCTTTGGGTCCAGATGGTGCAGTCTTTCTTCCTCTTTGGAAGGATGAGGCGGAAGATAGAACGTGGACAAAGTAATTGCCTGAGCCAAATGGAAAGGTGAAACAACCTTCGGGAGGAAAGCAGCCTTGGTCCTCAACACCACCTTATCCCCATAAAAAGTTGTATAAGGGGGCTTTACTGATAAGGCCTGCAACTCACTCACTCTCCTTGCTGATGTTATAGCTATCAGGAAGACTGTTTTTAAAACCAAATACCTTAAGGGGCAAGAATGCATAGGTTCAAAAGGGGACCCCATAAGGAAAGTCAGGACCAAGGACAAATCCCATTGCGGCATAACGAATGGCTTTGGAGGATATTTATTTAGAAGACCTTTCAAGAATCTGATAACAATAGGGGATTTAAATAAAGATGGTTGGTCTGGAAGACATATGAAGGCTGACAAGGCCGATAAATAACCCTTAATGGTAGCCACTGCACAACCTTTCTGCGCTAGAGACAGAGCAAAAGACAAAACGTCCGATAGATGAGCATGCAAAGGATCAATCTGCCTCTCTCCACACCACGCAACAAATTTAGACCATCTATTAGCGTAGATAGATTTAGTGGAGTGTCGCCTGGCCGCTAATATAACATCCACTACCTCAGGCGGGAGAGAGAAGGAACTCAGGTTGCCCCGTTCAATCTCCAGGCATGTAGGTGCAGACTCTGGAGGTTGGGGTGTAAAACCTGCCCCTGCGACTGCAAGAGGAGGTCTGCCCTGAAAGGGAGACGGAGCGGAGGGCACATTGAGAGTTGGAGAAGGTCGGAGTACCATACCCTCCTTGGCCAATCCGGAGCTATTAGGATGACTAGAGCCCGGTCCTGGCGAATCTTCCTCAATACTCGAGGAATCAAGGGTATGGGAGGAAACGCGTAAAGCAACTGGCCGCACCAGGTTATTTGAAACGCGTCCCCCAACGCTCCCTGCATCGGATACTGGAGGCTGCAGAATAACGGACAATGCGCGTTCTCTCGAGTGGCAAACAGATCTACCCGAGGAAACCCCCACCTCTGGAAGATTAAACGGACTTGATCTGGATGGAGACGCCACTCGTGGTCTGCCGAGAATTGGCGACTGAGACTGTCCGCACGCACGTTCAAGACTCCGGCCAGATGGTTTGCTATCAAGCAAATCTGATGGTCCTTTGCCCAGGACCATAGTCGAAGAGCTTCTCTGCAGAGAAGGTACGACCCCACTCCTCCCTGCTTGTTTATGTACCACATCGTGGTAGTATTGTCCGTTAGGACCTGTACCGACTGACCACGAAGGGAAGGGAGGAAGGCCTTGAGAGCCAGACGTACAGCCCGTAACTCTAACAGATTGATGTGAAACATCTGTTCCTCTGGAGACCAAAGGCCTTTGATCTCCAGATCCCCCAGATGAGCTCCCCACCCTAGAGTGGAAGCATCCGTTATGACTGTGGCCACTGGTGGCGACTGCTGGAACGGCTTTCCTTGTGAAAGATTGTTGCTTGCAATCCACCACTTCAAATCCACAGCAGCATCTCTGGAGATCTTGACAGTACTCTCTAGATCCCCTTTGTGTTGAGACCACTGCCTTCGGAGGCACCACTGAAGAGCCCTCATGTGC
This sequence comes from Pleurodeles waltl, assembly GCF_031143425.1. Classification (NCBI taxonomy): domain Eukaryota; kingdom Metazoa; phylum Chordata; class Amphibia; order Caudata; family Salamandridae; genus Pleurodeles; species Pleurodeles waltl. Next base: position 155,575,911 of record NC_090440.1, on the reverse strand, counting down.
CAGCGAGCATGCGTGACCAACAGAATGCAGGAGGCAAACAGACCGAGCAGACGAAGGACCTTGAGGACTGGAACTACCGCTCCATTTCGAAACATTGGAACCAAATCCTGAATATCTTGAATCCGCTGAGGCGGAGGAAAGGCCCGACCCAATGTTGTATCCAGTACTGCCCCTATGAACAGGAGGCGCTGAGAGGGCTCTAGGTGAGATTTGGGCTCGTTCACCGAAAAACCCAGGTCGAACAACAACTGGGTTGTTGACTGCAGATGATGCGACACAAGCTCCGGGGACTTGGCTTTGATCAACCAGTCGTCCAAGTAAGGGAATACTGCTATCCCCTTCCTTCTGAGTTCTGCCGCAACCACCGACATCACCTTCGTGAAGACTCGAGGTGCTGAAGTAAGACCAAACGGAAGGACCGCAAACTGATAGTGCTGCGATCCCACCACAAACCGGAGATACTTCCTGTGTGACTTGAGTATCGGGATATGAAAGTAAGCATCCTGCAAGTCGACAGACACCATCCAGTCTTCCTTGTTCAACGCCAAAAGCACCTGTGCTAGGGTCAGCATCTTGAACTTTTCCTGCTTGAGGAACCAATTCAAGATCCTCAGATCCAGGATTGGTCTCAAACGACCATCCTTCTTGGGAATCAGGAAATACCTTGAGTAACATCCTCGACCCCTTTCCTGCTCTGGGACCAACTCCACCGCGCCCTTTGAAAGGAGGGCTTGTACCTCCTGTTCTAGCAACAGGAGGTGTTCTTCTGAACAATAAGAAGGGCGGGGGCGGGATGAGGGGCGGGAACTCCCGAAAGGGAAGGGTGTAGCCTTTTCCCACAATACTGAGAACCCAAGTGTCCGTTGTAACAGTCTTCCATTTGGTGAGAAAATGCTGTAATCTTCCCCCTACAGGAGAGGAGTGAGTGGGAAATGGTGGAAGCCTAAGGCTGCTTCCCCTGCTGCACCCCGCCAGAGGATGAGGAAGAGGCAGAGTGCTGCTGAGAGGCTCCTCTGGTGCGGACCCTACCTCTCCCTCTAAAAGATCTATAGGGATGGGAAGAGGCAGGTTGCTGATATCTCCCCCGAAAGGAAGAGGAGGAAGAGCCACGCCCAAATCCACGAAACCTCCTGAAAAATCTGGAAGAGGCCGTGGAAGAAGGAGCTTGGAGCCCTAACGACTTAGCCGTGGCCCTGCTCTCCTTAAAACATTCCAAGGCCGAATCAGCCTTGGCTCCAAACAGTTTGTCCCCATCAAACGGAAGATCCAACAATATGGACTGTACATCCGCAGAAAAGCCCGAGTTACGGAGCCAGGCCTGCCTCCTTGCCACCACAGTTGTGCCCATTGCTCTGGCTACCGAGTCGGTCGTATCCAGTCCAGTCTGGATAATCTGGGTCGCAGCAGCCTGGGCATTTGAAACAACATCCAAAAGCTCTGTAAATGATGAGGAAATGTCATCCATCAGAGCATGAATATACCTCCCCAGGATACAGGTTGCGTTGGTGGCCTTCAACGCCAGATTGCAGGACGAAAAAATCTTCTTGGACTGGGCCTCCAGTTTCTTTGAATCTCTGTCCCCAGGCACCGTCGGGAAAGAACCAGGCGCTGACTTGGATGAACAGGAGGCCTGCACCACCAAGCTCTCCGGTGTAGGGTGCCTAGACAGAAAACCAGGGTCAGTTGGAGCCGCCCGATACCTCCTTGCCACGGCTCTGTGAACTGCTGGGGAAGATGCCGGCCTCTTCCACACCTCTAACACCGGATCCAGCAGAGCGTCATTAAATGGCAAAAGAGGCTCTGCCGCAGCTGAGGCCGGATGTAGCACCTCTGTTAGAAGGTTTTGTTTAGCCTCCACCACCGGCAAAGGCAGGTCCAAAAAACTAGCTGCCTTCCGTACCACTGCGTGAAAGGAAGCAGCCTCCTCAGTATATTCTCCCGGGGACAAAAGATCCCACTCAGGAGAAGTGTCCAGCCCACTGGCCGACTCCAGACCACGCAGCCCATCACCCGAGTCCTCTAGCTCTCCTTCCTCCAGGGCTCGTTGGTACTCCTGCTCCTCTAATACACGGAGAGCACGTCTCCTCGAATGAAGCCGTTGTTCAATACGCGGAGTCGACAATGCCTCCGCCGAAGTCGAAGATCGGTGCCGATCTTCAGAAGCCACCGACGCCGCGTCCGGCGCCACAGGTAACTTCAGCGCCGACGAAAGAGCAGTCGAAGCAGATGGACCCACCGGAGTCACAGGCCGAAATCCCGACGTCGACGGGATGGAAATCCCCGGGGCCAATCCCTCTGAAGCCACCGGAGCGGCCACCGGCGCCGACACCGGCGCCGAGCCCACGTTCCCAAAAGGGAGAAAGGGCATAAAGGGTGCCGGCCGAAGAGGCGCAGGATCACCCAATGAAAAGGCCAAAAGCCCAGCCGGAGCACCCCCTGGAGCCATCTGTTGGAAGATGGCATACATCGCATTCAAGAATGCAGAACTATCGGCTCCAGGGGTGGGAAAAGCCGGATACTGGGGTGCCTGTCTCGGAGGCGACCCCGATGCCGGCCTCGACGTCTGCGACGCCGGAGATAACACCTGAGGCTCCAATACCTCAATCACCGACGCCTGTCCAGGTGAAGTCGGAGACGCCGGAGAGGGCAACGGCGTCGAAGGATGCGGCGTAACCGTGGGACTGATCTCCCATGTCCTTCGGCGCCGATCCGAAGACCTGGAACGAGTCTCCTTTGAATGACGCCGAGATTCTCTACGGCGCCGGGAGTCTCGATGACGCCGATGTCTTGGCGAAGAAGACTTCTTGTGATGCTTCTCCTTCGATTTCGCCATAAACAGCTTTGCCTCACGTTCCTTGAGGGCCTTTGGATTCATGTGCTGGAATGAATCACAAGTCGAGACGTCGTGGTCGGAGCTCAAACACCAAAGGCAGTCGGAATGAGGATCCGTCACTGACATCTTGCCTCCACACTCACGACAAGGCTTGAATCCAGACTTTCTCTGCGACATTATTACCACAGCGAAAGACTACGCAGCAAAAATACACTGTAACCACAAAAGTAACAGTTGCTCCCTCGAAGATAACCGTTTCGAATGCACGGAAAAAAGGGAACTGACGTTGGCACGTCGTCGAGGACCTCTTATTGCCTGTATGACTTCAGACGGCGTCGCGTGGGCTAGAGTGACGTCCTCGTCGACGTGCAGAGACTAGTTAGAAGATTTCCGTCGAATGCTGGCGCCATGGGAGTATTCATTAGGTGAGGAATCCACAGGTAGTTGTATCCATCAGAAGTACACCGCACAATGAACCAGCTAATTTCCCACCACACTAACAGTCCTTTGATGAAGGTAATTCAAATGCTGTATTCTACACCATTTTCAGCTCCCTTCTGAATTTAGGACTTTTAGTTCCATAGAAACTCTAAATGAGGCCCAGTGTCTCTTAATCCTGTGTTCAAGTAGATACAATCCTTTTTACGATGTACTAGCTTATTACAGAACATACATTTGTTAGTGACTGCATTGCTCAGCAGTACATATATAATTCATGACAGAATACACATCTTAAAAAAGTATTTTTATTTATTACATTACATCAAAAGAAATTTTGATGTGGTAACTTTCTTCTCTTCAAATTGGCATGGGAATATCAATTTACATTAATGATAACATCACAAACCAGAGATATTAATACAGATTTGCAACTTGTTTTAGTTATGTATTCAGTTTCTTCTACAATGGAAAATATGGCTTACATATTGACATAAAATTACAAATAACTCTTCAGGATGTCAGTGTGTAAGTGTTACAGAAATTGAATTCAAATTTATATAATACAATGCAAGCATGTTCATCCTATGGATAAAAAACATGAATTTATGAGAGGGCATTAACACTCCAACTGTGATAAAAATATTAGCAGCTGCCAACTAAAGCAATGAGCTTTTACTGTGGTTATTCTTCCATGCTCATATACGAACAGCTGTATGCTGGCACAACTTACCAGATAAAAATGAGATGTTAATAACAGCTGTTTACTGTTTTCATTACAATACTGCAATAGTTGTGTTCATAGGCAGAAGCAACCTAGCTGTGAAGTCATTATAGATTTCCTACAGTAATTTACTGCATAACTGAAAAACCATGTCTGGAACTGTACAAGGAAACAGCAGACTTTAACCAATCCCCTTGTTAGACTCCTATCACTTTACCAGCCTACCAAGTAAAAAAAAAAACAATAGCTCCATTTGTATTTGTTGTACTGGTTGCCTCTTTTCCAACTCATGACATTATCTTTACACTGGTCTGGTGGGTTGTTAATGGACAACTAAGAAGTGCCATGTAGGCACCGTAAAAAAACCTCAAGTTTCTAAGAACATGAGTCTTTTAATAATAACCTACCCGCCAACACTAAGAAAACATGGCAACTCAATTTCTTCAAGAGTGCATGGCAAACTCTACTGCTTAATGTTTTTTCAGTCTTCAAACATCTCCTCAACTCTATTATTCTAGAGTTTATTTAGTTCTGTGACCGTTTGTGCTTTCTCCTTTTTATGGGCGAGCACAAAGTGCTCCGTCCATTCTGTAATCTCTCTTTGGGCTTTAAACCACGCCCATGCCACGTCAGTCTCTTACATTGGTTCGTGGGTTTGCCTTTTAAAATCCGCTTGCTTTCATTTGGGAAAGGCATGCATAGGTCATGCCTTTTCCGGTGTTTAGCCCACCTACACAGCACCGGTAAAGTACCAAAAACATACGAGGCTCGATGTTTTCAGCCTGGAGTCCGTACTACTTTAACTGTTTATTTTTCACCCAGCGCGATCGTGCTGCATTTTACATAGCACGCTCGTGCTGCGTTTTTTTTGCTTTACAAAGCTAATAGCTCTAACTCGAACAAATGCGAGACCCGTTGCATTGAAAATGCTTGTTTAGTTTCCCCCCTCTCCATTTCAGGCACTTGTTACAATTTAGAAATAACTTTCTTTTACCTACTCTCCACCAGAATGATCCCCATGAAGAATCGCTCAAAGATTTCACATAATTTATCGCTGCAGTTTCTTCCTTGCCTGCATTGGCCTCCATACCACCTAATGAAATATAAGGACAATTCTTATTTGAGGAAACGCTATGCATGTTCTTTTTTACGAACACTTAACTCCCAGTGTACAGGCGTAATTAGTTTTAGTTTTTTAGAAACAAACTCCTGCATTTGAAGTTTGTTTCTGAAAAACAAAAGAAATTGGTGAGCAGATGCCTTACACATGGCAGCTATCCACCAAACCTATGGTGCTTTCGGAGGAACCGCTGTGACAGCAGTTCCTCTGAAAGCACAGAAATCACTGCTGTGTCGACAGTGATCTTTACATTTGTGTCACAGTAGTCCTTCAGGGCAGACATAACGAAACTTGAGGGGGCCCCCCATGCTCTGGACTCAGGAGCACTCAGCCTGGGGCCTGCCAACCGTGCACAGTGCCAGAGGGGGCCCGTTGGGGTTGGGGGCCCCCGCAGTGCAGAGTCTGTGGGGGCTTTTGTTACAGCACTGCATCAGGGCGGTGGGCATAATGTTCTCTGCCATCCTGATGAATGGTCGAACCGCCTGCAAATTTTCTTTGAGCCATACATCGGTGGGTGCGAATGTATTTCGCCTGACCCTTAAAAGTGGTTGCCATCAAAGTGATTGTTCCATTGCAGTGTAACTTCTCACAAGTGATGTTTTCTCGATTTCATCTATCACCCCCTGTCAATTTTTTTTTTGTAATGCTGTTTGTTCTAATATAACATTTAATATATAGTGTTTCAGTCTGATCGAAGGCTGTGCTCTAGTACAGCACTGACATTAAATGAAAAAAAACTGTGGTTTACTCACTGGCACAAAATATTGTGAATATGTTTACATATCAGCATATTACTGTGACGTTGACAGTATCTATATCTTAGTTCTTCTTAATTTCAGCGAATGACCAAAGATTACTAATAAATATGAATGTATTCAAATATGTTTAGATCAAACTGCTTACAATGACCTTTGTAATGAAACAAAGGCATTTTAGGCTTATCAGCAGTGCATCAAGGAGGTCTGGAGCTTTTTGATCATGTAAATTACTTGTCCAGCACCACACCATTTCAAACACTTTTGTATACTCATATTCAAACGTTTTCAGTCTACCACAGACCTTAGCCTTTGACTGGGGTGGTATCAGACAGTTTAGCGTTTGCTTCTTCACAAAGTGCCTTTAGACATGCTGGCCAGTAAACATTTTCCAGCCCATTTTCTATTATTTAACCATTTTCAGTTTACATCTTCTGATGATCTGAAACAAATATTCAAAACCTGCTATTATGATCCGATTTGGCCTTACTGTTTTCTCAATTACTATCAACTCATCGGGTCTGCCATTTCCATAAACAGAGATGATGATGATATTACTTGGCTCTTCATCCTCCAGTGGGGTATCCTGGGACAATCTCCACATCATTGCAGTTCTATTAGAGAGCCACAGAGGGCTTCCACAACACCCCCAGTTTAAGATCAGTTATGATTTATCTAATTGTGAGTAGATTTCACCCTTCCCAATGTGAAACGAAAAGTCATAGGAGCCAGTGGTGCTTATTTTCTCTTATAGCTTCAGCACTATTAGCCGCCAGTGATGAGAAGATGCAACAGCTTCTTCTCAGTGTCTAAGGAAGGAAAGGATTCTGTGGCTTAGAGGAGGAGGACAGATATCACTCAGGAACAGAGGAAGGGGGCCAGTTGCCACATCATATTGGCCACATCATAAGTCACCCTAGCTTCCGTTCTCTAGATGTACTGAATAGGTCACTCCGCTGCGAAACTCTATGACAGATATTGACTCTACTGCAGCCAAACAAAATCTAGCATTCGGATATTGGTTGCTTTCCCTGTTCAATCAATCAATCAGTAATTTGTTAAGCACGTTACTCACCCGGAAGGGTCTCAAGGCGCTGTCCAGCTCTTTTTGGGGGTTTGTAACAATACAGCCGCTGTTTCAAATGACCTGCAGTACAAATTTAACTAAGTACAAAAGTTATTATGTTGGTGGAAATCAATCCTTTGTCATTGGATATCTGTGGAGGAATGTGCTAAAGATGTACCTCCCCCCAGAACAATAAATAGTTTGTTTGCAGAAATGTTCAACTTAAGAAGATGACTGTTTGCAGATCCTCCAAAAGATCAACAGCAGAAGAAATTCCACATCTGTAATAATGGGTCCTTGTTTGTTCTGTGACTGGTCATGGAAACTACTGTTTTTAGTAACGTTTCACTAGTGATACACCTCTAAAAGTGTAAATCACCTATAACACGATTTTGGATGGTATTGCATGGACTTATTAAAGTTACTGAAATTATGTAACATGTTTGAAATAAGTGTTATTCTGATTCAGCTTAAGTTGCTTCTAAAAACATGCTTCAAGTGATTGGTTAATTTGTATTAACCCTAGTCAGCTGCATAATTTTTAAATGCTCAACACATTTGTCTAACAGAACCTACTGATTATCTAATGGCATGCGTTCACAGAAGTAAATGTGTACATCACACCCATTTTTGATCAGAACACTACTTGAACTATAAGAAAAGGTGGGATGCACCCCTTTCTGTTTCCACAATGAGATTATAATATGAGCAATCCAACACACTCGATGTAGCTAAATACTTTGAACAGACCACTTCAAATACTCACTTGCTTCTGGGACCAGTGATAGCAGTGTAATCATGGAAAAGGGGTGCAATAAATATAATGTGCCTCCATACATTAGTGATGTTTTAGTTGAAAAAGAAGGCCGCAAAAGAATGCAGCTCTGTATTAGTTTCACTCTGTTGCTCTCATTCGTTTTAAATACCAAAGGGGGTTTTAGCATCATGAAGAGGCAACATGAAAAGTAAGAAAGCTTGGAAAGAGTGTGGATTGTCGCTGGTGAAAATCATCTTCACCATGTAAAGATTCTTCTGATGTATTTCTTTTTGCTAAAATATGGCCAATTAATCTCTAAAGACGGAATTTTGAAATAATTATATTGAAATACATCATGGATTATAAATCTGTTCTCAGAAGCATAGAAGTGCCAGAAATCACCTGCTGGACAACTTTGGGGCATGATACTCATGAGATTCATTGTGTAATTGACATGTAAATATGCTGTTGAAGCATGCACAGAAACTGCAAATTGTTGAAAATGCTCTGAAAACAACACTGATCCAAATATATTGACATGATAACCTTGAACGGATCATTTCGGCATTTGTAACTAACCCAAAGGTACAGCAAACAAGCTAATATCAAGCGATTTCATTAAGGGACTCTTGCAAAATAATTAGCAGGCTAGGTGCCACTCTGTGATATCATCATAACAAAACGTTTCTAGTTTTGCATCTGTGGTGTTCTATAACAAAACAGTTTATAATGAATGGCAAGTTCATCTGTCTAATTTGTAAAATGCTGTAGCACTCATACTGGGGCACATCTTGTTTCTCTGCACTTTATTTTGGAAGAAAAGAGAAATGAAACACTGGAAGATTATTTGCTCAGCAGCACACATGTGTTCTGGAGGGGTGGAACTGAGATTGGAACTAATGTTTTTCATTTACACAGCTGAGAATTTAGTCACGTGAACAAAATGGAAACAGACTGCTATTCTGATTTCTGATTTCTATTCTGATTTCTGGGCTCTCTTCATCTGGAAATGTCAAGAGTAACATACGGGTCTAGTTGGAAAGCATTGAGGACGATTATTGAAATAATCATTAATTACGTTTAGAAGAACATATCAATTTAGCCTGTGCACTCAGTCTAAATCTTATACTGTACATATACTATTCATCCACCTAGCAGAGCCATTTCTTGCATTACACTGTATATGCTTCCAGTAGTGAGCTCAACAATTGTGTGAGCACATACAATGTAAAGGAAATATACATGGCAGCAGTCTTCTTTTAAAGATGGTTTCCTGTGTATACAATTGTCTATTGTACGTCTTGCTCCACCGCATAATGTTCGGCATATCTTAATAAATATTCTGTGATAAAGGCTGTGTTTTATAAATAAGATCTTCAGCTCACACAGGTAATGATGTACTGCCATACTATATATGTGTGCCTTACCACTAAACAGTTTGGGGGAGGCAGCTATGCATGACATTGATAATTGAAAGTGTTTTTAAAAGTTGTTAGTCCCGGAATAGGGGATAACATGGAGACTAGGTCTTACGGGTCAAAAACACGAGAAAAGCCCTATTCTGACCTGAGTACCACGCCCTTTTCCTCCACATTTATCACCTGATCTTTTGCTCTCATTCACCGCCCTCTTAAACGCACACTGTGCATATGCAAGAAGGATGCATTTACACATTTACCACCTGTTTCGAGCAAGTGGTAAATAACAGTGGGGGATCGATAGGGGTCAGGGCAGCAGAGATTGGGAGGGCGACCAGGGCAGCTGTTGCCAGTTAAAGGGAAAAGTTCCACTGACCCCCATGGAGTTAACCGCATTGTGTAGGTGTCCTCAAACTTTGGGGGCTCAGCAGTGTGTTTCCAGCTGCAGATGGACTCCCAGTAAAACTAGACCCGATTTCCTTGTCCCCAGGTATTGCAGTCGTGGCACCACGGGACCAGTTGTAGTCAGCCAGAGCAGTATCACCATAGCAAATACTGCTCTGACTGATTTTTAATCGCACCCTCACTATGACGGCATGCTATACGAGTAGTGACTACGTTGAGAACAAAGGGGCTAACACACTTAACAGCACAATGTTGTATGATACTCTGTTTAATTCATTTTACTCAACAATTTGCTTTTACATTGCACCACAACAGAACATTCAAATTCATAGTTCTGTTTTGGAAACTACAAAATCCGAAGGTCCAATCGAGCAAGTTGTCTTATCATCCTATTACAGCGATTTAGTCATTTTTTAAAAAAAAGCTAGTCTATTAAATTGCCAGCTAGTCTCAGTTTTCCAGTGCAATGGCAACAGGCATACGCGGTCTCGAATGAAAAGTGTGTGTGTGTCTGTCTCTAATACCCTTTAAAGATAACATGAAATCATTAAGAGTGCATGCCACCAACGCTAGACCTTCATAGCAGTGGGCTAAATTCCATAGCCTCTCCCTCTTTGAACAACATCTCTGGATAATGATGACAGTAATAACAGCAACTATTCTGCGAGAGGCGACGGCTGAGGTGCTCAATAGGACCGTGCAGGGAATGTAAAAGACATAAAGACCTGTTGCTATACAGCTGCCATTGCTCAAATAAAATATAAAATACTCCTTCATATATAAAGCTATTAGAAAACGGATTCAACTTTAAGGGAGCACAGGAGGTCATTACTGTCAAATTAAATTTACTTTGCCAAAACAAGTCAGATTCAAAGGTGCCATGTAGTCTTTCTTTTTACTATACTGTACAAATATGGTATTTTGTGAAGAATATACTGTGCACTGCGTTTGCTTCATTACATTTCTGTAGCTTCTATATTCCTATTTTTGTGGACTAATTTTGAAGAGCGCTCCCTAAGGAGCTTGTGATTTGAAGGCAATCAACACGGGTTTCGCTGGATGGAATGAATGCCAAACCTTGACAATTACTCAAGATTTCTGTCTAAGCACCACTTGGTGAAAAGGTAGCGTTTGCTCGATTGGACCCGTTTTGTTTGTTTATAAATATAACAAGCATCAGTTAGTACAACATTTCAAATGTAAAAGAACATCGTAAACAAAAAAAAAGACACGTTTATAACACATGAATAAGCAGAGAACAACTCTTGCCTCAAACTATAAAGAAACAAACGTGTAAACACTTAGAGGACATTTATGTTAAAATAGCTAATAGTACAATATATGGTTTCTCTAAATACACGTCGGGATACATTTTTCTCTTTGTGATCGAAAGGGTTAAAAATCAGTAAACCTGTTTATGGCTGCAGTGGTTTGTGTGTGATGTATACCCTGACATTTTGTGTGCTGATCACGCAGTTCCAGTGATATAATGCTTCTATTAAGGGTTTAGTACCACGTCCCTTTCAAGAAAGCTCACTAGTATTCAAGCATGAAATCAATCCGCTAAATTTGCCCATAGACTTGGAAAAAAAGTCCTACTTACGCAAAAGGCAAAGAAAATCACTGCTCATATTTCATACTTCATGTGATTATTTCTCCGTAAAACAAATATGTGCTATGGTTTCCACAAACAAAGTTCAGAAATCTAAGAAGAGAGACATCCCCAGTTCTTATACTTAATTGTAGCGAAAATGAATAACACAATGCAATATATGTTGGCAAATACCACATTCCTGGTTTTATAATGCAATTAGTCGCTTTCTGCAACATCACCAATTTCACAAAAACAGTAAATATACAAAGCACTTGACTTATCAATGGGTCTCCTCTGTTCAAACCCACTATAGACTGTCTACATTTGATAAAAACTTCCTTGCGATTGCAGCTAAAAGGATAATCATCAATGCGGCAATATGTTCTCCTACATTCTGTAGAATCACCTGTACATCTAGTTTTTCCATGACGTTATTCCTATTCCAGCAAGGCAAACTGAACGCACATTTTCTTTCAATAGTCAAGAAAAACTCAATACTTCTTCAATCTTTTTCTTGGTTTCTCTCTCTTCTGTATACTGACTCTATCTATTTTATCATCAGATGCAGGCAGAAAAATAAAAAAAAGAATGTGCAGCATCCTGTCAAATCCAGGCATAGGCCCAAGCCATTATATATTGGAATAAAACTATGTTTTCATGATATATGAGTTGGAGCTAAAATTATTTGTAAGGCATGAATTCTTTAATTCCATTTCCAACATCATCACATTAGACTGTCAACAGTCTGTATTCAGGTATTAAAGTTGTACGAAATGAAATGTCGTAAAGGATAAGGGCACTTAAAGTACTTCTGTTGTGCTATTTCCATAATAGATGTTTTCTGAAAATGATTTATGTACTTTATTTTAAGTCATAGTCCAGTACTTATTATTCAAGTTCACTTGTTTATGGTTGTAATTGGATTTAATTTTTTTTATTTTATCGCATTTTAGCAGGTTTTGACGTTTCAACAGTTTTTTGCTTAGCAGATGGTTGTAGCTCTCCGGTTTCAGTCACTTTCCTTGCAGTCTTAGGACTTACAGCACTTTTGCGAGGACCCTGAGGGCTAGGCATGCCTTTCTTTGGGATCTGCGGGCTGGATTGAGTGGATCCTGCTTTCCGTCCCATAGAAGGGCTTTTTGATCCTTTAGGCTTTGCTGGCGTTTGTAGCGTATCAATGCTCTTCAATGATCTCAGCCCCAACATTTCACAATAACGGTTGCACTGATGAAGTGAAACAAAGAGTTCAACAGAAGAAGGGCAACAGCTCTCTTTGAGGCCTTGATACCTAAAATTAATACAAAATTAAGTTTAGACGTTCATGGACTTTCATTGATGGAATACAAATTGAAATGCCTCTTGTGCTTATTAAATCATGACCACAGACTTTATATTTGCGAGATTTTGCCTTACCTTAAACCACAGATAAGTTTCAGAGAAATCTGTTGCATAACACCACATCAATCTCACAAAAATTCTGACGACATTCAAAATGGAAATGGAAGTACTTTCAAATGGATTTGCTAAATCATTTATTTGTGTTCATTGGGGGCTGGCAGCCTGGCACATTAGAATATGTGAGGCAGAGCACCATCAGTCTTGACAGCCACCACTGGTAGTGATGGCGTGAACTGTTATAAAGCCATCAGCCAGGCACTTTCTCTTGCACGCACACTATGTATTTGTGAATCAAGGGCACAGACAGATGCAGCTCTAATCCAAATGCACAACGTAAATGTAAGAGAACATGGAAGGGAATAGTCATGTGTCCTTGATATACCGCCATAAAAAAATAGTTGTCCAAAGATTTTCATTTTGTATTTGTGTTTTTGTATCATTAGAGAAGTGATTTAGCTTGGGTAGACATTGCTAATCTAGGCCGATTTTTTCTGGGCGACATTTATAAAAATGGCGCATATTTTGCAGTGATGATATATTATTTCAGGAACCATGAGACCTATATACTTCATTTTGGTGTCAAAACATAGGTTTTGGGGGTTAAGTAGTCTTATATAGAGAGAAAATAGCTCATCAGTGCAACCCCGTCTGCCATTTTCCAAATTAGCAGCTTTCTAATGATGTGTTTTAACCATCGTACTGGTAATTTATTTTAATATTGTTTCTGTTTCAGGTTCTCAGTTGATTCAAATTCGTAAACATGAGCAAAGCAGGTGATAGCAGAGTATCTTTACCGCCTGACAGAGTGGTGGTAACTACAAAATCTGAGGACTCCTTCAACAAAAAAAATGTGTCATATGCCAAACTAATCCGAAAGAAAAGCTAACGTTAAGTGCGGCTGGACAGAAGAGAGTTTGAGATGCTGCAGAAATATGGCAAGTTAAAGTTCACAAAAGATTGAAATTGATGGGTGAAAAGGATCAAATATTTTATCATTGTAACAAGTGCTGCAAGTCGTGTACAATGGAAAAAAGGCTGAAAAAAAAAATAGTAAATAAATAGCAGAAACCAGTGTAACACAAAAAGAATCAGTGTCTTCTGAGAAAGCGACAACCAACTAGAAGATTGATGGCTTCCCCTCGTCCACCTCCAGCAAATGATCAGAAAGCAGAGGATCTTCAATGTGTTATCTGTGGTGTAGCCAGAACAAGGGCAAAAGGGACTGACGAAAGAACAAAGTGCAGAGTATGTAAGTCTCAAAGAGCAAACATGTTTTTATCTGCAGCTAGTTTCTTCCAAGATGAAGTTTTCAGCTGAGTAGCTGATCTAAACAGCACAATGAATGTATCTGCAGTGGATTTGTACGCCCACCCGTACTGCATGAGTGCATACATTCGAAACTTGGCGGCAATGAGCTCCCAGCAGCAACGTAACCACCAGCCTTCATTTAAGTTTGCACTCTTTGAAAAAGCAAACGAAGTTTTAAAGCCACTCTTGAGCGCTGTCCACATTTTCACACTCGGTGAGATCAGATAAATAATGGGCAACATTGATGAAAATGTATTGATCCAGAATAATTAAATCAAGATTTTTCTGGTAAGAATGTAAAATGACAGAATTCGTTTTTGTCAGTCTAACAAAAAGAATGATCCACTAATGGTGTTCTCAGCTGATTTGACTTCTGAAGTTCTTGCTGCCCAAATAAGATCATAGGATGCAGTAACATCAGCAGAAACCATTTTAAGAAACATCCTGAAATATTCAGATTTTGAACTTAATGACAAATTTTGTGATGCCACAGAGCTCCACAAATCATGGGAATCAATAAGAAGGCCTAATGTTGTCTTAACATTTTTTACATCATTGTTTAATATCAGCAAAGCAAACTGTTACAAACCAAAGTTCCTGAGTTTGGAACAGAAGCCAACAACAGTGATGATGGCTTTGAAGATATAAGCGAAGAAATGGAAAACAATCCCATAAACCGACAGGCTTATGCTATGGAAATGTACTGTCTTTCCAAATCATGTTTTATGAATTACATCATGGCAAAAAGTAAACTCCACTATACATGATGACTGCCCACACAATCTATGACAAGTGCAAATGTAGAGAGCTAATCACTTCAATAAATATGACTGGTGCATCAACAAGTTATAATTGCAAAACAAACAGTTAATGGACGGAATGCAGACCAAATCAAACATTCACCCCCAGTCACAGATCTGGGTTTAATCCATCAGTTTTTTGCTCACCATGCCATTCCAGTTTGGACCTACCCATATGCAAATCAGTCTTAACCCTGTTCCTCATGAGAACAGTCCAGCCCGAACTGCCAGGCCAGGTCCTCCCTGGACCAGAAACAAGCATCCTGGGACCTGTTTCGGGGTATCACCCCTCTTCAGCCAGGCTAGCTTGAATCTGGTGGCATAGTGAGCACAGGACCCACGTCTGGGCATACCCTTCCCACTTTGGGCAACAAATGCAAAAAGAACAGTTGATGGACAGAATGTATACCAAATCAAACATTCACCCCCAGTCGCAGATCTGGGTTTAATCCATCCGTTTTTTTTGCATTTGTCTCCCCAAGTGGGAAGGGTATGCCCAGACAAGAGTCCCATGCTCACTGCGCCACTGGATTCAAGCTAGCCTAGCTGATGAAGGGTGATACCCTGAAACCGGTCCTAGGATGCTTGTTTCCGGTCCAGGAAGGACCTGGCTTGGCAGTTCGGGCTAGACTGTTCCCCTGAGGAACAGGGTCAAAACTGATTTGCATATGGCTGGGTCAAAACTGGGGTGGCGTGGGGAACAAAAAAACAATGGATTAAAGCCTGATCTTTGTGACTGGAGTTGAATGTTTGCATTGTTCAGCATTCTGTCCATCATCTGTTCTTTTTGCATTTGTTGCCCCACGTGGGAAGGGTATGCCCAGACATGGGTTCTGTGCTCACTGCGCCACTGGATTCAAGCTAGCCTAGCTGATGAAGGGTGATACCCTGAAACCGGTTCTAGAATGCTTGTTTCCGGTCCAGGGAGGACCTGGCTTGGCAGTTCGGGCTGGACTGTTCCCACGAGGAACAGGGTCAAAACTGATTTGCATATGGCAGGGTCCAAACTGGGGTGGCGTGGGGAACAAAAAAACAATTGATTTAACCCTGATCTTTGTGACCGGGGTCGAATGTTTGCATTGTTCAGCATTCTGTCCATCATCTGTTCTTTTTGGATTTGTTGTCCCACGTGGGAAGGGTATGCCCAGACATGGGTCCCGTGCTCAATGTGCCAATGGATTCAAGCTAGCCCAGCCGATGAAGGGTGATACCATGAAACCGGTACTAGGATGCTTGTTTCGGGTCCAGTGAGGACCTGGCTTGGCAGTTCGGGCTGGACTGTTCCCATGAGGAACAGGGTCAAAACTGATTTGCATATGGCAGGGTCCAAACTGGGGTGGCGTGGGGAACAAAAAACCAATTGATTTAACCCTGATCTTTGTGACCGGGGTCGAATGTTTGCATTGTTCAGCATTCTGTCCATCATCTGTTCTTTTTGGATTTGTTGTCCCACGTGGGAAGGGTATGCCCAGACATGGGTCCCATGCTCAATGTGCCAATGGATTCAAGCTAGCCCAGCTGATGAAGGGTGATACCCTGAAACCGGTTCTAGAATGCTTGTTTCCGGTCCAGGGAGGACCTGGCTTGGCAGTTCAGGCTGGACTGTTCCCATGAGGAACAGGGTCAAAACTGATTTGCATATGGCTGGGTCCAAACTGGGGTGGCGTGGGGAACAAAAAAACAATTGATTAAACCCTGATCTTTGTGACTGGGGTCGAATGTTTGCATTGTTCAGCATTCTGTCCATCATCTGTTCTTTTTGCATTTGTTGCCCCACATGGGAAGGGTATGTCGAGACGTGGGTCCCGTGCTCAATGTGCCAATGGATTCAAGCTAGCCCAGCCGATGAATGGTGATACCATGAAACCGGTACTAGGATGCTTGTTTCGGGTCCAGGGAGGACCTGGCTTGACAGTTCAGGCTGGATCGTGCCCATGAGGAACAGGGTCAAGACTGATTTGCATGTGGCTGGGTCCAAACTGGGGTGGCGTGGGAAGCAAAAAAACGATGGATGAAACCCAGATCTTTGTGATTGGGGGTGAATGTTTGCATTGTTCAGCATTCTGTCCATCATCTATTCTTTTAGCATTTGTCGCCCCAAGTGGGAAGGGTATGCCCAGACATGGGTCCCGTGCTCACTGCGCCACTGGATTCAAGCTAGCCTAGCTGATGAAGGGTGATACCCTGAAACCGGTTCTAGAATGCTTGTTTCCGGTCCAGGGAGGACCTGGCTTGGCAGTTCGGGCTGGACTGATCCCATGAGGAACAGGGTCAAAACTGATTTGCATATGGCAGGGTCCAAACTGGGGTGGCGTGGGGAACAAAAAAACAATTGATTTAAACCTGATCTTTGTGACCGGGGTCGAATGTTTGCATTGTTCAGCATTCTGTCCATCATCTGTTCTTTTTGCACTTGTTGCCCCACATGGGAAGGGTATGCCGAGACGTGGGTCCCGTGCTCAATGTGCCAATGGATTCAAGCTAGCCCAGCCGATGAAGGGTGATACCATGAAACCGGTACTAGTTGCTTGTTTCGGGTCCAGGGAGGACCTGGCTTGACAGTTCAGGCTGGATCGTGCCCATGAGGAACAGGGTCAATACTGATTTGCATGTGGCTGGGTCCAAACTGGGGTGGCGTGGGAAGCAAAAAAACGATGGATGAAACCCAGATCTTTGTGATTGGGGGTGAATGTTTGCATTGTTCAGCATTCTGTCCATCATCTATTCTTTTAGCATTTGTCGCCCCAAGTGGGAAGGGTATGCCCAGACATGGGTCCCGTGCTCACTGCGCCACTGGATTCAAGCTAGCCTAGCTGATGAAGGGTGATACCCTGAAACCGGTTCTAGAATGCTTGTTTCCGGTCCAGGGAGGACCTGGCTTGGCAGTTCGGGCTGGACTGTTCCCATGAGGAACAGGGTCAAAACTGATTTGCATATGGCTGGGTCCAAACTGGGATGGCGTGGGGAACAAAAAACCAATTGATTAAACCCTGATCTTTGTGACTGGGGTCGAATGTTTGCATTGTTCAGCATTCTGGCCATCATCTGTTCTTTTTGCATTTAATGCCCCACATGGGAAGGGTATGCCGAGACGTGGGTCCCGTGCTCAATGTGCCAATGGATTCAAGCTAGCCTAGCCGATGAAGGGTGATACCATGAAACCGGTACTAGGATGCTTGTTTCGGGTCCAGGGAGGACCTGGCTTGGCAGTTCAGGCTGGATCGTGCCCATGAGGAACAGGGGCAAAACTGATTTGCATATAGCTGGGTCCAAACTGGGGTGGCGTGGGAAGCAAAAAAAACGATGAATTAAACCCAGATCTTTGTGACTGGGGGTGAATGTTTGCATTCTTTTAGCATTTGTTGCCCCAAGTGGGAAGGGTATGCCCAGACATGGGTCCCGTGCTCACTGCGCCACTGGATTCAAGCTAGCCTAGCTGATGAAGGGTTATACTCTGAAACCGGTTCTAGAATGCTTGTTTCCGGTCCAGGGAGGACCTGGCTTGGAAGTTCGGGCTGGACTATTCCCATGAGGAACAGGGTCAAGACTGATTTGCATATGGCTGAGTCCAAACTGGGGTGGTATGGGAAGCAAAAAAAAAACAACGGATTAAACCCAGATCTTTGTGACTGGGGGTGAATGTTTGCATTGTTCAGCATTCTGTCCATCATCTGTTCTTTTTGCATTTGTTGCCCCACGTGGGAAGGGTATGCCCAGACGTGGGTTCCGTGCTCAATGCGCCACTGGATTCAAGCTAGCCTAGCTGATGAAGGGTGATACTCTGAAACCGGTTCTAGAATGCTTGTTTCCGGTCCAGGGAGGACCTGGCTTGGCAGTTCGGGCTGGACTATTCCCATGAGGAACAGGGTCAAGACTGATTTGCATATGGCTGGGTCCAAACTGGGGTGGTGTGGGAAGCAAAAAAGAAAACAACGGATTAAACCCAGATCTTTGTGACTGGGGGTGAATGTTTGCATTGTTCAGCATTCTGTCCATCATCTGTTCTTTTTGCATTTGTTGCCCCACGTGGGAAGGGTATGCCTAGACGTGGGTCCCGTGCTCAATGCGCCAATGGATTTAAGCTAGCCTAGCCGATGAAGGGTGATACCATGAAACCGGTACTAGGATGATTGTTTCGGGTCCAGGGAGGACCTGGCTTAGCAGTTCAGGCTGGATCGTGCCCATGAGG
This sequence comes from Pleurodeles waltl, assembly GCF_031143425.1. Classification (NCBI taxonomy): domain Eukaryota; kingdom Metazoa; phylum Chordata; class Amphibia; order Caudata; family Salamandridae; genus Pleurodeles; species Pleurodeles waltl. Next base: position 155,557,106 of record NC_090440.1, on the reverse strand, counting down.
AACAGGGTCAAGACTGATTTGCATGTGTTTGGGTCCAAACTGGGGTGGCGTGGGAAGCAAAAAAACGATGAATTAAACCCAGATCTTTGTGACTGGGGGTGAATGTTTGCATTGTTCAGCATTCTGTCCATCATCTATTCTTTTAGCATTTGTCGCCCCAAGTGGGAAGGTTATGCCCAGACATGGGTCCCGTGGTCACTGCGCCACTGGATTCAAGCTAGCCTAGCTGATGAAGGGTGATACTCTGAAACCGGTTCTAGAATGCTTGTTTCCGGTCCAGGGAGGACCTGGCTTGGCTGTTCGGGCTGGACTATTGTCATGAGGAACAGGGTCAAGACTGATTTGCATATGGCTGGGTCCAAACTGGGGTGGCGTGGGGAGCAAAAAAAACAATGAATTAAACCAGATCTTTGTGACTGGGGGTGAATGTTTGCATTGTATTGAGCGGAACTCATTATGTTCTTTTGTTACAAGGTATGCTCATCATATCTGAGGCTATAGAAACATTGTGTTGGAATGCTTTCTGGAAAAAGAATTACAGATTAGGTTTTGCATATTTTAGCTCAGAAATTAACAAGGCACAGGGTGACATTTCATTCAAAAGACATAATGCAAAGCCAGGCAATGTTCAATACACTCAGTTAAAAATCAGAAATCCTGAAAACCAAGTTTGTAGAGGTTGTCAAAGAATCTGAAGAAAAATTCAGAACTTTGCTAGTACTGGGTTAATGTCTTACACATGATAGCTCTAGTGAAAAACGTGGTACATGCTGATAGGAAAGGTGATTGGGAGCTGCATGTGAAGTCTGTGGATTCACTGATTACTGTGTTCTGCCAATTTAATTACATGAGCTCTCTGTAATATGGGCCCAGGTATTTGGAAAGAGTGGAGAAGCTAGAGGTGGAAAAACCATACCTCTACAGAAAATTCATCCAAAGACATTTTGTGGTGAAAGACAGAGAGAGAAGGTTCAACGCTGTGGTTCCAGATTTGAAAATGGAACAGACAATCCAGAGATCACAGAAAAGCTCCAGGGAAATTGTTGGTCAGACATGTAAAAGTGAATATGTTGCTCAATGGTGGCTACTTTACCATGAAGTTCTTTCTATCTGCAATGTTTTCAGAGAGATGACAAATTCAAAATTAATGAACCATTGTGAAACTGTTCCTCACTACAAACTTGTGCAAAAGAGAGGAATATTTTATTAAACATGTTGACAGTCTTCTTTGTTTCAAGCAGCAGCAAGAAAACTCCTTTGAATTGACTGAGCCTGTGTGACTACACAAATTCGTGACCAAACAATATGTGGATAACGATATAAAGACACATCTACTAGATGTCCTGGAACATGGAACAAACCTATACACAGAACTGAAGCAGGAGAGATGTGTATTGAAAGAGAAAAAGCTGTTTGACATAATCACTAAAGCTAAACGTCAACACGTTACTTGCTATAGTAAGAGTTCCGTCCAAGCAGCTACTACACAACAGGTTACAAAAAAACTACTTTCGCAAGCACATAGAGAGATGGATATAGCAAAAGAAATGGGTAAATTTATCAAGAACATTCTGTTGCATGATCTTCTTCCAACAAACGCATTATTTGATGGAGATGCTGCAACCAAACCAGTGAAGCACAAACTAGTACAAGAGCTCTAAAAAACCTTTCACCTGAAGAATTTCAATTAAAAAAGGAGTCCTCATTGAAAACTGCTGTTGTTGTTGACTATATGTCACAATTTCAAATGGTCAAGATTTAATCCGTGCAAAACATCAGAGAGGTCATCCAGACAGTTCTATAGATATCAAAGTCAGTGTGTGCCGTGCAAGAACTGCACATTGTCTTTGACAGTTATCTTGAACTATCTGCCAAACAATGTGAGAGAATCAGACGAACGTCTACAAGTGGAACAACTGATCTTGCCCGAATAAAAAATTCGACACCTATACCTGTGCAGCTTGATAAATTCTGATCATCATATTTGCACAAGATGACCTTGGAGATGTTAACTGGCCAAAACATTGCTGGTGCTTCATTGAACACTGAATTTCCATTTATTGCAAGTGGAATGATTGTCAATGAGGAGTTGGTGCCTGCAGAGATATAATCAAAAGGTACGGGCTATATTGTTCAAGAACTTAGTAGCAAATTGGAGCAAGCTGACCTTTGTGTTGTGCCACATGTTGAGTGGGGTGTTCGAAATGGGTCCAACTGAGTCACTGCACTGTCAAATGACATAGATATTATTGTGCTAATTAGATTAGTTGCAATGTTCATAAGTCAAGGATTGTCAGAGTTATGGATATGTTATGAAACAGGCGAGAAAAGACACCTAATTCCACTTCATATTTTGTACAAGAAACTTGACCAAGAAATGCCCCGTGTTACGGGTGATGACACTATGAGCAACACTGGAACAAAGCTTGGAGCTTAAACTGTTGAACCTGTGAAGCTTCTAAAAGGATTTGCTGAGAGAGAAGAAGAATATGACTTTACAGACGTAGAAATACCTTGTGCGTGTGTAGAAAAAGAGTTCTGACACATCTGACGATCTTCGTACAGTGAATTCAAGAGATCAGTCCCGCTAAGTCACCTTTCAACTACATTATATTCTGTGCGTGGACACATCAAAAAAGCATTCTACTTGATTAGAAGATGTTTAAATGTTTTAGATCGTGCATATGTACAGAAAGATCCATGTAAATTTGGTTGGGAAGATATTGATGAGGTGCCAAAACCTATGAAATTTCTAAAGCCTCTACCCACAGAAGGTACACGTACTTGTTTTTGCAAAACCTGTGCTACAGAAAGATGTCCCTGTCAATATGCCCTTCTCAAATGTTCAACATTCTATAAATGTACCACAAGCGATTGTTGAAACAGATAAATAAAGTATACAAATGTGTCTAAAACAGGCGTGCTAAACTTTTTTTTTTCATATTCAGATCTAAACATTGTTTGGTGTATACGTAAAAGGATTAAAACCATTATTATTTGTTTCATTTCTATATATGTCTCTTCTTCCTCTATTATAGCCGTCTTTTTGGAAAATGGCAAAAGGGTTGCTCTGAGGAGTTATTTTTTGTCTCTGTAAGACTGTCGTAGTTTGGACTCTTGCTCTTAGCAAGACTGCTGGTCTCAGGATGACAGTACTTTCGTTTGTAGGTGACTAAGAGGGTCATTCTGACCCTGACGGCCGGTGGCCGCCAGGGCCACCGACCACGGGAGCACCGCCAACAGGCTGGCGGTGCTCCAATGAGCATTCTGACCGCGGCGGTTCAGCCGCGGTCAGAAGCGGAAAGTCAGCGGTCTCCCGCTGACTTTCCACTGCTCTTTGGAATCCTCCATGGCTGCGGAGCGCGCTCCGCAGCCATGAGGATTCTGACCCCCCCTACCGCCATCCAGTTCATGGCGGGAAAGCCGCCATGAACAGGATGGCGGTAGGGGGGGGTCGCGGGGCCCCTGGGGGCCCCTGCCGTGCCCATGCCAATGGCATGGGCACGGCAGGGGCCCCCGTAAGAGGGCCCCAAAAAGTATTTTAGTGTCTGCCTTGCAGACACTGAAATACGCGACGGGTGCCACTGCACCCGTCGCACCTTCCCACTCCGCCGGCTCGATTACGAGCCGGCATCCTCGTGGGAAGGTCGTTTTCCCCTGGGCTGGCGGGCGGTTTTACTGGAACTGCCCGCCAGCCCAGGGGAAAACTCGTAATACCCGCCGCGGTCTTTTGACCGCGGCGCGGTAATTTGGAGGGCGGGATCCTGGCGGGCGGCCTCCGCCGCCCGCCAGGGTCATAATGAGGCCCTAAGTTTCTTCCTACAACTAGTTGTAACTGTTGTCCAAACCTTACCGGCTTACTAGCAGTACCTCACCAGAAACACAATAGTAAAAGGTGATTTGTAGCAGTCGCTTACGCATGGACTCAAAGTAAGATCTCTCAGGGTTGTCGTGGTTAAACGGGAATTACCCTTTTCTCACAGATTTATTAAGTCTCATACAAACAAAGGCAATAACACAGATGCAGTGAAGTTATAATAGTTTTTATTCAACATAACTGCAATTTGCTATAAGTTGCATGAACTGCAATGATTAGGATAATGAATATACCAAGCAACAGTATTGTGAAGAGGAGAGTCATTGTTATAAAGACCCCTACCATTATGCAATATATGAAAGAAATATATGTATATGTATAAAATGGAATAAGCCCTAATACCCTAAGGAGAGTAAGTCTAACCTCCTACCTAAAAGGAGAGCTGGGTTTGTTAAACCTAATCTGCCAAAGCCGTGTCCATGAGAGGAGCCCCCAACCCTCGTTACCTTGGAATGAGGTCTCTATCTCAGACTCCGCAGGGACACGAAGACTGGGTCAGCGTTAAGATGACTGCAGCATCGGTATCAGCGATGGTGGCGATGCCCTCTGGTCGGAATCCCTCTGATTATCTGTCTAAAAGTGTGTTGTATTTATACAGATTTACAATGTCCCCTGACATAAGTGTTATTCATAACAATAGATAACAGGCATGCTTGGGACGGCAATTAATATCAACAATCCCTCGAAAGTATAGAGAGGGAAAATCCCTAAGTGTGAATGCCTACTGTATGTTTGTCTTTCGTGCTTGATCTTGACGCCTTGGCGCAGTGACACTGATAATAGAACCCATAACAAGTGGCCTAACTATAAACAAGCCCGCCATGTTAAAGGAAATAAATAATTAAATGGACTAAGACAGAGCAAGCTAAGTAGATTAAAAGTCACTGGGTGACGGGGGCACGAGTTTACAAGCCTACGGCTAAGCTAACTCCTGTTATCCCGCTAAAACAAACTAGGATTCACTACAAGACTACTTGACCCTCAAAACCTATGTTTTGACACCAAAATGAAATATATAGAAATATTACATCAGCACTGGAACACATGCGCCATTTTGAAAAATGTAATCCTGAAAAATTCTGCCCGGATCAGCAATGTCTACCCAAGCTAAATTACTTCTCTTATGATCCAAAAACACAAATAAATAAAAAATATCTGGACCACAATTTTTTTACAAGGTATAACGGGGGGTGGGATTAGAATCAACAACATTATGGTGTGGGAGTGTATGCATATGTCTGTGCAATTGGGTTCGTTGTCACATAGTGGGATTGACTGGTGTATAGAGAATACCTGGGATATGTTGCAGCAATAATTGTAATATGATGATTATATAGGGTACATCATGCGCTGATTGACAAATACCGGGATGCCTATGACACATCACTGCATTGATTGGCATATGAGGATACCAGGTTAACATCTTGGCATTGGCTGCTACACAAAGGATATCTGGGAAACATCATTCCACTTTCCAGGATATATTGATTAACTAACATATCATGGAATTAACTTTTATATATGACGAATCTCAGAAATAATGTGACATAGTTTGGTCTATTGGCAATACTTGAGGCACATCGTGCATTGACTGGAATGAGGGGCTATCTGGAGTTCATCATGGAATTGTCTGTCTTCGGGGCGAAAAGTAGTATGGCATCATGTGACATAAGGGGGATACTTGGGGCACATAATAGAATTCACCAACATAAAGAGGATAACCAGGGGGACATCATGGCATAGACTGAGAGATGGGGATGCCATGGAACATCATGTCTTTACTGGCATTTGGGGGTTACGTTGGCAAAATAAGGGCTTTCATTCGCACATGGGGCAGATCATAGCATTGACTGGCATATGATGGGTTCCTGGGCACCAAGTGACATAGGCTGGCAAATGAGAGATAGCTGACTGCAACACATCATTGACAGGAGATAATTATGTCATGATGCATGAGTTGTAATGGACTTCCACATGGGGGCATTCACAGGCATATGGGTAGCAAGGCACATTATGACATTGACTAGCATATGATAAGGTACAGCAGCCCATATGATGGGGATGATTTTCCTATAAGGGTGTAGCTGAGCTAATAATAGCAATGGACGATGATAGTGGTGTGTATATTTATTAAATAAAAACAATGAAAGAATTGTATTTGTGGATGTGAATTGCATTTGTGGTTACTGATAATATAAACGCTGATATTTGTGTAAACAGTTCATACAGTTCAGGAATATTACAAGCTACTATTCCAGAACAGTGGTGTAAGGAAATGCCTCCTTGGCATGGTTACCCTCTAAATATTTGCCTTTGCTGATGCTAAGTTATGATTTGAAAGTGTTCTGGGACCCTCCCACACCAAACTGACACCAAACTTCCCAGTTTTCAGTGTAGCCACTATGGTACTGTGGAGTTCGTGTTTGACAAACTCCCAGACCATATACTCTTATGGCTAACCTGCACTTACAATGTCTAAGGTTTTGCTTAGACACTGTAGGGGCATAGTGCTCATCACCTATGCCCTCACCTGTGGTATAGTGCACCCTGCCTTAGGGCTGTGAGGCCTGCTAGAGTGGTGACGTACCTATGCCACAGGCAGTGTGAGGTTGGCATGGCACTCTGAGGGGAGTGCCATGTCGACTTAGCCATTTTCTCCCCACCAGCACACACAAGCTGAGAGGCAGTGTGCATGTGCGGAGTGAGGGATCCCTAGGGTGGCACAAGACATGCTGCAGCCCTTAGAGACCTTACCTGGCATCAGGGCCCTTAGTACCAGGGGTACCAGTTACAAGGGACTTACCTGAGTGCCAGGGTTGTACCAATTGTGGAGACAAAGGTATAGTTTAGGGAAAGAACACTGGTGCTGGGTCCTGGTTAGCAGGGTCCCAGCACACTTTCAAATCATAACTTAGCATCAGCAAAGGCAAAAAGTCAGGGGGTAACCATGCCAAGGAGGCATTTCCTTACAGTCCTCCTTAGCATATATTAATGTATCCTTCTCTCAGGCAGCCCACATCAATATGTTTTAACTCACCTTGGCAACAGTACATGCAAGGCCTTGCTATAGTGTAAGCTTTGCTTTTGTTGGACCTCTGTGCTCGAACCTTCACACTGTGCCTGTCCTTATGAGCACTTATAATGAGAGATCACAGGGGTTCAAAGATACTAAAGATACCAAAACCACGCTGAAATGTACCAAGGCAGAGTCACCCTTACCGGACTCACAAGTTAAGCCCAAAAGTGACTCAAGTGCGAGCTTGGACATTGTACTACAAAGACTTGGAGCTCACCATGATCTAGCTCAAGACACCAAGACCAACACTGACGCTGTGCATTAGGACACACAGAAACTGTGCAATGATCGTAAGGGCTTGGCAAGCAGAACCACTGAAGCGGAATCCAGAATCGGTGGCTTGAAGGACTCCTCTACATCAAGGAAGAAATGTCCAGGTATGACAACCCGTAAGATGGAGGTGATCCAGAGAGAGATGTCAGAGCTTGAAGACCACAATCATAGAATCAATCTGTAGATCTTTGGTCTTCCTGAGAATGTGGAGGGTGACATGAATTCTTGTGCTGAACTTCTGGAATCCTGGATACCATCCACCCTTGGGATCACATTTGAAAAAGGCTTCAAAATAGAGAAGGCAAAAAGAGTCCCAGTGGGCAAGCCACAGATCAACCCTGCCAACCCTGCTCTAAAACAGAGAACAATGATCTTCAGACCACTGCATTATCGTCACAATAAAACAATCCTTTCCCACATGGACAAAATCCAGTACATACAATGGAATGGCTTAAAGATAACTATTAATCAGGGTTAATCTAAAGATACCGTATTGAGTCAAAAAAGACTTTTTGGCACTCTGTCAAGCATTGATCATTGATCTCTCCATCCCCTTTGCTTTTGATGGTCCTGCCAAGTTCCGCATTGTATTCAAGGGGAAAACAATGATCTTCACGGACCTAGGGGACATGCAATCGCTCAGACTCTTCCACTACTTCGAACATGGTAAAATTAGCAGCTTGCCAGGATGGCCCCCCTGATTTCTTTGGGTTGTCCGTGTTATTCCCTGCGTCAATGTCATTAGCAATTATTTTACTGGTTACACAGGCTTTCTTCTAGTTGTTTGCAGAGACTGTCTGAGTGCTCCCTTATTGTTTTTAGGTCTCCCTCTCTCTTGTATTAAGTTACAATGTTTTACGGATTGTACATTCTCTCTTTTTCTTTTGTTGTTTTTCCCCATTCTTCCCTTTCTAATTAAGTGCTGGTGAAAGTACATATGTACTGATGTATATGGTGTGACTTCGGGTAGCCTTCCTGGTTTATACCATTATCATCATCATCAAAGAAACTTTATTTGATTGATTTTAACAATCATAAAAGTCATTATACATAAAAAATGCAAATAGTAAAATGCATATAGATATAAATATGAGTACAACCAGGTAAGAGAATAAAAAAAAGTGGTAAGGTTAATAAACAGTTTGATTAAAAAGGTAAGATGGTCTCAAATATGACGCTTAAAAGTCTCACTCATTTGCCTCAAAGCATGATCTGGCCTTAATCACTGAACACAGGAACAAGGCTAATCCGTTGCAAACCATAATAGACGGAAGGGATAAAAGATACAAGAAAGCTGGACGACATTGATTAAAATGCATTAATTTTAAAAGTGGTATCACAAACATTTTCCTAGAAGTTAAGTAATGTTTACAAAAGAGAAGTGTATGCATTGTGTTTTGGTCAGAGACATTATCACAGGGGCTTTTTTCCAGTTGTAGAGACCAGCCATTAATCAGGGGAAAACTAACGAGGCGGTGAAAAGACTCTAATCTCAAGTGCGTAAGGACAAACTGGTGTCTTGGGTTCAAAACATAACATACGTATGGTTCCATACCATTCGTTTGCTGTTTCATGTGGTTTCTCCTGACGCTATATTTATTTGCCTCCGCATCCCATCTCAATTCGGCCAGGTGGGTGAGGCAAGTGTTTTTCAGGTCTTTCCTGGAAATTGTTTTCAATTCATCTGGAGTAAAATACAGCTCGGGGTGGCCTAATTTAATAAAGAAATGCTTTATGTAATTTAGCCATGGGATTTTGAGCGAGTAAGTAAGTGCTAGGACATCTGCTATGATAGCCCTATTCAACCTCGCAGGGTCCGAGGTCCATACTTTATGCCAAAGTAAAACTGGTTGAACGCAAATGAGATCTATAAGGTATGTTACTCCCATTTCTGAATGGCATACTACTGTTGACGTTGATTGCGGGATGCTTAGGACTGTTTTCAGGAGAGCATTTTCAGTCAGCTGTAGGGTAGTGCAGTCCCGATAACCCCAGAGTCCAGCCCCGTACAGTGCTACTGGAACGCATTTCACATTGTAAAGAGTCATCATGTCTTTAGGAATTGCTCTCCCCACCCTTTTAGAAAAGTTTTTTATCGCCATGACGGTTTTTGTGAATAACAATTTTCTCGCTTTTATGGCTTGTACCCATGTGCCTTCGTCATCGAACACAATGCCTAAATACGAAAATGTCCCTGTGTTGACTAGTTTTGTGCCTTTTAAATCTATATGGCAATTCTTTGTGCAGCTTCTGGAGTATGTCATGGAGAAAGTTTTAGTGTGATTGATTTTAAGGCCCAAGGCGTCCATGCAGTTATCAAAGGTTGTTACTAGTCTTTGCAAAGCGACTGGGGTGCGGGCCATCAGAACAGCGTCATCCGCATACAGGAGCACCAGGATCTTCCGAGAGCCTTCTTGTGGAAAGATCACCACAGGCGTCGGAAAGAGTCCCCTCTAGGCTATTAATATAAAAGCAAACAGTAGGGGAGCTAACACACAGCCTTGACGCACCCCTCGTTCAATGGGGAAAGATGAAGTGCATTCCCCCTGAACCCCATAGCGGATGTTGGCGTTTGCACCAGCGTACAATTCCCTAATAAAGTGGACTATGGTAGTGTCAACCCCCATGACCAGCAAGATGGGCCACAATTTTGAATGCACCACACAGTTGAATGCGGAGGTTAGATCGACAAATGCAAGGTATAGGGCTCCGGGCTTGGCCCTTGTATATTTGCCAAATATGATATCTAGATTGAGAGCCTGTTCCGTTGTCCCTATACCAGCCCTAAACCCGTATTGTAGATCAGAGAGGATGTGATTTTCCTCTGTCCAATCTTGTAATCTGTTTAGAATGATACGTCCCACAATCTTTGCAAGTGTGTTGAGCAATGAAATAGGACGATAACATGCGGGATTATGGCGATCTCCCTTTTTATAGATTGGAATAATTATAGACTCAGCCCATGTCGGGATGAAAGTAGTTGAGCAGCAGGCGCGTAGCACCTGCGTCACTAGTGGTCCCCAGAGAGGCATGTTAGATTTGTAGATGTCAACTGGAACTCCATCTGGGCCTGGGCCTTTTACGTTTTTACTTGCATTGATAGCGTCAGTGACCTCATTTAAAGTAAATGGTGAGATGAGGTCATGAGAGTCTGATTTAGAGAGATGTGTTTCCAGTGCCAAATTGTCTGCGGAGTATATGGCAGAAAAGAAGGCAACCCACTCTTCTTCCGTGATGGCAATTTCAATTTTTGGTATTTCTTCATCACATAGGAGCGGGGAGTTCACAATTTTCCAGAATTTGACATTATCATTCCGGAGACTTGCATTATGGAGGGATTGCCATGCCTCATTTTTTCAGTTCTGTTTTCTTTTCTTTATGGCATTTTTATACTTCTTCCTCTTTATTCTTAATTGGCGTTTGTCCGGGTTTTGTAAATGTAAGTGACATTTTAGGTTCTTACGGGCTTGTGTGCATTCAGCATTGAACCAACCTTTATCCTCCTTCGATCTCGATTTGCTAAAACTTGCCTTAAGAAACTGTTTTATACCAGCTGTAATTACGGTGAAGGCATCAATACAGTCTCGTGGACTCATGTTATCTGCAAGGCAAGTATTAAATTCTTTAGAATACTTAGTCACTAGTTGTTTCATAAAACCTGTAGGTTCAGTGTCTGACCACCGGATGGTATAACCATTTCTTGCTCCCAGTTCAATATTTTCTACTATCTCTTCCATTTCCCTATATAAGAGAGCGTGTTGGGGAAATGTGAGGCCTACGGTTTGAGGGTTATGGTAGCTAAATATAATATCTTGAATAACATAATCAAGTACATAAGGGAGAAGGTTATTGGAGAGTGAAATGAAATCAATTGTCGTGTTGGCTTGCATACCGTTAAAAGTGGGTTTCAGTTGTGGTCTACCATGGGTCAGGGAGTTGCACAAGATGAGGTCAAGGCTAAATAGAAACTTCATTCAACAAACTGCCTGGGTTATTGTGTATGAAGTGTAGTGAATCATCATCACCATCAGGGGCATAAGGGCAGTAGCCCTTAGTCGATCTAGGACACAGATATATGTTAAAATCGCCTCCCCACACAATATTAGACTGTTTATTTGAAGAGTCACATGCTCGGTCTATATCATCCTGGAGGAGGTTAAGTACTGATCGAAGATCTTGAAAAGGTACATTATTATAAAAATTGATGACCACCAGTTGTGCAATATTTTTTAGGTCACATGTAATCACTTGATAAAACATATTAGATGTTAAATCAATGTCCTTGATTATATCACACTTGTTGGATATAAAGGTACACAAACCGCCCTTAGCCCTGCCCCGTGCAGAAGGAGCGGCAGGAGTATGTAGTGTCCTATAGCCATTTATGTGAATCAGGTTCACAGACCAGGTCTCTTGAAGGCACACCCAGGGAAAACGGTGGATATATTCTAGCCAGACCTTATTCTCCACCTTAGATAGAAGGCCAGCCCCATTCCAGAATAAAAATGAGAAATGGTCTTTGCGCATTGTTTTAGCCTGGCCCACAGGGGACTTATCATTTGACTGAGTTTCCCCTGGGATGATATTGCTTTCTATGCGTACGAGAAGAGTCAGAGCACAAGTAGAGATTTTTTGGGGCAGGACTCTTGGAAACAGTTCATCATTGGCAGATTGTCTAAATGAAGATTCCACGTCCAATCGTTCTTCTCCAATGTCTACTGCCGAATTGTCTGCACCCAGATGGGCGAGGTCCGATGTTTCAGTAGGGTGCTTGAGCCTGCAGGGTTCCTTATCAGATAATAGTCAGTCAGTATCTTCCATGCTGAGCCCCCAGAATCTATTTGCAGTAGAGATCGTATATTGCAACTCAGGCCTGGTTCTATGGTCCTCAAGACGAAGGCCAGGACCATCATGGCCTTTAGTGCTCGTATAGAAAAAACCCAAGGGAAGCAGGGCAACGCCATGGTCGGTAATCTGATGTGGGCTTAAATTTCTTAAGATGTCTTTGACTAGCGTAGGGGTTTTGAATGAGAGAACTATGCAGTCGCCCTTGAATATTTTGCGGTTTCTACCCACCCATTTCACTCTTCTAACCATCTTAATGTCTTCAAAAAGTTTATTTGTCTGGCCAGGTTTCAGACGGATTGCAGTCCAATTCAGGGCCTTGTTCCTCAAAGCTGCCCATGATTCCTCCCGTTCTCCAGATAGAGTGGGAACATTGGCAAGAACTGCCACATAGGGGGTTGCCGCAGGTGGGAGGTCAAGTATGTCTCTCCCAGTTAAAGGGGCACCCTGATAAGCTTTAGGAATAGTTACGTGTTCCCCTCTTTTTTGGCGACATTTTGTGGGGTTGGGCATTGCCAATTCTATCAGGTGAGACACAAGGGTCAACTTGTCTTTGGGTAAACTGAGAAATGGGTGGTTGGGTCTGATGCATTAGAGGGGGGCAAGCATTAAAAACAGTATCACGAGTCTGTTGTGTAATTGAGGTTAATGGATTTGTTAGTTGTGGATTCAGTGTTTTAGGCAAATAGTCCATTTTTCCCTCCAGATGGGTTAGGCGTTCCATTACTTGATCAAAGCGTGTGCTAACTAGTTTTTCTAAAGCAGTCAGTGGCTCTGTAGCACTAGTTTTCCCTTTCGCTGTATGGAGTTTATTCTTATGGTCAGGATTTTCGTTTTGAGGGCAAGTTTGAACATTTTGGATGAGTGCATAGGATTGTGCTTTCAAAGAGCCAGATCTAACATTCACAGGCGGCTCTTGTTTAGATGCTATGTCCTTCCTTGCTAGTTGGGGTTTCCTCTTACGTTTTGGTGAGGGAGGATGGTCATCACCATCTGAAATGAAATCAGTTGTGTCTTGAATAAAACCATTAATATTTTTAGTCTGGGTTCCACTTTCAAAAGGCTTTGCCGAGTACTCAGGAGTTGTTGTTAGGGGGGGGGGGGTTAAGGGGTACTAATGGCCTATTCTGGGTAAGTATTTTTCCCTCGACATTGGTAATCTGTTTGTCGATTTCCCCCATAGCTCCTGAGATAAATTTCAAAATTGACGTATGGTTTTTTTGGAGCGAAGTATCATTTACGCTAGATTGCTTCCTTTTTCCCATTGTTACTAGCTGCCTTAAGCACAGAAGTTCTATAGTAGTTGACTGCGAGGTTAGAATACACTTAGGCGGTGAGGTAACTAACAATTGGTTATACAGAAATGGAGGCAAAGAATGGTAGATGGATTTTTCCCAGTATTTTGGGGATGTTTTAGAAGGGGAGAGGTGCAGGCTACAAGAGTATGGTCGCGGGGAGTCAAGGAAGAAAAATACAGTACCTGTTTTGGAGACTTACGAGCCAAGTCCTGAGTTCGCGGGGAAGATCTCAGAGGGGTGGCCCAGCCTCTGCCGGCCGCTGACAGGCCCGCCCTTGGCCCGGGCTTTGCCCGGGCGCCGCCTGCGCGCGTCCTGCGGAGCCCGAAGATTAATTTAAAGGGCTCCTGCCCTGCTGCACACTGTTGCCGCCTCCTCCACTGGCCAAAACCGCGTGTCCCGTGGAGCGGGAGCGGGAAGATTAATTTAAAGGGCTCCTGCCCTGCTGCACACTGTTGCCGCCTCCTCCACTGGCCAAAACCGCTCGTCCCCTGTGCCCGGGATTCGAAGGGTTTATACCATGCTTTTATCCCCCTCTGGATTATTCCCTTCTGGATTTATATTTGTTGTTCATTGATTAACAGATTGGTAGGAGTTGTGTTCATAGTTACTTTAATAGGCAAAAGTTACTAACGTTGTTTCATTCGGCAAAAGGCGGCAATAAGCTTTGTATTTCTCTACCTGGACCAAATATACTCTGTTTGTTTAGTAGAACGGTATTAGGTTTGGCCTGTTCGTGGCTTACCGCATCCCAACTTGACGAAGAGTTCAAAAATGCAAATTTGACACATTTGTGGAGACAAGTGGGTGCTGCTAAAGGTTTTTTATTTTTATTTTTTTGTTACCTTTTTGTGTTGATACTCTTTTTTTCTCTATGCTCTTTCTCTTCCCTCTTTCCTCTACATTAGAGCATATTGCGGGACTACCGCATTAGGATACTTACTTAGATGGTATCCTACATTTGCTGGTGACATTGTCAATGTCTCTGACCTATGTACGAGCTATACGCACATCCTAGCTCTGCCTTGACTCAGAGTCGAATGCATGTTTATACACGGATGGAAGTTACACTCCCCCAGACATTATTTGTATATCTACTTTGCATAGCCATCTCAACATACACATCCAAAATGTCCTCATCCTTAGAATACTTTCACAAAAGACCAAGGGCCTGAATTACCCTGTCAAACGCAAAACAATAGCGGACTACTGTAAAAAATTGTGATATTATGCCATTACAAGAAACAAACTTCAACTCCTTTCAGGATACTAAATTTTACAGTCCGTGGATAGTAGGGGCATTGCAGTCTCCCTAGCAATACAGCAAAGAAATGGTGTTCTCATTATAATGCCTAAAATGAAAGCGCTGTGCTATCCCATTCACACGTTCAGCAGGGCAAATGGCTTATATCTAGAGCAAGGAAAAGTATAAAGAATTCTTTATTGTCAATGTCTACACCTGAATGGCAACTCAGTGGTATTTTGGAAACAGCTTGATGTACAAGTTACTTACCTTCGGTAACAAAATATCTGGTAGAGACATATTCTAGTTGCAGATTCCCTACCTTAGAATTTTCCCCCAGGTGTCAGACTGGATCCGGAGATTTTTTCTTCGAGCAATACCCTTGCACATCGGTAGGTGGCGTTGGTCGACTCCGCAGGCATCGTAGGCGTCGTGGTCACCATGATGACGTTGGGAGTGGCACATAGACGCCGTTGTCGCGCAGTGACGTCAGTTTCTTTTAACGACTTCCCACGCCAGAGCGCAGAGCCGCTAAGAACACTGTCATTGGTGCGCCAGAGCTAAGGACCTGAAAGGGGGGAATCGCTGTCCCTAGAAATCAGTTCGCAAGCGGGGAGGATGAGTGGGCGGTAAGGAATCTGCAACTAGAATATGTCTCTACCAGATATTTTGTTACCGGACAAGTACGGAGGCTTTGAAGAAAGGACCTGAAGCTCACTCACCCTGCGAGCAGAGGTGATGGCGATAAGAAAGACAGTTTTGAATGTGAGGAGCCGTAAGGGACAATTATGCATAGGCTCAAAGGGAGTACACATCAAGAAAGTAAGCACAAGATTAAGATCCCACTGTGGCATGATGAAGGGAGTGGGAGGAAATAAGTGGGTGAGCCCCTTTCAGAACCTACTCACAAGAGGAGATTTAAAGAGTGAGGGCTGATCAGGGTGCCTAAGAAAGTCGGAAATGGCAGACAGATACCCCTTAAGGGTGCCCAATGCAGAGCCCTGCTGGGCTAAGGAAAGAATGGATAGAAGAACCTCTGAAAGAGGGGCAGATAGGGGTCAACAGATTTGTTGGTGCACCATGCCACAAATTTATTCCAACGACAGGCGTATACAGTTTTAGTCCAGGGCCGCCTGGCTGCCAAGATAACATTGCAGACTTCGGGTGGAAGGGCAAATGCCGTCAACGGTTTCCGCTTAATCTCCACGCATGAAGGCGGAGGTTGGACAGGTTCGGGTGGAGGACCGTCCCCTGCTGCTGCGACAGAAGATCCGCCCGAAGAGGCAGTCTGAGTGGAGGATCGATGGACATGCTCAGTAGCTCGGGATACCACACTCTTTGAGCCCAGTCCGGAGCCACCAAGATAACTTGGGCCCGGTTGCTCTTGATCTTCTTGAGAACTCTGGGCAGAAGAGGGATAGGCGGGAAGGCGTAAAGGAGGCCGGAGTTCCACTCGAGATGAAAAGCGTCTCCGAGCGAGTGCCGCCTTGGAAACTCCAATGCGCAAAATAGCTGACATTGCGCGTTCTCTGCTGAGGCGAAAAGATCTAACCAAGGCTCTCCCCACTTGAGAAAGAGACCTTGTGCCACCTCTGGATGGAGATGCCATTCGTGATCGACAGAGCGTCGGCGGCTGAGTTTGTCTGCTCTGGTGTTGAGAGAGCCCGCCAGATGTGGAACCATCAGGGTAATGCCCTGATGTTCCAGCCATGTCCAGAGGCGTAGTGCCTTCTGACATAGGGTCCAGGACCCTACCCCGCCTTGTTTGTTGGAGTACCACATGGCGGTAGTATTGTCCGTGAACACCTGCACCACTTTCCCTTTGAGAGAGGGAAGGAATGCTTTCAACGCAAGTCTGATCGCTCGGAGCTCCAGCATGTTGATGTGGAGTTCCGACTCCGCCGGAGACCAGAGGCCTCGGATCTCCACCTCTCCCATGTGGCCGCCCCAACCCAGAAGTGACGCATCTGTCACTATTGAAAGATCTGGTTGGGGAAGGGAGAGGGATCTGCCATTGACCCAATTGGGATTCGAAAGCCACCACTGCAGGTCTTTCACAGTCCCTTCCGAGATCTGGACCATGTCGGAGAGATTCCCCTGATGCTGCGCCCACTGGAACTTCAAGTCCCACTGCAGAGCCCGCATGTGCCACCTGGCATGTGTTACTAGCAGGATGCAGGAGGCCAAGAGGCCCAGCAGCCTCAGAGTCTGTCTCACTGAAACCCAAGACCAAGGCTGAAAGATCAGAATCATAGCCTGAATGTCTTGGACTCGCTTTTGGGGAGGAAAAGCCCGAAATCGCACTGTGACCAGAACTGCCCCGATGAAAGGGAGCGTCTGAGAGGGATTCAGGTGTGACTTCGGCACGTTGATACTGAACCCCAGCTGGTGCAGGAGGTCCGCCGTAGTTTGGAGCTGTGAGACCACTGTCTGGGGTGAAGGCGCCTTCAACAGCCAGTCGTCTAGGTAGGGGAAGACTGAGACCCCTAACCTGCGCAGATGAGCTGCAACTACTGCCATCACTTTCGTGAACACCCAAGGGGCACTGGTAAGGCAGAAAGGGAGCACGGTAAACTGAAAGTGCTTGTGACCTACCACAAATCGTAGGTAACGTCTGTGGGCAGGCAGGGTGGGGATGTGGAAATAAGCGTCCTGCAAGTCCAATGCTACCATCCAGTCTTCTGGGTCTAAGGCAGTCAGAACCTGAGCCAGGGTGAGCATTTTGAACTTCTCCTTCTTGAGGAAGTAGTTCAGGTCCCGAAGATCTAGGATAGGGTGCAAACCTTTGTCCTTCTTTGGTATCAGAAAGTAGTGGGAATAACAACCACAACCTACTTCTGGCACAGGGACCCTTTCTATAGCTCCCTTGGCCAAGAGAGCCGCGACTTCCTGGCGGAGAAGCACCAAATGATCCTCTGAAAGGGGATGGAAGGATGGTGGCATGTGTGGTGGCACGGATTCGAAAGGGAGGTAGTAGCCCTTCCGAATTATTTGCAAAACCCACCCGTCCATGGTGATATGTTCCCAGTGGGGCAGGTGATGGCGGATTCTGCCACCTACTGGGCGGGAGTGAGAGGACGGACTAGGAAGGTTTGGAGGCCACTGTCGTAGCAATTGATCTGCCCAGAGAGTCAGTCGTATCCAGCCCACAACGGATGGTGAACTTCGCCGCGTCTCTCCTATCTTTGACTGCTTGGGAGACGATAGCACGGGCCTCCTCCGGTATCTGCGGCAGGACTTGCGCAACCGTATCCCACAGGGAGTGGGAAGAATGGCCCAAAAGGCACGCAGTGTTCACTGACCGCAGCGCGAGGCTGGAGGAAGAAAATAACTCCTTACCAAATTGTTCCAGCCTTTTGGATTCCCTACCAGGGGGTGTGGAAGGGAACGCACCAGAAGAAGAGGACGCCTGGATAACAAGACTCTCAGGCGTAGGATGTTGGGACAGCAACTTCGGGTCGTTCGGCGCAGGCCGATGGCGGTGAGCGATCGTCCTGTTCACAGGAGCCCCTGTGTTGGGTTTGGACCACCTACCCAAAAGGACGTCAGTGAGGGCTTCATTAAATGGAAGAAGGGGTTCAGATGTAGAAGCCCCAGGCTGAAGCACCTCCGTCAGGAGGTTAGACCTGACTTTGACAGTAGGTTGCTCAAGGCCAAGGAACTCAGCCGCTCTACTAACCACCATACCATAGGTAGCTCCCTCCGCCGTAGCCACGGTAGGAGGAGACAGCATGCCAGAGGCAGGAGAAGTATCAAGACCCCTGGCTTCACCCAAGTCCTGTGCCCAGTCCATAGTAGGGTCTTCCTGTTATTCATAAGGGTCCAGGGACCCCTCCAATTCCTCCCCGTATTCGTACCCATAGGGAAATGGGTCAGAATCCCACCTCGGGCGAATGGGGCCCACCAAAGCCGATGGCGGTGTTGGCCGACGCCGCTCCGACTCCGAGTCGTCGGGAATGAGAATCGGGTTGACGTCGATAGTGGGCACTACCGACGTCGGGAGCGTCGCTAAACGACCTGGCGCCTGGGAAGGTCTCGACTGTGCGACTGGCGTTGGTGCGGATCTGCGCACAGATCCGGAGGCGACCTCGGTGGTCTGGGCCGAAGCCGCCGGCACAGAACCCAGAAGGCCCCTCAGCCAAGCTCCTTGGGCCCGAAGGCGCCGTATCGGGGTCGGCACGCCCAAAGATGAGGCGCATGGCCTCATAAAACTCTTTGAGTTGGGCGGGGGTCGCTCCGGCTCCAGGAAACTAAGGGAAGCGCGGAGCCAACCCAGACGTAGGCTCAGAGGACGGAGGCCTAGTTCGTGGACGCTCGTCCCGTGACGCGCCGACTGAGCGACGGGGTGAAGTTGGAGAGCGATGGGACTTCTTCGACTTCTTCTTCTTCTTACCTTGAACCGAAGATTTCGAAGAAGACGAGAGGTGGTGGCTCCGCGTCCGATCTTGAGACCTTCCTCTCGAGCGAGATCGGGATCTACGTGGAGTCGAGTGCCTGGCCGCCATCAGCTTTAGGGACCGCACCCTCAAAGCCTTCGGATGCATCGCCCAGCACTCGGAGCATGATTTCGGGTCGTGCTCGAGGCACCACAGGCAGACACGATGAGGATCCATCACCGACATCATTTGGTGGCAGTCCTCGCACGGCTTGAACCCGGTCTTCGGGGACATCCGGATCCAGTCTGACGCCTGGGGGAAAATTCTAAGGTAGGGAATCTGCAACTAGAAGTCTCTATCAGATATATAACTAGCAGAGTTGCCTGACAACCTAGAAGTGATTCTGCAGGGCGATTTTAACCTCCCAAAGGATGGGACTCTGGACAGATTGTCATCACATACATTTTTAGTTGTAGATCACAAAGACAAATGAGAACATGCTGTGAAAATAACAATTTAGTTGATGTCTGGAGACTACATAACCCATCATCACACCACTCCTTTTCCCGAATTTGTTACATTATGGTTAGTAAACGACTTCTCTCTATGTCTCATACCCCTAAAATAGAACCAATAGCAATGTTGGATTACGCCTGTGTTTTCCTGGATCTTGAATTCAGCAACTCCTCTCCGCCCTCTAGACACTGGTGTCTTAACTATGACCTTATTGAAGATTATGCTAGTAGGGAAGAAACTGCTGTAGCAATTGGTCATCACGCCAACAATACTCTTCCCATTGCTAGATGGGACGCATTAAAAGGCACCCTTAGAAGTCTCATGATCGACCTGATGTCAATTACAAACAAATCCATATCCAAACAGCTAGCACATGTAGAATTGGAAATACAGATGCTGCACAATCAACTTAGCCATTCTCAGGGTTCGAGTACTCTAATGAAACTGCATAACTTGCAGTACGAGTACAACAAACTTCTGAGCAAAAGAGCACCTAATTGGCTGGAGATCTCTGCATTTGGGAAATTGTCTAATAGAAACAGGGCTGGGAAAACGCTGGTGAATTATCGGAAATATACTAAAAATAAACCACTTATACCAGCGATAAGGAATGTGGCAGGGGAGGTTGTATCATCAACTGAGGGCATTCTGGATGCTTTCAGAGCATTCCACTCCAACCTGTATAACTCCAACTAAACAGTCCCTTTAAATATTAGCAATGCCTACTTAGACTCATGTGCTTTCCCTTGCGTTGCCCAAAAAGACCTGCTTACGCTTAATGCATCTATCGAGGAAGAGAAAATTCTGTCAGCTAGTCTTAGATCTGGGAAGGCACGGGGTCAAGATGGACATTCAGGTAGGTTTTATTAAATGTATGTGGAGATGGTTGTGGACCACATAGAGCTGTTATCATCAGTATGCAGACTCAGGATCTATCTCAGGGTTTGCAACCAAAGCCACAATTGTGGTCATTCTGAAGGAAGGGAAGGACCACTAGGGCGTTAAAACCTACTGACCAATATCCCTCATCAATCTTGACTGCAAAATAAATGGCGAATTTGTGCAGACTTATCTGTTCCTTGTAAACCGGCTTTCTAAAGGGCAAACCCTCTGCAAACAACATCAGGTTATTTTGCCATGCACTGTAAAAAGTGAAGCTCATTCACTCCCCAGCTGCACTGGTGCTCAATGTGTAAAAGACCTTTGAAAATGTCTCCTGGTCATTTCTCCATGCCACACCACACAAATATTGTTCGGTAAAAGGTTTTATCCGCATTACCATTGCGCTTTACTCGAACTCGATAGCTAAGGTTGGGTTAATGGCCACCTCTCCCAACCGTTCCCACTGTCACAGGGTACCCACCAAGTATGTCCATTTTCCACTGAACGGTTACTGAACCGTTGCACTCTACACTTAGGTATAACCATTATATTAAGGGTATTAACTTCAGCTCTGGCAGGCAATTGGTAGCTGCATATGATGATGATGTCCTATTTTTTACTGAGAAGGCAGATTGGGCCATTCTCATCATTAGGCATGAGATGGAAAGGTACTCATTGGTGTTAGGCAACTTCATTAACAGGGACAAAACCAAGGTCTTCCCACTAAATGCCCACTGCAGTCCATCAGTGATAGGAATGTTTGGTTTGAAATGGCAGCCAGAAGCCTGTTTTCTACTTTATGCATTAAATTCCCTAGTATGGATTTTCACCAGTTTTTAGGATGAAAAAATACCAATTGGAAAATTGGCACTCCTTCACTTATTGGGCTACTTGATAACTTTGGCCATCACATATTTATAAATTACTAGCGTCCTCAAAAAATGACTTGCTGAGAGGCCTGTCAAAAAATGGGACACACACATACGTCTGCACAGATATCAACCCTTTCCGAAACAACATAGAGAAAGATGTTTGCAATCTCCCATCGTAGCACAAATTACCCTGACACTAGCACAAACCAGATTCTTGTCGACATATAAAACATACTGGAGGCCTGCCAGACTCCATGGGGTAGGCTTAACCACGACAGACATTTGCTGGAGATGCAGGGAGGAAATTGGCACCCTGGAACATTTGTTCTTCACATGTAAATTGGCCCAACTGCTATAAATTAAAATGCAATCCTTGATTCATGATATATTTGGGGAGGGGTCATTCAAGATTGATATTCTGACCATTGCTCTAGGTCTGCCTGCAAAACCTCACACTTTGGGCCTCACTGAACTGGACTCTTTGCTGCTGGACCTACTGCTAACAGTGGGCACACGAGGTGGCCCTAATGGATTGGAAGTCAACTTCTGTGAGTTCCTTAAAAAATGGTGGAAACATGTTACGCTCCGCTAGAAGTGTGGACAATATAATGTACACGGAATTACATATAGTCTCCAGCTCTAGCACCTAAGGAACTCTCTTGATAAGAATTTACAGAACAGAAAACTGCTTTAGGTAATTTCATGTAGATGGAGAGTACTAACGTATTTAGAGCATGTCTTGGGTGGAGGCAAATGCTACTACTGATCGACTTCAGACACTGTTGGTTCTGTCAGTTTCCCAGAGAATATTATCCTGTGATTTTCTTTATTTGTTTTTTTCCATCTCCCTTCCTTTTTTGCTAATGGGATTTTTCAATGATAATCCTTCATTTGTTCCTTTGTATTACTTAACCGCCCAGCATTTATTCTCATAGCTAAGCCCATTTCTCTTGATCTGTATCCTCAGAAATAAGGGTGATAATTAGTTAGCCTCTCCCAAAAAGAAATAAGTTACTTAGCTGTAACTGTAATTCTCCAGTATTGGAAACTTTCATAGATTCACATGCTTGAATCCTTCCCAGTCGTCGAGATGGGAGTCCCCGGTGTTATACAAAAGCAATGCTCTAATGTACAAATACATTACAGTCACTAGGCCTTTAGATTAGTAACATATCACAGTTATGTTGTAAAAATGGACCAAACTCCAGAATCCACCAATTAAGTTACACCACCCTCTAGAACCCTCCTGTGAAGAGCTGTATTTCCTCAGATTCTCCAAGACTTAATGCTAATGGAAAGACCATACAGAGAAAATAAAGGTGAGCGCCTCAGGGGAGGTGGGTGGGCGAGATCCAAGTTTGGTGTACCCCACCGAATGAATAATCTGTCCAGTATTTGTTGGTCTAATTCCCATTCGTGGATAGATGTTGTCAGTCTGCTCAGAGAATCTGCAATGACGTTGTGATTGCCTGGGACATGCTCTGCCTTTTTGTGCACCGAATGTTGATTGCACCAATTCCAAATGGTTTGTGCTTCCTGGGATAGGAGAAGGGAGCGAGTTCATCCTTGCTTGTTGATGTAGTACATTGTCGTGGTACAGTCTGTTCTGACAAGCAACCACCCACAAATCCTTGGAAGAAAGGCTTGCAACGCCAAATATACTGCCTTCAGTACGAGGAGGTTGATATGGAGAGTGCGGTGAGAGGTGGGCCATTTGCTGCTTACTGAAAGATCCTGCAGGTATGAGCCCCATCCCTCCATTGACGCATCTGTTGTTACTGTTAACAGGGGAATTTGAGCTAAGAAGTGTAGTCTTTCTGAGACATTTGCACAAACTGTCCACCAGTTGAGAGATGTTATCATGCCTGGGGTTACCTGTATTATGTCTTCAAAAGATCCTTATGCCTGTTTCCATTGCTTGAACAGCTCCTCTTGCTGTGGGCGCATATGAAGTTGACAGTAGGGGATCAGACTGATACAAGATCACATTATTCCATTCAAAGATTTGTATCGTTGAACTGAAAAAAACTTTTTTGTTTGTTTTTGTTTCGCTAGTGTGATCAACTTTTCTCGCCTGTCCGATGTTGGGTATGCTTTTGCCTGCTGTGTGTCTAATTTAGCCCCCAGAAATGCTATCTTTTTTTATGGCTGGAGCACTGATTCCTCTTGATTGGGAGTGAGGCCCAAGTGTTTAAAAAGATGCAATGGATTTGTGTGCTGACTGGATATTGGGTGCTTTTACTAGCCAGTCATCCAAGTATGGGAAAACATCTGGTTGCGCCTGAGGTTAGCTGCGACTAGAGCTGGGCATTTGGTAAAAATCCGGGGTGCGGATTTGATGCCAAAGGGAAAGACCTTGAATTGAAAAAGTGCTTGCCGGCAACTGTGAATCTTCGGAATCTTCTGTGACTTGGGTGAATGGGTATATGAATGTAGGAGTCCTGAAGGTCTAGGGAAGCCATGTAGTCCACTCTGTTGAGAAGTTGCAAGATGTCCTGCAATGTGACCATGCAAAACGTTTGCTTCTTCAGGCACTTGTTTACCTCTCTTAAGTCCAGGATCGGTCTCCATAAGCGAGACTTTTTTCGAATCAAGAAGAAGCATGAGTAAAAGCCTTTCCCCCTTTGGGAATAGGGCACATTTTCTATTGCACCTTTTCTTAACATAATCTCCGCTTCTAAGCTAAGCAAACGCAGGTGCTTTTGTTGCACCCGAGAAGGTGGTGTTAATGGAGGTATTTGTATAAACTCTAGGAGGTTGCCGAAATGTATTATATCCAGTACCCATTGGTTCTTGGGTATTTGACGCCAGCGATGGAGGTGATCTTTCAGAGTTCTTTGAGGTTTTGATGGGGAAGAGCGATAGGTAGCAGGCGCTTGAACAACATCCTTGCCTATGGGAGGTTTCTCTGCTCTGCCTCCCAGGCTTTCCTCTTTGAGGAGGTGGGCTGTGTTCCGCCAAAGGTAGTTACCTTTGTTGACACTGTGGCCTAGTGGTGTGGCTGGAGGCAGAGTATGTTAAATACCTATACTGTTGGTATCCTCCACGAAATGAAGGCTGGCCTCTCCCCCTGGCTCCATGAAAAGGAGTTTTTCTAAACTGCAGAGTTGCTAGCTATCTGGGGTATTGGTGTCTGATCTTATAGCCGAAGCGCATCATCAATGGGCTTTCTGAATAATGCTTCCCCATCATAAGGGAGATCCCAAATGTTTGTCTGCACCTCAGGCCCGAAATGAGTGGCCTCAAGCCATCCTTGTCTCCTTAATACTGCTGCCCCAGCCAGTTGCCTAAAACCCATGGCCGCGATGTCGAGTGCACAGTCAATTATTTCTGCAGAAGAACGCTGTCCCTCTAATAGTTCCTTTTTGCCTTCACCCCTGCTGGTTTCCAGGAGTTCCTCTAAATATTGGGCAATGTTCGACCATAGCTGCCTATCATACCTTCCAAGGAGCACCAGAGAGTGTACAGCTCGCACTACAATGGCAGATATGGAGGTAAAACGTTTACAGATATTATCTGGTGTTGTGGCTAACGGCAGGAAGAGTTTCTATAGCGGCGTTGCGCTGCTTGTGAAATAACAGAGTCTGGTTTTGGATGACCTATAAGACATGGAGGAGCATCGTCTGTGGCCTTATATTTTTTATCTAGCTTTGTTAAGACTGCCGGGACCGTTTCATGATTACGCATAATTTTCAACCCTTGGCTCCAAACGTGATCAATGATTGGGATAGCTCTGACCATTTTCCTGTGGGGCTCTTTAAAATCATACAGGAAACAATTCTGCTGCGCTGACGGCATTGGCAGGTCAAAATGTGTGGCTGCTCGCTCCAATAAACTGTGAAAACCCCCTATATTCTCCAGAGGAGATTCTACTATAGGCTGCACAGGAGTCACATGTGCTGGTATGGTATATTCCTCCCATTCATCTTGATGGGTGCAAATCTCACCCTCTTCCTCTTCTTCATCCGAAGAAGTTGTGACTTGTGAAGCTACCTCCTGAGGGGAACTGTGTAGGTGAGGCGGAGGACACATCTGAGGCTGTTGGGGTTTGTAAGGAAATGCCTCCTTGGCATGGTTACCCCGTGACTTTTTGCCTTTGCTGATGCTAAGTTATCATTTGAAAGTGTGCTGGGACCCTGCTAAACAGGCCTCAGCACCAGTGTTCTTTCCCTAAACTGTACCTTTGTCTCCACAATTGGCACAACCCTGGCACTCAGGTAAGTCCCTTGTAACTGGTACCCCTGGTACCAAGGGCCCTGATGTCAGGGAAGGTCTCTAAGGGCTGCAGCATGTCTTATGCCACCCTAGGGACCCCTCACTCAGCACATGCACACTGCCTCACAGCTTGTGTGTGCTGGTGGGGAAAAAATAACTAAGTCGACATGGCACTCCCCTCAGAGTGCCATGCCAACTTCACACTGCCTGTGGCATAGGTAAGTCACCCCTCTAGCAGGCCTAACAGCCCTAAGGCAGGGTGTACTATACCACAGGTGAGGGCATTGTAAGTGCAGGGTAGCCATAAGAGTATATGGTCTGGGAGTTTGTCATACACAAACTCCACAGTTTCATAGTGGCTGCACTGAAAACTGGGAAGATTGGTATCAAACTTCTCAGCATAATAAATGCACACTGATGCCAGTGTGCGATTTATTGTAACATACACCCAGAGGGCACCTTAGAGGTGCCCCCTGAATACCAACCCGACTTCCAGTGTAGGCTGACTAGTTTCTACCAGCCTGCCACACACCAGACATGTTGCTGGCCACAGGGGGAGAGTGCCTGTGTCACTCTGTGGCCAGGAACAAAACCTGTACTGGGTGGAGGTGCTTCTCACCTCCCCCTGCAGGAACTGTAACACCTGGCGGTGAGCGTCAAAGGCTCACCCCTTTTGTTACAGCACCAGAGGGCATCCCAGCTAGTGGAGATGCCCGCCCCTCCGGCCACTGCCCCCACTTTTGGTGGCACAGCTGGAGGAGATAATAAGAAAAACAAGGAGGAGCCACCCACCAGTCAGGACAGCCCCTAAGGTGTCCTGAGCTGAGGTGACTCCTGCTTTTAGAAATCCTCCATCTTGAGAGTGGAGGATTCCCCCAATAGGATATGGGATGTGCTCCCCTCCCCACAGGGAGGAGGCACAAAGAGGGTGTAGCCACCCTCCAGGACAGTAGCCATTGGCTACTGCCATCCAAGACCTAAACCCCCCCCTAAATTCAGTATTTAGGGGCACCCCAGAACCTAGGAAACTAGATTCCTGCAACCTTAACAAACAAAAAGGACTGCTCTCTACCCTCTGATCAGACTACTGCTCGACCACACTACCACAAAATAGAGCATGAGAATTATCTATTTTTGCCACTATCTTACCTCTAAGGGGAACCCTTGGACTCTGTGCACACTATTCCTTACTTTGAAATAGTATATACAGAGCCAGCTTCCGACAGGGTTGTTGTGGAATTGCTTTAATTGGGGCAGTTTGTGGTTGCGGTACAGATGTGGATACTGGTGGAAAGCGTTACGTGTAGTCTGTCAACATAGCTTGTAGATCTGACACTAAACCAGAAGGAAGACATACCAATTTCTGCTGTGGCTGGGATCATTATAACAGTCATCGTCTGAATATTTCTGACACTTGACATGTAACTGGGAAGGGCTTCTAGCCACTCCATATAAGGCATCTTCGTCTGAATCATCCTCATTCAAAATGTGGGATGGTAAAAGCTGTGAGACTTTACTAGGAAATGTGAGGGATGGTGTCAAGCTATTTTTTTTAAGTGGTGTATGTGTAGTCGACGAGAAAAGAGGCAGTGTTGATGGTCTCTGTCTCTCTGCTGGTGTTTCAAAGGTCGTCTACCCTCTGATAAGACTACTGCTCGACCACACTACCACAAAAAGAGCATTAGAATTATCTATTTTTGCCCCTATCTTACCTCTAAGGGGAACCCTTGGACTTTGTGCACACTATTCCTTACTTTGAAATAGTATATACAGAGCCAACTTCCTACAGGGTCATTGTGGAATTGCTTTAATTGTGGCAGTTTGTGGTTGCTGTACAGATGTGGATACTGGTGGAAAGCGTTACGTGTAGTCTGTCAACATAGCTTGTAGATCTGACACTAAACCAGAAGGAAGACATACCAATTTCTGCTGTGGCTGGGATCATAATAAGAGTCATCGTCTGAATATTTCTGACACTTGACATGTAACTGGGAAGGGCTTCTAGCCACTCATATAAGGCATCTTCGCCTGAATCATCCTCATCCAAAATGTGGGACGGTAAAAGCTGTGAGACTTTACTATGAGATGTGAGGGATGGTGTCAAGCTATTTTATTTAAGTGGTGTATGTGTAGTCGACGAGAAAAGAGGTAGTGTTGATGGTCTCTGTCTCTTTGCTTGTGTTTGAAAGGTCGTCGACGGTGGTGGCGTTGTCAAGATGATCGTTGACGGGGGCATCATCGACGGCAGTAGCGCTGTCGGTGGCACCGTCGACGGGAGGTTCGGCGGTGAAAGTGTCGTTGATGGGATGACCGTTGATGAAGTACGCATTGTCGACAGTGATTGTATCGATGACGGAATGGGGTGCACTGTTGACGAAGATGACAAGACCGCCGATGAGGACTCTGTAGACGCTGCTGTTGACATTGAAATAGTGACAACAGTAGATGGTATCGTCGACGCATGAGCTGTTGTTGGTAATATTGTTGATGATGTTGCCGTCGACGGTGCAGAAGATGTTTTTTTTAATTTGTGCTTAACCTGTAGAGGCGGTGCTGGGATGACAATCCTTTTTAGAATTTGACAAGGAATCTGACTTCATTTTCACCATCCTCAAAGAATGTTTCTTTGAAGGGCTGTAAGACTTCAAGGAGCCCTCAGACGATTTTTTAAAGTGTCTTTTGTGGAGGTTTGTTGGAGGGAACCTCTCTATGTCTCTTCACAGGTGTTTTACTGACTGACAGAGAAGAGGAGGCACTGTCATTGTCAGAAACAGGGTTGCACCAAGTCTTTAACTTCTGTAGCCATGAAAGAAGATGACCCTCTCTATCTTTTAAGGTTTTAGTAGAACATTTTTCGACATACCTTGCAGTCTCCTGCCTTATGGTTTGGGTAGAGGCAGTATATGCAGTCATCATGTGGGTTGTCAACATGAAGCCTCTACTTCATGCAGGTAGCACAAGGTCTGAATAGCCCCTTTTTAGGTATCTCTGACATAATGGCCAGTTTGAAGCACCTACTTGAAGAAAATTCAAGTATTGTGAAGAAGATGAATAGTTCAAATCAAAAAAACACCTCAAGACAGAATTTCTGAGAAAGAACTGGGCAGAGCTCAGAGAAGACTCCTTAGCACGATGTGCAAAGGAAAATCTGAGGGAATACAGCTCCTCACAGGAAGGTTATAGAGGGTGGTGTAATCTGATCGGTGGATTCTCGAGTTTGGTCCATTTTTACAAAATGACTGTGATATGTTACTAATCTAAAGGCCTAATATTTGTAATGTATATGTAGATTAGAGCACTGCTTTTGTATAACGCCGGGGACTCCCACCTCGACGACAGGTAAGGATTCAAACATTAGAATCTATGAAAGTTTCAATAAAACAGTAAGTGTAATAAGGACTGTGGCTACCTACCTCAGAACATTTTATAAGCTGCATATGCAATATAAATTACATTAGTAAAGAAAGCTGAAAAACAGATTGTTGGGATGGAAAGTCATCTGCATGTTTGAAGACGTGCACCCCTGCCCTGAGTTCCCAACTGTACGGTTGTCTGGATCCTTAATGCTGATTTTTTTTCCCACAGGTAAACATGCATCATGCGTGCACACCATGGCATAAACCTGCTTCAGAGATTGCAGTCTTTTTGGACCGGCTAGGGCACCCAAAGTGCTACCCTCGCAGTGGTTGAAGGTTACTGCTTTCACCAGGAGTTAAGCAGCGCAGTAGTGGCAGTATACTGTGGAGTGACCACTAATACCGAACAGGACCTTTTTACCATGTGTCACTGAAGTGAGGCATACAGGCTCACTCATCTTTTTAAAAGTTCTGCTGTGCTAGTGCTCAATTCACTCTTGGTCTACATCAGGTAGTAGCAGGAGTAGTGACTCTGCGCTGGAAGTATGTGTGCCTGGAAAGGGTAAAGTACAGGGATAGAGCAGTACTGTGTAGTACATATGGGATTTGTACATGTGCTGAATGTATGTATGACTGTGAGGAATACATTACAACAAAGATGTAGTGCTGTGCAGTGCATGCGCAATGAATGCATGTGCTAGGCTCATGTGTGCATGTGTGAAGTATAATACATTGAGGGTGAAGTGTTGTGCAGTAAGCACACGGAGAATATGTGTGCTGACAGAGTGTGTGTTTGTAAACAGCAAATCCTGGTACAGTATAGAAAAGTTCAGTGCTGAACAATGAGTGCAGACTGAATGGGTACTGAATACATGTGTACTGTAATGGTACAATGTGTGGAGGTAACAGTGCAGGACAGTAAGTGTACTGTAAATGTACACTGAATAAGTGTGTCTACGACGGTACATTACATGGAGGACTCTGGATTCCATTTTAGGAATCCTAGGCAAGCCTGGTGAAGACATGTGGAGGAGAGGAATCCCCCAAGAATGATTTCTGTATTGCTGCAGTCCTGTAAGCTGCATGGGACACACAATGGATGGAAGGAGGAAGAAATAAGTTACTTACCTGTAACTGTAGGTCTCCAGTATAGGAAGCTTTCATAGATTCACATGCTTGAATACTTCCCCATCGTCGAGATGGGAGTCCCCGGTGGAATATAAATTCAGGCCTACAAATGTATGCATACAATACATAGATTAGGCCTTAATACAATAACCTATCATAGTCGTTTTGTAACACAGACCCAAACTTGAACCAATCAGATTGCCTCACCCCTTTAGAACATCTTGTGAGGAGCTGTCTTCCCTTAGATTTTCCGAGCATAAGTGCTGAAATAACCCAGAACACTGAGAAGAGAGAAGGTGAATACTGGAGAACTACAGTTACAGGTAAGTAACTTATTTCTTACTCCAGTATTGGAAGCTTCATAGATTCACATGCTTGAATAAGAGAAGCAGGCAGTAACCAACACATTTTCTGCATCAACAAATACTGTCTATCCAATCATCACAGAACATTGTCATTAGACAGTTATGTGCAAAGCAGTAAAAATAAACTGTTAAAACGTACATGAATATGCAAGAAAGGTACAGTAATAATGAACAGAAAATGTGATATTATATCAGAAGTGGATGGTGGGAAACAAACAGCTCACCTTATTTGAACAAATGTCTAAGAACTGCTTGACCCACCGCAGCATCACAGAGTGTCTCAGCATCCAGGCAGTAATGCTTCGTGAGGGCGTGGGTTGTCCCCCACGTGGCTGCTCGACAGATGTCTGGAAGGGATACCCCAGAGAAGAGTGCACAAGAAGTGGACACTGCTCGGGTAGAATGTGCACGAATCTTAGTGTCTAGGGGTCGACCAGCTTTCTGATGGCAAAAGGCAATGGCAGTTGAAATCCATCTAGAGATGGTTTGTTTAGAAACAGGAAGCCCTCTGCTGGGCGCACTAAATGCTACAAACAGTTGATTGGACTTTCTGATCGAGGATGTTCGCAGCAAATAAAATTTAAGGCATTGTTTGACGTCCAAGGAATGCAGTGATCTTTCTGCCCCGTCTGAGGCCATGGAAAGAAAGTCTTTAGCACTACTGGCTCGTTGATGTGGAAGTCAGATGGCACTTTGGGAATACACTTTGGGTTTGTCCGAAGGATGACTTTATCATCTGTAAACCTCTTGAAAGGCTCTTGGATGGTGAAGGCTTGGATCTCGCTTACTCTACGAGCGGATGTTAACGCTAAGAGGAGCGCTACCTTCCAGGTAAGATACTTAGGGGGTCATTACAACCCTGGTGGACGGTGTTAAAGCTGTAGTAATACCGCAAACAGGCCGGCGGAAAAAAAGGGAATTATGACCGGGGCGGAAACCGCCAACAAAGACAACCACTTTAACACTCTGACCGCCACGGCGGTAGAGGCAAGCAGCGCGGCGGTCACCGCCAACAGACAGACGGAAGACAAAATACCGCCCACAGTATTACAACCCGCCAATCCGCCACCTTTTCCGGGGCGGATTCACCGTGGATAAAAACACGGCGGAAACAGATTTTGCAATGGGAAAACGCTCACCTTAACACACTCCACGAGGAAGGAGGACACCATGGAGCTCGAACTACAAATACTCCCTGCCCTTGTCTTTCTGCTCGTCTACAAACACCAGCAACGGCGGCGCCGAAGACAACAGTGAGTACTGCACCTACGACATAGGGGAGGGGTGAGGCAAAAGTCAGGGATACACACGCAAAACCCCCACCCCCACCCTCGCACATTACAACACACACACCAATGCATTTCCAAACATCACAGTAACAACCCACAACCCCCCCCGGAAGAATGCAAAGACAAAAGGAAATCAGTTCAAACATTGTAATGTATCAAAATACAGTTACCAAATATGGAAAATGTCACTTACCCAGTGTACATCTGTTCGTGGCATGAGTCGCTGCAGATTCACATGCTGTGCACATCCCGCCATCTAGTGTTGGGCTCGGAGTGTTACAAGTTGTTTTTCTTCGAAGAAGTCATTTCGAGTCACGAGATCGAGGGACTCCTCCCCTTTCAGCTCCATTGTGCATAGGAGTCGACTCCATCTTAGATTGTTTTCCCCGCAGAGGGTGAGGTAGGATTTGTGTATTATAGTAATAGTGCCCATGCAATGGAGTGAATATGTATGTACATAATGTAGTTTAAAGTGTTATATTTACAAATTAGCAAATGTTCAAGATCAACTTCGAAACGGCTACAGGCTCCCGGGGAGGCAGGTGGGCGCATGTGAATCTGCAGCAACTCATGCCACGAACAGATGTACACTGGGTAAGTGACATTTTCCGTTCGATGGCATGTGTAGCTGCAGATACACATGCTGTGCATAGACTAGTAAGCAGTTATCTCCCCAAAAGCGGTGGTTCAGCCTGTAGGAGTTGAAGTTGTTTGAAACAAAGTTCGTAATACTGCTTGGCCTACTGTGGCTTGTTGTGCTGTTAACACATCCACGCAGTAGTGTTTGGTAAACGTATGAGGCGTAGACCATGTGGCTGCCTTACATATTTCAGTCATAGGAATATTTCCTAGAAAGGCCATGGTAGCACCTTTCTTTCTAGTCGAGTGTGCTTTTGGTGTAATAGGCAGTTCCCTTTTTGCTTTGAGATAGCAAGTTTGAATGCATTTAACTATCCATCTAGCAATGCCTTGTTTGGAAATCGGATTTCCTGCATGAGGTTTTTGGAAAGCAACAAATAATTGTTTTGTTTTCCGAATTTGTTTTGTTCTGTCAATGTAGTACATTAACGCTCTTTTGATGTCTAATGTATGTAGTGCTCTTTCAGCTACAGAATCTGGCTGTGGGAAGAACACTGGTAATTCTACTGTTTGATTCAAGTGGAACGGTGATATGACTTTTGGTAAAAATTTATGATTTGTCCGTAGAACTACTTTATGCTTGTGTATTTGAATAAATGGTTCTTGTATGGTAAATGCTTGAATCTCACTTACTCTTCTTAGAGATGTGATGGCAATTAGAAATGCAACTTTCCATGTTAAGTATTGCATTTCACAAGAGTGCATGGGCTCAAAAGGTGGACCCATGAGTCGTGTTAAGACAATGTTGAAGTTCCATGAATGAACTGGTGGTGTTCTTGGTGGTATAATTCTCTTTAGGCCTTCCATAAACGCTTTTATGACTGGTATCCTAAATAATGAAGTTGAGTGCGTCATTTGCAGGTAAGCTGAAATTGCGGTAAGATGTATCTTAATGGAAGAAAAAGCTAGCTTTGACTTTTGCAAATGTAGTAAGTATCTTACGATGTCTTTGGCAGATGCGTGTAAGGGTTGAATTTGATTATTATGGCAGTAATAAACAAATCTTTTCCACTTATTTGCATAGCAATGTCTAGTGGTAGGTTTCCTAGCTTGTTTTATGACTTCCATACATTCCTGTGTAAGTTCTAAGTGTCCGAACTCTAGGACTTCAGGAGCCAAATTGCTAGATTCAGCGATGCTGGATTTGGGTGTCTGATTTGTTGTTTGTGATGAGTTAACAGATCTGGTCTGTTTGGTAATTTGACATGAGGCACTACTGAGAGGTCTAGTAGTGTTGTGTACCAAAGTTGTCTTGCCCAAGTTGGCGCTATTAGTATGAGTTTGAGTTTGTTTTGACTCAACTTGTTTATCAGATATGGAAGGAGTGGGAGAGGGGGAAAAGCGTATGCAAATATCCCTGACCAACTGATCCATAACGCATTGCCCTGAGACTGATCTTGTGGGTAGCTGGATGCGAAGTTTCGGCATTTTGCGTTTTCTTTTGTTGCAAATAGATCTATTTGTGGTGGTCCCCAACTTTGGAAGTAAGTGTTCAGTATTTGGGGGTGAATCTCCCATTCGTGGATCTGTTGGTGATCCCGAGAGAGATTGTCTGCTAACTGATTCTGAATCCCTGGAATAAATTGTGCTATTAGGCGAATGTGGTTGTGAATCGCCCAATGCCATATTCTGTGCCAGGAGACACAACTGTGTTGAGTGTGTCCCTCCCTGTTTGTTTAGGTAATACATCGTTGTCATGTTGTCTGTTTTGACAAGAATGTGTTTGTGGCTTATTATGGGTTGAAATGTCTTTAGCTCTAGAAATACTGTCAGTAGTTCTAAGTGATTTATGTGAAACTGTTTTTGCTGAGTGTCCCATTGTCCCTGGATGCTGTGTTGATTGAGGTGTGCTCCCCACCCTATCATGGAGGCATCTGTGGTTATTACATATTGTGGCACTGGGTCTTGGAAAGGCCGCCCTTGGTTTAAATTTATATTGTTCCACCATTGAAGGGAGGTGTATGTTTGGCGGTCTATCAACACTAGATCTAGAAGTTGACCCTGTGCCTGTGACCATTGTGATGCTAGGCACTGTTGTAAGGGCCGCATGTGTAACCTTGCGTTTGGGACAATGGCTATGCATGAGGACATCATGCCTAGGAGTTTCATCACCATTTTGACTTGTATTCTTTGTTTTGGATACATGGCCTTTATTACATTGTGAAATGCTTGTACCCTTTGTGGGCTTGGAGTGGCAATCCCTTTTGCTGTGTTGATTGTCGCCCCTAAGTATTGCTGTGTTTGACACGGCTGAAGGTGTGACTTTGTGTAGTTGATTGAGAAACCTAGTTTGTGGAGCGTTTCTATGACATACTTTGTGTGTTGTGAACACCGTTCTAGCGTGTTGGTTTTGATTAACCAATCATCTAGGTACGGGAACACATGTATTTGCTGCCTTCTGATATGTGCAGCTACGACTGCTAGGCATTTTGTAAAGACTCTTGGCGCAGTTGTTATTTCGAATGGCAACACCTTGAATTGGTAATGTACCCCTTGGAATACAAACCTTAAGTACTTCCTGTGTGAAGGATGTATCGGTATATGGAAATATGCATCCTTTAGGTCTAGTGTTGTCATGTAATCTTGTTGTTTGAGCAGTGGGATTACGTCCTGTAATGTCACCATGTGAAAGTGATCTGATTTGATGTAGGTATTTAATGTTCTGAGATCTAATATAGGTCTTAGAGTTTTGTCCTTTTTGGGTATGAGAAAGTACAGAGAGTAAACTCCTGTTCCTTTCGGTTGAATTGGTACTAATTCTATTGCTCCTTTTTGTAGCAACGCTTGGACCTCTAGTCCTAGAAGATCCATGTGTTCTTTTGACATATTGTGTGTTTTCGGTGGGACGTTTGGAGGGAATTTGAGAAATTCTATGCAAAAACCATGCTGGATAATAAGTGTCTGTTGTTATTTCCTCCTAATGTTTGTAAAACTTGGTTAGTCTCCCCCCCACAGGTGTTATGTGTTGGGGATTTGTGATGTGGAAGTCACTGCTTGTTTTGAGGAGTTTTGGGACTTTGGAACCTCCCTCTATTTTTTTGGAATCGTCCCCCTCTATATTGCCCCGAAAACTTCCCCTCTGATATTGGCTTTGATAAGTGGGCCTTGCTTGTGAGGTTGTAGCTTCTGTGGTTTGACCTCGAAACCCCCCTCTAAATTGTGTCTTGCGAAATGTGCCTCTGCTCTGTGGGGAGTAGAGTGCGCCCATGGCTTTTGCCGTATCAGTGTCTTTTTTAAGTTTCTCAATAGCAGTGTCCACCTCCGGCCCAAACAACTGCTGTTCATTAAAAGGCATATTCAGCACGGCTTGCTGTATTTCCGGCTTGAATCCTGACGTACGCAACCATGCGTGTCTTCTTATTGTTACTGCAATATTTACAGTCCTAGCAGCTGTATCTGCTGCATCCATTGCTGACCGTATCTGATTATTTGAGATACTTTGTCCTTCCTCCACCACTTGTTGTGCCCTTTTCTGGAACTCTTTGGGTAAGTGTACTATGAAATGCTGCATTTCGTCCCAATGAGCTCTATCATATCTTGCCAGAAGTGCTTGTGAATTGGCAATGCGCCATAGGTTTGCTGCTTGTGCTGCAACCCTTTTCCCCGCAGTGTCGAATTTGCAACTCTCCTTATCTGGAGGTGGAGCGTCTCCCGAGGTGTGAGAGTTTGCTCTCTTGCGAGCTGCCCCTACAACCACAGAGTCTGGTGTTAACTGCTGCGTAATATAAACAGAGTCTGTTGGCGGTGGCTTGTACTTTTTCTCCACCCTTGGAGTTATTGCCCTGCCTTTCACAGGATCCTGAAATACTTGTTTGGAGTGTTTTAGCATTCCAGGGAGCATAGGAAAACTTTGGTATTGGCTATGAGTGGAGGATAGTGTATTAAACAAAAAGTCATCTTCAATCGGTTCTGCATGCAAGGTGACGTTATGAAAAGCAGCTGCCCTTGAGACCACCTGCGTGTAGGATGTACTGTCCTCAGGTGGCGACGGTCTCGCAGGGTAACAGTCTGGGCTGTTATCTGATACCGGGGCATCATAAAGGTCCCATGCGTCGGGATCATCTTGACTCATTGCAGTATGAGTCGGGGATTGCATCATTGGTGGAGTGGCTACCGGTGATGTGTGTATTGATGGTGGTGGAGTTGGTGGTGGAGTTGTTTGTCTTGCCACCTTTGCTTGTGGCTGCTTGTCCTTTTCTTGAAAGGCAAGTCTTCTTTTCATTTTAATTGGGGGAAGAGTGCTTATCTTCCCTGTGTCCTTTTGAATGTGGAACCTCCTTTGAGTGTAGTCTGGCTCCATTGATTCATCTTCTTGTCCGAACTTATGTCCTTGCATTTGGGAGGACAACCCCTGTTCCTCTGTGTAGGAACCTGTTTTCGGTTCCGAGGCTGGGTGTTTTGGAATCGAAACCTTTTCGGTCGCCTTTTTGGGCTCCGACGAAACCTTTTTTACTTTCGGCGTCGTGGTGTCTCAGTGCCGACCCATTTCGGTGCCACTGTCTCGGTGCCGAACTTGCTCGGAGCCGCTGTCTCGGGCCCGAGATTGCTGTGTGCCGGTATCTCGACCGGAGTCAGATGACTTCGACACAAGCGTGCCCTTTTTCGGTGCCGATGATCGGTCACCTATTTTTCGGGTTAAGCCATGGCCTGTTGGCGGTGGTGTCCCCTGGGCTTTTGTGGTCTTCTCGTGAGTTTTATGTTTCGACGTCTTACTCACGGTTTTCGCCGTTTCTTCGGGCTCAAGCTCGTCTGAGTCCGACTCCTGAATGGAGAGGATTTCTTCTTCCACCTCGAAATGCCCTTGTCCTGTCGGCGCCAACGCCATCTGCAGTCTTCTCGTTCTTCGGTCTCGTAATGTCTTCCTCGACCGAAACGCACGACAGGCTTCACAAGTATCTTCCTTGTGCTCTGGAGACAAATACAAGTTACAGACCAGATGCTGATCTGTATACGGATACTTGTTGTGACATTTTGGGCAGAATCGGAATGGGGTCCGTTCCATCAGCCTTGAAGAGACATGTGGCCGGGCCGACCAGGCCCCGACGGGGATCAAAAAAAACCCCGAAGGGCCACCGGAGCTCTTCCAAAGTCAGTGTCGATCTGTTGTAACTAACCCGATACCGAACGCAAACAATACTGACGATTTTTCCGAGATTCTAACTAACTTTCCGACCCGAAACACGGAGCGAAAAGGAACACGTCCGAACCCGAGGGCGGAAAAAAAACAATCTAAGATGGAGTCGACGCCCATGCGCAATGGAACTGAAAGGGGAGGAGTCCCTCGATCTCGTGACTCGAAATGACTTCTTCGAAGAAAAACAACTTGAAACCCTCCGAGCCCAACACTAGTTGGCGGGATGTGCACAGCATGTGTATCTGCAGCTGCACATGCCATCGAACATACAGATATATATACACAATCAAAATATTATACATTACGAGAAGTAGTGCAGGTATGCACATATCAATGTCCGTGCACCACTGGGCCCAAAATGCATGGGCGAGGCCCACACTAGATACCTGTCCACAAATGGAGAGAACACTGCAGGGGCATCAGATAGAAATACAACAGGCACCTCAGGGGGAAGGGAAGGGGGGGGGGCACCTCAGCCGGATGAGTGCACCATGCCAGATCCACAATGGGGCTCCATGCCCATTGATGTATCCTGGGGAGTGCAAAGCCACAGTCTCTCAAGTCTCTACAGTGGCTGGGTTGCCCACTGTACCATCCTGGGGAGTGCAAAGCCACAGTCTCTCAAGTCTCTACAGTGGGTGGGTTGCCCACTGTACCATCCTGGGGAGTGCAAAGCCACAGTCTCACAAGTCTCTACAGTGGGTGGGTTGCCCACTGTACCATCCTGGGGAGTGCAAAGCCACAGTCTCTCAAGTCTCTACAGTGGGTGGTTTGCCCACTGCTGTATCCTGGGGAGTACAAAGCCACAGTGTCTCAAGTGGATAACAGTCTCCACTGGTTCTGGAGGGGTCTGATGCCCAGAGTGCTTCATTCTTGTAAGGACAGATGGAGTGGATGCATGTCTCCACTGGTTCTGGAGGGGGAGTGGTGCCCAGACTGCATCAGGCTCCCGTAACGGTTCCTGTCCCCTCACTGTCCCAGCTGCACATGGGATAACGATGCTTGATGTGGCGGTTTTTTCCCTGTCCAGCTGTGCTTTGCCCTGTTCAGCGGTGCTTTACCATGGCGGTCTCTGACCTGTTCAGCGGTGCTTTGCCCTGTTCAGCGGTGCTTCGGCATGTTGGTCTTTGCCCTGTTCAGCGGTCCTCACCATGGCGGTCTTTTCCCTGTTCAGCGGTGCCTTGCCATGGTGGTCTCTGACCTGTTCAGCGGTGCTTTGCCCTGTTCAGCGGTGCTTTGGCATGTCGGTCTTTGCCCTGTTCAGCGGTCTTCACCATGGCGGTCTTTTCCTTGTTCAGCGGTGCTTTGCCATGGCGGTCTCTGACCTGTGCATTGGTGTGTGGCATGACAGTCCCTCATTGCCCGATACTGCTGCCCTCCTGGGTACTGACTCCGGCGGTGGTCTCCTGACCAGTGACGATACTGCTGCCCTCCTGGGCACTGACTCTGGCGGTGGTCTCAGGACCAGTGACGACAGTGCTGGCGGTGGCGTCCCGGCCGCCGGGGAGGATGGCGCCCTTCTCTGCCGTGCTGCTCTTCCCAGACTGTGCAGACTTCCTCGGCACTCCCCCTGGGACCCTTGTGAGGAGGTTTTCCGCCAGGAGTCTCCACCCTGTCCCGTCGTCCACTTTCCAACTTGAGGTGCTTTACAGGGGGTGGACTGGCAGTGCTTTGGCTCTGTGTCACACTGGCTGCCCTGGTGGGCGGTGCACTCCACACACCTTTGACACGCACCACTGGTACTGGATTTTTTTTGGCTGAGGTGCTACTACAGGACCTATCAATTGGAGGGGTGGGGGTGGGGGCAAAGAGGTCAACGTTGCTGAGGAAGAGTTGCTGACGAAGACTGGGATGGGTAGCTGGAGGGGGTCTGGGAGTGGAGGAAGAGGAGGTGGTTGTAGGAGGCGTACCTTTAGGTGATTTGGGTGCAGGTACTGGAGGCTGTCGTGTGGTGGATGGATGTTGGGTGTGTGAATGGCCGCTTTGTGTACTTTGGGAGGGGGCGTCACAGACACACTGGGAGTGGACACAGGGGACGTGTAAATGGTAGTGGGGGTGGTGAGTGCAGGTGAGCGGGGTGTGGTTCTGGGTGTTCTGGTGCGAGTCCTAGTGCCTGTAGATGTAGAGCATGCAGTTGATAGTGTAGACGACAGTGGGAGGGAGGAGGGAGGCGACGAGGAGGGGGACACAGTGGAGGCAGTGGATGTTGCTGTGTCTGTATGTGGGTGATGCTTGTGTGAGTGCCTGTGGGTTGTGTGGTGCTTATGTTTGCCTGAGCTACTTGTGTGTGTTGAGGTGTATGCATGCTTGTCTGATGGTGTGCTTGGGATAGGCTGGGGGAAGTTGGAGGGGGGAGGCTAGACACAGGGACAATGGCTGCCATCACTGCTGAGGCCAGAGATTGCAGGGTTCGATGAAGGGCAGCCTGACCAGAATGAATGCCCTCCAGGAATGCATTACTGTGTTGCAACTCCGTTTCTACACCCTGGATGGCATTCACAATGGTAGACTGCCCAACAGTGAGTGACCTGAGGAGGTCAATGGCCTCCTCACTGAGGGCAGCAGGGGTGACTGGGGCAGGGGCTGAGGTGCCTGGGGCGAAGGTGATGCCCACCCTCCTGGGTGAGCGGGCACGGGGCGAACGCTGAGGGGCTGCTGGGAGGGTGGTGCTGGTAGGGGGGGTGGCGGCTGTACCTGTAGAAGTGGGGGGCACAGATGGTGCCGCAACCACAAGGGAGCTCCCATCAGCGGATGAGTCAGTGTCGCTGTTTGGTGATCCTGTGCCCGACGTGAAGCTCCCCTCGCCCTCCGTCCCACTGGTGTATTCAGAGTCTGTGGTGTGGCCCTCCATGGCCATGTGGGATGCAGCTCCCTCGTGCTCCGGTGCCACTGTACCTCCGCCTGATGATGCTGATGCACAAAAGAACAGGGAGAGCAGAAAAGGGGGGGGGGGGAAGCGACAGAAGAAAGACAGGTTGAGTGCATGGCTTACCGCTACCGTTGGAGGACAATACAGACACATCAGCCCCCTGCACTACGCCGTGCTCTTGGCCTCTACAGATGCAATTCCTGGGATCTGGCCTACATGGCTATGGTGGACATCTGCACACATAGATGCCACAGGGGCATGTATACCTATACTTGCCACTCTACTGAGGTGGGGTGGAGTGACACATGGCCTGCATTACGGAGGGGCCTAGCCTACGTAACTCGCCCTGGCCTACGGAAACCCACGGCCCTCCTCCCCCACCCAGACCCCTCCACTACGCGCAAAGTCCCCAGAATGAGAGTGTACTCACCCCTCTGTGTCAAGCGCCCATCCAACTCCGGGCAGGCCACCGCCAGGATCCGGAACATCAGGGGGGTCATGGTGCGACGGGCACCCCTCCTACGTTGGGAGGCCATCCCCAGCTGAGCCTCCGCCGTCTTCTTGCTCCAGCGGCGAATGTCCTCCCATCTTTTCTGGCAGTGAGTGCCCCGTCTCTGGTGGACCCCCAGGGTCCGGACGTCCTTGGCGATGGCACGCCAAATGTCCTTCTTCTGGTGGGCGCTGACCTACATGACATGCACAGGGGAAGAAGAGAAGTCATTACCAATTGCACTGTCGATGTGAGTGGCCCCCATCCCTACCCTTGCCATGTGGCACATGCATTCACACTCCTTGATGTTCCCTGAACTCTGCCCCCTTCCAACTCACATCCAGCCCTCTCCACCCAGGCATAGCCCATACAACGTGCTCCCTGTGTACTTACTGGGGGAGGACCCCGTCGACTAGCTTTTCCAACTCCTGAGCCGTGAAGGCAGGGGCCCTTTCCCCAGACGCAGCAGCCATTGTCTCTTCCAGACCGAGGTCACAGCAGCACTTGCAGTGTAGGTCCTCTCCTGATGAAGATCAGGTATTGAGTGATTGAACAGATAGAAAATGGCGGTCACACCCGCGGCGGTGCGTGTCATCACCGCCGGCGCTCTTCATCATTGGCTCCTGGGACCCATAGGGTCCAATGTTAACCAATGCAGCATTGCGCCGCGGTCTACGACCGCCTACCGCGACGGTGTACTACGCCAGCACAGAGACCTCACATCCCATTGTCCCAGTTTAGAGGTCAGGCAGCTGCCATTTCAGGGGCCCACATGGCTTCATTTACTAGTGCGTCACACATACCTAGGCCTACACTCAACACACATACAGGAACAGTTTTGTGTTTTGTGTAGTGTTCTGTGTATCTGTGGGTACATACCTGGGAATTTGTTGACTCTGTGGTCGCTGTTGTCCTTCCTAGGCATCGTCAGCTGGGACATTTGAGAAGATGGCGGAATCCTCCGGTGTACCGACCGCTGGTGGACCTGTTGACAATGGAGGAGAGATATTTGATCATCACCTACAGGTTTGACTGTGCCACTATCCAGGAACTATGTACCCAGCTGGAGCCAGACCTGATGTCACCAATCCGCCATCCCACTGGAATCCCCCCTTACGTGCAGGTGCTGTCAGTGCTCAATTTCCTTGCAAGTGGGTCTTTTCAGACAATAGTGGCCACGGCATCAGGGATATCCCAGCCTATGTTTTCCAACGTGTTGTCCAGAGTGTTGTCTGCCCTGCTGAAACACGTAAGGAGCTACATCATTTTCCCTCAGGTGGAGGATTTGGCTACAGTCAAAGGTGACGTCTATGCCCTTGGACATATCCCCAACGTCATAGGTGCTATTGATGGGACCCATGTAGCTCTGGTCCCCCCCACAGGAGTGAACAGGTGTACAGGAACCGGAAGAGTTATAATTCGATGAATGTACAGATGGTATGTTTGGCAGACCAGTACATCTCCCAGGTAAATGCTATGTTCCCTGGCTCTGTGCATGACGCCTATATCCTGCAGAATAGCAGTATCCCGTATGTGATGGGTCAACTCCAGAGGCACCGTGTGTGGCTATTAGGGGATTCTGGTTACCCTAACCTGTACTGGCTATTGACCCCAGTGAGGAATCCCAGGACCAGGGCAGAGGAACGCTACAATGAGGCCCATGGGGGGACTAGGAGAGTGATCGAACGGACCTTCGGCCTCCTGAAGGCCAGGTTCAGGTGCCTCCATATGACAGGTGGTTCCCTATTCTACTCACCAAGGAAGGTGTGCCAGATCATCATCCCCTGCTCGATGCTTCACAATCTTGCTTTGCGACGCCAGGTGCCTTTTCTGCAGGAGGATGGTCCAGATGGAGGTGTTGTGGCAGCTGTGGAGCCTGTGGACAGTGATGAGGAGGAAGCCGAGGAAGAAGACATAGACAACAGGGAGTCAGTCATACAGCAATATTTCCAGTGACACACAGGTGAGAACATTTTATTTTACTATCACATTCACTTTCACACTTCTACCTAAATCCTGTCTGTCATTTAGTAGCAGTATTTGGTAACTGAGTTGTACCTTTCCATTACGGTTTCACAGGTGTGGTTACCAACATGTGTCATCTGCTTGCATCCTTCATGGACTTGTGATGTGTGACATAGGTATGTTGGCTTTACAATTGAGAACGCATTTTGACACTGTCATTGATAATACAAATTTACCAAATCACAGACTGACTCCAGATTGTTTTGTGCTTCGAGGGTGTTTATTTAAGTGCTCAAAAATGGAAGGGGGGTTGTAAAATGGTGATGGGGGAAGGTGGAGGAACGTCCATGGCAGAGTCCAGTCTATTGGTCACACAGGTGCACTGCCCATATGGGCATAGGAAGTGGAGCTGGGGCAGTTTCAGTATGGACAGGGTAACAAAGTGGGACAGTATGACAATCAGGGTGGTCTCATTTCCTTGCGGGGTCTTGCTATCTTGCTCTGTCCTGTTCCTGGATCTCAGGGACTGCTTGCGGGGTGGTTCTCCATCTGCAGGGGGTGGGGTGCTGGTGTGGTGGTCCTGTGGCGGGGCGTCCTGTCCACTAGCGCCGGCGGAGGTGGTGGGCAGTTCATCGTCCAGGCTAGTGTCAGGGGCCCCTTGGAGTGCCACAGTGTCCCTCATGGTCTTTTGTATGTCCTTCAGCACCCCTACGATGGTGCCCAGGGCGGAGCTGATGGTTCTGAGCTCCTCCCTGAAGCCCAAATACTGTTCGTCCTGCAGGCACTGGGTCTCCTGAAACTTGGCCAGGACCGTTGCCATCGTCTCCTGGGAGTGGTGGTATGCTCCCATGATGGAGGTGAGGGCCTCGTGGAGGGTGGGTTCCCTTGGCCTGTCCACCCCCTGTCGCACAGCAGCCCTCCCAGATCCCCTGTGTTCCTGGGCCTCCGTCCCCTGGACCATGTGCCCACTACCACTGCCCCCAGGTCCCTCTTGTTGTTGAGGTGGTGGGTTATCCTGGGTTCCCTGTAGTGGTGGACACACCGCTGATTGACGTGTCCTGGGTACGGAGGTATGGGCCCGCTGGGTGGGTGCTGTGCTGGTGTTACCAGAGGGTGGAAGGTCAGTGTTGGGCTGTGCCGGTGCAAGAGGAACCGACTGTCCTGAGGCCCACGATGGTCCGGGCTGGTCATCAGGATCCAGTATGGCAGAGCTGCTGTCGTCACTGTGGGCCTCTTCTGTAGGTGGAGTGGAGATGTCTGACCTCCTGTGTGGTGACGTTGGGTAGTGGTCCTGCAGGGGTATAAGAGCTTGATTATTGCATGTGTGTGTGTAATGGTGTGCAATGGGTGGGTGTGCGTGTACCCCAGTGCAAGCATTCCTGTGTGTGGGTTTGTGTGATGATGGTTAGGGGGTTGTTATGGGTATGTCCAGTGAGCATGCTTCAGTGATGGGTGTCCATGCTTAGTTGTGTCATGCAGGGCTTGGTGTTGGGATGTGTGGTTTGTGTTATTAGTACATTAGTGAGGAGTTGTAGTGATAGGGGAGGGGGCGAGGGTGGGGGTGTGTGATAGCATGCAGGTAGGGTGGGGGATATGATAGGTACAATTTGACTTACCAGTGTCCATTCCTCCACCGACACCTCCGAGGCCCTCAGGATGCATGATGGTCAAGACCTGCTCCTCCCATGTTGTTAGTTGTGGGGAGGAGGTGGGGGTCCGCCGCCAGTCCGCTGTACCGCGATGTTGTGCCTGGAGACCCCTGAACGCACCTTCCCCCGTAGGTCGTTCCACCTCTTCCTGATGTCCTCCCGATTTCTTGGATGCTGTCCGACAGCGTTGACCCTGTCCACGATTCTGCGCCATAGCTCCATCTTCCTGGCTATGGAGATGTGCTGCACCTGTGAACCAAATAGCTGTAGCTCTACCCGTAGGATTTCCTCCACCATGACCCTGAGCTCCTCCTTGGAAAACCTGGGGTGTCTTTGGCGTGACATGGGGTGGTGTGGGTGATGTAAGTGTTGATGTGTGTG
This sequence comes from Pleurodeles waltl, assembly GCF_031143425.1. Classification (NCBI taxonomy): domain Eukaryota; kingdom Metazoa; phylum Chordata; class Amphibia; order Caudata; family Salamandridae; genus Pleurodeles; species Pleurodeles waltl. Next base: position 155,512,371 of record NC_090440.1, on the reverse strand, counting down.
GTGATGTGTAGTGGTGTGTGGTGTTTTGTGCGTGGATTGTTGTATGGGTGATGGTGTTGTGTGCCTCTGTGTGGTGGGGTTCTCCATTGATGTGCTCTCTGTCTCTGGGCTTCCTCCAAATTTCTGGTCGTAGGGGTTTGTGGGTGATGTGGGTATGTGTTTTATATTGAATTGGGAGTGTTGGAGTGGTGTTTGTATGTGTCTCAGGTGTGTGTATTTGGAAGTATCCAATGTGGCGGTGTTTTGGAGATGTGTGTGTATTTTGAGCGCGGCGGTGTGTACCGCCAATGGAATACCGCGGTTGAAAGACCGCTGCGTGGATTCGTGGGTCGTAATAGCATGGGCGTGTTTCTGTTGGCGTGACGGTGGAGGAATTGTTTTCGCCAGCTTAACACTGACCTTTGGTGTGGCAGACTTGTGTGGGTGTCTGAATTTCGGCGGATTCCGAGATGTGGGTCATAATAGCTGTGGCGGAATTTCGGGCCGCGGCGGTGTATTGCCGGTCTTCTGCACGGCGGTAAGCGGCTTTTACCGCCAATGTTGTAATGACCCCCTTAATGTCTGATTTATGAATAGGCTCGAATAGTTCCTTTATCAACTGACTCAGGACTGTATTCAGCTGCCAAGATGGAGGAGGACATTTGGCTGAAGAAAAGGATTGGAACAACCCCTTCATAAACTGCTTGATAAGCCTATGAGACCAGAGGGGCGGTCCTTTGGATAGTCGTCTATACCTGGAGATGGCAGCTACGTGAACCTTAATGGATGCATGCGCGAGACCAGACCTCGCCAGGTGGAGAGGGAACGGCAAGACCTGCTCTGGAGCAAATGTAAGCAGATGAATGTTATTTGCAGTACACCATAAACAAAACCGCTTCCATTTTAAGGCATACGTCTTATTGGTACTATCTGCACGTGCTTTGGCCAAAACGGTTTGACGGTCAATGGGAATATCTAGATGGCCGAATTCATTGAACTCAGGAGCCATGCACATAATCTGAGAGGCTTGGGATCCGGATGCCTCCCTTGGCCCTGGCTGATCGTGAGCAGGCCTGGTATGGGTGCTAACCGGATGGGAGGACATGAAGACAGCAACAGAAGCTCTGTGTACCACGGTTGACGTGGCCAGGCTGGAGCAATTAGAATTATCTGGCAGGGCTCCGATTTGATTTTGCTGATGACCCGTGGAAGAAGAGGTGTCGGAGGAAAGGCATAAGCATAAATCCCTGACCATGCTATCAAAATGGCATTTCCCCACGACCCTGGTTGGTGATGCCAGCTTGCATAAAACCGGCATTTCGCGTTCTGAGACGTCGCAAAGAGGTCCAGGTTCGGTGTTCACCACTTACGAAATACTACGTCCAGCGTTGTCTGGTTCAGCTCCCACTCGTATGAAGATGTGCTGAGCCTGCTTAGTGAGTCTGCTGTGGTGTTGCTGACTCCCGGAAGATGTTCTGCCCGTATGTGCACCAAATTCTGAATGCACCAGGTCCAGATAACTTGAGCTTCTGTGGAAAGCAAGTGAGACCGGGGTCCGCCTTGTTTGTTTATGTAGTACATGGTGGTCGTATTGTCCATCCGGACAAGCACCGATAAACCTCGGATTCTCAGCAGAAAAGCGTGCAGTGCAAGGTACACAGCTTTGAGTTCGAGGAGGTTGATTTGCAGTGTAGCATGAGAATGGGGCCACCTGCCACTGACCTGAAGATCTTGGAGACATGCTCCCCATTCCTCCATCGAAGCATCCGTTGTGATCGTAAACGGAGGGACTTGATTAATTAATTCTAGTCCTTCTGAGATGTTTTCAGGTGTTGACCACCAATGGAGAGAGTCGACCATGCTTGATGTTATCTGAATGATGTCCCCAATGGCACCTTGCATCTGCTTCCACTGTTTGTTGAGCTCTTCCTGAAGAGGCCGCATCTGAAGGTGATAGTGCGGAACTAGATTTGATACAGGAGGACATCATTCCCAGTAATGACTTGAAACTTCGAACTGAAAGATACTTTTTTCTTCGATCTGAGTGCGCCAGGGTCAGAAGCTTGAGTTGACGTTCCTCTGCAGGGAAGGCTTTTACAAGAGTCGTGTCCAATATAGCACCCATAAACACTATCCTTCTGGTAGGTTGAAGCTGTGACTTGTCTCTGTTGAGAATGAGACCTAGTTGCTGGAAGAAACGTAACGTGGTCCTGAGAGAATTGCATAGGGTAGAGATGTCTGGAGCCTTTAGCAACCAGTCGTCCAGATATGGGAATATCTGGTGTTTGAGGCGTCTCAGATATGCTGCAACTGGGGTTAAGCATTTTGTGAAAATCCGGGGGGGGAGGATTTGAGTCTGAAGGGTAGTACTTTCAATTGAAAGTGCCGGCCGGCTACCATGAATCTCAAAGATTTTCTGTGTTTGGGGTGGATAGGTATGTGGAAATAGGCATCCTGCAGATCGAGGGAAGCCATGAAATCGCCTCTGTTGAGAAGCTGCAGGACATCCTTCACTGTTACCATACGAAAGGATTGCCTTTTAAGATATTTGTTGAGCTGCCTCAGATCCAGGATTGGCCTCCACAAACGGGACTTCTTTCTGATGAGGAAGAACCAAGAATAAAAACCGCTTCCTCGTTGCGAAGAGGGGACTACCTCTATCGCCCCTTTGGATAACATGCCCCCTATCCCCAAGAGGAGAAGATGTAGATGTTGTTGATGCTCCCGGGAAGGTGGAGTTTCGGGAGGCCTGCAAGTGAACTCTAGCAGGTGACCATAAGTTATGATATCCAGAACCCACTTGTCGCTTGTGATCTGCCTCCAACGTTGCAGGTGACGAGTCAAGGAGGGAGATGTAGCCATCCCCTGTAGGTTGTCATTGCCTACGCGAGGCATCCGTAGACTGTCGGCCTGATCTTCCTCTAGGAGGAGGCCTGCTGTATGCCTCCACCAGAGTCTGTCTTTCATGGTACTGGGGTCTGGATGATTGGTACTGGGAGGAGTAGGCTGGATATCGAAAAGATTGGTAGCCACCTCGAAAGGAGGAGTGGCCTCTACCCCTGGCTCCTCGAAAGGGAGTGCGTTTATACTGTAGGGACCCCAAAGACCTGGCAGTATCAGCTTTAATCGCCTGAAGAGCATCGTCAACATGCTTGCCGAACAGGTCCTGGCCATCATACAGGAGGTCCAGGATCTTGGTTTGGACATCCGGTCTGAAATTTGTGGCTTTAAGCCATCCCTGGCGCCTTAGAACGTCTGAACCCGCCAGGAGCCGAAATCCCATGGCTGCAATGTCCACGGCGCAGTCAATCACCTCTGCAGAGGTCCGCTGACCCTCCATAAGGATCCTTTTTGCTTCCGACTTGCTGGAATCTGGAAGATCATCCACAGAGTGTGAGATGTCGGACCACAGCTGCCTGTCGTACCTGCCCAGTAGTGCCAAGGAATTTGCAGCACGGACTACAATTGCAGACATAGATTAGAACCTCTTTCCGATGTTGTCCAGGCGCCTTCCATCTTTGTCCGGAGGAGCCGATAAAGGTGGTGAAGGGTTCTTGGAGCGTCTCTGGGCAGCCTGGGAAACCACTGAGTCTGGTTTTGGGTGATCCACCAGGCACGCAGGAGTATCCCCTCTCTCCTTATATTTTTTGTACAGCTTTGGTAACACCGCTGGCACTGTTGCTGGGTTCTTCATTATCTTAAGCCCTTGATTCCAGACATGGTCAATAATTGGTATAGCCCTGACCAATTTTCTATGGAGCTCTTTAAAATCATATAGAAAGCAGTCCTGCTGCGTAGATGGCATATGCAGCTCAAACCTCTCTGCAGCTTTTTCCAAGAGGTTATGGAAAGAGCCAATATCCTCAGGAGGAGACTCGACTGCCAATGGCTCTGGTGAAAGGGGTGCTGGGAGTACATACTCATCCCATTCATCCTGTTCTGAGAGAACCTCCCCTTCCTCTGCCACCTCATATGAAGAGGCCTGGACCTGGGGCCTCTGTGGAGCCTGAAGAGGAATTTGTGGCATAGCAGGAAAAACTGGCAGAGGTGCCGGAGTAGCTGGTGCAGTCACTGCTGGCGTGGAGTCCTTCCCCGGCTGAGGGTAGAAGAGCTCTCTATAATCTGTCAGCATAGCATGGAGATCGGACACAAGACCGGGAGGCAATGATACCGTTCCCTGTTGTTGTGGTACTGGGTCATAATACTGATGACCATAATATGAATCGTCATCCGAGAACTCCTGGCATTTGACGTGCAGCTGCCAAGGACTCCTAGCCACTCCAAACACTGCATCCTGATCAGAGTCCTCATCATCATCATCGCCATCCAAAAACCTAGATGGCAAGAACCTTGAAACCTTGCTTGGTGACGTGATAGAAGGTGTCAAACGAGCCTTTGAAAGTCTTTTGAGAGGAGTATGTTGCGCAGATTGACTCAAAGGCAATGTAGATGGTCTTTGCCTCTTCATTGGAAACATTTTTGCAGTTGAAGACAAGAAACCAGCTGTCGTTGACAGGGGCATCGACGATATTATCGTCGCTGGAAACATTATAGCCAACGAGAGCGTCGTCGACAGAGGTGTCGTCGGAATCATCGTCGACAGAGATGTCGTTAACGAGAGCATCGTTGACGAGGGCATCGTCGACAGGGGCACCGTTGACGGGAGTGTGGTAAGATCAATCGTTGCCGGGAGTGTCGTCGGCGAGAAAAGCGTTGACAAGATGGGGCGCCCCATCGACGAGGATGATAATGTTGTCGACGAAGATCCTGCAGCCGCTGCCGTCGACATGGAGATAGTTACCACTGCCGGCGTCACCGACGAAACAGTTGTCGTCAAGGGTACCGACGACGATGGCGTTGTCGACGGTGCTGAACTAGGCTTCTTAAACTTGTGAAGCACTTTAGGAGGAGGAGGAGCCGGCTCTGAAGCAGTTTTCTTTGCTTTCTTGAGGGATTCTGCGCCCACTTTCTTTTTCTGTGGAGAGCCATGACTCCTAGCAGAGGCCCCTGCTGTCTTTTGTGCCATTTTTCTAGGTGGCTCTTGAACTTCAGAGCTTTCCTGTTTTCTCTTCACAGGTGTATTAGGGGTAGAAATAGTAGAAGAGGCACTGTCCTAATCAGAGGCAGAGTGTGCAGTATTACCTCTTTGAAGCCACAACAGAAGGCGACCCCCCCTGTCCTTCAGGGTCTTTGTAGAAAATTTCCTGCAGATTTTGCAGTCCTTAGTCTTGTGGCTTGGGTACAGGCAATAAATACACTCCTTATGTGGATCCTCCACATATAACCTTTTCTTTAAACATGAGGCACAGGATCTTAAAAGGCCTTTCTTTGGTGTCTCTGACATGGATGCCAGTTTGAATCACCAGAGTAGATAGAAATGTCCAAAAGCTGTAGAAACAGATCTTCTGAGAGAAAATCTTGAGCAGAGCTCAAAGGAGACTCCTCAGCACAACGTGCGGTGCAAAATCTGAGGGAAGGCAGCTCCTCACAGGAGGTTGAGTTTGGGTCTGTTTTAAAAAACAACTATGATATGTGATTGTATTAAGGCCTAGTCCATGTATTGTATGCATACATTTTCAGGCCTGATTTTATATTCCACCGGGGACTCCCATCTCGACGACGGGGAAGTATTCAAGCATGTGAATCTATGAAAGTTCCAATACTGGAGTAACGGACCCTTCCTTTACATTTCAAAAGGCTGCTCTCAATGCTAGATCACAAGGAAGGGGTCAGGACACATTGCATGAAAAGAGATGGGGCTGATAAGAAATTCATAAAGAGTAAAGCTGAGAGCCTGGGATTAACCTTTTGGGGCACATAAAACTATGGCTCCCATGAATTGTGTTATGGGTCCATCAGCTTCAGAGTCTTGCCTGTTGTGACACACATCCTTTCAGGACAAAAGAAGAAAAAGAGAGAAGTACACTTCAAAAGAAGCAGAACCGCAAAATAAAACTTCAAGAACTTAGACCCTAAATCACATCTGATGTCTGGAAAAGGACAATAAGAAGGGGAAGTTAAGACCCAGAACAAATGTCATCTGCCAAGAACCCACACGGGCTATGTGAGAAGGGAAAGCTGTGCAAGACCTGTGAACAGGACTGGGGGCAAAGGCCTGCTAACCTTCCTGCTGGGTAAGGGGGACACCATTCAGGAAAACAAGACCATCAGCCCTGGAGTCTAGAGCACCAGCGCTGGCCTGTTCCATGAGAAAGAGGAGTGAGTTGGAGGAAGCGAGGTCCAGTGAGGAGCCCTACCGTCAGGACTCCCCGTGTGAAGTGGTAGAGAATTCGATTGCATACCAATTGGGTTGCTGCCTATGTGCAGTTTTGGCTCAGTGACGCCCGCACACCAGGGGAGAGCTGCCTTGGCCCAGCTGTGAGTTAAGTGCCATGCCGAACTGGACAAGCCATACCGCCTTACTGCGGTGACCATGTATTCTGGAAGGGGGCCACCGGCCAAGTTGCTACTGTTAGAAGTGCTGAGACTCTTAAGCATCTTGACTGGAGCACTTGTACCAGAGAAGCCTGCGTCCTTACTATCTAGTGCTGAAGCAACACCGTATGCCAGAAGGGGGCTGCCGATACCAATATTGCTGAAGGATTCGGGCCACTGCCCAAAGGAGAGACTGAGGTTACATTTGGTGGGTTGGACCCGCACTGCCAGGGAACAATCCCTGACTGACCACTCAGGACTGCAGAGGACACCGTAAACAATGTTGAAACCCTTGCTAGGCTCCAGTCTGTAGCAGAAAAAACATTTACCTCCCCTCCCAACACGCAAAGCCAACTTACCATGTCTTTGCAAGTTCTCCGAACAGAGTAGGAGTCATGGGTGCTTGAGTACAGGGCACTCGCTGCACTGCTGATCTCCTCCGTGCTGCGAGAGCAGGTAAGACTGGAAATGGGCTGTTTGGGCCCCTGCGGGACTCACTGTTAACGGTGCTGCTGTTGCACCATTAATACTTTTAACTAAATCCTCAAGACTCAAGGGGGAACTCCTGTGTACAGCTTAATAGTCAGCATTTCCTGGATGAGCCACCAGTGAATGGGGAAAAACCCCAAACATGTTACACAAAGAAGAGTAGGACAGGGATTTGCCTGACAATTACTAGAGTCCCGACCTGAAGGTGATTGTGTTGCTGCTTCTGAATGTCATATTCCTTTGCATGTGCAAAGTTATGAGTAAAATACTTATAAAAGCAAGCCTTTGTCTGGACAATAATTTATTGTTGGTATTGTTTGCAGTTTGAGTTACGAGTCATGCTCACTGACCTCTACCTACAACCCGGGGGAGCAATGACTGCTCGACTACAGCTACCACTGAGAGTCAAGTGCAGACAAGGTAATTGGTCCAGCTGCTCAGGATCCATAATAGTTCGGGCCCTCGGACCTCACAAGTACAGGGTTAGGTCAAGTAACCCCTGCACACCCTGTGGCCCTCTGAAAGGGGTTCTGACACATATTATAGGAGTACTTTAAGTCTTCCTTATCTGATTAACAGAGGAGAACGCCGATGTAGGAAGTTGGCTCTTTATATACTATTTCAAAGTAAGAAATAGTGTGCACAGAGTCCAAGGGTTCCCCTTAGAGGTAAGATAGTGGCTAAAAGAGATAATTCTAATGCTCTATTTTGTTGTAGTGTGGTCGAGCAGTAGGCTTATCAGAGGGTAGTGTTAAGCATTTGTTGTACAACCACAGGCAATAAATGAGGAACACACACTCAAAGACAAATTCCAGACCAATAGGTTTTTATATAGAAAAATATATTTTCTTAGTTTATTTTAAGAACCATAGGTTCAAGATTTACAAGTAATAATTCAAATGAAAGGTATTTCGCTCAGGTATTCTAGGAACTTTGAATTATCAAAATAGTATGCACAGTTTTGACAAAAATGGCAATAAGCTATTTTAAAAGTGGACACTGCAAAAATCAACAGTTCCTGGGGGAGGTAAGTAATTGTTAAGTTCACAGGTAAGTAAAACACTTACAGCATTCAAAGTTGGGTCCAAGGTAGCCCATTGTTGGGGGTTCAAGGCAACCCCAAAGTTACCACACCAGCAGCTCAGGGCCGGTCAGGTGCAGAGGTCAAAGTGGTACCCAAAGCACATAGGCTTCAATGTAAACAGGGGTGCCACGGTTCCAGTCTGCCAGCAGGTAAGTACCCGTGTCCTCGGAGGGCAGACCAGGGGGGTTTTGTAGGGCACCGGGGAGGACAGAAGCAGGCACAGGAAGTACACCCTCTGCGGCACAGGGGCAGCCGTGTGCAGAGTGCAAACAGGCATCGGGTTTCAGATAGGAATCAACGGGGAGACCCGGGGGTCTCTTAGGCGATGCAGGAAGGCACAGGGGGGGCTCCTCGAGGTAGCCACCACCTGGGCTAGGCAGAGGGTCGTCTGGTGGCCGCTCCTGCACTGGAGTTCGGGTCCTTCAGCTCCTGGGGGCTGCGGGTGCAGTGCTGGATCCAGGCGTTGGGTTCCTTGTTACAGGCAGTTGAGGTCAGGGGGAGCCTCTCGATTTCCTCTGCAGGCGGAGCTGTGGGGGCTCAGGGGGGTCAACTCTGGCTACTCACGGGCTCGCAGTCGCCGGGGAGTTTTCCCCGTAGTGTTAGTTTTCCGCAGGTCGAGCCGGGGGCGTCGGGTGCAGAGTGGAAAGTCTCACGCTTCTGGCGGGAAACGTGTGGTCTTTAAAGTTGCTTCTTTGTTGCAGAAAGTTGCAGTTTCTTGAACAGGGGCGCTGTTCTCAGGAGCTTCTTGGTCCTTTAGATGCAGGGTAGTCCTCTGAGGCTTCAGAGATCGCTGGACCCTGTTGGATCGTCGTTGTTGCAGTTTTCTTTGAAGTAGGGAGACAGGCCGGTGGAGCTGGGGCCAAATCAGTTGTCGTCTCCGTCTTCACTGGAGGGCTTCAGGTCAGCAGTCCTTCTTCTTCTTTAGGTTGCAGGAACCTATCTTCCTCGGTTCTCGGAGCCCCTAAAAACTGAATTTAGGGGTGTGTTTAGGCCTGGGAGGGCAGTAGCCAATGGCGACTGGTCCTGAGGGTGGCTACACCCTCTTTGTGCCTCCTCCCTGTGGGGAGGGGGGCACATCCTTAATCCTATTGGGGGAATCCTCCTTCTACAAGATGGAGGATTTCTAAAAGTAAGAGTCACCTCAGCTCAGGACACCTTAGAGGCTGTCCTGACTGGTGAGTGACTCCTCCTTGTTTTCCTCATTATCTCTTCCAGCCTTGCCGCCAAAAGTGGGGGCAGTGGCAGGAGGGGCGGGCATCTCCACTAGCTGGGATGCCCTGTGGCGCTGTAACAAAGGTGGTGAGCCTTTGAGGCTCACCGCCAGGTGTTACAGTTCCTGCATGGGGAGGTGAGAAGCACCTCCACCCAGTACAGGCTTTGTTCCTGGCCACAGAGTGACAAAGGCACTCTCCCCATGTGGCCAGCAACATGTCTGGTGTGTGGCAGGCTGGCAAAAAAGTCGGGTATGTTTTCCGGGGGCATCTCTAAGATGCCCTCTGGGTGTATTTTACAATAAAGTGCACACTGGCATCAGTGTGCATTTATTGTGCTGAGAAGTTTGATACCAAACTTTCCAGTTTTCAGTGTAGCCATTATGGTACTGTGGAGTTTGTGTTTGACAGACTCCCAGACCATATACTCTTATGGCTACCCTGCACTTACAATATATAAGGTTTAGCTTAGATACTGTAGGGGCATAGTGCTCATGCACTTATGCCCTCACTTGTGGTATAGTGCACCCTGCCTTAGGGCTGTAAGGCCTGCTGGAGGGGTGACTTACCTATGCCACAGGCAGTGTGAGGTTGGCATGGCACTCTGAGGGGAGTGCCATGTCGACTTAGTCATTTTCTCCCCACCAGCACACACAAGCTGGGAAGCAGTGTGTATGTGCTGAGTGAGGGGTCCCTAGGGTGGCATAAGACATGCTACAGCCCTTAGAGACCTTCCCTGGCATCAGGGCCCTTAGTACCGGGGTACCAGTTACAAGGGACTTACATGAGTGCCAGGGTTGTGCCAATTGTGGAGACAAAGGTACAGTTTAGGGAAAGAACACTGGTGCTGGGGCCTGGTTAGCAGGGTCCCAGCACACTTTAAAATCATAACTTGGCATCAGCAAAGGCAAAAAGTCAGGGGGTAACCATGCCAAGGAGGCATTTCTTTACACAACACCCCCCACCCCCAAACGAAAAAGGATAAGACTAACCTTTCCCAAGAGAGTCTTCATTTTCTAAGTGGAAGAACCTGAAAAGGCCATCTGCATTGGCATGGGCAGTCCCAGGTCCGTGTTCCACTATAAAGTCCATTCCCTGTAGGGATATGGACCACCTCAACAGTTTAGGATTTTCACCTTTCATTTGCATTAGCCATCTGAGAGGTCTGTGGTCAGTCTGAACTACAAAGTGAGTACCAAAGAGGTATGGTCTCAGCTTCTTCAGGGATCAGACCACAGCAAAGGCCTCCCCCTCAATGGCACTCCAACGCTGCTCCCTGGGGAGTAACCTCCTGCTAATGAAAGCAACAGGCTGGTCAAGGCCATCATCATTTGTTTGGGACAGAACTGCCCCTATCCCATGTTCAGAGGCATCAGTCTGCACAATGAACTGCTTGGAGTAATCTGGAGCTTTGAGAACTGGTGCTGTGCACATAGCTTGTTTCAGGGTGTCAAAGGCCTGTTGGCATTCTACAGTCCAGTTTACCTTCTTGGGCATTTTCTTAGAGGTAAGTTCTGTGAGGGGTGTCACTATGGATCCATATCCCTTCACAAACCTCCTATAGTAACCAGTCAAGCCAAGGAATGCCCTGACTTGAGTCTGGGTTTTAGGAGCCACCCAGTCCAGAATAGTCTAGATCTTGGGTTGGAGTGGCTGAACTTGGCCTCCACCTACAAGGAATCCCAAGTAAACCACAGTACCCTGCCCTATCTGACATTTGGATGCCTTGATAGAGAGGCCTGCTGCTCGCAGGGCCTGCAAAACCTTCTTCAGGTGGACCAGGTGATCCTGCCAGCTGGAGCTAAAGACAGCAATATCATCAAGATAAGCTGCACTAAAGGACTCCAAGCCAGCAAGGACTTGATTCACCAACCTTTGGAAGGTGGCAGGGGCATTCTTTAAGCCAAAGGGCATCACAGTAAACTGATAGTGCCCATCAGGTGTAGAGAATGCTGTCTTTTCTTTTGCTCCTGGTGCCATTTTTATTTGCCAGTACCCTGCTGTCAAGTCAAAGGTACTCAAGTATTTGGCAGCACCCAATTTATCAATTAACTCATCTGCCCTTGGAATGGGATGGGCATCTGTCTTGGTGACAGAGTTAAGTCCTCTGTAGTCTACACAAAACCTCATCTCTCTCTTACAATCTTTTGTGTGAGGTTTAGGGACTAAGACCACTGGGCTAGCCCAGGGACTGTCAGAGTGCTCAATGACTCCCAATTCCAGCATCTTGTGGACTTCCACTGTGATGCTTTCCTTAACTTGGTCAGACTGTCTAAAAATGTTGTTTTTGACAGGCATGCTGTCTCCTGTGTCCACATCATGGGTACACAGGTGTGTCTGACCAGGGGTTAGGGAAAAGAGCTCAGCAAACTGTTGTAGGACATTCCTGTAGCCAGCTTGGTCTGAGGAGGCCACTCCATCTACTGAGCCATCTTTAGGGTCAATGGAGAGGAGATCAGGGAGAGGTTCACTTTCAGCTTCCTGGTCCTCATCTGTAACCATTAACATGTTTACATCTGCCCTGTCATGAAAGAGTTTGAGGCGGTTCACATGGATAAACCCTTTTGGGGGTCCTGCTAGTGCCTAGGTTTACTAGATAGGTGACCTGACTCTTTCTCTCTAGCACTGGGTAAGGGCCCCTCCATCTGTCGTTAAGTGCCCTGGGAGCCACAGGCTCCAGAACCCAGACCTTCTGCCCTGGCTGAAACTCAACCATAGCAACCTTTTGGTCATACCACATCTTCTGGAGTTGTTGGCTGGCCTCAAGGTTTTTCCTTGCCTTTTCCATGTACTCTGCCATCCTGGAACGTAGGCCTAGTACATAGTCCACTATATCTTGCTTAGGCTCATGAAGAGGTCTCTCCCAGCCTTCTTTACCAAGAGCTAGTGGTCCCCTTACAGGATGGCCAGACAGAAGTTCAAAGGGGGAAAACCCTACTCCCTTCTGAGGCACCTCTCTGTAGGCGAAAAGCAGACATGGCAAGAGGACATCCCATCTCCTTTTGAGCTTTTCAGGGAGCCCCATGATCATGCCCTTCAATATCTTGTTGAATCTTTCCACAAGACCACTGGTTTGTGGATGGTATGGTGTGGTGAACATGTAAGTCACCCCACACTCATTCCACATGTGTTTAAGGTATGCCGACATGAAGTTGGTACCTCTGTCAGAAACCACCTTAGGAAATCCCGCTCTGGTAAAGATACAAATGAGTGCCTTGGCTACTGCAGGGGCAGCAGTGGACCTAAGGGGAATTGCTTCAGGGTACCTAGTAGCATGATCCACTACTACTAGGATATACTGATTCCCTGAGGCTGTGGCAGGTTCAAGTGGACCCACTATGTCCACTCCAACTCTTTCAAAGGGAACCCCCACCACTGGAAGTGGAATGAGGGGGCCTTTGGGTGGCCACATGTCTTACCACTGGCTTGACAGGTGGCACAGGAGGCACAAAACTCCTTGACTTTCTGGGACACGTCGGGCCAATAGAAATGGTTGACTAACCTCTCCCAAGTCTTGGTTTGTCCCAAATGCCCAGCAAATGGAATGTCATGGGCTACGGTCAGAATGAACTCCCTAAACTCCTGAGGCACTACCACTCTCCTAGTGGCACCAGGTTTGGGATCTCTTGCCTCAGTGTAAAGGAGTCCATCTTCCCAATAGACCCTGTGTGTTCCACTAACTCTTCCTTTTGTTTCCTCAGCAGCTTGCTGCCTAAGGCCTTTAAGAGAGGGATAGGTTTCTTGCCCCTTACACAGCTGTTCCCTTGTGGGTCCCCCTGGGCCTAAGGGTTCAACCTGATAAGGTTCCAACTCCATGGGCTCAGTTCCCTCAGAGGGCAGAACTTCTTCCTGGGAAGAGAGGTTATTTTTATTTTGCTGTGTTGAAGCTGGTTCCCCAGTCTTCTTTCCTTTTCTCTTGGAGGGTTGGGCCATTCTTCCAGGCTCCAACACCTCTTTTTCACCCTGAGCCTTGCACTGTGCCCTTGTCTTGACACACACCAGTTCAGGGATACCCAGCATGGCTGCATGGGTTTTGAGTTCTACCTCAGCCCATGCTGGGGACTCCAGGTCATTTCCAAGCAAACAGTCTATTGGGATAGCAGAAGAGACTACCACCTGTTTCAGGCCAGTGACCCCTCCCCATTCTAAAGTTACCATAGCCATGGGATGTACTTTAGTCTGATTGTCAGCGTTGGTGACTGGATAAGTTTGTCCAGTCAGGTATTGTCCTGGGGAAACCAGTTTGTCTGTCACCATTGTGACACTGGCACCAGTATCCCTCAGGGCTTCTACACTAGTCCCATTAATTAAGAGTTGCTGCCTGTATTTTTGCATATTAGGGGGCCAGGCAGCTAGTGTGGCTAAGTCCACCCCACCCTCAGAAACTAATGTAGCTTCAGTGTGGACCCTGATTTGCTCTGGGCACACTGTTGATCCCACCTGGAGACTGGCTATTCCAGTGCTAACTGGAGTAGTAGTAGAAGTGGAACCTTTCTCGGGACAGGCATTGTCTCCAGTCTGGTGTCCCTGCTGATTACAGCTACGACACCAGGCCTTTTTGGGATCAAAGTTTTTACCCTTGTACCCAAATAAGGATTGTGAAGAGGCTTTGGACCCTCCCTCCTGAGCAGGTTTTTGGGGCCCTGTAGAAGACTCTACTTTTTCCCTTGGATGTCTCAACACTCTTCCCCTGGGGAGTCTTTGTGACATCCTTTCTTTTGGTCACCCCCTGTGGAAGTCTTGGTCTCCCTAGTCTTGACCCAATGGTCTGCCTTCTTTCCCAATTCTTGGGGAGAAATTGGACCTAGGTCTACCAGATGCTGATGCAGTTTATCATTGAAACAATTACTTAAAAGGTGTTCTTTCATATACAGATTGTACAGCCCATCATAATCATTTACATCACTGCCATTAATCCAACCATCCAGTGTTTTGACTGAGAAGTCAACAAAATCAACCCAGGTCTGGCTCAAGGATTTTTGAACCCCCCTGAACCTAATCCTGTACTCCTCAGTTGAGAATCCAAAGCCCTCAATCAGGGTAGCCTTCATGAGGTCATAGGATTCTGCATCTTTTCCAGAGAGTGTGAGAAGTCTATCCCTACACTTTCCAGTGAACATTTCCCAAAGGAGAGCACCCCAGTGAGATTTGTTTACTTTCTGGTTGCACAAGCCCTCTCAAAAGCTGTGAACCATTTGGTGATGTCATCACCATCTTCATATTTTGTTACAATCCCTTTGGGGATTTTTAGCATGTCAGTAGTATCTCTGACCCTATTTAAGTTGCTGCCACCATTGATGGGAGCTAAACCCATCCCTTGTCTTTCCCTTTCTATGGCTAGGAGCCAACTTCTGTTTGGCCATCCTGTAAGGGGACCACTAGCTCTTGTTAAAGAAGGCTGGGAGAGACCTCTTCATGAGCCTAAGCAAGATTTAGTGGACTATGTACTAGGCCTACGTTCCAGGATGGCAGAGTACATGGAAAAGGCAAGTAAAAACCTTGAGGCCAGCCAACAACTCCAGAAGATGTGGTATGACCAAAAGGTTGCTATGGTTGAGTTTCAGCCAGGGCAGAAGGTCTGGGTTCTGGAGCCTGTGGCTCCCAGGGCACTTAAGGACAGATGGAGTGGCCCTTACCCAGTGCTAGAGAGAAAGAGTCAGGTCACCTATCTAGTAGACCTAGGCACTAGCAGGACCCCCAAAAGGGTTTATCCATGTGAACCGCCTCAAACTCTTTCATGACAGGGCAGATGTAAACATGTTAATGGTTACAGATGAGGACCAGCAATCTTTTGGCCATCCTGGCTAACAGGAGGTCATCTTCATTGAGGCTGCCCTCAATGCTTCCAGAGCTGTTGGACTACCCTGTGGGAGAAGCAGCATCTCTGACTATCACTTGTGGAGTCAGGGTTGGAGGAACCCTGGTCTCCCTAACTAGGAGTGGAGGATGGAAATTGTCCTCCACTTCACTAGCTTCATCCTCTGTAAGGGTATCTTCAGAGGGGTTGTCTCTAGCAAACGATGCCAAGAGCTCCTGGAGCTGTACTTTGGTAGGGTTTGATCCAGTTTTTTTATCTTTTTGATTCTGCAGAGAGTCCTTAACTCTGACATCCTAAGATGCAGGTAAGAGGTGAGTTTGAGCTCCACCACCGTCTCTTCTGCAGTAGACATTATTTCTCTAAAAGTTGGGATACTTTTTAAGAATCTAAAACTATCTCTAGAACTTAATCCAAACTTTTAAACTCTAAACGAAATGCTAACAGGGACTAACTCAAGGCCCTAGCAGGACTTTTAAAAATTTAGAAAAATAGCTCAAATTTAAAAAATCAGTTTCTAATGACAATTTTGAGAATTTAGTCGTGTGATCAGGTATTGGCTGAGTAGTCCAGCAAATGCAAAGTCTTGTACCCCACCGCTGATCCACCAATCTAGGAAGTTGGCTCTGTATATACTATTTAAAAGTAAGAAATAGTGTGCACAGAGTCCAAGAGTTCCCCTTAGAGGTAAGATAGTGGCAAAAAGAGATAATTCTAATGCTCTATTTTGTGGTAGTGTTGTTGAGCAGCAGGCTTATCAGAGGGTAGTGTTAAGCATTTGTTGTACACACACAGGCAATAAATGAGGAACACACACTCAAAGACAAATTTCAGACCAATAGGTTTTTATATAGAAAAATATATTTTCTTCGTTTATTTTAGTAACCACAGGTTCAAGATTTACAAGTAATACTTCAAATGAAAGGTATTTCACTCAGGTATTCTAGGAACTTTGAATTATCACAATAGTATGTACAATTTTGACAAAAATGGCAATAAGCTATTTTAAAAGTGGACACTGCAAAAATCAACAGTTCCTGGTTGGGGGGGGGGGGGTAAGTAAAGGTTAGGTTTGCACGTAAGTAAAACACTTACAAGTCTCAAAGTTGGGGCCAAGGTAGCCCACCATTGGGGATTCAAGGCAACCCCAACGTTACCACACCAGCAGCTCAGGGCCGGTCAGGTGCAGAGTTCACAGTGGTGCCCAAAACACATAAGCTTCAATGGAAACAGGGGTGCCCCGGTTCCAGTCTTCCAGCAGGTAAGTACCCGCATCCTCGGATGGCAGACCAGGGGGGTTTTGTAGGGCACCGGGGAGGGGGGGCTGACACAAGCAGGCCCAGAAAGTACACCCTCAGCAGCACAGGGGCGGCCGGGTGCAGAGTGCAAACAGGCGTCAGGTTTCAGATAGGAATCAATGGGAAGACCTGGGGGTCTCTTCAGCGATGCAGGCAGGCACAGGGGGGGCTCCTCGGGGTAGCCACCACCTGGGCTAAGCAGAGGGTCGCCTGGGGGCTGCTCCTGCACTGGAGTTCGGTTCCTTCAGGTCCTGGGGGCTGCGGGTGCAGTGCTGGTTCCAGGCGTCGGGTTCCTTGTTACAGGCAGTCGGGGTCAGGGGAAGCCTCTGGATTTCCTCTTCAGGCGTCGCTGTGGGGGTTCAGGGGGGTGAACTCTGGCTACTCACGGGCTCGCAGTCGCCGGGGAGTCCTCCCTGTAGTGTTAGTTTTCCGCAGGTCGAGCCGGGGGCGTCGGGTGCAGAGTGTAAAGTCTCATGCTTCTGGCGGGAAACGTGTGGTCTTTAAAGTTGCTTCTTTGTTGCAGAAAGTTGCAGTTTCTTGAACAGGGCTGCTGTTCTCTGGAGCTTCTTGGTCCTTTAGATGCAGGGTAGTCCTCTGAGGCTTCAGAGGTCGCTGGACCCTGTTGGATGCGTCGCTGTTGCAGTTTTCTTTGAAGTAGGGAGACAGGCTGGTGGGGCTGGGGCCAAATCAGTTGTCGTCTCCGTCTTCACCGCAGGGCTTCAGGTCATCAGTCCTTCTTCTTCTTTAGGTTGCAGGAATCTATCTTCCTCGGTTCTGGGAGCCCCTAAATACTGAATGTAGGGGTGTGTTTAGGCTTGGGAGGGCAGTAGCCAATGGCTACAGGTCCTGAGGGTGGCTACACCCTCTTTGTGCCTCCTCCCTGTAGGGAGGGGGGCACATCCTTAATCCTATTGGGGGAATCCTCCTTCGACAAGATGGAGGATTTCTAAAAGTAAGAGTCACCTCAGCTCAGGACACCTTAGGGGCTGTCCTGACTGGTGGGTGACTCCTCCTTGTTTTCCTCATTATCTCTTCCAGCCTTGCCGCCAAAAGTGGGGGCAGTGGCCGGGGGGGAGGCAGGCATCTCCACTAGCTGGGATGCCCTGTGGTGCTGTAACAAAGGTGGTGAGCCTTTGAGGCTCACCACCAGGTGTTACAGTTCCTGCAGGGGGAGGTGAGAAGCACCTCCACCCAGTACAGGCTTTGTTCCTGGCCACAGAGTGACAAAGGCACTCTCTCCATGTGGCCAGCAACATGTCTGGTGTGTGGCAGGCTGGCAAAAACTAGTCAGCCCACACTGGAAGTCGAGTATGTTTTCTGGGGGCATCTCTAAGATGCCCTCTGGGTGTATTTTACAATAAAGTGCACACTGGCATCAGTGTGCATTTAGTGTGCTGAGAAGTTTGAAACCAGTGTAGCCATTATAGTACTGTGGAGTTCGTGTTTAACAGACTCCCAGACCATATACTCTTATGGCTACCCTGCACTTACAATATCTAAGGTTTAGCTTAGATACTGTAGGGGCATAGTGCTCATGCACTTATGCCCTCACCTGTGGTATAGTGCACCCTGCCTTAGGGCTGTAAGGCCTGCTAGAGGGGTGACTTACCTATGCCACAGGCAGTGTGAGGTTGGCATGGCACTCTGAGGGGAGTGCCATGTCGACTTAGTAATTTTCTCCCCACCAGCACACACAAGCTGGGAAGCAGTGTGTATGTGCTGAGTGAGGGGTCCCTAGGGTGGCACAAGACATGCTGCAGCCCTTAGAGACCTTCCCTGGCATCAGGGCCCTTGGTACCAGGGGTACCAGTTTCAAGGGACTTGCCTGAGTGCTAGGGTTGTGCCAATTGTGGAGACAAAGGTACAGTTTAGGGAAAGAACACTGGTGCTGGGGCCTGGTTAGCAGGGTCCCAGCACACTTTGAAATCATAACTTGGCATCAGCAAGGGCAAAAGCTCAGGGGATAACCATGCCAAGGAGGCATTTCCTTACAGCCGAGGTTCCACCAATTGTCTAAAGCATTCAATAAGTAAGACATTGTTGACTTAGCCCTGAATACTGAATCTGGTTCCAGGGTCGTTTTTTTTGATTGATTGCAACATGGTTTTGTGTGTATAGCATAATGTACATTTTGTTGCACAATATAATTCAAAGCACACAATAAAATTTCAAAGTGAACTTCACAACTGAAAATAAATAACGCATACCCTTTTGATTTGGTTGCTATTGCCACATTTGTGATCTTCCAGCCGACACCTAGAAAATAGCATTACAATTAACATTTGTAGATACAAGAATTAGCATAGTACTTAAGACAGTGTTCAAAATAAAAACAAACAAATACACTTCCTATTTCAAATATTTTGATGGAATACCACACAAAATCAACATTATCAAGACATCCCCATTCTGACTTCTCCATCACCTGCATGACACAGTCATTAAAATCATAACGTGTAGGAGAGATGACATCCAGAAACAAATGAACTTATTTAATAGGGCATAAAAAGTACAAATATACAACTACAATAACTACTGCAATAGCATAGTCTAAATAAATCCAAAGAGGTAATTTACTGTCAATTTTGGGTCCTGCTATCAGCAGTACTGATGTTGCAATCCCAGACTGACCAAGTATGTACACTATTGTGTGTGTACAGAGATCTTATCAAATTTTTACAGTTGGAATAGTAGTAAGTCTTATAAAAATATGTTTTCTATCCATTTTGGGTATATCCTTGGTTGTGTAAACTTCCACACAAACTACTGTGGAATTTTAGGTTAACATCAACCAAAAACACATGAATAATTACCCTATATACCTCAGAAAAGGAACGAATGAGCTACCCCCTGAAGGCTACCTTGTGATTCCTGGCAATGCCGCCAAGTATCAGAGCGTATGAGCCCCAGTTTGTGTAGTCTTTAAAGTGTCCAATAAGTTCTATGAGCAGTCCGAAATCTAGGTTCAGCCAGTGCAGTGGAATTTATGGAAACAAATGACGAGCTATATATCAGACTTATATAAGCATCTCTGGTTTGTCTAAAGAGAGATTCATGACCCCATTGACGTCACTCTCATATTCATTACATTTAGGGCACCTGCAAGAAACTTATATATTTTGACTGCACATTATTCTGTTGCAGAGCCCCAAGTAAATACCGTTGACAAAGCCTACCAATTCTAATCATTGAGGCTTTTAGTTGGAGAAATCTATAGAAGCCAATACTGTTCACACAAAAAGTAAGAAAGGTGTCATGGGTTTTTGGATCACCATTCAGGGATAGTTCAGCCCTGTGCCAGTAATATCAGAAAAGAATGCTTCCATCCACTTTCACCTTCTTTATTATTTCGCAGGGACATTATGAGAGAAACAACTCAAGTATTTGCCTATGTAACGGAAATAAAGCACCAGCTGTATCCAACAGGATGCTTTTGGTGTAGATAATCTTGTAGTTATTATCACTGTGATCAGAGCTACAAGTTACTTTCCTTCTGCAACACATTCTGCAGTGGAGAATCTAACTGCAGAGTCCTCCCCTTGTGAATTCCCCTAGGAGCCAGATTGCATCCAGAAACTTTCATAGCAATTCCCTTGAGTATTGGTAGGTGGAGTTGTGCGGCTCTACTTCGGGACTGTCCTGCCCCAAATGGGACATCAGGCCACTATATCTGCACACTTCGGTGCGCTGATGTCAGTATTTTTTTTTATTTCTGTCTTCGCCGACGGCCACAAAGACACTGAAATCATAATATGGAAGCATGCTTACTTCCAAATTAGGATCTTATTAATGGACTTTATGAGACCACTCCAAAGAACTGGGAGGTGGGTGATTCAGTTAGAAATTTGCAGTTAGACAGAGGCACTACTAGCAAAGGCGATACCAAAGGTAGGTAACTTGCTCTTCTGATAAAGACTTCTAACTAGAGATTCCTCACCTTGTAAACAGATACCAAAGAAGTACCTCCCATGGTGGTGCATTGATATGAAGTGAAGTCCAAGGCTCAATACTTATTAAAATGTTTATTACAGGAGGATATGCACCATCAGATTTCCAGTCAGCTGAGCAGCTGTCAAAGTCTGCCTTACAATCTTGAGGATGACAGGAACAGGAGGATACCAAGGAAAGGAAAGGGGAGGAGGTGAAAAAGTAGGGTAATGCAATCAGATGATTACAACACACATCTGTGGAATGGCTCAAACAAGGAAATCCTTTTTTACTGATCGGGCAAACTGACCATCTCACTAGGCCTATTTTTCAGACAATAATGCTTTGTGAACATGTGGAGGGCCGCCCACGTTGCAGCCTGACAGATGCCTAAGACTGGAACACCATGTGCCAACGCAGTGTTAGTTGACTCTGGTAGAATGAGCACCAAAGCCTTCTAGGGCTGCCTCTTGGCTAGCCCACAGCAGAGCTCTATACAAAAACATAATCCATCTGCAGATGGTTTGCTTTTGGTTTGTGCAAGTCTGGGTGCAAGATTCAGCCTTGCTGCTGTGACACGAGCAAACCAAATCGGTGGACATGTGCTCATGGTCAGATATTCTAGGTATCACTCTCCTCGTCCAGTCTGGAGCAACTAGGGTGATTTGGGTCCCGTCTTTCTTGATATTTTTCAGCATTCTGGGCAGGAGTGGGACGGCATACCCCAATGGAAAGAAAATGTACACATGCGTGCTCTGCAGTGGCAAATCGATTGAGCCAGGGTTCTCTCCATTCCTGGAAAATGGCCTATGCCACCAGCGAGTGTAAATGTAATTTGTGGCCCACTAGGCACTATCCACTAAATTTGTCTACCCTGCCGTTTAAGGATTATGTCACGTGCTGCGAAATATGGGAGCTCCCAGAGAGTTCAGACACTTGCCAAGGCGCAAGGTCTCCTAGCACATGATCCATAGCTCCACTTGGCCCTGTTTGTTGCAACACCCCATGGAGGTTGTGTGGTCTTTGAGAACCTGGACCTGTTGCCCCTTGATGTTAGAGAGGAATGCTTTCAGTAGCAAGCGAATCACTCACAACTACAACAACTTGATGTAGCAGCGAGACTCCGTCAATGACCAGAGTCCTCTGATCTCCACATCTCCCAGATGACCTCCACAACCCAGTAACAAATCTGTCACACCGTTTAGCTATAGGTTGTGGAGGGAGGGCGTCTGCAACTGGTCCAATTGTGGTTGAGAAGATACCACTGCAGATCTTCTACGGTCTCCCTTGACACCTAGAAGGACTCTTATATGTCCTTTGGTGCGGAGCCCACTGCCCACTGCCAAGAAGCCTCAGAGCCTCTCTCACTAACACCCAAGTCAAGACCTGAAACATAAGGGATCACACAGCCTTAATGTCCTGGACATGTTGAGGCGGATGGATGGCTCATAAGAACACTGTACCCAGAATGACTCAATAAAGGGGAGCCGTTGTGAAAGTGTCAGGTGTGACTTCGGCACAATGATGGAAAAACCAAAACGTTTCAATAGGCTGGCCATCTTCTGGAGGTTGTTTATTACTGTTTGCGGCGAGTCTGCCTTCAGCATCCAGTCATCAAGTTAGGAGATTGCTTTTTTTTCTCAAATGATGGGTAGCACGCACTACCATCACCTTTGTTAACCACAGAGATGTACTGATAAGACCAAAGGGAAGCATACCAAACTGAAAGTGCTCTTGCTCTACCTGAAACTGCAGGTATAGTCTGTGGGACTGAGGGACGTGAAAATATGCATCCTGCAAGTCCAGAGTTACCATCCAGTCTCCTGGATCCAGGGCAGACACACTTTGGCCAAGGAGAAATAGTATTACCAAAGGAAGAAGTTCAAAGTGTGAAGGTCTAGGATGGGACGTAGGCTTCCATTCTTCAGCACCAGAAAGTAACAGGGGTAGCAAGCAGTCCCAATCTTTGATGCTGGCACCCTCTATATTACACTCTTAGCCAAGATTCCTTGAACTTCTCCACAGAATATGGACAAGTGGTCCCCTGATAGGTATTGTGGTGCAGATGGCATATCTGGGATGGGTGGTCAGGACACAAAGGGTAGGGAGTATCCATTTTGCACAATCTGAAGCACCCACTGATTAGACGTGAGGCCCCTCAAGCCAGGAAGGTGGAAGGAGATAAGACCCCATCTTGGCCAGTCGTGTGCTGCCTCTG
Organism: Pleurodeles waltl; assembly: GCF_031143425.1. Taxonomy (NCBI): domain Eukaryota; kingdom Metazoa; phylum Chordata; class Amphibia; order Caudata; family Salamandridae; genus Pleurodeles; species Pleurodeles waltl. The sequence goes on along the minus strand of NC_090440.1, from coordinate 155,489,915 downwards.
AGAAATGAAAGTATTTTTGTGGCGGCTGCGGTTTGAGTTGCTTGGGTAGTTGGTGAGTCTTTTTGAGACCTTCCTAGACTTCGCTGATGTCCCTGGTCACGCAACCTTTTCCATGACCTCTGCTGAGCGGTAGAAGCTGTGTCACTATATTCTTCCTCAGAAAGAGATTTCTTGGATTTTATCTTCGGTAGCCACCAATGAAGACTCCACTTCTTGTCATTTAGGGTCTTAGTTGAAAAGGTGCAACAGATCTTGCAGTCCTTTACCTTATGTGTAGGGTAGAGGCAGTAGATACAGTCCTTGAGTGAGTCTTCAGAATGAAGTCTTTTCCTCCCAAAGGTGCCTCAGGGCCTAAAAAGTCCTTTCTTTGATGACTAACATGGTATCAGGTAGATAGCCTGAAGGCCAAATAACTCAAACTAATTGAAGAAAACTGAGCAGAGCTCAGGAAGACTCATTCACACAACATGCAGTACAAAATCTGAGGGAACCAGCCTCTGTGAGAAGTTTTTTAGAGGGTGTTGTCACCTGATTGGCTGGAGTTCGGTTCTTTTCAAACGATATGGATAAGTTATTAAAGTGAATGTTTCATGGCCATTATAACCTATAGTAATGTCATGTACTGCTTTATGATGGTACCATGGGACTCCTAATTCAATGACAGGGAATGATTTAAGCATGTGAATCTAAGAAAGATCCAATACTGGAGAACTTCTGTTTCGCGAATGTCTCCATCCTTTTTACTTCTTTGTCAGGTGGGGTGGTTAGGAAAGAATTGAGGTTCAGGTAGTAAAGGCCTGAACTACTAAGCTCTCTGAAGTAGAATGCTGAAGAAAAAAGTCTGGCTATCCAGGAGCAAACCTGTGCCACTTGTCTATTGACTAATGACAGGCACGATCCTGGTTCTGCTCACCAGACTATCCGTTAGGGCTTCATTAAAGGGTCGGAGAGGCTCCTGGGTGGATTGTGCTTGGTTGAGGACGTATGTAAGTACATTGGTTTTGCCCTCAGCTACCATAGTGTTAGGTGAGGACAGTTTAATGTCTGACCAAGTGTTTAGACAACTGGCACGGTGGAGGTTGCCAAATATGTTGCCATCATCCTCATCCTGCTTGTCATCATCATAGTCAGTGTCCCTAGTGTCATATTGTGGGGCATAGGTGTCTGACTCTGTATAATATTGAATCCTGGGCAGTGAGGGTTGGGTCTCTGAGTCAGATAGAAATACTGCCACTGTGTCCGGGGTTGGTGTCATTGGCATCCACGTCAATACTCGAGCCGGGGGCGGTGATCATGACATTGGGGTGGCATTGTGAGTGCCACCAAGGGTGGAATTGTGGGTAGTGCTGAGGCCGGAACAGATGGTGCTAACACCAGAGAAAGGGTTGACCCTTTGTGCGATGTCAGTGGTTACGGAGGGATCCACCCACATTTATGTGACTGGAGGGCCCCTGGATCATGGGTCCCATAGGTGCTGCAGAGGATCCTTTCCAGAACCAAAGATATCCTCCGTGGCTACCTTAAAATGGTGTTGCTTCTGTGGCTTTGCTGTAAATTCGAGAAAGGGTCAAAGCACGACTAGTGTTAGAATTAGCTCTCTGTGGGGGGAATTATTATACGCCCTACAGGTGCCTGGAGCATCACACAGCTCCAAGTTGTGGGAGCGGCATGATGAGGGAGACCCATGCTTGGATGTTTTATGTTTTTTGAGTGACTTTTTGGAGTTGAGCACCCTGACCTTGATGATGAGCGAAAGCCGGTCTGCTACCTCAACTTGGTCAGGGACCATCATGCCATAGACTCAGATTGTGAGTTTTTTGGGAAATTGCAGAGTTTGGTGACGATGAGCTTGGCCTCCCAGTCACGAATGCCCTTTTAATTCATCACAAGGTTGAGCTGTGTTCATAGGCAGACAACAAGGGTATCTGTGACTAACATCCGTTGGTTACAGTCATGGCCCGGCTTAAAATCTGTGGGTCTGAATAGAGGATTAAAGAGTTAACACAGCATGTGGAGTCTTCCACTAATGGACTTCTCATACCCATGACTTCTTTCAATGATACTTTACTTTGCTGGCACATCACAATGTCTTCTTTCTGTTTAACATAGCAGTAAAGCTACTTACTCCTCCTATTAGGTTTGATTTAAGGTTTGACAGAGGGTCCTCTGCCCGTCAAATTTAGAGATGACTTCTGGCCTAGTTGTCGCAGCAGTTTCTTTCAATGTACAAAATGATTGGATGGCGCTATCAGTTCACTAAACTTTTTTTTGGTATTCAGAAACAACTAAAAAAAAACAGGAGTTCAGTTCTGAAAAAATAAAAACTAAAGACCCCTACACTCTTGGAGTTCTCTCCAAGGGTGTGGAGAAGTTATTGTTTTTCTGTCTCTCACTGCCCTGTTTCCCCAGACTGTGAGGGATAGAGGAAAAAAGATACTACACTGTCCACCCTAACTAAGTAGACCAGGTGTTGCAATGTCTTTTTTCCAACAGCCTCTACTCAACTGTTTTCCATGGATGGAGCCAATGAGCGCTCTGACCATGGAAAGCTTAAGGTGAGCTCATCTCAAAATTAGGAGGGTGGACCGAGGTTTTGACAGACAGGGTACTCAGTTGCCTTTGCGACGGCGAACCCCATTCACCAAACTCTAAAAGAGACCCAAATCTTCAATGCAGTTTTATTACATATGTGTTTAAACTGAGTAGGGTGTAGCATTATACAAAAGTAATGCCTCACAAGCGATGTTGAGGCATTGAATACCGGGGATGTTTCCTCAGACAGAAATTACTTTACAGACGGTTTCGAAAATAAAAGAAATTAGGTCCGGAACATTATGGAAACTGTCTCACAAAAGGCCAGTTCCAATCAAATCTTGGATGCAAATAGATATCGAAGAACAATTTTCCTTGCAAAAAAGGTAGTGTGAAAGGAACCACAGACTAGTAACAGAAAAGCAAATAAATCACATCAACCAGAAATACAAACACCTACAATCCCTCGTCCCATGCCCCAAGAATCTCATTTATATCTGGCTATGCAAACCCCTCCTGTACATAGCACATGATGTGTGATTGATTCCCTGGATAATCTGGTTTCAGGCGGTGAAAGTAGCTTTGTGCCACCTGGAAATGACTCTTTAACAAAACTGGTCGGCGGGATGGCATGCGTGCGTCAAAAAGGGGAAATAAAAACATTACATTCAAAAATAAAATAAAAAAATAAAAACGAACCTGCGTTCTGCACCGCAGCTCCTCTGTCTTCACAGCAGGCACAGGCTCCCAGCCTGCCCTGTGGCCAATCCTGACGCTGCTTGGCTGGAGCACCCAGCCAGGTTGCTCCCAGGCAGACTGGGAGCCTGTGCCTGCTCTCTCCAGCTTGAGACAGCACAATGCGCATGTGTGTTTGGCCGGCTCGAGTCGGCCGGCCAAACACACATGCACACTGAGGGGAGTGCCCAGTGCACTTCCTGTCATCTTAAATGACCCGCCCTTTTAACAATGAAAGGATAATAACCATAGTTTATTATCCTTTTGTTGTTAAAGTTTTGCAGCTGCTGCTACTCGCGGGGGTGACACTCCTCTGCCGTAGCGGAGGAGCCGCCGCTTTTCATAATGTTAAGTATGTTAACTTGTTGTCACTGGCACAAGAAAAAACCCTGTGAGATAACACAGACTAAATAACAAAATAACCAATCATTGTTATGATCTAAAATACTTTTGAAATAAATCACTAGAGAAAATGGTAGGGAAAAATGACAGATTAAGTTCAACAATGAGGATGTTTCCACCATAAAGGAAGGATATATCCCCGTTTGCCGCAAGTAACTAATAACCACAAGCACTGATGATAAATGAAATACGACACATTCAGTTGCATCAGAAACGCTGTAGTGCATAGTGTCATAATATGTATAACTTTATCTACAGGTACAATGGTCTCTGCTGTGGGAAAAGAGGTATGAACCACCCTTACATTTTACTTCATTCTTTCATCAGGAAAAGAAACACGTGGTTGAGATTTGTGGAAATATGTTTTAAAACAGTGTCACATGTTATGTTAGATCGCTGGATCATAAGTGTGAGGATCCTCAAAGACTGTTATGAGAAAAGGACTCTCAAACACTACATTCTAGGCATATGTAATCTTATATTGTAGTAGACTAGTAGGTAATTGAAATCGTACCTTGTAAATCAGTTATAAGGACATTTCCATTTGTCCATTGGTAAACCCAGTGTTGGAATGCACAGCATTTCTTTTCAATCTCTGAAGTATTCTTCATATGCAGGTTTCCACTCTTGTCCTTTATACAATATTTCTCAAATCGTCCTTCCAAATCATCTTCTATTGTTGCATAAGGGATGTTATTTGCAGGACGATAGATCAAATTCAGTGGAATTATCCTAGAAATATAAGAGTAATCTCAAATCCAAAGCAACATGCATTTCATCACTTAAAAGGTATCACTTCACTATGCAATATTTACTGTATTTCATTTGTGGAATAAAAAATCCTTTTAGTTGCTTAGCTGCACAATATCCTGAAAAACCCACTATCAGAAATTATTCTGGAAGAGAATCATCTTCTATTTAACATGGTATCGGTTTATTAACTAAGAATTAAGAAAAGTACTAAAAATATGTAAAATCTACATAAAAGGAAAGGAAACAATTCTAATGTACCAAGTATTTTTAAACTGAATGTCCAGGATACAGCAACATATTTAGACAAAAGCTCAGGTTAACCAAAATCAACCAGTCCTTTTGTTTCCTACCTTTCTTCTGATATCTGGCAAAAGAACTTTGCAGGACTTGGGCAAAAGACTGCGCAGAACAAATGGGTTGCATTTACCCAAGACAAAGAGATTTCTAAATCTGTCATCTACTGCTTTAACTGTTTTTTTGCATATTATTATTAACTGGAGCATAACCCATGCTTTAATTACTTTCAGGTAGGTTAAATTAGGTGTAATAAAGAAATTAATCTTATGGAACATGTCCGTATTGCTGCAGATACTTTCACAAACATAACTTCAGGGAAAGTAAACATATATCTGATGTATGAACTACAAACAGTCACTCAGTTATCCTGTGTCTAACCATCTGGTACTCTGGCACAAAAGCAGTCAGGCTTAACTTAGATCCAATGTATAAAGGCCCGTATTTATACTTTTTTAGCGCCGCATTTGCGCCGCTTTTTGACGCAAAAACGGCGCAAACTTACAAAATACAATTGGATTTTGCAAGTTTGCGCCGCTTTTGCGTCAAAAAGTGACGCAAATGCGGCGCTAAAAAAGTATAAATACGGGCCAAAGTATTTATGCAGCACTTAAACAGTAAAAGTGAAAAATCCCACACCAGTTTTGAAAAATAGAGTAAAATTATTTGACACCAAAATGAAAAAAAATCCAATTACTGGAACCGGAGATGTGCAGTTTTAAAGGTTTAGGTAAAAAGAGTGTGCAAAAGCACAAACCACCAACTGTGGCCATCTGGCTGTGCGAGGACAGGACAAAGTCACAAGTTGGATCATGGGCCGGATACAAGGAACAGGGTACACCTGCTGAGAATTGTACCTTATGGCACTGATGTGGGTGTTGCGTCGCAGAGTAGCGGTTCTGAGGAACAATGAGAGGTACTGCATCGAGAGACACTGCATAGTGTTGGTTCCGATGAGCAATGCAGGGCCCTGCAATGAGTTGTGTCATACTGTGTTGGATCCGAAGAGGAGCTGTGAGGGCTGAGAAGCAAGTTGTGTCTCGAGTTGCATTGCGCTGTGTCGGTTCTGATGAGGAGCTGTGATGTGAGATGAGTCAAGTTGCGTCAGGCTGCTTCAGTCCCGATGAGGAGCTGTGAGAGTTGTGTCAGGTTGCGCTGCACTACACTGGTTCTGATGGGGACTAAAGCTGGGCTGGCAGAGCACCTTTCAATCAATCAATCATTGAATTTGTAAAGCGATCTACGTACCCGCAAGGGTTTCAAGGCGCTGGGGGGGGGGGCGTTCAGGGGGTGGGGCAGTGGGGGGAGCTGATGTTACTGATCGAAGAGCCATGTCTTGAGGAGTCTTCTGAAGGTGAGTAGGTCTTGAGTCTGTTGCAGGTTGGTAGGGAGCGTGTTCCAGGTTTTGGCGGCGAGGTATGAGAAGGATCTGCTGCCGGAAGTTTTTCGTTGGATGCGGGGGACGACGGTGAGGGAGAGGTTTGCGGAGCGGAGCTGACAGGTGGGGGTGTAGAAGCTGAGTCTGTTGTTCAGGTAGGTTGGTCCGGTGTTGTGGGGTGCTTTGTGAGCGTGGGTAAGAAGCTTGAAAGTGATCCTCTTGTCCACGGGGAGCCAGTGAAGGTTTCTCAGGTGGTGGGAGATGTGGCTGCGGCGGGGTATGTCGAGGATCAGCCGGGCGGAGGCGTTTTGGATGCGTTGGAGGCTTAGAAGGTCTTTTGCTGGGATGCCTGTGTAGAGTGCGTTGCCGTAGTCTAGCCGGCTGCTGACGAGGGCCTGTGTCACCGTTCTTTTTGTTTCTGTCGGGATCCACTTGAAGATCCTACGGAGCATGCGGAGTGTGTTGTAGCAGGTGGAGGAGACTGCGCTGACCTGTTTAGACATGGTGAGGGAGGAGTTGAGGACAAAGCCCAGGTTGCGTACGTGGTTGGTTGGTGTCGGTGGGGTTCCAAGTGCGGTAGGCCACCAGGTGTCGTCCCAGGCAGAGGGGGTGGGTCCTAGGATGAGGACCTCAGTCTTGTCCGATTTGAGTTTCAGACGGCTGCTTTTCATCCATTCTGCGATGGATTCCATTCCCTCGTGGAGGTTGATTTTGGCTGTGCGCGGGGCTTTGGTGAGCGAGAGGATGAGCTGGGTGTCGTCGGTGAGAATGTTGAGGTTGTGTTGTTGGGCTACTTGTGCTAGGGGGGCCATGTAGATGTTGAACAGCGTCGGGCTGAGGGTTGAGCCTTGGGGGACGCCGCAGATGATGTCGATGGCGTCGGAGCGGAAGGGGGGGAGGCGGACTCTCTGGGTTCTGCCGGAGAGGAATGAGATGATCCAGTCAAGGGCTTTTCCTTGGATTCCGGTTTCGTGGAGGAGAGTTTCCAGGGTGCGGGGGCAGACTGTGTGGAAGGCAGCAGATAGGTCCAGGAGGATGAGGGCTGATGTTTTGCCGTTGTCCATTTGACGTCTGATGTCGTCTGTGGAGGCGAGAAGGGCGGTCTCAGTGCTGTGGTTTCATCTGAAGCCGGATTGGGAGGGAGCCAGGATGTTGTTGTCTTCGAGGTGGCTGGTTAGTTGTGTGTTGACTATTTTTTCAATCACCTTTGCGGGAAAGGGGAGTAGGGAGATCGGTCGGAAGTTCTTGAGGTCGTTGGGGTCTGCTTTGGGCATCTTGAGGAGGGCGCGGATTTCGGGGTGCTTCCAACTTTCCGGAAAGGTTGCTGTAGGAAAGTACCATCTTGCCTGGCATGTTACCCCCATTTTTCACTGTATATATGTTGTTTTAGTTGTATGTGTCACTGGGACCCTGGTAACCCAGGGCCCCAGTGCTCATAAGTGTGCCTGAATGTGGTACCTGTGTAGTGACTAACTGTCTCACTGAGGCTCTGCTAATCAGAACCTCAGTGGTTATGCTCTCTCATTTCTTTCCAAATTGTCACTAACAGGCTAGTGACCATTTTTACCAATTTTCATTGGCTTACTGGAACACCCTTATAATTCCCTAGTATATGGTACTGAGGTACCCAGGGTATTGGGGTTCCAGGAGATCCCTATGGGCTGCAGCATTTCTTTTGCCACCCATAGGGAGCTCTGACAAATCTTACACAGGCCTGCCACTGCAGCCTGAGTGAAATAACGTCAGCCATTTTACACTGCACTTAAGTAACTTATAAGTCACCTATATGTCTAACCTTTACCTGGTAAAGGTTAGGTGCAAAGTTACTTAGTGTGAGGGCACCCTGGCACTAGCCAAGGTGCCCCCACATTGTTCAGAGCCAATTCCCTGAACTTTGTGAGTGCGGGGACACCATTACACGCGTGCACTACATATAGGTCACTACCTATATGTAGCTTCACAATGGTAACTCCGAATATGGCCATGTAACATGTCTATGATCATGGAATTGCCCCCTCTATGCCATCCTGGCATAGTTGGCACAATCCCATGATCCCAGTGGTCTGTAGCACAGACCCTGGTACTGCCAAACTGCCCTTCCTGGGGTTTCACTGCAGCTGCTGCTGCTGCCAACCCCTCAGACAGGCAGCTGCCCTCCTGGGGTCCAGCCAGGCCTGGCCCAGGATGGCAGAACAAAGAACTTCCTCTAAGAGAGGGTGTGACACCCTCTCCCTTTGGAAAATGGTGTGAAGGCAGGGGAGGAGTAGCCTCCTCCAGCCTCTGGAAATGCTTTCTTGGGCACAGATGTGCCCAATTCTGCATAAGCCAGTCTACACCGGTTCAGGGACCCCTTAGCCCCTGCTCTGGCGCGAAACTGGACAAAGGAAAGGGGAGTGACCACTCCCCTGACCTGCACCTCCCCTGGGAGGTGTCCAGAGCTCCTCCAGTGTGCTCCAGACCTCTGCCATCTTGGAAACAGAGGTGCTGCTGGCACACTGGACTGCTCTGAGTGGCCAGTGCCACCAGGTGACGTCAGAGACTCCTTGTGATAGGCTCCTTCAGGTGTTGCTAGCCTATCCTCACTCCTAGGTAGCCAAACCCTCTTTTCTGGCTATTTAGGGTCTCTGTCTCTGGGGAAACTTTAGATAACGAATGCATGAGCTCAGCCGAGTTCCTCTGCATCTCTCTCTTCACCTTCTGATAAGGAATCGACCGCTGACCGCGCTGGAAGCCTGCAAACCTGCAACATAGTAGCAAAGACGACTACTGCAACTCTGTAACGCTGATCCTGCCGCCTTCTCGACTGTTTTCCTGCTTGTGCATGCTGTGGGGGTAGTCTGCCTCCTCTCTGCACCAGAAGCTCCGAAGAAATCTCCCGTGGGTCGACGGAATCTTCCCCCTGCAACCGCAGGCACCAAAAAGCTGCATTACCGGTCCCTTGGGTCTCCTCTCAGCACGACGAGCGAGGTCCCTCGAATCCAGCGACTCTGTCCAAGTGACCCCCACAGTCCAGTGACTCTTCAGCCCAAGTTTGGTGGAGGTAAGTCCTTGCCTCACCTCGCTGGGCTGCATTGCTGGGAACCGCGACTTTGCAGCTACTCCGGCCCCTATGCACTTCCGGCGGAAATCCTTTGTGCACAGCCAAGCCTGGGTCCACGGCACTCTAACCTGCATTGCACGACTTTCTAAGTTGGTCTCCGGCGACGTGGGACTCCTTTGTGCAACTTCGGCGAGCACCGTTTCACGCATCCTCGTAGTGCCTGTTTCTGGCACTTCTCCGGGTGCTACCTGCTTCAGTGAGGGCTCTTTGTCTTGCTCGACGTCCCCTCTCTCTTCAGGTCCAATTTGCGACCTCCTGGTCCCTCCTGGGCCCCAGCAGCGTCCAAAAACGCCAAACGCACGATTTGCGACTAGCAAGGCTTGTTGGCGTCCTTTCGGCGGGAAAACACTTCTGCACGACTCTCCAAGGCGAGAGGGATCCGTCCACCAAAGGGGAAGTCTCTATCCCTTTTCGTTCCTGCAGAAACCTCAGCTTCTTCTGTCCAGTCGAAGCTTCTTTGCACCCGCAGCTGGCATTTCCTGGGCATCTGCCCATCTCCGACTTGCTTGTGACTTTTGGACTTGGTCCCCTTGTTCCACAGGTATCCTAGATTGGAAATCCACAGTTGTTGCATTGCTGGTTTGTGTCTTTCCTGCATTATTCCTCTAACACGACTACTTGGTCCTTAGGGGAACTTTAGTGCACTTTGCACTCACTTTTCAGGGTCTTGGGGAGGGTTATTTTTCTAACTCTCACTATTTTCTAATAGTCCCAGCGACCCTCTACAAGGTCACATAGGTTTGGGGTCCATTTGTGGTTCGCATTCCACTTTTGGAGTATATGGTTTGTGTTGCCCCTATCCCTATGTTTCCCCATTGCATCCTATTGTAACTATACATTGTTTGCACTGTTTTCTAAGACTATACTTCATATTTTTGCTATTGTGTATATATATCTTGTGTATATTTCCTATCCTCTCACTGAGGGTACACTCTAAGATACTTTGGCATATTGTCATAAAAATAAAGTACCTTTATTTTTAGTATAACTGTGTATTGTGTTTTCTTATGATATTGTGCATATGACACTAAGTGGTACTGTAGTAGCTTCACACGTCTCCTAGTTCAGCCTAAGCTGCTCTGCTAAGCTACCATTATCTATCAGCCTAAGCTGCTAGACACCCTATACACTAATAAGGGATAACTGGGCCTGGTGCACGGTGCAAGTACCCCTTGGTACTCACTACAAGCCAGTCCAGCCTCCTACATTGGTTGTGCAGTGGTGGGATAAGTGCTTGAGACTACTTACCACTCTTGTCATTGTACTTTTCATAAGAGAAAAATATACAAAACAAGGTCAGTGTATATACACATAGCCAAAAAGTTTTGCATTTCCTCTTTTCACTCTTTTCTAAGTGCTGAAAAGTACTCCTAAACTTTCAAAAAGTTCTTAAAAGTTTAAAAAGTTTTTTTCTGTCTTTCCAAAAAGTTCTGAAAACTTTTTTCTCTTTATCTATCACTTTAACTCTCTCTAAAAAATGTCTGGCACAGGCCAAAGTGTTGATCTGTCCAAACTTGCATATGACAACCTTAGCTGGAAAAGAGCAAGGAGTCTCTGTATAGAGAGAGGTTTGAGTGTAGGGAAGAATCCTTCCTTGGAACTGTTACTTAACATGCTTAGAGAACAGGATAAGGCCATAGGTGCCCCATCTGTTGAAAAAGTACCTAATAGTTCCCAATCTGATTCAGGGACTCCCCCAGGAAAAGATTCAGGAAAGAAACTTCCTAGCCTGCCCATTACTAGACAATCTAGCATAGATGGTAATGATGATGAGCCACACCAAATAAATAGTGTTGTCTCACATCATAGCAAAAGCATTTATTCTCACCATACTGGTAGTAATGTTTCTGTAAACCAAGCTGTTAGGTTGGCTTCTGTAAGGGACAGGTCTCCTTCTGTTCATTCCCATCATAGCTCTGTTTCTAGAAATGTCCCTCCCACCAACCCTGATGACAGAATGTTAGAGAGGGAACTCAATAAGTTGAGGGTGGAACAAACCAGACTGAAGCTTAAAAAGCAACAGCTGGATTTGGATAGACAGTCTTTTGAATTAGAGAAGGAAAGACAGAAGTTGGGTTTAGATACCCATGGTGGCAGCAGCAGTATTCCCCATAGTCATCCTGCAAAAGAGCATGATTCCAGGAATCTGCACAAGATAGTTCCCCCTTATAAGGAGGGGGATGACATTAACAAGTGGTTTGCTGCACTTGAGAGGGCCTGTGTTGTACAGGATGTCCCTCAAAGGCAGTGGGCTGCTATCCTATGGCTATCATTTAGTGGAAAAGGTAGGGATAGGCTCCTTACTGTGAAAGAAAATGATGCTAATAATTTCCAAGTTCTTAAGAATGCACTCCTGGATGGTTATGGCTTAACCACTGAACAGTACAGGATAAAGTTCAGAGAGACCAAAAAGGAGTCTTCACAAGACTGGGTTGATTTCATTGACCAGGCAGTGAAGGCCTTGGAGGGGTGGTTACATGGCAGTAAAGTTACTGATTATGACAGCCTGTATAACTTGATCCTGAGAGAGCATATTCTTAATAATTGTGTGTCTGATTTGTTGCACCAGTACTTGGTGGACTCTGATCTGACCTCTCCCCAAGAATTGGGAAAGAAGGCAGACAAATGGGTCAGAACAAGAGTGAACAGAAAAGTTCATACAGGGGGTGACAAAGATGGCAACAAAAAGAAGGATGGTAAGTCTTCTGACAAGGGTGGGGACAAATCTAAAAATGAGTCTTCATCAGGCCCACAAAAACACTCTGGTGGGGGTGGTGGGTCCAAATCCTCCTTTAATCAGAACAAGGAAAAGAAACCATGGTGCTATTTATGTAAAATAAAAGGCCATTGGACAACAGATCCCAGTTGTCCAAAGAAAGGCACCACAGCTCCTACCACTACAACCCCTACTGCTACACCTAGTGTCCCTACTAATAGCAGTGGTGGTGGGAGCAAACCTACTAATAGCCAATCCAAGGGAGTAGCTGGGCTCACTTTTGGTAATTTAGTTGGGGTTGGTCTGATTAGGGAGACCACAGAGGCTACTTTAGTCTCTGAAGGGGCTATTGATTTAGCCACTTTGGTTGCTTGCCCCCATAACTTGGAGAAGTACAAGCAACTAACCCTAATAAATGGTGTTGAGGTCCAGGCCTACAGGGACACAGGTGCCAGTGTCACAATGGTGATTGAGAAACTGGTGCACCCTGAACAACACATACTTGGACACCAGTACCAAGTAACCGATGCTCACAACATAACACAAAGCCACCCCATGGCTGTTGTAAATCTCAACTGGGGGGGGTAACTGGTCCAAAGAAAGTTGTGGTAGCTTCAGATTTACCTGTAGACTGTCTATTAGGGAATGATTTGGAGACATCAGCTTGGTCAGATGTGGAGTTGGAGGCCCATGCAGCAATGCTGGGCATTCCAGGGCATATTTTTGCTTTAACAAGGGCTCAGGCCAAAAAGCAAAAAGGACAGGGAAGCTTGGATCCTGGAACAATGGACCAAGTGCTCCCTAAAGCTAGGGCTAGTAGAAGCAAACCACTTCCTACTATCCCTCCCTCTACAGTGGATTCTACTTCTGAGGAAGAAGAATTCCCTCCCTGTGCAGAACCTACACCAGAGGAGCTGGAAGCAGACACTGCTGAGCTTTTGGGTGAAGGGGGGCCTGCCAGAGAGGAGCTGAGTGTGGCACAGCAAACCTGTCCCACATTAGAGGGTCTCAGACAGCAAGCTGTCAAACAGGCTAATGGGGATGTCAGTGACTCTCACAGAGTTTACTGGGAGGACAACCTCTTGTACACTGAGCATAGGGATCCTAAACCTGGAGCTGCCAGGAGATTAGTGATTCCTCAGGAGTACAGAAAGTTCCTCCTAACACTGGCACATGACATTCCCTTAGCTGGGCACCTAGGACAAATGAAAACTTGGGACAGGCTTGTTCCCCTGTTTCATTGGCCTAGGATGTCTGAGGACACAAAGGAATTTTGTAAGTCCTGTGAAACCTGTCAAGCCAGTGGCAAAACAGGTGGCACCCCAAAGGCACCCCTTATTCCACTGCCTGTGGTTGGGGTTCCCTTTGAAAGGGTAGGGGTTGACATAGTTGGCCCCCTTGACCCTCCTACTGCTTCAGGCAATAGGTTTATCTTGGTGGTAGTGGACCATGCCACAAGATATCCTGAAGCAATTCCTTTAAGGACCACTACAGCTCCTGCAGTGGCAAAGGCCCTCCTGGGAATATTTTCCAGGGTGGGCTTCCCAAAGGAAGTAGTATCAGACAGAGGAAGCAATTTCATGTCTGCATACTTAAAGGCCATGTGGAAGGAGTGTGGTGTAACGTACAAGTTCACAACACCCTATCATCCACAAACAAATGGACTGGTAGAGAGATTTAATAAAACTCTCAAAGGCATGATTATGGGTCTCCCTGAAAAACTCCGCAGGAGATGGGATATCCTTCTACCATGCCTCCTTTTTGCCTACAGGGAGGTACCCCAGAAAGGAGTGGGCTTCAGCCCCTTTGAACTTCTTTTTGGACACCCTGTTAGGGGTCCACTCACACTTGTAAAGGAGGGTTGGGAACAACCTTTAAAAGCTCCTAAGCAGGATATTGTGGATTATGTACTTGGCCTCAGATCAAGGATGGCTGAGTACATGAAAAAGGCCAGTAAAAACCTTCAGGCCAGCCAAGAGCTCCAGAAGCAATGGCATGATCAGAAGGCTGTTTTGGTTCAGTACCAACCAGGGCAGAAAGTGTGGGTCTTGGAGCCTGTGGCCCCAAGAGCACTCCAAGATAAATGGAGTGGACCCCACACAATTGTTGAAAAGAAGGGTGAAGTCACCTACTTGGTTGACTTAGGCACTGCCAGGAGTCCCCTTAGGGTGCTCCATGTCAACCGCCTGAAACCCTACTATGACAGGGCTGATCTCACCCTTCTCATGGCAACTGATGAGGGACAGGAAGAAGACAGTGATCCTCTACCTGATCTCTTCTCTTCCACAGAACAAGATGCTCTTGTGGAAGGTGTAGTTTTGGCTGATTGTCTTACTGCTGAGCAGAAAGACAATTGCATAAATCTCCTAGGACAATTTTCAGAACTCTTCTCTACTGTGCCAGGCACCACTTCTTGGTGTGAGCACACTATAGATACTGGAGACAGTTTACCTGTCAAAAGTAAGATCTATAGGCAGCCTGACCATGTCAGGGACTGCATAAAGCAAGAAGTTCAGAAAATGTTGGAACTAGGAGTGGTTGAGCACTCTGACAGTCCATGGGCTTCTCCTGTGGTACTGGTACCAAAACCCAATTCTAAAGATGGAAAGAAGGAAATGCGGTTTTGTGTAGATTATAGAGGTCTCAACTTGGTAACCAAAACTGATGCTCACCCTATACCCAGGGCAGATGAGCTCATAGATACACTGGCATCAGCCAAGTATCTAAGCACTTTTGATTTGACTGCAGGGTATTGGCAGATCAAATTGTCAGAAGATGCTAAACCTAAGACTGCATTTTCTACCATTGGAGGACATTACCAGTTTACTGTAATGCCTTTTGGTTTGAAAAATGCACCTGCCACTTTTCAGAGGTTGGTGAACACAGTCCTGCAAGGGCTGGAAGCTTTCAGTGCAGCATATTTGGACGATATAGCTGTCTTTAGCTCCAGCTGGGATGATCACCTGGTCCACCTATGGAAAGTTTTGGAGGCCCTGCAAAAGGCAGGCCTCACTATCAAGGCTTCAAAGTGCCAGATAGGGCAGGGTAAGGTGGTTTATCTGGGACACCTTGTTGGTGGGGAACAGATTGCACCACTTCAGGGGAAAATCCAAACTATTATTGATTGGGTTCCCCCTACCACTCAGACTCAGGTGAGAGCCTTCCTAGGCCTCACTGGGTATTACAGGAGGTTCATTAAGAACTATGGCTCCATTGCAGCCCCTCTTAATGACCTCACATCCAAGAAAATGCCTAAAAAGGTATTATGGACAGCAAACTGTCAGAAAGCTTTTGAGGAGCTGAAGCAGGCCATGTGCTCTGCACCTGTCCTGAAAAGCCCTTGTTACTCTAAAAAATTCTATGTCCAAACTGATGCATCTGAATTAGGAGTAGGGGCAGTCCTATCACAACTTAATTCTGAGGGCCAGGATCAACCTGTTGCTTTTATTAGTAGGAGGTTGACCCCTAGAGAAAAGCGTTGGTCTGCCATTGAGAGGGAGGCCTTTGCTGTGGTCTGGGCTCTGAAGAAGTTGAGGCCATACTTGTTTGGCACTCACTTCATTGTTCAGACAGACCACAAACCTCTACTTTGGCTAAAACAAATGAAAGGTGAAAATCCTAAATTGTTGAGGTGGTCCATATCCCTACAGGGAATGGACTATACAGTGGAACATAGACCTGGGAGTAGCCACTCCAATGCAGATGGACTCTCCAGATATTTCCACTTAGACAATGAAGACTCATCAGGTCATGGCTAGTCTTATTGTCCTTCGTTTGGGGGGGGGTTGTGTAGGAAAGTACCATCTTGCCTGGCATGTTACCCCCATTTTTCACTGTATATATGTTGTTTTAGTTGTATGTGTCACTGGGACCCTGGTAACCCAGGGCCCCAGTGCTCATAAGTGTGCCTGAATGTGGTACCTGTGTAGTGACTAACTGTCTCACTGAGGCTCTGCTAATCAGAACCTCAGTGGTTATGCTCTCTCATTTCTTTCCAAATTGTCACTAACAGGCTAGGGACCATTTTTACCAATTTTCATTGGCTTACTGGAACACCCTTATAATTCCCTAGTATATGGTACTGAGGTACCCAGGGTATTGGGGTTCCAGGAGATCCCTATGGGCTGCAGCATTTCTTTTGCCACCCATAGGGAGCTCTGACAAATCTTACACAGGCCTGCCACTGCAGCCTGAGTGAAATAACGTCCACGTTATTTCACAGCCATTTTACACTGCACTTAAGTAACTTATAAGTCACCTATATGTCTAACCTTTACCTGGTAAAGGTTAGGTGCAAAGTTACTTAGTGTGAGGGCACCCTGGCACTAGCCAAGGTGCCCCCACATTGTTCAGAGCCAATTCCCTGAACTTTGTGAGTGCGGGGACACCATTACACGCGTGCACTACACACAATGGTAACTCCGAATATGGCCATGTAACATGTCTATGATCATGGAATTGCCCCCTCTATGCCATCCTGGCATAGTTGGCACAATCCCATGATCCCAGTGGTCTGTAGCACAGACCCTGGTACTGCCAAACTGCCCTTCCTGGGGTTTCACTGCAGCTGCTGCTGCCAACCCCTCAGACAGGCAGCTGCCCTCCTGGGGTCCAGCCAGGCCTGGCCCAGGATGGCAGAACAAAGAACTTCCTCTGAGAGAGGGTGTGACACCCTCTCCCTTTGGAAAATGGTGTGAAGGCAGGGGAGGAGTAGCCTCCCCCAGCCTCTGGAAATGCTTTCTTGGGCACAGATGTGCCCAATTCTGCATAAGCCAGTCTACACCGGTTCAGGGACCCCTTAGCCCCTGCTCTGGCGCGAAACTGGACAAAGGAAAGGGGAGTGACCTCTCCACTGACCTGAACCTCCCCTGGGAGGTGTCCAGAGCTCCTCCAGTGTGCTCCAGACCTCTGCCATCTTGGAAACAGAGGTGCTGCTGGCACACTGGACTGCTCTGAGTGGCCAGTGCCACCAGGTGACGTCAGAGACTCCTTGTGATAGGCTCCTTCAGGTGTTGCTAGCCTATCCTCTCTCCTAGGTAGCCAAACCCTCTTTTCTGGCTATTTAGGGTCTCTGTCTCTGGGGAAACTTTAGATAACGAATGCATGAGCTCAGCCGAGTTCCTCTGCATCTCTCTCTTCACCTTCTGATAAGGAATCGACCGCTGACCGCGCTGGAAGCCTGCAAACCTGCAACATAGTAGCAAAGACGACTACTGCAACTCTGTAACGCTGATCCTGCCGCCTTCTCGACTGTTTTCCTGCTTGTGCATGCTGTGGGGGTAGTCTGCCTCCTCTCTGCACCAGAAGCTCCGAAGAAATCTCCCGTGGGTCGACGGAATCTTCCCCCTGCAACCGCAGGCACCAAAAAGCTGCATTACCGGTCCCTTGGGTCTCCTCTCAGCACGACGAGCGAGGTCCCTCGAATCCAGCGACTCTGTCCAAGTGACCCCCACAGTCCAGTGACTCTTCAGCCCAAGTTTGGTGGACGTAAGTCCTTGCCTCACCTCGCTGGGCTGCATTGCTGGGAACCGCGACTTTGCAGCTACTCTGGCCCCTGTGCACTTCCGGCGGAAATCCTTTGTGCACAGCCAAGCCTGGGTCCACGGCACTCTAACCTGCATTGCACGACTTTCTAAGTTGGTCTCCGGCGACGTGGGACTCCTTTGTGCAACTTCGGCGAGCACCGTTTCACGCATCCTCGTAGTGCCTGTTTCTGGCACTTCTCCGGGTGCTACCTGCTTCAGTGAGGGCTCTTTGTCTTGCTCGACGTCCCCTCTCTCTTCAGGTCCAATTTGCGACCTCCTGGTCCCTCCTGGGCCCCAGCAGCGTCCAAAAACGCCAAAAGCACGATTTGCGACTAGCAAGGCTTGTTGGCGTCCTTTCGGCGGGAAAACACTTCTGCACGACTCTCCAAGGCGAGAGGGATCCGTCCACCAAAGGGGAAGTCTCTAGCCCTTTTCATTCCTGCAGAAACCTCAGCTTCTTCTGTCCAGTCGAAGCTTCTTTGCACCCGCAGCTGGCATTTCCTGGGCATCTGCCCATCTCCGACTTGCTTGTGACTTTTGGACTTGGTCCCCTTGTTCCACAGGTATCCTAGATTGGAAATCCACAGTTGTTGCATTGCTGGTTTGTGTCTTTCCTGCATTATTCCTCTAACACGACTACTTTGTCCTTAGGGGAACTTTAGTGCACTTTGCACTCACTTTTCAGGGTCTTGGGGAGGGTTATTTTTCTAACTCTCACTATTTTCTAATAGTCCCAGCGACCCTCTACAAGGTCACATAGGTTTGGGGTCCATTCGTGGTTCGCATTCCACTTTTGGAGTATATGGTTTGTGTTGCCCCTATCCCTATGTTTCCCCATTGCATCCTATTGTAACTATACATTGTTTGCACTGTTTTTTAAGACTATACTGCATATTTTTGCTATTGTGTATATATATCTTGTGTATATTTCCTATCCTCTCACTGAGGGTACACTCTAAGATACTTTGGCATATTGTCATAAAAATAAAGTACCTTTATTTTTAGTATAACTGTGTATTGTGTTTTCTTATGATATTGTGCATATGACACTAGGTGGTACTGTAGTAGCTTCACACGTCTCCTAGTTCAGCCTAAGCTGCTCTGCTAAGCTACCATTATCTATCAGCCTAAGCTGCTAGACACCCTATACACTAATAAGGGATAACTGGGCCTGGTGCAAGGTGCAAGTACCCCTTGGTACTCACTACAAGCCAGTCCAGCCTCCTACAGTTGCTGTTTCAAAGGAGATGTTGATGGCCTTCCGTAGTTGGGGGGCAATGGTGGAGTCAGCCTTGTAGTATACGTGGTGGGGGCAGGGGTCTGACAGAGATCCTGAGTGGATGGAGTTCATGATCTTGCATGTCTCTGTGTCATTGACGTTGGTCCAGGAGGTCAGGCGGTTTGCACAGGTGGAGCTTTCGGGGGTGGTGTCTGGCGTGGGAGTGCTGTTGAAGCTGTTGTGGATGTCTGCAATTTTTCGGTGGAAGAAGGTGAACCAGGCGGCTTTTCTTCTGGCTTGGTTGTCGGTGGGTTTCTTGAGTGGCGCGAGGATGTTGGCGCAATTGTTGATCCACAGAGTGAGGTTGTGGGCGGCAGTGTCTGGATCGGGGGGGTCGGAGGGTGGGTTCTGGGTGAGGGTGTTGGTAAGCTGGTCTTCCGTAACTTAGCTCCAGCATCGGCGGGGTGGTTGTTGGGTGCGATGGTGCTCGGTATGTTTCTTGTAGGTGAAGTGGATGCAGTGGTGGTTGGTCCAGTGGAGTACGGTGGTGTGGTTGAAGGTGACGTGGGCGCTTGAGGAGAAGATGGGGTTAAGCGTGTGGCCGGCGATGTGGGTTGGTGTGTTTACGAGTTGTCTGAGGCCGTGGTTTGTGAGGTTGTCGATCAGAGTAGTGGAGTTGGTGTCATTGTTGTTCTCCAGGTGGAAATTTAGGTCCCCGAGGAGGATGTAATCCGTTTAAGTGAGTGCGTGGGTGCTGGTGAGGTCGGCGATGGATTCGCTGACAGGTGCTCGTGGTCCAGGAGGTCTGTAGATGAGCGTTCCTCTGAGAGTGGTGTTGGGGTCGGTGTGGATGCGGAAGTGTAGGTGTTCGGCGGTCTTGAGGGCGTCATCAGTGTGGGTGTAGACCTCACCTTTATCCCTATTTCCAAGGGTTCAGGATTAGGAAGGCACTACTTGTGGAGTTAGGTCTCACTACAGGCAAAGTCCAGGCGCAGGGTAGAAGGGTGTTGGAGCTTGTTCTGCCAATGTAGCTCGGAACAGGAGGCCAGCCAACTATCCCTTGTAGTCACTCTGGTGGTTGCAGGTAAAACCTGCAGGTCCAGTCCTTCTTCCTCGGGTAGCAGGGCAGAAGAACAGCAGATCAGCTAGGCAGTCCTTGCAGCAAAGCAGCTCCTCTTCTGAGTCTTCAGGTCCAGAAGTCATCTGAAGAGTGGTCCTATTTTTGACCTGGTGCCTCCACTGTAGTGGGAGAAACCTCTAGAGACTTTTCCTCTCAGAAATGTTTGATATTTCCTTCCTCCCTGACCTGGTTCCAGTCTGTGTGCAGGCACAAAAGGTTAGTGTGAACTGATTTGTGTGAGAGTGGGGCACAGCCTTTTGAAGTTTAAGTGGGGCTGTGCACAGTTCCGCCCCCCACAATCCTGCCTGTGATGGCAATTCCAGGCACACCTAGTCCCTGTATTGTGTGCCAATATGCCAATCAAGTGTAAGCCCATTTTACCATGTTTTAGGGAATTGTATTGTATTGTATTGTAAGCCATTTGTAAAGCGCATACCGGTCGTAGCTTCGAAGCGCTGAGGAGTACCACTGAGTCGTAAGAATACAAAAACAGAACGGGATCAAATGCCGTGGCCATTCCATGGTACCCCATCCTAATGGGAGAACGGCAAAGTTTTCAATTTCTTTCTAAAACCAAAGTATGATTCCACCTGCCTAATCGCCTAGGGAAGGGTGTTCCAGAGTCTAGCTGCCCCCACCGAGAAGGCTTTATCCCGCTATGACAGTGAGGCACCGAAATAAGCTGCCGAGATGAAGATCTAAGCAGCCAAGCCGGCTGGTAGGGCTGCAAAGCTAATCTAAGGTAATCGCAGCCATCTTGATGGTGGGCCTTATAGGTTAAACAGAGAGTCTTAAACGTAATCAGTTTTTCCACCAGAAGCCAGTGGAGTTGTTTGAGGCAGATGCTAGCTGATGCGGCGCGTGGGAGGTCTAAAACCAAACGAGCTGCGAATTCTGGATTAGTTGTAGTCTATGGAGTGCGGACTTGCTAATATTCAACATTAAGGCATTACAGTAGTCCAATCTGGACATCACCAGCGCCAGGACCACCAGAACTTTCAGGTCTCCCTGAAGAAAGAGAAACATTTTCTTAAGCGTTCTTAATGCCCAGTAACAACATTTAACCGTCTGGTTAACTTGTTGCTCAAATGAGAGGGATCTGTCGAAAACAATTCCCAAATTTCTGGCAGAGGAGCGCAGGGCTGGGCACTCACTACAGGACTTTGGCCACCATCGGGGGCTTCATATTTTGGTATCTAAACTGAAGAAAATGATTTCAGTCTTTTCCCCATTGAGTTTGAGCCAATTACTGCTCATCCAGCTGTTGATCATGATCATATGCACTTTAGAATTGCTTAGCAGTGACAAAGTGCACACAGGCCAAAGACCAACAAAAAAGCTTGTCCGTTCTGGCATTCAGAGAGCCCGCCACGTGTTGAACAAGCAGCAAACCACCAGGGAAATGCCCTGATGTTCCAGCAATGTCCAGAGATGCAGGCCCTCTTGAGAGAGAATCCATGACCCCACCTGACCCTGTTTGTTGCAGTATCACATAAACGGAGGAGGTGTTGTCCGTGAACACTAGCACTCGCCTTCCCTTGATGGGGATAGAAAGGCTTTCAATGTCAACTGGATCGCTCAGAGCTCCACAGGTTGATGTGGAGTCCGGATGGCCGCCCTGGCCCAGGAGTGACTGCGGTCTGCTGCTGGCATTGATGTGCTCCAGTGCTGTGGGTCCATTTTAGTCTTGTTCGGTCACATATATTTTAGCTTACCTGAGGTCTGTGGCCTGTACCCTTTTACCTAGATAACATCCTCTGCTATTCATTTTAGAATAGCCAACTTTCAGCTCTGGTGTTCTATTATCATAATCAGTTGGCATTTAGCGAACAGGCTATTGTTATGCATTGCATTTTTCATGGTGTTCCTTGCCTCAGGGCTGACAAGAACTGAATGGGAATGGCACAGGATAAGGTTTGGCATTGCTGCCACAAGACTGCGTAACAATCTAAAACTTGGGCACGTGTTCACGTCAGGCCTACTTTGCAGAACAAAACATGTTTATCTGTGTAAACACCATGTAGGCCAAGGGTCGTTAGAAGGGTCCTTCCGGCCAGGAATTTTCATTCATTCTGTACGCCATTTTGCAATCGACCTCAGCCTTGTCTCTACAGCCAAATGAGGTGTCGGAGGGCAGACCGTCTTGCCAAAGTAACAGGGGTGGGTGTGTCTCTCATGGACTCAGAACAAACAGATTGGGCTAATACTGTCATGCTCAGGCTTTGGTAGGAATCATTTATTCATGTTTATTGCAATATGTTGTTGTCCATTTTTACATCATCGGTTTTCACAATCCTAATCCTGTTATGTCTCATTAACTTTATGGTTGTATTGAAAACTATTCTGCATCTTTTTCTTTGTCTGCGTAAGTTTGAAGATCATTGCTGAGAGAAAAGGATATGACTTGTTCACTGCAACTCCCCTGAGAAGTTACTAGAGTATCATGTGCTAGACTGCCACAAACCACCTTCACCCTTTGAGTCTGGATGAGGTACTGCTAGCAAGCCGGTAGGATTAGGTCGACAGTTGACAAACTGGTGTGGGAGAGAATCAGTCACCCATAAGCGGTGGTGCTGCCGTCCCAAGTCCAGCAGTCTAATGGAATCATAAGAGTCACACATGACATGACGCCCAACAACACCAGCACTCAGTCAGCCTTGTCTCCAAAGAAACTTGAGCCATGAAAGGGCATGTCCATGAGTTAGGCCTGGATGTCCCCACAAAAGCGAGTTCTCCTCAGCCAGACGTGGTGCTGTAAGGCCACCGATGACAACACTGCTCTACATAGCCAGTTGGTAGTGTCCAGCCACAATGTAAGGCAAACTTAGCTCTGTCTTTCCCATCAGCAATAACGTAGGAGAGTATGGCTAGGGCCTCCTCCAAGATTATAGGCAGCATATGCGCAACCAAGCCTCTGAGTGAGTAGGAGTATGAGCCCAAAAGACATGCAGTGTTCACCGACTGCAGTGTCAGGCTGGTTGGAAGAGAACATCTTCCCCATAATATCTACCCTCTTGGATTCCCTGTCGGGGTGAGTGGTAGAGAATGTGCCAGGGTTTACTTTGGAAATGGAGGCTGGGACCACCAAGACCTCCGGGGTCGGGTGTGTAGTGAAGAAACAGGGGTACCCTGGGATGGGGCAATGGCGGTGGGCAATCAACCTATTCACAGGAGCTCCTGTGCAGGGCTTGGACCAGGTCTAAAGTAGGACATCTGTGAGGGCTTTGCTAAACAGGAGAAGTGGTTCAGACGTGGTGACCCCAGCTGAACACCTCAGTCAAGGCATTTGTCTTGGCAGCCACAGTGGGTAGCTCAAGGTCTAGGACCTCAAATGTCCTCACAACCATAGGGAATGAGGCTCCTTCCTCCATAGAAATGGTTGGATGAAATACTAAGACAGTATCTGGGAAGGTATCCAGTCCACTGGCATCTGCCAGATCTTCACACCAGTGCCCTCAGTGACATCCAGGGGCTGGTATTCATTTAGGTCCAGGGGCCCCTCCCAATCAGCCCCAAGTCCTAGCTGAAAGGAACAGGACACAAACTGTGACCTGGTTGGTATGCCCCCAGTTGGCGCCGGAATTGGCATCGGACGACACACTTCTGACTCCGTATTGTGTACGTGGCAAAGTTGAAGACCTTTTCCACTTCTTGCTCTTTTTCATTTGTGGGACTTACCGTAACAGCCGGACAAATTCAACTGTGACGAATAGCGCTTGGAGTGGCTCCTCGACTGATCCCGGGACCTTCGTCTTGACCGGAATTGAGACTGTCACGGCGTCACACGTCGAGTAGCAAAGAACTGGAGGCACCACTCCTGCAAGCTTTTGGGTGCATCGTGGGACAGATCAAAAATGTAAAATGGCTTTTGGAAGCAAGCGATTGAGAAAGGGCAAGATAATACCACACTTAGTATATAGGATGGATATGGACTGAGACAATGGGTAGTACCTCAGTGAGTTACAGACATTAAACTATGGAGGTAAATTGGAGTTAATCATAAAGCTGCGCAATAATATCAATATGGTCTTGGTAACGAGGAAAAACAAAGAATGGCACTGAATTCGACACGTATTTCAGATATACGTCAAATGCACGTGTCAAGAATGACAACCTTCTTAAACGCATTTTCTAAGCTTTTGGACATGGGTGTAATGTTTAATGTTTAAAAAAAAAAATGCATTCTAAAAATATGTTAAAATACCCGCATGTTGAAGTAATAGCATTGCGCAAAGCAACTTTTCAGGAATGATTTATACAGGAGTGGTGTATGAGCTCAAAAGTGAGTTGATAAGCTTGACATGACAAAGTTCAACTCCAAGGGGAGGAAAGCTTTTTGAAATTTACGGAATAGCTATTTTAAGGCACTACAGAAAATCCTGAATCAATGGCAATGCCTCTTCCTACGGGATCTAAAAGATTTGTGAGAACCTTTAGCCACAATGGAAAAATTAAGATAATTCTTGTCTTATCACCATTTTTCCAGGTCACTCTGGACCAATTAAGATCATTTTTGTCTTATTCCATTTCAGGCTGACAGCCACGTTTAGGGCTATCTAACCGCAGGACACTTTCCATGGCACTGTCTGCATTATTCTTCAGATTTGCAATGTCTACTTCAGTGGAACTTTAATGTGCATCTCTCTTTTAGTCGGTCTTTATGTATGGATTCACAGCTATGTTCTATTCCTTTCTAATAACTAAAATATACTTTCTCTATGAATATGCATTATGGCTCAGCTCAGAGAAAACTGTCATAAATTAATCTAGTACTGTAGTATTGAGAAACAGTTACCACCTTTGATCATGAGCTTCTGCTGATTTTATGCATTAGGCCGCAGATAATATCCCCTGTAAAGGCAGGCCAATGTTTGTTCATGTTTGATATATATATATATATATATAATATGGTGGCAGTAGTCACTAGGTAGTTATAGTCAAGACCATGTTTCCATAGAAAAAGCATTTTTGCATTTTTTGACTTGCCTATATCTTTTGCTCTGTTTGACGAATCTTAATGAAATTGTCCCAAAAAAGTGTGCTGTGATTCATGTTGAGCATGGAAAGTTTTGAGGTGATCTGTCAAGTGGGGGCTGAGAAAAAAGGGGGGGGGGAGGGAGGAGGAATAGGGGTAAAAAAAAGTTCTTTGGACATGACTACAGCCGGAACCACTGGACGGAATAACACCAAATTTGGCAGAAAGCTAGTGTTTGGTATGCAGATTAAATTTTCGCTTATTTGGTGTGAATCAGTTCAGTAGTTTTAGAGAAATCAAAGGGAAAACAAATGTGTATATCTCTGGCCATGACGACGTAGCAAAGATTAAGAGCTCATGTATGGTAAAGTCACAGCTCTGATTGGTCGTCAACACTTCAAACCAGGAAATGTTGACAGCCATCTTGGGACTTAGCTTCAACCAAGTCCCACAAAAAGATTTTTTTTTAAAAAAGACAATGAGCCAGGGTGGAGTCACCCTGACCCCTTAGCTCTGGTGCTGTGGTCCCACAGGGACTCCCTCCTCCGGTGTTAAAGTTAAGAAATATTTTTGTACAAACTTTTTGCCGCAAATTTGTGTGCTTGTTTTTCACGAGCCCTCGGGTGGGCCAGGTCCCATGGGCATTCACAATTTCTATGCCCACCCCCGCAGACCCGGGGGACCACCACCTCCCCAGGGCTAAAGTCTTAAACAATGTGGGTGGCAGCGTGGCCCCCTGTAGCGCCGGGGACCACCACCTTTTTGGGGCTTCATTGCAAATTGAATGCAGGGAACATGCCGTCCGCAGCCCCAAGGACTGCTACCTCCCCAGGGCACTTTTCTAATGAAGTGTGGGGGGCCGTGCAGCCCTCCAAAGCCCTGTGTACCACCACCTCCCTTGGGCCAGAATAACAGAATGAAGAGTCCATTTTGGACCCCCGCACCTTGGGGAGCACCACCTCCCCGGAGCTATTTGGTTGAAGGGGGGCATGGCCTCCCTCAGGGAGCTACTGATGGCCCTGGGGACCGCCACCTCAGAGGGCCACTCCTGCTATGTCCTGGGTGGCCACATGTGGGACACAGATGTTTGCTGTGGCTTGGCTGAAGCTTTGACAGCTGCTGCCAACCCACAGCAAACACTCTGCTCGCAGTGAGGGGGAGCTGTCAAACAGATCTCCCTCATTACAAGCAGAGGTTTCCTCTGTCTCCTTGCCTGCAAAGATGCAGTCAGGGAAACAGAGGAAACTGCTCTCAGAGAGAGGGAGCTACTTAAGCAGCTTCCTCTCTGTGACAGCAATGCTGGCACCCATAGGAGGTGGGGAGCCAGCCGGGACCATAGAGGCCTTCAGGCTCCACCACGGTCCCCTAAATTGTGACATGGAAACCCATGTCATACGGCCGGGATGGGGTCCCCGGGGCCAAGATTGGCCTGGTAGAGGGAGGAACACGGCCCCCCTCACCAAATAAAATAAAATAAAACTTATGCTGGGCCTCATGGGATTGGATCCCTAGGGTTGAGATCGGCCTGGGAGGCGTGGGCCATGCGCTGTTGGGTTGGGCCAGGGGCTATGCGCCGTGGGTTGGGTGGCTATAGGGGATGGCCGCAGGCCCTGTGGCCAACCCCCATTGTGCAGTGCATGGCCAAAGGCCGTGCCCAGTGGTGGTTGGATGTGGTATAGTAATGAAAATTACTTTCTGTTAATAAAATTTAGAAATTCACTGAAAAAACACAAAGGTTACAGGGACGTTATAGTTAGGAAACAGAATTTTTTTAAAACATAGAAATTCACTTAAAAACATAAAGATTACAGGAACATTATAATTAGGCTCACATTGTAAACGTACAAAAACATAGAAATGTTATAGTTAGAGTTATCTCAAGTAACTATAACTCGTGCCCTAAGGTAACTAACTTGCGTCTTCACCACGCATTGCTGATTGCCCCGCAAATTATGGCACTCCTGAAATCTTTGTTAACATCATTGATATTATCAATGTAATATTTTCAGCAGAACATTTGATGAAAAAACTGCACGGCAGGGGCGCGAGTTATAGTTACCGTACGGCATGAGTTTTCCCCAACAATCATTAATTCTGTATTAAAGAAGTTATGGCTCATCCATTGCTAAACGGCTAATAAGAAATCTCTCACATGCACTATGAGACCGTATGTTGAAAACAATATCTGCCTATGTATCATGAGTATTAAGACAGAACAAAACTCACTCAACTTTACCAGGTTAAAAAATGAGGCGTAACAGAAATGTTGAAGGGACAATAGTCTTTCTGCCCCTGTCTGTCCGAATTGGGGAGTTTGCCCCAACTTTGTCCCCCTAGTTGGGTGGGGGGTGTTGAAAGCCATCTAGGCACCAGGTATTTTACATTTGGGGAAAAAGAAAGGGGTGAGTGTGGGTGTTTCACTCTGGCACTGGCCATATCCCTTCCCCAAAAGGGACAAACCAGTCTTTCTGCCCCCCACCTAAGGGTCGTGCCCCCAATTTGCAACTGGGAGGAGGCAGAAAGACGACTAGACACCATACGTTTCAAAATCATGCCAAAACAAAAAAATGAATGGGATGGCCTAGCCTGGCATCGAGCCGTACCCCTGCAAAAGTGCCTGTCTTCCTGCCCCCCAGGGGGCAGATAGGAGGCTAGTCCCAATGTTGGAGGTTGCCCCACATCTGCCCATTCGACACCAGAGATTTTGCATTTGGGGCAAAAGAAATGGATATGGGTATTACAGTCTGGCACTAGCACCCCCACTTCCCCACACCAGTTGTTCTTCCCCCTCCCCCATCTAGGAGCATCATCCCCAATTTACCCATGGGTGGGGGCAGAAACCAGCTAAACATCAGAAATTTCTAAAGTCATGGCAAAACATACACAAGGATGGGGTGGCCAACCCTTGCATCGAATCATACCCCTGAACCATAGGAGCAAAAGTGTTCCCCACCCACATCCCTTGGGAGCAGACAGGAGGCTTCTTGCAATGTGGGAGGTTGCCCCAAATTTGCTCCCCCCTGGTAGAAAGCCCATTAGGGATTTTGCATTTGTGGCAAAAGAAATGGGTATTGGCATAGCAACTCCCCTACCCCAAAAGGGACAAATCAGTCTTTCTGTCACCCCACCAGTGGCAGACAGAGGGATTTACTCTCAATTTGGCTGTGGGGGGGTGAGGAGGTGGCAAAAAGTACTCTACTCACTAGGGATTTAAAAATGGAGACAAGGGTGCCCTTCTCTGACATTGAGCCATACCTCTGCCCCAGTACAAACAATAGTGGGAGAAAGCCTACTAGACACCAGGGATTTTGCTTTTGGGATAAAAAAGGGGTGCAGGCACTCTACTCTAACATTAGGACATACTCCCACTCCAAAAGGGGCAAATCATTATTTTGGCCTTCTGGAGGGAAGAGGGAGTTTGCCCTCAACATGCTCCGGGGTGCAAAAAGCCCACAGGATGGTAGGACTATTTTTTTAAACAAGAAAATGGGGTAGGTTTGGCCATCCTGATATCCGGCCCCACCCGCAGCCCTAAAGCATCAACACTCCCCTGTGGACTGAAACATCTCAACCCAATGTTAAGCGAGAGAACATCTGGTTCTTGTGCTTGTTGTTTTTAATTATGGGCCGGGAGATTGTGTCTAAATCCTAATATCGTCTGACTTGCAATGATGAACGGCTGCACCTTTTGGCCTTGAGTAGACCTCCACCTGAGGAAATCTACCAGACCCAGACATTTTGGAAAACTAGACACCGAAGGGAGTTCAGGGTGGTATGCTTGTGTGGATTCCATGATGTTTTCTTCCCTGCAATGCTCTGCATACCTCAAACTTCACCTAAAATCATACATTTTCCTTGCATTTCTGTGATGTAAAGTTTAAAAATGCACAATAATACACAAGATTCCTACTATCCTCCACTTGTCCTGTCCTGAAGTGGCGGACTGGGAAAAGTGTGTTAAAATTGACTATAGGCCTTAAACATATGTGTTTAATAATCCCTACAAGGACTATGTCAAGATTCAAACTAAGGTAAGGAGTGACACTGGAAATAATGTTCCAACACTCACAAAGAAAAAAGAAAGGAGGGGAAAAAAGGAAATTATCCTTTAGCCCTAAATGATAATTACCTTTTTCCCCTCCTTTCTTTAGAGCCTATAGTCAATTTTAGCACACTTGTTCCAGTCCGTCACTTCCTTTATCTGCAGCATTACATTTTTTCCATTGGGCATTGCAGTGTCGGGCCAACGTGGAGCAGGCCCTATGATGAAGCATGATACCCATTTGGGTGTGTGAAGGCTTTTGCTTTTGAACATAGAAGTGCCCCATTGATCTGTGTTCAAAAGAAGGGACTGACTGAGTCCCTCTAAATGGAACAGTGTACCTTGAAGTGCTGTCGATTTTAATTGGGAGGCTGTACACTGGACCGGTGAATCTCCCCATCCCTCTTTTGTATGTTAAGAAGACCGTGGAACAGCCATGCAAGTCACACTATTCTGGATTCCCCTACATATCTAATTAAAAAAAATTCGCAGGTTTGATAGGGTTCCCTGGGTGCCAGCTGAGCTAGGGCCCAAGACCCACATCTACCCACACTGCAAAAAAAGGGTCAATCTTTAGTGGAAAAATGTGACGTGTCCATGTTGCTTTTCAGGCCCTTTGCTGTTCAGGGCACTAGGTCTACTCGCACTAGTGAGGTACAGTTTTTATCAGGAGATGTATTTACACAGAATAGCAGAATATTTGTTATTACAAATGGCATTTGTGCCTTCCAAATGTAAGCCAATTTGGAAGAAAGAAGATACTTTGAAAAAGGCCCTCTAAATTCTGATGGGTACCCAGAAATTCAGAGATGTACAAATGCTTACTGCTCCTAAAGTCTGTATCTGGTGCCCATTCTAGAAATACATAGGTTTCCTTGGTATCCATTTTTCACTCTGTATTTTACCATATGAAGTGCTCTATATTCCATACACCATGAAAAACCGTTGTAAGGTGCAGCTCAGTAGTTGGCTTGGGTACCTCGAGTTCTTGGGCAACCTACAAACCCTATATAGCTCCACACCAGCAGACGTAGTGGTATACTGCTTTTGTAAATTGGCCATTGTGACAAGAAGTTATAGATGAAAACGTCATGCACAGGGATGGCCTGATGCAGAGAAAAATGGCAGCTTAAGCTTGAGCTCTGTCTCCTCAGCGCGGCATCTACATCCTTAAAATGAAATAAACACACCATCCACACTATCTATATCTCAATGAAAATGTTAAGTCCTGACAGCGAGCTGCTGGCGGCCCCAAACATGCCCGCTATCGCACTGCTGTGAGGCTACACTTAATGACTCAACATACTCACCCAGCCACAGAAAGTCTACGACCACACACCCGCTACTACAATTGAAAAGTGAGTGACTGTTTGCCCTTCCGATTATAACACAGCTTATGTTCTCGCCAGCATGCCACTAATGATTTGGGGGGCCATTAATGCTCCATAATGATTCTACTGCTACCACAATTGAAGCGGCTCCTCTACCTCGACTGGCCTGCCGCGCTCTGAAGATTAGCCACAAAAGCCTCCATCCTGCTCCCACGATCCTATCAAGATGTCAATTTGAATCCTTCCTTGCATGTTTACTAGTAACGCATTCGGTAGCGCTCCACACACCCATGTCATACAAATATACAAATATCAAGGGAGCTACACTCCCACCACCGAGTGACCATGCCATAATTGCCATAACTAACCCCATTTTGCTGAATAATACCGGAAAAATAAACCACCTGCTGCAGACATCCTGACTGCTCCCGCTTGCCTGTTTGTCAAAACAGCTCACTCATCTGCTTCATTTGTCCCGTTTGTCAACGTGGTGAGACCGCTGAAAGAAACTCGATAAGGCCTGTTATTACCACCTACAGGGCCCAAAATTCCAGAAACACTTCCTGCCTTTCTGTGATGTGAAGGCAATGAGTGACATTGGCTTTTGCTTTGCGCTCTGCCTTGGTGGTGAAGTTGGCCCCAACTCAACATCCTGCACTCAAATGATCAACTAAGAGCTGATTGGAAGCCTGTTTAGTGCCTGCACAGTGCTCCCTCAGTGCCTATTCAGTATTCACTCAGTGGCCTGAAATACCATGCAAGGGACTGTGTCCTCACAATTCAATACCGCACTTCAATCAGACAACTCAAGCAATCCAACAAGAACTGGTTGGGAGCCTGATGAATACCCGTGCAGTGCTTACTCAGTTCTTTTTCACGCTACATCAGATCTGCTATACCTGCTTGAAGCACTCAAAATTCAATACTTAGACTTCAGGACCGCCTGCACTAAGAAGGCTATGAGCGACTTCAGCACCAACCTCATGCTCTGCTCATGTGTTGATCTTGGCCCCTACTAAATACCTTCCAATCAAACAATCTACCGATTTGGAAGCCTGCTTAGTGCATGCAAATTTCTCATTCAGTGCCTATTCGTTGCTTATTTATTCCCTCAAAATTCCACAGAAGTGATTGTGTCCTCACGATTTAATACAACACTGCAACCACCACTGACTTGCCGATGCCATATACCAAGGGCGCACGTATACGATTGTACTTCTATTGTTGGTGAGGCCATAAATGCTCAAACAGAAGTTAGGCACTTGTGAAGATCTCCCCTCTGCTGTACGAAGCATCCTACTTCCCTACTACTGTCTAGAAACATGTAAATCCACTAGAGTGGTTAAGACGTCAAGATGGCTGAAGAATACTCAAAATCTGTTAAGAAAATGACACATTTGAAGCCTCTGACACCAGAATCACTCATCAAAAGCAAAACTAACTCAAGGGCACAATGGACACCATCCTTAAAAAATACTCTTGTGTCTTATAACTTCCCCAAACTACAAAAGTGAGCATGGACATCATGCAGCAGGATGTGGCAGATATGAGATATGATATCAAACAAATAACATACAAGCTTTCTGCAGCTGAAGAGCGCATTAGCGACTTGGAAGAATAACCTCTCTTGGTATTAAATAGACCTCTATCTACTGCACAAAACCTCTGAATCGATACAA
Organism: Pleurodeles waltl; assembly: GCF_031143425.1. NCBI lineage: Eukaryota > Metazoa > Chordata > Amphibia > Caudata > Salamandridae > Pleurodeles > Pleurodeles waltl. Next base: position 155,458,114 of record NC_090440.1, on the reverse strand, counting down.
CGCGCCATCTCCGAACTTGAAGAGAGAAACAGGAGAGGCAATATAAAACACTTAAGTTTTTCAAAAACTGTGAAAGATAGCAATGGCTCATGCACTGCCTTTCTGGAAGGCTGGATCCCTCAAAGCGCCAACATTTCCTTTGACAACCGTTTTGAAATTGAAAGAATGTACCGCATCCCTACTCGACAAAATGATTGTGCTGCTTCAACTGGCCCACGGAGACCAATAATTTGTAAACCTCTTTGTTATTAGCATGTAGAGCTAATTCTGGAATTAATACGTAAACACAAGTACATTACATTGGAAGGTCACCGCATCACCATTGCTCAAGACTACTCTAAGCCTACTGTCCAAACAAGGAAAGGCTTCCTTTCTCTCAGACCTAGACTATGGTCCATGAATATTCCCTTTTCCTTTTTAGGTCTACAAAGGATTACCTACAAAGGGACATCAGATCCGTTTCATGAATAGCAAGAGCTGGTCTCCATCCTGGATAGCATTTAAGAGTCCGAGATGGACACATCTTCTTCTACTACAAGGATGTTGTAAAGTATTTTCACCTTTTATGTTGGCTATCGTTTTACACACATCACAGACACCTGTTTAATGTCTTTGGTGATTTATGATGCTGGCATTCACTGTGATTAAGTATAATCTGGCTCCGCTTGCAAATCATAATGTATGAAGCTGTACTTCCCTTTTGCTCTCAGCTATAATGTTTCCCACAATATCACAGACAACTTCGGGGCCAAAACTGCAGCCTCATAGTACAGCAACACCCATTGTTCTCGTTGCAAAACCACACATCACAAAGTGCAACACAATGCACAACTCCTTGACTCCTTACATCAGTCTTCAATTACTGAAACTGTTGCCATTTCTCTCTAGCTGTGCCCAAAAGCTCAAATACTACTCCTTTCTTGTGCGGACTTCATATTTGTCAGATTCTACACTGATATGCTTGGCTTTACTAAGCCCATGTTTGTTGATAATTGTCATCTTTTGCCAGCTGTTGGATCGGCGCATCCACTTACCTTTTCTAAACATGTTACTCACCTCGCAATGGATGCACTAACGGATCCACTCACCTGTTCTAAACTCATTACTCACCCCACATGCTTAGTATGTTAGAGTTACTTACGTATTGTCATTGTGCTATCTATACAGTCACTCTGGAACTCTCTTGTCTTAACACATCTGTTTGGGATCATTTGCATATTGACGAGCCAGAACGGTGGCACTCGGGAGATGTCTAGTCCTCTCCTTTGGGTCCCATGCGATTACTCTTTCAGGTTGGGGATAGAGGGTGTGTAGGGTGGGCAGGGATGGGTTTTGGAGTTGGTGGGCTCTAATTGTTGAAAAATGGAATTCTCATCATCATTACCAAACAAGCAAAGATCACTGTATTAGACACACTTACTGACCAAAATGGGAGGTGGACACTTAACAAACAATCACAATCTGGTAAAGAATTCTATTTGCTGAACACCTACGCGCCTAACAATGATGACATGAATTTCTGGACTCACACTGATGAACTGATTGCAGGATTCCCTAATGAATCCCAACTGATAGCGGGAGGTGACTTCAACCTCCCAGTTGATCCTATCATAGACAGTAGTTCAAGAGCCAAATTAAGCCATCCTCATACCACACAATGCTCTGAAAAATCTGTTCTAAGTTCTCTCTTGTGGATACTTGGCGCATTCAGCATCCAGACACTAGAGAGTGTACATTTTACTCCCCACGACATCAATCTTTCTCCAGAATTTATCACATACTAGTATCCCACAACTTGGGGAGAACGATCTCTGACTCTTCCATTGAACCCAGACTGATCTTAGACCACTCAGCCAGGACTGGGCCACAATTATTCCAAATGAAAAGTCAGGGAGACTTAACCCTGATATTCTTTAATGGAGCACCCATTTGGAGACGATCTGCCACGCTATTGAAAATGTTTTGACCGAATCCTGCCTCCCTCAATGACTGTCCTCCCCAGTTACAATGGGACACTTTCAAGACCACTATTAGAGGGATAATACTAGAAATCAGCTACCACATTAACAAATCTGCAAACAAGCAGATGGAAAATTTGGAAACCGAGATCAAACAGTTATAACTCAGGCTTCACTCAGAGAAAGGCAAACTCCTTCTAGACACTTTACCCCAGACAAAATATGAATTTAACAAACTTCTGAGCACCAGCGCGAGACAATGGGTGACCAATTTCACCTTAATAATGTTATGTGCTTATAACACTGCTAGGGAAATCCTAGCCCGCTACTTAAAACACAGACAGAGTAGCTCACAATTGACTCCTATCAGACACATAGAAGGTCAGTTACATTTAGATTCTCATAAAATATCTAATGTTTTCCTGACTTCTACAGGACACTGTATGACAAAAATACTACTGTTAAATCCTCAGATAGCCTATCATACCACAACAAACGAAGTATACGCAAACTTGATGCCCAACACCAGGCCCTACTAAATCAGACCATTACAGATCTAGAACAACAATCAGCAATCAAATGCCTCAAACTTGAGAAAGTACCTGGGCCACACGGCCTCATTGCCCAATTCTAGAAATCATTTATGGAAGAGCTACGAAAGCCCTTTCTGAAACTTTTTCATGACTATGCAAAAACCCGTTACATTGGGTGGACTACTGCCAAAGCAACTACTGTTTAGAAACATCTAAAATCACTAGCGTGGTTAAGGCGTCAAGATGGCTGAAAAAGGCTCAAAATCTGCTCCGAAAAGGACAAAGTTGGTGCCTCTGACACCTGAATCACCCATCAAAAGCAAAACTGACCGCAAAGGCACAATGGACACCATCCCTAAAAAAAAAAACGTGGTGTCTTACAACTTATCCAAACTACAAAACTGAGCATGGAAAAAGATCATACCTACCCCAAAAATTACAGGCCAATATCACTCATCAATTTAAACTGCAAATTCTATGCTAAAATCCTGGCTAAACATATTGAAGCGTTATTACCACTTCTGATCGGCCCATATCAAGCTGGCTTCAGCGAGGCTCGCCAATGATAATCTCAGACAATTAGGCCATATCTTACAGATTTCCAAAACTAAAAACTCACCAGTAGCTGCTATAGCGCTCAGTGCTGAAAAAGCATTCAATAAAGTTGCATAGAGTTCCCTGAAGATCACGATGTCCTGTTTTAATCTGGGTGACTCGTTTATTAAGATCGTAATGGCCCTATGCTCAAACCCCAGGGCTAAAATTAGGTCCAATTATGTCTTACCTGATTCTTTTCTACTTAAATAAGGAACAAGACAGGGCTGCCACTTATCCCCCTCCCTCTTCTTTTTAGCCACTGAACCACTCTTACTGTTGTTCAACTAACATAACAATTCCATAGGTGTTAGCATTAACGTCGACCTTTCAAAACGGCGGCCTATGCAGACGACATCTTAATAATAACAGAAAATGCAGACAGTGCAATCCCTGAAATAATGGCCAAAATAGGATAACACTCTTTGGTTGTGGACTATACCCTTAATAAGGATAAATCTGAATTAAGACAGCTGAACATTCTTTGTACTAAGGAGGTTTTGGGTCATTTGGGCTCAGCGTGGCAACCCTCATTTCTTAAATACCTAGGTCTTGAATTCAATAACACAACCTCGCTGAATATATCCTACACAACGAATCCCTGGTGCTCCCGAAAGTTCAAAACTTCCAAGAAGGATGGTCGCCATGTTTTCTGACTTGGTGGGGCAAACCTGAATCTATATAAATGGTTATCACCCCAATAGTTAATTACTAACTAAATATGTACTTCCTTCTTAAAAAATTCATTTAGAACTCGAAAAAACCTTGCATCTCCTTAAAGAAACCTCACCTACCCAAACACCTAGATGCGGCCAACCTTGCAGATTTTTGAAAATACCAACTTGCCTTTCTGGCTGCGCAATGTGTGAAATGGCTTGATAATATTCCTGATTTCATACGTTTGTGGCTCTCCTTTGAACGATTACTAGCAGACAATCTCCCATTGGTGTCTCTCCTAATTATCTGCAAAGATCAATCCAATTTTGATAACATAATTCTGAAACATACGAGGAATTTCCTGTCACATCTTAACCATCGTTTTTCAGATGTGAAAATAAAACAGTCCCAACAAGCCTCAATTTGGTTCAATAAGGATGTCAAACATGACCACACCATTCCCACAGGAAACCTGCGGAGGTCGAAGGGAATCTTTGGTGGGTGGCCTTGGTTCTAAACAAAATCTCTTATCATTCTAGGACAATAAGCAAAAATACAACATTGCTCTATCCGATTTTGATGATTTCATAAAAATTAAAGTAGCTCCCTCCAAACACAAAGCCTTTCCCTTTAGAGCTGCCTCGTTCTTAATATCCCTAAGACTACTCAAAAGGGTGTACACTTGGCCTCTAAGATATATGCCAAGCTTAGCCCCATGACTACTTCATTATGTAACGTCACTCCACAGAAATGGTGAAAGGACTGGTTCCAGGACTGATTACCAACCTGCCTGGGCAAAAAAGATGAGCTTCCCCATTCACCCAAAAAATGTCACCTAGTCTTGCCTAGATCAAACTGCATATTCTACATAGATGATTCTGGATCCCACACCGCCTAGCCACACTATGGGCCTGATTCTAACTTTGGAGGACGGTGTTAAACCGTCCCAAAAGTGGCGGATATACCACCTACCGTATTACGAGTCCATTATATCCTATGGAACTCGTAATACGGTAGGTGGTATATCCGCCACTTTTGGGACGGTTTAACACCGTCCTCCAAAGTTAGAATCAGGCCCTATGCCTCATTGACAAAGATACTTGCTGGAGCTGTAACTTAGCAAATGCGGATCTCTGCCATATGATGTATGAATACCCTCAATTACATGGGCTAAAATTCACAACACCATTGACGCCATCTTTCATATTAACTTCCCTAGGAACATTTCGTTCTCAATAAGCGGCGCTTTTAGCCCCTCACAAACGATGAGTTTACAACAAGATTAACTACACCTAGCAGATTTAATGTTTATCCTAGCTCATACACCAATTCTCTCTTCTTGGAAATCAGTTGGGAATGCATCCATCCGCACATGTTGGCAATGGCTGAAATGCAGTAGAGGCGCACATTTCATTTCCTCTACTCCATACCCTTGGATTTCAGCCAAAAAGGCCCTATGTAATAGCCTGGATCAATATCTGGAATTGATCAATCTCCCTTGAGAAAATGTGGCTGTCTCCTCCATATCCAGTTCACTGCGTCCACATTGCTGTGGTCTATACTCAGTATATGTCCCCAAAAACAGACTTGCTGACTTACCTACCTGGTCTTGACAGGCCTCCAACACCATCTACTGGCTGTTTCTCTCCTCCCCTCTACCTGTTTTTATTTTCTACCTTGACTTACCCCTGTCCTTATTTCTTTTCTATTATTTTTCTCTTACTTTCCCACCACTCGAATGAGCAACAAAGTTATCAATACCATATTGAAGTTTTGGGTAAATGTCTCCTACACCTGGTTCTAGCCATTTGTAAAACACAATACAATCACATTGTGTCAACTGTACTCAGCTCATGTATGTATGACAACTGATTGTTTTGCACTAAAATCCTCAATAAAAACTTCTGAAATCAAAATAGATGAAAATTTCACAAACTGCAGTTGTTTCCTACTCATTTTCATTTTTTTTTATTTCAACAGTTAGTTTCTTTGTGAAGGGTTTGAGGGGTCGACACAAATGAACCCTTGTTGAATTCAGAAATATATAGCTTTCCGGGATCTCCCATGGATTTCACACTGGTTTCCACCACAAACTAGAAGTAGCCGGCAAGCACAAAAATTAAGAAGAATGGACTACCTCTTTGAAAAATGCCAAACCTGTGCTAAAATAGTTTTTTTGAGTCAGCTCTGCATGGTCCTGAAAGCTGGGAAGATGGTGACTTTAGCACAGTAAACCTTTAGCTGATGTCGTTTTTAGGGAAAAAAAGACCTATTTTCCCCCCAAAACTCAAAATTTAGCTATATTTTGCCTACTTTCTCGATTCCAACCAGGGGAAATCCACAAACCCCGGGTTCCTTTAGAATAAACAGGATGTTGGAAACAAATTGTGAAAATGTGGCGTGGATGCCTTATGTGGGGAAAAAAGTTATGGGACGAACCCAACGACCATGAAAAGGGGTCAGTTAAAGGGTTAATTAATAAATATAATAATGATGATTAGTTTTTGCATAATGTAAAAAACGATCAACTAAACCTGTTTATAATTACTAATAAACGTGGCACAAAGCGAGGGAATTTTTATATATTTTGAACCAAAGTTTTAGCGCCTATTGAGAGGCTGTAGACACTGGTTTTCATTTGATTATAATAACTCAGGGCTGAAATTTAAGCAGTCTTCTGTTAGGGAGTTATTATTGCTAATTTTACCTTACTTCAAACTTTAATTAAACGTGTCATATAGACGCATTTTGAAACGTTTGACATTTAGACATACACATACTAGTTTTAATGGTTGTTTATTCATGGAAGAATAGTGTTACTAATGAATTTTGGGGCACGCCACACACTCTTCGATACAGAGCTAATGCTGAATGTATTTAACATCATTGACACTAATATTGAGAAAATCATTAGAGCACTCCCAGAATAGCTTTTGTAAAGTGAAGTAATTGGGCGCTCATAATTGAAACCATAAAACGCGGTTCACAAATGAGTACAGTATAACATGATTGCTCCAGGAAAAGAGCAGGGCGTTGAGCAGGATGCTCATGAATCATTACAAAATCTATGTATCTGTCAAACTATAACCATGAATGTCCATTAGGTACGATCATTCGTGGAGTGGTGAACAGATAATTAAACAGTGAATAACATTCATAATGTGAAAATATAAAAAAAATATAAAAGGCTTACTCTAGTATTTGTCCGAAGTTTGGGACGACCCGTGCTTCTGCAGCAAATATTTTGCAATATTCTCTTGTTGTGTTTTGAATTTTGCAACTCTGTAATTTTAAAGACAAAATTGTAGCATAAGTTGTGGCATGCTCGATATTCTCCCATGAACGCCCTCTTTCTTATATTTCACAGATAAGTATCTGAAAGCATCTATGCATTAATTTTAAATACAATCGGTTAGTTGTGATTTCAAGTGTTGTAAATGAGCAAAAAGCTGTAACATAGTAGCATGATTTAATGTTCAAGGCGGTGCAAATGTTGTAAAAAAAGTATCTAAAAAGCTATACATAAACCCTAAGAGAGTAACAGTGCAAAATAAACAGAATGGTCCTCACACCTTCACAGTGCATCGCAAAACAAGCCTGATGCCATTTTACTCTACTTCATAGTCACTGATCTGAGTTTCCCCCTTTTGTTGTGACGGAGTAACCTGTCTGCCAAGTTCTAAATCAGGCCCTATTTTTTACATAATGTTTTATATTGCCATTTTTCGTAACGGATTCACTGCTGAGCAGTAAAAGCACAAACAATGTATAGTTACTCCCGGGGTTTCATTGAATTAATCAGGAGAAAGATACAATGTAAGATACCTGGAGGAGATCATGTGGCTAATGGGAAACATAAGTAATATGCTTTTGATAAGAAAGAGGAGCATTTACCATAGAAATGTCTGAGGCTTTAGCTCTCATAACTATGTTAGTATGACATGTCTAAAGGAGCTAAAGAAGAGAATAATAGAGAAGTCAAGCGAAGCTGTAGAGCAGAGACAGCGGTCGGAACGTCTAAAGCAAACATCTGTAGGGGTGCGTAGCGAGGAATCCATTTGGGTAGGCCCAATCAAAACGTTAGTCAATGTAACCGGAGGAGGAGTACCCTACACTAAAGAGGGTCAAGGAACCAGCGCTGGAGGTGTCAATACCCTAGAGGCCTGGAAGAGCCTAGGGAGCCAGAGGGCTTTGGGTGGGAGTAAAGAGGGAGCCATGGTAGGACAGCTCCAGCGCAATGAATCGCTGTTGTCGTGTGTTTCTTTCAGTGCATATACCAGCTGTAGGAAAATGGCTCCCTGTTGCAGTTACCCCCCACTTTTTGCCTGATATTGATGCTGACTTGACTGAGAAGTGTGCTGTGACCCTACTAACCAGGCCCCAGCACCAGTGTTCTTTCACTGAAAAATGCACCATTGCTCCACAATTGGCACATCCCTGGCACACAGATAAGTCCCTTGTAAAAGGTACCAGTGGTACCAAGGGCCCTGTGACCAAGTAAGGTCCCTAAGGGCTGCAGCATATGTTGTGCCACCCTAAGGGACCCCTCGCCTAACACATGCACACTGCCATTGCAGATTGTGTGTGTTGGTGGGCAGAAAAAGGCAAAGTCGACATGGCATCCCCCTCAGGGTGCCATGCACACAAAATGCTGCCTGTGGCCTAGGTAAGTCACCCCTCTAGCAGGCCTTACAGCCCTAAGGCAGGGTGCACTATACCACAGGTAAGGGCATAGCTGATTGAGCAATATGCCCCTACAGTGTCTAAGTCTATTCTTAGACATTGTAAGTACAGTGTAGCCATATTAAGTATATGGTCTGGGAGTGTGTCAAAACTAACTCCACAGCTCCATAATGGCTACACTGAATACTGGGAAGTTTGTTATCAAACCTCTCAGAATAATAAACCCACACTGATGCCAGTGTTGGATTTATTACAAAATGCACACAGAGGGCATCTCAGAAGATGCCCCCTGTATTTTACCAAATCCTTCAGTGAAGGACTGACTGGTCTGTGCCAGCCTGCCACTGAGACGAGTTTCTGCCCCCCTGGGGTGAGAGCCTTTGTGCTCTCTGGAGACAGAAACAAAGCCTGCACTGGGTGGAGGTGCTTCTCACCTCCCCCTGCAGGAACTGTAACACCTAGCGTGGAGCCTCTAAGGCTCATGTCTTTTGTTACAATACCCCAGGACATCCCAGCTAGTGGAGATGCTCGCCCCTCTGGCCACTGCCCCCACTTTTGGCAGCAAGACAGGAGAAGATAATGAGAAACATAAGGAGGAGTCACTCCCCAGTCAGGACAGCCCCTAAGGTGTCCTGAGCTGAAGTGACCCCTGCCTTTAGAAATCCTCCATCTTGAGATTGTAGGATTCCCGCAATAGGATTAGGGATGTCCCCCCCCCACCCTCAGGGAGGACGCACAAAGAGCGTGTAGACACCCTCCAGGACCGTAGCCATTGGCTTCTGCCCCCTGACCTAAACACCCCCCTAAATTCAGTATTTAGGGGCGACCCTGAACCCAGGAAATCAGATTCCTGCAACCTACAAAAAGAAGAAGGACTGCTGACCTGAAAGTCGGAGACAACAACTAACTTGGTCCCAGCCCTACCAGCCTGTCTCCAGACTCAAAGAACCTGCACAACGACACATCCGACCGGGCCCAGCGACCTCTGAAGCCTCAGAGGACTGCCCTGAAATGAAGGACCAAGAAACTCCAGAGAACAGCAGCACTGTTCACCCACAGCAACATTTTGGCAACTTTGAAGCAACTTTTAAAGAACTCACTCTTCCCGCCGGAAGCGTGAGACTTCACCCTCTGCACCCTATGCCCCCGGCTGCAGCTCCACAGAACCAACACTGCAGAGAGGACTGCCAGGCGACTGTGACCTCGTGAGTAACTTAAGACGACCCCCCGCACCCCCACAGCGACGCCTGCAGAGAGGATCTAGATGCTCCCCCTGACGCGACTGCCTGGAACAAAGAACCCGACGCCTGGACCAAACACTGCACCTGCAGCCCCCAGGACCGAAAGGAACCGAACTCCAGTGCAGGAATGACCATCAGACGACCCTCTGCCTAGCACAGTCAGTGGCTAGCCCGAGAAGCCCCCCTGTGTCCTGCCTGCATGCTAGAGTTTCCCCCGGGTCCCTCCAGTGATTTCTACAGAAAACCTGACACCTACTAAGCACACTGCACCCGGCCGCCCCTGTGCTGAGGGTGTGTTCTGTGTGCCTGTTTGTGTCCCCCCCCAGTGCTCTACAAACCCCCCCTGGTCTGCCCTCCAAAGACGCAGGTACTTACCTGTTGGCAGACTGGAACCGGAGCACCCCTGTTCTCCATAGGCGCCTATGTGTTTTGGGACCTCCTTTGACCTCTGCACCTGACCGGCCCTGTGTTGCTGGTGCAGTGACTTTGGGGTTGCCTTGAACCCCCAAGGGTGGGCTGCCTATGCCCAGAAAACTGAACTTGTACGTGCTTTACTTACCTCAGAAACCTACCTTACTTACCTCCCCCAGGAACTGTTGATTTTTGCACTGTGTTCACTTTTAAAATAGCTTATTGCCATTTTAACCTATACTATGAATGTTACTGCTCTAATTCAAAGTTCCTTACTTACTTGTGTGGAGTACTTTGCATTTTATGTATTTACTTCAAATCTTGGATCTTGTGGTTCTAAGATATATTTTTCTATATAAAAACTATTGGCCTGGAGTTACGTCTTTCAGTGTGTGTTCCTCATTTATTGCCTGTGTGTGTACAACAAATGCTTAACACTACCCTCTGATAGGCCTACTGCTCGACCACACTACCACAAAATAGAGCATTAGAATTATCTAATCTTGCCACTATAAACCTCTAAGGGGAACCCTTAGACTCTGTGCACACTATCTCTCACTTTGAGATAGTATTTACAGAGCCAACTTCCTACACCAGCAAATCCCAATCAGCAGCTAACAGGTGCCAACAGAGGCCTTTGGCCTTTTCTCTTTGGAGGGCAATAGTCTCGTCTTTAGCCCAAAATTTCAGTGATGGGCCCTATGTCAAGCTGGACTGGGATGTGAGCACTCCTCCAGTTCAAGGTGATATCTCTAGTCTCAAGAACCAGTGATAAGTCGAAAAGAATGGGTGGTAGCCTTAGATTTCTTCCGCCTTTTGTAAATGCAGAGTGGGCCAGCCTCCCAGGAGTCTACCTTTGGTAGTACAGTGATCATCTCTAGACGATGTGCCACCACAGCCCAATATTGTTGCAATGAGGCAGTCCCAGAGTATATATTTAAAGTCTGCGAGGGGAGGGCTTCACGTAGCTCAGGAATCTAAACAACTAGGGAAACAGGAAAACTCTGCTAATTCAAGTAGGAGAGAGGGAGGCTCTGTGCATTACAAAGAATTGTTTACGTCGGTCTGGCACTGTGAAAAACTTTCTTTGGGTATTCCAGAGCTCTAGACCACTCCTGCAAAACCTTACTGAACTAAGCCTCCCAAATATCTCACATAGATTGTCGTGAGACATGCGCATGAACGACCAGTTCTTTTTTTATTCAGCTGATGAGCTTGCAGCAATTACCCATTGTATGCAAAGTATTCATCAGCATATGTATATCTGGCTCCAAGGGTATTAATGCCCAAGTCGCTGGAAGAGTATGTCGTAAGAGAATGTAGATTAGGAACCGGCCCTCATGGAGGTGTAATTGAGATAGGGCCTGCAATGACAGGAGCTAGCTATCTAGGAGCATCTCACCTAGGGTTGTAATGCCAGCTTTGTCCCAGAGTTGCAGGTCATGTCCCTCTAGGCTTCCCCCTTGCTTAGGAAGACCCAGGAGGGCTATCATTGGGGAATATGGAAGGATGCTTCTGCAGATATACACACCCCTAGTCAGGCAAGATAACACCATTGCTAGGGGACTGGGAAGGCCTTTCTGGAGGATCAGCCCAGTAAGCACAGACAGGCTGGCTGAGAAGAGGTCTGGTAGTACTTGTTTTCTCAAGGAATTGCACCGATACCCTGCAGGTCAGCCTCTAAATCTGAGCCCCTAGATACTAATACTCTGTTTGACTGGGAGTTGCAATTTAGACAGGGTACACAGCGGCAGGTGTTATAGCAGATTCATTCCCCAAGAAGCCTTCTGGGGGAGGAACACCCCAAGATTGGCAAAATAAAACAGGAGGTGGGCCAGCATCATCATTTTGGTAGCCATAATATACTCAGTTACTGACAAAGGGAGTGACAACCAAAAGTGACCTGAACTCAGCGGGACATCACTGCTGAAGTAAGATACTCATCCAAAAAGTCCAGTTCAGTATGGAAATGTGCATATCTAGGTACCGAGAAGACATATCTTCCCATCATACTGAACCCTCGCCCAAGTCCTACCACACTGGGGTGGCTGCAGTGTATAACAGAAAGAGGCACGATATGTTCCAGCTGACACAGAGGCCCAGTTCTGCCCCTAACTCCATTAATAGTAGAACTGGAGTGATCACTTGTTGGCTCCTTGAGATAAAATAATGTATTGTGCTCATGAAGTGAGATTGCATGGATTCTGTCTGGGGAGGGATTCACCACTCTCTCCCACATAATCGCTGGCAGCTTCAGTCAATGCAGATAAAAGGGGGGAAGCAGAGAGCAGCCCTACCTGCTGTCCTTGCACACCGGGGCAGAAATCATCCCTGTAACCGCACCTGAACTGGATCCTGATCGTATGATCTGTATATGGTAGCTGGATTAACTGAAAGTAGTAGAGGTTCCAAAACCGAAGGCACTCAAAACTCAGAAAAGGCAGTCCCAATCCTTGTTTTACAAATGCATATGCAACCTCATCAAGAATCCACTCTTGACACCTTATGTTCTCCACTTAATAACTTTTGCTTCCTTCTTGAATTTGAATAGTCAAAAACTGCTATTATGTTTTGTACCGCTGTAAAACTGTAATTATTTCAATAAAAATTCTGACATTAAAAAAAAAGCGAGAAGAACTGTTTAAGGTGCATTAGATTTGCATATATGATTTCCAATCAAAATGCAAAGATTTGCATTCCTCTGGGGAGAGAAATCCCCTTTTCTCTTCACTTGTCTGCCTTTTCTTTAGTCATTGACTGCATCTCCATGCATGAATGTGCAGTGGCTTCAACATAATTTGTAATCTTAGTTAAATATAATGAAATTATAAAATATTTATGATCACAATCCTTGTCAGGGTGAACCACGAAAGTGACAATATCCTGAGCTCAACCCCCAGAGAGCTACGGCACAGAGCAAACAGGCTCAACAGAGGCAACGTCCAATGTGTAAAGTATCTATGCAGTATTAAAAAGTAATGAGTTGACATGCAAAACAACATACAATCCCAAAATATGTTTAGACAAGTATAGTAACATTTAATAAACAAAACTATAACTAAATGACAATAATGTGAGCTAGAAATATGACTGTTTAAAATTTTAAGTAGAGATATAGCTCGGACAGGACTTTGACACAAGTTGATGCTGACTGCAATGGAGCCAGGGTCGGATACACTAACCAGGTTTGTCCTGGTCAAAGATTTTGCATTCTGACTTTAGCCCTAATCTACTATAGGGATACACTTCTAAAGCCCCCTCAGGCCCTCACAGAAGGCTCAAGGGGTGGCAGGTAGAGGCCAACAGGACGATCCAGTCTTGGTCCAGTGCAACTGGTCAGCTAGGCAGCTGCAGGAAAAGGCCTCTTGTAGCTTCTTGTGTCCCTGTAGCTTTACCCAGAGGTCAGTCTTATGATCCCTGGAGTCCACCTTTTTGCCTTGGTACAAAGGGAAAGCAGGTCATGTCTTCTTAGATCTCAGACAGGAGGTTTAATCCTATGCTGATCTCCCACAGGGCTAGGAGTGTTCTGAAGTGGGTTCCTAGGGATTGTATTGTATTGTATTGTAATAGTATTTATGTAGCGCTTACTACCCCTGATGAGCACAGAGGCTTAGTCTCTCAGATTTCTCCGCACTAGTGATTACATGAAAATAAAAGAGGTGAGCCCCTATGGGGAGGAGGGTGGGTTGCATGTGAATCTGTGAAAGATACCAATACTGGAGAACCACAGTTACAGGTAAGTAACTTATTTTCTTCTCCAGTATTGTGGTATCTTTCATAGATTCACATGCTTGAATCAGAGTAGTCAGCAGTAAGAAAGATGGTTGAGTTCTGAACACCAGAAGCATGTCTGTTCACAATTCTTCCTATGTGGACTCACATAGGTAGTTAGATTATGCTAATCAACCTTGCAAAAGATTATATACATGAATATATACATATACAGATATATATACCTACATGAAAAAATATTAGTCTGGTAATACATAGAGGATGGAGGGTAAAGAGATTATTGGCTCACCTTATGCAAATAAATTACGTAACACTGCTTGTCCTACCACGACATCCATTCTGTCAGTAGCTTCCAGGCAGTAGTGCTGGGTGAAGGTGTGGGCACGTTTCCACGTTGCCGCTCTGCAGATCTGGCTCAGAGAGACTCCTGCGAATAGAGCTGCTGAAGTGGATACCGCTCTAGTGGAGTGCGCTCTGACATTGGATGATAACGGTTTCCCTGCTAACTGGTGGCAGAGTTGTATGGCAGAAGAGATCCAGCGCGCTATGGTCTGCTTAGTAACGGCCTTGCCTTTATTGATCCGCCCATAACTAATAAACAGTTGCTCAGATTTACGGAAACTGCTAGTCCTTTGTATATAGAATTTTAAACATCGTTTAATGTCTAGAGAATGTAATGCGCGCTCCGCTGGAGTTTGCGGATTTGGAAAAAATGTTCTCAAAACCACCGGCTCATTTAGATGAAAAGTCGATGGAACCTTGGGGATACATTTTGGATTAGTTCTTAAAATGACCACCTCTGATTTGAATTGGAGAAAAGGTGGTGAGACTGTGAAAGCCTGGATATCACTAACCCTCTTTGCTGAGGTGAGGGCCAGAAGGAGGGCTGTTTTAAAAGAAATGTATTTGAGGTCTGCCTAATGAATGGGTTCAAACAGATGCTTCATTAATTGGGAGAGCACAATATTCAAATGCCACGGAGGTGGAGGACGGTGAATCGGTGGAAACATCCTGAACAAGCCCTTTAGAAATTGCTTTATTATCCTGGATGACCATAAAGATGGTGAATGAGATGTTCGTCGGAAACGGGATATAGCAGCAAGGTGGACCCTGATAGACGAATGGGAAAGGCCTGATTTAGCTAAATGCAACAGATATGGTAGAATCTGTTCAGGAGAGGACTTTAGAGGATGAACGTTGGAAGTTGAACACCATATGCAAAACCTTTTCCACTTGAACTTATACGTCCTGTTTGTAGATTGAGCCCTGGCACAGGCAAGTACCTCCCTGCAATCTGAAGGGATATCTAGGCTGTCAAATTCATAGAATTCAGGAGCCAGGCTAATAATCGAAGAGATGTCGGGTTGGGATGATGGACCTGCCCCTGATTTGTTGTTAACAAGTCCGGCAGTGTTCTCAGTCGTATGTGAGGCTGCTCCAAGAGTAATAGAAGTTCTGTGAACCAAAACTGGCGTGGCCATTTGGGAGCAATTAATAGAAGCCGGCATGGCTCCCTCTTCATTTTCTGCAGAAGTCTCGGGATGAGTGGAAGCGGGGGAAAAGCGTATGCATAAATCCCTGACCATCTGATCAAAAACGCATTTCCCTTTGATCCCTTCTGCGGTCGCCAGCTTGCGAAGTGTTGGCATTTCTTGTTGTCTATGGTCGCGAACAGATCCAGACAGGGCTTGCCCCAACGACGAAAGAGGCGGTCGAGAACTGACTAATTGAGTTCTCACTCGTGGCAGCTGGTTCGAGTCCTGCTTAAGGCATCTGCCCAGGTGTTGGAGATCCCCGGTAGATGTTTTGCTCTGATGAAGATCTGATGCTGAATCACCCAATGCCACAGTTTCTGTGTTTCTAAGGACAATGCCTGCGATCTTGTGCCCCCCTGTTTGTTGAGGTAATGCATGACTGTGGTGTTGTCTGTTCTTATCAAGAATGAGGAACCCCTGATGTTGGTGAGGAAGGACTTGAGTGCCAAGGAAACTGCTCTTAACTCCAATACGCTTATGTGAAGAGTCGACTCCTGCGTGGACCATTTCCCTCTCACTGATAGATCTTGCAAATGTGTGCCCCATCCCTCTAAGGATGCATCTGTTGTTATAATATGCACTGGCTTGTCCTTCAGGAATGAGAGACCTTCCGAGATGAGGGGGGTATCCTTCCACCATTTGAGAGCTTGTTTTGCTGATGGGGTTATCCGAACTACATCGTCGAAAGATCCTTCTATTTGTTTCCATTGATTGTCTAATTGCTGTTGAAGTGCTCTCATGTGCAGACACCAGTTTTCTATCAACGGAATGCAAGACAAAAGCATCCCCAGAAAAGACTTGTAAGTCCGAACAGAAGCAGACCTTCTTTTGCTGAGACGTGTTGCTAGATCTTGAAGTCTCTTTCGTCTGTCGTGCAAATCAAAGGCTCTTGCTTGGACTGTGTCCAAGACGGCTCCTAGAAAGGTGATGTTCTGGGAAGGATCTAGATGAGACTTGGGGTAATTGACTGTTAAGCCTAGTGTCCCGAAGAGAGATAGACATGTCTTCGTGTCCCTGGCAGCTTTTGTCGTTGTTTGTGCTTTTATTAGCCAGTCGTCTAAGTACGGGAACACCTGTATCCCTAGTTGCCTGAGGTAGGCTGCAACTGGTGCCAAAACCTTGGTGAATACTCTTGGGGCCGATTTGAGGTCAAAGGGCAACACTCTGAACTGGTAATGAGTGCCTGCAACCCTGAATCGTAAGAATTTCCAATGACTGGGGTGAATGGGGATGTGGAAATATGCGTCCTGGAGATCTAAGGATGTCATAAAATCCCCCCGGTTGAGTAGGCGTAGGACGTCTTGGAGGGAGATCATGCGAAAAGATTGCTTCTTGAGGTATTTGTTGAGAGAACGAAGATCTAAAATAGGACCCCAGTCTCCTGTCTTTTTCCGTATAAGGAAGAAGCGGGAGTAAAAGCCTGCTCCCCTCTGGTACTTTGGTACAATCTCTATTGCTCCCTTCTCCATTAAGATAGCAATCTGCACCAGAAGTTCGCTGCGATGGGCCGGCGGGGGACCTCTTGGTGGTACATGAGGGGGAGGCTGATTGAATTCTAGTGTATGTCCTCGGTTGACAATATCGAGCACTCATTTGTCTGAAGTAATTTGGGACCACTGATGGAGGAACTTGGAAATTCTGCCCCCTATTAGAGTGTTGGTATAGGGCTTGGATGCAGGCATCTGATGAAGGTCAGTGCTTTCTTGCTGCCTCTTTGGCTTTATAAGTCGACTTTCCTCTCGCTTGCTGTCTGAAATGTGTGGATGACTGCTGTCGAAAGGTATGTGGTTGTTGCTGCCAAAGGTGGAACGAAACTGTCCCTGGTAAGAAGAGTATTGACGGTATTGATGTGCGCCGCCTCTATAAGAAAAGGTTCCTCTCCCTCTCGCTCCCCGAAAGGGCTGTCTTTTGTACTGTAATGCTGCCAGAGATCTGGCTGTCTCGGTGTCTGTTTTAATAGATTGCAAAGCATCATCTACATGCTTGCCGAACAAGAGTTCACCATCATATGGCATGTCTAGTATCTTTAATTGTACCTCTGGTCTGAACGATGTAGCTTTCAGCCACCCTTGACGCCTGAGTACGGCTGCTCCGGCTAGCTGGCGGAAACCTGTAGACGAGACGTCTATGGCGCAGTCTATTATCTCAGCCGAGATCTTCTCACCCTCCTGTAAAATCTTGCGCGCTTCTGCTCTACTATCTTCAGGTAATAGATCTATAAATTGTGACATATCGGACCACATCTGGCAGTCGTACCTTCCTAGGATTGCTGGGGAATTTGCTGCTCTAACTGTAGTGGCCGCCATCGTTGAGAACTTTTTCCCAATCGAATCCAACCGTCGTCCCTCTTTATCTGGGGGGGCTGTCAAAGATGAAGATGGATTGCTGGACCTTCTCTGAGCTGCCTGTGAGATGACCGAGTCTGGTTTAGGGTGACTAACCAAACATGCTGGAGAATTGTCCGGTGCTTTATATTTCTTCTCAAGTCTCGGTAATACTGCTGGTATGAAGGATGGAGTCTGCATGACCTTAAGGACCTCTTCCCAAATGAAGTCAACAATGGGTATAGCTCTTACTGACTTCCTAGTATCCTCCTTGAAGTCATATAGAAAACAGTCTGACTGCTTTGATGTTATTGGCAGTTGAAATCTTTTTGCAGCTCTTTCCATCACACTATGAAAACCACCAATATCCTGCGGTGGAGAGTCAACTGGTGGAGGCGTAGAAGGAGATGGTGTTTGAATTTGATATTAATCCCATTCTGGAATGATTGAGTCAGTGTCCTGAATTTCACCTTCTTTCTGCTCATCCTCAGACGAAGGTGGATCAACATCCTGTCCAGATGAAGGACCTGGGATAGGTTCCGTAGATTCAGATGGTCGAACAGGGGTGGATATTGGCGTATGCGGAGGTTGCACCGGGGTAGAGGAGCCAGGTGGAGGAAATCTAGAATAATAGTCCTGCATCATTTGCTGTAGGTTAGCTATCAAAGAGACAGGCATCTGAACCGTCTGCTCCTGCTGCTCTTGAGGTTGCCGGTGACTCTGCCGCTGCTGATCTAAATAAAGCTGATCACTTTCTTCTTCATCCTCCTCCTGACATTTAATACGTAGTTCTGAGGGGCTACGTGCCACCGGGAAAAAACCATCATCCGAATATACATCATCCTCCTCGTCAGCAAAGAGATGTTGCGGAGGTACTGGTGTGACTTTACTAGGTGATGTATGGGATGGAAGTAGGAGAGAAGACTTGCTTTTTATTGGTAGAATTATCTGAGGTAGGTAAGGAGATGCTCCAAAATACTTGGGTATAGGATCAGGAAATTGAGCCGTCGACGGAGTCGTCGCCGACGGTGCGTTCGTCGATGGTGTTCTCGTCGCCGGTGTAGGCGTCGGCAGTGGAGCCGTTATCGGTGATGCGAGAGTCGACGAAGTTGCCGTCGACGGTGCCAATGCCGATGAAGTTTCCGTTGAGGGGGCTGCCGTCGACTGAGGTGCCGTCGACGGGTGTGTCGTCGATGGAGTAGTCGTCTCTGAGGGCAAAATGGATTGCTTCCGTCGGTGGGAGCGTCGACGAAGAGCCCCGGAATTTACCCGTCGATGAGTGCGTTGACGATAGAGACTTCATCTTCTTACTCGTTGGCGGTTTCTTTGCAATCTTCAAGGTGTGAGCAGGTGATGGACCGTATTTTAAGCTCACCGACGTTATAGTCGTAGATGACAGTGGAGACGAGGTAACAATCATTGGAGCCGTAAACGTGGCCATCGCTGTTGTCGTCGATGAAGGAAGACCTCCCGTCGACGATGCGCTTGTCGACGGTGTCGTCGACGGTGTGGATATCCTGGACGTCGACGGTGGCAGGGAACTCGAAGATCTTTTGAGCTTCTTTGAGGAGGAAGCAGGTGTAGATGGCTCTGAACGAACCTTACCACCAAGTTCCCTGGATGTTGAAGCATGTTCCTCAGGTTTGTCCTTAAATGCATGCAGCTTCTTGGCTGACTTACTGCTCTTGGGGGAGAAGCTCTCCACAGACCTTTTCCTCTTCTTTGAGGCCACTGATGTGTCGCTGTCCTCCTCCTCAGAAAAAGCTTCTCTGGCTTTTCTTTTCTGAAGCCAAAGTAAGAGCCTGGCTTCTCTGTCTCTAAGAGTCTTGTTGGGAAAAGTCCTGCAGATTTTACAGTCCTTGACCTTATGCTCTGGATGGAGACAGTATATGCATTCCTTGTGAGGGTCCTCACAATGAAGCCTTAATTTTCCACAGGTCCCACAAGGTCTAAACAAACCTTTTCTTGCTGTAGACATGATGGAAGAAGTACTACAGTAAGAACAAAAGTGAAAGTTGAAGAATATCTCTTGAAGAGAAAGTAAACTGAGCAGAGCTCAGGGAGACTCCCTTACACACGACGTGCGGTAGAAAATCTGAGAGACTGAGCCTCTGTGCTGAGGATTCTAAAGGGGTGGTCTCTCCTGATTGGCTGAAGTTTGGGCCTTTTCTAATGAGGCTGATAGCTACAAAACAATGTGTTTTTTCCTATTGACTACAGTGAAAAAAAAAAGAAGTTTTTTCTTTCTTTCTTTATTGCTTTCTATGTGCCGTGGGACTCCCACTTCGACGACGGGGAATGATTCAAGCATGTGAATCTATGAAAGATACCACAATACTGGAGAATAAACAGGTATATTTGATTATATTCACAGCACTGCCATATTGGAGTTAGACAGCACAGCTTGGCCTGCATCCTCTGCTGTGCACCCATGGACTGGACTTTGTTGAGGTGCCAGAGAGACAGAAATGGCCTGGATCTGCTACAACTAAAATATGCATCTGCACAGCGACAACTCATACCATGAATGGCTCGGTGGGATTCCCTCTTAGGGAGGTTTCATAAGGAGGATGAAAAGGGACTTCTGCCAGAATTGTCCCAGAGGGAGCAAACCTTCATATTTGGGGTCCCTATCTGCTGATTCCACAGAGGTGAGTGCTGAAGGTGTTGTGACCCAGTTGATGCTGGGAATTCAGTGACTGCAAAGACATCTTGAAGATTTGGCATTCTTGCTACCCTTTTCTGTCCTGGAGCTGAATGATGATTCCAGTGGATATGCCGGGCTCCAGGACTATCTGGATAGATTCAGAAATGACTGTGGTGAGTCTCGGATTAAAAAGAATTTAGGCATTGAAGGGCAAAGTGGAGGACACCAGTTGCTGATGGCCTAGCAATAGTTTTATTGCGAATTAAGGAATATTCTGGTTCGACACCTGCCTTTATTATAAATTGAGGGTCCTATCCACAAAATGCATTTTGTAGTACGTTTGCTATTACACAACAGTTTTACTAAAGTACTGCAAAATGCTATTCACAAAGCTATGAATGTATGTAAGTTTAGAGTGGTTGAAAAATGGGCAATACTTAGTACAAAATAGGTAGGGTTTAGGGAGGATTTAGAATGGGCATAGAGAGGCTTTCGTAAAAGTTTTGTGAGTACAGATGCCCACCGATAACAGAGTAAGCCTATCCCTTTACACAAGCTGCACTTCTAAAGACACCATAGCCAAAAAATACCCAAAATAGTGGTAAAAGTACTCCAGCATAGAGCTGTCCAGCATCACACAGGGCCAACCACTGGTACTGCAACACCCTCCCATAGAAAATAGTGTGGGTAGGGACACAAAATATATCCCCATTTAGAGTAATGTCAAATTAAATTAAATTATCCAAACTGTTAAAAATATAAATACATTTAGTATTTAAAAAACAACTAAAAATAAAACATGTTTTATTTTAACATATTTTAATAACTTTGAGGTTTAAAAATATAAAGTTACTTTTAATTGAAATATAATTTCTAGACATCATGTTTAATCATTTTTTATAGATAATAAAACAATATAATTTTCTCACTCTAGGTGAATGTTTATTTTAACCTTTAAAAAATAATGTCATTTAATTTATTATATTCAACATAATTATAATTAAAATTTACATTTCAATGAAGTTATTAATGATGTATTTTTAATTTAATTTTTGTTCTACTTTTAAAACAAATGATTTAAAAGTACATTAATATTTAATATAAAATATTTGAATAACTGTTTTCAAGTTAAATAAACTTTTTTCACTTTGTAATACACATTACCATAGGCACCAGTTGGAAAATCCTATAGCACTATTAAGCACTATTAATTTAAAGTTTATTTAAATATATATTAATTTAAATATATTAAATAAAATTAATGTTTTAAAAATTAGTAACAAAAAAACCCACATAAAGTAAAACAATATTTTTATTATATATTAGTAATTTCTTTTTTTTGATGTACAGTCAAAGTAATGTAAGTGTATTTTAAACTCAAAAAGGCTATTAATATATAATTATATATAACACAGTTGCATTTTTAGATTTTTTTCAACACTAAAGTAAATACATTTATATTTGTAACTATTTAAAATGTTTTAATTTAATTGAACATTATTTCTTGTGGGGTTTCATTTTAAGTCCCAACCTCTATTATTTTCTATGGGAGGGCATTGCAGTATCAGTAAGTGGCCATGTATATGTTTCATGATGGACTATCTAGAGCTCCTTATTGGCTGCAGGATTTTACAATCGTAAATTTGGATCTATCCCTCATTTCAGGGGATAGAGGCATCACTTTTGAGTAACATTACACTCATAAATGGTGACTATCCGAAAGTAATAAAATTACTCAAAGGTGTAAAAGTAAGCTTACATGTTTAGTTTTACTCATGTGTAAGTTTATCTTTGTGAATAGGCCCTTTAACACCTTCGCTACAAGGCCTTTTCCCCCTCAGGTGCCAGCCCTTTCTTTGGCTATTTGGGGCAGTTCACACATAGGCCCTCATTACATTTTGTTCACATACGCTACCCACGCCAAATTTGCATCCTTTTTTACCAACATCCTAGGGATTCTAGAGGTACCCAGAGTTTGTGGGTTCCCCTGAAGGAGACCAAGAAATTAGCCAAAATACAGCGAACATTTCTTTTTAAAAAAATGGGGGAAAAGGGCTGCAGAAGAAGGCTTGTGTTTTTTTCCTGAAAATGGTATCAACAAAGGGTTTGCGGAGTTAAAATCACCACCTTCCCAGCTTTCAGGAACAGGCAGACATGAATCAAAAACCCAATTTTTCGTCACAATTTTGGCATTTTACTCGGACATACCCCATTTCTACTATTTTTTGTGCTTTCAGCCTCCTTCCAGTTGGTGACAGATATGGGTGTGAAACCAATGCTGGATCCCTGAAAGCTAAACATTTCTGAAAAGTAGACAGAATTCTGGATTCCGCAAGGGGTATTTTGTGTAGATCCTACAAGGTTTTCCTGCAGAAAATAACAGCTGAAATAAAAACAATGTTGAAACTGAGGTGAAAAAACTGCCATTTTTCTCCTCCTTTTACTATGTAACTTTTTCATGTGATGTCAGATTTTTTAAAGCAATATACTGTTACGTCTGCTGGACTCTTCTGGTTGCGGGTATGTAGGGCTAGTAGGTTAATCAAGAACCCTAGGTACTCAGAACCAATAAATGAGCTGCATCTTGTAATTGGTTTTCATTCTATACTGGGTATACAGCAAATCATTTGCTGAAATATAAAGAGTGAAAAATAGGTATCAAGAAAACCTTTGTATTTCCAAAATGGGCACAAGATAAGGTGTTGCTAAGCAGGGGTTATTTGCACATCTCTGAATTCCAGGGTGCCCATACTAGCATGTGAATTACAGGGCATTTCTCAAATAGACTTATTTTTTGCACACTGTCCTACATTTGGAAGGGAAAAATGTAGAGAAAGACAAGGGGCAATAACACTTGTTTTTTGCAAAGGGCCTACCTGTAAATGTTGGCCTCTAGCTCAGCCGCAACTTAGGGAAACCTACCAAACGTGTGCATTTTTTAAAACTAGGCACCTAGGGGGATCCAGGATGGGGTGACTTGTGGGGCTTTCACCAGTTTCTGTTAACCAGAATCCTTTGCAAACATCAACATTTGACCAAAAAAACACTTTTTCCACACATTTCGGCGACAGAAGGTTCTGGAATCAGAGAGGAGCCACACATTTCCTTCCACCCAGCGTTCCCCCAAGTCTCCTGATAAAAATGGTACCTCACTTGTGTGGGTAGGCCTAGTCCGCAAAAGGAAATGCCCTAAAATACTGTGTGGACACATCAAAATTAACAAGTACTAAACTACCTCTTTTTGCGGAAGGGGGGGGAGGAGGGACCTGTGTTTTTGGTCCTGGGCTCAGTAGCCATCTATGGAAACCTACCAAACCCAAAAATTTCTGAAAATGAGTCACTCGAGGGAATCCAGGGAGGTGTGACTTGCGTGGATCCCCCAATGTTTTCTTACCCAGAATCCTCAGCAAACCTCAAATTTAGCTAAGAAATCAAATTTTCCCCACATTTCTGTGTGGGATCACCACAGCGGGACAAATTTCCTACCACCCAACGTTCACCTCAGTCTTCCCGGAAAAAATGATAACTCAGCTGTGTAGGTGGGCCAAGTGCCTGTGACAGGGAAGAGCCAAAAACATGTCAAAATTGAGTGGGAACCACAGTGGTTCAAAAAGGGCAGTTTGGAAAAAAACATTTTTAGGCTGACAAGTGCTGCAGAATTTTTATTGGTATAGATGAGAAAATGCTAGGTGGTAGGAATTTTGTGGATTCCTGCAGATTCTGGAAGTTCCATCACAAACATGTGGGAAAAATGTGTGATTTCCAGCAAAGTTGGAGGTTTGCAGTGCATTGTGGGTAAGAAAATAGTGCCACCCTGGACACACCCAGATGTTTACTTTTCAGATGTGTCTAGGTCTTGTGGATTTTTCTACATGGCAGCGTCCCAAAGTCCAAAAAGTGCAACCCCCACCATTCCAAGTTGGACGATTTAAAGAGTTAGCCAAGCACTCATGGCCCAAATGTAAAAGCAAAACCCAAAATAATCAAATGTCCTCTTGCTTGCCATGGAATAAGATGTTTTAGTCTGCGAGGGAGAGATGAAAGACTGTTACCCCCTTCAGTTGGGGTGGGGGCATAACCATGCCCATACTGGTTGGCAGCCACCACCAATCTATTTTTTTTTTGTAATTCCCTGGCATCTAGTAGACTTTCTGTCTCCCTGGGGTGAGGATCGGGGGTAATTGCCCCATCTGCAGAACAACTTTAGCCCCATTTATTTGGGGTGGGGTATGGCCATATCCCCACCCTCTTATTTTGAAAAAAAAAATCTTCCCTGGTATCTGGTGGGCTTTCTGCCCCACTTTGGGGGCAGATGGGCCTTCCAAAAATAGGCCGATCTGGCCCCAAGGACGGCAGATTTGGCCAACAGTAATGTGCCCGCATGGGGAGCGATCCTTGCCCAAAGGGCTGCACCCCAATTAAAACACACACATACACACACACCAATCCCTAGTGCCTAAGTGGTTGCTGCCCCTCCCTGGGGGCAGATCGGCCTAATAGAAATAGGCCGATCTGCCCCCAAGGGGGGCAGAAATGGCCTAAATACAATTTGCCCCCAGGGGAGCGACCCTTGCCTAAGGGGCCACTACCCTTATGTGCAAGTATTACAAAAAATAATAATCCCCGGTGTCTAGGGGTTTCGGTCCCCTCTCCCCCCGGGGGCAGATCGTCCTAATTATAATAGAGTTGCATTACAAGCACAGAGCAGGAAGTCTGCATACTAGACCAGCAGGTGATGCCATTTGAGGAAACTGTGCAGGGGCACTAACATATGGCTAGGAGGTACCAAAGATTCAGCAACTGCATGTAGGTTTATATATCTAATGGTCAGACTAAGGTGGGGTTTTAGCACATGAATTTGAAAGCCATGAAAATTCTTATTCAGGGACAGCATTTGCGAAATGACAAATTGTATCTAAAGTATGAGGTGCATTATATCTTTTGGTGTTAGAGCGGCGGTAATACCACCAACAGGCCGGTGGATTTTTTTTTTTAAATTACGACCGTAGCCAAAACCGCCAACATAGACAGCCACTTTAACACTCCGACCGCCACGGCGGTACAAACAAACAGCTTGGCGGTCACCGCCAACAGACAGCCGGAAAACAATGTACCGCCCACCCTATCACAACAGGCCTATCCGCCACCTTTTCCGAGGCGGAACCAACGCGAATAAAAACACAGCAGAAACAGGACTTGGAAGGGGAAACACTGACCTCTACACAACCCACGAGGAACCAGGACGCCATGGAGCCTGAACTCCAAATACTCCCTGCGATAGTATTCCTGCTCCTCTACCAGGAGCACCAAAGACGGCGGCGATGACCACAGTGAGTACTGCACCTACAACACAGGGGAGGAGGGAGGAAAAAGAGAGTGACACACATACGCAACACCCCCACCCCTACCCACAACAACATACACACCAATACATGCTGCTACATTACATTTACACCCCGCCCCCACCTGGAAGAACGCAAGGACAAAAGGAAATTAGTTGAACGATTGTAATCATGAAAAATCCATTAGTTAAAACCTTATATACAGTATAAACAATTATGTACACCAACCAATCAAGTCCGGGTAGTGCACCATTTATGGACCGTGGACCACTGGGCCCAAAGTGCATGGGCGAGGCCAACACTAGATACCAGACTCGAAACGGAGAGAACACTGCTGGGGCATCAGATCGAAATGAAACAGGCACCTCAGGGGGAAGGGAAGGGGGGGCACCTCAGCCGGATGAGTGCACGGCGCCAGCGCTACGAGGGGGCTCTATGCCCACTGATGTATCCTGGGGAGTGCAGAGCCACAGTCTCTCCAGTGGGTGGTTTGGCCACTGCTTTATCCTGGGGAGTGCAAAGCCACAGTCTCTCAAGTCTCTCCAGTGGGTGGTTTGCCCACTGCTTTATCCTGGGGAGTGCAATGCCACAGTATCTCAAGTCTCTCCAGTGGGTGGTTTGCCCACTGCTTTATCCTGGGGAGTGCAAAGCCACAGTATCTCAAGTCTCTCCAGTGGGTGTTTGCCCACTGCTTTATCCTGGGGAGTGCAAAGCCACAGTATCTCAAGTGGATGCCTTTCTCCACTGTTTCTGGAGGGGGCATTGTGCCCAGAGTGCTTCATCCTGCCAAGGACTGAGGTAGTGGATGCCTTTCTCTCCTGGTTCTGGAGGGGGCGTTGTGCCCAGAGTGCTTCATCCTGCCAAGGACTCAGGTAGTGGATGCCTTTCTCCACTGGTTCTGGAGGAGGAATTGTGCCCAGAGTGCTTCATCCTGCGAAGGACTGAGGTAGTGGATGTGATACTCCACTGGTTCTGGAGGGGGCATTGTGCCAAGAGTGCTTCATCCTGCCAAGGACTGAGGTAGTGGATGTGACACTCCACTGACGGTGGTGCAACATGCAAGCTGCCCAGGCCCCTGGAACTGACCACCAGCCTCGTACGAATGACCACTGGGGATGGCAGCCATGTCTGCGGTGGTGCCACTGGCTCAGGATGTTGCGGGCCGCTGGCGATGCTGGTGGCAGGGTCAGTAGCGGCGGGCTCTGTGGCATTGGTGCTAGTGGCGGTCATTGTGGTGGCGGTGCTGGTGGCGGGCTCACTGACTGCAGTGCTGGTGGTGGTGTCAGTAGCAGGGGTGCTGGTGGCGGGCTCACTGACTGCAGTGCTGGCGGCGGTGTCAGTAGCGGCGGGGCTGGTGGCAGGGTCACTGACTGCCGTTCTGGTGGCGGTGTCAGTAGTGGCGGTGCTGGTGGCGGGCTCAATGACTGCGGTGCTGTTGAAGAGCACAGTGTCTGCGGTGCTGGTGAAGGGCTCAGTGTTTGGGGTGCTGGCGGTGGTGTCTGTGTCTGTGGCGGCAGTGCAGGTGGCGGTCTTGTCTGCCGTGCAGGTTGGCGTCGACGTGGACTTGCCTTTCATTTTCAGGCCCTTCCCCACCTTGGATGGTGGCGCAGCTGTCTTGCCACTGTCAACTTTTGTCTCGCCTGAGCCCTTGGTGGCAGGTCTTTTTGCCTTCTCCCTCCAGGATGTGGGCAACTTTTTCTGTTTTGGAGGTGGCGGAATGTCCTTGCCCTCGCTCCTTGGGACACTGGCAGCCCTGTTTCTTGGCGCACTCCAAAATCCTACTATTGCTGGCACCACTGTGCCCGGTGAGTGGTGGCTGAGGTGCTGGGTTGGGACCAGGAAAGGTGGGCCCTTGGGGAAGGACGGGGGGGAGGTGTAGGGAAGAGGTCAACGTTTGATAGGAAAAGCATTTTAGACACACTGGGATGGGTAGATGGAGGGGGTTTGGGAGTGGAGGAAGAGGTAGTGGTTGTAGGAGGAGTTTGTTTGGTGACTTTGGGTGAAGGTGCAAGGGCTGTAGGCTGTTGTGAGGTGGATGGCTGTTGGGTGGGTGTGGGCCTGCATTTGTGTAGTTTGGGAGGAGGGCTCACAGACACACTGGGAGTGGACACAGGTGATGTGTAAATGGTAGTGGGGGTGGTGAGTGCACGTAAGCGGTGTGTGGTGATGGGCGTGCTGGTGATGGAGGTAGTGGCTGAGGATGTAGTGCATGCAGGTGTGAGTGGAGACATGACAGGGAGGGAGACATGGAGGAGGGGGACACAGTGGAGGTAGGTATGTGTGCATGGGTATGATGCTTGTGTGAGTGTCTGTGGGTGGGTGGGTGCTTATGTTTGCCTGAGCCACCCTTGTGTGTTGAGGTGTGTGCATGCTGGTCTGATGGTGTGCTTGGGATAGGCTGAGGTACTGGGGACTGGGTCTGGGTGGAGGAAGTTGGAGGGGGTAGGCTGGACACAGGGACAATGGCTGCCATCAGTGCTGAGGCCAGAGCCTGAAATGCTCTCTGTTGGGCTGCCTGGCCAGAATGAATGCCCTCCAGGTATGCATTTGTTTGTTGCAACTGCCTCTCTACACCCTGGATGGCATTCAGAATGGTAGACTGCCCAACAGTGAGGGATCTCAGGAGGTCAATAGCCTCCTCACTGAGGGCAGCAGGGCTAACTGGGGCAGGGCCTGAGATGCCTGGGGCGAAGAAGATGCCCACCCTCCTGGGTGAGCGGCCACGGGACACATGCTGAGGGGCAGCTGGGAGGGAGGTGCTGGTAGGGGATGTGGCGGCTGTACCTGTAGATGCGGTGGGCACAGAGGGGCCCGCCACCACAAGGGAGCTCCCATCAGAGGAGGAGTCAGTGTCGCTGGTCTCTGCTCCTGTCCCCGCCGTGGAGCTCCCCTCGCCCTCTGTCCCACTGGTGACTTCAGACTCCGTTGTCTCGCCCCCCAGGGCCATGTGGGATGCAGCTCCCTCCTGCTCCGGTGGCACTGCTCCTCCGCCTGATGATGCTAATGCACACAAGAACAGGGAGACCACACAAAGAGTGGGGGAAAGACAGAAGAATGACATGTTCAGTGCATGCAATACCGCTACCGTTGGCGGACACTACAGACGCAGCAGCCCTCTGCACTACGCCATGCACTTAGAGTTCCCTAATTAATCACAGGGACATGGGGTACATGGCCTATGCCCGATTGCTGCACACATGGAAGTCACAGGAGCCTGACTAGGTGTAGATGGCTCCAACCACTGGTGGGGTTGGGGTGCCACTTAGCCTGCCTCACAAAGGGTCCTTGCCTACAAAGCTTGCCCTAGCCTAGGGGAACCCACTGCCCACCCCCCCAACCATAAACCTCGTAATGCGTGCAGAGTCAGATGGATGTGAATGTACTCACCCCCTTGTGGCTGCTGTGATGCCCTTAAGCGCCCATCCAACTCCGGATACGCCAACGCCAGGATCCGGAACATCAGGGGGGTCATGGTGCGACGGGTAGCCCTCCCACGTTGGGATGCCATCCCCTGCTGGGCCTCCACCGCCTTCTTATTCCAGCAGCGAATGTCCTCCCATCTTTTACGGCAGTGGGTGCACCGTCTGTGGTGGACCCCCAGGGTCCGGACGTCCTTGGCGATGGCACGCCAAATATACTATACTGGTGGGCGCTGACCTAGAGGAATAGTACAGGGGAAAAGGAAAAACTTTAACCGTCCGGACCGTCACAGTCATTGTCCCATGTTCCCAACCTTGTCCTGACACACATACACTCAACGTCTGCTCATGCAGGCCTCTTCCCCCCCCCCCCATCTTCCATCCACACCACTCCAAACAGGCATTGGTCATACAGAATGCTCACAGTGTACTCACCTGTTTGTCTGGAGGACCGCAGAGTAGCGTGTACTGGGGGAGGACCCCATCCACTAGTTTCTCCAACTCCTTTTCAGGGTCTTTTCAAACTACAGTGGCCATTGCATCAGGGATGTCCCAGCCAATGTTCTCTAACGTGTTGTCCAGAGTGTTGTCTGCCCGGCTGAAACACATGCGCAGCTACATCGTTTTCCCTCAGGTGGAGGATTTTCCTACAGTGAAAGGTGACTTCTATGCCCTGGGACATATCCCCAACATCATAGGTGCCACTGATGGGACACATGTGGCCTTGGTACCCCCCGCAGGAGTGAACAGGAGTACAGAAACCGGAAGAGCTACCATTCAATGAATGTGCAGATGGTGTGTTTGGCTGACCAGTACATCTCCCATGTGAATGCCAAGTTTCCTGGCTCAGTCCATGACGCTTACATTCTGAGGAATAGCAGCATCCCTTATGTGATGGGGCAACTCCAGGGGCACCGTGTGTGGCTAATAGGTGAGGACAAGGACCCTATACCGTGTGAATAGTTGTCTGGGTCTGGGGTTGTCCCTAAGGGTTAGTGTGTGTCTAACAGTTGTCCCTCGACATTTGCAGGTGACTCTGGGTACCCCAACCTGTCATGGCTACTGACCCCAGTGAGAAATTCCAGGACAAGGGCCGAGGAACGCTACAATGAGGCACATGGGCGAACTAGGAGGATTATGGAAAGAACCTTCGGCCTCCTGAAGGCCAGGTTCCGGTGCCTCCATATGACAGGTGGTTCTCTGTACTACTCACAAAAGAAGGTGTGCTAGATCATCGTGGCCTGCTGTATGCTACACAACTTGGCTTTGCAACAACAGGTGCCTTTTCTGCAGGAGGATGGTCCAGAAGGAGGTCTTGTGGCAGCTGTGGAGCCTGTGGACAGTGAAGAAGAGGATGCAGAAGAAGAGGATATCGACAACAGAAACAACGTGATCCAGCAATGCTTCCAGTGAGGCACAGGTAAGAAGACATCACTGCCTCCTAAATCTCATACAACTGTTAGACCTATCATATGTCTGTCACTTTCACCCAGTGTATGGACACTGACCTGTCACTTTGCCTTTCCATTTCACAGATGTGGGTCCCACTGTGTGACCTCTGCTATGTTACCTCATGGACTAGAGCTGTGTGACATAGGTATGTTCACAATACAATGGACATTGCTATTTTCCTCAGTTATTGCAAATACACATTTGTGAAAGCACAGACTGACTCCAGATTGTTTTGTGATTCAAGGGTGTTTATTTAAGTGCAAAAGTTGTAAAATGGTCAGGGGTGATGGTGGAGGAATGTCCATGGCAAAGTCCAGTTATTTGTCTCACAGGTGCATTTTCCAAAGGGGCATAGGAAGTAGAGCTAGGGCAGTTGATGGATGGACAGGGTGACGAAGTGGGACAGAAGGAAGACATTCAGGGTAGTCTCATTTCTTGGCGGGGTCTCGGCATTGTGTTCTGTCTTTGTCCTGGATCTCAGGGACCGTTTGCGGGGTGGTTCTCCATCTCCAGGGGGTGGGGTGCTGGTGTCGTGGTCCTGTGGCGGTGCCTCCTGTCCACTAGCGCCGGCGGAGGTGGTGGGCAGTTCATCGTCCAGGCTAGTGTCAAGGGCCCCTTGTTGTGCCACAGTGTCCCTCCTGGTGTTCACAAGGTCCTTCAGCACCCCTACAATGGTGACCAGGGTGGTGTTGATGGACTTGAGTTCCTCCCTGATCCCCAAATACTGTTCCTCCTGCAGCCGCTGGGTCTCCTGAAACTTGGCCAGTACCGTTGCCATCGTCTCCTGGGAATGATGGTACGCTCCCATGATGTTGGAGAGGGCCTCGTGGAGAGTGGGTTCCCTCGGCCTGTCCTCCCCCTGTCGCACAGCAGTCCTCCCAGTTCCCCAGTTTTCCTGTTCCTCTGTCCCCTGAACGGTGTGCCCACTGCCACTGCCCCCAGGTCCCTGCTGTGTTGGTGGGTTTGCCTGGGTTCCCTGTAGTGGTGGACACAGTGCTGCCTGACGTGTCCTGGGGACAGAGGTATGGGCCTGCTGGGTGGGTGCTGTGCTGGTGTTTCCTGAGGGGGAGGCTCTGTGGTGGCATGTGCCAGTGTGTGGGGAACCGAATGTCCCGAGGTCCCAGATGGGCCGGGCTGGTCATCTTGTTCCAGGTGGAGAGAGCTGCTGTCATCACTGTGGGCCTCTTCTGTTGGGGTTCGGGGGGGAGGACATGTCTGGAACCTCCTGTCCGGTGACGTTGGGTAGGGGTCCTGCAGGGGTGTAAAGGCATGATTATTGCATCTGTGTGTGCCATTGTGTGCAATGGGTGGGTGACCCTGTACCCCAGTGCTTACAATCTTGTGTAGGACCTTGTGTGATAATTGTTTTGGGGTCTGTGTGGGTATCTGTAGTGGACATGCTTTGGTGATGGGCGTCCATGCTTTGTTTTTGCATGCAGGGCTTGGTGTTGGGATGGGTGGTTTGTGATAGTGGGACATATGTGAGGTGTTGGAGTGATGGGGGTGAGGGTGGGGGTATGTGATAGCATGCAGGTAGGGTGGGGGATGTAATAGTTAAGATAGTACTTACAAGAGTCCATTCCTACAGCTACTCCTGTGAGGCCCTCACGATGCAGTATAGCCAAGACCTGCTCCTCCCATGTTGTTAGTTGTGGGGGAGGAGGTGGGGGTCTGCCGCCAGTCCTCTGAACTGCAATCTGGTGTCTTGAGACCACGGAACGCACCTTCCCCCGTAGGTCGTTCCACCTCTTCCTGATGTCATCCTGTGTTCTTGGATGCTGTCCCACTGCGTTGACCCTGTCTACTATTCTGTGCCATAGCTCCATCTTCCTAGCTATGGAGGTGTGCTGCACCTGTGATCCGAATAGCTGTGGCTCTACCCGGATAATTTCCTCCACCATGACCCTGAGCTCCTCCTCAGAGAACCTGGGGTGTCTTTGCGGTGCCATGGGGTGGTGTCGGTGATGTGTGAGGTGGTGTGTGTTGTGATGTGTTGTGTGAGGTGCGTGGATGTTGTGTGAGTGATGGTGTTGTGTGTCTGTGGATGCTAGTTTGTTGATGGTGGTGTCTCTCTCTGGCCTTCTTTAGCAATTCTGGTCGTAGGGGTTTGCGGGTGATGTGGGTGTGTGTTTTATATTGTATTGGGGGTGTGGGTGTGTATGTCTATCAGGTGTGTGTACTTCGATTTGTCCAATGTGGTTGTGTTTTGTAAATGTGTGTGTATTTTGAGCGCAGCGGTGTGTACCGCCAATGGAATACCGCAGTTGAAAGACCGCCACGTGGATTCGTAGGCCGTGACAGTGTGGGTGTATTCCTGTTGGCGTGACGGTGGAGGTTTTGTTATCACCAGTTTATCACTGACCTTTGGTGTGGCGGACTTGTGTGGGTGTCTAGATTTTGGCAGATTCCGAGCTGTGGGTCGTAATAGCTGTAGCGGAATTCCACAGCCGCAGCGGTGTGTTGGCGGTCTTCTGCACGGCGGTAAGCGGGATTTACCGCCAATGTTGTAATGAGGGCCCATATTCCCAGGGATAACACCTTCTCTTGCTGCAATGAAAGGGGTAAACCAGGCTTATTACAGCAAGAATAACAGTGTATCTATTGGGCACTGAGTATGTTTGTGAAGGGCTGCCAGGACATCTGGTTGTATCACAACAAAGCCATGAGGTGGCACTTGTGTATCAGTTCCCTGTCATGAGCGAAAGCTAGTGAAAGATGGCAGCCCTCAGTTTCCTGCCATGAGAGATGGAAAGCAAAAGATGGCTGCCTGAAATTTCACCACCATCAGGAAACAGCAGGCAAGATGGAAAAACCCAGCTTCCAGAGCACGGCAGTCTTAACAATGTGTATATTCCCTTAAAACTTTGTCTGTCAAACCTCTGGAAGTAAAACAGGCTTTATGAAGGAACTTCAGATGCAGCATTCTTTGCCTATTACTAAAGGCGATTTACTCTGTCTTTCGTTTGCCTACAGTGAGTGACAGAATCTGGTGAATATTCATCCCTATCATCCATTCCTCCTAGTATCCACTACTGGACCCTCCACCTCCTCCCCTCCAAGATCGCACATACAATATAGGCCCCATGAGAACCTGCCTCAGTGATGTGTCTACCCTTCCATCCCTCTCCCATGTGGTTTAATAACCACTCTTCCCTCCACTTTCCACATTAGCCTGCTTCTACCTGCCTCCATACCTTCCTGCCTCCCTTAGCCCAAGCTGTGAAGTCCACCTACTGGAGCTCTGTTAGTTCATGTTGCTGTTTACTTTGACTTGCAACGTGATGTAGCACAATATATACACCCCATGCTTTAACTCCAGGTTAAAGGCATGGACCACCATGTACACATGGATATGTTTCTGTTGGTGTTTCACATTTTCTGCTCATACCTGTGATTCCCTTCTCTGGCATTCTTATTGCAATACTGTTTGATTTAACATACAAGTTACTTACCTTCGGTAATGAAATATCTGGTAGAGACAAATTCTCGATGCAGATTCCTTACCTTTGAATTTCCCCAGGCGTCAGACTGGATCCGGAGATTTTTCTTTGAGCAGTACCTCCGCACGCCGGCAGGTGGCGTCAGTCGACTCCACGGGTGTCGTACTCCTGTGATGACATTGCGGTTGTATATAGACGCCACCCCAGCGCGCTGAAGTCAATTTCTTTTCACGACTTTCTACGGCAGTAGCGCCGAGCCATGAAGAACACTGAGAGCAGTGCGCCAGAACTAGGGCCCTTAAGGGCAAGTTCCTGTCCCTAGAAATCAGTTTGCAGTGCGGGGAGGATGGGCGGGTCGGTAAGGAATCTGCAACTAGAATATGTCTCTACTAGATTTTTCGTTACCAGAGGTAAGTAACCTGTACATCTGTTAGAGACTTCTAGTTGCAGATTCCTTACCTCTGAATAGATACCCGAGCAATACCATCCCCGCTGGTGGGCTGCAAACTAAGATCACACCAAAAAGTCCTGCAGGACCGAACGGCCAAAGTAGCCATCCCTTCGGACCTGATTGTCCAGGCAGTAGTGTTTAGTAAAAGTGTGCAGGGATGCCCACGTCGCTGCCTGACAAATATCCAGGATTGGAACGCCCCGTGCTAACGCTGTGGTAGCAGAAGTAGCTCTGGTGGAGTGAGCATGCAAACCTCCAGGGGGTTGCTTTTTAGCCAGAGCTTAGCACATTTTGATGCATAAGAGAACCCATCGGAAAATGGTGCTCTTCTGCACTGCCGTCCCCTTCTTTGCACCCACATATCCCACAAAGGTTGATCGTCCACCCAGAAGTCTTTGGTATGATCAAGATAGAACGCCAAAGCTCTTTTTGGGGCCAAGCGGTGGAGTCTCTCTAGCACCCCTTTGTCAGGATGTATGGCAAGAAAAGGTGGCTTAGATGACAGAGTCGAAAGTTCACTAACTCTGCGGGCAGACGTAATGGCAACTAAAAAGACAGTCTTTATAGTTAAGAGCCTTAAAGGACAGTTGTGAAGCGGTTCAAACGGGCTACACATAAGGTAAGTTAAGACCAGGTTGAGATCCCATTGGGGCATGATGAATGGGATAGGGGGAAAGGGATGTGTGAGGCCTTTAAGAAACTTCCCAACTATGGGAGATTTAAATAAGGAAGGCTGATCAGGTAACTTTAAGAAAGCAGAGTTAGCAAAGAGATATCCCTTAAGAGTGCCCAAGGTGGAACCCTGCCAGGCAAAGGAAAGAATAAAGAGAAGAACTTGAGAGAGAGGAGCAGATAAGAGTATCGACAGAATTGTCGATGCACCATGCCACAAATTTCTTCCAAGGACAGGCCTATACAGTTTTGTTTGAGGGATGCCTGGCTACCAAGATACCATTGCAGACTTCGGGTGGCAAGTCAAAAGACGTCCACTGCCGCTGCCCAATCTCCACGCAAGAAGTCGCAGAGTTGACAGGTTCGGGTGGAGGATCTTCCCCTGCTGCTGTGACAGAAGATCCTCCCGAAGGGGCATTCTGATCGGAGGAGCTATGGCCATGTTTAAAAGCTCGGGATACCAGACTCTTCCTGCCAGATCCGGAGCCACCAGTATTACTAGGGCCCGGTCTTGCCTGATCTTCTTCAGAACTCTGGGCAGAAGTGGTATAGGTGGGAAGGCATACAGGAGTTCTGAATTCCACTTGCGTCGAAAAGCGTCACCGAGTGAGTGCTGACAGAAACTCCAATGTGCAAAACATCTGACATTGCATGTTCTCTACGGAGGCGAACAAGTCTAAACAAGGTTCTCCCCACCGCAGAAAGAGACCTTGCGCCACCTCCAGATGGAAACGCCATTCGTGGTCGACCATGCATCGTCGGCTGAGTTCGTCTGCTCTGGCATTCCAGCAGCCTGCCAGGTGTTGAACCACCAGAGAAATGCCCTGATGTTCCAGCCAAGTCCAGACATAAAGGGCCTCTTGACAAATGGTCTACGACCCCACTGCGCCTTGCTTGTTGCAACACCACATGGCGGTGGTGTTGTCAGTGAGCACCTGCACTGATTCCCCCTTGAGGGATGGAAGAAATGCTTTCAATGCTAGTCGAATCGCTTGGAGCTCCACATGATTGATATGGAGCCCGGTTTCTGCCAGAGACCAGATGCCTCTGATCTCTGCCTCTCCCATGTGGTCACCCCATTCCAGAAGTGACGCATCTGTCATGACCGTAAGATCTGGTTGGGGAAAGGAGAGGGATCTGCCTTGACCCAATCCTGATTCTTTAACCACCACTGCAGGTCTTACATAGTCCGTTCCAAGACCTGTACCTTGTCGGAGAGATTCCCCTGAGGATGCACCCACTGGAACTTCAGGTCCCACTGCAGAGCCCTCATATGCCATCTGGCATTTTGAACCAGCAGGATGTAGGAGGCCATGAGGCCCAGCAGGCCCAGAGTCATTCTCACCGAAATCCATAGAAGAGGCTGAAACTTTGGTATCATAGCCCAAATATCCTGGAATTGCTTTTCGGGAGGATATACACAAAACTGCACTGTATCCACAACAGCTCATATGAAAGGGAGCGTCTGAGAAGGAGTCAGGTGTGACTTCGACACGTTGATAGTGAACCCCAGCGAATGCAAAAGGGTCGCCATAGTCTGAAGGTGGGAGACGACTGTCTGGGGTGAGTTTGCCTTCAACAGCTACTCCTAGAGGTAGGGGAAGACTGGCACCCCTAACCTGCGCAGATGAGCTGCCGCCACTGCCATCACTTTTGTGAACACCTGAGGGGCACTGGTAAGGCCAAAGGGAACCACAGTAAACTGAAAGTGCTCGTAGCCTACAACAAATCATAGGAAACGTTTCTGGGCCGGCAAGGCGGGAATATGGAAGTATGCATCTTGCAAGTCCAATGCTACCAGTCTTCGGGATCCAGGGCAGATAGGACCTGAGCCAATGTGAACATTTTGAACTTCTTCTTTTTTAGGAAGAGATTGAGGGACCAAAGATCTAATATAGGTCGAAGACCTTTGTCCTTGTTCGGAACCAGAAAGTAGCGGGAAAAGAACCACGACCTACTTCTAGCAACAGAACCCTCTGTAAGGAAATGCCTCCTTGGCACGGTTACCCCCTGACTTTTTGCCTTTTGCTGATACCAGTTATGATTGAAAGTGTGCTGGGACCCTGCTAACCAGGCCCCAGCACCAGTGTTCTTTCCCTAAACTGTACCTTTGCTTCCACAATTGGCACAGCCCTAGCACTCAGCTAACTCCCTTGTAAATGGTACCCTTGGTACCAAGGGCCCTGATGCCAGGGAAGGTCTCTAAGGGCTGCAGCATGTCTTAGGCCACCCTGGGGACCCCTTACTCAGCACATGCACACTGCCTCACAGCTTGTGTGTGCTGGTGGGGAGAAAATGACTAAGTCGACATGGCACTCCGCCCAGAGTGCCATGCCAACCTCACACTGCCTGTGGCATAGGTAAGTCACCCCTCTAGCAGGCCTCACAGCCCTAAGGCAGGGTGCACTATACCACAGGTGAAGGCATATGTGCATGAGCACTATGCCCCTACAGTGTCTAAGCAAAACTTTAGACATTGTAAGTGCAGGGTGGCCATAAAGAGTATATGGTCTGGGAGTTTGTCAAACACGAACTCCACAGTTCCATAATGGCTACACTGAAATCTGTGAAGTTTGGTATCAAACGTCTGAGCACAATAAATGCACACTGATGCCAGTGTGGAATTTATTGTAAAATTCACCCAGAGGGCATCTTAGAGACGCCCCCTGAATACCAGTCCGACTCCTAGTGCTAGGCTGACCAGTTTCTGCCAGCCTGCCACAACCAGACGGGTTGCTGGCCACATGGGGAGAGTGCCTTTGTCACTCTGTGGCCAGGAACAAAGCCTGTACTGGGTGGAGGTGCTTCTCACCTCCCCCTGCAGGAACTGTAACACCTGGTGGTGAGCCTCAAAGGCTCATGCCTTTTGTTACAGCAGTCCAGGGCATCCCAGCTAGTGGAGATGCCTGCCTGTAAGGAAATGCCTCCTTGGCATGGTTACCCCCTAACGGTTTGCCCTTGCTGATGCTAAGTTTTGAATGAAAGTGTGCTGGGACCCTGCTAACCAGGCCCCAGCACCAGTGTTCTTTCCCTAAACTGTACCTTTGCTTCCACAATTGGCACAGCCCTGGCACTCAGATCAGCCCCTTGTAACTGGTATCCCTGGTACCTATGGCCATGATGCTAGGGAAGGTCTCTAAGGGCTGCAGCATGTCTTATGCCACCCTGGGGACCCCTCACTCAGCACATGCACACTGCCTCACAGCTTGTGAGTGCTGGTGGAGAGAAAAAAGACTAAGTCGACATGGCACTCCCCTCAGAGTGCCATGCCAACCTCACACTGCCTGTGGCATAGGTAAGTCACCCCTCTAGCAGGCCTTACAGCCCTAAGGCAGGGTGCACTATACAACAGGTGAGGGCATATGTGCATGAGCACTATGCCCCTACAGTGTCTAAGCAAAACCTTAGACATTGTAAGTGCAGGGTAGCCATAAGAGGATATGGTCTGGGAGTTTGTCCAACACAAACTCAACAGTTCCATAATGGCTACACTGAAATCTGGGAAGTTTGGTATCAAGCTTCTCAGCACAATAAATGCACACTGATGCCAGTGTGGAATTTATTGTAACCTGCACCCAGAGGGCATCTTAGAGATGCCCCCTGAATACCAATCCAACTTCTGGTGTAGGCTGACCAGTTCCTGCCAGCCTGCCACAAACCAGACAAGTTGCTGGCCACATGGGAAGAGTGCCTTTGTCACTCTGTGGACAGGAACAAAGCCTGTACTGGGTGGAGGTGCTTCAAACCTCCCCCTGCAGGAACTGTAACACCTCGCAGTGAGCCTCAAAGGCTCACCCCTTTTGTTACAGCACCCCAGGGCATCCCAGCTAGTGTAGATGCCCGCCCCTCCAGCCACTGCCCCCACTTTTGGCGGCATGGCTGGAGGAGATAATGAGAAAAACAAGGAGTCACCCACCAGTCAGGACAGGCCCTAAGGTGTCCTGAGCTGAGGTGACCCCTGCCTTTGGAAATCCTCCATCTTGATTTTGGAGGATTCCCCCAATAGGATTAGATCCAGAGAACAAACACCACAGGGAGGACTCCCCGGGGACTGCAACCCTGTGAGTAGCCCGAGACGACCCCCTTGGACCGCCACAGCGAAGCCTGCAGACAGAATCCAGAGGCTCCCCCCTGACCGCGACTGCCTGTAACAAGGGACCCGACGCCAGGACCAAGCACTGCACCCGCAGCCCCCAGGACCTGAAAGAACCGAACCTCAGTGCAGGAGTGACCCCCAGACGACCCTCTGCCTAGCCTAGGTGGTGGCTGTCCCGAGAAGGCCCCCACTGTGCCTGCCTGCACCGCTAGAGTGACCCCCGGATCCCTACATTGAATCCTATCTAAAGCCCGACGCCTGCTTTGATACACTGCACCTGGCCGCCCCTGTGCTGCTGAAGGTCTGTTGTGTGAGCCTACTTGTGTCCCCCCCCTCCAATGCTCTACAACCCCCCCCTGGTCTGCCCCCGAGGACGCGGGTACTTACCTGCTGGCAGACTGGAACCGGAGCACCCCTGTTCTCCATAGGCACCTATGTGTTTTGGGCACCTCTTTAACCTCTGCACATGACCGGCCCTGAGCTGCTGGTGTGGTAACTTTGGGGTTGCATTAAACCGCCAACAGTGGGCTGCCTATGCCCAGGAACTGAGACTTGTAAGTGTTTTACTTACCTGACAAACAAACCATTACTTATCACCCCCAGGAACTGTTGATTTTTGCAGTGTGTCCACTTTTAAAATAGTTTATTGCCATTTTAACAAAGACTTAATATGGTATTGCTTTTATTCAAAGTTCCTAACTTACCTGTGTGAAGTACCTTGCATTGTATGTGTTTACTTCAAATCTTGAACCTGTGGTTCTTAAAATAAACTAAGAAAATATATTTTTCTATATATAAACCTATTGGCCTGGAGTAAGTCTTTGAGTGTGTGTTCCTTAATTATTGCCTATGTACACAACAAATGCTTAACACTACCCTCTGATAAGCCTACTGCTCGACCACACTACCACAAAATAGAGCATGGGAATTGTTTAATTTTGCCACTATCTTACCTCTAAGGGGAACCCTTGGACTCTGTGCACACTATCTCTTACTTTGAGATAGTATATACAGAGCCAACTTCCAACATTGGTGGATCAACGGTGGGGTCTAAGACTTTGCATTTGCTGGACTACTCAGCCAATTTTTTAAATATGTTTCTAAATTTCTAAAAGTCCTGCTATGGCCTTGTGTAAGTCCCTGTTAGCATTTCTTTTAGAGATTAAAAGTTTGTAAAAGTTTGGATTTAAGTTCTAGAAGTAGTTTTTAGATTCTAAAAACACTATCCCAACTTTCAGAGAAATAATGTCTAGCACAGAAGAGATGGTGGTGGAACTCCACCTCACCCCTTACCTGCATATAGGGATGTCAGAGCTAAGGACTCTCTGTAAGCTAAAAAATATAAAACCTGGGTCCAACCCTAACAAAGTTAAGCTCCAGGAGCTTTTTGCAGAGTTTACAAAGGACCACCCCTCCGATGATAATCCTACAGAGGGGGAAGCTAGTGACCAGGAGGATGATTCCCTCCCTCCTGTCCTAGTTAGGGAGGCCAGGGTCGCTCAAACCCTGACTCCACAAGTGATAGTCAGAGATACTGGTTCTTCCACAGGGGAGACCAGTAACGCTGGAAGCATTGAGGGCAGCCTCAATGAAGATGACCTCCTGTTAGCCGGGATGGCCAAAAGATTATCTTTGGAGAAAGAGCTCCTAGCCCGAGAGAGGGAAAGAAAAGAGATGGGTTTAGCTCCCATCAATGGTGGCAGCAACATAAATAGGGTCAGAGAAAATACTGACATGCTAAAAATCCCCAAAGGGATTGTGACAAAGTATGAAGATGGTGATGACATCACCAAATGGTTCCCAGCTGTTGAGAGGGCTTGTGCAACGAGAAAAGTAAACAAATCTCACTGGGGTGCTCTCCTTTGGGAAATGTTCACTGGAAAGTGTAGGGACAGACTCCTCACACTCTCTGGTAAAGATGCAGAATCCTATGATCTCATGAAGGCTACCCTGATCAAGGGCGTTGGATTCTCAACTGAGGAGTACAGGATTAGGTTCAGGGGGGCTCCAAAATCCTCGAGCCAGACCTGGGTTGATTGTGTTGACTTCTCAGTCAAAACACTAGATGGATAAATTAATAGCAGTGGTGTAAATGATTATGATGGGCTGTATAACTTGTTTATGACAGAACATCTGTTGAGTATTTGTTTAAATGATAAACTGCATCAGCATCTGGTAGACCTACGTCCAATTTCTCCCCATGAATTGGGAAAGGCAGACCACTGGGTCAAGACAAGGGTGACCAAGACTTCCACAGGGGGTGACTAAAAGAAAGGGGTCACAAAGCCTCCCAGGGGAAGAGTGTTGAGACATCCAAGGGAAAAAGTAAAGAGTCTTCTACAGGGCCCCAAAAGCCTGCTCAGGAGGGTGGGCCCAAAGCCTCTTCGCAATCCTCATTTGGGTATAAGGGTAAAAACTTTAATCCCAAAAAGGCATGGTGTCTCAGCTGTAATCAGCAT
Organism: Pleurodeles waltl; assembly: GCF_031143425.1. Taxonomy (NCBI): domain Eukaryota; kingdom Metazoa; phylum Chordata; class Amphibia; order Caudata; family Salamandridae; genus Pleurodeles; species Pleurodeles waltl. Next base: position 155,416,468 of record NC_090440.1, on the reverse strand, counting down.
GGACACCAAATTGGAGACAAGGCCTGTCACAAGAAAGCTTCCACAACTACTACTCCAGTTAGCACTGGAATAGCCAGTCTCCAAGTGGGATCACCAGTGTGCCCAGAGCAAATCTGGGTTCACACTGAAGCTACATTAGTCTCAGAGGGTGGGGTGGACCTAGCCACACTTGCTGCCTGGCCACCTAACATGCAAAAATACAGGCAGCAGCTCTTAATTGATGGGACTAGAGTAATTGTAATTGTAATTGTAATCGTATTTATATAGCGCTTACTACCCCTGACGAGGCGTCGAAGCGCTTTTCGATGAGTAGCACGCTACTCCGGTACCCAACAAGAATTAGTGATGGATTAGTATAATTTAAATAAGGAGTACAGTTTTAGTATTATTATGAGTTAATTTGAGTTGCGGATATGAGAGTTTGTTAGTTAGATTGACTGGAGTAATGGAGGGGTGGAGGAGGAAAGAAATCCAGAAGTGTTAGTTGGGAGTTTATCCTTCATTTACTCAATCCAAAGGCTTGAGATGAATAAAAGGGGAGCGGAGGAGAAAGAGGATGTGGAAGGGTTAGGGAGAGCATAGTAGCAGGGTGAGATGAATGCAGGAGAATTTAGTAGGGTTGTGTGGGAGGTCACAGAGGTAGAGTGACGTTTGGTGAGTTAGATGTGGAGGTGGAGGGAAGAGCTTAGGCAGAGATATTTAGGAGATGAAAGTGGTCGAAGGGATTTGGGATGAGTCCGAGTGAGAATGGAGGATAGTTTGATAGAGACATGACATAAGAGTGATGAGTAGATAAGTGTGATAAAAAGAGAGCAGAAATTCATAGATATCTAGTATAACAACCCATGCAATGATCCACAAACATGCCAGACACAGAAACAACATATACACATACATACACATATATATATATATATATATATATATATATATATATATATATATATATATATATATATATATATACATATATATATATATATATATATATATATTTATACACACACACACACACACACACACACATATGCACATACAATACATAATTAGAATCATGGGTAAAAAATACTTAGTCAGACAGATTTAAAAGAGTGTGTGTGTATTTTATTGTTATTGGTTTAGTTTCTGTAAAATGAGCATCGTGGCCTACCCAACCGGAGTATTTTCTACGAGTATGTCAGTAAGCGTTACCTAGCATGTTTTATATGCCCCGTTTATATTGTACACTAAGGGTACGTGATGGGCCACGGGGTAAGCGTCTCCAGCAACCTTGTGTGCCTTTGGCAATGTGATTGTTACTAGTGCGTCTTTGTGGAGATGTCCTTGTGCTTCTGAGCATCAACAACGCACCACCGGAATCGGCGGTAAACGCATTGGGGTCGTTTTGGAAAGCTGTCCATCATCCTGGTAAAAGGCGGGAATTCCTTTACCTACTTCGAGGGTGGACGGGGCGTGGCTCAGCGGGCGGAGCTTACAGGTGCTTTATAAAGGGAGAACCTTCTACTCTGTGTCTCCAGCAGAGGAAGATAGAACCCGCGTGTCACAGTCAGATACAGATTACACTCCAGTACATCCTTTCCAGAAGCTGTTGGCACTGCAAAGTGATGTTGGCGGGGTAAGCTGGAGTCCCCAAACTGCAGAGTGCTACCATGCAATATCTGGGGGTCAAATGGATGACTTGCATCAGTCAGTACAGGGGTGTTGTACAAATTGCATCAAAATAATTTCTGACCACTGTAGGTACACAGTGCTTGCGGTCTCATTTCTGAAGCATCTTTTTTGCGGTTTATCAGAGAACACAATAGGCGTCAAGTTAATGCCGCACTGTCAAAAAGAAAGATTCTACACCAAGAACACAAAAACTGAACGTTACAAGATATTCATATAAATTCCCCAAGGAAACACTAATGCATGGGCTTACTAGGCAATACTGATGAATCGGTTACGCCTTGGTTCCAGGTTTTACGACTACAGAATGGCAAGACTAGAGGCTAAAGGAATGATGTCAGTTGACATTTCATGAAAAGAACTACAAAATCATGCCCTTTAAATTACAAAGAGAGTAACTACTGTGTTTAGATATCAGTATAATGCAACCTACAGGAGACTTAAGTGCTCAGGCATAATTTCCTGTCCTTACATCTCTGCATCTCCATGCACACTGGCTTTAGTTCAGCAGTAGCAGTCTGCGCTGTAATGGATGGGCATCTCAACAATTATTTGGAAGCAGCTGGAACAAGCAGAGAGAAGAACTTCTCCAAGGCTCTGTGTTGGCAAGTGCTATACAGAGCAGCTGAATATCCCTTCCAACAGCAACATATTTTATCAAAGAGAGAAACCAGTCCAATACTATCACAGGCTAAATATAAAAACACTACTACTCTACACACCAAAACTGTGTACAATAAGATACACAAACTGCCAGCACAATATACATGCAGCTCATTAGTTCTTCTATACTCCATATCAACCTTGGATAATGTATGATAGAAGTGCAGCTGAATGCTACTGACAACTGGGAAAGTTGGTCATTTCTGTCCCCTGCGATCACTGCTTGGGCCAAAATCCTAAACTGGTGAAAAGAAATCTCAATCTTTTCTGGTACAGAGGCAAACAGGTTTCGCACAGCACTGTAAATGCAGTATAGGTTTTAGGAAAAACCTTAACCCCCCAGCACAGATCTAGGTCACATGTTTATAATATTTAGTGTCAAGGACTGACAGACTTCTGAAGCAAGGCTGTTTTGAATATCACACCATTGTTAGAAGGAGACTGTATGAAGTACACCTAATGCACTACTGCAGATCTCACTTCTATTAGAGATTAGCATCTTAATGTTCACCTCAAAGGTAGTAGTACCTCAGACAAGAAAAGGAGGTAACTGTGCCTCAGTAGAGTTGAGCAAACATCCTTGTTTCCTACAACGAAATCTGTGGTGTTCTCGTGTACATGCGTCTCGTATGTCACAAGATAGATGGAGCTGGGGTATTCTGGAATGTGGGAAACCGTGAGAGACAGTTGAGAAAGGCGGAACGAGTGAAGCAAGGCGGTCATGGTGGGGGTGTATATCAAATAAACAGGACATCCCGAAATACCTACTTGCTCCTGTGAGTTATCCAACGTCACATTTGGGGAAGAGCAAATCTATAACCCACTCACCTCAACATCTGCTACTGTTTAACAAGGAAGAAACTTACTTTGTGGCGGTGCAGTAGCAGCTTCATCTGGTCACGAGGAGAAGTAAGTGAAATGATGGCTGCATAGTATTTAACTAGGAAGTGAAACACTGAATAAGTAAGATAAGTGCAGGAGACATTGTCGGGAGTCTGGTGTGTTTCATTTATGAAGCGGCGGCCATTTTAGGAGTACTGAGGAAAAGCACAGAGGGGTTGGAATGCTAACAGATACAAGCCAAAGGCGGAGATGGCCATTTCAGGTGAAGAGCAAGTGAACTGTCAGTTTACATTATAATAGTTCACATATTTAGTCAACAACTTTAGAACAATGAGGGAAAACAATTTAAACACAGCATATTTGCCTTCACTGATTTTTAGTTTTTTACTTAAAATGATAAACATTGAGACCTGATACCATACAAGGAAAAAAAATACAGTACCTAACGGTGCACGCATATTTATACAACAGGGTTTGATGACTGTGGTAATACTGGGGCTTATTCTGGATCTACTATACAGTGATAAGCACACTAGCCCCAAGTGAGGAAGACTGCACCTCAAAGTCATATGATCCTACGTTGCAGAACCGTCAAGGTCTTTTTCGAGTTCATACATCCTGTTAACACTTCGAATCTTATTTATAGTGAAAACTTATTGCCATATCAATGCATGCTGGGAGTTGTGGTTCAAATATAAATATGAAATGTTGAAACAATACTAATCAATGTAATTAATTTATAGAGAGATTCTCATGAGGTTAAACAAAACAATATCAAAAATATCGAAATAATCAAAATTCAAATACTTTGTGGGAAAACAGACCTATATCGGATTCACTTCATATACCATTCCCAACCTCACTATAATAACTATAATTCTAACAATATAATCACTTAAATAATTAACTGATTTTCTCTACAATTAATATCATTGCTGAATTTAAACAAAAAGATATATAAAAAAAAGATATATCTATGGCAAACATACAAGTAAATTCTATCCAAAATTTAAATATTGTGTACATCAGGACTAAACCATTCCAAATTCAATTGAAAAATGGCTATTACAAATACTCGCAAAGTAGTCAAGAGAATTTATGCAGCTCTCGTGATGAAAAGACATTATTTAGCAGCTCAAAATAAATGTGGAGTGTGGAAGAAGAAGGGAACATGAATGAATATGAAATATGTATAGAAAGGTTAGACACTATCTTCCTCGCATCAGTACAGTAATGGAGCATTATTATTTCGGTATGAGAGTGCAAGGTGACACAGAGACCATTGGGGAGTATGTAAGCAGTTTACGTTTAGTGATGCAACAGATGAGAGGATTAGGGGCCAGTTGGTCCAGGGGTGTAGCGGTAACAAAATTAGAGAAGAACTATGGATCAAAGATGAAGCTCCATTAGAAGAAGTTATACTTATAGCGAAACATGTTGAACACATGTTGAATTGTGTAAAAGAATTAGACAATATAAAAGATGAGTGCTGTAAAAACAAAAGAAGAATCTGTATGTGTGATAAAAATGGGTGAAACAGAAAAAAAGTGAGAAGAGTAATTTCAAGGGTGAGTGTTTCAGGTGTGGTAGACAAGGATTGTAGAGCTAATGATCTGGAGTGTCAAACAATAAAGGTAACCTGTCACATATGTGGGAAGAAAGGACATTTTGGAATGTTGTACGAGCAAGGTGAAAAATAATGACAAAGAGAAAGCAGTACAAGTACAAAACATGCTTCAAATAAACAATACCATAGATCTGAACCAGAACTGTGAAAATACAGATCAGGGACACCCCTCTGCGTTGGTTGAGAATAATGTTGCGCTTATAATGAAATTTGACTTGTGCTCTCATCCTACTATAATCTGAAAAAGGTATTTGATGAGTGTTTCATAAAACAAGAACTACTTGCAGAGTTAGATGTCCGACCAAGTGGTTATGGAGGCACACAGACTGAAATCGTAGGGTGATTCAAGGCTGATATTCAAAAGACATAAGTGAGAAGAAAAGATTTATGTTGCAAACAAGGGGGATACTTTTATTGGTTGGTTTCATCAGAAACAGGTAGGGGTCAAGCTGGATTCAAATACAGTACCTCAAGGGATTCAAAGTCAACTGGCAAAGTTTGTTGAGGAATTTCTTCAATTATTTCAAGAAAAACTTAGCTGCTTAAAAGGTTATGAGAGCATCATATTCGATTGAAGAGAGATGCTGTACCTGTGGTGGCCAAGTTGAGAGGAATTCCTTTGAGCATACAAGAAAAAGTGAGCTGTGAGTTGCAGAAAGTAGTCGATCTGGATGTGATAAAGTCAATAGAGGCCACAGAATGGTTAGCGTCTGTGGTTGTGGACAAAAAGTAGAATGGGGACGATCAACTTTGTGTAGCTTTAAGAGCACTGAATTGGGAGGTTGTGGTCGATAAATTCCCACTTCCAAACATTGAAGAGCTAATGTCCACACTTGCAGGAGCAAGTATTTTTACTACAGTAGATATGACATCAGCATATCACCAGATCAAGTTAGACTTAGTCTCACAAGATCTTACTCTTATTACCTTTATAACACTGATGGAGGGTTACAGGTTCAAGAGATCACCTTTTAGACTTGTGTCTAGAGCATCAGTGTTTCAGAGAGTAAGGTCAGAAATTTCTAAAGACCAGCAAGGAGACAGATATTATCAGGATGATCTACTTATATATGAAAGTGGTGAGTGAGAACATAAGTGATGAGCAAGAGCATAACTTAAGAGTAAGGATGGTTTTGGAAAGATTAATGAGAGCTCGATTAACCCTGAGGGATGGAAAATGTACATTTTGATTGCATGAAGTGAAGTATCTGGGACATCTGATCACAGGGTCAGGAATCTTACCGAAAAAAAGATTTAGTGCAGACGATTACGAAATTAGAAAAGCCAAGAAATAGAGATGAGTTGGTGTCTTTTTTAAGCATGACAGAGTTTTATAACAAATGTCTCCCAAATTACGCAAGAAAGACAGTCCAATTAAGAGCTCTGTTGGGAAAGAAGGGAGATTTTATCTGGAATGAGATGCAAAAAATAATTTGAATTGGTAAAGAATGATTTAATGAAGGCACCTTGTTTGAAAGCATTTATCCCAGGAAATGACACCATAATAAGTACTGATGTGAGTCAAAAAGGTTTAGGGCAGTCTTGATGCAGAAAAGAAATGCGGTGGAAGAATTAATTGCTTGTGCTTCGAGAGGCTTGAAAGAGGCTGAGAAAATCTTTTCAGACATTGAGCGTGAGGCTCTATGTATTTATTGGGCATTGAACAAATAATTTTGTAAGGGGCACAAACTATAAAGTAAGATCAGGCCACAAAACACTAGAAGACGTTGTCTTAAAGGGCTCGGATGCAGTTTCTGCAGGGATAAGGAGGTGAATTATTTCTTTACAAGATTTTAACTTTACAGTAGAATATATACCGGGGTCAAAGAATTGCTCAGCAGACTATCTTTCTCGCTTAATCAAAACACGTGTTTATGATGAATAGGGTGATGATAATGTACGGGAAGAGTAAATCACTGTTTGTGAAATCAATGCAGGAACCATTTCAGAGATTGAATGGCTGAGTGAAGTAGAAAGAAGAGCACTTTAATGGAGGTTATTGATGCTATCAAAGTTCATAAACAGGGACCTATTGGTAAGCACTGGTCTTTGTTAAAAAATGAGCTGTTAGTGGACAAAGGGGTGCTACTGAGAGGAAGATGATTAGTGCCACCTGAAAGTTTAAAGAACAGACTAGCTTTTCTAGCACATGAAGGACACATGGAAATTGTTATTTATATTTTGAGAGAAAAAGGGTAAGGAAAATGTGATTCAGATTGGTGATATGGTAAAAATAAGATCACCAGTCGAATGAACACCCTGGTCAAAGTTTACATATGAAAAGAGACTAGTGACATCTTAAGAATGCAATCAAAACTAGTGATGGGATGATATGGAAACTTGAACAGAGTTGTAAAGGTGAGAGGGTCACAACAAAGCAAGGGATCTTGTGGTAAAGATTGAGATGGTGAAGGAGATGCCGAATGTGGATGATGAAAAAGCAAAGGATAATTCTCATCCTAAGTTCATGAAAGAGAACAGTAGGAGGATGAGTCTGAGAGAACACGACTCCATATCCTCAAGACTGTGTAGCAGGGAAGTGAAGTGTCAGTTTTTTTCAGGCTTCTTTTTGAAGTTTAATTTATGTAATGTCGGTTGATTTAAAAACAGGTTTGTTTACCTATGAGCTCAATTCAATCTCTCAAAAGAAAATTTTAAATATCATTCATGCTTATACAAATATAAGTTTGAATAATTTGTAGAGAAGGGAAAAGTGTGGTGTTCTCGTGTACATGTGTGCGGCATGTCACAAGATAGACTGAGCTGGGGATTTGAGCTGTGGATTCTGGAATGTGGGGAAACCGTGAGAGACTGTTGAGGAAAGCAGAGCAGGTAAAGCATGGCAGACTGGCTGAGGTGTATATCGAATAAACAGAAGATCCTGAAATACCTACTTGTTCCTATGAATTATTTAACGTCACAAAACTATGTTACAATAGGGAAAGGACAACTCAATTCCAATTAAGACACAATGATAATTATTTCCCCTTTGCCCAAGGCCACATTCACAGACCTCTCCTTTTATGATGTGATAAAAGAACCACTCCTTCCAATGTTTTCCAAGGCCAATTATTGTAATAATGACAGTTGGAGCTCCATAATCCTTGCGGCTTTGCCAGATATGGATATATTTTGCAAAAACACACAGATGACCAGCCTTAAAAAGTATTACTTTAGCTACCAATGCATACCAGCACCAATGTTCAAGGTATCGGTACCATGCAACCGATCTTCTGCAACAAGAGCCCAATTTGACACAGCCTAGACTATCAGTGTGCAGTAAAAACAACTCAAACCCTTTTTGAACAATCAAGCATTTGGCAAATGATTTGTGTCACTTTGAATCCATGGGGATCAATCTTGTATCTTGGGTGGACTAACTGCCCATACCATATAACCTACTTTCCTGTCTCACTAACAACACCTTATACTTCCAACTTTGTTTGCCAAGGATAAGAAGTTTGACCAGCGACTGTGCAGGCCTCCTACCTTACCCAAGTAAAAAGAATTCAAATACATGCAAGGGTCAAAAAGAGCCCATAATGGTAACACGCTGAGTGCTTCATCAGTTCTTTCTTTCAAAATAAATACACAAATGCAGTTTAAGTAACAGTAGCACCATCTAACTTACTGTAAACACATCATCATCTCCAAGGTCTGTCTCATTATGGAGTGTGGAAGACGACGTTGTAGAGAACTGCAGGGGGTAGCAGCAGTGATCGAACAAGCCCCCATCAGAGAGAAAACATTTGTGTACACTGAAAGTCGGGCCACTTACCAAGGACTAACAAGCTGGGCCCCGACTTGGCGCAAGGATGGATGGATGGAAAATCTAAGGCACCCCCATTTGGGGAGGCGAGCAGCTATGGGAAGAGATGTGGGAGAAAGGGCAAAAATGTCAAATCTATGTGGGATATGTGGATGCCCATTGCCCATCGGACACCTCACTTGCATCTCTATTCGACAACACCGCAGATCAGATGGCCAAAACACGAACAGTGGTCATCAATGAGGAGGATGGAGCTGCTCTAGCAAACTGGGCCCATGCAACATCTGAACACCTGGACATCTGGGAGAGAATGGCACTTATGCATGGGCACAGCAACGACAGATTCCAGTTACTAAAGAACAGGTGCAACAAGCAGTAAAAAAGTACCCCACATGCAACCAGATAAGACAAATGACCCTGCAAAAGAAGCCTGGTGGCCATATCAGAAGAGGAACTGCAGCTGCTACAGTGTGGCAATTGGACTATATCGGGCCGCTACCAAAGGAAGGGGGAAAAAGCTACGTATTGACCATGGTGGACACCTACTCTGGCCTTATGTTGGGTATGCCCCAAGTCTGCAGACCAAAAGTCCAATTTGCCAGGGCTAAACTACCTGATAAAACATTATGGGGCACCTGTTGAGATGCAAACAGATAGGGGCACACACTCTTCAGGGAAAACAGTGCCAGGCTGGGCACAGGAACAGGGAACTCGGTGGATTTTACACCTAAGTTATAATCCACAAGCATGATTGAGCGATATAACGGATTGCTGAATGAACAGCTAAAAAAGTTATCAACACATCAGACTCTAAAAGGATGAAGTAGTAATTTAGACAAAGCCTTGTTCGAATTGAATGATAGACCAGTTGAGCAGCAGACTCCTTTCATTCGGATGACAGGGCATGATAAAGAAATCACCCACACAATGATTGTCTGGAAAACAGACCCTCGAGCTTGATTACCTTTACAGGATACTTCTGGCAGTATAGGACTGGACCGGTTTGCTCCAGAGGATGGAGAAATACCCATAGGGCAGGTGAAAACGGTTCCCTTAGGAATAAGAGTAGAGTACCACCTGGAACATATGGTAGAATTGCCCCTCGATCCAACCTAGCTATCAAGGGAGTGTCGGTGCTAGGGGGAGTCATAGACCCAGATTTTAGAGGAGATGTTAAAGTAGTATTACTGAACCAAGGAGATGCTGCTGTATCGTATCAAGCACTTGACAGACTTGCACAAGTGATTTGTGAACCAGCGTACACCCCCCACATTGAAGAAAGTTCTGCCCCCCTGATAACACCCAGAGAGGTGAGGGAGGACTTGGAAACCCAGGAAGAAAAGTATAAAGTATGGGTGAACCATCCAGGGAAAAAGCCAGAGACAGAAGAGCTATTGAGTCAAGGGGTGGGGAGTACGTATATTGTACTTTTAAAGAACTCTAATGTATCTGTATTTGTACCTGCAGTGAGACTTACCCCACGGTCGTAAACAATGACATCTGCGTTGATGATAGCAGAGAATGCTGTTACGGACCTTCATGTCACTTGTGCACCTCAAGCCGCTAACGTAACGGATGACCAGGGAAATGTTTCACTTTGCAACGCGGAGGTAACTGGAGGCAAGTGGATGGCTGCCAAAGCTGTAACCTGGAAGGTAACTGGACAGCAAATCCGACATGCCAACGGACTGAACGAGGTGCAGGGGACGCCTGCAATAGTACAGGCTTTGAGTTATATGCTAAACATACATATCGTGGTTGTTACAATGAACTATGAAAACCAAAGGAGTTCGATACTCCAAACCACCAGCCTTCATGTTTTATGTAACTGAAAGACGCATGATTAGCAAATTAAGCAACGTTTCTATAGTTCGATATAGAATAGGATGTAAGCAAGCTCTGCATGCAAACATAATTAATTGTATTGTGTTACAGATAAATATTGCCAAGGGGAATGTCTCAAAGTATGATCCATTATGTGCACCATGGACACCACAGTTATGGCCCTTGCCAAAGTTACGCAATAGAAGAGATCTAGGGTCCTTGATAGCTGGGGCCACCGGAATCAGGGTAGGGGCCCTGAATTCTTTCGATGTTGAAGCCATTAGGAACAAGCTATCTTCTACAGGATATAGTACAGGAGAGGCCATAAAAGTAATTCCTCAACGGGGGCCCACACACTCACAAGAAGTATGGAAAGTCCTGCGTGGGTTGTATCGCAATTGGCAATGGCATAATTTCACTTATGAACAATTCGAAAAAAAAAGGCTATTAAAACCGACAAGCAGTGTCCAAGGGCATCCAGTGTATACTATGGCAAAGCTTTGTTAATCTACAGTATGCTTACTTTAACGCAGAATGGGGACAGCCTCAGGGTAAATATTGGAGACATCAATTGCATTTGCGTGAAGAAATAGGGGTAAAGCCCATACAGTTTCACGGTGAGGAAGAAATGTGTTATGCTTTTTTTGATATAGTAAGAAGTGATTTTCCTCCTGACATTATGGTGCCCCTTTATATTGCTCCCCGTAGTGATAAGTAAAAGAATGGTGGATGCCTCACACTGACAAAAAGTGGATTGATTAAACAAATCACACTGTAGATCCCACTAGATGTACAGACTGGTCTAAGGGGTGGGTATGTACCCACACTGGACGGGTGCTAGATCCATGCCTTCACACAATACCGGGAGAATGTGAATGGTTACCTTATCCTATTAAATGGCACAGACTTATATCAGATAGGGACAGAAAGTATATGTTATGTCATTAATCATCCCTTACTTATTAACGGATTTATAAACCGGAGAGCAAGTAATGTGTATGCGCAATATTACCAGCATCATTGACATAAACACTCACATCTTGTACCGATCAACTAAGTTCACCATAACCACATTACAGATGCAAATGCAAGCGCAGTTAGAGTGGAACATCTCGCTTGCTGTTAAGCTACCCAGATTAGAGGCAATCAGGCACTATGCACAAGTTACCTTTGCTAAATTTGATATGGCAGCTAAATACACCAAGGATACAGTCATACTAATGACCATAAACGCTAAACAGCTTATACACACTGCTTCACGCATTCAGCAAGTAACTGAGCATCATTGGTATGACATCTCCTTAGGCTGGGCACTAGGAGCTATGAAGACGCTAAATATAGTGTTACAACAGCTAATCTGGTTATTGATTGTTTGTGTTACGCTAATGACTATATTATGTAGACTATATGTATGCACAAAGCAGCTTCATACTAAAGATGCAGGCGCTTAGAATAACGCTGACCAGTATTAGTAGCAACCTAGCTAGCGGAATGTCAAAGTAAATGATATCCGTTTCAACATGCATCACGCCCATCTAAGGGGTGGAGTGATCAGTGTAGGGAAAGGTGCGGAAGACATTGTGACGCGAAGGGTTAATTAGCTTGAGCAGTGTAGATGGGTGTAATGCCTGTTGAACCCCCCCACTCCCAAACAACGTGGAAAAGTTCATGATATTATTTTCAAGCTTGTTTGTGTAGAAGACTCCGTCTCAACCTTGAGAACGAGAGTACAGGGAGAAGATGGAGTGAAAACAAAGGCTGGGGAAGGGCAGAGCAGCCAAGCGCTGATAACATAGCTAGAAAATGCCAGAATGAGATAGAATCCAAGCTTCGAGTTATTTAAGCACTGAAGTGTGGGTGAGGGATTGGAAGCTCGCAGATGGAGTTGTGGAAGCTGCCATGGCCCAGCGCTGCCTCCCTGTTTGCTGACCGTGATGCTTGAGGGGGAGAGAGGTCCAAGCAGGCTGTAGAGGGCTTCCCAGCATTTTGTGGACTAAGTTAAGTTCCACACAGGGATGAAAGGCCTTTATTTCTCTGCTCTATTATTATGACTGATTATTTATGCTTGCACTGTGTTTATAACCTGAAGTATTCAGTTTGTTTATATTTTGCCTCCTAAACATCGTAGTGAGAGTCTGCTGCAGTAATTGAAACATGCATTTTGGTGTGCCGTAAATCAAAGCTTATCTGCAGTATTCAACTCATTTATATTCTGCTTCCTGAACATCGTAGTGTGATGCATTTTGGTATACAGTTAAGCTTATATCTGTCAATGAAATATATATATATATGGAAAATGTCACTTACCCAGTGTACATCTGTTCGTGGCATGAGACGCTGCAGATTCACATGCTGTGCACATCCCGCCATCTAGTGTTGGGCTCGGAGTGTTACAAGTTGTTTTTCTTCAAAGAAGCATCCTCGAGCCACAAGTAGAAGCCCTGAGGGATACAGATGCCAGTGTCACTATGGTGACAGATAATCTGGTTTCCCCAGAACAATACCTGGCTGGACAGACATATCCAGTCACCAACGCTGACAATCAGACTAAAGCCCATCCCATGGCAATGGTAACTTTAGAATGGGGAGGGGTCACTGGCCTGAAACAGGTGGTAGTCCCTTCTGCTATATCAGTAGAATATCTGCTTGGAAATGATCTGGAGTCCTCAGCATGGGCTGAGGTAGAACTCAAAAGCCATGCTGGGTATCCCTGAACTGGTGTGTGTCAAGCCTAGCGCACAGTGCAGTGCTCAGGGTGAAAAAGAAATGTTGGAGTCTAGAATAATGGCCCAACCTTCCAAGGGAAAGGGAAAGAAGACTGGGGAACCAGCGTCAGCACAGAACAAGAAACAGAACCTCTCTTCCCAGGAAGAAGTTCTATCCCCTGAGAGAAATGAGTCCCTGGAGCTGGAACCTTACCAGGTTGAGCTCTTGGGCCCAGGGAGACCCTCAAGGGAGCAGCTGTGCAAGGGGCAAGACACTTGTCCCTCTCTTGAAGACCTAAGACAGCAAGTAGCTGAACAAGAAAAAGGAAATGTCAGTGGAACACACAGGGTCTATTGGGAAGATGGACTCCTTTACACTGAGGCAAGAGATCCCAAACCTGGTGCCACTAGGAGAGTGGTAGTGCCTCAGGAGTTTCGAGAGTTCATTCTGACCTTAGCCCATGACATTCCCCTTGGTGGGCATTTGGGACAAACCACGACATAGGAGAGGTTAGTCAACCATTTCTATTGTCCCAATATGTCACAGAAGGTAAAGGAGCTTTGTACCTTTGTACCTCCTGTGTCACCTGTCAAGCCAGTGGTAAGACAGGTGGCCTTCCAAAGCCCACCCCATTCCACTTCCAGTGGTGAGAGTAAACATTAGAAAGTGTGGGAGTGGATATAGTGGGTCCACTTGAACCTCCCACAGCATCAGGGAATCAGTATGTCCTAGTATTAGTGGATCATGGTACTAGGTAACCTGAAGCAATTCCCCTTAGGTCCACTACTGCCCCTGTAGTAGCCAAAGCATTAATTGGTATTTTTACCAGAGTGGGATTTCCTAAGGAGGTGGTTTCTGACAGAGGTACCAACTTCATGTCAGCTTACCTAAAACACATGTGGAATGAGTGTGGGGTGACTTACAAATTCACCACACCATACCATCCAGAAACCAATGGTCTTGTTGAGAGATTTAACAAGACACTGAAGGCCATGATCATGGGGCTCCCTGAAGAACTCAAAAGGAGATGTTCTCTTGCCATGCCTGCTTTTCACCTACAGAGAGGTGCCTCAGAAGGGAGTAGGGTTTTCCCCTTTTGAACTTCTGTTTGGCCATCCTGTTAGGGGACCACTAGCTCTTGTAAAAGAAGGCTGGGAGAGACCTCTCCATGAGCCTAAACAAAATGTGGTGGACTAAGTACTAGGCCTACGTTCAAGGATGGCAGAGTACATGGAAAAGGCAAGCAAAAACCTTGAGGCCTGCCACCAGCTCCAGAAGATGTGGTATGACCAAAAGGCTGGTATGGTTGAGTTTCAGTCAGGGCAGAAAGTCTGGGTTCTGGAGCTTGTGGCTCCCAGGGCACTTCAGGACAAATGGAGTGGCCCTTACCCAGTTCCAGAAAAGAAGAGTCAGGTCACCTACCTGGTGGACCTAGGCACTAGCAGGACCCCCAAGAGGGTGATCCATGTTAATCGTCTCAAACTCTTCCATGACAGGGCAGTTGTAAACATGTTAATGGTTACAGATGAGGACCAGGAAGCAGAGAGTGAAACTCTCCCTGATCTCCTCTCCACTGACCCTTAGGATGGCACAGTAGATGGGGTGATCTACTCAGACGCCCTCTCTGGCCAACAGCAGGCTGACTGCAGGCAAGTCCTCCAGCAGTTTGCTGAGCTCTTTTCTTTAACCCCTGGTCAGACACACCTGTGTACCCATGTTGTGGACACAGGAGACAGCATGCCTGTCAAAAACAAAATATTCAGACAGTCTGATCAAGTTAAGAAAAGCATCACAGTGGAAGTCCACAAGATGCTGGAGTTGGGAGTGATTGAGCACTCTGACAGTGCCTGGCCTAGCCCAGTGGTCTTGGTCCTCAAACCTCACAGAAAAGATGGCAAGAGAGAGATGAGGTTTTGTGTGGACTACAGCCGGCTTAACTCTGTCACCAAGACAGATGCTCACCACATTCCAAAGGCAGATGAATTAATTGACAAATTGGGTACTGTCAAATATTTAATTACCTTTGACTTAACAGCAGGGTACTGGCAAATAAGAATGGCACCAGGAGCAAAAGAGAAAACAGCATTCTCTACACCTGATGGGCACTACCAGTATACTGTGATGCCCTTTGGCTTAAAGAATGCCCCTGCCACCTTCCAAAGGTTGGTGAATCAAGTCCTTGCTGGCTTGGAGTCCTTTAGTGCAGCTTATCTTGATGATATTACTGTCTTTAGCTCCAGCTGGCAGGATCACCTGGTCCTCCTGAAGAAGGTTTTACAGGCCCTGCAAGCAGCAGGCATCTCTATCAAGCCATCTAATTGTCAGCTAGGGCAGGGTACTGTAGTTTACTTGGGTCACCTTGTAGGTGAGGGCCAAGTTCAGCCACTCCAACCCAAGATCCAGACTATTCTGGACTTGGTAGCTCCAAAAACCCATACTCAAGTCAGGGCATTCCTTGGCTTGACTGGGTACTAAGGAGGTTTGTGAAGGAATATGGATCAATAGTGACACCCCTCACAGAACGTACCTCCAAGAAAATGCCCAAGAAAGTGAACTGGGCCATAGACTGTAAAAAGGCATTTGACACCCTGAAGCAAGCAATGTGTTCAGCACCAGTTTTGAAAGCTCCAGATTACTCTAAGCAGTTTATTGTGCAGACAGATACCTCTGAACATGGGATAGGAGCAGTCCTGTCCCAAACAAATGATGATGGCCTTGACCAGCCTGTTGCTTTTATTAACAGGAGGTTACTCCCCAGGGAGCAGCGTTGGAGTGCCATTGAGAGGGAGGCCTTTGCTGTGGTCTGGTCCCTGAAGAAGCTGAGACCATATCTTTTTGGTACTCACTTCATAGTTCAAACTGACCACACACCTCTCAAATGGCTGAAGCAAATGAAAGGCGAAAACCCTAAACTGTTGAGGTGGTCCATATCCTTACAGGAAATGGACTTTGTAGTGGAACACAGACCTGAGACTGCCCATGCCAATGCTTCCACTTAGAAAATGAAGACTCTCTTGGGAAAGGTTAGTCTCATCCTCTTTCGTTTGGGGGATGGGGTTGTGTAAGGAAATGCCTCCTTGGCATGGTTACCCCCTAACGTTTTTTCTTTGCTGATGCTAAGTTTTGATTGAAAGTGTGCTGGGACCCTGCTAACCAGGCCCCAGCACCAGTGTTCTTTCCCTAAACTGTACCTTTGCTTCCACAATTGGCACAGCCCTGGCACTCAGATTAGTCCCTTGTAACTGGTACCCCTGGTACCAAGGGCCCTGATGCTAGGAAAGTTCTCTAAGAGCTACAGCGTGTCTTATGCCACCCTGGGGACCCCTCACTCAACACATGCACACTGCCTCACAGCTTGTGTGTGCTGGTGGAGAGAAAAAAGACTAGGTCGGCATGGCACTCCCCTCAGAGTACCATGCCAACCTCACACTGCCTGTGGCATAGGTAAGTCACCCCTTTAGCAGGCCTTACAGCCCTAATGCAGGGTGCACTATACCACAGGTAAGGCCATATGTGCATGAGCACGATGCCCCTACAGTGTCTAAGCAAAACCTTAGACATTGTAAGTGCAGGGTAGCCATAAAAGTATATGGTCTGGGAGTTTGTCAAACATGAACTCCACAGTTCCATAATGGCTACACTGAAATCTGGGAAGTTTGGTATCAAACTTCTCAGCACAATAAATGCACACTGATGCCAGTATGCTATTTATTGTAACATGCACCCAAAGGGCATCTTAGAGATGCCCCCTGAATACCAAGCTGACTCCTAGTGTAGGCTGACCAGTTCCTGCCACAAACCAGACAAGTTGCTGGCCACATGGGGAGAGTGCCTTTGTCACTTTGTGCCCTAGGACAAAGCCTGTACTGGGTGGAGGTGCTTCACACCTACCCCTGCAGGAACTGTAACACCTGGCGGAGAGCCTCAAATGCCCACCCCTTTTGTTACAGCACCCCAGGGCATCCCAGCTAGTGGAGATGCCCGCCCCTGCCCTCACTTTTGGCAGCAAGGCTGGAGGAGATAATGAGAAAGACAAGGAGTCACCCACCAGTCAGGACAGCCCCTAAGGTGTCCTGAGCTGAGGTGACCCCTGCCTTTAGAAATCCTCCATTTTGATTTTGGAGAATTCCCCCAATAAGGGAGGAGGCACAAAGAGGGTGTAGCCACTCTCCAGGACAGTAGCCATTGGCTACTGCCCTCCTGACCTAAACACACCCCTAAATTCAGTATTTAGGGGCACTCCAGAACCCAGGAAAGCAGATTCCTGAAACCTGAACCAAAGAAGAAGGACTGTTGACCTACAAGCCTGCAGAGATGACGGACGACGACAACAGCTTTGGCCCCAGCCCTAACAGCCTGTCTCCAGAGTCGAAAACCTGCAATCAGCGACGCATCCAACAGGGACCAGCGACCTCTGAAGCCTCAGAGGACTGCCATGTCCCCCAGGACCAAGAAACTCCAGTGAGCAGCGGCTCTGCTCAACAATCTGCAACAAACTTGCAACTTTTCTACAACTTTAAAGACTTCACGTTTCCCGCTGGAAGCGTGAGACTTCACACTCTGCACCCGATGCCCCCGGCTTGAGATCCAGTGAACAAACACCACAGGGAGGACTCCCCGGCGACTGCGACCCCGTGAGTAGCCCGAGACAACCCCCCTGGACTCCCACAGCGATGCCTGCAGAGAGAATACAGAGGCTCCCCTGACCGCGACTGCTGTAACAAGGGACCCGACGCCTGGACCAAGCACTGCACCCGCAGCCCCCAGGACCTGAAGGAACCGAACCTCAGTGCAGGAGTGACCCCCAGGCAACCCTCTGCCTAGCCCCGGTGGTGGCTGCCTCGAGAAGCCCCGTGTGCATGCCTGCACCGCTAGAATGAACCCGACGCCTGCTTTGCACACTGCACCCAGCCGCCCCTATGCCGCTGAAGGTGTGTTATGTGTGCCTACTTGTGTCCCCCCAGTGCTCTACAAAACCCCCCTAGTCTGCCCCCCGAGGACGCGGGCACTTACCTGCTGGCAGACTGGAACCGGAGCACCCCTGTTCTCCATAGGCGCCTATGTGTTTTGGGCACCTCTTTGACCTCTGCACTTGACCAGCCCTGAGCTGCTGGTGTGGTAACTTTGGGGTTGCCTTGAACCCTCAACGGTGGGCTGCCTACACCTAGGAACTGATACTTGTAAGTGTTTTACTTACCTGACAAACTAACCATTACTTACCTCCCCCAGGAACTGTTGATTTTGCACTGTGTCCACTTTTAAAATAGCTTATTGCCATTTTAACAAAGGTTGTATGTGATATTGCTTTTATTCAAAGTTCCTAAGTTACCTGTGTGAAGTACCTTGCATTTTATGTGTTTACTTCAAATCTTGAACCTGTGGTTCTTAAAATAAACTAAGAAAATATATTTTTCAATATAAAAACCTATTGGCCTGGAGTAAGTCTTTTGTGTGTGTGTTCCTCATTTATTGCCTGTGTGTGTACAACAAATTCTTAACACTTACCCTCTAATAAGCCTACTGCTCGACCACACTACCACAAAATAGAGCATTAGAAATATCTAATTTTGCCACTACCTTACCTCTAAGGGGAACCCTTGGACTCTGTGCACACCATCTCTTACTTTGAGTTAGTATATACAGAGACAACTACCTACACCACACCACCCCACAAACGACTCATCCTTCACAACTGTGATCTCTGGATTTGGTAGGAATGATGCCCTGCCACAAGTCAGGTTGGCTTCTATGAGTCACCAAAGAAGATCCTGGGGTGCCTTGTCCAAGATACGAATGCTGACTAAGATACAACTGCGGTTCTGGGCCAAACATAGGAGGATACTGCAGAATCCACATTTGCCAACAGGCTTAGGGGACCAGCAGGATTTCTGAGCAAGAGGGCCAAAGCACCAGATACATAATCTCACTTTTCCAGACTTGCTGCGAGGGGCGGAAAGGCTTTGAAAGCTATTGTGTCAAGTATGGTGGCTAGGGGTGAACTTCTCTGTGTTGGTTGGAGGTGGGATTTCAGATTGTACTAAAGTACAAGTTACTTACCTTGGTAACAAAATATTTGGTAGAGACATATTCTAGTTGCAGATACCTTGCCTTAGAATTTCCCCCCAGGCGACTGGATCCAGAGATTTTTTTCTTCGAGCAATACCCTTGCGTGTCGGTAGGTGGCGTCGGTTGACTCCGCGGTCGTCATTGGCATCGAAGTCGCTGTGATGACGTCGGGAGTAGTACATAGACTCTGCCTCAGTTCAGTGACGCCAGTTTCTTTTAACAACTTTCCATGCAAAAGCGCGGAGCCGCTAAGAACACTGAGATTACTGCGCCAAAGCTAACAACCTGAATGGGGAATCCCTGTCCCTAGAAATCAGTTCGCAAGCAGGGAGGGTGGGTGGGCCAGTAAGGAATCCGCAACTAGAATATGTCTCTATCATACATTTCGTTACCTATGGTAAGTAACTTGTACATCTGATAGAGAGACTCCTAGTTGCAGATTCCTTACCTTAGAATAGATACCTAAGCAATGCCATCCTTGGAGGTGGGTTGTGAACCAAGATCATACTAGAAAGTCCTGCAGGACCGAACGACCAAAGTAGCCGTCCCAACTGACCTCACTGTCCAGGCAGTAATGTTTAGCAAATGTGTGCAGGGATGCCCACGTAGCTGCCAGGCCAATATCCAGGACAGGAACTCCGCATGCTGGTGGAATGAGCACGCAAGCTCTCAGGGGTTGCTTTTTGGCCAAAGCGTAGCACATCTTGATGCAAAGAAATACCCACCAAGAGATGGTGCGTTTTTGCATCACTTTCCCTTTCTTCGAACCCACATATCCAACAAAGAGTTGATCGTCCACTGGAAATCTTTAGTACGGCTGAGATAGAACACCAATGATCTTTTTGGGTCAAGGTGGTGGAGTCTCTCCTTCTCATGAGAAGGATGTGGGGATGCATAAAAAGTAGGCAAGGTGATGGACTGGCCTACATGAAAAGGCGTAACAACCTTGGGAAGGAAGAAAGCCTTAGTGCGCAACATCACTTTGTCAGGGTCCACAGACAAGTATGGGGGCTTTGAAGAAAGAGCTTGAAGCTCACTTACTCTGTGAGCAGAAGTGATGGCAACAAGAAAGACAGTCTTGAAAGTTAGGAGCCGTAGAGGGCAATTGTGCATCGGCTCAAAGGGAGTACACATTAAGTAAGTAAGGACAAGATTGAGGTCCCACTGAGGCATGATAAATGGAGTGGGAGGAAATAAATGGGTGAGACCTTTAAGAAATCGATTGACAATAGGAGACTTAAAAAGTGAGGGCTGATCAGGTAACCTAAGAAAGGCCAAAATACCCAATAAATACCCTTTCAGGGTGCCCAAAGGAGAGCCCTGCTGGGCTAAAGAAAGAATGAACAAAAGACCCTCAGAAAGAGGAGCAGAGAGGGGATTAACAGATTTGTTGGTTCACCATGTCACAAATTTATGCCAACAACAGGCCTATACCGTTTTGGTGGAGGGACTCCTGGCTGTCAAGATAACATCACAGACTTCGGGTGGAAGGTCAAAAGCTGTCAACTTCTGCAGCTCAATCTCCATGCATGAAGACGGAGATTGGACAAGTCTGGGTGGAGAACCATCCCCTGCTGCTGCGACAGAAGATCCTCCCGAAGTGGCAGTCTGAGTGGAAGATCGGTGGCCATGCTCAATAGCTCTGGATACCAAACTCTCCGAGCCCAGTCTGAAGCCACCAAGATAACTTGGGCCCGGTCGTTCC
Source organism: Pleurodeles waltl (assembly GCF_031143425.1). Taxonomy (NCBI): domain Eukaryota; kingdom Metazoa; phylum Chordata; class Amphibia; order Caudata; family Salamandridae; genus Pleurodeles; species Pleurodeles waltl. The sequence goes on along the minus strand of NC_090440.1, from coordinate 155,395,597 downwards.
TGATGTTCTTGAGAACTCTGGGCAGAAGTCGTATAGGCGTAAAGGAGGCCGGAGTTCCACTCAAGATTAAAAGCGTCTCCAAGCGAGTGGCGCCTTGGAAACTCCAACGCGCAAAACAGCTGACATTGCATATTCTCTGCGGAGGCGAACAGATCTAACCAAGGCTCTCCCCACTGCTAAAAGAGACCTTGCGCCACCTCTGGATGGAGACTCCATTCGTGATCGGCTATGCATCGACAGCTGAGCGCGTCTGCTCTGGCGTTCAGAGATCCCGGCAGAGGTTGAACCACCAGAGTAATGTTCTGATGTTCCAGCCACGTCCAGAGGCGTAGCGCCTCCGGACAAAGGGTCCAGGACCCTACTCCACCATTTGTTGCAGTGCCACATGATGGTAGTGTTGTCCGTGAACACTTCCACTACTTTCCCTTTGAGAGAGGGAAGAAATGCTTTCAACGCAAGCCTGATCGCCCGTAGCTCCAGAAGATTGATATGAAGCCCAGACTCCGCCAGAGACCAGAGGCCTCTGATCTCCGCCTCTCCCATGTGGCTGCCCCCAACCCAGAAGTGACGCATGTGTCACTATGGATAGATCTGGCTGGGGAGGGGAGAGGGATCTGCTGTGGACCCAATGCGGATTTGAAAGCCACAAATGCAGGTCTTTCGAAGTCCCCTCCGAGATCTGGACCATGTTGGAGAGATTTTCCCAAATGCTGTGCCCACAGAAACTTCAAGTCCCACTGCAGAGCTCGCATATGGCATCTGGCATGTGTTACTAGAAGGAGGCAAGAGGCCATGAAGCCCAGGAGCCTCAGAGTCAATCTCACCGAAACCCAAGACAGAGGCTGAAAGATTGGAATCATAGCCCGAATATCTTGGACTCTCTTTTCGGGAGGATAAGCCCGAAACAGTACATTGTCCAGAACAGCTATGATGAAAGGGAGCGTATGACAGGGAGTCAGGTGTGACTTTGGCACGTTGATAGTGAACCCCAGAGTGTGCTGGAGGCTCGCCGTAGTCTGAAGGTGGGAGACGACTTTCTGGGGTGAGTCCACCTTCAACAGCCAGTCGTCGAGGTAGGGGAAGACTGAAACCCCTAACCTGCGCAGATGAGCTGCAACCACCGCCATCACTTTTGTGAACATCTGAGGGGCGCTGGTAAGGCCAAAGAGGAGCACGGTAAACTGATAGTGCTCATGACCTACCACGAATCGCAGGTAATGTCTGTGGGCAGGCAAGGAAATGTGGAAAAAAGCGTCCTGCAAATCCAACACTACCATCCAGTCTCGTGGGTCTAAGGCAGACAGGACCTGAGCTAGGGTGAGCATTTTGAATTTCTCCTTCTTGAGGAAGTAATTGAGATCCTGAAGGTCTAGGATAGGATGTAAGCCCTTGTCCTTTTTCGGCACCAGAAAGTAGCAGGAACAACAACCACAACCTACTTCTGGCACATGCACCTTCTCTCTGGCTCCCTTGGCCAAGAGAGATGCGACTTCCTGGCAGAGAAGTGCCAAATGATCCTCAGGTAGATGGCTGACTGATGGAGGCATGGCTGGTGGGGCAGATTTGAAGGGGAGGGAGTAGCCCCTTCGAACTATCTGCAAAACCCACCTGTCCGTAGTGATGGATTCCCAGTGGGACAGGTGATGGCGAATCGTGCCGCCAACTGGATCGGAGTGAGGGGACGGACTAGGAGAGTTTGGAGGCTGCAGCAGGGGCAGGAGTGGACTGGGCAGACCTCTGATTTCCTGTCCCACGCCCACGTGGAATACCGCATCCCAGGCCGCGCAGGGGCTGAACAGCATGGGTGGCACGGTGGCTGGGATGGGGAAGTGACAGGAAGCCCCTTCCGTGACCGCGAAAGGGGCGAAAGGTGGACTGTTGGGGGTGAGGGGCAGTGAAAAGGCCAAGGGACCGAGCCGTAGCCCGGGAGTCCTTGAGCCTCTCCAAAGCCGAGTCCGCCTTTTCACCAAAGAGAAGGGAGCCATCAAAGTGCATGTCCATAAGAGATTGTTGGACATCCTCCAAAACAAACAGAAGTACGCAACCAGGCATGGCACCTCAAGGCCACGTCGTTGCAACCGATCTGCCTAGAGAGTCAGTCGTGTCCAGCCCACATCTTATCATGAACTTCGCTGCATCTCTCCCATTGGTGACAGCTTGGGAGACGTTAGCACGGGCCTCCTCCGGTATCTGTGGCAGAACTTGTGCAACCGTATCCCACAGAGAGTGGGTATAGCGGCCCAAAAGGCATGCAGTGTTCACAGACTGCAGCGCGAGACTGGAGGACGAAAACTTCTTCTTTTCTAATTGATCCAGCCTTTTTGATTCCCTATCTGGGGGTGCAGAAGGGAATGCACCAGAGGAAGAGGAAGCCTGGATGACAAGACTCTCAGGCGTGGGGTTTTGGGACAGGAATTTGGGGTCGCTCGGGGCAGGCTGATGGCACAGGAACCCCTGTGTTGGGTTTGGACCAAGTACCCAAGAGGACATCAGTGAGGGCTTCATTGAATAGTAGAAGGGGCTCAGATGTGGCATCCCATGGCTGAAGAACCTCCGTGAGGAGATTTGACCTGACCTGTACAGTAGGCAGCTCAAGGCCAAGGACCTCAGCTACCCTACTAACCACCATAGAATAAGTCGCTCCCTCTGCCGTAGCGACGGCAGGAGGAGACAGCATGCCAGCTTCTGGAGAAGTGTCCAGGCCACTGGCCTCGCCCAACTCCTGTGCCCAGTCCAAATTAGGGTCATCCTGGTATTCATAAGGGTCCAGGGACCCCTCCAATCCTTCCCCGAATTCGTACCCATAAAAAAAAGGGTCAGAATCCGACCTGGAGTGAGTAGGCCCCATCGAAGACAGGGACGGCATCAGCCAACGCCGTTCCGAGTCGTCGAAATGAGGATCGGGTCGACGTTGATGGTGGGCACCACTGACATCGGGAGCGTCGACAATCGAACCAGTGCCTGGGAAGGTCTCAGTGGTACAACTGGTGTCGGTGTGGATCAGAGAGCGGATCTGGAGGGGCCCTCGGTGGCCGGAGCCCGAACCCATTGGGCCCGAAGGTGCCATATCAGGGTCGGCCAGCCCAAAAATGAGGCACATGGCCTCATAAAACTCTTTCAATTGGGCTCCTGGAAATTCGGGGAAATGCGGAGCAGATCCAGAAGCAGGCTCTGAAGACGGAGGCCTTGAGCGTCAACACTCCTCCAGCGACGCATCAGCCAAGCGACGGGGTGAAGTCGAAGGGTGGTGGGACCACTTCAATTTCTTCTTACCTGGGCCCGAAGACTTAGAGGAAGAAGAATGGTGGTGGCTCCACGAGCTGGCTCAAGATCATCCCCTCAAGCGAGACCGGGACCTACGTGGAGTCAAGCGCCGGGCCACCATGAGCTTGAGGGACCGCTTCCTCAAGGCCTTTGGGAGCATGGGCCAGCACTCGGAGTACGACTTCGGATTGTGGTCGCGCTCCAAGCACCACAAACAGACCCGATGCAGATCCGTCACCGACATCATGCGGTGACAGTCCTCGCGAGGCTTGAAACCGGTCTTATGGGACCTCTCGATGCACCAAAAACTCACCCAAAAACTTGACAAAAAGGGTCAAAATTGGTCAAAAAGAGACCAGGTTAGGTCTCTCCAGATCAGCGCATGGCGCAGAAAGAAAAGAACCAACCGACGCCACCTACTGACACACAAGGGTATTGCTCAAAGAAAAAAATCTCTGGGTCTGACGCCGGGGGGAAATTCTAAGGTAAGGAATCTAAGCTAAGGAATCTGCAACTAGAAGTCTCTATCAGATGAATATTGACACCAACAATATTGTGGTGCAAGACTATCAAGGACAGAATATCAAGGGACAAAATACTGAAAAGGAAGTGTATATAGGGAAGTATAATTTAATATTTTTTAACTTCACATCTAAGTATCTTGAAGATATGTGTAATGCATAGGTACATATATGTGGAACTAGTTATAAAAAGTTAGACTTACTACTCTGGCAATTTTTTATTTTCGATATTCTGTCCCTGGTATTGTAGCCCATCTATACTGTGGTTTTGATATTAAGGGGTACACCAGGATTTGGACTCACTGACTGAGAAAACCCTATATTGAGGACTACAGGGAGATGGTTGCTTGCACGTGGTTCACAAATGACTGCAGTAAGCTTGCTTCAACAGCCAGTCATCTAGGAATGCAAGTATATGTTCCCTGGCCTGTGATGATGGGCTACAAACAATGCAATCATCTTTGTGTGCAACCAGGAGGCCATGGAGAGGCCGAAGGATAAGACGGTAATGTTAAAGTGTTCATAGCCCACCACAAACTGAGACAAGGAGCTGTGGAACTGCAGGATAGGCATGTGAAAGTAGACATCCTGCAATTCCAAGGACACTGTCCAGTCCCTTTGATCCAGGGTCGAAAAGGCCTGTGTCAGAGTCAACATCATGAGCTCGTGTTTCTAAAGGAAGTAGAGCTGGAACTATAGTTCATACATTTCACAAGTCAACCATCTTTTTGGGAGAAACACCCCTTGTCCTCACTTTCTAAGGTCCCTTTGGTCAACAGTGACTAAACGTCCTGGGCAAGAAAGGAGGCAGGATCTGCTAAAGCCTGAACAAAACAGGAGGGTGAGCTGAAATAAAAGAAAGGGAGATCAGAACCATGCTGAATATTGACAACACCCACTGGTCAGAAGTAAGTGCACACGAGCCAGGCAGATAAAAGTGAATCCTGCCGTCTGAAGGCTGCCGATGACCAAAGGAGAGGAAATCAAAGTAGCTTGACTGCAGTCGGCGCAGATGAGAAGAAGAGGAGGACTTCTGTCTTTGCTGGTGGCCACAGCCTCTGCTGTCTCCACATTCTCTGGAGCCTCATATGGTTTGTACAGGCTGTTGCCCAGGCTGTCTTCTATGATATGCAAGTCCATGAGATTATCCTCTGAACTTTTGTTATTGTTGTTGGAATTGAGTCTACAGAAAGGGAGACCAAGGAGCAAGCTACAGCAGAGCTATCTTTAAAGCACTCCAAATCAGAATCAGTTTTTTTCTTCAAAAAACCTGTAGCTATCAAATGGCATATCAATAAGTGATGCCTGCACAGCCTGAGATAATCCTGTAGCACACATCCATGCGTGATGCCAGATCACCACACTGTGACCAACACAGCCTGCTGTGCCTAGGTCTGTTCTCAATACAGAATTATTGGTGTTATAACCATGCTGCCTTGCTTGTGCGAACATTCCTGAAAGATCTCGCTGGCTATTTCAGAAGATGTGCATATAGCACACTAGCAGACAAACAGCATACAAGGTCCTCAATGCCAAACTGGCAGGGAAGAAAATCCTTTTTCCAAATGCATCAATGCATACGAGGTCCTCAATGCAAACTGGCAGGGAAGAAAACCCTCTTTCCAAATGCATCAATGCTCTTTGATTCACTGTTAGGTGAGGAAGTGTGGAATGCATTAGGTTTCACTGGGCTTTTGAAGCCTAAACTACCCAGCTCTAAAGAATCAGAAATGCTGGATTCCTCTGGGAAGGCCTAAGATGCCTTGCTGGTGGAGTCCATCACAGCTTTGCCCAGGCTGCAGTCAAGCCACTGTCAGAGCCTCATTAAAAGGCAGCAAGGGCTCTTAAGTCACAGGCCAAGATTGGAAGATTTTTGTAAGGAAATGCCTCCTTGGCATGGTTACCCCCTGACTTTTTGCCTTTGCTGATGCCAAGTTATGATTTGAAATTGTGCTGAGGCCTGCTAACCAGGCCCCAGCACCAGTGTTCTTTCCCTAACCTGTACTTTTGTTTCCACAATTGGCACACCCTGGCATCCAGGTAAGTCCCTTGTAACTGGTACCCCTGGTACCAAGGGCCCTGATGCCAGGGAAGGTCTCTAAGGGCTGCAGCATGTCTTATGCCACCCTGGGGACCCCTCACTCAGCACAGACACACTGCTTGCCAGCTTGTGTGTGCTAGTGGGGATAAAACGATTAAGTCGACATGGCACTCCCCTCAGGTTACCATGTCAACCTCACACTGCCTATAGGTATAGATAAGTCACCCCTCTAGTAGGCCTTACAGCCCTAAGGCAGGGTGCACTATACCATAGGTAAGGGCATAAGTGCATGAGCACTATGACCTATAGTGTCTAAGCAAAACCTTAGACATTGTAAGTGCAGGGTAGCCATAAGAGTATATGGTCTGGGAGTCTATCATGCACGAACTCCACAGCACCATAATGGCTACACTGAAAACTGTGAAGTTTGGTATCAAACTTCTCAGCACAATAAATGCACACTGATGCCAGTGTACATTTTATTGTAACATACACCCCAGAGGGCAACTTAGAGGTGCCCCCTGAAACCTTAACCGACTACCAGTGTAGGCTGACTAGTTTTAGCAGCCTGCCACACACCAGACATGTTGCTGGCCACATGGGGAGAGTGCCTTTGTCACTCTGCGGCTAGTAACAAAGCCTGTACTGGGTGGAGGTGCTTCTCACCTCCCCCTGCAGGAAAGGTAGCACCTGGCGGTGAGCCTCAAAGGCTCACCCCCTTTGTTACGTTGCCCCAGGGCACTCCAGCTAGTGGAGATGCCCGCCCCCTCCGGCCACGGCCCCACTTTTGGAGGCAAGGCCGGAGGAGATAATGAGAATAACAAGGAGGAGTCACTGGCCAGTCAGGACAGCCCCTAAGGTGTCCTGAGCTGAGGTGACTCTGACTTTTAGAAATCCTCCATCTTGCAGATGGAGGATTCCCCCAATAGGGATAGGGATGTGCCCCCCTCCCCTCAGGGAGGAGGCACAAAGAGGGTGTAGCCACCCTCAGGGCTAGTAGCCATTGGCTACTAACCCCCCAGACCTAAACACCCCCCTAAATTGAGTATTTAGGGGCTCCCAGAACACAGCAAGATAGATTCCTGCAACCTAAGACGAAGAAGGACTGCTGAGCTGAAAAACCTGCAGAGAAGACAGAGACACCAACTGCTTTGGCCCCAGCTCTACCGGCCTGTCTCCCCACTTCTAAAGACACTGCTCCAGCGACGCGTTCCACAGGGTCCAGCGACCTCTGAAGCCTCAGAGGACTACCCTGCATCTAGAAGGACCAAGAACTCCAGAGGACAGCGGCTCTGCTCCACAAAGACTGCAACTTTGCAACAAAGAAGCAACTTTAAAGCAAAACACGTTTCCCGCCGGAAGCGTGAGACTTTGCACTCTGCACCCGACGCCCCCGGCTCGACTTCTGGAGAACAAACACTACAGGGAGGACTCCCCGGCGACTACGAGACCGTGAGTAGCCAGAGTTGACCCCCCTGCGCCCCCACAGCGACGCCTGCAGAGGGAATCCCGAGGCTCCCCCTGACCGCGACTGCCTGCTTCAAAGACCTGACACCTGCTAAAGACACTGCACCCGCAGCCCCCAGGACCTGAAGGATCCGACCTCCAGTGCAGGAGCGACCCCCAGGTAGCCCTCTCCCTTGCCCAGGTGGTGGCTACCCCGAGGAGCCCCCCCTTGCCTGCCTGCATCGCTGAAGAGACCCCTTGGTCTCCCATTGAAACCTATTGTGAACCTGACGCTTGTTTGCACACTGCACCCGGCCGCCCCGTGCCGCTGTGGGTGTACTTTTTGTGCTGACTTGTGTCCCCCCCGGTGCCCTACAAAACCCCCCTGGTCTGCCCTCCGAAGACGCGGGTACTTACCTGCTGGCAGACTGGAACTGGGGCACCCCCTTCTCCATTGCAGCCTATGCGTTTTGGGCACCACTTTGACCTCTGCACCTGACAGGCCCTGAGCTGCTGGTGTGGTAACTTTGGGGTTGCCCTGAACCCCCAACGGTGGGCTACCTTGGACCCAACTTTGAACCCTGTAGGTGGTTTACTTACCTACAAAACTAACAAACACTTACCTCCCCCAGGAACTGTTGAAAATTGCACTGTCTAGTTTTAAAATAGCTATTTGCCATTTGTGTGAAAACCGTATATGCTATTTTGCTAATTCAAAGTTCCTAAAGTTCCTAAGTGAAATACCTTTCATTTAAAGTATTGTTTGTAAATCTTGAACCTGTGGTTCTTAAAATAAACTAAGAAAATATATTTTTCTATACAAAAACCTATTGGCCTGGAATTGTCTTTGAGTGTGTGTTCCTCATTTATTGCCTGTGTGTGTACAGCAAATGCTTAACACTACCCTCTGATAAGCCTACTGCTCGACCACAGTACCACAAAATAGAGCATTAGAATTATCTCTTTTTGCCACTATCTTACCTCTAAGGGGAACCCTTGGACTCTGTGCATGCTATTTCTTACTTTGAAATAGTACATATAGAGCCAACTTCCTACAATTTGTTAGTAGATTTAACTTGATTTCTGAAGTGGGCAACTGAAGTGCCAACAATTCCATAGCTATGAGCACTACCACCTTCCTCTGGAGGAGGTCCCAGTGAGGAGTAAAACTCTGTCTTAAGTGAGGTGTTTAGGCAACTAGCATTTTGCAAGTCTAAATACATCTACATCAGTGTAAGGAGGGGGTAGTAATTGATTTACTGCTTTCTCAGCATCTTCATTGTGAGGAATGTTTTGAAGCCACTGGAAAGCACCTGAGTCTGATCTAAATAAAATCCCTAAGCTCTGATAGTATTAGTAGTTCTTTCACAACAATACATCAACCAAGGGAGGGTCAACATTGGCTCTGGATGTGAACATGGATACAGAGTTGGGTCTGAAGCCAGTGAACCTGGAATGAAAATGGCATCAGAGTAGTTTGAACCGATGTGGCCGTTCACACAGGTTTGGAGGTATGGGCTGGTGCTTGCTAGAGGCTGAGCAGGGGCCAAACAGGATTAGCACCAATGGTGCTTCAAAGGGACCTGAAATCATCAAAAAAAGTTGCAACATGGCATCCTTGAAGGCCTCAACCTGCTGCGAGGCTGGCAACGGCCCTGGAAATTAGGACGTGTCAGGACCAGCCTTGGGATGGGCTGTCAGTCGAATGGGTGGGGGGATGGTCGGGGTGAAGAGACTGGATCCTTCAAGTGCTGACTGCTTGACTTCTCCCCGGGATGAGAGTAAAGAGAAAACATATCCCCCCCATTAACTTCTAATGCTTGTGATGAGACGTGTCCTTCAACTCTGTGTTCTACATATCCAAGGACGGAGACTCAAAGCATGAACAGGACCTGGAGTTTGATTGACTATGGACTTAGAGCAGGAGTGGGTCCAGGTCTTGGATAGGAACCTGCTTTGTTTCTTGTGCTGTCTGTCTGTCACCAGAAAAGGCATGGATGATTTTAGAGCCAGGTGAACTGCTCTGAGTTCCAGGAAACTACTGTGGCACAATTTCTTCTTCACCGACTCTCAGACTCAGAAACAACAAGCTGCCTAGATCAGCTTCCAGCCCATGAGGAAGCCATTTATCTGCTATAGAAGATTCTACAGCAACACGTCTTGCTGAACCAGGCTGGGTCTCTTGCACCACATGAAAGGGATTATTTTGCTTCTCAAGACATTTGGGGTTCATTGTCCCAGCTAGCTGTTCTTCAACTGTGTCCATTGATCCTCCAGATGTTACTGTAGCAATCTCATGTTCAGGCTTCCAACTGGGGCAATTAAGAAGCACAACACAACAATCTCATGACTATATACACTTGTTGAGGCATCTGATTCAGCATCTTTTTGAGCTGCTAATACTTCTTTCACATTTATGACACTTGTGTGAAGAAAACACTTTTATAGCTTTATGTCCAATGTTCATCCTAAGTATGTCAGAACCCTATCTGGGACATTGACGGACATCTAGAATTTGGTTTGAAACCAAGAGCAAGCAACAAGGAGACTGTAGTCTGGCGGTCCTCCTACACCTAATTTGGAATATTCACTTGGATGAGGTAGTCATCCACATATGGATAAATGAAGATTTTTTTGTTGGAAAAAAGGATGCTACTACTATTGCCACGCACTGGGAAAATGTTTGAGACACAAACTTCAGCCTGAAGGAGAATACTGTATTTTAGTAAATCATTTCCAATAACAAATTGCAATTGTCTGTCAAAAGAAAGTGAATGTAGACATCAATTAAGTTCACTGCGCAAATCCAATCTCCTTGTCTGAGAGGAGCAAATTTCTAGAGATGAGCAAGAATGCGTAACTTCTCTCTTCTGTACCACTTATTGGCAAGTCTTTTAGACCTACAATAGTTCTGAATAGTAGTCTGGATCACCTCTTCTGAATAAGAAGGTATCTTGAATAAATGCCTTTCTCCCTTTGAAGAAGAGGGACCGACTCCATTGCTTGCTTTTCCAGTGAAGAGAGTTTATGTGTGGAAGCATTTAGCATTTTGACATCACAGTCAGTTGAACAGAGAGAGAAGCGAGAAATGTGCAAGTCAGCATACATTTGTCACCTTTGATGCATTGACACACTCTCAAAATGGTGATATATATATTTATGTATATATATATATGTATATATATATATATATATATATATATATATATATACACCACCAAACAGTGGAGTGTAGTAGAGAGGGAGTAGTAGAAGTAATGGAGTCATTGTCTGAATTGAAAGAAGGTCATCCTGACGTGATAGCTAACTGGTGCTTGTTAGACAAATCGCTTCTAGAGACTCTCTGTGGTGGTACGTCTGCCTGTGCTGCTAGTGCTTTTGGAGCTGATATACCCCCAACAGAATGAAGAGAAGTGTGTTAGTACATTGCATCCTAGGCCATGCAGTAGATTCCTATTACAAAATACAATGCAATTATAGGTAATTCTTCATGCTTCAAATTAGATTACAAACATACCTGAATAGTTAAATCATAATTATTTTCAAGGAGAGTGCTCTCGTTCTTGGTCCCGAAGGTAATAAGGTTGCGTATCTTAATTATACATGTTTTGCCAGACTCAAATATTGGTTCCAACCCATAAATGACTTTTACACGCAATATCTTTCGCAGGTACCCTTTGCCTACATTCACATCCTCTGCCACAATTCTTCCAAAGAACTTGTCTCCCCAGTATCCTGAATCAGCTAATCCTTTTGCAAACACCATCGGAGTCATTTCGATCTCTTCCCCAACTAAGAAAAAAAGAAAGGAAGAAAATAAGAAATGAATGTACAAACATCTGGCAGTAGTTATAACAGAGTTGTGACTAGCCATGCAACTGTAACTTCATCTGCTATTTACGGTCATGATTTCCCAAGTTATATCCTAAATTATATCACTTTTTTTCAAACATACAAGTATACATAGTGAAACTTCAGCAACAGCACAGTGCTTTACAACATTATTGTGATCAGTGTCCTCCATTAGTAACAGTAAGAAGCAACCTCTAAAAATATACATCTCCCTACACATATTTCTGGGTGAAATGTGGTGTTACATTAAAAAAAAGACAATTTAAATTTACAAAGGTCAGAGTAAGTCCGAACAATTTTTCCATGGTCTCCATATCTTCTCATATTTGCAAGGGCAATCACGGGCTTCACATATTGGAATTTCAAGGATCCTACATGTTTTCACTCCTGTAATCCTTTTCTCATGCTACATACCAACTAAGCCATGCCTTGACTGGGCAATATACTGCTGGTGACAAACCCCAGTGGAGAAACAAACAGGTATATCTACTAAAGTCAAGATCTTCCATAATATTAACCAAGCCCATCTCCTTTTTAAACCTTTTTATTGATATTTAATTCAAACATGTGGTAGGGCCACCAACCGCAAACAAAGTTGTGAAGCATATCAGTCTAGTTACAGTAATAATGGTATCAGAAACTCTGTTGTACGCCCGGTGGATTAGGCCCTTCATACATTCCTGAACATGAAATGGTGTTTCCCCATTCAGTAGAACAGCACGCCTCTATGTCCCCTGCACTCCCCCCCGGGACTCCCGCTCATGCCTCCCACTAGGGATCAGTAGCTTCAGCATTTCTCCATGGGCCCCATATTTTCTCAAACTTCCTTGGGCAGCCCTGTGCCTGGTACACTAGTTTTTTGGGCCCTCATGTTACATGTGCGAATGCCAGGAAAAACCTGGGTGTTTTGTAGAACATAAAGGAATTTCCGCAAATAAATTGTTTGGTATAGGACAGCTTTACCCATAAGGCAGAGTGGCAGTTTCTTCCAATGGACTTCATCCATTTTGTAGGTGTCAAGGATGCACACCAGGTCTCGGTCTTTTGTGACGAAGATCCTGAGATATGTGAAACCTTGAAATTTGAAATTGTCATGTTGGGGGATAGTGCCAGTCCTGTTCCCTCTTTTCCTCTGACAATGGAAATACAATTGACTTATGGCAGTTGATTCTGAGCACTGGGTATGTTGTTAGCATACAGAAAGACCATGTCCTCCTAGTCAGGTTCCCATCTCACCCCTTTTGCCCCTGTATCAGCACATCACTCCGCACCCAGCTGGCCAGGGGTTCAATTGCCATCGCAAAGAATAAGGGGGACAGTGGGCAGCCCTGCCAGGTACCTCTGCCTAGGCTAACCTCTCTAGAGAAGGCCCTGTCTGCCCTGACCATGGCTATCGAGTCTTTATATAACAATTTCACCAAGGTCATGAACTCCAGTCCTATCTCTATTTTACACAGTAACACTATTAAGAAGGGTTACTCTAACAAATCAAATGCCTTTTCGGCATCTAGGGCAAGCAGATGGTGAGCTTGTCAATCCGGTCACATTGTGCCAGGGATCCGGTTAGTCTACAAAGGTTGTGCCTCATCGCCCTGGAGGGCATAAAGCCTCAACTGATTAGGGGCCACTAACATGTCCACCACTTGCAGCAGATAATTTGCAAGTACCTCTGCCACAATCTTGGTTTTCATGTTCAGGAGTGATATTGGGCAGCAGGAGGCTTAGCTACCCTTGCTTGTGCAGCTTAGCCTCCCGTGCCTGTGTACCATGACTATTGTTGCCCATCCTAAATCTCGGGCAGGATGCACTCCATCCCGGGTGCCTTAGAAGTGACCAAGAGCAGCTGCTTTAGAATCTCTGAAAAGTTGTGATTTAGAAAATGTTTAGACCTCCAAGACCTCCAGAGTATCACTGAGACATAGCTGAAAAGGTGTCCGATTTTGAAGTAACTTCATCAAATCCATTTCAGGCTTGCCCCATGTTAGACTTGGCAGTCTTAGAGTGGTCATCCCCCAACTTTTTGGCTGCTTCCCTCCACTTTTCTGACACTGTTTTGCTGGTTTTAGGACTCTCCGCACTTGCTGAAGTGCGTGTGCTCTCTGCCTTAAACATGGTAACATTGGTTCATCCCCAATTGGCATATTGGATTTACTTATAAGTTCCTAGTAAACTGCACTACATGTGCCAGGGCCTGTAAATTAAGAGCTACTAGTGGGCCTGCAGCACTGATTGTACCACCCACATAAGTAGCCCCTTAACCATGTCTCAGGCCTGCCATTGCAAGGTCTGTGTGTGCAGTTTCACTGCCAGTTTGACTTGGCATCTAAAAGTATTTGCTAAGCCTTAAACTCCCCTTTTTCTACATACAAGTCAGCCCTAAGGTAGGCCCTAGGTAACCCAAAGGGCAGGGTGCTATGTAGGTAAAAGGCAGGACAAGTACATATGTGTTTTATATGTCCTGGAAGTGAAAAACTCCTGAATTTGATTTTCCACTACTGTGAGGCCTGCTCCTTTCATAGATTAGCAGTAGGCCTGCCCTCATATACTTTTTGAGTGGTAGATTCTGATCTGAAAAGGGTAACCAGGTCATATTTAGTATGGCTAGAATGGTAATAGAAATTCCTTCTTATTACTGAGGTTGGATTTTATATTACTATTTTCGAAATGCCACTTTCAGGAAGTGAGCATTTCTCTGCACTTAATACCATCTGTGCCTTGTAGCCTGACTCCAACCAACGTCTTGTCTGTGCTGGTTGACAGCTCCCTTGTGCATTTCACCCAGACAAACACAGGACACTCAGGGGGTTATTCCGACTTCGGTAGTGAAGCCGCTGCAGGCAAAAGACCACTAGTACTGAAGGTCTTTTGCCTGCCATATTAGGAGTGTTCCGCTGGCCCAGCGGAACACTCACCACAACGTTGACGACGGCTCGTAATTGAGCCGGCGGCAATGTTTTGGTGTGTCGTGTGCGACAGCATCCATCGTGCATTTCACTGCCCGTAATTGCATGGGCAGTGCAGGGGCCCCCTGACGTCCCCATTCGCCAGCCTTTCCATGGTGGTGTTAATCGCAAATGGAAAGGCTGGCCGATGGGGACTCGTAATCCCCAGTACAGCGCTGCTTGCAGCACTGCTGTGGCGGATCACAACCACCAGGACTGCAGCCTGACGGCGTCGGCGGTTGGACCATGGTGGTCATAATCATAATGGGTCATAATCATAATGGTCATAATGGGGCAGTTGGACCACCCTTTCTGCGGAGGTCTGACCACCACCGCGGCCCTGACGGTGTCAGAATGACCCCCTCAGTCACCTCTGCATACTGAATGGGTCTTGCTGGGCTGTAAGGGTGGAGGGCCTGACACTTACATTTCAAAGGCCAGTGGCCTGCACTCACACAAAGGACTGATAACCCCCCACTGGGACCCTGGCAGACAGGACTGGGGTGAAAGGGGAACTTGTGCACTTCAAAACCACTCTTTGAAGTCTCCCCCACTCCAAAGGCATTTTTGGGTATATAAACTGGGTCTCTGACCCCACCAACTTAGACACTTCTGGACCTGCACCTGAACTCTGTCAGAAGACCTGCCTGGCTGCCCAAAGGACCCCCTGGACTGCTTTTCTGAGAAGGACTGCTGCCCTGTGGTTGCCCTGCTGGCCTCTGACTGTGCTTGAAGGACTCTGCCTTTCCTCAAAAGTGCTCTCCAAGGGCTTGGATTGAACTTGCCTCCTGTTCTGAAGTGTCAAGGACAGCACAGTCTTCAACTATTAGCTCTTGGCTAGTACCCGACTCCAAGGACTCCGGAACAACTTCAGCGATGCCGCAGCCTGCTCCTGCCCCGTGGACCTCGCTGCACGCAACGACCGTGGCCTGCAATGCAAGGCCGGCATTGTTGTGACTCCGCTGACATCACTTAGGGTCATCGTGACACTGCAAAGTCAACACATCACGTCCTGATGGACGACAACCAGAGGCCCAGCTGGGTCACAAGGAATTGACACTTCGCAGATGCCGTTGCATCATCTCCCCCTGCATCCGGATGGAACCAACGCCTCACCTCCACCTGTTTCGCAGCGCGGAACTAACGCCTCTTTGTTCGGAAGGGACTGACGCCGCACCGACTCCAGCCGCACCTCTTTCTGACTCTGTGCGACGTCGTTGTGCTTCATTTTCAAAAGGTACTGTAACTAGGGGTCAGTGTGGCTCCGTGACCGGCACCGGTGGTGTCGGATTGTTGGAAACGACTCAGTCAAAGACGCTGTGATAGCCCCAGTTGGAGCTATTGTGTTTCTAGGCCCTTTAGTTGGATTGAATGTTTTCAAATTCATAACTTTGCTTGTGTACATTGGATTTTCCTCGTTTCAACAGTATTTTATTCAGATAAATATTTAATATTCTCTATTTTTTCTAAACCTCTATGGTGTCTTTTTGCAGTGTTTTCACTGTGTTATGGTATAAGTTCTGCACAAATACTTTACTCCTTGCCTTCTAAGTTAAACCTGACTGCTCAGTGCCAAACTAACGGAGTGTGGGCACAAGGTAATTTGGATTGTGTTGTGACTTACCCTGACTAGGATTGTGGTCCCTACTTGGACAAGGGTGTATACCACTGCCAAGCCAGGGACCCCATTTGTAACACCCCGCTACAGGATTTTGGGCTCCATAAAAAAGACTGACTGGGCGAAGGTGTACCAAGTATCCACTCAGTGCAGTGACTTTACTGACTATGAAATTTTAATTTCCCCTACTCCCAGCTTTTTCCACCAAAATCAACACCTTCTGCTGGACTTCATGCAGCAGCTATTTGGCTTTGGTAGATACACCTTGCAACTTTGTCCTGCTGGACGATTTCAACTTCCATTTCAGAGTAAGAAAGTAAAAGATTGAAATGATCCTAATTGGCGTATTCAACTTGTGTTCCATCCCAGTTAGCCGCAAGGAGCGCATACGTCCTGGAAAACAGTGACTACTGACTGGCACTTTGCTTTTCTTGGGCTTTTGACCTTAAATCTTTATAAATCCATATCTTATATCTTACCCTTATTGGATTTTTGCCAATTTACTTTGTTAAAATGTTCTGACAATTGGTTGTGGGATTTTTATTGCGTTGTGTTTCAAATTTTTAACTGTTGTTACTGCTGAATACTTTACAGGCTTTCCTAAGTCAAGCCTGTTTGCTGTGTGCCAAAGCAACCAGGGAGTTGAGCCCAGGTTTAAATTACTGAAACTTTGTTTTACCCTGACAAGTTTGCACTCTTATTCCTTGTGATGCACTCACATCTACCCTAATTAATAATCCACTTTATTACACCGGCGGTCAGTGGTGCGATCCGAAATTTGTATTTAGCAGTGACATGCATTTTAAAGGTCGAAATTAAAAATCATTAAACACATTTTTAATTGGAATAAGGTCTTTAGTTGTTTTTTTTTTTTTTTTATGAATTAATTTTGTGTATGTAAATTTAGCTCCCATGAACTGCTTTCGCATGGCAGAACTGAGGAGAGTAGCCAAGCAGAGGAGGCTCAAGCTGAACAGGGAATTCGGGAAGGAGGATTTCTACACCACTCTCAGTCAGACCTGCCAGCTTATTGTCATTTAGCAAAATTATAGCAAAATTGGCTGAGAAATGCCCGCAATATTAGGTCTGGGCACTGCAAAAAAAGAAAACACAAAACTTCTCCAAAACATTTTCTTTCTCAAAATATTTTTCCTCTAATGCAGGCTTAGATTCAGCATGTTATGAGTGCCTCATTGTGCAGCATTCCTCTTTACTGCCTTTCTGATGCCGATGTGTTAGGAGGTGACAAGAGACATAGGCGGTCATTATGAACATGGCGGTAAAGACCGCCGATCGTCGTGGCGGCGGTGAACAGAATCCCGCCAGCGGCGGCAAATGGATATCCGCCATATAATGATCGAAAAACCCAACCCCGCCAAAAATTCCCAGACCACCACTCCCCACCAGGACCCTGTCGGCGGGAATCCCGGCCCACCCCACCCCGCCACCGCCAAGCACACCAACATCCCGCCCTCCAAATAATGATGCACAAATCACCTCGGCGGACAGTGGAGGCCGGATGACCACTGGCGGCTGCGACCACCACGGGCAGCAAGTGGGCCCAACAACAACCAGTGCACACATTGGCTAGGCTTAGCACCCACACACCTGACACACATCCAAAACACCATAAAACACCCCCAGACACACCCCACAATCCCTTGCAACGAAACCAGGACCAGAAGACGGACAGCACCAGAGCCAGACAGAGAACGCCAGCAGACAGGACATGCATATCGACCCACACAGGAGCACCCAAGCCCTGTCCCCAGTCCCGACGCCATCCACCACCCTGACCATGCCCCCCCAAAAAATCCACCCTTCACCAAAAGGGATCTAAGGACCATGGTGGATGAGATCCTAAAAGTGGAGCCGCAAATATTTGGGTCCGAGGTGCAGCACACACCCATCACCTGGAAAATGCAGCTGTGGCAGACCATTGTGAATAGGGTGAATGCAACAGGACACCATCCATGAACATGGGACGACATCCGCAAGAGATGGAACGACCTGCGGGGGAAGGTCCGGGCCATGGCATCCAGGCACCACATCGCAGTGCAGAAGACTGGGGGAGGACCGCCACCAACACCACCCGACTACACAGACTGGGAGGAGAAGGCACTTGCCATCCTGCGCCCAGAGGGACTCACTGGACTCACAGGAGGAATGGACTTGGGTAAGTCATCTACAATTACCCCATATACACCATATCTGTAATGCATGCACCACCCCACCCCACCCACACCCACCTAGACCCACACCCCACCCAGCCATTACCCACCACATCCACCACCCTGCATCACCCACCACTCACTACCAGGCCCACAGCACTCCCGCTGTGCACAGCCACCCACCCCTGCACGTACCCACAATGGAATAATAACCCCCACCACAATGTAACCCCACCTCTGCCACTAAATGCAATGCCCACCTCACAAAGGCACCCTGGAAGGCCACTGGAAGGCACACCAGCACAAAATTGCACAGTTCAGTAAACCTCAAACCCTCATGCATACGTAACATACATTTCTATGTCCACCAACAGGCACCACCACCCATGCAACCCTAATGGAGGGGACAAGAAGTGCCACAGCACTCCAGGGAGACAGAGGCACATCACAGGACACTGGTGAAGGATCCCTGGACACTGATGAGCAGGCAGGCCCCTCACACAGCCCTGGATGCTCACCATGCAGCAGCCCCACCCAGGAAACATTGTCACCCCTAACACCCGGTCAAGACCAGCAGGCCAAGAGAGGGTAGCCACACCAGTGGACCCAGGGCACAAACAGGTGGAACACAGCTACAGAGGCCACAGTCTCCCACCTCCAACATGCAGGAAGACGAGGGCCCCAGTACAAGTGGCACATCAAGACCTGAGCAGGGGACACAGGCACAGGGGGCCAGGGCAAGGTCAAGTGACCCAGTGGGTCAGGGGGTAGGGCACCGGATATATGCAGCAGCCCAGGACATCATTGCAGAGGTACTGGGGGCCTACCAACATACCCAAGACAGGTTGAAACATATTGTATCCACCCTGGAGCAAAGTCAAAGGATGCAGCTGGAACAACACCAACAGGCCATGGAGCAGTGGAAAGAACACAATGCCACAATGGCCACCATTGCTGGAGCACTGCTGCAGTTGGTCAACAAACACTCGGACACCCACACCGGACAAAAGGCACCCACAATAGCCCTCGACAACCAGCAACAGATGACCCAAGCAGGTGAGACAGTACAGGAAATACCCTCCCAGGAATCACAAGGCCCAACCATGCCACCTCAAGAAGCTCGACAGCAGGTACCCAAACGTAGTCTCAGGCCAAGATATGGCACTGGAAACCCAGCTAAGAACAAGCCCCACTCCAACAATTGACACTGCTACTACTGCCAAGCAACCATCCCACCCATTCACCAACTACACTGAGCTGAGGGCTAAATAAAGTACTAAACTACAAATAAGACCCACCTATGACATCAAACAGGCCTGCCACCAAGTCGGTTTTGAGGACACTCAACCATTACGACTTCCATCACTGTACATAGCACATTTCACTGTATTCCACCAATAAACCACATATCTCACCTATAACACTGTCCCCTGTCTTCAATGTTGAACAAAGTGGAGTATGGATGCAACTGGCAGGGAAAAACTTTATTGTCAATTTGTGCATGGTGGTGGTAATGTGTGTTTCAAATTAGGCAAGGAGAGAATGCATATATTGTCTGTCAGTACAATGCTAAAGAAGTCCATGTCTCGCCTATCATGACCAATTCCCCGTAGATGACATGGCACACTTACAGTATCAGTCACTAACCACATTTACAGGCTTAAGTCCCACACAGTTATTGGAAGTAGAGTTGTATCAGTTGGTTCCTGGAATTAGTTGGTTCCTGGAATTGACATCTTCCCCTTCCTCATCCTCACCATCACTCTCCTCACCTCTCTGAGGTAACTGATCAGGACCTACAGCACCCTCCACCTCCAAAATGGGGATTGAATGTCTCACTGCCACGTTGTGCAGCATGCAGCAGGCCACCACTATTCTACATACCTTATCAGGCCCATAGGCCAGGGAACCCCCAGAGATATGTAGGCACCGGAATCTAGCCTTCAGGAGACCTAAAGTACGCTCTAT
The DNA here is from genome assembly GCF_031143425.1 of Pleurodeles waltl. Taxonomy (NCBI): domain Eukaryota; kingdom Metazoa; phylum Chordata; class Amphibia; order Caudata; family Salamandridae; genus Pleurodeles; species Pleurodeles waltl. The sequence goes on along the minus strand of NC_090440.1, from coordinate 155,375,774 downwards.
CACCCTCCTAGTACGTCCATGGGCCTCACTGTATTTCCTCTCTGCATCCGTCCTGGGATTCCTCACTGGTGTCAGGAGCCAATGCAAGTTTGGATAGCCAGAATCACCTAGAAAATGGTGCAATACAGAGTCGTCATTGTTATGCCCCTTAATCAGACAGGGTGGTTCTCTGCAATGTGTCAGTTAGTGACAGGCAAACTTACCTATGATCCACCCTCTGTCCTCATGTAGTTGTTCCATCTTCTGTGGCACACTACTGTTCCTCAAAACAAATGAATCATGGACAGAACCTGGAAATGTGGCATTCACATGGGATATGTACTGTCTGCAGTACATACCAATTGGATGTTCATGAAGTGAAAGTTCTTCCTGTTTCTGTACACCTGTTCACTCACTCTTGGGGGGATGATAGCTATGTGGGTGCCATCAATGGCACCTATGACATGGGGAATGTTTGCAAAGGCTTAGAAGTCAGGCTTGATGGCAGGGAGGTCAGCACTTTGGGGGAATCGCACATTGGACTGCAGATGTTGTACAAATGCATTCAGAAATCTTGTCAGTACCTGGCTGAACATTGGCTGTGAGAAACAAGCACCCATGCCCACTGTCACTTGAAAAGAGCCTGTGGCCAGGAAATGGAGTGCGGATAGCAGCTGCACCTCAGTTGGAATGGCATGCTGATTACGATTTCCGGAAGTCAGTTAAGGATCCAGTAATGCACATAGGTCCTGAATAGTTGCACCTGTGAGTCTGCAGGTGATTATGATCTGACTGAAGCTCCACCATGGTCCCCATATCCACAAGTGGTCTGTACACTGATGGTGCCCTTCCTCGCCACAAGGGTCGGCATCTAAGAGGGGTAAGAAAAAGGAGTGATGTGCACACATACACTGGCATATTTGCTACATACATGCACTGCATTCTTCATAGTAGTGTCTGTACAATAACTGCAACCTGACAGGTGTACCTGTACATCACTAGGAGGAAACGGAGTAAATCATGTGTGATTATATACTCAATGGATAGAGGCCTAGGTGCTTCATATGGCTAGTAGGGCCAGCACTTGAGTAGTAAGAATTTCGAGATGCCTAGTTGATGGCAAAATGTCTGCCCAATTTAGTTCTGCCCCTTTATTGTGGAAGTGATCTAATACCGCTAGCGGTTGACGTCACAGCGTATGGCGGTGTTGACCAATGTTCGCACCCTCATTGGATAACATGGATGCCAATGGGAAATCCTGGTGTATCATGATCGCCGCCGGCGGTGACGGTGCATACCGCCGCGGAACGTATGCGCGTTCGTCATCGTTTGATCACTTGACTGCCTGATCCTGTGTGGACAAGTACTCCACACTGTGTACTGCTGTGGCCTGCCTCTGGCTTTGGATGTTCCACGTGGTGCAGGGGATAGGGCCCCGGCCTTCACCCAGGAAGAACTGGAGAAACTGGTGGAAGGGGTCCTGCCCCTGTACGGCAGACTCTACGGTCGGCCAGAGGTACAGTTGAGTCTGGGTTTGGGGGGCACTGTGTGAGTGATGGATGGAGAGGATTGCACAGATGTGTGCTCCTGTGAGCCAGGATGAGGCTTGGTGCATGGAATGCTGCGTGCCACTGTCCTGCATGTCTGAGAGTACTGTCTGTCCTATGTCTGACAATCTGCCAGCTGTTGCCATCGTGCAGGTGCCTAACCTCTGTGTTCCATTTCTGTGTCACCCTACTAGGTCAGCGCCCACCAGATGAGGGCACATTGGCATGCCATCGCCAAGGAGGTACGGACCCTGGGGGTCTACAACCGGCAGAGCACCCACTGTGGAAAGAGGTGGTAGGACCTGCAGCGCTGGGCGCAGAAGATCATTGAGGCCCAGCTGGGGAAGTCCTCCCAAAGTGGAAGGGGTGCCCGTCGGGCACTGACCCCCCTCATGCGAAGGATCCTGGCAGTGACGTACCCAGACCTGGATCGGCGCTTGAAGGCTGCACAGCAGTCACAAGGGGGTGAGTACTCACAGCCTATACTTCAGCCTGGAAGAATGAGTGTGTGGGTGATAGGGCTCATGGTGCTTAGAGCAGGGATTTTGACTGGTGTCCAGCTACTGTCTGCTCCCCAAAGGGTGTAGGGGTGTCCCTGTCAGGTTTCACCTACCTCAGCTCTAATACAATTTCAGGATATGGGTGTAGGTCAGTATACTGCTCAGTAGTCAGGGCCATGGGCCTAGTGCACGGAGCTGCCTGTTGGGTGTGCCTGCTGGGTAGGTGTATGTCTGGCCATTGTGTATCAGCATTCACCTACTTACAAAAGTCTCTCCTGTTTTGTCTCCCCATCCCTGTTCTCTTGTGTTTGTCTGGTACAGCATCAATATCAGGCGAGGGAGCTGAGGCACCGGCAAGTGGGGAGGCAGCAGCCTACGGATCCTCCGAGGCAGAGACAATGGACGCCCAGGGGACCAGTGGGTGGGAGGGCGAGGGGACTTCCACGGGGAGGCTACTACCACAGGAGGTAGTGACTCTGAGACCTCCTCCGTTGGGGGTCCTCTGGCGGTGGCGGACACTAGTGGACAAACCACGACTGTGAGATCTTCTGCCACCTCCCATACCATCAGCGCCCTCCCTTCTGCTCCCCACTGAGTTACCCGTGCCCGCCCACCCAGGAAGGTGGGCGTCTCCTTCGCCCCAGGCACCTCCTCCCCTGCCCCAGTCAGCCCTGCTGCCCTCACAGAAGAGGCTATTGACCTCCTGAGAACCATCTCTGTAGGGCAGACAACCATCGTCAATACCATCCAGGGTCTGGCTTCTGAGGTGCAGCATACCAATGTGCTGTGTCTGCCCTACAGAGATCTTTTCAGGCTCTGGCCTCCTCTTGGATGGCAGCCAGTTTCCATAGCCTTTTCATCCCCCCTTCAACCTCCTCTACCCCTTCCAGCACTCCACTCCCTTCACCCGTCCAAAGCACACAATCAGACCCGCTTACAGGCACATCAACACACAAGAAGCACACTTCCAAACACAAGCACCACACCTCCCACCACAAGCATTCACACAGCCAACAGACATCTGCACACACAACAACGTCCACTTCCCCCAGTGTGCCCGCCTCTTCCACCTCCCTGTCTGTTCCCTCTACACCCACACCCTCATGCACTGCACCTTCACTCACTGTTACTGCTCCTCTTCCTGCACTCCTGTTCCTGCACTCACCACAATAGCAGACAGCCATACATGCATCCCATACACCACACCTGCACTCACCACCTCCACTGTAGTTGACACATGCAGCACACCCACCCAACATACATCCACACTAGCTGTCGGTCTTCTCCCACTGTGTCCACCCCCCACCTCCCAAAACATTAAAACGCAGCAAGACACCCACCCATCACACATCCACCACACCACAGCATACTGAGCAGTCACCTGCACCCACTACACGCACACCTACACCCCATACATCAACTCCCTCTGCCTCCACTCCCACGCCCTCATCCACGCCCACCCCAATTGCTCCCAAAAAAGTTTCCTCTCCCGTGCAGATCTGTTTGAACCCACTGGCCCACCCCGTCTTGTCTTGAAACGGGCCCACCTCCTTTCCCTTTCCGCTCCTTCCACATCGCAGCCCACCCCGGTCCAGCCTTCCCATTCCCGTGCCCCTTCTCCGGTGAAGAAGGCCCACTCAGAGCCTAAGGCATCCTGCTCCGCCTGAGCCAAACAGACCCCACCCCCTTCAACGGAGAAGCCCACCCCCCCTCCAACCTCCTCGCGCAAGTCTAAGTCCCACCCCCATCGTAAATTCCCCTCCAACCCAACCCCACCCCTCTTCCGTGAGGTGCCTGGATCCCCATATTGTGCCCCGTTCAGTGGAGTACCCAGCACTTGTGGGAGTCAGGTGTGGCCAGTTGTGGCGAAGGAAAAATGACTTTTGATGGACTAGCCATTGGCCCTGTTGGCACCATTTAACTCACTGAGCTACATAATAAAGTTTCTGTGTGGCCTGTGCTTGGGCTGCACGCAGTTCCACCCTGGATATTTATGGGTATGGGGTTATTGTATGAACTATGGCCAAGTTGCAGTAGCCTTCGGTCGGGTATGTCCCTCTTGGTGTGGGGTGTCTGACTTGTGCTGCTGGGAAGGGTTGGGGGGGGCGTTGCGGGGTCGGTGGAGTGGGTGGGTATGTAACTTTGCCCTTTCCTCCCTTGTGTTGTAGGTTGCAGTACTTACCGTCGTCGTCTTCGTCGGCGGTCTCGGTCGTGTAGATATATGGCAAGGAGCAAGGCTGGCATGATCTGCAGCTCTCTGTCCATGGCTGCTGCTGCACGTTTTGTGGAACTCCGGTGAGTGTTTCCTTCTTTTCCACCTGGCTTTGTGTGGCGGTGGTTCCAGCCCCGGAACTGGCGGTGGAATGGTGGTTCATAATTTGATGGGCGGGTTGGGCCTTTCCAACGGCCTGTGGGCGGACTCTGCCGTCATCAGCGGGACTCTTTTCCTGGCAGTTGGTGGTGCGCGGGATGCGTGTGTTTCGTTTGGTTTAATTTTTGGGCGGTCCGGCCCGCTCCTCTGTTGGCGGTTTCTACCGCCACCGCCGGCGGTGTGGAACGGACTGCCAAGTTCATAATGAGGGCCATAGCCTATGGCCACTTCTCCTCCTGCTCCTCTGTCTCTGTGGACTGGATTTACTAGAAGCCTGGGGGGAGCAAGGAAGAGAGGCCTGTCTGTAGTTTTTTGAAGAACTCTTGAAGAGCATACACCTGTCCCAAGCTCTGTTATATTTTGTTTTCTCTTTTATTCATGTAAACTTGTGGGTAATAAAACAATGCTATGGGGAGCACAAATAAGCTTTTCCGAAGACAACATCACTAGTGTTTCACATGTGAGCTATACAACATATTTAAACAGGACATAGTCAATGGTTGAAATGCATAAAACGTATGGGAAGTGTGATCCTGACTGGAATGAGGATGAAGGAAGGCTCAAAGATGGGGCCAAACAGAACAAAATATGCTGTAACTTTTTTGTAAGTCTTTTACATTCGCGTATATAGACAGAAAATAATGTACACCTTAAATTTAAAATAAATGCAACTTAACCTAATCAGTGGGAAATACACTATTTTAGTAATGAGATATCAACTGGTTTATTCAATCACTGCTGATGTCTGTGTATCACCAGAAAGCCACAGAAATAATCCTGATTGGTTCAGTGGGGAACAGCGACTTGTGTATTTTTAGTGCTACGAGGTCCAAGTCTGCAACAGATTGCACTATGAATATGTAAGTCATAATTTTAAAATTGTATTACACACAGTATAAGATAGGCTGCCACAAAATGTGCAAATAAATTTAGGCTAAATTCATGAGTGCATAAGGTTGTATAACAGTTCCTCAATCCACAAATATGTATAAAATGTAACCACCTTATGTCCCATCTGAAGAGTCCACCATCCCTTTTTTTAAATAAAACAGGTAGTCTGCCAGCTGGAATACAACAACAAGAAGTTGGAAGGTAAGATTCATGCCAAGCTGGCTGCTATAGTTTTGGAAGAAAGGAAGTTGCCACTGAAGGAAAATAACCTTGCCTTCAAGGAAATAAAGGCCATATTGAGACTTGTGCCATCCAGCTAAGATGGTGGCAGCAAATGTGAGGTGTCTATAAGGGGGGCACTCTCCCCCTCCCCCACTTGCCCAAAGGTGTGGTAAGTGGCTTTGAAAAAGAGATGAAATTATTAAATGGTTCCCTTCCTATGAGAGAGCATTGAAGATGTGTAGGGTAGACAAACAACACTGGGGAGCATTACTGTGGGGATGGCTGCCTACAATGGGGAGGGATACACTCCCAGGCCTCAAAAAATAATAATAATGTTACTAGACCTGCAGGTTGAGTACCTTGAATAAACTACTCAAACTAACCGTCATGTACTTGACCCGGAATTGGGTCTCAAATTATGTGAGCTTAGGCAAATATTGTATTTTACAGTTGCCTTTTTATTCGTTCTCACAAATGGGTGCATCTTCAAATATGTGAGTTCGGCATTTCTGCTGTAAAAAATAAATCCTCTTTTTTAAAAATTAAATACACTCAACGTTTGCTCATTGTATACTACATCTAGCCCAAATACAGGGTACACATGATCCGTGCGTGACTTGCCTCTAAGTTTATTAATGGCTTTGCCATCAGGGCAGGAGTGTTTCTCAGTTTATGTTTAAAGAATGATGTCATAGTGCACTGTCATTTACAGACAGTAAATTTCCATGAAATGTCAAAAACCCTCCCACTAACTTGCAGCTTTACTGATAAAACTATGTAGAGTATTGACAATAAACTGTGAAAACAAACTGTGTTTCAGAAAACATTTATCATTTGCACATCACCAAGTAAAGTGCTCTGACTGTTTTTTTTACCATCCTATTAAAATATTGTTTTCTTCACACAGAAGTACAAGAAATAGTATTTTACAGCTACTGAATATATTTTGAAATATTTGTAAAGTTTACTTAGTTATATAAATGTTGTGTGTTTGTAAAAACCTGATACCAAAAGCCTTTCATTTCACATAGGTCAGACAGTTCACCTTACAAAATCCTGGAACTCTGCAGTCACAAGGAAAAGTATTTGCATTGCAAGAAGACAAACTGACTTTTGACCTCTGTCTCTGAACACAGAGCAACTGTGACAAGAATAAGATTTAAAGGCATCTTAATTGCTAATTCAGTTTCTAACTGAACAGAACATCTGTTTTTTTTTCACTTGCCAGAAGGGTCGAGTGGAATCTAACCTCATAAAATAAAACTTGCCACAGCGAGTGGTTGAGTAGATTTTTCGAGGAGATTTGTTGAGCCCTGACTCCTGATTCTAGAAGAGGAGATATCAGATTCATTCACTCACACTAGTGTAGACACTTAGGCCCCCATTACAAGTCTGGTGGTCACTAGACCGCCAGACTTGCAGTGGCGGTCGGACCGCCACATTACAACCATGGCGTTTGAGCTGCAGTGGGACCGCCAGATCCGCCAGGATCAGGGATCCCAGTGGTCTGGCGGTGGGTGGCACTCCTATTCTACCAAGCCAGCGCCTCAAGCAGCACTACCTTGGGGATTACAACCTTGTTCTCCGCCAGCCATTTCATGGCGGTAGCACTGCCATGAAAAGGTTGGCGAAGAACAGGTGCAGTGGGCCCATTGTGCTTTGCAGTCAATGACCAATTCGAGGATGCTGGTGTCCCTCCATCCTACAGCATTGCCGCCGGCTCGATTACGATCCTGACAATGCTGTACACTGTTTCCTGCTAGGCCAGCAGGCGGAAACTCAACGGGACACTCTTAATGGGCCCGGTGGGGAGGCAGCCACTATGGCGGCAACCTTCCCATCGGAAGTTCGGCAAACGGTCTAAATCGTCTGCCGAACTCGTAATGAGGCCCTTGGTCTTACAACTGAAGAATACTGTACAAAGTTCAACAACACACAGAGGCAAATCCATCTTAAAGAAGAGGAGGGATGAACTGTCTAATAAGGCGGGAAACAACGGAGGATGCCGCAATAACAGCAGCAAAATGTTTTGGGATACTGTTTAAAGATTCAGGCAAAGAGATGTCCCATCTAACACTCTGTGTTGCAATATATATGGCAACAAATAGGTGACTCATGGTAAATTAATCTTTCGGCCTATGAAAGAGGGGAACTTAATAAAGTCACTACTGAACAGATTGGAAGTAACCCCAAGACTGACTGTTACTTTGAAGCGGAGCAGGCAATAAGGCAAAACCCATGTGTGATAGTTCCTGGGCCAGATGGTATGCCCATGAATCTCATTAAAAGCAATATCGACCTATAGGAGGGTTTGTTCACCAACGCGTTTAACAACTCTCTGTATAGCTATGTTCCTCGCTCCTGGGCCCTCTGAATTATTGTTCCCATATTTAAAAAAATGGACCACACCACTCTTAAGTACTAGAGGCCCATATCTTTACTTGAAAGCTCAGTCAAGATCAATGGAAATGTGTTTTCCAGCTTGAAACTATGGCAGCACCAACATAGGATTCTGAGCCCATGTCATTATGGATTTTGGTCAGGGCTGGGTAAAGTGGAATAGTGCCTGAACTTGCTTCTTATTATTGGCAAGTATAACACAGCATGGCACTGCCCACTGTACTTGGCCTTCATGGACCTCTTAACAGCCTCTGACTGTGTTAGTTGCACGCAGCTCTGGTGGCTGTTAGACCTTGGCATCAAGGAGGCCATCGTGAACTTCCTTTATATTCTGCATGAAAACATAGCTGCTAAAGACAATTTCAGCCTGTTTGTGGAGCTGTCTGAGCCTTTTTCACTTGCTAGGGATGTGTGTTAGGATTGCATACTTGCCCCCTCTTGTTATTTGTTATCTATATTAACTATCTGAATTTTTCTTTAGTCAGCAATTCCCAATACTTAAGTTTGGGAGTTTAGCTATTCCTGTATTACTTTACGCATTTACGCAGATGATGCGTTGCTCATGGCCTGCACTCTGAAAGCAATTTGCAGACTGGTCAGGTATCACATTATGGCATGTTGTAGGAAAGTGCTACTGTTGGCATGGTTACCCTACCCCACTTTTTGCCTAGTGTTGATGCCAACTTTGATTGAAAGTGTGCTGGGACCCTGCTAACCAGGCCCCAGCACCAGTGTTCTTTCCCTTAAACTATACCTTTGCTTCTACAATTGGCACAGCCCTGGCACACAGATAAGTCCCTTGGAAAAGGTATCCATTGTACCAAGGGCGTTTGGCCAGGGAAGGTCTCTAAGGGCTCCATCTACGGATGGCAGAGTTAAGATCCTTCTGTAAGCTGAAAAAGATTAGAACTGGTTCAAACCCTACCAAGGTCAAGCTCCAGGAGCTCTTCGCAGAGTACACCAGGGACCACCCTGCCGAGGAGGAACAACTCCACTCAGTCAGGGAAGATGTTAGAGATGAGGTGGGTGATCTCCCCTATCCTCACCTAACTAGGGAGACCAGGGTCCCCAGACCCTTGTCTCCAAGGATAGAACTCACTGGATCTGGATCTTCCACAGGGGAGTACAGCTCCCCTGGAAACATTGAGGGCAGCCTCAATGAAGAGAACATCCTTTTAGCAAGAATGGCCAAAAAGTTAGCTTTGGAGCAACAACTCCTAGCTACAAAAAGGGAGTGAGCAGAAATGGGCTTAGCCCCTATTAATGGTGGCAGAAACATAAATAGTGTCAGAGAGAATACTGACATCCTAAAAATCCCCAAAGGGATTGTCTCAAAATATAAAGAAGGTGATGATATCAACAAGTGGTCCACAGCTTTTGAGAGAGCTTGTGCAACCAAAAAGTTAAAACAGATCTCACTGGGGAGCTCTCCTTTGGGAAATGTTCACTTGTAAGTGTAGGGATAGATTCCTCATATTCTCTGGTAAAGATGCAGAATCCTATGACCTCATGAAGGCTACTCCGATTGAGGGCTTTGGATTCACAACTGAGGAGTATAGAATTAGGTTCAGGGGGCTCACAAAACCTCGAGCCAGACCTGGGTTGATTTTGTTGACTACTTAGTGAAACACTAGATGGTTGGATAACTGGCAGTGGAGTGCATGACTATGATGAGCTTTATCATTTGTTTATGAAGGAACACCTGTTAAGTATCTGCTTCAATGATAAGTTGCATCAACATCTGGTAGACCTAGGTCAAATGTTCTCCCATAATTGGGAAAGAAGGCAAACCACTGTGTCAAGACTAGGGTGACCATGACTTCCACAGGGGATGACCAAAAGAAAGGGGTCAATAAGTCTCCCCAGAGGAAAGGTGGTGAGACACATAAGGACAAAAACAAAAAGTCTTCTTAAGGGCCCCAAAAACCTGCTCAGGAGGGTGGGCACAAGCCTCTTCACAGTCCACAAATGGGCACAATGGTAAAAACTTTGATCCCAAGAAGGTCTGGTGTCACAACTGTAGAGAGCATGGACACCAAACTGGAGACATGGCCTGTCCCAAGAAAAGTCCCACTAGTACTACTCCAGTGGAATAGCCAGTCTCCAGGTGGGATCAACAGTGTGCCCAGAGCCAGTCAGGGTTCACACTGAAGCTACTTTAGTCTCTGAGGGTGTGGTGGATATAGCCACACTAGCTGCCTGGCCGCCTAACATGCAAAAATACAGGCAGAAGCTCTTGATAAATGGGACAAAGTTAGAAGCCATGAAGGATACAGGTGCCAGTGTCACCGTGGTGACAGAGAAACTGGTTTAACCAGGACAGTATTTGGCTGGACAAACTTATCCAGTTACCAATGCTGACAATGTGACTTAAGTCCATCCCTTGACTATGGTGATTTTAGAATGGAGAGGGGAAACAGGTAGTGGTCTCTTCTGCAATCCCAGCAGACTGTTTCCTAGGGAATGATTTGCAGTTCTCAGCATGGGCTGAGGTAGAACTCAAAACCCATGCAGCCATGCTGGGTATCCCTGAACTGGAGTGTGTGTGAAAACCAGAGCATGGAGCAGAGCACAGGATGAAAAAGAAGTTTTGGAGCCTGGAATAATGGCTAAACCTTCCAAGAGAAAAGGTAAGAGGACTGGAGGACCAGCCTCTGAACAGCAAGACCTCTCTTCTCAGGAAGATGTCTTATCCCCTGAGGGAACTGAGTCCATGGAGCTAGAACCTTATCAGGTAGAGCTCTCGGGCCCAGGGGGACCCACAAGTGAACCGCAGTGCCAGGGACGAAAGGCTTGTCACACTCTTGAAGACCTGAGAGAGCAAGCTGCTGAACAGGAGAAGGAAGATGTCAGTGGCTCCCACAGGGTCAGTTGGGAGGATGGGCTCCTTTACACTGAGGCCAGGGATCCCAAACCTGGTGCCACTAGGAGAGTGGTAGTGCCTCAGTAGTTTAGACAGTTTATCCTCACTTTTTCCCATGACATCCCCCTAGCTAAGCATTTGGGACAGACCAAGACATGGGACCGACTTGTGAACCATTTTTATTGGCCCAACATGTCCCAGAAAGTAAGGGAGTTTTGTAGCTCCTGTGTCACTTCTCAAGCCATTGGTAGGATGAGTAGCCATCCAAAGGCCCCCCCCATTCCACTTCCAGTGGTGGTGGTACCCTTTGAGAAGGCTTGTGTGGGCATTACTGGTCCACTTGAACTTCACAAAGCCTCAGCGAATCAGTACATACTGGTAGTAGTGGATCATGCTACTAGATACCCTGATTCAATTACCCTTAGGTCAACTACTACCCCTGCAGTAGCCAAAACCCTAATTAGTATTTTTACCAGAGTGGGTTTCCCTAAGGAGGTGGTTTCTGACAGAGGTAGCAACTTCATGTCAGCTCACCTCAAACATATGTAGAATGAGTGTGGGGTGACGTATAGGTTTACCACACCATACCATCCACAAACCAGTGGACTTGTTGAGAGATTGAACAAGACATTGAAGGGCATTATCATGGGGCTCTCTGAAAAACTCAAAAGGAGCTAGGATGTCCTCTTGCCATGCCTGCTTTTCGTCTACAGAGAGGTGCCTCAGAAGGGAGTAGGGTTTTCCCCCTTTGAACTTCTGTTTGGCCATCCTGTAAGGGGACCGCTGGCACTTATTAAAGAAGGCTGGGAGAGACCTCTCCATGAGCCTAAACAAGATGTGGTGGACTATGTGCTTGGCCTCTGCTTCAGGATGGCTGAGTACATGGAAAAGGCATCCAAAAACCTTGAGGCCAGCCAACAACTCCATAAGTTGTGGTATGACCAAAAGGCTGCAATGCTTGAATTCCAGCCCAGGCAGAAAGTCTGGGTTCTCGAGCCTGTGGCTCCCAGGGCGCTGCAGGGCAGATGGAGTGGCCCTTACCCAGTCCTAGAGAAAAAGAGTCAGGTCACTTACTTAGTGGACCTGGGCACTATCAGGACACCCAAGAGGGTGATCCATGTTGACCGCCTGAAACTCTACAATGATAGGGCAGACATAACAATGCTGATGGTTACTGATGAGGATCAGGAAGCAGAGGGCGAACCTCTCCCTGACCTCCTCTCAACTGACCCTAAAGATGGATCAGTAGATGGAGTTGTCTATTCAGACACCCTCTCTGCCCAACAGCAAGCTGACTGCAGGCAAGTCCTACAGCAGTATGCTGAGCTCTTCTCTTTGACCCCTGGTCAGACACATCTATGTACCTATGATGCAGACACAGGAGACAGTTCACCTGTCAAGCACAAAATCTATAGACAGCCTGACCAAGTCAAAGATAGCATCAAACTGGAAATCCATAAGATGCTGGAGTTAGGGTAACAGAGCACTCTGACAGTCCCAGGGCTAGCCCAGTGGTCTTGGTCCCCAAACCTCATACCAAAGATGGCAAGAAAGAAATGAGGTTCTGTGTGGACTACAGAAGACTCAATTCTGTCACTATGACAGATGCACACCCCATACCCAGAGCAGATGAATGAATTGCTAAGTTAGGTGCAGCCAAACTTCTAAGTGCCTTTGACTTAACTGCAGGGTACTGGCAAATTAAGATGGCACCTGGAGCCAAGGAAAAGACAGCATTCTCTACACCTGATGGACATTATCAGTTCACTGTTATGGCTTAAAGAATGCTCCTGCCACATTCCAAAGGTTGGTGAATCAAGTCCTTGCTGGTTTGGATTTCTTTAGAGCAGCATATCTAAATGATATTGATATCTTTAGCTCCAGCTGGCAGGAACTCCTGGTCCACCAGGGGAAGGTTTTGCAGGCCTTGCAAACAGCAGGCCTCTCTATCAAAGCATCTTAATACCAGATAGGGCAGGGCACAGTTGTACATTTAGGCCACCTTGTAGATGGAGGCCAAGTGTAACCTTTACAACCCAAGATCCAGACAATTCTGGACTGGGAAGCTCCAAAAACCCAGACTCAAAGTCAGGGCATTCCTTGGCTTGACTGGGTACTACTGGAGGTTTGTGAAGGGATATGGGTCCATTCTGACTCCCCTCACTGACCTCAAAGAAGATGCCAAGGAAGATAAACTGGATCCTTGACTGTCAAGAGGCCTTTGACACCCTAAAAGAAGCAATGTGTACCGCACCAGTTCTTAAAGCTCCAGATTATTCTAAGCAATTCATTGTGCAAACAGATGCTTCTGAACATGGGATAGGAGCAGTCCTGTCCAAACTGTTGGCATGGTTACCTTCCCTCTTTTTGCCTAGTGTTGATGCTAACTTTGATTGAAAGTGTGCTGGAACCCTGCTAACCAGGCCCCAGCACCAGTGTTCTTTCCCTAAAACTGTACCTTTGCTTCAACAATTAGCACAGCCATGGTACCAAGGGCCCTGTGGTCAGGGAATGTCTCTAAGGGCTGCAGCATATATTATGCCACCCTAGGGGACCCCTTACACAGCATATGCACACTGCCTGGCAGCTTGTGTGTGGTGGTGTGTGTGTGGTGGTGGGGAGAAAAAGGCAAAGTCAACATGGCAACCCTCTCAGGTTGCCATGCCCACAAACCATTGCCTGTGGCATAGGTAAGTCACCCCTCTAGCAGGCCTTACAGCCCTAAGTCAGGGTGCACTATACCACAGGTGATGGCATAGCTGCATGAGCAATATGCCCCTACAGTGCCTAAGTCAATTTTTAGACATTGTAAGTGCAGTGTAGCCATACTGAGTATATGGTCTGGGAGTTTGTCATTACAAACTCCACAGCAACATAATGGCTTCACTGAATACTGCGAAGATTGTTATCAACTACTCAGAGGCCAGTGTGGGATTTACTGAAAAATGCACACAGAGGGCATCTTAGAGATGCACCCTCTATGTTAGCCCAACTGCTAGTGCAGGACTGACCGGTCTGTGGCAGCATGCCACTTTCAGACGAGTTTCTGACCACCTGGGGGAGTGCTTTTGTGCACTCTGTGGCCAGAAACAAAGCCTGTCCTGGGTGGAGGTGCTTCACACCCCCCCTGTAGAAATTGTAACACCTGGCGGTGAGCTTCAAAGGCTCAAGCCTCGGGTTACAGTGCCCCAGGGCACTCTAGCTAGTGGAGATGCCCACCCCTCGGACAAAAGCCCCACTTTTGGCAGCAAATCTGGTGGGAAAATTAGTGAAAACAGGGAAAAGTGACCACCCCAGCCAGGACCACCTCTAAGGTGTCCAGAGCTGAGATGAACCCTCCCTTCAGAATCCTCCATCTTGGTTTGAAGGACAGGGACCAATAGGGATAGGAGTGTGTCCCCCTCCCCAAAGGGAGTGGGCACAAGGAGGGTGTAGCCACCCTCAGGGACAGTAGCTATTGGCTACTGCCCTCTGACCCCTAACACGCCCCTAAGTCTAGGATTCCAGGGCCTCCCTGAACCCGGCTCACCAGATTTCTGGTGACCTATAAGAAGAAGGACTACTAAGCTGAAACCCCCAGAAGAGAAGAAGGAAGACGTCAACCTCTTTAGCCCCAGCCCTACCGGCCTGTCTCCTGCATAAAAGAACCTGCAAAAAGACCAGTGACGCATCCAGCGGGCCCAGCAACCTCTTCCAACTTCAGAGGACTGCCCTGCATCCAAAAGGACGAAGAACTCCAGAGGACAGGGGCTCTGTCTGAAGAAACCTACAACTAAGGACTCCCACCTCACTCCCGACGTGCGAGTTCTGACCCCTGTGCACCTGACGCCCACGTCGCATGTCCAGGTGGTCCACCCAGCAAGAAAGGGTCCCCAGGCATTTGGGAACAAGACCCCACCCTGGGTTGACCCCTCCAAACCTCCACAACAATGCCTGCAGAGTGAATCCAGAGGACCCCCCCTGACTGCGAGCTCCGGATGAAGATCAAACGCCTAAAGGACAAACTGCACCCGCAGCCCTTGGAGAAACTGACCCACAATGCGGCATCGACCAGCAGGCAGCCCTCCTCCCTGTCCAGCCAGTGGTTTGCTCGAGAAGCCCCCCTGGACCTTGTCTGCAGCCTCATAGTGATCCCCGGGTCCCCTCATAGAGTTGCATTGAAAACCCGGCTCCCTGTTTGCACCCTGCACCCGGCCGTCCTAGTGCCGCTGAGGGTGCGGGGTTGGTGCCTACTTGGGGCCCCTCCAGTGCTCTCTTGAATCCCCCTCTGGTCTGCCCTCCAAGCTGTGGGTACTTACCTGCTGGCTGACCGGGTTCCGAGTACCCCCTACATCCAAAGCAGCCCACGTTAACTTGGTTCCTCTTTGACCTCTGCACCCGACCGGCCCCGAGTTGCTGGTGGTGGGTGTTTGGGGTTAACTTGAACCCCAACGACGGACTACCTAAACCCTGGAGAACTGTTGAAAATTGCAGTGTCCACTTTTAAAATAGCTTTTTGCCATTTTAAGGGAAACTGTATACATAGTCGATTCTATTCAAAGTCCTGATCATATACATGCAAAGTAGCTTTCATTTTATGTAGCAACCTGCAAACTGAATCTTGTGGTTCTAGAAATAAATTAACAAAACATATTTTTTTATATAAAATCCAATTGTTCTGAAGTTAAGTCATTGAGTGTGTGTTTCTTCTATTGCTTGTGTATGTACAACAAATGCTTAACACTGCTCTCTGATACGCCTAACTGCTCGACCACACTACCACAAATAGAGCATTAGGGTTATACATTTCAGCCTCTGTCAAGACTCTGGGGAATCCCTGGACTCTGTGCACACTGTGGCCCTCATTACAACCTTGGTGGTAAATGGCTCCTACCGCCGTGCTGACGGGCGCCAACATACCATGACTGCGGGGGTAATCCACCACGGGTATTATGACCCACCCACACGCAGTATTACTGCCACAATACAGACACCCACACATGTCCGCCACACCAAAGGTCAGTGATAAACTGGCGATAGCAAAACCCACACCGTCACGCCAACAGGAACACACCCACAGTATCATGACCCACGAATCAACGCAGCGGTCTTTCAAAAGTGGTAAAGCATTGGTGGTACACACCGCTGTGCTCAAAATACACACACCCTTACAAAACCACACCACACTGGGCAATTAAAAATACACACACCTGACACACATACACACACCGCACCCAAACACTCACACCACTATAAAACACACACCCACATTGCCCACAACCTCTTACAACCAAACAAATAGAACTAGCACAGAGAGACAAGCAAAGAGCACACATATACTCAGAGGCACAGAACACTATGGTGGTCATTCCAACCTTGGCAGTAAAAGGCGCTTACCGCCGTGCAGAAGACCGCCAGAACACCGCCGCGGCCGCGGTAAACCGCCACGGTCATTCTGACCCACAACAGGCAAACCGCCAAAATACAGACATCCACAAAAGTCCGCCACACCAAAGGGCAGCAAGAAACTGGCGATGACCAAACCTCCACCGTCACGCCAACAGAAATACGCCCACACTATCACGACACACGAATCCTCGTGGCGGTCCTTCAACTGCGGTATTCTATTGGCGGTACACACCGCCGCGCTCAAAATACACACACTTCAACAAAACACTGCCACATTGGACAATTACAAATACACACACCTGATACACATTCACACACCACTCCCACACACCCACTGCAATATAAAACACACACCCACATCACCCACAAACCTCCACTCCTAGAGAATCGGGACCACACACAGAGAAAAGACATCCGAGCACCCAGACACGCATTTTACTGTCACCCAGCAATATTAGCATGCACTTCACACAACACAATACACATCACCACACTTAGCACCACACAATCCACCCCACACATCACCCACACCACCCCATGGCACCGCAAAGACACCCCAGGATTTCTGACGATAAACTCAGGGTCATGGTAGAGGAAATTGTACGGGTAGAGCCACAGCTCTTCGGGACACAGGTGCAGCACACCACCATTGCCAGGAAGATGGAGCTATGGAGCAGAATAGTCGACAGGGTCAACGCTGTGGGACAGCACCCAAGAAATAGGGACAACATCAGGAAGAGGTGGAACTACCTACGGGGGAAGGTGCGTTCAATGGTATCCAGGCACAACATCGCGGTGCAGCGGACTGGCGGCGGACCCCCACATCCTCCCTCAGAATTCACAACATGGGAGGAGCAGGTCTTGGCGATCCTGCATCCTGAGGGCCTCGCAGGAGTATCTGGAGGAATGGACTCTGGTAAGTCTCATCTTCACTACTTCATCCCCCCCACCCCACCTGCATGCCAACTCATACTCCCACCCTCACCCTCACCCCCATCACATCCTGCTCCCTGCAAATGTCTCACCATCACAACCCACCCATCCCAACACCAAACCCTGCATGCGACCACAAACCATGGACACCCATCACCAAAGCATGCCCACTGCACATACCCATACACCCCCCCAAACCATCGTCACTAAAGCCCCCACACGGGAATGCCAGCACTGGGGTACACGGGCACCCACCCATTGGCCGCTATGGGACACATAGATGCAATAACCATACTTTTATACCCCTGCAGGACCCGAACGCCACGTCACCGCGCAGGAGGGTCCACAAATTTCCACTCCACCCCCAGAAGAGGCCCACAGTGAGGACAGCAACTCTGTCGACCTGGATCTAGATGACCAGCCCGGCCCATCGGGGACCTCGGGACACTCTGTTCCCCGAACACAGTCACAGGCCACCACAGAGCTTCCCCCCTCTGGAAACACCAGCACAGCACCCACCCAACGGGCCTATACCTCTGTCCCCAGGACACGTCAATCAGCGGTGTGTCCACCACTACAGGGCACCCAGGCTAACCCACCACCCCAACAACAACAGGGACCTGGGGGCAGTGGTAGTGGGCACACGGTCCAGGGGACGGGGGCCCAGGGAAACAGGGGAACTGGGAGGGCTGCTGTGCGACAGAGGGAGGACAGGCCAAGGGAACCCACTCTCCACGAGGCCCTCTCCTCCATCATGGGAGCATACCACCACTCCCAGGAGACGATGGCTAGGGTACGATGGCTAGGGTACGATGGCTAGGGTACTGGCTAGGTTTCACGAGATCCAGCTCCTGCAGGAGCAACAGTATATGGGGTTCAGGGAGGAACTACGAAACATCAGTTCTGCCCTGGCCACCATCGTAGGGGCTCTGAATCAGGTAGTCACCACATTGCGGGACACTGTGGCACCACAAAGGGCCCCTCACACTAGCATGGACCAAGAACTGCCTACCACCTCTGCCGGCGCTTGTGGACAGGAGGCCCCGCCACAGGACCAACAGGCCACCACCACCCCACCCCCTGCAGAAGGAGAAACACCCCGCAAGCGGGCCCTGAGATCCAGGAAGAAGACAGAGTAAGATGCCAAGACCCCCGCCAGCAAAGGATACCTCCCTGATTGTCATCCCACTGTCCCACATTGTCTCCCTGTCCATCCTTAAACTGCCCCTGCTCCACTTTCCAAAGGCATTTGGACAATGCACCTGTGATACTAATACTCTGGACTCTGCCATGGACATTCCTCCACCATCACCCCTCACCAATTTGCAACCACCCACCAATATAGAGCACTGTAATAAACACAGTTATTGCACAAAACAATCAGGAGTCTGGCTGTTATTTGGAACAAATGTATTAGACATGGCCGTGCCAAAATGCTGATTTACATTGTGATGACAACATACCAATGTCACACAGCTGTAGTCCATGGGGAAACAAAGCATATGTCACACAGTGGGGCCCACAGCTCTGAAATCGGAAGGGAAAGTCACAACTCAGTTACCATACACTGGGGGAAAAGGTCAGACAGTAGAGAGGTAGTAGTGTTTAAGTATATGTAATATGCCGGTGGGGATTCTTACCTGTGTGTCATTGGAAATACTGCTGTATTACTGTGTTCCTGTTCTCTATGTCGTCCTCTTCGGCTTCCTCGTCTTCACTCTCCACAGGCTCCACAGCTGCTACAACACCACCATCTGGACCATCCTCCTGCAGAAAAGGCACCTGTCGTCGCAAAGCCAGGTTGTGAAGCATACAGCAGGCCACGATGATCTGGCACACCTTCTTTGGTAAGTAGCACAGAGAACCACCTGTCATATGGAGGCACCTGAACCTGGCCTTCAGGAGGCCGAAGGTTCGCTCGATCACCCTCCTAGTCTGCCCATGGGCCTCATTGTACCGTTCCTCTGCCCTTGTCCTGGGATTCCTCACTGGGGTCAGTAGCCATGACAGGTTGGGATAACCAGAGTCCCCTAATAGCCACACCCGGTGCCTCTGGAGTTGACCCATCACGTAAGGGATGCTGCTATTCCGCAGGATGTAGGCGTCATGCACTGAGCCAGGGAACTTGGCATTCACATGGGAGATGTACTGGTCAGCCAAACACACCATCTGTACATTCATGGAATGATAACTCTTCCTGTTCCTGTACACCTGTTCACTCCTGCTGGGGTGGACCAAAGCAACATGTGTCCCATCAATGGCATCTATGATGTTGGGGATATGTCCAAGGGCATAGAAATCACCCTTCACTGTAGCCAAATCCCCCACCTCAGGGAAAATGATGTAGCTGCGCATGTGTTTCAGCAGGGCAGACAACACTCTGGACAACACCTTGGAAAACATAGGCTGGGACATCCCTGATGATATGGCCACTGTTGTTTGAAATGACCCACTTGCAAAGAAATGGAGTACTGACAGCACCTGCACTAGAGGGGGGATCCCTGTGGGTTGGCGGATTGGTGACATCAGGTCTGCCTTCAGCTGGGCACACAGTTCATGAATAGTGGCTCGGTCAAGCCTGTATGTCAGTATGACATGTCTTTCCTCCATTGTCGACAGGTCCACCAGCGGTCTGTACACGGGAAGATTTCTCCATCTCCTCGCATGTCCCAGCGGACGGTGCCTATGAAGGACAACAGCGAGCACAGAGTCAATCAACCCACAGGTATGTTCCCACAGCTTGCACATAACACGATTCCCAATGCATTGAATGGCTTGTATGAGTGTCGATGCAGGGCCTAGGTATGTGTGACGCAGTAGAAAGTAAGCCATGTGGGCCCTTGAAATGGCGGCTGCCTGACCTGTGAAGTGCGACAATGGGATGTGAGGTCAATGCGCTGGCGTGGCACACCGTGGCGGTAGGCGGTCGAAGACCGCGGCGCAAAGCAGCATTGGTTAACATTGAACCCTATGGGTCTCAGGAGCCAATGACGATGTGCGCCGGCGGTCGCGGTACGCACCGCCGCGGGCGTGACCGCCATTTTCTATCTGCTTAATCACTCGATACCTGATCTTCCACAGGAGAGGACCTACACTGCAAGTGCTGCGGTGACCTCAGTCTGGAAGAGACAATGGCTCATGCGACTGGGGAAAGGGCACCTGCCTTCACTGCTCAGGAATTGGAGAAACTTGTGGATGGGGTCCTCCCCCAGTATGCGCTACTCTACGGTCCTCCAGACCAACAGGTAAGTACACTGGGACCATGCTTTGTGGGCAATGCCTGTGTTGAGTGGGGTGGATGAAAGATGGTGGGGAGGGGAGCGATTGAGGCATGCATCAAACGACAGATGAGAGCATGTGCCACATGGCAAGGGTGGGGATGGGGGGCCACTCACATCGAGCATGCAGAAGGTGATGAATATTTTTCTCTCCCTGTACATGTCACATAGGTCAGCGCCCACCAGAAAATCGATATTTGGCGTGCCATCGCCAAGGACGTCCGGACCCTAGGGGTCCACCACAGACGGGGCACCCACTGCCGGAAGAGATGGGAGGACATCCGATGCTGGAGCAGGAAGACGGCGGAGGCTCAGCTGGGGATGGCCTCCCAACGTGGGAGGGGTGCCAGTCGGACTTTGACCCCCCTGATGTCCCGGATCCTGGCGGTGGCCTACCCCGATTTGGATGGGCGCGTGAGGACATCACAGCAGACACAAGGGGGTGAGTACACTCTTATTCTGCTGACTTTGCGCGCAGTGGAGGTGTCTGGGTGGGGGAGGAGGGCTGTGGGTATCCCTAGGCCAGGGCGATTTCTGTAGGCTAGGCCCCTCCGTAAGGCATGGCCCTGTGCCCCCGCCCCCCACCTCTGTAGGGTGCCAAGTACAGCTATTCATTGCCCTGTGTCATCTATGTGTGCAGATGTCGCCCATAGGCTTGTAGGCCATGTCCCACGGATTGCGTAGTCAACCCCAAGTGCGCGGCGTAGTGCAGGGGGCTTCTGTGTCTGTCCTGTCCGCCAACGGTGTCGCCAATGCATGCACTCAACATGTCTTTATTTTCTCCCCCCCCCCTTTTTGTGGTCTTCCTGTTCATGTGTGCATTAGCATCATCAGGCAGAGGAGAAGTGGCATCGGAGCACGAGGGAGCTGCATCTCACATGGCCATGGCGGGCCATGCAACGGATTCGGAATTCACCAGTGAGACAGAGGGCGAGGGGAGCTCCACAGCGGAGACTCGTACTGATGTCAGTGACAGCGACTCGTCCTCTGAAGGGAGCTCCCTTGTGGTGGCGGCAACATCTGTGCCCCCCGCAACAACAGGTACAGCCGCAACCTAGTGCACCAGCACCTCCCTCCCAGCAGCCCCTCAGCGTTTGCCCTGTGCCCGCTCACCCAAGAAGGTGGGCATCTCCTTCGCCCCAGGCACCTCTGGCCCTTGCCCCTGTCACCCCTGCTGCCCTCAGTGAGGAGGTCATTGACCTCCTGAGGAAGCTCACTGTTGGGCAGTCTACCATTTTGAATGCCATCCAGGGTGTAGAAAGGGAGGTGCACCAGAGTAATGCATACCTGGAGGGCATTCAATCTGGTCAGGCTGCCCTTCAGCGATCGTTCAACACTCTGGACTCAGCACTGATGGCAGCCATTGTCCCTGTGTCTAGCCTCCCCCCTCCAACTTCCTCCACCCATACCCAATCCCCTGTACCTCTGCCTATCCCAGACACACCATCAGACCAGCCTGCACACACCTCAACACCCAAGGGAAGCTCAGGCAAACATAAGCACCACACATCCCACAGGCATTCACACAAGCAACATCCACATGCAGATATACCAACACCCACTGCCTCCACTGTGTCCCCCTCCTCCTCGTCTCCCTCCTCCCTCCCTGTCACGTCTCCACTCACACCTGCATGCACAACATCTTCAGCCACTACGTCCATCACCAGCACACGTGCAGTCACCACCCCCACTACCATTTACACGTCCCGTGTCCTCTTCCGCTGTGTCTGTGACCCCCTCTTCCAAGCTACACAAACGCAGGCAGCCACCCACCCAACAGCCATCCACCTCACAACAGCCTCCAGCCCAAGCACCCGCACCCAAAGACACCAGACTGAAAACTCCTACAACCAAAACCTCTTCCTCCACTCCCATACCCACTACACCTACCCGTCCCTCTGTTCCTAAAATGCTTTTCCTTTCCAAACTTGACCTCTTTCCAACAACTCCCCCACCCTGTCCATCTCATAGGACTCCAGTCAGCACCTCAGCCACCACAAAAGAGGGACCTGTAATGTACTGTGGAGTCCCCCACCCTCAAGGGCAGCCAGTTCAGTAAGGAGCCAAGGCACGGCCAGCCCACCCCCGGTAAAACATCCGAAGATTGTCAGTGGCCGGCGCGAGAGGCCGAAGACACCAGGGACCAAAATCCTTACCATGGCTCCGGCAGGAAGTGTGGTGCCTCCTGGCACACCGCCAAAGGTGGGGAAGGGCCACAGGCGAACAGGGAAGGCTGGGAAGGGCAGCACGCCCGACAAGACCGCCAGCAGCCCAGCTGGCCAGGAGGGCCCCGCAAGCCCCATCCCAGGTGGGCAGGAGGACACCAACAGGCCCGGTACTGCATCCCAGGAGGGCGCGCCAGCCACACGACAGATGGGCTGGAAGGCACCGCCAGCCACAGGTCAGGTGGCGAATGACCTCCACGCCATGGCCGGATCCGCTGAGCTGGACACTCATCCGATGCACCGCTGCACTGGCACCGGCATCTCAAGCACGCTGAAGAGGGCACCGCCGTCTCAAGCACCGCTGAACTGGGCCCTTCATCTCAAGCACCGCTGAACTGGGCACCGCCGTCTCAAGCACCGCTGAACTGGGCACAGCCGTCTCAAGCACCACTGAACAGGGCACCGCCGTCTCAAGCACTGCTGTACTGGGCCCTTCATCTCAAGCACCGCTGCACTAGGCCCTTCATCTCAAGCACCGCTGAACTGGGCCCTTCATCTCAAGCACCGCTGAACTGGGCCCTTCATCTCAAGCACCGCTGAACTGGGCACCGCCGTCTCAAGCACCGCTGAACAGGGCACCGCCGTCTCAAGCACCGCTGAACTGGGCCCTTCATCTCAAGCACCGCTGAACTGGGCCCTTTCACTCAAGCACCGCTGAACAGGGCCCTTCATCTCAAGCACTGCTGCACTGGGCACCTCCGTCTCAAGCACCGCTGAACAGGGCACCGCCGTCTCAAGCACCGCTGAACTGGGCCCTTCATCTCAAGCACCGCTGCACTGGGCACCGCCGTCTCAAGCACCGCTGAACTGGGCCCTTTCACTTAAGCACCGCTGAACTGGGCCCTTCATCTCAAGCACCGCTGCACTGGGCACCACCGTCTCAAGCGCCGCTGAACACGGCACCGCTGTCTCAAGCACCGCTGAACTGGGCCCTTCATCTCAAGCACCGCTGCACTGGGCACCGCCGTCTCAAGCACCGCTGAACTGGGCCCTTTCACTCAAGCATCGCTGAACTGGGCCCTTCATCTCAAGCACCGCTGAACTGGGCACTGCTGTCTCAAGCACCGCTGAACAGGGCACCGCCGTCTCAAGCACCGCTGAACTGGGCCCTTCATCTCAAGCACCGCTGCACTGGGCACCGCCGTCTCAAGCACCGCTGAACTGGGCCCTTCATCTCAAGCACCGCTGAACTGGGCCCTTCATCTCACGCACCGCTGAACTGGGCACCGCCGTCTCAAGCACCGCTGAACAGGGCACTGCCGTCTCAAGCACCGCTGGCCCATTGGCAGAAGGGGCAGGCCCGCATCTGTGTCGGGCAGGGCTGCACGAAGCACTCTGGGCACCAGTCCCCCTCCAGAACCAGTGGAGACTGTTATCCACTTGTGAGACTGTGGCTTTGCACTCCCCAGGATGTAACAGTGGGCAACCCACCCACTGTAGAGACTTGAGAGACTGTGGCTTTGCACTCCCCAGGATGTAACAGTGGGCAACCCACCCACTGTAGAGACTTGAGAGACTGTGGCTTTGCACTCCCCAGGATGCAACAGTGGGCAAACCACCCACTGTATAGACTTGAGAGACTGTGGCTTTGCACTCCCCAGGATATAACAGTGGGCAAGCCACCCACTGTAGAGACTTGAGAGACTGTGGCTTTGCACTCCCCAGGATGGAACAGTGGCCATGGAGGCCATGGCGTCGTGGACTCATCTGGCTGAGGTGCCCCCCCTTCCCTCTGAAGTGCCTGTAGTTTTGCTATCTGATGCCCCTTCAGTGTTCTCTCCGTTGGAGGCAGGTATCCTGTGTGGGCTTTGCCCATGTGATTTGGGCCCAGTGGTCCACGGACAATGCCTGCTACAATGATCGGACTTTAAAATGTATGTATATAAAGGTTTTAGATGTGTGATATATTTTTAAGCCAGTGATACAATATATTCCAATGTTTAGAATCATTTCCTTTTGTCTTTGCATTCTTCCGGGGGCTTGTGGGGGTGTAACTCTGAGTTGTTGCTATGCATTGATGTGTGTGTTGTAGTGGGTGAGGGTGGGGGTGGGTGTGTCGCATATGTGTGTCCCCGTAATTTTTTCCCTCCCCCCTCCCCTGTGTCGTAGGTGCAGTACTCACCGTTGTCTTCTGCGCCGGCGTTCGTGCTCCTGGTAGAGGAGCAGGAAGACAATCGCTGGGAGGATGTGGAGTTCGGGTTCCATGCTGTCCAGATTCCTCGTGGGGTGTATGGAGGTGAGCATTTTCCGTTCGAAATGGCTGTTTCCGCCGTGTTTTTATCGGCGGGGCTACCGCCCCGGAAAAGGTGGCGGATTGGTAGGTTGTGATAGGGTGGGCGGTACATTGACTCTCGCCTGTCTGTTGGCGGTGACCGCCGCGCTGTTTGTTTGTCCCGCCGTGGCGGGCGGTGTGTTGAAGTGGCAGTCTCTGTTGGCGGTTTCCGCCAGGGTCGGAATTCCATTTTTTTTACCGCCAGACTGTTGGCGGTTTAGCTGCCGCTTTAACACCGACCGCCAGGGTTGGAATGACCCCCATCACTCATACACCATCCACGCACATCACATAATACATCACAAAACATCACCCCACACATCACCTCACACATATCACTCACACCACATCATGGCACCTCAAAGACACCCCAGTTTTTCTGAGGAGGAGCTAAGGGTCATGGTGGAGGCAATCATCCGGGTAGAGCCACAGCTATTCGGATCACAGGTGCAGCAGACCTCCATTGCAAGGAAGATGGAGCTATGGCGGAGAATCGTCGACAGGGTAAATGCCATGGGACAGCATCCAAGAACCAGGGATGACATCAGGAAGAGGTGGAACGACCTACGGGGGAAGGTCCCCATGCCATCACTAACTCCTACCCCTACCCTCACCCTCACATATACCCCACTATCACAACCCACACATCCCAATACCAAGCCCTAGATGCTATACCAATGCATGGACCCCCATCACAGACCTGCATGGACACCCATCATCACAGCATGCCCAGTAGAGAGACTAACCCAGCCCACACAATCAGCAATCACACAAGGCCAAGGTGACAGGGAAAGCACAATTCTATAGGGGAAACACACCCATTGCACAAGATTGCACACACAGATACAATAACAATGCATTTGAATCCCAACAGGACCCCTACCCAACATCACCGGACAGGAGGTGCCAGCTACATCCAGTCCCCCCACAGAAGAGGCCCACAGTGATGACAGCAGCTCTGCACGCCTGGATCAGGATGACCAACCTGGCCCAACTGGGACCTCTGGACAGTCGGTTCCCCTGCCACAGTCCCAACAAACCACAGAGCCTCCCCCATCAGGAAACACCAGCACAGCACCCAGCCAGTGGGCCTATGCCAATGTCCCCAGGACACGTCAATCAGAAGTGTGTCTACCACTACAGGGACCCCAGGCAACCCCACAAACCCAGGACGATCAGGGACCTGGGGTCAGTGGCAGTGGGCAAACGGTTCAGGGGACAGAGGCACAGGAAACCAGGGAAGCTGGGAGGACTGCTGTGCGACAGGGGGAGGACAGCCCCAGAGAACCAACCCTCCACGAGGCACTCTCCAACATCATGGGAGCATACCACCATTCTCAGGAGACCATGGGCACGGTACTGGCCAAGTTTCAGGAGACCCAGCGGCTACAGGAGGGTCAGTACATGGGGATCAGGGATGACCTCACAAAAATCTACACCATCCTGGTCACCATGGCAGGGGTGCTGGGTGATATGGGCAAGCCCATGAGGGAGGCAGTGGCTCAACAAAGGGCCCCTAACACTAGCCAAACCGAGGAACAGCCTTCCACCTTCGCCGGTACTAGTGGACAGGAGGCCCCGCCACACGAACATCAGGCCACCAGCACCCCAACCCCTGCAGAAGGAGAACCACCCCTTAAACGGTCCCTGCGATCCAGGCAGAAGACAAAGAACACTGCCAAGACCCCTGCCAGGAAATAGGAGGACAGAAAGGGTCCTCTTGATTGTCACCCTTCTGTCCCACTCTGTTACCCTGTCCACCTTGAACTGACATTGCTCCTCTTCCTATGCCCCCTTGGACAACGCACCTGTGATGCCATGAGACTGGACTCTACCATGGACCATGGATTCTGCCCCTTGCACATACCCCTATACTTATTAACACCTACATAAACACCCTTCAATCAAATACCAATCTGGAGTCAGTCTGATGATTCACAAATGTATACACCCATCATCACTACTTACGACTGGTGGGGTGGTATCCGGGTGGGGAATGTGTGCCTGTGGGTGCCCCTAGGCCAGGTCTGACATTGCAGAGTAGGTTCCATGTTGGGCAGGGTTCTGATGTGAATTTCCTTCAACCTAGCTAGTAGGCATCCACTACTGGGAAGGGCTATGTGGGTCCCAGGTATGCTGCAGTTGGTGGTATGTGTCCCGCCCTGGGGACTAGCATTGTTATTGGTAGTGCATTGCATAGTGTATAGGGCTGTTCCCTGTGTGTGAGTGTGTTGTGTACGCCAACAATGGTGTTGGTGCAGCAATTGACCAAATGTATCCTTTGTCTAACCCCGTTTTGTTTTGTCACCCTGTCCTTTTGTGCATTAGCATCATCTGGCGGAGGAGAAGTGGCACCTGCGACGGAGGGAGCTGCATCCCACAGGACCCAGGAGGCAGAGTCCACCGACGGTGAAGGCACCAGTGGGACGGAGGGTGATGGGAGCACCACGGCGGAGACAGGAGGGGACAGTTCAGACACAGATACCTCCTCCGACGGAAGCTCCCTGGTGGTGGCGGACACCTCTGTGCCCACTCCAGCTTCAGCTGCCACCCCATACCAGCACTGCCCTCCCAGCAGCCTCTCAGCGAGTTGCCCGTGCCCGCTCACCCAGGAGGGTGGGCATCTCCTCCGCCCCAGGCACCTCAGGCCTGCCCCAGTGAGCCCTGGTGCCCTGAGTGATGAGGCTATTGACCTCCTGAGATCCATCTCTGTTGGGCAGTCAACCATTGTGAATGTCATCCAGGGGCTGGCAGCCCAAATACAACAGACTAATGCATTTCTGGAGGGCATTCACAATGGCTTGGCGGCCCAACAGAGATCAATCCAGGCTTTGGCCTCCTCTCCGATGGCAGCCATTGTCCCTGTTTCCACCCTCCCCCCTCCAACTTCTTCTACCCAGTCCCATTCCCCTTAACCCCAACCTATCCCAAGTACACAGGCAGATGTGCATGCACACAAGACAACACACAAGAATGGCACAGGCAAACACAAGCACCACACATCATCCCACAGGCACTCACACAAACACCATCCAAATGCAGACACACCAATATCCACTGCCTCCACTGTGTCCCCCTCCTCCTCCTTATCCATCTCCCATCCAGTTGCGTCTACACTCACATCTGCATGCACTACACCATCATCCACTTAGCAGAACACACACCTCACCAGCAGACACCACCCCAACTGCCATGCACACGTCCCATGTGTCCTCTCCCACTGAGTCTGTGCCCCACCTCCCAAGGTATACAAACGCAAGCACTCAGATACCCAACAGCCATCCACCTAACAACAGCATCCAGCCCATGCACCTGCACCCAAACACAGAAGACAGACACCTCCTACAACCACTCCCTCTTCCTTCACTCCCAAACCTTCTCCATCTTCCCGCCCCAATGTCCCTAAGAAGATTTTCCTCTCCACCGTTGACCTCCTCCACCCCGTCCTTCACATCTGGCCAGGGTGTGTAAAACCCAGGCAAGCACCTCAGCCACCCAGTCCATGGGCCCAGTAGTGTCCAGAGCAACTCCTGGTGGGAAAGGATCGCAGGCACCGGGCAGCCACACGGAAAGGGTGCCTGCCCCAAGTGCAGCCAAGAAGGGCAAGGTGCCACCCCCAGCTGCTGAAAGAAAGGGAAAGGTGCCACCCCCAGCTGCTGCAAGGAAGGGCAAGGAGGAATCCCCGGCTGCTGCCAGGAAGGGGAAGGAGGAATCCCCAACTGCTGCGACGAAGGGGAAGGAGGAATCCCCAGCTGCTGCCAGGAGTGGCAAGGGGCCTGAACCAGCAGGCAGAAAGGCCAAGGGGTCTGGTTCTGGGACTCAGTCTGAGCCCACACCACCAACCATGGTGGTGCAGCCGCCCAAGGCTGCAGGGGATGTGCTGGAGCCTCCCCCCACCACTAGCTCCACCAGCAGCACTGCCCCGAACACCACCACTAGCACCAGCAGCACCAGTGGGCAGCTGTCCGAGGCTGCAGAGGATGGGCTGGAGGCTCCCCCCACCACCAGCTCCACCAGCAGCACCACCACCAGCAGCAGCAGCACCAGTGGGCAGCCGTACGAGGCTGCAGGGGATGGGCTAGAGCCTCCCCCCACCACCAGCTCCACCAGCAGCACTGCCACCAGCACCACCACCAGCAGCAGCAGCACCAGTGGGCAGCCGTCCGAGGCTGCATGGGATGGGCTAGAGCCTCCCCCCACCACCAGCTTCACCAGCAGCATCACCCCCAGCACCACCACCAGCAGCAGCAGCACCAGTGGGCAGCCATCCGAGGCTGCAGCCGTCACCACGGACAGACAGTGTGTAGTCCTGTATCTTGTATCCATGGGCTGTTGTGTGGCCTGCCCCTGCAATTCCTGTGGGTATGACACCCAGCTGAGAGACTGTGACCTTGCACTCCCAAGACCAGCATCACTGGCACGATGCCCCCTCCAGAACCAGTGGAGATGCCATCCACTCACCCCATCCTCCCCAGGTTGAAGATCACAGGGCACGATGCCCCCTCCAGAACCAGTGGAGATGCGATCCACTCACCCCGTCCTCCCCAGGATGAAGATCACATGGTACAATGCCCCCTCCAGAACCAGTGGAGATGCCATCCACTCACCCCATCCTCCCCAGGATCAAGAGCACAGGGCATGTTGCCCCCTCCAAAGCATGTGGACAAGTCACCCACTCGAAAGACCACAGCCTTGCAATCCTCAGGACCAAGCACAGGGCCTGTTGCCCCCTCCAGAGCATGTGGGCAAGTCACCCACTCGAAAGACTGTGGCCTTGCACTCTCCAGGACCAAGCACAGGACATGTTGCCCCCTCCAGAGCATGTGGGCAAACCACCCACTTGAAAGACTGCGGCCTGGCACTCCCCAGGACCAAACACTGGGTATGCTGCCCCCTCCGGGACCATTGGATATGTTCCATCTTCCAGCTGATGTGCCTTCGTTCCCCGTCCCCCTGAGGTGCCTGCCTATTTTCGAACTGATGCCCCTGCAGTGTTCTCTCCGTGTTGTTGCATGAGACAAGTGGGGCCTTGGACTTTGTATTGTGGCCCTGTGGCCCACGAACATTGAGGACTGGGCAGTGTCCCTTCATTATTAAATATGTATATAGTTTTGGATTTGGATGCACGTATTTCAACTATATTT
Organism: Pleurodeles waltl; assembly: GCF_031143425.1. Classification (NCBI taxonomy): domain Eukaryota; kingdom Metazoa; phylum Chordata; class Amphibia; order Caudata; family Salamandridae; genus Pleurodeles; species Pleurodeles waltl. The sequence goes on along the minus strand of NC_090440.1, from coordinate 155,345,761 downwards.
ATCTTATTACACTCACTTTGATCTATTGCTGTTGTTGTTGCATTATTCCTGAGGGGTATGTGGTAAATAGCATCTGCTTGTGTTTGTGGTGTTGGGGTGGGGGTGTTGCTTGTTGCATGTGTGTGTCTCTCGCTTTTTCGCCCCCCCTCCCCTGTGTGTTAGCCGGCAGTACTCTCCGTGGTCGTCTTTGCCGGCGTTGATGTTCGTGGTGGAGCAGGACGTAGAAGATCATTAGGAAGATATGCAGCTCGGGCTCCATGGCGGCGTGGTTCTTCCCAGAGTCTTCACAGGTGAGTTTTTTCCCTTTTGTGCAGTGTTTCTGCCAGGTTTTTGATGTTGTTGGTACCGCCCCGGAAAAGGTGGCAGATTGATGTGTCATAATACAGTGGGCAGAAAATTTACTTCCGTCTGGCTGTAGGCGGCTGCTGCCGTGGTGCCTGTCGATTCCTCCCTGGCGGTCGGTGTGTTAAAGTGGCTGTCTGACTGAGCTGTTTCTGCCATGGTCATAATTTGGCGGTATTTACCCCCAGCCTGTTTGCGGTATTACCGCCGCTTTATCACTGACCGCCAGGGTTGTAATGAGGGCCTAACTCTTCTCCTTCTACCTGTCACCATGTGTGAGGTATGGGCAGGGATGGCCTCATGCTCCGTCCCTGTCTCTGTCTCAGTGTACCTGTGCAGGGGAGAGATGGGGCTGTTTCCCCCTCCTCTGCTATGCTGCCAAGCCCTATGGGACCACACCCTTGCTGCTGAGATGAGAAGTATTAGAGCACACCTGGGCAGTCAGACTTGCACCCTTACAGACATCTAGGTTGACTGCAGGGAGGGGGGGACAGGTTTCAGAACCTCAAGGGTTTCCGTACCATTATTCTTATTCACTATTGCTTTTTATATGGTCTAACATATCAACTTCATGGATGGCTGTGATGGAGCTATTCAAAAGTGTGGGTTTTCTGCTTTCGCCTGCTTTTTTTTAAAACCATCTTTATTGATATTTTATGTTGTACAGTACATTGAGCATGACATTCCATGCAGAGGTTAGAAAAATATCAGCACCGATTTGGCACACTATGTTGTCCAAGTTAGAGACGTACATTCATAATGGCTTGGCAATACAGGTTCAAATAACATAATAACAAATCAGCCTAATAAGAGAAAATGGAAAAACTCTTCAACAGTCTTGTAGCCGGTGATAAGAACGCTGTTAGACCTGACAGCCTTAGGGTGGTCATCCCCCAACTTTTCACCTGTCTCCCTCCCTTCAATATTCTGACCCTGTTTTTGCTGGTTTTGGGGCTCTGCACACTTTATCACTGCTGTCCAGTGCTAAACTGCATATGCTCTCTCCTTTAAACATGGTAACATTGGTTCCTACCCAATTGACCTATTTAATTTACCTCTAAGTCCCTAGTAAGGTGCACTACATGTGCCCAGGGCCTGTAAATTAAATGCTACTAGTGGGTCTGCAGCACTAATTGTTGCACCCACATAAGTAGGCCTTTAACCATGTCTAAAGCCTGCCATTACAAGGCCTGTGTGTGCAGTTTCACTGACACTTCGACTTGATATTAAAAACTAATTGCCAAGCCTTAAACTCCCCTTTTCCACATATATGTCACTCCTAAAGTAGGCCTTGGGTAACCCGTAGGGCACTGTGCTATGTAAGTAAAATGCAAGACATGTACTTATGTGTTTTACATGTCCTTGTAGTGAAAAACTCATAAATTAGTTTTCCACTACTGTGAGGCCGGCTCCTCTAATAGACTAGCATTAGAAATGCCCTCACATACTTTTAAGTGGTAGATTCTGATCTGGAATGAGTAGTTCTGTCATGTTTGGTATTGTCAGAATGGTAATAGAAAATCCTACTTACTGGTGAAGTTGGATTTAATATTACTATTTTAAAAATGGCACTTTTAGAAAGTGGGCATTTCTCTGCACTTACTGCCATCTGTGCCTTACAGCCTGTCTTCAATCCACGTCTCGTCTATGCTGGCTGACAGCTCCCCTTGTGCATTACACCCAGACAACCATAAACACAGGACACTCAATCACATCTGCATACTGGATGGGTATCACTGGGAAGAAAGGGTGGAGGGTCTCTCTCTTACAGTTCAAAGGCCAGTAGGCTGCCCTCACAGAAAAGACTGACACCCCCGCCCCCACAGGGATCCTGGCAGACAGGACTGGGCTGAAAGGGGAACTTGTGCACTTCAAAACCTTTCTTTGATGTTTTCCCCACGTCAAAGGCATGTTGGGGTATATACACTGGGTCTCTGACCACACCAAATCAGACACTTCTGGATCTACACCTGGACTTGGGCAGAGAAGCCAAAGAACTCATCTAAACTGCTTTGCTGAAGGACTGCTTTCCTGCTTGTTGCCCTGCTGCCTGGTACTCCTGACTCTGCTGAAAGGACTCTACCTTCCCCCTAAAGTTCTCCCCAAGGGCTTGGATTGAGCTTGCCTCCTGTTTCTGAAGTCTCAGGGCCAACAAAGACTTCACCCCTTCAAGAAATCCTTGTGCGTCGGAAAATGGATGCAACACCTGCAGAAATCTACACATCACCTGCACTGCGGCTGAAAAACCGCCACACTGTCAACCAGAATGACGCAGCGCCGGCTTCGAAACCGGAAATCCAATGCAGCACCTGCTTCACAGCTGAAATTTCACTGCATCGACGCAATGCCTGCTCCTTCTCCCAACGCTTCAAAGATTTTTAATACATAGCCCCTGGGTGTGAAAATATCCCCACATCACACTAAGGAGCCAAGGCTGCGCTCCTGGAAAGCAACGCATCACCTTGTAGCGTAGAAAGAAACAACGCATCGTCTGTGGCGAGCCGGAAAATTTGACGCAACAGCTTATTTTCCATGCATCTCCTTATCTCAGGTCCCCGTGTGGCATTACTTTTTATGTATCCCAGCTACTGTGTGTTACAAAGAAACAACAACTGATTCTTAACAACTGAGACTTTTAAAAGTAATATTTCAACTTTTTGACCCTATTTTATTCAGATAAATATCATCTATTTTTCTAAACCTATGTGGTATATATTTGTGATGTTTTCACTGTGTTACTGTATGATTTATTGCACAAATACTTTACACATTGCCTTCTAAGTTAAGCCTGCCTGCTCTGTGCCAAGCTACCAAACACTGAGCACCGAATAATTTAGGTAGCATTGTAACTTACCCTAACTAGGATTGTGGTCCCTTCTTGGACGAAGGTGTATACCGCTGCCAACTTGAGACCTCATTTCTAACAAACGCATAGTGTTACCAGGGGTGTAGCTTGATCAATAAACTGGGGGAAGAAATTTCACTCACATCTGCATGCACTACACCATCATCCACTTAGCAGAACACACACCTCACCAGCAGACACCACCCCAACTGCCATGCACACGTCCCATGTGTCCTCTCCCACTGAGTCTGTGCCCCACCTCCCAAGGTATACAAACGCAAGCACTCAGATACCCAACAGCCATCCACCTAACAACAGCATCCAGCCCATGCACCTGCACCCAAACACAGCAGACAGACACCTCCTGCAACCACTCCCTCTTCCTTCACTCCCAAACCTTCTCCATCTTCCCGCCCCAATGTCCCTAAGAAGATTTTCCTCTCCACCGTTGACCTCCTCCACCCCGTCCTTCACATCTGGCCAGGGTGTGTAAAACCCAGGCAAGCACCTCAGCCACCCAGTCCACGGGCCCAGTAGTGTCCAGAGCAACTCCTGGTGGGAAAGGATCGCAGGCACCGGGCAGCCACACGGAAAGGGTGCCTGCCCCAAGTGCAGCCAAGAAGGGCAAGGTGCCACCCCCAGCTGCTGAAAGAAAGGGAAAGGTGCCACCCCCAGCTGCTGCAAGGAAGGGCAAGGAGGAATCCCCGGCTGCTGCCAGGAAGGGGAAGGAGGAATCCCCAACTGCTGCGACGAAGGGGAAGGAGGAATCCCCAGCTGCTGCCAGGAGTGGCAAGGGGCCTGAACCAGCAGGCAGAAAGGCCAAGGGGTCTGGTTCTGGGACTCAGTCTGAGCCCACACCACCAACCATGGTGGTGCAGCCGCCCAAGGTTGCAGGGGATGTGCTGGAGCCTCCCCCCACCACTAGCTCCACCAGCAGCACTGCCCCGAACACCACCACTAGCACCAGCAGCGCCAGTGGGCAGCTGTCCGAGGCTGCAGAGGATGGGCTGGAGGCTCCCCCCACCACCAGCTCCACCAGCAGCACCACCACCAGCAGCAGCAGCACCAGTGGGCAGCCGTACGAGGCTGCAGGGGATGGGCTAGAGCCTCCCCCCACCACCAGCTCCACCAGCAGCACTGCCACCAGCACCACCACCAGCAGCAGCAGCACCAGTGGGCAGCCGTCCGAGGCTGCATGGGATGGGCTAGAGCCTCCCCCCACCACCAGCTTCACCAGCAGCATCACCCCCAGCACCACCACCAGCAGCAGCAGCACCAGTGGGCAGCCATCCGAGGCTGCAGCCGTCACCACGGACAGACAGTGTGTAGTCCTGTATCTTGTATCCATGGGCTGTTGTGTGGCCTGCCCCTGCAATTCCTGTGGGTATGACACCCAGCTGAGAGACTGTGACCTTGCACTCCCAAGACCAGCATCACTTGCACGATGCCCCCTCCAGAACCAGTGGAGATGCCATCCACTCACCCCATCCTCCCCAGGATGAAGATCACAGGGCACGATGCCCCCTCCAGAACCAGTGGAGATGCGATCCACTCACCCCGTCCTCCCCAGGATGAAGATCACATGGTACAATGCCCCCTCCAGAACCAGTGGAGATGCCATCCACTCACCCCATCCTCCCCAGAATCAAGAGCACAGGGCATGTTGCCCCCTCCAAAGCATGTGGACAAGTCACCCACTCGAAAGACCACAGCCTTGCAATCCTCAGGACCAAGCACAGGGCCTGTTGCCCCCTCCAGAGCATGTGGGCAAGTCACCCACTCGAAAGACTGTGGCCTTGCACTCTCCAGGACCAAGCACAGGACATGTTGCCCCCTCCAGAGCATGTGGGCAAACCACCCACTTGAAAGACTGCAGCCTGGCACTCCCCAGGACCAAACACTGGGTATGCTGCCCCCTCCGGGACCATTGGATATGTTCCATCTTCCAGCTGATGTGCCTTCGTTCCCCGTCCCCCTGAGGTGCCTGCCTATTTTCGAACTGATGCCCCTGCAGTGTTCTCTCCGTGTTGTTGCATGAGACAAGTGGGGCCTTGGACTTTGTATTGTGGCCCTGTGGCCCACAAACATTGAGGACTGGGCAGTGTCCCTTCATTATTAAATATGTATATAGTTTTGGATTTGGATGCACGTATTTCAACTATATTTATCTTATTACACTCACTTTGATCTATTGCTGTTGTTGTTGCATTATTCCTGAGGGGTATGTGGTAAATAGCATCTGCTTGTGTTTGTGGTGTTGGGGTGGGGGTGTTGCTTGTTGCATGTGTGTGTCTCTCGCTTTTTCGCCCCCCCTCCCCTGTGTGTTAGCCGGCAGTACTCTCCGTGGTCGTCTTTGCCGGCGTTGATGTTCGTGGTGGAGCAGGACGTAGAAGATCATTAGGAAGATATGCAGCTCGGGCTCCATGGCGGCGTGGTTCTTCCCAGAGTCTTCACAGGTGAGTTGTTTCCCTTTTGTGCAGTGTTTCTGCCAGGTTTTTGATGTTGTTGGTACCGCCCCGGAAAAGGTGGCAGATTGATGTGTCATAATACAGTGGGCAGAAAATTTACTTCCGTCTGGCTGTAGGCGGCTGCTGCTGTGGTGCCTGTCGATTCCTCCCTGGCGGTCGGTGTGTTAAAGTGGCTGTCTGACTGAGCTGTTTCTGCCATGGTCATAATTTGGCGGTATTTACCCCCAGCCTGTTTGCGGTATTACCGCCGCTTTATCACTGACCGCCAGGGTTGTAATGAGGGCCTAACTCTTCTCCTTCTACCTGTCACCATGTGTGAGGTATGGGCAGGGATGGCCTCATGCTCCGTCCCTGTCTCTGTCTCAGTGTACCTGTGCAGGGGAGAGATGGGGCTGTTTCCCCCTCCTCTGCTATGCTGCCAAGCCCTATGGGACCACACCCTTGCTGCTGAGATGAGAAGTATTAGAGCACACCTGGGCAGTCAGACTTGCACCTTTACAGACATCTAGGTTGACTGCAGGGAGGGGGGGGCAGGTTTTTAGAACCTCAAGGGTTTCCGTACCATTATTCTTATTCATTATTGCTTTTTATATGGTCTTACATATCAACTTCATGGATGGCTGTGATGGAGCTATTCAAAAGTGTGGGTTTTCTGCTTTCGCCTGCTTTTTTTTAAAACCATCTTTATTGATATTTTATGTTGTACAGTACATTGAGCATGACATTCCATGCAGAGGTTAGAAAAATATCAGCACCAATTTGGCACACTATGTTGTCCAAGTTAGAGACGTACATTCATAATGGCTTGGCAATACAGGTTCAAATAACATAATAACAAATCAGCCTAATAAGAGAAAATGGAAAAACTCTTCAACAGTCTTGTAGCCGGTGATAAGAACGCTGTTAGACCTGACAGCCTTAGGGTGGTCATCCCCCAACTTTTCACCTGTCTCCCTCCCTTCAATATTCTGACCCTGTTTTTGCTGGTTTTGGGGCTCTGCACACTTTATCACTGCTGTCCAGTGCTAAACTGCATATGCTCTCTCCTTTAAACATGGTAACATTGGTTCCTACCCAATTGACCTATTTAATTTACCTCTAAGTCCCTAGTAAGGTGCACTACATGTGCCCAGGGCCTGTAAATTAAATGCTACTAGTGGGTCTGCAGCACTGATTGTGGCACCCACATAAGTAGGCCTTTAACCATGTCTAAAGCCTGCCATTACAAGGCCTGTGTGTGCAGTTTCACTGACACTTCGACTTGATATTAAAAACTAATTGCCAAGCCTTAAACTCCCCTTTTCCACATATATGTCACTCCTAAAGTAGGCCTTGGGTAACCCGTAGGGCACTGTGCTATGTAAGTAAAATGCAAGACATGTACGTATGTGTTTTACATGTCCTTGTAGTGAAAAACTCATAAATTAGTTTTCCACTACTGTGAGGCCGGCTCCTCTAATAGACTAGCATTAGAAATGCCCTCACATACTTTTAAGTGGTAGATTCTGATCTGGAATGAGTAGTTCTGTCATGTTTGGTATTGTCAGAATGGTAATAGAAAATCCTACTTACTGGTGAAGTTGGATTTAATATTACTATTTTAAAAATGGCACTTTTAGAAAGTGGGCATTTCTCTGCACTTACTGCCATCTGTGCCTTACAGCCTGTCTTCAATCCACGTCTCGTCTATGCTGGCTGACAGCTCCCCTTGTGCATTACACCCAGACAACCATAAACACAGGACACTCAATCACATCTGCATACTGGATTTGTATCACTGGGAAGAAAGGGTGGAGGGTCTCTCTCTTACAGTTCAGTTCAAAAGCCAGTAGGCTGCCCTCACAGAAAAGACTGACACCCCCGCCCCCACAGGGATCCTGGCAGACAGGACTGGGCTGAAAGGGGAACTTGTGCACTTCAAAACCTTTCTTTGATGTTTTCCCCACGTCAAAGGCATGTTGGGGTATATACACTGGGTCTCTGACCACACCAAATCAGACACTTCTGGATCTACACCTGGACTTGGTCAGAGAAGCTACCTGGTTGCCCAAAGAACTCATCTAAACTGCTTTGCTGAAGGACTGCTTTCCTGCTTGTTGCCCTGCTGCTTGGTACTCCTGACTCTGCTGAAAGGACTCTACCTTCCCCCTAAAGTTCTCCCCAAGGGCTTGGATTGAGCTTGCCTCCTGTTTCTGAAGTCTCAGGGCCAACAAAGACTTCACCCCTTCAAGAAATCCTTGTGCGTCGGAAAATGGATGCAACACCTGCAGAAATCTACACATCACCTGCACTGCGGCTGAAAAACCGCCACACTGTCAACCAGAATGACGCAGCGCCGGCTTCGAAACCGGAAATCCAATGCAGCGCCTGCTTCACAGCTGAAATTTCACTGCATCAACGCAATGCCTGCTCCTTCTCCCAACGCTTCAAAGATTTTCAATACATAGCCCCTGGGTGTGAAAATATCCCCACATCACACTAAGGAGCCAAGGCTGCGCTCCTGGAAAGCAACGCATCACCTTGTAGCGTAGAAAGAAACAACGCATCGTCTGTGGCGAGCCGGAAAATTTGACGCAACAGCTTATTTTCCATGCATCTCCTTATCTCAGGTCCGCGTGTGGCATTACTTTTTATGTATCCCAGCTACTGTGTGTTACAAAGAAACAACAACTGATTCTTAACAACTGAGACTTTTAAAAGTAATATTTCAACTTTTTGACCCTATTTTATTCAGATAAATATCATCTATTTTTCTAAACCTATGTGGTATATATTTGTGATGTTTTCACTGTGTTACTGTATGATTTATTGCACAAATACTTTACACATTGCCTTCTAAGTTAAGCCTGCCTGCTCTGTGCCAAGCTACCAAACACCGAATAATTTAGGTAGCATTGTAACTTACCCTAACTAGGATTGTGGTCCCTTCTTGGACGAAGGTGTATACCGCTGCCAACTTGAGACCTCATTTCTAACAAACGCATAGTGTTACCAGGGGTGTAGCTTGATCAATAAACTGGGGGAAGAAATTTCCCAACATTCACACTGGCAGGACTTTCTAAAATATATTATATGAGCAGCCAGGCATAAGGGGGTTAGAGGAAGAGAAAAGGAGAGCAGTGCAGATTGTTAGAGTTACTTAAAAGACAATGGGAGTCATAATGACCCTGGTGGTGCTGCTCCGCCACGCCCGTGGTCAGACCGCCGACAGAGTGACGGTGCAGGACCACCAAATTATGAGCACTGCAGTGAATTGGCTGCATCGCAGCCAGTTCACCGTCTGTACCGCCAGGGGGTTGGGACCACCTGGCCGAAGGTTAACGACCTTCAGCTTGGCAGTCCACCTAACACCGTTTGCGGTATAATGAGTATCCTTACCACCAGTAATTCGTGGTGGCAGCCCCGCCACAAAATCTGTGACGGTAAGGATACTGGCGACAGGAATACTAATTCCTGTTGCCACTACAAGACTCCCCAATCCCCCCTCCATGTAGGGGCCCCCCCACCCCATCAGGAGCCCTCCATCCCCCCAAGCAGCAACACCCCTGATCCCCGTACTGACCCCCCCAATCCTCGTAATGACCCTCCAAGATCCACGCACGCACACACCACACATACATTCACGCACACATGGCCACGACACCCTCCCACCCCCGCATACAGGCATTCACACAAGCACAGACACTTGCACATGCATGCACAAAAACACACAACACCCTCCACCCCCCTCAATTCACACACACGCACACACACACACGCACACACACACCCATTCACGCACACAACACTCAACAACCCCCCCCTCCTCCCCTGTTGGATGATCACCTTACCTGGTGATCGTGGTGGTCATCCGTGAGGGAACAGGGTCCATGGCATTTGCTCCGCTGCCAGCGCCCCACCAACACAACCCCGCAATGCCACTTACAACGTTGTAATACGGCGGGTGGTGTTGAGATGACGTGGTGGTGGTGGTGGCGACGGACCAAGTTACACTAGACAGCCGACCACCAGTATGGCTGCTGGCAGCTTCCCTGCCAAATAGTGGCGGTGAGCAGCCAGCAGCCATAGTTTGGCAGTCTGAAGACCGCCAACACAGGTGGTCATATGGTGGGCGTGACTTTGGCGGTCTACTAAAAAGACAGCCGATGTCATAATGAGGGCCAATATGTTGTAAAACAACCAACAGTTTTCAGAACTTCAAAACAGAGAGAGAGCAAGAGAGCGAGAGATAGATCGAGTGTGTATGTGTGTGTGCACGTGTGTATGTGTGTGTGCGTGCATGTAAAACTCCTAGGTAAAATCTGACAACAACTGCACCACAGAAAGCCTCTGTATCCAACTATTTACTAGAGAATCCATTTATCAGGGGAGTGTAACACCCCAAAACCTCCTGAAGGTACAGCCCTGGGCCTCAGGCGTAGAGTGATGCAGGGTATAGGGGAATAAGGGGGGGCGAGGAAGAGGAAAATAGCACCCAATGGGTTAAGATATAATTTGTATGGTCAATCCAAAGGCAGTGGCACTGTTGGGTATTTCCTGGAGGTCCGAGAGCAGGACTTCCCATCCATGTGCTGTGTGGTCTTTCCACAATACGCGTACTTCTTTGCATCGGAGAGTGGCAGCTTCAGCTCTGCTCCACTTAGTCACTGCTGCCTGCTAGTTTCTGCTCTCACCAGCTGTTAGCACAATGGATGTAATTTAGGGATCAATCGGGGTTGCATCGGTGTCCCTTGACTTGCCCCTTGGAACCCCTGGCATTGCTATTGCGACCACTGGCCTCAGAGGTAGCAACAGCAGTGCCAGGAAGGCAGAGGTAGCTCGTCCTTAGTCCTTAGGGCTGTTGGTACGGGCTCCACTCTGTTTTCCTTGATTTATTATTACACTAATAGTGAATAATGTTTCATTGTTCACTATTAGTGCAATAAAAATGATGTACAATTTGCTGGGTTATGACCTTCACTGGCAGCTGAGGTAAGTAAAAAAAATGCATTTAAATGTATGTTGTGTGCTTGCTTGCAGGTTAGTGTGTGTTTACATGGGAGAGTGTGTGTGTAAGTGTAAATGTGTGTGTGTGTGTGTGTTGTAGTTGGACTCTTGCTCCTAAGTGAGAATGCTAGTTTAGGGATGACAGCACTTTTGTTAGTAGGTGACTGAGTCACTCCTAAAACAAGTCACAACTGTCCGCCCAAACCTCCCGGCTCACAAGCAGTACCTCCACAAAACTCAGACAGCAAAGGTGATTTCTGGCCTCCTTACGCATGGGCTCTAGATTAGACCTCTCAGGGAAGTAGTGGTGGAACTGAAGTTACTCTTTTCTCTTGTAAGCAAAAAGTCTCATACACACAAAGGCAATGAAGGAGATGCAGGAGAGTTTTCAATATATTTATTGAAAAGATTGCAATCTATGATAAAATGCAAGTGCTGCAATGATTAGAATAATAATGAACAGTAAAAGAAGGAGAATTGTGAAGATGAGAGTATCATTGTTGTACATGCTGGTATTAACAGAAGTGTTGTTGTTTCTTCTTTGAGGAGGTATGTCCTGCTGGGTAGTGAGATTGGACCGGGGACTACCTAAGGTACCTTGGGGTCTACTGTCCAGGATCGGCCACATGTGCAATTTGATATTGTCAATGGAGACAAATCTGTTCCCTTTGGTACCTGGCAGTGGTGGTAGAATGACAGTTCAGGTGCCTTGAATTCTCAGGACTGGAACCGGTGATCTGTAAGATGGGAAAATTCCTTCTACACAGCAATCTTCTCACAAATCAGATCCCCAACATTAGGAATCTAGCCTGTAGAAGTTGTTGGCAAATCCCTTATTCCTAAGGTTGCAGCACTGGCAGAAGAATTATCATCACAAAATTGTTGAAGCTCCTGTAAGACAATGAGACGTTCATTTATGTCAAAAGGTGTGTCTGCTGCCGCCATACCAGGGCCATCTAGATATGTGACATACATAGGTACCCCAAAGAGGACCTCATAAGGAGTGTGGCCCCTCAAGGACTGTCTTGGCAGATTATTCAGTGCTCTCTGGACCCCATATAGCACTGAATATAGGTGAAGAAGCCAGCTGCGGCCAGAACCTAATACTCTAGCTGTTAAGGACTGCTTTAGATCTCGATTCCTCCTCTCCACAACCGGATTACCCTTGGGATGGTAGGATGAAGAGCAATGGAGTTCAACATCCATCATCCTCATGGTGTCCCTGAATGCCTTAGAGGCAAAGGCAGCGCCCTGGTCCAAATGGAATGCTGCAACCGCATATGTACCAATAAAGTCTTTTATAACAGTTTGTGCGTCAGCAGACCGCTCAGGCCATACCCACAAGAATCTAGAACAAGAATCCACAGCGACTAAGATGTATTTGTATGCGCCATCAGGTTGAAGGGGACCACAATGGTCCAGGTACACATACTGTAGTGGCCTATTGGACACTAAGAGGGATGTCTGCAGTGGGTGTTTGATATTTGAGCCCTTTATCTGCTGGCAAATGTCACAGCAAAGAACATATTGCTTAGTCTGTTTGTATAGACCCGGCCACCAGAAGCGTTTCTGTAAGAGTGTTATTGTGGCCGCAACACCAGCATGTGCAGAGGAGAAACCCTGATGTGCTGCTTTGATAAGATCTAATCTCTGGTCTTGGTTGGGGATCACTCTATCTCCAACCCCAGGAATTGTTGCAAAGGCAACATTCTGTGCAATGATATGGTAGGAATATTTTGTAGGGTATGCTTTTGGAAGAGGCTTGCCATCAGCCGATGCTTTCAGGGCAGCCTGAATCTCATTATCCAATCTCGTCTGAGAACAAGTCACTGCAGCAACAGAAGCTGTAGCTACTGCGTATTTGGCCACTTCATCAGACAAAGTGTTTAATACAACATGTACTCCCACCTGTTGATGGCCCTGTATATGTACTACATGAGCAACTGGTAGCTTATCCTTAAGATCAGCCACCCTCCCCCACAGAGTTCTATGTTTTATGGTGTTCCCCTTTGAGACTCTGAACCCATTCAACCACCAATGATTGAGCTAATCATTGTAGGACTGGACATAATAGTACAAATCACACACAATCAATGTGAGCTGTTCTGGATCCGTATGTTCAGGTGCCAAGATAAGAGATTTAAGCTCAGCCAACTGTGCTGTGCAGTCCCCCAAGGTCTGCGTGTAGGTATGTGGAAGGTGGACTACACTATCCTTCATCACTCCACTCACAGCTGCACAAGCGGCTGAGTATTGATGTATTGTACGTACAGCTAGTTGTGATGAACCATCAGTGTAATTGACAGTTTGGTATCTGTCAAGTGGCAAGATGTTAATAGTTATGGGGTACTCCTATTCATATTGAAGAAATTGTTGTGTTTGAAGTTTTGGGTCAAAGATGTAGTCAACATCAGTGGCAGTCAGGGAGGTTGCCCATTGAATCCAACATGGATGTAATGCTTTAGCGTTAGGAACGATTGCTTTGGTGACAGCCTCTAAGGCCAGCAGCGAGACAGCAACAATGATGCATTTCCCTTGGGCAATTGGCCTCTCCTTAATGACAGCTAACTGTACAGCAGTCAGAATATTTTCTGTGGGTGCAAAGCGTTATTTCACGTTTGAGTACAAATGTGATTTGTATGCTATGGGCACTGTGTCACTCTCATTAAAGGTGACATAGGTGAACCCGATGGCACCAGCAATTATTCTGAGGACCAACTTTGTTTTGTTGTCACATGTTTGTAAGTGTTTTGCTTCTAGCATGTCTTGCTGCAATCCTCTAAGGATGCATGTGTGTTCAACTGTCCAGTGTTTGCTTGAGAAATCTGGGCAAATTAAATCATAGAGTGGTTTGATGCATTGTGCATAATCTGGAATTTAAGTTCTGCCAAAGTTAAAGAAGCCAAGTAATGATTACAGTTTCTTAATGGAATTTGGTGGTTGAAGTTGAGCGCATTTTTCTAAAAATTACCAGCCAGATTCTTGTCCGCATCTGAAAGCTTGTATCCCAGGAACAATAGACTGAGAAATGCTATTTTACATTTCTTAAAATTGAATTTGTAGCCAAGGGCTGCGAATCCTAAGATGATCCGATCAACCCTGACAAGATGAATGTTGAGGTTGTCATCTGTGAGATAGATGTCATCCACCTACGACAACACCTCAAGATCACTATCATGCAATATGCAATATTGATGTTGCACAAGCAGAGAACAACCCTGGGCTGTTCTTATAGCCCTTGGGCAAACAACCCAAGTGTTTTTGTGAGCCAAATGAGAATGCACTCAGGACCTTTCATGTTCTTATTTTTGGCAGAAATAAAAGTAGGAAATATCCAAGGTTGTTTTGTATTTTTTACCCAATATGTTGTTAATAAGTGCAGTGCTGTGTGCATTTTGTATCGTGTATGTACGTGTGTAATTGTTTAGGTGTCTATAATCTAAGACTATAGTAGATGAATGGTCTGGTATTGCAACAGGGAATAATGGGTTATTCATTGCAGGGACACAGGATTCTCTTATTCCCTGGTACTCAAGTTGAGTGAGAATCTCTCTCACTGGAGCGTTAGCTTCATGTTTAACAGGGTACTTAGGTTAAGGCTAGGGTGTAGACCTAATCTGTATTACATGGTGGGGGAATCCTTATCCCACCCTACATGGTTGCGGTGCAGTGCAGGTGCCTGTCCCAAAGCTCAGCTAACAGTGCAGGCTTCTTTTACAGCATCTGGAACAAGATATGAGAAAGAAGGCAAAATCTTCCCCATGTGGGAGCTTGCGAACGTGCTAGGATGGCCAGTCTTTTCCTGCCAATAGGATATCACAGTTAAGTACTTCCCCAAAAATTACACTACTAGTGCACACTAAATCTCCCTCAATGTAGATATTTAAATCATAAACCCTGTCGGGTGGGAGAATGCACCCTTCTGCGGTTTCGACTACAAGAAAGCTGTTAGTTGCTGTCACATCCAGATGATCTTTCAGACTCTGGTGACATATCGTGACTTCTGATGCGCTGTCCAGCAGGGTCACTGCCCACGTCTTGTTCCTCAGCAATGTACTCAAGTTTGCCGGCATGTTTTATTGAAATCACTGCCACCTCCTTCTTTTTAAATTGTGGCTGTTGTGGGGATTTCTCCTCTTTCCTGTCTGAGGAATGCTGTGAGTCTTTCATCTGTTTCACATTGTCAATACGTTGCTCTGACCGGCCCACTCTCTCACTCCGTCTATCCGGTGTATCCTGAAATGAGCGAGAGGGAGGTGTATCAGTACATCTGTCAGAAGCCTTTAAAGTATCTCCTTTCAGACCTGTTCGGATGCAGAGAGTCTGCTCCCTGACTTCTTCTGTCTTTATTTGGGTTTTTTTATCACAGCATTTTTTAGAACCCTTTTGTGCTTGTTTAGTACCTTCCTTAGGGGTTGCATTATGAATTTCAGGTTTCTTTGGCTTGTTTCCAAACGTTCCTGTCCTACATTAGTATAGGTTTTCGGAAACATTTTCAGTAGTTGACCCTCCTGTTCCAACTGTGGAATCCTCCAGAGCCGCCGGCGTATACCCAATGCTACTGCTTCCACTTTAATGTTACTTAGTATTATTGTGGAGAATGTGTTGAAGTTGTGCATCAGTTTCATCTCCAAATCTAGGGCTGGAGCAGCCCCATGCTCATTTTGAATTTGTTTTTAACACTTCTGGTAAATTTGTAAGTGTTGGGGTACCGTGCGTGGTAGAGTACATCATTGCAGAGACTGCACCCCACATGGTGCAGTCGTCCACCGAGGGAAACATTTCAAATGGCAACCACATTGTGAGGATTATGCGTTTATCTTGGGCTTCCATATGGGGAAACCCTGCTTCCACCTGGTTATTTTTTTGTGTTATCCAGAACGGGGTCTTCTCACGTTCTGTGGGTGCCTTGCCCTTAACAGCATGTACTGGTTGTGGGTTAATCCCAGTAACGGCCAATTGGTGACTAGCTGGTGCAGCCCGTGCTGGGTCAGTGTTCAATGTTCGCATAGCGAATTGTACCAATCATCTATAAAGCTGTACTTGATCATTATAAAGTGCGCGTACATCAGCTATTTACATTGCCTGTACGGCAGGATGCGGTGTATATGTGGCCACACACAGGCCACGTAGGTCCGTCATTATTTAAAGGACCTAGGGCCATATGTACAAAAGCTTTTTCCCATAGACACAGAATGGGTAAAATCCTTTGGTACATCTGGCCCCTAATCTCATGGGTTGTATTAGATGTGGTAGGGTGCCAGTGAACCAATTTTTATGTTCTTGATAGGAAAGCGGTATCTCTAAACACCGGTAAGCTTGGTATCGCTGCAGTATGTTTGTTATTTCATATGTGTGAAATGTATGTGTTGTGTTGTGTCATTTTCCTTGGGAAAGGTGACCCAGGAATATAATGTTTCTATTTGGTAAGCTTCATGAGCTTCTACTATAAATGTGACATCCCAGTCCTCATTTGTTAAACCATAGCCTACAAAATGTTGTGAAATTTTCTGAAACGTCTATGGCATTAGCCATGCTGAATAAAGGGTGCAGAGAAGGAGTACCAGATAGGGAATTAGTCCTTTTAAGAGTTCAAGCTTGAACAACCTACAGCCTAGTTAGGAACTCCCTATTCAGCTGAGGAGGATTATCCCTAAGACTACGGATGTCTCGGTATAATGGAACATAGGGTACCTACTGCGTGTGAGACAGAGATGCTGAGGATATCAGTAAATAAGTGGCAAAACACCATTGTTGCTGGTGCCACGTCGTAGTTGGACACTCACTCTTAAGCGAGATTGCTTGTTTAGGGATGACAGCACATTTGTTTGTAGGCGACTGAGTCACTCCTACAACAAGTCGTAACTGTCGGCCCAACCCTCCCGGCTCACAAGCAGCACCTCCACAAAACTTAGACAGCAAAGGTGATTTCTGGCAACCTTATGCATGGACTCTAGATTAGACCTCTCAGGGAAGTCGTGATGCAACAGAAGTTACCCTTTTCTCTCGTTAGTAACAAGTCTCATACACACAAAGGCAATGAAGGTGATGCACGGGAGTTTTCAATATATTTATTGAAAAGACTGCAGTCTATGATAAAATGCATGTGCTGCATTGATTAGGAAAATGAACAGTAAAAGAAGCAGAATTGTGAAGATGAGAGTTGTGAATATAAAAAACCCCACCATTTTACAATAAACATGAGATATAACATTCCTAACCATGAAAACCTAATCACTACCCCAGTGAGAGCTAGGTATGATAAACCTGATCTGCCAGAACTATGTCCATAAGACGCGCCCTGCAACGCTTGTTACCTTGGAATGACGTCTCTAGGACAGACTCCGTGGTGACAAAAAGGCTGTGTTCTGCAGCAAGGTGACGTGGAGCATAGATGGCATCTGGAAGGAACCCCTCTAATGACCTTGTCCGTGTCAGATGTATTTATACAGATCATGTAGGATCCCTAACCCAGGTATGTTCCTAAACAACTGATAACGAGGCAGACTTGTTGTCGGCAATTGCAAAAACAATCCGCAACAAACACACATGATGTTCCTATCACACGTAAGTGGGAAAGGGACATGATGATAATACCTACCTGTATCACTCATAGGGGCGCTGATAATGACACCTTCTCAGAATGGCACTGATAATGAAAATCAAAACATTTCTTATAAAATGAAGGGTATGGCAAAAGCTACAAGAAATAATAAAATAAAGGAAATAACAAAGAGCAGGTTAAGTATGGTGAGGGGGGCACAGACTTGCAAGCCATAGGCAAGCTGACTCCTGCTTCCCAAGGGGAAACTAAAATGGATTCACCACGTGTAAGCATGTGAGTGCGAGTGAAATTGAAGGTCAAAGGGCGTGTGATGTCACTTCTGCTATCCCTGGCATTTTGGTGAATTCAGTTACAACTATCGCAACAATAAATGCACACGCAACTATAAATAGATGTATTGAATACGAAAGTTAAACGAAGTTGGTGTTGACAAGTCACACCAACATAGTTCATTAAGGTGTTCAGACACATTTATTTGATAGCATAGCAATACTGATTTGGGGTGTGACTGAAGGCAAATTACATACGTTTTTTCTCAGGGTTGGGGAATATGTACATCATATGCACCTTCCAAGATGATGTTGTTTCATTTTAAACTGCTACTTAAGGTTTCTGAAAAAACTGGGATTACATTTATCGCCTCAGGTGTATACATTTAAAAATACAGTTTTCAAAGAGAAATGGCAACCAAAATAACTGACACATATGGCTATATTTATGATTTTCTAAAGGAAACATTGTTCTTTCTAATATAATTTACCTTCAGTTTCTTCCCTTGTGATAAATCCAGATAAAGCTGAAAAAAATGAAAATCTATTATTATAACTGGAAACTTCTCAACATTCTTTCAGTGTGTTAACAAAATAATGCGGCAAACATTATTAAAATATACTATAGTACGGCATATCGTGATGAACAAAAAATGAGTACGTTTTTGTTGCTAATCTTTTTCAATACCAAGTCATCCCACTAATTTCTATACCCATGACTAGTCTGTATCTGTTATCGCCCTATTTCGACAAAACATCATAAGCATTATTTTATTTGTAATATCCACAAGATATTGAAAGTTGATAATCCCAGTAATTATCTGATCAATAAGTCATCATGGATGATGTATATTCTGGCTGGAAACCGCGTTAACAGTTTCCTAATATGTGTAACTTGCCGGGGCCCACTCGGAAAAGCAGCACCTGACTTTCTCATCTGAGGGTGTCCTTTTAACACCCAATCTCCTAATGAATTTGTTTACGAGTTAAGCATATGTTTATTGCTTCATTTTTAACCCAGCATAGAAGTCAGCTTTAGAAATGGTTTGCTGGTCTGCATTTGAAAATCTTAATATCAAAGGAAGCATGGGTCACCAAGCGTGTCCAAACTTCAATGGAAATTTTAACCATGAATAGTACCACAATAATCTCAATCAGTCTGACAGAGTGCTTGATGTGTTATAATTTTTGTGATTTTTGCATGTATAAGATTCAAATGTATTCATTTTTCTGCACACTGACAGAAGTGACATGTTAGAATAACATTTTTGACTAGCACATCTACCCAAGGAAACCAAGCTTTGTCTTTCCAAAATCTTTGTCATATTCCCTAGGCCCATATAACTCTCAAAAGCAATCTCAACTATGTTTCTAGATAGTGAATGAAGAATTAGAAGATGTGTGTCACTCAGCAATAAACAGTTTATTTTAAATTTCTTTCAAACATAACATTTCTTTGCACAACCAGGGGTGTGGAATTTAATAAAATATCTATGTGTCAATGGGACAGGTTGCTTCTTAAATTGACTTGTCCAGTAAAAAATCTACTTGTCCCTTTGGTGCCATGTAGTGCGGCGACAATTTATGACAGCAATCCCATTATGTAAGAACTCTGATAATATCCTTTCTGATATGCCAGGGCTACTACTATAGTAGGGTTTGAATACTTGCACTTTTAATCCCTACTATAGCAATTTCCTTATTTTGCCACCTTTCCGCAGATTTTACATATTGGGGGCTGGAGGAAGCAATTAGCAAAAGTTCCAGGGTTGGAATGGCTTTGAGTCTGCAAACCTACTAACTTGAATGTTTTAAGGATTTTCACCAGCTCTTCTCTAATCTTTTCTCATAATGAGAAATGTTGTTAAGTAGAAGTTCTTCCAGGGTTGGGAAAAAAGTGGCTGGAAAGAAAGTGAACTTGTAAAAGCTCAATGGATTTTCACATGACCAAATCTACACATTAATATTTGCCTGTGCTAAAATACAGTTCCCAAATATTTTCTAGGAGTACGATTTCCTGTCTACTACTGTAAGTTCTTGTGAATTCCTGAGCACCACTAATTCAAAGACATATACTATGGGTGCACTTTTGTGACTTTCTTTTAAGAATTAAGGGCCAGATGTACGAAGCATTTTGCATATCACAAACTGTGAAAAACGCAGTTTGCGGCATGCAAAAGGCCGAACGCGATGCTCATCCTCAAATTGCGAGTCGGTACCGACTCGCAATTTGGAGATGCGACTCGCAAATAGGAAGGGGTGTTCCCTTCCTATTTGCGACTGCATCGCCATGCTGAGTTGCTTTGTGACCGCGAATGCGGTCGCAAACCAACTCGCAGTTACCACCAGTATCACACTGGTGGTAACTCATTCGCAAAAGGGAAGGGGTCCCCTTTGTGAATGCCAAAAAAAATATTTTTTCAGAGCAGGTAGTGGTCCTATGGACCACTGCCTACTCTGAAAAAAACGAAACCAAATGGTTTCGGAAGTTTTTTCATTTTGCAACTCGTTTTCCTTTAAGGATAACGGGCTGCAAAACGGGAAAAAAAACTGCTTTATTGAAAAAGCAGTCACAGACTTGGAGGTCTGCTGACTACAGCAGGCCACCATCCCTGTGAGTGCAGGAACTCGCTATGGGGTCGCAAACTGCGACCCACCTCATGAATATTGATGAGGTGGGTCTTTGCGACCCCATAGCGAGTCGCAGAAGGTGTCTGAGACACCTTTCTGCATCCCATTTTGCGAGTTGCAAATTGCGAGTCGTTCAGACTCGCAATTTGCAAGTTGCAAAAGTTTAGTTTACTACATCTGGCCCTAAGTTCCTAATGAGGTCTGGCGTTGACAAACACATTTTGCTTTTGGTAAACTTATATTTCTCTATCGGCTGGCTTTACTGTGAGTGATCGCATTCTGCTCTTCTACAAGGAGCATATTGGCACACAAAGTAGTTTTGTTACGTGCCAGGAACTACTGTGGCAATCAGTGATATAACATAACTGGAGAGGGGCCCCTGTAAAGAACATGGAGAGCACCTCCCACTCCAGACTCACACAGGGCAGGTGCTGTGCTGAGTGGGCCTTCGTTACACCACTGGTGGCAATGTGTGCTTTTTGAGACCGAAAACCTTTTTTTGTTTTGGCTGTGTTTGTTATTATGGTGAGAGCATGCATCAACACCTTTTACTAAATGAGCGATTTTTTTTTTTTCTATTTGCAATTTTTTTTAAACATTTTATTTTGAAAGCAAAGAACCATCACTCTTGCTTACAAGCTTCTGCAAACGTTTGCATCTAATCAGGGAGTATTCTGGAAGCATCCTTCTTAGCCTCATATTGTTAAACTTTTCAAAGGTGTGTATACTTTTTTTTTTTTTTTACTGGAACCACTGTCAGTAGTGCAGTGTGACCTTAAATCATTTATTTACAGCGCTGACCCTAATAATGAAGGCTGTTCATTAATGAACCATAAATACAAGTTCGAACAACATAAATTTTTAGACATGTGTATTACCTCAACTGCAGACAGAACCCTTCTCTATAAACTGACAGCTAAAGGGTTTGTGCTCCAAGGGGTGGGGCCTCCTTGTCCCAAGGACAAAATAAACATGAAAGGTTGTTGCCCTTGACCCCAAACTATATGTCCTGGGTGTTGGGCAATAGGAGTTCCACATCCCTGCATAACATTGCTTTGGAGAATCCACTTATTCCCTTTTATTATTTGGATGATTTCCTGCAATGTGACATCTCGGGTAGTCACTTTAAGTAATACTGTTTCCAAACCTCTCTCTAGTTGATTGTCAAATTATACATTTAACATTTTGTGTGTCAAAGTCCTTTGTGCTCCTGTAAGAGGATGATAATCAGCTGGGCGGTAGTCTTTTCCTGGATTGTATGTGATTTGGCAGTCATCTTCCCTACATTTTATGTCCCCGCTTCTACTATGGCGGCATCTTTGCTTTAGGATTTCCAAATATAGTCAGTAAAGCTCGATAGGCTGTAACTACTGTAAATTGATTTCCATACAGAAACAAATGCAGGTGATCATATGCCCATCCAACAGCTAAACTCAATTGCAACATGGGTACATACTTGATCAATTTCAGTGAAACAGACTGTTGTATGATACTATACGCCTGGAGGCCTATTTTCCTAGCTTGTGCAATGTTAGTATTGCACTCAGCTTCACTGGACTGACATCAACCATCAGGTCAGTGAACAAACTAGAATTAAAAAGCCAACGTGTTCTGCAGACATTACGCCAGCTTTTATTTTTCTCAACGCATCATAACAATTTCCAGGCCACAGAAACATCTTTAATTTTTTTGTTAAATTCCTTAGCAAATTGAGGGATAGAATGGAAACAATAACTTTCCATGCATAGGAGAAAACATATCTCAGATACATTTCTTAGTATCAGGTTGTTATGTATGTTAGCTTTTTTAAAGCGCTGGATGTATTCCTTGACTAGAGAAAACATGTTTATTCTTTTTTTTGCCAAATTCACGCTTGTTTATTTCTTAAGTGAAACCAGCTCAGTTAGCCAATCAAACCTTACTTAGGGCAATTAAACTTCCCTTAGGGCATGAGCATGTTCCTTCTGACCCTTGGCATAAACAAAATTATCCCCACTATAATTTGAAACAGTTTCTTTCAAATCTGATTACTTTTACAAAAAGATTTTCAACAACATTTTGTAGCAGATTAAATTCCAAAATTCAGTCTTTTATATTCAAATATTCCTGTATGAGTTGAGAGATTACACATAGAAGGAAATTGCTTGTGCAGTTCAAATTGGTGTTTTCTATTGTACAGAACTATTTAAAAAAAAATGCTGACTCTATTAACTTATTATGCATCCCTAGCAGTGGGCTAGGATGCCATTCTTATTCAGTTACCAGATTTGGCTGATGTATGTCTACAGTGATCAAAGATGAACATTTTGTTTGTCCTTTTTAGGTCTTGCCTAGATAGTGAATGTGCATTCTCTGCAAGACCTTTAATTTCTATCAGTCGGTTTAGAGACCGTTCATTGCTTATCATTGGCGGACTTAATTGTCACTCACATTTCCTTACTTCTTACAGATTTAGTGCCATAGGCTTTCTCCCTCTTCATGTGTTTGTCCCTCACATGGAGCATAGCCTCATTACTTGTGTCCTTCCTTTGCTCATTTTTTAGGTGATACTTTTTTCTTTGGGTTTAATTGTGTCTTTTTCAGCTGGCTTCCTTGAGTAGTTCTCCGCCATCGGTTTTCCTCCCTGTCTGTCTGCTTCCCCCACTCGCTGTCCCTCCTTCAGCTGGCCATGTTGGCTTCCCACCACATTCCTCCTTCTGTGCACTGTCCATTCTGGCATGCAAACATCTTCCCTACATCCCTCCATTCACTGTCCATATTAACTTGTCCCACCCTTCCTCCCTCTGTTCACTGTCCGTATTGGCTAGGTCCCCTCCTCCCTCTATCTGTTTACTGTCCATGTTGGCTTGCCCTCAGCCTTCCTCCCTCCATTGTCTGTCTTGGCTTGCCCCTCCACCTTCCCTCCCTCTGTTCCTGGACCGTGTTGGCCTGCCCACAATCTCCCTATCTTCATTCATTGTCTGTGTGGCTTGTCCCTATGGTCCTGTTCGTTGGTTGTCTGTGTTGGTTCTCCTCCAACCTCAATCCCTCCGTTCCTTGTTGGCTTTTTCTGTCCCTGCTTGTCCTCCCCTCTTCCATTGCCAGTGTTGCTTTGACTCCTCCCTTCCTTGCCCACTTTAATCCCCTATAACGCAGATACTGCTAGCCATGTCATAGCACTTTTTTTCCACACCTTCTGCTCTACGTTTTGCCTCCCTCTTCGTTGAATCCCACCTCATCCTCCTTTCCACCATCAATAAAAAAGTTTTTTTTTCAAACTTTCAGCCATGCTGTACAGCAGTCCCGCTGCTGTACAACAAAACGACAAAACCAATACTTTGTGTAAGTGAGACCTATTAGCTTTGTCAATGTTTGATTGTGGTACACCCACTATTGTGGAAATTTAACTATTGGGTCCAGAGACAGTTTCAATGATGTCTTGCTGTAACAAAGTTCTCTTCTTTCATTTTTCAATCTTATCTGATAAGTGTAAAAGGGTATAACTGAAGAGACACCTCTCAGTGGTGCTGTGTTATACATGATTGGAGAAACTCTGCAACTCAAGATATGAAAAAATGTAATATGATCAACAAAGAACATCTGGCACTTTACAATTTGCAGAAAAACCTGCCAATCACTATTCATACTGCCAATAAGAGGCAACATTTTGAACTTAGAAGACTGTGGTTCTGAGACAATACAAAAAACAAAGTGTAAATACTGACTCGGGTTCCCAAATGGAAAATGTAAAGAGGGACACAGCAATGACAGTTCTTAAAACAGCACTGAATACCCTCCATATTAAGTTGATTAAATGGTTTTATGATGGAGTTTTAGATCACGAAGATCTTAAAGATTTGAGTCTAAAAATTCAGAAATGTTCCAGCGATTTACGTTTTACCAAAGGTACATAAAGGTGGTAGCAAGCCCTCACACCAGCCGATCACTTCTGATATTAGGTGTTTACCTGAGAGATTATCAGAACATATTAACACTTTTCCTAGCTCCTCTTGCAAGAAAACTTCCATTGTATATTCAAGACACGACGGGTGTACTTACAAAATTATATTATTAAATTGGTAGGAAAGGTTCATATTAACGTCTCTAGATGTTAAGAATCTTTAAACTACTATTGCACAAGACAAGGGTTTGAAAACAATGTTATTTTTTTTTACAATGGAATCTGCTGGATAATTAGAAATGTACTGACATTAGGTTGTACTCAACAATGACTTATTCTATTAGCAAAATGCTCTCTCCTGTGTCAATCTCTTTTTACAAGTTGGTATGAGAAGGGGTATGTCCGAATGACCAACCACACAGAAATATGATTCTTTGGAAAATACATATTGGCAATATTTTACTTGTTTGTAAAGGCACAGATGCAGCACTGAAAGAGTAACATCTTATCCTGACAAAGTATCAAATCTAATTCTTTGATTTAGATACCTGTGCAGTGGAATACAGAGAAAACGTTTCGGAAAGCCAGCCTCCTCAAATAGTATTTTATAATTCACTTCAGATCACACTTACTGATAAAAAAGCAACATTTATACAGCAAACTATTACGCTTCAAAACTAACTGTAGCATCAATGCTCAACATGAATGTAAATAGTCTGTGGCCATACCCAGATTTAGAGCCAGAGGTACACCAATACATCTTGAACCGGGGCAGTAACATACACATTAATAGTAAATCATTAATAGTTGCATAACATACATTATAATAGTAAATCATGGGCTATGTACACGCACGGCCAGTCTTTAGCATGGGCAAGCTGGGCCCAGGGCGTCAATTTTATGAGGGGCACATGGAGCTGTGTAAATTAAGGTTATGATTAAGGTTATGGCATCATCAGCAATGCTCTTTCATCTTGCTCCAGCCTCTTTCTTATCCCTGCCTGTTGGTTTCTGTCAGATTTGCCCGTTTTTAGTGATTGTAGTTGTTCAGTGATGATGTTTTAACACCCCTCTAGCCCCATTCCTTGCCCCCCCACCCTTTGACCTCTGCTGACAGACATCAACAAAACCATCATCTGCATGAGGCAGCTAAGCTATCGGTGATTTAGGAGAGCTGGGGGAGGTCCGGGGATGTCTATGTTTATCTGCCTGTTGTTGCCAATGCAGGTACTGTGCAGTGAACACAAAAAGGACACTGACTTATTTAATTCACTACCATCAGCTAGGGTGCCAATTTCCTATCCACTCTCGCCCAGGAAGCTATCTTAGCAAAGGTCGGCTCTGTGTACAAGCAATGCTACTGAAGTAAAACAATGAGGAAAGAAGCACAAAAGGTAGTCTGATTATTCAGAAGCTAAAATATGCAGCCATATTGACTTAGAGAGATCCAGCGCTGCATCCATCAGTCCTAAAGAGTAAATTAACCTAACTGCACACATTCTGAAAATAAAAGAGGCATTTACCATAATGCCATACTTAAACAATTGCTGCATAAACCATGTTGGCTGTTCATCATACTAGACTGAAAAAAAATTGATATGGAAACCGAAACAAATCACAAGAACCACCACTGTAACATTGCCAATTATCTCTTCCTGGTTATACATTTCCCCCCAACATGGACCCCTCAGCCCTTGGTCTCCGGTTCATTCCCCTTGCAGGATTCATTCCTTTTCGTGACTCTCTCTGAGGCAGAACCGAGTCTATCTTCTATTTTGCCACACGTCTGTGCTTGTATGCAGGATTCAGTCCTTTCTTTATTTCTTGACTCTCAAGGCAGAACCAAGGCCTTCCTCTATTTTGCCACACCAGTGTGCATTTAAGCAGCAACATGCCATTGTGTAGTATGGGTAATGTAGTAGGGAGTCTTTAAGGAATATTAGAATTTTAGCTGAGTAGAATGTATGATGTAGGGATATAGCTGAGTATTTTTAAAAAACAGCTTTATACTGAGAAGACGCAGTATGGTGTGAGGGGCTATTAATAAAGATTCATCTGCTTACAAATAAATGAGGAGTCATCATTTCAGGATTGGCGACGAGCGAAAATGGCAATTTAAAGCCCCTACACCACTGCGCTACAGAAGGAGAAATAAAACGTACACAACAGTGAAGAAACATTACAAGAGGATATGCCAAAATAATAAGAAAAACCCAGAGGATATTATTCATAGCGTCAGGGAAGCTCAGGTACCGATCGGATTTATTTATTATTAATAACACATAAAATAGACTATGGAATACAGCAACAGTTGGGCTTACCAGGGCGAGTGCAGTTGGAGTCACGCGCAGGGCGGAACGAGTACCACGCGACATGTGGAGTAACATGTTCAGCGCGAGTGAATCACCCGTCGGAGCCCGGAATTGTGGAATCGCGCGCATGCGCATTTAACTGGCTTCACGTCAGGATTACAGGTTCACGTCAGTATCAGAGGGTCACGTACGTGACCTTGCATGGGTGCGTGCGGTCATTTTAGTTTCATTAAGTAATTTGGTTTCCAGGCAACAACAGCATAACAATCACAGTGACCGCAGTAATCACACAGCGGTTATCGTGAGAATCAGCACATTACATTTCTGCAGCGTTTTCTGAAAGCGTACCATTTATACAACTGTAAGTTAAAAAAAGTTAAATTAACTATATAGGAATATTGTGTGGTAAAAGTATTGTTGTGTGCAATTAAAGGTAATTATTAACCACATTTGTTCAATCTGAATACTATACATTTGTCAGCGCCATAGCCAATTCTTCTTGCTAAAGGTGAACCATCAATGAGGTGGCAGGAATGGGAAGAATATTTTTGTAATTATATTGAGACATTTGAAGAAGAAGAATTTTCAGCAGAGAAGAAAAAGAAAATATTATTACACTGTGTTGGTCCAGGTGGTTTGAAAATTTATAATGAATTGGATAAAAAAAAATAGATTGGGAGAAGAGGGTGGTGATGTTTTCACTCAAGCATTGTAGGACCTAGATTCTCACTTTTCTCCAATTGTATGTGTTGATGTTGACCGTTAGAAATTTTTTCAGTGGAAACAAGGTAAAATGGAAAGTGTTGTATAATATGGGTCTGCGCTCAAGGACTTGGCAAAAATGTGCAGATTTGGAATATTACAAGAGGAGCTGATTTGTGACCAAATAATTATGCATGCAAATAACCCAAATATCCAAGATAAGTTATGGGTAAATGGTGAAGCGCCGTTAAAAGATGTCATAGCGTTAGTGAAGAAAGCAGAGCTTACGGGATGGTGTGCTAAGGCTGTGGGGGAGAGTTACATCAGTTTAAACAATTGAACATTATTAAAAAAGGGAAATTAAAGACTAGTACGGATTACATGAAAAGCAGAGACAGTAGTAGACTGAGTAATCGCGGTGAACGTAAGAAATGTTATCAATGTGGAAGTGTGGAGCATTTAGCCGACAACAAGAAATGCCCAGCAAAAAATCCAAAGTGCTTAAGGTGCAATCGTATTGGACATTTTTCAAGAGTGTGTAGAAATAACACAAATGTTAAGGTGAAATACATTCAAGAAGAAGAGCTATGTCAATCGAGTTCCGTTGAACAGGATTGTGTCACAGATGATAATGGAGTATTTTGTACAGAATATGATATGTTAGATATTGAACATGGTTTCAGAAAAAAACCTATGTGCGAAATTGGAATGGGAGAAACTAGGGTGAAGGTGATTGCGGACTCAGGATCTCCATTTACCATTATTACTGACAAGAGTGTGTGGTGCAATAATTGTGTGAGAGAGTTTGGTGAAT
Organism: Pleurodeles waltl; assembly: GCF_031143425.1. NCBI lineage: Eukaryota > Metazoa > Chordata > Amphibia > Caudata > Salamandridae > Pleurodeles > Pleurodeles waltl. Next base: position 155,317,947 of record NC_090440.1, on the reverse strand, counting down.
ATTTAGAAAAAACAGACGTAAAGTCAAAGAGTTATACAGGTGAGAAAATTTAATTATTAGGTTACAGAAATATTGGGTTTGAATTTAAAGGGAGGAAAGCCTTGTGCAAATTGTATTTAGCTGAAAGAGGGCCATCAGTGTTGGGATGATCAAGAAAAAATTGGGCATTATTTTAAATCCTAACAGCCCAGATCCGGGATTACCCACTGAATCTGAACAGTCATCTATTGGAATGGTAGATGAGTATCCAAAAGAATTTTCGGGGGAAGGTTGGATGTTTGAATGATTTCTTCAATAAAACTGAATCAAAAAATGATGCAAAACCATACATTCATAAGGTACAATATATACCATTTTAGATCAGAGATGAGGTGTCGCTTGAATTTAAAAACTAGCGCAAAAGGGTATCATTGAGCAGGTGGAGTCAGTGGAATGGGTTTCTCCATTAGTGGGTGTAAGGTGTGCGAATGGCAAAGTTAGATTGTGTGTGGATTTAAGAGAATTAAATACAAATATTGCAATTGATCAATACCCTAGGTCAAAAATTAATGAAAAGTTGGCCAATACCAGAGAAATGAGTTGGTTTTCTACGTTAGATTTCAAATCTGATCATCATCAGGTGATGTTACACCCTGATAGTAGAAAATCAACAACGTTTACTACACCTTTTGGATGTTTCCAATTTTTGCGAGTACCATTTGGTTTAGCTTCAGCAGCTGCAATGTTTCAGAGAATAATGAGTAGCTTGTTGGAAAACATCAAATATGTAATGTTCTTTCAGGATGATATATTGATTATGGGAAAAACGAAAGAAGAACATGATAAGAAATTAAAACAAGTGTTAGATATTTTTTTTAATGAAAGGCCTTGCAGAAGAATATGCAAAATGTAAAATAGCAGTGAGGGAGGTAAAGTATTTTGGGCATGCAATAAGTGGGAATGGAGTAAAACCTAAACTTGTGTTAGTGAGAGCAATTCAGAATGCTCCATCTCAACAAAGCAAAGATGATGTGCAAACGTTTTTGGGTCTTGATAGAATTCTATTCGAAATTTGTAAATAATGTTGCTGAAGAAACATATGAAATATGATAACTTACTTAAAACAGAGTTAAATTTGTGTGGAATGCCAACATGAGTTTCCGAAATTAAAAAAATAAATAAGTAATGCACCATTTTTAAAGGGATATGATGTAAAGTGTAAAATATACATTATTACGGATGCGAGCACAAAAGGTTTGGGTGCAGTTTTATCGCAACAGGGTGAAGAAAATAATGAGAGGGTAGTTGGTTTTGCATCTCGGGCTTTGTCTATATCAGAGGAAACATACTCCATTGTGGAAAGAGAAACATTAACATGTACATGGGGGTTGAACCATTTTGGGCAGTATGTTTGGGGGTATAGACTAATTTTGAGGACAGATCATAAACCATTGACTAAGGTAATTACTACTGTAGGATTACAAAAGCCGTCACCTAGAATTGCTAGAATATCTGTAAAATATTGGATTTTAATTACGAGGTGCAATACATCCCGGAATTAAAAACAGACTGGCGGATTTTTTGAGTCGGATGCCGTTACTCTGAGATAAAGTGTGAGACTATGTATAAGATGAAGAATGTGTAGCTATATTGTTTGATGATGGAATGATGGGCATTAATGAACATGAATTGAAAGAAACAATGAAAGGGGATGAGGAGCTACAGAAAAGTCTCACATTTGTGAATCATGGTTGGCTGGAGAAGAAACAATTACCTCAAACAAGCCGTAGTTCTTGGGAAGTCCTTGATGAGTTAAGGGAAGAGCAAGAACTTTTACTGAGATGTGGGAAAGTTGTACCACCGACATTGTTACGAGGAAAAATAATGGAATTATGTCATGAAGGACATCTGGGTATTTAAAAAACAAAGGCAAGGATAAAAAGTATGTATTGGTGCCAGGTTCAGACAGTGATATTCAAAGAATTGTACAAGAATGTGTGGATTGCAATAGTTCAGATAAGACAAAGAAAACTTATAAGCCACCATTATGTCCTGTGCCGTGTCCAGACATGCCCTGGGAAAAAAACAGTACTTACATCATGGAACCAATTGAGAACAATGATTTTGAGAAAAAGTGTATCATTGTGGTAACTGATCATTTCAGTAAATGGCCGGAAATAAAAATTACAGACAGGGTACATTGTGAAGATATTGTACGGTTTTTGGATGGAATATTCATGAAAGAAGGTTTACCAAGATGTGTAATTTCAGACAGTGGTCCACAGTTCACAGCTGAAGGTTTCAAGAAATTTCTAGATAGAAATGGGATTACTCATAAATTAACGTCAGTATATCATCCTGAAGGCAATGGTTCGGTAGAAAGCTTTAATCGTGTTATAAGAGGATCTATACAATTAGCTAATAGTAGTAGACTGAAGTGGGAAACAGAAGTGAACAAAATGATTTTGGCTTATAGAATAACGCCTAGTGGTAGTACTCGGAAAAGTCCCTTTATTATAATGAGAGGTAGAGAACCGTTAAGTAAAGATGTAGCATGGTTACCGGCAAGTAGAATGGTAGAATGGTCTCCTGAAAGTATAAAAAATAAAACTGGTGTCAGCTAAACAGCCATATAAGGCGTGGTACGATAAGAAACAGACGGTCAAAATTGTTCCAGTAGGAATTGGGGAATGGGTAAGAGTGAAGAAAGATTGTAAACTGCGAAAGGGTGAAAGTAGATTTTCAGAACTGATGAAAGTATGTGAATTATTTTGTAATTCCACATTGCTAAGTGATGGCAAGGTTTGGCATTTGAGTTGTTCGGCTAAATGCAAACAAACAAGTATAGTTGTAAACAAAAGAAATTATGATTGGATGGACGATGTCAGTGGAGCTCAAAGTGATAACAAAGTGGGGGAAATGCAAGAACAAAGGAGTGAAGTGGAGAGTGAACAGGGTAATGATGGGTTGCGTAAGGAAAGTGAGTAGAGTGGCAAAAGAGGCAGGTATGGTAGACGTATAAAGTCCAAATGAAACTAAAAGACTATGGCCCTCATTATGACCCTGGCGGACGGCGGTATTTTGGAGAAGAGTACTGCCAACAGGCTGGCGATACTCTTTCCCAAAATATGACATTGCGGTTTGGCTTATGCCAAATCGCCAAGGTACCACTCCGTCTGCCAGGGTGGTAACAGCCGCTGGGCTGGAGACTTCAGTCTCCAGCCAGGCGGCCATCACCTTCCCTCCCGCGGGATTATGACCCCACCTACTGCCATGGTTTTTGTAGCTTCCTTACTGCCACGAAAACCATGGCGGTAGGCACATTCAGTGACAGGGAATCCCTTCCCTGTCACTGATAGGGGTCTCCTCCGCCCCCCTCTCGAGAGACCTCGCCCACCCTCCCACTCCAGACCCCCCAAGACAGACATGCACATTCACGCACCATCATACACATGCATACACATACTCATACCCACATTAACCCACGCATGCATACATCCATTCACACACACTTACATACCCACGCATTCACACAACATACATGCACACTCAAACCATGCATGCACACATGCATTCCACATGCCACACACCCATGTGCATGGACACACAAACATACACACACACACAACACCCCCCACCCCCTCCCCTGTGGGAGCACCCGACATACCTGATTGCAGTGGGTCCTCTGGCAGGAGACATGACAGGGCGCTGCTGCCAGCAGGAGCGTCCGCCAGCAGAGCACCGCCAAGCTGTATCATGGGTCATAATATAGTCTGCAGCGGTCTACTGGTGTGGCACTGCTGCTGGCAGCAGCACCAATTTACTGCCATCTGCAGCCATGGCCGGAGCCGGAATTCCAGCTACGGTCTTAATATGATGGACGGTAGGCAGCCGCAGCGACGGTGTTTTGGCGGCCCTCGCCGCGGCGGTAGGCGGTCAATACCGCTGTTGACATAATGAGGGCATATGTATGTAAATAGTGTATAATATTAAATGTTAGTAAACATTAGTAGTTTAGACATGACAGGGGTGTGGAATTTATTAAAATATCTACTTGTCCAGGGGACAGGTTGCTTCTCAAATCTACTTGTCCTGTAAAAAGATCTACTTGTCCCTTTGGTGCCATGTAGTGTGGCGACAAATTATGGCAGCAATCTCATTATGTAAGAGCTCTGATAATAGCCTCTCTGATTATGCCAGGGCTACTACCATAATAGGGCTTGAATACTTGCAGTTTCAATCCTTACTGTAGCAATTTCCTTATTTTGCCACCTTTCTGCAGATCTGCATACTGGGGCTGGAGGAAGCAGTAAGCAATAGTTCCAGGGCTGGAATGCCTTTGAGTCTGCAAACCTACTAACCTGCATGTTTTAAAGATTTTCACCAGCTTCTCTCTAATATTTTCCCATGATAAGAAAGGTTGGACATTTACTCCGGACAATGGCAGAATTAGAACTTCTTCCAGGGTTGGGAAGAAAGTGGCCGGAGGGAAAATGAACTTGCAGATGCTCAATAGATTTTCACATGAGCAAATCTACACATGCGTATTTACCCATGCTAAAATACAGTTCACAAATATTTTATAGGGGTACGACATATACCATGGGTGCACTTTTGTGACTTTCTTTAAGAATTTGGGGCCACATGTAGGTAGGTTCAGATTTGCGACCCGCAAATTGCGAGTCGCAAATCCGAATGTAGGATGGTGTCCCTGACACCATCTGTGATTCGCAAGGGCTTCGCAAATGCCCACCTAGTGAATAATCATGAGGTGGGTCGCAATTTGCGACCCCCTTGCGAATAGCGGCCCTCACAGGGATGGTGGCCTGCTGGAGACAGCAGACCACCATGTCTGTGACTGCTTCCTTAAAGGAAAACGAGATGCATTACAAAAACGAAAAATGAAACTTTTTTGTTTCATTTTTTCAGAGCAGGCAGTGGTCCGCAGGACCACTGCCTGCTCTGAAAAAATGTTTACAGTGACATTCACAATGGGGAAGGGGTCCCATGGGGACCCCTTCCCTTTTGCGAAAGTGTTAGCACCCATTTGTAATGGGTGCAAACTGCGATTGGTTTGCGCACGCGTTCGCGGTCACAAAACAATCCTACATTGCACTGCGAGTCGCAATTAGGAAGGGAACACCCCTTCCTAATTGCGACTCGCAAACCCGTTTTGCGATACGGTAACCAGGTTACTGAATCGCAAAACTGGGTTTGTGCATCGCAATGTGCTTTTTGCACGTCGCAAACAGCGAAAGTCGCTGTTTGTGACATGCAAAAAGCTACCTACATGTGGGTCTTGGTCCCTAATTAGGTCTGGTGTTAACAAAGACATTTTTGTTTAATAAAAACTTCTATTTCTCTCTCTTTTGGCTGGCTTTACTGTGAGTGATTGCATTCTGCTCTTCCACAAGGAGCATATTGGCACACAAAGTAGTTTTGTTCAGTGTCAGGAACTACAGTGGCAATCAGTGACGTAACGAAACTGGAGGTTGCCCCTTTGCAAAGAACATGGAGGAGCCCCCTCTCCAGACTCACTCAGGGCAGGTGCTGTGCTAAAGGGGCCCCCTGGAGGGCGGCTGCGGGGCCTTTGTTATGCCACTGGTGGCAACATGTGCTTTTAGAGTTCAAAAAATTTGGGTTTTTTTTTTGGCAGTGTTTGTTACAATGTTGAGGGCCTGGTAGCTCCCACAACAATAAAGTGTTACAAAAGCCATGTCAAAACAAGACACGCATTGATGAAACTAAAAGACTTATAAAAATATGTCAGATCAGTTGGCTTTGTCAGTGTTTGTTTATTTTCATGCTTCCCATATTCGTGTTGAAAATTGTTACACTGATTTTCCATTAGAAATATTTTTGGGAAATACTAGCATGCATCAACACATTTTACTAAATGACACTTCATTTGCATCTAATCAGAGAGCATTCTGGGAGCATTATACTTAGCCTCATAGCCTAAAGTTTTCGAACATGTGTATACACAGCTGTTTTTTTTGTACTGGAACCAACATCAGTAGTGAAGTGTGACCTTAAAACATTTATTTACAGCACTCACCCTAATAATCAAGGCTTTCAAATAATGAACCATAAATACAAGTTCGAACAGCATTATCTTTTGGAAACACATTACCTCAACTGCAGAGAGTTCCACTCTCTGTACACAGGCAGCCAAAGGGTTTGTGCTGCAGAGGGTTGGGCCTACTTGTCCCAAGGACAAAGTAAACATAAAAACTTGTTGCCCTTGACCCCAAACAAGATGTCCCGGGCGTCGGGCGATAGGAATTCCACATCCCTGCATGAGTTTGTGCAGTATTCATATACTTTTAGGGGTTGTTAAAGGGGGAAGATGTGTAGTAATGGTAATGTAGTAGTGGGTCTTTAAGGAATATTAGAATGTTAGCTGAGAGTAGAATGTATGATGTAGGGATGCAGTTGAGTATTTTTAAAAATCAGATTTGCACTGACAAGACGCTGTATGGTGTGAGGGGCTATTAATAAAGATTCATCTGCTTACAAATATGTGAGGAGTCATCATTAGCCATAACCTATAATACTCAAACAGATTTGTTCACCTCACTGCTGGGATTGTTTGAAGTCCTGTGGCACTTTCTGCATTCTCCTGGCTGACTGTAGTACCTGCACTGACCACGCACCTCCGTCCCTGCTTATTACCAGCAGCCTCTAACTTACAGCCTGAATTAGAATTTGGCGGACAGGTTACTCCGTTAAACAGTGATGGATATTCCATCCGCCTAAATCTAAATCCCTTAGAATATAATGAGGTTTAGCTTTCGGTGGACGGAATAGCCATCACGGTTGGAGTAACCCGTCCTAAGTTCTAAATCAGGCCCTTACTGAGGAACAGCCCTGCTCATCTGGCATCATGCTCCCCTTCCTGATGGATATCGTTTTTTAACATGAGTTGTGCATTGATTGTTTCTACCTGCCTTACTTTGTTCTAATTTTTAGAACAAACCATTTACCTGAATCTCCTGTTTAATATTTGACTCAGGCCCACATCAGCTCCCTGCCATTGTACGCTGATGGAACTCATTATTTGGGAACCCCATTGACTCTACTAGGTAGGTGCTGCTTTTTTCTTTCCCCTATACTTTTCCCTTGAAATATGCCTGCACTAATTATGTCACTCACTCTCTTTTCTTCTAAGTGCACTTGCCTTCCTCTTGACTCTGTGATTATGAGTTTACTTTTATGACAGTGAATAATGAAACATGCTTTGTACTGCTTTCTTTTTTATGACATTATTTTCCCATCAGTATTTCAGCTCTGTGTCTGGCTCACAATTCTTTGAGTCCAGATGATGATCCCACTATCCATAATGAGATCGAAACGACATGGGCCTTACAATACATGGACCCTGTATGATTGTATATATTGAAAGTTCTTGATGGGCAGAGATATTCTTGCTTTACTCATACACATGTTGAGCAAGGCAGCACACTCTAACCAGCATCTCATTGCACAGCTATACGTTTTCTTAAAAAAAAAAAAATATGTTTGTTCCTTTATTTTTTAGTTTAATAAATTCCATTGGGGACTTTGCATTGTACAGATTATTACTAGGGAACATTGTTTGCTATAACAAAAATATTTTTTAAGTATTGCGTATTGTTGAAGCCAACACTCCCGGAAAAATATTTAAAATTGATAAATCTTAATTCCAAAATCTGTAGTCCAGTAATTCTGTCCTTGACCAAACTCTATGAAAAGCTTTCCATGTTTTTGAGGAAAAAATTTACAAAATTCAAAAACGCTTTCCAAGCCCATCAGCCAGTCAACCACCACCATCAGAAGTTAAAACTTGGAGTTCTCCTAAATCTGCATACTCTTTAAACAAGTTTGCTTCAATATCCATTGAGCAAACTCACTAGACCTTTTTGCGGTACAAATCAGTGTAGGCTAGTGACATATGTCCAATAATCATACTCACTAACTAAGCTGACATTATAGTACTGATTTTTTACCAACTTTTCAATACCTTGCTGGGAACTTTTTGGCCCTCTCCTTTTGTTGGGAGAGGGCCAAAAAGTTACCTCTCTTCAAGAAGCTATTGGACTACCCAATAGTCCTGTCTAACTTTTGGTAATTCTGCTTACTGCCCTTGCCTCCAAGGTGTTGGAAAGGATGGTCAACAGTCAACTGTCTGCCTACTTGGAAGACAATAAACTTTTGAATCCCACTCAGTCAGGTTTTTGTCCCTTTCATAGTACAGAAACAGCTCTCTTGGAGGTAAGTGAGATGATCAAGATTGCGCACGATGGTGGTAAGAATGTTGCCTTGATCCTGTTGGATGTTTCAGCAGCGTTCAATACTGTTTCCCACTCTATTCTTGTTCAGCCCCTGGCTGTAACAGGCACTGCTTCAAGTTGGTTTAAAATCATTTCCTGGAAGGTAGAGAGCTACAGGGTTGTATTGCCTCTTATTTCTTGGCCAGCAAACAGTTAGGTTTTGGGGTGCCACAGGGGTCCTTCTTGAGCCCCACATTATTCTATAGTTATGTAGCCCATTTCCTGCCCCCCTCCTCCCCTTAGCCAGGCTGACAGTATCATACAGCATGGATGGAAACCTTCTCATATGCTGATGATACCAAGTTATTCCTCACCTTTGACTGCTCATCTATAAACACCTCCATGGCTTTTAAATCTTGTCTTACTGATGCCCTGCAGTGGTTAAGAGAGAACCATCTGCAATGCAACACAGAGGAAACAAAGAATATTTTCTTTGGCCAAGTGAAAAAGCACTAGCTCAATAACTGCTGGCCTATTGACCCCCTTTCCCCAGCTCCAACGTAGGTATAAAGTTGGATAATAATCCATCTTTCCCACCCCTGATCCTTGATACAGTTAGGACTTGTTTTGCCTTGCTACTCTCTGTATTCTGTATCTCAGCCTCCATGAAAAATGGATCAGAAAACTTCAAATGGTACAAAATGCGCCAGCTCGCATCATTTGAGGCATTCCTAAGCAGGACTTGATCTCACAAATCTGCAGAACCTGCAATGGCTTCCAATTAAAACACAGATTCTATTCAAGGGTCTTGTCACCATTCATTGCACTTTCTACAAGCTCAGCTCTAGGTATCTTATTGACATGACTGTCCACTACCAGCCAACAAAACACCTTATATCTGCATTTGCTTTATTTGCCACTACACCTCGGTTTCGCAGGATCAGACAGGGAGAAGTGTCCGCCTCAATTATTGTAAGCAAGGAATGAAGGTGGCTTCCTCTGATTCTCTGCACTATTGCTGTTAAACAGTATTCTCATCACACAAGTGCCTGGGGTGCTACATTCCGTCCGGCTTCTACAGCCACTGGGACATTTCTAGGAGTAGCCGCGTGCTCTGTAAACTAACTCAGTGGTTCTCAACCTTTTGACTTCTATGGACCTACACTTTATCATTAACGGAACTCGGGGATCCCCACTGAATCAATATTGGAATCATGGGTCCCCACTGAGTCATTACTGGAAGCCGGGGACCTCGGTCTAAACACTGTTGATGATTTGAACTGCAAAACAATACACAAAAAATAGAAAAACAAGCATTCATCAAACACATACAGAAATGACAAAACATTTTATTTAATTTGCGAACAAAAATGAATATTAAAAAAAAAATAATTAATAGGAAGGTTGAAGCTTTTCTAAATTCAAATGAAGCCACACATCGTGCAAACTATATTCTGTTTGATGCACCCACGAATCAATCTGTGGATACTAATTTATTTTTTAGATTTCAATTTCAAATTCCTTGACATTTACAGTATGTTTTGAAAATGTCAATTGTACATTTAGCCACTTTCTATACAATGTATTAATCTGTTCATATTATTTAATTTTTTTAAGCAGTCATGGACCTCCTGAGGAGGCGTTGCAGACTCCCAAGGGGTCCCATGGCCACAGGCTGGGAACCACTGAGCTAGCTCATTCATTCACTATTAAAGCAATAGGTCTTATTCATGACATAGGTCTCCTGCTCAATTAAGAGAAATACAATTTGACCCTGGCCTGGAGCCCGGAGATTTAGCATTCAGCCTCCCAGCTCAGATGGCACAAAATTTCCAAAGGGAGATAAAAGGCCCTTACATAGGAACATAATTTCTCTTAAAAAACGGGTTCACTGGTCCCATTTTGGCTGCCCCTACCCGAGCCACAGTAGTTGTGGAAGTTCCTCTATCACAGGGAGAAGCTAACCTTTATGCAACATGTGATGCTTTAAATATAGCTAGCTACAAGGATGTCTGAAGCATATGGAGGTTTGAAACCACTGAATTGTTTACATAGGTGCCAGTTCTGATTATAGCATCCTTCCCAGCCTGGGTACTCTTGAGTAAACAGGCCATACAAAGAGCTTGGTGTTACACGTCTTTATTCTTCTGCATACAAGCGCAAACTCAACATTCTAAACCTGAAATCCAGTCACCACACCCAAACACTTGCGCCACAGTTCTACACAGTCCATCAGAAACCAAAAAGGTCCCGTCATTGCTACTCACACAACACTACATCTCCCCCTTGTTAATCAAAAGATACATTTTTAAAGACATATATTACAACTCCTCAATAAGTTTCTTTGGAGCTTTTACCTCATGTCTAGACCATGTCAGCTGAAGCTGGGAGGAAAGAAGAGAAGCGTCCATGACTGACACGGGAGATGCAGGGACAGATGCTCTGCAGTCTCACTCAAACCAGTTTCATCTCTGACAATACGAACTGGCAAATGTCAAGTCAAATGTCTGAAGCACGAAGAATCTTGCGTGATGGACTACCGAGGATGGTGATCAATCACCATTTGTCCCTTACTAGTCACAACTTCAAAGAATTCAACATCAAACAGAGCATCAGATTTCTGTTTCCTCTTTTGTCGCACCAGTAATCGATCTTCTTCAGGGAAAGTGATATTCTCAGCACATCGACGCTTGTCAGCATACACCTTCATCTCTTGTTTACGAGTCAAGGCTTTCTGACGAAGTGCATCATCTACACTAGATCTCTTGTTGGTCCATTGTGGTAACTTGGTCATCATGGCTCTCTCAAACATCAGTGTGGCAGGACTTTCACCTCTTATTGAATGAGGAGTCGATTGGTAAGCTCTAAGAGTAGTACAGAGACCTGACTTCAGATCAAGCTTCTCCAATTTTTCATGCTCTACAGTCTTTTTAAGGATGTCCATAAGCACTTAACAACGCCATTTGATTGTGGTCAAAGAGGTATGATCTTCTGATGCTCCACATTGAGTTGAGTAAGAAAGTTTTTGAATTCTTGACTACTGAACAGTGGACCACTGTTAGTCTTTACAATTGAGAGAACACCCCATAATGCACAGATTTGTTCTAATATTTCAGTGACATTTTCTTGAGTGATCAATGAAAGATATTCGACAAGTGGAAAACAAAGAGTATTCATCGATAATCACCATCAGATGATGTCCATTGTCAATGGGACCAAAGATGTCCATAGCAATTCTGCCCCATACATGTTTTGGCAAGTTGCACATACTCAAGGGATGTGCAGTGATTTTGGGAGATTAACAGTTGCACAAATGACAGGCTTTCAACTCTTTCGCCACTCATCAAAGTGGGGATACCAAACTCTATCTCAAAGACCTTATTTAGTAGCAACAATTCCACAATGTCCTTCATGAGCCACTTTAACTACTTCTTGTCACTGACTCTCTGGTATGACACTCCTTGAACCTCGCAAAATAATACCTACTTACGTAACTGAGTGTTCATCTTTTACATTCTTGAACTTCTGACATTTACAATCATATGTGAGAGGTCGAGTGTGCTGTTTCCAGGATTGATGCGTAATAATGTCCTTTAGTATCAACATGTCACTGTCTTTGCTTGTTGCAGTAATATTTTGATCTAGAAAAATAGCAGCAGGGATATTTTACTTTACAATGAAGTTAACGCAGGCGTCAGCCTCTTAGGAAGGGGTACGACACTGTATTGGCACTCGTCAAAAATAGTCACCAGGGTTTCGATCCTTCCCTGGTCAATGCACAATAGTGTGGTCATATTCTTGAAGTTGGAAACACCAACGTTCAATTCTGGAAGGCATCTCGGATTTTGGAATAGAAAAGATGGTAAGCAATGCTTGATGATCAATTACAAGAGTAAAAGGTTTTCTATATAAGAATAAGTGCAAATGTTCACAAGCCCACACCACTGCTAAACTTTCTTTCTCAGGTTGTGAACAGGCATGTTCAGTTTGTGACAACTACTTGCATGTGCCACAATATGCTATGGAGCATTCAGGAGTCCAATGTGTTGAGCAAGGATTGTACCTAGCCCGACTGGGTTTGCGTCAACAACATCTGTATGCAGCTTCAGATCAAAGTAGACCATTTCAGTTGACTTCTCAATTTCATGCATGATTTTCTTGAAGCACTGTTCACAGTCATGGGATCAGTAAAATGGAAAATTACTTTTTATTAAGTCTCTTAAGGAAGCACTTACTGTGGCAAAGTCATGTATGTATCGAAAACAGTAACTGGCCATGCCAAGGAATGAATGTAACATGGTAACATCTTGTAAGGGATTGGTGGCTGACAAAGGTAATTTAGCTGGATCCAGCGTCATACCCTCATTAGAAAAAACATGGACAAAGAATTAGAGTTTTATGGAACTCACACCTCTCTGCATTCAAGGTTAAACTTGCATCAGCAAGTAGTCAACAAACTTGTGTAAGAGCTTTATTATGTTCCTTTCGTGTGGCCCTAAAAACCAATGTAATCACTGTAACTGAAAGCATTTGTGATAGGCTGTATTATATGTCAAATGACATCATGAAGCAGTTCTGCAGGTGATAACTCAGCGAAAAATAATCTTTTATATCTGAAAAAAAAACAATGTGAGTAGAAAAGGTAGTAATGTACCTGCAATCTACTTCAAGTTCCAACTGATGCTATCCTGTGTTCAGATCAAGGCGAGAGAAGACTTTGCCACCATTCAACTGTGTGATCGTGTCAGCAATCTGTGATCCAGGATGTTGTTCTCTTTCAATTGCCTTGTTAGCTTGCTGCATGTCAACGCAGATGCATACAGTTGCTTCACTGTAATTTTTGGGTACTACCACCATGGGTGAAACCCACGGAATTTGAGCAGTATATCACTCAATGATATTGTGCTTAGTAATGTGTCAAGCTCTTTCTCAATAGCTTCTTATAGATGAACTACAAATTGTCTCTGCCTTTGAGCAGCAGAACCAGCGTCCTCATTGAAGTTTTCATGCTCTTCAGTTTTCCTAATCCATGAAACAACAAAGGGAACTGACTTACGAATTTGCGATGAGCAATTATGTTGTAGTTCACCAATATCAGTCCCATGTCAGCAGCAGAACTGAAATTGAGTAAACAGGCATTTGACACAGTCACTTGAAGTACATGAAGGAGTGCTTGTACCTTTGTCTTTTTGTGTTTCAGTATTGCTGTGAATGAACCTTGACTCTTTAATGGCATTGATGCAGCTCATGTATGCACTTTAATTTTCAAAGGTGTAGACGGCTCAATTGAGACAGTTCATTTTGTATTTCTCCTCAGGCATAATGTTTATTGGCACATCACTATCAATAATTAAAAAGTATTTATCTTTACTGTGATTTTCGGACACTATTTAAATAACTTTTGTGAATTTTGTCATCAACTTTTCTTCTACTCGTATTTTTCTTCATATTCAGCCATTCCGACATGTGTGCATTTTGCTACATCAACATCATGTATCCATCTTCTTTACTGTCACTTGACACTGAAAATGAAAATCACTTGTACAAAGATTTAGATGGCACTCAACTTTGTTTAATGTCGATTTGCCTCCGCTGATGTTGTTGCTTGGCCTTGTGGGCACATGTACATCATCGCTTCTGAAAAGCTCAGGTGCCCATTTTGTTTTCTCTACGTGAGGCACTTAGTTTTGCCTTCGCCTTGCAAACTATTACAAAATGGTTCTCTTTCCAGAAGCTTTTGCATAATTGATAAATAGCAGGATATTTACCTTCATGTGGAAATGAAAATCTGTAGCTGAAGCACAGTTTCTTTTTCTTTGGAGACATCTCCTTGGGTACTTCAGTCATGTGCTTTTGCTTACTTTTCATTTTCATAAATGATTGACTTTGGGTACCTCCAGCTTCCATCTCAGCAGTTTGTCGTTTTGCACGTTCCTCAGCTCTGATTTGACAGTATGAGGCTTCATCAGCATGTGGTGTTTTCTTTATTACTTCCTTTACTCCTTTACCTGCAAGGTTGTTAAGGTATTTGACAATCTTTTTGCCATCTGTTTCTTCCAGTGCATCAATTAAATCATCAAAAGTCTCTATTCAGGCAGTCTGTCACCAATATTTTGCTTTCTTGCAGTATCAAATGGAAGTGGTGGTTTTAAGAAAGAAGTAGCATTTTAACCATTTGCGGAACCTAATGGCGTTGATAGTGAAGTTCTTTCTTGCATCATCTACTGTCTACCAGGACATGTTTCATTCATACCATCGTCAAGGCAGTGTGATGTACTCACATCAAGGTCATCATGCCAGCTCTCTGTCTGTGATGTGCTGCCCTCTTTCTTTAACGGTGAGTAGCAACTTTGTTTCTGGCACAGGTCCTTCACCCTTCTTGCCTCTTTGCATTTATGTAACATACCTGGTTTTCTCTGCCTTCAGCGTTTCGTCACATTTGGCTATAAGTGCTTTTAGCACTTCTTCGCATTCAACTTTTGCTGCACTTTTCTGTATTCTGTAGTTGGTGATTGCTAACTTATTGCTCCAAATCTTATAGTTCTGTGTTAAGTTGTGGTGCAGTGCCTCCTTCACGGCCTTACCAACAGGTTCCTAGCCACTAATACACAAATATTCTCTGTAAGGCCTTCCTCTTCTTAAAAACTTCAGCACTGGCTGGAGCGGCGCTTTGACTCCACGTATGACAAATGCTAAACTTCAATCTGACGTGTGGCACGCATAAACAGTTTGCTGAACAGCTGCAAACACTCTGGAGAAGCACTGTCAATTCTTTGGGTTATTTCCTCTATCTCGTCACCAGTTGTAGCGTCCTCCCCAGCCTGTTCACTCTTGAAAGAACAAGCCACCCACAGAGTTTGGTCTTACATGTCTTTGTTTTCTGCATACAAGCACAACTTCAACATTCTAAAACTGATATCCTGTCACCACACCCAAACACTTACGTCACAGTCCTACGGAGTCCATCAGGAACCAAAAGCACCCTGTCATTGACCTCACACAACACTAATCACAGTAAGACAGCAGAACTGACTGGGGTGAGAGATTCAGTCACACCTCAAATGAAAGGAGGTGGACAACAGAGGTGCTTGGACTTTATAGCAATTGTTTGGCCATTAGGCCACATCTATATTTCTCAATTTATGTGTGAAAGTCATACACCAGTGGGGTGATTATTTATGACCAGTTATAGTGGGCACATTCTCTGTTAAAATTACTTTGCGAAGTAAAAAAACAGTAGCAAAAAATACATGAAGATTCCCCAGAGTCTTGCTTAGGAACACTTGAAAGTGTTTGTCTTAAATCTGTAACTAGGGACACAGTTCAGCACCTTTGCACCAGTGGTGCTGGAACAATTTTCAGAGTGGGGGTGCTAACATCTACATTACATCACTGAAGTCCTAGGGATTGTGAAAAGCCTTGCTGCACACTAAGTTTATTAACACAAGAGTGGTAAGAGTGTAATATGTAGCCTGTGGTGCATTCTGGAGCACACCTTTACAAATATATTACAAAAGCATTGTGTGGAAACAAACCATCATTTACAGACAGCACACATTCCATTTAAATCGCCACTAATTTTGCCAAGATGGAAAATGTTTCCTGCCAGTAGACATCTGTCTGTGGCATGTAGTGCTGCAGATTGACATGCTTTGCATAAGCTCGCCACCTAGTGTTGGATCCGGAGTAGTACAACTTGCTTTTCTACAAAGAAGTCTTTTGAGTCGCAGGATCGAGTGACTCCGCCTCTCAGTGATACTGAGCATGGGCATTGAGTCCTTTGTTAGATTTTTTTGTCCTCAGGCGGGAGAGTGAAGTGGTGTGAAGAGAATGAGAAGTCCATACAATGTATCTACATATGTACAATATTTACATGTTAACATAATTGCAACAACTGCAGGAATCCAGGGAGGAGGAGGGCAGATGTGATTCTACAGCCACCATATGCCACAAACAGAGGTCTACTGGTAAGTAACATTTTGCGTTTGATGGCATGTGTGGCTGTAGATACACATGCTTTGCATAGACTGAAGAGCAGTCCCTTCATAAAGCAGTGGCTAACGTGCAGGAGTTGCAATTGTTTGGAAAAGTGTTTTAAGCACTGCTTGCTCAACATTGGCTTGCTGACATGGTAGTACATCTACACAACAGTGTTTTGTAAAGGTATGTGGTGTAGTCCATGTACCTGCTTTACAAATATCTGCAACAGGTATGTTACCTATCAATGCCACTGAAGCACCCTTTTTTCTAGTCTGTGCTCTAGGTGTGACAGGTAAGTGTTGTTTTGCTTTAGCATAGCACATTTGAATACACTTGACTAGCCATCTAGCTATACCAGTTTTTGATATTGGGTTTCCTTTGTGGGGCCTCGAAAAGGCCACAAAAAGTTGTTGACTTTTTCAGAACTGCTTGGTTCTGTCTATATAATACATAAGAGATACAAAGAGACCTTTTGACATCAAGAGTGTGTGGAGCCGTTTTCGCTACAGAATCAGGCTGTGGGAAAAAATGGTAATTCTATTGACTGATTGATATGAAATTGTGAAACTACCTTTGGAAGAAATTTAGAGTTAGTTCGAAGAACTACTTTTTCTTTATGAATCTGGAAGAATGGTTCTTCCAAGGTTAAAGCTTGGAGTTCACTTACACGTTTAAGGGAAGTGATAGCCACTAGTAAAGCTACCTTCCATGATAGGAATTGCAAGGAATATGCATGTAGTGGCTCAAACGTGGAACCCATGAGCCTTGTAAGAAGGTTCCATGATGGTGCCAGTGGTACCTTGTTTGTGCTTGGGATATTAACTTGCACAATTTATCATGATACACTGCAGATGTCTCTGAACCAGGGAGTACTGTATCCGTCTTACATTTTTTTTAAACTGTTTTTAGTGTCTGTATTTTTTGATTTTCTAATATTTGATTATAGGTAATGCATGCTTTAACTGCTATTTTGATGCATTAACTATATAAACTCATTGTTTAGTTGTGATATTTTCTCTTTTATTGATATTTATATAAAATCCAAATAAAGATTTTTTTTTGACTGACTCACTGACTTAAGTCCTTCCATAAATGCTTTAATGACTGGAACTCTAAATAAAGAAGTATACTGTCTGTTTTAAAGTTATGCAGCTATAGCTGCTAAATGAAGCTGAATGGATGTGTAAGCTAAATTAGCTTTTTGTAAATGCTGTGACAAACAATCTCTTGAACCACTGGCTTAAGAAGGTCAATGTTTTTTGGTTGGCAGTAGTAGACAAAGCTTTTCCACTTTGCTACATAACATTGTCTAGTTGAGGGTATACGTGTTTCTTTAAAAATGTCCGTACATTCCTGCGGTAGTTGTAAATAGCCAAACTCTATAACTTCAGGAGCCATATTGCTAGGTTGAGTGACTTGGGGTCTGGATGTCTTATATGCCCTTGATTCTGTGTTAAGAGGTCCAGACTGTTGGGGAGCTTCTTGTGTGGAACTAGTGAGAAATCCAGAAGTGTTGTGAACCTTGGTTGGAGTGCCAATGTAGAAGCTATAAGTATTATGATGAGGGAATATTGTCTGAGTTTCTGAACTAGAAAAGGAGTGGGAGAGCCGGAAAACAGTAAGCAAATATCCCTGACAAGCTCATTCATAGAGCATTATCTTTGGACTGAGGCTGAGGGTACCTGGATGCGAAGTTTTGGCATTTTGTGTTTTGAGAGGTGGCAAATAAGTCTATTTGATGTGTTCCCCACTTTATAAAGTTCTGCTGAATGACTTGCGGTGGAGTTCCCATTTGTGGGCTTGTTGCATCCTACTGAGCAGGTCTGTAAATTGATTGTCCATTCCTGGGAGATACTGTGCCACTATCTGAGTGTGGTAATGAATTGCCCATTTCCATATTGTCTGTGCAAGATTGGACAGCAGAGATGATCATGTGTCCCCCCCCCATTTTTGAAGATAATACACAGCAGTCATGTTGTCTGTACATATGGCACTATTTTGCATTGCAAGTGTGGAAGGAACGCCTTCATTGCTAGGAAGACTGCCTGCAGCCCAGGTAATTGATGTGTAAGGACTGTTGAGTGATATTCCATACACCTTGCATTGTGAGGTTATGGAGATGAGCTTCCCAACCTGTCTGTGATGCGTCTGTTGTGAGAATGATCTGAGGTATAATGTCTAAAAGGGCCATCATTTCGTAAGGTGAGGAAAGAGCTGTGAGCCTGGCGGTACAACACTATGGCCCTCATTCTAACCCCGGCGGTCTCAGACCGCCGGGGCCAGGGTCGGCAGGAGCACCGCCGACAGACCGGCGGTGCCCCGCAGGGCATTCTGACCGCGGCGGTTTGGCCGCGGTCAGAAAGGGTAAACCGGCGGTCTCCCGCCGGTTTACCGCTGCCCTTAGAATCCCCCATGGCGGCGCAGCTTGCTGCGCCGCCATGGGGGATTCTGACACCCCCTACCGCCATCCTGTTCCTGGCGGTTCGCCCGCCAGGAACAGGATGGTGGTAGGGGGTGCCGCGGGGCCCCTGGGGGCCCCTGCCGTGCCCATGCCAATGGCATGGGCACGGCAGGGGCCCCCGTAAGAGGGCCCCACAAAGTATTTCAGTGTCTGCCTAGCAGACACTGAAATACGCGACGGGTGCAACTGCACCCGTCGCACCTTCCCACTCCGCCGGCTCAATTCTGAGCCGGCATCTTAGTAGGAAGGTTGATTTGCCCTGGGCTGGCGGGCGGCCTTTTGGCGGCCGCCCGCCAGCCCAGGGCAAATCCCAAAATACCCTCAGCGGTCTTTCGACCGCGGAGCGGTATTTTGGTGGGGGAACTTCGGCGGGCGGCCTCCGCCGCCCGCCGAAGTTAGAATCACCCCCTATATCTTCCAGGTGACCCTGCCTGAGACTACTGACGGGAGAGACACTGTTGAAGGGGACGCATGTGAAGATCGGCATGAGGTACGATGGCAATACACAATGCCATCATCCCTGGCAGACGCTTGAAAGTCCTCACTGTGTATGAGTGGTTCTCTGTTAACTGAGAAATCAATGAGTGGAATGGTGGAACACGGCCTGGGCTTGGAAAAGCTAGCCCCCAATTGTGTATTGAGTATCACTCCTAGATAAGGTTGTATCTGAAGCAGCTGAAGATGGGATTTGAGATCATTGTGAATCCTAGAGTGTGTAAGAAATTGATTGTGAGTTGGATGTGATGTTGACATTGTTTTAATATGCTGGCTTTGATGAGCCAGTCGTCCAAGTAAGGGAAGACATTAATGTGCTGTTGCCTGAGGTGTGCGGCAACTACTGCAGGACACTTGGTGAATAGTCTGGGAGAGGTTGTGACCCCAAAAGGACTTGAACTGGTAATGTTTTCCTGCAACCACGAATCTGAGGTACTTGCGGTGTGCTGAATGGATGTGAATGTGAAAATAGGCGTCTTTTAGATCTAGTGCTGTCAAAGTTGCCTTGCCAAGAAGGGGAATGACATCCTGAAGAGTGACCATATGGAAATGCTCTGATAGAATGAAGTGATTTAACGTCCTGAGATCTAGAAATGGCATGAGTGAACCGTCCTTTTTGGGTAGAAGAAAGTACAGGGAATATACTCCAGAACCTTGATGTATTAATGGAACTGGCTCTATGCCCCCTCTGAGGAGAACAGATTGGCCTTCTCCCTTGAGAAGAATGAGATGTTCCTGTGAAAGTTTAAGAGTGCAAGGGGGTATGTTTGGGGGAGGGAAATGAGGTCCAGACAATAACCATTTCGGATAACTGAATGAAGTCTTCCCCCTACAGGAGTGGTGTGAGTAAGTGGAAGGCGGAGGCAGTCACTGTCTGGCCACCAAGGTGGAGCCTCTAGAAGTGAATGGTTTTCCTCTGCCTTTGTTATTGTTCCCTCTGTAGGAACCACTATAGAAACCTCTGGATTAGGACTGAGAGATAGCCATGGCTTGTGTGGAAGACTGGTCTGTAAAGGATGACCTAAACCCTCTTGTGAAACTTGGGCGACGAAAAGTACCAGGTTGTGCAGTGGCTTGCAGAGCCCCCGTAGCGTTGGAGGTTTCATTATTTTTTTTTAAAACAAAAATTCTGGTGTGGTATCTACTTGTGGGCTAAAAAGGTGCTCTTTAAGGCATGTTTAACACTGCCTGTTGTACCTCTGGCTTAAACCCCGAACACCTGAGCCAAGCATGTCTCCTTACAAAGACGCTAATATTAATGCTGCTTGTGGCAGTATCAGCACCATCCAGCACGCAACAAAAATAATTATTTGTAATAGCTTGACCTTCTGTGACAGTTTCGCAACCCCTTTTACAATGCTCAGGGAGATACTGAAGGAGATCTTCCATCACATCCTAATGAGCCATGGCGGTAGGCAGGGCCAAAATGCCTGAGGCAGTACAATAGCGGCCCCGGGCTAGAGATTCATATCTCCAGCCCGGCGGCTGCTACCGCCATGGCGGTCGGAGTGGTACATTGGCCAGTGTCATAATGTGGCAGTATGTACAGCCAGTCTGTTGACGGTACTACCGCCACATTATCACCGACCGCCGGGGTCAAAATGACCCCCTAAGTGTCTTCTTCAACCGAAAGGATCAACACACGTCGCAGGTTTGCTCGTTCGGGGGAGAGGCAAAATTTACACACCCGATGTTGACTGGTGTGCGGAATTATGAATGACATCAAGGGCAAAAGCAAAATGAAGTCCCTTCCATCAGGTCTGCATAGCCAGATGCCACATGGAGGATGTTGGCCCGAAAAGGAGCGCGGACGCCTCAAAGGGCAGGGAGTCGGATACGGAAATACAATTTGAACCGAGGGCAGTCTGTGAGAGGAAAAGTGATTGAAACAAGACCATTGCTGAAAGGAAGACAGAAAGAAAACTGTTTTGGCTGGATCAAGCCAAGAACTCGGAGTGAGAGGAACACACATCCAAACCTGACGGCAGCGAGAAAACAATCTAACAAAGTACTCAATACCCATTAAAGTATCACCGAGAAGAGTTCTCACTTGATCCTGTGATGCAAAAAGCTTCTTCGAAGAAAAACAAGTTGCACCACTCCAGAACCAACACTAGATGGCGAGCTTATGCAAACCATGTGTATCCAGAGCCACACATGCCATCGAACATACAGGTTTACGGATATGACTCTTAAAGCACATACATTATATTTGTGGAGAACAGGTTTCAGTGAATATTTTTCATTTGGCAATCACCAAGTAAACTGTCTAGCTTTGTTATGATCCTATTAAAATCTTTGTTTTCATCACACTTCAACACTGTAAAACAAGTGTTTCATTTTTGTTTTCCTGACAGATTATATATTCTTAAATATGTGTACAGTTCATTTTCATGTATTGAAATTTTGCTGTGTGCTACACAAAAATGCATGCTACAGCCTTTACATTGACACGCCTTGTACCCCAGTAGGATTGCCTCATAGTTCCCTTTACAAATTCCTCTTAATTTGCAGTAAAAAAAAAGAATAGTAAACACCAATTTCAGTATTAAAAGAATAACCAGCAATTTGTCAGAAGACATACCCTGACATTTGACCTCCGCCTTTAAAGTACAGCAAATGAGCTTTGTTTATTGTCTTTTTGCGACCCACCAGAAATGAGCTGGGGACCCACCACACGGTTGCAACCCACAGCTTGGAAAAAGCTGACCTAGCCTGCAAGACTGCTGTATAGACAGCTTAATAAACAAACTAGTGAACTTGAACTCCAGATGTTTCCAGGATGGTAGTAACTGAACCCACACCTAAGCGTTCCTATTCAGGAACTGGCGTCCTTGTACTAGGAATATTTATGTCTTAAAGTAAAAATTCCAGAGTACTTCAATTGCCAACCAGATAAACCAGCCTGGGCAACAGATGCATTCATGCAACGTTGGCATCTGGGACTTAACCCCAAATTTCTACTTTGCGTAATGTTCCAGAAGGTGCTAGCTCAGTTTTGGCATCATGTGCTATCGCTGCTGCTAATTATACTCTTCTGTACAGCGCAAGCATGATTTCTAGAATGTCAAAGAATGTCAAGTAATTCTCTGATCCTTGTCTCCCATTATCAAGTGGAACGACTTCCTCTGGCTATAAAAACTGCAAGTGTTAGTAGTGGAGCTGAATTTTCCAACCTTTTCTACTAGAAGAGCTATTATAATAAATCAAAATCACTGTGAGCTACTCATAAACAGTATTATCATACAATAATGACCATCCTATGCTTGATTACTAGTAGAGGTCATCCCAGAACCTTTTATATACATTACATATATATATATCACAAAGGGGCTGTCCACACTTTGTTGTTGTAGGTAGGTTACAGTATCCATGGGAAGAGAATTGTTTGTTTCACTGTTAACTTTGGTGCCGTTTGACAAATCTGCACAAAACTTTACAAAAACAAAAGGGTCATCCACCTCTGCTCCTTCATTACACTGACCCATCAACTGGAGGCCAGGAAAAAGGGAGGATCCCAAAACGTTGATTTACCATGTTAATTCCAATAGGAAACCTTGCTCAGAAGGCATGCTTTTTATGATTTGCTGTAAACCCACTCAGCTATTTTACAGCAATTAGTGTTTAAAGAGACACTAAGGTTGGATATGAAGGGGTTAACTCAGTAGTAATCAAATATTTTAAGAAAGGGCCCTTAGTCTGGTTAAGGAACATTTTTCTACCATTGGCCATTTCAATACCTAGTGATCACATTTTTTTGCCACAACTTTGTAGGAAATGTTGCGCCTCCATTACACGACTTGAGGACTTAGCTGAAAATGTATTTGAAGAAGGACATAGAGGGGACAGAGTAGGGACACCCTGAGACCCAGGCACACCAAGGATAGACAACTGGATGACAGGGTACTGCTGCTCCAAGAAAGGCAAAACAGTTCAGAAGCGAACTACGTCCAGATTCCTTACTGTAGGGACACCCTGAAACCCAGGCACTTGTGGGTGGGACCCAGAGGGACACCCCTAGAAATTAAAGTAAAAAACAAAATTGGGCCACGGTGCTGTGGTACTCTTGTAGAATCCAGTGTACAAGCTACCACCCTATTGCAAAGCAGTACAATGCAAGCTTTCCTGAGAAATGAGATAAAAACTATCATTTGAAAATCAAAAACACAGTGAAATTCACAAGTTATTATTGAGCTAACTATAACTTGCACCCAACTCATGCACTGCTTATGATCTCACATACTGCATCACTCATGACCTGTTAAATGACGTAATTGATACCATCACTGACATCTCAAATTACATCATTGATGATATCACTGACAACATCATAATTGTGACAGCGTCCTACAGAGTTGTGGACTTGAAGAAAAAAATATTTACCTGTGATGCCGGAAGTGACATCTGATGACACCAGCGAAGCCACATAGTGGACAGCCCGGAACAACAGCGTCAGTTTTCATCCATTTTTTTCCAGCTTTCAAGGCAAGTAGATCACCTATTAACTTACCCTAGACTACATTAATCAAACAGGCAGGTGGGTAGGAACAGTGAGGAATCTGCAGGTAGAAACAGTATCTTCCAAAAAGATTGTTACTGCAAGTAAGCAACCTTTTCTTCTGATGTATACTTCTACTTGTAGATTCCTCACCTGTAGAATAGATTTCAAAGCAGTACCCTTCACAGGAGGAGGGTTGATGGAAGGCTAAATGAAGAAGTCTTGCAGAAATTATCGGGCAAAATGGCTATCCCTATGCACTTCGGAATCCAGGCAGTAATGCTTAGTGAAGGTGTGTTGGGAGGCCCACATAGTCACCTTGCACATCTCTTCGTTAGGAATACTTCTGGAGAGGGCAAAGTTTGAAGATTTAGCCTGATGAAATGAACGCTTATCCCTGGCTCTTTTTTGGCCAAAGCGTAGCAAGTCTTGATGCAGAAGATAATCACTCTGGACGTAGTTCACTTCTGAACTGTTTTGCCTTTCTTGGAACAGCCGTACCCTGTCATCCAGTTGTCTATCCTTGGTGGGACCTGCTCAACGAGGATCCAAACCATGAAGCAGCTCCTCCACCTTCATGGTGTGGGCCAGGGGATAGAAGGTCAGTATGGTGATGGACTGGTTGAAGTGAAGAGAGTCATCCTTTAGGAAGGAAATCTACTCTGGTTTGCAACACCAGTTTGTCAAGGAAAAATTAGGTGAATGGCAGATTGGAACTCAAGGCCTGTAATTCACTGATCTGTCTCACCAGGGTGAATGCTACCAAAAACTCTGTCTTGAAGGATAAGTTCCACACCTGGAAACTGTGAAGGGGGTCAAACGGAGATCCCATCAAAAACCTCATCACAAGATTGAGAGACTGCACTAACCATAATTTCTATGGGAAAAAGACCACCTCATTTTTATAATTTCTAAAGCAAATGCTTTAGGAGTTACAGTTTTGATTACATTAAGATGACTTCAGGCGTGTCACACGTTTGAAGTAAATAAAGAATGTTAGCGATCTAGTTGTTCATTAGAACACTTTGGAGAGGAAGACGTCAGGGGCACAGACTCGGACAACTGAAGGCAGGGAGGAGATGACAAAGGCACCAAGGTGAGCACGATGGGCAGGCGGGGGAGAGGTGGGGGCAGTGGCAGCAAAACAGACCATGGAGGGCAGGGGAAATGGGGACAGGTGCAACAAACCAACCATACAGGACAGCAAGGGAGGTTGTGGCAATACAACAGACTATTGAGGAAGTGGCACTACAACCATACATGGCAAAAAACCCAATTTAAGCAGGAGACTCCAAATCGTTTTGAGCCCAAAAGGACTTCCTGTCTTAAATCTTCTCTTTTTCAATGTTAGTCAGTGGGGAAAATCAATTCCACAGATTTGGTTACCCTAACTCTCCCTCCTACCAAGTTTAGAATGTTAGCATGTATGGTACATCCGACAAAGGAGAGCAGGAGGAATAGAGTAGGGACATGGAGCCGGGCAGGAGACGGCAGAAGGGAGGTGGGCAGGGGCATCAAACTGACCTTACAGGGCAGGTACCAGAGATCGCTCAATACACCACACAGATAAGTGGGAGGGCAGTGCAGATCAACAGACCATGAAAACAATATGGAGGGGACAGGGCCATGCACATGGACTGCAGAGAGCAGAGGGGAAGATGCAAGGGCAGCAAGCTGACTATACTGGACAGACAGGGGGGCAGTTGCAGCACAACAGATTATAAAGGGCAGGAAGGAGGAGATAGAGGTCCGCATATGGAAAATGGTGTGCAGAGGTCAAGGGTGCAGGGCAGGAGGAGCAAGCTGACCATGCAGGGCAGGTGGGATGGCACTGGAAACATTACACATCATGGAAGGCAACAGGGAGACAACATAGGGAGGCTGGAAGGGGGTCAGGGGCACCACGTTGACCACACAGGCAGATGGGAGGGTCAGTGGAACCACAAACGATCATGCATGGAGGGTTAGTGGCAGCACAACAGCCAGGGTGGCTAAGAGGATGCAGCATGCACAAAGGACTATGGAGGTCAGGAGGGAGGGGTAGGTACTGCACAAAGACATGAGAGGACACGGGGAAGTGGCAGGGGCTTCATGACAGACCACGCAGGGTGGGCAGGAGGAGCAGTTGCAGCACAACAGAGCATGGAGGGCAAAAGGGAGTGGCAGCAAAATGGACCATGGATGACAGGAGGGAGGGTCTAGGGACAAGGCACTCGGACAATGGAAGGCATGGTGGATGGAACAGGGACAGGCGGCATCCATCTGACCATGCTGGGCAGGTGGTAGGGGCAGTGGTAGCGCAATGGGACACTCAGAGTGGACGAGAAGGGCAGTGACGGGTCAATGGAACATGGTGGGAAAGAGGAAGGGAGCAAGGGCATCCACACAGACATCGGAGAACAGGTGGAGGGAGAGTAGGGGGCGCAAGCTAGGCAGGAAGGATAAGCAGGAGGGCAATGATAGGAACATAGACTTGGGCAGGAGGGAGGGGGCAGATGCATAAAGTCGGACAACAGAGGGCAGAGAGGAAGTGGGTGGAGGCAGCAAACTAACTGTGCAGAGTAGGTGGGAAGGGCAGAGCAACGGCCCCACAGGGCTGGACGAGGGGCAGGGATCAGGACTCAGACAAGTAAGGGTAAGGAGGAAGGGGGCTGGCAAGGGTAGCTAGACTGGATAGGGCAGCACAACACACAATGCCAGGCCAAACCTTGCATCCAGCCCCCCGCTGTGCATTAAGATAGACATCATATTTTACGTTTAAAAAAATAAATAAAAAAAACTTGAAATGCACTGAAAAAACAAAGGTTAGAGTGACGTTATAGGAATTATAAGAATATCTAACTTGACATTGCCCACACAATGGTGGAATCTGGGTATCATATAGCCTTGGAGGATGGAGGGTGGGGGGGGGGGACTGCATGCCCCTCCCCTAAATTTTACAATGACCCCGGGGGATTAGGACCTCATAGAGCAGAGGTCTTCAAACTGGGGGGGGCCTCAAGTGGTCCGGGGGCGGGGGCAGGGTGGGGGTGGGAGTGAGAGGGGTGCGCCAGACTCTGGCCAAAAGAAGCATTATTCAGATAAAATGCCTTTATTTTAAGCAGAAGCATGTAATTGCCCTTTTAAAAAGGTAACAGTACTTAACTGCACTGTTTAAATAGGTCTAGACATATTTAAACACTGCCATCTTTATAAAACAATTATGAGAAATTCTGAGGGGGGGGGCCCAATGATTTTTATTTTTTAACTGGGGGGGGCGGCGGCATTAAAAAGTTTGGAGACCACTGTCATAGAGGCTTAAGGAGCGGGACCGCACAACTCCTCCCATTAATTCTAGGAATCCCCAGGGCCTCATAGAGGGTTGGGGGGTATGCCCCCAAACCCTATAAAACTCCTTTTTCCACTACCCCAGGGCTCTGGTCACCTCAGGTTTTGTTTTCATTTTCATCTTGCATCCTCCACAAAGTTGAGGTAAAGTTTTTAAAAATGACCCTCACCATGCCTTTGGGGGGGCCCACCCACCCCCATCCTGTTGCTTCTCTGTTTATTTAAAACTTATTTCCAGGAATGGAGCCTCACTCTCAGAGTTGTAAAATGGCTGCCACCACATCAGTTCAATATATGAGCCTTAATTTCTCAAAAACTACTGAACGAATTTACACCAAATCACAAAACACACATTTTATAGACCAAGATCTAGCTTTCTGCCAAATTTGTCGTAATTGCGTTCAGCTGTTTTAGTGGTATCACTGTTCAATTTTCCTATAGAAAGATGAATGGGTGACATGCGTTTTGGGATCCCAATTTTTCTCAGCACCTGCTTGACGAATCACCCTCAAACCTTTCAGGAAGGAGCTTTGGGTGACTGATACTTTTTTGGAAGGTTCATGAAGATTTCTAAAACGTAGCCAAAGTTATAAGCAAACAAAAAAATGCTTTTCCTATGGAAACGTGGTCCTCAACTATAATTACCAATGGCAACCAAAGTAGCTTCTTTCAATGCCAGGGACTGCTAGGGCAATGTGTACGTTTGCACACAAAAAAACCATTCAGCTTTTAGTCTTTTTTTTTTTTTTACATTGGAGAGGGCCCAACAACTTCCACAATAATAAAGCTTTACAAATCTTCATCAAAACAAACGCACATTGCCAAAACCAAAAGCCTGCAACCAGTGTCAGTTCTATTGTTTTTGCCAATGTTTATTGCCCATAATCTTGTCAAAACCTGTAATACACTAATGTCCCATTGCTAATACTTTCTGGAAATACCAGCATGCCTCAAACACATTTAACTAAATGATGTCTCAAGAAAATGGTACCTAAAATAGTACAGTTTAGCAAAACATGTTTCTTGTAGTTGCTATTTTTTTATGTACGTTTGATTTAGAAAGCAAAGAACTTCATTCTTGCTTTCTGGCTTCTGCAATTATCTGCATCAAATCAGAGAGCATTCTGGGAGCATTCAAATTCTTAAACTTTGCAAACATTTGTACACATTTTGGTACTTGAACCACTGTCAGTAGTGCAAGCTGAGCTCACAACATTTCCTTAAAGAGCTGTCCCTATTAATTTATACTTTGCATTAATTAACCATAAACGAAAGCCCTATAGTGTGATCATATGGTTGCAAATCCTACCTTAACTGCAGACAAT
This sequence comes from Pleurodeles waltl, assembly GCF_031143425.1. NCBI lineage: Eukaryota > Metazoa > Chordata > Amphibia > Caudata > Salamandridae > Pleurodeles > Pleurodeles waltl. Next base: position 155,289,630 of record NC_090440.1, on the reverse strand, counting down.
GCTCTTTCGCAGACCCATATTGTGGTACTGTGAAATGGCAGTCAAGGGGTTTAGCCATACTTCTCCAAAGGACATGAAAACATGATGTCCTTGACCCTAAACAATATGTCCTAGGCATTAGACAATAGAAACTGCACACCCCTCCACATGACCCCCTGTGTAGTTTGGTAAAATATTCCACACACATTTCTCAGATGGGCACAATGGCATACAACCTTAGAGTCATGCTTACAATGCCAGGGTGAATTTAAACCTACCTCTAAGTAGAACACCCCAACATTCTACATTGTTAAAAAAATTGCAGTGCCTAAAAACCTTCATTGAAGTTCTGGAAATAAATATCCACATCTTACAAAACATCCTTGTGATAAAAATTGTGTCTATAGCACTGTATTACAACTATTTAACTTTTGCACATGCTGAGATATCGACTAGTGGATAATCAACTGTCAACAGATGCTTTGGAATTTCTCACAGATTTTTTGCAACTGGCTTTGGCTTTAACCCTTTCACTGCTTGGTCTTACCCCTCCACCCCAACTGCTAAGCCCTTTTTTGGCTTTGTGGGGTAGTTTGCGCTAAGCCCCCAATAATTTTTTGTCCACATAAGGTATCCATGCCAAATTAGCATTCTTTTTTTCCAACAGCCTCGGGATTCTAAAGGTAGCCAGGGTTTGTGGATTCCCCTGAAGGGGACCGAGAAATTAGCCAAAATACAGCTACATTTTTGGAGTTTTGGGAAAAATGGGGAAAAAAGTGCTGCAGAACAAAGAGTCTGGTATTTTCCCTGCAAATGGCATCAACTAAGGGTTTGCGGTGCTAAAATCACCATCTTCCCAGCTTTAAGGTACAGGCAGACCTGAATCACAAAACCAATTTTTTTAAACACAGCTTTGACATTTTATTGGGCCTTCCAGTTAGTGATAGAAATGGGTGTGAAACCAATGGTGGATCTGGGAAAGCTATACATTTCTGAAAACTAAACAAATAAACAAAATGCTGAATTCAGCAAGTGGTCCTTTGTGTAGGTCCTTCAAGGTTTTCCAAAAGAAACTAAGGAAGTCATTACAACATTGACAGTAAAAGCCGCTTACCGCCGTGCAGAAGACCGCCAACACACCGCCGCGGCATTCTGCCACGGTCATTATGACCGACAGCTCCGAATCCGCCAAAATTTAGACACCCACACAAGTCCGCCACACCAAAGGTCAGTGATAAACTGATGAAAACAAAACCTCCACCGTCACGCCAACGGGAATACGCCCACACTATCACGACCCACGAATCCACGCGGCGGTCTTTCAACCGCGGTATTCCATTGGCGATACACACCGCCGCGCTCAAAATACAAATATTTACAAAACACAACCACATTGGACAATTCCAAATACACACACCTGATACACATACACACACCACTCCAACACACCTAAGACAATATAAAACACACACCCACAAACCCCTACGACAATTGCGACAGAAGACCAGAGAGAGACACCACCATCTACAAACGAGCATCCACAGGCACTCAACACATAACATCCACGCACCTCACACAAGACACCACTAAATCCCACCCCACACATCACAACACACACCAACCCACACAACACCCACACCACCCCATGGCATGGCAAAGACACCCCAGGTTTTCTGAGGAGGAGCTCAGGGTCATGGTGGAGGAAATCATCCGGGTAGAGCCACAGCTATTCGGAACACAGGTGCAGCACACCTCCATAGCTAGGAAGATGGAGCTATGGCGAAGAATAGTGGACAGGGTCAACGCAGTGGGACAGCACCCAAGAAATAGGGATGACATCAGGAAGAGGTGGAACGACCTACGGGGGAAGGTGCGTTCCGTGGTCTCAACACACCACATCGCGGTACAGAGGACTGGCGACGGACCCCCACCTTCTCCCCCACAACTAACAACATGGGAGGAGCAAGTCTTGGCTATTCTGCATCCTGAGGGCCTCGCAGGAGTAGCTGGAGGAATGGACTCTGGGAAGTCAAATCTTTACTACTATATGCCCTCACCCCCATCACTCCAGCTCCTCACAAATGTCCCAATATCACAAACCACCCATCCCAACACCAAGCCCTGCATGCAACAACAAAGCATGGACCCCCATCACCAAAGCATGGCCACTGCACATACCCATACACCCCCCTAAACCATCATCACATAAGGTCCCACACAGGAATGCAAGCACTGGGGTACACGGTCACCCGCCCATTGCACACCATGGCACACACAGATATGCAATAATCATGCTTTTACACCCCTGCAGGACCCCTACCCAACGTCACCGGACAGGAGGGTCCAGACATGTCCACACCACCAACAGAAGAGGCCCACAGTGATGACAGCAGCTCTGTCCAACTGGATCTAGACGATCAGCCCGGCCCATCTGGGACCTCTAGACAGTCAGTTCCCCGAACACAGTCACAGGCCACCACAGAGCTTCCCCCCTCTGGAAACACCAGCACAGCACCCACACAGCGGGCCTATACCTCTGTCCCCAGGACACGTCAAGCAGCAGTGTGTCCACCACTACAGGGAACCCAGGCTAACCCACCACCCCAACAACAACAGGGACCTGGGGGCAGTGGCAGTGGGCACACAGTTCAGGGGAGAGAGGCCCAGGAACACAGAGGAACTGGGAGGGCTGCTGTGAAACAGGGGGAGGACAGGCCCAGGGAACCCACTCTCCACGAGGCCCTCTCCAACATCATGGGAGCCTACCACCATTCCCAGGACACGTTGGCAACGGTACTGGCCAAGTTTCAGGAGACCCAGCGGCTGCAGGAGGAACAGTATTTGGGTTTCAGGGAGGAACTCAAATCCATCAATTCCAACCTGGGCACCATCGTAGGGGTGTTGAAGGAAGTCCTCAACACCAGGAGGGACACTGTGGCACAACAAGGGGCCCCTGACACTAGCCTGGACGATAAACTGCCCACCACCTCCACCGGCACTAGTGGACAGGAGGCACCGCCACAGGACCACCACACCAGCACCCCACCCCCTGCAGATGGAGAACCACCCCGCAAATGGTCCCTGAGATCCAGGACAAAGACAGAGAACAATGCCAAGACCCCCGCCAAGAAATGAGACCACCCTGATTGTCATCCTTTTGTCCCACCTTGTCACCCTGTCCATCCCCAAACTGCCCCAGCTCCACTTCCTATGCCCCTTTAGACAATGCACCTGTGAGACTAATAGCTTGGACTCTGCCATGGACATTCCTCCACCATCACCCCTCACCATTTTACAACACCCTCCAATATTGAGCACTTAAATAAACACCCTTAAAGCACAAAACAATCTGCAGTCTGTCTGTGATGTCGAATTAGTGTATTAGCAGTTACAGTGACAAAATTCTCTTTCAAATGTAATGTCAACATACCTATGTCACACAGCTCTAGTCAATGAGGAAACAAAGCAGATGTCACACAGTGGGACCCACATCTGTGAAATCGAAAGGGAAAGTGAAAACTCAGTGACCATACACTAGGTGAAAAGGACAGACAGTAGAGAGGTAGTAGTGTTAAAGTACATGTAGCAGGCAGGTTTGTCTTCTTACCTGTGTCTCAATGGAAGTATTGTAGGATCACCGAGTTCCTGTTGTCGATGTCCTCTTCTTCTGCTTCCTCGTCTTCACTGTCCACAGGCTCCACAGCTGCCAAAAGACCTCCATCTGGACCATCCTCCTGCAGAAAAGGCACCTGTCGTCGCAAAGCCAAGTTGTGAAGCATACAGCAGGCCACGATGATCTGGCACACCTTCTTTGGTGAGTAGAATAGGGAACCACTTGTCATATGTAGGCAATGGAACCTTTCCTTCAGGGGGCCGAAGGTCCGCTCTATAATCCTCCTAGTTCGCCCATGGGCCTCATTGTGGCGTTCCTCTACCCATGTCCTGGGATTCCTTACTGGGGTCAGTAGCCATGACAGGTTGGGGTAACCAGAGTCACCTGCAAATGTGAGGGACAACTGTTGGACACACACTAACTCTTAGGGATATCCCTAGACCCAGACAACTATTCCCACTGATTTGGTTCCAGGTGCTCACCTAATAGCCACACACGGTGCCTCTGGAGTTGCCCCATCACATAAGGGATGGTGCTATTCCGCAGGATGTAAGCGTGATGCACTGAGCCAGGGAATTTGGCATTCACATGGGAGATGTACTGGTCGGCCAAACACACCATCTGCACATTCATCGAATGGTAACTCTTCCGGTTTCTGTACACCTGTTCACTCCTGTGGGGGGGGGGGGGGGGCAAGGCCACATGTGTCCCATCAATGGCACCTATGATGTTGGGGATATGTCCCAGGGCACCTTTCACTGTGGGCAAATCCTCCACCTGAGGGAAAACGATGTAGCTCTGCATGTGTTTCAGCAGGGCAGACAACACTCTGGACAACACGTTGGAAAACATAGGCTGGGACATCCCTGATGCTATGGCCAATGTTGTTTGAAATGACCCACTTGCAAGGAAATGGAGTACTGACAGCACCTGCACTTGCGGGGGGATTCCTGTGGGATGGCGGATAGCTGACATCAGGTCTGGCTACAACTTGGCACACAGTTCATGGATTGTCGCCATCTCCTCACATGCCCCAGCCGACGGAGCCTATGGAGGAGAACAGCGAGCACAGAGTCAACCAACTCTGAGGTACGTAAACACAGCTTACTCAGAAAACTATTCATAAATCAAAATTTGCCTGTATGAGTGTTGAGCCAAGGCCTAGGTATGTGTGACGCAGTTAAAAATAAAGCCATGTAGGCCCCTGAAATGGCGGCTGCCTGACCTGTAAAGTGGGACAATGGGATATGATACCGTCGCGGTAGGCGGTCGAAGACCACGGCGCAATCCTGCATTGGTTCACATTGGACCCTATTGGACCCTGTGACAGTGCAGTTGGTAATAACTTCTCTTTTTCCCCTGTACAATTGATGTAGGTCAGCACCCACCAGAAGAAGGATATTTGGCGTGCCATCGCCAAGGACGTCCCGACCCTGGGGGTCTACCACAGACGGAGCACCCACTGCCGGAAAAGATAGGAGGACATTCGCTGCTGGAGTAAGAAGACGGCGGAGGCCCAGCTGGGGATGGCCTCCCAACGTGGGAGGGGTGCCCGTCGCACCATGACTCCCCTGATGTTCAGGATCCTGGCGGTGGCGTACCTGGAGTTGGATGGGCGCTTGAGGGCATCACAGCAGCAACAAGGGGGTGAGTACACTCTCATTCAGCTGATTCAGCGCGCATTGTAGGTGTCTGGGTGGGGGAAGTGTGCTGTGGGTTCCCCTAGGCCAGGGCGATTTTGCTAGTTAAGTCCCCTTTTTCAGGCAGACCCTCTGGCACCCCACCCCACCTGGGTACAGTGCCAACTACACCTAGTCAGGCTCCTGTGACATCCATGTGTGCAGAAATCGGACATAGCCTTGTAAGCCATGTCCCTGGGGTTGAATAGTGGACCCCAAGTGCGCGGCGTAGTGCAGGGGGCTTCTGTGTCTGTCGTGTCCGCCAACGGTAGCGATATTGCATGCACTCAACATGTCTTTCTTCTGTCTCCCCCCCCACTTTTTGTGGTCTCCCTGTACTTGTGTGCATTAGCATCATCAGGCGGAGGAGCAGTGGCACCGGAGCAGGAGGGAGCTGCATCCCACATGGCCCTGGAGGGCAGACTACGGACTCCGAATTCACCAGTGGGACGGAGGGCGAGGGGAGCTCCACGGCGGGGACAGGAGCTGACACCAGCGATACGGACTCCTCCTCTGATGGGAGCTCCCTTGCGGTGGCGGGCCCATCTGTGCCCCAGCATCTACAGGTACAGCCGACCCCCCCCCCTTCCAGCACCGACCTCCCAGTAGCCCCTCAGCCTTTGCCCTGTGCCCACTCACCCAGGAGGGTGGGCATCACCTTCGCCCCAGGCACCTCAGCCCCTGCCCCTGTCACCCCTGCTGCCATCAGTGAGGAGGCCATTGACCTCCTCAGGTCCCTCACTGTTGGGCAGTCTACCATTTTGAATGCCATCTAGGGTGTAGAGAGGCAGTTGCAACAGCCAAATGCATTCCTGGAAGGCATTCATTCTGGTCAGGCGGCCCTTCAGCGAGCTTTTCAGACTCTGGCCTCAGCACAGATGGCAGCCATTGTCCCTGTCTCTAGCCTCCCCCCTCCAACTTCCTCCACCCAGACCCACACCCCTGTACCTTAGCCTATCCCAAGCACACCATCAGACCTCCATGCACACACCTCAACACACAAAGGATGCTCAGGCAAACATAAGCACCACACATCCCACAGGCACTCACGCAAGCATCAGACACATGCAGACATACCAACATCCACTGCCTCCACTGTGTCCCCCTCGTCTCCCTCATCCCTCCCTGTCTCGTCTCCACTCACACCTGCATGCACTACATCCTCAGCCACTACGTCCATCACCAGCACACCCACCACCACACCCCACTCACGTGCAGTCACCACCCCCACTACCATTCACACATCCCTTGTGTCCTCTCCTAGTGTGTCTGTGAGGCCACCTCCCAAGGTACACAAATGCAGCCACACACCCACCCAACAGCCATCCACCTCACAACAGCCTCCAGCCCATGCACCTTCACCCAAAGTCAGCAAACGTACACCTCCTACGACCACTACCTCTTCCTCCACTCCCAAACCCCTCCATCTACCCGTCCCAGTGTTCCTAAGAAACCTTTCCTGGCCACCCTTGACCTCTTTCCCTCACCTCCCCCACCCCGTCAGTCTCCCAGGGCCCGTCTCTCCAGGTCCCAACCTAACACCTCAGCCACAAGATCGGCAGGACCAGTGGTGCCAGTAGTCGCCGGATTATGGAGTGCACCAGGCAGCAAGGCAGCCAGTGCGGCAAGGAGCCCCAGCACGGACAGTCCCCCACCTGTCAAGCATCAAAAGTTGGCCAGCGCCCGGCGTGAGAGGGGGAAGACACCAGCCACCAAAGCCGCTCCCAGGGGTACAGTTGGGCTTGTGGAGTCAGCTGCGACACCTTCCAAGGTGGGGAAGGGGCACAAGAAAACCGGCAAGACTGGAAAGATCAACACGGCGGAGAAGACCGCCATCAGCCCCGCTGCCCAGGAGGCGACCACCAGCAGCCACACTGCCCCAGACAGGACCGCCAGCAGCAGCCCCGTTGCCCAGGAGGCGACCGCCAGCAGCCCCACTGCCACAGACAGGACCGCCAGCAGCAGCCCTGTTGCCCAGGAGGCGACCGCCAGCAGCCCCACTGCCACAGACAGGACCGTCAGCATCTGAACCGCTGCCAAAGACACCGCCGCCACAAGCACCGCTGCCAAGGACACCACCGCCACAAGCACCGCTGCTAAAGACACCTCCGCCACAAGCACCGCTGCCAAGGACACCGTCACCACAAGCACCGCAGGCCCATGACACCGCCGCCACAAGCACCGCTGCCAAGGACACCGCCGTCACAAGCACCGCTGCCAAAGACACCGCCGCCACAAGCACCGCAGGCCCATGGGCGGCAAAAGCTCTGACGCTACTGAGGCCACCACGAGCAGGATGAAGCACTCTGGGCACCAAGCCCCCTCCAGAACCAGTGGAGATGGACATCAACTACCTCAGTCCTTGGCAGGATGAAGCACTCTGGGCACAAAGCCCCCTCCAGAACCAGTGGAGATTGACATCCACTAACTCAGTCCTTGGCAGGATGAAGCACTCTGGGCACAAAGCCCCCTCCAGAACAGGTGGCGATTGACATCCACTACCTCAGTCCTTGGCAGGATGAAGCACTCTGGGCACAAAGCCCCCTCCAGAACCAGTGGAGATTGACATCCACTTGAGAGACTGTGGCTTTGCATTCCCCAGGATATAGCAGTGGGCAAACCACCCACTGTAGAGACTTGAGAGACTGTGGCTTTGCACTCCCCAGGATATAGCAGTGGGCAAACCACCCACTTTAGAGACTTGAGAGACTGTGGCTTTGCACTCCCCAGGATATAGCAGTGGGCATGGGGCCCCCTTATGGATTTGGCGGCATGCACTCAACCGGCTGAGGTGCCCACCCTTTCCCTTCCCCCTGAGGTGCCTGTTTTATTTCTATCAGATGCCCCTGCAGTGTTCTCTCCGTCTTGTTCGGGTATCTTGTGTGGGCCTCGCCCATGCCTTTTGGCCCCAGTGATCCACAGACTATGATGGTGGACTCCCTTGGACTTGTGTTCTTGGTGTATTTAATTGTATATACTATAAATGTATATATTTGTAAATATTTTTGGTGTATGTAATTGAATATATCACAATAATTCGACTCATTTTCTTTTGTCCTTGCATTCTTCCAGGGGGGTTGGGGGGCATATCTGTGATGTATCATGATGTATTAGCGTGTGGGTTGTAGTGGGTGAGGGTGGGGGTGTTGCATGTGTGTGTCACTGTTTTTTCCCTCCCCCTCCCCTGTGTCGTAGGTGCAGTACTCACCGTGGTCTTCGCCGCCAGCGTTCGTGCTCCTGGTAGAGGAGCAGGAAGATAATGTCTGGAAAAATCTGGAGATCTGGTTCCATGGCATACTGGTTCCTCGTGGGGTGTGTAGAGGTCAGCGTTTTCCCTTCGAAGTCCTGTTTCCGCCGTGTTTTTGTTTGTGGTGAATCCGCCCCGGAAAAGGTGGCGGATTGGTGGGTTGTAATTCTGTGGGCGGTACATTGTCCTCCGCCTGTCTGTTGGCGGTGACCGCCGCTGTGTTTGTTTGTACCGCCAGGCGGTCGGAGTGTTAAAGTGGCTGTCTATGTTGGCAGTTTCCGCCCCGGTCGTAATTCCATTTTTTTTACCACCGGCCTGTTGGCGGTCTTACCGCCGCTTTAACACCGACCACCAGGGTTGTAATGACCACCTAAGTATTGTAATACAGAATACTGAAAATTAGTAGGACTAAACGGGCATTTGTGACAACCTTTTCATTGGCAACTTCTCATCACAATGGCTGATTCACAAAAGCTGTACACCATTCAATTTACTAGACCCTTTTGGTTGTGCGGATATATAGGGTTTGTGGGTTTTCAAAGAGCTCATGGTACCCAGAGCCAATAACTGAGTTGCACCTTGCAATGGTTTTTCATTGTGCATTCAGTAGAGAGCAACTCATGTGCTAAAATATAAAGAGTGAAAAGTAGGTATCAAGGAAACCTATGTATTTCTGAAATGGGCACAAGACATGGAGATTATAAGCAGGGGTTATTTGCATATCTTTGAGTTTGTGGGTACCCATACTAGCATGTGAATTAGAGTGTGTTTCTCTACACATTGTCTTACATTGGGAAGGTGCACATGCAGAGAAATACAATTGGTAATAACACTTATTCTACAATTCTGTGTTCCCATAAGTCTCCCAATAAAAATGATACCTCACTTGTGTAAATAGGCCTAATGCCCATGATAGGAATTGGCTCAACACGCGACAGGGATACATCAGATGTTGCCATGCAAAACTGACCTGTTTTTTTGCAAAGGGGGAAACTGTGATTCTTGGGCCCTAGCTCAGCTGGCACCTGGGGAAACCTAGCAAACCTGTAAATGTTTTTAAAAACTAGACACTTATGGGAATCCATGATGAGGTGACTTGCGTGGCTCTCACCAGGTTGTGTTACCCAGAATCCCTTGCAAACCTCAAACTTTGACTAAAAAAACAAATTTTCCTCATATTTTTGTAATGTAAAGTTCTGGAATCTGCACAGAGTCACACGCCTATTTACACCCATCATTCTCCTAAGTCTTCCGATAAAAATGTTACCTCACTGGATCTTATCAAACCCAGGGCAATGACATCAGTTGGATACATTCCTGTTGCTGGCACTAGGCACTAGGCACTAGGCCCAGCCACACAAGTGGCACAGCATTTGTAATGGCAGAAGTGGGGCAATGCTAAGTGGTAGGAATTTTGTGGATTCAGGCAGTTTTTGTGTGTTTTTACTCAACATTTGAGGTTTTCGGGGCATTGTGGATTAGAAAATGGTGTGGGATGGATGTGAAACAACATGCATAGACAGGATGAGCTACCTTGCATACACACATACCCTCCCCCCACCTGGACATCATGCTGCAATGTACAGCCATTCCGACTCACATCTAGCAAGCCAGAATGGCTGCCTGCTAACAGGTCACACCTGCCATAACCATCACACAGGAACAGAACCCACCCACCGAGCTAAAGCTACTAAGCCTGATACACAACGATTCCTATGGAGCATGGTATACATGTCCCAATCCACTATCCACAAACTGTGTGAGCACTGCTGCACATGTCAATGTTATTGCTGGGAATCAAGTCAAGCCACTGTATGATTCAGACAAACAGACAACCAATCACACCTCCACCATTTAACCCTCTCCCACTCCATCCACAGGTACCCCTGCCACTGCCACCACAGAGAGGATACCAGTGACAGCCAGCCCTCCTCAGGATGAAGGCCCCAGTGAAGACAATGCCACTGGATGTATGGACAGTGATGAACTGTCTGGCCCATCTGGGACCCCTGGTCAGTCTGGGACCCCTGGTCAATCTACCACTCCCTGCCCACATCAAACCCCACCCTGTGGCAGCACCATCTCAGCCAACCCTTCACCCCCAAAGCTGTGCCCCACGGACTCTTCAATCAATTGTGTCCCTCACAATACAGAGAACTGAGTCACTCCCTCACACCCAAGACATTGAAGGTCCAGCTGATACTGAGAGTGGGCACATTGTGCCAGGGGCACAGGCACATGGGGGCAGGGGGTGTTGTAGGGAACCCATGGGTGAGAGGATGGGGCAGCCAAGGGAGTCCTCTGAAAAGGTAGCCATCTCCCAAATCCTGGGATCTGATCAACAATCTCAGGACAGGATGGGCTAGATCATAACCATGTTGGGGGAAACCAGAGGCTGCAGAGGGAATACCACCAGGAGGTCATGCAGTAGTGGCAGGCCCACAATGCCACCATTGCAGGGGTGTTCAAGGACATTAACACTAACCTGCGTGCTTCCTCCACCCACTAGCAGGCCCATTACGCTAGCCGCATAACATTAGGGACTTCTACATCTGCAGCTGCTAGTGGAATAGAGGCCCGGCCAGGGGAACCACAGGCCTCAGGCACCCCTCCCTCTGTAGCTGAACACCCCCCGCAAACATGGATGTCCACCAAGACATCCTGCTTGAGCAGATGCCAAGACCAAAGCCACTGCCAGGAAGTGATCTTCTCTTGATTACTCTCCCTTGTGTGCCAAAGGGACACCCTGTTGACTATTCAAAGACATTACTCCATTTTCCAATGCCCTATGGACACTGGACCTGTGCTACCTACAGCTGTGCCACCTACTCCAATGATTCCATCTACCATGATCCCACTCATCACCTGTGTGCCACTGTATGCACAATAAACACTATAGATCACAGCTACTGCATTTGAGTACTTATTTGTACATATAAAAATATTTGGTCTTCAAAATGTTACGTAGATAAGGCCCCCTAATCGAACAGGTATTGTAATGGACTGCAGAGGGAGGCATCCTCTGTAGGAGACACAGTACAACAGATATGTCCCAGAGTAGATGTAAGGTAGTCACTAGTACAGCCAAACACCAGAGTATATCCACTTATCCAACCTGGAAAAAGACAATGACAGAGACTACCATCAGGATAGTAGGCATGGTACCACACAAAGCACATATGCAGTTCATAGTTGTTGTGTCCAGTGTAGATAGCCATCTAAACAGGGCACAACAGATTTCACTTCTACATTACCAGTCTCAGGTAAGTCACCACAAAACACTGTAGCTGGCATCTGTCTTGCGCAAAACTGTACTCTGTGAACAGTAACCAAAGGCTAATGAGCATGAATGGCTCAAGCACTATGTAGGAGAGACAAAGATTAACAGAACACAGTCACTCGCTGGAATGACATGAGAACAGGAGGCCAAATGTCCTTTCTATTACACGCCTCGTCCTGCCGTGGGCCTCACTGAAACGGAGTTCCCCTTCAGTGGCAGGGTACCTCACTGGTGTCAACAGTCAGGTGAGATTAGGATTACAATACAGGTACACCCACAGGGAATATGTGATGACAGGTGCCATAACAGAGACACACATCTAAATGCAAACATACAAATGAGGCAAGCCCTCTCTTTCTGTAGTCGTGCCATCATGTGGGGGACATTGCTGTTCCTCAGAATGTAGGAGTCATGCACAGATCCAGGAAACGTGGCTGGCACTTTGGAGATTAATTGGTCTGCCACACACACCACCTGAACATTGATGGAATGGTAGCTTTTCCTGTTCCTATACACCTGTTCATTGCCACTGAGAGGGACCAAGGCTATATGAGTGCCATCTTTGGCCCCTATCACATGAGTGATGTGTCCCACATCATAGAAGTCTGCCTTCACTTAGGCCAAATCCCCTAGTTGGGGGAACCTGATGTAGCTGTCCATGTGCTTCAATAAAGCACACAGTACATCCTTCAACACAAGACTGAACATAGGCTGTGACGTCCTGCTGCCAAGCCCACTGTAATCTGAAAGGAGTCTGTGGTAAGAAAGTGTAGCACTGACAGAACTTGAACTGTGGGAGGGATGGCATAGGGATTACATATGGCAGGCAATAGATGTGTCTCGAACTGGGTACATAGATCCATGATGGTCTGACAATTCAGACAATAGGTCTGAATGATATGCCTCTCCTCCAGGGTTGCAAGGTCCACTAGCAGACGGTACACTAGTGCATGTCTCAATATCCTCATGATAGGGTATGTGTGATAAGCACTCCACACATGTTAGCAGAACATGTATGCACACTGTACACCTATGTACACCTAACACTGTAGTCAGCCGCACACTGCTGACACATACTATATAGGGCATGCTGAAGCGGCATGGACTCCATCCTTGCTGTAGATTGCTGCCCCTGATCAATAGTTTCTGACATACATCACACATGTGTTGGGTTCCATATGTGGTACACTGAGCTGTCCTGCACTGAGCATGTATGTAGCCATGCTAATTACCTAAACGGTTACACCACCTCTAGGACGATGTGCTATCTGGACATGCATTTCCTATGACAACCAGCAATATAAGGCCACTGTGTCATGCATGTCACATGTATAAACTAAACTATAATGTCATAACATAGGCTACCCCGCATTCACATGAAAAGAGTGTATGGCACACTTATTTTCATGCATCATGGCATGATATGGGCATAAAATGGCAGCCGTTTGCCCTGCAGCACTGGACAGAGGGAATTGACCTAAGTCCGCTGGCGTCTGTCGTCATTGCAGTAGGCGGTCGCAACTGCCGTGCAACTTCTCATTGGGTAACATTGCTGCCTATGGGGGACTGGAGCCAATGGCGATCACCGCAGGCGGCGATGGTCCTGTACGCGGTGGCTGTAACCGCCATTTTCTGCAGCCTTGATCACTCGACTCCTGACACTCTTGCAAGCAAGACCTCCACGAGATGAGATGCTGTGAAATGTCTCTGGGAGCCATCATGCCACGTTCTGCAGGTGATAGGTCCCCAGCCTTCACCCAAGAAGAGCTGGAGAAGCCGGTGGAAGGGGTCCTACCCCTGTATGGACAGCTGTATGGGGCACCGAGGAACAGGTGAGCCAAATGCCATAGGCATGTGTGATAGGGGTGTGTGTGAGGGTGAATGGCGTACATGTTCCTGTCAGGGAGTACATCCATACAGGCGGCATTGTGTTTACGCAAGTGAACCGTGAGGATGGGTCTGTGTGGGCATTAAGTGGGTCTGCTGTTTACAGTCCACTACTGTTGGTATAGTGCCAGTCTACATAACTTTCTCCTTCTGTCTGTCACCCATGCAGGTCAATGCCCACCAGAAGAAGGCCAGAAGAAACCGAGTTTCCGCCCGCCCGCCCAGCAGGGATGTCGGCTGCAACACGGGAGCCGGCTCCAAATGGAGCTGGTGGTGTTGCGGCGGTGCGACGGGTGCTGTTGCACCCGTCGCGCTTTTAGCAGACCGTGAAAAGCTCCATGGGGCCGTGGCAGGGGGCCACTGCACTGCCCATGCCAAAAGCACTGCCCATGCCAAAGGCATGGGCAGTGCAGAGGCCACCAGGGGCCCCGCGACTACCCTTTCCACCAGCCTTTTCATAGCGGTTCCTACCGCCATGAAAAGGCTGGCGGGAGGGGGACTCGTAATCCCCTGGGCAGCGCTGCAAGCAGTACTGCCCTGGAGGATTACAACCGCCGGGACCAACGTGGCGGTAAACCGCCAGTCCCGGCGGTGCGACCGCAGTGCTTCCGCCGTGGTCGTAATTCCATGGATTGCACCGCCAGCCTGTTGGTGGTGCATCCAACAAAACAGCCCTGGCGGTCTTTGACTGCCAGGGTTGTAATGAGGGCCATAGTAATGTGTTTTATATGTCCTGACAGTGAAATATTGCTAAATTAGTTTTTCATTGTTGCAAGGACTGTCCCTCTCATAGGTTAACATGGGGGCTATCTTTAAATCTGATTAAGGTGTAGATTCCCTTTGGGAGCGGATAGACATGTGGAGTTTGGGGTCTCTGAGCTCATAATTTAAAAATACATCTTTTAGTAAAGTTGATTTTTAAATTGCGTGTTTGAAAATGCCACTTTTAGAAAGTGAGCATTTTCTTGCTTATACCATTTCTGTGACTCTGCCTGTTCGTGGATTCCCTGTCTCGGTCAGTTTGACAGTTGGGCTGGTTGCACCTCACACTAGACAGTGACACAAAGGGAGCTGGAGTGTAGTCTGCATTTCCTGAAGGGCCATCTGTGCTAGGAGGGAGGGGTGGAGTGGTCACTCACACCTGAAAGGCTGTGCCTGCCCTTACACAATGCATGTCTCTAACCCCCTGGTGAATGTCGGGGGCCTGGCCTGGGCAAGGCAGGATTTCACATTCAAGAGAGGCATTACTTTGAAGTAGGCCTACTTCAAAGGAGAAATTGGGTATAAGAAGGGCACCTAAAACCACAGACATTAGAAACACTTGTGGAGAGCTGCCCTGCCTGTGACTGTGCTTTGTGGAGCTATCCTGCAGTTGCTGCTTCTGTCAGAGTAAGAGGGCAAGGACTGGACTTTGTGTGCCTTCCATCTTGAGAAGAACTCTCCAAGGGCTTGACTTAGAGCTTGCCTCCTGTTGTTTGAAGTCTCAGGGACAGCAATGACTTCTCTCTGCCAGCACCTGGAGTCTCTGTAGAGACTCCTACTCTGCCCTGTGGTGCCTTTCCAGTTCCTGGGACCCTGAAAGGAGAAGCTAGCAGCCTAAAGAAAAGGAAATCCACGAACAGAGCACTGTGTGGGGAAAAGATCGACGCGACTCCGATCTGCGGCTGAAGAAACGACGCGCCGCCCACTCCGCGACTGAAAAACGACACTCGCGGGAAACGTGAACGAAGAATCGGCGCACGGAGCAGGAGAAACAACGCGCAGCATCGCTGATGGAGGCTGGGAGATCGCAACCAGCACTGCGTGGTTTCCAGATCATCGTGTGGCTGGATTTCTGACGCAAGTACCGCTGGGCGTGTAAAAACAACACAAGGCCAGCCCAGACCCGAGAGTGCTGACCGGATTGTTTCTTCTCTCCGCAGGAGAGCGATGTGTCAATGTGCCCCGACCCGATGAAAGGAGAAACGAAGCAAGGTCTCGCTCGTGAGTGATATTGACGCATCGCAAGCCCTTTTTGACGCACACTTGCCCGTGCAGGGTTATTTTTGATGCATCCAAGGTACATTTTCACGCTAACAGTGTTAGTGTGTGTGTTTAAAACTACTTAAAGACTCTTTTTTTGCATTTTTATTGATAACTTGACTTGTATATTGTGGATTTTTGTCGTTTTGGCCTATTTCCTATTATTCTAAACCTGTGTTGTGTCATTTTGTAGTGTTTTCATTAAGTTACTGTGTGTGTTGGCACAAATACTTTACACCTAGCACTCTGAAGTTAAGCCTACTGCTCTGCCAAGCTACCAAGGGGGTAAGCAGGGGTCAGCTGAGGGTGATTCTTTTTTACCCTGACTATAGTGAGGGTCCTTGCTTGAACAGGGGGTAACCTGACTGTCAACCAAAGACCACATTTCTAACAACTTTCATAAAGTGGTAATAGGTAGGGAACAACAATGATATGAAATACCTACCTAGCTGTAAGGCTCTAATCCAGACCACAGCAAAAGTGTTCTGAAAACTACATAGCTGCCTTTTAAGTTTTGTAAAGACAGTCACTAGCCAGTCAGACACTGCCTTCCTATCGGTATGTAGAACAAGTTACTTACCTTCGGTAATGCCTTACTTGGTAGAGACAATATCTAGTTGCAGATTCCTTACCTTTGAATTCTCCCCAGGCATCACACTGGTTCAGGAATATTTTTGTGAGCAGTACTCCTGCATGCCATTAGGTGGCGTCGATCCCCTCTACCTCTGTCATCTGCATCATCTGCACCAGATACGATGTTGTGATCCATATATAGGCACCACTCCGGCACTCTGACGTCAGTTTATGTTCATGAGTTTCCACGCCAAACATGCAGAGCCATAAAGAAATGTACTACTGGTAAATCAAAACTAAGGCCCTGGAAGGGGACTTCCTGCCTGAGAAATCAGTTCGTAAAGCGGGGAGGATGGATGAGTCAGTAAGGAATCTGGAACTAGCTAGAAGGCAAGTAACTTGTTCATCTGAAAGAGACTTCTACTTTTAGATTCCTTACCTATAAATAATAACCAGGCAATACCATTCACAGAGGTGGGGCTGCGAACCAAGTTCATACTAGAAAGTACTGCAGGACTGAACTGGATAAGTGCCTGTCCCTACGGACATGACTGTTCAGGCAGTTGTGTTTGGTAAACGTGTGCAGAGATGCCCACGTTGCCACCTGACAGAGGTCAAGGAATAGAGCTCCGTGTGATAACGCAGTGGTCTCAGCTTTAGCTCAGGTAGAATGAGCACGCACACCCTCAGGGGGTTGCTTCTTGGCCAGTGCCTAGCAGATCCTAATAAACACTACGACCCATGTGATGATGGTCCGCTTCTGCACTGCCTGACCTTTCTTCGTACCCACATACCCTATAAAGAGTTGGCCATCCACCCAAAACTCTCTTGGACGATCAAGGTATATTAACAATGCTCTTTTTGGGTCCAGGAGGTGGAGTCTCCCCTCTTCCTTAGAAGGATGCAGGGGTGCATAATAAGTAGGCAAAGTGATGGATTGGCCTACATGAAAGGGAGTAATGACATTTGGCAGAAAGGAAGCCCTAGTGCAAAGCACCACTTTGTCAGGATAGATGGAAAGGTAGGGCAGCTTAGATGACAAAGCCTGCAGCTCACTCACTCTGTAGGCAGATGTAATGGCCACACGGAAAGCTGTTTTTAAAGTGAGAAGCCTGAGAGGACAATTGTGGAGAGGCTTGAAAGGAGTGCACATCAGAAATGTCAAAACCAAATTCAGATTTCATTGGGGCATAATGAATGGGGGTGGAGGAAAAAGATGTGTAAGACATTTGAGGAACCTATGTACAAAAGGGACTTCAGTTGGTTGTGTCCAGACAGTAACGGATTGTGAACTTCACAGTGTTTCTCCCATCAGCAACTGCTTGATACAGTACAGCCTGGGCCTCCTCCAGAACCTTTGGCAAAACTTGTGCAACTGTGTCCCACAGTGTGTGGGAATGACAGCCCAAAAGGTATGCAGTGTTCACGGACCTCAATGCAAGGCTGGCAGAAGAAAACATCTTCTTCCCAAGTGAGTCCAACCTTTTGGATATCCTCTCGGGGGAGTGGAAGGGAACGCACCATGGGAGGTAGAGGCTAGGACCACCAACCTCTCAGGGGTGGGCTTTTGTGTCAAGAAACCTGAGTCGCCCAGTGCAGGGCAATGGTGACAGGCAATTGTCCTAATCACAGGAGCCCCTGTGCTGAGTTTGGACCAGGTACTCAGCGAGACGTAGGTGAGGGCCTCATTAAATAGAACCAGAGGTTCTGAGATGGAAGTTCCCGGTTGTAGTACCTCTGTCAAGAGATTAGTCTTGACAGCCACTGAAGGCAGCTGAAGTTCCAGGACCTCAGCCACTCTTCTCACCACAATAGCATAAGACGCTCCCTCCTCCATAGCCAGGGTAGGGTGAGAAAGCATGCCAGTATCTGGACAAGTATCCAGACCATTGGCCTCACCCAAGTCTTCAGGCCAGTCCATAGGTTCATGAGGCTGGTATTCTAAAAGGTCCAGCTACTTGTGAGTGTGTACGGCACCTGGAGTGTCAGCGTCAGGGAAGGCTGGGATGGTACGACGGATAAAGGTCCAGATCCAGGACTGGATCCTTTGGTGCGCCAAGTCCGAAGGCACAGAATCCGAAGGGGCCCCTTCAGACTCAGTGGGGGCCCAAAGGCACTCCTGAGGTGTCGGGCTGCTCCTTGACCGATCCCGGACCGTCTGCTTGACCGAAAACTCGAAATGTGCAGACTTGACCATCGGACTGCCATCAGCTTCAGGGACCGCTCTCTCAAAGCCTTCAGATGCATGGGCCGACACTCGGAGACCGATTTTGGGTTGTGATCACGCTACAGGCACCAAAGACACACAAGGTGCGGATCCATCATGGACATCGCCCGATGACAGGATCCACAGGGCTAGAAGCTGGTCTTTCTAGAGGTCATCCTTAACGCACCTGGAGTAGAACACTCACATTGTTTGGGGGCAAAAAGTCAAAAAAGGCAGTCAAAAAGCAACTGAGGGATAACTGTCTTCAGATCAGTGGTTGCTGGCGTGGAAAGAAAAGAACTGACGTCAGAGCGCCGGGGTGGCCCCTATATAGGAACTGTGACATCATATCCGGCACAGACACTGCTAACGATGAACACAGAGCTGACTGACGCCACCTAACGCCGCCCAGGGGTACTGCTCACGAAAATCTTCAGGGGCCAGTCTGATGCCTGGGGACAATTCGAAGGTAAATAATTTGCAACTAGAAGTCTCTATCAGATCCGCAGTATACTGCGAAGTTACCACTGTATACAGCGCCACAATACATTATTGTTGGGCCTGGGCCTTTTTGAAGGGTCATCCCCAAACATTTTGCCTCCTTCCTCCTAGTTTTTCTGACCTGTTTTTGTTGACTTTAGCACTTTGGGCACTTTATGCTGTGATTCCCTCATCCAGGTGCAGTTCTTGTGTTGTGTGCAGCCAGCTACTCCAAGGGTGCTGGCTCAACCATGTTATGTTAGATGATGAGTGCAGTCAACTGCACTGAGTTGCCATTGCTAGGTTTAATCAAGGCTTGTTACTTGTTGCTGTTAATGAGCACAGTTGCCATTCCCAAGGCTTGTTTATTCTGCTTTATTCTTCTCCCACAAAGCCGGTTTGTAACATCTGAGCCTCTGCACATTTTTAGACAGCTGCTGTCCTGGTTGCTAGGCAACACCCTCCTGCTCTTCTGTTTGCCATGTGCTACAGGTGACTTCTTCCAAGAAATAATATAAATAGCCTGACGAAAGTCAGGCAGTGCTTGGCTTTGTTTCCTGTTTCTGCAGGGCTGAGGTCAAGAGGGTCAGCCAACTCCTCCAAACTTCTTCATTATTGCCCGGTAACCAGGGAAAAGACTAAGCTGAGGTTGAGAACCAGCCCAGCAGATAATTCCCCAAGGCTTTCTTACTGTTGCCCGGCAACCAGAATCCAGGACTTTTCCCAGTGAAGCTAAGTGACAAAACAAAAGGCACTCACAGGAGTGTGAATGTTTTTTAACTAATTTTTTAAAAGACTTTGGTGACTTTCATTTTAGAAAGCGAGGCATCCAAGGTGGTTAGCAAGAATGTCAGAAAGACTGTTTACCCTTGATTATTTTTATTATTACTCTTATTCAGCCACTTGTTGTCTTTAACTTGTGACCTGTCAAAGAAAGTGACGCACCTAAAACCTGTTGTAAGAATATAACGCTCATTAATGTTTGCGTGTGCCGCCTATTACTAACAAAATCACATATTCCTATGAATCATTTTCAGCGTTGATCCATACTCAATGTCAGTGACTGTCACAAAAGAGAACTTGGAGGGCAATCATGTTTTGAAAGTTTTCTGAGCTTTATTGTTCAACCAGTGCTTATGCATATTTGCTTGTGGGAACACATATTCCTGTTTTGTGTGTTTCAGTTAAGTTACATGTTTAGTGTGTGCAACAAAGTCAATTGTAATTACTTAACACAATATAGGATGGAGAGAAGTCCAAAGCAATAGTGGCGCATTCCTGCCAGACCTACCGAGTGGAGAGAAAGTACAAGGAAGCAAGTTGAGTGACAGGTGATTATCTGGGGGTTTGAGTGAGTGTGTGAGCTTAAGTTGTGAGCAGCACGTCACTCATACCTGTTCCTTTCCTGTATAGAACCTGACACCTCAGCAATGCAGTGACACCAACCACCTACACCCCCCAGAATAGGGGGTGGGGAGCAGTGGCAGTATCTCTCTCTCATCCAAATCCCCCTCGCTTTGGGGACACCTGCAGAGACTCCCATGTTAAGATAGACAGTGCTGAGAGCTGTCCTGGGAGTCATCGCCACTGCAGGTGACCTGCTTTTCAGGTGAGTGGTCGAGCTCTCACACTTTACTACTGCTAACCATTGCTAAAGTGCATATGCTCTCTGTCTAAATTGTATTGGTGATTGGAATGGCATTTTAAGTCTCTAGTAAACTGCACTAAGGTGCCCAGGACCTGTAAATCAAATGCTATTAGTGGCCCTGCAGCACTGGTTGAGCCACCGACATGAGAAGCTCTGTAAACATCTCAGACCTCTCACTGTAGTGCCTGTGTGTGCAGTTTTGCACTGCCCATTCGACCAGGCAAGTGTACCCACTTGCCAGGCCCAAACCTTTTATTTTAAAACATGTGAGTCACCCCTAAGGTAGGTCCTAGGTAGCCCTATGGGCAGGGTGCTTTGTATTTAAAAGGAAGGATGTGTACTGGTGTGGTTTACATGTCCTGATAGTGAAATAAAAGCAAATATTTATTTTCACTATTGCAAGGCCTCTCTCTGCCATAGCTTAACATGGGGATTGCCTAGAAATACCTTCTAAGTATAATTTCCCATTGGGAGCAGGTAGAGACATGGAGTTTGTGGTCTCTGAGCTCACAATTTAAAAATACATCTTTTAGTGATGTTGGTTTTTAGATTGTAAGTTTGAAAATGCCACTTTTAGAAATTAGGCACTTTCTTGCTTAACCAGTCTGTGCTTCCGCCTGGCTGCTGAATAAAACGTTTGGGTCAGACTGACAATTGGGCTGTTTGTGAATTCCCTCTAGACGGTGACACAAAGGGAGCTGAGATGTGTCCTGTATTTCCTGATGAGTCTTCCTGGGATGATGAGTGGGAGGGAGGAGCTGACACCTGCACTTAAAAGGGCTGCTCCTGTCCTCTAACAATACAGTCTTCAACCCGCTAGTGTGTGTCTGAGTCAGGGCAAGGAAGAGGCAGGGTCTTGTGCGCTACAAATACTTTCCTTTGAAGTTTGACTACTTCAAAGGCAGAAAGGGGTATAGGTAGTGGACCCAAAACCCCACGACTTCTGAATCAAGACGAGCATCTGCCAAGGAGAAGGGCTTGATGCTTGAGGAGAACCTGCCACTCTGGCTGTTGCTTTGCTGTGCTGGCCTGCTGCTGCTGCTTCTACCTTAAAGAGTGAAAGGACTGCTTGTGAAATCCTGCTTGTGAAGTTTCTCCAAGGGCTTGGACTGAGCTTGCCCACTGTTCTGAACTCTCAGGGCCATCAAAGACTTCATCTGCCAGCACCTGCACCTTTTTCTGAGACTCCTACCCTGCCAAGTGGTGCCACATCCAGACACTGGGCCCTTAAAAGGTGAAGCTGGTGAAACCAAGGTCAAAATCCACCCACTGGAGCCGAGCAGCAGAACAATCGATGCAGTGTCAGTGAAATCGATGCATCGACAGCTCAGCACAGATTAATCGCTGCTGTGTGTCCGGATTTTCCACACATCGTCCCTGGGTGTCAAAATCTATAACATCACTGCACACACTCCAGGCTGCCTGCCTGGGAATTGACGCATCCCTTCCCTGCGAGGAAAGAACTGACACATCAATTACCCAGTGGAGAACGAATCGACGCATGACCTGACTTGCGAGTACGGAATCGACGCATTGCTTGCTTTTCCCACGCCCCCTTATGGCTTTATTTTGACGCATACCAGGTACTTTGTGCTAAAACAACGCTTCCATTGATCATTATGGATTAAGACTCCTTTTTAGTTTCAGATGTGATACCTTTACTTGGGTATGTGGGCCTTTTTGTCACTTTGGTCTTGTTTAAGTTAGATAAATATTGGCAATTTTTGTAAACTGGTGTGGAGTCCTTTTGTGGTGTACAAATACTTTACACATTGCCTCTGAGATAAGCCTGACAGCTTGTGCCAAGCTACCAAGGGGATAAGTAGGGGTTATCTGAGCTGAGTATCTCCCTTACCCTGATTAGAGTGAGGGTCCCTACTTGGATAGGGTGTAAACTGACTGCCAACTAGGGACCCCATTTATAACAATTAAGTATTTTGACTCTGATAACTTTAACACTACTTACACTATTTATACCTACTACCACAAATGAGCATTTACACTTCAAAATCTATATTTCTGGCACATAACAACTACATTTGTTCACCCACTTTCACACTACATTTGTTTTAAGTACCACACTCCTCTATACGCCACTTCACTCCACTTTATGTTATTACACTCTACACCACTCCACTCTGTCACTCCTTTATATGCCTCTCTACTCTACGCCAACTTCCTATATGCGACTCCACACTATGCTATTACACTCTAAAACACTCTGTTGTACCACACTGCAGTCTATGCCGCTCCACTGTACTCATCTCCACTCTACGCAAGTCCACTTCACAACACTACACTCTACACTAATAATTTCTATGCAACTCCACTCTACACCACACCACTTCACCGTACAGAATTTAACAACACGGTTACATCACTCCAATGTACACCACTCTGCTCTATACTATTACACTCTATGCCACTACACGCTTCCCCACTGCAGTCCACCCCACTCCACTCTACGCTATTCCACTCTATGCTGATGCACTCTACGCACTCCACTCTTCACCACTCCCATCTACACTACTCCACTGTGTGCATCCCACTCTGCTATTCCGCTGTACACCATTGTACTCTATGCCATTCTACTGTATGGCACTTCACTCTACACCACTACACAGAATGCTATTGTACTCTATGCTACTCCACTGTATGCCACTCCACTCCATGGCACTCCACTCAATGCCACCAAACTCCATGCTATGCCACTCTACTCTATACTATTACACCGTATGCAACTCCACTCCACCCCACTCCACTCTACAACTCACCACTCTATGCTATTCCACTTTACGTCAATGCACTCTACATCACTCCAGTATTCGCCACTCCAGCAAACGCCAATCTACTGTGTGACAATCAACAGTAAAGTATTCCACTGTACGGCACTTCAGTATATGTCCCTCCACTCTAAACCCTTACACTTTACACTATTTCACTCTATTCCACGGCATTCCACTGCATGCCACTACAATCTACGCTCTGCCGCTATACGCTATTCCATTGTACGAAACTACAGTGTACACCACTTCACTCAAAGCTACTATACTCTATGCCTCTCCACTGTATCCTATACCACTGCATACCACTCCACTGTATGCCACTGCAGTGTACGCCAGTCCACCCCATGTTATTCCACTTTACACCACTACACTTTACCTCACTCCACTATATGCCACTCTATTCTATTCCACTGTACTGTATTCCACTGTACACTACTGCACTATACCATACTTCACTACATCACTTCCACCTACACCACTCCACTGTACGCTATTCAACTCTAAGCCACCCCGCTGTACCATACTCCACACTATGCTACTCCACTCTACTCTACGCTATTCTACTATATGCCACTCCACTTTAACACACTTCAATCTACTCCACTATACAACACTACTCTATATGACACTACAGTGTACAACACTGTCCACCACTCTACTTAACGTAACTCCACTCAACAACACAAAACTGTACACTTTAAATTACATTTTTATTAAAATAAAAAAACATTAAAATTCAATTTAAAAAACAAAGGTTAAACTTATGTTATAGTTAGGAATACTCTGTTTATTGTTTCTATAGAAACCAAAACTAAACTACACAAAGATTACAGATTCTAAAGTTATAGTATACCTTAAATTTATAATTTACGTGGAAACTTTAAATTACTACAATTTTATTTATTCTTTAGATACGAACCAAACTACACAAAAATTATAAATTCTAAACTTATACCTTTAATTTTTGATTATGCAACCAACACCTTCAGATTTTATGGCAAGACTGGAGGCTCATATTATGCTTTCTCTTCTTGCTTTATTTTCTATAGCAGCAGCTAAGAAACAACGAGAACTACAAATCCTACAAGGCTTGGGAATAAGAGCCATTAAGAAAACAAAAGTAGTAAGAAATGTCACAAGCCAGGGCGAGGAGGTCCCTACTAATACCTAACTTGACTGCAAGTAGATCTCTTTTCTTGCGGTTTGCAGTTAAGTATTGTGCATATCGTACCACTTACATGTACATATTTTTAGTATTATAGGTTTTAGGATTGATTTTTACGCTTATAGTGTGTCTGGTTTTCTTTTCCTCACCTGTGCGAGAACATCTTCCTAGTTGTCCCCTTTACTTTGGTTGTGGTCGCTTTTTTTGTTTGGTGCGTTGCAACACGCCTGTGAGATTGTTGATAAACCATTTTATATCCATTCCCGGCACATTATTTCTGGTATTCTGCATTTCAGGACTTAGGGGGTTATTACAACTTTGGAGGAGGTGTTAATCTGTCCCAAATGTGACGGATATACCACCAGCCGTATTACGAGTTCCATAGGATATAATCGACTCGTAATACGGCTGGTGGTATATCCGTCACTTTACCGTCACTTTTGGGACGGATTAACACCTCCTCCAAAGTTGTAATAACCCCCTTAATTTCCTCCGCTTTTTCAGTTGGAGCGCCTTTCTCCTTCCGACACCCTCGCCTGAGGAAGCTCCAAATCGGACCCAGAGGTGCGGCCTTCTCCACCCCCTTCTCTCCTCCCAACATTCATCTGAAAATCTCCAACTCTGGGTGGAGCTTCCTGCCAAACTCTCCAGCCTCTTATCCTTTAACCCTTCAACTACTGGGTAACTTTTTATTGGCATTATTCATATTTTTCCAAATATGTCACCATTGAGCTGGGTAATTCATTTAATTTGGTCCCAAGTACAGAGGATGACATTTTTTTTAAAAAATTACCTTAATGTTTTTTTTCAATCCTCAGTGGCACAAACCGTTTCAGCTCCCATGAAAAAAATTACAAAAAAAATTGAAAACACTGTGCTTACTCTGATGTCTCACACTATCTTGGCCCAATCTGTTGGGAGAAAGCAGAAATCGCAAGGCCAGGGAAGGTCTCCCTTCGGCTCCCACAGAAGAATCTACTAATATGAAATGAAATATTGTGCTTGTGATTGGTGAGAATTCACCACAAGGGATTGAGGAAGAAGCTCCTTTTACTAAGGAGGGGAAAATCAAAAAATATTTTAAAAAATCATTAAATCCAATATTCACGATACTGAAGACGACGTGTCCCACATGCCCTATTTAGATATGGATAATGATCAGGATGGTATGGGCGACTCTGATTTTTGGTCAGGTCCACCTTGCCTTTCTTGGCAAGAAAATTGCGCTCTAATTCTTCTGATCCTTTTTATTCCTCAACAATTTTGGATTCTGATGGCCTTCCTATGTTTGATCCTTAACTCATACACCCTCTCGGTTCTACAAAATGTCTGCCTTCGAAACACGTAGGTAGAATATATATCTGCTAAGTTAAGATTACCTCAGGACAAGCAAACCAGAGCCAGACTCAAATCCATGTGTCCTAGACCTTGTCTTCCTTTACAGATTACGTCCACTCCTACTACTGACCCTTATATGCTGTCTATGCCGACTTTCTTTTTGACGTTTGAGAAAGATCTCCGTAAGGGAGTTGACATGTCCTGGTGTACATGCCACGGTAAATTGCTGGACATTGTTGGTGTTCTGTCTTGTATGTTTGACATTGCTGAAACTGCCAGAGTAGATGGCACCTTTATTGACGCCAAACAACTGTATTTTTTGACACATAGAGCCTTTTGCCTTTAAGCAATGCTAATTCTGCAATTACTCACAAGTTACGCAAGGGTTAACTCTTGAAACTGTAACCTAAACTGGCCAACCTTGCTACCATGGATCCCAGCATCAAAGGTTTATTGATCGGTGACTCCTTCATCAAGAAACTTATCAAGTATGTTTTCACCTTTGCTTCGTTAGACAAGGATCAACAATCTCTAAAAAAAAAAAGTATTTTCCAATCAAGCTTTTGCAAAGGCCAGGAGAGGCAGGAGCCGCTTTACTGGCCAAAACTTCAGGAATCAAAGTTACAGAGGCTCCTACAACTCTTGTTACCAAGAATTTAATCCTGAATTCTACCCATGGAGATCTAGAGGTTACCGCAGAAGTGGCCACAGACCCAGCATGAGCTCACAACCCGCAAGTGTGTCTCTCTTCAGGTCCTCATATCGTAGGGAGCGTTTACGTATTTTTCTACACAAATGCCAATTAATCACTTGATATCTCTGGGTATTAAACACAGTTTACGGCTATTCTATAGACCTTTACAAAACTCCTTTTCAAACCTCCTTATCTCCTCCTCCCAAGTTTTCAATCAAAATGTCTGCTCTGATTTAACAGGGAATTCTCTCTCTTCTTCACAAATAAGCTACTGAAATTACTGTCATCCTGAAGAATACTTAAGCTCGCTCTTCTTAATGCAGTAGAAAAACAAAAAGATGAGACCGGTCACAAACCTCAGATTATCGCCATTTCAAAATGGAAACTATCATTCATCTCCGGGAAGCTTTACTCCAGCACAATTGGATGGTACGTCTGAATGCTTACTTAACGGTAGCCATCCATCAAAAACACAGAAAGTACCTCCAGTTTCAATGGCAAGGCGAAACATATCAGTTGTCTTCTCTTGCCTTCGGTCTCTCATCGGCACCATGGTGCTTTACAAAATTTATGAAACCAGCCACATCCCACCTCAGGTCTCGAGGCATCAGATTATTTATTTACATGGATGACATTCTTCGAATGTGTCAAAACCTCCAAACACTCCATTCTCAAATTCTTACCACCTGCTCTCTCCCTTCAGATATAGGATGCATCATAAACATATAGAAATCAGTTCTAACGCCTTCTAATCAAGTGGAATTTCTCAGTTTTCTAATAAACTCTTCGGATGCAACTCTTCATTTACCCTAATCCAAAGTTCGGGCAATCAAATCCGAAATCTCACACACTGAAGAATTCTACCAATCCTCTTTGATGCCTTGCAAGGATCGTAGGTCTTCTTTCCTCTTCAATCCAGGCCATTTTTCAGGGCCCTCTTCATTATCGGGCTCTTCACAGATTGAAAATCCATCATGTGGCAGAGGTCTTGCTTACTCTGATGTCATTCTTCTAGATCATGGGTACATTTTCCCAGGGACCACAAAGTTTGGTTTGTGAGGGCTGCCCTGATGATGGTAGGGTGGTGTGCGGCGGGGGTGCAGTATGGTGGGTATAGGAGAAGCAAAGCATATACATCCAGTGGCTGAACTGCATAATGTGAAACCAGAAAACCTGCAATGAATCCTGGCTATCCCACTTTACCAAAACGTGTGATCCTAGGAAATTATTTTATTTCGATTTCCCTCCTTTTTCTTCTTTATTGCATATAAGAGAACCTCAAAATGACTTCATGGATGTATGCTGTACAAAACCTTCTCCTGTATTTCATTTAATAAACTATAAAGTTGTTCATGTATAATAGGAACCCATGCTGCCCAAAGAGTGCACATAAAAACTGACTTGCATCTTAGTTCACTATTGGCATTGTTTTCAGGGTGGGGGTTAAATGAATGTTTCTGAATTTGTTTTGAAACTATCACTTAAAAAGAAAATACTTCTCAAAGCACTGATATAATCTGATGTACTCAGTTGAAACAACTCTGCATGTTAATCAAATACAGTTTGACTTTATTATTTTTTTACACTTTTGCTGCAATATGTCTTTAAAAATGTAGGTGTTGCCAAAGGCGCAGGACAAACTAGTTACTTCCTTTCTTTACCTCCAATTAACGGTTAAATCAAGGCTTGCCTTTTATTTAACATCATTTAAATCATTGTGCAGAGGTGAGTAAACAGCAGCCCAGTCCTGCTGTTAAGCAGGAGGCAGCATATAAAGGTCAAGAGGGGCGTATGTGCCCCCCCGGGCCGTACTTTGAGTATCACTGTTCTAGATCAAGAATCCCAGTTGGAACTCCAATGGTGGGTAGACCATTTAGATCAGTGGTTCCCAACCTTTTAACTTCTGTGGACTGCCACTTCATCATTACTGGAACCCGGGTACCCTCAATGAATCATTATTAAAATCCGGAACCCCCCCCACTGAGTCATTACTAGAAGCTGGGGACCTCAGCCTAAATATTGTAGATGATTTGAAACGCAAAAGAATACACAAAAAATACAGAAACGAGCATTCAGCAAACACATACACAAATGATAATACATTTTATTTCATTTGCAAACAACTATAAATAAAAATTCAATTGTAATAGGAATATTGGAGCTTTTCTAAATTCAATTGAAGCCACAACTCATCCATACTAAATTCTGTTTGTTGCACCTCCACTGCTCCCACGAATCAATCTGAGGATACTAATTTAATTTTAGCTTCCAATTACAAATTCCTTACAAGTTACAGTATGTTTTAAAATGTTCAATTGTGCATTTAGCCACTTTATTTATACACACTTGATTAATCTGCCAATATTATTTAATTTTGTTTTCTAAGCAGTCGCGGACCCCCAAAGGTCCCCGGACCACAGGTTGGGAAGCATTAATTTAGATACATGGAACGACAGAACTATTTTCGCTTCGGCCTCAGATCTTGTATTAGAATCTGATGCAAGGCGGACAGGCTGAGGCACCCGGTGTGGACAAATCTCAACTAGAGGCATATGGTCACTACATGAGTCTGAATTGCACATAATCTGTTTAAAGATGCTTGTATGCTCCTTTGTGAGCCTTGCAAAGAACAGAGTACAACGTTCTCTCCTTCCTCGCATGGACAACCTTTCAGCTGCGAAATACATCAACCATCTGAATGGCACACGATCAAAACCTCTACGGAACTAGCAACATGCTTTTGGGAGTTTTGCCTACTTCACAAACTGTCTGTTCGAGCAGAATACCTTCCAGGCAATCTCAATACCATAGCAGACTGGCATTCACTTTTTCTTCAAGATTACATCGATTGGAGACTACGGGCCAGACTCGCTATAGGAAGGGGTGTTCCACTTGAAGTGGATGGTAACTCATTCGCAAATGAGAAGGGACCCCTTCCCCTTTGTGAATGCAAAAAAAATGATCTTTTCAGAGCAGGCGGTGGCCCTATGGACCACTGCCTACTCTGAAAAAAAAAAAAACTAAATGGTTTCGGTAATTTTTCTTTTTGCAGCTCGTTTTCCTTTAAGGAAAACAGGCTGCAAAAAGAAAAAAAAACTGCTTTATTCACTGTCTCCAGCAGGCCACCATCCCCGTGAGTGCCTAGACTCGCTATGGGGTCGCAAACTGCGACCCACCTCACAAATATTCATGAGGTGGGTCTTTGCGACCCCATAGCGAGTCGCAAAAGGTGTCTGAGACACCTTTCTGCATTTCCTTTTCCGAGTTGCAAATTGCGAGTCGCTGGGACTCGCAATATGCAACTCGCAAAAGGAAACCTACCTACATCTGGCCCTACATCCCTCCGTTTTCAACCTGCTTCACCATAAATGTGGTCCTTTCCAAATACACCTCATCTCAACTCCCATCTACTTCTATGTTTTAGTTGGCGTCCAGATCCTTTAGGTTTAGCAACAGTCACTTTCCTTGACGACTGGTCTCAATCCACTAACTATGCGTTTCCCCTATTATCATGATCAACAGAGTACTTTCCCAAGTCCAACGCCAGAATGTGATTCTTGTAATCGTGGTTCATTCTGGTAGTCACGGGCATAGTATTCCCCTCTCCTAGAACTAGCAATAGACTTTTCCATTCTCTTACCATCTTTTCCTGATCTCCTCTTGGGCCTGCAAGGCAATCCTCACAATCTTGTTTTGAACAACACTCTATCCCTATCTGTCTGAAGGTAGCGGGTCTTCCCAACCATATCCCGGCATTTCAGCTGAAGCTTCTGCCTATATCAACAAATCTTGGGTACCGAGCACTACCAAAGCCTTCAAATCAGCTTGGTCTGTTTGGTCGAGCTGGTGCTTGGGAAAATCTTCCAATCCTTTTTCGGCAGATATCACTTTGATTACCAATTTTCTAGCTTCTCAAGCCAGTTCAGGGACAACATATTGAACAGTAAAACTATATAATTTGGTCATTTCAATGTATCACCCTCATATCAACGGAAAGCTGGTTGGTGAACACCCACTCATCTTTGTCTTTTAAAGGAAGTAACATTTTCTAATTCTCCAGTATCAAAGTACAATTCTTCATGGGATGCCAATGTGATTTTGCAAATGTTTATTTCTTGGCCTGACAATGAGTCTCTTTCATTAAAAATGCTTTCAGATAAATTTATAATATTATTGTGTTCAATTTCCATTTAATGACTTTCCGATGTAAAAGTTCTGAATCTTTCTGCTTGTCATTTTACTCCTAGTATTCTTTTCAACATAGGACAACACACAAAGACTAATTTAACCTCTGTTTTATATCCTTACTGTCCCAATCAAACCAAATTATGTGTTGGTAATTGTCTCAAAATCTATAAACAGAAGACTATGCATCTCAGAACGTCCTCTAATTCCCAACTCCTTATTTCTTTTAGGAAAACTCACAAACCTGTCTCCTCTCCGACTCTTGCCCGCTGGGTCAGATGGATTATGCAACTCACTGATATTGATACTTCCATTTTTGGTGCCCATGCTTCCTGAGGAGTCATGGCTTCTAAAGCCTTTTGGGTGGGTGTCTCGTTTGGAGGACATTCAGCGGACTGGCCTAAAGATGCTACATTCCTCACCTTTTATTGTGAACCTTTCACAAACGCAGCTTCTGTCCTAATTGATACGAATTAAACAAGCATAATATGAGCCTGCTGTCTGGCCATAAAATGTAGATTTTCCTAGTAATTTATGAAGAAAATCTATTAAAGACACAGGCGTGAGTATTATTCCCACCAAAAACTGTACAAATTATGTGTTTTTCCGCCCTAAAAGTTTAATCTACATCAATGACTACTTCTACCTAGAAATGTCTCTAATTTTCTTCCATCTTTAGCATTGGATTTTACAGAGTCCCTCCACTTTTCCACTCTACAATTCTTCAACATCAACACCTCTTCTGCTTGGATTCAACATTTTCGACTTTGTCCAGGACATGGATGAACTTATTTTAGCTTTTAATATTGTGTGCTGTTTTGCTCCAGTGTTTAACAATTAACCTTAACTTAACCTTCGCCTGCCTTAAACTGCCTGCCTCACGTTAGGTATTAGTAGGGACTTCCTGGCCCCAACTGGTGACATTTCTTAATACCATTGTTTTCCCATTGGCTCTTATTTCCTACCCTTTTGTGATTTTTAGTTTTCGTTGTTTCTTAACTGCTGCTATAGAACATAAATCAAGAAGAGAAAGCATAATACTCGGCTCTGTGTCTTCAATAAAATGAAGACTTGACTTTACTAGGAAAATCAACATTGTTTTAACTTGCACACCTCCATACACAGTGTTTTGTACTTCGTAGCCACTCACAGATGAGAAATGTTATGTGCCTTCTTAAATGCGGTCTATCATTTACACCAAAGGATGTTCGTTGGCACAGAAACCATACATACATGCATTCAAACTACATTTATTTCTCGCCCATTCGGGTTGTCATACAACGCAGGAATTAATTTCTTCTTAAATTCTGAAGTGGCAGTGTAGTTGATGTACACACACTCAACTCAAGAACACAGACTCTGACTTGTACATACAGCCTCGCGTTTACTCAATGCAGGGTTTTTAATTTGATTTAACAGCATATTTATATTCAGTGTATTTACCCACCGGGGCTTCATGCACTCTTTCTCGATAGAAGCCTTTGTTGATGACAACCAGGGGCTTTCTGTATGCCTTGCATATGACAACCTGATATATATCATTTATCTTTTGGATCGTCTTTTTCTTTATTGTAATGGATGTAATGGCACACAAGTGTTTTACATTGCATTCATTATGAAGTGTCTAAATATGCATGATTATTTTGCAATACGTTCTAAATGAAATACAAAGCTATCACGCACTGAACATTCTTACAATGTACCCTTCAAGATGGAGCTGTTTTCCTTCACTCATGCATTAGTCCTTTTTCCAGGTTGTACGCTTTAAATTGTTTTGAGAGCATGTTTTTGGTCATGTGATCAAGGCCATTTCATGGCCGAAAAGTGTTGCTTTGTTTGCATGGGTGATGGATTAAACTCTTTCACAGTACTGGTTGGAGCTCTGTGAGAGAGTTTGTTTCTTGTGCGGATTAGAATGTGTATATGTATATATATATATATATATATATATATATATATATATATATATATATATATATATATAAAACACACACAGTAGTTATTGCTAGGCTAGGACCAGGTTTCCACACGTTTCCTAATAACTCTGGAGTTCTTTGAGGAATCTTGAAAAAGACTTTCTACAAAAAATGCTAAGCCAACTCAGATCCAGGGAGTAAAGTTTCAGGGTGGTCCATTAAGCAAGAGCCAAGAAAAAGGGAGGCTCTCAAAACGCATACATTTTCCCAATGCAATTTCCCATGGGAAAACCGAACAATGCTACAGCCAAAAGGGCTGAACGGAATTACAACAAATTCGGCAGAATGGTAGATCTTTAACAAGAAAGCTTCCTTTTTTTGATTCAGTGTAAACCTGCTCTGTAGTTTTAGAGACATTACAGTTCAAAATGTATGTATAAATAGCAGTGTAGTACCACTGCGGTACTACAGCAGAGTACTGCGGTACTATGAGCTGGCTGGCATGGTACTCCCTCTGTACCACTGCAGCATCACAAGGTCAAAAAACACAATATGACTGGTTGCCACAACATGCAGAGAGAGTTGCGGCTACCATTTTATGAATCAGAGACTCGGTCCCTGTGTTTTAGAAAACAAATAAATATAAGGAATAAGAAGGCAGGGTAAAATAAAGGTACCCTAGGGGCAGAGTAGGAGGTCGCCCTGCCACCTGGCCGTTGTCACATAGAGACAAAAATCCTCTATGCAAAGAAATTATGCAAGGAAGCTCAGCCCACTTGGGCATCAGCCTTCTAAATAAAGACAATATTGACTTGTAAAAGCACAGTGGCTTTTTTTTTACATATTTCAGTGGGAAGGCGGTAGATGCCGCTTTACCCCTTGTAGAATGGGCTCTCGACAAACCAGATAAAGGTTTTTTAGCATTACAACAACATAAAAGAATACACAAAACAATCCATGTAAAAATGACTAACTGTAGGAATGGGCTGGATGTAGAAGTCTGAGACTATTATTCGTTTTGAAGGAAACTATCATGAAATGTATTTTTGTGGAAAGCTAAATGTGGTTCATTAAACCAAAGTGCCTGAATCTCACTAACTCTGTGGGTAGAAGGGATGGCTACAAGAACAGCTGTTGCAAGGCATGTTGCAAGGCAGCAGCTTAATAAATTGGTTCAAAAAGAGAGCACATTAATTTCAAGAACACTAAAACCCAAAGAGGGTTTTGGGGAAATACGTTTTAACCCTTCCTAGAAAATGCTTATTACAGGTACACTGAAAAAGTGGTATTTGTAGGACATGTGTTGTAAGCAGTAATGGCTTCAATGACTTGGCCGTTCCAGAACTATCAGAAATATTCAATACTGGTCTCTTAACAACATAATGACAAAGGTTGAAAGGAGCAGTAGTAGAAGTGTGTAAACATAATTCTTCAACCAGCTTATCTGAAGGGGCTTTACTCAATGTGCTTCGTTGTTAAAATCTAAAGGCTTAGTTTGTGCATGTTTTGTTTTCTGTTTTTGAACAGATATCTGTTAGGAAATTCCCATATGTAGAAGACATTGTGCAGCACTTCATTGTTATTCTGAGAAATCATGCTTACGGAGACTGCTTCTGCTCCGGAGATGGACTGGCGTAATGTGAAGCTCTTTCGCAATTAACTCATTCCAGGAAGTCTGAAGTTTGAGGTACAGAATTCTGGATTGAGTTCCTCCCTCCTTGTTCAGATAATGCATTGTCATTGTGCTGTCTAACTGAATCAAAAGAAAATTTGACTTGACAATTGGAAGGAAAGATTTGACAGCCACATTAACTGACCTCAACTCTAGGAGATAATATGGTTAAGATTTCTCCTTCTCTGACTATGGCCCTCATTACCACCACCAGCCGGAAACAGAGTTTCTGCCCACCGGACCAGCGGGGATGTCGGCCGTAACATTGGAGCTGGCTCCTAATAGAGCCAGCGGTGTTGTGGCCGTGCGATGGGTGCAGCTGCACCCGTCGCGCTTTTCACTGTCTGCTGTGCAGACACTGAAAAGCAGGGTGGGGCTGTGCCTGGGGGCCCCTGCACTGCCCATGCCAATTGCATGGGCAGTGCAGGGGCCCCCAGGGGCCCCGCGACTCCCCTTCCCGCCAGCCTTTCCATGGCGCCATGGACAGACGGGCGGGAAGGGGAGTTATAATCCCCTGGGCAGCGCTGCACTGGCGGATTAAAACCGCCGGGACAACCATGGCGGGAAACCGCCGGTCCCGGCGGTGCAACCGCGGCACTACCGCGCGGTCATAATATGGCAGATTGTACCGCCAGCCTGTTGGCGGTACAATCGCCAAAACAACCCTGGCGGTCTTTGACCACCAAGGTTGTAATGAGGCCCTATGTGTCTTTAACCTGTTGGTTATCAATGTCTCGGCCTCTATCACTATTGTTTGTGGAAGTGCATCCTGAAACTTTCAGATATCCTTTTCTTATCTTTAAGCCGACTGCCTTAAGAGTCTAACTTCATGAGTTGTATTTCTTTGGCACCATGACAGCCAAAGACCGTAGTCCCAAAGAAAGGTAGATTTAATATTCTCTTCTAGACTTCTGGCTTTAAACCTATAAATCAGAGCCTGGGTGAATGCCACATAGCCAAGCCATGACAATAATCATGTGCTGACAGCTCAGCTGTATCTGCCGCATGATGACTTGGTTTGAGATCACTGTCTTTAGGAAGCTTTTTAGTAAAACACTGACACAATTAATGGTTGTATCACCCAAGCAACGCTGTGGCACTGACTGCTTTCACAGCAGTTGCAGAGGTTACACAGACCTTATGGCCAACAGCATCCATCCTCTTGCTTTCATTTTCAGGAGTAAAGGTTGAGGAAGGAGATGCAGGATGAAGTTGTCTTACTGCAGATTCATCAACCAAATCTAGTTGAGGATCCACATGAAAGAAAAAAGCATCCTGGTCGTCTGATTTATATTTTTTCTGTATTTTGGCTGGCACCAGATTGCAGCTTTTACTGAAGCAGCTGTCAATAATAACTCAATGGCAGCCTATAATAAACCTGGAACCAAAGGTATGGGCAGACCGGAGGCTTTGCACTTATGGAGAGTCTCAAAGATGACAAAAGTAATTGTTTGTAGATCTGGAATTGAGATGTTCAGCTTGCTGACACATTTTACCAGGGTCTCATTAAAATTGATAATGTCCTCTGTCAGAGAAACATCGCTATGAATGAAGAGTCAGCAAAAGTAGGTAAGTAATCTCTCCTGGAAGAGCAAGACAATCAGGTACAAGATCTTGAGTGTGAACGGGTTGATCAATCAATCACGATTTATAAAGGGCAGCTAATTACCCAAGAGGGTAACCAGGTGCTTGTAGGTCCTGGGGCTTATTTAAACAGCCAGGTCTTGAGGGTCATTCAGGGTTCCAGAAGGTGATGGTCCAGAGGTGCTTGGGGAGGCTCTTCCAGGTTTTTGCTGCGATGTGGGCGAAAGGAGAGTCCTCCACTTCTGCTTTGGTAGATGGAGGGAGCATGGGCAAGGGCAAGTGAAAGGGTGGTAGAGCGCAGTCTTCTCAATGGTTGGTGGAAATCCAGGTGGAGGGTAATGTACATGGGTCCTTGGTTGTGTAGAGCCTTGTGTGTGTGGGTCAGCAAATGAATTTGCATCTCTTCTGTACGGGGAGCCAGTGGAGTTCCCTCAAGTGGGGTGTGATGTGGGTTTGTCAGGGAAGGCCAAGGATTAGTCTGGCTGTGATGTTCTGTATGGTCTGAAGTTTCTGTAGGAGGTGTGCAGTGCTTCCTATGCAGAGGGTGTTGCTGTAGTCCAGTTGGCTGGTGATGAGAGTCTGTGTCATGGTACTTTTCATGTGTAGGGGTAGGAACTTGAAGATCTTACGTAGCATGCGCAAAGTGAGGAAGCAGGCGGAGGAGATGGCATTTATTTGCGATTTCATGGGGAGCTGGTTGTCAATTATGACTCTGAGGTTTCTGGCATGGTAGGAGGGAGTTGGTACGGGTCCTAGGTGTGATGGCCATCATAAGTTGTTCCATGTGTTGCTTCTGTTGCCAAAGATCAGTACTTTTGTTTTGTCTGTGTTCAGCTGCAGGCAGTTGTTCTTCATACAGTCAGTGACACTTGCCATGCATCTGTGGAAGTTGGTTATGGTGATGGAGGGGTGGTCGGTGAGTGAGAGGATGACTTAGGTCTTGTCTGCATAGTTAGGTCGAGGCTGTGGGATCTGACGATGTTGGCCAGCGAGGTCATATATGCGTTGAAGAGCACTGGGCTGATGGTTGAGCCCTGGGGGACTCTGCAGGTGTTCTCCTTAGGTTCGGATTGAAAGGTGGGAGGTGGATCCTCTGGGTTCTTCCAGTGAGGAAGGAGGTAGTCCATCTGAGTGTGTCCCCTCGGATGCCAGTGTGGTGGAGTCTTTTGATCAGCATGTGGTGGGATACAGTGTTGAAGGCTGCTGAGAGATCAAGGACTATCAAAGCTGCTGTTTCTGCTCCGTCGAGGAGGGTTCAGATGTCGTTGGTGGGGTCGATCAGGGCAGTTTTGGTGCTGTGAGTGCTGCAGAGGCCGGATTAGGAGGCGTTGAGTAGCTGGTTCTGCTCCAGGTTTGTCATGAGTTGCTTGTTGAGGACCTTTTCCAGTACCTTCGCATGGAATGGAAGCAGGGTGATTGGCTTGTAGTTTTTGGGTTCGCGGGGGTCAGCGGAGAGCTTCTTGAGTAGTGGTCTGACTCTGGCATGTTTTCAGGCGTCAGGAAATGTTGCAGTGTCGATAGAGGTGTTGAGCAGGGTAGTGAGTTCCTGGCCCGTGCTTTGGTTTCCAAGGTGGAGCTCCCGAGT
Source organism: Pleurodeles waltl (assembly GCF_031143425.1). Taxonomy (NCBI): domain Eukaryota; kingdom Metazoa; phylum Chordata; class Amphibia; order Caudata; family Salamandridae; genus Pleurodeles; species Pleurodeles waltl. The sequence goes on along the minus strand of NC_090440.1, from coordinate 155,252,091 downwards.
GGATGGACTTCAAGGTGGACCAGGTGCCCTGTGTAGAGAGGACGTTTCAGGTGGTCAATGTGTGGTTTATGTTGTTATGGTGGTGGCATATCTGTTGAGGAGGTCCATAGGTGTGGACTGGGGTTGGGAGTTTCTCTATATGGTTATGATCCTGTCGTGGAAGAAGTGGGTGAGTTTGTCGCACAGCACCTGTGAGGGTGTGATATGTTTTCGCTGGCAGCTAGGGTGGGAAATTCCTTAACAATGTTGAAAAGTTCCTTGGTGTTGTTGCCGCTGGTTTCAATGGGTGCGGCAAGGGATGTCTTCTTTGTTGCCCTCAGCAGCCGTTGGTAGAGAATGAGGGAGGTCTTGCATTGCAGGACCCAAGGGGAACGTCATGTGCTGCTACTAACATTACCAAACCACTACTATGCTTGTTTCTGTGGCGAGGCCCTGACCGGGGAGGTACATCCTGAATCTAAACTCTTTGCACAACTCCTCCATACAATTCTGCATTTACAGTAGGCATATAACGGACAAACACCTTATCTGCAACATTGTTAGTGGAGGCAAGATAGTGTACTGATCGCTTAAATTGATAGGCACTTAGAGACCTAGTCCTTTCTGGTGGTGGAGAGCAGTTGTACAGATCTGTGGCAGAGACTGGAGGAATCCTTGGAGCCTTTGTTGTGTTAAGAGTATTACATAGACCTGTGTGGGGAGGTGCCATGATTGATATTGGACTTCTACTGCTGAGAGAAGTGTGTGACAGCGAATGCTCTAATTATCCTACAGGGAAAGTAGCAGCTGTCCCCAGCTGAACCCTGACTGGTCTAGAATGAGCACCCACCGGTCGCATGTCCTCCTGGTTCATATGGCATCTCCGTCCCGGAGCCAAGATGGTGAAAGAAAAGGCACAAAAAGGTGACCAGGCAAATAAGATTGTACAACACACCTTCCCTGGTCCAAGCCCACAGGAAATGGGACGGGAGTCTCAGATGGACCAGAGACATGGACACCCTACCCAAGGCACCCCTGAAATCCTGGCTGCAATTTAAAGCTCTATAGTAGCACTGGAAACTAAAACGGACTTTAAGGCCATGGACATAAGTCATCTTAGATTGGACCTATGCAAGGTTGCTGAGTGAGTCACCAGCGCTGAGAAAGAGGTGACTACACCACAGCAAAATGTTAAAGAACTTCAGGGCAAGGTTGAGAGTTTAAAATACAGTGCAACACAAATGGAAAACCAAATGGAGGATGCCGAGCGGCGTCCCTGCAGAAATAATCTATGCTTCCATGGGATCCCCTGAGAGAGAGAAGGGCCCGTCAGCAGACCTCTTCCATGAGGAATGGATTACCACTGCTCTCAAACCTAAAAGACTCTCAAAATATGTCTTCATTGAGCAAGCACACAGAGCCTTTGTGCCCTTCCCCCTCCTAAGGGAACCTTCCCCCCATGGAGATAAAATCATCCAAATATTTCCCAATTATACAAAAAAGGTGCAGGGCCTTTGGAAAACCTTTCTGATGGTTAAGAAACTGCTGAGAGAACACAATATTCAGTACAGTCCTCAATTCACAGCCAAGCTTCGTGTTCAATATGAGGGCAAGTATAATTTTAAAAATCACCTTAGGAGGTTATAGACTGGCTGGAATCCTTAGGCTTTGGACAAGATGAAGTCCTCTCAACAAGATCCTCAAATCTAATATAATCCTGGGCAGTCTACCCATTGTAGAAGATCCCTGTTGATGCTGGTGTGAAGCATGGTTTGGCCATTGATGGCGTAAATGGCATGGTGAAAGTGGTGAGACTAATGGCTTTACTAAATCCAGCGCTACCAGAGTGGCCTTGGTGACTTAGGATAAAATGCACACCCTTACCACAGTGTTCACTATGCAACCAGATCTCCTTCCAGATATGATTCTACACTATGTCCTGATCTATGTGATGTCACTTTTTCTGCCCTTTGCCACTGAACCAAAAACTGAACTTGCATTGCCTGGTAGCACCTGGCAATGTTGAGAACACCTAACCCACCCACTTTCAGACGCTTGTCTACCAATGATCTTACTAGTCTGGGTTTCTTTCCTGACCATATAAAATACTCACACTTTAGAACTGCTGCAATAATGCGAGCAGTAGGATCAGTTGTAACACCTGAGGGAAAAAACATGATTTTGAGAATAAAGGTATTTGTATTGACACAACTCTCCCAAAACAGGCCAAACCTCTCAAATATCAAGCCTGTAAATTCTGCTTTTTTTAAAGAGCAGTGGGCTGTATTTGGTGCCAATCAGCACCTCTATCAAGGATTTCCAGAAAGGATATCAATTCACTTGCTTACACAAAACTGAAGCTGGCCTTCAGTGCATAAACTGATCACGTCAAATGAAAAAAATCTGTGGCTTTTGGTTAATGACGTAATGTCAAAGCTTGATACCCTGACAGCCATTTCCAATTCCTTATTGAGCTTCGGGATGGAAGTGGATTCCTGACTGTAACTAGCATCTCATCCACATACAAAGCTAGTTTATCATCTTTACAGCCAACCTGCACCCCCTTTATGTCCATCCATTGTCCAACTTTTGTGGCCAGTGTTTCTATGATGAAAGTGAACAGCAAAACTGGGCACACTGCCTATTTACACTCCAAGGATTAAAAGTGAATAAAGAGTATTTATTGATTGTATTGTGACAGCATGGTATTGTAGTAAGCCATGACCCACCTCTAAAATTTCAAGCCAAATCCAAATCTTTTGACTGTCTCTTCAAGGAAATTCCCATTTAACTGAATCAAAAACCTAATGCGTGTAACAGTAACTTGGTAGATGCAGCCGCTATCCACAGAAGAGTTCATGACTCAACTACATCAATTTAGAATTAATGCAATATATGTATAGAATCTCATATACAAAATCAAGAATAATTATGCATGTGAAAGTGCTCACAGATGTGAACAGGTGCTGATGTGAATAAAAAAGTGAAAAGTGCACTAAGATAAACAACGTATTACTTGACTTCTTGAGTGAAATATAGACTTGGGGTCAAAACATTTAGCCTATATAATGTCTGTAGTCAATGGCATTCTGACTTCTACGAAACAAAAGATGATCATCAGGGCAGGTGAGTTTGAGGTGAGCGCTTAAATCTGGTGAATGACAATAAGTAGGAAATAAAATCAATTAGAATTAATGAAACAATTAATAATGAAAAGATTAGGGGTTGGGTAGGAATATGCACTTAATGACTTGCAGCATCAAGCCTCCTGTTGAGTAGTGGTGGAGAGGTGTGGAAACCAATTTAGGAATGCTTCGGAGAATGTGGGTTGACTTCTGCAAGTAAGAGGCAAAGAAGTGTATCTGTGGAAAAAAGTATGTATGTGTGTATATACATATATATATATATATATACTGGAAGATGCAGGATCACAAGAAAACAACAGCCAGCCAGGGCAAAAATCTGGATCCCAAAGGATACAAAGAGCCACAAGAAAATGTAATATCCAAGAAAGAAGTGACTCAAACAGATGATCTCATTAAAGAACAAAAATATATTTCTACTACAACGTTTCAGCTTCCGCCTTCCTCAGGTAGTACAAGATGGTTTGCTCAGTGGCTGCACAGCTGACACTGGTGGATTTTCAAAAAGCATCATGAGTGAAGATTCCAATTGGAATGTGGAATCAATGCAGTCCTGAGAACTCTTCAGATATGCAGAAATCAAGTGGTATTGTCAGTGATGTTCAGTCCATCTGGATGCAGAGATTTTAAACGGTACATCCAGAAATTTTCTCTGATGTCCAGTAGTTCTTCCTTTAAAACATGCTCCACAGGGAAAATCTTCAAATCTGATAGTAAATGGTCCACAAGGTTAAAATGGTTGGCTACAGGCTGGTCAAGTTTCTTGTTAATTATTGCCGATTTGTGGTTCCTGAATCGTGTACGGAGGTCATTCACAGTTTGACCTACATATTGTTTTTTACAGCTTTGACGTTGGCACTGAATCACATAAATAATGCATCTAGAGCGACATGTAAGATGCTGTCTTATTCCATAGGTCCTTTTTGTAACAGAGCTAGTTACTGATGATGTTTGTAAAAGGTATTCACATGTGATGCCAATTTACGATCACTTATAGTGAGAGCTGAACTTAAGCAAGCTGTAACAAATGCAGGAGTTCATTGCTGTGATTCCAAAAGGTGCATCACATGTGAATACCTTTTACAAACATCATCAGTAACTAGCTCTGTTACAAAAAGGACCTATGGAATAAGACAGCATCTTACATGTTGCTCTAGATGCATTATTTATGTGATTCAGTGCCAACGTCAAAGCTGTAAAAAACAATATGTAGGTCAAACTGTGAATGACCTCCGTACACGATTCAGGAACCACAAATCGGCAATAATTAACAAGAAACTTGACCAGCCTGTAGCCAACCATTTTAACCTTGTGGACCATTTACTATCAGATTTGAAGATTTTCCCTGTGGAGCATGTTTTAAAGGAAGAACTACTGGACATCAGAGAAAATTTCTGGATGTACCGTTTAAAATCTCTGCATCCAGATGGACTGAACATCACTGACAATACCACTTGATTTCTGCATATCTGAAGAGTTCTCAGGACTGCATTGATTCCACATTCCAATTGGAATCTTCAATCATGATGCTTTTTGAAAATCCACCAGTGTCAGCTGTGCAGCCACTGAGCAAACCATCTTGTACTACCTGAGGAAGGCGGAAGCTGAAACGTTGTAGTAGAAATATATTTTTGTTCTTTAATGAGATCATCTGTTTGAGTCACTTCTTTCTTGGATATATATATACTGTATATATATATATATATATATATATATATATTTATATATATATTATATATTTTTTTTGTTTATTCACTTAAAAAACAAAGGTAACTATAACTCGCGCCCCCGTCATGTACAGTTATCAGATCAATAATTTTACTGCAGATGTTACAGTGACATTGTTAATGATGTTATCAAAGATGTCATGTGTGCCGTAATTTGTGGGGTAATTAGCAGAGCATGGCAAGGGCGCAAGTTATAGTTACCTTAAGGCACGAGTTATAGTTATTCGAGGTAACTCTAACTATAACTGGTGAATTTCTATGGTTTTGTACGTTTAAAATGTGAGCCTAACTATAACGTCCCTGTAACCTTTGGTTTTTTAAGTGAATGTCTATGTTATGTTGAAATTCTATTTCCTAACTATAACATCCCTGTAACCTTTGTTTTTTTCAGTGAATCTCTATCGTATTGTAATTTTCATTACTATATCTTAATCCAACCACCGGCGTGCACGATCTTTGGCTGTGTGCGGCGGCTGTTGGCAATAGGGCCTAGCTGAAGGCCAATCCCCACTAGCAGCCAACCTTGCACTGTGCACGGCCTTCACCCATGTGCCATGGACATTGCTCGCAAGACCTGGCCTGCAGCCAACCTCCCTTCTTAGGTTGCCCCTTGAAGTCATAGCAGAAGCACTGCTACTCTGCAGGTTCCATCAGTAGACCACATTTCTTGGCTGCCCCTTCCAATAGAGCATGGAAGCAACCCCACACTGTGCACTGTCCTTTGGCCATACGGGGCAGGAGTTGGCCGAGGCCTCTCTGGGTGTGAGAATAGGTGAGAGAGGGTGTATCTGGGAATGAGAGTGCCTGTAAGATGTAGGTCTGGGTGTGAGAGTGCATACATCAGTGTTTTAGTGGGTGCAGTAGTGAGTGCACGGGTCTGTGAGTGGGTGCATGAGGTCGTCATTGGGTCTGTGAGTGGGTGTGTGAGACTCTGAAAGGGTATGTGAGTGGGTGTGTAACTGCCTGAGTGGGTGTGAAAGTGGGTGCGGGAGGGTCTGACTGGGGCCATGAGTGGGTGCACAATGGTCTGAGTGGGTCTGTGAGTGGGTGCATGAGTGTCTGAGTAGGTCTGTGAGTGGGTGCACAAGGATCTGAGTGGGTCTGTGAGTGGGAGAGATTGAAAGAGAGAGAGAGAAAGAGAGTGAGAGAGAGTTTTTTATCCGTTGATGTATGATACACTTAGAATGAGATATTTCTGCACAATTTGAAAAATGTATTTGTTTTTTAAAAGGAGTAAGATCACCTTGCAGTTCGAGCCTTAAACATTTGTAGTTAAAAGAACATAAAGGAGGGAAATGACCAGGAACACACCTGGTCTCAAACCCTCAACACTCAGTGTGAAGGTCTGCGACCTTCTCAACTTGAGCTATTCAGGTTTTTAAAATATATATATATATTTGTAGCCCTTTATGGGCTTACTGGGACTGCAGAGGAGTCTCAAGGCCCCCTCAATCTCTGACTGTATTTACTTATTTATTTTGTTATATGCCCTTATGGGCTATCTGGGACCGCAGGGGAAGCCTCAAGGCCTCCGCTGTGGTCCCATTGTTCCAGCAAGCAAGCATAGGCTTTTAACAGCAATTGCCTGGTTGCCGGAGCAATGCCTTCATCTCTGTTCCCTGCATGCATCCCTGTGTGTAGGGAATAGAGATGAAAACTCTGTTTTTTGACAGCAGGACCTGTTTGACAGGTCCCGCTGTCAAAAAGCAGAGTGGTTTCTGTGACTTGGCTGCAGCTGTCAAAGCTGCAGCAAACAGCTATGTCCCACTGGTGGGCACCCCGGGACAACATAGCAGGAGCTGGCCCTGGGGATGGGGTCCCCAGGGCCATCAGTGGCCCCACGAGGGGGCCCCCCCCCAACATGTATAGCCCCACGGAGGTGGTGGTGCTCGGAGCTAAGCATATTCTACTATTAACCCCTGGGAGGTGGTGGTCCCCAATGCTGCAGGGGGGACCACGGGCCCCCTGCAGGTTATTGATTAACTACCCCGGGAGGTGGTGGTCAACTGGGCTGCAAGGGGCCCGTGCGATCCTGCACCCAATTTCTGTAATGCCCCAGGGATTGGGGTTGGGCGGGGAGGGGCCATGTGCTCTCGCACATATGTTAATATGTACCTCCGGGGAGGCAGTGGTCCCTTCAGCTTTAGGGGAGGTCATCCTGCCTCCCCCACATTATAAAAGCATTTTGCCCCAGGGAGGTGGTGGTCCCTGGGGTATAGGCACCCCTGCAGATATTGTATTAACCTCCCCGGGGAGGTGGTGGTATCCTGGGCAGTTGGGGGTCCAGGAGACCACCCCCTCTCCCCATTAAAAACAAAACAGTGCTTCTGCGACCTGGCCCACCCAGGGGTTTACTTAAAAACAAGCACAGGAGCGTGTGTTTTTTTTTTAAATTGTACCGTTGATTTGTGACCCCTATGGGATTTTGCAGTACTTTTTTTTCAAAACAAATGCTTTTTAGCCCTGGGGAGTCCCTTTGGGACCACATCACCAGAGCTAAGGGGTCAGGATGTTTATTCCCTGGCCCCTTTTGTATTCTTTTTTTCCAACATGGCTGCCAACAGGTCATTGTTGGCGTGTTGATAGCCAATCGGCTCTCAGCATGAGATTGAGAGGGGTTGTGAATCCTTTGCGTCCCTAGATATACAAATTTGAAGTTTCTACAGTTTCTCAAAAACTACTGAACGGATTTACACCAAATAACAACAAGCATTTGCAATGCAATAGGTCTCGCATTTGCTTGAGTTAAAGCTATAGGCGTTGTAAATGCATAAGTGGACTTTTCTTGCCACATAAATTGATTAATCCAGCTGTATTATTTGGTACTCTCTGCCACATAATTCCAGTGGCCCTGCATATAACTAAAGCACTTCCATTTACTTTCTTCCTCTATCTGCAGCAAAAAATGAAAATACTGTAATTGTTTAGTCATAGTAGGAGTCTCCTTTCAACCCATACAATTTAATTTAATCTAATGTAATTTTAATTTAGTGTAGGCATCAGTAAGGGTGAGTGAGAGATTGTCAAATGAATGGCCATTAAAACATTCGAATCAGGGATCAAAGTAAAGAGAGGACAAGGTGATGATGAGGAAGTACAGGTGTTCTAAGTAATGCTATACCTCACTTCTGCAAACAGGCACGATGGGATAATTGTCTCTGAACTAAAGAAGTTCCCAGTAATAGACTTCTTGTAGGACAGGGATGATCTAATTTTTTGTACCCAAGGGAAACACAAAGGTGCAGTTTTACCTTTGTTTTTTGGCAGACGGGCATCTATACTTTTGACAATTCTACACAATATGTTAATATTAGTAAGGAGACATCTTTCGTGCAGCTTTGGTGTTCAGCATGTTTCTAAAAACACTCAATCTGATCAGATAATGAAACCAAAGGAATGGGAGATAATAGCGATCGGCATTTTATGGTCAATCAGAATTAAAAGGAAGGGCTCCCGGTTCAATAACAGGGGGAAACTCGATCAGAATTATATGAGTGCTTTATGCAAATTGCTCCGATACTGCCGATCGAGTTCCCGTTTATAAAACTTGAAAGAGCCATGAGTGTGACTGAAAAACAAAACAAATAATGACAAGTAACTGGTAGTTATTTGCCATTGTTTGTTTTGTTTTTCAATCATGCTCATGGCGCTTTCAAGTTTTATACAGGAGGAACTCAATAGGCAGTATCTGTGCGCTTTATGCAACTCGCTCCAATACTGCCTAGCCAGCGCTTTATACAAATCGATCCAAAACTGCTGATGGAGTTCCCACTGTATAAAACTTGAAAGTGACATGAGCACGCTGGAGGTGGCATATAATTCTGCGGTTGAGGGACTATCTTACCTGCTGTTAAGGTCCCCAGCATCTGCTGTAGAATGTCCAGAAAATTCACAGGAACTTGAATCATCAGTGGGTATCAGTAGCAAAATCTGTTAGTATAGCCAAGAGCAGGTCCATGGGATGATGATGTGGCCTTAGAAGCACATTCCTATAGTCCTGGGGTCGAAATACTGCCCTTGAAGTTTTGCCCATATAATAAGACAGGTTGATTGCGCCCATGGTCCAGAAAATAAGGGACATTAAACTGTGCAGACAGCATGTAGTATATGAAATCTGGTCTTGATCACTAACATCAGCCTTCAATTCAGAATCTAAAATTTGTACTAGTAAGTCCGTGGACACTTGTAGTGGCTCAACAGTGCCTATGAAAGAGACATCTTCAGTGATGAGGGAATATGGCTATCCTGTGGCATCATCATTACAGAATCTCAATAATATATTTAGAGTCTTCAACAGTATAGTGTAAACTACAAATTCATCATCATCAACGGTGTCCTTGTCAATGGGTTGTTCATTGTCAATGATGAAATATGGGGCATCGTTGACTGGAATTTCTTTCATTGATGGGGTGGCTAGCTTTTGAGGGAAAATTCTGCAGATGTCACAGAGAGATGCCTTGTGTTTGGAGCACAAGCAGCCTAGGCACTGTTCATGAAGTACAAGCACTGCTCCAGACATTATCTCTTGCAGTCTGCAACATGAACAATTTTTGAACACAGACATCTTCTCTTTGTCAGTCCGGATATCCAGTGTCCAGATATGCTGCCCAAGGTTCTGAAGCGGATTCATCAATGCACTGCTTAGATAAGGCTTTTTAAAATATGTAACTGCTCAGCTATTACCTTGTGCTAATACAAATATTACATCACAGACTCCTATTTTAGATCAATTAGCCAAAGAATCCTTGTTATATTATAAACTGCATCAAGATAGGACTAACACTTCAAATTGCCATCACACTGTGTCCAAATTTAGGGCCAGATGTATCATCACGGCCCTTTGCGATTCGGAAATAGCGATTTTTAAGAAATCGCTATTTCCGACTTGCAAAGTGCGATGTATCACATTTGCGAATCGGTAATAGCGATTTCTTAAAAATTGAAAATGCTATTACCGAATCGCAAATTGCAATACCGGCCACATTCACAGCTATGGGCCTGTTGGCAATGCAAAAAATTGGGCCTGTTGGCCCATAGCTGCAAATTTTTTGCATTGCCAAAATTGCGATTTCTGAACCAGAAATTGCAATTTTGAAAATGCAAAACCCCAGGGTGCTGGGGGGCTAAGGCCCTCTCTGTTGCACCCCAAAAAATGTTTTGGGGACATGTAAGGTGCACACATGCCAAAAGGGCATGTGTGCTGTACATGCACAATTTAAAATTGCATTTTAAATGCATTTTTAAATTTTGCACATGGTTACCACCAAGTTCAACTTGGTGGTAATTAGCGATTCCTAAATGCCAAAATCGCATTTAGGAATGGCTTCATACATGTGCTAAGAAATCGCAAATAAGGAATCATTATTTGCGATTTCTAATTTAGAGAGTCGCAATTTGCGACTATCTAAACAGGGTCGCAATTTTCAGGAATCGCTATTTTAGCGATTCCTTAAAATTACGTTCAGAATGTATTTAGTACATTCTGAAATGGCATTTTGCATTCGCAAATGGGCATTCGCACCGTTTGCGAATGCAAAATGCTTTCATACATCTGGCCCTTAATGCCAAATGATATGTTAGTTCTGCTCCCCCACAGACAAAAATATATGATAGTTTTTTCAACAATATCATCTTAATATGTTATGATTGACAGAAACATGGTTCTCGCCTCATTCTGCAGTTTTAGGGTTGAATACATTTTTATTAACTTTTTGTTGTCATGTTCAAGCAGCCATAGAATACCATATTGTAAGGAAATGCCTCCTTGGCATGGTTACCACCTGACTTTTTGCCTTTGCTGAAGCCAAGTTGTGATTTGAAAGTGTGCTGAGGCCTGCTAACCAGGCCCCAGCACAAGTGTTCTTTCCCTAACCTGTACCTTTGTCTCCACAATTGGCACACACCTGGCATCCAGGTAAGTCCCTTATAACTGGTATCCCTGGTACCAAGGGCCCTGATGCCAGGGAAGGTCTCTAAGGGCTGCAGCATGTCTTATGCCACCCTGGGGACCCCTCACTCAGCACATGCACACTGCTTGCCAGCTTGTGTGTGCTGGTGGGGAGAAAATGACTAAGTCAACATGGCACTCCCCTCAGGGTGCCATGCCAACCTCACACTGCCTATGGCATAGATAAGTCACCCCTCTAGCAGGCCTTACAGCCCTAAGGCAGGGTGCACTATATCAAAGGTGAGGGCATAGGTGCATGAGCACTATGCCCCTACAGTGTCTAAGCAAAACCTTAGACATTGTAAGTGCAGGGTAGCCATAAGAGTATATGGTCTGGCAGTCTGTCATACACAAACTCCACAGCACCATAATGGCTGCACTGAAAACTGGGAAGTTTGGCATGAAACTTCTCAGCACAATAAATGCACACTGATGCCAGTGTACATTTGATTGTGAAATACACCCAGAGGGCATCTTAGAGATGCCCCCTAAAAACATACCCGACTCCCAGTGTGGGCTGACTAGTTTTTGCCAGCCTGCCACAAACCAGACATGTTGCTGGCCACATGGGGAGAGTGCCTTTGTCACTCTGTGGCCAGGAACAAAGCCTGTACTGGGTGGAGGTGCTTCTCACCTCCCCCTGCAGGAACTGTAACACCTGGCAGTGAGCCTCAAAGGCTCACCCCCTTTGTTACAGTGCCACAGGGCATCCCAGCTAGTGGAGAGGCCCGCCCCTCCGGCCACTGCCCCCACTTTTGGCGGCAAGGCTGAAGGAGATAAATGAGAAAAACAAGGAGGAGTCAATGGCCAGTCAGGACAACCCCTAGGGTGCCCTGAGCTTAGGTGATTCTATTAGAAATCCTCCATCTTGCAGGTGGAGGATTCCCCCAATAGGATTAGGGATGTGACCCCCTCCCCACCGGGAGGAGGCACAAAGAGGGTGTAGGCACCCTCAGGGCTAGTAGCCATTGGCTACTGACATCCCAGACCTAAACACACCCCTAAATTGACTATTTAGGGGCCCCAGAACCTAGGAAGACAGATTCCTGCAATGTGAAGACGAAGAAGGACTGCTGACCTGAAGCCCTGCAGAGAAGACGGCGGCACCAACTGCTTTGGCCCCAGCTCTACCGGCCTGTCTCCCCACTTCAAGAAAAAACTGCAACAGTGACGCGTCCCCCAGGGTCCAGCGACCTCTGAAGCCTCAGAGGACTACCCTGCATCTGAAAGGACCAAGAAACTCTTGAGGACAGCGGCCCTGTTCCACAGAAACTGCAAGTTTGCAACAAAGAAGCAACTTTTAAAGACCACACGTTTCCCACCATAAACGTGAGACTTTCCACTCTGCACCCGACGCCCCCGGCTCAACCTGCGGAAAACTAATTCTACAGGGAGGACTCCCCAGTGACTGCGAGCCCGTGAGTAGCCAGAGTTGACCCCCCCCCGAGGCCCCACAGCGATGCCTGGAGAGGGAATCCAGAGGCTCCCCCTTACCGCGACTGCCTGCTTCAAGGAACCCGCCGCCTGGTAAAGACACTGCACCCGCAGCCCCCAGGACCTGAAGGAACCGAATTCCAGTGCAGGAAGGACCCCCAGGTGGTCCTCTTCCTAGCCCAGGTGGTGGCTACCGCGAGGAGCCCCCCCCCCCCCCTTGCCTGCCTGCATCGCTGAAGAGACCCCTGGGTCTCCCATTGATCTCTATTGCAAACCTGACACCTGTTTGCACTGAGGGTGTACTTTGTGTGCCTACTTTTGTCCCCCCTGGTGCCCTACAAAACCCCCCTGGTCTTCCCTCCGAGGTCGCGGGTACTTACCTGCTGGCAGACTGGAACCGGGGCACCCCTATTTCCATTGAAGCCTATGTGTTTTGGGCACCACTTTGACCTCTGCACCTGACCGGCCCTGAGCTGCTGGTGTGGTAACTTTGGGGTTGCCTTGAACCCCCAACAGTGGGCTACCTTGGACCCAACTTTGAACCCTGTAAGTGCTTTACCTACCTGTGAACCTAACAAATACTTACCTCCCCCAGGAACTGTTGAATTTTGCAGTGTGTCCATTTTTAAAATAGCTTATTGCCATTTTTGCCAAAACCGTACATGCTATGCTGATGATTCACAGTTCCTAAGATACCTGAGTGAAATACCTTTCATTTAAAGTATTGATTGTAAATCTTAAACCTGTGGTTCTTAAAATAAACTAAGAAAATATATTTTTATATCTAAAAACCTACTGGCCTGGAATTGTCTTTGAGTGTGTGTTCCTCATTTATTGCCTGTGTGTGTACAACAAATGCTTAACACTACCCTCTGATAAGCCTATTGCTCGACCACACTACCACAAAATAGAGCATTAGAATGATCTCTTTTTGCCACTATCTTACCTCTAAGGGGAACCCTTGGACTCTGTGCATGCTATTTCTTACTTTGAAATAGTACATACAGAGCCAACTTTCTACACATATGTAAATAAAACAAGCTCTACATTGAAGGACAGGCAGTCCTCAAATAAGTCCTTCTCCCTCTCCCAAGCTGTCTGTTTCCTCCACATGCCCACCTGGACTCCTTGTGTTGTCTGATTGCTGCAACGCCAGAGCTTTGAATGACAACCACATCCTGGCCCACTATGTGTAAATGGTGCTGGTGGACTGTAGTGTAGTACTCTTCGAGGTTGGAGGGATGTAGGAGTTTCTGGGCTTAGCGGTGTTTCAGGCATGACAGCTGCTTAAGGTCTCTACTGAAATAGTTCAAGAGATGACCCCATTATTTGGTTAAGGCGTTCTCCTCTCCCTGTGCTAGTTTTGACAGCTTCTCCATGCTAATAATCCACTACAGTCTTTCAATCCATTCATGTTTGGATGGTAGAGTGCCTTGTTCCCAAAGGCTTAATAATAGTTTGTTTGGCTGCCAGCGGGAGATGGAATACTAGGGGTTTACCTAGTGACCAACAGAGTGAGTAGATATCTGGTATGGGATTCCCTAACAGAATCACCTCTGCGCATATGGCCAGGTCTGACCCAGTGATTTGTTCTTTTGTGGACAGTATTGAGGTCCATAAGGGATGTATCTTGGCGCATGACCAGAGTATCTGACTAACAGATCCCTCACCCAGGCACCCCCTCCAGTTTAGAGGGCTACCTCCTCTGTTCACTTGTGCTAGTCAAGTTGGGGTGTAATGCCATTGATACAATATGTTAAGTATGGTTTCCTTCCATCTTGAGCGTGACGCATAGTCTTTAGCGTGAATCAGGGTTTCCTCCCAGTGGTCGTGGTCTAGAGTGATGCTCAGCTCCCTCTCCCTTGCTCGCAAAAATGTGTTTGGTGGAGCTTGTGTAGTATTTGGCATGTTGTATGTAACAGGAATAGGGGACTTATCATCTGTGCAGGGTAGGGGGTACTTTTCAAAGGGTCTAATGGCTCTTGTCCCCCGCTTAATTTTATGGTGTAGTAAGCTGTGACAAATTTGCAAATAGCAGTATCTCTCAATTCTCCTTTAAGGGTTAGGTAGTTAGCTGTGACATATTTACAAATAGCAATTATCTCTCAATTCTCCTTTAAGGGTTAGAAGGATTTGAATGACCATTGTAAGTACATATCTCTCAATGTTGTGCACCCCCCTCCAATCATTTGTTATATGGGGTTATAGTCAGTCCAGGAGTGAATTTACAGTTGCCCTAAAGGGATGTGAATGGGAAGGGAAATGTGATGAGGGCTCACTTTCCTCCCATCATGTTTCAAACGTTCAAGTCACGTTTAGTTGCCAAGGAACCTCCCAAAAAGATCCTGCTGCCATTGTTGTCAGTTATGCACCACACGTTCTCTGATTCATGCTATGTCCAGTGAATGAGGTAACGTAAGTGTATTGTGGCACAGTAATAAGCCAAGTTAGGAATTCCCAAACCCCCTAATCTAGAGCATAGCGAGCCCTGTTTTTGGCTAATTCTTTCAATGTTGCCCTGCCATATAAAAGTGTCACAGTTCATCTGGAGGTCAGCTATGTATTTCTCCGGTATTCAGAGAGTTGGGGTCTGAAACAGGTATAGTATCTTAGGCAGTATTGCCATTTCGTATGCCACTATTCTAACAAGGAGAGATGGGGATTTGTGTTTCCAGCTTTTAGGTTCACATTGAATGCTTTGTTTCAAGCTCAGGAGCTTTACATCTTTAGTTTTTGCCAGTGTGGGTGCTAGTGCTAGGCGCAGATAATCTATGTGTGTGGTAGACCATCGCAAGGAAGTGAGCTCTTGCATTTGTTGTACCACTGCTCGAGGGGCAAGTATAGTCAGGATTTCAGATTTGGTGATAATAATTTTGAAGCCTGAGATGTTGTGATAGTGGTGGAGGTCCACAAACACCAGGGGAAGGTAGGTCATGGGATCCGTCAAGGACAGAAGGATATTAATGGCAAACATTGACATTTTTAGCTCGGTTGACCAAATCAGATTCCCCTAATCTCGGGGTTACTGTGAATGTGCTGTGCCAGTGGTTCCAATATAGGAGCAAACAGGAGGGGAAAATATAAGTAGTTGGGCTCCGAGGTATCTTGAATGTTCTTGACGTTCAGTGAGCTGATTACTATATAACTGAGTACAGACGCTGTAAAAGCAAGCTACCTTTACCCTACCTCTAGTCCACATGTCCCTGTGGGAGTTTGACTTCATGTACTGTGGTCTTAGCGTGGCGGTCCTGCAGAAGGTTGCCCATCATTTTGCCTGACCTTTTACTGTGGTTATAATATTTAAGGTTTGGTTGTGCTGGGGGGGAGGAGGGGAGGAAAGGGGTATGCTAACCTATCAGTCTCAAGAGTCAAGATTTGACCTCAAACTACTAAAACCTTTTTCTACATTATTATGGACTGGATCCTCTTGTGCTCCTTCTCGAACTAATTTATTTCACAGTTCTTTTCAGATTTTTAGAGGTGTGCAGCCTCCACTGTGAAGATACCTCAGCTTACCATCTTTAAAGCGTCCCAGAAGGTAGCCTCGCTCACCTCCCCAATATCGTTAGGGAGAAGGTAATCTTTGATCCCCTTTTTGACATTATTGACCGCCATCAGGTCCCTCAAGAGGCAGTCCTGAGGTCTCCAGGTGTTGGCAGTTTTGGGTCCCCGGGAGCCTAGGTTGTGCATCGCACATGGGACTGGTCCAAGGTTGGAGAGTGTGGGAGTGTGTTGGGTACAGTCTGTCAAATTAGGGAGCAGGCGCTTAACTAGAAGAATGTAGTCAAGTCTAGTGCATGTTTTTTGTGCCCCAGAGTAATATGAATAGTCCCATAGAGGGTGGCAAATTCTCCATCTGTCTACGAGTCCTTTTTTATTTAATAGTATCCTACTCGCAATAAATATGGTTGTTGAACCTCCCTGTTTCATCAGTATGAACTGCAGGGTTGTGAATTCTGTTGACATCTCCTCCAATAACTAGAGGTATGTTAAACCAGGCTATGAATTACATCTGTCAAAAAGGACTCTTGCCCTTGACTGGGACTGCAGACCGACGCTAGTGTAGGTGGCATACCTTGCAGCAAGCACTGTATAGACACCCATATCCCACAGGCATCCCGAAGTGTTCCCTCTACCACCAGCGGACAACAATGATGGATTAGGATGCCTATGCCTGCCGTCTGCTGGTGACTTTGAAGAGAAATATTGACCAGGATAATCTCTGAATTTCAGGAGAGAGTGGTCTAACTGTAGAGGTGGGTTTCTTGTGACCCAACTACTACAGTACTCAGGGGAGGGATACTTCATGTAGAATGGAGCGTTGTCTGGTAGGGTTATTAAGGCCATGGACATTGTAGTTAAGAATATGAAGAGTGTGTGAGAGCATATTTATGCCACTAGAAGTATGAACTAAGTGCTGCTTGTGGCAAAGAAGGTCACTGTGGGTATGGTCAGAGGCAGATGGCAATACCCTCACAGGACCCAAAAATCCCCATTGAGAACATAAACAAGAGCAAAAATCATGACAAAATCGACGTTGCAGTTGGGACACATCTCACTACACGATAAACAATATTCTAGGGGTGCCTATTCACCAGTGACAGTCCAGTGAGGAGTAGGGTACCACTCCTGTAGGGGAAAAGAGCTTCTGTCAACACAGGTCTAGTACGTCATCCACCTGGGTAGCGGCACCCACATTTGAAGCTGTGTGTTTGTATTGCAGCCTCCAAGGCAAATCCACTTCTCAGCTCTGTCACTGTGCTGACAAAAGGATCAGCTATTCACCGACACTTGATCCAAGGTGGAGGCGATGGCAGCTATAGTTCGGGTGATGATGGGCCACTCACTCTGTGGACCTGTTCGAGAGCTAAAATCTGGCCTGCCAATATTTCTTCCTGTTTGGAGAGACTCCATTTATGGCCTGTCGTGCTTGTATTCACTCCGGGTCCTTCTGGCTGGGTGGTTCTTGTGGTGTGCCTGTCTCAGTCTCTGGGAGAAGGAGATTTAGGCTCAGACAAGCCTCTTTGAGGAACTTGAGGGACTAGCATCTGCCTTTTCCACTCAAAGATGAGGCAAAAATGATGTCCCAATCGATATCTGACCTTGTTTTCCTCACAAAACTTGGCAACTAGATGAAAGGACCCAATCAATCAATCAGGAGTTTGTAAAGCGCACTACTCACCCATGATGGTCTCAAGGCGCTGAGGAGGGGAGGGGGGAGAGGTGCTGCTATTGCTTGAACAGCCAGGTCTTGAGAAGTTTCCTGAAGGTAAGGAGGTCTGGCGCAGATGGGTGGGAAGAGTGTTCCACGTTTTGGCAGCAAGGAGTGAGAATGATCTACCACTGGTTGTAGTTCTGCGGACGCTTGGGACGGTTGCGAGGGCGAGGTCGGCGACCGGAGATGCCAGGTCGGGGTGTAGAAGGAGAGTCATCTGTTGAGGTATTCTGGTCCGGTGTTGTGCAGTGCTTTGTGAGCATGGGTGAGGAGTATGAAGGTGATTCTCTTGTTGACTAGGAGCCAGTGCAGGTTTTCCAGGTGGTCTGTGATGTGGCAGTGGTAGGAGGTATCCTCGATGAGGCGTGCAGAGGTGTTCTGGACGCGTTGCAGCCTCTTCTGGAGTTTGGCCGTGGTTCCTGCATTGAGGGCATTGCCATAGTCCAGCTTGCTGCCTACGAGCGCTTGCGTGACTGTTCTTCTGGTTTCGGTGGGTATCCATTTGTAGATCTATCGGAGCATGCGGAGGGTGTTGAAGCAGGAGGAGGAGATGGTGTTGACTTGCTGGGTCATGGATAGTGAGGGGTCCAAGTTGAATCCTAGGTTGCGTGCGTGGTCAGCGGGAGTTGAAGTGACTCTGAGAGTGGCAGGCCACCAGGAGTCATCCCATGCGGAAGGGTCGAGCCAAAGATGAAGACTTCCGTCTTGTCGGAATTGAGTTTGAGGCAGCTGCTCTTCATCCATTCGGCGATGGCCTTCATTCCTTTGTGGAGGTAGGCCTTGGCGGAGTCCTTGGTGAGGGAGAAGATCAGCTGGGTGTCGTCGGCGTACGAGCTGATCTTGAGGTTGTGAGACCCATGCTTGATCAAAGTTATCTGGGATAGGTCTTGGAAAATGTGAATAGCCTCACCATTATAGTGTATTGAGCCACTGCCTCGCTGCAGCTAGGATACCTTCTTGGTCCTCAAAATAGTGAAGGAGACCAGGATCTAGGATGGCCTCTATGTCTTCAAAATGGTGGAAGGAGACTAGGTTTTCAGGAGGTAGTTATGAGTTAGGGGCTCTGAGGCCAGCTCTATGGGCACTGTGGATGTGTAATGGGTCTCGCCCATGTTTGCCCAGGATAGTACCTGCCAGGCCCTGGATAAAACTGCATTGGCAGAACTGTTCTTCTAGGTCCTCCTGTTTCCACTAGAGTGCTATCAGTGCTATCAGTTGGTCATTCATTGTCACCAAGCGGGAGCTGTATTCCTCAAGGTCCAGGATGTGTTGATCTTGGGATGTTTCTAGATGGTCAACTCTGGTCCTCAAGTCTTATAATTCCTTCAGAAGTTTCGATAGGTTATGACTGACATCTGCTCAACCAGTGCTCAGCTCGGTCTTAATTTCCGTGAAGAGGTGGACCATGAAGCTTTTGGTAGGGGGCTCAGAATCTTCCTTTGTTGCTGTGGACTCTCGGTCTGAAGCATCACTGGTTGCACAGAGGGTGTGTGTATGTGGGGGGGCTCCCTTCTTGGAAGGCGGGGCCTGAAACATTTCTTTAATGGTCAATTCTCTCTTGTTTCTTGCAGTGGCCATGATGTTGGTATCGCTGGCTGGGGGAAGTCTGGCAAAAATTACCCCACCAGTCAGAGGCAGATTCAGCCGGTGTCCTGCCTCCACAGGTGGTCCATGTGCATATCCTGAGGCCCACCATGAGCTGATGCCCTGATTACAGTGAGGCAAAGGGCCTCAAGTTGTAGTAGGATAAAAAGGACCAGTGTGGTATGCAGTGATGTGGCAGTTCTTCAATAGGCCTCAATCTCTTCTACCCTAAGGTCGACCCCTTCCAATTGGTGCACACAGGTCATCTCACTCCTGATGGGGAAGCTATGGCGCTGAATAGGGGACGATGTGACTGTCCCTTGGTCTCTCCCCACCTACAGAACAGTGGCAGGGGAGACTCGATTTGCTGACTTCCCCCATAGTGCTTTATGACATCCATGGGGTGTATCTCATTGTGTTTGTTGCCTGTCATCTGCAATAGCCTCCTTCCCCACAAGGGTCTTGGTGGCTACTGACTGGGCTCCTCCACCATGATTTTTGTTTAGTAGGCCAGCTGTCCCATTCTGGTCACATGGTTTAACCCCGAAACCTCCGTAGCCAAGTTAATGGCTGCTGGGCCTTGTTGTAAAGTGTTTCTGCCCTGGAGGGGGTTAGAGGCTGCTCGCTCCATGTGTCTTCTGAGATTCGGCCATCCCTGTGTTCTGTGAGGCCTCGCTCATTCTGGGGTCATCCTGGGTTCTGTACTCATTGAAGCATGTAACTGCAGCCCCAGAGAAGTCTCCTAGTGAGTTTGGCAACCCAATCCTAGGAGATCGCTCCCACTTCAAACTTCTGGCGCCATCTTGGTCTTGGCCATGCCCTGCATTCTGCACTGTTAAATTATCTAGTCCTACAATTTTAAAATCTTTGCCTCTACCAATTTAAAAACTTAACATTTTAATGTATTCCCTACCAATTGTAAAGTCAAGTGCATAGACAGTCCTCACAAACAAAGAGATAAAGTTGCTGCTTTCGCTCAGAACTCCTTAACTCTAATTCATTCTCATCTGGCCTCACATTTGAATATTGATCAGTATAGGGAAAGGTGCGGAAGACATTGTGACGCGAAGGGTTAATTAGCTTGAGCAGTATAGATGAGCGTGATGCCTGCTGAAACCCGAACAAAGTGGAAAAGTTCCCGATGTTGTTTTCAAGCTTGTTTTCCAACATTCCATAGATAAAATTATTCAGCTCCACAGGTTGTGTAGGAGACTCCGTCTCAACCTTGAGAACGAGAGTACAGGGAGAAGATGGAATGAAAACAATGGCTAGGGAATGGCAGAGCAGCCAAGAGACAAGTGCTGATAACATAGCTAGAAAATGCCAGAAAGGGATAGAATCCAAGCTTCAAGTTATTTAAGCACTGAAGTGCGGGTGAGGGAATTGAAGCTCGCAGATGGGGTTGTGAAAGCTGCAATCGCCAGGCCCACAGCGCTGCCTCCCTGTTTTGCTGATCAGAGACCGTGACGCTCGAGGGGGAGAGAGGTCCAAGCAGGCTGTAGAGGGCTTCGCAGCATTTCGTGGACTAAGTTAAATTCCACCCAGGGATGAAAGGCTTTCGTTTCTCTGCTCTATTATTATGATTGATTATTATGCTTGCACTGTGTTTATAATCTGAAGTATTCAGCTCGTTTATATTTTTGCTTCCTACATTGTAGTGTGAGCTTGCTGCAGTAATTGAAATACGTATTTTGGTATACAGTTAATCAAAGCTTATATCTGTCAATGAACTCTTTGCTCATATATACATAGATGCTCTTTGTAGTGTACTCATATATAAATAGATGCTCTTTATTGCTATTTTTATTCTACCACATTGATGTGCCAAATGTATACATTTACCTGAAATTCTAGTAAAGCTAAATTGTGTTCATAATTGGCGTGTGGTCCTTCATTGAGGGTCCTTATTGACTTATACCGAACAGGTGTCAACCAGTCACCTGGATAAGACATTTTTGGTACCAGAAGTGGGGTTTAAGTCAATAATCCCTCTTTGGGGACGTGAGAAAAGTGGGGCAGAGAGCAGAAGACAGCATGGGGCAGAAGCCAGATCCATTCTCGGGTGGTTAGCAACTGACCCGTTCTCTGGTGTGGCAGGACTCCTGAACCGGTGGACAGCGCCGGTTTTATGGGAAGCACTAGATGAGAAAGTGACTCCTCTCTTAGTGGAAGATGCGGTTGAGAGTGTGAAGCTAAGAGGGGCGAAGCTGGAGCTGAAAGCGGCAGGGCAAGTGGGATGGCTTTTCCTGTCTGCGCTCCGTACGGTAGACAGGAAGACATCAACCCAAGATGCAGAAATAAGAAAACTGCGGGATGAAGTTGCAGCCTTGCAGGAAAGGCATTTACTTATGAAAGAGACTATAGAAAGTGCAGTGACTCAGGGTGATCAAATGGAGGCAAGGTGCACCGCATTAGCAGTACGAGTAGCAAAACAGAAGAGTAGGCAGAAGCCTAAAATACTCTCAGCTGTGCAAGTGAGGGCATTGATACGCAAAGAAAATTGGGATCCATATACTTGGGATGGAACAGTCTCAGATAATGATGACGACTGGAATTGGGAGGATGAGGTAGAAGTACATGTAGCAGAACTAGGTGGAGTTGAAAGTGGAGAAGGAAGTGTAGGTGAAGTTGAAGGTGGAAGAGGAAGTGTAATGGAGGTTCTCCCACCGTGCAAAACAAATCAAAGGGAGTGAATGGTCGGCAAATACAGAATTCTCATTTGGTGAGAGATTATACACAGAGTGAGTTTTGGAGTTAACCCGTATGTTTAGGCAGATGCCTGCAGAACCTTTGTTTAAATGTTTGGTGAGATTGTGGGACACTGGAGCAGATGGTACATATTTATCACCAACTGAACTTTTGAAAATGGGATCAGTAACTACACATGCCATGTTAGGGCAACAGTTACGAGGTGCACAGGGGCAACAAGCTTTCTCTCTAATGGGTTGGTTGATGGAAGGAGTGAAGCAATTGTACCCAAATGCTATAGATGTGGAAGAGAGTTGGGGCCCTTGGCATACGATTTCATAGGCAAATGAATAACTGCGAGAAATGGGGATGCAGAACGCAGTGTATTCCCAACAGTTTTTAGGGCCTGACGTTGAACCCGTGAAAGCAGGGATCAGGGCACGGTTGATCAGGAATTCCCCTCCGCATATGAAAGGTGCCTTGTTGGCTCTTCTAGGACCCGCTCAGGGAAGACCAGTGGGTGATGTGGTATTATTAATGGCACAACTAGAAGGGCTTGATAGGCAAAAATCAGCAACAGCCGTGGGGCAGGACAATAAGTATAAGGGAGGAGAATCTACAATAAAGGTGACCAGACGACAAATGTGGATAGATTTATTGAATGCTGGGGTGAAGAAAGTGGAGATAGATGGGAAGCCTACCCCTTATCTGCTTAATAAATGGAAAGCATTACAGCGTAGACAGAAAGAAAAGGAGGCATTCGATGAAAAGCAGCCCTCAGCACCACCAATGGAAGAGTCTGAGAAAGAAAAAACAGAAACAGGGAAAAGTAGGAAGGTACCAGTCTCAACTCTATATCCTGACTTTTCCAGCGATGGTTGGGAAGTCCCAGACCCCTTATTATGAAGGTCAGGCCAAACCCCGGGGGTCAGAGCAGTGCAAGAGGTAAGCCCCGGGGACAGGGGCCTCTTATGTACCTCTTATCATTTACTGGCAAAAAGGAACACAACATGTTATGACACTACTCGATACAGGTGCGGAAGTAACTTTGATAAATGTAAACCCTAACAGGCTGCCAGGAAAGGGGGTGATCATTAATGGTTATGGGGATGCTGAGACAGAGGCCAAACCTGTTAAACTCAAATTGTCAATTGGTAGAGGACCCCCGTTCTCTGCAGAAGTACCAGAATACATTATTGGCATGGATTTGTTACTAGGCAAAACTATTGATACGCAATGGGGAACATTAACTTTTGGTGTGAGAAGCGTACATTTAAATAAATCTACGACAGTTCTGGTTGAGCATGCAAAGTGGAGCCCATTACATGTGCCTCCTCCAAAGGAGCCGGTGTGCATTAAACAGTACCGCATACCCGGAGGTCATAAAGAGATTTCAGAAACCATTAAGGGGCTGCTAGATGCAGGTGTGTTAAGGCCGGCTGTGAGCCCATTTAACTCTCTCATATGGCCCGTGAAGAAACCAGATTATACCTATTGAATGACTGTCGACTTTCGAGAACTGAATAAAGTGGCTCCACCCTTGGCAGCCACAGTCCCAGACATCATCACGCTGGTGGAACAGTTGAGTAAAGATGTGGGGGAATGGCATGCCATGTTTGATTTAGCAAACGCCTTCTTTTCAATTGACATTGATGAGGCCAGTCAAGACCAATTTGCAATAAGCTGGCAGGACAGACAATTCACATTCAGAAAGTTGCCCCAGGAGTACGTGCATAGTCCCACATTGTGTCATGGGCTAATAGCCAGAGATTTAGACAACTTCTCGGCAGGAAACACACGACTTGCACATTACATTGATGACATCATGATTACTGGGGAAACTAAAGAGCAAGTCTCAGACACACTGGAACGGTTAATTGAATACTTACAGCAGAGGGGATGGGCTATTAACCCGAAAAAGGTCCAAGGCCCGGCACAAGAGGTGAAATTCCTGGGCGCTATTTGTTCAGGGCCGGTAAAAAGAATACCACAGAAAGTGATTGATACAGTACAGCAGCTAAAGATTCCTACAACTAAAGCAGAAGCACAACGATTTATTGGTTTGATGGGATTCTGGAGACAACATATCCCTCACTTATGATTAATACTGAGACCATAATATCAAGTCACACGAAAAAAGCAAGCTTTCCAATGGGGACCTGAACAGCAAGAGGCCTTTGAGGGAGCAAAAGATGCATTACAGAATTATTTTGCGTTAGGTCCCATCACAGAAGGAGACCCGTTTGAGCTGGAAATGATAGTACAGGATGATGTAGTGATGTGGAGCCTATGGCAGAGGCAGGGAAAAAAGAGGGTGCCACAAGGATTTTGGTCAAAGAGATTAACACCATCCATGAGCAATTACACCCTGTTAGAAAAAGAACTAGCAGGAGCATATTTGGCATTAGTGGAAACAGAACGCATAACTGGTGACCGGCCGGTCACCTTAAGAACACGGGTCCCCTTACTAGGCTGGATAAGAGAAGGAGGGGTTAGCACTAAAGTAGGCAGGGGGCAGGAGTCTACCATCGTAAAGTGGAAATGGTATCTGCAGCAGAAGGAAAAACCGGGACCAGCAGGGGTGGCGAAATTCCAAGAAGATATGCTAGGGGCAGTGGACTTGCAGGCAATGGCCCCCTCACCAGAGCCCTCTGAAATGGAATCCTCACCATTTAAAACAGCCCCACCTTTTGAACAACTCACCGAAGAAGAACAGCAAAATGCATGGTTCACAGATGGTACCGCCCGGTACCATCAAGGAAAAAGACAATGGCAAACAGTTGCATTCCAGCCTGCTACAGAAACGCTGTTGCTGCGAGGAGGGGATAATGGATCAAGCCAGCTTGCAGAATTGCAGGGGGTAGCAGCAGTGATCGAACAAGCCCCCATCGGAGAGAAAACATTTGTGTACACTGACAGCTGGGGCCACTTACCAAGGACTAGTAAGCTGGGCCCGATGGAGCAAGGATGGATGGAAAATTAAAGGCACCCCCATTAGGGGAGGCAAGCAGCTATGGGAAGAGATGTGGGAGAAAGGGCAAAAATGTCAAATCTATGTGGGACACGTGGATGCCCATTGGACACCTCACTTGCATCTCTATTCAACAACACCACAGAGCAGATGGCCAAAACACGAACAGTGGTCATCAATGAGGAAGCTGAAGCTGCTTTAGCAAACTGGGCCCATACAACATCCGGACATCTAGAAGAGATTGGCACTTATGCATGGGCAGAGCAACAACAAATTCCAGTTACTAAAGAACAAGTGCAACAAGCAGTAAAGGAGTGCCCCACATGCAACCAGATTAGACAAATGCCCCTGCAAAAGAAGCCTAGCGGCCATATCAGAAGAGGAACTGCAGCTGCTACGGTGTGGCAATTGGACTATATCAGCCTGCTACCAAAAGAAGGCAGAAAAAGCTACGTATTGACCATGGTGGACACCTACTCTGGCCTTATGTTGGGTATGCCCTGTAAGTCTGCAGACCAAAAGTCCACTTTGCGAGGGCTAAACTACCTGATAAAACATTATGGGGTACCTGATGAGATCCAAACAGATAGGGGCACACATTTTTCATGGAAAACAGTGCAGGACTGGGCGTAGGAACAAGGTATTCGGTAGCTTTTGCACCTTAGTTATTATCCACAAGCTGCAGGCATGATTGAGAGATATAACGGATTGTTGAAAGAACAGCTAAAAACGTTATCAGCACATCAGACTCTAAAAGGATGGAGTAACAATTTAGACAAAGCCTTGTTCGAATTGAACAATAGAACAGTTGGGAAGCAGACTCCTTTCATTCGGATGACAGGGCATGATAAAGAAACCACACATACAATGATTGTCTGGAAAACAAACCCTCGAGCTCGATTACCTTTGCAGGCTACTTCTGGCAGTATAGGACTGGACCTGTTTGCTCTAGAGGATGGAGAAATACCTGTAGGACAGGGGAAAACTGTTCCCCTAGGAAAAGGAGTAAGGGTACCACCTGGAACATATGGTAGAATTGCCCCTCGATCAAGTGAGTGTCGGTGCTAGGGGGAGTCATAGACCCAGATTATAGAGGAGAGGTTAAAGTAGTATTATTGAACCAAGGAGATGCTGCTGTATCATATCAAGCACATGACAGACTTGCACAATTGATTTGTGAACAAGCGTACAACCCCCACATTGAAGAAAGATCTGCCCCCCCCCAGATAACACCCAGAGAGGTGAGGGAGGATTTGGAAGCACAGGATGAAAAGTATGGGTGCACCATCCAGGGGAAAAGCCAGAGGCAGGAGAGATATTGAGTCAAGGGGTGGGGAGTATGTATATTGTACTTTTAAAAAACTCTAATGTACCTGTGTTTGTACCTGCAGTGAGACTTACCCCACGGTCGTAAACGATGACATCTGCGTCGATGATGTGGTTCCTGTTTGCGGTCATAATTACAACCGGAAGAGGTGTTTGGGTTCGACCGAATGTAGCAGAGAATGTCGTTACGGACCTTCATGTCACTTGTGCACCTCAAGCCGCTAACGTAACTGATGACCAGGGAAATGTTTCACTTGACAACGTGAAGGTACCTGGAGGAAAGTGGATGGCTGCCAAAGCTGTGACCTGGAAGGTAACTGGACAGCAAATCCGACATGCCAACGGAATGAACGAGTTGCAGGGGATGCCAGCAACAGTACAGGCTTTGAATTATACGCTAAACATGATATGTAAATATTGTGATACCATTGTACCTTTTACACCAGCACAGGCATTCCCGTGTAAACCTTATGATTGCTCTGACAAACACATTTTTTTACCAGGACATATGGTGGTTGTTACAATGAACAATGGAACCAAAGGAGTTCGATACTCCAAATCACCAGCCTTCATGTTCTATGTAACCGAAAGACGCATGATAAATATTGCCAAGGGGAATGTCTCAAAGTATGATCCATTATGTGCACCATGGACGCCACAGTTATGGCCCTTGCCAAAGTTACGCATTAGAAGAGATCTAGGATCCTTGATAGCTGGGGCCACCGGAATCGGGGTAGGGGCCCTGAATTCTTTTGTTATTGAAGCCATTAGGAATAAGCTATCTTCTACAGGATATAGTACGGGAGAGGCCATAAAAGTTATTTCTCAATGGGGACCCACACACTCACAAGAAGTATGGAAAGTCCTGCGTGGGTTGTATCGTGATTGGCAATGGCATAATTTCACTTATGAACAATTCGGAAAAAGCTTTCAAAACACACAAACAGTGACCAAGGGCATATAGTGCATACTATGGCAAAGCATTGTTAATCAACAGTATGCAGACTTTAAAGCGGAATGGGGACAGCTTCAGGGTGAATATTGGAGACAACAATTGCATTTGCCTGAAGAAATATGGGTAAAGCCCATACAGTTTCACTGTGAGGAATAAATGTGTTATGCTCTTTTTGATATAGCAAGAAGTGATCTTCCTCCTGACATATGGTGCCCCTTTATATTGCTCCCCGTAGTGATAGGTAAAGAATGGTGGATACCTCACACTGACAAAAGTAAATTGATCAAACAAATCACACTGTAGATCCCACTGGATGTGCAGATTGATCTAAGGGGTGGGTATGTACCCACACTGGACAGGTGCTAGATCCATGTCTTCACACAATACCAGGAGAATGTGAATGGTTACCTTATCCTCTTAATGGCACAGACTTATATCAGATAGGGACAGAAAGTATATGTTACGTCACTAATCATCCCTTACTTATTAACGGATTTGTACAAACCACCGGAGAACAAGTAATGTGTATGTGCAATATGAGCAGCATTATTGACATAAGCACTCACATCTTGTACCGACCGACTAAGTTCACCATAACCACATTACAGACACAAATGCGAGCGCAGTTAGAGTGGAACATCCTGCTTGTTGTTAAGCTACCCAGATTAGAGGTAATCAGGCAATACGCACAAGTTACATTTGCTAAATTTAATATGACAGCTAAATACACCAAGGATACAGCCATAAAGATGACCATAGACGCTAAACAGCTTATGCACACTGCTCTTCAAGCATCCAGCAAGTAACTGAGCATCATTGGTATGACATTTTCTTAGGCTGGGCAACAGGAGCTACGAAGACGCTAAATATAGTGTTACATCCGCTAATTTGGTTATTGATTGTTTGTGTTGCGCTAATGACTATACTATGTAGACTATATGTACGCACAAAACAGCTTTATACTAAGATGCAGGCGCTTAGAATAATGCTGACAAGTATTCGTAGCAACCTAGCTAGCGGAACGTCAAAATAAATGATTTTTGTTTTGCATGCATCGCGCTCATCTAAGAGGTGGAGTGATCAGTATAGGGAAAGGTGCGGAAGACATTGTGACGCAAAGGGTTAATTAGCTTGAGCAGTGTAGATGAGCGTGATGCCTGCTGAAACCCGAACAACATGGAAAAGTTCACAATGTTGTTTTCAAGCTTGTTTTCCAACATTCCATAGATAAAATTATTCAGCTCCATGGGTAAGAAACAGGTTGTGTAGGAGACTCCGTCTCAACCTTGAGAACGAGAGTACAGGGAGAAGATGGAATGAAAACAATGGCTAGGGAGTGGCAGAGCAGCCAAGAGACAAATGCTGATAACTGTTCTGCCTTCCTCCTTATCTCGTATCAGAGCTTACAGAACATATCTGGAATGCACTTCTGAGTTCAAAGAAGACCTTTATTGTTGTTAATTCTTCCCCACCCACAAGTTCTTGAGAGACGAATTAATAGATTTCAAGCACACATCGCAGCAATGAAAACAAAATATATCACAGTACTTCTCAGTTGCAATGTACACAGCAGGTTATATATATAAGATTTTGAATACAAAGCGTATAAAATCAAATACTTTACCATGTGAGAAATTATTTACAGCTTCATCTTTCTGGGGTCTGCAAGTTGATGACTCCGGTCAACTGCAAGAAAGAGATTATCTACCCACACGGGAGACTGGCAACTGGCACCAAGTTCCAGCCCGAAGTCAAGCAGATTCGAATCTAAATCTCTGAAGCCCCGAGTCATCCTTACAAAAGCGTGCCCCCTCCTCTCAGACTTGGGAAAACCAAGCAAGCCTTTGGAGACTGGCCAGATCTCCTAGACTTCTCCTCTTCCCAAGCCTGAGCAGAAAGGAAAACACCAAATGTACTCTCTCTTATCATGTCTAGTCTGCTGTGCAAAGAAAACAGCTTGGTTCATCTTGTGGAAAAACACAGCTTGGAAAAATACAGCTTGGATTCTCAACTGCAATGTCTAACTCCACGTTAAAGCCAATAGGCAGCTAAACTGAATACAAAAAGTGATGTCTAATATCATGTCAAAGCCAATAGACAGCTAAGCTGAATACAAAATGTGATGTCTAATATCATGTCAAAGCCAATAGGCAGCTGAGCTGAATTGTCAAAGCCAATAGGCAGCTGAACTGAATACAGCATGTCAAAGCCAATAGGCAGAATACAGAATGTAATGGTTAATGCAATGTCAAAGCCAATAGGCAGCTAAACTGAATAAAACATATAGGCCCTCATTCCGACTTTGGCGGGCGCTGCCCGCCGGTCGGTAACCGCCGAAAGACCGCACCGCGGTCATAAGACCGCGGGGGTCATTTTGACTTTCCCGCTGGGCCGGCGGGCGACCGCCAGAAGATCGCCGGCCGGCCCAGCGGGAAAGCCCCTGCAACAATGAAGCCGGCTCCGAAAGGAGCCGGCGGAGTTGCAGGGGTGCGACGGGTGCAGTAGCACCCGTCGCGATTTTCACTGTCTGCAAAGCAGACAGTGAAAATCTTTGTGGGGCCCCCAGGGGCCCCAGGACACCCGTTCCCGCCATCCTGGTTCTGGCGGTGTAAACCGCCAGACACAGGCTGGCGGGAAGGGGGTCAGAATCCCCATGGCGGCGCTGCAAGCAGCGCCGCCATGGAGGATTCTCTGGGCCAGGGGTAATCTGGCGGGAAACCGCCGGATCCCCTTTTCTGACCGCGGCTTTACCGCCACGGTCAGAATAGCCCTGGAAGCACCGCCAGGCTGTTGGCGGTGCTTCCGTTGCCCTCCGCCCTGGCGGTCATAGACCGCCAGGGTTGGAATGAGGGCCATAATGTGCTACTGGTGAACATTGAGCAACTAATATGCGCAGTGGTGAAACACAAAGTCATTGGTCAAACACAATGAATAGCATCACAATAACATAGCTAGAAAATGCCAGAAAGGGATGGAATCCAAGCTTCAAGGTATTTAAGCACTGAAGTGCGGCTGAGGGAATTGAAGCTCACAGATGGGGTTGTGAAAGCTGCCACTGCCAGGCCCACAGCGCTGCCTCCCTGTTTTGCTGTTCAGAGACCGTGACGCTCGAGGAGGAGAGAGATCCAAGCGGGCGGTAGAGGGCTTCCCAGCATTTCGTGGACTAAGTTAAGTTCCAACCAGGGATGAAAGGCTTTAGTTTCTCTGCTCTATTATTATTATTGATTATTATGCTTGCACTGTGTTTATAATCTAAAGTATTCAGCTCGTTTATATTTTTGCTTCCTGAATATCGTAGTGTGAGCTTGCTGCAGTAATTGAAATTCTCATTTTGGTATACAGTTAATCAAAGCTTATATCTGTCAATGAACTCTTTGCTCATATATACATAAATGGTCTTTGTAGTGTACTCATATATAAATAGATACTCATTATTGCTATTTTTATTCTACCACGTTGATGTGCCAAATGCATACATTTACCTGAAATTCTAGTAAAGCTAAATTGTGTTCATAATTGGCGTGTGGTCCTTCATTGAGCGTCCTTATTAACTTATACCGAACAGGTGTCAACCAGTCACCTGGATAAGACAAATATTTAGCTTTATCACTGTTTACATCAGAATACTGTTACACTACAGGGTGATTTAAAGGCATATTTTATCTACAAAAAATCCACTGATCATTTGAACTAAATTTTTCCACTTTTCATGGAGTTGCAGTTGAAGAGCCTATTTTAGTGATTTGGACTGATCATCCTGCCTAGCCACACCTCCTTCATATTAATCTTCTTTCTACTTTCAAATTCATCTCTCCTACGATTTTCTCTTTAAAAAGATGCTAGAACAATTGGTGCCATGAACCTATTGACCTGCAGGTAAGTAATTCCTTTAGAGGAAAGCTCTCAGACAGCCATAGTAAGGACCCTAACAGCCTAATGTATTTTCTCAACTAAGCTTTTCTGGAGTACTTAATTATTCTACAGGACAAAAAAAGAAGAAATCCCTTAGTAAAAAATAAAACAAAACATGGTTAAGAATGGCTTTTTCCAAACTGAAATTAGAAACACAACAAATGGAAAGGCAATGAAAGAGGACCTGCCCTCCTAATCTAAGAAATCTGTACTTCACGAAAGCCATGCTACACATGGAACAGATAAAAGAAGCAAACAATATACTTTATTAGACAGATTGATTAAGCACCAAATCCATTTAAAGAATTGTACAGAATCATTGAGGAATTATGACTCCTCATGCAAAATAAAGTAACATATAATCTTTGGACAGATTATGTGAAGATTTGGGTTTTTTTCTCATACGAAAATTTCAAACAAAATAAATACCACCATTGCTGAAACAATATCTAAACCCACATTCTGAGATGTGGGTTCTTGTCAGAAAATCTCTACTCCATTTTCAGATCAGTTATCCCCAATTTATGAAGCATACCTCCTAGAAGACATCAACAAAACTCACTTTTCCGTTTCTCCTCTAGAAATCTGTCTTTCCACGGATGCAATAAATAAGTCCTTTTCTAAACAATAACCTACTTGTTTTCCAAAGCTCCCTCACTTGACTTGAATAATTTTAAGTCCATATTTCTGCTACACTATTGGCCACATTCTTGGAAAGCTAGTGCTTACTCAACTTCAGATCTATGTGAGCTAGATTCCTTCTACGGCAGTCCCCATCCTTGCAGAGGCACTGAACTAGTGGTGATCTCAGCACTCAATAATGTATGCAGCAGTGGTGCTAGGGTCTTGGTTCTTTTCTAGCTATCTGCTGCCATCAACACCATTGATCATTCCATCCTCATCACCAGACTCAAAAAGGAAAGTATCAAGGAAGAGTGCTTAATTGGTAGACTTTTTATCTCTCAGCACAATATAAATCAGTCACACTACCTCCTTTTAAGCCAAAACCTAGAGCTCTCAGTTGTGGTGTCCCTTCCTTTTTTTAACATCTAAAGGTGCCCCCTGGCCCTTCTTCTCATTTCAGACCCAGATTTTCTATGTATGTCAATGACACTCAATTGACATGTGTTCTGTTTTATACTTCTCAGCGATCTTCAGCTTGAGCTGAAAGTCTATCTCTGACTCGTTGATGGATGTCTAAAATCTTCATGAAATTGAATCCTACCACAAATTAGCTACTAATTACTCTACTGGATTCTATTGCCCCTGAAGATGTACTATGGACATCCACCATGAGCTCTCCTCCTCCTACTCCCGTTTTCCTTAATTAAGGTATACATCTTGATTCAAATCTGGCCTTGGATACTCAGATATGATCAGTATTTCTTGTTTTTTTCCAATTAAACATGCTGTGGTTTATTTTCCATTCTATTAAAAAATCCTGTCCCTGTTTGAAATGCTTTGATCAGGTCTCAAGTAGTTTATGGTAAACCCATGTATTTTGCTTTTGCCAGAAAAAAAACCTAAAATGCCTATAGTTGATACAAAATCCATCAGCATGCCTAATCTGTGGCGTGTGACAGACCACCCATAACCCAAAGCAACTACAATAGTTTTTGTCCATAGAGCTGTTTTACTTCCTTGCTTCTGTGTTTGCCTGTCATAAACCTGCAATGTTATTAAGCTGTCATAAGTTATCTCTATTGGCAATTACTGGCAGTACTGAGAACCAAAACATTTACCTTTAGAGACACATCATTTTTTATTACTGCAGAAACTCCCCTCAACTGAAAATGAGAAATTACCAGGGAAATCAGACCCATAATCATAGATTCCCCCAATAATTCCTCATTTCTTATTGGCGCTCTGGGTCCAACTGTTAAAGGCAGGAAGTTAACAACCCCGGGTTTACTGGTACACCTGGTATTGATAACGCCAGCGGTGGGCAAAAAACAGCCTTTTTATTTGGCCTCTCATAATGGGGGCCAAAGTGACATTGTCATTTGTTCTGTTTGCTTATCTAGCACCATGACAGTGATATATATGTATGGTGTATAAGTAATCCTTAATACTAATTAATTATAACTCACAATTAGATAATGGGCAACAGTGACTAAACCATGTTGTGGCAGGATAATCGCAATCCTATATGTTCTCTTTGTCCTATCAATAGTCCAGCAATCAATACCAGTTATTTATTGAAAACAGTATTAGCCCTGTGCAATTTAGGTACCCATGGTTGCAATTGTCTTTCACTAAATTATTACTGTCACCCACTTAATTGAGTCCTTTTCACTGTTTGGTTACTATTTTATGTTTCATTTGTATCTTTTTTTTGTTTTTTTCACTAAAAAGTTAACATAACATTATAAGTAGATGAAAATTTCAGTCGCAACATAAGATTTTAAATTAAAAAAACACTGAAATTCACCAATTATAGTTATTCCATTTAAAAACAATTAGTGTCCTAAAGAAACTATAACTCGCAAGCCTGCCATGGACAGTCCTGTCATCAATTATGTAATTTCAGATAACGCAATTATGTTGTCAGTGATGTCACAGATCATGTCATGAGTGATGTAATTGGGGGTATTAAGCAGTGCATTACAAAAGCACTACAACACCAAAATATAAAACCTAGGCATACTGGCTTTATCAAGGCATGAACATATCAATATATATAAAGCAGATCCATCATCTTTCTGGATCAACACCAATATCTTTTATCAAATGTATTTTTCAGTAATTCACAAAATGTAATGTTCAATAACATTATTATAAAAATGTTTAATAAGGTTTTTATAAAAAGGATTTCAAGATGTTTGTATGCCGTCCTTTTAACAGTTTTTTTATGACTGCCCCGTCGAACTCCAGCTCAGTTACATTGGGCTTCAGCCGAGTCCCAGGATGGCTGCCAATACTTCCTTGTTGAAGTGTTGGCTGCCAGATCGGGAAGGTTTGCTGAGCGGTTACATCGTTGTATATACAAATTAGCTTTTTCTTTAATTTTTCAAAAACTACTGAACGGATTCACAGCAAAAAGGGTGCTTTCTGGACCAAGAGCTACATTTCTGCCAAATTTGGTGTAAATCCGTCCAGTGTTTCGGATGCTATTCCTGTTCATAATCGCTATAGAAAAATGCATGGGGAAAAAGTGTTTTCGGACCCCACATTTTCTTGGCCCCCCTCTGGACGGAACACCCCGAAACTTTCCAGACAGCAAATGAAGAAATAAGTTACTTACCTGGAACTGTAGTTCTCCTGTATTGGAAGCTTTCATAGATTCACATGCTTGAATACTTCCCTGTTGTCAAGATGGGAGTCTCCGGTGGAATGTATAAGATATGCTTAAATGTAAATGTATACCTATATTACATGCATTAGGCCTTAGTTTAGCAACTTATCACAGTCATTTTGTAAAATAGACCCAAACTCAAAATTCAACCAATCACACTGCGCCACCCCTTAGAACCTCCTGTGAGGAACTGCCTTCCCTCAGATTTTCCAAGCATAAGTGCTGCAATAATAAGAAACACTGAGAAGAGAGAAGGTTGGCTCATTAGGGGAGGCGGGTGGTCCGCGTGTGAATCTATGAAAGCTTCCAAAACTGGATAACAACAGTTACAGATAAGTAACTTATTTCTTACTCTAGTATTGGAACTTTCATAGATTCACAGTGCTTGAATAAGAATAGCAAGCAGTGACTAGCACATTTTCTGTATTTGTAAGAACACGTTCTACCATGTAAAAGGTAGTATCAGCATTTAGATAACTGTCTGATAAAAAAAAAAATATATATATAAATATATATACCTATACGTATATTGTACACAGAAAATCATTAGTATACAGAAAATGTGGTATTAAACAGTAGAAGCGGATGGAGGGAACAGAGAAATAGCCCACCTTCATCGGAACACATGCCTAAGGACTGCTTGGCGAACCGCTGCATCCCAGAACGTTTCAGCACCCAAGCAATAATGCCTTGTAAAAGCACGTGTTGTTCTCCACGTTGCCGCTCGGCAGATGTCAGGTTGGGACACGCTCGAGAACAGTGCACAAGAAGTGGAAACCGCTCTAGTCAAATGTGCACGCACTCTCGCGCCCAAATGTCAACCAGCCTTTTGATGGCAAAAGGCTATGGTGTTCGAAATCCATTTGGAAATGGTCTTCTTAGTGACAGGATGCCTTCTTCTGGGTGTACGGAAGGCTACGAAGAGTTGGTTCGACTTCCTAATTGACTATGGTCTGTGTAAGTACAACTTGTGACATCTTTTCAAGTTGAGAGAATGGAGAGATCTTTCTGCTCCAGTTTGAGGTTGTGGAAAGAAAGACTTCAGCACTACTAGCTCATTAATAAGGGGTTGGTTCACAGGATAACTCTATCCTCACTGAATTGTAGAAAAGGCTCTAGGATTGTAAATACTTGCATTTCGCTGACTCTGCAAGCAGATGTTAGAGCTAAGAGGGGCGCTACTTTCCATGAGAGGTATTTGATGTCTGCTTTATGAATGGGTTCAAATGGTTCTTTCACCAGCTGGCCGAAGACTGTATTAAGTTGCCAAGCTGGAGGGAGGCCTTAACTGGAGAAAAAGACCAAAAAGGACCCTTCATAAACTGTTTTATAAGTCTATGAGACCAGATATTCTTAGATATTCTTCTGTATCTAGAAATGGCTGCCAAGAGAACATTGATGGACTCATGAGCAAGACCTGAGCGTGCTAGATGAAGTAGGTAAGGTAAGATTTGTTCTGGAGTGGAAGAAAGGGGGTGTATGTTCTTGGAGACACACCACAAGCAACAGCGTTTCCACTTTAATTTTTATGTCTTACTTGTGTTATCTGCCTGCGATTTAGCCAGGATGTTCTTACAGTCGTTAGGAATATCTAAGTGGCCGAACTCATTGAATTCAGGAGCCATGCAAATAAGTTGAGGGACCTAGGATCCAGGTGTATCACCTGGCCTTGATTGATGGTTAGCAACTCCGGAATGGGTGTTATCCTGATGGGTGGACACGACGACAGCAACAGTAGCTCCGTATACCAAGGTTGACGCAGCCAGGCTGGAGCAATTAGGAGTATTTGACAGGGCTCCGATTTGATGTTTCTGATGACCCGTGGGAGTAGAGGAATCGTGGGAAAAGCGTAAGCATAAATCCCTGACCATGCTATCGAAAATACATTTCCCCACGTTCCTAGTTGGTTATGCGAGCTTGCATAAAATTTGCATTTTGCATTCTGGGATGTCGCAAACAGGTCCAGATTTGGCTTTTCCCGTCTGAGGAATATTCCATCCAACATCCCCTGGTTCAATTCCCATTTGTGGGGAGATGTGCTTAGCCTGCTCAGCGAATCTGCAGTGGTGTTGTGTACTCCTGGGAGGTGCTTTTATGTGCACCGAGTGCTGAATGCACCAGGTCCAAATCGTGTGTGTTTCTTTGGACAGCAGGTGCAACCGAGTCCCCCCCTGCTTGTTGATGTAGTGCATGGTGGTCGTATTGTCCGTTCGGATAAGCACTGAAGAGCCTTGGATTCTTGGAATGAAGGCCTGCAAAGCCAGATACACTGCTCTGAGTTTGAGGAGGTTGATGTGAAGAGTGGTATGAGAAGGGGGACATTTTCCACTCACTTGAAGGTCCTGCAGACATGCACCCCATCCCTTCATTGATGCGTCCGTTGTTATAGTTAGCGGAGGGACCTGGGTTAAGAAGCATAGGCCTCTGGAAATGTTCTCGGGTGTTATCCATCAATCGAGGGAAGCTGACATATGTGGTGTTACATGTATTGTGTTCTCGAAAGAGCCTTGTGTCTGCTTCCATTGCTTGTTGAGCTCCTCCTGGAGTGGACGCATACGAAGGCGACAGTGGGGAATAAGATTTATGCAAGACCCAGTGATGAGTTGTAGCGTTGAACTGAAAGAAACCTTTTTCGTTGAATTGTTCCTGCTAGCTTGACGAGCTTGAGTTGTCTGTCCACTGCTGGATAAGCCTTGGTTTGGACTGTACCCAATATGGCACCAAGGAAAACTATTCTTGTGGTTGGATGAAGCTGGAACTTTTCTTGGTTGAGAGTGAGGTCCAATTGTCTGAAAAGGCGTAAGGTTGCCTTGAGAGAATGGCGTACTGACTGGATGTAGGAACTTTCACTAACCAGTCGTCCAGGTATGGAAAAATTTTATGTTGCTTGCGCCTTAGATATGCTGCAACAAGGGGTAGACACTTCGTAAACATTCAGGGAGTGGACTTGAGCCTGAAAGGGAGCACCTTGATTTGAAAATGCTATATGGCTACAATAAATATTGGGAACTTCCTGTGTTTCGAGTGAATAGGTATGTGGAAGTAGGCGTCTTGCAGGTTTAAGGAAGCCATCTGTAGTCCGCTCTGTTGAGAAGATGCAAGACGTCTTTCAATGTTACCATGCAAAAGGACTGTTTTTTCAGATACTTGTTCAGCTCCCTTAGATCCAGGATGGATCTCCACAGATGAGATTTTTTTCCTAATTAGGAAGAAGCGAGAATAGAAACCCTTTTCCTTTTGTGAAACGGGCACCAATTCTATTGCTCCTTTAACATTACCTCTGTTTCTAGTTTGAGAAGATGGAGATGTGTTTGATGTATTTGAGAGAGAGGTGTCCACAGGGGCATACATGTAAATTTTAGAAGATGACCGAATTTTATTATGTCTAGGACCCACTTGTTGTTCGTTATCTGACGCCAACGATGAAGGTGTTGCTTTAGTGAGGAAGGAGAGGTAGCCGGACATTGGAGCTTGTCACTGCCTGTGGGAGGGATCTTTGGCTTGCCTCCCTGACTTTACTCTGTCAGGAGGCCTGCTATATGTTGCTGACCTCGGGTCGAAAGTTGGTGGCCTTTAGCCATCCTTGGAACCTTAACACTGCTGATCCAGCCAGAAGCCTAAAACCCATAGCGGCAATATCTAATGCACAATCAATTCTGAGTGCTGTCCCTCCAGAAGAATTTTCCCAGATTCAGGTTTGCCAGATTCTGGGAGGTCATCTAAAGAGTGAGTGATGTCCGACCATAGCTGCCTATCGTACCTTCCAATGAGCGCCAAGGAGTTTGCGGCCTGCATCACAATGGCAGACATCGAGGAGAATATTTTACCGATGTTATCAAGGCACCTACCTTCCTTATCCGAAGGGGCAATGAGATGTGACAAAGAGTTCCTCGAAAGTCATTGTGCCACTTGGGAAATTACTGAATCGGGCTTTGGATGACCTGACAGGCAGACAGGAGCATCATACGTTGCTTTGTACTTTTTAAGCAGCTTAGGCAAGACCGCTGATACCGTAGCCGGATTACGCATTATTTTCAAACCAAGATTCCACACATGGGGCCAGATGTATCAAGCAATTTTCCATTCAAAAACAGTGCAAATCACAAAAATCGGCAGTTTGCAAATGTAAAAATGCCTTTCAAGATGCATGAAAGGCATTAGCTGTGCAATTTTAAGGAATCGCAAAAACAGCGATTCCTTAAAATTGCGACTCCATTTAGAGAATCGCAAATTGCGATCCTCTAAATAGGAAATCGCAAATAGGGAATTCCTATTTGCGATTTCCAAAGCACATGTGTCAAGCATTTCCTAAATGCGAATTGGGTATTTAGGAAATGCAATTACCACCAAATCTAATTTGGTGGTAAGCATGTGCAATTTTTAAAAATGCATTATAAATGCATTTTTAAAAATGACATGTAGCGCACACGTGGCCCTAGGGCATGTGTGTGCTTCACATGTCTGCAAATATTGTTTTGGGGTGCATCAGAGGGGGCCTTAGGCCCCCAGCACCTTGGGGTTTGCATTACCTAATTTTAGAATTCCTAACTGGAATTCACAAATTGGGAAATGCAAAACCATTCGCACCTATGGACCTACAGGCCCATAGGGATGAATGGAGTCCCATTCTCTAACTGCAATTCGGTAATAGCGATTGCAAATTTTAAGAAATCGCTATTAACAAATTGTAAATTTCATACATCCTATTTTGCATTTCTTAAATAGCGATTTCTTAAAATTTGCTATTTAAGAAATGCAAACTGGGAGCTTGATACAGCTGGCCTATGGTCTATTATCGGAATAGCTCTGATAACCTTCCTATGAGACTCTCTAAAGTCATACAAGAAACAATCTTGTTGGGTTGTTGGCATTTGCAATTCAAATCATGCAGCAGCTTTCTCCAATAGATTATGGAAAGTACCTTCTGGAGGGGACTCGACAGGAGTTGGCTCTGGGGAGGCAGGCGTTGGCAATACATATTCGTCCCATTCATCCTATGCTGAAAGTACTTCCCCGTCCTCAGCTTCATCGTCTGACGAAGCATTGGTTTGCGGATCTTGTGGATTTTTTGGAGAAACCTATGGATTGGTAGGATGAACCTACAGGTGTAGTGGAGTACTTGGTGCTGTAACCACTGGCTTGGGAACGACTGCAGCTGTGGAAGGAAGCATTCTTTATCTTTAATCTGTTAGTTTGGCTTGCAGGTCAGAAACCAGACCGGCAGGCAAACATACCATTCCCTGCTGCTGTTGTTGAGGGAGTGGATCGTAGTAGTGCTGGTCATAATATGAGTCATCGTCAAAATATTCCTGGCATTTCACATGCAATTGTGAGGGGCTTCTAGCCACTCCATATTCCCCGTCAGCATCTGAATCATCATCACCATCCAAGAAGCGTTACGGTAAAAGCCTTGACACTTTACTTGGTGATGGATCGCATTAGATGAAATTTGGATATCCTTTTAAGAGGGGTATGCTCCGACAACTGGTAAAGAGGCAATGAATATGGTCTTTGCTTTTTTATAGGCATCATCTTGAAAGTCGACGATGGAAGATCCGCTGTCATCGACGGCGGCGTCTATGAGAAAGTACCCGCTGGAAGCGTCGTCGACGGAGGTGTTATCGGAAGCATTGTCAACGGAAGCATCGCCGAAAAGTATGCAGTCAACAGAGGCATCCTACAGACGTGACCGTCAATGGGGAGGGAGAGGTGGAGGGGGGTGAATTCGTCAACCAGTAGAGCCCTGGTGAGGAGATGGGTCGCCCCATCGACGAGGATGAAATCGTAGTCAACGATGACCCTGAGGCCACACCATTGAAACTTAAATAGTGGCTATAGTAGATGTCACTGATGATAAAGTCGTTGACGAGAACATCATCGACGATGTTGCCACAGACTGCGCGGATCCTAGCTTCTTGAATTTATGTTTAATTTTAAGAGGCGGCGTAGATGGTTCAGAAAGAGTTTTCTTTAAAGGCTTTTTGAGGGAATCTGACCCTTTCTGGTTGCCAGCCTGCTTTTTCTCTGCAGGGCTGTGGATTTTTGAAGAGCCCTCAGATTACATTTTGGAACCTTTTTAGGGGGTTCCTGAATATCTGATCCCTTATGTTTTCTTTTAACAGGCATTTTAAAAACAGATATAGAAGAAGAAGCGCTATCCTCGTCAGAGGCTGAATGACCAGCTTTACCTTTCTGAAGGCAAAAAAAAAAAGATAACCCTCTCTGTCCTCGTTGAAACTTTTCTACATATCTTGCAGTCTTTGGTCTTATGATTTGGGTATAAGCAGTAAATGCAATCATCATGTGGATCATCCACATATAATCTCTTTTTCAAACAGGACGCACAGGATTTGAAAAGGCCCTTTTTTGGTGTCTCTGACATGGCAGCCAGTTTGAAGCACCAGAAGAGAAGAAAACTCCTAAATTCCAGGGAATAAGCTTCTGAGAGAAAATGTTTGAGCAGAGCTCAAAGGAAACTCCTCAGCACGACATGCAGTGGAAAATCTGAGGGAAGACAGTTCCTCATTGGAGGTTCTAAGGGGTGGGGCAGTGTGATTGGTTGAATTTTGAGTTTGGATCTATTTTACAAAATGACTGTGATAGGTTGCTAAACTAATGCCTAATGCATGTAATGTAGGTATACATATAAGCATATCTTATACATTCTACCGGGGACTCCCATCTCAACAACAGGGAATTATTCCAGCATGTGAATCTATGAAAGTTCCAATACTGGTGTAAGTGAGTGTTGTACTTTTTTGGAACATTTCTTGATGATTCATCAAACAGTGCCAAAGTTATTAGCAAAACAATAAACACTTTTTTCTATAGAAACTGGGTACTAACTATAACTACTTAGTGGCGACCACCAAAGATATATATATATCAGTGAAAAAGCCAAAGGTTATAAGGCTTGTAGGAAAATGCCACTGTTGGCCTGGTTACCCCCTAAGTTTTTTCCTTTTGTTGATGCTAGTTATGACTGAAAGTGTGCTGGGACCCTGCTAAGCAGGCCCCAGCACCAGTGTTCAGCCCTTAAAACTGTACCTTTGTCTCCACAATTGGCACAGCACTGGCACACAGATAAGTCCCTTGTAAATGGTACCCCTAGTACCATGGGCCCTGAAGCCAGGGAAGGTCTTTAAGGGCTGCAGCATGTGTCATGCCGCCCTAGGGACCCCTCACTCAGCACATGCACACTGCCTCACAGCTTGTGTGTGCTGGTGCAGAGAAAAATACTAAGTTGACATGGCACTCCCCTCAGGGTGCCATGCCCATGACCCACTGCATGTGCCATAGATAAGTCACCTCTCTAGCAGGCCTTACAGCCCTAAGGCAAGGTGCACTATACCACAGTTGTGGGCATAGCTGCATGAGCACTATGCGCCTACAGTGTCTAAGCCAATTCTTAGACATTGTAAGTGCAGGGTAGCCATAAAGATTATATGGTCTGGGAGTTTGTCAAACACGAACTCCACAGTTCCATAATAGCTACACTGAATACTGGGAAGTTTGGTATCAAACCTGTCAGCACAATAAATCCACACTGGAACGACTCCTGGTGGCTCACAGCCCTCGGCCCCCCACCCACCACTGCCAGCCACGCAAGAAACCTCGGCTTCATCCTCGACTCCGCTCTCACCATGTCCAAACAGGTCAACGCCGTCTCCTCCTCCTGTTTCAACACCCTCCGCATGCTCCGCAGAATCTTCAAGTGGATTCCAACAGGAACCAGAAAGACGGTGACTCAAGCCCTCGTCAGTAGCAGACTTGACTACGGCAACGCACTCTACACAGGCATCCCAACGAAAGACATCAAACGACTCCAGCGCATCCAGAACGCATCCGCCCGCCTGATCCTCGACATACCCCGCCGATGTCACATCGCCCCCCACCTGGTGGACCTCCACTGGCTCCCCGTGGAAAAAAGGATCACCTTCAAACTCCTCACCCACGCTCACAAGGCTCTACACAACACCGGACCCACCTACCTCAACACCAGACTCAACTTCTACGCCCCCACACGTCAACTCCGCTCTGCCAACCTCGCCCTCATCCCCCGAATCCAGCGCAAGACCTCTGGCGGCAGATCCTTCTCCTTACTCGCCGCCAAGACCTGGAACTCTCTCCCCACCTCACTACGCCAGACCCAGGACCTCCTCACCTTCAGGAGACTCCTCAAGACTTGGCTCTTCGAACGCTAGCCCCTCCAGCGCCTCGAAACCCTGACGTGTACATAGTGCGCTCTATACATTCTCTGATTGATTGATTGACTGATGCCAGTGTGAGATTTATTGAGAAATGCACTTAGAGGGCATCTTAGAGATGCCCCCTGCATGCCAGCCCAATTGCTAGTGCTAGGCTGACTGGTCTCTGCCAGCCTGACACTTCCAGACTAGTTTCTGGCCACATGGGGTGAGTGCCTTTGTGCACTCTGTGACCAGGAAAAAAGCCTGTCCTGGGTGGAGGTGCTTCACACCTCCCCCTGCAGGACCTGTAACACCTGGCGGTGAGCCTCAAAAGCTCAAGCCTGGTGTTGCAGCGCCCCAGGGCACTCCATCTAGTGGAGATGCCTGCCTCCGGACACAGCCCCCACTTTTGGCAGCAAGTCCGGAGGAGATAATGAGAAAAACAAGGAGGAGTCACCCTCCAGGCAGGACAGCCCCTAAGGTGTCCTGAGCTGAGGTGACCCCTTCCTTAGAAAATTCTCCATCTTCCTTTGGAGGATTTCCCCCAATAGGATTAAGGATGTGCCCCCCTCCTCAAAGGGAGGAGGCACAAGGAGGGTGATGCCACCCTCAGGGACAGTAGCCATTGGCTACTGCCCTCCAGCCCTAAACATACCCCTAAATGTACTATTTAGGGGTGACCATGAACCCAGGGAAACAAATTTCCTGACTGTAAGGAAATGGCTCCCTGTTGCAGTTACCCCCCACTTTTTGCCTGTTACTGATGCTGACTTGACTGAGAAGTGTGCTGAGACCCTGCTAACCAGGCCCCAGCACCAGTGTTCTTTCACCTAAAATGTACCATTGTTTCCACAATTGGCACACCCCTGGCACACAGATAAGTCCCTTGTAAAAGGTACCAGAGGTACCAAGGACCCTGTGACCAGGGAAGGTCCCTAAGGGCTGCAGCATATGTTGTGCCACCCTAAGGGACCCCTCACCTAACACATGCACACTGCCATTGCAGATTGTGTGTGTTGGTGGGGAGAAAAAGGCAAAGTCGACATGACATCCCCCTCAGGATGCCATGCACACAAAATACTGCCTGTGGCATATGTAAGTCACCCCTCTAGCAGGCCTTACAGCCCTAAGGCAGGGTGCACTATACCACAGGTGAGGGCATAGCTGCATGAGCAATATGTCCCTACAGTGTCTTAGTCTATTCATAGACATTGTAAGTACAGTTGTGGCCATATTAAGTATATGGTCTGGGAGTTTGTCAAAAATGAACTCCACAGCTCCACAATGGCTACACTGAATACTAGGAAGATTGGTATCAAACTTCTCAGAATAATAAACCCACACTGATGCCAGTGTTGGATTTATTAAAAATTGAACACAGAGGGCATCTTAGAGATGCCCCCTATATTTTACCCAATTGTTCAGTGCAGGACTGACTGGTCGGTGCCAGCCTGCTGCTGAGAGATGAGTTTCTGACCCCATGTGGTGAGGGCCTTTGTGCTCTCTGAGGACAGAAACAAAAGCCTGCTCTGGGTGGAGGTACTTCACACCTCCTCCCTGCAGGAACTGTAACACCTAGCAGTGAGCCTCAAAGGCTCAGGCTTCGTGTTACAATGCCCCAGGGCACTCCAGCTAGTGGAGATACCCGCCCCCTGGACACAGCCCCCACTTTTGGCGGCAAGTCCAGGGGAGATAATGAGTAAAACCAGGAGGAGTCACCCACCAGTCAGGAGAGCCCCTAAGGTGTCCTGAGCTGAGGTGACCCCTGCCTTTAGAAATCCTCAATCTTGGTTTTGGAGGATTCCCCCAATAGGGATAGGGATGTGCCACCCTCCCCTCAGGGAGGAGGCACTAAGAGGGTGTAGCCA
The DNA here is from genome assembly GCF_031143425.1 of Pleurodeles waltl. Lineage (NCBI taxonomy): Eukaryota > Metazoa > Chordata > Amphibia > Caudata > Salamandridae > Pleurodeles > Pleurodeles waltl. The sequence goes on along the minus strand of NC_090440.1, from coordinate 155,207,858 downwards.
CCCTCAAGGACAGTAGCCATTGGCCATTGGCTACTGCCCTCGCAGACCTAAACACACCCCTAAATTCAGTATTTAGGGGCACCCCAGAACATAGGAAACCAGACTCCTGCAACCTGAAGACGAAGAAGGACTGCTGACCTGAAGCCCTGCAGAGAAGACGGAGACACCAAGTGCTTTGGCCCCAGCCCTACCGGCCTGTCTCCCTACTTTGAGAAAAACTGCAACAGCGACGCGTCCCCCAGGGTCCAGCGACCTCTGAAGCCTCAGAGGACTACCCTGCATCTAAAAGGACCAAGAACTCCAGAGGACAGCGGCCCTGTTCCATAAAGACTGCAACTTTGCAACAAAGAAGCAACTTTTAAAGACCACACGTTTCCCGCCGGAAGCGTGAGACTTTCCACTCTGCACCTGACACCCCTGGTTCGACCTGCGGAAAACCAACACTACAGGGAGGACTCCCCGGCGACTGCGAGCCCGTTAGTAGAGAGAGTTGACCCCCCCGAGCACCCCCGCGACGACTGCAGAGGGAATCCAGAGGCTCCCCCTGACCGCGACTGCCTGCTACAAAGAACCTGACGCCTGGGAAACACACTGCACCCGCAGCCCCCAGGACCTCAAGGATCCGAACTCCAGTGCAGGAGTGACCCCCAGGTGGCCCTCTCCCTTGCTCAGGTGGTGGCTACCCCGAGGAGCCCCCCCTTGCCTGCCTGCATCGCTGAAGAGACCCCTGGGTCTCCCATTGAAACCTATTGCATACCCAACGCCTGTTTGCACTCTGCACCCGCCCGCCCATGTGCCGCAGAGGGTGTACTTTTTGTGCTGACTTGTGTCCCCCCCGGTGCCCTACAAAACCCCCCTGGTCTGCTGTTCGAAGTCGCGGGTACTTACCTGCTGGCAGACTGGAACCGGGGCACCCCCTTCTCCATTGAACCCTATGCGTTTTGGGCACCACTTTGACCTCTGCACCTGACCGGCCCTGAGCTGCTGGTGTGGTAACTTTGGGGTTGCCCTGAACCCCCAACGGTGGGCTACCTTGGACCTAACTTTGCACCCTGTAGGTACTACTTACCTGCAAAACTAACCAATACATACCTCCCCCAGGAACTGTTGAATTTTGCAGTGTCCAATTTTAAAATAGCTTATTGCGATTTGTGCCAAAACTGTACATGCTATTGTGATGATTCAAAGTTCCTAAGATACCCAAGTGAAATACCTTTCATTTAAAGTATTGATTGTAAACCTTGAACCTGTGGTTCTTAAAATAAACTAAGAAAAATATATTTTTCTATATAAAAACCTATTGGCCTGGAATTGTCTTTTGAGTGTGTTCCTCATTTATTGCCTGTGTGTGTACTACAAATGCTTAACACTGCCCTCTGATAAGCCTACTGCTCGACCACACTACCACAAAATAGAGCATTAGAATTATCTCTTTTTGCCACTATCTTACCTCTAAGGGGAACCCTTGGACTCTGTGCATGCTATTTATTACTTTGAAAACATACATACAGAGCCAACTTCCTACACTGACGACCTAAAGAAGAAGGACTGCTTACCTGAAAGCCCCGCAGAGAAGATAGAGACGACAATTGACTTAGCCCCAGCCCTATCGGCCTGTCTCCAGACTCAAAGAACCTGCAATAGTGACGCATCCAGCAGGACTAGCGACCTCTGCTGACTCAGTGGACTGCCCTGAAACCCAAAGGACCAAGAAACTGCTGTGAACAGCGGGTCAGTCTAAACAACAAAGAAGAAACCATCTTTAAAGGGACACCAGCCTCACTCCTGAAGCATGAGTGAGTCCCCAACACTCTGCACCCGAGGCCCCCAGCTCGTGCCCAGAGAAACCAACACTGCAGCGAGGACCCCCAGGTGACTCCCAGGACGTGGACACCCTGAGAGACCTCCCTGCACCCCCACAGCGACACCTGCAGAGAAAATCCAGAGGATCCCCCTTACTGCAACTGCCCGGTAACAAAGAACCCGATGCCTGGTAGACGCCCTGCACCCGCATCCCCCAGGCCCGAGAGAAACCAACTATTGGTGCAGGAGTGACCAGCAGACGGCCCTCATCTTTGCCCAGGCAGTGGCTGGCCCGAGAAGCCCCCCTGTGCCCTGGCTGCTTCGCCAGAGTGACCTCCACATCCCTCCATTGAAACCAACGCAAAACCGGACACCTACTTTGCACACTGCACCCGGCCGCCCCTGTGCCGCCGAGGGTATATTTTGTGTGCCTGTTTGGGACCCCCCCCAGTGCTCTACAAAATCCCCCTGGTCTGCTCCCCGAGGACGCAGGTACTTACCTGCTAGCAGGCTAGAACAGGAGCACCTCTAGTCTCTATAGGCACCTATGTTATTTGGGCCCCTATTTGACCTCTGCACCTGACCGGCCCTGTGTTGCTGTGGTGTGTGTTTGGGGTTGCCTTGAACCCCCAATGGTAGGCTGCCTATGCCCTGGATACTGAACTTGTAAACGCTTTACTTACCTGCTAAACTAAGTTATACTTACCTCCCCCAGGAACTGTTGAATTTTGCACTGTGTCCACTTTTGAAATAGCTTAAATGCCATGTTCACCAAAACTGTGTACCTTACAGTTTTCATTCAAAGTTCTATACTTACCTATGCCAAGTACCTTACAATTTAGTACCTACTTGAATTCTGAATCTTGTGGTTCTAAAATAAATTAAGAAAATAACCGTGAGGAATCCACAGGTAGCTAGTGTATCCACCAGAAAGGGCGTTACCAAAGGTAAGTAACTTGTTCTTCTGATGGATACAACTACCTGTGGATTCCTCACCTAAAGAATAGAGTTCCAAAGCAGTACCATCCCAGGAGGTGGGAGCCTGAATGGTCAAACCAAGAAATCCTGCAGCACTGAGCGGGCAAAATGGCCATCCCTCCTGACCTCAGAGTCCAAACAATAAGGTTTGACAAAAGTATGGAGGGATGCCCAAGTTGCCGCTTTGCAGATGTCAACCACAGAAAACCCCTAGTCAAGGCCGACGAAGCAGCCTTAGCCCTGGTGGAATGGGCTCGGAGTTCTAAAGGAGATTCTTTCTTTGCTAAAGAATAACAAAGCTTGATGCAAAGAATGACCCACCTGGACAGCGTTCTCTTGTGGACAGCTGTGACTCTCCTCTTCCCCACGTAACCAACGAAGGTCTGAACGTCTTGCCTGAACTCCCTCGTCCTATCGACAAAGAAGCTCAACGAAGAGAGAGTAATAGACTGTCCAAAAGGAAGGGTGTAAAAACCTTTGGGAGGAAAGCCACCTTGGTCCTTAACACCACTTTGTCCCTGAAAAAGGAAATATATGGGGACTCTACACTAAGAGCCTGGAACTCACTCACTCTTCTAGCAGATGTTATGGCCACTGGAAAAACAGTCTTCAAAACTAAAAATCTTAAGGAACAAGAGTGCATCTGCTCAAATGGCGATCCCATAAGAAAGGTCAATACTAAATTAGGATCCCACTGTGGCATAACAAATGGAATGGGAAACTTATTAGTGAGACCCTTAGTGAACCTCAATACAAGAGGTGACTTAAACAAGGAAGGTTGGTCTGGAAGGCACAGAAAAGCCGACAGCGCTGATAAATAACCCTTAACTGTGGCAACTGCACAACCCTTCTGTGCCAAGGATAAAGCAAATGACAATACATCAGACAAATGGGCCTTCAAAGGATCAATTTGGTTCTCTCCACACCAACTGACAAATCAGGCCCACCTGCTTGCATAGATCGATTTGGTGGGGTGTCGCCTGGCCGATAAAATAACTTCCACCACCTCCGGCGGGAGAGAAAAGGAACTCAGATTGCCCCGTTCAATCTCCAGGCATGAAGGTGCAGGCTCTGGAGGTGGGGGTGTAGAACCTGCCCATGCGACTGCGAGAGGAGGTCTGCCCTGTATGGGAGATGGAGCGGAGGGCACAGAGAGAGTTGGAGAAGATCTGAGTACCATACCCTTCTTGGCCAATCCGAAGCTATTAAGATGACTTGAGGCCCGATCTTGGCAGAACTTCCTCAAAACCCGAGGAATCAAGGGTATGGGCGGAAACGCGTAAAGTAACTGACCCTTCCAGGACATCTGAAACGCCTCCCCCAAAGCTCCTTGCACCGGATACTGGAGTCTGCAAAATGACGGGCAGTGCGCGTTCTCCTGAGTGGCAAACAGATCTATCTGAGGATACCCCCACCTCTGGAAGATGTAAAGGGCCAAATCCGGATGAAGGCGCCACTCGTGATCGGTCGAGATGAGCCGACTGAGACTGTCCGCACCCACGTTCAGAACTCTGGCCAAATGATTTGCTACCAAGCAAATCCTGTGGACCTGAAGCCAGGACCAGAGCCGAAGAGCTTCTCTGCAGAGAAGATACGATCCCACTCCTCCCTGCTTGTTTATATACCACATTGCGGTCGTATTGTCCGCCAGGACCTGAACCGACTGACCGTGAAGGGAAGGGAGGAAGGCCTTGAGAGCCAGACGTATCGCCCGCAGTTTGACGTGAAACCTCTGTTCCACTGGAGACCAACAACCTTTGATCTCCAGGTCCCCCAGATGAGCTCCCCACTCTAGAGTGGAAGCATCCGTTACAACTGTGGCCACTGGAGGAGGTTGCGAGAACGGCCTTCCTTGCGACAGGTAGCCGACCGCAGCCCACCATCGAAGATCTGCTGCAGCGTCTCTGGAGATCCTTATCGAGTCCTCGAGATCTCCTTTGTGTTGAAACCACTGCCTGCGGAAGCACCACTGAAGAGCCCTCATGTGCCAGCGTGCATGCGTGACCAGCAGAATGCAAGAAGCAAACAACCCGAGAAGACGAAGGACCTTGAGGACCTGAACGACCGCTCCATTTCGAAAGATTGGAATCAACGCCTGAATGTCCTGAACCTGCTGCGGCGGAGGAAAGGCCTGATTCAATGTTGTGTCCAGTACTGCCCCTATGAACAGGAGGCGTTGAGAGGGCTCCAGGTGAGATTTGGGCACATTCACTGAAAAACCCAGGTCGAACAACAACTGAGTTGTCGACTGTAGGTGATGCCGCAAGAGCTCCGGAGACTTGGCTTTGATCAACCAATCGTCCAGATAAGGAAATACTGCTATTCCCTTTCTTCTGAGCTCCACTGCCACCACCGCCATCTCCTTCGTGAAGACCTGAGGTGCCGAAGTAAGACCAAACGGAAGGACCGCAAACTGATAGTGCTGCGACCCCACCACAAACCAGAGATACTTCCTGTGCGACTTGAGGATCGGAATATGGAAGTACGCATCCTGCAAGTCGACAGACACCATCCAATCTCCTTCGATCAACGCCAAAAGAACCTGTGACTGGGTCAGCATTTTGAACTTTTCCTGCTTGAGGAACCAATTCAAAATCTTCAGGTCCAGGATTGGCCTCAACCGACCATCCTTTTTGGGGATCAGGAAATATCTTGCATAGCAGCCCTGACCCCTCTCCTGCTCTAGAACCAACTCCACTGCACCCTTTGACAAAAGGGACATCACCTCCTGTTGTAGTAACAGAAGATGGTCGTCCAAACAGAAGGAAGGGCGGGGAGGGCAGGGAGGAGGAAACTCCTGAAAGGGAAGAGCATACCCTTTCCCCACAATGTTGGTGACCCAGGAGTCTGATGTTATTGACTCCCACATGCGAAGAAAGTGAGTAAGTCTCCCCCACTACAGGAGGCGTGTCAGCAGGGAGTGATGGAGAGCTAAGGCTGCTTTCCCTGCTGCACCCCTCCGGAGGAAGAGGAAGAGGCAAAGTGCTGCTGGGCGGCACCTCTAGTGCGTACTCTACCCCTGACCCTGAAGGATCGGAAAGGAAGGGTTCCTGCAGATTGCGGTCCTGCCGCATGGAGCATGCCACGAAAGGAAGCGCCACGACCAAATCCCCTAAACCTTCTAAATGACTTCAAAGCAGAGGATGTGGCTGCTTGCAGACCCAAAGATCTTGCTGTGGCTCTACTCTCTTTAAATCGTTCTAAAGCAGAGTCGGCTTTTGATCCAAAAAGTTTGCCTCCATCAAATGGCAGGTCCAGGAGAGTAGTCCAGAAGAGTAGTCTGAACATCAGGGGAGAACCCTGACGATCGCAGCCACGCCTGCCGTCTCGCCGCTATGGACATGCCCATAGCCCTGGCCACCGAGTCCGAGGTGTCCAGCCCAGATTGAATCACCTGGGTCGCCCCCGCCTGAGCGTCCGACAAAAGGTTCAACACCTCCTGTGATAATCCCGGGTGGCCCTTAGCCTCATCCATAAGGGCATAAATGTAACGACCTAAAATGCAAGTAGCATTATTAGATTTTAAAGCCATACTGCAGGAAGAGAAGGCCTTTTTAGCAGCCTGGTCCATTCTCTTAGACTCCCTTTCTGCTGGAGCCCCGGGAAACGAACCAGGAGCAGAACGGGAGGAGCACGACGCTTGGACAACCAAACTCTCCGGAGTTGGGTGCTTGATCAAAAAAATCCGGATCATGTGGGGCCACTCGATAGCGCCTTGCACCGCCCTGTTCACGGCAGCCAAAGTCACTGGCTTCTTCCAAACTTCTTTAATAGGGTCCAAAGAGCCTCATTGAAAGGAAGAAGAGGCTTTGCCACAGCTGATGCTGGATGCAGCACCTCTGTCAGGAGGTTGGTCTTCACCTCCGCAGCAGGAAGTGGGAGGTCCAAAAAGTCTGCTGCTTTCCTCACTACAGCATGAAAAGAAGCAGCCTCCTCCGTATGCTGCCACGGAGAAGCCAGGTCCCATTCCGGGGAAGTGTCAAGGCCGCTTGCAGTATCCAAGCCTTGCAGGTCCCCTGAAGGCTCCATGATTTCTCCTTCCTCCAATTGCTGCCTCTCATATTCTTGTTCTGCCAGCAGCCTTAGAGCCAACCTCCTGGAGCGGAGCCTGGACTCGAGCCCCGGCGTCGATAAGGCGTCAGCCGACGCCGAAGGTATCTATCGACGCCGACCCTCAGAGCAATCTGACTCGGGATCCCCCGGCGCCACAGGCAATTTCAGGGTCAACTGGATCCGTGGTGAATCCAACGGCGCCGGGACGGTGGACGTCGACGGCGTCACCGGTCTTCTGGGCGACGCCAAAGGCATTGGCGCCGAAGCGGTACTTCCAGAAGGAAGAAAGGGCATAAAGGGTGTTGGCTTCTAAGGAGCGGGAGCACCCAAGTCAAAGGCCAAAGGACCCAGGCGCCATGGTGGCAAAAATATTAAACATAGCATTCAGAAATGCTGCGGGTCCGTGCCAGGCGCCGGGAAAGCCGGATAACCTTAAGGAACCGGCGCCGGCGGTGAAGCCGATGATAGCCCAGGCATCTACTGCTCCGGAGAAGCCCTCGCTCCTGATGCGGATCCACTTCATACACCCGACAGTGGAGATGTCGGAGAAGCTGGAGTCGTTGAAGGTGGAGGCATGACAGTCGGGTTGATCTCCCACGTCGGTCGGCGCTGAACCGATGGCGACCTCGAACGGGAGCGTTCTCTGCACGATCGGCGCTGTGAGCCATGTCAACGTCGAGAATCGCAATGACGCTGATGAGTCTTCGAGGATCTTGAAGAAGACTCTCTACGATGATGCTTCTCCTTTCTCTTCTTAGCCTCCCGTTCTTTCAGGGCCTAGGATTCATGCGCTGGCATGAACCGCATGACTCGACTTCATGGTCGGAACTAAGGCACCACAACCAATTCTCATGTGGGTCCGTGACCGACATGTGACCTCCACACTGTTTACAGGTTTTAAAACCCGACTTCCTCTGTTGCAATATAGTTACACCGGAGTGAAACTGTAGCTCCCTGGTAGCCTCGAAGAAAAACCGTTACTCGAAGGCACAAAAAATAGGGGAACTGACGTCTGCATGTCGACGAGGGCTTCTTATTGCCTGAATGACATCATACGGCGTCGCGTGGAGTCGGGCAATTGTGACGTCATTGTCGACTTGCAGAGCTAGAAGAAAATATCCGTTGAGGGCTGGCGCGTGGAGAAAATTCTTTAGGTGAGGAATCCACAGGTAGTTGTATCCATCAGAAGTAGTTTTTTTTTTTTTTTAAAGTAATCCCAACTTTTAGAGTCATAGTGAGACACAGAGGTGAGATGGTGATGGAACTTAACCTCACCCATTACCTGCATCTAGGGATGTCAGAGCTATTGTCTCTCTGTAAGATAAAAAATATAAAAACCGGGTCCAACCGACCAAGGTCAAGCTCCAGGAGCTCTTGGCAGAGTTCACAAGGGAGCACCCCTCTGAGATGGAGGATCTTCCCTTAGATGGGGAAATTAGTGAACAGGAGGATGAACTCACCCCTCCTGTCCTAATTAGGGAGGACACGGCTCCTAGAACTCTGTCCCCACAAATCATAGTCAGAGAGCCTTGTTCTTCCACAGGGGAATCCAGGGCCTCTGTAAGCATTGAGGGCAGCTCAATGAAGAGGACATCCTTCTTGCAAGGATGGCCAAGAGATTAACTTTGGAGAAGCAGCTCCTAACTATAGTAAGGGAAAGAAAAGAAATGGGTTTAACACCCATAAATGGTGGCAGCAACTTAAATAGGGTCAGAGAGAATACTGACATTCTAAAAATCCCCAAAGGGATTGTAACTAAATATGAAAAAGGTGATGACATCCAGGATGTCGTGCAACCAGAAAAGTAAGCAGATCTCACTGGGGAGCTCTCCTTTGGGAAATGTTCACTGGAAAGTGTAGGGATAGACTCCTCACACTCTCTGGTAAGGATGCAGAATCCTATGACCTCATGAAGGCTACCCCTGATTGAGGGCTTTGGATTCTCAACTGAGGAGTATAGGATTAGATTCAGGGGGTCTCACAAAACCTCAAGCCAGACCTGGGTTTATTTTGTTGACTTCTCAATCAAAACACTAGATGGTTAGATTGGATAACTGGCAGTGGAGTAAATGCTTATGATGGGCTGTATAATTTATTTATGAAAGAACATCTGTTAAGTAATTGCTTCAATGACAAACTGCATCAACATCTGGTAGACCTAGGTCCAATTTCTCCCCAAGAATTGGGAAAGAAGCCAGACCACTGGGTCAAGACAAGGGTGACCAAGACTTCCACAGGGGATAACAAAAAGGAAGGGGTCACAAAGCCTCAATAGGGAAGGGTGGTGAGACATCCAAGGATAAAAACAAAAAGTCTTCTCAAGGGCCCCAAAATCCTGCTCAGGAGGGTGGGCCACAAATGGGTATAAGGGTAAAAACTTTGATCCCAAGAAGGCCTTGTGTCACAGCTGTAGACACCATGCACACCAAGCTGGAGAAAAGGCTGAAAGGTCCCACTACTACTACTACTACAGTTAGCACTGGAATAGCCAGTCTCCAGGTGGGATCAACAGTGTGCCCAGAGCAAATCAGGGTACACACTGAAGCTACTTAAGTCTCAGAGGGTGGGGTAGATTTAGCCACACTTGCTGCCTGGCCGCCTAACATGCAAAGATACAGGCAGCAGCTCTTGATAAATGGGAATAAGGTAGAAGCCCTGAGGGATACAGGTGCCAGTGTCACCATGGTGACACACAGACTGGTTTCCCCAGGACAGTATCTGGCTGGACAGACATATCCAGTCACCAATTCTGGCAATTAAACTAAAGTCCAGCCCATGGCAATGGTGACTTTAGAATGGGGTGGGGTCACTGACCTGAAACAGGTGGTAGTCTCCTCTGCAATCCCAGTAGAATGTTTGCTAGGGAATGATCTGGAGTCCTCGCCATGGGCTGAGGTAGAGCTCAAGACCCATGCAGCCTTGTTGGGTATCCCTGAACTGGTGTGTGTTAAGACAAGAGCACAAAGCAGAGCACAGGGTGAAAAAGAAGTGTTGAAGAAGAATAATGGCCCAACCGTCCAAGAGAAAAGGAAAGAAGATGGGGGGACCAGCTTCAACACAGCAAAAGAAACAGGACCTCTCTTCTCAGGAAGATGTCCTATCCCCTGAGGGAACTGAGTCCATGGAGCTGGATCCTTATAAGGTAGAGCCCCTGGGCCCAGGGGGACCCTCAAGGGAACAGCTTTGCAGGGACAAAAGATTTGGCCCACTCTTGAAGGCCTAAGACAGCAAGCAGCTGAGCAAGAAAATGGAAGTGTCAGTGGATCCCAAAGGGTTTTTTGGGAGGATGGACTCCTTTACACTGAGACAAGAGATCCTAAACCTGGTGCCACCAGGACAGTGGTAGTGCCTCAGGAGTTTAAAGAGTTCATACTTGCCTTAGCACATGACATTTCCCTAGCGGGGCATTTGGGACAAACAAGACTTGGGAGAGATTAGTCAAACATTTCTATTGGCCCAACATGTCCCAGGAGGTAAGGGAGTTTTGCAGCTCCTGTGTCATTCCACTTCCAGTGGTGGGGGTCCCCTTTGAAAGGGTTGGTGTGGACATAGTGAGTCCACTTGAACCTCCCACAGCATCAGGGGACCAATATATACTGTTAGTAGTGGATCATGCTACCAGGTACCCTGAGGCAATTTCCCTTAGGTCCACTACTGCCTCGGCAGTAGCCAAAACACTCATAGGTATCTTTACCAGAGTGAGTTTTCCTAAGGAGGTGGTTTCTGACAGAGGTACCAACTTCATGTCAGCTTACCTAAAACATATGTGGAATGAGTGTGGGGTGACTTACAAATTCACCACACTATACCATCCACAAACCAATGGTCTTGTAGACAGATTTAACAAGACATTGAATGGCATGATCATGGGGCTCCCTGAAAGCTCAAAAGGAGATGGGATGTCCTCCTGCCATGTCTGCTTTTCGCCTACAGAGAGGTAGGGTTTCCCTCTTTTGAGCTTCTGTTTGGCTATCCTGTAAGGGGTCCAGTGGCACTTGTAAAAGAAGTTCTGGGAGAGACCTCTCCATGAGCCTAAACAAGATGTAGTGGACTATGTAATAGGCCTCCGCTCCAGGATGGTAGAGTACATGGAAAAGGCAAGTAAAAACCTTGAGGCCAGCCAACAACTCCAGAAGCTGTGGTATGACCAAAAGGCTGCAATGGTTGAATTTCAGCCAGGGCAGAACGTCTGGGTTTTGGAGCGGCTCTGAAGGCACACCAGGACAGATGGAGTGTCTCTTACCAAGTGCCAGAAAAGAAGAGTCAGGTCACTTACTTAGTGGACCTGGGCACTTGCAGGACACCAATCAGGGTGATCCATGTTAACAGCCTTAAACTCTACAAGGACAGGGCAGAAATAACCATGTTGATGGTTACTGATGAGGATCAGGAAGCAGAGAGTGAACCTCTTCCTGACCTCCTCTCAACTGATCCTAAAGATGGCTCAGTGGATGGAGTTGTCTACTAAGACACCCTCTCTGGCCAACAGCAAGCTGACTGCAGGCAAGTCCTACAGCTGTTTTGCTGAGCTCTTTTCTTTGACCCCTGCTCAGACACACCTATGTACCCTTGATGTGGACACAGGAAGCAGCTTACCTGTCAAGAATAAAATATTCAGACAGTCTGACCAAGTGAAGGAAAGCATCAAAGTGTAACGCCACAAGTTGCTGGAATTGGGAGTGACAGGGCCCTTTGACAGTCCCTTGGCTAGCCCACTGGTCTTGGTCCCCAAACCTCACACCAAGGATGGAAAGAGAGAGATGAGGTTTCGTGTAGACTACAGAGGGCTCAACTCTGTCACCAAGACAGATGCCCACCCCATACCAAGGGCAGATGAATTAATTGACAAATTAGGTGCGCCAAATTCTTAAGTACCTTTGACTTGACAGCAGAGTAGTGGAAAATCAAAATGGCACCTGGAGCAAAAGAAAGGACAGCATTCTCTACACCTGATGGGCATTATCAGTTTACTGGTATGCCCTTTGGCTTAAAGAATGCCCCTGCCACCTTCCAAAGGTTGGTGAATCAAGTCCTTGCTGGCTTGGAGTCCGTTAGTGCAGCATATCTAGATGATATTGCTGTCTTTAGCTCCAACTGGCAGGATCACCTGGTCCACCTGAAGAAGGTTTTGCAGGCCTTGCAAGCAGCAGGCCTCTCTATCAAGGCACCCAAATGTCAGATGGGGCAGGGTACAGTGGTTTACTTGAGACACCTTGTAGGTGAATGCCAAGTGCAGCCATTACAACCCAAGATCCAGACTATTCTGGAATGGGAAGCTCCAAAAACTCAGAATCAAGTCAGGACATTCCTTGGCTTGACTGGTTACTATAGGAGGTTTGTGAAGGGATTTGGATCCATAGTGACTCCCCTCACAAACTTAACTCCAAGAAAATGCCCAAAAAGGTTAACTGGACCTTGGACTGTCAAAAGGCCTTTGACTCACTGAAAGAAGCTATGTGCTCAGCACCAGTTCTGAAAGCTCCAGATTATTCTAAGCAATTCATTGTGCAGACTGATGCCTCTGAACATGGGATAGGAGCAGTCCTATCCCAAACCAATGATGATGGCCTTGACCAGCATTTTGCTTTTATTGGCAGGAAGTTACTCCTAGGGGAGCAGTGTTGGAATGTTTGATAAATGGGACCTGTTTGGTACTCACTTCATAGTTCAAACTGACCACAGACCTCTCAGGCGGCTTATGCAGATGAAAGGAGAGAAGCCTAAACTGTTGAGGTGGTCCATATTCCTACAAGGAAAGGACTTTGTAGTGGAAAACAGAATTGGGACTGCCCATGTTAATGGAGATGGCTTTTCCCAGTACTTACACTTAGAAAATGAAGACTCTCTTGGGAAAGGTTAGTCTCATCCTCTTTCGTTTGGAGGGGGTTGTGTAAGAAAATGCCACTTTTGGCATGGTTACCCCCTAACCTTTTGCCTTTTGTTAATGCTAGTTATGATTGAAAGTGTGCTGGGACCCTGCTAACCGGGCCTCAGCACCAGTGTTCTTTCACTAAAACTGTACCTTTGTCTCCACAATTAGCAAAGCCCTGGCACACAGATAAGTCCCTTGTAAATGGTACCCCTGGTACCAAGGGCCCTGTGGCCATGGAAGGTCTATAAGGGCTGCAGCATGTATTATGCCACCCTAGGGACCCCTCATTCAGCACATGCACACTATCTCAAAGCTTGTGTGTGCTGGTGGGGAGAAAAAGACTAAGTCGACATAGCAATCCCCTCAGGGTACCATGCACACAACCCACTGCATGTGGCATAGGTAAGTCACCGCTCTAGCAGGCCTTACAGCCCTAAGGCAGGGTGCACTATACCACAAGTGATGGCATAGCTGCATGAGCACTATGGCCCTCATTACGACCCTGGCGGTTTGTAACCGCCAGGGCCGCTGGACGCGGAGGCACCGCCGACAGGCCGGCGGTGCCCCGCAGGGCATTCTGACCGCGGCGGTTTGGCCCATGGCATGGGCACTGCAGGAGCCCCCGTAAGAGGGCCCCACTTTGTATTTCACTGTCTGCATTGCAGACAGTGAAATACGCGACGGGTGCCACTGCACCCGTCGCACCTTCCCACTCCGCCGGCTCGATTCCGAGCCGGCGTCCTCGTGGGAAGGTTGTTTCCCGCTGGGCTGGCGGGCGGCCTTAAGGCGGCCGCCCGCCCAGCGGGAAACTCAGAATGCCGGCCGCGGTCTTCAGACCGCGGTGCGGTATTCCTGCGGCGCAACTTTGGCGGCCGGCCTCCGCCGCCCGTCAAAGTTGTAATGAGGGCCTATGCCCCTACTGTGTCTAAGTCAATTCTTAGACATTGTAAGTGCAGGGTAGCCATAAAGATTATATGGTCTGGGAGTTTGTCAAACATGAACTCCACAGTTCCATAATGGCTACACTGAATACTGGGAAGTTTGTTATCAAACGTCTCAGCACAATACATCCACACTGATGCCAGTGTGAGATTTATTGAGAAATTCACTCAGAGGGCATCATAGAGATGCCCCCTGCATGCCAGCCCAACTGCTAGTGTTAGGCTGACCGGTCCCTGCCACAACCAGACTAGTTTCTGGCCACATGGGGTGAGTGCCTTTGTGTACTCTGTAACCACCAGGAGCAAAGCCTGTCCTGGGTGGAGGTGCTTCACACCTTCCCCTGCAGGAACTGTAACATCTGGCGGTGAGTCTCAAAGGCTCAAGCCTGGTGTTACAGCGCCCCAGGGCACTCCAGCTAGTGGAGATGCCCCCCCCCCCCCCAGACACAGCCCCCAATTTTGGCGGCAAGTCCGGAGGAGATAATGAGAAAAACAAGGAGGAGTCATCCTCCAGCCAGGACAGCCCCTAAGGTGTCCTGAGCTGAGGTGACCCCTTCCTTAGAAAATCCTCCATCTTGCTTTGGAGGATTTCCTCCAGTAGGATTAGGTATGTGCCCCCCTCCCCAAAGGGAGCAGGTACAAGGAGGGTGAAGCCACCCTCGGGGACAGAAGTCATTGGCTACTGCCCTACAGCCCTAAACACACCCCTAAATTTAGTATTTAGGGGCGACCCTGAACCTGGGAAAACAGATTTCCTGACGACCTAAAGAAGAAGAAGGACTGCTGACCTGAAAGCCCAGCAGAGAAGACAGAGATGACATCTGACTTGCCCCAGCCCTACCGGCCTGTCTCCAGACTCAAAGAACCTGCAAAAGGACCCATCCAGTGGGACCAGCGACCTCGGCCGACTCAGAGGACTGCCCTGCAACCCAAAGGATCAAGAAACTCCTGTGGACAATGGCTCTGTCTAAACAACAAAGAAGAAACTATCTTTAAAGGGACTCCAGCCTCACTTCTGAAGCGTGAGTGAGTCCCCAACACTCTGCACCCGACGCCCCTGGCTCGTGTCCAGAGAAACTAACGCTGCAGTGAGGACCCCCAGGTGACTCCCAAGACGTGGACACCCTGATATGACCTCCCTGCACCCCCATAGCGACACCTGCAGAGAGAATCCGGAGGATCCCCCTGACTGCGACTGCCCGGTAACAAACAACCCGACGCCTGGAAGAAGTGCCGCACCCGCAGTCCCCAGGTCAGAGAGGAACAAACTAGTGGTGCAGGAGTGACCAGCAGACGGCCCTCATCTTTGCCCAGTTGGTGGCTGGCCAGAGAAGCCCCTCTGTGCCCTGCCTGCATCGCCATAGTTACCCCCGGGTCCCTCCATTGAAACCAACGCAAAACCAGATACCTACTTTCCACATTGCACCCGGCTGCCCCTGTGCCGCTGAGGGTGTATTTTGTGTGCCTGTTTGGGACCCCCCTGTGCTCTACAAAACCCCCCTGGTCTGCTCCCCGAGGATGCAGGTACTTACCTGCTAGCAGACTGGAACCAGAGCATCCCTAGTCTCTATAGGCGCCTATGTTATTTGGGCCCCTCTTTTACCGCTGCACCTGACCGGCCCTGTGTTGCTGTGGTGGGTGTTTGGGATTGCATTGAACCCCCAACGGTAGGCTCCCCATGCCCTGGAGACTGAATTTGTAAGTGCTTTACTTACCTGCTAAACTAACCTGTACTTACCTACCCAAGGAACTGTTGAATTTTGCAGTGTCCACTTTTAAAATAGCTTATTGCCATTTTTGCCAAAACTATGTACCTTACTGTTTACATTCAAAGTTCTATACTTACCTGTGCCAAGTACCTTACAATTTATGTACTTACTTGAATTCTGAATCTTGTGGTTCTAAAATAAATTAAGAAAATAATATTTTTCTATATAAAAACCTATTGGCCTGGAGTTAAGTCTTTGAGTGTGTGTTCTCATTTATTGCCTGTGTGTGTACAACAAATGCTTAAAACTACCCTCTGCTAAGCCTACTGCTTAACCACACTCCCACAAATAGAGTACTGCTCAACCACACTCCCACAAATAGAGCATTAGTATCATCTATTATTGCCACTATAACCTCTAAGGGGAACCCTTTGGACTCTGTGCACACTATTTCTCACTTTGAGATAGTATATACAGAGACAACTTCCTACAAGGCTGTTATAGTTAGGCTCACATTTTAAACGTACAAAACGAACGAGTTATTTACCTTCGGTAACGACTTTTCTGGTGGATACATTAGCTACATGTGGATTCCTCACCTAATGAATACTCCCATTGCGCCAGCACTCAACGGAAATCTTCTTCCTTGCTTCTGCACGTCGACGAGGACGTCACAGTTGCCCACGCGACGCCGTCTGACGTCATACAGGCAATAAGAGGTCCTCGCCGACGTCAGTACCAACATTTTTTACGTGCCTGAGAATAATAGGCCATTGAGATGAAAGAACAAACACATCATCCTGAGAATTCAAACTACCATTTTTTTTTTTTTTACAAGTAAATAAATATATGAACTATATATATATATATACATATAAACATATATACATAATATATACCAATCCTCAAAACCAAGAGGAGCACACTCAAGAATTACTTGGTTAGACCAAACAGGCAACAGGGAGGAGGGTGGGACCGTGAGGAATCCACAGGTAGTTAATGTATCCACCAGAAAAGTCATTATTCACCAGAAAAGTCATTACCGAAGGTAAGTAACTCGTTCTTCTGATGGATACAACTACCTGTGGATTCCTCACCTAATGAATAGAGTCCCAAAGCAGTACCACACTCGGTGGTGGGTGCCTGAATGGTCAAACCAAGAAATCCTGCAGCACCGACCGTGCAAAATGGCCATCCCTTCTGACCTCAGAGTCCAAACAGTAATGCTTCGCAAAAGTATGAAGGGATGACCAAGTTGCGGCCTTGCAGATGTCAACCTCAGGAACACCCCTAGCCAAGGCCGAAGAGGCCGACTTAGCTCTGGTGGAATGAGCTCTTATACCATCAGGGGGTTCCTTCTTTGCTAAAGAATAACACATTTTAATGCAAAGAACAACCCACCTGGAGAGTGTTCTCTTGTGGACTGCCTTTCCTCTCCTCTTTCCCACGTAACCGATGAAAAGCTGATCCTCCAGCCTGAAATCCTTTGTTCTGTCTATATAAAAGCTTAGCGCCCTCTTTGGGTCCAAGCGGTGCAGTCTCTCTTCTTCCTTTGAAGGATGAGGCGGAGGATAAAACGTGGACAGAGTAATTGTCTGGGCCAAATGAAAGGGTGAAACAACCTTCAAGGGAAAGCAGCCTTGGTCCTCAACACCACCTTATCCCCATAAAAAGATGTATAAGAGGGTTTTACAGATAGAGCCTGTAACTCACTCCCTCTCCTTGCAGAGGTAATTGCAACCAGGAAAACCGTTTTAAGAAACAATAATCTTATGGGGCAAGAATGCATAGGCTCAAAAGGGGACCCCATAAGGAAAGTTAGAACCAAGGTCAAAACCCATTGAGGCATAATGAAAGGATTTGGAGGAAATTTATTCATAAGGCCCTTCAAGAATCTAAGTACTATTGGAGATTCAAATAAAGAAGGCTGGTCTGGAAGACAAATAAAGGCTGACAAGGCAGACAAGTAACCCTTAACAGTAGCCACTGCACAACCCCTCTGTGCTAAAGACAAAGCAAAAGATAAAACATCCGACAAATGAGCACGTAAGGGATCAATCTGCCTCCCTCCACACCAAACTACAAATTTAGACCACCTATTAGCGTAGATAGACTTAGTGGAGTGTCGCCTGGCCGATAAGATAACATCCACTATCTCAGGCGGGAGAGAAAAGGAACTCAGGTTGCCCCGTTCAATCTCCAGGCATGAAGGTGCAGGCTCTGGAGGTTGGGGTGTAAAACCTGCCCCTGCGACTGCGAGAGGAGGTCTGCCCTGAGAGGGAGACGGAGCGGAGGGCACAGTGAGAGTTGGAGAAGGTCGGAATACCACACCCTCCTTGGCCAGTCCGGAGCAATTAAGATGACTTGGGCCCGGTCTTGGCGTATTTTCCTCAATACTCGAGGAATCAAGGGTATGGGGGGAAACGCGTAAAGCAACTGGTCGCACCAGGTCATCTGAAACGCATCCCCCAACGCTCCTTGTACCGGATACTGGAGGCTGCAGAATAACGGGCAGTGCGAGTTCTCCCGGGTGGCAAACAGATCTATCCGAGGAAACCCCCACATCTGGAAGATTAGAAGGACTTGATCTGGATGGAGACGCCACTCGTGGTCAGCCGAGAAATGGCGACTGAGACTGTCCGCACGTACGTTCAAGACTCCGGCCAGATGATTTGCTACCAAGTAAATCTGATGGTCCTTTGCCCTGGACCATAGCCGAAGAGCTTCCCTGCAGAGAAGGTACAACCCTACCCCTCCCTGTTTGTTTATATACCACATCACGGTAGTATTGTCATGCCTAGTAGTTTCATTACTATTTTGACTTGTATCCTTTGTTTTGGATACATGGCTTGTATTACATTGTGAAATGTTTGAACTCTTTGTGGACTTGGAGTGGCAATCCCTTTTGCTGTGTTGATTGTTGCTCCCAAGTATTGCTGTGTTTGACACAGCAGAAGGTGTGATTTTGCGTAGTTGATTGAGAAACCTAGTTTGTGTAGGATTTCTATGACATATTTTTTGTGGTGTGAACACCGTTTTTGCGTGTTGGTTTTGATTAACCAATCGTCTAGGTACGGGAACACATGTATTTGCTGCCTTCTGATATGTGCAGCTACTACTGCCAGGCATTTTGTAAAACTCTTGGCGCAGTTGTAATTCCGAATGGCAACACTTTGAATTGGTAATGTATCCCTTGGAATACAAACCTTAGGTACTTTCTGTGTGAAGGATGTATTGGTATATGGAAATATGCATCCTTTAAGTCTAGTGTTGTCATGTAGTCTTGTTGTTTGAGCAGTGGGATTACATCTTGTAAAGTAACCATGTGAAAGTGGTCTGATTTGATGTAGGTATTTAACGTTCTGAGATCTAGTATAGGTCTGAGTGTTTTGTCTTTTTTGGGTATCAGAAAGTACAGTGAGTAAACTCCTGTGTTTAATTCTTGTTTTGGTACTAATTCTATTGCTTCTTTTTGTAGCAATGCTTGAACTTCTAGTTCTAGAAGCTCTATATGTTGTTTTGACATACTGTGTGTTTTCGGTGGGACGTTTGGAGGGAATTTGAGAAATTCGATGCAATAACCATGCTGGATAATTGCTAAGACCCAAGTGTCTGTTGTTATTTCCTCCCAATGTGTGTAAAACTTGGTTAGTCTCCCCCCACAGGTGTTATGTGTTGGGGTTTTGTGATCTTGGAGTCACTGTTTGTTTGGAGGAGTTTTGGGACTTTGGAATTTTCCCCTATTCCTTTGAAATTGTCCTCCTCTATATTGTCCCCGAAAACCTCCCCGCTGATACTGGCTCTGGTAAGTGGGCTTTGTTTGTGAGGTTGTGGCTTCTGTGGTCTGCCATCGAAACCCCCCTCGAAATTGTGTCTTTCGAAATGTGCCTCTGCCCTGCGGGGAGTAGAGTGCGCCCATGGCTTTGGCCGTCTCAGTGTCTTTTTTAAGTTTTTCTATGGCAGTGTCCACCTCCGGCCCAAACAACTGCTGTCATATTTAGGCATATTTAGCACAGCTTGCTGTATCTCTGGTTTAAATCCTGATGTACGCAGCCATGCATGTCTCCTTATTGTTACTGCTGTGTTGACAGTCCTAGCAGCTGTGTCTGCAGCATCCATTGCTGACCGTATCTGATTATTAGAGATACTTTGTCCCTCTTCTACCACTTGCTGCGCTCTTTTTTGGAACTCCTTTGGTAAATGCTCAATAAAATGTTGCATCTCATCCCAATGGGCCCTATCATATCTGGCTAACAAAGCTTGGGAATTTGCAATGCGCCACTGGTTTGCTGCCTGTGCCGCCACCCTTTTGCCTGCTGCATCGAACTTTCTACTTTCTTTATCTGGAGGCGGTGCATCTCCAGAAGAATGTGAGTTGGCTCTTTTGCGCGCTGCTCCCACTACAACAGAATCTGGTGTTAGCTGTTGTGTGATGTACACTGGATCTGTTGGTGGCGCTTTATATTTTTTATCTACTCTTGGAGTAATGGCTCTCCCCTTGACAGGTTCTTCAAACACTTGTTTGGAGTGTTTGAGCATTCCGGGTAACATCGGAAGACTTTGATATTGACTGTGTGTAGACGACAGTGTATTAAAAAGAAAGTCGTCTTCAATGGGTTCTGAATGAAGGCTGACATTGTGAAATGCTGCAGCTCGATACCACTTGAGCGTAGCCTGTACTATCCTCTGGTGGCGATGGCCTTGCTGGATAGCATTCAGGGCTATTATCTGACACTGGTGCGTCAAAAAGGTCCCATGCGTCAGGGTCATCTTGACTCATTCCAGTATGAGTTGGTGATTGAATCATTGGTGGAGTGGCTACAGGTGATGGTGGTGGAGAGTGATGTGGGGATGGTGGTGGTGTCACTTGTTTAGCCACCTTCGCGGGTGGCTGTTTGTCCTTGTCTTGGAAGGCAAGTTTACGTTTCATCTTGATCGGAAGAAGAGTGCTGATCTTCCCCGTATCTTTTTGTATAAAGAGCCTTCTTTGTGTGTGATCTGGCTCTATTATCTCTAATTCTTGTTGAAATCGGTGTGTCTTCATTTGTGAGGACAGTCCTTGTTCCTCTGAATAGGAACTACTTTTCGGTTCCGAGGCCGGATGTTTCGGTACCGAAACCTTTTCGACAGTCTTTTTCGGCTCGGACGAAACCTTTTTTATTTTCGGCGTCGTGCCTTCTCGATGCCGAGCTATTTCGGTGCCGCTGTCTTGATGCCGAATCTTCTCGGACCCGCTATCTCGGACCCGAGAGTGCTGTGTGCCGGTATCTCGACCGGAGTCGGATGACTTCGACACCAGCTCGCCCTTTTTCGGTGCCGATGGACGGTCACCTATTTTCCGGGTTAAGCCATGGCCTGTTGGCGGTGGCGTCCCCTGGGCTTTAGCGGTCTTCTCGTGAGTTTTGTGCTTTGACGTCTTACTCACGGTTTTCGGCGTTTCCTCGGGATCGACCTCCTCCGAGTCCGATTCCTGGGTGGAGAATGTTTCTTCGAAACGCCCTTGTCCTGTCGGCGCCGACGCCATCTGTAGTCTTCTGGCTCTTCGGTCCCTGAGTGTCTTCCTGGACCGAAACGCTCGACAGGCCTCACAAGTATCCTCCTTGTGTTCTGGTGACAAACACAAGTTACAGACCAGGTGTTGATCTGCATATGGATACTTGTTATGGCATTTTGGACAGAAGCGGAATGGGGTCCGTTCCATCAGCCTTGAAGAGACACGTGGCCGGGCCGACCAGGCCCCGACGGGGATCGTCAAAAAACCCCGAAGGGCCACCGGAGCTCTTCTTAATTCGGTGTCAATCTGTAGTAACTAACCCGATACCGAACGCAAACAATACCGACGATTTTTCCGAGATTCTAACTAACTTTCCGACCCGAAACCCGGAGCGAAAAGGAACACGTCCGAACCCGATGGCGGAAAAAAAAAATCTAAGATGGAGTCGACGCCCATGCGCAATGGAGTCGAAATGGGAGGAGTCCCTCGGTCTCGTGACTCGAAAAGACTTCTTCGAAGAAAAACAACTTGTAACACTCCGAGCCCAACACCAGATTGCGGGATGTGCACAGCATGTGTATCTGCAGCTACACATGCCATCGAACATATATACACACACACACACACACACACACACACACACACTGAGAAAAGCAAAGGTTACAGGGACGTTATAGTTAGGGTCTCAATTACACGCACAAAACCACAGAAATTCAGCTGTTGTAGTTAGAGTTATTTCAAGTAACTATAACTAGTGCTGTAAAGTAACTTTATCTCGCGCCCCCACCATGAACAGTTTTCTCATCAATAATTTTCGTGGAACATTTTCAGTGATAATATCAATGATGCCACAGAAGATGTCATCAATGATGTATTATGTGTGGTAATTAGCTGTGCATGGTGAGGGAGTGATGGCGGAACTGCTACTTACCCCACATATTACAACACTAGAAGCTCCGCCGCATGCCACCACGCATGCCACACTCAATGCCCTTTCTCCTGCCGCAACTGTGCCTTCACCTGTCTTCACACACCACAACGCCCCACCCCAAGCCCAGCCAGACACCTCAGATGCATTCTTCTCAACACCTGCTCCCTTGTCAAACACATAGTAGAAGTATGGGACCTCCTCGACTCAATCGCCTCTGCCGTTGCCTTCCACACAGAGACCTGATAACCCCCATCTAACCCCCACTGCCACCCCATCCCAGACGGGTACAAGCTCATCCATAAACACTGCATCAACTGGCCAGGAGTAGACACCACCATCATTTACAGGAAAACACTCCACCTTATGGCCATCACCAAGGCACAGACCCAAACAACCGCCACAGAACACCTGCACTTCCAAATCCAGACCGGCCCAAACACCTCTCTCCGCGCCACCCTCGCCTACAGGCCTCCAGGACCCCGCCCCCAGTTTAGCAAAGCCATTGCCGACCTCATCGCCCCCACGCTTCTACCGGCTAAATCCTCCTCGATGACCACAACTTTCACCTCGAAAACAGAAACAACCCAAACACTACATCCCTCCTGGACAACCTTGCAACACTCAGACTCAAGAAACTGGTCAACCTCCCCGCTCACTTAGCAGGAAACACCCTTGACCCCGTCTTCTTGCAGGAAACAACATCTCCCTCTCTTACACCTCCGAACACCTCTGGACTGACCACCACTGCATCCACTTCACATTCACTAAGACCACCATATGCTACCACGCCCCCCGCCTCCCCTGCAGGAACTGGAGCAAGGTCAACAAAGCCCAGCTCACTGACACACTCAGCCACTCCCTTCCACCGGAGACCTTGGACACAAACAACTTGGCTCACAACCTCCACCACTGGATCGTTGACTGCGCAAACACCATAGGCCCCCTAAGAAAACCCATCGGAAACCAGCACCGCAAGAAACCCAGCTGGTTAACAACCGATCTCCAAGATTTTAAACGCACGAGCAGACGACTCCAATGAAAATGGAGGAACAGCAAAAACATGGCAGGCCGCACAGCATAGAAAGACGCAGTCACCGTGCACCACCAACACATCAGAGCCTCCAGAAAGGACACCATCGAGGAACGCATCAGCACCAATGAACAAAACAGCAAGGGGCTTTTTAACACAGTCAAGGAATTCACGAACCCCAGCTTGGACACCACAGGCATCCCCCACTCTCAAGACCTCTGTGACAACCTCCCAACCTTTTTTCCACTGTAAAATCCAGGATATATATGGAGGGTTCGAGAGCCAAATCCCATCTCCACCACTCACCAGCACCACCATGGACCCCACCCCACAGCTGACGCTGAGACAATGGACCCCCATCTCTACGGAAGACACCTGAAAGTTCATAAACTCTATCCACTCATGGTCACTGCCGCTTTCGACACCATATCCCACACCACCCTATGCACCGGACTTCACGACGCTGGCATCCACGGGAAGACCTTGGGAGTGGATGCGCTCCTTCCTCACTGGAAGGACCCAGAGAGTCAGACTCCCGCCGTTCTTCTTGGAAACAACGGAAACCTGCTGTGGAGTACCCCATGGTTCCTCCCTTCGCCCAATCCTCTTCAATATCTACATGGCTCAGCTCGTCAAAAACGTCAGACAGCACAACCTCAACATAGTCTCCTAGGACCAACGACACACAGCTAATTCTTTTCCACACCGACGAACCATCAACAGCCAAGAGCAACTTCCACAACGGAATGAGAGCAGTTGCAGACTGGAGGAAAAACAGCTGCCTCAAGCTCAACTCGGATAAGATAATGATCTTTATCCTGGTCCCCACTCCCTCCGCATAACATGACTCCTGGTGGCCAGCTGCCCTTGGAAGTGCCCCCACACCTACCGACCACACACACATCCTGGGCATTATCTTGGACTCCATGCTGTCTATGATCCACCAAGTAAATGCCATCTCATCGTCATGCTTCCACATTCTCCACCTCCTCCGCAAGATCTTCAAGTGGATCCCCACCGAGACAAGAATGACGGTCACCCACGCACTTGTCAGCAGCAAACTCAACTATGGCAACACTCTCTACGCCTGAATCACGAATAAGCTCCAAGCAAGACTCCAGTGAATTCAGAACGCAGCAGCCGGACTTATCCTAGACATACCCTGCCGCAGACACAGCTACACCCTCCTTAGGGACCTGCACTGGCTCCCAATCAACAAATGCATCACCTTCAAGCTCCTGACACCCACCAACAAGGTCCTGCACAATACTGGACTGGCCTACCTCAACCACTGCCTATCTTTCTACACCCCTGCCAGGCAACTCTGATCTTCTCAACCTGCCCTCGCCGCCACCCCAAGAATCAGGAAGAGCGCAGTGGGGGGCAGAGCCTTCTTCTACCTCCCAGACCTGGAAAATGCTACCTACCCAGCTCAGGCAGGTCCCCTCGCTGAATTAGTTCAAGAAGCACCTTAAGACCTGGCTCTTTGACTGATTGCCACCCTGATAACAATACCTTGAGACCCCATGGGTGATAAGCAGCGCTATATAAATCACTGATTGATTGATTTATCAGTAATGATATGCTCTATGACATCATTCATAATATAACAGCAACTTTTGAACTAAAATTAGAGAGGAGAAAACTTTGCACGGCTGAGGCACAAGTTATAGTTACCTTAGAGCACGAGTTATAGTGCCTTGAGATAAGTTTTGAATTTCTATGGTTTTGTGCATGTAAAATCTGAACCTAACGATAACATCCCTCTAACCTTTGTTTTTGTAGTGAATATCTAAGATAGATAGATAGATAGACAGATAGATAGATAGATATGTTGTTTTTTTATATAAAGTAACAACTCACACCATTGGATCTGTACCTCTGCTGTACTGTACTTCAAGTAAATGTTTACACCAGCTTTTAAGAGCTAAGCTTTGACTGCTCGATAAAGCTACCAAGATTATGAAGGAGAGTACAGAGGCAACTATCCCTCACATTGTCTTAGTAGGGGAGACCTGTAATCTTTTTTTTTTTTAATATATTTTTATTGTTTTATCAGCCAAGTGGCAACATTTAACTGAGATACATGAGGTTACATATTTTTCCATCATACATTATATTTGTGATTTTACGAATGCACGTTTTGCGCATCCAGTGCGAGTGCACTGTTGCCCGATTAAGGCCTAGAAGCCATTCTTCCACACATGAGGTACATTCTACGGGTGCAAAGGTTATTTAGGAAACTAAAGATATAGAGAAAGAGAGTTAGATAGGAGCTAAGGCGGCACCGGAGGACCCACCCCGAGGGGTGGGGGATTAGCAAGAGGAGGGGGTAACCCCAAGAAGAGAGGGGGAGAGCCAGTCACCGGAGAGGCTATAGCTGCCATCCATGAGCCGTGAATAACAGTTGCGCGTACATCCCTTCAATAGCGCCGCCTCAGCGCCCAGCCTTGTTGTCCCAGGCCAACAGGGGACCAGCCCACCATTAGCCATGTATTGCCGCGCATGGGCAGCCGGCCACAATTGGAGGAATCAGCAAGTTTCAAGTTCACCCGGCACCCATGTCCTCTGGCGCACCACGGGACTCCCACGTAGCACCCAAGGGCATACACCAAGAGCACCTGAGTTTATATATATATTTTTTCTTTTTTTTTTTTTCCTCTCCCCTCCCATGTGCCCCTCTATCGAGCGGTGTGATACTGTTTTGTTATGGTCATTAATGTTGTCGATTATCTCATTCACGTCTGTTTAGGGAGGGCGTTCATCGTTTTTGTTTTCTACGGCTAACAAAAATGATTTCCATACCTCTAGGCCTTTAGCTAGTATACCCTTGTCCGGTAAATTCTGTAATGTCTGTATTTCTGCTTTGGTCCAACGTGTTACCTCTTCTCGCCACTGGGTAATGCCTGGGGCGCTAGGGGCCTTCCATTTCATGGCTATGAGGCGTCTGTACAGCACCAACGCTAGGGCAATGCATTTATATGTGCGTTTGCGTTTCTTGGGGTGGGGTGTTATACCTAACAGGCACACCTCAGGAGTGGGAGTTAGTGAGGTATTTGTCCATTCAGCTAGCAACGTTATTATCTCTATCCATGTATTCCGAATCGGGAGGCATTCCCATGTCATGTGATAGAAAGTGGCCTCTTCTGTGCCGCATCTGGGGCATGTTTGCGGTGAACGGGGGAACATGCGTGTTAAGCGGTGCGGAGACAGGTAAGTCTGATGCAAATAATTAAGCTGTGTATACCAAAAGCGGGGATTACGAGAGACCTCTTGTATCATTCTCAACGCCTGCTCCCATGCAGTTAGTGACAGTGGTTCCGGTAGTACATGGTCCCACTTATTTTTTGCTTGTTCCTGTTTGTGTTCCGTCTGGGTTGTCAGGATATTGTATATATTCGATATTTTTGATGTGGCGTTTGTACACTCCAACAGCTCATGTAGCAGAGGAGAGACATCTGGTTCGGAGTTGCCATTTCTCCAATATTCACGCATTACCTGCCAAACTGCCCCGTAGGCTATGAATCCTCCCCTACTGTCGGCTAGTGCCTCATAGGTTAGGATTTGTCCGTCCTGGAAAATATCTCCCAGTATGTGTATGCCCCTGCTGCCCCACGCATTTAGGCCCACTTTGGCTGCTATTTTTGCTAATTTCGGGAGAGCCAACAGTGGTATCCTCGGTGAGTACTGCTGACCTTTTGCATTTTGCATCGCATATCGGCCCCAGGCCCAGTGTGCCGTGCGCAGCAGCACATTGCCAGTGTGCGCTGGGTCGGTTCGATTCATGAGGTATTGTATTATTTCTGTACCGCCGAGCTCTAACAGCACCTTCTGAGCTTCAGCCCCAGGTGGGTTACCGCCCCATGTGGATATCCAATGTATCTGGGCAGCCGCGTAGTACGCTTCAAATTTGGGGGCGCCCATTCCCCCCACCCGGAGCGGTTGGAGCACTCTTGTCAAAGCGATGCGTCTTCGGCCATTTCCCCATATTAAATTCGTTAATAAACTATTCAATAGTCTAAAGAATGAGCTTGGGAGTACCAAAGGCAATGACATAAAATAATAAAGTAGGCGGGGCAGTACTCTCATCTTTGCTATAGCCACTTTGCCCATAGGGGAAAGTGGGAGTGAGCACCAGAAGGGTAGGGAGCCCCTCGTTGATCTGATCACGTGGCCAAGGTTGCCATCTCTAAGATCTTGACTATCGTGGTATATATTTACACCAAGATATTTAAATGTTGTGTGGCACCATTTCAAGCCACCCAAACCCGCCGGTATTCTCATCGCCTCGGGAACTGGACGCATAGGAAATATGCAGGATTTTGTCCAGTTTACTGTTAACCCGGCCACTGAGCTAAATTCCTCTAGGAGATCCAACAGTCCCGGTAGGGCTACGGTGTGATCCCGTAGGAAGATCAGCGCATCATCTGCATATAAGGATACTATCTGATGTGTCTGGCCATCCGTGACACCCCAGGCGGGGGCCACCATGCGAAGGCGGGCGGCCAAAGGTTCAATCGCTAATGCAAATAACAATGGAGACAGCGGACATCCCTGTCTAGTGCCTCTACCAATGCTAAATTTCTCGGAAATCGTATCGCCTGTCTTAACCCTAGCCTTGGGGTCAGTATATAATGTTCTCACCCATCTAATATATGTTTGCCCGAAGCCCATCCGTTTGAGTGTCTCTATTAAAAAAGGCCAGCCCAGCGTGTCAAACGCCTTTTCTATGTCCAATGAGACTACAACCTGCAACTCATCTTCCACCGGGGAATTACTCATTAGACGTATTAAATTCCTGATGTTGCTGTATGTATTGCGACCGGGTATGAAACCTGCTTGGTCTTGATGTACTAACTCCGCCATGCATGGGAGCAAGCGATTGGCCAGTATTTTGCCGAGTAATTTGCAGTCTGTGTTCAGTAATGATAATGGTCTGTATGACCGGACATCCAGAGGGTCGCGGCCCGCCTTCGGTAACACTGCTATTAATGCTTCACGACATGTATCAGGAAGTAGGCCTAGTTCCAGGGCTTCCTTTAGCATTGCCAGATATGGTGCTAAAATCTGTGGTTGAAACGTGCTATAATATTCTATGGGTATACCATCACTGCCCGGTGCTTTGCCGTTTGCCAGTTGTAGCAATGCTCGTTGGATTTCAGCTATCTGTATTGGGCTGTCTAGTTCTATATTTTGAGTAGCTGTCAGGTGGGTCAGGGTGACACCATTGAAGAAGCTGTTTAATTGAGCATTGGTGGGCGGCGGCCGAGCCCGATACAGCGAGCTGTAATATTCTTTGAAAGCAGTATTTATCTCTGCCTGTGTATTAACTATCCGACCCGATTCCAGTCGGATAGCACCTATGGGGGTGTTCCGGCGTTTGTTTTTTATAAGCCACGCTCATAATTTACCGGATCTGTCACCCTCCGCATGTGTGCGGGCCATGTAATGTCGATAATCAAAATGTCTAAGGCGGTTGTCCGCCTCGGTCCATTTGGATCGCATATTAGTGAGGGTGTCTGTTGTTATGGAGCCTGTAGCGTGTTCACCTTCAGCTAACTGTATTTTTTGTTCTAATGCTCGGAGTTCGCGCGTTAGTGTTTGCCGCACTCCCACTGTGGTTGATATGCATACCCCTCTTATGACTGTCTTATGTGCATCCTATTCGATGGCCCTTGAGCTGGCCGTCCCTTCGTTCGCTGTGAAATATGTTGAAATGTGTGTGGCAATGTCCTTCCTGAAAGGGGGATCCTGTAGTAGGGGTGTTTGCAATCGCCAGGTAGGAATACAAGAGCGAGGTCTGCCCCATCTCATTTGTACTATGAGTGGGCAGTGATCTGATATTACCTTGGCGGAGTATTCCGCTCTCGTAATTTTATGTGTTAGATTCTGTGAAGTTTGGATGAGGTCTATTCGGGTATGTAATAGGTGTACTGGGGAGTAATAGGAATACCCCTTTTCGTGTGGGTGCAAGTGCCGCCATATGTCAATCAAACGCCGCTCTTTCATCCATGCGCCCAGTATTTGGGCATTTTTCATTGTTGGGGCGGCCACAAGCGGGGGTGTGATCTGTCTTCAACTATGTTTGGAACGCAGTTCATGTCCCCACCCCATATGCATGGTGAAGTTAGGTCGTGGGTTAATTGTGAGGCCTTAGTTTGTAAAAATTTGCCTTGTTTAATGTTCGGTACATACAGCCCACTTATCACGAGTTCCTCTCCATCCAACAGTCCCCTTAATTGTATAAATCTGCCCTCCTTGTCTTATGTACTGTGTTGTACTGTGTAAGGGACACCTGGCGCTATCCAGATCAGTACCCCTCTAGCAAAGGAAGAATCGCCAGCACTGTATATTGAGCCCTTCCAGCACTTTTCTAACCGAGCCGCCTCTGTGGATGTAATGTGCGTTTCCTGTAGTATTGCTATATGTATGTGATGTCGTTTTAGAAACGCGTGTATTCTGTGACGTTTATTTGTCCCGGCCATGCCCTTCACATTCCAGGTTATGATATTATAAATGGGTTCCTTATTCATTTTGTTGTATTGAGACGTGGGGGATTACCTAAACCGCACCGGATACGTTCGCCCCCCCCCCGA
The DNA here is from genome assembly GCF_031143425.1 of Pleurodeles waltl. Classification (NCBI taxonomy): domain Eukaryota; kingdom Metazoa; phylum Chordata; class Amphibia; order Caudata; family Salamandridae; genus Pleurodeles; species Pleurodeles waltl. Next base: position 155,178,451 of record NC_090440.1, on the reverse strand, counting down.
ACCCCCCTCTGTCCCCCCCCCCCACCCCCATCCCCGGCCGCCAGCCCCCCAGCCCCAACCCAAAGGCTCCGAGGAGTAAAGAGTAAGCCCATAGTGGCCTAAAGATAGAAAGGAGAGAGATAGGTATAACAACAAAAAGGATATTGCAGACTGTGTGTGTCCGCTAAATAACGTGGCACAACCGGTGCCTAAAGTGGATTCCATAAAAGTCAGTTCCATTCGGATACCGTTTAGGTATGTGGGGACGTGGATTCCTGGCGTCGATCCCTTGGATGGCCCACCTACAGGATGCTTCCTGTTACTTTAGTACCATTCGTCTTGTGCAGCTATCGGTGGATCAGTCTTATACCCTCATGCCACGGCAATCGTACATTGTGAAGCTCAGGGGCAGCGGCCCAGTGCCGGCAGCATGTCGCATCTTGATTGCCGCCGTCGTCGAGGGGGGTCTGCGGATGCCAGTTCTTCGTTTTTAAAGTTCATCCGCCGATCGCAGTGTGAGATCTGGGCCCACTAACAATGGAGAGGGGGATGGACTTGTGTCTCCCCCATGTGAGGCGGAGTCATTAGTATCCGTTTCGCTCCTGGCATCCAGCATCCCACGGGCGAATGAGTTCGTGTCTTTTATTATTTGTGCTCGATCAAGCGCCATTTGCGCTTTTGTGGGGCGGGAGGATGTTTTTTTTTTGTTTTTTTTTTCTTCCTGGAGTTAGCTATAGTCCATTCTTCAGATACAGCGTCTTCCTTGGTCGGATCGGCCAATCCTTTGGCATGGATCCAAGTCCATGCATCCTCTGGGGTGGGGAACATTAGGGTTTTCTCGTCCATGACGATTCGTAGTCGTGCTGGGAACATGAGGGAATAAGTAATACCTTTTTCACGCAGCAGCTGCTTAATCTTGCTATACGCGATTCTTCTGCTTTGTACCTCCATTGTGTAATCGGGGTAGGCAGTTACTCTGCTGTTCTCAAGCATAATCTGATCAGACGTTCTGAAATGCTGAAGGACTAAGTCTCTGTCCCTATAGTTTAGGAAGCGACCTATTAGAGGTCGGGGTGGAGCTCCCGGCTTTGGCGGTCTGCCCGGTATTCTGTGTGCCCTTTCGATCACTGGTGATGTGTTGGGGTATTGCTCTTTAAGTGTGTTCCTCAACCAGGACTCTAAGAACTCTTCTACCTTAGGTTGCTCGCTTCTCTCTGGAATTCCGAGGAATCTGATGTTGTTTCGTCTTGAGCGTCCTTCAGCTTCCTCTGCTCTACGTTGGAGTAGAGTTATGTCTAGCTCCATTTTTTGCATTTTAATTCTCATTTCTGCTACCTCTGGCTGGATGATTTTCAGTGTCGTTTCAGTGTCTTGAACCCTTCCGGTTAATTTGCGGTGGTCGGCCCGCAGCAATGAGACTTCCTGTACTGCGGCATCGATTTTCCCTTCGAGCGAGGATTTGGTGTCCATTATAGCTTGCATAATTTTATCAAATTGAAGGGAGTGTGTGCGTAGTGTTTCGTGCAGCTGTTGCTGTGTGAACGAATGCGTATCTGCTTGGCCGGTCGGCTGGGGAGGGTCTCCCTCTCCGGTGGCCCCCGTTTTGGGGTGTTTTGGTTTGACCATGGTTTTCTTGTTGGCCTGCGCCAGTAAGTTACTCCAGGAATAGCTATTTGCCGAAAGTTACCGCCACTGTTTTCAGACTTCCCTAAGCGCGTCTCCTAGTGCTCTTTGTCAGCAGTTCAGGAGGGTGTAGTGTATAATCGCTTTAGTGTTAGTGTCTATTTTGAGTTCTCTGAGTCCTTGCTCCGTCTTTTGAACTTGTAGACCCAGACTGGTACCTATCCGATTCTCCCTACGCGGCAGCCGCCGCTCCTGGCCATGGCAGGACTCAGTTGGGCCCCTTGTCGTGCGTGTTGTCCCTCTTCAGGAGGGGCGATCCAGAATTCAGTACTCCGCAAAATTCCCAATATGCGAACATTGATAGTGCTCTTGGTGATGGCAGCGGTTTGGTGAGGTGCGACGTAGTCTGGCAGTACGCAGCCCAGAAATAGCACCGGTTCTGTCAGGAGGCCGCTATTTCACTTTCCATCCTGCGCTCATATCTGCGGAGCCCTTTACTTAAAATGGAGGAGCGTCTAGAGTGCGAGGAGTTCCCTCTCCGATTAGGACTGTTGGCGCCCAAGTTTAGTTTCCCGGAGTGCTATAACTGCCGTGGATCAATGGAAGGTAAACCATGAATGCCCGAGGCAATGAGGTTCAGGGACAACGGTGTGTGCCTACTCAACTGGATAATCCAGGGGTAATGTCTCCCTCGTACCTGTTCCACTGTAGTTTTCTTTATTTACGCTGGCCTTGATGGGGAGAGATCCCTGACTCTCACATTGCGAGTCGAGTTGTGTCGCCGAGAGAAATGTGGTTCCACCACACTGCGACAGGCCTAAATACCCTGGGCCCAGCCGGAGAACCCCCTGGTAGGCTCCCAAGTAAGCTGTAGCCCGGCGGCTGTTCCTCACTCTCAGGCAGCCCTCCTGGCTTAATTCGTTATGCTGCCGCTGCCTCAGCACATCGGGGCCGCCGCCGTGCGAGTGCCGAATTCCAGCGCCATGGGGGGCCATAGTGGTTGCCTCTGGTGCCCTCTAATGGGGGCGCCCAACCCGTCACCTGATCGGGGAGGGCGCACCGCGTAACGAGGAGTCCGGGCGCGGCCGCAGATCACCGAGCCTGGCGCCCGGATGACGTCTAATGCCGTAACGGCAGCTCCAGTGCGGGTGGGGGGCACGCTCTGTCCTTACTTAGCGGCGCGGGAACGCCGCTCCTCACAGCCTCCCGCGCCCCCCAATGCCCCGCGGGCCCCCCCGGCACAGCTCCAAGTCCCCGATGCCCGGGGGGAAGCCGGGCCAAGGCCCCGAGAGGACGACTCACCCGCCGCGGGCGCCAACACTGTAGGCCGCCGCTCCTTCCCGGCCTCCTAGGCGACCCTAGCTCCGCAAGAAGAGTCAGCGACTCGGGCAGTGGTCCCGGTAAGTGGAATGGACGGCACCCGCCTTAGAGAAGGTGGCGGGTGCTGTTTACAGGATTTTCATGTGGGCCAGGCACGGAGCTGCAGTTTTATCCTGCTGCTCCGGTCGCTATGTTGGCCACGCCCCCCGGAGACCTGTAATCTTATATTTGACATTGTTAACTTGCTCCTGCAACAACAAGGATGCGGATAAAAACATACACTATCTAAGGTAAACTATTCATTAGAAAGTGGTGCCTGTTTTTTTTATATAGTACATTGGTAGAGCTATTATGCAAAAATAAATGTTCGAAAATAGCAAACAAAAGAAAGCACTTACCTTCAGCACTAAGAAGAAAGTCTGTTGAATCTGTGCCATATTTATTTTGAATTGTGCACTGATAGACACCACAGTCATTTTTGGATGCTTGAACAATAGCCAGTGCAACTTGTCCTTCATCACCAGCACTGTGGGAAAATAAGAGCATGCATTACCTTTAATTCTGAAAAACAAAGTTACAGTCAATTGGCCATGTTATTACATTGTCATCACAGTCATTTACTGAGGCAGCCAAGTGCAGTGAAACCTAGAAATGGGTAGCATAGATAAAGGTTAAAAATACAGTGTAGGTGAAAGGCTGTACTTTTCCTCATTAGGATTAATTTCCCAAATATGTTCAGCAACCCAGGCTAAAAATAAAAAGGCATTCTGTGTTTCAAGTAGAGTATAAACTTGTATTTGTGGATAATCCTTGCATTAAATTCTCAACACTATGCATGGGTTTTCCCTGTACCCAACATGTTATGCCTATATGAGTAACTCTGGTGGCTTTCCTAAAGCTACAAGTGGAAGTCAAATAAAAATGTCTAAATTTCCTTTTCCTACTATACCTTTGTAATGGGAATTACATTGTAGTTGAAAAGTAAGATGCAGTTGGCTTAACTTGCAGTTAATGATGTGGCAATAGCTTTAGGCTGATATGAAAGTCTTTGAAGCAAATATGGAGATGTGAATCTGGCCAGTATCATGGGTAATTGAATGCTTCAAGGTTATGGAATAAGCGTAAGTACTGACAAAGGTCAGGATTATCAAACTAGGTGTGTTGTAAAGATCATGTCTTTTAGTACAGATAACCCTTTCATTTTAATTTAAAAACATCTGTTACTGAACATGCAACAAATAATGAACTGCTATCACATCAAATGCATGTTTCTAGCATGTTTCTATTCTGTAAATGTGTCATAAGGTAATGATACTCAAGGTCATGCAAAAACTAATTCAGTTATTGATTAGCGATGAACAAGTTACTTACCTTTGGTAATGATATATCTGGTAGAGACATAGCGAGTCATTACGACCCCGGAGGTTGGTGCAATAGTGGAGGTAATACCGCCAACAGGCGGGTGTTACATACCTCTACTATTATGCCAAGGTAACACACCAACCGCCACAGCGGTTACGACGGCCGGACTGGAGACTACAGTCTCCAGCCCGGCAGTCATCACTAGGCCACCCATGGCATTATGACCCCACCCACCGCCATGGTTTCTGTGGTTTCTGTACTGCCACGAAAACCATGGGGGTAGGCACTATCAGTGCCAGGGAAGGTCTCCCCCGCCCCATCCCCTCCCCAGAGTCCTTCCTTACCCTCCCACCCCCCCACATATACCCACATACCCGCACATACATACACACCCATACACACAAGCATACACACATTCACCCACACATGCATACATTCATACACACTCACAGAAACACTCACAAACATACATCCAGGCACACATGCAATCACACAACACAACATGCACGTACACATTCACCCTCTCATGCACACACACGTTACACACGCATGCACGCATTCAAACACAGTCACACACATCCCCACACACACACACACAACACCCCCTGCCCCCCCCTCTCCTATCGGAGAACCCGACTTACCTGCTTGCAGGGGGTCCTCTGGCAGGAGTTGGGACGCGGCGCTGCTGCCAGCAGCAGCGTCTGCCATCAAAACAATACTGAAGGCGGTGTTTTCCGGACGTGGTGCTACTGCTGTCAGCAGCGCCACCTTACCGCCGGCATGACCGTCGCCATAATTTCAACAGCATTCTGGCGAAATTCCAGCTACAGTCATAATTCCATGGACAGTCAGTATCCATGGCGACGGTATGTTAGCAGCCGTCGCCTTGGCGGTAGGAGGCATTTGCCGCCAATGTCATAATGAGGTCCATATTCTAGTTGCAGATTCCCTACCTTAGAATTTCCCCCAGGTATCAGACTGGATCCAGAGATTTTTCTTCGAGCAGTACACCTGCTTGCGGTCAGGTGGTGTTGTTCGACTCCGCAGGTGTCTTTGGCATCGTGGTCGATGACGTTGCGGTCCTATATATCGGCACCACCCCGGAACACTGACTTCAGTTTATTTTCACGACTTTCCACGCCAGTAGCGCAGAGCCATGAAGAACACTGAGAATGGTGCGCCAAAACTAGGGCTCTTAAAGGGAAGTTACTGTCCCTAGAAATCAGTTTACAGAGCGGGGAGGACAGGCGGGTCAGTAAGAGATCTGCAGATATATCATTACCGGAGGTAAGTAACTTGTTCATCTGATAAAGACTTTGCGTTGCAGATTCCTTACCTTAGAACAGATACCTGAGCAATACCAGCCCCGGTGGTGGGCTGCAAACTAAGATCACACCAAAATGTCCTGCAGGACCGAACAACGAAGTAACTGTCTTTGTGGACCTGACTATTCAGGCAGTAATTTTAGTGAACGTGTGCAGGGATGCCCATGTTGCTGCCTGGCAGATATCCAGGACTGGAACGCCGCATGCTGATGCTGTGGTAGCAGCAGTTGCTCTGATAGAATGAGCACGCAAACCCTCAGGGGTTGCTTTTTTGCCAAAGCGCAGCACATTTTGATGCAGAGGACAACCCATCGCAAGATGCCTTTCTTCGCACCCACATAACCCACAAAGAGTTGATAGTCCGCCAGGAAATCTTTGGTACGATTGAGGTAGAACATCAACTCTCTTTCTGGATCTAGGCGGTGGAGTCTCTCCTCCTCATGCGAGGGATGTGGGAGTATGTAAAACATAGGCAAGGTGATTGATTGGCCTACATGAAAATGTGTCACCACTTTGGGAAGGAAGGAAGCCCTGGTACTAAGCACCACTTTGTCAAGACAGCTAGAAACAGTGGCTTCGAAGAAAAGCCTGGAGTTCCCTCACTCTGCGAGCAGAGGCACTGGTAATCAAGAAGGCAGTTTTAAGAGTCAAGAGCAGCAGGGGAGAGTTGTGGAGTGGCTCGAAAGGAGCACACATGAGATACGTGAGGAAAATATTCAAATATCACTGGGTCATTATGAACGGGATAGGAGGGAACATGTGGGTGAGTCCTTTAAGAAACCTCCCAACATAGGGAGATTTGAACAGAGAAGGTTGGTCTGGCAGCCTTAAAAAGGCAGAGATGGCAGGCAAATAACCTTGAGGGTGCCCAGAACAGAGCCCTTCTGGGCAAAAGAGAGAGAATGAAGAGGAGAACCTCTGAGAGAGGTGCAGAAAGGGGATCAACAGATTTGTTGATACACCATGCCACAAATGTGTTCCAATGACAGGCGTATACCGTTTTGGTGGAGGGATACCTGGCTGTCAAGATAACATCACAGACTTCAGGCAGGAGGTTGAAAGCTGTCAACTGCTGCCACTCAATCTCCACGCAAGGAGGCACAGACTGGACAGGTTCGGGTGAAGGACCGTCCCCTACTGCTGCGACAGAAGATCCTCCCAAAGGAGCAGCCCGATCGAAGGATGGATGGCCATGTTCAATGGCTCAGGATACCAGAAGCTTCATGCCCAGTCCGCAGCCACCAGGATTACTTGGGCCTCGATTGTGCCTGATCTTCTTCAGAACTTTGGCAGAAGTGTATTGGCGGGAAGGCATAAAGGAGGCCTGAGCTCCACTCAGGACAAAAAGCGTTGCCGAGCGAGTACCTTCTTGGAAACTTCAACGTGCAAAACAGCTGACATTGCACGTTCTCTGCTGAGGCGAACAGATCTAACCAAGGCTCTTCCCACTGCAGAAAGAGACTTAGGTGGTCATTCCAACCTTGGCGGTAAAAGCCGCTTACTGCTGACAGAAGACCACCAACATACCGCCGCGGCAAACCGCCACGGTCATTCTGACCCACAACAGGCAAACCGCCAAAATACAGACATCCACAAAAGTCCGCCACACCAAAGGCCAGCGAGAAACTGGCGATGACCAAACCTCCACCGTCACGCCAACAGAAATACGCCCACACTATCACGACACACGAATCTACGCGGCGGTCTTTCAACCGCGGTATTCTATTGGCAGTACACACCGCCGCGCTCAAAATGCACGCACACTTACAAAACACAGCCACATTGGACAATTCGAAACACACACACCTGATACACATACACACACCACTCCCACACACCCAATTAAATATAAAACACACACCCACATCACCCACAAACCTCCACTCCTACAGAATCGGGACCACGCACAGAGAAATAGAGATCTGAGCACCCAGACGCGCATTTTACATTCACCCATCAATATTACCATGCACTTCACACAACACACCAATACACATCACCACACTTAGCACCACACAATCCACCCCACACATCACCCACACCACCCCATGGCACTGCAAAGACACCCCAGGTTTTCTGAGGATAAAATCAGGGTCATGGTGGAGGAAATTGTACGGGTAGAGCCACAGCTCTTCGGGACACAGGTGCAGCACACCACCATTGCCAGGAAGATGGAGCTATGGAGCAGAATAGTCGACAGGGTCAACGCTGTGGGACAGCACCCAAGAAATAGGGACGACATCAGAAAGCGGTGGAACAACCTACGGGGGAAGGTGCGTTCAATGGTATCCAGGCACAACATCGCGGTGCAGCAGACTGGAGGCGGACCCCCACCTCCTCCCCCAGAATTTACAACATGGGAGGAGCAGGTCTTGGCGATCCTGCATCCTGAGGGCCTCGCAGGAGTATCTGGAGGAATGGACTCTGGTAAGTCTCATCTTCACAACTTCATCCCTCCCACCCCACCAGCATGCCAACTCATACCCCCACCCTCACCCTCACCCCCATCACACCTACTCCTTGCAAATGCACCATCCATGCACCATCACAACCATCACAACCCACCCATCCCAGCCCCAAGCCCTGCATGCGACCACAAGGCATGGACACCCATCACCAAAGCATGCCCACTGCACATACCCATCCCCCCCCAAACCACTGTCACAAAAGCCCCCACACAGGAATGCCAGCACTGGGGTACACAGGCACCCACCCATTGCACGCTATGGCACACACAGATGCAATAACCATCCTTTTATACCCCTGCAGGACCCGAATGCCACATCACCGCGCAGGAGGGTCCACAAATGTCCACTCCACCCCCAGAAGAGGCCCACAGTGATGACAGCACCTCTGTCGACCTGGATCTAGATGACCAGCCCGGCCCATCGGGGACCTCGGGACAGTCGGTTCCCCTCAGACAGCCACAGGCCACAGCAGACCTTCCCCCCTCTGGGAACACCAGCACAGCACCCACCCAGCGGGCCCATCCCTCTGTCCCCAGGACACGTCAATCAGCGGTGTGTCCACCACTACAGGGAACCCAGGTTAACCCACCACCCCAACAACAGGGACCTGGGGCAGTGGTGGTGGGCACAAGGTCCAGGGGACAGAGGCCCAGGGAAACAGGGGAACTGGGAGGGCTGCTGTGCGACAGGGGGGACAGGCCCAGGGAACCCACTCTCCACGAGGCCCTCTCCTCCATCATGGGAGCCTACCATCATTCCCAAGAGACGATGGCGACGGTCCTGGCCAGGTTTCAGGAGATCCAGCTCCTGCAGGAGGAAAAGTATTTGGGGTTCAGGGAGGAACTACGAACCATCAGTTCCGCCCTGGGCACCATTGTAGGGGCTCTGAATCAGGTAGTCACCACATTGCGGGACACTGTGGCACCACAAAGGGCCCCTGACACTAGCATGGACCAAGAACTGCCTACCACCTCTGCCGGCACTAGTGGATAGGAGGCCCCGCCAGAGGACCAACAGGCCACCAGCACCACACCCCCTGCAGAAGGAGAACCACCCCGCAAGCGGGCCCTGAGATCCAGGAAGAAGACAGAGTAAGATGCCAAGACCCCCACCAGGAAAGGATACCTCCCTGATTGTCATCCCACTGTCCCACATTGTCACCCTGTCCATCCTTAAACTGCCCATGCTCCACTTTCCACAGGCATTTGGACAATGCACCTGTGATACAAATAGTCTGGACTCTGCCATGGACAATCCTCCACCATCACCCCTCACCGATTTGCAACCACCCACCAATATAGAGCACTGTAATAAACACAGTTATTGCACAAAACAATCAGGAGTCTGGCTGTGATTTTGTACAAATGTATTAGACATTCCCGTGACAAAATGCTTATTTACATTGTGATGCCAACATACCACTGTCACACAGCTGTAGTCCATGGGGAAACAAAGCAGATGTCACGCAGTGGGGCCCACATCTCTGAAATCGGAAGGGAAAGTCACAACTCAGTTACCATACACTGGGGGAAAAGGACAGAGAGTAGAGAGGTAGTAGTGTTTAAGTATATGTAATATGCCGGTGTGGATTCTTACCAGTGTGTCATTGGAAATACTGCTGTATTACTGTGTTCCTGTTGTCTATGTCGTCTTCTTCGGCTTCCTCGTCTTCACTCTCCACAGGCTCCACAGCTGCTACAACACCACCATCTGGACCATCCTCCTGCAGAAAAGGCACCTGTCGTCGCAAAGCCAGGTTGTAAAGCATACAGCAGGCCACGATGATCTGGCACACCTTCTTTGGTGAGTACAATAGGGATCCACCTGTCATATGGAGGGAGCGGAACCTGGCCTTCAGGAGGCCGAAGGTCCGCTCGATCACCCATGGGCCTCATTGTAGCGTTCCTCTGCTCTTGTCCTGGGATTCCTCACTGGGGTCAGTAGCCATGACAGGTTGGGGTAACCAGAGTCACCAATTAGCCACACATGATGCCTCTGGAGTTGACCCATCATGTAAGGGATGCTGCTATTCCGCAGGATGTACGCGTCATGCACTGAGTCTGGGAACTTGGCATTAACATGGAGATGTACTGGTCTGCCAAACACACCATCTGTACATTAATCGAATGATAACTCTTCCTGTTTCTGTACACCTGTTCACTCCTGCTGGGGGGTACCAAAGCCACATGTGTCCCATCAATGGCACCTATGATGTTGGGGTTATGTCCAAGGGCATAGAAATCACCCTTCACTGTAGGCAAATCCCCCACCTCAGGGAAAACAATGTAGCTCCGCATGTGTTTCAGCAGGGCAGACAACACTCTGGACAACACCTTGGAAAACATAGGCTGGGACATCCCTGATGATATGGCCACTGTTGTTTGAAATGGCCCACTTGCAAAGAAATGGAGCACTGACAGCACCTGCACTAGAGGGGGGATCCCTGTGGGTTGGCGGATTGGTGACATCAGGTCTGGCTCCAGCTGGGCACACAGTTCATGAATAGTGGCTCGGGTCAAGCCTGTAGGTCAGTATAACATGTCTTTCCTCCATTGTCGACAGGTCCACCAGCGGTCTGTACACGGGAAGATTCCGCCATCTCCTCGCATATCCCAGCGGACGGTGCCTATGAAGGACAACAGCGAGCACAGAGTCAATCAACCCACAGGTACGTAACCACAGTTTGCACATAACACGATTCTCAATCCATTGAATGGTTTGTATGAGTGTTGATGCAAGGCCTAGGTATGTGTGACGCAGTAGAAAGTAAGCCATGTGGGCCCCTGAAATGGCGGCTGCCTGACCTGTGAAGTGCTACAATGGGATGTGAGGTAAATGCGCTGGCGTGGCACACCGTGGCGGTAGGCGGTCGAGGACCGTGGCGCTAAGCAGCATTGGTTAACATTGAACCCTATGGGTCTCAGGAGCCAATGACGATGTGCGCCGGCGGTCGCGGTACGCACCGCCGCAGGCGTGACCGCCATTTTCTATCTGCTTAATCACTCGATACCTGATCTTCCACAGGAGAGGACCTACACTGCAAGTGCTGCTGTGACCTCGGTCTGGAAGAGACAATGGCTCATGCGACTGGGGAAAGGGCCCCTGCCTTCACTGATCAGGAATTGGAGAAACTTGTGGATGGGGTCCTCCCCCAGTACGCGCTACTCTACGGTCCTCCAGACCAACAGGTAAGTACACTGGGAGCATGCTTTGTGGGCAATGCCTGTGTTGAGTGGGGTAGATGAAAGATGGTGGGGAGGGGAGCGATTGAGGCATGCATCAAATGACAGTGAGAGCTTGTGCCACATGGCAAGGGTAGGGATGGGGGGCCACTCACATTGAGCATGCAGAAGGTGATGACTATTTTTCTCCCCCTGTACATTTCACATAGGTCAGCGCCCACCAGAAGATCGATATTTGGCGTGCCATCGCCAAGGACGTCCGGACCCTGGGGGTCCACCACAGACGGGGCACCCACTGCCGGAAGAGATGGGAGGACATCCGCCGCTGGAGCAGGAAGACAGCGGAGGCACAGCTAGGGATGGCCTCCCAACGTGGGAGGGGTGCCAGTCGAACTTTGACCCCCCTGATGTCCCGGATCCTGGCGGTGGCCTACCCCGATTTGGATGGGCGCGTGAGGACATCACAGCAGACACAAGGGGGTGAGTACACTCTCATCCTGGTGACTTTGCGTGCAGTGGAGGTGTCTGGGTGGGGGAGGAGGGCTGAGGGTATCCCTAGGCCAGGGCGATTTCTGTAGGTTAGGCCCCTCCGTAAGGCATGGCCCTGTGCCCCCGCACCCCACCTCTGTAGGGTGCCAAGTACAACTATTCATGGCCCTGTGTCATCTATGTGTGCAGATGTCGTCCATAGGCTTGTAGGCCATGTCCCACGGATTGAGTAGTCGACCCCAAGTGCGCGGCGTAGTGCAGGGGGCTTCTGTGTCTGTCCTGTCCGCCAACGGTGTTGCCAATGCATGCACTCAACATGTCTTTATTTTCTCCCCCCCCCCCTTTTTTGTGGTCTTCCTGTGCATGTGTGTATTAGCATCATCAGGCGGAGGAGAAGTGGCATTGGAGCACGAGGGAGCTGCATCCCACATGGCCATGGAGGGCCATGCAACGGACTCCGAATTCACCAGTGGGACAGAGGGCGAGGGGAGCTCCACAGCGGGGACTCGGGCAGACATCAGTGACACGGACTCGTCCTTCGAAGGGAGCTCCCTTGTGGTGGCGGCAACATCTGTGCCCCACGCAACAACAGGTACAGCCGCCACCCACCGCACCAGCACCGCCCTCCCAGCAGCCCCTCAGCGTTTGCCCCGTGCCCGCTCACCCAGGAAGGTGGGCATCTCCTTCGCCCCAGGCACCTCAGGCCCTGCCCCAGTCACCCCTGCTGCCCTCAGTGAGGAGGTCATTGACCTCCTGAGGACACTCACTGTTGGGCAGTCTACCATTTTGAATGCCATCCAGGGTGTCGAAAGAGAGGTGCACCAGAGTAATGCACACCTGGAGGGCATTCATTCTGGTCAGGCTGCCCTTCAGCGATCGTTCCAGACTCTGGCCTCAGCACTGATGATGGCAGCCATTGTCCCTGTCTCTAGCCTCCCCCCTCCAACTTCCTCCACCAATACCCTATCACCTGTACCTCTGCCTATCCCAGACACACCATCAGACCAGCCTGCACACACCTCAACACCCAAGGGAAGCTCAGCCAGACATAAGCACCACACATCACACAGGCATTCACACAAGCAAAATCCACATACAGACATACCAACACCCACTGCCTCCACTGTGTCCCCCTCCTCCTTGTCTCCCTCCTCCCTCCCTGTCACATCTCCACTCACACCTGCATGCACAACATCTTCAGCCACTACGTCAATCACCAGCACACACACCAGAACCCCCCGCACACGTGCAGTCACTACCCCACTACCATTTACACGTCCCCTGTGTCCTCTCCCAGTGTGTCTGTGACCCCCTCTTCCAAGATACACAAACGCAGGCAGCCACCCACCCAACAGCCATCCACCTCACGACAGCCTCCAGCCCAAGCACCTGCACCCAAAGACACCAGACTTAAAACTCCTACAACCACAACCTCTTCCTCCACTCCCATACCCACTACACCTACCTGTCCCACTGCTCCTAAAAAGCTTTTCCTGTCCAAACTCAACCTCTTTCCACCAACTCCCTCACCCCGTCCATGTCATAGGACTACAGTCAGCACCTCAGCCACGACAAAACCGGCCCCTGTCATCACAGTCTGCTATGGACTGTGGAGTCCACCACCCTCCAGGGCAGCCAGTTCGGTACGAAGCCAAGGCACGGGCAGCCCACCCCCGGAGAAACATCCCAAGATAGGCAGTGGCCGGCGCGAGAGGGTGAAAACACCAGGGACTAAAACCCCTACCATGGCTCCGGCAGGAAGTGTGGAGACAGCTGGCACACCGCCCAAGGTGGGGAAGGGCCACAGGCGATCAGGGAAGGCTGGGAAGGGCAGCACGCCCGACAACGCTGCCATCAGCCCAGCTGGCCAGGAGGGCCCCGCCAGCCCCATCCCAGGTGGGCAGGAGGCCACCAACAGGCCCGGCACTGCAGCCCAGGAGGGCCCCGCCAGCAACAGGACAGATGGGCAGGAGGGCCCGCCAGCCACAGGACAGGTGGCAAATGACCTCCACGCCATGGCCGGATCCGCTGAACTGGGCCTTTCATCTCAAGTACCGCTGAACTGGGCACCGCCGTCTCAAGCACCGCTGCACTGGGCACCGCCGTCTCAAGTACCGCTGAGCTGGGCCCTTCATCTCAAGTACCGCTGAACTGGGCCCTTCATCTCAAGTACCGCTGAACTGGGCACCGCCGTCTCAAGCACCGCTGAACTGGGCCCTTCATCTCAAGTACCGCTGAACTGGGCACCGCCGTCTCAAGCACCGCTGAACTGGGCCCTTCATCTCAAGTACCGCTGCACTGGGCACCGCCGTCTCAAGTACCGCTGAACTGGGCCCTTCATCTCAAGTACCGCGGCACTGGGCACCGCCGTCTCAAGCACCGCTGCACTGGGCACCGCCGTCTCAAGCACCGCTGAACTGGGCCCTTCATCTCAAGTACCGCTGGCCCATGAGCGGCAGGGGCTGGCCCGCATCTGTGTCGGGCAGGGCTGCACGAAGCACTCTGGGCACCAGGTCCCCTCCAGAACCAGTGGAGACTGTTATCCACTTGTGAGACTGTGGCTTTGCACTCCCCAGAATGTAACAGTGGGCAGCCCACCCACTGTCTGGACTTGTGAGACTGTGGCTTTGCACTCCCCAGAATGTAACAGTGGACAGCCCACCCACTGTCTGGACTTGTGAGACTGTGGCTTTGCACTCCCCAGGATTGAACAGTGGGCAGCCCACCCACTGTCTGGACTTGTGAGACTGTGGCTTTGCACTCCCCAGGATGTAACAATGGGCAGCCCACCCACTGTAGAGACTTGTGAGACTGTGGCTTTGCACTCCCCAGGATTGAACAGTGGCCATGGAGGCCCCTCGTGGATCTGGCGTCGTGCACTCATCTGGCTGAGGTGCCCCCCCTTCCCTTACCCCTGAGGTGCCTGTAGTTTTGCTATCTGATGCCCCTGCAGTGTTCTCTCTCCGTTGGAGTCAGGTATCCTGTGTGGGCTTTGCCCATGTGATTTGGGCCCAGTGGTCCACGGACAATGCATGCTACAATGCTCGGACTTGTACATTTCTGTATATAAGAGTTTTTGATGTGTATATATATATATATATATTTTTGCCAGTAATACAATATATTCCAATGTTTAGAATAATTTCCTTTTGTATTTGCATTCTTCCGGGGGGTTTAGGGGGTGTCACTCTGATGTGTTGCTATGCATTGATGTGTGTGTTGTAGTGGGTGAGGGTGAGGGTGGGTGTGTCGCGTATGTGTGTACTCGTAATAAATTCCCCTCCCCTGTGTCGTAGGTGCAGTACTCACTGTTGTCTTCTGCGCCGGTGTTCGTGCTCCTGGTAGAGGAGTAGGAACACTATCGCTGGGAGTATGTGGAGTTCGGGTTCCATGCTGTCCTGATTCCTCGTGGGGTGTATGGAGGTGAGCGTTTTCCCTTCGAAATGGCTGTTTCCTCCGTGTTTTTATCGGCGGGGCTACCGCCCCGGAAAAGGTAGCGGATTGGCTTGTTGTGATACAGTGGGCGGTACATTGTCTCCCGCCTGTCTGCTGGTGGTCACCGCCGCGCTGTTTGTTTGTGCCGCGTGGCGGGCGGTGTGTTAATGTGGCGGTCTCTGTTGGCGGTTTCCGCCAGGGTCGGAATTTCCTTTTTTTTCCCGCCAGCCTGTTTGCGGTTTGGCCGCAGCTTTAACACCGACCGCCAGGGTTGGAATGACCCCCTCAGTGCCACCTTCGGATGAAGACACCATTTCTGATCGACTATGCATCGACGGCTGAGTTTGTCTGCTCTGGCGTACAGAGAGCCCACCAGATGATGAACCACCAGGGAAATGTCCTGGCGTTCCTGCCATGTCTACAGGTGAAGAGCCTCTTGACAGAGGGTCCACGACGCCACTTTGCCCTGCTTGTGGCAGTGGTGTTGTCAGAGAACACCTGCACCCCTTTGAGAGAGGGAAGGAATGCTTTCAATGCAAGTCGGATCACCCAGAGCTCCAAAAGGCTGAAATGGAACCTGGACTCCACCAGAGACCAGAGGCCTCTGACCTCCACCTCTCCCATGTGGCCACCCAATAACTGGAGTGATGCATCTGTCAATAATGTGAGATCTGATTAGGAAAGGGAAAGAGATCTGCAGATGACCCAATCTGGATTTGTCAATCACCACTGCAGATCAAGTGCAGTCCCGGGCTGAGATCTGGACCATTGCAAAAAGAACAGTTGATAGACAGAATGTAGACCAAATCAAACATTCACCCAGACACAGATCTGGGTGTAATCCATCAATGCCATTGTTGGAATCCCATGAGGAACAGGATCAAGACTGATTTGCATATGGCTGGGTCCAACCTGGGGTGGCGTGGTGAGAAAAAAAACGATGGATTAAACCCAGATCTCTGTGACTGGGGATGAGTCTTTGATTTGCTCTGCATTCCGTCCATCATCGGTTATTTTTGCAGAGATCTGGAGCATGTCAGAGAGATTCCCCTGATGCTGCGCACACTGGAACTTCAGGTCCCACAGCAGAGCACACATATGCCATCTGGCATGTTGGACCACCAGGATGCAGGAGGCCATGAGGCCCAGCAGCCTCAGAGTCATTCTCACCAAAATCCAGAATAGAGGCTGAAACATCGGAATCATAGCCGAATATCCTGGACTCGCTTTTTGGGAGGATAAGACCGAAACTCCACTGTGTCCAGAACAGCTCTGATGAAAAGGAGCATCTGAGAGGGAGTCAGGTGTGAATTCAGCACGTTTATAGTGAACCTAAGTGAATGCAGGAGGTTCGCCGCAGTATGGAGGTGGGAGACGACAGCCTGGGGTGAATTCGCCTTCAACAGCCAGTCGTCGAGGTAGGGGAAGACTGAAACCCCGAACCTCTGCAGATGAACTGCAACCACTACCATCACTTTTGTGAACACCCGAGGGGTGCTGGAAAGGCTGAAGGGGAGCATGGTAAACTGAAAATGCTTGTGACCTACCACGAATTGCAAGTAACGTCTGTGAGCAGGCAGGACTGAAATGTGAAAATAGGCACCTGTGAAGTCCAAGGCTACCACCCAGTCTCCAGGGTCCAGGGCAGACATGACCTGAGCTAGAGTTAGCATTTTGAACTTCTCATTCTTGAGGAAGAGATTGGGGGACCAGAGATCTAAGATAGGGCGAAGGCCGTTGTCCTTTTGGGCACCAGACAGTGGCAGGAATAACAAATACAGCCTACTTCTGGCACAGGGACCCTCTCTATGGCTCCCTTGGCCAAGAGAGCCTCGACTTCCTCCAGGAGGAATACCAAACGATCCTCTGACAGATGATCGAAAATTGGTGGCATGGACGGAGGGGAAGTCTCGAAGGGGCGGGGGTAGCCCCTTTGGACAATTTGCAACACCCATATGTCAGTGGTCATGGATTCTTCCTTAAAGCGCCGAGCTCTGAGTCTGCTTTCTCTCCAAAGAGATGGGTGCATTCAAAGGGCATGTCCATTAGAGATTGCTGAACATCCCCTGAAAAGCCAGATGTCCTCAACCAGGCGTGGATCCTCAAGGCCACTGTCGACGCAACAGATCTACCTAGTGAGTCGGTCAAATCCAGTCCAAACGAATCATGAACTTTGCTGCATCTCTCCCGTCAGTAACAACTTTGGTAGAGAACAGCCCGGGCCTCCTCCGGGACTCGAGTCAGCACCCACGTGACCGTATCCCTGAGATTATATGAGTAACGGCCCAAACGCCATGCTGTGTTAACAGACCCCAGCACTGGACTGCCAGAAGAAAACATTTTCTTCCCAAAGTTATCCAGTCTTTTGATTACCTATCCGGGGGAGCGGAAGGGAATGCGCCAGAAGAAGAGGAAGCCTGGATCACAAGGCTCTCAGGCGTAGGATGTTGGGTCAGGAATTCTGGGTCCGTCTGCGCACACCGAATGTGGCAGGCAACCGTCCTATTCGCAGGAGCCCCTGTGCTGTGTTTGGACCAGGTACCCAGTAGGATGTCCGTAAAGGCTTCATTAAACGGTAGGAGAGGTTCTGAACTGGAAACCCCAGGCTGAAGCACCTCGTTCAGGAGGTTAGTCCTGACCTCCACAGAAGGAAGTTCGAGATCCAAAACCTCAGCAGCACATGGAGTACGAAGCTCCCTCTTCTGTAGCCACGTTAGGGGGAGACAGCATGCCAGCGTCAGGAGAGGTATCTCGTCTGCAAGCGTCGCCCAAGTCCTCAACCCAGTCCATGTCAGGATCAATCTGGTATTCTAGAGGGTCCAGTGACCCCTCTACACTATCTCCATATCCATACCCATAGAAAGAAGGGTCATAGTCTGCCCTGTGCCTAGGGAGAGCCCATGGAAAACTGAAACGGTGATGAGCGATGCTGGTCCGGCTCCGGGTAGTCAGGGATAAGTATAGGATCGCCGTCGACTGTGGGCCCGACTGACGTCAGGAGTGTTGACGACTGTCTCTGCGCCACGGACGGTCGCACTGGCATGACCGGCGTCGGTACGGATCCAAGAGCAGATCCGGAAGGAGGTGCCCCCCAGAGCCAAGGCTGAAGCCGCCGGCGTGGAACCCGAGGGGGCCTCACCGACTCTCCTGGGCCAGAAGGCGCCGCATACAACCGATGAGTTGGTCTGCCCAAAGATGACGCGCATGGTTTCACAGAACTCATTCAACTGGGCTGGCTTGGCACAGGCCCCCGGAAAGCCACAGAGGTGCGAAGCTGACCCAGATGCAGGCTCCGAAGGCGGAGGCCCAGAGCATCGATGCTCTTCCCAAATCACCTCATCCGAGCAACGGGATAAAGTTGAAGAACATTTGCCCTTCTTTGATTTCTTCTTCTTGTGACCCGATCGACCCGAGGACTTGGAATTGGACGAGGACGATTGGTGATGACTCCGCAAGAGGTCTTGTGACCTTCCTCTCGAACGAGACCGGGAGTGATGCAGAGTCGAGTGTCGGGCTGCCTTAAGCTTTAGGACCATTCTCCCTCAAAGCCTTCAGGTTCATTGCCCGACACTTGGAGCACAACTTTGAGTCGTGGTCACGCTCCAGACACCAAAGCCAGACACTTTGCGGATCCTTCACCAACATCATTCGGTGACAGGAGTCGCAGGGTTTAAGACTGATCTTCTGGAATATCCCTAGACGCATCCAAAACTCTGCAAAAAGTATTCAACAAAAGTGTTGCAGTTAGTCAAAAAATGACTAGGGGTAGCTCTTCTCTCGGATCTGTGCATAGGCTGGCACGGAAAGAAAAGAACTGAACAGCGTGCCGGTCGGGTGCCTATATACAACCACGACATCATTGTGGTGACCACGATGTCCGTTGAGTTGACCGACGCCACCCGACAGTGTGCAGGGGTACTGCTCAAAAATAAATCTCCAGATCCAGTCTGACGACTGGGGAAAATTCTAAGGTAAGGAATCTGCAACTAGAAGTCTCTATCAAATTTTTAGTTTAGAAGGTATCCCAGGAATGTTATAAACATTATGGCCCTCATTACAACATTGGCGGTAAATGCCGCCTACTGCCGGCCGCCAACATACCGTGACCGCGGCAGTATACCGCTATGGGTATTATGACCCACAAGAGAAATCCGCCACTATACAGACACCCACAAAAGTCCGCCGGCCCAAAGGTCAGTGATAAACTGGCTGTACCAAAACCCACACCGTTACGCCAACAGAAATACGCCAACAGCATCATGACCCACAAATCACTGCGGCGGACATTCAACCGCGGTAAACCATTGGCGGTACACACCTCCGTGCTCAAAATACACACACACTAACAAAACAGCACCACATTGGACAATTCAAACTACACACACCCGACACACATACGCACACCACACCCACACACTCAATCCAATATAAAACACACACCCACAATACCCACAACCCCTTATAACGAGAAAAAATATTGCCAACTGAGAGAGAGACAAGCCAGGAGCACACATTGAATCTGAGTCACATAACACCATCACCTATACACCATCCACGCACCTCACAGCACACACCCCAACACAACACCCCACACACCCTCACACATACCACTCACACTACACCCATGGCACCACAAAGACACCCCAGGTTCGCTGAGGAGGAGCTAAGGGTCATGGTGGAGGAAATCATCCGGGTAGAGCCACAACTATTCGGATCAGAGGTGCAGCAGACGTCTATTGCTAGGAAGATCGAGCTATGGTGGAGAGTCGTGGACAGGCTCAACACCGTGGGACAGCACCCAAGAACAAGGGATGACATCAGGAAGAGGTGAAATGTGCATTCCGTGGTTGCAAGACACCAGGTAGCTGTACAGAGGACTGGCGGTGGACCTCCACCTCTTCCCCCACAACTAACAACAAGGGAGGAGCAAGTCTTGGTGATCATGCATCCTGAGGGCCTCGCAGGAGTAGCAGGAGGACTGGACTCTGGTAAGTCAAATCTTTACTACTATATCCCCCACCCTACCTGCATGCCATCACAAACTCCTACCCCTACCCTCACCCCCATCACTCCACCACCTCACATATACCCCACTATTACAACCCACCCATCCCAATACCAGGCCCTCCATGCAACACCAATGCATGGATACCCATCACAGACCTGCATGGACACCCATCACCACAGCATGCACACTAGTGACACTCACTTAGCCAAACCAATAACATCTCACACAAGCCAAAGCTGCCTTGCTAATACCAACTGTAGGAAGTTGGCTCTGTATGTACTATTTCACAGTAAGAAATAGCATGCACAGAGTCCAAGGGTTCCCCTTAGAGGTAAGAGAGTGGCAAAAATAGATAATTCTAATGCTCTATTTTGTGGTAGTGTGGTTGAGCAGTAGGCTTATCAGAGGGTAGTGTTAAGCATTTGTTGTACACACACAGGCAATAAATGAGGAACACACACTCAAAGACAATTCCAAGCCAATAGGTTTTTATATAGAAAAATTTATTTTCTTAGTTTATTTTAACCTCTTAAGTGCGGGCGTCGGCCACTGGCCGACGCCCACACACCCTCCCTGGTGCGGGTCACGACCAGTGGCCGACACCAGGAAGGGCATTAATAAATCCTCGGGTGCGTCGCACCCGAGGATTTATTTTTTATTTATTTTTTCCCCCCGGGAGACACGGAAGCTACCGTGTCTCCCCCCGCCCCTTTGTGACGTCAGCGCGCCGTGAAAACGGCCTTTTTCACGTTCGGGAAGGCCTCGTAAGAAAGGGGAGACACTCCCCTTTCTTACGAGGCCTTCCTGAAAGTGTTTCCTGGCCCCCGGTCGCAGCTGTGCTGCGATCGGGGGCCAGAAACAGTTTCAGAAGGCCTCGTAAGAAAGGGGAGAGTCTCCCCTTTCTTATGAGGCCTTCTGAAACGGTTTCCTGGCCCCCGATCGCAGCACAGCTGCGATCGGGGGCCAGGAAACCCCACTAGACACCAGGGATTTCACTTTTGGGGGGCGGCCCCCCCCGGAAAACGGGCCACCCCCGCCATAATTTTCTTTAAAAAAAAAAAAGGTAGGTGCCCCCTGGGGGGGGGGGGGAGGGGGCGCGCGATCGCGCCCCCCAGGGGATTTTTTTTTTTTTTTAAATAAAAAATAAAAAAATAAAAAATTAAATGACAGGGGGTCGCCCGTGGGCAGGGTGACCCCCTGTGGGGGCAATTTTTTTTTTAGATGTTGTAGGGTTTCCCTGGGGGCCATTTTGGCCCCCAAGGAAACCATACAACAACTAAAAAAATATATATGTATATATCTATATATATATATCTATGTAGATAGATATATCTAGGTACATGGATATATCTATAGATATATCTATGTAGATATATATTTATATATATATATATATATATAGGTAGATCTGTATCAAAGAGATTTATAAAGCGCGCTACTCACCTGTGAGGGTCTCAAGGCGCTGGGGGGGGACGGGGGGGAGGGAAAGGGGCTAGGAGATTCACTGTTCAAAAAGCCAGGTTTTGAGGCCCTTCCTGAAAAGAAGTAGGTTTTGGGTCTTGCGAATGTGGGTTGTGAGTGCGTTCCATGTTTTGGGTGCAATGTAGGAGAAGGATATGCCCCCGGTGGTGGTGTGTTTGATGCGGGGGTCAGAGGCAAGAGAGAGGTCAGCTGAACGGACGTTTCGTGTGGGGGTGTGGAAGGTGACTCTCGTTGAGGTAGGCAGGGCCTGTGTTGTGGAGTGATTTGTGTGTGAGGATGAGGATCTTGAAGGTGATCCTTTTGTCAATGGGGAGCCAGTGGAGGGATTTGAGGTGGGGAGAGATGTGTTCGTGTCGGTGGAGGTCGAGGATGAGTCGTGCTGCTGAGTTCTGGATGCGTGTAGTTTGCACTTGAGTTTTAGAGTGGTGCCGGCGTAGAGGGCGTTTCTGTAATCAAGCCTGCTGCTGATGAGTGCGTGAGTGACAGTTTTTCTGGTCTCTGTGGGGATCCATTTGAATGTTTTTCAGTATACGGAGTTTGTTGAAGCATGAGGAGGTAAGAGCGTTGATTTGTTGGGTCATAGAGAGGGAGGAGTCTAGGATGATGCTGAGGTTGCGTGCGTAGTTGGCGGGGGTGGGTGCAGGGCCTAGCGTGGTGGGCCACCATGGGGGGTCCCAGGTTTTTTTGGTGAGGGCCAAAGAGGATTATTTCAGTTTTGCTTGAGTTGAGTTTCAGGTGGTTGGCTGTCATATATACATCACTTTTGTCAATATGTATGTGGTTTCCCTGGGGGGAAAAGGGTCCGACTTGTCTAGTGGCAGTTTTAGTGCCATAAAGAAGCGCAGAAGGTTTATATGCCTACTGCAAAGAGCACATCTGTATTTTATGTAAATAGCTGAGTACATTAGTAAAGTCTATGGAGAGATGAAGGGCACTTTTGCTGGGTGGTAATGAGGGAATCCGAGGAGGAGGGAGTGGGAGCACCAATAATGATTGTTGGACTGGGCGCAGGAGGTGCTAAAGACTGTGACGAATGGTATGTGACAAGGTGTTTTTTGAGTGTCTTGAAAGTACGTGCTGATTGAGGGAAGAAGCGCAGGTAAGGTGGCCTCTACTGTTGCACGTATCTCACACACACCATCGATTTTGTGACTGTCTACGTAGGCTAGTGTTTTAGAGCAACAGTTTAGCCAATAGCAGAGATGGCATCTTGATGGATGACTGCTGCCTGCACTTGGGTTATAGAGGACCGCTCTGACATAGGATCAGAGACTGAGACATCAGATACTGAGACAGCATCTGAGGGATAGGACAATGGCGCAGACTCTGGGAGTGATTTTTCAGTCAGAGGAGTCCCATTCGAAAACTCCTCTTCCAGTACATTATGAGGGAGGTGATGAGGACAGTCCTGCTGTCCCTTCGCAAGCTGTTCGTGCAACTGGGTAATAGTGGGTTAGGCCAACCCAGAGAGCAGGTGAATGCGGCGGCAAGCAGAGAGAGTGCTCTCTTGGGAGCTCACCAATTTAGTTCAGCCCCAAATTCCACCACCCAAATCATATTGTGGAGACATCAAAATTGTCTATGGCAAAACAAACTGGTTTTGTAAGGCAGGCACCTGTGTTTTTGGTCCTGGATTCGGCGGCCATATAGAGAAACACACTAAACCCAAACATTTCTGGAAACTAGACATTCGGGGGAGTCCACAGAGGTGTGACTTGTGTGGATTCCCCAAAGTTTTCTTACCCAGAATACCCTGCAAAGCTGAAATGTTGAAAAAAAACTCTATTTTTCTCGCATTTCTGTCACACAAACTACAGGAATATGCTGGGATCCACAACATTCCTACCACCCAGGGACTCCTCACCTGTCCTGATAAAAACACTACCCCACTTGAGTGCCTACACCTAGTGCCTGTGTCAGGAATGGATCACCCCAGGGTCAACAGCTGCCTCACGTAAGGACCAACATTGACCGTTGTGTGATCTATTCCTGTCGCAGGCACCAGGCCTAACCACACAAGTGAGGTATCATATTTATCGGGAGACTTCAGGGAACGCTGGGTGGAAGGAAATTTGTGGCTCCCCTCAGATTCCAGAACTTTCTGTCACCGAAATGTGTGGAAAACGTGGTATTTTAGCCACATTTTGAGGTTTGCAAAGGATTCTGGGTAACAGAACCTGGTCCGAGCCCCACAAGTCACCTCATCTTGGATTCCCCTGGGTTTCTAGTTTTCAAAAATGTGCTGGTTTGCTAGGTTTCCCCAGGTGCCGGCTGAGCTAGAGGCCAAAATCCACAGGTAGGCACTGTTTTCTCTGAAAAAATTTGATGTGTCCACGTTCTGTTTTGGGGCATTTCCTGTCGCGGGCGCTAGGCCTACCCACACAAGTGAGGTATCATTTTTATCGGGAGACTTAGGGGAACGCCGGGTGGAAGGAAATTTGTGGCTCCTCTCAGATTCCAGAACTTTCTGTCACCGAAATGTGAGGAAAACTTGTTTTTTTAGCCACTTTTTGAGGTTTGCAAAGGATTCTGGGTAACAGAACCTGGTCCGAGCCCCGCGAGTCACCCCTCCTTGGATTGCCCTAGGTTTCTAGTTTTCAGAAATGCACAGGTTTGGTAGGTTTCCCTAGGTGCCGGCTGAGCTAGAGGCCAAAATCTACAGGTAGGCACTTCTCAAAAAACACCTCTGTTTTCTTCCAAAAATTTGGATGTGTCCACGTTGCGCTTTGGGGCGTTTCCTGTCGCGGGCGCTAGGCCTACCCACACAAGTGAGGTATCATTTTTATCGGGAGACTTGGGGGAACGCTGGGTGGAAGAAAATTTGTGGCTCCTCTCAGATTCCAGAACTTTCTGTCACCGAAATGTGAGGAAAACTTGTTTTTTTAGCCACTTTTTGAGGTTTGCAAAGGATTCTGGTTAACAGAACCTGGTCCGAGCCCCGCGAGTCACCCCTCCTTGGATTGCCCTAGGTCTCTAGTTTTCAGAAATGCACAGGTTTGGTAGGTTTCCCTAGGTGCCGGCTGAGCCAGAGGCCAAAATCTACAGGTAGGCACTTCTCAAAAAACACCTCTGTTTTCTTCCAAAAATTTTGATGTGTCCACGTTGCGCTTTGGGGCGTTTCCTGTCGCGGGCGCTAGGCCTACCCACACAAGTGAGGTATCATTTTTATCGGGAGACTTGGGGGAACGCCGGGTGGAAGGAAATTTGTGGCTCCTCTCAGATTCCAGAACTTTCTGTCACCGAAATGTGAGGAAAACTTGTTTTTTTAGCCACTTTTTG
Source organism: Pleurodeles waltl (assembly GCF_031143425.1). Classification (NCBI taxonomy): domain Eukaryota; kingdom Metazoa; phylum Chordata; class Amphibia; order Caudata; family Salamandridae; genus Pleurodeles; species Pleurodeles waltl. The sequence goes on along the minus strand of NC_090440.1, from coordinate 155,153,499 downwards.
AGGTTTGCAAAGGATTCTGGGTAACAGAACCTGGTCCGAGCCCCGCGAGTCACCCCTCCTTGGATTGCCCTAGGTTTCTAGTTTTCAGAAATGCACAGGTTTGGTAGGTTTCCCTAGGTGCCGGCTGAGCTAGAGGCCAAAATCTACAGGTAGGCACTTCTCAAAAAACACCTCTGTTTTCTTCCAAAAATTTTGATGTGTCCACGTTGCGCTTTGGGGCGTTTCCTGTCGCGGGCGCTAGGCCTACCCACACAAGTGAGGTATCATTTTTATCGGGAGACTTGGGGGAACGCCGGGTGGAAGGAAATTTGTGGCTCCTCTCAGATTCCAGAACTTTCTGTCACCGAAATGTGAGGAAAACTTGTTTTTTTAGCCACTTTTTGAGGTTTGCAAAGGATTCTGGGTAACAGAACCTGGTCCGAGCCCCGCGAGTCACCCCTCCTTGGATTGCCCTAGGTCTCTAGTTTTCAGAAATGCACAGGTTTGGTAGGTTTCCCTAGGTGCCGGCTGAGCTAGAGGCCAAAATCTACAGGTAGGCACTTCTCAAAAAACACCTCTGTTTTCTTCCAAAAATTTTGATGTGTCCACGTTGCGCTTTGGGGCGTTTCCTGTCGCGGGCGCTAGGCCTACCCACACAAGTGAGGTATCATTTTTATCGGGAGACTTGGGGGAACGCCGGGTGGAAGGAAATTTGTGGCTCCTCTCAGATTCCAGAACTTTCTGTCACCGAAATGTGAGGAAAACTTGTTTTTTTAGCCACTTTTTGAGGTTTGCAAAGGATTCTGGGTAACAGAACCTGGTCCGAGCCCCGCAAGTCACCCCTCCTTGGATTCCCCTAGGTCTCTAGTTTTCAGAAATGCACAGGTTTGGTAGGTTTCCCTATGTGCCGGCTGAGCTAGAGGCCAAAATCTACAGGTAGGCACTTTGGAAAAAACAGCTGTGTTTTCTATAAAAAAAATAGGATGTGTCCATGTTGTGTTTTGGGGCATTTCCTGTCGCGGGCAATAGGCCTACCCACACAAGTGAGGTATCATTTTTATCGGGAGACTTGGGGGAACACAGAATAGCAAAACAAGTGTTATTGCCCCTTATCTTTCTCTACATTTTTTCCTTCCAAATATAAGAGAGTGTGTAAAAAAGACGTCTATTTGAGAAATGCCCTGCAATTCACATGCTAGTATGGGCACCTCGGAATTCAGCGATGTGCAAATAACCACTGCTCCTCAAAACCTTATCTTGATCCCATTTTGGAAATGCAAAGGTTTTCTTGATACCTCTTTTTCACTCTTCATATTTCAGCAAATGAATTGCTGTATACCCAGTATAGAATGAAAACCAACTGCAGGGTGCAGCTCATTTATTGGCTCTGGGTACCTAGGGTTCTTGATGAACCTACAAGCCCTTTATATCCCCGCAACCAGAAGAGTCCAGCAGACAAAACGGTATATTGCTTTCAGAAATCTGACATCGCAGGAAAAAGTTACAGAGTAAAACATAAAGAAAAATGGCTGTTGTTTTCAGCTCAATTTCAATATTTTTTTATTTCAGCTGTTATTTTCTGTAGGAAAACCTTGTAGGATCTACACAAATGACCCCTTGCTGAATTCAGAATTTTGTCTAGTTTTCAGAAATGTTTAGCATTCCGGGATCCAGCATTGGTTTCACACCCATTCCTGTCACTAACTGGAAGGAGGCTGAAAGCACCAAATATAGTAGAAATGGGGTATGTCCCAGTAAAATGCCAAATTTGTGTTGAAAAATTTGGTTTTCTGATTCAAGTCTGCCCGTTCCTGAAAGGTGGGAAGATAGTGATTTCAGCACCAGAAACCCTTTGTTGATGGCATTTTCAGGGAAAAAACCACAAGCCTTCTTCGGCAGCCCTTTTTTCCCATTTTTTTGGAAAAAACTAAATTTTCACTGTATTTTGGCTATTTTCTTGGTCTCCTCCAGGGGAAACCACCAACTCTGGGTGCCATTAGAATCCCTAGGATGTTGGAAAAAAAGGACGCAAATTTGGCGTGGTTAGCTTATGTGGACAAAAAGTTATGAAGCCCTAAGCGCGAACTACCCCAAATAGCCAAAAAAGGGCTCAGCACTGGGGGGGGAAAGGCCCAGCAGCTAAGGGGTTAAGAACCACAGGTTCAAGATTTACAAACAATACTTTACATGAAAGGTATTTCACTCAGGTATCTTAGGAACTTTGAATCAACCCAATAGCATGTACTGTTTTGGCAAAAATGGCAATAAGCTATTTTAAAACTAGACGCACTGCAATTTTCAACAGTTCCTGGGGGACGTAAGTATTGGTTAGTTTTGCAGGTAAGTAAAGCACTTACAGGGTTCAAAGTTGGGTCCAAAGTAGCCCACCGTTGGGGGTTCAGGGCCACCCCAAAGTTACCACACCAGCGGCTCAGGGCCGGTCAGGTGCAGAGGTCAAAGTGGTGTCCAAAACGCATAGGCTTTAATGGAGAAGGGGGGGCCCCGGTTCCAGCCTGCCAGCAGGTAAGTACCCGCGACTTCGGAGGGCAGACCAGGGGGGTTTTGTAGGGCACCGGGGGGGACACAAGTCAGCACAAAAAGTACACCCTCAGTGGCACAGGGGCGGCCGGGTGCAGAGTGTAAACAGGCGTCGGGTTTGTAATTGGTTTCAATGGGAGACCCAGGGGTCCCTTTAGCGAAGCAGGCAGGCAAGGGGGGGGCTCCTCGGGGTAGCCACCACCTGGGTAAGGGAGAGGGCCACCTGGCGGTCGCTTCTGCACTGGAGGTCGGATCCTTCAGGTCCTGGGGGCTGCGGGTGCAGTGTCTTTACCAGGCGTTGGGTTCTTTGAAGCAGGCAGTCGCGGTCAGGGGGAGCCTCTGGATTCCCTCTGCAGGCATCGCTGTGGGGGCTCAGGGGGGTCAACTCTGGCTACTCACTGGCTCGCAGTCGCCGGGGAGTCCTCCCTGTAGTGTTGTTTCTCCGCAGGTCGAGCTGGGGGAGTCGGGTGCAGAGTGGAAAGTCTCACGCTTCCGGCGGGAAACGTGCATCCTTTAAAAGTTGTTTCTTTGTTGCAAGTTTCAGTCTTTGTGGAACAGGGCCGCTGTCCTCTGGAGTTCTTGGTCCTTTTAGATGCACGGTAGTCCTCTGAGGCTTCAGAGGTCGCTGGACCCTGGGGGATGCGTCGCTGTTGCAGTTTTTCTTGAAGTGGGGAGACAGGCCGGTAGGGCTGGGGCCAAAGCAGTTGGTGTCTCTGTCTTCTCTGCAGGGCTTCAGGTCAGCACCCCTTCTTCATCTTCAGGTTGCAGGAATCTATCTTCCTAGGTTCTGGGGGCCCCTAAATACTCATTTTAGGGGTATGTTTAGGTTTGGGAGGTTAGTAGCGAATGGCTACTAGCCCTGAGGGTGGCTACACCCTCTTTGTGCCTCCTCCCTAAGGGGAGGGGGGCACATCCCTAATCCTATTGGAGGATTCCTCCATCTGCAAGATGGAGGATTTCTAATAGTCAGAGTCACCTCAGCTCAGGACACCTTAGGGGTTGTCCTGACTGGCCAGTGAATCCTCCTTGTTTTTCTCATTATCTCCTCCGGCCTTGCCGCCAAAAGTGGGGCTGTGGCCGGAGAGGACGGGCATCTCCACTAGCTGGGATGCCCTGTGGCGCTGTAACAAAGGGGATGAGCTTTTGAGGCTCACCGCCAGGTGTTACAGTTACTGCAGGGGGAGGTGAGAAGCACCTCCGCCCAGTATGGGCTTTGTTACTAGCCACAGAGTGACAAAGGCACTCTCCCCATGTAGCCAGCAACATGTCTGGTGTGTGGCAGGCTGCTAAAACTAGTCAGCACACACTGGAAGTCAGGTATGTTTTCAGGGGGCATCTCTAAGATGCCCTCTGGGTGTATTTTACAATAAAATGTGCACTGGCATCAGTGTGCATTTATTGTGCTGAGAAGTTTGATACCAAACTTCCCAGTTTTCAGTGTAGCCATTATGGTGCTGTGGAGTTCGTGTATGACAGACTCCCAGACCATATACTTTTATGGCTACCCTGCACTTACAATGTCTAAGGTTTTGCTTAGACACTGTAGGGGCATAGTGCTCATGCACCTATGCCCTCACCTGTGGTATAGTGCACCCTACCTTAGGGCTGTAAGGCCTGTTAGAGGGGTGACTTATCTATGCCATAGGCAGTGTGAGGTTGGCATGGCACCCTGAGGGGAGTGCCATGTCGACTTAGTCATTTTCTCCCCACCAGCACACACAAGCTGGCAAGCAGTGTGTCTGTGCTGAGTGAGGGGTCCCCAGGGTGGCATAAGACATGCCGCAGCCCTTAGAGACCTTCCCTGGCATCAGGGCCCTTGGTACCAGGGGTACCAGTTACAAGGGACTTACCTGGATGCCAGGGTGTGCCAATTGTGGAGACAAAGGTACAGGTTAGTGAAAGAACACTGGTGCTGGGGCCTGGTTATCAGGCCTCAGCACACTTTCAAATCATAACTTAGCATCACCATAGGCAAAATGTCAGGGGGTAACCATGCCAAGGAGGCATTTCCTTACACCAACCATAGAGGGAAGCATATCCATGCACAAGATGGCACACGCAGATACAATAACACTACATTTACATCCCCACAGGACCCCCACTCAACGTCACCGGAGAGGAGGTGCCAGCCACATCCAGTCCCCCCACAGAAGAGGCCCACAGTGATGACAGGAGCTCTGCACGCCTAGATCACGATGACCAACCTGGCCCATGAGGGACCTCTGGACAGTCGGTTACCCTACCACAGTCCCAACCCACCACAGAGCCTCCCCCCTCAGGAAACACCAGCACAGCACCCACCCAGTGGGCCTATACCTCTGTCACCAGCACAGGTCAATCAACAGTGTGTCCACCACTACAGGGACCCCAGGCAACCGCACAAACCCAAGAAAATCAGAGACCTGGGGTCAGTGGGCACACGGTTCAGGGGACAGAGGCACAGTACAACAGGGAACCTGGAAGGACTGCTGTGCGACAGGGGAGGACAGGCCCAGGGAACCCACTCTCCACACAGCACTTGCAGGGACCCTGGGAGCATAACACCATTCCCAGGAGACCATGGGCCAAATACTGTACAAGTTGCAGAAGACCCAGCAGCTGCAGGAGGGACAGTACCTGGGGATCAGGGAGGACCTGAAAGACATCCACACCACCCTGGTCACCATTGCAGGGGTGCTTGCAGACATGGCCAACACCATGAAGGAGGCAGTGGCACACCAACGGGCCCCTGACACTAGCCACACCGAAGAACAGCCCTCCACCTCCGCCGTCGCTAGTGGACAGGAGGCCCCGCCACAGGACCAACAGGCCACCAGAACCACACCCCCTGCAGAATGAGAGCCACCCCTCAAACAGTCCCTGCGATCCAGGCAGAAGCTAGAGAACATTGCCAAGACCCCCGCCAGAAAATAAGACTCTCCTGATTGTCACCCTTCTGTTCCACTCTGTCACCCTGTCCACCTGGAACTGCCATTGCTCCCCTTCCTATGCCCCCTTGGACAATGCACCTGTGATACAAATAGACTGGACTCTACCCTGGACTTTCCTCCATCAGCAACCCAGCCGACTGCAATGCCCCCTCCACTTATTAGCACATAAATAAACACGCTTTGAACAAATTGAAGTATGGAGTCTGTGGATTATATGGCACATGTATTAGTTTCACTAATTGTAAACATTGCATTTCTAATCTACTGTAATATTAATATAGGTATAACCTGTAGTGGGCAGCAGTAAACACGCCAGGAGCCAGAGTGGGGCACAGAGATCTGAAAATAGAGATGCCAAAGGGTACAGTTACATAGAAATAGGGAAATCAGGCTCCCATGTTCAATGTAAAAAACACAAAACTGCAATGGAAGGTGACGTTACAGTGTCTTATCTGTGTGTCACTGGAAGTACTGTTGAATGAGTGTACTTCTGTTGTCCACATCTTCTTCCTCTGCCTCCTCTTCGTCACTGTCTACAGGCTCCACCGCTGCCACAAGACCATCTCCAGTCTCATCCTCCTGTAGAAAAGGCACCTGGCGTCTCAATGCCAGGTTGTGCAACATGCAACGACGATCTGGCACACCCTCTTGGGTGAGTAGTACAGGGATCCACCTGTCAGATGGAGTCACCGGAACCTGGCCTTCAGGAGGCCAAAGGTTCTCTCAATTATCCTCCTTGTTCGCCCATGTGCCTCATTGTAACGTTCCTCTGCCCTTGTCCTGGCATTCCGCACTGGGGTCAGTAGCCATGAGAGGTTGGGGTAACCAGAGTAACCTGTAAATATCGAGTTACCTGTTAGCCACACACTCACCATTAGGGCCAATCCCACACCCATATACCTACATCAACTGGGTGGGGACCATGGGCTCACCTATTAGCCACACCCAGTGCCTATGGAGTTGAGACATCACATAGGGAATGCTGCTATTCCTCAAGATTAGGGCATCACGCACAGAGCCAGGATACTTGGCATTCACATGGGAGATGTACTGGTCCACCAAACACACCATCTACACATTCAGAGAATGAAAGCGTTTTCTATTCCTGAACACTTGTTCATTTCTCGGGGGGAGGGGGAGAGGGGACAAATGCTATATGTGTACCATCAATGGCACCAATGATGTTGGGGATATGTACCAGGGCATAAAAGTCAGCCTTCACTGTGGCCAAATCCTCCACCTGGAGGAATACGATGTAGCTGCGCTTGTGTTTCAGCAGGGCAGACAACACTCTGGTCAGCACGTTGGAGAACATTGGCTGAGACATCCCTGATGGCATGGCCACTGTTTTGCTTGGAAGGAACCACTTGCTAGGAAATGGAGCACTGACAGGACCTGCACTAGACGGGGGATACCTATGGGCTGGTGGATAGCTGACATCAGTATGGCTCCATTTGGGCACACAGTTCTTGGATTGTGGCCATATCAGGTCTGTAGGTCAGGATAATGTGCCTGTCCTCCATTGTTGCCAGGTCCATCAGGGTTCTGTACACGGGGGATGTCTCCATCTCCTATTCATCCTCAGCGGTTGAACACTAGGGTGGAAAACGGTGAGCAGAGGGTCATATTCACATATATGTGAAAATAAAAATGCATTTCTTCTTTTACAGAAACCGTATGTGAATTTGAGAGTCAGCTGATGTGCCAATGTCTGCTGTGACACAGTTAGGTGCCATGACCTGTGCCCCCCTAAAATGGCGGCTCTGAGAAGAGACAAGTGGAAATGAGGTAATTCTGCAGGCTTCGTGCGCCGTTGCGGTCGGCGGTCGATGACCGCCGCACAACTTCGCATTGGTTATCATTGGGCCCTATAGGTTTCAAGAGCCACTGGAGATGTACGCCGGCGGTGACGGTACGCACCACTGCGGACGTGACCGCCATTTTCTATCTGTTCACTCACTTGCTACCTGACCTTCAACAGGAGAGGACCTACACTGCAAGTGTTGCTGTGACCTGTGTTTGAAAGCGACAATGGCTAGAGTGTCTGGGGAAAGGGCCCCCGCCTTCACTTCGGAGGAGTTGGAGAGACTGGTGGATGGGGTCCTACCCCAGTACACTTTACTCTATGGTCCTCCAGACAAACAGGTGAGTACACTGTGAGCATGATGCGTGGGCCATGAATGTATGGATTGCTGTGTGTGTAAGCCTTGTGGGGGGTGGGGGGAGGGGACGGTTTGGGGTGTCCTGGGCAGAGTGCTGCATGTCTGGTGGTCAATGTCTGTGCGTAAGGGGATGGAAGGGATATTGTGTGCTATGAGTGTAACAGTCCGGACGGTATAACTAATCCCTTTTTCTATACATATTTTACTGCAGGTCAGCGCCCATCAGAAAAAGGGTATTTGGCGTGCCATCGCCAAGGAGGTGCAGACCCTGGGGGTCTTTTACAGGCGGAGCACCCACTGCCTCAAACAGCGGGAGGACCTGCGCCGCTGGGCAAGGAAGACGGCAGAGGCCCAGCTGGGGCTGGCCTCCCAACAAGGAAGGGGTGTCCGCCATACCCTGACCCCCCCTGATGTTCCGCATCCTGGAGGTGTCCTATCCGGAGTAGGATGGTCGCTTGAAGGCATCACAGCAGCCACAAGAGGGTGAGTACAGATTCAGAATCATGACTTTGCGCGCGTTAAGGTTTTACCTGGGTGGGGGATGTGGGTTGTGGGTGCCCCTAGGCCAGGGCAAACTGGCAGGGTAGGTCCCTTGTTGGGAAGGCTCTGAAGCACTCCAACCCCAATAGTGTTAGTGGGCATATACTACTGGGCAGGGTCCTGCTGGTTTCAGGAGTGTAGCTAATGGCGTTAGGCTATGTACCCCAATGGACTGGTGACTAGTTTTGTAACTGGTAGTGCATAACCTAGTGTATACGGCTGATCCCTGTGTGTTGTGTACGCCAACAGTAGTGTTGTTGCTGGCACTGACCAAGTGTATCCTCTGTCTCTACCCCCCCTTCATGTTTTGTCACCCTGTCCTTGTGTGCATTAGCATCATCTGGCAGAGGAGCAGAGGCAGCGGCGACGGAAGGAGCGGCATCCCACATGGGCCTGGAGGCCGAATCCACCGACGGTGAGGGCACCAGTGGGAGGGAGGGCGAGGGGAGCACCATGACGGAGACAGGAGGGGACACTACCGACAGCGACTCCTCCTCCGATGAAAGCTCCCTGGCAGTAGGGACACCTCTGTGCCCACCCCAACAACAGGTACAGCCGCCAACCCCGTACCAGCACCACCCTCCCAGTGTGTTTCCCGTGCCCGCTCACCCAGGAGGGTGGGCACCTCCTTCGCCCCTGGCAGCTCAGGCCCTGCCCAGGTCAGCCCTGCTGCCCTCAGTGACGAGGCTATTGACCCCCTGAGATCCCTCACTGTTAAGCAGTCAACCATACTGAATGCCGTCCAGGGTGTTGAAAGGCATTTGCAACAAATAAATGCATACCTGGAGGGCATTCACTCTGGCGTGGCGGCCCAAAAGAGAGCATTCCAGGCTCTGGCCTCTGCACTGATGGCAACCATTGTCTGTGTCTCCAGCCTCCCCCCTCCAACTTCCTCTACCCAGTCCCAATCCCTTCAACTCCAACCTATCCCAAGCACACCTTCAGACCAGCAATCACCCAAATCAACACACAGAAGTGGCTCAGGCAAACACAAGCACCACACTTCATCTCACAGGCACTCACCCAAGCACCATCCCCATGCAGACACACCAACATCCACTGCCTCCACTGTGTCCCCCTCCTCCTCCTCGTCCACCTCCCTCCCAGTAGCTTCTCCATTCACATCTGCATGCACTACATCCTCTTCCACTAACTCCATCACCAGCACGCCTATCAGTACACGCATCTCACTGGCAGTTACAACCCCCTCATCCATGCACATGTACCCTTTGTCCTCTCCCACCGTGTCTGTGACCTCTCCTCCCAAAGTACACAAACGCAAGCACACACCCACCCAACAGCCATCCACCTCACAACAGTATCCAGCTCATGCACCTGCACCCAAACACAGCAGACTGACACCTCCTACAACCACTCCCTCTTCCTCCACTCCCAAACCTTCACCCTCTTCCCGCCCCAGTTTCCCTAAGAAGCTTTTCCTCACCAACATTGACCTCTCACCTACCCCTACCCCCACCCCGTCCTTCACCTTGGGATAGGGTGGCCAGAACCCGGCCCAGCACCTCAGCCACCCAGTCCACGTCGTTGTGGTTTCTGGAGCTGTGAGAGGCTCCAAAGAGGCACCCGTCAGCCCAGCCAGTGTGTCACCAACACCTGCCAAGAAGGTTCTGCCACCTGGCAAGGGCAAGAAGGGGACAGTATCCAGCAAGGGGAAGGAGGCACAACCAGCCAGCAAGGCCAAGTCAAAGACTCCAGCTGGCAGAAGCAAGGAGGCACCATCATCTGCCAAGGGCAGGAAGGGGCACAGAACACCAGCCATGGCACTTCAGCCGTCCGAGGCTGCAGGTGAAGGGCTGGAGGCTACCAGCACAACCACCAGTATCGCCACCTGCACCGCGGCCAGCACCGCCACCTGCACCGCCCCAAGCAGCACCACTGCCAGCAGCTGCAGCCCCAGTGGGCAGTCGTCCGAGGCTGCAGGTGAAGGCCTGGAGGCTCCCACCACAACCGCCACCAGCGGCAGCGTAACTGCAATTCACTGAGCAGCCGTCACCGCAGGAGAGCAGTGTGTAGTGGTGACTACATGGGCTGCAGTGCGTCCTGGCCCATCTACATCACAAGGCGCAATGCCCCCTCTGTAACCAGTAGAAGAAGGCATCCACTCAGCCCCTCCTTGCAAGGATGAAGGACACTGGGCACAATGCCCCATCCAGAACCTGTGGAAGACGGCATCCACTCAGCCTCTCTTTGCCAGCATCCACTCCAGCCCCTCCTTGCAAGGCCCTCTCCAGAACCAGTGGAAGAAGGCATCCACTCAGCCCCTCCTTGCCAGGATGAGGCACACTGGGCACAAGACCCCCTCCAGAACCAATGGAAGAAGGCATCCACTCAGCCCCTCCTTGCCAGGATGAAGCACACTTGGCACAAGGCCCCCTCCAGAACCTGTGGAAGAAGTTATCCACTGGAGAGACTGTGGCTTTGCACTCCCCAGGACCAAGCAGTGGGCAAGCCACCCACTTGAGAGACTGTGGCCTTGCAGTCCCCAGGACCAAGCAGTGGGCAAACCACCCACTAGAGAGACTGTCTCCTTGCACTCCCCAGGACCATGCAGTATGCAAACCAGCCACTTGAGAGACTGTGGCATAGCAGTCCCCAGGACCAAGCAGTAGGCATGGAGCCCCCTCCAGGAACAGTGGCGTTGTACCATCTTCCAGCTGAGGTGCCCCCCGTTCCCAGTCCCCCTGAGGTGCCTGTGTGTTTTCGACCTGATGCCCCTGCAGTGTTCTCTCCGTATTGAGGCAGGAGTCAAGTGTGGGCTTGGCCTATGTGTTTTGGCCCAGTGGGCCACGGACGATTTTTGAGTGGGCATTGTCCCGCCTTTGTATATATTGTATATATTGTACATATTGTTTTTGCTTTCTGAACGTATTTCTAAGTATTACTAATATTACACTCATTTGACTCCATTCCTTTTGCCCTTGCGTTATTCCTGAGCATCACGGGTGTATATGTAATGTTGTTGCATTGGTTTGTGTGTATGGTGTTGTGAGTGAGGGTGGGGGTGGGGGTGTTGCGTGTGTGTGTGTCGCTCTCCTTCCCCCCCCTCCGTTGTGTGCTTGGTGCATTACTCATCGTGGCCGTCGTCACCGGCATTCATGCTCCTGTGTGTATGAGAAGATATACCAGCATGGGGAAAACCTGCAGCTCGGGCTACATGGTGTCCTGGTTCTTCCTTGAGTGTCGAGAGGTGAGTCCTTTCCCTTCAGAGTACTGTTTCCACCATGCTTTTGATGGCATTGGTACCGCCCTGGAAAAGCTGGCAGATGGGTGGGTTGTAATAGAGTGGGCGGTACATTGTCTTCTGCCTGGCTGTTGGCGGTTACCGCCCCGGTGTTTGTTGCTACCGCTGTGGCGGTCGGAGTGTTAAACTGGCTGTATGTGTTGTCGGTTTCCGCCGTGGTCATGATTCAATTTTTTTTACCGCCGGCCTGTTGGCGGTGTTACCGCTGCTTTAACACCGACCACCAGAGTTGTAATGAGGGCCTATGACTATTCCCCTTCATAATCCCATCATTTTATTTATTGTAAACACTTGCTCCTAGGCTTCTCTATTTTATCTTTGGGTTCGCAAACACAAACCTGCACTCTATTTTGTGACCACCTATTAATTTAGCCTGTCTAGCTTTGGTTCAAATCCTGCATTTTCTTATCTTTCAAGGAACATGTGAAAGTGTCAAATCATCCCAACAATGACACTGACAAACATCTAAGGAGTCATAAGTCTTATACATGCTCCCTGATATCTATGTTTCAAGGTCAAACAAAAAATGTTCAAAGTAAACATGTAGTCTAAATTGACGTACTTCTCGCATACTGGTTCACACAGGTTTTTCTTGAATCGCCATACCGGTTCATACTAGTTATATCTGGAACTTGTTGGAAAATTCCTCAATTTAAGGTAAAAGTCAGTAGTCACTCCTATAAAAACTTGCTGGAGTGATACTGATTAAGACAAAATCTTGCCCCAGGGTGCAGATCCAGAATGGCACAGAATCAGATGCTCCCATAACTGAACAAGGCTCTGGCAAGACTCTCCAAGGCTGCGCCAAGCATTTTGCCTTCACTGACTAGTGCCAGGATTGTGTTCTCACACAGAGACAATCTACTTGCCTATGTGCTCGAAAGCTCCAGCCAGACAACAAACCTTGTTGTCCAATGTATGTGCACCAACTCTGAAACTCAAGAAGTAGGCTGCTCTTAGTAACACAGAAAGCACCAGGCCATATCAGCAGTGGGTTGGCGGGGCTACAATAGCCTCGACTTTAATGTTCAAGTGTGGGTGCAATGAACTTAATTTAGGCACTTGAGGGTGGAAAATCCAAACCTTGAAGAACCAGATCATAGTCCTAATTGACACAAGAAGTGTTAAGATCTCCAACTATACATAGGTTAAGCTGACCAACTATTGGATGCCAGCTATTTGTGAGAAGGTGGTCAAAGGATGAGAAGAAATGAGGAAGAGGAAGTTAGGAGTGGTGAATAGCAAACAAATAAACATACACACTGCAGTGCTGTGTGATATTTGGTGTCAGCTATCAATAGAATGTTTTTGTACACATTCCTTTTCACATCTTATTTGGTAAGTTTCCACGATGGCTTCAGCTAGTATTCGTATTCGCTGTAGCAATGTCTACTTAGCAAGTGTTTGCTATGTTATTGTTATTTCTATGCAACACGTACAAAAACATTTCTTAGCGCTGAAATATACCAAACAAAGCCAATGCTAAAAAAGGTTATGTAGGAAATCATGTTTTCAGTTGTTTTCTATGCTGGAAAATAAAGACTCAAAAATGGATGGAAATAGGTAGAGAACTCCAACATGTTTGCAGCAGCCGCAGAAAATGCATGGTCACCAAAGTAACCATTCTGGGGATTTTCAAGGGATATACGTTGTTAAATCTAAGGCGAAGAGGGGCTTTATAAAATGAAAATTTGATAGCCATGCAAATTTGGATAGGCAACCCACTGGACAATAACTATAGCTTAAAGGGTTATCTTCTGGCAATCTGGGAGCCAGTATAATTGTTATACAAAAAGAGAGATGTGTTGGAGTTTGGGAACTCTGTAAAGCAGGTGGGCAGCCATATTTTGGGTCAACTGTAGTCCTGTCAAGGATTTGGAGTAGCACATAATAGACCAGGGTTCCTGTAAACCATACCTGACTGATTGATCACCAGGATGTGGCAGCTAGTGTCAAAAAAGTGAAATGTTCTGGGTTGTTTTTAAATGAAAAAAACAGACACTGACAGTTTGATAATGTGAGGGCCAAAACTAAGATTAGCACAAAGGTAAATTGCAAATAGTTCTAAAGAAGGAAGTGAAAGAACATGTTTCTGAAAAGCGCAACTAGTTGAGGCCAGCAGACACCACCAACAGTACTGTTTTAGATGGATTTATTTGTAAAAAAAAAAAAAAAAAGGAAATGCTTAAACATACACCAACAAACCAAATACACAGTATGAGCAAGGGAAGGAGTAGTAAGAGAGTCACGAATAATACCAAAGATCAGTTGATTGTCATTGGTTTGTGATTGTAGGAAGCTGGCCTGGTGTGTGGTGAGCACCTACGGCGTTATCACCTTATACCAGGTGCAGGTATCCCCTATTAGTGAAGTGTAGGCAGTGTCTAGGAAACCAGGGCTCTCTAGAGGTAGCTGTGGATGAACAGCCAAGACTTATCTAGCAGATATGCAAAGCTTATGCGATACCACTATAGTTACACAGCACTATCACACATGACAAAAACACACAGTGTTACAAAAATAAAGGTACTTTATTAGGGTAATACAAATACTAGAATACTAATAGGCAGTCCCCAACTGGAGGTAAGTAAGGATAAGTTACTTACCTGTAAATCCTAGTTCTCTTCCAGGGGTATCCTCATCAAAGTCATAAACATTGAATATTCCCGCCCTTGTGCGGGGACCCCGGAGCATATATAAAATATATATACACATTATACATGTGTAACAAACAGTCATGCAGGCTATCATGTTAAAAACAGGCTAAAATGCTTTATTTCTATGAAGTTTTTTTTTTTTTTTTTTTTTTAAATACTACAATAGAGCATAAATAAGTACCCAAGCTCCTAAAACTAGGCTTGGGGAAGTAAGCAGTAGCAAACTCTAGTGAAAAAATAGAGAAAACTGCATTGAAAAACAATGAAGCATTCTTAGCCAATAGGCTGCATGCAGGTTAACACAGGAGAACCATAAAAACTTTGGCACTGTGCCTTTAAGACCCTGAGCACCTCCAGTATCCCACCATGCCTCAGGGGTGAAGGAAAGGTGACAGTTGGTTCACAGTTAGGTCAGTTCTTTTTACGGTGACAATTTGTATAATTGAATCAAAATACTGTCTGTCCTGCACTTCCAGTAGACGTGTGTCCGGGGAGGAGGGTGGGTTGTTTATGACTTTGATGAGGATACCCTTGGAAGAGAACTAGGATTTACAGGTAAGTAACTTATCCTTCTCTTCCAGGGGATCCTCATCAATAGTCATAAACATTGAATAGATTAGCAAGCCCATCCCTAAACCCAGCGGACTGTCCGATAGAAGTGCAGGAATAGACATGACTTACGCAAATAAATTCCTTAGAGAGGCCTGCCCCACTTGGGCATCCGCTCTTGCATCTGAGTCTAAACAATAATGTCTTGTAAAAGTATGTACAGACTTCCATGTAGCAGCCTTACAAATCTCAGATATAGGAACATTGTTCAGGAGAGCAGCTGTAGCCGCTTTTCCCCTTGTGGAATGCGCTCTAGGCCGGGCTAGCAATTGTTTATTAGCTAGCTGGTAAGTATTAACAATACAAGAGACTATCCATCTTGATATTGTTCGCTTAGATGCTGCTTCTCCTGTCCTTAAATGACCATAGTTCACAAACAAGCGGTTAGAATTTCTAATCGATTTTGTCTTGTCCAGATAAAATTTCAGCACTCTTTTCAAGTCTAATGAGTGCAATGCTTTCTCAGCCGGAGTTTCCGGATTGGGAAAGAACGTCGGTAAAGTTATGGTCTGATTAATATGGAACTCTGACACCACCTTCGGAAGGAAAGATGGGTGAGTTCGCAGAACTACTCTATTGTCATGAAAAAACGTGTACGGTTCTTTTGCAGACAAGGCCTGGATCTCACTGACCCTCCTCGCTGAAGTAATGGCCACCAGAAAAGCCGTTTTCCACGTAAGGTGTTGTAAGGAAGCCTTATGGATAGGCTCGAAAGGAGGGCCCATAAGTTTTGCTAGGACTATGTTCAATTCCCACGGAGGAGAAGGCCTCCGAATTGGCGGAAAAACTTTCTTCAAACCTTCTAAGAAATCCTTGACTACAGGTTTCGTAAAGAAGGATTCCTGAGAAGGTGACTTGCGATAGGCAGTAATAGCAGACAAATGTACCTTAATAGATGATACCTGCAGACCGGATTTCGCTAGGTGAAGCAAATAGGACAGTATGACGTCCTCCTGCGCCCGTATGGGATTATGGCCTTGCTGACAGCACCATATGTAGAATCTCTTCCACTTAAAAGCGTAGGAACGCCGCGTGGAAGGCCGTTTGGACTCTTTCAAAATGTTCATGCACTCCTGCGAGAGTCCTAGGTGCCCATACTGCAGGAATTCAGGAGCCATGCTGTTAAGCTCAGAGAGGGTAGGTTGGGATGCAGAATCCTGCCCTCCATTCTGCTCAGAAGATCCGGTCTGCACGGCAACCTCCTGTGAGGTTTTTCCGACAGGTTGAGGAGATCCGTGTACCAGAATTGCCGAGGCCATTGTGGCGCTATAAGAATCATTCTGGTCCTGGATCCGTAAAGTTTGCTGATCACTGCCGGAATGAGGGGAATCGGAGGAAAAGCGTAAAGAAATGTCCCTGACCAGTCGATCAACAGGGCATTCCCTCGAGATCCTGGACGGTAGAACCTGGATGCGAAGTCTGGGCATTTCCTGTTTACATCGTCTGCGAAGAGGTCCAGTTGAGGCCGACCCCATTGCGCGAAGATGTATTCTGCGACTTCGTCGTGCAGGACCCAATCGTGAACGTCCTCCAGGTGTCTGCTTAGAAAGTCTGCTTCTACGTTCTGCTGACCTGGCAGGTGAACTGCTGTGATTGACATTCCTCTGGCCAGGAGCCAATGCCATATCGCTTGGGACTCTCGTGAAAGGGGTAGGGATCTCGTTCCCCCTTGTTTGTTCAAGTAATACATCGTGGTTGTATTGTCCGTCTGTATCAATAGAGTTTTCCCCTGAATTAGCGGTGTGAAAGACTTGAGAGCCAGATGGACCGCTCTGAGTTCTAGCAGATTGATGTGGTACTGCTTCTCCTTGTCTGACCACAGACCCTGCGCTTGAAAAGGACCCAGATGAGCCCCCCATCCCTGAAGAGACGCATCCGTTACCAGAGTGTCGGATGGAAGTACCTGGTGAAACGGAGCGCCCACTGACAGGTGAGGTCTGTGCATCCACCATCTCAATGACTGCAGTGCTACCTCCGGTAGCTGCATTGTGTCTTCCCAGCGACCTGTTCTTTGGCTCCAATTGGCCTCCAATGCCTCTTGGAGGGGTCTCATGTGGAGTCTGGCATTTGGGACAATAAAGATGCACGATGCCATGGAGCCCAGTAGTGATGTAACTTGACGTGCCGTAGGTGCGCTGGCTCTCAACAGGTCCTGGCACTTCATGTTTATTGAGGACAGTCGTTCCTCCGAAGGATACACTTTTTGTAGTTTTGTGTTTATGATAGCTCCTAGGTAGTGAAGACTCTGCGTTGGAGTCAAGGTTGACTTCTGGTAATTGACCTGAAGACCTAGAGCTTCGCAAACTCCTAGTACAATGTCCCGATGGCTTCTCGCCTGCTCCGGAGAAGAAGCCTTTAGTAGCCAGTCGTCTAGGTATGGATATATGTATATCCTTTGTCTTCGTAGATGCGCTGCCACCACTGCCATACATTTCGAGAAAACTCTTGGAGCAGATTTCAGGCCAAAGGGTAGAACCCTGAACTGGTAATGCTGTAACGCTACTCGAAAGCGCAGGAATTTTCGATGCTTTGGAGCTATTGGGATGTGGAAATACGCATCCTGCAGGTCGATGGAGCACATCCAGTCTCCCTGATGCAGTTGAGGGAAAATTTGATGAAGCGCTAGCATTCTGAACTTCTGTTTTCTTATGTATTTGTTCAGCAGTCTTAGATCCAGGATTGGCCTGAAAACGCCCTCTTGACCCTTCTTTGTTACTAGAAAGTAACGGGAGTAGACCCCCTTTCCTCTGTGGGCATGTGGAACCCTTTCTATGGCATTCTTTCTTAGGAGGATGAGAGCCTCCTTGCGTAGCAAGGTGAGATGAGCCGGATTGTGTTTGGTTGGCGGCAAATGTGGTGGAGGCTGCTTGAAAAGAAGAGAATAGCCATGTTCGACAATATTGAGCACCCATTTGTCTCTTGTGATAGAGTGCCACTCGTGAAGATGAGCAATAATACTTCCCCCCACCGGAGTGGTGTACAGTGTCGAGGGAAGCGAGACTTCATTGTTTAGTGGGTGCTTTTGGAGTGGACTGTTGAGGTCTGCTTGACCCTCGCTCCCTTGTGTTTCTTCGCCGAAACAGAGGGCGCCCCTGTCGTTGCTGAGACCTTTGCGACCAATGAGGGGTTTGAACCCTCTGTTGGAAAGGGCGTCTATCGTACGGTCTGTACCTCCGCCTGAAATCTTTCCTTCTTTCGAGGCCTACCGCCTTCATGGTATCCACCTCGGTCTTCATGCGGGCCATCTCTTCGTCTGCATGGGCACCGAATAGAGAATTCCCGGCAAATGGGAGATTCAGGATACGTTGTTGTGCCTCCTGTTTCAAGCCAGTGAGCCTCAGCCAGGAAGATCTCCTCGCACAGATACCATGTGCGTACCCATGAGCCGCCAAATCCGCCCCATCCGCTGCCGCGCTGATAACTTGGTTAGATACCAGGCATCCTTCCTGTAGAATCTCTTGGAAATCTTGCCTGTCTTCTCTGGGCAGTTTTTCCGTAAATCTACTGAGGGAATCCCACAGAGAACGATCGTACCTGCCCAGGAGCGCAGACGCACTAGAGACCTTCATTGCTGAAGCCGCTGTCCCGCACATCTTTCTTCCCAGAGAGTCTAAATGCCTGCTCTCTTTATCCGGGGGTACTGTGGATGAAGATGCCACCGAGTGGGTCTTTCGGGCGGCAGCTATGATCACTGAGTCTGGTGGCGGATCCTTCCTAAGGAATAAAGGGTCTTGCTCTGGAGCCTTGTACTTTTTAAGAATCCGAGCCGGGGCAGACTTAAGCGAGGCTGGGGCCAGAAAAGTGTCCATGGTCGGCTGCAACAAACCAGGCACTAGAGGCAGCAACTTTTTCGACGCTGACCTCTGTTGTAGTGTCTCAAATATGATTGATGAGGAGGTAGATGGTTCTGGAACCTCTATATTGAGTTTCTGTGCTCCTCTTAGTAACACCTCGTTGAAAGTGTTTATGTCATCCACTGGTGAGACTCTAGCAGGTGGTGAATCTGTAAGAGTAGGTGAGTAACGCCTGACAGAAGAACCTGATGAAGACCAAGAGGGTGATCTTCTTGAGCGCGACCTGGATCTCCGTTGAGAGCGAGATCTGCTGCGGGACGCTGTAGCCGAGCGCCTAGTCCTCGCGGTCGGCTGTCGAGGAGCTGAACGAGCCCGTCCTGCCCCGGCTGTCGGCGATGGCGTTCTTGGCGGGGAGGCAGTGGGTGAATACATTCGCGAATATTGCGAATCTGGGGAGGCCGCTGGTCTGTTGAGGCTCTCCAGCCATCTCGGAGATAGGTTGATGGGCGAGACATGCCCAGGAGATGCTCTTGACCGAGAAGAGTCGCTCTGTATGGAGACCACTGGAGACTGAGCCTTGTCTGGCGAGGGGCGATGTTCTGCTCCCTGTTGGACAGGTAAGACCTGCTTCGACGTCGATGGCTGTTTCGACGTCGAAGGACGCCCAGTCGGTTGGTCCTGCCTCGACGTTGATTGCCTCGACGTTGAGTGCCTTGACGTCGAACGGCGTTCCTTGGACCTCGACCTGCTCGCCGTCGTGTGCCTCGACGTGGAGCGATGGGAGGTTGACGGCGGATGTTTGCCGTGCCGTCGTGGAGATCTCGACGTCGTTTGTCCTGACGTCGGGGGGCGCACAGCCTTTGACGGCGACCGGGCATGCCGGCGGTGGCTCGACGTCGATGGGCGGGCTGCCGTCGACGGAGACCTGCCCCTACTCTGATGTCCCCTCGACGCCGTTCCCTTCGACGTCGGGTGCGTCGCCGTCGACGGCGATCTATGCCGGTGGGACGGTGGTAGCGACGACGTCGACGGTGAACAAGCAGGTATTTTCCTACCTGTCGACGTCGACCGGGCCATTCTCTCCTGAGAATGGCCTTCTGGATGCCTGGGGAGCGAGGAGGACGATGTTCTTTTCCTCTCCTGAAGCCCATGAAGTCGGATCTTCTCTCTGTCTTTTAGAGTCCTCCTAGACATGTTCTTACAGTACTGACAAGTGTCAGGGCAGTGACTCTGAGGCAGGCACACTATGCACAGAGAGTGGGGATCTGACTGGGCCTTCTTCTTCCCACAAGCAGGGCATTTGACAAAAAGAGAAGGCATTTTTCTGTCAGAAAAAACCTTCCCAGCTCAGACAAAGATGTTATTTGTCGAGTGAAAAATGAAAAAACGCTTTTTTAAAGAATTTTTCTGAGGAAAACTCAGAAAAACTGAGAGCTCAATGCTCCAGGATCCTCTCAGAAGGAGCCGGAAAAAAGAACTGGCCTAACTGTGAACCAACTGTCACCTTTCCTTCACCCCTGAGGCATGGTGGGATACTGGAGGTGCTCAGGGTCTTAAAGGCACAGTGCCAAAGTTTTTATGGTTCTCCTGTGTTAACCTGCATGCAGCCTATTGGCTAAGAATGCTTCATTGTTTTTCAATGCAGTTTTCTCTATTTTTTCACTAGAGTTTGCTACTGCTTACTTCCCCAAGCCTAGTTTTAGGAGCTTGGGTACTTATTTATGCTCTATTGTAGTATTTAAAAAAAAAAAAAAAAAAAAACTTCATAGAAATAAAGCATTTTAGCCTGTTTTTAACATGATAGCCTGCATGACTGTTTGTTACACATGTATAATGTGTATATATATTTTATATATGCTCCGGGGTCCCCGCACAAGGGCGGGAATATTCAATGTTTATGACTTTGATGAGGATCCCCTGGAAGAGAAACAAACTATCATATACACATTAGCAATCAGTGAATAACATAAAAAGAAATAAGCAATGGCAAACGTAATAGAAAATAGTATAGGCCCTAGGGGAGGACCAAACCATATACTAAATAGGTGGAATGCAGGATACAGTCCCCCACCCAAGGATGTGGAATCGTTAGAGGGGATCTAGAGGAACTAGGAACCCTAAGAGGTGAGTACCAGAGTGACCCCCTTGTGACCAGGAGAGTAAAGGCACGTACCTGGTTTTCCCCTAAACCAACAGGAGGAAAAGGATTATGCAAGACCCAGACCAGAATGGAAGAATCTAAAGGTGGATTCTGGGAGAAGAGGACCTGCAAAGGAAGGGGACCAAGTCCAGCTCGTGATGGAGTGTCCAGTTGTGGCAGGAGCCACTGTCTGCCCTTCTGTGGATGCCGGACCTGATCCACGAGGGCCAAAGAAGACCGGCTGTGCAGCACAGGAGATGAAGAGGAGTTCCTGAAGTGATGAAAATGGTGTCCCACGTCTCCCGTTGTTTGCAGTTGGTCAATGGTGCTGGAGAGCTACCAAAAAGTGTTGGCAAATGCAAAAGAAGAAGACGAGTCGCAAGGCTGAAGAGGACCAGCAAGGCCCAGGGGACTCGACCCAAGGAGGGGAATCCAGGGGACCCTCAGTAGGCACGAGAGTCACAAGAAGAGTAGGCAGCCCCCACAGGCTACCCACTGGCAGCAGGCACAGCAGCCGCGGTGAGGTGCACTCAGCGCACCTGAAGAGGAGTCCCATGTTGCTGGAGCAGCAGAGAGGAGACTTGGAAGGAAGGAAGAAGTGCTGAGAGCTGGGGCTACATGAAGCCTGAAGATCCCTTGGAGGAGGAGCAAACAAGCCTTGGTAGCTGCAAGAGTCGGGGTACACAGGGTACTATTCTGCAAGGAAAGGCAAGGGCTTACTGTCTCCAAGTAGGACAGATGGCAGAGAAGACCAAGGTGACCACTCCAGATCACCACTTGTCATGCATGATCCTTGCAGTTCTGGAGGAGAGCAGATCCATGCAGTCGGTCATCACTGCAGTTGGTGCCTGCAGATGCAGGGGAGTGACTCCTTCACTCCAAGGGAGATTCCTTCCTACTTCCTGGTGCAGACTGGAGTCTCGTAAACCTCAGAGGATGCATAGCTGGGGTAATGTTGCAGTTGCTGGAAGGAGCCAGAGAAACAATGTTGCAAAGCAGAGTCGTCCCTATAGTTGCAGATTGTTGGTTCCTGAAGTGTCCAGTTGCGGTTCCAGTGGCCAGAAGATGAAGTAAATTATGCAGTGGAGTCCTGCTGGAATCTTGCATATCGAATCTGAGGACCCACCCAAGGGGGAGACCCTAAATAGCCAGGAAGGAGGAATTGGTCACCTAGTAGGGTGGACACCTATCAGGACGGGGCTGTGACATCACCTACCTGACCTGGCCACTCAGATGCTCCCAGGAGCCTCTGCCCAACTTGGATTCAAGATGGCAGAATCAAGTGGCCACCTGGAGGAGCTCTGGTCACCATCCCTTAGGTGGTTGATGGATAGGGGAGTGGTCACTCCCCTTTCCTTTGTCCAGTTTTGCTCTAGAGCAGGGACCGGGGGTCCCTGGACTGGTGCACACCGGTTTATGCAAGGAGGGCACTACAGGAAATCCTCTGTTCTGCCTTCCTCTGCCTGAGCTGGTCAAGCAGCAGGCGGGCATAAACCTGTCCCAAGGGTGGCAGTAGCACGGGCTGCCTGGAAAACCCCAGAAGACTGCTAGGGGCAATGCCGGGGGTCCTCTAAGGAGTTCCCGAGTGCAAGGAATCATACAACCAATACTAGCAACAGTATTGGTGTATAATTCCGACGGGTTTGATACCAAACATGCCCAGGTTCAGTGTTACCATTATGTAGTTGGACACAGCTGTGTCCCGTACACGGGTAAAATGGCTTCCCCGCCCTTACGAAGTCCAGCGTAATGGAGCTGGAGCTTGAAGGGGCACCTCTACTCATGCAGGCGTGCCCTCACATACAGGAATCTGCACCCTGCTCTCTGGGCTCGGAGGGCCTACCATAGGGGTGACTTACAGTGACCTGGTGCAGTGACCTGTAGTGAAAGGCTGCATGCTTCTTTTCACACAGACTGCAATGGCAGACCTGCAGACACATTTTGCATGGGCTCCCATGGGTGGCACAATACATGCTGTAGTCCATAGGGAACCCCTGGTGCCCCAATGCCCTGGGTACCTAAGTACCATATACTAGGGAATTATATGGGGGCACCACTTTGCCAACTGTGGGGTGTGTAAAGTCCTAGCCAACCAAATTTAGAGGGAGAGGGCACAAGCACTGGGGACCTGGTTAGCAGGATCCCAGTGAAAACAGTCAAAGAATACTAATAGCAGGCAAAAAGTGGGGGTAACCATGCCAAAGAGAGTGACTTTCCTTCAGTGATAAACAGGAGTTCCAGCCTACAGTCATATAAAAGTGCATAGTTGGATTCCACTGTTCCTTAGTGATCTGCAGTGGATCAAGATGCCTAACAGGTGATTACGGTTCTCAAACCAGTTGAAAACATTGTTTCTGCCCGCCGGCTCACAGAAAGGCCCAGCCGGGACATTAACGGCGGCTCCATGTGCCGCCGTCAATGGCTCTGTGCGGCAGATGCAGCTGCACCCGTCACACAGATCACCTGCGCGACGGGGCACTGCCCTGGGGCCCCTGCACTGCCCATGCAAAGTGCACCCCCTCCGCCAACCTTTCCCTGGATGGTGAACCCGCCAGGAAAAGGCTGGTGGAAATGGGAACATTATCCGCAGGGTAGCGCAGCTACCCTGTCGGGTAGTGTTTCCACTCACCGCCAGGCTGTCTGACGGCGGAAGCCTGGCGGTGAGTGAGGGCTGCCGATGGCGGCCCTCACCCAGTCCATTATGCAGCGGGTTGTCCCACCATGCCGGCTGGCGGTTTCAGCCGCCAATGCTGGCATGGCAGGACAACCCACCATGTTCATAATGAGGGCCTTAATTTGGAGCCCAAGTGACACAAAATGGAAGCTGACTGAAGACTCAAGGGGCTGTCAGAAGGCCGTCAGTAGCCTCTGGGGCGGGTGGGCAAAATGAGGATTTTAGTGGACTTGGGATCAGTTTGTTGTGAGGGCAGTCAATGTAAGGCTTTTGATAGTTCCTTTGCATGAGGCATGACACTGGTGTGACCCTACACCCCTAAAGTTCACCCCTAGACTCCTTGGAGGTCCCTGACTCTCTCTCCCACCAAACACAGTGGCCTTTGCAAGATGAAAGACCCCGAAATCTGTTTTAATAAAAGAACTTCTAGCACCCCTCAATGCAGGTAAATATAAAACCTGCAGTCAAGATGCATCATTGTGCATGGGCATCTTTCAGGCACCCCTTGCAGATTCCCAAGCACCATCAACTAAGGAGAGATATAAGCTTACTGCTATAGGGAGTTAAAAAGTACACCTCTGTGCTTTGCTTTGATTTTCCAAAGGCACTGACAGCACTGGATGACTCCTTTAAAAAAAGATGAGATGAGGAAAGACCGCAACGAAATCTCACAGGCATAACAAGCTCACAAACATGACGAGCCGTCATAGACAGTGAAGTTCGAGAACACAAAACCTTTAGAAAACTTGAGGATGGAGAAAACAAGTCATGACAAAATAACATATGGGTTAGAGGGCTCCAAAACCGACCAAGACTGAGTCTGGTATGAACCCGAACAGCATTGGAGCCAAAGGTGCAAAACACAGGAGGGGCAAAAACAGGAGTTTGGAGGAGCCTGCCCATCACGGAAGCAGAAGATGTGCTTGCGCCTGGGCTGGTATGCTTGCGCTGGGTCCTGCAGCAGCATTTGCCAATGCCCTGTGTGCTGCTGCTGTGACAAACCAGACTCCTGGGTGTCTTCCTCAGCCTGCCTGCGGAGTTGAGCAGTAACCAGAAGATTCCAGGGCTTAGGGAGCGAAATGAGTGGTGTGGTAGTGGCGGCTCTGTATGTTAGCTGGCTTGGGCGGCATCAGCGCAGCTTGTGATTTGTGGCCTACGTACATAGCATTATTCTGACTATCTAACCACCCAATCAAACTGTCTTCGCTGCAATCTAGTCACTGCCAAAACACTAACAGGTGTAGTAGTAACATAAATAAAACAACGAACTGGAATATTTACTGCAACATCAATCGCCTAAGCAGTGAAGCATAATGAGTCTACGTGAAAGTGCATTATCTCACCACCAGTACTGCCAGTACTGCTCATGCTGGGCCCAGCGGGGTTTAGATTTTTTCATTCACAGGATCCAACCAGGACTAAATACTGGGAACGAACCAGGATTGGAGTTATCAATCTTTCAATTCCCCAATATACCTTTAAACTGATAACACAATAAGGGTGCTGAAAGTACTCCCTTGATTCACGCTATCCCCAAAGAGCTTGAGGGGAGTAAGGCTAAAAGGTCAAAAGGGGTTACAAAAGAGCCGACCTGTATTACATAGGGACCTCCCAGTTCTGAACCTTAAAGGTCACAAAGGCGTCTGTGTTCTGACAAGCGGAAGTAGGCACATGATATCTTAAATTTACTATCTACAATTAATTATGCTATTAATGTTATAACACACAAGCCTAAAGTCCGGTGCTAAAAGGCTGTGGTAGTTAGTTGATTACCCCTCAACTATCCCTCAACAGACTGTTCAGAAGAGCACGAGCACAACAAGTGAATAACTTTAATTTCAAAATTTGATTATATCCAAGTTGCGTCCGCCTAAGAATCCCCTAACCAGTGTAATCTGTGTAGCTGAGAAATAAGCTTCTAATGCGACTCATTTTACATAAGGAGTAGGTCAAAACAATGAAACAATGGTAAAACAGAAATTAAGGAGAGGGAACATTAAGCCACAGACTGCAGTTAGTGATTCAAATCCACCTCTTGTGTGGATAGTAGTTTCGCTAGACAAGGAGGTCCCTAATGCGAGGGACTGTAAAAAGAAAGGTGATGAAAAAAGAGAGATGTAGCCTTAACAACAATTTGACGGTAATAATGTGAAAAATGTAATCTCGTACATCTAAGGAAAAGGAAATGTGCATCCGATAAGCCTGTCTAGGAGCAAGCGAAACTTGAGTCACCAGCCACTAAACTGCCAAAGCATGAAAGGAACTATAGAAGTCGACGATAATGAAAGTGAAACTAAAGGGGTTAATATTTTCATTTCATTTGATATCCGGGTTCTGGGAATCACTGAGGACGTTGATAATACGACAGAGAAGTCATGTACTTTGTTAAAAAAAAAAAGTCCTGAAAATAAACAGCGGCAGTAGGAAGCTCCATAAGACACTAAAAGAAGGCAATAATTAAAACGACACAGGTAACAAAGGTTACAAAAGATTTATCTCCTGAACTAAACCAGGTGTTGATTCCAGCAGCGACAATCAGAGGAGGATGAGTCATGGGAGACAATAACGTTACAGCCAAGGAGGTCTCATGGTAAAACTAATAATTAGGGGGAATGATACCAAAATATGGAAGACAGATGCAGATACTGCCACTGGGGGAAAGTCTCAACTTACAGTACAGGTGGAAATACATCCTCACACTGACAACCAACTCCTGCTTTCAGAAGGGCTTACGTTTTTTCAGGAGAATTAGGAGGTTCAGGTGATTACCAGCGACATGGTATATGAAGCAAAGGAAGTAAAAATAGTAACATCCTCTTGGGGGAAAAACGTATAATCAGTCACAGTCCATAGTTTACTGTAAGGCTAATGTGAAAAAATTGACGAGATATCCTAAACAATGTGTTCACTACAACATAGTAAGTGATACATCTACTCTGGAAACACTGCCATGTGAGACAGACCTAGAGGAACAGGTGGATATGCCTCTCTGCTCGATGATATCATGGATATTTGAATTATGTGTGGCTAAAAGCTAAATTAATTCAAAGTCAGGGACTTGGTAAATCGACCCTCTCCAAACACAGAATATTCATCCTTGACTGATCTTCAATTGAAAATAAAACCTGATGGACCAAATGGGAATTGGACTAACAATAGTGCCTCCTACGATAACAGCAATCCAGAATATCTTGAAATCTATCCTGAATTTACTTGGAGGCATACTGCAACATTCCCACCATAACATCGATATCGCTTTAGCTATGTTGCAAAGTTTAATGGATTCAACGTCAGGTGAATCCAAAGACAGAAAATGACTCCAAGTAAAGTAAATGAAGGCAAAAAAGGATTCTAACTTCATACAATATTCTACCAGAACCCCTTGGGTAGCAAAAATGGTACGACATGGTCCAAACAGTCTAGAAACAGCTTGTACAACACTAGCCCTCTAAAGACTCCTGGTTCCAAACTAGTCAATGTCAGATAATAGAGAAAAATGATAATGGGTAAAAATTAAAATGGCTATAATTTAGCCTGCAATAGTTATTAAACAAATGAGACTACGATGAAGAGGGTTGGGACTTTGGAAACAAAGCAAATATTTCCTATAATGAACAAGAAAAAAAGTGTTGGATCTAGACAACGTGTGTGCCAGCTCTATGGAGGTGACAAGCAATAAAGCAAATTTCAACTACCCAGTGAATGCTTCCACCTTTCACAGAAGTACAAACAAGGAAAGGAAATTAAGTGTAACATTCTCTCCTGAAGGTCTCTTGCTGGAGGTAGACATAAAAGGAGAAGATCTGGGGACAAACACAGAGGAAAAAGAAACAAGTACCCACAGGACAGAAAAAAAACATTTAGAAACCTCTGAATCAGAAGTGCATCAGATCCATACTGGCTCAGGAGAAAATAATGGAAGTTTCCCAGTGAGAAATTGGGTTGTTGGTTGATTGGGGTGTGAGCCCTGGTCAAGCAACAGCCACAATCCCTTGCAGGGTGAACCACAAAAAAGTTCCTAAATTCACCGGTGCTTACCCTGGGTAGCTTGACATAAAAAGCAGTCTGTCTTAACTTAGAGGCAATGGGTAAAGTGTTTATGCAGCACACAAACAGCAATAAAGTGAAAACACAACACAAGAAAAATCCCACACCAATTTAGAAAAATAGAGTAAATTCTAATAAATGATTTGACACCAAAACAAAGAAATCCAATTAGAAGACTCAGAGTTATTAATTTTTAAAGTTTAAGGTTTAAGAATAGTGCCTGAAAGATAAAAGTGCCAACCGTAGACATCTGGTCACCTTTAGCACTACAATCAAGGGTCCAGTGGTGTATAGAGACCTCTTGGGGGCTGAGAACTCACTCAGGCTGGGTCTAAGTGCGAGTACAAGATAGTGGGAGAGTGTTATATCCCTGTGGCTTTGAACAGGAGGTCTGCAAACTAGCCCTTGGAGTAACTTCTGATACTCTTGGGTGCCCTTGTAGATGCATGTCTCAACAACGGGGCTGGCCTCTGAGGGCTCAAGGCAGGCTCCATGCAGCAAAGCAGTTCTTCCCTGAATAGCAGCAGTCACAGCAGTAGGCAATCCTCTGAGTCTCATTCCACAGGTCCAGTAGTGAACTGAAGAGTGAGTTTCAGAGACTATTTGTATTCCCCGGTGCCCTGCTCATAGAAGGTGGGAGAAAAACTAGAAACATTCTTTGAGGTTCTGCGAGTTTCCTGCCTCTTCTGCCCTTGCTCCAAGCTTGCTGCACTGACAATGCAGGGTTGTTAAGGCTATTGTGTGGAGACAGAGCACAGCCTATTCAGGTGAAAGTGGGGCTATGCTTAGTTCTTCCCACCCTCCCCCAAAATCAAGCCAGTTAATGGTCCATTCAGGCTCTGCTATCCCCACATTTGCGTGAGTGGAGTGTCTGGCATTTATTCACAAATTCATAACTGTCAGTTACACCCAGTCATGTGACCCAAGACCGGATGAAGGCACAGAGGGCTTAGGGCAAGAAAATGCCAACATTCTAAAAGTGGCCTTTTCAAACATGTGATGATAAATTTGACTTTACCATTAAAGGGGGTTTGTCATTACAAGTTCAAAGGTACCAAACATGACGTGCCCACCTCCTCTCATTAAGGAATTACAGTTTATTAAATCCTAATGGAAGAATAGGCCTCAAAGTAGTGAAACATGAATGTGGGACTTTTTCACTACCAGAACATATCAAATTTAAAAGTACATGTCCTACCTAATAATTACACAGTGCCCCGCTGTATTGGCTACCCAGGGGTGACTTATATGTAATAAAAGAGGCTTTTAAGGCTTGGCACGGGGTTTTACATGCCAAGACGATATGTCAGTGGGATGCTGCACAGGCAGGTGCTACGTGAGTGTGTGACACAATAAGTGCTGCAAGCCCAACAGTAGCATTTATTTTACAGGCCCTGGGTATATGGTATACCACTCTTGCAGGGACTTAAAAGTAAAGTAAATATTCAAATCGGGTATAACCCATCAAACCATGTCTTACAGCCAAAAGAGCACAAATGCAGCAAAAATAGAAAGAGGAAAGCAAAAGGTTTGTGGGTGACCCTGTAGAAAGAGCTGTTTCCAACATCGCCCACATAATCAAAAAAGTATGGTAAGATTTGTAAAACGATATTCAGAGCTTATATCCAGTGTTTGCCAATCCAGCAAATGAGGCTCTGTCCCTGCAACGCATGGATATATTAGCAGATTGTGATCTAAATCCATTTTGAAATCATTTTAAAATTCTGACAGTCTTTAACACTGTTTCGAGGTTATCGAAAATAGCTTGAGGTAATATTGCTTTATTCCCTCTCATCCACGATCAAGAACACGTTAGACTAGCCAAATGCAATAGCGCAATTCCATTCCAGAAGAGTGGCAGAGCAAGTGCTGAAGTCTAATGATGCGTTAAGATGGATTGGCTATGGCATATATACAATTCATGATTACAAGAAGAAGCCACAACATCTCGAAGGCTATAAAGAGGCCGTAGGTACCACATGAAATACCAGTGATGAAAGGGTAGAAAGCCTAAGAACAAACACTAAGAGTAAACTTTGAGATAAGGCAGAAGATTGAATTATCATAGGTAAAACCATAAATATATACAGGACCACTGCATCAACATAAGATCATGACTGGAATGATAGTGGAGCAGCTATAAACCCTGGGACCTCAATCAGGGGTGTGGAATTTATTAAAATATCTACTTGTCCACGGGACAGGTTGCTTCTCAAATCTACTTGTCCTGTAAAAAGATCTACTTGTCCCTTTGGTGCCATGTAGTGTGGCGCCAAATTATGGCAGCAATCTCATTATGTAAGAGCTCTGATAATAGCCTCTCTGATTATGCCAGGGCTACTACCATAGTAGGGCTTGAATACTTGCAGTTTCAATCCCTACTGTAGCAATTTCCTTATTTTTCCACCTTTCTGCAGATCTGCATACTGGGGCTGGAGGAAGCAGTAAGCAATAGTTCCAGGGCTGGAATGCCTTTGAGTCTGCAAACCTACTAACCTGCATGTTTTAAAGATCTTCACCAGCTTCTCTCTAATATTTTCCCATAATAAGAAAGGTTGGACATTTACTCCTGACAATGGCAGAATTAGAACTTCTTCCAGGGTTGGGAAGAAAGTGGCTGGAGGGAAAATGAACTTGCAAATGCTCAATAGATTTTCACATGAGCAAATCTACACATGCGTATTTACCCATGCTAAATACAGTTCACAAATATTTTATAGGGGTACGACATATACCATGGGTGCACTTTTGTGACTTTCTTTAAGAATTTGGGGCCACATGTAGGTAGGTTCAGATTTGCGACCCGCAAATTGCGAGTCGCAAATCTGAATGTAGGATGGTGTCCCTGACACAATCTGTGATTCGCAAGGGCTTCGCAAATGCACACCTCAGGAATAATCATGAGGTGGGTCGCAATTTGCGACCCCCTTGCGAATGGCGGCCTCACAGGGATGGTGGCCTGCTGGAGACAGCAGACCACCATGTCTGTGACTGCTTTTCAATAAAGCAGTTTTTTTTTTTTTGTAATGCAGCCCGTTTTCCTTAAAGGAAAACGAGATGCATTACAAAAACAAAAAATGAAACTTTTGTGAAAGTGTTAGCACCCATTTGAAATGGGTGCAAACTGTGATTGGTTTGCGCCCGCGTTCGGAAAACAATCCTACATTGCACTGCGAGTCGCAATTAGGAAGGGAACACCCCTTCCTAATTGCGAGTCGCAAACCCGTTTTGCGATTCGGTAACCAGGTTACCGAATCGCAAAACTGGGTTTGTGCATCGCAATGTGCTTTTTTTTGCACGTCGCAAACAGCGAAAGTCGCTGTTTGCGACATGCAAAAAGCTACCTACATGTGGGTCTTGGTCCCTAATTAGGTCTGGTGTTAAAGACATTTTGTTTTTATTGAACTTCTATTTCTCTCTCTTTCGGCTGGCTTTACAGTGAGTGATCGCATTCTTCTCTTCCACAAGGAGCATATTGGCACACAAAGTAGTTTTGTTCAGTGTCAGGAACTACAGTGGCAATCAGTGACGTAACGAAACTGGAGGGTGCCCCTTTGCAAAAACATGGAGGAGCCCCCTCTCCAGACTCACTCAGGGCAGGTGCTGTGCTGAAGGGCCCCCCTGGAGGGCGGCTGCGGGGCCTTTGTTATGCCACTGGTGGCAATGTGTGCTTTTAGAGTTCAAAAACGTTTTTTGTTTTTTTTTGCCAGTGTTTGTTACAATGTTGAGGGCCTGGTAGCTCCCACAACAATAAAGTGTTACAAAAGCCATGTCAAAACAAAACACGCATTGATGAAACTAAAAGACTTATAAAAATATGTCAGATCAGTTGGCTTTGTCAGTGTTTGTTTATTTTCATGCTTCCCATAATCGTGTTGAAAATGGTTACACTGATTTTACATTAGAAATATTTTTGGGAAATACTAGCATGCATCAAAACATTTTACTAAATGACACCTCATTTGCATCTAATCAGAGAGCATTCTGGGAGCATTATACTTAGCCTCATTGCCTAAACTTTTCAAACATGTGTATACACGTTTTTTTTATTTGTACTGGAACCAACGTCAGTAGTGAAGTGTGACCTTAAAACATTTATTTACAGCACTCACCCTAATAATGACGGTTTTCAAATAATGAACCATAAATACAAGTTTGAACAGCATTACCTTTTGGAAACACATTACCTCAACTGTAGAGAGCTCCACTCTCTGTAAACAGGCAGCCAAAGGGTTTGTGCTGCAGAGGGTTGGGCCTACTTGTCCCAAGGACAAAGTAAACATAAAAACTTGTTGCCCTTGACCCCAAACAAGATGTCCCAGGCGTCGGTTCCACATCCCTGTCAATATCCAAATCTTAAAGTACCTGAGGTTAACACAATCTGTTTTCTGTCCTGGAAGGTTGTTGGCATAAAAAAAACTGTAAATCTTCAAAATTAAAAATGAACAGAAATTTAGTGAACTAACGATTGCAGCCTTGCAAGAAACACCGGAAGTTGAATATGTGGTATTAAAGGGCTATTTGGCCTACAACAGGAAAGCAGTGAAGGGTAAACCTGGTCGTCCACCAGGAGGCTTAAGCTTACTAGTTGCAATTAACATGAATGAAGAGTGGGGGAGTCCTAAAAAATAACCTAAGTGAATATCTGCCTTCCACCAAATGAACATTCAAGGAAACTATTGAATACTCTCGTCCTCCTAATCGAGAAAATTGGAAGTAAATTTCCTTTGTTTCCAATACTGCCTTTGGGTGATTTTAACACAAGAATTCTGGCCTCTGAAAAAAACAGATGTGTTTTAATTAGATTAGAAAAAATAGTTGGGCGTTACAAGCCAATTACTTCACTGCTGTAAAAGAATCCAAATGGAAAAGAAATCAGATTTGGCCCTAAAAGCCTTAATTTTACTATCCTATTATTGGAAGAACATACTGTGACCAGCCAGCTACTTTTAAGGGGAAGACAACTTTTCTCATCAAATAAGCAGTAATTTCAGCTAAACATTTTTTGCTTGTGATAGAGTTGGATGTAGGGTAGCCTGCTCGGTAGTGACCACAAACTTCTTTTGTTTTCACTGGTCTATCATTTAAAGTCCCGAAGAAACTTGGAATAATAAACAACATACTTGCTGTAAGAAAGAACAAGCATTGTAAATGCAACGGGTCTCGCATTTGTTCAAGTTAGAGCTGTGGCGTTGTAAAGCAAAAAAAAAAACCAGCGCAATCGCGCTATGTAAAATGCAGCGTGATTGCGCTGCGTGAAAAATAAACAGAAAAGTAGTCTGGACTCCAGGCTGAAAACATTAAGCCTCGTATGTTTTTGGTACTTTACAGGTGCTGTGTAGGTGGGCTAAACATAAATGAAAGCAAGCTGATTTTAAAAGGCAAGCCCACGAACCAATGTATGTGACTGACGTGGCATGTGCGTGGTTTGAAGCCCAAAGAGAGATTACAGAATGGACTGAGCACTTTGTGCTCGCCCATAAAAAAGGGTTGCTTAGACATCAAAACTGATAAAAAGAGTGAAAATATGACTCTTAAATTGTTGACAGCATACACAGTTCACACACTACAAGAAACACTAGAGAGTTATGCAAACCTAATCCAAAGTATACAAATATGTGCAAGCAACATTTCAAAGTAAATCCAATTAAGAAAAAAGAGAGCTCTATAAAGATAAACCGAGTCAATCTCAATAGAAATATAAAAGAAGTCTTAAAACTAGATGGAACATTATGATACCCTTTAATAAAAACAACACAGGAAATAAAAGCAGGAGATCAAAAGAGCCATTTGGACAGGAACAGCAGCAGCCAAAACTTTTAAAATATCTCCTAAGATACACTGGATGCGCTCTCCAACGCAACCCAACAGGACTGCCATAAGCCCATAATCAAATTGGTCCTTCACCAACCCTCTGACCAACTACACAAAATTGGGTCACTTAAAACTTGGCTCGTCTGAACTGCAGTCAGCGAACCTGCCGGCTGATGATAAACTAGCAACTGCAAAGCTAATCTTTAGTCCAACAAATACATCACATGTTCAGAATGGAATCTTGAACAGGGGCAACATTCTCAGCCTTTGGCAACATGTTCCGACTCTGGCTAATCTCCAATCAAATGTCAACCTCAGTGTCAAATGCCGTCTTACGTTATGTCATGTCTTGTGCCACATTAAAGTTATCAAAAAAGCGCTATGACACGGCCAGCGCTGGCACCGCGTTATAGCGCTTTTTAGTTTCAGGTGAAAGAGGAGGACGGGCAAGCATGGATGGACTGGGGGAGGGGGCTGGTATAAGTAAGCAAGAACAGAAGGGTGGGGACGAATGGGACAGCTACATGGAGAAGTGGTGGAAGGGGAAAGCAGCAAAATGGGTTAAAAAAAATAGCACTTCAATCAAGGCACGATAAGCGAATGGACACCAATTAAATGTGATCAATCTGTGCTTGGTCCCTCCGCCGGAGAAAAGGAACGGAAGTGACGCATGGCCTTTGCTGGCCATTCAGGATGCAGCAAAGCAGAGTGACATAGACTCTTAACAAATGGTTAGCAGTGGGCAGATTACAAACCCTGTATTGTATACAATAGAGTCTCGCTAGCGAGAGCGCATATTCATGCGCTGTCACAGGCTCGACCCTATAGCACACGGAGCGCTGAATATCCGAAACAACTTTAACCACATTAATGATTTAGTGGAGGAAAAACGGATAACAATATACACACCGTATCCTTAGACTGAGACAAAAACTGCCTTTCCAGCCCACGTGCTCGCCCAGTAAGATCAGACAGATTGCTCTTTTAGTCAATTTCTCGTGGAGCCAGACATGGCGGCAGAAACTGTTGCCCTGTTCTTTAAATGGGCAGGTACTGTCCGGTACTGAGTACCTACACTTCTGTAGTTTGAAAAGGGGAGTGCCTGCACTTCTCAGCACTGCTCCAGTACATTTAGGGGGTGATTCTGACTTCAGCAGGCGGCGGAGGCCGCCCGCCAAAGTTCCCCCGCCAGAACACCGCTGCGCGGTCAAAAGACCGCCGCAGTGATTCTGAGTTTCCCGCTGGGCGGGCGGGCGACCGCCAGAAGGCCGCCCGCCCGCCCGCCCAGCGGTAAACCCCCTTCCACGAGGATGCCGGCTCCGAATGGAGCCGGTGGAGTGGAAAGGGTGCGACGGGTGCAGTTGCACCCGTCGCGATTTTCAGTGTCTGCTATGCAGACACTGAAAATCTTTGTGGGGCCCTGTTAGGGGGCCCCTGCAGTGCCCATGCCAGTGGCATGGGCACTGCTGGGGCCCCCAGGGGCCCCACAACACCTGTTACCGCCAGCCAGGTTCTGGCGGTCAAAACCGCCAGAACCAGGCTGGCGGTAAGGGGGTCGGAATCCCCATGGCGGCGCTGCCTGCAGCGCCGCCATGGAGGATTCTGCAGGCCAGGGGAAAACCGGCAGGAAACCGCCGGTTTCCCTTTTCTGACCGCGGCTTTACCGCCGCGGTCAGAATTGGCCTGGATGCACCGCCAGCCTGTTGGCGGTGCATCCGCGGTCCCCGGCCCTGGCGGTCCATGACCGCCAGGGTCGGAATGACCCCCTTAGTGAGAGAGTACCGGCACTCCTCTAGAGCAAACAGATACTAAGGAGTACCTGAATTTCTATTTTTCCATTAAGGCACTGCCCAAAGCTAAGGTCATCTTGGGCTGTGCCGCAGTAGCAATTAGCTGTGTCTCCTACTGACATGAAACTATATTGCATTCTCACACCTTACTGCACACTGACTCCACGATTTCAACTTTTGGATTGCACTGGGTTGTGTTTACGCAGGATTTTGCGCCATCCCCCACCACTTCCTCCCATGGAGTCGCAGTAAATCATGCCTCGCACTATCATTTCCATAAAAGAGTAAGTGAAAGGTCCCTAATGCTCTCCTGACAGAGATACGCTCAAGGTGACAAAGGCTGATCCGGAAGTGAACATCTTCCCATTTGCCTCTCATATACTTTGGAAGAGCAAAGGATAGGGTGACCAGATTTTGAGGAGCAAAAACTGGGTCAGGACGGACATAAAAGAAGGACTAAAGACATTATTCTCACTTTTATATCTGGCCTATCCTGTTCTTCTGTGTAGCTTTGTGAGAGAGAGAGAGAGAGAGAGAGAGAGAGAGAGAGAGAGAGAGAGAGTATATATATACACACACACACATATAAATACACACACATTTACAAGACTACATATATAAAACTTTGTTATGGCTTGACCTCCTACCCTGTACCCCCAACCCGCCCTCTCCCACCTTTCTCTGCTCCCCACCCCATCTCTCTGCTGGGAGCAGACAGGGGACTGTGCTGCCTGACAGTAACAGGTAAATTACTTTAAGTATTTCATACTTTGTAG
Organism: Pleurodeles waltl; assembly: GCF_031143425.1. Classification (NCBI taxonomy): domain Eukaryota; kingdom Metazoa; phylum Chordata; class Amphibia; order Caudata; family Salamandridae; genus Pleurodeles; species Pleurodeles waltl. The sequence continues at coordinate 155,117,787 of NC_090440.1, read as the reverse complement.
GCCTCTTTAATTTATGCTTCCCTAGATAATCTGACCTTTGTCCTAAAAACCGGGACATTCATTTAATAATCTGACCTTTGTCCAAAAAACTGGGACATTTATTTAAAATTAAGAGAAGCGTCGGGACACCGGAACAGTCCTCTAAAAACCGGGACTGTCCGGGGAAATGCAGGACGTCCGGTCACTTTAGCAAAGGATGATGCAAACACATAATTACACTCCACATAATTCAACTCCATACTGTGCCACATATTTACGCTCCACATAATTCTACACCATGCCACACAAAGCCACACTACACAACATAATTACACTCCACACCATACCACATAATTACACTCCACATAAATCCACTCCACGCCACATAGCAACACACCACATAAATACACTCCACAGCATGCCACATAATTTCACTCAATATAATTACACTCAGCTCCACAGAATTCCTCACAACATAATTCAATTCCACGCAATTCCATTCCACACCACGTAATTCCACTCCACAACACATAATTGCACTATACATCACATACATCCAAACCACACCACAGAATTCCACATCATGACACATAATTCAAGACCAGGCCACATAATTCCACTCAATGGACACCACTCTGCGACGCACAATGATCACTACAAGTAATTCCACAACACTTAACAGCACATAATTACTATCCACATAATTCCACTGTACACCATACCACATAATTCCACTACATATAACTCCACTCAGCGCCACACAATTCCACAACAAATTCCACTCCCACTCACATAATTTCACACCACGTAATTGCAATCCAAACAATATAACTCAACACCATTCCACATAATTCAACTCTACTATGTGCCACTCCCCACCAAACAATGCCACTCCACCATGCCACATATTTACACTAGACATATGTCTACACACCTCATACATCCACCCCACTCCATAACACAAAGCTAAAAGACATTGGCAACGCCAATAGCTCTCGGATTGCAGCGACCTATTGCCTTTGCCTATGTTTGTTTTGTGTGGGAGGTGTGTAAAGTCCAAATCCAAAACTCAGAATTTCTCCGAAGTAATTAATGAACTTTAAAAAAGAACAAATTGGAAAAAGAGTGAGGCTATCCCTGATTACCGTTTCTGTTTCATACTGCCTGCTTTTCAAGCATTAACTCGAAGAAATTTCGATTTATGTGTATGAACTTTGGATACCTCGCCCACACCAAAAAGACTAGTGCTCGGCCCTTGGCGTCAAAATAATTTGCAGTAGGCAATTGTTCGCTCTGATTTAGCATAGATGCCTAAATGATGTTTTATGTGCTATTTTCATGAGATCCCATGTTACCTCTATCAGGGGATCACTAAACTCTTTTTATTTACATTTCAAATAATAAACAGTATACATACAATCAAGATCATAACATATAGTGTATACACTTTACAGTAAAATCACATCCCACATACACTCAAACTCCCTTCCCAATCCCACGGTGAGGTCAGAAGCCCTAGGACAATGCCCAAGACTCCCTTAAAGAACAGAACTCAGTAGAACACACGGTAAACAAAGCAGCTATTACAATGAGTCGTTATATCTAGCTAATCTTGCCAAAATCCAATCTGGCTTTGTAGACGCTTCTTCCACCAAGGCACACCTAACCATTCCTTCCCCCCAATCACTAAGCGTTCATTGGGGTCGTGAAAATCTTTGATATGGTTTTTGTGGTACTGCGCCGCTACCAAGTGTTTGTGTGTTAGTAATGCACGTGTGTTAGACAAATTCAGAAACATGCACATCTCAAACCGGAAATGCGTTTGTAATTACCATCTGCTTGCTTCTGCAACTGGATATTCATCTTTAAACCATGATATTTTTGAGTCACTTAAAACATTGAAGAATTGGCACCAAAGTTTCAGATTTCCGGAGGAATCAGAAAACTGTTCTGCTCTTATTTTACGGATCACCTGTGGAGCTATGAGAACAAAGACAAAAAATATTTACATTTAAAAGAATTTGCTTCCATGTGTTAAACTGCGACAGGTAACTACTGTTTTTTTGCCTACTCAGAACATTGGGTACCAACAAAGCAATGCCACAACCATAATACCAGCAGGACTTACTCAGCTCATGCCTAGATTTGCCCAACATCTAGAAGTGGGAACATTTTGCAGGTGTCTATCATGAAAAGGAGCCAATGAGTTCAATAAACATTATATCATCTGTGCAACAGCAATCATATCCCTATTTACGTCTTTGTAAAAACAGCAAATATAAATAAGAAGTCCTTTCTTGTCTCATGGAGGAACCTTTCAAATCCATTCATAAGGCATCCCTGCAGCATCTCTCATGGAAAACTGCTTTCCTTGGAGCAGTCACATCGGACAAAATCCAGGCATTATGCTTTAACAAACCCTTTACCGTTTTTCATTCTAATAGGGTAGTATGAGGACTCACTCAAAATTCCTTCCCAAGGTTATTTCCGATTTTCAGGTCAATCAGGCAATTACATTGCCAACTTTCTTTTAGAATCTTTCAACTCTGGCTTACAGAACTCTTTATTCCCTAGATGTAAGGCGGGTTTTGAAGTTTTATCTAGATAAGAGGCACAACATATGCAGGTCAGACCAACTCTTTGTCAATTATTGCCTGGCCCATTGAAATTTAGCCACTTCCAAACAATCCTGATGGATAGTTTCCTCCATACTTTTATGTTATCAAAAAGCCATCAAACCTTTGCCAGCTCGACCTAAGGCTCATTCTACTGGGTGCAAAGCAGCTACAGCTGATTACTGAGAAATGTCCATATTGCAGAAATTTGTAAAGTGGCCACATGGAGATTTGTTCACACATTCACCAACACTATTGTTTGGACTTGGATGCTAAAGCAGATGCTCAAGTAGGACAAGCCTCCCTCCGAAATCTATTTGCTTAATTCAGTCCTATACTTCTTTCCTCTGTTCTTTTCACCGCTATTGGTAGGGATGGGCATGCTATTCTGTTCAAATGCTTAAGACTATCAATAGAGGGCCCCCACAATAAAAAGTATGATTTCCTAGCTGTAATCCTGTTTCTCTCTTAGGGGAATCTCCATTGAAGTCATGAGCAACCCTCCCTCCTCCCTGGTGGAACTAGCAGAGGAAATTATGGGACATACTTATCACTGACGCTTCCTATCAAAAAGAACTGATACAACTACCACTTGTTGAGCATGATGGAATATTGGTAGTCTCTGGGTTCTTAATGCCACAATCACAGTTTTAAACTCACATAATAGCAGCCTATGAGGCTACACTGTCCTACTATCCTCAACTCTTATATCTACAGAAAAGAGTTCATGAAAGAGATTTAAGCTGTTCTGGTAAAAAACATATACCTCAAACTATACATGTATATGGGTACACTAATACTTTTCTAAGTACAATCTGAAGAATACCACCATTGTAGCCTGTTTTCTAGGCTGCATATTATGTTCCTTAAGTGTTTCTGCAGGCCTTCCTCAACAAAGGCAAATATCTACACTTAAGAAGATATATGAAGAAGTCCTCTGGGATTCACACATGTAGGCTGAACTATTCAAATGCTTATGACTATCAATGGACATCCCCCATAAGAGAATAAGCTAAATAAATTGAAATTCAGAAACCAGGAAGGAGAGAAGAAGTTTGAGGGTGACCCTGCAGAGAGGGCCAAGTCAAACAGTAGCAAACACTCTTTATCATCCTTAGATTTCAGCTGTAATGCAGGTTGTATGAAAACATTAAATAGTTTCATGCTCTTAATACTGAGCATGGTATAGCCTTTATCATTTTGAAGAACCCACTTGTTAATGGGCTGTTTGAACAATTAAAACAGTGAAAAATTTGCCTTGTAGTTGTGAAGCTCCAATCACTGAAGGGATGGAAATAAATACACTAGGCAACAGGAAATGAAGTGAGTTAGATTTTCAAGTCTGTAGCCGCAAAGGTGACAGTTGGTATTCTGCCTCCTATTTTTCAAGGGTTACTTAACCTATCCTCAATCAAAGAGGCGAAAGTAAAAGCACTTGTAATTTAGTTTCAAGATCCAGGATTAGGTACCTGAAATAATATAAAGTGTGGCAAGAGCTATGTGACAATTATGTACCTCAAAATAGCTAACTTTTCCAACTGGGAGCTAAGAAAATAGGTACATTTTGCTCTCTGATGAGTGCTAATGACAATCTGACTCACTCCTGTGAATGCGTTCCTGTCCGTGCTAAGGGTGCACCAGGATAGGGTCAATCAATGGATGGGTAGGTGAATAGAGGAGACAGAGAGAGGCAAGCAGCAAGTGTAAATCTTCTATAGTACTGCTCTCTCCTTTGTACATGTTTGGTCACAGTGCATGTATTCCCAGACACTCTTAAGAGGTAGAGAGACCCACTATTCAAAAAAAGTGCAACCAGCGGTTTAGAGTTAATCAAAAATACATGATCTCCCAAAACGCATATTATAAACATGTATACGCACTGGCTCCCAAAAGGCTAGTCACAATGGACAAAAGCCAGGAGTGAGTTTAGCTGGAAAAGGTTGTATGATGGAACCATTACCGTGCATGCTTGAATAACATGCCCATTACCACACATATGCCTTTACCACACAAATTTTTACCATGCATATACCTTTACCATGCATGCCTTTACAATGATAATGTAAACATTTTGGTACACAGATTGGGCTTTCACTTATTTGGTGTAAATCCGTTCAGTAGTTTTTGAGATGTTAAAAGGAAAATATATTTGTATATCTAGGGCCGCAGATCTATCACAATGTTTTCGCGATTATCACGGCGAATTTGCAAATGCATGCAACAGCAGGAATGCTGTGATTAGCTGCCCGCAATCTGACCAGAAAGTTGTGGCCACCATTTTGAGTAACCAGTCACCGGGGCTGAAAAGTAAAATGAAATGTAACATAAGGGGTCTGAGTGGCAGTACCCTGACCCAAGGAATGTGGTATAGTGGTGTTTGAGGGTAATTTATAGGTTTAAAATGATTTTCTTTCACCATGCGCAATATTCGCAAATATTTGAGAATATTTGCGAGCGTTTGAGAATATACTAACAAAAAGTATTTTAAAAATCCACAGACTCATTCATAAACTAACTTATTCACTCATACATGCACACAGATCATGCGCCCACACACACACTCAGACACTCATATATCCAATCAGACTCTCACACCCACTTTCAGACCCACTCATACACTCACAGATCCACTGACATAGACCCCGCTACGTAAGCCCAAAGGCCGTGAGCACGCGTGGTTGGGTGATTATAAGGGCTTGGCTGCAGGCCCTGCGGCCAGCCCCCACCAAGCACGGCCTTAGTTGGATTAACCTATAGTAATTAAAATTAGTTTATGTTAAAAAAACATAGAAATTCACTGAAAAAACACAAAGGTTACAGTGACGTTAAAGTTAGGTTCTGAATTTACTCGTACAGAGCCATCGAAATTCAGCAGTTAGAGTTATTTCAAGTAACCCTCACTCGTGCCCTAAGGTAACTATAACTCCCATCTTCGCCATGCACAGCTAATTACTCCACATATTATATTACTGACTAGATCTTTTATGGCATATTTGATATCATTACTGCAGTATTTGCAATAAAAGTATTGATAAGAAAACTGTGCATGGCAAGGGTGCGATCTTACCTTATCAACTCCAATCCCTAGATCAACCACCCCTAAACCCTAAAAACATCCTTGCCACCCAAATACTACTAGCCACCCTAAACCCTGTCACCCAAATACTACTACCCACTCTAAACCCTAACAACACCCTTGCCACCCCAATACCCGTACCCACCCTAAACCCTAAAATTACCATTGCCACACAAATGCCCCACCCACCCTAAACCCTAAAATTACCCTTGCCACTCAAATTTCAATACCCACTCCAAACCCAAAAATTACTCTGACCACACAAAACTTACCCACCCTAAATCCTAAAAACTCATTTGGCACCCAAATTTCCCCACCCACCCTAAACCCTAAAAATGTCTTTGTCACCCAAATACCCTTGCACACCCTAAAATGACCCCTGCCACCCAAATACCCCTACTCACCCTGAGCACTAAAATTTCCCTGGCCTCCCAAATACCCTTACCCACCCTGAACCCTACAAATACCCTTACCACCTAAATCCTCCTACCCACTCTAAACCCTAAAATTACCCTTGCTACCCAAATACCCCCACCCACCCTACACCTTAAAATTACACTTGCCACCCAAATACAGTTACCCACCCTGAACCCCAACCACCCTAAACCCTACAATTACCCTTGCCAACCAAATACCCCTACACACCATGAACCAGGGCTCGAAAACTCTACTCGACCACTTGCATTGGCCAGTCTTATTTGATCAGGTCGAGCTATTTTTCATACTTAGTAGTCCCTTCTGGTGAGCTGACACTGAACAGGTGTTCTGTTCAGTTGAAAAGTGGAGAGGCAATAAATGATGCCTTTACATCTTATTCTTATGTCACATGTGTTCTGTGTTCACAGACAGAGGTCAAAAGTCCGTTTTTCTTACAATTAATTGTCCTCCTGACTGCAGAGTTCCAGGACTTTGTAAGGTGAACTGCTGCTTAGAATGTAAAATAAAAGGATATATATAGGGCGTGAGGTTTTTCATAACACAGAACATTTAAATGACTAAGTCAACTGTGCAAATATTTCAAAATATATTTCAGTAGTTGTGAAAGCCCTTTTTTTTATATTTCTGTGTGATGAAAACCTATTTTAATAGGATGAAAACAAATCAGAATACTTTACATGTTGATGAGCAAAGGATATGTTTTCTGAAACCCAATTTTCACAGATTGTTAATACACTATATAGTTTTATCAGTAAAGCTGAAAGTTAGTGGAGAGGTTTTTGGACATTTCTTGGAAGGTTACTGTGTGTAGATGACACTATATTACCACATCATGGTTTAGTAATATATTTATTAAAATTGAGTGTTTAAACAAACTGAGAACCACTCCTGCCCTGATGGCAATGTTGTTGGTAAACTAAATGAAGTCCTCGGTTATGTGGGCTAGACCTCATGGGTATGTGGCTAGATTCTTGTGATGCATGCAGCAAACTTTAGTCTACCTAATCAAACAAGAGAGGTTTTTTTGTACTGCAGAAATGCTGAATTCACATATTTGAAGGTGCAATCATATATGAGAATTAAGAAAAAGGCGACTCTGTAAACTATTTGCCTAGAATCACACAATTTGAGATCCGTTTACGGGTCAGGTACATTACAATTAGGTTGAGTAGATTATTTAAGTTACTCAACCTCCAGGTCTAGTAACATTTTGATTATTTTTCGAGCCATGCATAAACCCTAAAATTACCCTTGCCACCCAAATCCCTTACCCACCCTAACCCTAAAAATACCTATACCACCAAATACTCTTACCCACCCTAAAAATACCTATACCACCCTAATACCCTAACCCACCTACAACCCTAAGAAATACCATTAACACCCAAATGCCCTGCTCCACCGCAAACTCTAAAAAATACCCTTAACCATCCGATACTCCTACCCAATCTAAACCCTAAAAACACCTTTGCCACCCATATTTCCTTAGACGCCCTAAACTCTAAAATTACCCTTGCCACCCAAAAACCATAAAAACACCCTTACACTAATATAGAAACATCCTGCTGATTCTTGACAGCGCTGTAATGGATACATGAAAGGTTTAATACGACTGGTTCATTCTGAAGATATGTCCGGGCAGGATATTTTTTGCCTCACCCTCTACCTTTGATTTCAAAGGTATGACAGATACATGTATGATCTGGATTACTGGTGTCCTCAATCCAACACATTAGCAGAAAAATTAAAATGACATACTCTTATTTAAAGTGTCAGTATATAGACTATACAACACATTGTGCCTAGAATTTTCTCCTATTTACAGCATATTGAAGGCCTTTTATTCTCCCCCAACCCTCTTTTCCCTCAAAGACTTTATACCAATGTGCACTTGTGTTCTTGATGGTTTAACCATAACTAAAATGGGCGACTTGCAAGTTTGTAAGTATCAGCAGGCTTTCCAGGAAGATGGAGTTATCAATATATTTTGCTCTATTAATACAATATATTCCACAGTTTCTCTTTCATTACATTATTGATGACAAAACAGGGTGTTAGATCCTTGACTAACTGTAATGCAGTATTAGGAATTTTGCCAAGAAACAAAAAAATAGTGGTCAAATGCTCTTTGCTCACGTTTGATTGTGGATGTCGAGCGTTAATGCTGAATGTCTTCAGCAGTGGATGGATCAGGAAAAATATGAAGGATAACTTGAGTGACTGAAGCTCTGATAATGGTCAGTAGTTCTTAGTGCTTTTTCCAAAATGGGCTTTGCTATGGATGATAGGATGATGCAGCCTTTAGAGCATGTACATTAACCCCTCGGGTGCCTCAGACGTAACGGTTACGTCCTAGGCAGCACTGCTCGGGTGCCCAGGAGGTAACTGTTACGTCCAAGTAGGGACCCTCGGGGGAAGCGCAAGCGCTCCCCCCGGGGGCCTCGCATCCCCCTCCCCTGGGCAGGGATGGAAGGGGAATCGCTTTCCTTTCCACCCCGACCCCCTGTGGTGCCAGATGACATCAGAGCGCGATCGCACGCTGATGTCATCAGAGGCCTACCCCTCCAGCTTCCAGCACGAATCGGAGGAGCATTTCTCCTCCGATCACGTGGAGGGGGCAGGAGAGGCATGAAAGGAGAGGAAAGGCCTTTCCTCTTCTTTCATGTCTCTCTCAGCATTTCTGCTGCCCGATCGCATAGCCGCAGAAATGCCACTAGACACCAGGGAATGTTTTTTTTTACATTTATACACAAGTGGAGCGGCCCCTTGGGCAAGGGCCGCTCCCCTGTTTTTTTTTTTTTTTTTTAGGCCTTTTCTGCCCCCTCGGGGGCAGATCAGCCTAATCTAATTAGGCCGATCTGCCCACGATCTGACACCAGGGATTTTTTTTCTTTCTTTTTTTTTTTTTTTATATGTAGGGAGCGACCTCTTAGGCAAGGGTCGGTCCCATGGGGCAAAATTAGTTTTAGGCCATTTCTGTCCCCCCTTGGAGGCAGATCGGCCTACTTTTATTAGGCCAATTTGCCCCCAAGGGGAGCAGAAATCACTAGACACAAGGGATTTTTATTTTTTTGTGTCAATTTGACGCAAGGGGAGCGTCCATTTAAGCAAGGGTCGATCTCCTGGGGGCAATATTTCAGGCCATTTTTGCCCCCTTTGGGGGCAGATCGGTCTAATTGTATTAGGCCAATTTGCCCCCAAGGGAGGCAGAAACCACTAGACACCGAGGAGTTTGGTTTTGTGCTTATTTCACGCAAGGAGAGCGACCCCTCAGGCAAGGGCCGCTCCCCTGGGGGACAAATTTATTTTAGGCCATTTCTGCTCCCCTTGGGGGCAGAACGGCCTATTTCTAATAGACCGATCTGCCCCCGGGGGGGACAGAAACCACTTAGGCACCAGGGGTTGGTTTGTGTATGTATGTGTGTGTTTTGTTCAGGGGGCAGCCCGTTGGGCAAGGGTCGCTCCCCATGGGGGCACATTACTGTTGGCCATATCTGCTTGGGCAGATCGGCCTAATTTTGGAAGGCCCATCTGCCCCCAAGGGGGCAGAAAGCCCACCAGACACCAGGGATGATTTTTTTTTCTCAAAATAAGAGGATGGGGGTATAGCCATACCCCCACCCCAAATAAATGGGGCCAAAGTTGTTCTGTCCACCAGTGGGCAGATGGGGCAATTACCCCCGATCCACACCGCGGGGTGGGTGGAGGGGGCACAAAGTCTACTAGATGCCAAGGAATTAACAAAAAATTATGTGGTGGTGGATACCAACCAGTATGGGCCTGGTTATGCTCCCACCCCAACTGAAGGGGTAACAGTCTTTCAGTTCTTCCCTGCGCACTAAAACATCTTGGCCCATGGCAAGCAAGAGGACATTTGATTATTTTGGGTTTTGGTTTTACATTTGGGCCATAAGAACTTGGCTAACTCTCAAAATTGTCCCACTTGGAATGGTGAGGGCTGAACTTTTTGGACTTTGGGACGCTGCATGTAGAAAAATCCACAAGACCTAGACACATCTGAAAACTAAACATCTGTGTGAGTCCAGGGTGGTGTGCTTCACATGCACCCCGGACAATTGTCTTACCCACAATGCCCTGCAAACCTCCAACTTTGCTGGAAATCACACATTTTTCCCACATTTTTGTGATAGAACCTTCTGGATTCTGAAGGAATCCACAAAATCCCTACCACCCAGCATTGTGGCATCTATGCCAATAAAAATTCTGCTGCACTTGTCAGCCTAAAAATGCTGTTTTTTCAAACTGCCCTTTTGGACCTGCTTTGGTTCCCCCTCAATTTCAACATGTTTTTGGCTCTTTCCTGTCACAGGCACTTGGCCCATGTACACAAGTGAGGTATAATTTTTATCTGGAGACTGAGGGGAACGTTGGGTGGTAGGAAATGTGAGCTTGTGCAGTGATCCCACAGAAACGTGGGAAAAATTAGATTTTTTAGCAAAATGTGAGGTTTGCTGAGGATTCTGGGTAAGAAAACATTGGGGGATCCACACAAGTCACACCTCCCTGGATTCCCTTGAGTGTCTAGTTTTTCAAAATGTTTGGGGTTGGTAGTTTTCCCTATATGGCTGCTGATCCCAGGACCAAAAACGCAGGGGCCACCCCCGCAAAAACAGGTAGTTTAGTATTTGATGATTTTGATGTGTTCACATTGTGTTTTGAGGCATTTCCTTTCACAGGCTCTAGGCCTACCCACACAAGTGAGGTACCATTTTTATTGGGCGACTAGGGGAACAGTGGGGGAAGGAAATGTGTGGCTCCTCTCCGATTCAAGAACTTTCTGTCACCGAAATTTGAGGAAAAAGTGTTCTTTTGGCCAACTTTTGAGGTTTGCAAAAGATTCCAGGTAACAGAACCTGGTGAGACCCCCACAAGTCACCCCACCCTAGATTCCCCTAGGTGTCTAGTTTCCACAAATGCACAGGTTTGGTGGGTTTCCCTAGGTGCCGGCTGAGCTGGAGGCCAAAATCCACAGCTAGGCACTTTGCAAAAAACAGGTCTGTTTTCTTTGGGAAAATGTGATGTGTCCACGTTGTGTTTCAGGGCATTTCCTGTCACGGGCGCTAGGCCTACCCACACAAGTGAGGTACCATTTTTATCGGGAGACTTGAGGGAACGCTGGGTGGAAGACAACTTGTGGCTCCTCTCAGATTCCAGAACATTCTGTCACCGAAATATGAGGAAAAAGTTTTTTTTGCCCACATTTTGGGGTTTGCAAAGGATTCTGGGTAACATAACCTGGTGAGAGCCCCACAAGTCACCCCATCTTGGACTCCCCTAGGTGTATAGTTTAAAAAGTCACAGGTTTGGTAGGTTTTCCTAGGTGCTGGCTGAGCTTGAGGCCAAAATCCACAGCTAGGCACTTTCCAAAAAACACATCAGTTTTCTTTGGGAAAATGGGAATTATGTGTCTATGTTGCGTTTCCTGTTGCAGGAATTATGCCTACCCACGTAAGTGAGATACCATTTTTATCGTGAGACTTGGGGGAACATAGAATAGCAGAACAAGTGTTATTGCCCCTTGTGTTTCTCTACATTTTTTCCTTCCAAATGTAAGACAGTGCATAAAAAAACATCTATTTGTAATTCACATGCTAGTATGGGAACCCCAGAATTCAGAGATGTGCAAATAACCACTGCTTCTCTACACCTTATCTTGTGCCCATTTTAGAAATACAAAGGTTTTCTTGATACCTATTTTTCACTCTTTATATGTCACCATATGAATTGCTGTATACCTGGTATAGAATGAAACCCCATTGCAAGGTGCAGCTCATTTATTGGCTCTGGGTACTTAGGGTTTTTGATGAACCTACAAGCCCTATATATCCCCACAACCGGAAGAGTCCAGCAGATGTAAAAGTATATTGCTTAAAAAATCTGACATCACAGTAAAAAGTGACAGAGTTAAACGTTAAGAAAAATGGGTGTTTTTTTTCACTTCAATTTCAATATTTTTTTTCCAGCTGTTATTTTCTGTAGGAAAACCTTGTAGGGTCTACACAAATGACCCCTTGCAGAATTCAAAATTTTGTCTACTTTTCACAAATGTTTAGCTTTCGGGGATCCAGCATTGGTTTCACACCCATTTCTGTCACTAACTGGAAGGAGGCTAAAAGTACACAAAATAGTAAAAATGAGGTATGTCCCAGTAAAATGCCAAAACTGGGTGAAAAATGTGGTTTTCTGATTCAAGTCTACCTTTTCCAAAAAGCTGGGAAGCTGGTAATTTTAGCACCACAAACCCTTTGGTGATGCCCTTTTCAGGAGAAAAAACACAAGCCTTCTTCTGCAGCCCTTTTTTCCCATTAAAAAATTTAAAAAAATGAATTTTCACTGTATTTTTACTAATTTCTTGGTCTCCTCCAGGTGAACCCACAAACTCTAGGTACCTCTAGAATCCCTAGAATGGTGGACAGAAAGGAGGCAAATTTGGCATAGGTAGCTTATGTGGACAGAAAATTATGAGGGCCTCAGCTCGAACTGCTCCAAGTAGCCAAACAAAGGGCTGGCACCTGAGGGGGAAAAGGCCTGGCAGCGAAGGGGTTAAAGGAGGTGAGAAGCTGTGAGAGGTACTTTGAGGTTAAGATGGTTAGTGCTTTCATTTGAGCATACTGCGTGGGATTGTTAGCTGATCTGGGTATGTCGGTCATCTATGTGCTTACTGATCTTTTCTATTTTATGCTTGAAAATTTGGCAGTGGTGATTTTTTATGTAGCATGCGCACTGACAGATTCTAGTAAAAGGTTGAGTAAATATGTGACTAGATCACGGAGGAATGCCCTGCTGTATCGGAAAATGTATACACAAGTGAGAGAGGAACTAATCTTGAGGAGAAAGCTTATGCTGTTGCAAGTATGCAACCTTTATCTAGGGAAGAGAAAAGCTTTGCGCATTTTTGTTGTGCACAGTTGTTTTTGACAAGAGTGGGCGCTGGAGAAGGGGCTGGAGTTAAGGAGCTGGTTTGGTCCACTGATTTAAAGTGTGGGGAGGTTTACTGACCCTGAACAATGGTGCATGACTTATAGCTGGGTTTGTGCTGTAAAGTGCCACATACAAAAATATATACAATAATAGCAAAGTATATTGGACCTTAGTTTATGAACACTTTGGTGGTCATTACAACCCTGGCGGATGGTGTTAAAGCGGCGGTAAGACCGCAAACAGGCCGGCGGTAAAAAAATTGCAATTACGACCGTGGCGGAAACCGCCAACAAAGACAGCCACTTTAACACCCCAACCGCCACGGCGGTACAAACAAACAGCGCAGCGGTCACCGCCAACAGACAGGCGGGAGACAATGTACCTCCCACACTATTATGACAGGCCAATCCGCCACCTTTTCTGGGGCGGATTCACTGCGGATAAAAACACAGCGGAAACAGGAATTTAGAAGGGAAAACGCTCACCTCTACACACTCCACGAGGAATGAGGACACCATGGAACCAGAACTCCAAATCCTACCTGCGAAAGTCTTCCTGCTCCTCTACTAGGAGCACGAACGCCGGCGGCGAATACCACGGTGAGTACTGCACCTACGACACAGGGGAGGGAAAAAACAGGGACACACACACGCAACACCCCCACCCTCACCCACTACAACACACACACTAATACATATCAATACATCACAGTTACACCCTCCAACCCCCCCCGGAAGAATGCAAAGACCAAAGAAAATGAGTGTAACCATCGGAATATATTACAAACAAATAAGCAGAAACATATATATATATATACACCATGTACAAAATAAATACCAGGCATAGCAGACCAGGTACTGCACAAAGAAAGTCCGTGGAACACTGGGACCACACGGTATGGGCGAGGCCCACACAAGATCCCCGACCATGACGGAGAGAACACTGCAGGGGCATCAGATACTAAGAAAACAGGCACCTCAGTGGGAGGGAAAGGGGGGGCACCTCAGCCGCTTGAGTGCACGATGCCAAATCCACGAGGGGGCCACATGCCCACTGTTCCATCCTGGGGAGTGCAAAGCCACAGTCCCTCAAGTCTCTACAGTGGGTTGGTTGCCCACTGTTCAATCCTGGGGAGTGCAAAGCCACAGTCCCTCAAGTCTCTACAGTGGGTGGTTTGCCCACTGTTCCATCCTGGGGAGTGCAAAGCCACAGTCTCTCAAGTCTCTACAGTGGGTGGTTTGCACACTGTTCAATCCTGGGGAGTGCAAAGCCACAGTCTCTCAAGCCTCTACAGTGGGTGGTTTGCCCACTGTTCAATCCTGGGGAGTGCAAAGCCACAGTCTCTCAAGTCTCTACAGTGGGTGGTTTACCCACTGTTCAATCCTGGGGAGTGTAAAGCCACAGTCTCTCAAGTATCTACAGTGGGTGATTTGCCCACTGTTCAATCCTGGGGAGTGCAAAGCCACAGTCTCTCAAGTGGATAACAGTCTCCACTGGTTCTGGAGGGGGCATGGTGCCCAGAGTGCTTCATCCTGTGAAGGACAGAGGTAGTGGTTGGGTCTCTCCACTGGCTCTGGAGGGAGCATGGTGCCCAGAGTGCTTCATCCTGTGAAGGACAGAGGTAGTGGATAGGTCTCTTCACTGGTTCTGGAGAGGGACTGGTGCCCAGAGTGCTTTATCCTGTGAAGGACAGAGGTAGTGGATGGATCTCTCCACTGGTTCTGGAGGGGGAATGGTGCCCAGAGTGCTTCATCCTGTGAAGGACAGAGGTAGTGGATGGATGTCTCCACTGGTTCTGGAGGGGGCATGGTGCCCAGAGTGCTTTATCCTGTGAAGGACAGAGGTAGTGGATGGATCTCTCCACTGGTTCTGGAGGGGGACTGGTGCCCAGAGTGCTTCATCCTGTGAAGGACAGAGGTAGTGGATGGATGTCTCCACTGGTTCTGGAGGGGGCATGGTGCCCAGAGTGCTTTATCCTGTGAAGGACAGAGGTAGTGGATGGATCTCTCCACTGGTTCTGGAGGGGGACTGGTGCCCAGAGTGCTTTATCCTGTGAAGGACAGAGGTAGTGGATGGATCTCTCCACTGGTTCTGGAGGGGGACTGGTGCCCAGAGTGCTTCATCCTGTGAAGGACAGAGGTAGTGGATGGATGTCTCCACTGGTTCTGGAGGGGGACTGGTGCCCAGAGTGCTTCATCCTGTGAAGGACAGAGGTAGTGAATGGATGTCTCCACTGGTTCTGGAGGGGGACTGGTGCCCAGAGTGCTTCATCCTGTGAAGGACAGAGGTAGTGGATGGATATCTCCACTGGTTCTGGAGGGGGACTGGTGCCCAGAGTGCATCACTCACCCCGTGATGGACCCAGTTGCGTCAGTGCCCCTGCCGCTCATGGGCTAGCGGTGCTTGAGTTGGCGGTGCCCTGTTCAGCGGTGCTTGAGTTGGCGGTGCCCTGTTCAGCGGGCTTGAGTTGGCGGTGCCCTGTTCAGCGGGGCTTGAGTTGGCGGTGCCCTGTTCAGCGGTGCTTGAAGTGGCGGTGCCCTGTTCAGCGGTGCTTGAGTTGGCAGTGCCCTGTTCAGCGAGGCTTGAGTTGGCAGTGCCCTGTTCAGCGAGGCTTGAGTTGGCGGTGCCCTGTTCAGCGGGGCTTGAGTTGGCGGTGCCCTGTTCAGCGGGGCTTGAGTTGGCGGTCCTTCATGGCCCAGCGGGGCTTGTGCTGGTGGTCCTTCATGGCCCAGCAGGGCTTTTGCTGGCGGTCCTTCATGGCCGGGAAGGGCTTTTGCTGGAGGTCCTTCATGGCCCAGCAGGGCTTTTGCTGGCGGACCTTCATAGCCCTGGGCTGGCGGTCGTTCATGGCCCAGCAGGGCTTTTGCTGGCAGTCCTTCATGGCCCAGAGGGGCTTGTGCTGGCGGTCCTTCATGGCCCAGCAGGGCTTTTGCTGGCGGTCCTTCATGGCCCAGCGGGGCTTGTGCTGGCGGTCCTTCATGGCCCAGCAGGGCTTTTGCTGGCGGTCCTTCATGGCCCAGCAGGGCTGGTGCTGGCGGTGGCCTCCTGGGCAGCTGGGCTGGGGCTGGCGGTGGCCTACTGGGCAGCTGGGCTGGGGCTGGTGGTGGCCTCCAGGGCAGCTGGGCTGGCGGTGGCCTCTTGGGCAGCTGGGCTGGGGCTGGTGGTGCCCTCCTGGGCAGCTGGGCTGGGGCTGGGGCTGGCGGTGCCCTCCTGGGCAGCTGGGCTGGCGTGCCCTCCAGGGCAGCTGGGCTGGGGCTGGCAGTGGCCTCCTGGGAAGCTGGGCTGGCGGTGGTCTCCTGGCCAGCGGGGATGATGGTGGTCTTCTCCGCCGTGCACCTCTTCCCAGACTTGCTGGGTTTCTTGTGGCCCTTTCCCACCTTGGAAGGTGTCACAGCTGACTCCACACTCCCACAGGGACCACTGGGAGCGGCTTTGGTGGCTGGAGTCTTCCCCCTCTCCCGCCGGGCACTGGCCAACTTCGGATGCTTCACAGGTGGGGGACTGTCTGTGCCGTGGCTCCGTGCCACACTGGCTGTCCTGGTGGCCGGTCCACTCCACATACCGGTGACTACAGGCACCACTGGTGCCGGAGATGTTTTGGCTGAGGTGCTACTTCGGGACCAAAGAGATGGACGGGGTGGGGGAGGTGTGGGAAAAAGGTCAAGGGTGGGCAGGAAACGTTTTTTGGACACACTGGGATGAGTAGCTGGAGGGGGTTTGGGAGTGGAGGAAGAGGTGATGGTAGTAGGAGGTGTTTGTTTGGTGACTTTGGGTGAAGGTGCATGCACTGGAGGCTGTCGTGAGGTGGATGGCTGTTGGGTGGGTGTGTGCCTGCGTTTGTGTGTCTTGGGAGGGGGGTCACAGACACACTGGGATAGGACACAGGGGATGTGTGAATGGTAGTGGGGGTGGTGACTGCACGTGAGCGGGGTGTGCTGGTGAGGGACGTAGTGGCTGTAGTGGTAGTGCATGCAGGTGTGAGTGTAGACGAGACTGGGAGGGAGACTAGGAGGAGGGGGACACAGTGGAGGCAGTGGATGTTGGTGTGTCTGCATGTGTGTGTTGCTTGCGTGAGTGCCTGTGGGATGTGTGGTGCTGATGTTTGCCTGAGCTTCCCTTGTGAGTTGAGGTGTGTGCAGGCTGGTCTGATGGTGTGCTTGGGATAGGCAGAGGTACAGGAGACTGGGTCTGGGTGGAGGAAGTTGGAGGGGGGAGGCTAGAGACGGGGACAATGGCTGCCATCAGTGCTGAGGCCAGAGTTTGAAAAGCTCCGTGAAGGGCCGCCTCACCAGAATGAATGCCCTCCAGGAATGCATTAGTTTGTTGCAACTGCCTTTCTACACCCTGGATGGCATTCAAAATGGTAGACTGCCCAACAGTGAGGGACCTGAGGAGGTCAATGGCCTCTTTACTGAGGGCAGCAGGGGTGACTGGGGCAGGGCCTGAGGTGCCTGGGTCGAAGGTGATGTCCACCCTCCTGGGTGAGCGGGCATGGGGCGAAGGCTGAAGGGTTGCTGGGAGGGCGGTGCTGGTAGGGGGGGTGGCGGCTATACCTGTAGATGCGGGGGGTACAGATGTTGCCACCTCCACAAGGGAGCTCCCATCAGAGGACGAGTCCGTGTCGCTGGTGTCAGCTCTTGTCCCCGCCGTGGAGCTCCCCTCGCCCTCCGTCCCACTGGTGAATCCAGACTCCGTAGTGTCGCCCTCCAGGGCCATGTGGGATGCAGTTCCCTCGTGCTCTGGTGCCACTGCTCCTCTGCCTGATGATGCTAATGCACACAAGAACAGGGAGACCACAAAAAGGGTGGGGGGGCGACAGAAGAAAGACATGTTGAGTGCATGGATTACCGCTACCGTTGGCGGACACGACAGACACAGAAGGCCCCTGCACTACGCCGCGCTCTTGGGCTCCATTGTTCAATTCCTGGGAAATGGCCTACAAGGCTATGGACGACATCTGCACACAGATGACACAGAGGCATAAGTAGGTGTACTTGGCACTCTACAGAGGTGGGCTGGGCTGCCACATGGCCTGCCTTACGGAGGGGCCTAGCCTACGGAACTCGCCCTGGCCTAGGGAAACCCACAGCCCTCCTCCCCCACCCAGACAACTCCACTGCACGCAAAGTCAGCAGAATGAGAGTGTACTCACCCCCTTGTGTCTGCTGTGATGCCCTCAAGCGCCCATCCAACTCCAGGTAGGCCACCGCCAGGAGCCTGAACATCAGGTGGGTCATGGTGCGACGGGCACTCCTCCCACGTTGGGAGGCCATCCCCAGCTGACCTCCGCCGTCTTCTTTCTCCAGCGGCGAATGTCCTCCCATTTTTTACGGCAGTGGGTGCTCCGTCTGTGGTAGACCCCTAGGGTCCGGACATCCTTGGCGATGGCACGCCAAATATCTTTCTTCTGGGGGGCGCTGACCTACATGAAGTGTACAGGGGAAGAAGAGAAGTCATTACTAACTGCACCGTCAAAGTGATTGGCACCCATCCCTACCCTTGCCATGTGGCACATGCATTCACCGTCTTTCATGCTCGCAGCACTCTGCCCCCTTCCTTCTTACATCCAGCCCTCTCCACACAGGCATAGACTATACAACATGCTCCCTGTGTACTTACCTGTTTGTCTGGAGGACCAGCCATTGTCTCTCCCAGACCGAGGTCACAGCAGCACTTGCAGTGTAGGTCCTCTCCTGTCGAAGATCAGGTATCGAGTGATTGAACAGATAGAAAATGGCAGTCACGTCCACGGCGGTGCGTACCGTCACCGCAGGCGTACATTGTCATTGGCTCCTGGGACCCATAGGGTCCAATGTTAACCAATGCAGCAATGTGCCGCGGTCTTCGACCGTCTACTGCAACGGTGTACAACGCCAGCGCAGTTACCTCACATCCCATTGTCCCACTTTAGAGGTCAGGCAGCCGCCATTTCAGGGGCCCACATTCCTTCATTTTCAACTGAGTCACACATACCTAGGCCTAGACTCAACACACATACAGGCCACCTTTTGTGTATAATTGGTGTTCTGGGTAAACTGTGGGTACGTACCTCTGAGTTGTTTGACTCTGTGCTCGCTGTTGTCCTTCATAGGCACCTTCCGCTGGGCCATGTGAGGAGATGGCGGCATCCTCCGGTGTACGGACCGCTGGTGGACCTGTCGACAATGGAGGAAAGACATTTGATAATCACCTACAGGCTTGACCGTGCCACAATCCAGGAACTGTGTACCCAGTTGGAGCCAGACCTAATGTCAGCAATCCGCCATCCCACAGGAATCCCCCCTCAAGTGCAGGTGCTGTCAGTGCTCCATTTCCTTACAAGTGCCTCTTTTCAAACAACTGTGGCCATGGCATCAGGGATGTCCCAGCCTATGTTTTCCAACGTATTGTCCAGAGTGTTGTCTGCCCTTCTGAAACACATGCGGAGCTACATCGTTCTCCCTCAGGTGGAGGATTTGCCTACAGTGAAAGGTGATTTCTATGCCCTGGGACATATCCCCAACATCAGAGGTGCCATTGATGGGACTCATGTGGCTTTGGTCCCCCCCCCCCACAGGAGTGAACAGGTGTACAGAAACCGGAAGAGTTATCATTCTATGAATGTACAGATGGTATGTTTGGCAGACCCGTACATCTCCCATGTGAATGCCATGTTCCCTGGCTCAGTGCATGATGCCTACATCCTGCGGAATAGCAGCATCCCTTATGTGATGGGTCAACTCCAGAGGCACCGTGTGTGGCTATTAGGTGAGCACCTGAAAGCTAGTCAGTGGGAATGGTTGTCTGGGTCTGGGGTTATCCCTCCAGGTTAGTGTGTGTCTAACAGTTGCCCCTCGCCATTTGCAGGTGACTCTGGTTACCCCAACCTGTCATGGCTACTGACCCCAGTGAGGAATCCCAGGACAAGGGCAGATGAACGCTACAATGAGGCCCATGGGCGAACTAGGGGGGTGATCGAGCGGACCTTCGGCCTCCTGAAGGCCAGGTTCAGGTGCCTCCATATGACAGGTGGATTCCTATTCTACTCACCAATGAAGGTGTGCCAGATCATCGTGGCCTGCTGTATGCTTCACAACTTCTCTTTGCGACGCCAGGTGCCTTTTCTGCAGGAGGATTGTCCAGATGGCGGTGTTGTTGCTGCTGTGGAGCCTGTGGACAGTGATGAGGAGGAAGCAGAGGAAGAAGACATGCAGAACAGGGACTCAGTGATCCTGCAATATTTCCAGTGAGACACAGGTAGGAATACAAACCTGCCTACTACATGTACTTTGACACTACTACCTCTCTACTGTCTGTCGTTTTCACCCAGTGTATGGTCATTGAGTTGTCACTTTCCCTTACGATTTCACAGATGTGGGTCCCACTGTGTGACATCTGCTTAGATTCCTCATGGACTAGAGCTGTGTGACATAGGTATGTTGACATTACTATTTAAAAAAACATTTTGTCACTGTAATTGCTAATACAGTATTTCGAAATCACAGACAGACTCCAGATCATTTTGTGCTTTAGGTGTGTTTATTTAAATGCTCAATATTGGAGGGGGTAGTGAAATGGTGAGGGGTGATGGTGGAGGAATGTCCATGGCAGAGTCCAGTCTATTAGTCTCACAGGTGCATTGCCCATATGGGCATAGGAAGTGGAGCTGGGGCAGTTTAATTATGGACAGGGTGACAAAGTGGGACAGTAGGATGACAATCAGGGTGGTCTAATTTCTTGGCGGGGTCTTGGCATTGTGCTCTGTCTTTGTCCTGGATCTCAGGGACCGTTTGCGGGGTGGTTCTCCATCTGCAGGGGGTGGGGTGCTGGTGTGGTGGTCCTGTGGCGGGGCGTCCTGTCCACTAGCGCCGGCGGAGGTGGTGGGCAGTTCATCGTCCATGCTAGTGTCAGGGGCCCCTTGTAGTGCCACAGTGTCCCTCCTGGTGTTGAGTACTTCCTTCAGCACCCCTACGATGGTGCCCAGGGTGGAGCTGATGGTTCTGAGTTCCTCCCTGAAGCCCATATACTGTTCCTCCTGCATGCGCTGGGTCTCCTGAAACTTGCCCAGTACCGTTGCCATTGTCTCCTGGGAGTGGTGGTAGGCTCCCATGATGGAGGAGAGGGCCTCGAGGAGAGTGGGTTCCCTTGGCCTGTCTGCCCTCTGTCGCACAGCAGCCCTCCCAGTTCCCCTGTGTTCCTGGGCCTCTGTCCCCTGGACCGCGTGCCCACTACCACTGCCCCCAGGTCCCTGTTATTGTTGGGGTGGTGGGTTTTCCTGGGTTCCCTGTAGTGGTGGACACACAGCTGATTGACGTGTCCTGGGGATGGAGGTATGGGCCCACTGGGTGGGTGCTGTGCTGGTGTTTTCAGAGGGGGGAAGGTCTGTGGTGGCCTGTGCCTGTATGAGGGGAACCGACTGTCCAGAGGTCCCCGATGGTCCGGGCTGGTCATCTAGATCCAGTTGGACAGAGGGGCTGTCATCACTGTGGGCCTCTTCTGTTGGTGGTGTGGACATGTGTGGACCCTCCTGTCCGGTGACATTGAGTAGGGGTCCTGCAGGGGTATAAAAGGATGTTTATTACATCTGTATGTGTAATGGTGTGCAATGGGTGGGTGACCGTGTACCCCAGTGCTAGCATTCCTGTGTGGGAGCTTGTGTGATGATGGTTCAGGGGGGTGTATGGGTATGTGCAGTGGCCATGCTTTGGTGATGGGTGTCCATGCTTTGTAGTTGCATGCAGGGCTTGGTGTTGGGATGTGTGGTTTGTGATGTTGGGACATATGTGAGGAGTTGGGGTGCTGGGGGTAAGGGTGGGGGTATGTGATAGCATGCAGGTAGGGTGGGCAATATAGTATTAAAGATTTGACTTACCAGAGTCCATTCCTCCACTGTAGGAGGCTGGACTGGCTTGTAGTGAGTACCAAGGGGTACTTGCACCTTGCACCAGGCCCAGTTATCCCTTATTAGTGTATAGGGTGTCTAGCAGCATAGGCTGATAGATAATGGTAGCTTAGCAGAGCAGCTTAGGCTGAACTAGGAGACGAGTGAAGCTCCTACAGTACCACAAGTGTCACTTGCACAATATCATAAGAAAACACAATACACAGTTATACTAAAAATAAAGGTGCTTTATTTTTATGACAATATGCCAAAGTATCTCAGAGTGTACCCTCAGTGAGAGGATAGGAAATATACACAAGATATATGTACACAATACCAAAAATATGCAGTATAGTCTTAGAAAACAGTGCAAACAATGTATAGTTACAATAGGATGCAATGGGGAAACATAGGGATAGGGGCAACACAAACCATATACTCCAAAAGTGGAATGCGAACCACGAATGGACCCCAAACCTATGTGACCTTGTAGAGGGTCGCTGGGACTATTAGAAAATAGTGAGGGTTAGAAAAATAGCCCACCCCAAGACCCTGAAAAGTGAGTGCAAAGTGCACTAAAGTTCCCCAAAGGACATAGAAGTCGTGATAGGGGAATTCTGCAGGAAAGACACAAACCAGCAATGCAACAACAATGGATTTCCAGTCGAGGGTACCTGTGGAACAAGGGGACCAAGTTCAAAAGTCACAAGCAAGTCGGAGATGGGCAGATGCCCAGGAAATGCCAGCTGTGGGTGCAAAGAAGCTTCTACTGGACAGAAGAAGCTTAGGTTTCTGCAGGAACGACAAGGGCTAGAGACTTCCCCTTTGGAGGACGGATCCCTCACGCCGTGGAGAGTCGTGCAGAAGTGTTTTCCCGCCGAAAGACCGCCAACAAGCCTTGCTAGTTGCAAATCTAGCGGTAAGCGTTTTTGGATGCTGCTGTGGCCCAGGAGGGACCAGGATGTTGCAAATTGCGTCAGGAGACAGAGGGGACGTCGAGCAAGACAAGGAGCCCTCTCAGCAGCAGGTAGCACCCGGAGAAGTGCCAGAAACAGGCACTACGAGGATGCATGAAACGGTGCTCACCCGAAGTTACACAAAGGAGTCCCACGTCGCCGGAGACCAACTTAGAAAGTCGTGCAATGCAGGTTAGAGTACGTGGACCCAGGCTTGGCTGTGCACAAAGGATTTCCGCCGGAAGTGCACAGAGGCCGGAGTAGCTGCAAAAGTCGCAGTTCCCAGCAATGCAGTCTGGCGTGGGGAGGCAAGGACTTACCTCCACCAAACTTGGACTGAAGAGCCACTGGACTGTGGGGGTCACTTGGACACAGTTGCTGGATTCGAGGGACCTCGCTCGTCGTGCTGAGAGGAGACCCAAGGGACCGGTAATGCAGCTTTTTGGTGCCTGCGGTTGCAGGGGGAAGATTCCGTCGACCCACGGGAGATTTCTTCGGAGCTTCTAGTGCAGAGAGAAGGCAGACTACCCCCACAGCATGCACCACCAGGAAAACAGTCGAGAAGGCGGCAGGATCAGCGTTACAGAGTTGCAGTAGTCGTCTTAGCTACTTTGTTGCAGTTTTGCAGGCTTCCAGCGCGGTCAGCAGTCGATTCCTTGGCAGAAGGTGAAGAGAGAGATGCAGAGGAACTCTGATGAGCTCTTGCATTCGTTATCTAAAGTTTCCCCAGAGACAGAGACCCTAAATAGCCAGAAAAGAGGGTTTGGCTACCTAGGAGAGAGGATAGGCTAGCAACACCTGAAGGAGCCTATCAGAAGGAGTCTCTGACGTCACCTGGTGGCACTGGCCACTCAGAGCAGTCCAGTGTGCCAGCAGCACCTCTGTTTCCAAGATGGCGGGGTCTGGAGCACACTGGAGGAGCTCTGGACACCTCCCAGGGGAGGTGCAGGTCAGGGGAGTGGTCACTCCCCTTTCCTTTGTCCAGTTTCGCGCCAGAGCAGGGCTAAGGGGTCCCTGAACCGGTGTAGACTGGCTTATGCAGAATTGGGCACATCTGTGCCCATGAAAGCATTTCCAGAGGCTGGGGGAGGCTACTCCTCCCCTGCCTTCACACCATTTTCCAAAGGGAGAGGGTGTAACACCCTCTCTCAGAGGAAGTCCTTTGTTCTGCCATCCTCGGACAAGCCTGGCTTGACCCCAGGAGGGCAGAAACCTGTCTGAGGGGTTGGCAGCAGCAGCAGCTGCAGTGAAACCCCAGGAAAGGCAGTTTGGCAGTACCAGGGTCTGTGCTACAGACCACTGGGATCATGGGATTGTGCCAACTATGCCAGAATGGCATACAGGGGGCAATTCCATGATCATAGACATGTTACATGGCCATATTCGGAGTTACCATTGTGAAGCTACATATAGGTAGTGACCTATATGTAGTGCACGCGTATAATGGTGTCCCCGCACTCACAAAGTCCGGGGAATTGGCCCTGAACAATGTGGGGGCACCTTGGCTAGTGCCAGGGTGCCCTCACATTAAGTAACTTTGCACCTAACCTTTACCAGGTAAAGGTTAGACATATAGGTGACTTATAAGTTACTTAAGTGCAGTGTAAACTGGCTGTGAAATAACGTGGACGTTATTTCACTCAGGCTGCAGTGGCAGGCCTGTGTAAGAATTGTCAGAGCTCCCTATGGGTGGCAAAAGAAATGCTGCAACCCATAGGGATCTCCTGGAACCCCAATACCCTGGGTACCTCAGTACCATATACTAGGGAATTATAAGGGTGTTCCAGTAAGCCAATGTAAATTGGTAAAATTGGTCACTAGCCTGTTAGTGACAATTTGAAAGAAATGAGAGAGCATAACCACTGAGGTTCTGATTAGCAGAGCCTCAGTGAGACAGTTAGTCACTACACAGGTAACACATTCAGGCACACTTATGAGCACTGGGGCCCTGGATGACAGGGTCCCAGTGACATATACAACTAAAACAACATATATACAGTGAAAAATGGGGGTAACATGCCAGGCAAGATGGTACTTTCCTACACAACCCCCACCCCCCAAACGAAGGACAATAAGACTAGTCATTCCCTGATGGGTCTTCATTGTCTAAGTGGAAATATCTGGAGAGTCCATCTGCATTGGAGTGGCTACTCCCAGGTCTATGTTCCACTGTATAGTCCATTCCCTGTAGGGATATGGACCACCTCAACAATTTAGGATTTTCACCTTTCATTTGTTTTAGCCAAAGTAGAGGTTTGTGGTCTGTCTGAACAATGAAGTGAGTACCAAACAGGTATGGCCTCAACTTCTTCAGTGCACAGACCACAGCAAAGGCCTCCCTCTCAATGGCAGACCAACGCTTTTCTCTAGGGGTCAACCTCCTACTAATAAAAGCAACAGGTTGATCCTGGCCCTCAGAATTAAGTTGTGATAGGACTGCCCCTACTCCTAATTCAGATGCATCAGTTTGGACATAGAATTTTTTAGAGTAACAAGGGCTTTTTAGGACAGGTGCAGAGCACATGGCCTGCTTCAGCTCCTCAAAAGCTTTCTGACAGTTTGCTGTCCATAATACCTTTTTAGGCATTTTCTTGGATGTGAGGTCATTAAGAGGGGCTGCCATGGAGCCATAGTTCTTAATGAACCTCCTGTAATACCCAGTGAGGCCTAGGAAGGCTCTCACCTGGGTCTGTGTAGTAGGGGGAACCCAATCAATAATTGTTTGGATTTTCCCCTGTAGTGGTGCAATCTGTTCCCCACCAACAAGGTGTCCCAGATAAACCACCTTACCATGCCCTATCTGGCACTTTGAAGCCTTGATAGTGAGTCCTGCCTTTTGCAGGGCCTCCAAAACTTTCCATAGGTGGACCAGGTGATCATCCCAGCTGGAGCTAAAGACAGCTATATCGTCCAAATATGCTGCACTGAAAGCTTCCAGCCCTTGCAGGACTGTGTTCACCAACCTCTGAAAAGTGGCAGGTGCATTTTTCAACCCAAAAGGCATTACAGTGAACTGGTAATGTCCTCCAATGGTTGAAAATGCAGTTTTAGGTTTAGCATCTTCTGATAATTTGATCTGCCAATACCCTGCAGTCAAATCAAAAGTGCTTAGATACTTGGCAGATGCCAGTGTATCTATGAGCTCATCTGCCCTGGGTATAGGGTGAGCATCAGTTTTGGTTACCTGGTTGAGACCTCTGTAGTCTACACAAAACCGCATTTCCTTCTTTCCATCCTTGGAATGAGGTTTTGGTACAAGTACCACAGGAGAAGCCCATGGACTTTCAGAGTGCTCAACCACTCCCAGTTTTAACATTTTCTGCACCTCTTGCTTTATGCAGTCCCTGACATGGTCAGGCTGCCTATAGATTTTACTTTTGACAGGCAAGCTGTCTCCAGTATCTATAGTGTGCTCACACCAAGAAGTGGTACCTGGCACAGTAGAGAAGAGTTCAGAGAATTGATCTAGGAGATTTATGCAATGGTCTTTCTGCTCAGCAGTAAGACAATCAGCCAAAACTACCCCTTCCACAAGAGCATCTTGTTCTGTGGAAGAGAAGAGATCAGGTAGAGGATCACTGTCTTCTTCCTGTCCCTCATCAGTTGCCATGAGCAGGGTGAGATCAGCCCTGTCATAGTAGGGTTTCAGGCGGTTGACATGGAGCACCCTAAGGGGACTCCTGGCAGTGCCTAAGTCAACTAAATAGGTGACTTCACCCTTTTTCTCAACAATTGTGGGGGGACCACTCCATTTATCTTGGAGTGCTCTTGGGGCCACAGGCTCCAAGACCCACACTTTCTGCCCTGGTTTGTACTGAACCAAAACAGCCTTCTGGTCATGCCATTGCTTCTGGAGCTCTTAGCTGGCCTGAAGGTTTTTACTGGCCTTTTTCATATACCCAGCCATCCTTGATCTGAGGCCAAGTACATAATCCACAATATCTTGTTTTGGAGCTTTTAAAGGTTGTTCCCAACCCTCCTTGACAAGTGTTAGTGGACCCCTAACAGGGTGTCCAAAGAGGAGTTCAAAGGGGCTGAAGCCCACTCCTTTCTGGGGTACCTCCCTGTAGGCAAAAAGGAGGCATGGTAAAAGGATATCCCATCTCCTGCGGAGTGTTTCAGGGAGACCCATAATCATGCCTTTGAGAGTTTTGTTAAATCTCTCCACCAGTCCATTTGTTTGTGGATGATAGGGTGTAGTGAACTTGTAAGTCACACCACACTCCTTCCACATGGCCTTTAAGTATGCAGACATGAAATTGCTTCCTCTGTCTGATACTACTTCCTTTGGAAAGCCCACTCTGGAAAATATTCCCAGGAGGGCCTTTGCCACTGCAGGTGCTGTAGTGGTCCTTAAAGGAATTGCTTCAGGATATCTTGTGGCATGGTCCACTACCACCAAGATAAACCTATTGCCTGAAGCAGTAGGAGGGTCAAGGGGGCCAACTATGTCAACCCCTACCCTTTCAAAGGGAACCCCAACCACAGGCAGTGGAATAAGGGGTGCCTTTGGGGTGCCACCTGTCTTGCCACTGGCTTGACAGGTTTCACAGGACTTACAAAACTCTTTTGTGTCCTCAGACATTCTAGGCCAATGAAACAAGGGAACAAGCCTGTCCCAAGTTTTCATTTGCCCCAAATGTCCAGCCAGGGGAATGTCGTGAGCAAGAGTTAGGAGGAACTTTCTGTACTCCTGAGGAATCACTAATCTCCTGGCAGCTCCAGGTTTTAGGATCCCTTGCCTCAGTGTACAAGAGGTTGTCCTCCCAGTAAACTCTGTGAGAGTCACTGACATCCCCATTAGCCTGTTTGACAGCTTGCTGTCTCAGACCCTCTAATGGGGGACAGGTGTGCTGTGCCACACTCAGCTCCTCCCTGGCAGGCCCCCCTTCACCCAAAAGCTCAGCAGTGTCTGCTTCCAGCTCCTCTGGTGTAGGTTCTGCACAGGGTGGAAATTCTTCTTCCTCAGAAGTAGAATCCACTGTAGAGGGAGGGATATTAGGAAGTGCTTTACTTCTACTAGCCCTAGCTTGAGGGAGCACTTGGTCCATTGTTCCAGGATCCAAGCTTCCCTGTCCTTTTTGCTTTTTGGCCTGAGCCCTGGTTAAAGCAAAAATATGCCCTGGGATGCCCAGCATTGCTGCATGGGCCTCCAACTCCACATCTGACCAAGCTGATGTCTCCAAATCATTTCCTAGTAGACAGTCTACAGGTAAATCTGTGGCTACCACAACTTTCTTTGGACCAGTAACCCCCCCCCCAGTTGAGATTTACAACAGCCATGGGGTGGCTAAGTGTGTTGTTGTGAGCATCGGTTACTTGGTACTGGTGACCAAGTAGGTGTTGTTCAGGGTGGACCAGTTTCTCTATGACCATAGTCACACTGGCACCAGTGTCCCTGTAGGCCTGAACCTCAACACCATTTATTAGGGGTAGCTGCTTGTACTTATCCATATTAAGGGGACAAGCAACAAAGGTGGCTAAATCAATAGCCCCCTCAGAGACTAACACAGCCTCTGTGGTCTCCCTAACCAGACCAACCCCAACTAAGTTACCAAAAGTGAGCCCAGCTACTCCCTTGGATTGGCTATTAGTAGGTTTGCTCCCACCACCACTGCTATTAGTAGGGACACTAGGTGTAGCAGTAGGGGTTGTAGTGGTAGGAGGCTTGGTGCTTTTCTTTGGACAACTGGGATCTGTTGTCCAATGGCCTTTTATTTTACATAAATAGCACCATGGTTTCTTTTCCTTGTTTTGATTTGAAGAGGATTTGGGCCCACCACCCCCACCAGAGTGTTTTTGTGGCCTGATGAAGACTCATTTTTAGATTTGTCCCCACCCTTGTCAGAAGACTTACCATCCTTCTTCTTGTTGCCATCTTTGTCACCCCCTGTATGAACTTTTCTGTTCACCCTTGTTCTGACCCATTTGTCTGCCTTCTTTCCCAATTCTTGGGGAGAGGTCAGATCAGAGTCCACCAAGTACTGGTGCAACAAATCAGACACACAATTATTAAGAATATGCTCTCTCAGGATCAAGTTATACAGGCTGTCATAATCAGTAACTTTACTGCCATGTAACCACCCCTACAAGGCCTTCACTGAATGATCAATGAAATCAACCCAGTCTTGTGAAGACTCCTTTTTGGTCTCTCTGAACTTTATCCTGTATTGTTCAGTGGTTAAGCC
The DNA here is from genome assembly GCF_031143425.1 of Pleurodeles waltl. NCBI lineage: Eukaryota > Metazoa > Chordata > Amphibia > Caudata > Salamandridae > Pleurodeles > Pleurodeles waltl. The sequence goes on along the minus strand of NC_090440.1, from coordinate 155,088,733 downwards.
ATAACCATCCAGGAGTGCATTCTTAAGAACTGTAAAATTATTGGCATCACTTTCTTTCACAGTAAGGAGCCTATCCCACCTTTTCCACTAAATGATAGCCATAGGATAGCAGCCTACTGCCTTTGAGGGACATCCTGTACAACACAGGCCCTCTCAAGTGCAGCAAACCACTTGTTAATGTCACCCCCCTCCTTATAAGGGGGAACTATCTTATGCAGATTCCTGGAATCATGCTCTTTTGCAGGATGACTATGGGGAATACTGCTGCTGCCACCATGGGTTTCTAAACCCAACTTCTGTCTTTCCTTCTCTAGTTCTAAAGACTGTCTATCCAAATCCAGCTGTTGCTTTTTAAGCTTCAGTCTGGTTTGTTCCACCCTCAACTTATTGAGTTCCCTTTCTAACAATCTGTCATCAGGGTTGGTGGGAGGGACATTCCTAGACACAGAAGTATGATGAGAATTAACAGATGGAGACCTGTCCCTTACAGAGGGCACCCTAACAGCTTGGCTGACAGTGTAATGTGAGAGCACACCATCTGTATGATGTTACTCCACCTCAGTACCAACTATGCTAGACTGTCTAGTAATGGGCAGGCTAAGAAGTTTCTTTCCTGAATCTTTTCCTGGGGGAGTCCCTGGATCAGATTGGGAACCATTAGCTACTTTTTCAACAGATGGGGCACTTTTAGCCTTATCTTGTTCTCTAAGCATGTTAAGTAACAATTCCAAGGAAGGATTCTTCCCTACACTCAAACCTCTCTCTATGCAGAGACTCCTTGCTCCTTTCCAGCTAAGGTGATCATATGCAATTTTGGACAGATCAACATTTTGGCCTGTGCCAGACATTTTTAGAGAGAGTTAAAGTGATAGAAAAAGAGAAAAAAGTTTGTCAGAGCTTTTAGAAAGACAGAGAAAAAAAAACTTTTTAAACTTTTTAGAACTTTTTGAAAGTTTAGAAGTACTTTTCAGCACTTTAGAAAAGAGTGAAAAGAGGAAATGCAAAACTTTTTAGTTATGTGTACACACACTGAACTTGTTTTGCATATTTTTCTCTTATGAAAAGTACAATGACAAGAGTGGTAAGTAGTCTCAAAGCACTTATCCCACCGCTGCACAACCAATGTAGGAGGCTGGACTGGCTTGTAGTGAGTACCAAGGGGTACTTGCACCTTGCACCAGGCCCAGTTATCCCTTATTAGTGTATAGGGTGTCTAGCAGCATAGGCTGATAGATAATGATAGCTTAGCAGAGCAGCTTAGGCTGAACTAGGAGACGAGTGAAGCTCCTACAGTACCACTAGTGTCACTTGCACAATATCATAAGAAAACACAATACACAGTTATACTAAAAATAAAGGTACTTTATTTTTATGACACTATGCCAAAGTATCTCAGAGTGTACCCTCAGTGAGAGGATAGGAAATATACACAAGATATATGTACACAATACCAAAAATATGCAGTATAGTCTTAGAAAACAGTGGAAACAATGTATAGTTACAATAGGATGCAATGGGGACACATAGGGATAGGGGCAACACAAACCATATACTCCAAAAGTGGAATGCGAACCACGAATGGACCCCAAACCTATGTGACCTTGTAGAGGGTCGCTGGGACTATTAGAAAATAGTGAGGGTTAGAAAAATAGCCCACCCCAAGACCCTGAAAAGTGAGTGCAAAGTGCACTAAAGTTCCCCAAAGGTCATAGAAGTCGTGTTAGGGGAATTCTGCAGGAAAGACACAAACCAGCAATGCAACAACAATGGATTTCCAGTCGAGGGTACCTGTGGAACAAGGGGACCAAGTTCAAAAGTCACAAGCAAGTCGGAGATGGGCAGATGCCCAGGAAATGCCAGCAGTGGGAGCAAAGAAGCTTCTACTGGACAGAAGAAGCTTAGGTTTCTGCAGGAACGACAAGGGCTAGAGACTTCCCCTTTGGAGGACGGATCCCTCACGCCGTGGAGAGTCGTGCAGAAGTGTTGTCCCGCCGAAAGACCGCCAACAAGCCTTGCTAGCTGCAAATCGTGCGGTAAGCGTTTTTGGATGCTGCTGTGGCCCAGGAGGGACCAGGATGTCGCAAATTGCGTCAGGAGACAGAGGGGACGTCGAGCAAGACAAGGAGCCCTCTCAGCAGCAGGTAGCACCCGGAGAAGTGCCAGAAACAGGCACTACGAGGATGCGTGAAACGGTGCTCACCCGAAGATACACAAAGGAGTCCCACGTCGCCGGAGACCAACTTAGAAAGTCGTGCAATGCAGGTTAGAGTGCCGTGGAACCAGGCTTGGCTGTGCACAAAGGATTTCCGCCGGAAGTGCACAGAGGCCGGAGTAGCTGCAAAAGTCGCGGTTCCCAGCAATGCAGTCTGGCGTGGGGAGGCAAGGACTTACCTCCACCAAACTTGGACTGAAGAGTCACTGGACTGTGGGGGTTACCTGGACACAGTTGCTGGATTCGAGGGACCTCGCTCATCGTGCTGAGAGGAGACCCAAGGGACCGGTAATGCAGCTTTTTGGTGCCTGCGGTTGCAGGGGGAAGATTCCGTCGACCCACGGGAGATTTCTTCGGAGCTTCTAGTGCAGAGAGGAGGCAGACTACCCCCACAGCATGCACCACCAGGAAAACAGTCGAGAAGGCGGCAGGATCAGCGTTACAGAGTTGCAGTAGTCGTCTTAGCTACTTTGTTGCAGTTTTGCAGGCTTCCAGCGCGGTCAGCAGTCGATTCCTTGGCAGAAGGTGAAGAGAGAGATCCAGAGGAACTCTGATGAGCTCTTGCATTCGTTATCTAAAGTTTCCCCAGAGACAGAGACCCTAAATAGCCAGAAAAGAGGGTTTGGCTACCTAGGAGAGAGGATAGGCTAGCAACACCTGAAGGAGCCTATCAGAAGGAGTCTCTGACGTCACCTGGTGGCACTGGCCACTCAGAGCAGTCCAGTGTGCCAGCAGCACCTCTGTTTCCAAGATGGCAGAGGTCTGGAGCACACTGGAGGAGCTCTGGACACCTCCCGGGGGAGGTGCAGGTCAGGGGAGTGGTCACTCCCCTTTCCTTTGTCCAGTTTCGCGCCAGAGCAGGGCTAAGGGGTCCCTGAACCGGTGTAGACTGGCTTATGCAGAATTGGGCACATCTGTGCCCATGAAAGCATTTCCAGAGGCTGGGGGAGGCTACTCCTCCCCTGCCTTCACACCATTTTCCAAAGGGAGAGGGTGTAACACCCTCTCTCAGAGGAAGTCCTTTGTTCTGCCATCCTGGGACAAGCCTGGCTTGACCCCAGGAGGGCAGAAACCTGTCTGAGGGGTTGGCAGCAGCAGCAGCTGCAGTGAAACCCCAGGAAAGGCAGTTTGGCAGTACCAGGGTCTGTGCTACAGACCACTGGGATCATGGGATTGTGCCAACTATGCCAGGATGGCATAGAGGGGGCAATTCCATGATCATAGACATGTTACATGGCCATATTCGGAGTTACCATTGTGAAGCTACATATAGGTAGTGACCTATATGTAGTGCACGCGTGTAATGGTGTCCCCGCACTCACAAAGTCCAGGGAATTGGCCCTGAACAATGTGGGGGCACCTTGGCTAGTGCCAGGGTGCCCTCACACTAAGTAACTTTGCACCTAACCTTTACCAGGTAAAGGTTAGACATATAGGTGACTTATAAGTTACTTAAGTGCAGTGTAAAATGGCTGTGAAATAACGTGGACGTTATTTCACTCAGGCTGCAATGGCAGGCCTGTGTAAGAATTGTCAGAGCTCCGTATGGGTGGCAAAAGAAATGCTGCAGCCCATAGGGATCTCCTGAAACCCCAATACCCTGGGTACCTCAGTACCATATACTAGGGAATTATAAGGGTGTTCCAGTAAGCCAATGTAAATTGGTAAAATTGGTCACTATCCTGTTAGTGACAATTTGAAAGAAATGAGAGAGCATAACCACTGAGGTTCTGATTAGCAGAGCCTCAGTGAGACAGGTAGTCACTACACAGGTAACACATTCAGGCACACTTATGAGCACTGGGGCCCTGGATGGCAGGGTCCCAGTGACACATACAACTAAAACAACATATATACAGTGAAAAATGGGGGTAACATGCCAGGCAAGATGGTACTTTCCTACATCCACCTACTCCTGCGAGGCCCTCAGGATGCAGAATCGCCAAGACCTGCTCCTCCCATGTTGTTAGTTGTGGGGGAGGAGGTGGGGGTCCACCGCCAGTCCGCTGAACCGCCAGGTGGTGTCTTGAGACCACGGAACGCACCTTCCCCCGTAGGTCATTCCACCTCTTCCTGATGTTCTCCCGATTTCTTGGGTGTTGTCCCACTGCGTTGACCCTGTCCACTATTCTTCGCCATAGCTCCATCTTCCTTGCAATTGAGGTGTGCTGAACCTGTGATCTGAATAGCTGTGGCTCTACCCGGACGATTTCCTCCACCATGACCCTGAGCTCCTCCTCTGAGAACCTGGGGTGTCTTTGCCGTGCCATGGGGTGGTGTAGGTGATGTGTGGGGTGGAGTGTGTGGTGATAAGTATGCTGATATGTAGTGGTGTGTTGTGTGAGGTGCGTGGAAGTTCTGTGGGTGATGGTGTTGTGTGCCTGTGGCTGCTGTTGTTCTTGCTGGTGCTGTCTCTCTCTAGCCTTCTTTATGAATTTGTGGTCGTAGGGGTTTGTGGGTGTTGTGGGTTTGTGTTTTATATTGTATTGGGTGTGTGGGAGTGGTGTGTGTATGTGTATCAGGTCTGTGTATTTTGAATTGTCCAACGTGGCTTTGTTTTGTAAAAGTGTGTGTATTTTGAGCGCGGCGGTGTTTACCGCCAATGGAATACCGCGGTTGAAAGACCGCCGCGTGGATTCGTATGTCGTGATAGTGTGGGCGTATTTCTGTTGCCGTTACGGTGTCGGTTTTGTTATCGCCAGTTTATCACTGACCTTTGGTGTGGCGGACTTGTGTGGGTGTCTGACTTTTGGCGGATTCCGAGATGTGGGTCATAATAGCTGTGGTGGAATTCCGTGGCCGCGGCGGTGTGTTGGTGGTCTTCTGCACGGCAGTAAGCGCCTTTTAACGCCAATGTTGTAATGATCGCCTTTATTTCTTAATAAGTTGACAGAAGTTCGAAAAACAACAAGATCTACAAAAATGTGAATTAATCGACCTAGCAAAAGGAGATTGTACACTAGATTATATGAGAAAAGTGACAGTAAACATACATGGGAGCAGTTTTTTTTCTCAGAACTTGACAGTGAAGTACAGATTGACTCCTACTCACAGTGAGTGTCAGGAAGCAGAGTAGGAGTTATTGCTTATTACTTTAGACTTGTTTAGCACGGAGAGAGATTTTCCCAACCGGTCTAAGCTGAGTTCATCTCATGGAAGGAAAGGCTGATGGTCTCTGCAGGATATGTCTACGGAGTCTGAACATAGGCTTTGCATGTGTGAAGAATGTACTACGCAACAGCAACCGCACTATGGACTACATTTCACAATAGCCCGTGAACGCTCACATAGTTTGGAAGCGTGGCAGCCATCTTGGCTATCTAGGGATAACTCCCCTCGTGGCCCAGGGCGTTTGTGCTTGGTAATCATGACTCAATGTGTGTGCAGCTAGCACCTTCCAATGTGAGTCTCTGATTTCCAATGCTAAAAATAAAATTAGGGCCACATGTACGTACGTTTTGCGACTCACAAATCGGTCGCAGCACTATTTGCGACCGTGCAAAACGCGAAATGGTATGTACAAATGCCATTACGGAGTCCCAAACAGTGATGTGACCAAATACCGAACCGCAAACATTTGCGACTCAAGTTTGTGACTCGCAAATAAGAAATCGCAATTTGCGACTCGCAAGCCAAATGTACAAGGCAGTCGCAAATTGCGATTAGTCGCAAATAGGCCATTTTGCACACCCAGATTAGCACTGATTCCAAACAGGTGGTAATCAGAACCAAAGTATAAAAGCAGACCCAAAAGGCTTCTGGGTTTTTCAAAATGGCTGCACTCTAAGTGATTGCATGAGGGAGACGAGTCCAGGATGCCCAGCAGAGGAGGAGGCGGAGACAGGAGAGGATATACAGGTCCAGGCAGACCATAGTTCAACAGAAAGAGGAGGAAATATATGAGAAATATAGAATGAGCAGCACAGTCATCTTGGAGATCATTGAATGCTGAAACCTCAGCTAGAAAGCCCATCCCTGTGCAGCTGCTCCATCCCCACACATGTGCAAGTGCTGTGCTCACTGCACCTCTTAGCCTCGGGTAGCTACCAGGGGGTGATTGCTGTTGCTGGTGGGGTGTCCCAAAGTGCCCTGTCACAATTCTTTAGACCGTTATTAGATGTCATACTCACACACATGTCCAGATACATTTACCTTCCCGGGAATGCGGAGGAAATACACAACACCAAATTGGATTTCTACAGAATTGCCAACTTTCCCCGTGTAATAGGGTGTGTGGACGGGACACATATACCCATATGTTCTCTTGCAAATCTGGATATGTGTCTGCAATATGAAATGTACTCACTCCCTCAACATCCAGGTGGTATGTGATGCCCATAATGTCATAACTGATATAGTGGCAAAATTTCCAGGGAGCACACATGATGTGAACATATCCAGGCACAGTGGGATACACCAACGACTAGAACGTGGGGAGTTTAATGATGGATATTTATTAGGTACTGTGTAGTACACACCAATGTCAGAAATACATGTCAATGCTAAGCCATGCTCATATCTGTTGTTTTGTGAAACAGGTGACAGAGCATATGCTTTGAGGCCATCGATACTCACCCCATTACCTAACAACTGCTAATCAGAATGAGAGGCGCTACAACATTGAACATCGGTGCACCAGAATCGTTATTGAGAGGACCTTTGGCATGCTGAAGTCGCACTTTAGATGCCTGCACAAAAGAGGAGGTGAACTCCAGTATGCCCCAGAGAATGCATGCAAGATTGTGGCAACATGTGCCATCCTACACAACACAGCAACCAGATGTGGGCTACATCTCATCCTAGATGACACAGATTCGGAGGATGAGGAGCAGGAGCCACCACAACGACAGCCTGGAGGTTGTAGCTTCGCAATGGAGGGCAGACAGAGACGGGATCACATAGCAACTCATTACTTTGTAAGTGTCATCTGTAACAGCACTCACAAATGTAAAACACACGTAGCCAGGCAAAAAAAAAATATCCTTTAATGTCAGGAGTGCATGATGTAAATGGTGGCGTATAGACAGCAGTAAAGAAGTTTCATGTAACAAAACCTAACACATTCTACTCATGTGCCTTAGGCTAAACCTACGGAGACAACATCACATCCTCCTACGGGTACGACCACCATGGCCTGTGCCTGGTTGGTCCACAGATGTCTGGTGGGCACTGCTACTACGCAGGATGCGGGCATCTGAGGCAGAAACGCTGCTTATGTTTTATATGTCCTCACTGTCCTGAGGGGTGTCACCAGTACCTCTTCATGCCTGGGGGTGTATGAATGAGGTCAACAGCAGCAGTAATGCACCCTAAATCCCTTGCAACATCTCCTGCAAAATGCTCTAGTTCAACCTGGAGTGTGACAGTGCGTCTTGACAGGCAGGTAGTTGTGGTGGCAAGGTGGCCAATGGACTGACTGAGCCGGTCCAAACGTGCAGCTGTGTTGCGCTCTTTGCTCCTTGCAAGGGTCCGTTCCGCCACCATTTCCCTACATAGGTCATTGATGGCAGTGGTGAGGTTGACCATGTTGGTGTTCATGGTGGATAGTTGGTTTTCGACATTTCCAAATCCCTGTGTAAGGGTCTGTTGCATTCAGTGAAGGTTCTGTTTCATCATCCGCATGTGTTTGTTTTGCAGGCGGTGACTGCTTAGTAGGGATGCCTCCAGTCCGAGGAATTGTTGTGTTGCGACATCCTCCTCACCTGCATCATGTGTCAGACGACGCCTTCTACGCCCAGACCCTGCTGTTCACGGTGGCCGACTCTAACCCATCTGTGGCCCCGGTGTCAGGTTTACTGCCTCATTGTCCACATCTGTCTCCTCTGTTGTCTCACCTGCATGGGGAACAATTGGTGTGGTACTGCACTCCCCTGCGGTTTGCTGTCATGGTGGCATCGTCATCTCCCTCCACACTAGGGTCATCAGTGGATACTTGAGGGAGACCTGTGGGACAGGGGATACACTGTCAGTGCCTCTCAGATGTGTGGCTTATCAAAATAAATATTCCTCAAAACTTGGACTACTGTACTACATTACCCATAATTCACTGAACTTGAGGTGGGCATATTGGCATGGAACAGTTTGGATGATGCATGCTTTTGTGAACTGTGGTTGTGTGCATGGTGCCTTGAATAGTGTAAATAAGTGATATTTGCTACTTACTTTTGGAGGTTCCAGGTGCTGAACTGTCAAGGACCCCAATTCCAAAAACAGCCTGTGGCTCCAGAGTGGACTCCACCATGCTCTCTATTGCTGTGGGTGGTGATACTGTGATGATCCCCCACCTGTTCTATGCGTCTCCTTCAACCGCTCTGCAACCCTTTCCTTGGTTCTTGACCTGAGGTCATACCATCTTTTGTGCACCTCCTCGATGGAGCGATGACTGACTCCTATGGCATCTATCTTGCTTTGTATGTCCAGCCATATCTTCTTTTTTTGTGTGTCAGGGACACTCATTGCTGCCTTCCCTAACAGGACATCATGGTGTAGGCAGCAGTCCTCAGCGAGAACCTCCAACTCTTTGTCAGAGAATTTCAGCTTTCTCTTCCTCCCTGCAGTAGTTGCCTCCTTAGTTTGGCTTGCCATGGCTGCAGTTGCTCCTCTCAGCTGGGTGTGCCTCTGCTGTCTGTCCTCTGACTTCCATGGGAGGTACTTCCTGGTTCTGAGGTCATCATCTAGCACCAGGAAGTGTAATTTCTCTTTTCTTTTGCACATGTTCGCTAATTGCGAAGCAGTCACAATTTGCGATTCTGTTAAACACCCATGTGCAATTTAGGAAATCGCAATTTGTGATGCGACCCAGCACCGAATCTATAAATTGATATGCAATTTTTTCTTACATTACGTTTTGTGAGTCAGAAATTGCGATTTGCATGTAGTCGCTATTTCCGACTCACAAATGTTTTGCTTCGTACATGTGGCCCCTAGTTACTTACTTGTAACTCCAGTTCTCCTACACTGCACTCTTTCATATATTTACATGCTTGAATCATACCAAGTAAACCGTGTTAAAATGGCCTTAAGCCTGAACAACAGTGTTTGTTTAAAAGGACATTAACTTCATTTGAAGCAACCTGAACTACAGCCAATGAGGTGGAAGTGCTAGCTCTACACCCAGACTTCAGCCAATGAGGTCGAAATGCCAGCTGTCCTACTCCCCATCTCAGATTTCATAGCACAAAGTATGAGAAGAGTATGTACATAATACATGAACATCTGACTGGGGATTAGGGAGAGTGATGTGAATATTTGAAAGATTTAAATGTTGGAAAACCGGAGTTACAGATAAGTAACTAACCAGCTACATTAGATCTTTCATATATTCACATGCTGGAATTGGGATAGTAAGCAGTGTGCAATGTAAAATATAACAAAAGCAGGAAACCTTTTTCACCTTTTTCGAATCAGGTTTCTGAAGTCTGCCTGTCTCACTGCTGAGTCAGCTTTGCATCCATGAGGAGAAAGTAGTGCTTCATGAACATGTACCTGCTCCTCCAAGTGGCAGCACAGCAGATTTCTTGCAAAGGGGCACCTGCATAGAGTGCTGCAATTGAAGACATGCTCCTGGCGGAATGAGCCCTTCTTATTCCTTGGAGTGGGTGCTTGGCCTTGGTGTGACCAAAGACAATGCAGACTGAGAACCAGAGAACTACCCCCTCCTTTGACAGGAGGCAACCTCTTTCTGACTGTCCAAAGGAGATTAACAGCTGACCTGATGAGCGTATAGCTTTTGTTCTGTCAGTGTGGAACCTAAGGCATCTACACAAGTTCAATGAATGCAATGATGCTGAAGCTGTAGATGGGATTGGGAAGAAAAAATGTAGAATTACTAGTTCATTCAACAGAAAGTCAGTAGGAACCTTCGGTATGAATCTGGTTCTCAAAATCACCATATCCTTTGTGAACTGGAGCAAATATGTCTTGCAGGTGAAAGCTTGTATTTCCCCTACTCTCCTTACTGATGTTAGTGCTAGGAGAAGAACTGTCTTCCATGAGATGAACTTTAAGTGTACCTTGTTTATTTGTTCAAAGGGAGGTTTTGTTAACTGGCTACAAACGGTATTGAGTTCTCAAGGAACCAGATGGTGACATAAAGGTGAAATGCCCCAAAAAGTATTTTTATTCATTGCTTTATGATCTGCTGGAAGAACAAAGTAGATGGTAATTGATTTGTGTTCTTTTAAATCTTGACACTGCAGCCAGATGGACTCTAACAGAAAAATATTTTAGTTCACTCTTGGCCAGGCCAAACAGGTATGGTAGTATTTGATGAGGATGTGTATGAAGAGGAAGAAAGCCTTTTTTGTTAAACCAGATTCAGAAACGCTTCCACTTAACATACCTTTTTGTTTAGGTGCTCGTTCGCATGCCTGTGCGAGGATGTTTCTACAGGCCTGTGGTATACCCAAGTGGCCGAGCCATGCTGTCATTTTCAGAGGCTTGAGGGTTGTGGTGTAGTATGTCTCTGTGGTGTCTGGAGACGAGTTTGGAATGTAATTTGAGAGAGATGGCTGGCTGTGCCAACATCTGTAGGAGTTTGCTGTGCCAGTACTGATATTGGCATGCTGGAGCAATAAGGATCAGAATGCAATGATCCATTTTCACACTTCACACCCTGTGGATCATGAGAAATGGAGAAAAGGCACAAGCAAAGATTATAGACCAAACAATAGAAAATGCATTGTACATGGTCTATGGATGTCAAAGTCTGCTTCTGAAGTAATGACTTTTATTGTTCTCCGGTGTGGCAAAGAGATCTATCACAGGTTGAGCCCATTGTCAGAAGATATAATAGACTTGATCCTAGTTTAGTTCACACTTGTGGCATGGCAATGACCCAGAGTTCCAGCACATTGATGTGCAGCATTGGTTCTGCATCTGAGCAGAGTCCCCTGGTTGACAATCTTTGCAGGTGAACTCCCCAGCCATCCAAGGACACATCGGTTGTCAGTATAATTATGTTTGCAACAGGATGGAAAGAGAGACTTGCAATAAGATTTGTTGGCAATCTCCACCATAGAAGTGCTTGTTTGAGAAGTCTCAGGACTTGGAATGTATCATCATATAAGTATTCTATCTGCATCCATTGCATGTCCAGTTCCTGTTGGATGGATCTGTTTGGGCATAATCGTCTGACTCTGAGGCTAGCAGTCGGATCAGTATACAGCAGTAGTATCCAAACAGTGGTCCCAATCCCATTGCTTCTAGCACGCACATTAAATTGAGTCAGTCAACAGTATCAAAGGCCGTGGCTATGTCGATAGACACAACCACAAGGTCTTCCCTACTCTCTTTGACCGCATGTATAACATGCATCAACCTTCTTCGGTTTATGGTTGTGTTCTGCCATGGTATAAACCTGTACTGATCATTATATATTAATATGTATCAATTAGGAAATAGCCAGCCACATTTGGAGAGCAAGAACCTTGCAAAGGACTTTAGTGTCTGTATTTATCATTGTGAGCGGACGATAGGAGAATCCGTACGAGGACATTGAGCCCGGTTTTAGGATCATAGTGATGCACCCCTCTCTTATGGATTAAGGCAGCACTCCTTTTTCTCTCTCCCTGGGTACACTTCAGCTAGTCATTGAACAAATTCCGTTACGCAGGCTTAATAAAATTCAGCAGGAAAGCCATCATTCCCAGGTGACTTCCCTCCAGGAAGACATGCTAGCGCCAGCCTGATCTCTTCAAGTTTGAGTGCAGCATCCAAGACTTCTTCTGCTACTTCCTCTACATGCGGGAGAGAAAGACTCAACAGGTATCAGATATGCACCCCGGATCTGAGCTGTATGGACTATTATATACTTGTTCTAGGTGGTACCTGAGTGTGTGCAGTATATGTGCATCCGTCAGTCCCTGTAGGGGTCTTAAGAAGAGCGTGGGGTTTACCGGCGAAAGATCCATGCTAGGAGGCGCCCTGAGCAGTCTCGCTCTCTATGCTCTCTATGCAACAGTTGGTGTTAAGACTTCAAGGTGCTCAAGTCTGTCCCTTACAGATGCCACCTCATGCCGCAAGAGGCCTCCTCAAGCCACCCCAGTTCTTCCTATGGAGGTCTGTGCCTCTGCCAGAGCATCCTCCTTGAGGAGGAGCTCACACTGCAGGGTTCTACGCACTCCGCACATAATGCCCACACACCTGCCCCTCAACACAACCTTCATCGCCTCCCATTCCGTAGCACAACTTTGTGTGGTCGTCCAGTTGTCCGCAAAATAATCTTTCTAGGTTTCCGACAATGCTTCCGACCCAGAGTGTCCCGCAGTACCTCAGTTCGGAATCACCATATGCAGGGTGAATGGGCCCCACTCTCCCATTCAAATATGCATGTCACTGTTGCATGGTCTGATAAGTAGTGGGACAAGTGAGCCACTTCAAACATCCTGGAGGCTAAGGTGGTCATTATGACCCTGGCAGTCACGTGTGGCAGTATCACCGCCAATAGGCTGGCGGTAATGACCATCAAATTATGACCATGGCGGTGATCCCTCCAATAGACAGCCAATGTAACACAACAACCGCCAGCGCGGTACAAACACCAAACCCGGTGGTAGCCACCTACAGGCAGGTGGAAGACAAGGATCCGCCAACCACATAATGAAATACAAAAACATGCACAGCTGCAGAAATAAATAAATGCAGGCCCAAAGGCCCGTCCAAAGTCACTTATGCCCACATGTCAAAGTCCAAGCCCCAACTTGACTCCTGACAACATTGGGACTCCACTGTTAAGGGGCATCATGTTGGAAATGGGCAGCCACTTCAGCGGGCGGGGGTGACTGGGGTGGGGGTTGCAACTCAAGTTCTGGAGGGGACTTCCTACCCACAGGTTGAGGAGGGGGCTTCCTGCCCACTGGTTCTGGAGGGGGCTGCCTGCTCATAGCATGAGAAGGGGGCTGCCTGACCATTGGTTATTGATGGTGCCCCTTGGCCTCTGGTTCTGGATGCTGCTCTTTGGCCTCTGGTTCCGCATGCTGCTCCTTGGCCTCTGGTTGCGGATGCTACTCCTAGGCCACAAGTTGGAGTGGGGTCTCCTTGGCCATGGTATCCAGAGGGGCCTTCTTGTCCAGGGATTTCTGTGGGGCCTCCCTGCCCAGGGATTTCTGTGGGGCCTCCTTTGCCTGGATTTCTGGGGGGCCTCCTTGGGCAGGGATTTAGTTGGGGCCTCCTTGGCCCTGATTTTCTGAGTAGGCCCCGTGGTCTTGTCAGTCTGTTCGGGAGGGGCAGCACTTTAGCCCTCCGTTTTGGGGGGGGGTGGGAGAGGAGTGTCCTTGTTGTGGGGGGGAGGGGGTCTTCTCACTCATGTGCCTCTTAGTGGCAGCTGGAGACTTTGGAGGTGGAGCTGTGTCAGACTGGGTGCTTGAGGTACTGGGCTGAGTTGGTGTGACCTTCCTCTTACGGGGAGGAGGGGGGAGAGGGAGGGAAGTGGTCAAGGCAGGCAAGTAAAAGCTTCTTGGGAACAATGGGGCAGGATGTGGGAGGAGGGATGGGAGTGGAGGTAGAGGGAGTGGTTTTAGGAGGAGGAGGTGTGCTGGACTTGGGTGCAGGTGCATGGACAGTGTGTGTGTGAGGTGGATGGTTGTTGGGGGTCTGAGTGCGAGCGTGTGTGTGTTACTGGAGGGGGGCAGACAGGGTGGGGGAGGACAAACATCAAGTGTGAATGGATGTTGCGGTGATGTCTGCAAGTGAGGTGGGTGTGCTGCATGAGGTGGTGGTGGTGACTGAGCATGTGGTGAGTGGGGTGCATGTCTGCAGGTCTGCTGTTGTGGTGACTGTGGGCAAGGCTGTGCAGGTGGCAGGATATGGGACTGATGATGCATTGCATGCAGGTGTGAGTGTAATTGTGACTGTGAGGGAGGAGGAGGAGGGGGACACAGCAGAGGCAGTGGATGATGTGTGTAAATCTGGGTGTTGGCTGTGTGAGTGCTTGTGGACTGAAATATACTGCTTGTGTTTGTGTGGGTCTTGTGTGTTGTTTTGGGTGCATGCTTGTCAGATAGTGTGCGTGGGATGGGTTGGGTTGGGGGTGAGGAGACTGGGACTACGTAGTGGTACTTGGAGGGGGGATGGATGAAACAGAGTCACTGGCTGCAGTCAGTGACGAGGCCAGAGCATGAAATGATCTCTGTAGGGCCGCCAACCCACAGTGGATGCCCTCCAGGAAGGCATTGCTGCATCTGGAATGCCAGCCCCTGGATGACATTCACAATGGTCGACTGCCCTACAGAGATGGCTCTCAGGAGGTTAATAGCCTCCTCACTCAGGGCAGCAGGGTTGACTGGGGCAGGGCCTGAGGTGCCTGGGGCGAAGGAAATGCCCATCTTCCTGGGTGAGCGGGCACGGGCAACTCAGTGGGGGGCTACTGGGAGGGCGGTGCTGGTACGGGGATGGCAGCAGAACCTGTAGCCTGGGTGGTCCCAGAGGGGTCCGCCACCACCAGGGAGCTCCCATCGGAGGCTGAATCAGTCAGTGGTGTCATCTCCTGTCCCTGCCATGGTGCTCGCCTCATCCTCCATCCCGCTGGTCCCCTCAGTGTCAGTGAACTCTGCCTCCTGGGTCCAGTGGGCTGCAGCTCCCTCACTTGCCAGTGCCCCTGCTCCTTCGCCATATGATGCTAATGCACACATGGACAGGATGACAAAAGGAGAGAGGAGGGGAGAGAGAAAGGGAGCACAGGGTCAGTCTCAGCACCAACAGCACAGATGGCAGACACATCACTGTTACACACTGAGACTGAGAATGGGCAGTATGGACCATACTGACATACCATTGGCTAAGTACTACAGCAGGCGGGAGCCAAACACTGCCAGCTACACACCAACTGGGACCAGCTAAGCCCTGTCTGAAATGGGAAGCCACCTACCTAGCTATCTAATACATGCTTTGCACCCTATTAACCTGAGCTGGACCACGCACAATATCTGAACTTGCATATTAGGGCATCCACTGACTAGGCATCCAAATCCCATGCCAGGCAACAGAGACAGTTGACAAACACACTACACTCACCCCCTTGTGGCTGCTGTGATGCCCTCAAGTGCCCATTCAGCTCTGGGTAGGCCACCACCAGTATGCAGGCTATCAGGGGGGTCAGGTTCCGACGGGAACCCTGCCCTCGTTGGGAAGCCATCCCCAATTGGGCCTCAGCGGTCTTTTGGGCCCAGCGTCTCAGGTCCTCCCACTGTTTCCTGCATTGGGTGCTCGGCATGCTATAGAACCACAGGGTCCAAACGTCCTTCGCGATGGCATGCCACAAACCCTTTTTCTGATGGGCGCTGACCTGCAGAGGAAACACAGAAGGCAGTACAGGATGAACCTGAAAATCCAGCCTATCACACATATGGCCCACAAAAAGTATTTCCCCTCATCAGGCACCTGCATTGACGCTGGCACCAGCATACCCCCCCACCTGACACACTGTCAGGACACACACACACACAGCTCAATGCAGTCATGTTGCATGCAACATACTCATGGTGTACTCACCTGTTGGTCTGGAGGCCCATACAACTGGCCATACTGGGGTAGGATCCCGTCCACGAGGCACTCTAACTCCTCCGAACTGAAGGCTGAGGCCCTTTCACCTGTGCACGAGCCAGGGCAGGTTCCAGACACAGGTCACAGCATCACACGCAGTGGAGATGTTGGTCTGTGGAAATTCAGGAAAGTGGAAGAAAGGAAATGGCGGTCACGTCCGCGGCGGTGAACACCGCCACCCCCGGCCTTGATCATCATTGGTTCCCAATATCCATAGAGGGCCATGTTAGCCAATGAGGAATTGCCGCCTTCCGCCATGACACCAACGCCAGCAGTGTGAGGTCACTTCCACCTGTCCCTGAACACAGAACAGGCGGGTGCCATTTTCTAATGCTGGTACACATGTACAGATTAATTAGTGCATCACTGTAGTCACATGTACTCACCTACACAGTTCCAGTGTCTAACATACACCTGTGCTCTGTGTACACTGCTGTAGTGTGTTCATGGTCCCTGTTGTCTCTCCTTTCTTACATTTGGGTCCCTTAGGTACCAACCACTGCGAAGGAACAGGAGGAGGGAAGCAGCAGTATACAGACCCCTTGTGGACTTGGCTTCACTGGAGGGCCGGCACATCATACTCACCTATCGTCTGGACCAGGCCACAATCACAGAGCTGTATGAACAACTGGAGCATGATCTGCTACCTGCTATCCGTAGTGCCACAGCAAACCCCCCTCTTGTGCAGGTACTCTCATTGTTCCATTTCCTGGCAACAGGCTCTTTCCAGGTGACAGATGGCTTGGCTTCTGGGATGTCAAGGCCAATGTTCTCTATTGTGCTTGCAAGGGTTTTGTCTGCCTTGCTCAAACACATGTGCAGCTACATCGCATTCCCCCAGGTAGATGATTTACCCACTGTGAAGGCTGGATTCTATGCAATGGAAAATATACCTCATTTTATTAGTGCCATCAACGAGACCCATATTGCCTTAGTCCCCCCCAGTGCCAATGAACAAATGTATAGGAACTGGAAGAGTTATCACTCACTCCATGTCCACATGGTGTGCCTGGCTGACCAGTACATCTCCCAAGTCACTGCCAAGTATCCAGGGTCGGTGCATGGTGCCTTTGTCCTGGGGAATAGCAGTGTCCCACAGCTGTTGGCACAATTATAGAGGCATAGAGTGTGGCTAATAGGTGAGCCTGTGTCCCCATCCAATGTCTGTGACTGTATGCCTTCAGGAGCCATGGTCCACGCCATTGTTCAGGGCTGTGTGTCCCTTACATCTTGCAGGTGACTCCGGCTACCCAAATCTGTCATGGCTCATGCCCCTGTTAGGAATCCGAGAACAGGGGCTGAAAATAGGTACAATGATGCTCATGGGCGTACCAGGAGGATGGTAGAATGGATCTTTGGTCTCCAGAAGGCTAGGTTCAGGTGCCTCCATCTGACAGGTGGATCTCTATGCTACTCCCCTGAGGTCTGCAGAATTGTTGTTGTGTGCTGCATGTTGCACAATCTGGCCCTCAGACGGCATGTACCCTATCTGCAGGAGGAAGGGGGTGACAATGCAGCTGTGGCAGCAGTGGACACTAAGGACAGGGAGGAGGAGGAAGATGTGGACAACAGGTCACATTTGATCCAGCAGTACTTTCAATGACACTCAGGTAAGCCTGTTGAACTGAACATTTCTACATTTTAGTGTTGTACTGAGTGACTGCAGCATAATGCCAGTCACACCTGACCTTCCCTTATTGAAGATGTGGGTGTTGGTCCAAAAGTGTACTGCTGTGATGTGTACAGCCTGCTGAGACACATTCTTTGGATGGATCAACATGTTACTGGACATTTACACAGGATCATGCAGTTCATTACAGTTCATTACATTGAACATTATCTGTGGATAAAGCACGATTACTCAAGTTGTGTCCAAGGGTGTTTATTGAAAATTGTTCTACAATGGGAAGTGCAATAGAGTGGGGGTGATGGTTGGGAATGGCCCAGGGTAGTGGACCAGTCTGTTTGTAGCACAGGTCCAGTATCTAAGGGGCCATAGGAAGGGGAGCAATGGCAGTTTAAAGTGGACAAGGTGACACAGTGGAACACAAGACATTCTGGAGGGGCTACTTTCCTGGCAATGGCCTTGGTCTTGGCAAGTGTCTCTGGTGTCTGTCTGGGTTGCAGGGAACGTTTGCTGGGTGGTTCACCTTCTGCAGGGGGAGGGGTGCTGGTGGCCTGTGGCAGGGCCTCCTGTCCACTAGCTGCAGCAGATGGGGAGGGCTGGTCAGTTGACTGGCTAGTGGAAGCGACCAGCTGGTGTGATGTGTACTCCCTCATGATGTTGGCCATATCACACAGCATCCCTGCAATGGAGACCACAGTGGTGTTCAGGGCATTTCATTCTTTCTTGATCTCCTGGTGGTGTTCCTCCTGCAGCCGCTGGTTCTCCTGCATGATGTCTATCACCTGAACCATCTTGTCCTGGGATTGTTGGTAAGCCCCCAGGACATTAGTGAGTGCCTCCTGGACAGTCGGTTCCCTGGGCTTGTCCTCCCCCTGGCGCACAGCTGTCCTCCGAGTGTCCCTGCCCCCCTGTGCCTGTGTCCCCTGAACAGTGTGCCCACTGCCACTGACCCCAGGACACTAATTGTCTTGCCTGTGAGGTGTGGACTGGGGTCCCCGTACAGGTGGGCACACTGCTGATTGATGTGTCCTGGGGACAGATGTCTGGGGATGTTGGGTGGATGCTGTGGTGTTGAATATTGAGGGGTAAGGCTCTGTGGTGGACTGGGTGTGGGCTGGGGTAGTTGACTGACCAGTGGTCCGTGATGGGCCAGGGAGTTCATCCAGATCCAGAACTCCAGAGTTGCTGTCATCACTGGGGGCATCATCTGGTGGTGGACTGGGCAGCCGTGGCACCTCATCGCTGCTGAGATTGGCTGGGGCACCTGTACGGATATAAGTGGCGTGTTATGCTTTCATGTCTGTGACATATTCTGCAACCCTAGCTTCTCCTATATTGTTGCTGTTGCCCCGCCATCTTTCTTTGTGTGTGGTGATGTATTGTGGAATTGTTAGTTCTCTATGCTGTGCATGCATTGGTGGTGGGTGTACATACAGGGCTGGAAGGGATGTGGATGCAGTGTGTATGGCATGCAGGGCTTGGCATTTAGGTTTGTTAATTGTGGTGGAGTGGAGTGATGGGTGTCAGAGTGAGGGGTGGTGGTGGCATGCAGGTATTGGGTGGTGATAGGTAGCAAGTGTTGACTCACCAGTGTCCAGTCCTCTGGCAACTCTAGTGAGTTCTTCAGGATGAAGGATTTCCAAGACTTGCTCCTCCCATGCTGTCAGCTGTGGGGGAGGAGGAAGGGGTCCACCACCAGTCCTCTGGATTGAGAACTGGTGCCCTGCTACTATGGAACGTACCTTCCCCCGTAGGTCGTTCCACCTCTTCCTGATATTGTCCCTTGTTCGCGGATGCTGTCCAACAGCGTTCGCCCTGTCCACGATCCTCCGCCATTGCTCCATCTTCCTGGCAATGAATATCTGCTGAATCTGTGTTCCAAACAGCTGTGGCTCTACCCTGACTATTTCCTTAACCATGACCTGCAACTCCTCATCAGTGAAATGTGGGTGCCTTTGTGGGGACACGGGGAATGTGTGGTGTGTCTGTTGTGCAGAGGGTGTTGAGTAATGTGGTGGGGTTTGGGGTGTGTGGTGCGTGACAGATGAATGGGTGGTTGTGGTGTGTATGTGTAGTTGCATCTGATTTGCGTGGCTAGTTATTGAGGTCTTTACGTGTTAACAAAGGAATGTGGGTGTGTGTTTTATAGTGCTGTTGGTGGGTGTGTTGGGTGGGTGTAATTGTGTGAGGCGTGGGTTATTTTCTTCTGGCCGATGTTGTCTTGTTTTGTCTTTGGGTGGCCTTGTTCACCGCCAATGGTTTACCGTTGTTGACTGTCTGCTGTGGTGATTGGTGGGTCATTATTTGGAGGGCATAGTGTTGGTGGTTAATGGTATAGGTGGTAGTATCTGTTTTCTGTTGGTTTAGTATGTATGTATCATAATGTGGCGGACGGATGTCTGCCTTCACGTCAGTATGCTGGCGGCAGTCGGCATGGCGGTATTCAGTATTTACTGCCAAGGTCATAATGAGGGCCCAAACGTCTAGCCACCAGAATACGATCTAACCTGCTGAATGTACCATTTGTTGGTGAGTGGCATGTGTACTCAAGCTTGATATGGTGTGCCTCTCTCTTTCTCTATATTTCACAATACCCCATTTGTGTCATAACCTCCGTAGCTATGATGTCATCCTTGGCTTAGTATTCTGCCGCAGAGGATGTCGATCCAATTTGTCATCCATTATGCAACTGAAGACTCTCTCCCAGAACAGGTAAACATGAGCCACAGAGGACACAACACCCCTTATAATACTATGAAAAGCGTCATCATCCACAAGGCCAATAGGTTTTTATATTGAAAAATATATTTTCTTAGTTTGTTTTAAGAACCACAGGTTCAAGATTTACATTAAACACTTTAAATGTAAGGTACTTCACTTAGATACTTTAGGAACTTGGAATGAAAACAATATCATGTACAGTCTTTGTAAAAATGGCAAGAAGCTATTTTCAAAGTGGACACACTGCAAAAATCAACAGTTCCTGGGGGAGGTAAGTAAATGTTAGATTAGGAGGTAAGTAAAGCACTTACAAGTCTCAGTCCTGGGGCATAGGCAGCCCACCTTTGGGGGTTTAAGGCAACCCCACAGTTACCACACCAGCAGCTCAGGGCCGGTCAGGTGCAGAGGTCAAAGAGGTGCCCACAACACCTAGGCGCCTATGGAGAACAGGGGTGCTCCGGTTCCAGTCTGCCAGCAGGTAAGTACCTACGTCCTTGAGTGGCAGACCAGGGGGTTTTGTAGAGCACTGGGGGGGACACAAGTAGGCACACAAAACACACCCTTAGCTGCACAGGGGCGGCCGGGTGCAGTGAGCAAAGCAGGTGTCGGGTTTTGAATAGGTTTCAATGGAGGGACCGGGGGTCACTCTAGCGGTGCAGTCAGGCACAGGGGGGGTTTCTCGAGACACCCACCACCTGGGCAAGGCACAGGGTCGCCTGGGGGTCACTCCTGTGTCAAAGTTCGGTTCCTTCAGGTCCTGGGGGCTGCGGGTGCAGTGTTTGTTCCAGGCGTCAGGTCCCTTGTTACAGGCAGTTGCAGTCATGGGGAGCCTCTGGATTCTCTCTGCAGGCATCGCTATAGGGGCTCAGGGGGGGTCGTCTATTCTTACTCACGGGCTCGCAGTGACCGGGGAGTCCTCCCTGAGGTGTTGGTTTTCTGCAGGTCGAGTCGGGGGCGTTGGGTGCAGAGTGTCAAGTCTCACGCTTCTGGCGGGAAACATGAAGTCCTTGGAAGTTGCTTCTTTGTTGCAAAGAAGTAGCTGGTTTTGAACAGGGCCGCTGTTAACAAGAGTTTCTTGGTCCTCTAGTCCAGGGCAGTCCTCTGAGGCTTCAGAGGTCGCTGGTCCCTGTCGGATGCATCGCTGGAGCAGGTTTTCGAAGTTGGAGACAGGCCGGTAGGGCTGGGGCCAAATCAGTTGTTGTCTTCCTCCTTCTCTGCAGGCTTGTAGGTCAGAAGTCCTTCTTCTTTCTTCAGGTTGCAGGAATTTGATTTCCTGAGATCTGGGGTGCCCCTAATGAATTTAGGGGTGTGTTTAGGTCTGGGAGGGTAGTAGCCATGGCTACTGTCCTTGAAGGTGGCTACACCCTCTTTGTACCTCCTCCCTGTGGGGAAAGGGGCACATCCCTAATCCTATTGGGGGAATCCTCCAAACTCAAGATGGAGGATTTCTCAAGGCAGGGGTCACCTCAGCTCAGGACACCTTAGGGGCTGTCCTGACTGGTGGGAGACTCCTCCTTGTTTTTCTCATTATCTCTTCTGGACTTGCCGCCAAAAGTGGGGGCTGTGTCCAGAGGGGCGGGCATCTCCACTAGCTGGAGTGCCCTGGGGCATTTTAACATGAAGCCTGAGCCTTTGAGGCTCACTGCTAGGTGTTACAGTTCCTGCAGGGGGGAGGTGGTAAGCACCTCCACCCAGAGCAGGCTTTGTTTCTGTCCTCAGAGAGCACAAAACCTCTCACCCCAGGGGGGCAGAAACTCATCTCAGTGGCAGGCTGGCACTGACCAGTCAATCCTGCACTGAAGGATTGGGTAAATTACAGGGGGCATCTTCTAAGATGCCCTCTGTGTGCATTTTGTAATAAATCCAACACTGGCATCAGTGTGGGTTTATTATTCTGAGAAGTTTGATACCAAACTTCCCAGTATTCAGTGTAGCCATCCATTATGGAGCTGTGGAGTTAGTTTTTGACAAACTCCCAGACCAGATACTTAATATGGCCACACTGTACTTACAATGTCTAAGAATAGACTTAGACACTGTAGGGGCATATTGCTCAAGCAGCTATGCCCTCACCTGTGGTATAGTGCACCCTGCCTTAGGGCTGTAAGGCCTGCTAGAGGGGTGACTTACCTATGCCACAGGCACCATTTTGTGTGCATGCCATCCTGAGGGGGATGCCATGTCGACTTTGCCTTTTTCTCCCCACCAACACACAAAATCTGCAATGGTAGTGTGCGTGTGTTAGGTGAGGGGTCCCTCAGGGTGGCACAACAGATGCTGCAGCCCTTAGGAACCTTCCCTGGTCACAGGGCCCTTGGTACCACTGGTACCTTTTACAAGGGACTTATCTGTGTGCCAGGGGTGTGCCAATTGTGGAAACAATGGTACATTTTAAGTGAAAGAACACTGGTGCTGGGGCCTGGCTAGCAGGGTCCCAGCACACTTCTCAGTCAAGTCAGCATCAATATCAGGCAAACGGTTGGGGGATAGCTGCAACAGCGAGCCATTTTCCTACAACCACACAGCAAGTGCCCCCTGCTACAGGTTGTGACTGTCGGACAGTGCTGTGACATTGGGCCTCTTGCCATTTGCGTGGAGTGCCTCTACTTCAGCCAGAGGGCGTTCTCGTGTGGTACCTGCCATATCCAACCATGTCAATATATATTCCGGGCGCTCAAAAAAATGGGATTTGCCAGCATCAATGACTTGCAGGTTAGCTGGATAAAGGAGCATTAATTGGATGCCCATGGCTGTGAGGCGTTTCTTCACCTATAGAAATGTTTGCGGCGTTCCTGCACTTTGTGGGTATAGTCAGGTTAAATTGCAATATTCTTTCCCTGTACGTTAGCAGCCAGGCGATAAGAGCCCCAGGCGGGGCGCCCGGAGGGGCACTAGTGTCAATGCTCTGTGTGCGCGTTCTATAAGGAAGCGCTCTGACAGCTCCACTGACTTCAGCTCCTCCCTCATCCACTGCTCCAGGAACTGCTCTGTTGACTGTCCTTCCACTCTCTGCAGAAAGCCCAGGAGGCGTATACTGTTCCTTCTCAAGCATCCTACCACATCCTTTGCTCCACCCTCAAGTGTAGTAGTGACTTTGGTCATGTGTGCTACCTGTTGTTTCAGCTGGCGCAACTTGGTTTGAAGGGTCATGATATTCGATTCCGCCACTGTCACTTTGTCAGCTACCTTTTGCAGATCTGCCCAAAACAGACTGACCTCCACCGATACTTCGTCAATTTGTCCCTCCAATGCCACCCTTGAACACTGAATGGCTTCCAGTAAGGCTGCACAAAACTGCTTCTCTTGCCGCTCTGGTGACCGTTCCAGCATGTTCAAACCGGTCTGGTAAGCTTGGGAAGGTTGTATATTGTGTTATGGTGATACCCTGCGTCTTCCATATGTTGATACCCTGCGGCTGCCTCTGAGGTCCAACTTTACCCATACTGCGGCCCAAACAGAGCACCACCCAGACTAATGACAGTTCAAGTGGCTGTTGGCTAACAGTGAAGTTCACAAGAGCAGTGAGGAGGACCAATCGCAGGGCATCCTCAGACAGTGATTCAGTGAGTGGCCATTCAGTATGTTCTTGAGAGTGGGCATCCTGCCCACGCAGATGGCCAGTCCCCTGTTGCAGCGTATGTGAGTTCAGGACACTCCCAACCCAGAGTCCCACAAACCCACCCGGTCATTTACTCGCAGTCCACCCATCCTTCAAGGTGATCGCCTCTGGTACTTAGAGTGTCAGCAGCAAACAGGTTGTGCAGTCATCCTCATTATTTGTTCCTAGGCCGCTGACCCTGCACAGCTACTGCAGGACCTTGCACGTCAGCCACCGAGCAGCTACCAGCCACCAAGGAGTCATCCACATTGTCTGCAGTGTCCGCTTGCTGCCAGGTCCATCGCACACAAGGGCTCCCGCAGAAGGGCCCAGCTCAAAGGAAGCAGGGAACTCAGCAAAGGAAGAATGGATTGCGGACCCCTCAGGCGTTACTTAGGGGGAGGCGGAGAGAACCTCTGTTGCAATCCCATGGCCCAGCAGTTGTTTCCAGGCCCCAGAGTCTCCCAGAACAAGTCTATCGCAAGGCCCCCGGCCTCCATACTTCCAGGGCAGCTCAAATCCCCTGATTGCTACACACCTGAAGCCCGCAGCACTGTTGTGTGTTTCCAGGGTATCCGTGATGTCAGGAGTAGAAGCTCTTGTGTCCAACACTGCTGCACACCAGTACGCGAAGGGCAGGGGCAACTGCTCACCAGTGGTCCACTTCTGCCCCATCCTCATTGAGGTCAGCAGCGGCTCTCAGTGCTTGGTTGCTACCACAAGAGATCTCCCAAGTTTCCCTGTCAGTCTAAGGTGGCCTTTCCAAACAAGGGTCACCCAGAGATTCCACTATCATTGTTACCGCAATTTCTATTCACCTTGTGTGGCTGATGCTTCCTCTCACTCCGTCAAGCACTCGGTGGGCTCACTTACCCACCTCGTTGCTGCCAGATGAGGGCTGCGAAGCGTGTACTCCTTCACCGGGATCTTAGGATTTCTGTGCAGACTGCCCCCATGTTACTTCCTGGTCATGCAGTCCAGCAGTCACCATAGACTGGCACCCAGTGAGGCCGTCCCTTGTGGCGCTGCTCATACTCCTCAGCAAAGGGTTGCTGTGACTGCTATGGAAATGTAGCTCCTGCAGCTCACTTTCGGCCGTCTCACCACACCCCAGGGCCACATAAGGGGTAGTAGGATGATTTGCAGTCGCCCTCAGGCTGTGGAGAGCGTTCATATGTGCAGGGTGTTAAAGGATACAGCCATCAGGAGATAGAGCTCCCTAAAGGCATGTCCTTTTGGCCATCTTGCTGGCCATGCCACCCTCATATGTGGCCATAGTTGACAAATAACTGAGAGGCCTTCCCAATATACTGAGTCCTATCAGAGAAAAAAATTAAGACTCTTGTCACAATGCAGAAGGGGCTAAACTGATTTATTTGGAAATCTGAAACTACTTTTTGTAGAAAGGAAGGGGTGTGCTTCCACAATAACCCTATCAGAATGAAAAAAACATTCAAGTTTCTTGGCAGAATGGGTTTGGATCCCAATAACGCTACTCACCAAAATGGCAGCAACTAACAAAGAGTTGCAAGGAAGCTTTATTCATAGGCTCAAATGTGGTTGACATCAAAATTAAAAGAACTACATTGCTCTACCGAGGAAGTGAGTCTCTGAATCAGAGTGAGAACTTATTTCAACCCTTTTAATTTTCTTCAGTGACTGGAATCAATAAAACATTTTTCTGTAACGGTAATGGATGGCAAGTATACCCTACTCGAGGAGAACTGAAGTCCAGTCTTGGCCTCCTGCAGTAGGGAGGCCAGCACTGATTCTTTTAAGTAGGCTATGGGATCAAGACTTTTGCTGGCAACATCAATAGAAACATTTACATTAGGAGCATGAGTGGCTCTTGTAGTAGGTTTCTTTGCTTCTTTCATAAAGCCCGTACGGTCTTTATGCAGATTTAATTTGTCAATATTGAATTAATTTACAAACCGTGCTAGCAAATTCAAGGATGTCAGATTTATTCTACTTTGACGGAAGATTGGGTTTGCCTAAAAGACTTTAGGTGGGGTTTCCGGACAGCTGTAGTAAATTGGTGTACCACATCTGCCTTGGCTATTCTAGTGAAACAGTTAACTTTATTTTCACATGTCTGAGTCTCAGCATAGTGGAAGAATCAGAGGAATCAGGGGGACCGGCATACAGAAAACTTCCAGACCAAACAAAAAGGCATTTCACATAGATAATGATTACTGGAACCTTGATACAAAGTATCAGCTTTTAGTGTATTCTGTTATTATGACTGTTTGCAGTACTCACCACTCTGCAAAAATGTCCCTTTGAATGCTGTTGTTTAAAATTCACTCATGCTTTTTTTTTACATCCTGCTTATAATATCCACCTGACTGTTTTGTCCACCTGGAACATACCCTGCCATTACTCCCACTTCCATAGTGCTTGCGCTTCTCAGTGCAAAATTCTGGATCTTGTTCTCCTCTGTGTTAAGGTAACATTGTGGCTGGTTGTCTTTTTGAGGATTAATTTTGTTCGTCCACAGAGAAAAAAGAAAAGGCTTCAGTGAGAAGACAAACCCTGAGCTCCAATAGGCTGATATGATAATGTATCTCCTTCGGTGACCAGACATCATGTTCTGTTAGGCTGTCCAAGTGCACTTCCCAGCCAGTGAATGTTGCAGCTGTGACTACTGACTGAGTTGGGGAAGTCAAATGGAAATGGACTTGTGGAAGGAGACTGCACCAATCGTACCCCAGTGTGCCGTCAGGTGGCATCGATCGGCTTTGCATCCGTGCCAGATATGACGTCACACTTCCTATATAAGCACCACCCCAGCACTCTGATGTCAGTTCTTTTCTTTCCATGCTAGCTAGCACTGATTGGAAGAAAGCTACCCCTAAATCACTTTTTGACGTTTTTTTTCCAATTTTTGTTCAAGATTGTTCTGAGTTTTCACTCCTGGTGCGTTAAGGATGCCATCAAGGGAGGGTGTGGTATGGCTGTTCTGCAACATGGCCGTCACGCTGTGAGGCTCTGCAGGGCAAGGCATCAATCTGACAATAATCCTGCCGGATCCGCTGCCTGGAATGACATTCTGTCTTTGCTGGTGTGCTGGAAGCCTTGAGGAGTCGCAGCATGTAAAAATGGAGCCAGCTCGGTGGTATGGGCCGCGCTTTCAGTTTTCGGAAGAGGCTTCGGTCTTTGCTTGTCTTTGCTTGTCTCCTTGGTTTGGGCTGGTAGACAGCCCAGGATATTGTGGGAGATGCTTGTGCTGCCGTTCGAGCTGAGCGGTTTGGCTGTTCGGGATTTGAATCTTTATTATACTTGTGCACAAGCTCACTATGCACATTTTTGGATGCACCCTAAAAAATACTTACCTCACTTGGTTCTGGAGCAGGACTTGATTTGCCCTGCCTGACTGTCTGGAGTGTTATATGATACGCCTCACCCTGCGCTGCAGGGCGAGGATACGGTGGCATGTTCGGTGCGGGCCTGGTGGGCGCTCCTGAGGCGGGTGGGGGTCAGGGTGCTGTTCGCGCCCTCAGCGCCGGTGAGCGTGATTGTGCGACTGCATACATTAGGAGGCGGCCGATTAGACCGGCATATATCAGAATTGCAGCTGACGACTTTGGGCTCCTGGTACCCTGAGAATTCATTTATCTCTTCCGAGCAGGCTGTGTTTGCTCCTCTGATTTTACTGTTGATGTGATATTCTACCTTGGCTTTTGGACATTTTAGCAGATGCATTGGTGTTGTCTCTTGTTTTGTGTTATACTATTTTGAAAATACAATAAAAAAAAAAAAAAGGATGCCATCAAGGAAGACCGGGTTCAAGCCCTGCAGTTCATGGCAATGTCCATGGCAGATCCACAACTCATATGTCTTTAGAGTATGACTACGACCCGAAGTTGTGCTTTGAGTGTCGGACCATGCATCTGAATGCCTTGAGTGAGAGGGCCCTCAATTTGATGACGGCCCAATGCAGGAATCCGCGCAAGCCAAGATTTTAGTCGAGTGGTCCCCGGATCGGTCGTGGAGTCCTCCATCATCATCATTCCTACGCCAAGTCCTCGAGGCGATCAGGTATGTCAAGGCACAAGAAAATATCTAAGAAGTTGAAGCATTCTTCGACTTCTCATCCATAGGCTAACGAGAGAGGGGAGCGTCGACATTCCAGGCCTCGCTCTGCGGAGCCTGTGCCTGGACCGCCTCCCCGAATTTCCGAGAGGCGGAATAATCCCAGGCCAACTTAAAGAGTTTAATTAGGCCATACGCCTCATTTGTGGCCTGGCCAAAAAAGCTAGAGCACCTCTGGGCCTTGAAAAGTCGGAACGGGCCCCTCTGGGCTTCACGCTGGCAGCTTCGTACTCTGAGCGTTGGGCACCCATGGATCCAGTCTTAAATCCGGACCGATGTTTGTACCACTCTGACCTTTCCCAACGCCAGTCCTGATGCCTAACCTCCCACTGTCGCCCACACCCACTGGCGGCGCCATCCCCATTCTAATCCCCGACTCTGACACAGAGCCGGATGGGTGTCATACAATGCTGATGCTGATCCTGAGCCCCTTACTTATGGGCTAGGTTACAGGAATTAATGGGAGGGGTCGCTGGAACCTTTAGAATACCAGCTCCAGGAAGAACCTTCTATGGACTGAAATACAGACTTGGGTGGAGACTGCAGACTGGATACTTCTCCAGATACTGGCATACCTTCTCCCCCTACCGAGGCTTCCTATTGTACGGTGGTGAGAAGAGGAGCTGAGGTCCAGGACTTTGAGCTGCTTTCATGGCCATTAGGACTAACCAGATTTACAAAAAACGCCAAGCCCAAAGTACCTTCCACAGGGTGGAAAAAAACAACTTTTGTGTGAAAAACTCTCACCCACACTAGGGAGTCCTCGGTGGTCCTGAAGAGGAGTCTAAGGGTAGACTCCAAAGCATGTAGACCGCTTAGAAGGTATGGTACATAATGTAGCCCCCCTCTTTTAACCATACCACCCCTGCGAGACATATGAAATTAGTAATACCATCCAGAGGCAAGTATTTTTAACTCACCTAAGACCCCACCACTCCTATCCCTCTTAGTATTCACATTGATGAAACTATAAAAGTGCTCCCAAGTATTCGTCGGTCGCAGCATGCTTCGTTGTGCAGCAGAACGGGAGGAAACCCAATGATGAAGCATGCCACCAAGGGTAATCCTGAAGGGCGAGGGATTTTCACACAAAACCACTTTTTTTCCACACTGGAGAAGTTCCTTTGGCCTTGGCCTTTTTGTAAAATTGTTTAGGCTCTAGGACAGATTCAGCCCCAAAAAACCTTAGCCTTAGTATATATCAGGACTAACCTCCTGACAGAGGTGCTTCAACCAGGAGCTTCCTCCTCAGAATGCAATTGCCTGCCACCATCGTCCCGCTCTAGGGTACCCAAGGTTCTGGTGCAACACCCTACCGCTGAGAGCTTGGTTATCCAAGCCTCTACCTTCCAGGGTGTGTTCCCTTCTGCACCCTTGGATAAGGAATCCAAAAGGGTGGACACACTTGAGAAGAAGATTTTCTCTTCCGGCAATCTTGTATTGCGGACTGTGAACGCTGCAAGCCTTTATGGCTGTTAATCCCAAACGCAGTGGGATACGGTTGCGCAAGTGGTGCCACAGGTCCCGGGCTGTACTCTCTCAGGCTGCTGCAGATGGGAGAGATGCAGCAAAGTTCACGATTCGTTGCGGACTGGACACGACTGACCCACTAGGCAAAGCGGTTTCGTCAACAGTGGCCTTTTTCAGAGAATGTCCAAACTACTTTGTTGACATGCCTTTTGATGGCACCTGTCTCTTTGGAGCCAAGGCAAACTCAGTGCACGAGTGCGTCAAAGATTCTCAAGCTATGGTCAGGCCCTTGGGTCTGGTGGCACCCCACCCCCCACTGTGCCGCGCACGCTGCCCAGCCTCTGTGTGGCCGTTGGGTTGGCATGGGAGCCACCCCTCCCTTCTGCAGCAGCCTCTAAGCCTTTCTGCTCTGACTCTCCCTCACCTAGGGCCAACTGGAGGCAAGATTCACCATCACCTGCTTCGCTGGCAATCCATCATGTCAGACAGGTGGATTTTGAAGATAGTCCGAAGGGGCTACTCCCTGCCCTTCAAGACCCCTCCATCCATGTCACTATCCTACGATCAGAAAACAGAGGTTCACTTGTCCCTTCTCAGCGACAAAGGTATGCCTCACTTGGCCAAGGGAGCCATAGAGAGGGTTCCCATTCAAGAAGTAGGTTGTGATTGCTATTCCTGCTCCTTTCTGGTACCCAAAAAGGAAAAGGGCCTCCACCCTATCATAGATGTTCGTACCTTCAATCTCTTTCTCAAGAAGGAGAAGTTCAAGATGCTTACTCTGGCTCAGGTTCTATCTGCCCTGGACCCAGGAGACTGGATGGTAGCCATGGACTTGCAGGACACTAATTTTCACATTCCCTTCCTGTCTGCCCACAGACATTACTTGCAGTAAGCCACAAGTATATTTAGTTTATCTTGCTCCCCTTTGGCCTTACCAGGGCCCCTTGGGTGTTCACTAAAGTGATGGCGGTGGTCGCAGCTCATCTGTGCAGATCAGGGGTTCCAGTCTTCTGGATGAGTGGCTGTGTGAAGGCGGGCTCGCTGTTGTCTCCCACCTCTAGATTACAGTGGACCTCCAGCATTCTCTGGGGTTCAATATAAATGTGCTGAAGTCACACCTGACTCCCTCTCAGATGCTCCCTTTCATCAAAGCTGTTATGGACACAGTGAAGTTCCAGGCTTATCCTCTTGAGTGGCGAGTCCAGGATATTCAGGCTGTGATCCCAATGTTTCAGCCTCTATCCTGGATTTCGGTGAGAATGACTCAGAGGTGGCTGGGCCTCATGGCCTCCTGCATCATGCTGGTGACACGTCAGGTGGCATATGGGGGCTCTGCAGTGGAACTTGAAGTTCCAGAGGGCACAGCACCAGGGAAATCTCTTCAACAAGTTCCAGATCTCAGAAAGAACTGTGAAAGATACGCAGTGGTGGTTAAAGAACCGTGACTGGGTCAAAGGCAGCTCCCTCTCCCTTCCCCAAATAGATCTGAAAATAGTGACAATTGTGTCACTCCAGGGATGAGATGGCCAACTGGGTAGAGGTGAAGATCACAGGCATCTGGTCTCCAGCGGAATCCGGATTCCACATCAACATGGTGGAGCTCATGCGATTCGGCTAGCATTAAAAGCATTTCTTCCCTCTATCTAGGGAAAGACAGTGCAGGTGTTCACGGACAACACCACTGCCATGTGCTACTGCAACAAACAGGGAAGGGTCGGGTCGTGGACCCTTTGTCAGGAGGCTCTGTGCCTCTGGGCGTGGTTAGAACAACTCTCTGAACACCAAAGCAGACAAACTCAGCCAAAAATGTCTAGCGGATTACAAATGGCTTCTCCAGCTGGAAGTGGAGCAAGGTCTCTTTCAGCAGTAGGGAAAGCCTTGCTATATCTATTTGCCTCCGCAGAGAACGCACAATGTCAGCAGTTTTGCGCGTTGGAGTTTCCAAGGGAGCTGTCGCTCAGAGACGCTTTTCGTCTCAAGTGGGTCTCTGGCCTCTTGTGTGCCTTTCTGACAATACCACTTCTGCTTCTGCTGATTTCTCAAGAAGATTAAGAACGACCAGTCCCAAATAATCCTGGTAGCTCCGGAGTGGGCACAGAGTTGAGCATGTCCATCGATCCTCCAATCGGACTGCCCCTTTGGAAGGATCTTCTGTTGCAGCAGTAGGGGAGGGTTCTGCACCCAAACTTGTTCACTCCCCGCCTTCTTGCATGGAGATTGAGTTACGACAGTTGACAGCTTTTGACCTTCCCCCCCTGTAACGTAAACTAGGCGTCCCTCCACCAAAATATATTACGCCTGCTATTGGAAGAAATTTGTGACATGGTTTATAGACATGTCTGTTGACCCCTTCTCTGCCCCCCTCTCTGAGGTTCTGCTTTTTATCCTTTCCCTGGCTCAGCAGTGCTCTGCTATGGACACTTTTAAAGGTTGTCTGGATTGCCTCATCAACCTTCCTTGGCTAAGTCCAGGTTCCTCAAAGGTCTTACACATCTTTTTCCTCCATCCCCATTCAATATGCCTCAATGGGATCTGAATTTGGTTTTGACATTTCTGATGGACGCTCCTTTCGAGCCTCTCCACAACTGTCCTCTCAAGATTCTCACTTTGAAAACAGCCTTTCTTGTGGCCATTACATATGCCCGCTGGGTGAGTGAGTTGCTGGCACTGTCATCTAAGCTGCCCGACCTTTCCATCTATCCTGACAAAGTGGTGCTTTGCACTAGGGCCTCCTTATTGCCAAAAGTGGTTATGTCCTTTCATGTAGGCCAATCCATCGCCTTGCCTATTTTTTCCGCATTCCCGCATCCTTTTAAGAAAGAGGAGAGACTCCACCACCTGGACCCAAAAAGAGCGTTCTACCATGATCGTACAAAAGAGTTCTGGGTGGATGATCAACTCTTCTTTGGTTATGTGGGTGTGAGGAAAGATCACGCAGAGCAGAAGTGGACCATCTACAGATTGGTCATACTCTGCATTAAGATCTGCTACGCAATGGCCAAAAACCAACTCTCTGAAGGTTTGCATACTCATTCTACCCAAGCTACAGCTGCAACCACTGTGTTAGCATGCAAAGTTCCAGTCCTTGACATCTCTCAGGCGGTAACGTGAGCATCTCTGCACATGTTTACCAAACACTACTGTCTGGACAGTCAGGTCCCTAGGGATGCGTACTTTGCCCGTTCGGTCCTCTAGGGCTTTCTAGTATGATCTTGGTTCACAGGTCCACCTCCGGGGAAGGTATTGCTTGAGTATCTATTCAAAGGTAAGGAATCTGCAACTAGAAGTCTCTATTAGATTTATAAGTCACTTACGTTTGGTAACGCCTTATCTGGTGGAGACGATAGCCCTCATTATGAGGCTGGTGGTGATCAGACCGCTGCATTACAAGTTGTGGGGTTTGGCCGAAGCCAAACCGTCACAACGCTGCCTGGCCCACCGATGTGGCCGGTAGTGAGCTCCTCCGGGCCGGCGGCAGGACTCTACCTGCCGGCCTGATTACAAGACAGCAGACCGCCAGGCTTTCCGTGGCGGTCACCCCGCCATGAAAACCCTGGCGGTCATGCACCCGGCGACTGAAATCCTCATTCCTGTCGTTGGCACACACATGTCCCCACACCCACACGTACCCCCCACCACTCATCCGCGCTCATGCATGCATCCCCATCCAAATTCACATTCATGCACAAACCCCCGTCATCCACACACACGCACACATCTTCCAGCCCCCTTCATCCACATTCATCCACACCTGCCCTGCATCAACACCCCGCATTCAATCCATACTTATGCACACACACACTCCACGCACACATGAATACACACACTCACTCGCACACCCATTCAGGCACACACCACACACATGCAACCATGTTTTGACGCACCAGTATTCAGTGTTCTAATGGCCCTGCGCTTCTGGTGTGGAAAGTCATGAAAAGAAACTGACAGCAACATGCCAGGGTGGCGCCTATATAGGAACCGCAATGTCTTATCCAGTGAGGATGCCGCAGATGATGGATGCACACCGATCGATGCCACCTAACAGCGCGCAGGGGTACTGCTCACAAATAATCTCCGGATCCCTTCTGATGCCTGGGGGAAACTGAAAGGTAAGGAATCTTCAACTAGATATTGTCTCTACCAGATAAGGCATTACCTAAGGAAAGTAACTTGTTCTTCAGGATTTAAAAACTGGACTTGCACATACCTATAGTCTTGCGCAGGCTAGTCGTGCCACTGCTACCTGGGCTTGCTGCTAGCAGGAACTGCTTATAAGCTGCCATTGCATAAAGCTTCTTGTGAATGCACTGAAGTTTGAAACTCTGTGCACCGAACTTCTTGTTGTCTGTTTTACTGTCCTGTTTCTGCAAAGGCTTCAGCCAGAGCCAGTGTCCTGTTCTTGTACAGCTTGATCTAAACTTCTCTCTACCCTGTATTGCTTTACTCCCTTGTCTGCCTTTTTCCTACAATCGGGGGCTGCTTCCTTTTTAACTAGTCCTTGTTTGTTCCTTCTGTTCCTGCTATTAATGTCCTTTGCTTATTACTTTGTCACAGCTCTTGTATTTTCTCTGTAGGCTCCTAGAATTTGTTCTTTGTTTGTGTTACTTTTTGGAGTTTTCTCTTGCAGTTTCTACTGCCCTTGAAGTACCAGTCTCTTGCTTGTTATAGTTCCTAGAATCCTTGTGCTTATCTTGCCCGTTGGTTCTCCAGATTCTCCTTGAATGTCCTGCTCCTGATTATTTGCTACAACTCTTATGATCTGTTCTAGTGCTTGCTCTGTGTTTCCCAATTGGGCTCTTGTGTCTGGTAAGTGTGCTATTTTGTTCTCACCTGTGTATAAGTGCATTCCTTTATACTGGGGTTGGCCCTTGACTCCAGGAGGCAATTCCTGGCACATCCTTTGTCTTGTAGGACATGTAGTATTAAGTGTCTGAATTGTGACAGTGTGACATTATTATTTCTTAGGAATCTCCATTGTGTCTCCTGCTACTGGACCAACAAGGGTGTGTATGTAAGTACAATTATTGTTTGCACCCTAAGAGTCCAAATACAGAATCCCTTCTTCTGCCTCCTTTCTATGGGACTTGTAAGATCAAGAACAACTAGGCCCAGGTAATCCTGGTGGCTCCGGACTGGATTAGGAGGGTCTGGTATCCCGAGCTGTAAGAGTAATCTGCACAGAGGCACTGACATCCCCTGTTGCTGTCGGAAGTTATGAGCCTTACCTATGCACAACCCTAGAGGTAACCCAGTGTGCCTGTCCATTATTGGCTGAGTTCACAGTCTGTTCACATTGGGGTTGCTTGCCTTCTCTATCCTCTTTTAGAGCTTACACTGTTTACATTAGTTGTTTCCTGGTGTTTTCCTTTGCGTCTTTTTTGACTCAGGAGATTACTTCCTTGGGCAAATGTTCCTTATTTTAGAGGGTTGTACTGCCTGAAGTGTTTGACATTTGCTGGATTCAGAGTGTAGTTCTCCCTGAGTAACTGAAGGTATTACCAGATCCAACACAGACCAGTGGAGGGCATTGCACTGGAGCACCACACAACCCCTGATCAGCACCTCCAATGGACCAGACGCAGAGCGACACAGAGCCTTGCATCGTAGCATCATGCAGCTCTTGATCAGCGGATTAACCAGAAACGAAGCAGAGTCTCGCAGGACAGGAAATGGTGTTCTTCTCTGATTCTGTGACTGAATTTGTGGCATACAAAACCGGTGTAGATGGCAGGTTAGGACTTGTTGGAGGTGACAAAGTTCAAGGTATGGGGGCTACTAGAAGTAGCGACTGCTGGTTCTAGGTGGAGGAGGGATGATGTTATTGGCACCAAAATGGAAGTGGTGCTTGAACTGAACCATCTTTTGGTAGAACACTGATCGGGGTCCAATCAGGTTCCTGATGAGCAGACATTATGTAAGCCCCTGATGTCCCTGTACACCTACACAAGTGGAAAAGGTGAATAACATAACTGTAATACAGAACACACAGAAATGCGAAAGAAATACTGTACTGGCTCTCATTCTTCTAATGGCTCATCATAGGCTGGGGATGCAACAAGGCAACCTTGGCGCTGGAGGTCTAGTGTGCAACTGAGACCACATAAGTATGTATATAGTTACAGCCCATCAAAAACTATTAGCACACATGAGCAATGTAAACTTACTGAGGTTGGTAACAGACAGGCCAAGACACCAGACTGGAATGTCACGATCCCACCACAAACTAGAGCAAAGGAGGCAAGAGAGAGGAGGAGATCCGCTTGTATTGAGCACAACCAAATATACATTAGGTAAAACGACCTGGAGGAAAATCTAAAGCGAGGGAACCCAGAATAGATAAAACAACAAATGTGATAGATGATTCAACAGGTGTGGTAATAGGCCCCTATGGTATAAGCATCTTCCTTGGACACTAATGACTCCCAGAGCAAGAACTCAACATATGCAGGTGTCCAAGACATGAGACACAAGGCTTGTGAGAAGCAGCTGCTAGGAACCACTTCCACAAGCAAAGCAATGTTTAAAGCCTCTCATAAAAAGCATGTGGCAGCAGCACGTTCTAACACCTAATGAAATCCAAAAGGGCAATTGAAATATTATTTCCCGGAGAGCGGGGCAGCATAAAGTATAAAGTTAATTTAAGCGACTCCTTTATTCTTAGTCTGTAAGTTCCATTAGCATGCAGAGTGAAATTCTAAGAGTTGGCCATCAAATGAAAATTCTCCATTTGCAGCCTATTTTTAACGTTATAAGCCTGCAAAAAAGAGGAATCAGTGACTGACAAGTTGTCAATGTCCCTCTTGCATGCTGAGGGCAAATAGGGACTGCTGTAGGAGCGTAGGCAGCCTTTTAACTGAATAGCTGGACTACAGAACAGCTCCATCCACCTGTGACGCTCCCTGTGCACCTTGTAATCAAACTGCCAGTACACAGATGGCTATCTGGCTTCTCACCTTTCTTTTGTTAACGGGAAACCCGATCAGCCAAAGAAAGTAGAAAAAAGTACTGTGATGATAGTTGAGAGAAAGCCTCCTGGGATGGTGCAAAGGAGAACAGCTGGTCCATTGACCAGCCACTGGGCCTAGTCTGTTGATACTAATAGGCTGTTTCATCCATTCCCGGGGTACTGTTTCCACTATTTCTATTGTGGTGTGTTTGATATCGAGAGAGAGAGAGAGTAATTATATTTTTGTGACACTATTGAGTGGGGAAGGAGATCTGTTGTTTCATTCAGTTCATTTCCAGTTGGACACTGGAACTTAGAAACTAGGGGCCATATGTACGAACACTTTTTCCCAGAGACACAGAATGGGTAAAAACCTTTGCTACATCTGGCCATAGATTTCCTTTTCAGCAGTTTTGAGTCAGTTGCTTCAGTGCTCCCAGCTCTGCTGGTTTGTGTCTGTAAGCTCTAACAAGTGAAGATTTTACTTTTCAAGAAACTTGTCCGTCCTTCTCTGAAAGATGTAAATGATGGGAGTCGATGACAGAACTGTGGACGGCAGGACAGTAAACTGAGGTGTTGTTTGCAATGAGCCAGTCTATGGTGTAGCTGCTGGTTTTGACTTAGTGGATGAGAATTGTGTCGATAAGAAGTTATTTTTAGATGCTGCAGATGATTTTGGCACAAGTGAATATGACACACATATCCCAAATGCAGATGCTTGCAAGATCTTAAGAGGAAGGTAAGTGAAACAAAGGATGCAAATTTGGCCTGAGACTTTCAGTGGTAAAACATTTATCCATGAAATGCCACAAGCATCAAAGAGGCTCAGCACTGCGGTGGAAAAGACTCAGCAGCTACGGGGTTAAATGACGTGATGCTGTTTTTAATTTGATTTTTCCATTTAGGAATACATCATTGGGAGCAGGCAGCGGTCCCCTGGGGCCAATGCTTGCTCCACTCGAGGTTGCACGATAAAATACATCAAAGCGAAGGTGTTCTATGGGGACACCTTCCCCTTTGCAAATCATTTGCCCCCTCTTTGGAGGTGTCTGTAACTGATTAATGTTTTTGACATAAGACTGTGACTTGCACATAGGAAGCAATGTTCCTTTCCCACCTGACTGCAATTTAGAATTAATTGCAAAAACCATTTTGTAGCCGGAAAGACTTCTCCAACTATTACAATTGTTTTAATACATCGCACATAATACGTTTGAGTTCACAAATCCTATGATTCTGAGAATCTCAGTGTTTGTAAGCGCAAAAGTGCTGAGTATAACAATTTCCTTAGTTATTTACGTGTAACTCCAGTTCTCCAGCCTTAGTAGCTTTCTTTTATTTAAACATATTTGTATTATTATTATGAGACAGAAAGAGCAGCATGTTACAAATGTGCTGTAGCTCCTAACACAACTGATCATCAGTAAGAGCATGAATACAGTCTGAAAAAACAGAATGCATGAAAAGTGCACATAGTGACAAGGAGGTCAAAGCCTAGCGCAAACGTCTCCCAGTTTGGAGGTCCAGGGGCCCCACACCTTCTCATGTTGCGGTCAGTCTCTTCAACTGTATGCTTTTTTTCCGATATACACCCTAGCAGTCCTCAAAACGGTCTTCTGCCCCCCTGGAGAAAGGTAAACAACTCTTAGGCAGGGACATAACAGGTCTACTGCGGGAAGAGGCGCTACTTCACCCCAGGAGGATGGCCAGGCACAAGAGGGGCTTCTCTTTTGTTTTACCGTATAGACTGGTATAATGGTAGGGAGGGAAAGACCATTGTCAGAAATGTTTTTTTAAATTTTTTTTAACAAAGAGTCTAGTCCCCAAATATCCACACCTTTGGGTTGGGCTAGGGATCTCCACACACCAAGAGAAGAGTTCTGCCATGATGAGAGTGAGCAGAATAGTGTATCCTGGTATAGTGAAGCCTAGGGGACCCAGCACAGACCCTCAAAATTTGCAGTGGACCTGAGGGTCATTGAATTGCAAGGTGGTTGCCCACAAGTGAAGTTACTGCTAGTTAAAGGGAATTTCCGGTTTCGCTGACCAGTAAACCACTGGCAAATGGTCTTTGGCTGGATTTCACTCAGACATCGTGGGACATACTCCCATGATGTCAAAATCACCGCTCTGTGTTTGTGCCCCAAGGAGTGGCCCCAGGAAGGCACCAACACAGACTTAGCGTCCTTGAACATCTTCATCGTGCTCCACCTACTGCATCAGAACCGCACCATTGATTCCTATGGTAGTTTGTCCATAGAGCCTGGAACTGGACTGGAGACTGTTTTAAATGCAAGGTAACGGTTCAGCTAGACCTCATTATTATTATTTTTTCAAAACAAACTTTTACTAGGTTATGTCGCGACACAAACATCTTACATCAGCCTGTGCAATATGACAGTGTGCTATTGTGCTTATTATTATTAATATATAATAGTAACCTCAGAATTATCTAAAACATTTCTATAAGCATTCCCACAAAGCATGTCTTAGGAAAGGTATTGCAGGCTTCATCAATCTAGTCCCAGAACTACCCCCACCCCTCCCCAACTGAACCTTATTTGTGCCTGTGATTGGCTTCCTGTCGGATTTGGTAGCTACAAAAGTGCCCTGAAAGCTGTTTTCAAGTTATTGGTAGCGGCTAACCCTAAACTGCAAGTCGAAGTGGATTACAATTATTTATTGTGCCAAGTGAAAAGCTGTGATCTATTGTTTCTTTAAAAATTCATATCTCCGGAGCCTTCTAGTGGATTTTTGCAGTTGATGTGTCCATTTTAAGATTCAAATAAAGCCTATTTTTATAAATTGGTCTGAGATTTTTATTATGTTGCGGTTTCCTATTATTCAACTGTTTTAGTATTTCTCAATGCTTTACTCATGTTCTTTTGATAAAGCCTCACAGCTCTTTGTCACAGGTACCTAAGACTGAGCTAAGGGTTTACAAATTAACCTGACAAGGAACTGTGCCTTTATTACACAGAGAAGCGGTGCAAGTACACCCTATAATAAACACTTTCCTCACACCTAGGTATCGGAGTGCACCGTCTACTCTCTAGTGTTTGCCTCCTGGCGGGTGTTGAAAGTGTTACACCAGCCGGATGTACATAAATTGACTTCCTCCAAATAACTACCAATCTCAGGGCTTCCCCGTATACATGCATCGTGTGTGAAAAGCACAGTACTGAGCTCTCAGAGTTTTGCAGTAAAGGAGCATGTCTCTTGAGCCATTCCATCAAAGGCTCTATTGTGATGATGTAGAGGAAGGTGACAAGGAGCACCCCTGTCATGCACCTATCTGAATGGGAAAGGAGGGGGAGAGTAAACCACTGATTTCAATCCAGGCTCTAGGAGCGTCACACAAGGCCACAATAAATGTCACAAAACCGGGGGGGACAATATTCATCTGTTGGAGAACATGCAGTAAAAACGGTCCCTGAATGGTGTGAGTGGCTTTTTCACAGGCAAAAATAAACAATACTAAAGAGCCCTGCAGGCCCTCAAAATTTGCCAGTGCCACTTGGATTTACTCAGATTATGCCGTGTACCCCTGTTTAGTATGAACCCCTTTTGATCCCAGTGAAAAGGGGCCTCACTACCATAGCCAGTCCTGTAGCTAAGAGTTTGGCAAGTAGCTCGATCTCAATGTTGGGATGGAAAATAGGATGGTAGGCGGCACAACTGTTGATAGGGGTTTATTCAGTTTTGGTATGACTGCGATCGTGGCGCAGCTGAGGTCATCCGGCAAAGAGCCTGAGTCACCAATGGCATTAAAGAGATTACAGAAGTGGGTTGTAAATACCGTCGAGAACCGCTTAGAGTACTCTGCAAGGAAACCATTCGGGCCCAGGGTCTTTCCAGAGGGAAAGGCCATCACTACCGCCTGGATCTCCTCCAGTGTTAAAGGCAGGAGCGGCCACCACTAATCTCAAGAAAGGAGAGGGAAAATAAAATTAAATTTACCTTTCCCAATGATGCCGGCCACCTCACTCTGCTCTTCTGATGTTGTCCCAGCAGTCTCTGGGACACCATCACAGGCTCCCCAGGCAATTGTGGTGCTGCTCTCATGCTATACCTAGCATGACAGCAGTGCCTGGATTTGTCTGAGCGGCTTGGTCTGCCGCTCAGACACTGTGTTGGAGTCCGTGCAGTTTCTCCAACCCGCCTGTGTAACGTCACAGCCATGTTGGAGAAACCTAAGTGTGCTTGTCGGTTTGGCCGGCCTAAGATGGCCGGCCAAACTAACATGGACATTAGTGCACTCCACTCCTCCTCCCCTCCTATGGTCCTGAACCTCCCTTCACACGATGGCTCAGCTGAGCAAGCAGCGAGAAATAAAACGAAATATTGTTTTATTTCCCAGCTGCTGACTCTCAGCCAGTGAGGTGACGCTCCTCCACCATTGCGGAGGAGCCGCGCTGGTTAGAGGCACGTCTAAATTAAGCCATTCCATTGCTGAACTGGAGTGCAAAGTCAGATCCTTCACAATGGGGAATAACTGCTCTAGTATCGAGGGGTTCGCTCTCAGCAGAGTTTATTGTAGTATGCTGCAAAGGTTTCCACAATTTTATGAAACAAAGGCTAGTCTTCACCCACTCTTGCAAATGGAGCGGAGTGTTGACCCCTTCCTACTTCTGAGCTAGCTAATTCCAGAGTCACTCCTTTATTGGAGTCACTTCTTTATTACCATGTTCGTAAATCACATATCTGGACATGGTTTTGAGGGTGTCTCGTAGATCCTCTAGCAGCAATTCACACCCACCCTTCTTGCCCTAGTCAAGGGAGCTCTCAAGCAAGAGGATCTTCCCCTCTAGCTCTGTAATCTTGTGCTCTCTATCTCACTCTCTGCCTCATACATTGGAAAGAGGTGTACCTTGTATTATCGCCTTGAATACTTCCCAAAGGCTAAACAGAAATTACACTGATGTGTAATGATCGCTGTGGAAAACCAGATAATCTATCCTTGAGCTCCATTTGTATGAGGCAGAGTAACACGTATAGGACTGGTCGCTGGGGTGTCAGTCACAACACACCACATGTCAACCAAATCAGTAGACGCCCCCACCTTGTTAAAATCGAGGATCTATTGGCTGTTGTATATAAGTCTGTGTCTGGAGCAATATCTATCAGTACATTAAAGTCACCCTCCAGCACCAGGATCCCATCGATGTGTGGAGTAGTCCAGCTGATAGCATCTGCAAAGTGCCAGTGACCAGTGGGAGGAACATAAACACTGCATTATGTCCATGAGAGCCCTTCAAGGGTCTCTTCCAAAATAACAAGGCAGCCCATGTCATCTATGAATGCCGTACCCACCATAAAAGAGAGATATCTCTGAAACAATATTGCTAACACACCACAGGGCCCCTTGTGTAGCCAGAGTGAAAGACCCTTAAAGGGACATCTGGTACCTAGTAGTTACCTCTTGATGTATGCTAAGACCACCCCTCTTTCTGTTTAAGTTCTATGTCATGACTTTGAAATGGCCAGGGCTCATATTTTGTGTCTGTGCAATCACCAGGCTGCATAGAAAGAAACATAGGTTTGCCTAGCGGCAAAGCAACTAAATAATAAAGAAAAACAAACCTTGATTCTTCTCACTTCCTCCGACCCTACACTTCCATCACAGAAGTATCTGCCACCCAACTTGCAATCAAGAGACTAGGGCCAGATGTATCAAAGGGTTTTACCCATTTTGTGTCTATGGGAAAATGTGTTCATGCATATGGCTTTAAGAGAGAAAAAAGGAGACAGTAACCAACACACTTATAGAGCAATTTAGGCTACATCCTTTACACATCAGCATTACGCAACTACGCATTTATTTTTGACATTATATTTACTGTGTGCCTTAATAATATTAATATGTGTGAATAAATGCATAAATGAAATGCAATCACTGAAAAACTGAAGCTTTATAAATGTATACACAAATGTTCATTTAATTAAAATGCTTACATATAATTATTATTCATCTTTTATAGTTACAATATAAGTTGAATTGGTAGGAGTGAACATTTATTTACTCATGTTTGCATATATTTTGAAAGTTATATGTGTGGATATATAATCTTATATTCCAAATGCACATTTAGGGCGGGAACCGCCAGAAGACCGTACTGCGGTCAAAAGACCGCGGCGGTCATTCTGGGTTTCCCGCTGGGCTGGCGGGCGACCGCCAAAAGGTCGCCCGCCAGCCCAGCGGGAAACACCCTTCCACGAGGAAGCCGGCTCCGAATGGAGCCGGCGGAGTGGAAGGGGTGCGACGGGTGCAGTAGCACCCGTCGCGAATTTCAGTGTCTGCTAAGCAGACACTGAAATTCTAAGTTGGGCCCTCTTACGGGGGCCCCTGCAGTGCCCATGCCATTGGCATGGGCACTGCAGGGGCCCCAAGGGGCCCCACGACACCCCATACCGCCATCCTGTTCCTGGCGGCCGAAACCGCCAGGAACAGGATGGCGGTATGGGGGTCGTAATCCCCATGGCGGCGGAGGATTCCCCTGGGCAGCGGAAAGCCGGCGGTACACCGCCGACTTTCCGTTTCTGGCCGCAGCTGTACCGCGGCGGTCAGAATGCCCAAAGGAGCACCGCCAGCCTGTTGGCGGTGCTCCCGCGGACCACGGCTCTGGCGTTTTTTGCCGCCAGGGTCGTAATCAGGCCCTTAATGTTGGTAAAAGATAGCCTGACTAAAGTCCTAATTTTAAAACGTATTTTGCTTGGTCAGTGCGATATGGAGTATTGTTAAATATATCAGGTTTGCTGATAGTAAGGCTTGAGAAGAGAAATTTTGGCAAAAGATGTGAAGACCTAATGAACAGCAGCTGAAGTCCCCTATTCATTGCAAATCAGGAACAGGGGATGTGCAAGGTTGCCGTCACTGTCCAGAGTTCTGTGGGAAAAAAAATTCAGTTGATGTTGCAAATGCACACGACGGACAAAGAGATGATTCATTCCCAAAGGAAGATTCTGTTTGATTTAATAAATGCTTATGCTGTTAGAGGTTAAGGCAGATTCCCTTAGACTCTAAGGGATACAGACCTCTCTGCTTCTTTTATTCTTGCAACTCTGAAGCTTCATTCTAAACATGTATTCCCTATGTTAGAAGACTTCTACTGGAGTCTTCTCTATTGCTGACACCTCCTTGCATTTCCACATGTCCCCAATATTTAGTTTAAACCATCCTCATTCCTGACTAAGAACTCTGATTGAATGATTTAAAAATCATTTCATATTTAAGAGAGAGATGAAGAGTTTCTTTATGGAACACCTATTTATAATTCTCAGTTTCTGTATTGCAGTGGCTGTTATTTCTTTGTATCTTAAGCTAATGAGACTGAATAAATTGCAGTATTTCAGCTTGCCAGCTGTAAAACTGTATATTTTTTAACATTTTCATGACATGCATATATATTGGACTGACTATTGACTGGAAATAAAACTACTTAACTTCAATCACTGTTTCCTGGTCCTCATAGGGTGGCATAACAGGCTTCACAAAATATGAATTGTTTACTATTGTTATTTCTCTCGACACCTCATTCAAATTAAAAAGACTGACCAGATAAGCGATTGTAAACCATGCTCCTGCACACTCTTACCTACTAACTCCAAGTCTATTAAAGCAGTTATGAAAAAGGGGCAGAATTTATTACGCCAACTAGGGAGGTCTCTCAGCTGCTGTCATCATTGTACGTTAGGTCTGTCTCACAAAACACACCATGTTTTTTAGAACCAGGTGTCCATTCCATGGCTCATTGCCTCCTACATGATCGACAACGCCTACCCCGAGTGACCTCCAGCCGGGTACAGGTGTTCTCTTGGGCCTCGTCTTCCTCCGTCTGGTTTGAATCTGTTTTCGTTAAAGATGAGGGCCACTCCTCCACCTAGTCCCACACCTGACCTGGGTGATTAAAGACAAGGGATTTTCCTTTATGAGTGATTTTTAACTTGGCTGAGTGTAGGAACATGTACTTAATCTCGATTGGAAAGAGTTTTGGTTTCACTGGTTTGATTGGTTTCTTCTGCCTCTGTACTAGTCCCAATCACAGTAGCTCAATAAGGAAGTATGAACCAGGGAGTAAGGTTCTGGGTCAAGTCTCAAGGACGTTTTCTGGTTGAGTCCTTTTTTGAGGCCTCTAGGAAGCAGAGGAGGCGCATATTTTTATGCCTTGGGCGGCACTCTGTGTCATCAATCTGGCCGCCATCTCACCGGTAGCAGACTGAACTTCCTGGCCCATTTGTTAAAAAGGTAGTGAAAGTGTCTTTGAGATTAGTTATATGGCGCTCTGCCTCGTTCGCGCAACCAGTAGTACTGCATAAGCCTTGTTGGAAAGGGCAGCACCAGCACCCACCTCTCTGACTTTTGTTTCAAGAGACAGGCACGAGGAATGAATGGCTTGTAGGACTGTGCCCGTACCTGTAGGGGATAGGGGGCACCGTCACTGTTAGCCCCCCACCCTGTTGTGCCTGTAGAAAGGGCTCATATCCAGGGAGAATAGCTCTAGCATATTTATCCAACTTCCTTTGTTTAGGGAGGGTTTTATCCTTCACCATGGTGTATACCAGCACAAAATTACGCAGGACCTCTGCGAGGGTGGCACGTGTATTCTGCCAGGGGTTGGAGAGAATAATCAGCCAACTGCCCTCACCATCACCCACACCCCAGTCGATAG
The DNA here is from genome assembly GCF_031143425.1 of Pleurodeles waltl. NCBI lineage: Eukaryota > Metazoa > Chordata > Amphibia > Caudata > Salamandridae > Pleurodeles > Pleurodeles waltl. The sequence goes on along the minus strand of NC_090440.1, from coordinate 155,043,856 downwards.
ATGCCTAGGGTAGACTGTGCTGGCTGTGTGATAACTCCATGTCGCAGGCTGTGCCCCTAGTTGTGTGCTCTCCACTGTTTGTACACCTGTGTGTCCTCTTTTAATCCAGAAGCAAGGGATATTTTCCCTTCTGTCTGCGTAGTCACCTCCCAAATCTCAATGCCAAAGTATGACAGTGTTTGTCAAGGAAATGGAAGCCCCTTCTGCAGATCAGAGAACCCTCTGTGGGGTCCAACAACCAGTGATGACCAAGTCCACTGTAGATATGCAGCCCTCAGGAGTGCTTTGGGCTGCAACACTGATCACCACCGCCAGAATGGTAAAGTCACTGGCACGCAGTCTCTCTGTACTGCTATGCTGTGTGACAAAGTCAGTCACCCGCCAAAATATTCCCCCATGCTGGAAATGGTTGAGACCAGTACTGTTGGACCTAGGGGCATATCTGACGGCCTCTCTGCTATAGTGTGTTACTGTGTGCCTGCAGTGAACACTTCCCTTCCTGATTGTTATCAGGGAGGCTCAGCTGTCCAGTCTCCTGGGCTGCTCCAGCCCTGCTGTTTTCCCTAATACGTGTGCGGAGGCCCATACCAATATGGTCTGCGGTTGGACCTTGTGGGGCAGAGGGAAGCCAGGCACAGATCAGGATGGAAGGGACGGGGGGGGGGCAGATGCCACCGTCCCTGGGCAGACAGATCCAGCCATCAGCCCCATCTGTGATCACCTGACAACTTCCCATCAGGCTGCCTTGGACAGTCCTGTGACAGCCGCTATCTTGCCCAAAATCTCAAACGATAACAAGGATCTATAGTTTTTCTCCCAGGCGGTCGCACAAGTGATTTGAAATGACACAGCCAGTCACCTGCCAGCCAACAGGGACACAAAAAGCTCCAGGCGAAGTGCCCCCTCAGGCCAGTCCGTCCGCCTTTGGCGTGGGAGACACCATCTTTATTACTGGGTCTGCACGCGGGTGCCAAAGGCCCCAGTCACAAAGGCTCCTGGTGGATTCACAGGCTGCTGACTCTGCCGAGGGCAGTCACCCGTAAGCTAGGGAGCGAGGGCTGGTGGAGGGTGCCCACTGTCTACATTTGAGGCTCATTGAGGCAGAATACTGAAGACTTCTTTGGCGACAGCATGGAGCACTGTGGTCCTGCAACTGCCACCTTGCACAGCCAGCCCCACCCCTGCAGTGGTATGTTTCATAGATTCACATTCTTTCAGCACTCATTGCCATCCGATTGAGAATCTTAATAATGTTAAAGCAGAAAATAAACAGTTTTAAAGTGGTCATAGGCCCAACAACAGTGTTTGTTCATTAGCACATGCATTTAATTTTAAATAATACAAACTCCAGTCAATGAGGTGGATAATCTGAGCTCTTTACTCTGTAGACAACCTACTGCAGAGCTGATTTCATATCACAAGTGAAAGCATACATAAAATAGCAGGTAAGCCTCGGACCAAGGAAGCCACGTAGATAGATGATGGTCAAATGTCCTGAAGTGGATTCGACACCTCACAATGTGCTCTTGTTGGAATGTATGGTCACCCAACCTGCAAGGGGGCATATAGATTTTTTATGACAGTATAAGATGCAGGTTGATAGACAGGAAATGATGACCTGTTTGGCTAAGGATAGACCAGCGTCAGATCATTCAAAGGAACCAAAAAGTTGGTCTGACGTTCTTAAATCCTTAGATTTGTCTAACTTGAACACCCAGCAGGTGTTGTGCTTTCTCAGCAGATGCTCAATGACTTGTTAAAAAAAAAAAACACAGTATCAGAGGTTGGTTCAGATGGAAATTCAAGGGTACCTTCGGCATGACTCTAGGGCTGGTGTGCAAGGTGACCTTCTCTTTCATAAAATACATGAACAACTCTTTCATTTTGAAACTGTGATCTCTGCCACTGTTGTTGCAGAAATCCATGCTGGGGAAAAGTGTGGTTTTCAATGAGAGATATTTCAACATGCCCTGCAATGTCGTGAGGCCTTTGTGAGGTTGTCTGGAGCCCTCCACAATAGCAATGCTTGCTCGAGGTGGTGACATACTTTGACCGTGCCCTCCTACATTCCTATCGATTGCTGTCACTGCAAGCCTAGTTTTGGTTGAATCAGTCTCATTCATATGCAACTGAAAGTGATTCATTTTATGAAGAAGCCTGAAAGGAATAGTCTTATCTCGGCAGAAACCTGAAGCCGATGTTAGAAGCTTTGTCACTTGATCTGCCGATGGAACTATATTGTCAAGTTGCACATCCAGGATCACTCCTGGAAATTAGATCTGTTTAGACGCATGGGTAGAAGACTTTTGGATGTGGAGTACTCGGCCAAACTGATAAAAAAAGATCAGTCAGCACAATACTCTGTGGAAACATATGCTTCCTCCTCAGAAGTTGTCTTCACCAACCATTCGTCCAAGTACGCGTATACCCAGTGACCTTGTTTCAGAAGAAAGATTGCCACAGATACTGCCTTTGGTTAGGGTGTATGGTGAAATAGAGGAAGGGGTCTTCCAGATAAAGGGAAGTGTGAAATTCCCCTTCCTAGAACAGAAGCACCTTTAGCATGGAGACTATCTGAAAGGATTGCTTCTTTAGTACATGTTGAGTTCCCTAAGGTCCAAGATTGGCCTATACTCTACCCTCTTCACTAGTAATAATCTTGAGTAGAAGGAGGGAGTTCTTGTCCTTCAAATTGGTTGCACCTCAGTATGCCTGTGATCACCTTTATCTACGTAAGCATATATGTGGATAGTGTAAAAGTATACATTTATCTTTGTGAATCGGGGCCCCATATGTCCATCGCAGCATTGCTAATGGGTGCAGATGTTTTTGTTTCTTCCTTGGCTGTAGTTTTACCTCATCTCATCCATCATCCATCATCCATCCAGCCTACTGAACTAAGCTGACCAGTAGCGAGATGTCATGCCATACTTGATGGTCATAAAATCCGATGGTCATAAAATCCAAGTATGGCCAAGGCATTCACTGTTTTTAGTGAGGTTGCTGCCATTGGGCCAACCCAGTGGCCAATGTAGTCAATTTGTCTTTCATCCATTAAGGAGGACCTGCACTAGCTGTAGTTGGGTTTTGGATCATTTCTGGGCCCCAGGAATCTGCAGCTAGATACAGAGCCTAATTTAGATCTTGGCGGACAAGGTTACTCTTTCACAAAGGTGACTGATATCCCTTCTGCCATATTATGATTACATTATATCCTATGGAAATTGTAATACGGAATAACCGTTACGTTTGTGACAAAGAAAATAGTCTGCCATGATCTAAATAAGGCCAATGATCTCTACGAGATAAGGTGTTACTGAAGGTAAGTAACTGTTCATTTGATAGAAAATTATAGCTGCATATTCCTTACCTCAGAATAGATACCCAAACAATACTCCCCCAGAGGCGGGTGTTCAGACCAATTTCACACGAGGAAGTCCTGCAGGACCGACCTGGCAAAATGCCCATCACGACGGATCTGAATGTCCAGGCAGTAGTGTTTTGTGAATGTGCGCAGTGAAGCCCACGTTACTTTCTGGCAGATGTCCGGGACTAGAATATCGCATGCTAACACATTGGTTGCAGCATTGGCTCTGGTGGAATGAGCACACAAACCATCAGGGGGTTGCTTCTTGGCCAATGCATAACAGATCTTGATGCAGAGCATGATCTAACTGGAGATGGTCTGCTTCTGCAAGGCCCCTCTCTTATTTGTTCAGACATACCTCACAAAGAGCTGGTCTTCCAACCGGAACTCTTTTGTTCACTAAAGGTAGAATGACAACCTTCTTTTCAAGTCTAGGTGGTGAAGTTACTCCTCTTTCTTGAAAGGATGTGGTAGAGCATAAAAAGTAGGCAGAGTATAGGATTGGCCTATGTGAAAAGGAGTGACCACTTTCAGAAGAAAGGAAGCTCTCGGACGGAGCACCAGCCTGTTTGGGTAGATGTTTAAATAAGGAGGCTTGGATGATAAAGCTTGAAGCTCACGGACCCTCCGGACAGATGTTATAGGCATGAGGAAGGCCGTCTTGATGGTGAGAAGCCTGAGTGGACAAATGTGCAGAAGCTTAAAGGGAGCGCACATAGAAAAGTGAGGACGAGATTAAGATCTCACTGGGGTATAATGAAAGGGGAAGGTGGAAACAAATGTTGCAAATCTTTCAGGAAACTATTTAGAAAATTGGATTTGAAGAGGGATGGTTAGTCAGGCAACCATAGAAAAGCAGATATAGCAGAAAGGTAGCCCTTAAAAGTGCCGATAGCAAAGCCCTGCTGGGCAACAGAATGAATAAAAAGGAAAACCTGAGAAAGGAGGTCAGGAAGGGGATGGATTTGTTTTTCTGCACACCATGCCACAAATTTCCCCCAAGGGCAGGCGTATACCATTTTGGTGGTTAGACGCCTGACTTCTAAGATAACGTTTTAGATTTCAGGCAGAAGGTCATAAACTGTCAACAGCTGCCGACCAATCTCCATGCATAAAGGTGGAGAGTTGACAGGTTCAGGTGGAGAACCCTACCTTGCTGCTACGACAGAAGATCCTCCCAAAGGGGCAGCCTGATCGGAGGACGATGGCCATGCTCAGCAGCTCGGGATATCAGTCTCTTCATACCCGGTCCGGAGCCACAAGAATTACTTTGGCCCAGTCGATCATGATCTTCTTAAGAACTCTGGGCAGGAGTTGTATAGGCAGAAAGCGTACAGAAGGCCTTAGCTCCACTAGAGGTGAAAAGCGTTGTCATGCAAGATCACCTTGAAAACTCCAATGCACAAAACTGCTGACATGGCACGTTCTCAGTGGTGGCAAATAGATCTAACCAAGGTTCTCCCCCACTACTGATGCCATTTGTGATCTGCTAGACATCTTCGGCCGAGTTTGTCCGCTCTGGTGTTCAGAGAGCCACCAGATGTTGAACCACCAGAAAAATGTCCTGACATTCAAGATGGCAGTTGTGTTTTTCGTGAACACCTGCACTAGCCTTCCCTTGATGGAAGGTAGAAGGGTTTCAATGCCAAACGGATCACATGGAACCCCAACAGGTTGATGAGGAGTCCAGATTCTGCCAGAGACCAGAGTGCTCTGATCACCACCTCTCCCAGATGGCTGCTCCATCCCTGGAGTGACACACCTGTCATTACTGTCAGATCTGGTTGGTGAAGGGAAGGGGGTCTGCCACTGACCCATTCACAGTTCGTTAGCCACCACTGCAGGTCGTTTGCAGTACCCTCTGAGATTTGGACTGTGGCAGAGAGATCCTCCTGATGCTGTGTCCACTGGAACTTCAGTCCGCATTACAGAGCCCACATATGCCAACAGGCATGTGTCACCAGCAGGATGCAGGCAGCACTAAGTCCCAGCAGCCTCAAAGTGAGTCTAACCAAAATCCATGACGTAGGCTGAAACATCGGTATCACAGCCTGAATGTCCCGGACTTGCTGTTCGGGAGGATAAGCCCGAAACTGCACTGTGTCCAGAACAGCTCTGACAAAAAGGAGCATCTGCGAGGGGATCAAGTGTGACTTTGGCACATTGATAGTGAACCCCAGCTCGGTCGGTAAGGATGTGGTGGGATGCCCCTTCTGTGGCCATGAAAAGAGTGAAAGGCAGAGTGTGAGAGGGACTATAGAAAGGCCTAAGGACCTGGCTGTAGCTCTGCTGTCTATAAAGCATACCAGGGCTGAATACAGCTTGTCTCCGAAGAGACGGGAGCCATCAATGGGAATGTCCATGAGCAACGCCTGGGCACCCCCAGAAAAGCCAGTTGTTTCTAACAAGGTGCTGCGGCATAAGGCCACTATCGGTTAAACCACTCTGTTCAGTGAGTCGGTGGTGTCCAGTCCATATCTGATGGTGAACTTTATTGCATCTTTCCCATCGGCAACAGCCTGGGAGAGCATCTGAGTAGTGGCCCCAAAGCATGCGATGCGCACAGACCAGGCTGGTGGAACAAAACATCTTCCTTCTCAATGTTTTCAGCTTCTTGGATTCCTGAACCACTGGTGTGGTTGAGAAGGCACCAGGATTTATATGAGAAGTGGAGGCCTGGATGACCAAGCACTCTGGAGTGGGGTGTTGTGTTTGGAAACTTGGGTCCCCTGGTGCAGGGCGGTGGCAGGGGACAATCATCCTTTTGATAAGAGCCCCTGTGTCGGGCTTGGACCAAGTCCCAAGAAGGATGTCAGTGAGTGCCTCATTAAAAGGGAGAAGTGGTTCTGAAGGGGAACCTCCCAGCTGGAGTTGAGGCACTTTTGTCAAGACATTCGTCTTGACTGCCACCAAGGGCAAGCTGAGGTCCATGACCTCGGCCGCCCTCCTCACCACCATTGCAAATGACACCCCCTCCTCCATAGCCATGATAGGGGGAGAAAGCATATCAGTATCTGAAGAAGTGTCCTGTCAGCTGGCCTCACCCAGATCCTCACACCAGTCCAAGGGGTCATACGGCTGGTATTGTTCAGGGTCCAGTGACCCCTCACATTCCTTCCAGAGTCCTAGCCCATAAGAATAGGGCTCAGACTCCAGCCTAAACAGCATGGCTCCAGATGGCTCTGGGGCCAGGATCTAGTGACGCCCCTCCAGCTCAGTGTCAGAGTCAGGGATTATAATGGGAACTTTGCCACCAGTGAGCCCCAGCAGTGGCAGGAGCATCAGTATTAGAACCAGAGCCCGGGATGTTCGAGGTAGCAAGAGAGCGTCAGTTCGGATCCAGGAATGAATTTGAGGGGCCCTGTTGGTACAAGGGCCAGAGCTGCTGGTGCACAACCAGAAAGGGCCTCTGCCAACCCTTAAGAGCCACAAGGCGCACTAAAGAGGCCAGGGCACCCAAATATGAGGAGCATAGCCTCATAAAACTCTTGCAATTGGGCAGGGGTCGCTCTAGCTCCCGGAAACTTGGGGAGGCTCTACCACAAAGCAAGATCTCGAATGCTGATGCCCCTTGTCGACTGACGGACATGGAGAAGACTCCTTCTTATAGCGGGTCTTGCCTGAGTGACCCGACAACTTGAAGTGCAATGAGGATCTCGGAGTGCACAACCGCTCGTGGGACTTTCCTCTGAACTGGGACCTCGATTGTCGCAGCGTCACACACCGAGCCGCCAGGAGCTTGAAGGATCAAGTCCTGTTAGTTTATGGCATGGCACTCTGTGCAGGACTTGGGATCTTGGTCGTGCTCGAGGCACCAAATTCATACAACGTACGGGTCCAGCACTAACACTGGCTGATAACAGGTGCCACAGGGCTTGAAGCTAGCCTTCTTGGATGACAATCCTGCCACAGTAACAGGTAAAATCTCAAAAGAAGTCCACAAAATGTTGAAAAACTTTAGTCAGAAATTGACTTGGGTAGCTCTTCTCTGGATCAGCACTGACCGGTGCTGAAAGAAAACAATTGACGTCAGAACGCGGGGTGGCACCTATATATGCACCGTGTGCGTCACTTCTGGTGGATGTGGAGCTGCACTATACCACCTACCAGCAAGCAGTGGTACTGCTCACAAAAACGTTTCTAGATCCAGTCTGACATCTGGAGATAATTGTAAGGTAAGAAATCTGCGGCTTGAAGTCTCCATCAGATGAAGGTTTATGCACTATTCAACAGGGTACTAAAGACGTTCTGCAATACAAAACTTGCATCCCCCAGTTAGCCGCTAAAACCACATTGGTGGAATGGACTCTTGTTACTCTCTTTTGCCAGGTCCTTTGTGAGGAAATAACAGATGAACTGCTGCATTCACCCAGCGGAGAAACGATACTAGCATTAATGGATCAAATCCTGTCCGCTGAACACCGGCTCAATGAATGTAGATATAAAAGACGCAGAGCCTGATGTCAGGAAACCCCGGATATGGTCATCTCAGTGCTCAAAAGATTGACACTCCTGTTCCTGTGATCCTTAATCTTCAGGAGAAGAGCCTATACAGATTGGGCTAGCTTGTGCAGCCTTGTCTGAGGTAGAACGGGAACATAGAAGAAAGCAAGGATTATGTATGTATTGTAGGTCTTCTGGTAATCTAATCCGCAATAGTCTCACACGTCCACAGAAAGTTCCAGGAGACACCAGATCCCATCCTCTGTAAGAGGGGAGAGGATGGGAAAATCAGGAAACCCTTCCATTTGTTCTTCCAGAGAACTGGTGACTCCCCTGTTCCTCTTGCCCATTCTTCTGGAACTTCGTTATGGACAGAATGAAAAGGTGTTGGTCTTAATGGACAGCAGGGCAAGCAGGTTGTACCTAGACGAAAAATGGGCACAAGAACGGTAAATACCCCGAGTTCCCAAGAAGTCCCCTGAACAGGTCCATACAGTAGACGGAACACCACTGGTCTCAGTACCGGTTAAAGAGATGACTACTATTAGCTTCTTACAGGGAGTCCCAGTTCATTATCAAAAGGATGCAAATTTATTTCAGAAACCTAAGAAAGTCTTCTTACCTCCTCAAAGTTAATTCAAATGCGCTATCCTCCTCGAACTTGGTGCCACGGTTAAGTCTGGAAGAATTTATTCACTTTCTGAAATCGCAAAGTAGACCCTAAGACAGTATCTTGAGGAGAATCAAGATACTGTTTCTGCTGGGGCTTCTCTCTTTTGTGTACCCAAGAAAACTAAAGATCTACAGCCATGTACTGATTTCAGAGGATTGAATAGAGTAACCATAAAGGACCGGCACCCCCTACCTCTTATCAAGGATATCTTAGAGTCACTAAGAGGAGCCCCAAAGTTCACAAAGTTAGACCTTTGGGGAGCCTAGCACCTCCTTCGCATCGAACTTTTCAGCACTTCATGAGGCACGTATTTGCATACCTGTTAAACCAGAGTAGTAGGGTATATTTAGATGACTTTCTAGTTTATTTATCTGATCCCTTCTCCTACAACAAGCATGTTTGTCAAGTGCGTAATAGACTATGCAAAAATACACTTTTCTGTAAGCAACCCAGAAAAATGTGAATCTGACCAGCCTGAAGTGGAATACTTGGGATACTGTCTAAATAAGACAGGAATTTCCATGGACCCCCAGAAAGTATCTGCCATTCCTGAATGGCCTTCTTCTTCATTTATTACGGAGAATCAATGCTTCCTTGGTTTGGCAAATTTCTACCCTCCCAGAATAGCTTGACCTCTTAAACGCTGAACAAAGAGAAACTCAAACACAGATTTAAGTAGACAGTACAAGCTGAAATAGCCTTTCAAAATTTGAAAATAGCTTTACCCATTCTCTAATTCTATGTCATCCCGATATCTTCAAAAAATGTATAGTCGAGTTGATGCCTCTGACAGAGATGTTGGGGCATTCTTGCTTCAACAACAAGAGGATGATGGGCTACAGCGCCCGATTTTTTTTACCAGTCACACATCTTATCTGAATCAGAGAGGAACTAATTTGTTCAAGAAGGGAACTTTTGGCCATGAAATTAGCCTTTTGCGAGTGGAGACATTGCCTAATGGGAACCAAAAAAACCTTTGAAATCAGGACTGATCATTGGAACCTACAGTGTCTTTGCAACATGCAATGCCGGAACAGCCGCAAAGCAGGATAGGCCTATTTTTCAATCAATACAACTTCATTATAACATGTATTCCAAGATCCCAGAACGCAATTGCTGGGGCTCTTCCCAATGATATCATGAGAGTTTATTTCAGCAGAATACCCTGGACTCACAACGCGTAATTGAACAACTCAGTCTTTATTAGATAGAGCCCAGGCAGATACACAGCTTTAACAAGGGAGGACTGAAATACCTTATCAAACCATGTCAATAAGCAAGTCAAACATTACAATAGGGACCAGGCCCTATTTCCTGCAACAACAAAAACTAGCGCTTGAGGCCCATCAGATGTGCCATGACTCACCTTTAGCTGGTTATAGAGGCGTCAACTACACTATGGAGTTAGTCCTTCGATCTTTCTAGTGGCCATCTACACATGAAGATACTGAAGTATATGCCACCTCTTGCCCAATCTATGCTCAAGGTGACATCTTATACCCAGCCTTTAGGACTGTTTCATCCCATAACGGTTCCTCCTGCACCTTGGCATACGGTGTCCACTGACTTCATTTTAGCCTTACCCCTTTCTGCAGGTAATCGACTCATAATGGTGACTGTAGACTAATTTTCCAAGATGGCACATTTCACCCCTCTATGAAAACTGGCTTCCACCAAAGAATTAGGGACGTTTTTTATGCATTAAATATTTCACCTCCATGGCCTTCCTTAAGTCATTATCTCAGACCCAGAGCCTCAGTACATATCTCGCTTCTGGAAACCCTTACACATCGAGGCAGCTCTATCTTCTGGCTTCCATGCACAAACCATTGGCCAAATTGAACGCCTAAACCAAATCTAGAACACAGATATCATCAAAGAACATTTCCATCAGGCTAACAGAACTCTACTTCAGTTCTGGCAACTGCTTCTTTTACCCAACACCTTCGAAAGATAAAACAAAAAGTCTTACTTCATCTATGGAAGTCCAGGCAGAGAATGAAGTCCCCCTTTGACGCTATCCAGCGATAGTCCCCATCCTATCAAGTAGGTGACAAGGTTTGGATATCCTCTAAATAGCTGTCTCACCATCTCTTGTTAAACAAATTTAAACCACCATTTTATGGGCCCTTCAAGATAATGTATAACATAATTCCAGTGGCCTTCTGACTTCAGCTGCCACTTTCATGGAAGATGCATCCTGCCCTTCATACCTCTCAAATGAAGTCCTACATTCCTGATCCCTAACACTGTGTATTGTCTTATCCTCTTCCAGTCTTGGTGGACAATGTCCTGAGGTTCAGGACATTTGTGACTCTTGGTTCTTTCAAAACCCTTTACAATTTATGATTCAGTGGAAGGGTTATCCCCCCAGATGCTGCCTCTGTTCATGCTCCCGTCCTGGTTCACTGATTTGTTTCTGCAATTCCCCAATAAGTCCAAGTCCTTAGGAAGGGGGGCATACAGTCATTGTGAGTTGCAACATGACCCGTAGCTCACTCAACTGCCTCCCCGGCATCCCACGTTACACAGCGGGATGCACTAAGCACTTAACTGCAGCCTGCGGAGTCCTGCAAAGTGCCATGGAGGGCCATTCCTCACCTCGCTTGTCGGGTGGGCTTGAGGCATTCCTCTCCCTAGGAGCCATATTCTTGCTCTATGTAGCTCCTTCTTCCCAGAATTCCTGGCGAAGTGTTATTACCTACCCAAGCCCTGATGGAGGCTCTATCATACATTCCTGCCAGCACTTTTCAATCTATCATGACGGTCTCACTTTTACCTCAACGTCACTTCCTGTTTTGGGATTTATAAAAAGCTAAATTGTCTTATCTGTTGTGTTACAACACTCCTCATTCCCACTGGTGTGTCCATGCTCCTGATGGTGCCTACTCGCTCTTGCTGGTGATTGTTGCTCCTGTTGCTTCTCTTACTGAACCTTTCGATTCTCCTGGTTCTTGAGATTTCCACTTTCCTTACCTGTGCCTTCTGTGCCTTGCTGCAGTCCTGGTCTTTCACACTCAGTGCCAGTCCTCATCGGACCCCTGTCTGACTACAAACACCACCAGTGTTTTTTTGGGGAACTTTGCATAGAAGTGCAAATACAGGGAGCCTTCCCTTTAGAGAGGAAATACTATTCTTCCAAAAGATATAAGGCTGCCTCCTTTTCCTATATTTTAAATTCCTCAAAGAGAATGTCTTACAAATATCCCTGTGAGAATCCTTGTGGTTTGGATACAGGCAAAAATGCACTTTAAGTGTGGGTCATCTGGATAGACATTTCTTTGGACAGAAGCTGAACAGTGAAGGGAGAGCCTTCTCCTTATCTGCCATGGTAACAATTGACAGTGTCTGCTCTGGACTGGAAAATATATAAAATGCCCATAACCTCCAACCTCCTCAACCTCGGTCTCCGCCAGCTAGTCAACACACCTACCCACATCGCCGGTCACACCCTTGACCCCCTCTTCACCTCTTGCAACCACATTTCCTTCAGCCACACCTCCGAACTCCACTGGACTGACCATCACTGTGTCCATTTCACCTATAAGAAAACCACAGAGCAACACCGCATCCAGCTACCTCCCCACCGCCGCTGGGGCAAAGTCACCCAAGAACAACTGACCAGCACCCTCATCAACAACCTTCCACCCGACGCAATCGACCCGAGCACAGCCGCCAACAACCTCCATCAATGGATCCTCGACTGCGCCAACACCCTTGCCCCTCTCAAGAAACCCACCACCATCCAAGGAAAGAAAAAACCAGCCTGGTTCACAGACGATCTCACCACCTCCAAAAGCAACTGCCAGAAGCTCAAAAAGAAATGGATCCAAGAACGCACACCCGACAACCTCGCCGCCCTCAAAAACGCCAACCGCGAACACCACCAACGGATCCGCACCGCCAAGCGCGCCCACTTCACCGAACGCATCAACAACAACGCCCACGACTGCAAAGAACTCTTCGGCATCGTGAAGGAACTCTCCAATCCGAAAGCCAACTCCAACGACATCCCGCCCTCCCAGAAACTCTGCGACGACCTCTCCACCTTCTTCCACCAGAAAATCACCACCATCCACGACAGCTTCATCACCGGTCCACCGCCAGACCCCACCCCCGACGTCTCCTCCCGCGACTGCCGCCTCACCGCCTGGACCCACGTGGACGAGGCAGAAACCATAGCAACCATGAACACCATCCACTCAGGCTCCCCCACGGACCCCTGCCCCCATCATGTTTTCAACTCAGCCAACGCCACCATCGCCCCCGAACTCCGCAAGATCATCAACCTCTCCTTCACTTCTGCCACCTTCCCGGACAGCTGAAAACACGCAGAAATCCAACCCCTCCTCAAAAAACCCAAGGCTGACCCCAACGACCTCAAAAACTTCCGTCCGATCTCTCTCCTCCCTTTTCCAGCGAAAGTCATCGAGAAGATCGTCAACACTCAGCTCACCCACTTCCTCGAAGACAATTCCATCCTGGACCCCTCACAATCCGGATTCAGACGAAACCACAGCACTGAGACCGCCCTCCTCGCCGCCACAGATGACATCAGACATCAAATGGACAACAGCGAAACCTCAGCCCTCATCCTCCTCGACCTATCAGCCGCTTTTGACACCGTCTGCCACCGCACCCTACTGACCCGCCTCCAGGAAGCCGGCATCCAAGATAAAGCCCTCCACTGGATCTCATCCTTCCTCTCCGACAGAACGCAGAGAGTCCGTCTCTCCCCTTTCCGCTCCAAAGCCACCAACCTCATCTGCGGCGTCCCCCAAGGATCCTCCCTCAGCCCCACGTTGTTCAACGTCTACATGGCCCCCCTCGCTCAACTGGCCCGCCAACATCATCTCAGCATCATCTCCTACGCCGACGATACCCAGCTCGTCCTCTCCCTGACCAAAGACCCGCTCACCGCCAAAACAAACCTCCACGAGGGACTAAAATCCATCGCCGATTGGATGAACAACAGTCGCCTGAAACTCAACTCCGACAAGACGGAAGTCCTCATCCTTGGACGCACTCCCTCGGCCTGGAACGACTCATGGTGGCCCTCCGTCCTCGGACCCCCACCCACCCCTGCCAGCCACGCAAGAAACCTCGGCTTCATCCTGGACTCCGCCCTCACCATGTCCAAACAGGTCAGCGCCGTCTCCTCCTCCTGTTTCAACACCCTTCGAATGCTCCGCAGAATCTTCAAGTGGATTCCAACAGAAACCAGAAAGACGGTGACCCAGGCCCTCGTCAGCAGCAGACTTGACTACGGCAACGCACTCTACACAGGCATCCCAACCAAAGACATCAAACGCCTCCAACGTATCCAAAATGCCTCCGCCCGACTGATCCTCAACATACCCCGCCGAAGTCACATCTCCCCTCACCTAAAGGAACTCCACTGGCTCCCGGTAAACAAGAGGATCACCTTCAAACTCCTGACCCACGCTCACAAGGCACTTCACAACACCGGACCCTCCTACCTCAACACCAGACTCAACTTCTACACTCCAACACGTCAACTCCGATCCGCCAACCTCGCCCTCGCCATCGTACCCCGAATCCAGCGCAAGACATCCGGCGGCAGATCCTTCTCCTTCCTCGCCGCCAAGACCTGGAACTCTCTCCCCACATCTCTTCGCCAGACCCAGGACCTCCTCGCATTCAGAAGGCTCCTCAAGACCTGGCTCTTCGACCGCTAAACCAGCAGCGCTCCCCCCCCCCCACCCCCCCCCCCCTCAGCGCCTCGAAACCCTGACGGGTACATAGCGCGCTTTATAAATACTATGATTGATTGATTGATTGATAAATACCTCACAGTTGATTTAAACTGAAGCTAGGGCTGAGTGTAGTCCAAGAAAGGTATTGAGAATCTGGTGAAACTGTTTTTAAAAAGCAAAGAGCAGTGCTCTTTTCGAGTACTCCCTCACACATGACGCACAGTAGAAATTACAGCACATCCACCTCACTGACTGAGTTTTTGGTTGTTTCAAACAATGATGAAGTTGCGCTGTTAAAGAAACATTGTTGCTAGGAAGACAACCATTTTAACACTGGTTATTGCTATTATAAATTTACAGGGGATTCCCAGTCGGATGAAGGTGAATGATTCAACATGTGATCAATGAAAGATCCAATGCCAGAAACCCTATAGAAGGTGATATGCATCAGTATCTAAAGGTGAAGTCAATGGAAACAGAGCACCGTGTGCTGATTCCCGCTTGTTAGATGAGAATGATTGTGCCTCACAACAAAATCATTGCTAGTTTGAGGAACTCATCCTGTATTTAGTATGAATAATTTGGGGTGTAAAATTGATTCTTGCCTCACAAAGGAGGACCAAGCATTGTGTGGTAAAGGTCACTTTTTCGAAAGGAGGGCATCAAAAAGAATTATTTATCTTTTTAATCTCCAGCAGAGACTACAAATTATGAACGCTTCTGTGCCCACCAAGTAGGACTACTGCAGTTTTACATACGTATGCTTACAAATGAAATCCCTGAATAAACTGAAGTTGGTTCAAAATGCTGCAGTCAGAATGATTCTAAATATTAAGAAATATGAATCCATCATGCATGCTTTAGTATGGGGCCCAAAACACTTTGCAATACGAGACCAAATCGCCTCTCCAAGCGATTTTCCTTTGACATCCCAAGACACGGATTGATCTCAGTGTGCCAACTTTTTGGTGAGTCACACTGGGCAGCAGAGCTTTCTATGCTGCAGCATCTAGAATTTGGAACAGCCACCAAATACAATTGAGGAAAGAGCCATCTCTGATAAAGTGTAGAAAGCTGCTAAAACCTGTTTTTTTAAGCTTGCTAGGTTAAAGGATTGAAATCTGCATATATTTGAGTCCCCCATGAAATTGCGACAGGTTATCCATATCTTGCTTTAGCACTAAGGTACCTAACAGTGTTTGTTTGTGCCTAATAAGTAACCACAAATACAACCTGCCTTTTTTTACATTGACAAGACTGAAAGAAACTCATTGAAAATTGCCACGGCATATGCATAAGGTCTCTCTGGGTGAATCACGGAAAACTGCTTGCTGTAGCCTTTTTATCTAATCTGGTGGTATATGACATATGGCAGACTCATGCATGCCATTAGAAATGGAAATGTTGTTTAAAAAAAACAATAGAATGAAACAAAGGGTTAATAAACTGTCTAATTTCTGAAAAGAAAAGACCAGATACATGGGGAAAATGGGAAGCACCAGGGAAAACCAACTAAAGGCCTTTCTGATGGAAATTTCCGAAATGGGTAGAAGCAAGGAGAAAAGGTCACCTGCTTAAGGGAAGTTGAAATGAAAGGGCCTATTATTGAAACTTTAAAACAACATCGCTGTTTTGCAAAAACTTTTGAAATTTCGCCTGCAACTCCAGGTTTGCTGATCTGGTTGGGAAAGATGCAAGCAAAAATTGTCACTGGATTTTCCATGCCTCTCCAACTCTCCAATAAGAGGAAGATGTGTTAGCATAATCTTCAACTCCAATCAGATAGTTTTAAAGTCTTGCATATGGGCTACAAAATGCTCAAAGCAACCTACATATTAACACTGTAAGTGGGTTGTACGGATGGGTACAATGTATAATTTATTAGGATGCCTTCTTGTAGTGGTCAATGGCACGGGCATAAGGCACATTCCAAGAGATTAGCTTGATTTTACCAATAGTACGCAGACATTGCTACATTTTTTCTTTATTGATAGCTAAAATAACTTGCTACACAAAGAAAAGAACTAGGTCAATACACCTTCAACTACTGCAAAAATATCTGATCCCCAGTAAAGAAGAAAAGCATTGTGAGACTGATGGTCAAGATGCAATGAAATGTAAATGGAAGCAATGCACTACTGCATGTGCCCAGGCATCTGAACATTCAGGGCAAACATACCAGTGCTACCATTAATGGTGCTACCATTAACTCATGTACACAGAGTAAAGTCACATTTGTCAGCAAAAAGTTGATTTGGAGGCAGAAATATAATTAATCATTGAAAATTGTAGTTCCCATGCAAATCATGTTTTCTACTTTATGCAAAGGGGTGTGGTGAACCCACACAAAGCCAATACCCTGTTTACTGCACACAATCGACCACAAAATCATTCTCTTACCTTTAAAAGGATCATTGGCTCTTTTAAGTTCTCCTAAATCATCTTTCATGTCAGCATAAGAATTGTTTTCTTCAAGTTTACCGCCCCCAGAAGAATTTCCCTCTGATGATTCTGCATAAACTTTAGGTACTTCAAGCGTTGTCATTTTCCTTGCTAGACCTGGTGAACGTCTCTCCACAGGTGGAGACTGAGAAGCCATAGAAGCCTGCAACAATGTTTGATTTCTCCTAGACAGTCCTGGAGACACGGTTGGACTATCTCTCTTTGTACTGCCTTGACCAGTCATGGAGTCAAAATTATTAGAGTCTGCATCCTCCAATTGCTTTGACTTTGAAACATATATTTTACGACGAGCACCCAAAGCAAGCTCATGCGGTGTTGCAGCCGGAATCATAGAAATGATATCATCAGATTTAGCATTTTCATTTGTATCTAGTTGTAAATCAGAAGGCATGTCATTGGTTTGTACACATTCCATATGAGGGAAATTAGCAACTACAATTGAAGGCACCAATAAAGATGTTCCTTCAGCTTCTAAAGTCACCTTCCCTGCCTCTTGCCTTTGGGCTGAAATATCTGCATTTCTTGAGAACTGATCTTGGCTGGTCATTTGGTCTGTTGTGGTTGCTCCCGGACCTATGCAAGAAATTTCCACATCTGGAAATAATTCTTTATCAATCACTTCAGCAAATTTTCTTTGCTGCAAGACATCTACATTTGGAACCATTTCTTCATCTGAGCTTGGTGTCATAATGCCAGACGTAGAACTTGAAGTCAAGGATTCCTCCTTTTGAATGCAGGTGTCACTTTTATCAGTTTCTACATTTGTGTTTGCAACAAGACTTGAGCTTCCAGTACCTAAGTCTGAAAAAAGGCTTGTATTTGAACTATTATCTTTCTCTTCCTTATCGACCTTAACAGAATCTTTGGTATCAATCTTGTTTTTATCAGTCTCATTCTTTGTGATATTCAAAAGCATAAGTAAAGAATTTTTCAGGGAGGCCACAAACCCACTATTCTGTTTTTCTTGGTTCGTGGAGAAATTATCCAAAACAACTTCTTGGGTACCTTGAGGAATAGATGGCATTGTTGCTGTCGTACATACCAGGTCTTTTGTTTTAGAGATATCTGGTGATAGCAAATTAATTTTAGAACCATCTTCTTCACTCGCTTGTGTGATGGTAGATGGCATCACAGCTCGTTTTTGTTCATTAACTTCTCCTTGAGATACTTGCAAAGTCATTTCAACATCAAGGTCTTGTTCAGGCGATAAGCTACATCCTGAAAGCAAATCAATGGCATTATCTCTTTCTGTAGTAGAGGCCACCTCACTTGAACTTTTCGTATCCATCTCCTTCTTGACATCACATATCAAAGTAGCTACACTTTCACCTGATGACGAAACTGGCATTTCTATATTAGATACATCTATTGGATGATCATGATGTTGTGACTCAGTAGATGGAGGAAATATGGTGCCAGTGAGTTTTGAGTGTGTTTCTTCATCAGCACACTCTGAAATTATTCCAGTACCAATCTGAGAAACATTTCCCACCACATCCAATGATGTACTGTCATGAGAGGTGGATAAAGATTTCTTCTTCATGGTAGGTAGATCAATTTCTGTAGATGGTTGGTGCTCTTCTATAAGACTCTTACTAAATACAGTGACAGAATCATTTGCCTGCTGATCCTTTATATCCTCGATCATTTCAACTTCATCAGGAAATCCAAAGGTCTCAGACAAGGAGTTAGCACCTTGGCTTGGGATACATTCTTTTAATAATGGTCTCAGTGCATTTGTTTTATGGTCAGCCACGTCTCCCATAATGTCAATATTGGGTGGTAACAGTACTTTTACTTCTTTTCCCCCAACCATGACTGCCACACCATCTTTCGTTTCTGAATGTCCGCTGCCTTCTGATGAATATTGTATGCACACTTTGGGTTTGCCCAATGAGTCAGATGATGGCATTTTAGATTTGTCAAGTAAATGCTCAGCTTCTCTGTAATCAACATTCAAGGTTGCAGACACTTCGACTTTTGATATATGTGCAATGTTCTCTTTTTCAGGAGATTCTGTCTCCATGTATACAGGTACATCAACAACACGGTCGTTGTTTACGTTGTCTAGCTTGTCTTTACTTAATGTAGGCACTGGCATTTCAAGGTTAGGAGCTGTAGGTCTTGGCTGAGATGCCACAGCTTTTGATTTAGATTCTGCATCTTTTTGTCCTGGCATTGGAACTTTCAGTTGTGGCAAATGGCCTTCAAGTTCTGGCTTGGATTGTGAATCTTTTTGTCTTGGCATTGGCGCTTTCAGTTGCGGCAAAGGACTTTTTAATTCTGGTGATATATCTGTTATAGATGGTTCAGGAACTAAAATTTTAACTTCGACCACAGATGTTTTAAGTTCACTTGGTTCCGTGGTTGTCTCTTTCAGTTCTGAGGCCAAAACCTTTGCCTCAGGGACTGGAGCTTTCGTTCTGCGTAAAGGTGCTTTTAGTTCAGTTTGTTCTAATAATAGACCTTTCAACATTGGCTGAGTCATTTTCAGTTCAAGTTCTGGAGAGTTTGGTGCAGATTCTGAAACATTTAACTCAGACATGTGCCCTTTTAGTTTACGTGCAGGGGGTTTAGGTTCACTCGTTGGAGGAACGTTGGTTTTAAGTTCAGCTGCTGGATTCTTTGATTCTAGCCTTTCAGTTGGTGACAAGTTTGATTCAGATGAGGGAAATTGTGGATTTATTACTTCTAAAACCGTAGCTGCATGTTCTTCATTTTTGACAGCTCTTTCAGAGATAGAGTTTTCTCTTAAAATTGATGCAGATGTATGGTTCACGCCCTATAAATGCAAATCATATTGGTAGAGATTGTAGGCATCATTGTTACTTGTGAAAAAGAAACATTTTTCTTTATATGAAATTAATAAAATGCAATTCAGTTACGTGCATGGTTTCTCTACCAAACTACAGTATAAATTCATGTAAAAAGTATAAGATTTCACCTAAAAAATCAAAGTACCAAAATGATGGTCACTTAACTGAAAGAAGTATGGGCATGCTTTACAGAAGATGATTGTCCAGCTGTGGCACATATGAACCATTAGAACATAATGGGGTAAACCAATATACTGAAGGACTTAGGTATAATCTGATATAAACAACAAGGTGGTTCAAACGGAAAATACAAAAGTTAGTTACACAAACGGAAATAAAACCTCACAGAACCAATGAATTACCCAAACCTTATGCAATATCAAAAAAGGACAGAAAAGAAACAGAATTACACAAGAGCCATGTGTAATGCAAAATATGACATATATTAATGTTCTGTGATATATATACACACAGGATTCAAAATGCAATGGTTGCGCCATCAAATGCACTGGTGCTAGAAATCGTGCTTGGACAAAGTGACAAAAAGTAAATATTTATAAATAAAATAATGAGAAATGACTCGCAGTGTACGCAGGCAACTGCATGCAGCCTGTCTGCATTAGTAATCAAAAGCCTACTCAAAGTCTATCAGGTAGAGGATTGGTCCTTAATCTATTAATTCCCTCCTAAAGACAGTGATTAAGTTCAGGCAGAAAATATGAGACTGTAGTGGCAATTAAAAATTACAATGACAAATGTGTGATTTGACTAAAGGTGTCAAAGGGATTTGACACTGAAAAACAGGCCCCTGGTCTTCCAGCCTCCCAGGGAAAAGCCCGATGCCAACTACGGCCAGTCCGGCCCTGCACAAAGGGCATCATGAAAGCCAATGTAGGGGGGGAGAGACGTGGACTGCATATGCTGAAGGACAGGCTTGGTTGTTGCTTTGCGCACACTTTGACATGTGCACGATGGCGGGCTACTTGGGGGACCTCACATGCCTTCAGGGTCAGCCTAGGTGAAATTTTTGAAGTAATCTTGCGTAATTTAATTTTACAATTGTTATATGATATTCTCATAACTATGCAACTGCGTCAAGTTCTGTAAGTATGTGCCGCTCAAGATAAAAACTGTTGCGCGAATGCATAAAACCATCACAAAATGACCAGAAACCAAGCGGCTATTTGTGTCTAAAATAGAAGCAAGGACTCTTCACTACAAAACGTAGCACCTCTGCATTCTGCTTAATTTCACGTATCTCTTTTCAAAATTTCACCCAATTATGTGAAAGCAATTTATGCAAATTTCACACACCCTTACAAACTGAGGAATTAGTGACATCTTCGTGACAGGGATACTTAGCCCTATAGCACTGGAAAACCTCCTGGACAGTGTGGACCTAACAGCTGAAACGCAAATGAGTTCTTGTGTGCTGGGCCCATGTAATCATTAATCAAAAAGGAGGTGAGTGCTCAAAAGTAACCACCTTCTCTCTTCTACTTCTCCTCTGTATTGGAAGACAATTGAGGCAATACCTCAAGAGCAAGCACCTGCTCATGATCGACTACAAATCATGTGCTGGAATCTTCCATTTCAGTGGCTATCTGGAAAGGGACTATATGAACAAGTTAAAGGGAACTGTATACATGTTGCTTAAGCTACATCAAATACCCTGGTTTAGATGCTTCGCTATAGGAATCAATGTGAAAAGGGAGTTATTAAACGGGGCTCCAGGCTTGCCCCAGTGCTAACATCGTGCCCATCCTAAATACAGGCATGACTATTCAACTGTTCCCCTGAGGTTCGGACTGTCTTACATGTCTAAAGATGTGCAAGCCGGATCACAACAGTAGAAGCTCACATTTGATGCTATTGATGCTAAGAGAACCATTCAGACATCTGACAAAAATCATACTAGAGAAACAGAAAGATGTCCAGATGGGGCTGACTCGCTAGGGGGCCCTGATCTGAAATCGTTTCTTTTGAAAATGAATAACCGTTTTCACTCAAATCCCATCAAGTTATATATTTATTTTAACCACCAAAATAGATCATATGAAGGAAAGACTGGACAGGACCAACATAAAATGCAAATTGATAAAGCCAAGTGAGGTATTGCAGACGTGGAGTATGGTGCCAACACCAGGAATAAGAAGCTGTTAGAAACTGAAAGGGTCCGGAAGCGATTGGTACTAAAATGGAAGATTTAGAGGCAGGATAAAGCAAAAACAGCATAGAAATTGTGGGGTAGCTGAGGTTACGGCTGAAAGGCCGGAATGTTAGCTGAAAATCAGTTAATGGAGCTGTTCACCAGAACAAAACTGTACCCAACAGTTACAGTAGAGCAGGCACAAAGATTGTTGATTCCACAACAGATCTGGGCACAAAGCACCTATCATGGCCAGATTTTTAAGCTTCAGGGCTTGCAACATCATGCTCCACCTGGCAGAAGAAGTGTGATTTGCAATATCAAGCCATTTTGCTGTAAATTTTCCTGGACTTCACTACTGTGGTTTACAGGGCCGCTAGTTGACTGGGTTGTGAGCACTGGTCAAACGTCAACCACAATCCTAGTTAGGGTAAGGCACTAGCAAATCCCAAATTAACCTCTGCTCAATCCCCTGGTAGCAGAAAATGTTATAAACAAAATATGACAAAAAAACAAAAATTCAATCATTATAACCGGAGTTATGACATTTTAAAGAATAAACTGCAATATAGTGCCTAAAAGCATAAAATGCCAATTGTGGTAAAATTCAAGCTGACCGTGATGGAGCTCACGTCAGATCCAGTCCCAGGTTACTTCAGCTGAAGGTTCACCTTCTCAAGTTTTGTGTCAGGAGTTCCGTTCACATGGAAAAAGGCTGCTAGGAGCAAGGAGAGGATCATTGGTGGTGGTCAGAGGGGCACGAGGAGGAGGCTGGTTGTCGCAGACGGACACGCTGGAGCTTTGTGTTGGTGGTCCATCCTGGCAAACAATGCTTGCTGTGGGAAGAAACGGACTTGAGGTGGCTCACACTGGTTTTCGGATGAGCGACGCAGTTCCAGTGCAAACACGACTATTAGCAGTAGCGAAGAGCCCAAATGCTTGACTTTAAGAGCTCAAGAGCCACACGAACAGCCCAGGAACTGGGAAGCACCTTTTGGGGAATCAGGAAATTGCTGAAGATGAGTCCAGGAACTGTTGGAGAGCCTGTTATGTCCCTGCGGCTCAGATCAGGAGGCCAGCAGACTAACCCTTTGAGTCTCTCTGGGGTCCTGGGTTCAAAGATAGGTTGAAGGTCTAGTTGTTCTTCCCCATGCAAGAAAGCAGCAGGAAGCGGGTCAGCACAGTAAGGCAGTATCTCCTTAAAATTAGCAGCCCATCTGAGTGGTAGCCCTTTCAGCAGCACAGCAGTGTTTCTTCCTGGCAAATTATCCACAGGCCCAGAAGTGTACTGAAGTGGTGCTGGTGTCTGAGGTCCTTCTTTTGTACACAGTTGTGCATCTGAAGTAGGGAGAAACTTCTAGAGGCATGCCTTTGAAGTGCACAGATTTCCTGCCTTCCTGACCATGGCTCCAGACTCATTACAGAGGGCTATGCAGGTTTTTGTGTGAGGACAGGACATTGTCTATTCAGGTGTAAGTGAGGTTCAACCCAGCTCCTCCCTCCTATTTTGCATGTGGTAGCCATTCTGTCACACCTAAGCTGTCGTGTGTGGTTCTCCAGGAGGAATACACAAAGCTCAGACCCATGGTCTCTGATCATGAGATCAGAGACCAGCTACAGGCACCAAATAGCTATGGCAGGAAAATGTCAGCTTTGTAAAAGCGGCATTTTCAGAATTGTAATTTGAAATCCGACATCTCCTTAAATTACAATTTTAAATTAGGATTCCAGAGACACCAAATCTTGCTATTTGGAAATTACACTTCTAAAAAGTAAGAATACAACTCCATGTCATCCTATGGGAGAGACAGCCTTGCAGAAGTATCATTATCAGGACATGTAAAACTTAAAAGTACATCTCCAACTTTTTAATTATACTGCACCCTGCTCTTTGGGATGTCCAGGACCTACCTTAGGGGTGACATATGTATACATATGTATTAAAAAGAAAGGTTTGGCCCAGCAAAAAATGTTTTGGCCAGGTTGACCTGGATGTTTAAAACTGCACATGCAGGTCTAAGGCATGTTCAAAGGACTAAGTAAGTGGGTGGCACAATCAGTGCAGTAACATTTAATTTAGAGGCCCTGGGGACATGTAATACATTTCACTAGGGACTTATAAGTAATTTATATATGCCAACTGGGTATAAGCCAACGTTACCATGTTTTGAGCAGAGAGCCCAAGCACTTTAGCACTGGTTAGCAGCGGTAAAGTACGCAGAGTCCTAAGGTCAGCAAAAACAGGAGGTCTGTTAAAACATTAAGGGGAAACCTCGCCAAGGATGGCAGTTCTAACTGTGATACTTTACCCACTAAGGCTAAAGACTAAGCACAAAGGGAAGGCACGTATCTTCGGAGATCCACAGGCAGATGCTGCTTTTCTAAACTCCCACCTTACATTGGGGGAATCTCCTAGAGGGTCAGATCAGCATCCTGAAGTGCAGCCTGACTAAGAGATGTAGAATTAAGTCTCTAGCTACATATGATTTTTTTTTTTTTAATATGTTTTTATTGTTTTTTAAACAAGTAATAAAGACAGACATCGAGCAGGGAGCACCTGCATAGCACATCATTATCAAACATATTGTATTGCCCCTGTAAGCAGCCTTTTCTCCAACAATCATTTTTTGATTACACAAGAGAGTTGGGGTTATTACCATCACTCTGGGGTAGGTATACCACCTTCTTCTGAATGTTCCAGATCATAGTACCTGCACCATGGGCCCCAAATCTTACCATAATTCTTCGGGCACCCTCGGATTTTATATGTGACTTTTTCTGCCCCATGTATAGATCCAGTCCCTTCTTCCAGTCGGCTATCCTTGGCGCTTCTGACAGCCCACTTCTACGCGCTATGTTTCTCTTGCCCACCACCAACCCCAGATTACAGAAAAGCAGCTGTGCTTGCAGGATATCTATATCTGTGGGAATACCTAGAAGTACATATTTTGGATCCTCTGGGAGAGATACATTAAGAACCTTTCCTAATTCATTTATTATTATCTCACTAGAGCTCTGAATCATTGGGTGGCCCCAAAGTATGTGTAGGAATGTTCCCTCTCCCATTTTACATTCCGGTAACTCAGTTCTCCTGAAATTATGGAGTCTGAATCAGTCATATTAAATGCGGTGCTGTATTTTAAACTGTATAAGCCTTGTCTTTATGGCCACTACTCTAGGGTAAATAAGAGCTGACTCCCATTCAATGTCATCTAACTCTCCTATTTCCACACCCTATGTGTCTCTAAGTTTCTGCAGGTTGTCGGGAGTATTATTATTTATAGTTTTATAAGTATATAAGACCGCTTTTTCAGGTATATTCTCTTGAAGTAGCCTGCCTTCTAGCGGGGCATATTCCGGGAGCTCCCCTATTTCTATTCCCTCTACCCTCCATGCATGCTTCAGCTGTAAATATCTGTAATGTTGCATTGAGTGTAATTGGTATTTTCTCTGGAGGGAGGTGAAAGGGATCAATTCTCCATTCTCAATAAGATTCCCTACTTTAGATAGCCCTATAAGATCCCAGGACCGAAACCCCTGGCGCTTCCCTAGTTCCATAAAACTCTGAACAAGCCACAATGGGGCCACTCAAGTGATCTTTTTTGTCCATCCTAGGTATTTACTGGACTGAAGGCAGATGCCAATCGTCACCTATGGAGCTGGTAACAACTTCCTCCAACCCCTACCTCCATATAAGTAATGCAATAGGACCTTGTCTGGAATTGGTGGCATTCTACTTTGTAACTGGGAAGGACTGGAAGGTGCATGTTCCCGCTCATAAAGAATTATCAAATGGGCCACCCAGTAATACGCTCTAACATCTGGGAGGGCCAGGCCTCCTTTATATTGGTTTCTCTGTAGATTTCGAAATGCTACCCTAGGATGTCCTAAGTCCCCTAGTAGTTGATGTATTCCACTAGTGATTTTAGTGAAAAAATATCCCGGGTCGGGATAATAACTGTTTTGTAGTATTTATAGAAATGTAGGCAGAGTCACCATTTTAAACATTGTGGCGTGGCCCATTATAGTCAATGGCAGCTTCAACCATCTACTCACATCTTTTTGGAAGTCTGCTAACACTTGGTCAAGATTTTAGTCCAAATCCTATTCTCTATTTAATGTAACATAAATCCCTAGGTAGCTTAACCCTTCTCTATCGATACTGATATGCCGCGGCAGGTTATCAAATTATGTCTTCCCTCCAGTTGGGTACAGGCTTGACTTGTCCCATTTGATGTTATATCCCGAATGGGCCCCGTATTCATAAAAGACCTGCAGTATTGCTGGAACAGTCTCCTTTGGGTTAGTAACATAGAGAAGGACATCATCTGCATATAGGAAGATCCTCTCATCTTCCCCTGAGGTTTCTTCCATGTGAAAACCTCTGATGACTGAGAGGGTCCTAATCAGGAAGATAGTGGCTCCAGCAGCAAATAAATAAGGGGAAAGTGGACAGCCTTGTCTGTTGCCCCTTCCAATCACAAAGATAGATTGAACTCCATTCACTCTAACTGCTGCTGTGGGGCTTCATATCGGAGCTTGATCCAGCTCTTAAACCCAGGACAAAAGCCATGTTTCTCTAGTACCTTCATCAGGAAGGGCCAATGAACTGTTGAAAGCTTTTTCAGCGTCCAACATCATAAAAATATGTGGGCCCTTCCGATGACGGACTGTCTTTAGCCAATTATATAAGGCTCGCAAGTTAAATATGATTGACCTCTGTGGCATAAATCCTGATAAGTCATAATGGATTAGGGGGGTACTAACTTTTTTAACTCTTGCCGCCAATAATGACACTAATACTTGGGTTTCAATATTTAATAATGAGATCAGGGTGTATGAGCTACAGCTAGTGGGCGGTTTCACTTTTCTATTTATGGCTCCTCGAAGATCAGGGGGGTGTTCCCCTTCTTCCTTTGCTTCTACATAGTTTCAAAAGATGAGGAGGAATTACTTTAAAAAAACTCTGCTGGTATACCATTGGGGCCTGGGACTTTACCTACTCGCAGCCTGGTTATGGACTCTTGAACCTCCAATAGGGAGATGTCTTCTTCCAATTCCATGACATCTTCTGCTGGAAGATTCGGCATGGGAACGACATGGTAGGTATGACTCAATTTGCGATGCATCTGCTAGCGGAAAGTGCTTCATAGAAGGCCTTGTAGTATTGAACGAATGCCTGTGCTATCTCTGTGTCAGTATTATAGCTTGTGCCATCCTCGTCCATAATACCAAGAACCCATTGAGCCTTTACTTCCCTACGTCCCAGCCAGGCTAACAGCTTGCCTGATTTGTCTCCTGCATCATACAGTTTATGTTGGGTGGCAAGAATTTGTGATCTCACCTCCCTGTCAGCTACAGCTCAGTATTCTTCTCTGAGTGATTCTATAGTATACAGTGCCTGCGAGTTGGCCGAGCTGCCTAGGTTCCTTTGACGGGAGAGCATTTCTTCCTCTATGATTTCATCTACATATGATTCTTATGTAGGTTGATGAAGTTTGAAATGTATGATGGTACACATACACAGTGATCAGGGACTGGGATCTATAACAGGCTTGATGTGGCTTCTAATTTTGTGCTATTTCATACTGCGTTTGGTTCAGTCACTATTCTGCATGCATGTTAGGCTTTTGACTGACAAGGGCCCATGCCCTTACAATTATTAGGTTTACCTAAGTTACGTGAAATTAACCGTAGGTTTATTTGAAAGAATTGTAAAGAACTAAAACCCCTGCCTAATGAACTTACTAGGTTTCCTTGCATGGGGCTGGGCCCATAATGACAGGCTGTGGCTAGAAAACAGACTACTGGTGCTGTGGTAGATAGATTGGAACATCTACTAGCACAAGGTGGGATGAATAAGTGCCTAAGTTATTTCTAAGTCATTGATTAGCACAAGGATCATATACCTGGCAAGGTGGAAGGCCCGGCCTGGCTGAGCGGGTTTTAACTTAATATGTGAGGAAGAACCTTTTCTGGTGGACAAAGTCCGGCTATATCCACAAACAGTCTGAGCAATACAGAGCAGAGCCTCTGCAGTTTGGTGCACTCTTACAATGACAGGTGGCCCTTTTTGCCCTGAGCCGAAGTTGCAACTTAGGGCATATGGCAGTATGCTACAGTATGTTGTTGGTCATATAATTTATGCATTAGCATTTTAGTTGTGTTGGGTTAAAACTAATAAAGCTAAAGGCATAAAAAGTAAAATATCCTGACTTGAAAAGACAAAGGACTGATGACAGTTAACTGAAGATATCTGACGGTGTATGGGCATAGCTTTGATATTTTTTTATATCCACGGCTCAAATTAAGTCATAATAATACTAAAACTGTACTCATATTTCCCGATACTAATCCATCACTAATTCTTGTTGGGTTCCGGAGTAGCGTGCTACTTGCCAAAAAGCGCCTTGACGCCTCGTCAGGGGTAGTAAGCGCTATATAAATACTATTACAATACAATACAATTTATGTTACAATATTTCGTGGATGAGCCATGCCTCTCCAAGACTGTATTGGAGATAATATGGGGAGCAATCATGTACTTTATAATAGGGAAGGACCATTTTAACACAGCCTTGGACCCTCTAATTGACAGGTCCAAGTCTATGCAGTCTAAGGAATCATGCGTCAGATCACAAATGTTCCATTTGTCTGCTCAGGATGCACATTTGTGCAAATCAGTGACAGTTAAAGTGTTATAGAAGCACCTGGTTACAGGCTTTCCAGCCATTTCAATAAGGGGAACTTTCTCAACAAGTGTCAAACAGTCTTTTGGAAAAACACAGAAAATAAGTGGTTATAATGGCATTCTTAGATCAACCTGTGGCAAGATAATGGAAGATAATGAACGATTTTAGAGGAATTTTACTTCAGATCTCTTTGCAATATTTGACACAATCAACCATGACTTCTTGTTAGATTGACTAGGAGTAGTGTGTATCACAGGCAAATCATTATCCAGGATTACATTTTTCCTAAACAAAAGAACTCAGTAGGTGCTGGTGTCATCATTTCGGTCTCCGGAGACCTTAATTCCCCAATGGTGTAATAGAGGAGATACTGATCTCTGGCATCTTGGGGCACCTATAACTCCAGAAAACACAGAAAGAAATCTGGGGGCGGTGTTCGATAACTATCTAATGTTTCTCCCCCAAATAAAAGTCTGGTTGAAGGATACAGTGCCCTCAAAACATTGAGGACAATTTGCCTCTTCTCTGAAAATCTCAACCTTCGCTACCTCATTAGGCCTCAAGGATTAAGGGCCATATGTACGAAAGCTTTTTCCCATAGACACAGAATGGGTAAAATCCTTTCGTACATCTGGCCCTAAGTGTTCACGTTCTTCAGAAAGTGCCTTAAAGCAAAAGAGCAATTGAAGGAGAGAGGCCCTCCATTTGGGCCCTAGCTCTGGAATGGGCTGCTTCCCAAGATGAGTGCTATTCAGAACTTTACCACATTGAAAGAGGTATAAGACCATATCTTTGGGCTCAGCCTTAGATTTTCAGTCTCAGCTTCCAGAGATGTAGGTGATTGTACTGTTTGTCTTGGTGCCCCTTTTTTTTTCTTTTGTCTCTGATTTTGCTAGTGCCAAGATGCTTTGGTGGACATCCACTGAATAATAATAATAATAATAACAATAATAATAATAATTGATTCCTGGTTGCTAACTAGAGATCCATGTGTCTTAATATTGGAGAAAGATATAATGCTATAATGCATGGAACTATTTCTTATCACTTTCTAATGCTGGTAGAGATTACCCTTCCTGCAGGAACAATCAGGAGAGGCAGATGGTGCTTCCCATTGGAGGTGCACTAGATGCTGTTTTCAAAACAGAATTCCTTGAGGATGTAAACCAATATTTTAGATAAAATGTGGGATCAGTGTCTACCCCTGGAATGGTATGCAAAGTATTTAAAATCTATATTAAAGACATAGGTTTATAGGACAGGCTTGACAGTTATAGCAGTCACTTTGTGAGTAGGACTATGAATACCATCAAAGACAGGAGGGTGCCATAAAGGGAAAGGTGAATGCCACCCAAAGGTAGTATCATGATGAAGCAAAATGTGAAACAAAATATTTGGATGAAGTGGCAAGATACTATGAGGGAGAGAACCGCCACACGAAGACCTTCACTAGTCTAATCCGTCCAGAATGAGCAGCTAATAACGAGGTAAAAAGTAAAGAAGACACAAGGGAGGCGGAGCATGGCACTTCAGATATCCTGGTAACAGTCATCGATTAATATAGCTGGGCATAAGCCTGCAACAGAGACTGACCTTTTCAACTTTCTGGATAGAGTTACCATGGTTTGCTTGAAGATATGGAGAGCATGGCCATATTGCAACCCACCACTATATTAGTGAAATTAGGCAGACAATATTAGATATGTTTGGGGGTTAAAGCAGGTGGCTGACAATCAATTATCTAAGAGTAGAGTGACACCTTGGCATTTCACACACTATGGCCCTCATTACAAGGCTGGTGGTCATGAGACCGCCAGCCGCGCGGCGGCGGTCTTACCGCCGTTGACCCAGCGGTACAGACTGCCACATTACAAGTTGTGGGGTTTGGCCGAAGCTGAAAGCTCCTCCAGGCAGGCGGCAGGCCTCTGCCTGCCAGCCGGATTAGAGGGCAGCAGACCACTAGGATTTCTGTGGCGTTCACCCCACCATGAAAACTCTGGCAGTGACGCACCCAGCGACAGGAATCCCCATTCCTGTCGCCGACACACACATGCACACATCTCCTCACACCCCCATGCACCCCCCACTCATCCTCACTCATGCATGCACCCCCTTCCAAATTTATTCATGAACACCCCATCATTCACACACATGCACACGCCCCACCCCCTTTTATCTACACTTATCTACACCCCCCTTCATCCACACCCCCCACTCTATCCACACTCATGCACGCACACACGCACTCCATGCACACATGCATACACTCACGCACACCCATTCAGGCACACACCACACACATGCACCCACCAGCCCCCTCCCCCACCACCTCCCTGCAGATGATCAACTTACCTTTTCTGTCGAGCTGGTCGTCCAGGAGAGGATGGGGATGTTAAAAAAACTGGTAGAAAATCCCAATGGGCCTACATGGGAGCAACCTATTTTCTACTGTAACTATGTTTGAAGAGGCATAAGATAGGGCTCCTCCTCCCAAAACTCCAAGACACACTTAGAGCCAGACTCATGCAGTGGTTGCACACGTGGCAGAACCTTCGTATGGCAGTTGCACATTAGGGAGGTCCCACCACAAGTGTGGGCCCCCACCACGACTGCGAGGGCCCTCACTCCGAGTGCAGAGGTCATTTGTGATTCCGGTCCTTATAACGGTTGTGTCGAAAATAAGGTGAGATACCACTGCAACTCTTATAGGCCACTATCTCTTCCCAACACAGACACTAAGGGCCTGATCAGGAGTTCTGCCAAACTTACGATGGGGAGGTTGCTGCCACACAGACTACCTCCCCGCCGGACCCATTAAGAGAGTCCCGCTAGATTGGTGGGCAAAAACCTAGATTTACGCCTACCGGCCTAGCGTAAAACAGACTACAGCATTGTTTCCATCTCATAACAGAACGGGCGGCAATGCTGTAGCCAGCAGGGTGCACCAGCACCCTCGCAATGTTCTCCCCCTGCCTTTTCATGGTTGTGTTACTGCCATGAAAAGGCTGGCAGAGAACGAGGTCGTAATCTGCAGGGCAGCGCTACATGCAACGCTGCCCTGGCGGATTAGGATCTCCGCCACTGTCGGGCCGCCTGGATCCAAGATCTTGGCGGAGCTGGCAGTTACATGGCAGTCTGACCGCCAGGTTCTTTATGTGGCAGTCGGACAGCTGGATAGGCAGCGGTCCAGACTCCCACTGTGAGTGTGGCGGTCTTAATGACCGCCACACTCGTAATGAGGCCCTAAAATTCTGGATAAAGTATTTGTGTCCTGGCTTCTTCCACTCAAGCTGAGTTTGGTTCTTTCAGATCAGGCTGGTTAATTTGTGGACACTGGATGGCACCTAATTTACATACCATCTTTGCCATTATGCAGCAGATTTGCTCTGACCTCTCTGCAGTAGAAGTATTTCTAGATGCTGAAAAAGTGTCTTAGTCCCTTGAATGGAGTTGTCTGCCATAGTTGGAGGGTGCGAGTGGGTGAAGAAAGGTGGGGTGAATGTCCATGTTATATTCAATGCCTACCACTTCAGTTTGTATGAATGAAAGCTTCCCATTGTCCTAGCAAAAGGAACCACACAGAGATGCCCTATGTCCACTATTGTTTGCTGATAAGTCTTTTTAAGAATCCAAGCTATACCTCATGGATAAGGCCTTAAAAGGCTGAAGCTGGTCTGGGGCTACTTCTGTTCCCATCTGGAGTGGTGCCTTGCCTAGTAAATTAGGATGATAATTTCCCAAGAGGTGCAGGATCGATGATGAATAGCACATAGAGGGCCTCTGTCTAGAGTGACCCAGTGAACAAAAAATGATGGGGAGGAATACTACCAACAGCATTCGCCGAAAGTTTAGACTATTTTCAACAATTCTTCCTATCACCTTTGTTATGTTTGGTGTCTTGTTCAAGAATCCAATTTGCCTGGTGGACTATTCCTTAGAGTCTGCATTATTTTGAGGACCTTAAGCACAGATATCTTGCTATGTTCTGGACCCTGGCAAGAATCTTTCCCCAATCATCTGAGAAATTAGAGGTTTTGGAGGACTCTTTGGCCTCCTAATTAACAGAAATAATAACAAAATCTTCCACACTAAGTCCAGGGTTGACCCTTTGTGAATTTAATTCCCACTAAAGGGGCAGGATACGACCCTGTGATAGCTAGTTGTACAAGTACATCAGGAAAAAAAGACTATGGGCCAGTAATGATCAAGTTACAAAACCAGGTTGATCTCTGGATATCACTTATTTTTTTGTAGCATGGTGTAATAGACTCATTACAATGGTAGTGCTTCAGACGACTGCCTTTTTAGGTCGAGCGTTAGCGTTCTACGTGTTGTATATTTTTATTATACTTATACTGTGAAGAAAAGCTATTTGATTTGTTAGTTACAGTGACTTTCAAAAATCCTTGCTTGCTAGTGGTCAGTTCTGCCTCTTTGTCCTGCATTTTTTCACTTTGGGAGCAGCACAAAGTACTGTGTAATTATGCGATATCATGTTTATCTCTTCTGTAAGGGACTTTTGTTTTTAGTATTTGCCTGTTTGTCTTGCACTGTGGGTGCTTGCTCTCTTCCTCTTGTTATTTTCAGTCTGTGTGGCAAGAAAAGTCCAGTCAGTAATTTACAACTCTAACAGCTCTAACTCAGCAAACACAAGATCATTGCATTCCAAATGCTTTTTTTTTTCTTTGTTGCCTGCTCGTGTTCAGTGAACCTTCAATTTACATTTGCTTCACTTCAAATAAGGCTGTAAATCAGGCTGTCACATTTTCTCTTCATGGAGCTGAGTGTGCCTGCATGCAGTCCCTGGTGGTGGGAGGGAGGGCAGATGGCAGCTTGTTTCTTTTGTGTCTCTCCGCGCTCATGGTGGCCATGGCACTTTGAATCGGCTCGCGCTGCCGTCCCCCAGCACCTCCCCCCTGTCCTGAAGTTTCCTATTTGTGTCTGCCCTTCCCCATCTCCCCTCCCATTTCGGTGCTTGTTTTCCTTGCAATTTGCGTGGCAAGAAAAGTCAGGTTAGGAGTTTAAAACGTTAATAGCTCTAACACAAGGAAATGCGAAACCTGTTGCATCGAAAATGCTTGCTTTTAATGCTGTGCGAACTGAAATGTTATCTTTATTTCATGCGTGGGAGACGGCGCTGGTGTGGAGAGCAGCAGTCCTGAGCTGTGGCTGCACAGAGAGCAGCCAGCATATCTGGGAGCAGGGTGGTGACACTCATTCCTCCTAGAGCTTGTGGTGTCTGTGGCCACCTCCTGGAATTTGCACACTGTGGTAAACAGGGCCTCGGTCTTCTCTTTAAGCGCCTGTTTTCCATCGCGCTTAGCAGACAAGAATCGCGCTTCCGAACCCAGCACGGTGCTCAGGCCAGGTCTGGACACTAACACCTCCTCTCCCACTATTCTGTTTCCAGGCAGATGCGCCATCTTCACAGCAACTTAAATGCTGGAATTACAGTTTGACAAGCAACGCTGTTTTCTTAGGGTTAGACAAATGCACATTGATTAACACTCTATTACGAACCTATTAGTCAGGAATTCATCAAGTTTATAAAAAAAGTCTTACCACAGGCCATGGATGCTAAAACTAATTATTGCGTGACTATACTAAACAGAAAGATTGGAGGTTTGAGTGTTTGTGCAGAAAAGCGGACCCCTAGCTTCCACGGGCCTCTCTGTGAATCTCTTCTGAGCAGTAACCGCTGTTTTGATGTAGTGACGGGTATATTCACACAGAATTTCATCATGATAGCATACACACATTGTGGGTAAAGCATTAGACATTCATTTTTCACCTCGCAATTTAGCAGTTCGCATATAGGTTCCTTATTTTATATGAAGAATCATAATGTGTGAACACATGTTATGTTATTGATTCCAAACTCACAACAAATAAACATGATATACTGAAATGGATTTAAAGCAACCCTCAATTTAACCAAACTATAGAATTCCTCTGTGTGTAACTTAATAAAAGAACATTAGCATTGATTGTTCCCTTGCCCGGCTTCTTCGTGGATCTTGTGAAGATGTCTTGCGAGGAGCTGAACTGCTCATACGCATTGCACATAGCCAGCTTTGCTACCTAAAGTGTGAAAAGAGGTAATGCGTTATTACCCCAGCATTTTGTTTGAGCTGCAAAAAAATTGCACAAGGTGAACATTTTTCTCCTTAGTGCTTGTATACTAAAATTGTGGGCTTTTCTGCTCATTGGGGTTACTAGGGTAGATAAACGCTTTCTTTCTGTCGCCGTGTTTCTAATAGATGATTAATTTAAGCCATGTTGCTTACAGAGGCATAATAACACTGTAATTTGGCTTCGCTGGGATTTGGAGATAAAAGTTGCACAACCCCTCCAAGCTAATGCACTCTTTCTCTAATGTTGTGAGTGTCTAGCTCCTACTTCTATCCCGCCTGTATCCTTTCCACAAATGCATGTATTTATTTATTTTGGAGCCTTTTTTTCTTCCTTTTAGTAGCAACTGTAACTTAATCCACAATTGTTTTTTTAACCTGCATGACTGGGAGTTGCCTTGAATGTGTATCCAAGTAATACTGAAATTACTTTTTTCACCCGTGCCTCTTTAGGTAGAGCCTAGGCAGCACGCATGCACTGTTTGGAAGACCTGTTGTAGCGAATGAAGCTCTATCCAAATATCATCACTCCACTGCATACAAAAAAAAGTTTTTAGAAAGTTCAATTTTTAAACCAAGAGCTCTAACGTTCACAAATGCGAGACCAATTGCATTGCAAATGCTTGTTACTGTTTATTAAAGCTGTGCAGCTAAAGTGTTAGGCACAATGCTGTCCTGTAGCAGAAAGGGCTTTGCAATTCTGGTCCCAAAATTGTATTTCTACAGTGGAACAGGCACATTTTGCCAGATTCTCGTATCATCCAACTCCTCTACTGCTTGCTTCACATGGCAGTGGAGGCAGAGGTGTCGCAATCAGTTCTGCTTGCCACGGTATTAGGTTCTCCAATGTCAAGATCATCATCTTAGGATCATGCTCTTGCATGTGCTAAATGAGCCTGGAACTGCTTGCCAACCCAAATTAATAATACTATATTCTATTCTCATGAACTCGGCTGAGAGATAATTCATGACTTCTGAGATCTCTAGCTCAAACATTTGTTTTGTTGCAACTGTCACTGATGTCTGGTGGTAACACTTAGTGGAGTATAGTCCCTACCTAAAGAGATGTGAGGAATGCACATAAGGACCAACGGTCATGGTAAATGCAGTTCCATGTTTTTTTTTATCTCAGACATGGAATCAAGAGAATCCAAAATGTTCTCAACCATTTCTTCTAGGGAGAATCTTTTTTGCAAACTTATCTAATGGAACAACATGTTCCCTCCTAAATTGTTTGGCTTTAAAGGAGCCTTCCAGTAAATGATGCTACAGTATGTCTCAAAATCCCAGCCATCATAATCAAACAAAGGAAAATTCTAGAATGCTTATTTTGATCATTGTTAATGAAGCATGACTAGGTAAATGGAACTTTTCTTTGCCCTTCACCTAATGGCTTCTTTAAAAGCTGCTTGGGGATTTGAACACACCTGTTAAATCATGGAAGCACACAATTACTGACTTTGGTGCTTGGGCCTTACTAACAAGTTGTCCTGCTTCAATCAATCCCTACTCGTGACCACCCACCCGCGAATGGAGGAAGCTAGAAGTCGAATTTGGTTTGGAAGTTGAGGAGTTATGGACCTAAGCTCCCAGGGCCACACTTTACTGTGTTCGGGGATGGGCTAGAAATAATCCTACAGAGCCGATCATGGAGGGGTTACAGGTGGAGGGTGAAGAGCCAATGTAGGGCCAGGAACCTTAAGATTTGCTTCCCAAGAGTCCCAGGACCCGTGGGGACTGTTGGGGACATCGGAGCAATTTTTGGAGTGCCATGGAAGAACTTGAAGTTCGAATTCAAACTCTCCTCCTGCTTGTTTTTAGGTCTCGGCTGTAGATAGTGCGTGCTGCTATATCGATTTTGTGGACTTGAGCCACCCCATAGGCTTTCCATTTGCTGGTTCTATCATCGCGCTCCCACTCTTTCTCCCCATTTGCCCATGGCATGCATTTGCCATGCCCCCTCCTGTGCTTTCCCCCCTCAAGATCCGCAATCAAATACACTATCGCTCCACTAATCCCCATTTTATGATCAATTTAGGAACTCCTTTTTTCTTCGTTTTTCGAGCCCTCCTCAGGAGTGCTGGTTTTCTCATTAGTGCAAAGCATAATTGTTTTTTCATGTCCTGTGCCCATGCGTTTCAGGGTGCTGCGGCCCATGTTGTAGCCTGGATATCCTGGCCCCATTCTCTTGCTCGGCACCACTGCTGTTTGTGCATCCGTTCTTCCTGCCTTTGCTACTTTTCAGGTTCGGGATGGCTTTGCCGCCAACCTTTTTCTTCTACAGGCTCAGCAGGCTGTGGGCCTCAGCCCGACTTCATTATGTACCACCACCAACTGGTGACCCAGAATTTTATGCAACTGTACAGGGTGTGACTATCTCTAGAGTTCCTGAAATGCAACAGTAGGACTATGGAGTAGGGTATTCTAAATTTGGCCTCTGTGCTGTGTTCAAAAGGCTGCAGTGTACGGGCCGGTCAGCCTCCCTGCACTGTTAACATGATGCAGCAACAACGCAGGGGTGTCAGTCAGTGAATGGGAAGAAGTTGTGAGGTATGTGTCAGCTTCCATGCCTCCCTGCCTCCCTGCCTCCCTGCCTCCCTTGTTTTGTTTCTGCCCCTTTGATAACCTTGCATGCAGTTGGCAAGCGATGCAGCAGGCTGTTGTTAAACCAAGAACCATGCCACCGCGAATTCTGGAAGAAGTGTTTAATAGCGTGGACAAAAGGAAGGGTACGGCAAGTAGATAGATAGAAGTGCATCCTAGCGGAGGTTCACAACACAAAGTCATTAGGATGCCCAAATGCATTTAGCAATTTTACTTATTGGCAGAGTCCTACATTAATACCACACGTAACTTCTAAGGGTTTAAAAGAAATGACTGTTTTAGAAATTTACAATGATAGAATTGAGATTATAAGCACTGTATGTAAAAATGTGAAAGTTTCCTCGCATTTGACCTTCATTCTAAATAGCATGATGTAGCAGAACAGAAGACATTTCTCTTCCAAGATGGCCACTGCAGTAACCACAAAGCCTAGGGCTGCCCTACAGAATCGCAGTCCTTCCTTGTTCAGTGGTTCCTGTTACTTACTGGTGATGATACATCCCACACCGATCTCGGAGTAAAGCTCCTAACGTTTTATCCGTTTTGGGATTTCACTCTCTTGACTGAAACGTCTACCAAAATTCAGAATGTTTTGAGAATACATTGATTAACCTCATAGACCTAGACAGGCACCACAAGCAGAGCCTCCACAACAGCGTTGTTTTCACTATCATTGTAGAAGAGGCTCAGGCACAAACATACAAAATTAGTCCTCTGCCCCTTTTCCATCCCTGTGACCCCAAAACTGCTCTGAGTCCTTGCAGATGTGCATGCATGCATGTTCTGTATACTGCTCAAGAAGTGGGTGAAGGCTTACATCAGGAAATGAGAGTTGATGACCTCAACCCAGAAGGTCTTTCAAATTGTTAAATTCCTTACGGTTACACTCTCCCTCTTCTCAGAAGGTCCCCACATCTTCCACAACTGACTCCAGCTTACCCATAGCCAAGCATCTTGAGAAAGGAGCTTTCCCATTTACTAGCAAAGATTTACTAGCAGAGTCCCCAAGTTTCTGAGGGAATGTGGTCACTATTAACACTACTTCATTGTGCCTTAAAAGGACAGTGGTTCACACATAATACCAGACCTGCACTTACTGAAAAAGTTAATGAGGAAATAAAAATATCACAATACCAGTCTGGCCCCATTCTGCAGCTCCCCAGTTGGGTAATATGCCTTGATTTACAAGTTGAATACTTTATCATCTCTACTGCGACTCAGCACAGACGCAATCTATGCATTGTGAAGCTACATTTTGGCCTCTCTTCATCCTTGAGGGTCTCAGCACGGTGATGGCAGTCACAGCTGCCCACCTCGTCCTTTTGAGTTGCTTGGCTACTGGTTTATTGAAGGAATCAGTGGAAGCCAATACTGAGTAGAAAAAAAAAAAGACACGTCCCTTTGGTTCATTCTGAGAGACATGATGGCTCCAAGATTCCTTACAGCATCTTGGTTTGCTGATGGCCTAAAATTATTTGCAAAGTTTTCCATCCTCTGTGACCTTAGCTTCTGATAGGTACAAGAAGACATTAGGGCCAAACTAGCATCAGTGGCTCCAGCACATCTTTGATGTCATTTCCGGAAGATACGGAACTCTACAGATGATGTTGGGTGCTGCTGGCTGACACCGGCGACTAGATACTGTTACAAAAAAAGTCTGAAAGCAGTCTGGCAAGTGGGAATGAGTTTGTATTACTCATGTGATTAGTTTCCCCCTGATCCCACACCTAACATTAATTACTAGGGGGGATTCAGAGTAGTGTCACCCAGCCTCTCTTTGCTCTGAATACTCTACCCTCTGAACAAAGCAACAATATTTGTAGCTCGCGTTTCCAGCTGGGGTAACTAAGCTTAACACAGTATGCAAAACTTTGGGTGCAACAGACGCAGCTGATACTGCCAATATTACAGTGGGTACTGTCTAGCACAATTCCATGTTTTGCTATGAAATCACACCTAACGCGGTCATGTGAATTAGTACCTTTTAAAGAGCCTCGAGACCAACAAAAGTGAAAATGACTGTGGATATTCCGCAGGAGATTTTGCAACCCATTCTACAGTCATTTATCGCAAGAGACTCGTCCATGCTTGTCAGTGGTTTTGCGACAAGTATTTGATTCCTCCGTGGTCCTATGCCTGGATCATTTTAGAAACTTTTTTTCTAATCATGTGGTTGTTAGTGATACTCATCGTTCTACTGCTACTTAATGATTATTAGATCCCCGCAAAGGCAATTGCCTCGCCTATGGTCTGTGAACTGAAACCACACTTCTCATCCCATAGAGTCCAAAGAGGTCTCCTTGCTGCAATTATTACAGCTTATCCCGTGCCAGAGGGTATACCCTAGGAAAACGTTCTATATCAGATTATGGAGCATAATGAGACACTGCAGTTGCTTTATGTGATAAAACTTTCAATGGATGATGTTATAATACTTGGTTCTTTTTCAGATGATTGGGACATTAAGACTTAAAAAAGAACGATTTACAGGAATATGCTACTTTGAATAATGAAGATTCTCATTTGGACTTAGCAAATTACAAAGAAATGTATTGTTATCACCATTATTCACATTATTTCACATGTAGGGCTAGTTACCTTAGAGAAATTCATAATTACACACAGGGATAACATTGTGAGGTCCACCTTCTGAGAACCATTCTAATTTCTTAAAGACATTTCTTTATTTCCCGAGTGCTGATAGATCACATCCTTCAGCCTTCTATTTTACACAGAACCCACAACCGCTTCTAAAAATGTAATCACTGCTAACACGCTGATATACTCCACTGTGATTAGCCAAAACCTGGTTATTTCAGGAAATGAGTATTGGAAAGCAAATGTTGAAATGAAAAGCATTTGGGGAACACAATAATGGCAGATTCAAGGCAGAGAAACCTTATTTTGAGCCTGCATAATACTAAAGAAGTAAGGTTTATAAACAAAACTATCCAGCTGACTACCTGTCTCTTATTCGGAACAATGAAGGACTTAAACGAAAGTTTCTATTACAAAATTCAATTTAACTATGTTTACTATTTGGCAGTCTCAAAAGAATATGTCTGAATCAGACACAAACAATAGAATGCGGAGTGAAACCTATACTTCAACACAAATACCTGCTGAAAGGTTTTGTCTTATGGCCTTATGATTCTGATACTTACATGCAGCGTTTTCTTCACAACACTCCTGGACCCAAACCTAATCATCTTAATCCACGGTACAGTACACAAACACCTGTAGTGTTTACCACATACAGTGTAGGCAAGCTATGCCAACGATGGCTTGAACTCTTTAGTCCCTCAGCAGTGAAAGAACACTCCTTCTCCATGAAAGGAAATATGGATTTTTCTGATTTTCTGGCTCTGGCCAGGAGTCCACTTGGCTCCACCAGCCTGCCCCGTGCCCCTGATCCCGCCTGGTCTGTAGTTCGAGGCCCTCCACCACTCGCAGGCACCCGCCTGCGCCTCATCCCTGGTGCCTAGTGGTAGGCATTTCCTGTTGTTGCATAAGTATTCCTTCGTGTTTTTTCAAGTGTTCGCTTTTCCGTTTTTCGTTTTAATCTTAAAACTTATTTCTTAGTCTGACCCAATGTGCTTGTTTTTGCATTGTTTGCATTGTTTTTTCTGCCCCGGTGCTCCCCCTGTATTTAGTTCGCTGTGTAAGTGTCTCCGCCCGTTTCTGCTGGCTCTCGCCGGTCACATCTTCCTGCCGCTGCGTCCCCTGCGGCCCACCCCCTCGCACACCCATTGGCCCTTCCCTCCCGCCTCCCAGCTGCACCACCCTCCCACCTCCCACTCTTAATGGCGGCCGCTGCGCGGAGCACCGTGTGACTCCCTGACCTGGTTCCGTCCAGGAGTCCACTTGGCTCCACCAGCCTGACCCCATTCCCCTGATCCCGCTGACTGCCACCTGGACTGTAGTTCGAGGCCCTCCACCACCCGCAGGCACCCGCCTCCACCTCATCCCTGGTGCCTAGTGGTAGGCATTTCCTGTTGTTGCATAAGTATTCCTTTGTGTTTCTTCAAGTGTTCGCTTTTCTGTTTTTCATTTTAATCTTGAAGCTTATTCCTCAGTCTGACCCATTGTGCTTGTTTTTGCATTGTTTGCATTGTCTTCTCTGCCCCTGTGCCCCCCCTGTATTTCGTTCGCTGTGTAAGTGTCTCTGCCCGTTTCTGCCGCCTCTCGCCGGTCACACTCTTCCTGCCACTGCGTCCCCTGTGGCCCGCCCCCCTCGCACACCCATTGGCCCTTCCCTCCCGCCTCCCAGCTGTTCCAACCTTCCACTCTTAATAGCGGCTGCTGTGCAGATGCGCCGCTGGCACGCCGGAGGTGTGCCAGAGGCAAGCCCGTCTGCGTCTGTCCGTGCCTGGGCCGCGCCCAGCGCCAGTCCCCCTGGCTCTCGCCGCCCCGAACCCCATAGGCAACACTACCCCTCCTCTTCACTCCATGCCCTCAACCCAGGTCAACACCTTGCCTGCCCCCAAGCCAACCCCAAGCACACACACGGACCCTTCACATGTCATCCATGCCATTTCTCTTGCACCCCCACAAACACCAACCACACCAACACGCTCCACACTGACTAACACACCACACACCTACCATAATACCCCCGCAACAACACTAACACACCCCACACCAACAGTAACACACTCCACAACTACACCAACATGCTCCACAACAACACCAATGCACCCCACAACAACACCAACACGCGCCCGACAACACCAACTCACTCCACAACAAGAACAGCCCTCGCAACCACCTTAACTGCATACTCCTAAACACCCGCTCCGTACACAAGCACGCTATCGAGCTCTAAGACCTG
Source organism: Pleurodeles waltl (assembly GCF_031143425.1). Taxonomy (NCBI): domain Eukaryota; kingdom Metazoa; phylum Chordata; class Amphibia; order Caudata; family Salamandridae; genus Pleurodeles; species Pleurodeles waltl. The sequence goes on along the minus strand of NC_090440.1, from coordinate 155,001,970 downwards.
ATCACAACACACTCCCCTGACATAGCCTTCCTTACGGAAACCTGGATGAACCCATCATCTGAACCCGACATAGCCATAGCCATCCCAGAAGGCTACAAAATCTCTCGAAGGGGCAGTCTAAACAAACCAGGATGAGGTATCGCCATCATACATAAAAGCACCATCAAGGTCACCAACAACACCCACGACACCCTAGATAGCGCAGAGCACCTACACTTCCTAATTCACATAAACGCCAACACCACCCTCAGAGGAACCCTCATTTACAGACCACCAGGACCTCGCCCCCCCTTCTGCGACGCCATCACTGAAACTTCAGCCCCCACGCTCTCACCTCCACAGACTACATCCTCCTGGGTGACATCAACTTCCACCTAGAATACCCCCATAACGACAACACACCACCCTGCTAGACAACCTCACAAACCTAGGACTCAAACAACTGGTCACCTCACCCACAAACTCAGCAGGACACACGCTAGATGCAATCTTCACCGCCAGAAACCACATAACATTCACACACACCACCGAACTCCACTGGACCGACTACCACTGCGCCCACATTTCCTTCACGAAACCCCCCACCCACTACCGACAGCACACCATATCAAACCGTAAGTGGGACAAGATCCCCACAGAACACCTGCTCTCCAAACTCTCACAAACCCCCCCTCCCCAACGACCCCAACGTCGCCGCCCACAACCTCACACAATGGATCACAACCTGCGCAGACTCTCTCGCCCCTCTGAAAAGTAACAACACCACCGCAACATCAAGACCGCACCTTGGTTCACCACTGAACTTCAAGCCTCCAAGCGTGAATGCCGCAAAACCGAGAAAGCTTGGCGACAAGAACCCTCCATATCCAACTTCTCCACACTCTAAACCACCATACGCAAACACAACCAACTAATCAGAACCACCAAAAGAGCCTACTACAAAGAACTCATAGATAGTAACTCATATAACAGCAAGCAACTCTTTACAATCATCAAAGAGGTCACCAAACCCAAATCCTGCAACACCGACCCCACCCACACACAAAATCTATGCAACTACCTCTCCAACCACTTCTACCTCAAAATCCTAGACATACACAACAGCTTCACACCACCTGCACCCACTATCACCCCCACCGATACGACCTACGACACAACACCCCCCCACTCCAACCAACTGCACACCTGGGCCCATACCAACGATGGAGAAACCAAAACACTAATGAACTCCATCCACTCGGGCTCCCCCATGGACCCATACCCCCATCACGTCTTAAACAGGGCCAGCCCAATCATCGCTCCCCAGCTTCGCTCCGTTATCAACAGCTCCTTCGACGACGCCAGACCCGGATGACATCACAACTACCACCCCATTTCTCTACTCCCTTTCCCCACCAAGGTGGCTGAGAAGTTAGTGAACGCCCCCTTGTCTCACATCCTCGAGGAAAAAAACGCACTCTACACCTCCCAGTCTGGATTCCGCAAGAACCACAGCCCTCATCGCCTGCACTGACGACATCAGAACCAGAGTTGACAAGGGCGAGACCGTCGCACTCATCCTCCTGGAGCTCTCCACAGCCTTTGACACTGTCTGCCACCAAATCCTCCGAACACGCCTCTTTAACGCAGGAATCTGACACAAGGGACTAAACTGGCTCACCACCTTCCTCGCCGAAAGAACCCAGAAAGTTCGCCTCCCCGTTCCAGTCCCCAGCAACCAAGATCATCTGCGGGGTCCCCAGGGATCCTCCCTCAGCCCCACCCTCTTCAACATTTACACGGCCCCACTCGCCAACAACCTCCGCCCACACGGAATCACCATTATATCCTAAGCAGACGACACCCAGCTCGTCATCTCCCTCATCAGGAACCCCACCACCGCAAAGACAAACCTCCACACCGGACTCCTCGGCACCGCCAAATGTATGACAGCAAGCCACCTCAAACTCAAATTCAACAAAACCAAAATCATCATCTTCGGACCCAACAGGACAGTATGGGACGACTCCTGGTGGCCCACCGCCCTAGGACCACCACCAACTCCCTCCACCCACGCACGCAATCTCGGCATCATCTTAGACTCCTCTCTCTCCATGACCCAGCAAATCAACTCTATAACATCTTCTTGTTTCAACACCCTCCGCATGCTGCGTAAGACCTTCATATGGATCCCTATAGAAACCAGGAAAACCGTCACCCATGCACTTATCAGCAGCAGACTAGACTACGGAAACGCCCTGTATGCTGGCACCACAGTCAAGTTCCAACAGAAACTCCAGCGGATCTAGAACGCAGCCGCACGGCTCATCCTTAACCTCCCACGCCACAAACACATCTCCTCCCACCTCAGACTCCTTCACTGGCTACCCATCAGCAAAAGGATCTCCTTCAAAATCCTCATCCACGCCCACAAATTCCTCCACAACACTGGACCAGTCTCCCTCAACGAAAGAGTGAACTTCCACACACCCACTCCTCTTCTCCGTTCGGCTGACCTCGCCCTCGCCACAGCCCCCGCATCTGTTGCACCACCTCCGGAGGTAGATCCTTCTCCTACCTTGCATCCAAGACCTGGAACTCCCTCCCCACCAACCTACGCAAGACCCAGGACCTCCTGACCTTCAGAAAACACCTCAAAACATGACTTTTTGAACAGTATCTCAGCATCTCCCCCACCTCCCCCACAGCACCTTGAGACCCTACCGGGTGAGTAGCACGCTTAATAAATTTGTTGATTAATTGATTGATTGATTGATGTGACACAAAATCGTTGTACGGAATGTGTAGACCTTTGATATCAGGGTAAAGTTGTGTTTTATCTGTTTTCCCTATTACCTTTATTCCCACACATCATCAATTTCTGAATAACAGCTCCCATTTATTTTTAACAAATGTTTCTTTCTGTGGGTTCAAACCCGGCCAGCTGTACCTGATAGCAGTTTCAGAAACAGTACAGTGTTGTGGAAGGATCTTGTATCAACCTGAAAATATCATTGGGAATACCTCCTGGCCTAGCATAAGTATGAAATCTATGGCCCTCATTACAACATTTGTGGTAAAAAACGCTTACCGCAGTGCAGAAGACCGCCAACACACCGCCGCGGCCGCGGAATTCCTCCACAGCTATTACGACCCACATTTCGGAATCCGCCAAAATTCAGACACCCACACAAGTCCGCCACACCAAAGGTCAGTAATAAGCTGGCGAAAACAAAACCTCCACCGTCACGCCAACAGAAAAACGCCCAGACTATCACGACACACGAATCCACGCGGCGGTCTTTCAACCACGGTATTCCATTGGCGGTACACACCGCCGCGCTCAAAATACACACACTCTTAAAAAAACACAGCCACGTTGGACAATTACAAATACACACACCTGATACACATACACACACCACTCCCACACACCCAATCCTATATAAAACACACACCCACATCACCCACAAACCCCTACGACAAAAAATTCAGAAAGAAGGCCAGAGAGAGACAGCACCAGCAAGAACAACAGCATCCACAGACACACAAGACCATCACCCACAGAACTTCCACGCACCTCACACAACACACCACTACATATCAGCACACTTTTCACCACACACACACTCCACCCCACACATCACCTACACCACCCCATGGCACGGCAAAAACACCTCAGGTTCTCAGAGGAGGAGCTCAGGGTCATGGTGGAGGAAATCGCCCGGGAAGAGCCACAGCTATTCGGATCACAGGTGCAGCACACCTCAATAGCAAGGAAAATGGAGCTATGGCGAAGAATAGTGGACAGGGTCAACGCAGTGGGACAGCACCCAAGAAATCGGGAGGACATCAGGAAGAGGTGGAACGACCTACGGGGGAAGGTGCGTTCCGTGGTCTCAAGACACCACCAGGCGGTTCAGCGGACTGGCGGCGGACCCCCACCTCCTCCCCCACAACTAACAACATGGGAGGAGCAGGTCTTGGCGATTCTGCATCCTGAGGGCCTCGCAGGAGTAGGTGGAGGAATGGACTCTGGTAAGACAAATCTTAATTATTACATCCCCCACCCTAACTGCATGCCAGCACATACCCCCACCCTCACCCTCACCCCCAGCACCCCAACTCCTCACATATGTCCCAACATCACAAACCACCCATCCCAACACCAAGCCCTGCATGCAACAACAAAGCATGGACACCCATCACTAAAGCATGCCCACTGCACATACTCATACAACCCCCTAAACCATCATCACACAAGGTCCCACACAGGAATGCAAGCACTGGGGTACACGGTCACCCACCAATTGCACACCATGACACGCACAGAGGTAATAAACATCCTTTTATACCCCTGCAGGACCCCTAACCAAAGTCACCAGACAGGAGGGTCCACACATGTCCACACCACCAGCAGAAGAGGCCCACAGTGATGACAGCACCTCTGTCCAACTGGATCTAGATGACCAGCTCGGCCCATCGGGGACCTCGGGACAGTCGGTTCCCCTCACCCAGTCACAGGCCACCACAGACGTTCCCCCCTCTGCAAACACCAACACAGCACCCACCCAGCGGGCCCATACCTCCGTCCCCAGGACACGTCAATCAGCTGTGTGTCCACCACTACAGGGAACCCAGGATAACCCACCACCCCAACAACAACAGGGACCTGGGGGCAGTGACAGTGGGCACACGGTCCAGGGGACGGAGGCCCAGGAACACTGGGGAACTGGGAGGGCTGCTGTGCGACAGGGGGCGGACAGGCCCAGGGAACCCACTCTCCACGAGGCCCTCTCCTCCATCATGGGAGCCTACCACCACTCCCAGGAGACGATGGCAACGGTACTGGCCAAGTTTCAGGAGACCCAGCACCTGCAGGAGGAAGAGTATATGGGCTTCAGGGAGGAACTCAGAACCATCAGCTCCACCCTGGGCACCATCGTAGGGGTGCTGAAGGAAGTACTCAACACCAGGAGGGACACTGTGGCACTACAAAGGGCCCCTGACACTAGCATGGACAATGAACTGCCCACCACCTCCGCCGGCGCTAGTGGACAGGACGACCCACCACAGGACCACCACACCAGCACCCCACCCCCTGCAGAGGGAGAACCACCCCGCAAACGGTCCCTGAGATCCAGGACAAAGACAGAGCACGATGCCAAGACCCCCGCCAAAAAATGAGACCACCGTGATTGTCATCCTACTGTCCCAATTTGTCACCCTGTCCATACTTAAAATGCCCCAGCTCCACTTCCTATGCCCATATGGGCAATGCACCTGTGAGACTAATAGACTGGACTCTGCCATGGACATTCCTCCGCCATCACCCCTCACCATTTCACTACCCCATCCAATATTGAGCACTTAAATAAACACACTTAAAGCACAAAACAATCTGGAGTCTGTCTGTGATTTCGAAATAGTGTATTAGCAATTACAGTGACAAAATGCTCTTTCAATTGTAATGTCAACATACCTATGTCACTCAGCTCTAGTCCATGAGGAATCTAAGCAGATGTCACACAGTGGGACCCACATCTGTGAAATCGTAAGGGAAAGTGACAACTCAGTGACCATACACTGGGTGAAAACGACAGACAGTAGAGAGGTAGTACTGTTAAAGTACATGTAGTAGGCAGGTCTGTACTCTTACCTGGGTCTCACTGGAAATATTGCTGGATCACTGAGTCCCTGTTGTTCATGTCTTCTTCCTCTGCTTCCTCGTCTTCACTCTCCACAGGCTCCACAGCTGCCACAATACCGCCATCTGGACCATCCTCCTGCAGAAAAGGCACATGTCGTCGCAAAGCCAAGTTGTGAAGCATACAGCAGCCCACGATGATCTGGCACACCTTCTTTGGTGAGTAGAATAGGGATCCACCCGTCATATGGAGGCACCTGAACCTGGCCTTCAGGAGGCCGAAGGTCCGCTTGATCACCCTCCTAGTTCGCCCATGGGCCTCATTGTAGCGTTCCTCTGCCCTTGTCCTGGGATTCCTCACTGGGGTCAATAGCCATGACAGGTTGGGGTAACCAGAGTCACCTGCAAATGGTGAGGGACCACTGTTAGACACGCACCAACCTGGAGGGATATCCCCAGACCCAGACAACCATGCCCACTGACTTGCTTCCAGGTGCTCACCTAATAGCCACACACGGTGCCTTTGGAGTTGACCCATCACATAAGGGATGCTGCTATTCCGCAGGATTTAGGCGTCATGCACTGAGCCAGGGAACATGGCATTCACTGGTCGGCCAAACATACCATCTGTACATTCATCGAATGATAACGCTTCCGGTTTCTGTACACCTGTTCACTCCTGTGGGGTAGGGGAACCAAAGCCACATGGGTCCCATCAATGGCACCTATGATGTTGGGGATGTGTCCCAGGGCATATAAATCACCTTTCACTGTAGGCAAATCCTCCACCTGAGGAAAAACTATGTAGCTCCGCATGTGCTTCAGAAGGGCAGACAACACTCTGGACAATACGTTGGAAAACATAGGCTGAGACATCCCTGATGCTATGGCCACTGTTGTTTGAAAAGACCCACTTGCAAGGAAATGGAGCACTGACAGCACCTGCACTTGAGGGGGGATTCCTGTGGGATGGTGGATTGCTGACATCAGGTCTGGCTCCAACTGGGTACACAGTTCCTGGATTGTGGCACGGTCAAGCCTGTATGTGATAATCACATGTCGCTCCTCCATTGTCGACAGGTCCACCAACGGTCGGTACACTGGAGGATGCCGCCATCTCCTCACATGTCCCAGCGGACGGTGCCTATGAAGGACAACAGCGAGCACACAGTCAAACAACTCAGAGGTACGTAGCCACAGTTTACACACATTCATACACAAAAGGTGGCCTGTATGTGTGTAGAGTCTAGGCCTAGGTATGTGTGAAGCAGCTGAAAATGAAGCCATGTGGGCCCATGAAATGGCGGCTGCCTGACGAAGACCGCAGCGCAATGCTGCATTGGTTAACATTGGACCCTATGGCTCCCAGGAGCCAATGACGATGTACGCCAGCGCTGACGGTACGCACCGCCGCGGACGTGACCGCCATTTTCTGTTCTGATCTGTTTAGTCACTCGATACCTGATCTTCGACAGGAGAGGACCTACACTGCAAGTGCTGCTGTGACCTCGGTCTGGAAGAGACAATGGCTCGAGTGTCTGGGGAAAGGGCCCCTGCCTTCACATCGGAGGAGTTGAAGAAGCTCGTAGATGGGGTCCTCCCCCAGTACACGCCACTCTACGGTCCTCCAGACAAACAGGTAAGTACACAGGGAGCATGTTGTATGGGCTATGCCTGTGTGGAGAGGGCTGGATGTAAGAAGGAAGGGGGGAGAGTGCTGCGTGCATGAAAGACGGTGAATGCATGTGCTACACGGCAAGGGTAGTGATGGGGGCCAATCACTTTGACGATGCAGTTGGTAATAACTTCTCTTTTTACCCTGTACATTTCATGTAGGTCAGCGCCCACCAGAAAAAAGATATTTGGCATGCCATCGCCAAGGACGTCCAGACCCTTGGGGTCTACCACAGACAGAGCACCCACTGCCGGAAAAGATGGGAGGACATTCGCCGCTGGAGCAAGAAGACGGCGGAGGCTCAGCTGGGGATGGCCTCCCAACGTGGGAGGGGTGCCCGTCGCACCATGACCCCCATGATGTTCAGGATCCTGGCGGTGGCCTACCCAGAGTTGGATGGGCGCATGAGGGCATCACAGCAGCCACAAGGGGGTGAGTACACTCTCATTCTGCTGAGTGGGTGAGGTGGGCTGTGGGTTTCCCTAGGCCAGGGCGAGTTCCGTAGGCAAGGCCCCTCCGTAAGGCAGGCCATGTGGCACCCCACCGCACCTCTGTAGAGTGCCAAGTACACCTAGTCATGCCTTTGTGTCATCTATGTGTGCAGATGTCGTCCATAGCCTCGTAGGCCATTTCCCAGGAATGGAACAGTGGAGCCCAAGAGCGTGGCGTAGTGCAGGGGCTTCTGTGTCTGTCGTGTCCGCCAACGGTAGCGGTAATGCATGCACTCAACATGTCTTTCTTCTGTTGTCCCCCCCTTTTTGTGGTCTCCCTGTTCTTGTGTGCATTAGCATCATCAGGCGGAGGAGCAGTGGCACCGGAGCACGAGGGAGCTGCATCCCACCTGGCCCTGGAGGGCGAGACTACGGACTCAGAGTTCACCAGTGGGACGGAGGGCGAGGGGAGCTCCATGGCGGGGACAGGAGCTGGCACCAGCGACACAGACTCGTCCTCTCATGGGAGCTCCCTTGTGGTGGTGGCAACATCTGTGCTCCCCGCATCGACAGGTACAGCCGCCACCCCCCCACCAGCACCGCCCTTCCAGCAGCCCCTCAGCCTTTGCCCCGTGCCCGCACACCCAGGAGGGTGGGCATCACCTTCGCTCCAGGCACCTCAGGCCCTGCCCCAGTCACCCCTGCTGCCCTCAGTTAGGAGGCCATTGACCTCCTCAGGTCCCTCACTGTTGGGCAGTCTACTATTTTGAATGCCATCCAGGGTGTAGCGAGGCAGTTGCAGCAAACAAATGCATTCCTGGAGGGCATTCATTCTGGTCAGGCGGCCCTTCAGCAAGCTTTTCAGACTCTGGCCTCAGCACAGATGGCAGCCATTGTCCCTGTGTCTAGCCTCCCCCCTCCAACTTCCTCCACCCAGACCCAATACCCTGTACCTCAGCTTATCCCAAGCACACCTACAGATCAGCATGCATACACCTCAACACACAAGGGAAGCTCTGGCAAACATAAGCACCACACATCCCACAGGCACTCACGCAAGCATCACAGACATGCAGACACATCAACATCCACTGCCTCCACTGTGTCCACCTCCTCCTTGTCTCCCTCCTCCCTCCCAGTCTCGTCTACACTCACACCTGCATGCACTACCTCTACAGCCACTACGTCCCTCTCCAGCACACCCACCACCACACCCCGCTCACGTGCAGTCACCACCCCACCACCATTCACACGTCCCGTGTCCTCTCCCAGTGTGTCTGTGACGCCCCCTCCCAAGATACACAAACGCAGGCACACACCCACCCAACAGCCACCCACCTCACGACAGCCTCCAGCGCATGCACCTTCACCCAAAGTCACCAAACGTACACCTCCTACAACCACCACCTCTTCCTCCATTCCCAAACCCCCTCCAGGTACTCATCCCTGTGTGTCCCAAAAACTTTTCCTGTCCACCCTTGACCTCTTTCCCACACCTCCACTACCCCGTCCGTCTCCTAGGTCCTGAACTAGCAGCTCAGCCACAACATCTCTGGGACCTGTGGTGCCTGTAGTCACCGGAATCTGGAGTGCGCCGGCCACCAGGGCAGCCAGTGTGGCATGGAGCCACAGCACAGACAGTCCCCCACCTGTGAAGCATCAGAAGTTGGCCAGTGCCCGGCGGGAGAGGGGGAGGACTCTAGCCACCAAAGCCGCTCCCAGGGGTCCCGGTGGGAGTGTGGAGTCAGCTGTGACACCTTCCAAGGTGGGGAAGGGCCACAAGAAACCCGGCAAGGCTGGGAAGAGCAGCCCGCCATCATCCCCGATGCCCAGGAGCCCACCTCCAGCACAAGCCCAGCTGCCCAGGACAGGACCGCCAGCACTAGCCCACCTGCCCAGGAGGGGCCCGCCAGCACCAGCCCACCTGCCCAGGAGGCCAACGCCAGCACCAGCCCACCTGCCCAGGAGGCCACCGCCAACACTAGCCCCGCTGGGCCAAGAAGGACCGCCAGCACAAGCCTCGCTGGGCCATGAAGGACCACCAGCAACAGCCTCGCTGGGCCATGAAGGACCGCCATCAACAGCCCTGCTGGGCCATGAAGGACCGCCAGCAACAGCCTCGCTGGGCCATGAAGGACCGCTTGCAACAGCCCCGCTGGGCCATGAAGGACCGCCAGCAACAGCCTCGCTGGGCCATGAAGGACCGCCAGCAACAGCCTCGCTGGGCCATGAAGGACCGCCATCAACAGCCCTGCTGGGCCATGAAGGACCGCCAGCAACAGCCTCGCTGGGCCATGAAGGACCGCCAGCAACAGCCCCGCTGGGCCATGAAGGACCGCCAGCAACAGCCTCGCTGGGCCATGAAGGACCGCCAGCAACAGCCCAGCTGGGCCATAAAGGACCGCCAGCACAAGCCTCGCTGGGCCATGAAGGACCGCCAGCACAAGCCTCGCTGGGCCATGAAGGACCGCCAGCAACAGCCCCGCTGGGCCATGAAGGACCGCCAGCAACAGCTCCGCTGGGCCATGAAGGACCGCCAGCAAAAGCCTCGCTGGGCCATGAAGGACCGCCAGCAGCTGAGACCCTGCAATGGAGACGCCATCTCAAGCACCACTGATCAGGGCACCGCCAACTCAAGCACCGCTGAACAGGGCACCGCCAACTCAAGCACTGCTGAACAGGGCACCGCCGTCTCAAGCACAGCTGAACAGGGCACCGCCAACTCAAGCACCGCTGAACAGGGCACCACCAACTCAAGCACCGCTGAACAGGGCACCGCCGTCTCAAGCACCGCTGAACAGGGCACCGCCAACTCAAGCACTGCTGAACAGGGCACCGCCAACTCAAGCACCGCTGGCCCATGAGCGGCAAGGGCACTGACGCAACTGAGTCCGTCACAGGGTGAATGATGCACTCTGGGCACCATTCCCCCTACAGAACCAGTGGAGAAAAGAACCCACTACCTCAGTCCTTAGCAGGATGAAGCACTCTGGCCACCATGCCCCCTCCAGAACCAGTGGAGAAAAGCATCCACTACCTCAGTCCTTAGCAGGATGAAGCACTCTGGGCACCATCCCCCCTCCACAACCAGTGGAGACTGTCATCCACTACCTCAGTCCTTAGCAGGATGAAGCACTCTGGGCACCATGCCCCCTCCAGGACCAGTGGAGAGAAGCATCCACTACCTCAGTCCTTAGCAGGATGAAGCACTCTGAGCACCATGCCCCCTCCAGAACCAGTGGAGACTGTCATCCACTACCTCAGTCCTTAGCAGGATGAAGCACTCTGGGCACCATGCCCCCTCCAGAACCAGTGGAGAAAAGCATCCACTACCTCAGTCCTTAGCAGGATGAAGCACTCTGGGCACCACGCCCCCTCCAGAACCAGTGGAGAAAAGCATCCACTACCTCAGTCCTTAGCAGGATGAAGCACTCTGGGCACCATGCCCCCTCCAGAACCAGTGGAGACTGTCATCCACTACCTCAGTCCTTAGCAGGATGAAGCACTCTGGGCACCATGCCCCCTCCAGAACCAGTGGAGACTGTTATCCACTTGTGAGACTGTGGCTTTGCACTCCCCAGGATATGGCAGTGGCCAACCCACCCACTGTAGAGACTTGAGAGACTGTGGCTTTGCACTCCCCAGGATTGAACAGTGGGCAAACCACCCACTGTAGAGACTTGAGAGACTGTGGCTTTGCACTCCCCAGGATATGGCAGTGGGCAAACCACCCACTGTAGAGACTTGAGAGACTGTCGCTTTGCACTCCCCAGGATATGGCAGTGGGCAACCCACCCACTGTATAGACTTGAGAGACTGTGGCTTTGCACTCCCCAGGATTGAACAGTTGGCAAACCACCCACTGTAGAGACTTGAGAGACTGTGGCTTTGCACTCCCCAGGATATGGCAATGGGCAACCCACCCACTGTATAGACTTGAGAGACTGTGGCTTTGCACTCCCCTGGATGTAACAGTGGGCAACCCACCCACTGTAGAGACTTGAGAGACTGTGGCTTTGCACCCCCCAGGATGTAACAGTGGGCATGTGGCCCCCTCGTGGATTTGGCGTCGTGCACTCAAGCGACTGAGGTGCCCCCCCTTTCCCCCCCTGAGGTTCCTGTTTAGTTGCTCTCTGATGCCCCTGCAGTGTTCTCTCCGTCATGGTCGAGGATCTTGTGTGGGGCTCGCCCATACCGTATGGTCCCAGTGTTCCACAGACTTTCTTAGAACACTACCTGGACTACTATGCTTGGTATATATTATGTACATGGTGTATATATATATATTTCTGCCTACTTGCTTTTAATATATTACAATGGTTACACTCATTTTCTATTGTCTTTCTTCCGGGGGGTTTGGGGGATGTAATTGTGATGTATTGATATGCATTAGTGTGAGTGTTGTAGTGGGTGAGGGTGGGGGTATTGCGTGTGTGTGTCCCTGTTTTTTGCCTCCCCCCTCCCCTGTGTCGTAGGTGCAGTACTCACCGTGGTCTTGGCCGCCGGCGTTCAAGCTCCTGGTAGAGGAGCAGGAAGACTACTGCAGGTAGAATTTGGAATTCCGGGTCCATGGCGTCCTCGTTCCTCGCGGGGTGTGTAGTGGTGAGCGTTTTCCCTTCGGGATTCCTGTTTCCGCCGTGTTTTTATCCGCAGTTACATCCCCCAAACCCGCCGGAAAAGGTGGCGGATTGGCCTGTCATAATAGTGTGGGCGGTACTTTGTCTTCCACCTGTCTGTTGGCGGTGACCGCTGCGTTGTTTGTTTGTACCGCCGTGGCGGTCAGAGTGTTAAAGTGGCTGTCTTTGTTGGCGGTTTCCGCCACGGTCGCAATTGCTAATTTTTTACAGCTGGCCTGTTGGGGGTCTTACCGCCGCTTTAACACCGACCGCCAGGGTTGTAATGACCACCTATGTGTTTTGGCAATTTAAATAAACTATATTCTGTTCTAGAACCTCTGTTCTCTTACAAAAAGAATTCCATTTGACTTCAGCGGTTGAAGTTTTTTATCTACAGACAGTACTGCTTCAAAAATTCAGAGTCTATTACACATGCAGTACCCAACACATTTCACAGATACAGTGCAATCATTATTCAATTGGTCTGTAACATCTTTTTAGGATCATTAGATCTGGTGTGCTGACTCGATTTAAAGCTGTATTTGGACTGATTCAGTTATTTTTCTATTCTCTGCTCTAGCATTTGTGGAGGATGTCCAATCATAATTTTGCTAACAGGCCATAATTTTGCTAACCACCATCTTTTTCCTGTTACGACAAAGAAATCAACAACATGGAGTATGTGTATCCAGCTGAGCAAAGCTGCAGAGAGACTTTAGCCTTGTAGGTATATAAAAATTGTATTGAACATACACATTGTCAACATAGCATCAGTATCATGGAAAACTGGTCATAAACCATGGTTAGCAATATAGTTCACAATATTCGGCTTAACTGTGTGTATGACCAACAATAGTATGTACAAGTCAGAAAATGATACATTCCCATCCCGCACCTTCATGCAGTGCCAACCATTGTCAGCACAAGACCCACCTTTGAGTTTACCAATGCTGATATAACAAATAAATTCAGGGTGCACCCTGGTTTCCAAAGCTAGAAGCAATATGTAAATACAAGGGTTGTACACTTGTACACTTCAACATAGTACTACGGCCTAGGCCGCACTACTAAATCACAATTGCCAACCTCTGAAATTACTTGGTAGAAGAACCTGACCAGCAACACCACAGTGCTGCCATTGCATTCACCCACACCTACTCCTGCACATCCACTTTGCACCATCGGGCGGTGCCACGGATATCAGTCGGATTGTGCATACACTTGTATGCACGCACTCCTGGCACCTTAGTGCGGTGCCCTGATATGCTAATGGATGCCACTGTGTTTGCTGGCATATCTGGCTAGTGGATGGCACTGTATTTGCAGGCACCCTGGGACCCACCAACTGGCTTTGACTATCCCGCCCTACACAAATTATAGATTGCATCAACCTTCCCCCTGGATACTAGGCCGCTCGCACAGTGTGGGGAAGGAAAGATAACAGCCGATCTGGCAATAACTAGTAAAGACACAGTGAGGCTCCCAGTAGGAGGGTCACTCAGAGGTCTACAACACACAGTGGGAGAGTCACTGCGACTGTCGATTAGCTACTGTGGTGCCCAGCCCCACCAGACAGTCAGTTTTACAAAATAGTTACCAGTTTTGGCACCTCCGGAGCAGAGGTACACCATCAGGGTGTGTTGACTTGAGTCACTCTCGACAATTCTGGTTGCACACAATGAGTTACTAGGTCTGCCCTCCCCTTACAAGGAGGCGCCTCACAAAAACTTGAGTTGCACCAGATGATTACGTTCAGATGTGAAAAGTGTTCAGTGCTGTACCTCCACGAAAATTAGGCTGCAATGACTTTAATCGGCCCGACCATACAACCACTCCAAAGAAAGTTCCCAATGTGGTACCTCCTCAGGAGGAGGCATTAGGCTGGTGAGTGATGACTTGTACCACATCAGACACTCCTGGACGATCCCACGAAGAACGTAAATCCTGAACCTCTCAGGAATGAGTCACAACATCTAATGCTCAATGACTTGAGTCGGTTTAGACACTTGGTCGGCGGAGTGGAGTTGTCTGGCGGGAGTGTAGGAGGAGACTCTGTGGTTGAGGTAGGCTGGTCCGGCGTCGTGTAAGGCCTTGTAGGCGTGGGTCAGGAGCTTGAAGGTGATTCTCTTGTCGATAGGCAGCCAGTGTAGGTCTCTTAGGACTGGCGGAGGCGTTCTGGATGCGTTGTAGTCTTTCCTGGGTCTTGGCAGTGGTTCTGGCATAAAGAGCGTTGCCGTAGACAAGGCGGCTGCTGACAAGTGCCTGGATGAATGTCCTTCTGAATTCGGTGGGGATCCAGTTGTAGCTCTTTCGAAGCATGCGCAGGGTGTGGAAGCAACCCGATGAGACCGCGCTCACCTGTCGGTCCATTGAGAGTGATGAATCTAGGATGATGCCTAGGTTGTGGGTGTGGTCGCTGGGGGTGGGGGTGTTTCCAAGGGCGGAGGACCACCAGGACTCGTTCCAGATGGAAGGTGTGGAGCCAAAGATGAGGACTTCTGTTTTGTCCAAGTTCAGTTTGAGGCAACTATCTTTCATACAGGCGGCAAACTGCTTTCATTCCTTCATGGAAATTGTTTTTGGTGGTGGTCGGGTTGTTGGGGAGGGAGACTACCAGTTGGGTGTCGTCGTCGTAGGAGACAATGTTGAGTGTGTGGCTTCTGACGATGGCGGCTAGTGGGGTCATGTAGAGGTTGAAGAGGGTGGGACTCAGCAAGGATCCTTGGGGGCAGCCGCAGCTGCTTTGGTGTCTTCTGAGAGAAACGGGGGGAGTCGGACCCTCTGTGTTCTGCCGGTGAGGAACGAGGTGTACCATTGCAGTGCTGAGTCTCGGATGCCTGCGCCGTGGAGGCGGGTGCGTAGTGTGTCATCTGAGTCTGTGTCGAAGGCGGCAGAAAGGTCCAGTAGGATGAAGGCGACCGTCTCGCCTTGGTCGAGGAGGGTGTGCATGTCATCTGTGCCCGCGAGGAGGGCAGTCTGTGTGCTATGGTTGCTTCTGAATCCTGACTGAGAGGGGTCCAGGATGTTGTTGGTTTCCAGGAAGGCGGTGAGTTGTTTGTTGACTGCCTTCTCAATGACTTTGGCCGTAAAGGGGAGCAGGGAAATAGGCCGGTAGTTCTTGAGGTCTGTCGGGTCGGCAAGTCTTTTGGTGGTCCTAATGAACTGATGGTAATGTTTGATGGCGTGTTTGAATGTTTCGTGATTTGCGGGGTTCTTGTTGGTGCACCACTTGCTCTCTAGATGTCTGCAGACCTGTTTTGACTCGAGTGTGGGGGTGAACCAGTTTGCTTTCTTGGCTGTGCTTCTATAGTGGGGTGTCTTGAGGGGGGCGTGGGTGTTGGCGCAGTTGATGATCCATTTGTGGAGGTTGTGTGCGGCAGTGTTGGCGTCATCCTCAGCTTGGGGGGGTGTTGCATTGAGGCTGGCGGTGAGCTGGGCTTCAGTGACCTTGTTCCAATTCCTGCAGGGAAGTTGAACAGTGTGGAGTTGACCAATGGGTTTGTTGAAGGTGAAATTAATGCAGTGGTGGTCGGTCCATTGAAGTCCGGTGGTGTGACTGACGGAGACGTGGTTGCTGGCGGAGAAAATGGGGTCCAGAGTGTGACTGGCTGTGTGAGTGGGTGTGGTGAGGAGTTGCTTGAGTCCGAGGTTGGCGAGGTTTTCGATCAGGGTGGTGGAGATATTGTTGTTTGGGTTTTCCAGGTGGAAGTTGAGGTCCCTCAGTAGGATGTTGTCCTTGGACATAAGAGCGCGGGTGGAGGCTAGGTCAGCGATGATATCACAGAAGGAGGCCGGGGGCCCGGCGGCCTGTAGATGAGGGTGTCCCGCAGAGTGGTGTTAGGGTTGGTTCCGATCTGGAAGTGGAGTAGTTCAATGTTGGTAGCGAAGTCTTCGGTGCTGTTGGATAGGCGTAGGGACTCTTTGTGGACGATGGCGATGCCTCCCCCAGGGTGGTTCGTGCGGTCTCTGCGGATGATCTTGCAGCCGTCTAGGATGACAATGGTGATGTCTGGAGACGAGGAGGTGTTAAGATATGTTTCCGTGAGGAAGGCGACGTCCAGGGATGTTGTGTCAATGAGGTTCCACAGTTCGACGGCATGCCTGTGGGTGGAGCGAGTGTTGATTAGGATACATTTGAGGCTATGTTCTGCTTTGTGGGTCCTCGGGTGGGCTTGAGTGACGGAGGCTGGTGAATTTGCAGTGGTGACAGGTGAAGGGTCCCTTGGTGTTGCTTGGAGATGCCTGCTTGCAGTTGATGTTGTGTCCTGGGGTGAGTGTGATGAGTGCTGCTGGTGTGTAGCGGTGGTGGGTGAGAGGGCCAGGGGTCCTGGCGCTGGTCGCGGTCGGGTCTTGGAAGGGCGCAGATGGGATTACCTTAGGCGCGGCCGCACAGAAGGCCGCCATTAACTAAGGAGGGGGGGGGAGAGGACAGCGGGGAGGCGGGAGTGGGAATGGCGCAAAAAAGGGAGCGGGCCGCAGGGGCAGCAGCGGCAGGGAGAATGGAAGAGAGAAGGGGGTGGGGCTTAGGGGCAGCAGGGAGTATGCGAGAGAGGAGAAAGAGAGAGAGATAGAATAAAAGGAGTGAGGGGAAAAACAAGGAAAAGAGCACAGAAAGAGAAAAAGGCACAGAACAGCACAGTAAAGAAAAAAGGGTAAGATGCAGAGAAGAAGGAAAGCGCTGAAGCAGAAGGCACCAAAAAAACACACAAAAAGAAAAGAAGGGAAAAAAAAGAAAGGGGCAGAGGGCAGCCCAGCAGAAAAGCAGAGCTCTGCCAAAAGGCACTAAGGATGAGGCGCATGCACTCCTGCGGGTGGAGGATGGGCTTCCACTTGCAGGTGGAGCTAGCGACTGCCATTTAGTAGGGGCTTCTCCTTTATTCCTGAGTGTTTCTACACTAATGTTTACATAAATATATATGTTGTGAAAAAAGCTAAGGACATAGCACCCTCTATAAATACACCCTGATCTACTCCCATCCATCAATCCACTCATCACCTTTCATATCACATCCTTTCTCATTCCACATTCATACATTTCCTAGTCACTTCTCACATAAACCACAGAACAGGAAAAGATCTTCCATTTCAACCGTTGTTATGCTGCAGACTAGGAACACTCCTAAAAGCAGTTGACACGTTTTGAGGGTATCACAATGCTTCTACATCCACCTTCTTCAGCACCTACTACTAGTTGAAATTTTTTAGCTGGCTGACCGTTGGTGGAGGGTGGGGAGTGGGGTTGGGGGTTCTCTGCAAATAATATAGAGATGGTCCTAGATCATTACTGCAGAATGACAGTATAATTTAAATTCCCAAAAATATTTTGCCTCTTATCTGAACCCCCCCATTGTGTATGGGACATTAATCAGAGTTTAACAAAGGTATAAAGACCTTTCTATGTGTACAGTCGTGCATGCATACTCACAAGAGTATGCCCTCATATCCACAGATCACATGTGGGGCATACTCATCAAAACCTTAGTGAAGCATGCAACAGTGTCAGACCTGGATTTCACATAGATCACATCAAAGAAGTGAGATTTAAACAGCTGGGACCCCACATTCTTTTCATTGCCTAATCCTCATGCTTGCACCTGTAGGACCAGCTATAATTAGTGTGCATGTGTTCACTGGATACAATGTGTGTGAATATGTGCTCAGGCCCTTTACCATGTGACCACATCTATTCTTGCCATTCACTCAACACTTATATATTTAAGGGGTGCAGAACATTGTCATCTCTTTTGTTACAATCCAGATGGTGGAAAATGCCAGCTGGTAAAGTTCATCTAATCTTTGACCAACAGAGATTCTTAATGGGTAAAAGGATATATTATTTATTTGGGAGGTTGACCTAGAGCATTATAGAGCTGCCGGTCTCAGTCTCTGATGACTGTTACTTAGATTACCTGACAATTTATCTCCCGTCCTCACAAAATATGAGACAAGGGGGTCATTACGACCCCGGCGGTCAGCGATAATGGGACAGTAAGTACCGCCAACAGGCTAGTGGTACTGACTACCATATTATGATATTGGCGGTATACCACTCCAACCGCCACGGCGGTAACCGGCGCCGGGCTGGAGATATCCATCTCCAGCACGGCAGCCACCATTGTTTTGCCTGCGGGATTATGACCCGGCCTACTGCCATGGTTGTTGTGGCATTCATAACGCCACGAAAACCATGGTGGTAGGCCATATCAGTTACAGGGAATTCCTTTCCTGTCACTGATAGGGTTCTCCCACCCTCCCTCTCCAGTTACCCCCCACCACCACCCCTACATTCACGCCCCCCTTCACATACATGCATGCACACACTCATTCTCACATACATACATGCATGCAGATACCCACACACACATCAGCACACACTTCCAAACATACATGCAGAAATGCATTCACATTCACAACATACACACACTCACACTTCAATACATGCACACACGCATTCAACATTCAATACACACCTGCATTCACGCACACACATACATTCACACACACACACAACACCCTCCTCTCCTGTCAGGGACCCGACTTACCTGGATCCAGGGCGTCCTCCGGCAGGAGACGGGATGGGGCGCTGCTACCACCAGCAGCGCCCACCAGCAGAACACCGCCAGGCCGTATTCTTGGTCATAATACAGCTGGCGGAGGTCTACTGGCATGGCGCTGCTGGTGGTAGCAGCGCCACCTTACCGCCATCCGCCGGCATGGGCACAGTCGGATTTCCGCCTTTCTAGGGGCGGAAAACTGGCTATGGTCATAATATGGTGGACGGCTGGTAGCCGCGGCGACGGTCTTTTGGCGTCCGTCACCGCGGCGGTAGGCGGTTTTTACAACCAAGGTTAAAATGAGGGCCACAGTCTATGCAATTTGTAACATCTTTAATGGAGCATTTCCCCACGCACTTAAAAATGCATCAAAATAGGGCAGAGAAAACTTTTTCAACATTTGATTTATGATGATAGCGGTATAAGTATCTCATAAAAATTGATACCTTAACCGTCTCACACATCTGGTCTTACACCCAATTAGTTCTATATGGATCCCTTTTATAACACTTATGTTTACCATTATTGCCTTTGACTCACAGCTCTCTCAATATACCTGACTTATTAGGCCTCTAACTTTTCATGGTTTCCTTGATGTCCTCATTCAAGCATCACTGGTAGTTTCTATTGCAGATATGTTTCAGTTCTTCATAGAGAAAATTAAACTTCTACAACAGACCACCCCTACTGTTTGACCAATCATTAAAAACCATCAGATGGCCAACCAAAGACACATATCTACCAAACTTCAACAATAATTAGAATAATATTGGTACATGGCGTGCACATAAGGTCAATGCTCTAACAGCAGAAAGAAAGCCCCCCCTATCATCAGACCCAGCATTAAATCCTCCAAGTAGACAACCAAAAAAACTATCTACTAAGCTGCAGCAAAGATTGGGCTAGTGTTGGTACTCATAGGTGAGCACAGGGTCTCTGTCCTGAGGACAGAAAGGGCAGCGTCCCAAATTTCCATTAGTCTCCGGTGATACTTTAAGCTACCACCGTACCGGCATAAATGTTGGTACATCGAGCTTTTGTAGGAGGCTGGCCTGGTCTGTAGTGGGTACCAGAGGTACTTACACTTTATGCCAGGTTCAGTTATCCCTTATTAGTGAAATGTAGTCAGTGTCTAGAAGCCAGGCTGTCTAGGTTTAGATATAGATGAGCAGCCAAGGCTTATTTAGGAGACATGAAAAGCTCTTGCAATACCAATGTAGTCACACAGTGCTCACACACATGAAAGACAATACTTAGGCCATCATTACAACCCTGGCGGTCGCTGTGTAAGCGGTGGTAATACCGCCAACAGGCCGGCGGTAAAAAAAATGGGATCACGACCACGGCGGAAACCGCCAACACAGACAGCCACTTTAACACTCCGACCACCACAGCAGCAGCAATAAACACCACGGCCGCCGCCGGCAACAGACAGGCGGAAGACAATGTACCGCCCACCCCATCACAACCCGCCAATCCGCCAGCTTTTCCAGGGCGGTATCAACGCCATCAAAAGCACCGCGGAAACAGATCACAGAAGAGAAACCACTCACCTCTTGACACTCAACGAAGAACCAGGACGCAATGGAGCCCGAGTTACAGGTCCTGCCCATGCTGGTCTACCTCCTCATCTACCAGGAATACCAAAGGCGGCAGCAACGACGAGGGTGAGTACTGCACCTAGTACACAGGGGAGGGGGAGAAAAAAGAAAGCGACACACACACGCAACACACAACACCCCCACCCCCACCCTCACCCACAACACCATACACACAAACACATGCAACAACATCACATTTACACCCTGTAACCCCCTGGAAGAACGTAAGGACAAAATGAAGTGAGTCAAATCAATGATATATTAGAAATAGGCAGATATACGTAACAAATAGAAAAACTGTATTTACAAAAACTATACAATATGTACATAAGGCCGTACATTGTCCTTTCCAAATGTCCATGGGCCTCTGGGCCAAAAATCATGGTGCAAGCCCACACTTGACTCCTGCCTCAATACGGAGAGAACACTGCAGGGGCATCAGGTCGAAAACACACAGGCACCTCAGGGGGATGGGGAGGGGGGGCACCTCAGCCGGAAGATGGGACAACCCCACTGCTCCTGGAGGGGGCTCCATGCCCACAGTAATGTCCTGGGGAGTGCAAAGCCACAGTCTCTCAAGTGGGTGGTTTGCCCACTGCTTGGTCCTGGGGAGTGCAAAGCCACAGTCTCACTAGTGGATGGTTTACTCACTGCTTGGTCCTGGGGAGTGCAAAGCCACATTCTCTCTAGTGGATGGTATGCCTACTGCTTGGTCCTGGGGAGTGCAAAGCCACAGTCTCACTAGTGGGTGGTTTACTCACTGCTTGGTCCTGGGGAGTGCAAAGCCACATTCTCTCTAGTGGATAGTATGCCTACTGCTTGGTCCTGGGGAGTGCAAAGCCACAGTCTCTCAAGTGGGTGGATTGTCCACTGATTGGTCCTGGGGAGTGCAAAGCCACAGTCTCCCTACCACTGCTTGATCCTGGGAAGTGCAAAGCCACAGCCTTTCTAGTGGATGGCTTCTCCACTTTTTCTGGAGGGGGCTTGTGCCCAGAGTGCTTCATCCTGCCAAGGAGGGGGTGAGTGGATGCATATCTCCCCTGGTTCTGGAGGGGACCTTGTGCCCAGTGTGCTTCATCCTGCCAAGGAAGGGGTGAGTGGATACATATCTCCACTGGTTCTGGAGGGGGCCTTGTGCCCAGTGTGCTTCACAATGCCAAGGAGGGGGTGAGTGGATGCATATCTCCACTGGTTCTAGAGGGGGCCTTGTGCCCAGTGTGCTTCATCCTGCCAAGGAGGGGGTGAGTGGATGCATATCTCCACTGGTTCTGAGGTGGCCTTGTGCCCAGTGTGCTTCATCCTGCCAAGGAGGGGGTGAGTGGATGCATATGAGGGGCCTTGTGCCCAGTGTGCTTCACCCTGCCATGAAGGGGGTGAGTGGATGCATATCTCCACTGGTTCTGGAGGGGGCCTTGTGCCCAGTGATGCAACACTTGGGGTGTGGCAGTTCACATTCCTTCACCTGGGTGTCTGAGGCACGAAATTTGCAGGGACCAGGATGCATGATAGTCCATGGAGGCAGGGCTAGACTCCATCCTGCGGCAGCTAAGGCTGCAAACTGGTGGTAGTGCCGGTGCTGGTGGGGGTGCTGGGAGGCTCCAGCCCGTCTCCTGCAGCCTCGGACGGCTGCCCCCTGGGGCTGTTGCTGCTGGTAGTGGTCCCACTGTCAGCGGTGCCGGTGGGGGTGCTTGCGGAGGGGCTTCTGGCGCTTCTGGCCGTGGTGCAGGTGCTGCCAGTGGTGGAGGGAGGCTCCAGCCCTTCTCCTGCAGCCTCAGATGGCTGCCCACTGGGGATGCTGCTGCTGACAGTAGTGGTGCTAGCGGCGGTGCAGGTGGCAGTGCTTACAGTTGGGCTGCTGGCGGTGCTGCCTGCGGTGTAGGTGGCAGGGCTGGCGGTTGTGCTGTTGGGCTCCAGGTGCTCACCTGCGGCCTCCAACGGCTGAAGTGCCTTGCCTTGGGTTTTCTGCCCCTTCCTCACCTTGGCAGATGCTGTTGAGACCTTGGCTCTGGCAGCTGGAGTTTTGGAGGAGGCCTTGCTGGGTGGGTCGTGCTCCTTGCCCTTGCTGCATGCTGTCCCTTTCTTCACCTTGGCAGGTGGCATAATAGTTTTGTCCTTTGCAAGGTTGGTGGCACACTGGCTGGACTGACGGTTGCCCCCTTTGAGCCTCTGTGAGTTGCAGGTAGCACAGCGGATGCCGAATTGGTGGCTGAGGTGCTGGCGAGGGTTCTAGACACCTTGGCCCGAGGGGAAGGACGGGGGGGGGAAACAGAGGGGGAAGGGCAGGAAAGAGGTCAATGTTTCCAGGAAAAGCTTTTTAGACACACTGGGGCGGGAAGAGAAAGAGGGTTTGGGAGTGGAGGAAGAGGGAGTGGTTGTAGGAGGTGTCTGTCTGCTGAGTTTGGGTGAAAGTGCATGGGCTGGATGCTGTTGTGAGGTGGATGGCTGTTGGGTGGGTGGGTGCTTGCGTTTGTGTACTTTGGGAGGAGATCTCACAGACACACTGGGAGAGGCACAGCGGACGTGTGCATGGATGTGGGGGTGGTGACTGCCAGTGAGGGGTGAGTATTGATGGGCGTGCTGGTGATAGAGGTAGTGAATGAGGATGTAGTGCATGCAGGTGTGAGTGGAGACGTAACTGGGAGGGAGGTGGACGAGGAGGAGGAGGGGGACACAGTGGAGGCAGTGGATTTTGGTGTGTCTGCATGGGGATGGTGCTTGTGTGAGTGCCTGTGGGATGATGTGTGGTGCTTGTGTTTGCCTGAGCCACTTCTGCGTGTTGATTTGGGTGAATGCTGGTCTGAAGGTGTGCTTAGGATAGGCTGGGGTTGAGGGGATTGGGACTGGGCAGAGGAAGTTGGAGGGGGGAGGCTAGAGACAGGGACAATGGCTGCCATCAGTGTGGAGGCCAGAGCCTGAAACGCTCTCTGCTGGGTCGCCACGCTAGAGTGAATGCCCTCCAGGTATGCATTTGTTTGTTGCAAATGCCTCTCGACACCCTGGATGGCATTCAGAATGGTTGACTGCCCAACAGTGAGGGATCTCAGGAGGTCAATAGCCTTCTCACTGAGGGCAGCAGGGCTGACTGGGGCAGGGCCTGAGGTGTCTGGGGCGAAGGAGATGCCCACTCTCCTGGGCGAGCGGGCACGGAAAACACGCTGAGGGGCTGCTGAGAGGGCGGTGCTGGTAGGTGGGGTGGCGGCTGTACCTGTTGTTGGGGTGGGCACAGAGGTGTCCGCCACCGCCAGGGAGCTTCCATCGGAGGAGGAGCCGCTGTCTGTGGTTTCCCCTCATGTCCCCATCGTGGTGCTCCCCTCGCCCTCTGTCCAACTGGTGCCCTCACCGTTGGTGGATTCGGCCTCCAGGCCCATGTGTGACTCAGCTCCCTCCGTCACTGGTGCCTCTGCTCCTCCGCCAGATGATGCTAATGCACACAAGGACAGGATGACAAAACAAAAAGGGGGGTAGAGACAGAGGATACACTTGGTCAATGCCAGCAACACCACTACCGTTGGTGTACACAACACACAGGGAGCAGCCCTATGCACTAGGCCATGCCCAACCATTTACTAAGATAGTCACCAGCCCATGGGGTACAATGCCTAATGCCATTAGATGCACACCTGAAACCCACAGGACCCTGCCGAGTAGTAGATGCCCACTAACACTATTGGGGAAGGAGTGCTTCAGAGCATGCTCGACAAGGGGCCTACCCTGCCATCTTCGCCCTGGCCTAGGGGCACCCATAGACCACATCCCCCACCCAGGTACCTCTTAATGTGCACAAAGTCAGGATTCTGAATCTGTACTCACCCCCTTGTGGCTGCTGTGATGCTTTCGAGTGCCCATCCAACTCTGGATAGGCCACCACCAGGATACGGAACATCAGGGGGTTCATGGTGTGACGGGCACCCCTTCCTCGTTGGGAGGCCAGCCCCAGCTGGGCCTCCGCTGTCTCCTTTGCCCAGTGGCGCAGGTCCTCCCACCTCTTGCGGCAGTGGGTGCTCCACCTGTCAAAGACCCCCAGGGTCCACACCTCCTTGGTGATGGCAGGCCAAATACCCTTTTTCTGGTGGGCGCTGACCTGCATAGAAAAGACAGCAGAAAAGGGAATTAGTCAACCATCCGGACCATCACGTTCATGGCCAACCGTATCCCTCCCATCCCCTGACGAACATACATTGACCACCTTACATGCAGCATTCTGGCCAGTACGCCGCTGCACCCCCCCCTACATGTGGTTTACATACACAGCACTCCATACGTTCATGGCCCACGCATCATGCTCACAGTGTACTCACCTGTTTTGTCTGGAGGACCGTAGAGTAACGTGTACTAGGGTAGGACCCCATCCACCAGTTTCTCCAACTCCTCTGCAGTGAAGGCAGGGGCCCTTTCCCCAGACACATGAGCCATTGTCGCTTCCAGACACAGGTCACAGCAGTACTTGCAGTGTAGGTCCTCTCCTGTTGAAGGTCTGGTAGCAAGTGAGTGAACAGATAGAAAATGGCGGTGATGTCTGCGGCAGTGCGTACCATCACTACCGGAGTACAACGCCATTGGCTCCTGGAACCCATAGGGCCCAATGATAACCAATGCAAAGTTGCACGGAGGTCTTCGACCGCCTAATGCGACGTCGCACAACGCCAGCACAATTACCTCATTTCCACAGCCGCCATTTCAGGGGGGCACAGGGCATGGCACCTAACTGCGTCACAGCAGACATTGGCACAGCAACTGATTGTCGGATTCACATCTTGTTTCTGTAAAGTAAACAAATCATCATTAGTGCAATAGATTTGGGAATATGACCCTCTGCTCACCGTTTTCAACCACTGAGGCTGAATATGAGATGGCAGCATCTTCCTGTGTACAGAGCCCTGGTGGACCTTGCGACAATGGAGGACAGACACAATATCATAACCTACAGACTTGAGTGTGCCACAATCATAGAACTGTGTGCACAATAGGAGCCAGACCTGATGTCAGCTAACCGCCAGCCCACAGGTATCCCCCCTCTAGTGCAGGTCCTGTCAGTGCTCCATTTCCTGGCTAGTGGTTCCTTCCAAACAACAGTGGCCATGGCATCAGGGATGTCCCAGACAATGTTCTCCAACATGTTGACCAAAGTGTTGGCAGCCGTGCTGAAACACATGCGCAGCTACAGCGTGTTCCCCCAGGTGGAGGATTTGGCCACAGTGGAAGCTGACTTTTATGCCCTGGGGCATATCCCCAACATCATTGGTGCCATTGATGGTACACATGTGCATTTGTCCCCCCTCCCCGGAGAAATAAACAAGTTTTCAGGAATAGAAAAAGCTATCACTCTATGAATGTGCAGATGGTGTGTTTGGCAGACCAGTACATCTCCCATGTGAATGCCAAATATCGTGGCTCTGTGCATGACGCCTTTATCTTGAGGAATAGCAGCATCCCATATGTGATGGGCCAACTCCAGAGGCACCGGGTGTGGCTAATAGGTGAGCCCAAGGTCCCCCCACACTATAAGTAGGTGTCTGGGTATGGGGTTGTCCGTAAGGGCTAGTGTGTGTCTAACAGTTGTCCCTCAATATTTGCAGGTCACTCTGGTTACCCCAACCTCTCATGGCTACTGACCCCAGTGAGGAATGCCAGTACAAGGTCAGAGGAACGTTACAATGAGGCACATGGGTGTACAAGGAGGATTATTGAAAGGACCGTCGGCCTCCTGAAGGCCAGGTTCCGGTGCCTCCATCTGACAGGTGGCTCCCTGTACTACTCACCCAAGGTGTGCCAGATCATCGTTGCATGTTGCACGTTGCACAACCTGGCCTTGAGACGCCAGGTCCCGTTTCTGCAGGAGGATGTGCCTGGAGATGGTCTTGTGGCAGCGGTGGAGCCTGTGGACAGTGAGGAAGAGGAGGCAGAGGAAGAAGATGTTGACAACAAAAGCAATATAATTCAGCAGTACTTCCAGTGACACACAGGTAAGACACTGTAAGTTCACTTTACATTTCAGTTTTCTGTTGGACATTGTACATGGCAGCCTGTTTCCCTATGTCTATGGCCACTGACTGTACCCTTTGGCATCTCTATTTTCAGATCTCTGTGCCCCACTCTGGCTCCTGCTATGTGTACTGCTGCCCACCAAAGGTCATTCCAAAGTATGTTTCACTGTACACTTGAGTTGTAATGCTTCGATAATGTTGTACTAATACATATGTGAATCATTTGACAGACTCCAGATTAGTATTTGTTCCAAGGGTGTTTATTTAAGTGCTCATAAGTAGAGGGGTATGTGCAATGGGCTGGGGTGATGGTGGAGGAAAGTCCATGGTAGAGTCCAGTCTCTTGGTATCACAGGTCCATTGTCCAATGGGGCATAAGAAGGGGAGTAATGGCAGTTTAAGGTGGACAGGGTGACAGAGCGGGACAGAAGTGTGACAATCAGGAGAGTCTTTTTTCCTGGTGGGGGTCTTGGCAATGTTCTCTGGCTTCTGCCTGGATCGCAGGGACTGTTTGCGGGGGGGGTCCTCCTTCTGCAGGGGGTAGGGTGCTGGTAGCCTGTTGTTCCTGTGGCAGGGCCTCCTGTCCACTAGCGCCGGCGGAGGTGGAAGGCTGTTCATCGGTTTGGCTAGTGTCAGGTGCCCGTTGTTGTGCCACTGCCTCACTCATGGTCTTGCCCATGTCAGCCAGCACCCCTGCAATGGTGACCAGGATGGTATAGATGTTTTTTAGGTCATCCCTGATCCCCAGGTACTGTCCCTCCTGCAGCTGCTGGATCTCCTGCAACTTGGCCAGTATCTGGCCCATGGTCTCCTGGGAATGGTGGTATGCACCCAGGATGTTGGAGAGTGCCTCGTGGAGAGTGCGTTCCCTGGGCCTGTCCTCCCCCTGTCGCACAGCAGTCCACCCAGCTTCCCTGTTGTCCTGTGCCTCTCTCCCCTGGACCGTGTGCCCACTGCCACTGACCCCAGGTCCCTGATCGTCCTGCGTTTGTGGGGGTTGCCTGGGGTCCCTGTAGTGGTCGACACACTGCTGATTGACATGTCCTGGGGACAGTGGCATCGGCCTGCTGGGTGGGTGCTGTGCTGGTGTATCCTGAGGGGGGAGGCTCTGTGGTGGGTTGGGACTGTGGCAGGGGAACTGACTGTCCAGAGGTCCCGGATGGGGCAGGTTGGTCATCCTGATCTAGGCGTGCAGAGCTGGGGGTCCATGCATTGGTGTTACATGCAGGGCTTGGTATTGGGATGGGTGGGTTGTGATGGTGGGGTATGTGTGAGGTGGTGGAGTGATGAGGGTGAGGGTAGGGGTAGGAGTAATAGCATGCAGGTAGGGTGGGGGGGATAAAGTAGTAAAGATTTGACTTACCAGAGTCCAGTCCTCCTGCTACTCCTGCGAGGCCCTCAGGATGCATTATTGCCAAGAATTGCTCCTCCCATGTTGTTAGTTGTGTGGGTGGAGGTAGGGGTCCACCGCCAGTCCTCTGTACTGCTACCTGGTGTCTTGCAACCATGGAACGAACCTTCCCCCGTAGGTCATTCCACCTCTTCCTGATGTCATCCCTGGTTCTGGGGTACTGTCCCATGGCGCTGACCTGTCCACGATTCTTCGCCATAGCTCCATCTTCCTAGCAATGAACGTCGGCTGCACCTGTGATCCGAAGAGCTTTGGCTCTACCCGAATGATTTCCTCCACCATGAACCTTAGCTCCTCCTCTGAAAACCTGGGGTGTCTTTAGGAAGCCATGGATGTGGTGTGAGTGATATGTGTGAGGATGTGTGGGGTGATGTGTTGGGGGGTATGCTGTGATGTGCGTGGATGGTGTGGGTGATGGGGTTCTGTGCCTCTGATTGAGTGGGTGCTCCTGGCTTGTGTCTCTCTGTGTTAGAAATCTTGTTTTTCGTTGAAAGGGTTGTGCGTAATGTGGGTGAGTGTGTGGGTGTGGTGTGTGTATATGTGTCAGGTGTGTGTAGTTTGAATTGTCCAATGTGGTAGTGTTTTGTAAATGTGTGTGTATTTTGAGCGCGGCGGTGTGTACCGCCAATGGTTTACCGCGTTTGAAAGACCGCTGCAGTGATTCGTGGGTCGTGATACTTTGGGTGTATTCCTGTTGGCATAACAGTGTGGGTTTTGCTATCGCCAGTTTATCACTGACCTTTGGGCTGGCAGACTTGTGTGGGTGTCTGTATAGTGGCGGAATTCTCTGTGTGGGTCATAATACCCGTAGGCGAATACCGTTGCAGGCACGGTATGTTGACGGCCGTCAGCACGGGGTAGGCGGCATTTACCACTATGGTTGTAATGAGGGCCTTAGTCTTAAAAAAATAGAGGTACTTCATTTTTAGTGACCAAGGGCCAGATGTAGCAAACGTTTTGCATGGCACAAACAGCGATTTTCGCTGTTTGCGACATGCAAAAAGCACATCGCAATGCCCAATCCCCGTTTTGCGAGTCGGTAACAAGGTTACCGACTCGCAAAATGGGACTGCTTGTCGCAATTAGGAAGGGGTGATCCCCTTCCTAATTGCGTGTTGCAGCGCGATGCTGCATTGCTTTGTGACCACGAACGCGGTCGCAAAGCAATCGCAGTTACCACCAGTGTCACACTGGTGGTGACCCATTCGCAAAAGGGAAGGGGTCCCCATGAGACCCCTTCCCCTTTGTGAATGACCTGGAAAACATTTTTTCAGAGCAGGCAGTGGTCCTATGGACCACTGCCTGCTCTGAAAAAATGAAACAGAAACGTTTCATTTTTTCATTTTGTAATGCATCTCGTTTTCCTTTAAGGAAAACAGGCTGCATTACAAAAAAAGAAACTGTTTTATTTAAAAGCAGTCACAGACATGGTGGTCTGCGGTCTCCAGCAGGCCACAATCCCTGTGAGTGCTGCGAGTTGCAAGGGGGTCGCAAATAGCGACCAACCTCATTAATAATAATGAGGTGGGCCTTTGCGACCCCCTTGCGAGTTGCAGATGGTGTCAGGGACACCATCCTGCATCCTGAATTGTGACTCGCAAATTGAGAGTCTCTCTGACTCGCAATTTGCAAGTCATAATTCAGGATTTTCCTACATCTGGCCCTAAATACCTTAGAGACTATACTCCCTTAGGGGGTGAGTAATAATCACAATATATACACTAGAATGCAGAAATAGCTGTAAAAACAGTTAGAAAACAGTGCAAATAGTGAAAAACCATAATAGGTTGCAATGGGCCTATGGGGAACACAAACCATATAGTGGAATGTGAAAGTCGGTTTCCACCTAGGCAAGTTTAGTGTGTAGAGGGGTGCTGGGAGTGTAGGAAAATACCAAAGGTAAGTAATAGAGCCTACCCAAGAGCCCAGGAAACCAGGAGTAAATCACAGTAAGTTTCCTAGAACACACAATGGGGGTCATTCTGACCCCGGCGGTCTCAGACCGCCGGTGCCAGGGTCGGCGGGAGCACCGCGACAGACCGGCGGTGCCCCGCAGGGCATTCTGACCGCGGCGGTTCGGCCGCGGTCAGACAAGGAAAACCGGCGGTCTCCCGCCGGTTTTCCGCTGCCCTTGGAATCCCCCATGGCGGCGCAGCTTGCTGCGCCGCCATGGGGGATTCTGACACCCCCTACCGCCATCCTGTTCCTGGCGGTTCGCCCGCCAGGAACAGGATGGCGGTAGGGGGTGCCGCAGGGGCCCCCGTAAGAGGGCCCCACTGTGTATTTCAGTGTCTGCAATGCAGACACTGAAATACGCGACGGGTGCAAACTGCACCCGTCGCACATACCCACTCCGCCGGCTCCATTCGGAGCCGGCTTCCTCGTGGGGAGGGGTTTCCCGCTGGGCTGGCGGGCGGCCTTCTGGCGGTCGCCCGCCAGCCCAGCGGGAAAGCCTGAATGGCCTCCGCGGTCTTTCGACCGCGGAGCGGCCATATGGCGGTTCCCGCGAGGCGGGCGGCTACCGACGCCCGCCTCAATCAGAATCACCCCCAATATGTCAAGATAGAAGATTATGCAAGAACCACAAGAGACTGCAAGACACCAACAATGGATTCCTTGACCTGAAGACCAGTGGAAACAGGGGACCAAGTCCAAGAAGCACTGAAGAGTCCAGGGAGAACAGGAGCCCCTGCTAACCTGGATGAAAGTGCAAAAGAAGAACCACCGGTGAAAGACAGTAAAAACTGCACCCAAGAAGACAGATGCGGGTTCCTGGTTGGTGCAGATGATGTCCCACGCCCGATGGAACACTGCAGTCTGGTTTGCGTAGCTGGATTCCACCAACAAGCCTTGCCACATGCAAAGCTTGCGGTTAGCGGTAAAAGGCGCTGCCCGGGACCAGGAGGGACCTGGTGGCCTCTACCCAGGAGGAGGAGACAGAGGGGGCTCTAAGCAACTCAAGACAGCCCTCAGAAGACCAGGCAGCGCGTGCACAGAAGTTACACAGCACTGGGACAAAGAAGGTGCAAATGGAGGCCCACGCAGCACGACACAAAGTGATCCCACGCTGCCGGAGAACCACTCAGGAAGCTGTGCGTCACAGGAAGAAGTGCTGAGGGCAGGAGCTGTGCATGAAGAACTTTGTGGAAGGTCACACACAAGCCTTGGCAACTGCAAATCACGCGGTGCAAGGGGGTACTGTGCTTGGGAGGCAAGCTCTTATCTCCACAAAAGTTGGACAGCTGGACCTTGGGAACGCGGGGACAACTTCAGTCCACCACCCATGTCGCTGGATCCACGCACTTTGTCAGGAGAGGGAACCCACGCCACCGGTCATCACTGCAGAGGGGTGCCTGCTGAAGCAGGGAAGTGACTCCTTCACTTCAAGGGAGATTCCTTTGTTCTTCTGGTGCAGGCTGAAGACCGTCAGTCCTCAGAGGATGCACAACCTGGAAACAGTTGAAGTTGCTGGCAGGAGCTGAAGATACAATGTTGCATAAGTTGTCTTTGCTTATTTGTAGAGTTCCTGGATGGTCCAAGTGCAGTTTTGTCAGTAGAATGTGAAGCAAAGGATGCAGAGGATTCCTGCTGTAGTCCTTCCATCCGAATCCGAGGAAACACCCAGGAAAAGGACCCTAAATAGCCCTGAAAGGGGGATTGGTCAGCTACACAGGTGAGCACCTTTCAGTGGAGGGCTCTGATGTCACCTGCTGGCACTGGTCACTCAGATGCTCCCAGAGTGCCCCACCACCTTAGAATCCAAGATGGCAAAACCCAGGGACATTCTGGAGGAGCTCTGGGCACCATCCCTGGGGTGGTGATGGACAGGGGAGTGGTCACTCCACTTTCCTTTGTTCAGTTTCACGCCAGAGCAGGGACTGGGGGCCCCTGAACCGGTGTGGAATGGATTAGGCAAAGAGGGCATCATTTCCAGAGGCTCTGGGAGGCTACCCCTCCTATGCCTGTAACACCTATGTCCAAAGATAGAGGGTGTAACACCCCTCTCCCAAAGGAAATGCTTTGTTCTGCCTTCTAGGCTTGAGCTGCTCAAGCAACAGGAGGGCAGAAACCTGTCTGTGAGGTGGCAGCAGCTGGGGCTGCCTGGAAAACCTCAGAACGCTGGTATGGCAGTACTGGGGGTCCACTGTGGAGTCCCCAGAGTGCATGCAATTGTAAAACCAATACTAAAATCAGTATTGGGGTACAATTCCCAGATGTTAGACACCTTACATGGGCATTTTCGGAGTTATCGTTGTGAAGCTGGACATAGGTATCAACCTATGTCTAGTGCATGCGTAAAATGGCGTCCCCGCACTCACAAAGTCCGGGAAAATGGTCCTGGATGATGTGGGGGTACCTCTGCTAGTGCAGGGGTGCCCTCACACACAGGTACTTAGCACCCAGCCTTCAAGGTTTGAAAGACCTGACATATAGGTGACTTATAGGTCACCTGGTGCACTGTAAATGGCTATGAAATGGTGCATGCACCATTTCACACAGGCTGCAATGGCAGTCATATAGAAGCCTTTGCATGGGCTCCCTTTGGGTGGCAAAAGTAATGCTGCAGCCCATAGGGATCCCCTGGAACCCCAATGTCCAGGGAACCTAAGTACCATATACTAGGGACTTACAAGGGGGCACCAGTATGCCAATTTGGGATGAAATACTTGGTTACCAGTATGTAGTGATACATCTGAGAGGAGAGAGAGCATAAGCACTGGGGTCCTGGTTAGCAGGACTCCAGTAGCACAGTCAAAACACACTGACATCCAGCAGAAATTGAGGGTATCATGCCAAAAAGAGCTACGCTACAGTTAAGCAATAAAAAACAACACACCCATTACTTCCACAATGCATTTAAATTGTCGCCCTCAGGGCCGGCATACTCTTATCATGAGCATGCCCATCATGCTCCCTAACAGTTACCCGTTTTCAGACTGGTGGGCACCAATTCCAGCCATGCATCCTTACCTTAGATTTTTCTACATTTCATCATGCCATGTCCCGTTCTATAAGGCTCTGTCCGGGTTGCAGAGGATTTAACATATTCTCCATCTTGAATCCTCAGATGAATATCCAGAGCACACCTGACAGGGATCCAAATGATGATGTTGCAGGCCCATACCTCTGATAGCGCAATCGTGTGCGCCATCTCGCAGCGGATATTCTACAAACTTAATGTACTTCCCAGCCTATATAAAAAAAAAAAACCAATATATGGGGGGCACTAATTTCAGAAACCGAAACTATACTAAGCTCCTCCATGATAGTATATTACAGGCCAGATCTGATGAAAGTGCTGTATGACAGTGCCTTATCATAATTCTGAAAACATGGGTGCCATGGAGAGTGTTTCCACTCATTTGTGGGGGCATCCATCACCGGATGGGTCATACAAAGAAGTTCTGCACAGTATCCCGAGATGCCCTGATAGTATATGGCCAGACACTGGAGGGAACACTGAATGTCGGTGCTCTTTGGCCTTCCCAAAATAACAAGCATCATCATAGAGACTGTAGCTACTATTTGAATATGAATCCCTATTAGATGTATTGCGTAGGGGATGTCCATGGAGTGCTCCACAGTGCAAGAGTGATATGTACTCTTGGCACGGTAAAATGACACTCGATTTCAAAGTAGACCTAACAACCACAAGGACTGCACATGCTTGTTGAACTGTCTTGCATAATAACATGAATATAACTCAGTGATATAAATAGGGACTGACTACCAGCTATTAAAAGGTTAAGATTGGGGGCTCATATCGAGCCCTGAAGGACATCCTAAAAGACGGCACTGTGTCGAAACTAGCGGGTACCTTTGCATACTTTGCTACATGCCATGTAGCAACATGTATTCTCAGCCTCCATGTGCTTTCCCTGATAGGTAAGCATTATAAATGAAAATAAACTCTCTATTCCACTGTGGGTCTCCTACCTGGTGGTCCACACAATTTCTTCATTGAGATCCTCCTTCACTATATCAAGTGTGAATATCCAAAAGTTGTTTAATGCTCTCTGAACTCCATACAGATTATTGTACCAACTAAGTCCTGAACATAGCATATTAGCAGTCAAAGCTTGATTAATCATGCCATCGGCCCTCTTTATAATGCCATTCGATTCAGCTTTGAACGGGTTGCTGAATTGCAGAAAGAAAAACTGCCATAGCAGACACTGAAATCCTATAAGGCTTGGAGGCAACAACAGGACTGTTATCTGAATGAAATCAATGAACTGTCCCCATTGACACTAGGAACTGCAAATCTTTTGCAACTGCTGTAGCGCTTCCAATTCTCTGTGGCCAAACCCATAGGAAGGGAGAACTTGAATCAGTAGCTAACAAAATGTACTTATATTAGTAAACCGAAAATAAGGGACCAATCTGGTCCAAATAAATCACCTGGAAGGGGATATCTGAAATCATGAGGGGAGCTCACAAAGATCTTTTTACAGTGGAGGGTTTGATCTGTTGACAAATCTCACACTGTCTAACATAGTCCCTAATCTACTTATATAAACTAGGCCACCAATAACTGGTTGCGAGATGTCAATGAATGGACCATTGGAGAAGAAATCTGTATAAAACACGTCCTCCCGGATGACATGTTGGGAGAGGACCTGCTGGCATAGGCAGCTATGCCTATCGACCTCAATCATCCTCCAGCGGAGAACATAGTAGGCTTGGCCCTAGACGAGCTACACCAGGATTCTGACATTAACACAACCTAACCTGCCCACACACCTAGATGGCATACTGCCTCCTTTACATTTTGCTCCTCTTCTGGTCACGCCAGAATCCATAAATGCAAGGGTGAAGGGGAGGGGTGGGAGTTTTATTGGGGAGATTTGTTTGTAACATTTTCTATATTATGGCAAATGGGGAAACTGATGCGAAAATGTATGACTCATCACTTTACAACAATACAGCGAAACTGTACTTCTGTATCTTGGCTTTTCCATAAAATCATTAAAGATTATATATAAAAAAACTAGGGCCCCAATAAATTTGCTGTAGCATTGCTGGAGTGGCATTAATTCCTACACATGCAGAGGTCAACTCCTCGTGGGTTTCTTTGATTAAGTGTAATCTGGAAAGACTACTAGGTATTATTGACGAACACTCCTAGTATCAAAACTACTGGAATGTTATCTGAATTTAGGGTATATTTGGGAGGACACCCTGCAGGAAGTTTCTCATCTTGCTCTGTTGCATTTATGGCTGTTTAAATACTTGTGTCGATTTTTGTATGAGATCTGGTTAGGACTGTTACTTGGACAGTCTGAATCGCATCTTTTGAGTCTAGGTCAGCTGCATAGTTCCCATTTGTGTGAATGCCACTAGGCAGATTACTCAAAATGTGCCTCACATGGACCAATGGAAGCTTGTCTTCTAAAACAGCTACCCTTCTCCAAAGCCATTTATTTTTTATAGGCTTTCCCTTTGAATCCTTGAATCCATTCAATCACCAATGTTGCAAAGCTACATTGTATCCTTGCATACAAAAAGCTGAGTTGGACACGGTGAGTGTGAGAACTGATGAGTCCGCTTTCTGTAATGCAAGAAGCAGGGCATGTAATTCTGCATATTGTGCAGTACTGTCACCTAACTGTTTGGTGTGGGCTACAGTGTGAGATTATTATACCCACCTTGAATACACCTTGCACTGCTGCTCAGGCTATGGAGTACTCATATTTGGTTCCTATCACAGGTTGGGCAGATTCATACGTATAAAAGAAGTTCTGATATGACCCAACAGGTATCATGTCAGGAATCGGAACAGTGTCCTGTTCATATTGGAGAAAAGCCTGCATACGAAGAGAAGGATCATACTGGAACTTATGACCACTGCCTTAAACAAGAGGCCATTTTACCCATCTTGGGTGTAGGGAATGAACACTGGGGGTACTTGCCTCTGTGGTCGCTTCTAGTGCGGGTACAGGAACAACAGTAATGATGTTTTGCCTGCCCCAAAGGGCCCTCTTTGTAAATAGCTGTCTGTACAGCTGTCAATAGCTTTTTTCAATAGAAGTGAAGCGTGCATCTGTCAAGGAATGCAAGGGTGACCTGTAAGCAATGGGGATGGTGTGTCCATTGTTGTAGGTCGCACAGGTGTAACCATAGTGACAGGGTATGACTCCTATAACTAGGTCGGTTTAGTTGTCCCTAGTTTGTAAATATTTAGTCTCAAGCATGTTCACCTGTAGCGCACACAAGCTATCAGTGTGTGCTTCTACCCACTACTTAGATGAAAACATAGGAGAAATCAGGTCATACAGAGGCTTCAAACTCTCTGCGTTGTGAGGCAAATAAGTGTGTCTGAAAGTTAGGAAATCCCAACAGGGATTGTAACTTGTTCACTGTGTCAGAAGGTTGCAAGGTGGCACACTTCTGGTGGACGTCTGGAGCGAAACCCTTCCCTGGTTGGATAATTCATATCCCAGGAAGGTCATCGTCAGGTAGTCAATCTTCAATTTCATGAAATTAATATTGTAACTATGTGATGTTAGTATGGTCACCATTCTGTCCACCCTAATCAGGTGTAGGTTCAAAACTTTGTCAGTTAAATCGATATCATCAATGTATGACAATTCCTCACAATCTGGTTGTAAGAGCTTCATGATCTGTTTTGAAAACAAGCCAGTACTATTGTTACAGACCATAGAAAAGCATTGGAATAAGAACTGCACTCCGTCAAAACAGAAAGCAGTTAGATACTCACGTTCAGGCCCTATGCTCTCACTGAAAAACACATTGGAAATATCCAGGGTCGTCTTTTTTTTTCTGCACCAGGTCCACTATTAAACCTGTGCTGTGCGCATTCTGCACTTGTTCGAGAGTGCAAATTCAAATTTGATTTAGAGATGGAAAAAGGGTTGTGTTCATGGGTAAAAGATAGGATGCTATGATGCATTGATACTGCAGCTGATCTAGTGTTGCTTTAATACCACATTTTGCTTCCGGATTTAAGGGATAGCTTGTGGTTCACTACGTAAGGGAATCATGTGGATCAGAGCGTTTTTCCCACTATGGGAGAGAAAGCTACTCTTAAGAGTCCCCCCCAACCCCAACACCTCCGGAGGAGCTTCCCTAATGAAGTCTGGAGGTCAGACTTTTTCTGCCAAGAATGATGTCATTCATCAAATAACTGTATCCAGAAGACTGCTTTGATTATACCTGATATGTCCCCTTTTAATTGTATGTTCAAATTATAAACCCTATTGGGAAGATTTAAGTGTTGATCTGTAGTCTTCTTCTGTATAAAGTAATTAGTTGTCTGATGCACTACTGTGATTTCTGTGGTGCTATCTAGAAGCGCAATTGCCCAAGTCCTGCGACCCTACAGAACTTTCTGTAGAAAGTCCTGTTTCACAGGAGGACTACCAGCTGGATCAGCATATTTTTTAGAAAGTCCCGCCACAGACCATGGCCAAGGCGGCAGACTGCCAGGAGCTCCTGGTGGAAGCCCCTTGACCAAACAACCTCCATCGTTGTTGCAGCCCTGTCCCTGGAGGCTGTGAAGACAAAGGGGGGACTGTGAGCAGTGTGGGTACCCCTGTGAGATCATGGACCGCCTTTGGTACTGACTGGCAGCTTCCCGAGGCTGACAGTAACTGCTACTCTGGGCTTGTAGTGCGGCGCCACCATCTTGGTGATCGTGGCCTGTGGAGCCGTGGCTGTCCCGACAACCGGCTGTGGCTCCCTTTTGATTATTTCTGCTTGGTTGCTTCCAGGGACAGCCCCCTGAAGCCTGAGGGGGGCCGTCGTACAGGCATCACTGATTGTTGCACCCCCCCCAGGCATCGCACACCACAGGGTTGCTCCAGAGGGCCCAGCAGGTGGGAACAGCTCTCCTGAGCGGTCGAGGCCCTCGGGGGTAGATGGGCAGCCCTACCAGCAAGAACCTTATTTCCTTATATTCCGCTGTGGCCCTACAGAACTTCCCGTAGCTCCAGTCTGCTCCTGAACAGGTGGCTGCTATCGGGCACGGCTACCTGGAGCTTGCAGGGCCTGCCGCCCAGACCTAATTGATTGTTGCAGCCCCCGGTGCCACACCACCTACTGGGAGGAAGGTGCAAAGGGCCCTATTGGAGGAGCGGGCTAATCTGGGGAGTCACAGACTCCCCCCCAAGAAGACGGACGGCTTCCTCTACCGGGCCCTGATTGCTGCCTCACCTTTGTGACACAGTACAGCCAGTTGACCGCTGTGTGACTTGGACCCAGAAGAACTACTGCCCAGGGACTATATGTCTGCTGTGTCCCTCTCCCCCTCACCACCTGGCACAGGGCCACTGCGGGGGTTTGTGGGACTCGGCCCGAGGCCCAAGGCCCTGATCCAACGACCTGGATTTTGCTGGCCGTTCTCTTCCTCATCTGGTGCTGGAATTGGATGTGACCCCCCCCCCCCCCCTTTCCACTCAAGGTGGGCCACGTTTGGTGCAAGGTGTGTGTGCTGTTGGGCCCTGAAGTGCTGCGGCCTCCCCACCTCTGACCTTGTGGACCTGGACGTTGTAGACACAAAGACATGTGGAGCATGTTGGAATTTTGAGGTGCCTGCGGGGGACACATGGCCAACAGAGGAGCGTGATTATGGAGTTCATAATTGCCTGCATGCATTCAGATAGCACCTTCCTGCACGCTGCTCTGTTGGGGCAGACTATATTGGAATACCATGGCAGCCCATAGAGTAAAGAAGGACTCCACCCTGAAAGACATGCCTACAAAGGTGGCAGCAAGAAAGGGTGACTCTCGCACTGAGAAATTGGCCGTTGATTCCTCGGTGCCCCCAGAGACGAAAACCTGTGCAGATGATCTCCTGGTCCTCGTCACCCAGCCGTTCATGAAGGCCCTCTTTGCTAAACTCCACAAGGATATAGCGCCACTCTGGGACAACGTGGCAGCGGACCTCAAGGAGGCCAGGAAGGAAGTGAATGAACTTGGCAACAAGGTGCAACGCTGGCAGGGATGCTTGAGAGGAGGAAGTGTAGAGTCATAGAAGGGAGCTGGTGGAACTTTGAGAGAAAAATGTGGACATGCAAAACACATGGAGGACTTGGAGACAGGTCACGCAGGTCAAACATTTGCACCAAAGGGGCTCCTCTCCAGGATTAAGGGGGATCTGAAGGCATATATCATCCGCCATTTCTGCCTTGTACACCCTGAGCTGGCAGACAAAGTAATACTGCTCGACCGCACACACACAGCTGGCTGCCCTGCTGCATCACCGGGACAACCTCAAAATATCCTGATTTGTGTCCACAATTACAAGCTGAAGGAAGCTATAATGGCAGCAGCAAAGGACCAAAGAACTGTGATGCTCAATGGCATAAAGGTTTGGCTTAATCAGGACAAGTCTGCTGTCACTTTACAGTGCTGCAGCCTCTTTCATCCGATCACTGCCTATCTCCGGGACCACACATTAAATTACAAGTGGGGGCACCCCTTGTTATTTACATGATCTGCTCTGTGGAGGAGCTGCGGGCTGCGGGCGGACTCAGGGTATACCCTGTTCAGTCCTCCCTCTTGAAGCCCAGACAACGGCATCACCAGCAGGGAGCCACTACTAAGACCAAAGGATGAAAACCTGCCTGAACGCAGCGCACTCCTTCAGAAGCTCAAAGACCATTACGCCAACCAAGACTCTACATTAGATTGACCCCAGTCTGTTGGCACTCTTTTTTCTACTTTTTTTCAGTGTTCAGCCCCCATGGACGTGGGACTGGATCTGCCCCCCTTTGATCTCCAGGTGACTGGTGGTCACCATAACTTTCGCTATCTACAAAGCACCACGGCTCAGGAGGCTTCCACCTCATCTAGCTGATCTTCAACACTTCAACGTAGTCACCACAGCGTCTCCAAATTATCAACAATAGGAACTCCCATGGAGGAAGTAGGAAGTTGCTTTGTTGTTTCCCCCCGTTTGTCATTACACTGATTGGGAAGTTTTATGCGGCAGTCCCTGACCCCTGGGCTAGATCCCAGAGCTTCCCTGACACCCCTAACGCGCCTACACCTGGGGCCGATTTATCTCACCGTCCCTGTTTGCACATAGTCATGATTCTAAGCAATAACGTCTGAGACTCCTAATCCCAAGCTAGCCTTTCTTAAAGACTCAAACTGTGATACTGCCCTACTGCAAAATATGCACCTCCTTTGAAGGGACTGGGCAATGTTTCTCTCCCGCTAATTTGACAGCAAATACTTCTCATCTGATCCCAGTAAGACAGCGGGGGTCAGTATCCTCATCGCCAGCTACTTCCTTGGTCAAGTAGTGCAAATCCATGAGGAGGTCCCTAGGAGTCTCCTCTATCCACCTTACCATAAATGCAGACACTTTCCCTTTTGCCACATTATATGCACCTAATGGACACCAGGAACAATTTGTGCTGAGGGCCCTGGGTCTGGTGACGGCTACTAACGATCCAGACATGGTGGGGGTGGGGGGGGGGACATCTAATTCCTGACAATTCCTTTTATAGGTCTGCGCAGAGAGTCAGAGAGGCCGGTGCCTTCATGGACTCTGAACTGGGCTGGGCTGGCTCACATTTGTGGGCTAATTGATGCTTGACGTGCTAAGATCCTTCTACCCAGGGGATACACATTCTTTTCTGCGGCCCACCAGCCTACACCCAGATAGACTATTTCCAAGTCTCCCCATGCATCTTGGCAACCCTGGGACAGAGAAGCACTGAAGTGGAGGCATTGTCTGAGCACTCCCCGATGACGCTCACATTCACTATGCCTGCCGGAGGGGCTCATGTCCACCAATAGCTGCTCGATGTCAAACTGCTTACATTTACCGAAAAAGAGATACAGGCTGTCATTAAGCACTTCCTTGAAGATAATGACATAGCTGATATGGTTATCACCCTTCTCTGGGAGACATTAAAAGCAGTGGTCGGGGGGCCTTTCCTGCGAATTCCGTGAGGCTCAATCAGCAGCGATGGCAGAAGAGACACAACCTAGAGGCTTGGGTCTGCGTCTTAAAAGATGCATACAAACGCGCGGGTACACAAATAATACATAGGCAGCTGACTCTGGCCAAGGCACAACTTAAGGCACTGAACTGGGATAGGGCAGAGTACGCCCTGCTTCATTACCAAGCCAAAGGATTATGCAGGTAGCAATAAAGTGCATTGTCCTTTGGCTCATAAACTGGGGGCCCAGACACAGCAAAATCAGATCTTTGAGATTAACTTGGGGGATGGTAGTAGTGCTCTCCAGGACAGGTATATTGCTCAGGTGTTTGACCTCTTTTATGCTACACTGTACAAAGTAGAAGAGCTGCCCACAGCGGATTGGCAATGCCTTCTGCCTGCAGATCCTCTCTCTCTTATACCCAAGGGTGATGCCCTTAAGCTTGAGGCGGACATCTGCATAGATGAGGTTCTCGCTGACATATCCAGACTGTAACCAAGGAAGGCTCCTGGGTCCGATGGTTTCACCCCTCATTTTTCTGAACTTTTAGAGCCTCAACTGGCCCCCCTGCTGGTCTGGCTTTACAATTCCAATACGGGGACCCTGGCACACTACCCATTCCATGAGAGCGGCAGTTATCACAGTCATACCAAAACCCTGGCAGGAGCCTGCCAATGTGCATCATACCTTCATAAATGCGTCTTAAATGTGGACGCTGAGCTCTTCACAGGGGTCATGACCGGCTCAGTTGAACTCCTACATGCAAGGACTGGTTGACCCAGACCAGACAGGCTTTAGTCCAGAAACAGTCAGCAGTGACAACACTAAGGGCCTCATTACGAGTTTAGTGGTCACTATACCGCCAGACTCGCGGTTGGACCATTACAACCCAGGGGGTCGGGCTGCCGGGGAACCGCCAGCTCTGCCAGGATCAGAGATCCCAGCGGTCTGGAGGTGGCGGCGGTCCTAATCTGCAAGGGTAGCACTGCCCTGAGGATTACGAAAAGAAAGAGACCAATACTGGAAAACTACAGTTACAGGTAAGTAACTCATTTTCTTCTCCAGTATTGGATCTTTCATAGATTCACATGCTTGAATTAGAGTAGCGAGCAGTAATATTGGTTAACCAGGCACCAGTTGTATTCTCATAACCAAAACAACAATAATAATGATAAGAATAACAAGAGTAATCCTACTCCTAGTTATTATGTAACGGAAGATAGTAATGTTCACCTGAGGATAACAACTAGGCATAATAATCATAAACTTTAGCATTAAGACAAGTATCAAGCTAGCTATGATACCAAGATGTACAATATTCATTAAAGGTAGGAAAGTTAAACATGAGCAGATTAAAGAAACGCAGCTTGCCTACCTTGGTTATGGAGGTGGGATGACCAAAGAGGCTCACCTTAACAAAATAAATACCTCAGCACTGCTTTCCCCACCGCTGTGTCCATGTTATTCGTCTCTTCGAGACAGTAGTGCTTTCTGAAGGAATGTTGGCTGGACCATGTGGCCGCCCTACAAATATGCTGCAGGGGTACTCCCGCAAAGAGTGCTGCCAACGTAGCTACCGCCCTTGTAGAATGAGCTCTCCCCCTGGTTCAGAGCGGTTTACCAGCCTGAGTATGACAGAATTGGACAGCCAGGCCAATCCACCTGGCCACAGTCTGTTTGGATACAGGAAGGTCCTACCTTGCATCACCAAAGGCTACAAATAACTGGTCTGATTTCTGTATGTCTCGTGTTTTCTAAAGGTAAAACTTTAAACACCTTTTAATACCCAATGAATGTAACGCTTTCTCCGCCACTGTCTGCGAATTAGGAAAAAAGGTTTTTAAGATGACCGGTTCATTCAAATGGAAACTTGAAGGCACTTTCGGAATATACTTAGGATTCGCCCTAAGAATTACACCAGTAGTGGTGAATTGGAGGAAAGGCTCTTTGAGGGTGAAGGCCTGTATGTCACTTCCTCTC
Source organism: Pleurodeles waltl (assembly GCF_031143425.1). Taxonomy (NCBI): domain Eukaryota; kingdom Metazoa; phylum Chordata; class Amphibia; order Caudata; family Salamandridae; genus Pleurodeles; species Pleurodeles waltl. The sequence goes on along the minus strand of NC_090440.1, from coordinate 154,959,174 downwards.
TTAGCCGAAGTAAGAGCCAGTAATAACGCAGTTTTTATTTGAGATGAACTTCAGGTCCGCTCTGTGGACTGGCTCAAAAGGGGGTTTCATGAGCTGCCCCAGGACCACATTTAGAGACCATAATGGCGGAGGCTTCCGCACCGGTAGAAAAGCTCGAAACAGACCCCTCAGGAATTGCTTCACAATCCTGGTGGAATATAAGAAGACAGTATCTTGAGATCTGCGGTACCTAGAAATTGCTGCAACGTGTACTCAGATGGAGGAATATGAGAGCCCAGACTTTGCTAAGTGCAAGAAGTATGGTAGTACCTGTTCCGGAAGAGAAGAGAGAGGATTCCTTCTGCTGCACACCACATGCAAAACCGCTTCCATTTAAATCTTTAGGTCTTATTGTTAGTGTCCGCCCTAGCCCTGGCTAAAATCTCCCTACATTCCGAAGGAATGTCTAGAGTGGCGTACTCATTGAATTCAGGAGCCAGGCCGATAAGTGGAGAGATGATGGATCCGGATGTCAGACCTGGCCCTGGTGCATTGTCAACAGAGTTGGCTTCTGTCTGAGTAGCACATGCTGCTGTTCCGAGAACTTGAGGAGTTCCGTGAACCACACCTGCCTGGGCCACCTGGGTGCTATTAACAGACGGCGACAACCCTCTGTCTTCATTTTGGTGATGACTCTCAGTATCAGTGGGATCGGAGGAAAGGCGTAGGCAAAGACCCCTGACTATCTCATCGAAAACGCATTCCCTCATGACCATTTCTGGGGAAGCCAGCTTGCATAATAAGGGCATTTCTTGTTCTCGAATGTGGCAAACAGATCGAGATTTGGTCTGCCCCATAGTCGGAAGAGTTGGTCTAGAACCTCCTGGTCCAACTCCCACTCGTGGTACGGGATAATCGTTCTGCCCAGGGTATTTGCCAGAACGCTGGTCTGTCCTGGTACGTTAGAGAAATGTTGTGTGCTATGGCCCATTTCCAGATATTCTGAGCCTGTTGCGAGAGCTGCAGAGACCTTGTGCCACCCTGCTTGTTTAGATAAAACATGATGGTAGTATTGTCCATCCTGATTAAGACACTTGAGTTTTGAAGCCTTGGTAAAAAGGCTTTTAGAGCCAAATCTATTGCCTTGAGCTCTAGCTGATTTATGTGGAGTTGACTGTCTTTTCGAGTCCAGGACTCACTGATCTGTAGATCTTGGTGGTGGGGACCCCACCCTTCGAGGGAGGCATCCGTTGTCACTATATAGTGGGGCACCTGATGAAGAAACGTGAGACCGCTGGACAAACTGGCCGGTGTTGCCCACCAAGCCATGGCGGTCTGCATTACTGATGTGATGAGAATTTTGTCCTCGAAAGAGCTGTGAACTTGAAGCCACTGAGCGTCTTACTGCTCCTGCAAGGGTCGCATGTGTAGTCTGCAATCTGGGAACAGCGGAATGCATGACAAGATCATTCCCAGTAATGATTTGTAGGTGCGAACGGAAACACACTTTTTTACTGAGAGCTTGCTTCCTTTCTTGAGACGGGAACGCCTTGCTGCGGACAGTGTCTAGTACCGCTCCTAAGAAATTTAATTTCTGTGTTGGTTGAAGGTGCAACTTCTGGCAATTGATGGTAAGTCCGAGGTCTTCGAACAACTGGAGGTAGGCGGTGGTGTGGCCCACCACCTGCGCTCTTGAAGGTGCTTTTATGAGCCAGTCGTTGAGATAGGGAAACACCTGTATGCCCGACTGGCAGAGGTGCGCTGCCACTGGAGCTAGCATCTTTGTAAAAATCCTGGGGGCTGACTTCGAATCGAAGGGAAGGACACAAAACTGTAGATGCATACCAGCCAGCTTGAACCTGAGGAATTTGCGATGGTTGCGGTGTATTTGAATATGAAAATACGCATCCTGGAGGTCTAGGGATGGCATCTGATCTCTGGTATTTAAGAGGCGTAAGATGTCCTGCAGCGTTACCATCCTGAACGACTGCTTCTTTAGGAACTTGTTCAGTGATCTTAAGTCCCGAATGGGGCGCCAGTCTCCTAAAGGTTTTCTTAGCAGAAAGAAGCGTGAATAGAACCCCTTGTTCCAGTGAGGAGCAGGGACCAATTCTATTGCCCCTTTGTGCAGCACCACATACACCTCCCTGAAGAGTTGCTTTAATTGTGGAGATGGTGGGCCTGACGGAGGGATGTTCAGTGGTCTCTGTATGAACTCCAGAGTATGTCCCCTGGCCACTATATCTAGCACCCCCCTGTTGGATGTCATATCCGACCATCGAAGGAAGTGAGAAGTGATGCGACCCCCAATTCTCAAGCCTCTGGTAGCGTAGGAAGATGGTCATTGCTTTCTGCCGGTATCTCTTCCACAGGCAGTCGCTCTTCCTTTCGCTGGGTGCCTGTAAGCAGCGGTAGGTGGCAATCGATAAGGCTGCTGTTGCTGGCTGTATTGCTGCTGGGGTCCTGCTGAAGAGGACTGGTACTGTGGTCTATACTGGTGGAAGCCACCTCGAAAGGAGTAACTTCCTCTACCCCTTGCTCCACGAAAAGGCTGTTTCCTGTACTGCAACGTACCCAGCAATTTAGCAGTGTCTATATCCGTTTTGATGGTCTGTAACATGTCATCCACATGCTTCCCAAATAGGCTTTCTCCATCAAACGCCATGTACAGAATCCGGCTCTGAACTTCCGGATGGAAGGAAGTTGACTTCAGCCACCCCTCTCTACGTAAGACCGCTGCTCCTGCCAGTTGTCGGAATCCTATCAAGGAAATGTTGATTGGGCAGTCAATGAATTCAGCCGCAATCCTCCTGCAGCACCTTCCTTGCTTCCTCCTTCGCATCCTCCGGCAAGAGGTCTAAATAAGCAGACATGTCTGCCCACATCTGGCGATCATACCTTCCTTCACTGTGATCGCCGCCACCGAGGAAAATCTCTTACCAATATTGTCCAACCTCCTTCCGTCCTTGTCTGGAGGCGATGTAATAGGCGCTGAAGGGTTCTTAAATCGCCGCTGCGCCGCTAGAGATATTACCGAATCTGGTTTTGGTTGTGACACCAAGCAGGCTGGAGTGTTAACCGGGGCTTTGTATTTCTTTTCCAGCCTCGTCATCTGGGAAGGCACTGTTGCTGGATTTTTTAGCGCCTTCAACCCCTCCTGCCATAGGAAATCCACTATCGTGATAGCCCTCACTGATCTCTTTGCTTGCTCTTTGAAGTCATATAAGAAACAATCTGTTTCCTGGGAAATAATGGGCAAAGCTAATCTCTTTGCTGCTCTGTCCATTAAATTATGAAAGCCCCTATGTCCTCCGGGGGTGAATCAACCGGTCCTGCTGGCGGTGGTGATGGTGGGCGATGAGGTAGTCATCCCATCCACTAGTAGCTGCCTCCATTATCTCACCTTCCCTCTCGTCATCTGTAGAGTCATGATCCTCCTGTGGTTGGTAAACAAATGGAACGCGTATGTTCCCGGGTGACTGGTCATAGGAGTTTGCAAAGGAGTCTGCTGGCTGTAATGCCCGGATGGAGTTACAGGAGTCGACGGTGGAAACCTTCAATAGTAGTCCTTCAACATACCCTGGAGATCTTCGACTAATGATCTAGGCGTGGGAAAAGAAGGTTCTTCCACTGCTGAGTATGATGAATCCTGTTGGAACGTAGTTGAGGAATAGTTGGGCTGTTCCTGCCCTTCATCCTCCTCATCCAAGTCTTGGCATTTTACATGCGGCTGTGATGGACTACTGGCTGCGCCAAATATTCCGTCATCTTGAGAATAAATGTACTCGTCATCATCTAGAAGATGCTGTGGAGGATATGGCAACAAACTCGGAGAAGTATGTCTTGGAAGAATCTGCGACATTTTATTCCCCATGGTGATAAAAGAAAGAAGGAGGAATTTTGCCGAATCCTGCTGCACTCCCAGCTCTCCAGCAGCTGGCATCATCGCCGATGATTGCGCAGACGAAATGTCCAACATTGCCGTTGACAGTTGTCTTCGTCGTCGGCGGTCCCTTCATTGACGGTTCTTCTCTCGTTGACGGTTCTTCTCTCATCAACGGTTGATTTCTCGTCGACGGTGGTTCTCTCGTCGACATACCAATATATACAGTTGGTCTGAATATATGACATTTACAGAGTTTTACAATGTATATTAAACCCGTAATCACCAATGAAAAAGATGCATGCGCGATTAGATGCAAGTGAGAAAACAGTCATGCGGCACGGCAAAAATGGATGTTGTTGATCCAAACACAAGTGCGAGTTAACCTTACCTCTTTGCTTTCTATCTTACTAGTGTTCGGGTTCACTTCACGATATATTCACCATATTCGTAGGCATCCAAAATAGACGTGTCGCGCCGAACTCACTGCACACAGTCTTTGCTTTAACTCGCACTTGTGTTTGGATCAACAACATCCATTTTTGCCGTGCCGCATGACTGTTTTCTCACTTGCATATAATCGCGCATGCATCTTTTTCATTGGTGATTACGGGTTTAATATACATTGTAAAACTCTGTATAATGTCATATATTCAGACCAACTGTATATATTGGTATGTTTTTATTACTTCTTCACAGCCTTGATAAAGTCACTTGTGTGACGAAACACGTGTTGGCTGTTTCCTGTAAGACGACTCAAACCTACACCTGTGAATAAAGACTCTACCTTTAACACCTACCCGGAATCATCGCTTTACTCTTCGCCTTTGGATTCGTTGTACTTGGGCTCTACTTTCGTCCCATGAACATTGTTGAACTTTTACCTTTCTGTGTGCCTTGGTCTACCTGTACTTATTGAATTCCCAAGTGTTCAACTTTAAGGCTGAAAGGTGAAGGATACTAGAATTCGACAGGGCAAGCAAGGAAACTGAAGAGGACAGCTCAATTGTGGATGAAACGGAAGAACTGCCATATTGATAAGAGAAGGAAACCAATGGCACTGTGGCTAGTAGAGGGCAACACGAATCACAGTCACACCTTCCTCCTGTGTCTTCCCAGAGGAAGGTAATTGGAAGGAAAGTATATAGCAGACCTTTGAGCCAGAAGAGAAATTGAACATCCACCTCAAGCCTCTTGACACCATACTTCTGTGGAGAACAGGGAAGGTCAGTCCTCTCTTGGACAGAAATAATTCCAGCCATGTAGTTATAATTTGCTGGAAATTCATTTTGAAGGCTTTCCGTTAAAGGGAACCATCCTGCTTATGCTGCCTGATGACTTGTTTACCTCTCCTGGAATATATGGAATAATACCAGCCCAAACAAATTTCTAGACTCGTGGTACACTCCTGGTGATTTATATAGACTTTTATAACTTGATTTCATGTTCTTATGAGGAGTGATTTCACCTGAATCATTGGAGAAGACAGAACGTTCTCTCCCCTCGAAGAGAGTCATAATCCAACTGATGTTAAAGAAAAGGCTAATAAACTGTTGTTCCTGCTTTGGCTGAGACTTCTTGAGATTCAACAGAAATCATATGTCTCACAGCTGAAAACATACTATCTGAGTGTCTGACTCTACCTTTGGGGAAAAAGCTGATATTAGCCTGACACAATGGTAAGGAAAGAGATACTACATGGCCAATACCTTTGTGAAAATCCTCAGAGCTGATGGAAGGCCCAAAGGTAGGATTTTGAACTGGTACTATTGTTTTCCCACTACAAAACTTAGAAATCACTTAAGGTTGAAGTAAAATAATTGCTTTCTTTGATCTTGAAGGACTAGAATGATACCCTGTTTCTTCAAAAGAGTCTGTATCTTGTAGAAGGGCCTGCTGTTCCTTGATTCTTGAGACAATGTGTAGGAAAGTACCCTCTTTCTTGGCATGGATACCTCTATTTTCTGCATGATGTCAGTGTGCTTGACTGTGTCTACAGGGATCCTGCTAATCAGGACCCCAGTAGTTATGCTCTCTCCTTCTTGAATTGTTTGTAGGATACTGTTAACACAGTATTTCACCCACAATTGGCATACTGATGCCCAGTATATGGTACCTAGGTACCCAGGGCATTGGGGTTCCTGAGCATCCCACCGCTGCTACCAATGTAGGAGGCTAGCCTGGTTTGTAGTGGACACCTATGGTACTTACACCTTATACCAAGTCCAGTTATCCCTTATTAGTGAAATGTAGGCAGCATATAGAAGCCAGGATCTCTAGAGATAGCTGTGGATGAGAAGCCATGGCTTATCTAGGAGACATGCAAAGCTCATGCAATACCACTGCAGTCACACAGTACTCACACACATGAAAGAAAATTCTCAGTGTTACAAAAATAAAGGTACTTTATTTTGGTGACACAAATACCAAAAATACCATAGAGACTATACTCCCTTAGGAGGTAAGTAATACACAAATTATATACACTAGTATGCAGAAATATGCATAAAAACAGTTAGAAAACAGTGCAATTAGTGAAAATCACAATAGTTAAAAATGGGTCAAGAGGGAACACAAACCAGTGTTTGGAATGCGAATGTCAGTTTTCCACCTAGGCAAGTGTGGTGTGTAGAGGGGAGCTGGGAGTACTAGAAAACCCCAAAGGTAAGTACTAGAACCCACCTCAGTGACCAGGAAAGCAGGAGTAAAACACAGTAACTGTCCAAGAATACACACAGAAATGAAAAGAAGAAATATGCAAGACCCAGAAGAGACTGGAAGACGCACAGGAGAGCCCAGGGAGAACAGGAGCCCCTGCTAACCCAGATGAAGGTGCAAAAGAACCACAGGTGAAGAAGAACAGTCAGTACTGCACCCAAGAAGACAGAGTCGGGTTCCTGATTGGTGCAAATGATGTCCCGCGCTGGATGGAGGGTTGCAGTCTGGTTTGCATCGCTGGAGTCCGCCAACAAGCCATGGCACCCATAAATCTTGCGGTTAGCGGAAAATGGCACTGTCTGGGACCAGGTAGACTCTACCCAGGAAGAGGAGTCAAATGAGGCTCTCAGCAACTCAGAGAGCCCACAGAAGACCAGACAGCGCACTCAGGACTCCCACAGCACAGAAGGTGCAAAAGAGGCTCGCGCAGCACTACGACAAAGGCTCCCACGTTGCCAGAGAACCACTCAGGAAGTTGTGCGTCGCAGGATAGAGTGCTAAGGGCTGGAGCTGCAAGATGCACAAAGAACCTCGAGGAAGGATGCCAACAAGCCTTGGGAGCTGCAAAACACGCGGTGCACGGGGTACTGTCTTGGGTGGGGAGGCAAGCTCTTATCTCCACCAAAGTTGGACAGTTGGACGTGAGGACCGTTGGGACCACTTCAGTCCACCACCCGTGATGCAGGATCCATGCAGCTCAGCAGAAGAGGGATCCATGCAGCCAGTCATTGTTGCAGTTATTGCCTGCAGAAGCAGGGGAGTGACTCTTTCACCCCAGGGGAGATTCCTTCGCTCTTCTGATGCAGGCTGAAGACAGCTATCTTCAGAAAATGCACGACCGGGAAACAGTTGCAGTTGCTGGCAGAAGCTGAAGATACAATGTTGCAGAAGGTGTCTTGCTTCTTTGTTGCAGTATGTAGAGTTCCTGGAGGGTCCAGATGCAGTTTCTTCAGTGAGAAGTCAAAGTGGAGGATGCAAAGGATTCCTGCTGGAGTCTTGCAATCTGAATCTGAGGAACCACCCAAAAGAGAGACCCTAAATAACCCTGAAAGGGGGACTGGTCAGCTTGTCGCGTAGGCTCGCATTATCCTAATGAGACTACTGGATTTTGGGCGGCACGATCGTTCACAGTGCGGGGGACTTAGTCTGACCCACGGTGAAGGACCCTTGTCACTCTAAATCCGGGTTTTGCTCCAGCTAACTAGCAGTGCCTCATCTCTCCCAAAGGGAAGAGACAATTGGGCAGCCGAGCGCATGACATCTTAGTACTTCCCAGGGAAGTCGTGGTCACTCAGGTCACAACCAGTTCTCTCATACACAGTGCGGTCTCATATAGAAATGACAAAGGCAGTTTAAGTTTTAAAGAATGGTTTAATAAAACGACTGCATTTTAGATAGCAAAGCATGAGCTGCAACAACCAGAACTACACAACATAGTAGGATTAAAATAGTAACGATGAGAGTGAAGCACAAGAATAAGGCTATCATAGTGCAACTAGATTATGTTCTCTCTAAGTTATATTCTGAGCACAGCATGGGAAGCTCTAAGCCTGCCTTTCAGGTTCCCCCGGGAGGACATCAACCCTCATACCTGAGCAAAGGCCTGTAATCTGCATCAGCATCTGCAACGGGGCAGTCAACATCTAGTTGTAGGTTCCTGGTCGGAATCTCCCTCTGATCTGTACTAGGACTAAAAAGTGGTTTTCTAACTAACACGCAGATGTTCTAAGAAAATGTCCCTACGTAAGGATGCGTATTGTCTACGAACACTAAAGACTAAACATCTACCACGTTTACCGGCAATGTACCAGACTGTAGCCTTGACTGAAGCACAGGGTGAGCAAGAATGCATTGTTTGAGAACACAGTGCTGAACTAAGCTAAACAGTGTGATAGAAATAAATAAAACAAGACCGTAAAACTGGTTATTGTAAAATAACAGTGCGAGGCTAAATAAAATGTATCTAGGGCAAAGTGCACAAAGGCCTAATATGTTAACCTAACGTGCATGAAGCTATATTAAAAATGGCTACAATACAAGCTAACCAGGTAAGCACCTATCAGGTGGGGCCTGTGACATCACCTGCTGGCATTGGCCACTCAGATGCTCCCAGAGGTCCCTGCCAACCTTGAATCCAAGATGGAAAAACCCAGGGACCCTCTGGAGGAGCTCTGAGCACCACCAATAGGGTGTTGATGAACAGGGGAGTGGTCACTCCCCTTTCCTTTGTCCAATTTTGCGCCGGAGCAGGGACTGGCGGTCCCTGGACCGGTGTAAACTGGATTTTGGAAGGAGGGCACCAAATGTGGCCTTCAAATCATTTCCAGCGGCTTGGGGAGGCTACCCCTCCCAAGCCTGTAACACCTATTTCCAAAGGGAGAGGGTGTAACACCCCTCTCCCAAAGGAAATCCTTTGTCCTGCCTTCCTGGGCTCGAGCTTTTGAAGCAACAGGAGGGCAGAAACCTGTCTGTGAGGTGGCAGCAGCTGGGGCTGCCTGGAAAACCTCAGAAGGCTGTTATAGTAGTACTGGGGGGGTCTCTAAGGCTTCTCATCAACAGCTACCTTTAGAGGGCCTGGCTTCTAGACACTGCCTACACTTTAGTAACAAGGGAAAACTAGACCTGGTATAAGATGTAAGTACCATAGCTACCCACTAACAACCAGGCCAGCCTCCTACAAAGTGGGATATTTCTGAGCAGAGGTTCTTCTGGAAGATATAGGAGGTCTATAGAATGTCATTATTAAGATAAAATAAAATATCCATAAAACAATCCCATAATAAAATGCAATAAAATACAGTACAGTAACACAATAAGTCATCATAAAATAAAAAAACAAAAACTAAACAGTCTTTGATCTATAAGCAGGGGTCAAAATCCATGAGGGAACATAACTATAAATATATGTGGTACAAAATAAATTATAGATAACGCATTAAACATTCTCCACCAGATAGTCTAGTCATGTAATTTCTTTATGATTTAAGCTCTATTTACAGTACAAAGGATATGTGCAATGATCACAATAAGTAGGTCCTGCTGGGTCCAAAGGCAATAACAAAAGACAGGGCCTATTCAATGGTGCAAAAGTGCAAACTATAATTTGATGAAGTACAGATATAAAACAGACGGTCATTACATCAGGTCCCCATTGTTGCTCAACATCGTGTGTTAAAGCTTCCAAGTATTAATAGAGTTCCCTACTTTTCATAGTAGTTAAAATATAAACAGAGACTGCATAACATAAGTCCACGTTATAAAGTTTACAGATGAAATTAAAGGCAAATTGATAATGAATCAATTTTTCAGGCATAAAGAACAGTTGTAAGATTTGGTTTCTTATATCTCTATAAAACTTGCAGAAGAGAATAAAGTGCAATGTTGATTGGTGAGATTTCACAAGGGCATTTTCATCGCTTCCGGGCCTGAACCCTCATTTTAGGAAGGGCAACCATAAGGTGCAATGTGCCCAACCGTAATCTAGTGAGATAAAATCTATGTTGCATATTTGATGGAGATAGCTTTGAGTTCCTTGCTGATCAAACCTGAATAATAACTACGCACTGTAGACTTGAGGCTCTCCCTACTTTCCCTGTTGGCCTCTCTTTTTCCAATAACGGCTTTCAATTGTTTCTTGCTGTAACATAAGACACTAGCAGGGTCCTCAATGCTGATGTTCCCATCCACCTTCTTTAGGAGGCTATTTACATACACCAGCCATGAAATTTTCGCTCCGTGCTCAACTGTTAAACAATTTGCTATGATCTTTTTAGTGAACTTAGTGCCGTAACAAGGCTTACCTGGATGCTATCTTCTAGGTGAGGTACAACCAGTTCCTTATAAACAATGTAGGTGGAAGTTTAACTGGGCACTGCCAGGAGTCTATTTAGAAAGATATTCTTCTGAAGCTGTAGAGAAGAACAGTTTGCCAAACCCCTCGGAGTGGCCCCATAGCTAGCACTGGGTAGACATTTGCTTTTGTATAATTTCAATAGTTCTACAAAATAGGTTTGTTGCCAATTTTGGCTGCAAATCTGAACAGGGCTTCTGAAGATCTTGAAAATTTCAGTTTCCTAGCCTTGAACTGCAGCCCTCAGTGTCCACTACTAGAAAACTGTATTCCTAAATAAGTAAAATTTTGGGTTTCATCACCCTTCGTATGATGTGTTCTCTTTTTGGCCCTCCCTTTCCCACATATATGATTAAAGTTTTTTTTAGGCTGATTTTCAAATCTTTGCCCTTCATATATGAGACAAAGTTGTCAATCAGGTGCTGGAGATCATTAGCGGTTCTAGATATAAACACTGCATCATCTGTGTGTAGGAGAAGAGGCGTTGGTCACTTACCAACCCTAAGGGCACTTTTTGCAGTGTCTCGTCCAACCCATTAATCTGTAGCAAAAACAAGAGGTGGGGCGAGGACACTGCCCTGCTGGATCCCACGTTACCCTAAAGCGTGGTGTGCATTCCCCCCTTGCTTCTATCATATTCGGGTAGTCAGGCGAGCATACAATTGTGACAAGTATGTGATAATCTCTATTGGGGCACCCATTTTTGCTAACATCTGCCACTGCTTAGCATAGATCACCAGATCGAACATACTGCTCAGGTCTGCTAAACATGAATGAATGTGTCCCTCTTTTGCTAAAGTGTATGTACTAATTAGGAGATGTAAGTTAACACATTGTTCCATAGTGCCAACTTCCCTCCTGAACCCATACTGAGAGTCTGTGAGGTTCTGATTTTTGGTCACCCACGTCTACATCCTCTCCAAGAGAACTCTACCCATTAATTTAGCAGCTCATTCCAGTAGGGATATTGGATGGTAGCACCTTGCACCTCCCTTCCTCCTTTTTAAAAATCAGTACTCTAACACTCTATATCCTGGTTATAGGCAAGTATCCTCTGGTTGCTGCATTATATACTTGCATCAGTATGGGAGCCCAGAGAATGACATATGATTTCTACTGGTATCCCTACAGGTGCAGGTGCCTTTCCATAAGCAGACTTTTCTAAGTCAATAGCTACCTCTTCCAGGCTAAATGAATTAAGATGTGAAGGCCCTACTAGATATATAACATCAGTGGGTAAGTCTGCACTGTCGTCACTAGGGTTAAAAATCCCACTGTGGTGTCTTAGCCAATCCGCTAGGACAAGAACCTCTATCCTGGGTGCTGTTGAGCCCTTGAGGAACGGCAGGTTAATAGTTTCTAGAACAGTATAGTGTCTCTCATTGCAGCTGCCTTTTCTAGGTTAGCCCATGTCCTTTCTTGCAACTCTGTTCTACTTTTTGCCAATGCTTTTTATAAATACTTCTCAGGGTTATGATCTCTTCCCTATTTCTAGGTGTGATCTGTAAAGCTTTCTTCAAATTCCGATTCACACAGAAGCAATAATGCTTAAACCAGCCAATATTCTTTTTATGAGTCGCCTTGCCGGTAGATCTCAAATTATCAGCAATTGCAGCTGTTATTTTACAAAAGGCAGCTATAATTTGGCACGGGAAAGCATTCCATTCAATGCAGGTAATACATTTGCTGGGACTGTCTTTTATTACTCTTTCTAGGAGGGCAGTTCCCTTTATGTGTGTCCACCTAAGGCTAACACCATTACTGCCCTGGGTTTCGATGTGAGCTGCAAGTTGCAGTTTGTTCATACAATTGGTCTTCATGTCACGCTGAAGAAAATTCAATCAATTCCAGACCATTTGCAGAGACCAAAATATGGTCAATGGTGGAATTGTAGCCATTTCCTTGGAAAGTTGGCATCCAGCTCTAGATTTTATCTAAAAATAATTTAATTTATCGCCTCCCTCTATATGTTGTGCTAGAAGTGAAGTTGATTGCCCCCCAGTTTCTCTCATCGTCACCCAGTTTTTTTCCAGTTGGGGCATCACATTTGTTGATGCTAAAATCCCCTACCCAAATGTAAATACAATCATTCTTAATGCATCTCATACAGGATTCCAGCTCCCTTTCAAGATCGACAATTACCCTGCTTCTAGAATATATTAATGTAAACATTTATTAGAATGATATTCAATTTCTCGTCGGTCTGGAGGTAAAAAATCTGAAAATAAGGTGAGCTGATGTAAGACTTTTTTTTAATTTTAGAGGGGCAATGGTAGACATTCATTAAGCTAATCCTCCCTTTGCCCTGCAATTATTTGAGGGAATAGCTGGGGTAATGATGGAGGTATATTCTTCTATGTGAAAGCCCTCCCACCTGCCAGGTTTCCTGCAGGCATACCAGCTGATAGGTTTTTATCACATTCACCGAATCTATGTTCCCCAATGTATTTTTAACACCAGCAATGTTCAATGACCTGATACCAATTTTGTACACTCGCAAGTATTAAAGTGGCTCACTTCTTTCCACTAGAATGGGTTTTGAAACTTTATTCAGGTTAACATCCAATTCGAGCTCAAGGGTCCACTGTAGTCAATCCTACTCATCACAACTTCTAAGTGGTACAAAACTATTAAAAGTTGGAATAGGTGTATGCATTCTAGTGTTGAATAGATTATGTGTGTGAGCATATCCATTGCAAGTAATATTGTTCAGATAGGGTTTATAAAAGAAACCAAGTGGTACAGCTATAAATTCCCCAATATGGTTGCCTCAAAGGTGTAGTCTACAGCCAAGATCAGAGAGGAGAGGTTTTACCACCCAGGGAGAGCTAAGCTTTTCAACAATATAATTTCCCTGGCCTAATTTTCTAGTGCAAACCGACCCAATTTACCCTTCTCACCATAATTTTGTGATATAGGAAGTTTGTGTCACAAATCTGCTTTGAGATTCAGAGTACCACCTTGGTTTTTTCTTTAGTCTCGCCAGGATTCAGGTACATGTGAGTGTAATTTTGGGATATCTTTCAAATCAATAACATATAGGTTAGCATCTGGTAATAGATGGAAATGGTTTAATACAGGCTCCATAGAATTCATGTTGGATTCTTCCTTGTGGTGCGCAGGTGATATTTCCCAGGAGGTAAGGCAGGCGACACATGTCAGTCAGGAGTTTTCCAAAGCAGAGGTGCTGAACATCTTGCGGCTAGATGTGCCAGCACCAGACTGGTCTTTGATTCCTAGACTCGTAAGAACTGTACTGGGCTTTGGAATGGCCTGTACATTGGTTTGGAGTCAGTAATATAGGGTTATATAGGGCTAAGAAATCGTTAACGGACTTGTCAAGTGTGGGAACCATTTCCTTTGTTTCTTTCATCTTAGATAAGAGCTTTCTTCCGTTGTTCTCCAGCTTGGTGTACATGTTTTTTCTACATCGTCTCCAAATTTTAAGGAAGGGTCGAGACATCCTCACTATCAAGTCCCTTAGTACCATTGCCCTTCCCACGTGCCCTTATAGAACTACTAAGTGTCTTTGCTCTAGTGGCCTTAGGTGCCAACGGTTGGTGACTTTCATTTGCCAGAGGGGAGGTCAACTCGCTGTTTCTGAAAAGTTCGGTTATCTGAAGGGGGATGTTTTATTTTGTGATTACTTAAAATCATTACAAAATTGGTGGAAATATGAAATGTCATGTTAAAAAACACATTATTGCTTGAAATCATTAAAAATTATACAGATCATAGTACACATTCATAAAGTGCTGGCAACTATTAAACTCAATGATGACAGTCTATTAAAAAGCAGTGCAAAGTAATGCCGGGCATGGTAAAATCAAAGATACAACTGGAGGATAAGTTCAGAGTTAGGTTTACCAGGTTATGGCCAGTAACACTCACATGCAAAATGTAAAATCTAGAGGGACACAACTTATAAAATGCAAACAGTGAAGTTTCTAGTGCGAAGGCACAGGCCACTTTATCAATGTCCACTAATTTGTGCAAGCTGTTGGGCAGTTTGCTGCTAGAGCTGTTGGCGGTTCTTACCCTTCAACAGATAGCAGGCCTGAGATATGAATTTCCCGAACTTGGCCATCAGTCGCTGATTCCAGAGTGTAGAAAAGAGAAACAGCCTATTTGGCAGAGTGGTTGCTCTGTTGTAGGAAAATAGGCCTCATTAATATTCGGCGAGCGTGTAGCAGCACCAGACAGCAAAGTAGTATGTATGCCATTGATTCCTTTCTATAATTGCACAGTCTGCAGTGAGTGATGGTTTCAAGGGATCTCCAGGTTAGATTACAAATTCTAATTAGGAGCAGCATTAGTCTTGCTGAATTTGGTTTACAGTACATTTTCCCACTGCCTGGTGGAGATGAACTTTAGCTGAAATGTACAGTTGAGGTGCCGTTAGGGACTCCTGCAGGACATTAGCTGGGATGGCTTCAATGTTCTATTCTCGTGAACAATGGTACAGTTGTTTTTTTATTACAGGGTTTATTCTTGTGTAGTTGATCATATGTATATCCTAATTCTCCGCTGTGAGTTGCAGGATTTCTTTAGCTGCAGTAAGGTTCATGGAACAGGGGTTGTTGGCGCTTGTGAAGACCGTTTTTATTAGGGCCTTCATCGGACTTGCCGGAGCAGCCGTTGTCTGAATGTAGTATTTTGTCACGGTTTATGTTTTCAAGTTTTTGCTGGACAGGCTCAAATTCCAGCCTGATCTGGGTGTTCCTTGTATCAGAGGGGAGGTGAACAAACCAATCTTTTCTAGTTCGGTTGTCATTCTTGGGAAAGCCTGCTGTGCGTAGTTAAGTGCTGGGAGCAATTTGGCCCGGACAGAGAGTACATAACCTTTATTCCTTTGATTTTCATTTTTTTGTATATGCAATGATAGTTTGCCAGTTTCGCACAACCATGCTCCCAGATAGTTATAATGTTGTGAACAGTCTATCCTCTATGACCCCAGCCACCATCTGGTGGACCTTTTCTTTGGATATTGCCTGAAACTCATTACTTTTGTTTTACTCCCATTGGCCACAAGCTCATTCCTGAGGTTCTACGTAGTCAGGGTGTTGAGGGCTTTTTGCATGTCAATTTTCATGTGGTCTAGCACCACTAAGTTATCCGCATATTGTAAAATTTGGATTCTCATATTTCTAATTCCTGGAGGGAGTAGGGCCGCACCGGATAAGGCCGGTATCAAATCAGTTGTGTAGTGGTTGAATAACAATGGAGCCAGCACACAGCCCTGTTTTAATCCTGTATCTGTGTTGATTTTGACAGTGGTTGTCTCCCCTGGGAGTTTCACTTTCACCCAGGTCCTGGTGTAAAGGGGCATAAAAGCTTGCAGCAGTTTAGGGCAGATGTTCAACCTCTCCAGATTCTGTCATAGGGTGTTCTGGATGACTCCTTCGAAGGCAGCAGAACAGTCGATGAAACAGGGGAACACAGGGAGCGATGTATGAGTTATCGTTTGAAGGGCAAGTTATGAAAGGGCAACAATATTGTCCACGGTTGACCCTCCTGCATGGAACAGTGTCAGTGTTGAGCTCAGAAGTCTGTATCTTTGCTGAATAGCGACCCAGGTAGGCTCTGAGGGCCTGAGGCACCATCCTTTCTGATCTGCTTTAGGATATTGCAGATGGCAGATTCACTCGATACAGAATGCTCCCTTGATGGCGGTTTCATCTCTACGTCATTTACTTCTATATCACTCTTGAGAACTGATTTGCTTGGGGAGGGTTCGTCCTGGTGCTCAGAATAAAGGGATTTGACATGCGTGATCCATTCCCCTGTTTGGACGGAGTTCCCTCAACTACTGTACCCGTGGCATATAGCGTTGAGGTATTGCTAGCATTGCTGATGTCTATTCACGTTGATCAGGTCGCCAATTTTGATTCACTTAGCCTCCTGTGCTTTCCTCCTTCGCTTCCATACCAGATGTTTGTGTATTGTGGCTGCTGACCTTAGCTGCTTCTTTGAATAGATAGTATTCATCTTCTTATGTGCCCTTTGTTTTGCACTTAGCAGCAGTATACTTTTCTTGATCTCTGTTACTGGGCCTAGCTTGTGGATTCTGTTATTTTTTGCTGCAGTCGAAGGCTTCCCTTGTAGGAGTGTGCACAAGTTAAAGGAGAGCACAGACCACCATGCAATAATTGCTGACTTTTGGAATGTGGACGGCCATCCAACCCAGCTTGATTTCCATCTTTTGAACTTCCCTATGGGCATAGCTGACCATTTGATCCTCAGCATGAGTTTGTAATGCTCTTTGCCGTTGGTCCTTACTAGTAGACGGAAGCGGTGGCGATTTCTAGCTCATGCGTCCAGTCCAATCAGCAAGGTGGCATGGTCACTTCCACTTCATTGGATCACCTCATGAGTGGTGATGTGTTTACTTAAGCCCTGACTCAGGAAGATGTAACTGATGGTGGACTGGTTGTTGAAGGAGGGAGGATATATAACCCATGGGTTGCTTTTTTTTAACTATGGCCTGAGATGATCTGAGGTTATAGGACTTCAGAAACGTGTTAAACCTTACAGATTTGCTAGTCTCCCAGAGACATGCCTTGTCCTCCCCCAGGTAGTGCATTCTGAAGTCCCCCAGTAAGATGATTTCTGACCCAGGGTGCTGGGTTATTATATTTTCCAAGTGGCAGGTCAGCTGGTCCCGTTTTTCTAGAGTGCCAATACCGTGGGCATTAAAGTAGATGTGAATTATTATTATGAACGCAGGTGTGGCTTTTGCGATATGGCTGACGGGATGTGCTCCTAAGAGGCTCCCAACCAACCCCAATATAATCCTGCCATTTAAGTAGTGGCTGCCGCAGCTTGTCACTTTGGCAAATGCCACTGTTAGAACACCACGCACTCCGGAGCCACTTTTTGGGTTGTTGGGAGCACGGGAGGCCCAGTGATCAATTTGGCCCATTGCGGGCCTGGGGACCACAGTCATCTTGTGGCCGGGCCCTGGAGTGTGCTGCGGCTCACAGGGCTGCCGGAGTGGCCACGTCCCCTGATTACTGCTGCCTGGGTCAGATGGGCTGTCACCGTAAGAAGCAGCTGCCCGGCATGCACCCTGGTGTGCAAGGGGCCCATTGAAGGCCCGAGCAGCTGCGGAGAGGCGCACTGCTGAATGAGCACAACATGGCGGCTGATTCCCCTATGCCGGAGCTCTATTAGAGACGCATGGTGGCCTGTATCCTGGCTGAGACATTGAAGCAGTTACTGCAGTCGGGCTGCCCCCCACCCTGGGTGGCTGAGGAGGGGGCTACTCTGGAAGAGTGGAAGCTGGCCTGAGACAATCTATTTTCCCGACACCGTAGGGCACTGATCAACTCACCTGCGGACCACCAGAGGCAGCATCATTGGTGACTGCAGGACTACTTTGTTTGCTACCTTCTGCTGTGCACGGAGGATAGCAGGCAAAATTTCCTGCACAGACGTTGGAGGGCCATTTTGTCAAGCAAGTAACTTTCTGGGCCTCCCCTCATTGCTGAGGGACTCTGCGTGAGCCTGAAAACCCTGGGGATAAGGCCCACAATGGCTGTGTCCTCTCAGTCGAATCATAGAGCAGTGTGACAATGACTGTGGAGGGCACTTTCATTGCAGGTGATGGGCTGTGCAATTGCTCCTGCCCAGCCTAGGAGAAGTGGGGTGCCTATGGTTCTTCTGTGAGTCCTGCCTGTGGCACACTTTGCCTTTGGATTGCATGAAGACACATCCCTAAGGCCTACCTGCCACTACAGGCTGGGATAAATTGGACACAATTAGCACTCTGGGTGGGTTTGAATAGGAAGGCTGGGCCCCCTAGGGAAATACCATGAAGCAATATACAACCCCAGTGACCCCCTCGCAGCACTCTACAGAGCTGACAAGTGGTTGGAGGTGGTTGGATTGACCAAGAGCCTGATGGGGAGGCTACTCGGGCATAACTGTTTGCAGCCATTCAGAGCTCCCGGGAAGTGTTAGAGTGGAAAATCGAAACTGTGGCAATTGAGATGAACCTACTATGCACGGATTTTTGAAAAGTTTCCAACAGGGTGTGAGCAGCTGAGGGGTAAATTGCAGAGCTGCAGGCTTTGGTGGCAACTTTGCAGAAGCAGGTAGCCAGGGTCACGTCCAAAACTGGGGCTCTGAAAGCCCAAGTAGAGGATGTGGAAGGAAGGTCCCATTGTAATAATGGCAGACTCCTCTGGGTTCCCGAAGTGGGCAGAGGGGGCCTCTGCTGAGACTTTTGTAGGGAGCTAGATTCGTAACACTCTGAAACCAGTGGGTTATCCCCCCCTGTTTGCCTTTGAGAGAGTGCACTGTGTGCTGGTGGCACTCCCCAGGTAAGGCACACCACCATGCACTATAATTGCTTGCATTTTAAACTAAAGAGACTGTGATTGCATTTTACGAGTGGCCAGGGAGACAGATCTAGCCTGCTTTGAAAGTCAGAGTATCTCCATTTATCCTGACTACACTAATAAGGTTCAGGGCTTGTGAAAAAACTTCATTGAGGTCAAGGCCAAGCATTCGATCCATGAGTATTCACTATATCCCCTCACTGGAGATGGTCCAACAAGAGTGGTCACCCAAGAAGATGGTACAATGGCGCTCACCCCTCCTGATCAGGAGTCAGTACTGGAAGGAGGCTCGCCTACTCATGAGATTCCCTGTAAAATTTGATCAATAATTTTCTACTGTACTCAAGGAAAAATTATTGGAGGTATTCCTTGAGGCACAGGAGAGGGGTGTCTTACCAGAGATGATGCAGGAGGCAATTGTCTGCCTTATGCTGAAGTGAGGGGAAGCAGTGGATCCTTCCTTATGTAAGCTGCTCACTATGCTCAATACAGATATCAATATCCTTGGTAAGGTCCTTGCCACCAGACTGAGGGGAGTCATACAGGACCTGGTCCATGAAAACGAATGCAGCTTTATGCCGGTGCATAGCACAACTCGCGCATGTCTTGCATGAGACTTCAGCTGAGAACTGGAAAAGGCCTTCAACACTGTTGAACGGTGTTACCTGATGGCTGTATTGCAGGTTAAAGGAGTTAGATCCAAATGCTGTGCCTGGGGAAGACCTCTTTATACTGACCCCTCCATTTGTGTCAGAGTGGAGGGGGTGAGGGCGGGGAGCTCTCCAAGACATGGATGGTGGGTAGGGGGACCAGACAGGGATGTCCCTTGTTGCCACTACTATTCACGTTGGTGACTGAGCCCAGCCCTTTGCCTTGCTGTTGAGCCACGAGATGGACTGCTGGGGGATCTAGATGGGAGTCTCAACTCACGTTGTCTCCTTATATGCAGATGATGCGTAGGTGTACCTTAGATCCCAGTAGAATCTGTGCCCCTGTAGATGCAACTATTAACACTGTTCGGAGACTTGCTACTGTTTCCTTTAGGGGGAGTTGGCTGGGAAGCTGTTGGCTCAGCTACCAGATGTAGGACTCCGCTGGGAACCAGAGGGGTTCTGATTTTTGGGCATTTGGGTTACACATACAAAGGTGGCTCATAAACGCCTAAATGTGGATAGGGTTGTGAGAGCACTTGGGAACTCGGCTGCGTTTTGGAACAGACTTCATCTTTCGATAATGGGTAGGACGGCAGTCGCAAAAATGTTTTTTCTCCCACGTTGTCTGTATCTTCTCTAGAATTCGTTATTAAACCTTGAGGCTCATTTTGTTTGCAGACTAGACAACCTGTTGGTTTCTTTGATTTGAACTGACTGTCGCAGCAGGGTATCCCCTTCCACGCTCCAGAGGGACATGGAGGAAGGGGGGGTTTGCGGTCCCACACCTGCAATTGTAGTATTATGCAGCTCGGATGGCTGGGAGAAGAGGGTATCTCAGGGCATGCTGGGGGAGGACACATTACCTTTACTGTTGACTGAGAGATGACTGACACAACCAGTCCACCATGTGGTTAAAACAACAGCAGCACTCTGGGAACAGGTGGCGCAGAGAGTGATCCACAGAGCTCCATGTGATAGGGAATTGAGTTGAGACAGTTTCGAGCTTTTGATGATAGTATGTCCATGGAGCAGTGGGGGGGTGGGTGGGGGGGGTGGGGGGGAGTGGCAGGCGATCTTTATCCAAGGGAACGCTTCCTTAACTTTCAGGAAGCTCAAGACACTTTCAAAGTAGGACCAGGACACTTTCTACATTTTGCTCTACTACAAAGTGTTGCTCAGGTGTGGTGTGATTTTCTGGCTGCACCAAGGGCCTTCGGAAGTGCTGGGCAGCCTTCTTTGGTGGGGGTGGGGTGAGAGGTGGAGAGGGTGAGACTTAATTACCTTGTTTTACAGAGCTCACAGGAGGGACATGTTGAAGAAACCCTATGAAGCATGCCAGGCCTGTGAGTTGGACCTGGGGGTGTAATCTCTGACTCTGATTGGACACATGCACTAGAACTGGTATGTACTGTATCTTACAATAATAAATTTACATTGTTACATTGCAATTTCTTGCATCATACCCATGTAATTCCTCATAAATTAAACAGAATCGACCCTGCAAGCGAGGCCTGATGTGCACTATGTGGGGAAAGAGATGCTACCTTTTAACATTTGGCCTGGGTTTGTACTGGGGTCCAGAGTTTTTGAAGGGTGGTGGTACTTAGGATCGAGGGTGCCACTGGTTTGGGGATTCCTCTATCCCCAATGACTTACCTGCTACGTGTGGTGCCTTGGCCTAGAGGACGGAAGATTCCATACAAGCTTACTCAGCTCGCTGTTCCCTTAGTGAAGAGAAGGGTGGCTTGGGACCAAGAGGCTGTGAGTAGATCAATGGCTCAAAGACCTACTTGAATGGGGGGGTGGCAGAGGAACAATATATGCATCTAGCATGCACAAATGAGGAGGCAGCAGCTGAGATTATGGCCTGGGAACAACAACTAGAAAGATTTAATGATGAGGGAGGCTCAAGTGATTTACTTAAATATACAATTTCTTCATAAATATTGTGACAACCATATGTGAAAATATTATGTATGACAATCAACATTCTTGCTCGCTGGTTTGGTTTATGTATCAATCTATATCAGCTACTCTGGGATTCTCTCCAGTGCTGCCTACACTGACATGTGTGATGTAATTTCCACTTACAAACTCTTGTACTCCTTCTTCCTTGAAGTTATATTGAGTGAGCCCGTAACTCTTGAACTGTATGGTCGTATATGTCTATATTGTTTTTTCAATTGTTTGAAATGCGAAAAATCTATAAAATACACTTATTAATACAATTATTTATATTGTTATGGACAAATGGACGATGTGGCCTGTGAGGCCTTTTAAAATGTCTGCTTGGAACATTCCTGAGGAGCTGTTTAGATCCAAGTAAATCAAGTTTATTGAACTGTTGAGATTCCTCCCAAAGACCTCCCAAACAAAGGTGTTGTTTTTTTGCAGGCTTATAGAATTTGTCGTAGCCAACAGCAGTTTGGGGTTAATGCCTATGTCTCCTGTAGGCAGATAATGCCTGCTCTGTCTAGACATGCAAGCGCAGCCTCACTCTGAAGAATCTTGGCGATTCCGGCAACATTCCATTACACAATACTAATGGTGTTAATTTGGCTTGCCATGGCCTGATTGCGCTCACTGTGTTAGAAATATCTCAAATTATTTTGGACCTGGATTGAGGTGATGTAGCCCCAGTAAGCAGAGTCCAGTGTATGAAGGGGTGCACTGCTGTTAATGGTGGTTACTTGCTTAACCACTTCCTGGCCGTTTGACTTGCACTCAGTGATATTTTTCTTCATCTATTGGCCGCACTTGGATCTCCCATTTTCGTAGAGCACCTTTGTGGATGTGCTGGTGTCTTGCCATGTTACAATGGTCGACTCTCTCCCTAAGTCCGGGAAGATAATATAAACTGTACCCGCATTATGTCCTCGTTGGTGGTGGGTGCCAATGACGGAATACATTGTAACAGTTTTTGAGTGTTTGTTCTATTGAGGATGTCCATGTTGAATCTGGATGTGTACTGAGGGGTGAATATCATTATCAGAGTGAGGCTTTCACCTGAAATGGTGCGGCTTGATGTTAGAGATGCATACCAATGGGCCCCTGTTCAAGTTGGTCGGATTGCAGATAGATAAGCAGTTTCCAGTCATGGCTTCTTGGGAATCCCCGGGGCTTGAGTGGTACAGGAGTTTCTGATCTTTGGGCTGTGTTGCTTGTGCCAGGTGGGTGCAGATTCCACTCCTTTGTCGCGGTTTCTCCAGTCCATGTGGCCTCTTCGATGTTCAAGTTTATCACACAAAATACTAGGCCTTACATCTAATAAAACAATCTCATCATTGACATCCTCAATACCGCTAAGTAAGGCAATCTTTGTTCCAGCCAACCTTAACTCTGCATTAACAATTACACTATTTAATAAACTCAATGCATTAGTAAGGTAGTTTGTAATAGCGTTCGTGGTTTCCCCTGACTTTGTACCTTTCTCCCCAGGCTCTTGTGGTAATTTCTGCATTCCCATGTTTTTTCCCTTCAGTCAAGCAGTATAATCACATAACACATAGGCCATCACTACAACCCTGGCGGTAAATCCTGCTTCAGCAGTGCTGACGGCCGTCAAGATACCGTAAGCGCGGCAGAAATCCACTACAGGTATCACGACCCACATCTCGTAATCCGCCACAATACAGACACCCACACAAGTCCCCCACACCAAAGGTCAGTGATAAATTGGCGATAACAAAACCTACACCGTCACACCAACAAGAATACGCCCACACTATCACAACCCATGAATCAACGCGGCGGTCATTCAACCCCGGTAATTCATTGGCGGTACACACCGCCGCGCTCAAAATGCACACACATTTACAAAACACAACCACATTGGACAATTCCAAATACACACACCTGATACACATACACACACCACACCCACACACTCACATCACTATAAAACACACACCCACATTACCCACAACCGCTTACAAATACATTTTTGGAAGAGGGAGAGAGAGAGAGAATAGCAAACACAACACCAGCATCCACAGGCACACAACACCATCAATAATACAACATCCATGCACCTCAAAGAACACACACCAACACAACACATCACAACAAACATTACCTCACACATTACCCACACCACATTATGGCACCTCAAAGACACCCCAGGTTTTCTGAGGAGGAGTTCAGGATCATGGTGGAGGAAATCATCCGGGTAGAGCCACAGCTATTCGGATCACAGGTGCAGCAGACATCCATTGCAAGGAAGATGGAGCTATGACGGAGAATTGTCGACAGGGTCAACGCAGTGGGACAGCATCCAAGAACACGGATGACATAAGGAAGAGGTGGAGCGAGCTACAGGGGAAGATGCGTTAAGTGGTATCCAGACACCAGGTAGCCGTACAGAGGACTGGCGGTGGACCTCTACCTCCTCCCCCACAACTAACAACATGGGAGGAGCAGGTCTTGGCGATCATGCATCCTGAGGGCCTCGCAGGAGTAGCTGGAGGACTGGACTCTGGTAAGTCATACCTTTACAAAAGAACTAGAATAATCAAGGCAAGCTCTGAAAGAATTTAGGGGGTGATTCCAACCCCGGCGGTCGGTGATAAAGCGGCGGACAACCCGCCAACAGGCAGGCGGTCCAAAAAATGGAATTCTGACCCTGGCGGGAACCGCCAACACAGCCCGCCACTTTAACACTCCGACCGCTACGGCGGGACAGACAAACAGCGCGGCGGTCACCGCCAACAGGCAGGCGGCAGACAATGTACCGCCCACCCTATCACAACTCACCAATCCGCCACCTTTTCCGGGGCGGAGCCCCGCCGATAAAAACACGGCGGAAACAGACTTCGAACGGGAAAACGCTCACCTCTACGCACTCCACGATGACGGAGGACAGCATGGAGCCCGAATTAAACATCCTACCAGCTATTGTCTACCTGCTCATCTACCAAGAGTACGAACTCCGGCGCAGAAGACAACGGTGAGTACCGCACCTACGACACAGGGGAGAGGGGAGGAGGAAAGGTTACGGGCACACACATACGCGATCCCCCCCCAACTATCAACACACCAATGCAGAGCAACAACTGAGTGACACCCCCCCCAAACCCCCCTGAAAAATGCAAAGACATTATAAAATTGTTAAGTCAAATTTATGTATAAATTAGGTTCATTGAAGTCATGGAAAATGTTCGAAATTAAATATCAAAGCAAAAATAATGAACAGTGCAAAAGCTATGTACATAGTCAATAAGTCCAGCTCAGTTTGTCTAATATCCACAGTCCGTGGGCCAATGTCTACCAAACACATGGGCAAAGCCCACACAGGAGACCTGAGTCCGTTGGAGAGAACACTGCTGGGGCATCAGATGACAAAACTACAGGCACCTCAGGGGGAAGGGAAGGGGGGGCACCTCAGCCACATGAGTCCACGACGCCAGAACCACGAAGGGGCCACCATGCCCACTGTGCCATCCTGGGGAGTGCAAAGCCACAGTCTCTCAAGTCTCTACAGTGGGTGGATTGCCCACTGTGCCATCCTGGGGAGTGCAAAGCCACAGTCTCACAAGTCTCAACAGTGGGTGGATTGCCCACTGTGCCATCCTGGGGAGTGCAAAGCCACAGTCTCACAAGTCTCTACAGTGGGTGGATTGCCCACTGTGCCATCCTGGGGAGTGCAAAGCCACAGTCTCTCAAGTCTCTACAGTGGGTGGATTGCCCACTGTACCATCCTGGGGAGTGCAAAGCCACAGCCCATCAGGTGGATTACAGAGTCCACTGGTTATGGAGGAGGCAGGGTGCCCAGAGTGCAGGGTGAACACTAGCTCGACACAGAACCGGCACTGTCAATGGGCCAGCGGTGCTTGACAGGAAGGGCCCAGCGGAGCGGTGCTTGAGATGAAGGGCCCAGCGGAGCGGTGCTTGAGACGGCGGGGCCCAGCGGAGTGGTGCTTGGCAGGAAGGGCCCAGCGGAGCGGTGCTTGAGATGAAGGGCCCAGCGGAGCGGTGCTTGAGATGAAGGGCCCAGCGGAGCGGTGCTTGAGACGGCGGGGCCCAGCGGAGCGATGCTTGACAGGAAGGGCCCAGCGGAGCGGTGCTTGACAGGAAGGGCCCAGCGGAGCGGTGCTTGAGATGAAGGGCCCAGCGGAGCGATGCTTGAGATGAAGGGCCCAGCGGAGCGGTGCTTGAGACGGCGGGGCCCAGCGGAGCGGTGCTTGACAGGAAGGGCCCAGCGGAGCGGTGCTTGACAGGAAGGGCCCAGCGGAGCGGTGCTTGACAGGAAGGGCCCAGCGGAGCGATGCTTGACACGAAGGGCCCAGCGGAGCGGTGCTTGAGATGAAGGGCCCAGCGGAGCGATGCTTGACACGAAGGGCCCAGCGGAGCGGTGCTTGAGACGGCGGGGCCCTGTTCAGCGGTGCCTTTCTTCACGGCGGGGCCCTGTCCAGCGGTGCCTTTCTTCACGGCGGGGCCCTGTTCAGCGGTGCCTTTCTTCACGGCGGGGCCCTGTTCAGCGGTGCCTATCTTCACGGCGGAGCCCTGTTCAGCGGTGCCTATCTTCACGGCGGGGCCCTGTTCAGCGGTGCCTTTCTTCACGGCAGAGCCCTGTTCAGCGGTGCCTATCTTCACGGCGGGGCCCTGTTCAGCGCTGCCTTTCTTCACGGCGGGGCCCTGTTCAGCGGTGCCTTTCTTCAGGGCGGGGCCCTGTTCAGCGGTGCCTATCTTGACGGCGGGGCCCTGTTCAGCGGTGCCTATCTTCACGGCGGGGCCCTGTTCAGCGGTGCCTTTCTTCACGGCGGGGCCCTTTTCAGCGGTGCCTTTCTTCACGGCGGGGCCCTGTTCAGCGGTGCCTTTCTTCACGGCGGGGCCCTGTTCAGCAGTGCCTTTCTTCACGCCGGGGCCCTGTTCAGCGGTGCCTTTCTTCACGGCGGGGCCCTGTTAAGCGGTGCCTTTCTTCACGGCGGGGCCCTGTTCAGCGGTGCCTTTCTTCACGGCGAGGCCCTGTTCAGCGGTGCCTTTCTTCACGGCGGGGCCCTGTTCAGCGGTGCCTATCTTCACGGCGGGGCCCTGTTCAGCGGTGCCTTTCTTCACGGCGGGGCCCTGTTCAGCGGTGCCTTTCTTCACGGCGGGGCCCTGTTCAGCGGTGCCTATCTTGACTATCAAGGGAGCCAGACCTGGCCAGGACTCCCTGCTTAGTCGCCCTCCGACCGTGCAGTTGCTGGACCCTCCTGTGACGGAGTCCTGGGCCCGTGGGTGTCCTCCGTCACACCCGGGATGGGGCTTGTGGGGCCCTCCTGGTCCGCGCCCCTGCTGGCTGACTTCTCCGCCCTGCTGCCCTTGCCCTCCTTCGATGAGGCTCTCTGGCCCTTGCCTCCCCTTGATGTTGTGGCAGGTGACGGCCCACGACTTTGCTCCTTGGGGGCAGCCGTGTCAGCCTTCTCGCGGCGACCCTTGGTTTTGCGGGTTCTCTTTCCAGGGGGGGGGCTGGCTGTCCCCTTGCTGCTGGCCGATGTATCTGTGCTGGGAAAGGGTGGACTCCAAAACCCGTGCACAATGGTCAGACTTGATGCAGGGCTGGTGGTGGCTGAGGTGCTCTTCGGACTCTTACCAGATGGAGGGGGTGGGTCAGGTGGTGCAAAGAGGTTAACTTTGGAGAGGAAAAGTTTTTTAGGAGCAATGGGAAGGGTAGGTGCAGTGGGTATGGGAGTGGAGGAAGAGGATGTGGTTGTAGGAGAGTCAGGTGTGCTGTCTTTGGGTGCAGGTGCTTGTGACGTAGGCTGTCGTGAGGTGGATGGCTGTTGGGTGGGTGGCTGCCTGCGTTTGTGTGTTTTGGAAGAGGGGGTGACAGACACAGTGGGAGAGGACACAGGGGACGTGTAAATGGCAGTGGGGGTGGTGACTGCACGTGTGCGGACTGTACTGGAGGGTGTGCTGGTGATGGAAGTACTGGCTGATGGTGGTGTGCATGCAGGTGTGAGTGGAGACGTCCCAGGGAGGGAGGAGGGAGACGAGGAGGAGGGGGACACAGAGGTGGTAGTGACTGTTGGCATGTCTGCATCTGGATGTTGCTTGGGTGAATGCTTGTGGGATCTGTGGTGCTTATGTCTGGATGAGCTGCCCTTGGGTGTTGAGGTGTGTGCAGGCTGGTCAGATGGTGTGGATGGGATAGGCAGAGGAACAGGAGACTGGGAGAGGGTGGAGGCAGTTAGAAGAGGGAGGCTGTAAACAGGGACAATGGCTGCCGTCAGTGCTGAGGCCAGAGCATTGAACGATCGTTTGATGGGCAGCCTGACCCGAATGAATGCCCTCCAGGTATGCATTGCTCCGATGCACCTCCCTCTCTACCCCCTGGATGGCATTCAAAAGGGTAGACTGCCCAACAATGATGGTCTGTAGGAGGTCAATGACCTCCTCACTGAGGGCAGCAGGGGTAACTGGGGCAGGGCCTGAGGTGCCTGGGGCGAAGGAGATGCCCGCCTTCTTGGGCGAGCGGGCACGGAGCGAAGGCTGAGGGGCTGCTGGGAGGGCGGAGCTGGTGCGCTGGGTGGCGGCTGTACCTGTTGAGGCGGGGGGCACGGATGTTGCCTCCACCGCTAGGTAGCTCCCTTCCGAGGACGTGTCGGTGTCGCTGGTGTCACCACGGGTCCCCGTTGTGGAGCTCCCCTCGCCCTCCGTATCACTGGTGACCTCGGTGTCTGTAGCATGGCCCACCGGGGCCATGTGAGTCGCAGCTCCCTCGTGCTCCGATGCCAATTCTCCTCCGCCTGATGATGCTAATGCACGCATGCACAAGAAGATAAAGAAAAAGGGTGGGGGGAGAAATAAAGACAGGTTGAGTGCATGCATTGTCAACACCGTTGTCGGAGAGGACAGACACAGGAGCCTCCTGCACTACGCCGCGCAATCGGGGTACACTACTCAGTACTTGTGACTAAGCCTACAGGTCTATGGACAACAAATGCACACATGGGTGATGCTGGACCATGGATTGCTGTACTTGGCACCCTACAGAGGTGGGGGGCGGGGGCACAGGGCCATGCCTAAAGGAGGGGACTACACTACAGAAAGCGCCCTGGCCTAATGTCACCCACAGCCCTCCTCCCCCACCCAGACACCTCCTCTGCGACTAAAGATAACAGAATGTGCTGGTACTCACCCCCTTGTGTCTGCTGTGATGTCCTCACGCGCCCATCCAAATCGGGGTAGGCCACCGCCAGGATCCGGGACATCAGGGGGGTCAAGGTACGACTGGCACCCCTCCTACGTTGGGAGGCCATCCCCAGCAGTGACTCAGCGGTCTTCCTGGTCGCGCGGCGGATGTCCTCCCACCTCTTTCGGCAGTGGGTGCCCCGTCTGTTGTGGACCCCCAGGGCCCGGACTTCCTTGGCGATGGCACGCCAAATGTCGACTTTCTGATGGGCGCTGACCTATTTGACATGTACAGGGTGGGAAAGGAAATTTCATCAGTTTTCTGCATGTTAGATGTGATTGGCCCCCCCTCCCCAGCCTTGCCATGTGGCACATGCTCTCATCTGTCGTGCCTTGCACTCCTCATTCGCTCCCCTCCCCACCATCTTAAATCCCCCATACACAACCCAGCCATAGCCCATTCAACGTGCACCCAATGTACTTACCTGTTGGTCTGGAGGACCGTAGAGTAGTGCATACTGGGGCAGGACCCCATCCACAAGTTTCTCCAACTCTTCAGAAGTGAAGGCAGGGGCCCTTTCCCCAGTCGCAGCAGCCATTGTCTCTTCCAGACCGAGGTCACAGCAGCACTTGCAGTATAGGTCCTCTCCTGTGGATGATCAGGTCTCGAGTGATTAAGCAGATAGAAAATGGCGGTCACGCCCGTGGCGGTGCGTGCCGCGACCGCCGGCGCACATCGTCATTGGCTACTGAAACCCATAGGGTTCAATGTTAACCAATGCGCCTTCGTACTGCGGTGTTCGACCGCCTACCGCCACGGTGTGCCACGCCAGCGCATTAACCTCACATCCCATTGTCACACTTCACAGGTCAGGCAGCCGCCATTTCAAGGGCCCACATGGCTTAATTTCTACTGCGTCACACAGGCCTAGGCCTTGCATTGCCACTCATACAAGCCTTTCAATGCATAGCGATTCGTGTACTTTGCAAGCTGTGTGAACGTACCTGTGGGTTGCTTGACTCTGTACTCCATGTTGTCCTTCCTAGGCACCGTCCGCTGGGACTTGCGAGGAGAAGGATGAATCCTCCTGTGTACCGACCGCTGGTGGACCTGTCGACAATGGAAGAACGACACATTATACTTCGATACCGACTTGACCGAGCCACTATCCATGAACTGTGTGCCCAGCTGGAGCCAGACCTGATGTCCCCCATCCGCCAACCCACAGGAATTCCCCCTCTGGTGCAGGTTCTGTCAGTACTCCATTTTTTGGCAAGTGGGTCTTTTCAGACAACAGTGTCCATGTCATCTGGGATGTCTCAGCCTATGTTTTCTAAGGTTTCATCCAGAGTGTTGTCTGCCCTGATGAAATACATGCGGAGCTACATTGTTTTCCCTGAGGAGGGTGATTTGGCCACTGTTAAGGGTGATTTCTATGCCCTTGGACATATCCTCAACATCATTGGTGCCATTGATGGGACCCATGTGGCTTTAGTCCCCCCAAAAGACAATGAGCAGGTGTACAGAAATAGAAAAAATTACCATTCGATGAATGTCCAGGTGGTCTGTTTGGCTGACCAGTACATCTCCCATGTAAATGCCAAGTTCCCTGGGTCAGTGCAAGACGCGTACATCATGCGAAATAGCAGCATCCCGTATGTGATGGAACAGCTACAGAGACACCGTGTGTGGCTAATAGGTGACTCTGGTTACCCCAACCTGCCTTGGCTATTGACCCCAGTGAGGAATCCCCAGACCAGGGCAGAGGAACGGTACAATGAGTCCCATGGGCGAACTAGGAGGATCATAGAAAGGACCTTTGGGGTCCTGAAGGCCAGGTTTAGGTGCCTGCATATGACAGGAGGATCCCTAATGTACTCACCAAAGAAGGTGTGCCATATCATCGTGGCCTGCTGTATGCTTCACAATCTGGCATTGCGACGCCAGGTGCCTTTCCTGCAGGAGGATGGTCCAGATGGTGGTGTTGTAGCAGCTGTGGATCCTGTGGAGAGTGAAGAGGAGGAAGACGACGGGGACGGCACGGACAACAGGGACACAGTTATACAACAGTATTTTCAGTAGCACACAGGTAAGAATCACCCACGACATTTTACATTTACTTCTGGTCTCCTGCTTCTCTACTTTCTGTGTTTCCCCCCAGTTCCTATTAACTGATTTTTGACTTTCCCTTCCCTTTTCAGAGCTGTATGACCCACTGCGTGACTTCTGCTTTGTTTGCCCATGGACTAAAGCTTATTGACATTGGTATGTTTTCATCACAATGTAACTGAACATTATTGCACCGTTATGTGTACTAAATTTGTTAAGAATACAAGCGGACTCCTGATTTTTGAAGTGCAATTAGTGATTTATTTTAAGTGCTACATATAGGTCCATGATAGTAAAACGGTGTTGGGTGGAGGTAGAGTAATGTCCATGGCAGAGTCCAGTTCTCAGTCTCACAGGTGCATTGTCCATATGCCTGTGGGAGGATGGAGCAGGGGCTGTTTAAGGTTGGACAGGGTGACAATGTGGGACAGTGGGATGACATCAGGGGGTATCTTATGCTGGCGGGGGTCTTGGCATCCTACTCTGTCTTCTTGTGTGATCTCAGGTTCCGCTTGTGGGGTGGTTGTTCTTCAGCAGGAGGTGGGGTTCTGGTGGCCTGTCGTTGTGTGGGGGCCTC
Source organism: Pleurodeles waltl (assembly GCF_031143425.1). Classification (NCBI taxonomy): domain Eukaryota; kingdom Metazoa; phylum Chordata; class Amphibia; order Caudata; family Salamandridae; genus Pleurodeles; species Pleurodeles waltl. The sequence continues at coordinate 154,927,951 of NC_090440.1, read as the reverse complement.
CTGTCCACTAGCGCCGGCGGAAGTGGTAGGCTGTTCGTGGTCCTGGCTAGTGACAGGGGCCCTTTGTGGTGCCACATGGTCCCGCAATGTGGTGACTATCTGGTTGAGGGCCAGGACGATGGTCCCCATTGCGGAACCGATGTTCCTGAGTTTGTCTCTGAACCCCATGTACCGTTCCTCCTGCTGTGCCTGGATCTCCTGGAACCTGGCCCGTACCGTCGCCATTGTCTCCTGGGAGTGGTGGTATGCTCCCATGATGGTGGTGAGGGCCTCTTGGAGAGTGGGTTCCCTTGGCCTTTACCCCCCCCTGTCGCACAGCAGCCCTCCCAGTTCCCCTGTTTCCCCGGGCCTCTGTCCCCTGGACGGTGTGCCCACTACCACTGCCCCCAGGTCCCTGTTGTTGTTGGGGTTGTGGGTTACCCTGGGTGCCCTGTACTGGTAGACACACCGCTGCTTGACCTGTCCTGGAGACAGAGGCATGGGCCCGCTGGGTGGGTGCTGTGCTGGTGTTTCCAGAGGGGGGGTAGGTCTGCTGTGGCCTGTGGCTGCCTGAGGGTAACCGACTGTCCAGAGGTCCCCGATGGTCCGGGCTGGTCATCAGGTTCTAGGTCGACAGAGCTGCTGTCATCACTGGGGGCCTGTTCTGGGGGTGGAATGGACAAATCTGGACCCTCCTGGCCGGTGTGTTGGCGTTCGGGCCCTGCAGGGGTAAAAGAGTATGGTTATTGCTTCTGTGTGTGCCATGGCGTGCGATTTGTGGGTGTCCTTGTCCCCCAGTGCTGGCATTCCCTTGTGGGAGGAGTTGTGAGGGTGGTTTGTGGGGGGGCATGGGTATGTGCAGTGGTCATGCTTAGGTGATGGTTGTCCATGGTTTGTGTTGGCATTCAGGGATTGGTGTTGAGTTGGGTGGGTTGTGCTGGTGAGACATTGGCAGGGAGGATGTGTGCTGGGGGGTTGGGGGTGAGGGTGGGGGTGTGGGTTGGCATGCTGGTGGTTGGGGGGGGGGAAGTAGTTGATATTAGACTTACCAGAGTCCATTCCTCCGGCTACTCCAGCGAGGCCGTCAGGATGCAGGATGTTAAAGACCTCTTGCTCCCATGCTGTGAATTCGGGTGGAGTGGGTGGGGGTCCGCCGCCAGTCTTCTGCACAGCGATGTTGTGTCTTGACACCATCGAGCGCACCTTCCCCCGTAGGTCGTTCCAGCGCTTTCGGATGTCTTCCCGATTTCTGGGATGCTGTCCCACAGCGTTGACCCTGTCGACGATCCTTTGCCATAGCTCCGCCTTCCTGGCTATTGTGGTGTGCTGCACCTGTGTGCCGAAGAGCTGGGGCTCTACCCTAATTATTTCCTCCACCATGACCCTGAGTTCTTGGTCCGAGAACCTGGGGTGTCTTTGGGGTGCCATAGGGTGGTGTGGATGAGGTGTGGGGTGGTGTTTGTGGTGATGTGAGTGGTGGTGTGTGGTGATGTGTGCGTAGATGTGGTGTGGGTGATGATGTTGGATTCCTGTGTGTGTTGTGGTTTGCGTTCCCTGTGCTCTCTCTCTGTGTATTGCTTTTTCGATTTGTAGGGGTTTGTGGGTGATGTGGGTGTGTGTTTTATATTGTGTTGGGTGTGTGGGAGTGTTGTTTGTATGTGTATCAGGTGTGTGTATTTCGAATTGTCCAATGTGGCTGTGTTTTGTATGGGTGTGTGTATTTTGAGCGCGGCGGTGTGTACCGGCAATGGAATACCGCGGTTGAAAGACCGCCGCGTGGATTCGTGGGTTGTAATGGCATGGGCGTGTTTGTGTTGGCGTGACGGTGGAGGTTTGGTCATCTCCAGTTTATCGCTGACCGCTGATGAGGCGGCCTTCCGTGGATGTCGGGTTTTTGGCGGTTTGCCAGTTGTGGGTCAGAATGACCGTGGCGGTTTACCGCGGCCGCGGCAGTATAATGGCGGTCTTCTGACCGGCGGTAAGTGCCTTTTACCACCAAGGTCAGAATGACCCCCTTAGTGTTACTTTGAGCTACAGCATAGAGAAAGAAACCGTTGTAGTAAGACTAACAAATATGTTGTTCCTGCTTAAGCAGAACCCACTGTGCCATACAAGAGTCACAGCATCTAAGACCCCAGAATTTTGTTTTGAACTGTGACTTTTCCACTGTACTTGCTTCAGTAGAGTGTGGTAAATCCTTAAACATTTTTCCTTCTTAAGCGGGTAAAGCACTGTACTGTCCACTCTAAAATAACTGCTGCTCGCTGCAACAGCGTACGGTAGCCAATAGTAAGCACTATAACAAATTGCCTTCCGCAATAGGGCCCGCCTCCGAGGTGGAAAGTTCCCCCAAATTCGGGTCTATCTTAATTAGGGGAGATCGACGCCGCTCCGTGGAAATTGCGCAATTCGCATTTCCCAAGAATATGATCGCCCTCTTTGCCCAGTTGGAAAGAGCACCTGGGGAAATTCAAGTCCCGGAGGATTTTGCATCTTCCGCCATGTCCACGATTTTTGCCAAGGGACCAATGGTATCCAGCAACTTATCGTGAGACGCCCGCCAGGACCTATCAATACCCTTCTTGGGGTCACAGATAAACTTCGCCAGAAAGGTTGTCATCTTCGCATCAACCTCTGGGGTGAGGGCCACTTTCCCTTCCAGCACTGGTCTGGGACACTCCGCCTTCAGACAACTGCGGACCTCCTTATCCAAAGGTTTACGCAATCTAGAAGCAATGTAGGACGCCACTTTAGGAGCAGGCGCCCACGCCGCAGAGCCAGGGTGCAACAGACCGTCCAGGTTTAGTAGATCACCTTCTGAATTGGGATGGTCCGATTCCCGGGCCGTAGACCCTTCAGAACAATTGGCCCCCGAGGGACACCAGGGTCTGCCCGAATCGCCATCCTCATCAGAGGTATGAGGGGAAGAATGAGGGGACTCGTCCAAGTCTCCAGAATTCTGGGCTTTAACAACTATCAAGGGGGCCTCCACTTGCCCACATTCTAGAGGCATAGCACTGGAGGAATGGGAATCGATAAATGCCTTCATGAGGCGTGCAAACACATCCAAGTCTACTCCAGCGTCATCACGCTTGTGCTTGGGGTCCGAGGTGGAAGGGGACGGATGCCCTGGAGGTAAGAGGGCCAAAGGCCCTTGCGAGTCCTCCCTCGAACTGAGGGTTTTTTGGCACTGGACTTGAAGTTGTTGAATTTTCTTCTCCAGAGGAGCCACCACCTGGGAAACAGCCTTGAAAATTGACACATCCATTATCTGACAAAAGCGATCGTCAATGGGGAGGTAAGTAACTTCCTCTTCTTCACAATAATTACCCATCTCCTCCGTTCTCCGATCTTACAAGGCGTGCCCGGAGAATGTAACAACAGGAGTGTCCCCTATCAGTTATAGACCCAAAGGGTGAATGGCTGTGAACCTCACGGCCTGGGACTGTCACTCCCTGCTAATCTGAGGGGAAAAAAAAGCTGTCTGGGCAAGTCCCAAAGTGTTATATGACCTACCCTTGCCCAGGTGTCAAGCTCCAGACAGTGTCTCTCCAAACGTAGGAAATATTCCTATAACACACTGCCCCTGAACGAACATTGCCCGCGTACGCCTCACCAAGCCTGTTCCAGAACAGCTGAATGACGCACTGTGGGGTATCTTTATCTGCTCTCAATGGGAAATTACACTTGAAAGACATTTAGAGACAATCCCCATGTTAACCTATGGGAGGGATTGGGCTTGCAATAGTGAAAAACGAATTAAGCAGCATTTCACTATCAGGACATGTAGAACACACTAGTACATTTCCTACCTTTTTAAATACACTGCACCCTGCGCCTATGGGACTGCCTTAGGCCTATCTTAGGGGTGATGTACATGTAGTAAAAGGGAAGGTTTGGACCTGGCAAGTGGGTGCACTTGCCAGGTCAAACTGGCAGTTTAAAACTGCACATACAGGCACTGTAATGGTAGGCCTGAAACATGTTTCCAGGGCTACTCATTTGGGTAGCACAACCAGTGCTACCAGCCCACTAGTAGCATTTGATTTACAGGCCCTGGACACACATAGGCCCTCATTACAACTTTGGCGGGCGGCGGAGGCCGCCCGCCAAAGTTGCGCGTCGTGAATACCGCACCGCGGTCGGAAGACCGCGGCGGGTATTCAGAGTTTTCCCCTGGGCTGGCGGCGACCGCCAAAAGGCCGCCCGCCAGCCCAGGGGAAAACTACCTTCCCACGAGGACGCCGGCTCGTAATCGAGCCGGCGGAGTGGGAAGGTGCGACGGGTGCAGTGGCACCCGTCGCATATTTCACTGTCTGCAATGCAGACAGTGAAATACAAAGTGGGGGCCCCTGCAGTGCCCATGCCATTGGCATGGGCACTGCAGGGGCCCCCAGGGGCCCCACGACAAGCCATACCGCCATCCTGTTCCTGGCGGCCGAACCGCCAGGAACAGGATGGCGGTATGGCTTGTCAGAATCCCCTCGGCGGCGCAGCAAGCTGCGCCGCCTTGGAGGATTCAAACGGGCCACGGGAAACTGCCGGGAGACCGCCAGTTTTCCTGTTCTGACCGCAGCGTTACCGCGGCGGTCAGAATGCCCTGCGGGGCACCGCCAGCCTGTCGGCGGTGCTCCCGCGTGCCGCGGCCCTGGCGGTTCTATACCGCCAGGGTCGTAATGAGGGCCATAGTGTACTTTACTAGGGACTTTCTAGTGAATCAAATATGCCATTCATTGATAAACCCATCGCCAATACCATTTAGGCAGAGAGCCCTTGCACTTCAACACTGGTCAGCAGTGATAAAGTGTCCAGCAAAAACGAAATTAAGTGCAGGATCAAAAACAGGAGGTCAGAAGCAAAAAGACAGGGGAAATCCTGCAGAAAGGGCCATTACCAACATGTCATATCCACATTCTCTACCTTCTAAGGACCTGGGAGACCCTATTATTTTTACAAAAAGGGCTTGGAACTCACCCATTACTTAGCATTTGAGGGCTTCAGTGTCACTTCTTCTTTGCTACCTCCTAATTCAACAGTCATGTTTCTTCTCTGGCACATTGACCAAGCACAAACTGGTTATGCTTAATTAGTGTCTCTATGCTGCTCTTGGTGTTAGTCAGGTCCTTTTTTTTTTTTTTTTACTTTTTTGCTCATGTTGCTCCTCTATCCTCTCATCTCCCCATGTTGCTGCCCTTTGTCGTCTCTTTGCTACTCGCACTGAGATTAAGGTACTGTTTTTTTTTTTTTTTTTTTGCCACTGTTGCTTCTTTCCCCTGGCACCCACCACTTCTCCGCACTGATGCCCCCTTCATCTCTCGTGCTATGGCTGAGGAATTAGGTTTTTTTGTTGCTTAGGTGCTTTCCCAACCCTCCTCTCCCGTTGTTGTAACCATCCCTCTCAACAGGACTGTGACTGACGCATTTCTGTCTGTGTGCTAGCTTTCACTTATGAAAAGCATGCTGCTTTTTATGGACAAAAAACTGCCTTTGGTCTGATTTCCGTTTTTGACAGTGCTGTGCTGTGTCAATATGTTTTGTTTTGTCCAATATGTCTGCTTTGGTTGTGGGTTTTTAGCCTATTTGGCACTGTATTTTGCTTGTAAGAGTTGTCCAGATGAAAACATCTACTATCGATGCAGCCTTTGTTAACCAGGGATGATAGTGCATATGACGCTGCAGTTCCAATCAGCAACCAGTAGCCTTCCCCCGTAAAGTGGGGGAAACAATACTCTAGTACAGAGCACTGAAAACCTTGGGGCCTTGCTCCTCCTCGCTTTGGCTACTGTGCCCCAACCTGCATGGTTCATGCGCTGTCAAGCAGAGCACCATCTCCATCAATCATCATATGATTTATTCTGCTGCCGTACCAGCCATGTGCACGGTGGCTAGTGGGCAGTACATTGAGCTGAACTGTGCTTCAATTTTAAAGGCACAATGCAGCTGCTTTTGCTGAGGGACGGGACCTCACATCACATGTTTATTTCTTGCCATGTGTGACTCACCTGCCCATATCAATAACAAAGGCCTTTGTTTTGTATGTGATGTGTCTGCACTTGCTGTCATCTCTAGGTCAAGGTCTTATTGGTCTCTTAAGTTAAAGGACTGGTAACCAAAGATGTTACAGAATGGTAAATCTGGCATACAACAAGGTAGAGACGAAACACAATTTTGGTGAGAGGAACAGCGGATCTCCACCCTTGAAGATTTGCAGGATTTGGATGCAAGGGCATCCACCTTGAATATAGTTTGCAAGTTGAAATTTCGGATTCTACAGCTACAAGCAGCAGCTACAGGCAGAGGTGTAGGAACTCAACATATACTAAGATAAGGATTATGTAATAATTTGTGGAGAGCCTCCTGATACCGTTTAATGATCACACCTAATACTATTAAATGATCACACCTTTTTTGTCACTTTCTTGTACAGTGAATGCAGAGGTCACTGATGGACACCTGGGACCAATAACTGCAATTCCTGACTTCAGATATGTGGATAAGGTCCTCTGAATGGCTTTGTAGGCATGTGCATTTCAATATGAATGTTCTAAAATAATGTTTCTTTTCCTGACGTCACCTCATCCGTTCAAGTAGCTCAGACATCATTCATTAAGGTGGTAAAGATAAACTTTGAGTGAATCAATGTAGTCTCAGAGGATGTTCTTGGTCTTGAAAAAGAATAATGGAGCCAGAGTGATAGACTGATATCAATGATGAACTGAGGGAAAGTCAGAAGGGGATATAGTGGGGGCGCTATTACATAACTCTATGTCACCATAGTGTGCTTCTCACAATAATATCCTGAATTCTCAGTGATTACTGTAGGTAGTTGGGATTGATGATTCTAAAGAGAAATTGGCAATACTCGTAGAATAATGCAATATCCTATGTGGAATATTTAGGTTAGTCAAGTATAACTTTCATGAGTATCAATGAAGATCCTGCAGTGCAGAAGGTAACATTTCTTGTAATCTTAGCTCTGTTTCAAAGATATCTATAACGAAGCAATAACGAATTTCACGGTTGTAGATGTAGGGATTCCATCCATGGATTTGGTAAAGTCTACAACAGATATCTCAAGCTGAATAGCAGTTGCAAATACAAGGGACGATTGTAAATTCTGGCCTTGAATATGACCAGTCCATGTTATCCAGCTTGCCTTGAATGAAAACCATCTTACTGCACTTTATTTTATGTTCTGTATATTTCCCTTTGCAATTGGAAAACAAACACATATAACAAATTGAAAATTCTATTTAAACATACATGTTTTTAGTGGAAATGTCTTTTGGAATCGTCGAATCGTCGTACCCAAGCACATTTCTAATTACAAATGAAGGTTCTATAACGTGAAACTATTGTTTCTATTATCACATAAAATATACTACCTCAGTTTCTTTGCTGGATTTTAGTGTTTGTTCAAACTGTTGCTGCAAAACAGAATATGCTTGTTGCAATGCTCGATACTCCATTTCCAATTGGTGATATTTTTGTAAAGCTTCTTCTCTCGCTGCAACCTAAAAATACAAACAAGGTAAACCTTCACTGCCAGAATTTGGAAAAAAGTAATTTAACACAAAATTATCTACATTGTTCTTTTTAGCTTGATAAACTACGATTTAATTATTTCACTTTTGTTAACTGTCGGCAGAGACTACTTGTGGAATGGCTTTACATTACTGTGAAACATTAAATTAAATCCCGTTCAAAGAGAACAAGGTGTAGTAGTGGATTTACTGATAATGAAAAGCACATATTTTCTAGGTCTGGATTCTACAAAAATGAAAAATTATCTTCCCTGTTAAAATAGTTTGTCAAAGTGGAAAT